>NC_071506.1:271190803-273597053 GCF_027887155.1 Malaclemys terrapin pileata
TTATAAAATATCAATAGGGATGTTACAATATGATCTCATGTGTTACTAACCACACCATTACAATTATTATGGAATAACCAAAATCTCAATTTAAAGAGAGGATTTTTTTTTAAATGTTTAAAGCTGGCTCAACTGTGGTCTATTAGTCCTTTATTTTTCTTTTTTTTTTAAGTAAACTTTAAGCCTGGTAGAAGGCATGTATATTACAACTCTGACTTTTATAGATGCTTGGGTAAGTTAGACTGATTTATTTTATTTGTATTATATTGTTGCATCCCTATTTCTTAAGTCAGGTTTTTTTGTGCTTACAATTTGTGATAACTGTGAATAACTGCTAAAACCACCCAAAATAGAGGCTGAACATGGTTTTTTCTTCAGAAAAAGTAGTCACGATTAGGTGACTGTTCAGCTTACACTAAATCATGTAAACAGAATAGGATCATGTAGTGGGAGCTTAAGTCTAATATGATAGCCTTCTTTAAATGAAAAAACAAGGAAAAAAATTAGATGTAATTGTGCTTGCAGCTGCAGGACTCTGGAAATAGGGTTTTGGAAAATGTAATTTAAAAATGTGTTTGTATGGATTGTTTTTGTTTACATTTCTTTAAAAAATAAACACTGTTTTGTGTTTGCTTGTAGAAACTTAATCAGCATTTTGAACCAGGTTAGCTTTTTATTTTGTACTTAAAATTCTGGTACTGACACTTCACAGGTTTAAATATAAAAAAAATGAAGTTTTTTTGTGTGCACAATTAAAGTGGACTGTAAACTGTTGGTATATTCAGTAATACAGTTCTGAACTTGTAATGTATATGGCATGATGTATTTTTATCTTACAGAATAAATCAATTGTATATATTTTTCTCTTGATAAATAGCTGTATGAAATTGTTTCTTGAATATTTTTCTTCTCTTGTACAATATTCCAACATCCTACCAGTATTTGTCCTACAGTTTTTTCTGTTCTGTATAATAGTATCTAATGTTGGCAAAAAAAAAAAGAAAAAAAAAGAAAAAATTTTTTGAAGTATACAGAGTGTTATGGGTTTTGGAATTTGTGAAAACAGATTTAGAAGATCAGCATTTACAAATAAAAATATTTTACATCTATAAATGATGCCTCTGTTTTCATTTTGGAGCGTCTGTTTTCTGTTTGTTCCAGTGTAACCTCATCTGTTTCTACCACTGAGCACCACCACTGTTAGCGGGCACAGATCCAGCATCCCTGTAAGCCCAGCTGCATCCTGAATTGTCTACCACAAAGCCATGCACTGCATCCACAACACCGTCCAGGTCTGGGCACTTGAAGTTAGGGGTCCTAAGCTTCAGGGGGCAAAGTATTGCCTCCACCAGAAGAAGAGAGTCTGCAGGAAGTGCCAAGAGAAGAGCCAGCCGTCCTCCACCACAGTTAGTGCCCAGCGCGCCTTTCTTCACAGCAAGGCCTCCAGCATCCCTTCTCCATAAAGGGGCAGGACATGAACCTCTTCACCTTCATTTTACACAAAGAACAGGTCTCCAGGGCCCAAGATTGATTTGTTGAGAAGCAGAAGCAAAAAGAATGGGGGAAAAGCCTTCCAACACACCTCGTCTTTCTTAAAGATACAATGGGGCTTCCCCCATGCACCCAGACTTACTGGATGTCAGAGAACTATTGTTCCACCCATGTTGTCATCAGCATTTGGGATGACCCCTGGTGAGTGCATGGCCACCAATCAGCCCAGGCTTTCCACCTGGTTCTGGTGAAATGTCAGTGTTGTAGAGCCCTGGGACATGTGGTCACCTGGACTTGAGCTGTAGGGCCACTGCGCTGCTGTGAGCCTCCACAACCAGCTACTTCTGCCGGCTCTCCTGACATGTGATAGCTGCCTCTCTTCTGTCCAGCAGAGCTCCAAAGTGATGTCTGGTAACAGCTGAAAAGCAGCAGAGGACAGAAGAGCCCCTTTCTGATGCAGTTTCTCTCCATTAGCACTAATGGTTTAATGCCCCACGCCTCTGGAATTCAGAGGCATCCAAGAGGTGCTGTAGGCAGCTTTACAAGAGCCTCAGGAGGCGAGGTATGTCCTGCTGCCGCAAACACCGACCCTCTCTCCTAGGGCATGGTGTCGGGACAGGTGCGTAGGGCCTCAAATCCCACCCAAAACCTCAACCAGGAGAGCCTGAGGATTCCCGTGCAGATGAGGACCCCTCACCGCCTAGTCATGAGCAGGTCTTGCAAACTCCAGAGACACCAGGTCCCAGAAAGGTAAAATCAAGTGTCCCCTTCACAAAGCAGCATTTTGTACTGTTAATGAGCAAGCAATGTAAAAATCAGCATTTAAGTTCTCCGTCCTTCCCACCTTGGTGGAGTGGTTGCTGGGACTTTTCTCCTCACAGAGTCTCCCTCACAGTGCTCTGTGTACAGCTCCCTGCTCTTCCCTCACCCTTCTGCTTGCCTGGGTGTGCAGAGAAGCTTGTCACTACTGTGAAGCTCGGTCTCAGGCTACAGTAATGGGCATTGTGCTTGTCTGGCTTTCAGCCCAAGGACCTAGGGAAAGGGGCTCCAATGTCAGGCTGCAATGGAATGGGAATTGTTTGTATCTGGTTTTCTGCCTATTAATCTTAGCTCTGCCAGAGAAAGGAGCTCAGAGACTGATGGGTGAGAAAGGGGTTTTCTCTTCCCATCCCCCATCTCCAAGTAGGCTGGCTCCACTTTAAAGCGCAAGGAGCAGCCTGTGACCAGAACAGAGGCAGATGAAGACTCCATTTCTCACACAGGAGCACATCGTGGGATGGTAGGGAGGTAAGTGTTCAGAATGATTCCTGATTTTCTGAGTAAAGCCCCAAATGGTACAAGGGCCCTACTAAAGTACTGACGGGTGTAGGGTGACCACATGTCCTGATATTTAACCACGTTCCGACCGATGTATGATCGGGACACTATATTTCCCGATATTGTAGGGTTGCTTGCCAGGCGTCCAGTTGGCACAGGGCTGGTGGGCTCCCCACGCAGCTCTGCGCAGCTCCCTAGAAGTGGTGACAGTTCACTCTGGGTCCTAGGTGCAGGGACGGCTGGGGAGGGCTTTGCATGCTGCCCCTGCTATAAACACCTGCTCCGCAGCTCCCATTGGCCGGAGGTAGCACCAGCGGGCAAGGCAGCGCGCACAGCTGCCTGGCTGCGCCTCTGCCTAGGGCCCAGAGGGAGATGTCCAGGAAGCCGCCTGAAGTAAGCCCTGCCCGGAGCCCGTACCCCCTCCTGAACCCCAGCCCTGAGTCCCCTCCTGCACCCGAACCTCCTCCCATGCCCCTAGCCCTGAGACCCCCTTTGCAGCAGGAGCCAGGGCCATGTGCATCCGGCTTGTGGCGGGGGCCGGGGCCGGGCCATGCACTCCCCGATCGACTTAAGGCGGGGGCCGGAGCCATGCACTCCCTGACTCGTTGCTCCCTCGGACTGTGTACCTCCCTCCCCCATGGCTCCGGTGGTGGCTATGAGCCTATGGCTGCCCCTCCCCCACATGTCCTGATATTTTATTCTTGCGATCTGGTCACCCTACATGGGTGCTAGCCATCCAGGGCTTAGGGTGTGGGGGGAGAAGCAGGCATTCATTCAGACTTCCAGGGACATCCAGCAGGCTAGTCCCACAATCAAGGTATTTGTACCAGTCGCTCTCCTCGACTGAGGGGTCCACATGCTGCCTCCCTCCTGTAAACGGCCTGGGGAAGTGCTGCAAACACACCATCACTGATAAAATGTGTTATAAAAACATAAAGGAATTTATTAAGTGTTGGGAACCTCAGGCTGGTGCAGCAGTAGCTCCCCAGTGGGAGACATACAAAGGGCCTTCCTTCAGAAGATCCCATAGTCCATATAATAGTGGGGACACACTACACAGAAATTTCAAAGCTTCAACTGTAGCCACTCAGACCAAAAAATGTTCCTATACCTAATAAGGAAAACCATCTAAATAGCAAGCAAATGGCTCATTGCAGGGTGGGGAGCATACCTGAAAGGTAAATTTCCAAAAGTTCAGAGTACACATCATTTTGGTTCACTTTGACTGCCCTGTCGGAACACAGATGTAGACACCGCCACTCCGGTTCAGACCAGTGGCCCATCAAGTCCAGTATCATCATGTCTATGACAGTAGTAGGAACAGCTGCTTCAGAAGATGGTGCAAGAAACCATGTACTGGGCAGTTGTGGTGCTCACAGGGGAAGTTTCCCTCTTTTCCCTGTTAGAGGTTTGATTATGATTGAAACATGAACGTTTCCATCCCTTCCAAAACCAGGGAGTAACAAGTTCAAAGCTTCTCTGAGGCAATGGAAATAATGTTCTGGGCAGAGAAAAATCTGCTACCTGTCAAGACAGTTCACATAAAGGATGAAGGAAAAGGGAGAGCTGACATTCTCCTCCTACTCCCCCACTGGCCCAGAAAGCAGTTCAGACTTGACAGCCAAGGAACCTCCAGAGCAACTGCACAAAACACAAGATCTGTTTGAAGCAGGGACTCTTTCCTCCAGAGGCGGGCAACCTACAGTTAACACCCGGGTGTTTGAAGTGAAGTGTAGTTCATTCTCCATTAGCCTCACCGATGCTTTTTGGTATCCAGAAAGAACTCAACAAGGAAATTTCATTTATTGATCTGGTCAAGCTACATTTTTGATGAGAAGGGAAACAGAAAGCTCTTTGGGACAGGGACTGTCTCTGTACAGTGGCAGCACAGTGGGGCCCTGGCCTCTAGATGCTACTGTGATACAAATAATAATAATGACCTCAACGTTCTGGTGATCTTGGCTATACTAGAGTTTCTGGAGTATGGTTGATTGGAGTCCAACAACCAAGCACCATAGAGCAGCAGGTAACAGTCCTAGTGGCATTCTTTTAGCAGGCACATCGGACTCCCCATTTGAGTATCATCTGGTGTCCAGATTAATCAGAAAGACAGATTAGAGAAACCTCTGGCTGGCCTTTTTAGGTGTCGTCACCTCCAAAGTCAGGGTTCAGCATTAGTTCCTCTATCTATACAAAAACAAGACTAATTTTGTTGTGAAAAAAGGTTATTCTTGTAGCTCCTTTCAGTTCAGAACAATTATTTTGTTCTAATCTGCAGTACCTCTTTGGAAGCTATGGCATAAAAAGGCATTCCTAGAACTCTAATGATATATTTCATGCACTACAGAGTACATATGCTAGTTGTACCCCGCTAATCTCATTCTATCCATAATGCTAGGGCCATAGGGCCTCAAAGAAGCTGCAGGCAAAATGTTAAAAAAAATTCTGCACAAATTGGCATGCTAGGCATCTGGAAAACTATTTGCGAAGAAGTCAATGCTCCCTACAAGGTTCCTAGTGGCATTGTGAGGGGAAAGTGTGTGAGCCTCATAGACTTTCAGGCCAGACGGGACCATCATAATTATCTAGTCTGACCTCCTGCAACATTGCAGTCACAGAACCTCATCCACCAACTCCTGTCATAGACCCATAACATCTGGCTGAGTTACTGAAGTCCGCGAATCATGATCTGAGGAACATTTGCAAAGTAGGTTTCCATTCCTCCACAGAGATATCCATGGGTAGGAAGGTGCTACTGGGTTGGTTCCCAAACAATTCCTTAAATCACAAAGCTCTTGGTCTATACTGGTGAGGTGGTGGGGGATGGTGAGATGATGTCTATTTTTTTCCTGTCTACTCTGATATTAATTAAATCTCTGCTTATCCTTTCCTTCCCTACTTCTGTGATTTGCTGCTCGCTTCTTCCCCTCAGTGACGAATGAGGAGAGAAGTTGTGCAGCAGAATGAGACGGTTCTTACCTGACAATTTTCTTTTTGTGAGCAGCTTTTCTTCTCATTTAACCCAGCCTGGTAAATGACTGGAACACAATTTGTAACCAATTTAAATGTTTCTTTAAAGGGAGACTTGGACAAATAATTACCATAAGGTTATGTACATACGATATCAACTTGTTGTTTTACTGCCAATAATCGGTTGCTGGAGTATTTCCACAGCTTTGGAAGAACTCTTCTGGTTGCCTGAGCTGAAGGGTGGGACTTAGCCCTGGTCCCTCCAGCATCAACACTGGACTGCCTCCAAATTCCACAGGTGGGAGCCATTAGTGATGAATGACGAGAAAAGTTGTTAACAGAAAATTATCAGGTAAGAAATGTCTCATTCCTTATGCAACGGCTGCTATGCTTTGAGGAAATAGTTGGGTCAGTGAAGGCCACACAAGGCGGCTGGAACGTGGGAGGCAATGAAATAAAGGAAGTGCAGGATGGAGCTGGAAGAGAAAGGGGGAGAAGCAAATTTCAAGGAAGGGAAGAAGCTGCGCCCGCCGGGCCACCTTTCTTAACCCTTCAAGGCAGCATGAGGTCAAAGAGAGAGAGTGAGCAGGCTGAAGAGAAGATTGAGGATCACCTGTTCCTTTTTCTCACTGTGTGAGCAACAGTCCCCATGCAAAGCACAAGGACAGGAAGGAAGATGATGTCCCTCCATTGAGATGCTTGCCATCCAAATAGAGGAGGGAAGACATGAGGTAAAACTTGAAGGGAAAAGCAACAGGAAGAGAGAACTAGGCCTACAGGAGAATGGTATGACATACTCCAAAGGATTGAGAGGGAGCAGAGCAAAACACACAAGAGGGACCCAGTTGCTTCTATGATCCCCCGAAGTGTGGGAATTGAGCCCACAACCTTCTGATCCTGAGGCAAGGGAGTTACTGGCTGAGCAAGGCTGACATTGGTTGGAAAAATGTTTTGTGGCACACCTGGAAGCTAGGCGTAACTAGGGACAGCCAGCAAGCCTGACTGCTGAATAACCCCTATCTTTAAGCACCCCTGAGGTATGGATAAACAGGTGTTCTCAATGCTTATGGGATCAAGACTTAGCATTGTTTAAAAGTCCCTCAATAATGGTGCTCTAACCCTAAAGCCCGGATTCTCTCCTAGAGTCTTCTGCTTTAGCAGAGCAGATGCAGAGATGTCTCCATTTGGGGAAGCGATGAGAGCTGTGGTTCTCTGCCTGCTATTCATCCATTGTACTGCAGTTAGCACACAATAAACCGCTTAACTGGGGAGTCTAGCCTTGTGTTGTGCTGGAAGAGCTCAAGTTAGAAGAAGGGGAAGCAGCTGAAGGGTGATGGAACTGAGGGAAGCAGCTGGGAAGAGAGACAGAAAAGATGGTCGTGTGGACTCACAAGATGGACTTGGAGTTAGGAGAGCTGGGTTCAATTCCCAGCTTTGCCACAGATTCCCTGCGTGTCCTTGGACACTAACCTCTCTGCCTCAGTTCCTCATCTGTAAAATGCGGATAATGCTTCCTTTCCCCAGCTCTTCGTCTGTCTGGTCTATTTAGATGGTGAGCTCTTTGGGATAGGGATTTCGCTTTCATTGCGTTTGCACATCTGGGCCCTGATTTCAGTTGGAGACTCTAGACAGAAGAGGAAAAATGAGAGTGTCGTGGAAAGAGAAAAATGGATTCCTCTCTACATGGCTAAAACCAACATTGTAACAGGCACTAACCACTCTAGTGCTGACTGAGCTCCAAGCAGGCGACAACCACATGTAAAGAGGATGAACCCCTGGGGAGGCAAAGAGGAAAAGACTGACTTTTCCTTTTAACCGTTGCAATATGGGACACCTAAAGCACTGATTTTCAAGCCGAGCTTCCTGCATGCAGCCATCAGGCATGTTTGAGACCTTCAGGTTTAATTGGAGAATGCGATGAGCTCAGCCAGAAAAAGAACATATGGGGTGTAGGGTTGTCAAACGAATAAAAAAATCAGTCACAATTAATCGCAGTTGTAATTGCACTGTTAAACAATTATAAGAATACCTATTAACATTTATCATAAATATTTTAGATGTTTTTCTACATTTTCAAAATATATTGATTTCAATTACAATGCAGAATACAAAGTGTGCAGTGCTCACTTTATATCATTCATTTTTATTGCAAATATTTGCACTGTAAAAAAGATAAAAGAGCAATCTATACGTTGAAGCATGAAGCAGCATATGAACGTTCAGCATATTTGGCATGTAAATACCTTGCAATGCTGGCTACAAAAGTGCCGTGTGAACACCTGTTCTCACTTTTAGATAACATTATAAATAAGAAGCGGGCAACGTTATCACCTGCAAATGTAAATAAACTTGTTTGTCTGAGCGATTGGCTGAACAGGAAGTAAGACTGAGTGGACTTGTAGGCACTAAAGTTTTTGAGTGCAGGTATGTAAAAAAAATTCTACATTTGTAAATTGCACTTTCAAGATAGAGATTGCACTACAGTACTTGTATGAGGTGAATTGAAAAATACTATTTCTTTTTTCTTTATAGTGCGAATATTTGTAATAAAAAGTAATAATACAAAGTGAGCACTGTAGACTTTGTATTCTGTATTGTAACTGAAATCAATATATTTGAAAATGTAGAAAAACATCCAAAAATATGTATAATAAATTTAAATTGGTATTTTATTATTTAACAGTGCAATTAAAACTGCAATTAATCGTGATTAATTTTTTTAATTGAGTTAATTTGTTTTGAGTTAATTGCTATTAATTGACAGCCCTAGTAGAGTCACGTGCTGCTCCTCAGCTCTCTGGGATTTTGTGAATTACAAAGTTAAGGCCAGTTCTTGAGAGATACTGAGCACTTCCAGTGCCTGTAACTTCAGTGGGAGCTGCTGGTGCTGTGCATCTCCCAAGCATTGACTTTCACCCCATTCACTGAGTACCTCCAATTGGCCTTGTGTGGCATTTCTTCCTCCTCAGCACTGCAAGGGCCACTTAACTCTACTTCATTCATATATGTCCTACTATTAATAGGTTCTTGTAATGCTAACAATAGTTTAATTTAACCCCTTTTGTTTCTGCATTTTCTTCTAGACATGAAAGGGTGGGAAGAGACTTGTGGGGGGAAGAGGCACTTGGACTCTATGATGGGCATGATATGAAACTTGGACAGAAGTGCTTGAGCAAAGGGTGAAGTGGAGAGCTTGTGGAAGGACGGAGAAGGCTACTGGCCAGCTGGCATAGTTTCAGCAGCAGTGCCAACCTGCCAACTGGTGGTGGGAACATGGAGAGGAGAAGTGAGCAGAAGGAGGAGCTGCAGAGGAGCAAGAAAACCCCTACCCTTCTCAATGTGTCCCTGAAGTGCATCAGAACTAAGAGGTTAATGGCATCAGCTTTAAAAGGCCCAAGAATTATGGCAGTGAGTGAGAGTGAGGGTGAATGAGGAAGGGTGATGGAAGAGTAAATGAGAATAGCAGGAGGAGGAGAGACAGGAAAGAACCTGATTTTTTTCATATGTATTTTGGTTACTTCTAATGGACAAGAGTTGGGAAAATGGATCAGGAGGGAGAAACTTTCCCAAATGATTTCAGGGAATAGCAAGCTACCACCAAGCGTTTACGCAGGCATCTTTCTCTAATGTGCAGGTGAAGGGCTAGTCTGCTACCAAACATCACTCCTGACTACGCTTCACAGGGCACGTTTGAGGATCCACTACTGACAAAAATCTCAAGAGTGCAGGGGGATGCTACTCGAAGAAGAATACAACTGACTTTTTCCCATCTTCATCATCTTAAATGTTAGGTGCATAACTCTGATTCCACACCAGTCACTGCAGCGAAAGACCAAACTGTATGGACACTAAAATGTCTTCATAAGCATCTTTACAAAAACAGTCTGTTTAAATACACTTCTAACAAATGTATCCGAATTATCAGACCCACATTGGCTTGCACTGGTCTCTTGCATTCTGTACTTCTGAATCCAAAGGCAACAGACCAAACCACCATAATGATTAATAAAAAACATTAATACTTTATTTTAAATGCAGATACCATCATGAGTCATCAAAATAAAATTTGTAATAGTAACTTTGTTTTAAATACTGTATGACAAATGACAGCTGAAAATTTAACTGTGAAATGGGCTAAAATTGTAAATTAACCAAACTAAAATTAAATATTACAAATGACAATTTTCAGAAAGACAAGAGGAAATTAAAATATTTTCCAGATGAGCTAAAATAATTCAGCCATTAAAATAGACTAAAAATGTAAATTAGCATGATGCTGCCCATGAAACAGTCAGGAAAGAGAACTTCCTTCCTGTCTGTCTTTTGTCATTTAAAAGGTCCACTGAGTTAAAATATTACCACAATTCAAATTATACTGTTCTAATTATTTCCTCTTATTTAAACAATAACAATTCATTAATCCAGGATAATCCATGGAAATGTTGATAAATTGCACTTCTATGGGTGTCAATATTGTGCAGCTAGACTGCTGCCGCTACTGCTGCATTTGAATGATCCCATCATCTCCTTCCACGGCAGAACATTTAAATAATAGAATCCTTAAAATAGTCCATGTCAGGGATAGCAGCTAAGGGCTCCTTCCATGCCCTCCAGAATGACTTAGAAACCAATGGCCTAGGAGGAGTCAGATTTCTGCTAATTGCCTCTCTATGCTGCTTTCTCACAGATTCAGCTTTCCAGATGCCATTGCTGAGGAAGGGAGCCATCACAAATAGCCATGGTCACGTATCCTTTATGGCTAAGCGGATCAACAACCTTCATGCACTGCCCCACAGAGACCTGGTAGAGTCGATTGTTCTTCTGGAGAGAAAATACAAAAATATATATATATATATATAAAAGAGGAAATACAAAAAGAAATACAAAAAAAATAATGGCCTTTGCTCCATCCTTAAACTGAAAATGAGTGATGCCAAAGCGAGTGGGCTCTTCTAAAGCAATGCACATTTCAGATGGTCTTCACTTCGACCCAGTCTACTCTACATCTATAACCAAGGAAATACACCTGTCCCCTGACCCACTTAGTTAAAAGTTGTAGAGTATATCCCAATAACTAGGTGTAAACCCTGGAGAGAAGATTTTAGCCCAATTACAGGGACCTGGTCAGGTTATATCTATACTATGGTTTGTAAAAATGTTGGACAACACATGGAACAGGGTCCCATCACTCAGTGGACACACAACCTTGCATAGTGACATAGCATTAAAGAATACCCGAATCTGGCACTCAGATACCCATGCACAACTCCCAGTGACCTCAGTGGGGGTTCTGTGTGCATTGGCACTAATGTTCAGGAGTGAGAGGGGATGAGTTACTCAACAGCTTGTAGATCCCATCACAAGGGAGCAAGTCTCAAAGCTAGTTAGCTGCACGCTGTTGTGTAAAATAGGCTGTGCCAACCCCTTTTTACTTCACCTTCCAAGGCCCACGCTGACCATTGTCTGGGGGGACCTGGGGGCAGCTCTGGCTGGTGTTGGTCACCCGGAGGCCCTCTTTCCGTCTCAGAAAAGGCCCCATGCACACCGCTATCAATTCATCAGCACAGGAGTTTACCTGCTCCCGTGGGTGACGGGGAGTTCTGCTGGTGCTCTACTGCCATTGTTTTAATGCTTGCACTAAAGAGTGACATTTAAGTGCTGCCACCACATCCAGGCTAGGCAGTGGGGAAGGCTTTGCGTTAACACTGAGGAGGAACAGCCTCGATACAGATGTGGAAGTCGGCTCTGCAGCTGCTTTGTGAAGTTGGCCATTAAAAGCAACATGAGAGAAAAGTGCAGGTGACCATTTTCGTTTGCCTGGTTGAACGTGCGCTTCTACTCTGAGAAGTGACTGTAAAAATAGCACTTCCTTACTCCTCAGATCTGCTCCCTGCGCGTGTCCAGGGTCAGACCTGCCTATGCCATTGACACAAATGTTTTTACTGTTTCTTACTCCTGTTAGTCCTGCACAGACAACACAGCTGAGGCAATGTGTGACCCGGGTTCTAGTCCTCTCTGTGCATTAGAGAATCGATTACTAAATTTCAGTTACACCTGTGCAGCCTCATTGATGGGAATGAATCTAATTTGGCCTGACAAACCTTTATTACAGCCGATGATGTATGGAAAGGAAAAGAACTCAGCTTGATTCAGAGTCCAGATTGCGAAGCCTTATCTACATTTGAGCGAAAGCCTCTAGGATACGCTGCACACAAGTTAAATTGTGACTTGCAGCCATGCAATTTACCCTATTAAACTGAGCACATTTGATACAGAAACCACATCCCTGGACTCCCATAATGCCATTTTCACAGTCACTTTTCAGGGTAGCCCTGCATCTTAAACACAGGGGTGGGTATGAGTATTCCCCATGCAAAGCACTCACCCCAAACGTCCACTGCTGTGACCCTCCAGATCCGTGGCATTTCATGAGACGAGGTGGATCTGATGAGCGAGTTTCTGACACGTCCAAGCAAAGGAGATTATTTAAAATCAACTCATGTTCTTCATTATAAATCCACACCTGGAAAAGAAAATAGAAAAACCTTTTGCATAGGATCGGTGGGAAATTCAGTATCCTTGAATGGTTTAAATCCTCTGGTTATCCATATTGGGGAGATTGGAATTTTCAGAGAGACTTCCTGGCCCTACCCTGTAATTTCATCTTTCCTCCCATCCTGTCTTGTGTCCCCCTGCTACTTGATCTCCTCTAACTCCAGCTCCCCATCTTTTCCTCGGGTCTCTCCTTTCACTGTCTAACCTCTTCCTAGAAGTCTCCCCTGGGGAAGTCACATGATCATGGGCTCTGTGTAAATAGTTTCTCTGAGCCTGCTGTAATCTAGCATTTTTAAAATTACATATTTTCCCCCTGCAAGTTGCCCAGTTCTGCTCCTCTCAGCCTGTGCAAAAACAGAGAGGCAGCTGGGCGCTGAGAATCTGCCCTTTGCCCTCTGAGATCTCCATGTATTTAACTTCAAGACAATGTAGTAAGATTATAGCCACTCCAGGCTCTCTGACCCATCAGCTCACAGATCCAGGAAGCAAAAACCTAAATTTTCTTAGCAGAGGAAGATCCATCCGGCATAAAGGGACAGCTGGGGGATTCTGAAGCGACACGAGTCTAGAATACAGGGGGGAAGGCTGGGAAAGCAGCAGCAGGTGCCCCGTTAGTTCTGTCTCAGCACTTAAAGACCATTTAATTTGCTGAGACTGACTAGAGCCCTGGTCCAGCCAAGCACTTACGCGTATACATAACTCTGACCCGGAGCAGTGCCATGGAAGTCCCAGGGTGGGGAATCAGATAAAGCAGCATAAAATCGGAGTGGGCTCGCTAGTCCCCAGAGTGACCCTGGTGAGCCACGTGAGGCCACTCATCTTTGGGTTCTGTTACATCGGCTGAGATGCTTGCAGCCTTTCAGCACCGGCAGGAAATTGTCTCTGCTGGCAAAGAGATGTTCATCTGTCTGGGGTTCTGTGGCCCAGAGGGGCTGAGACGGCTGCATGTGAACAGATTTAAGGGATGACGTTTTCAGGTGCAATCTGGGGCCTGGCTAAACTTTCCCTTCCAGTGAGAGCAAATGCTTTGGCTCGTCCTGCTTGAGGCTAGGTGTGTCCTGAGACATCGGGGATGACCATTGTAACACACCACCAGCCTGGCTTCTCGGCAATAACAAGAGCCTTGCATGGCATTCCAATGGCACATACACAGCAGGTGCGAGCAAGCAATGTACAATTCACCTGAGAGATGCTTTGACGCTCACGTACACAGGAGACTGCTTTGGCTATACCCTAGCAGGTGGGGGAAGGGGTGTTCCTCAAGGCGAAGAGGAGGGTATAAAATAAGAAACAAGGGCTTCTTCATCACTACTAAAACAAGTTGTTTGAATGACTTTGAACAGAGGAGATGGGTCCCAGGCTGGGAAGGGACTTGAGCCTGCATACTAAGACTTGTGACCTGCCTGCAACATCCAGAGGGGTGAGAAAGTTGCTTGCTTCAAATTTTACTTAGCTTGGTAAAGTTTAGGAATTAGATTTTTATCATCTTATTTTTTTTGTAACCAATTCTGACCTTTTATCACTTAAAATCTATCTTTCTACAGTTTAATAAAGGGGTGTTTATCTAAACCAGTGAGCTTTGACTGAAGTATTTGGGGAAATCTCTGTTCAGGTTAACAAGGGTGGCGGCATATTCATTTTCGTTGATAAAAATGCCGGACTTATGAGCTGGCACTGGCCAAGGCGGGCTTGAGCACTGTAAAAGACGTTTCAGGGGGTGCAAGGCAGCAGCTGATGGGGGACTTGCAAGTGTCATCCTGTATACAGTTCATGAGTGGCTGGCCGAGCACTCAGGTATCTTTGCTGGGTGTGCGAACAGCCTGGAGGGGCTGCTTTTCACTAGCAGAGTGCCAGGAGAGGTATTCTGAGCAAGAGAGTTAAAGGGGCAGGGCAATTCCACAGGCTGGATTGTACCTGGGGAGGTCACAACCATGCTACTCTGTTTATTTCACGCTGACAGAATAATGCAGTTTGTAATTATTACTGGAGCCCCTACCCTAGAGTCCCTGCCCTCAATGTGGGAGAAAGGGCATATTATCACGTCCATTTTACAGCTGGGGACATGTGGCAGAGAGAGACTAAATGATGTACATGAAGCCACACACTCTCTGCAGCAGCACAGGGAACTGAACCCCACGCTCCTTAATCCCAGGCCATGACATTAACCACAGGACCACCCTTTGTCCGGTGAGTTTTAGAACCCTAACCGGTACGTACAACCAGCTGTTAGAGCTTCAACTACTTTTCCTGTTTCACAAGGTACAGCGTGTAGGGATTTCCCCGTCACCCTTTTGCAGCCACGGTACGAGGAGTAGCTCTTCACCCCTGGCCCAGCCCCACCCTGCATGGTGATATTTCAGTAGGGTTATCATGTTCACTCTCATGTTCGTGTGACTTTTACTAAAGCATGCAGCTTCATTTCCCTTTGGTGCAGAATGGTCGTGCTTTTCATTCCACTACACTGGCCACAGCCACTTCATCTTTTATATTCCAGCTCTAACATCAGTGGTAGCGGAGCCCATTCATGTGAGATGGGGCTTTCCTGCTTCCTCGCTGGGAATTGTTGGCTTGCGATTATGGAGCATGACTACTGAACTTTTCATTTGTTTGGCTGTTGGTTCTGCCCAGTGATTGGACCATTATTCAGAATCCCCCATTCCTGGGAAGGCTGACTTAATATGTGTGACAGCCCTACAGGCTTCAAAGCGAGAAGGATCCACTGAGCTCATCTAGTCTGAGCTCCTGTATAACGTAGCCTACAGGACGTTGCTGAATTAATTCCTGTTTGATCTGGTGCAAAGCTTTAGAAAATAGCCAAGCGGGATTCAGAATTTCTAAGTGATGGGTGTGACGCTGGCAGGCCAGATGCCAGCACTTGCCCAGGCTGCAGCCATAAGCTAAGCCCTAACAAACTCAGAGCTGGAGACCAGACCCATATGTTAGTTGTGTGCAAAATAATAATAGTCTTATAAGAAAGGGTTTAGAGCAGGGGTAGGCAACCTTTCAGAAGTGGTGTGCCGAGTCTTCATTTATTCACTCTGATTTAAGATTTTGCGTGCCAGTAATACATTTTAACATTTTTAGAAGGTCTCTCTCTATAAGTCTATATTATATAACAAAACTATTGTTGTATGTAAAGTAAACAAGGTTTTCAAAATGTTTAAGAAGCTTCATTTAAAATTAAATTAAAATGCTGATCTTATGCCGCTGGCCTGCTCAGCCCGCTTCCAGCCTGGGGTTCTGTTCACATAGGCCTGCAGCAGGCTGAGCAGGGCCTGTGGCCGGGACGCCCGCTGGCAAGGGGCTGGCAGCTGGGACCCCAGACCTGGGGGGGGGGTCAGGGCAGAGGATGCAGGGCAGAAGGCTGGGTGTGGGGGGGGACTCGAGGTCAGGGCAGAGGGCTGGGGTGTGTGTGGAGGTCCAGGGCAGAAGGCTGGGTGTGGGGGGGGGACTCGAGGTCAGGGCAGAGGGCTGGGGTGTGTGTGGAGGTGCAGGGCAGAAGGCTGGGTGTTGGGGGGGGACTTGAGGTCAGGGCAGAGAGCTGGGGATGCAGGGCAGAAGGCTGGGTGTTGGGGGCGACTCGAGGTCAGGGCAGAGGGCTGGGGTGCTTTTCTCGTGGGGGTGCTCCCAGCCCCCTGCCCTGAGTGGCTCAGAGCAGGGGGCTGGAAGGGATATGCCCTGTTTCACCCCCTTCCTAGGGTTACCATACGTCCGGATTTTCCCGGACATGTCTGGCTTTTTGGGCCTCAAATCCCCGTCCGGGGGGAAATCCCAAAAAGCCGCACATGTTCGGGAAAATAGGGAGGGGCTGGCGCTGCTGGGTGCTGGGCCGGGGCCAGCGCTGTTGGGCCGGGGGTGCTCGGCTGCGGGCTGGCCCGGCGGTGCGGGGCCAGGGTGCTGGGCCGGGGGCCGGCACCCCAGGAGCCAAGCCAGGCTGGAGACGCTGGGGCCGGGGCTGGCTGCCGGAGGGAGCCGCTCGGTTGGGGGGGCCAGACTGGGCCGTGCCTCCTCCCCCCACCCCTCCTAGCTTACCTGCTGCCTGCTTCAGGCTTCCTGTGAATCAAATGTTTGTGGGATGCAGGGGAGGGGGCGGAGTTGGGGCCGGGACTTTGGGGAAGGGGTGGAGTTGGGGCGGGGCCCCGTGGAGTGTCCTCTTTTTGGACACTCAAAATATGGTAACCCTTCCCCCAGGCTCCGTCCCTACCTCTCTCTGCCTCCTCTACTGAGCAGCGAGCACACTGCCGCTCTTCCCCCTCCCCCTCGCAAGGGCCATAGCCAGCAGGGAGAGGGAACGGGAGGAGGGGCCAGCATGCACCAAGCTGTGGGAAGAAGTGGGGGAGGGGGGAAGCTTGGCTGCCACAGGACCAAGCTTCTGCCTCCTGCCCCTGCAGGGGAGAGCAGTGGATGGGGGGGCTGAATGGGGCGGGGGGCCGGGACCCCCTGCTCTCCCCAGACGGGGCAGGAGGCAGAAGCTTGGTCCTGTGGCAGCCAAGCTTCCCCCCTCCCCCGCTTCCTCCCTCAGCGTGGCGCTTTCTGGCCCCTCCTCCTCCTCTCACCGGGCAGGCAGCGTGCCACTCAAAATCGGCTCGCATGCCGTAGGTTACCGACCCCTGGTTTAGACTCTCTGATATGCATGTAAGTTGCTGCATGCATTACTCACACTTGCCATGGATGTATGCCATGCTATAAGAAAACATGACAGTTTTGCTTTATAACTTTGAAAATGTTTGCTGTGAATTCAGGCATGGGAATCATCCCCCTCTCTCTCCTCCCTCCCACCCCCAAAAATCCAGAGGGCCTATAAAAATCAGATGGGCCATCAAGCAATATTTCAGTACAAAGTATTGGTTACTGGTCCTATTGCACCTGGGACCCGCTTTGTGCAAGGAAACTGATCCTGTAGACTAGAAAGCTGAATGAAGGAAAATTTTCTGGTGGCTGTTTTCGTTCCATCTTTTTTGGCTGTTTGAACTCTGCCAAGACCAGAAACTCCAAACTGAAGCCAGAGATCCCTAGGGTCTGCCTCCATGAAGGCCTGAGGAAGACACTAGCTCTACTGTACTGTCCCCACAAAAACAATTCAGCCACCCAACCAAGCTGGGCACTTTTAGGATCAGATGCCCTACCAGCTGTGGAATACTGATGCCCTCTCTCTGTGTCTGTACTTCCCTTTTTCCCCCTTGTGAGGAACCAAAGTAAGCTCCGAGGCACAGCCTGAGCCTTCAGGACAATCTGGGCCACAATCTTCCAATATGAGTACTTCAGCTCTTCCCTTGATAGCTTTAAGGACAACTTTTGCTGGAGGCAAAGCTACAAACTTCTTTTTTCTGAATTGTAAAAGTTAGTGAGAAGCCTAATGCTACTGATCCTACGAAAGATGAAGATTTCTTAAACAACCCTTCTGGTGCTGTTGTACCATTGGATCCATGGTCTCTGCTCATATATCCCCACTATTTCACAGTTTTTAAATGGCTCCATATCAGAACATTCAACTCCTGCAACTAGGGAGCTGTAGGGAATTGTCATGAAGGTGAGAATAAAGTGTTTTTTCAATGTGGTTTTATATAGGAGAAACGAAGACAATGGCCAGTGAAAATGCCTGAAGTAGCACAGCAGTAGAAAATTCTTTATTACAAAACTATCATTTTTATTTTACGAAGATGGGTTGTGATGGTGCTTTTAGGAGTGATCTTGCCTGGGTTCTGTTCTATTAACCACTTATTGCTTGCACCTCCACATAAGGTTTTGCTTTGTCATTAACCTCTTCATATTGAGGGGCCCAGAATTGCCACACTTGATGTTAATGGAACAGGCCTTAGTAGAGCCATTTAGGAAAGCCAGATTCCCATCTAAGCAATAGAAGGTCACCAGTGATAAAAACTTGGAGCTACCCCTCAAATACAATTTTTAAAGAAGGGAAGGAAAGTAAACCAAGATCAGCAGAGAACAAATACTAGCAATACAAATGTTTCTACTAGGGCTATTGATTAATTACAGTTAACTCATGCGATTGGTTGTAATTAATTTTTGAGTTAATCAGTTTTAATCACACAGTTAAACTAGAATAGAATACCAATTGAAAATTTAATATTTTTGGATGTTTTTCTACACTAACTATATTTACAACACAGTGCAAATATTTGTAAACAAAAGAGTGTTTTTCAATTCACCTCCTACAAGTAGTGTAGTGTGATCTCTTTATTGTGAAAGTGCTACTTACAAATGTAGATTTTTTTTTTGTTACGTAACTGAACTCAAACACAAAATAATGTAAAACTTTAGAGCCTAAAAGTCCACTCAGTCCTACTTCTTGTTCAGCCAGACCCTAAGAGAAACAAGTTTGTTTACATTTACAGGAGATAATGCTGACCTCTTCTTGTTTACAATGTCACCTGAAAGTGAGAATAGGTGTTCACATGGCACTGTTGTAGCTGGCACTGCAAGATATTTACGTGCCAGATATGCTGAACACTCGTACATCCCTTCATGCTTCAGCCACCATTCTAGAGGACATGCTTCTATGCTGATGATGCGTGTTAAAAAAATAATGCGTTAATTAAATTAGTGACTGAAGGCCTTGTGAGAGAATTGTATGTCTCCTGCTGTGTTTTACCCACATTCTGCCATATATTTCATGTTATAGCAATCTTGAATGATGACCCAGCACACTGTTCGTTTTAAGAACACTTTCACTGCAGGTCTAACAAAACGCAAAGAAGGTACCAATGTGAGATTTCTAAAGATAGCTATAGTACTCGAACAAAGGTTTAAGAATTTGAAGTGCCTTCCAAAATCTGAGAGGGACGAGGTGTGGAGCATGCTTTCAGAAGTCTTAAAGGAGCAACACTCCGAAGTGGAAACTACAGAACCCAAACCACCAAAAAAGAAAATCACCCTTCTGCTGGTTGCATCTGACTCAGATGATGAAAATGAACATGCGTCAATCCGCACTGCTTTGGATCGTTATGAAGCAGAACCTGTCATCAGCATGGATGCCTGTCCTCTGGATTGGTGGTTGAAGCATGAAGGGACATATGAATCTTTAGCACATATGGCATGTAAATATCTTGCGACGACACCAGCTACAACAATGCCATGCAAATGCCTGTTCTCACTTTCAGGTGACATTGTAAACAAGAAGCGAGCAGCATTATCTCCTGCACATGTAAACAAACTTGTTTGCCTGAGTGACTGGCTGAACAGGAAGTAGGACTGAGTGGACTTTTAGGCTTACATTTTGTTTTTCAATGCAGTTATTTTTTGTACATAATTCTACATTTGTAAATTCAACTTTCATAATAAAGAGATTGCACTACAGTACTTGTATTAGGTGAATTGAAAAACACTTTTGTTTTTTACAGTGCAAATATTTAATCAAAAATATAAAGAACTGTACTTTGTATTGTTTTGTAATTGAAATCAATATATTTGAAAATGTAGAAAACATCCAAAAATATTTAAATAAATGGTATTCTATTACTGTTTAACAGTGTGATAAATTGCACAATTACAACAATTAATCTTGATTAAACAATTTTTTTAATCACTTAGCCCTACTTTCTACTAGTGGTTAAACCTTTCAGAGTTTGAATAGCAAAACATACAGGTGGTAAAGTTCATGGTCCTGATTTTGGTCTCAGTTAACACTGGTATATATAAGGAGTAACTCCATTAATTCTCCTGTCACTTACATTAACTCTATTATTCTTAATTGACACCAGTGTGAATGAGTAATCATATAAAAAATAAACAGGCCCATTTGTGTTCTAAACTCTTAGGTGGGTTATTTCTTCTCACATTGGTTTGATCACCCACTGCCTTCTATGTAAGTTTCCTGTGAATCTGCATGAGTTTCACACTCTCCCAGTATAAAACATCAAATTCAGTGCACTAAAGCCAAGCAAATTAAATGAATTCTGCCTTTATTTTTTCTGGCAAACTCTAAAATAGCTTCCTTGAATGTCATGTGACTCAGGATATTGTCTCACTTGGATAGCATCTCTGCAATTCGCTGATTATCATAGACTATTTTAATATGGCAGAGACTTCCAGTGTGAGCTATAGGTATTAAATTAAAAATGTCCTAACTTTATAGAACCTGCTCTCTAACATTTCTAGCATAGACCCTGTCGTAAGAATGAAAGGAAGGAAAGATTAAAGATGAGGAGAGAATGGAAAGGTAGCAACAGGGGCTGTATTATTATTAAACAGGGTGACAACGATGAAAAGAAATCAAAGAGAGAAAAGGGATAAAAGTTGGGAGGAGAAGCAGCAGAGATTTAAGCAAAAAATGAGAAGACAGGGTACTGGGAGATAAAAAGTAAGCTAAAAATGATTCATCCACCCTCACTAGCTACTGTACAAGGCATTACTTCTCTAGAAAGATCCTAGGCAAATCAGCTGAAATTCATTTCAATTAACAGTCTGTTTGGAAAAAAATTAGAAACACAGTATGTTCTTCATTTTCAGATTAGAACAGCAATAATGATCTGCAGACTGGCAGCCAACTGGGGTTCAAATGATGCAACTGAAAAGCCCCTAACGTTGTTCTTATTGTATTAAGGTTTTGCACATAACCAGTAACTCTGAACATTAAAGTCTACCCATTTAATATCATTACATTAGTCTGTCTGTGAAGACTGGCTGTGATTGTCACTCACTGTTACAGCCTCACAGGGCTACTAATTAAAAGGTCGCACTGAGGACCACTGCACAGGAAGCAAATCTTCTATGGCAGCTAGTTTCTGGTAGGAGCTTGACAAGGCAGAGAGTTGGGAATTTTCTGTTCACATTCTTTAATGACTTATTTGGATTCATGCTCAAGCAAGCTGTCCACGCTAGGTCTACCCCTCCATTCTAACTTTAAGCGCACAGGGCACCTTTACCTTGTCTTCTCTTCACTTCTATGATTGCACTGTCCCTTCACTTTAGAGAGATAGCACTGGAACATTTCCGTTTCTAAGAGTGGAGCTCCATCCCAGCTTGGTGTTGGAGAAGAGGATGCTGTTTACAATATCTATAATTGCTGCTCTCTAGAGATATTATTTACATTACTACAGCACCTAGGAAACTCCCTCATGGCTACAACTACAGCTAGGGTCTTGGAGAATACCCACGGTACTGTGGAGAGACCAAATGGAAGTACTCTGTATTGAAAGTGGTCATGTCCGAGTGTGAATCGCAGGAAGCGTCTGTAGGCTAGATGAATGGATATATGGAAATAGGCGTCTTGTAGGTTGAGGGCTGTGAACCAGTCCCCTTGTTCCAGAGTGAGCATTATTGTGCCCAATGTGACCATCTTGAATTTTTGTACAAGTACAAACTTGTTCAGTAGGTCTAATATAGGTCTCTACCCCGCGTCTTTCTTTTGGGTTAGAAAGTAGTGGGAGTAGAACCCTTTTCCCGGCTGTTGCATCGGTACATGGTCGACTGCACCTAGGTGGAGAAGATGCTCATGAAAGGGGTCCCTGAAGAGGGCTGGGAAAGGGGAAAGGGTGGGCGGGGAAGATAAGAAAGGGATGGAGTAACCTGACTGAACTATTTCCAGGACCCAGCGGTCCTGCGTGATCCGTTGCCAGACATGGTGGAAAGCCTGGAGGTGGTAGCAAAATGGGCAAATAGGCGGCGGAGTCAAGGGGTGGTCGCGCAGACCCCCGACCTGCACTTCAAAATTGTTGAGAGGGCTCCGTGTCGAGGAGTGGAGAGTCAGGCTCAGGGGCCACAGAGATATCCTGCTAATGCAGGAATTGTTGCTGCTCCCTAGGCTGGTGTGCTGCAGACCGAGAAGTGCGAGCGGCAGTCCGGAGTGATTTTAGTTTCACTTTTGTAGGAGCCATGAGATGTTTGTGAGAGCCCTGCAGGGGGTCTGAATCTGCTCCAGGGGTGGCAGACAGACTCGGTGCCAATGGCACCGTGGTGGAACGGCACTGGGTCCATTGTCCGCTGCGGGTAGTCGGGTCCCTGCTTTTGCACCCCGCATGAGTTGCTGCTGAAGTGCTGAGGCGGTCAGAGTTGCCTGTTCTCAGCACTAACAGCACATAGGGTAAAGACCTTGCGGGAGATCCTTTACCCTTTTGAGTGTCTCTGAGAGGAGACATTAGGGCTTCCTGCCTCTTCGCGTGAGAGGGTGAAGCCGGGCTCCCAGTCGGTTCTGACTTGGTAGGGGAGCACGAGGGAGAGGGTTTACTACCCTTCTCCATAGGTGGCTGCAGAGTTTTCTCCACGAGAAGCATTTTTAGCCGCAAGTCTCTGTCACGGCGAGCTCTAGTTTTTAAGTTGGTGCAGTGGAGACACTTCACAGGGACATGTCTCGCGCCAAGGCATTTAACACAGAGTGAGTGCCCTTCAGACCATGGCATAGATCCTTGCCCAGGAGCCACATTTCTTAAAGTATGAGCGGCCGGGGAAGTCTCAACAAGAGACTAACTTGAAAGGATTTGGGGGGGCGGGGGAAGAAACTAACAAATTATGCTAAAGGAAAGGAAGAACTGGAAAATGGCTAGCTAAATATTTCTATTTTTCTCTACTAATTTCCTACAGTAATCAGGGAAGAGATGAGCCCTGCCCCGAGTCCCGTCTTCAGCCGAGCACGATTCAGAAGGAACCGAGAGGGGTGAAGGACGCGTGCACTCAGGGAGACCCTAACGACACAGCAGCCAGGCACATGTGTCCCGACCAGGCGCTGCTACCAAAGATCTCAGATCAACAGCTCCAGGACGCACCATCACCTGGAGTGGAGCACCAACAGGGACAGCACTCGAAGAACAACTACTCCCTATGGAGCATGACATGTTCCTCCAACAAAGGCACTACCCCTCCCTAGTACCCCCCCACACACCCCACTTTAACCATTAGACGCTATGCAAAACACCTGCTTTCTCTCTCTCCCCATTTTCTCCTTTGAAATACAGAATAAGCCTTGCTAGCACAGGGTTAAGTATTTTTTTTTTTAAAATGAGGCAGAGATTTCTGAGTACATTAATTCTTTCTGACTGATGGAGTTTATTTGTGGGTCAGTATCAGCTATCTAAATAGACTTTATCTTGTGAAAACTAATTCAACAGTTGAAAACTGCAAATATATTCTATTAGAGACCTGCGATCTTACATAATTAGGGGATTTTTGTTTGGTGGTTTTTTACCCTTTAAGTTATCAATTTCTCTTTATTTCAAATCTGTCCCTGGATAAAGCTTTGGTAACGTACTCACTTGGCTTCTCAGATACGATGCAGTTGGCTCAGAAGAGTGCCACCACTTCTGATAATGTAGTACAACAGCATAACAATAACAGGGAGAGTCTGAGGAGCTCAGAGTCCCTCGTCTGTCTGGAGGAAACACTGATACCCCAAGGCTTCCCATCATCTGTGGCTAGCTAAGTGAGGACTCACAAAGCATTTTAATCTGAAGTAACAACAGCAGATACATACATAGGGAGCCCCAAAAGCTCCCCACCAATAAGTAGAATGGCACCAGCACCTGATGGCAGAAGAAGAGCTCAGAGTCCTCCCTCAGCCTCACCTACACCATGGTCTGTTCCTTCACCACATTTCCCCTCTTGGGGGTAAAGGGAGACCCCACAAGCAGCTCTCTCTCCCCTCTGGGAAAAAGCCATTTAATAGCAGTAAGGTTTTATATAAATTTGCCCTTTTGAAAGGCCCATGTCTTCTCAAATGCCTGAAATTACAGCTGCTTTTTCAAAATTTGAGACTAAACCCCAGAGCCTCATTTTTTCCCCTTTCCTATCCATGATATTCTCCATCCTAATCCAATCTAAGTGATGGAATTTATAGGAATGGGGAGCAGCAGGGATATGCCATTGCACAGTTCTGCATAAATGCACTTCCTTGACTGGCTACAGGTTGCCTGAGAGCACGTACTCCTTACCGGTGCGCTATTTTCTTTCCCTTACTGCATCCCATCACTACAGGATGATGCACCACTACATCAGCATGTCATGTCAAGCCCTGTGAAATTGGGGAGCTTCCCTCTCCTATTTCGGATTGCTCAAACTACTGGACATCAATGCTCAAACTATTTTCTACCATTCTTTGATGCTGATTATCAGAAGAAGTCGGCTGTAGTCCACAAAAGCTTATGCTCCAATAAATTTGTTAGTCTCTAAGGTGCCACAAGTACTCCTGTTCTTTTTGCGGATACAGACTAACATGGCTGTTACTCTGAAACCTATCAGAGAGAAAACTTAATGGTTAACAGTGTTGCCAACTCTGTTGACTTTATCAGTAGCCTCACGATATTTGGTGTTTTTCTTAAAGCCCCAGTTCATAGAATCAGAGAATAAAGTGATAATTTCATCCCCTTTTTTGGGGGGGGAGGGAGGGAAAGGGAGTAAATTACTAGCCCTCATGGTTGCAGAGAAAAAGTTTGAAAAAAAAATACTGTGAGACACCCTGCCCAGGTGGGTGCAGTAGCCTGGTAAAAGGAAAACACACTGGACACTGGATGAATAGTTTTCTGTTTCCTGAGTGACCAGGGCAGGGGCTACCCCAGGGCAGTCAGAAAGGTGCTAGAAGCAATTAAGTCACACAGACTCCATAAGATACCTGGAACCAATTAAGAACTAATTAGAAGCCATCAAGGGAAACAGGCTAATCAGATCACCTGAAGCCCATTTAGAATCCGCTGGGACTAGTTTAAAAGGAAGCCCCTTCAGAGAGGCCCGGCTGGTAGGCGCTGGGAGTAAGAAGGTGTGTTGTGGGAAGACGGGGAGAAAGAAGGTGCACAGTAAAAGAGCCAGGAGAACAAGTGTGGTCAGGTACCTAGGAGGGGCCGTTTGGGGAAGTAGCCCAGGAAAGGGCTATAGTTCCAGTAGTATAGGAAAACTACTGTTGCAGCTGCCAATTAGGGTCTCTGGGCTGGAACCCAGAGAAGAGGGCAGGCCCGGATACCCGCCAAACCCCCCCCACGCACACACCCCTCTACACAAATGCTCCCTGAGAAGGAAGACAGGGACTAAAGAGGGTTCCTACCCCGAACCCGTTGACTATCCGATGATGGTGGCGGCTCAGTAAGCTGTAACCCTTGCCTCTAGGAGGGGAGAGAGGCTACATCGAGGGTCACAGCAAACCTGTGAGGCAAAACCAAACCGCCTAGAAGTGCAGAACCGCCCGAGGCAAAGCCGGTGCTCTGCCACAATACATACTCCGAGGACTCAGACAAAGAACCATCCTTTTTAAAAATTCATGATTTTAATGGCTGACTCACAATTTTTAAGTTTATTTTTAGGGTTGGCAATACTGAATTAAAAGTTAGCATACTGAAAACTAGCTCACTGGTTCAGATACTATCCATCGGGATCACCAGTGGGGGTATTCGTCCAGGAAAATGGCTGCAATTAGCAAGAGTCTCATAAGAGCCAACTGTAATTTAAAACCTCATTTTCCCCACCACATTTCACAGTTAGTAGTCTAAGCTGCTTCTTAATTTTTTGAACCTGCTGAACAAAGTGCCTATTGTATTGCTATAAATATATTTGTATTTGGCATGTATTCCAAGAGCTAATGATTTTTCTGTAAAAAGCAACAGTCTCTCCTGTGGCACCTTTAAGACTAACAGATGTATTGGAGCATAAGCTTTCGTGGGTGAATGCCCACTTCGTCAGATGCCCACGAAAGCTTATGCTCCAATACATCTGTTAGTCTTAAAGGTGCCACAGGAGACTCTGTTGCTTTTTACAAATCCAGACTAACACGGCTACCCCTCGAATACAATGATTTTTCTGTGTATACAGTGCTAATGGTAGAAAAAGTTACCTGAAAAATTTCAGGCAGACTGCAAATTAACAAAAACTAAAATTAAATGTTCCTTGCACACCCTTGAACAATCTTGCATAATTTATCTGAAATGCACCAGGATCTCTGGCTTAAGAAGTGTTTTAAAGATGTGTTTATTCCTTTTTACAGGATTTATTAGAACAAAACTATGTTTCAGGCCTAAAGGGAGGAAATTATATTGTTCTACAGTATGTTTGGCTAGCAGAGAACAAAAACATCTCGGAAAGAGATGACATGATGTTGGTCAGTTTTCTATTAGAACTGACTGCTGAGTTTGCTTCAGGTAAATTAGGTGCATTGTAAAGGAAGCCAGACAGTAGTGTTCAAAAGCTGAAGAAAGTTTTATACCTCCTAAGAAGGGTAAAATGGGAAAGTTACAATTACTAGTGATGAATTTTTTAACCACCGCCTCTTTCTTTCTGAATACCATAAGATTATTTGAGGTGAAGGGGTATAAATAGATCTTATATTATGGGGGGAGGCAACGGTCTCCCCTCCTCCCCTGTGTGGAATTCTAGCAGCTCAATGTTAAGATCATAGGAAGAAGGAGGGAGACAGTGACCAAAGTGTACAGATACTGTATTTATTATTCCTGATCAACATCCACATCAAGGTCACGTGTTTTTCAAATCTTTCCCTTCACAGATTATGTCATTTAAAAATGAAGCTTCACAGTTTAGCATCACAATAACTGTATAGTTATGTGTAAACTGATTCAGCACTGCATTTGCACAGTCAATTAGTAAGACAGCTAGCTTTTTATAAGCTATAAAATAAATCGCAGAGGAAAATCTTGACTCCAAAAGCATAATAAAACAAAAGCACATTTTTGCTACTGATGGTAATAGCTTCTCCCTAAGGAACTCTCACTTGCTTTGTTAAAACTACTTGATGAAATACAAGAGTTACTGAGAAAAAAAAGAAAAAAATTACTTACCTGTCACACTTGTTCTCTGAAGATACAAGCTGCAGGAGATCACTCCTCAGAGCTCTGGCATCTCCCCACAAGTCTCACAGGACTAGCAGGGATCCAAGCTCTAAAGCAGGGGTGGGCAAACTATGGCCCGTGGGATTGCCACCCCTGTGGCGCTGCGGGCCCCATGCTGCTCCCAGAAGTGGTCCGCACCACGTCCCTGCATTCCCTGGGCGGAGGGAGGGCCAGAGGGCTCCGTATGCTGCCCTCGCCTGCAGGCACCGCCCCCCGCAGCTCCCATGGGCCGGGAACGGGAAACCGCGGCCCATGGGAGCTTCGGGGGAGGTACCCACAGGTGAGGGAAGCACGGTGAGCTCTCAGCTCCCTCCTCCCCCAGGAGCTGGAGGGACATGGTGCCAGCTGCTTCCAGGAGCATCACAGGGCCAGGGCAGGCAGCCCGCCTGCCTTAGCCCCACTGTGCACCACTGCCACCCCAGAGCCGCTCCAAGTAAGAGACGCCGGGCCAGAGGCAGCGCCCCGAACCCCTCTTGCACTCTGCACCCCAACCCCCTGCCCTGAGCCCCCTTGTACACCCTGCATCCCTCCTGTGCTCCAACCCCTTGCCGAGTCCCCTGCTGCACTCCACACCCCCTCCTGCACCCCAACACCCTTCCCTGAGCCCCCTGCCACACCCCTCCTGCACCCTACACCCCAACCCCCTGCCCTGAGCCCTCTCCCGCACTCTGCACCCCCTCCCGCACCCCAACCCTCTGCCCCAACCCTACAGTCATGGCCCTGCATGCAATTTCCCCACCCAGATGTGGCCCTTGGCCCAAAAAGTTTGCCCACCCCTGCTCTAAAGCCACTGGTTCCAGTAGGTGGCATCGTGCACTGCCTCCATAGTGGACCCACCAGGCCCTTTAGTGTCTTAAGGCATCAGTACTTTCCTAAACGAACGTATAAATAACAGCCCCAAGTTTTCCAATCTGACTAGTGATTGCAGGTGCCTTAATTTTGGGGTGACCATCTTGAAACCCTTAAAGGAGCCTGATTTTCAGAGAACTAGAGTTACCAGACCCCCAAGTCACAATGTGCTAATGGTGCCATACAACGAGAAACCCAGAAAATGCAATGCTTGTCTTAATTAAAAACAAACTGAAGAGAGGCAGAGTGCAAGGGGGACGGTGGACAAAGAAGCAGCACGTACATATCATGAATCCCCAGAACTAGTTAACAACTGACTGACTGTAGCAGCTCTTAGGGCTTGTCTTCACTACAGGGATAAGTCGACCTAAGTTACAATACTAGCCATGTAGTCGACGTAGTTTAGGTCGACTTACCCCGGTGTCTTCACTGCACTTCATTGACGGGAGGCGCTCTCCGGTTGACTTGCCTTACTCTTCTACAGGGGTCAACCAGAGAGCCCTCTTCCATCAATTTAGCGGGTCTTCACTAGACCTGCTAAATTGATCCCTGCTACATCAATTGCAGCAGCATGGATAGTGAAGACCAGCCCCTTAGAGTCAAAGGAATGTCAGCCTTTCTACGAGGGGTAACCAGAGCAGAGTCCATGAGCCATATGTAGTTCACAAAGAGGCAACCCACAAAGACAACAGCTCTCGGCATCTGATGCTCCATGTTGACCAGAGCAGGCTGCTCCGCATAAGACTAGGGACTGGTCTACACTAGAAAATCAGGTCACTTTAATTATGTTGGTCAGGAGTGTGAAAAATTTACACCCTTGAGTGACGTTAAGCCAACCTGAGCCCCTGTGTAGACAGCACTAGGTCAATGGAGATATCTTCCATCCATCTAGCTTACCGCCTCTCAGGTGTCTACACGGAAGGGCTACAGAAGCTGTGCCACTATAGAGTTTTAAGTGTAGACATACACAAGTGTGGCATGATGGGATTTGCAATCTACATGGTCAGCACTTGCACATTGAAGATAAAGGTACTTTGCAGCTGGCTTCTTTTCAATCAAAATTAGGTGTTGCATTAGGCTCCTTCTCAACAGCATAGCATGCTGGCAATTCGAAAGTCTGGAAAATCCTTACATGAATTAATGGCAGCAAGCCAACATCAATCACCTACCTGGTTTTGATCATTGTAGTCACACTCCCTAACCACGACTAGTCCTCCTTTCTGACTTGGGTGACCCTGGGCAACCAGACATTTGTTGGTTTGAAGGTGATAAAGCTGTGAAAGGAAATGATGACGCTTAATTTATACCATCATTATAAGGCAAGTAGCAGAAGGAACATTTGGCAAGTCTTCTAATAATCCATATTTCCTAAAACTCGTCATATGCTCACAAAAAAACACCTTCTCCTTGTTTCACATATAGGACATTCTGCTTTTTAAATTAATATTTTAGTATAAATACACTTAAACACTTTAATTTTATTTTCAAGATCTGACGAGTTCCCCACCTGCGATTTGGAAGTAGTGTGCACAAATGACAGAATTTTGCCTGTTGTGTTTGCGTAACTCAATTATTCCCTACCAACTCCATCCTCTCTCTGAACAGCAGAGGTCACAGACATATTTTCACTCCGGACATTTAATGGGTTTTCTTTCTAGGATGCACAGCAATTACCAACATCAAAATGCTTTCGCCTCCAGCCCCCACCACCTTCCCTTTTGGATTCACTTAATGCAAGTGACTTTGTGCCACCTGATTTCCAAAAACTTCAGGAATTGAAAATCTACCTGGTCTCAACTACATTAATTTAATTAGGCCTCTGGTGGGGATTCAATTTAGAGTGTAAAACTTCCCATGTCTTTCAGATGAGCTCCCAGCCCAGTTTTGATGCATTGACTATAACCTGAAGTAGAATAACCTGGAGTTTGTTTTTTTTGGCCAGACTGGGATCAAACCCTCAATATGTGGCTGCATATTGAAGAAAGCCTACTACTGCGATGAATTATGAAGCTCTTAGTAGCTGCTCAGCTGCTCTCCTGGTTTGACAAGAGTGCCCACCCCTGAATTCTGCTGATGGTCATTTGGTCAGTGGTCCCATGAAGTAGCTCAGCATGCTCAAAGGCTTTTATTCTGGTTATTTGGCTTCAGTATGATCAACAACAGAAAAAAAGCTGATCTCCATTCTGGAGCTGAATGTAGACGAGCTTTCACAGCCTTGGAATAGTGAGCCATCCTGAAAAATGAGCCAATTTTGCCTTGGATAAATGCATGCAGTTACTTCGGCTTTTGTTTTATTACTAGGCTATTCCTGAAAAAAAAAAAAAAATCAATATTTTATTATTCTTTAGATTTATAAAACCAAAAGGCATTGCTATGAACACTCTAGACAATGCTAACAGATACATAAATCCAGAAAGAAACAGCTACTCTGTAGCATGACACTAAATAATCGGGCAGCACAACAACAAACTAAATTCCATTTTTCTCTGAGCATCACCCCCAGCAATATTTGCTTCTTCAGATGCCCCAAGATGCTATGCCCTGCAGCATAAATAACTGCTATCCCCTTTGCTGATTTGCACTACACATCTAAATCAAATAGATTCCATATTTTAAAAAGAGAATGTCCCTTAGAATCCTCTCAATCAAGGGCTTTAGGGAAGATCAAATTTTGAATGTTAATCACTCACCAGTAGCTCCTTAAATTATGTAACTTACGAGGTTTTAAAATGATGTGTGTGTGTCATCAGTCATGGACCACTAGCATTTGACAGTTTTTATGATACTTCCCCCGTTGGCTAATAAGCACTGCTCCTTTCCAAATTAGTTTTTATATTATAAAGGTGGGATTTGGACTAATTTATTCTGAACCCTTAGGAGTCTGGCACACTGGTGATATTGGCTGATCATTCTGTTCCCTGGGCCTCTTGACTCAGTTTATATAATGAATTAGAGCCAAAGCTGACTAACCACCCACACGATATTGAGCACACTTATCAAACCCCGAAGACTCAAGCTGCAGGACTTTAATTCGATTTGGCAGTACATTGCCCTGTTTATTCAAAGGACATAGAAGGCTATCCTCTAAATTGAAGGGAAGGAGATCCTTGGCTACAGAGAAGGTCCCTCACTTCATTTTGAGATGTTCAAAAGCCTTGAATAACCTCATCCAAAACCAGCAGTATTCCTTCAGCTAAGCCTTCATCTGGGAGTAACCAAAAAGCCATTATCCTCCTCCAAAGGTAAAAAGAGCGACAAGGAAAATGCCTAAGTCAGGTTGGTGCATCTGCTGTATTTAGAACAAGACATTTTATTTTAAAACTTACAGCAGCCCAACCAGGTACTGAACTGAATATGAAAATATTCTATAACTACTTCACTGCTGGACTCTGCTGTAGCTCCTTCTTCAGTGAAATCCTAGTGATTTCAAAGGGACTCTGCATGCACACAGGTGTTCACTTGATGATCACCTGTTCTGTTCATTCCCTCTGAAGCACGTGGCATAGGCCACTGTCAGAAGACAGAATACTGAGCTAGATGGACCTTTGGTCTGACCCAGTACGTCCGATCTTGTGTTCAGCATGCAGCAGCCTGCAGGATTGGGGCCCTAGGCTGTAAGAGTTGCATCCGTTGTTTAAAGTTTACTGTTAAATATTGCAGACTATGCTACGTTGTCCAGAGGGGGGCATGTTTATGTATTAACCAGATTACTTATTAAATTGGTTTATGATCATCAATGGGAGGTTCCCACCTGTCCATACCTAAAATAAGAATTACTTGAGTCTCCTACAGCTCTCTTGCACACAGAAAGATTGACAGATGTTCTATGGAATCTGGAGTCATTCCTGCTTTTTTGGAAAGTTTAAAAAAACTGTACTGGGCCAAATTCAGCACTGGCGAAAGCAGGTGCAACTCCAGTGATTCTTGCATACAAACCCGTTAACCAAGGTCTACTTAGTAAGAGATGGATATGCACCATTTTAAAAGTCTATCACCATATCCTTCTTGATGGTGTTTATTGCTAGGTTTCCACTAATACACCAAATACTTTCACTGAACATCTAAGAGTAAGATTTCTTACTTAGCCTCACCTTATGGGCAAGAGAGGCATTTTCAGTCAGATGTGACTTTTCATCTTTGCAAAAAACTGTTGAATAAAAGTATTGACTGAGGAAAGCTAATTACATTGTACATCTATGATAAACAAAAAGTGTGAAAGTCTCGGGGTAGGTTCTTCTCAACCCAAATCTACTCTCAGAACCAGTGGTCAGTCATGAAAGTGTCCTACATAAACTTTAAAGCTGAAAAGGGAAAGACATTGCTTCAGTACTGTACCATCTGAAAAGAACCTGGCTTACACAAAGGGGCCTTTTCCAATTTACCTCTGGATAAATATACAAAATTTGACATTTTCAAGACAAAACTAACTTTTATTACAGTATACACCAATTCACCGCCTGTGAAAACAATTTACTGTACTTACTTCTATGTGCACCATCACAATAAGTTTCAAAACTACCTAAAAAGAGCAGGGGGAAATCGAAGGATTTTCTAAAGAAGTTGAACAGTGTCTTACCCTTCCGCGCCGCAGTATTTTTGGTCGTTTTTGCCCTCTGTTAATAAAAACTGGTTGCTGAGCTTTGGCATTGGGCCCAGATATTTGCATCTCTGGGTAGATTTTATCTAAATACCATTTAAATGACTTGCAGTTCATTTTTTTCCTCAACTCCACACGGTCAGTAATGTTTCCATAATTCCTGGCCCTTAGTTCAGGTCTTAGAGCAAAATACTGTTCCTACATAGAAAAGAAATAGGAGAAAATATCCGATCAGAACTATTTACATTACTTCTAGTACCAATTTTAAACAGTGATTAATCCAATGCATTAAACTACATACCTGTTCCATTTAACCACTGACTTAAAGTATAAGTATTAGTTCTTCTCTGAAAATTGGAATTAGAATCATAGAACACCAGGGTTGGAAGAGACCTCAGGAGGTCATCTAGTCCAACCCCCTGCTCAAAGCAGGACCAACCCCAACTAACTCATCCCAGACACGGCTTTGTCACGCCTCTAAGGAGGGAGATTCCACCACCTCCCTAGGTAACCCATTCCAGTGCTTCACCACCCTCCTAGCGAAATAGTTTTTCCTAATATCCAACCTAGACCTCCCCCACTGCAACTTGAGACCACTGCTTCTTGTTCTGTCATCTGCCACCACTGAGAACAGCCGAGCTACATCCTCTTTGGAACCCCCCTTCAGGTAGTTGAAGGCTGCTCTCAAATCCCCCCCTCACTCTTCTCTTCTGCAGACTGAATAACCCCAGTTCCCTCAGCCTCTCCTCGTAAGTCATGTGCCACAGCCCCCTAATCATTTTTGTTGCCCTCCGCTGGACTCTCTCCAATTTGTCCACATCCTATCGGTAGTGGGGGGGGGGGGGCAAAACTGGACAATACTCCAGATGTGGTCTCACCAGTGCCGAATAAAGAGGAATAATCACTTTCCTCAATCTGCTGGCAATGTTCCTATTAATGCAGCCCAATGTACTGTTAGCCTTCTTGGCAACAAGGCACACTGTTGACTCATATCCAGCTTCTCGTCCACTATAATCCCCAGGTCCTTTTCTGTAGAACTGCCGCTTAGCCAGTCGGCCCCCAGCCTGTAGCAATGCATGGGATTCTTCCGTCCTAAGTGCAGGACTCTGCACTTGTCTTTGCTGAACCTCATCAGATTTCTTTTTGGCCCAATCCTCCAATTTGTCTAGGTCACTCTGGACCCTATCACTACCCTCCAGCGTCTCTACCTCTCCCCACAGCTTAGTGTCATCTGCAAACTTGCTGAGGGAGCAATCCATCCCTTCCTCCAGATCATTAATGAAGATGTTGAACAAAAACGGTCCCAGGACAGACCTCTGAGGCACTTCACTTGATACCAGCTGCCAACTAGACATGGAGCCGTTGAGCACTACCCATTGAGCCCAACGAGCTAGCCAGTTTTCTATCCACCTTATAGTCCATTCATCCAATCCATACTTTTTTAACTTGCTGGCAAGAATACTGTGGGAGACCATATCAAAAGCTTTACTAAAGTCAAGGTATATCACATCCACTACTTTCTCCATAGCCACAGAGCCAGTTATCTCATCACAGAAGGCAATCAGGTTGGTCAGGCATGACTTGCCCTTGGTGAATCCATGTTAACTGTTCCTGATCACCTTCCTCTCCTCCAAGTCCTTCAAAATTCCATAATGTCATTTTAGAGTCAATGTTTATTGTGCCTCTATGATTTCCATAACAAATTTGTTTGGTTTACAAGTCAAAAAATGACTTATTGTCTAACTGCCACACATGCAAGTTTAGGGCTTGTTCTTGCATATGAATGATGTTATTCATGTGGTCAGTCTCACTTACTTCAATAGGACTACTCATGTGATTGGAGATATTCACATCCACATGCATTTACAGGACCAGGTCTTTAATCTGGGCTCCTGGAGTTAAGATGGGTTCTGTCCTTATCCTGCCTCATCCCTAGTAATAAAGATTCTAGAGGCTAAATTATGCCCTCAGTTACACCTGTGCAACCCCAACAGAGGTGCAATGAGAGCTAATGAGATTACAGAATCATTATTACTGGTGATGTATGAAAAGTAAAATTCCCATGTTGATTCTCACATCCTAGACTGAGTTTTCAGGTAAAACAGAAAAGACACTGGCTAATTTCATATGCATTCTTTAGGATACAATAAGCATGGAACCCTGACACTTCGCTGGGTAAACCTGCACTTTAAACAATGTCTGGAACTTGCTGGAGATAATGACAGTCTAGTGCTATTTTTAATCTTCTGGTCTTCTGTCCGACACTAATTAAGACTATATATTCATCATTACTGAGATACTTGTTAATTATGAAGTTGCTTGCAAAGTTAATATCACTGAAATTTCTGTAGCAGGTACAAAGAAGCTATAAGAGCAAGGCTAATACAATCTAGCACAAGACATAACATGTATATAGTGAAATGGAATCCGGGGCAATTGTACACTGTCATAAGAAAGAATTAGGTTAGACTTTTCTGTATCAAATACATAATTCTGTGTATTATTGTATCTGTTCCTTTTTTCAATAAAAGTATTAATGAAGTGGGATATTCAGTGTAGTCCTCATCGTATCCTTAAAAGTGTAACTATGATATTTTGCTTTTTTTGTATTGCATATTTGTATCTCATATAGCATGAATACATAATTTACAACTCCTCATGAATGTAAAAATTAAAATGCAATTTTTACTATTTCCCTTTTCCCTCTCAATCATATAGTATTTTTGATTATTTACTAAATGCTGCTGTTGAACTCTCTGCTGAAAAAAACAGAGGAAAACAGACCATCTACACTAAATCTTTCTATATCTCTCTTCTAGATCAGTCATCCCACTACAGCTTCAGTCAATATCATTACCTTAGCACTTTTATTATATGTATAAGCATGGAAATATCTTCAGACCTGCCTTCCATCCCTAAATCTGCTGTAACAAAAGACCCTGGCAGCTTTCAGAGAACAAGAATAGAAAAAGCTGGAGAACGCCACAGCTGATACAAGAAAAAAAGGCACAGAACTGAAGTAGAGTACTCATACAATCAGTAGGTGAAGTCCTTTTTGGACAAGAAGTGGGATTGGCTGGTGCCTCTAGTCCCTAATGCTGACCTCAGAAGCCAAAAAGATGTATAGAACTTAGGAATTTCTGTGTATCTCACACTAAGAAGCCGAATCACAGGAACGAGAATCGTGCACATCTGGTATCTCATCAGACAAAGGAAGGTGTGTTATCATAAACTGGAACAATTCAATTAACACTCCCATTTCAAACGCTGTAATTTTTGTCTTACCTTATATTCATCCATCCATACGTGTGCCAAGCGCAGAGAGTTATGTGCCATGGTATCCTTCCCCCCCGGTGAGCCATAGGGGCGCCTTTTACGGAATATGTGTCCAACCCTGGAGCAAGGGATGATCAGAAGTCTACCCCCACACATCCAGATCTGTCCACAAGAAAGCAGAAGACACTTCAGTGTAGAGTACAAAAAAGGTTCAATACTTATTTTTTTTTAAGGGGATAGTTATGGTAGAATTGTGTATGCTCAGTATTCAGTTTTTAAAGGCTCATCTCTCCGTCAAATCAAAACCAATTTCCTATGGGTGGAAAAAGGCAAGGCTTTACTCTTTGAAAAAGGCAATTTTCATATCAATTTGCCTATATCACCTCCGTGCCACTTTTTAGGGTTGTTCAAAATAAAATGTTGCAAGCACTTTTTAAAAACAGCACATATTTTCTCCCACTCTCCTTTCCATTAGAAAGAGCCACAATGTTTTTCAAGCTTTCAATATTTAGTTTTCAGACAAAAGACCAAACACAGAACGTTTCGGGACAAAAGCGAAAGTTTAGAAAGTTATAGGTGACAATACAGGTTAACCCAGTACTGCAGACAAGGCTTAAGTATACAGGTCCAACCCCGATAGCGTGGACATAGTGATAGTAGTATAAAAGTGCTTTATAACAGTTTAGCTATTCCCATACATGTGGGGCACCTTTATACCAGTATCACTGTGTCCACACTAGGACTTGTACGAGTATAACTATAAATTGGTTTTAAAAAAAAAAAAATTATCACACTTCTGACAGTCATACTGGTATAACTGAAGTGTAGACCAGGTATTAGAATGGACTATTTATTTATTATGCTAGTATAAGGTTAATTATTTAACCTTAACGTCAGCATCCCTACTGTTCCTGCTACAGTACATGTGCGCACACAGTAACCTGTATAACTGATCATCATCCTGATTAGTCAATCTCCTGTCCATTTCAGAGTATCCCCAAAAACATAATAAGTACATTTTTTCTCCACCTTAGTAGAACAACCTCTGTTAAGCAAACACTGTTAAGTCCTGTAAGTGGTTGTTTAAAACAGATTTCCCATATGTGCTGTATGCAGACACACATACATGTGTGTGACATGTAATCCCTTTTGGGTGCAGGAGTTAAAAATGTTTGCCCTACTTTACCTTCTTTCTGGTAGTAAAATTCAGGAATTTTAAGGCCAGAAAAGACCATATTGATGATCTAGTCTGACCTACATAACACAGGCCAGAGAATGTCAACCAATAATTCCTGCATTAAGCCCATAATTTCTGATTGAGATAGAACACCTGTTTTAGAAAGATATTCAATCTTTAGTTTGCACCTTGCTTCCATTCTGAGTTTTTCCTAACTTCAGTTTCCAGCCACTGGATTTTGTTATGTGTTTGTCTGCTAGACTAAAGAGCCCTTGACTCTCAGAAATCTTCTCCCAAGTAGGTACTTACAGACTCATCAAGTCACCTCTTCACCTCCTCTTGGATAAGATAAATAGATTGAGCTTCCTAAGTCTCTCACTGGAAAGCAGATTTTCCAGGCCCTGAATTCTTCTAACAACTCTATTCTGAATCCTTTCCAATTTTTCAAGTAGGCATGCTGCACTTGGACACAGTATTTCAGTAATAATCTCATCAACGCTGTATAGAGGTAACCACCTCCCACCTTCTACTCAATATGCTCCTTCTTATACATCCAAGGATTGAGTTAGGCCTGTAGCCACAGCATCACTATACGAACCCCAGTTCAGCTGGTTTTCCACCATAACCCCAAATTTGTTTTCAAAGTCACTGATTTCCAGTGTTCAGCTCAACATCCTGTAAATGTGACCTACGTACTTTGTCCCTATCATGACTCAATTTGCAAACAGATTTGTTTGAAGTATTTTTATTTTGTACAGCAGGGGCTAAGAAACATTTGCCAGTGCTCGTTTCCTTAACGAGTCCCTGCCTCATATTTGTCCATAGTAATGACTGAATCAACATTCCTTATAAACCCAAAGGTGCCTACTACTTGTTTGACAAAAGTTCAAAGCAGTTTAATTATTTTTAAAATCTCTACCCTGTGAACAAAGAGGAGATAAATGTAAAACAAGCCTAATGAACCAACTACAGTGGAACCTGCCGATAGTAACTTTCTGCCTATCTTTCTTCAACAGCTCTGAGGCTAATCTTCTGCATGTTCCCTAATTTGTACAGTACCTGTCTAAACTGTGTTTCAAGCTCCTCTGAGAACGATTCTAGCATGTCTGTAAAGCCCCTAAGCCTATAGAAATGTTATGTAAATAAACCTGTTTATATTAAAAGGGCACCTGGCAGCTTGAAGTTGAGACAATTTCACAAACTGAATTAAACGTAGTTTCACGCAGTATATCTGCCCGTGTCTCCTCCTGCCAAATTTGTCATTTTATAAACCATATTCTCTAAGTCTCTCTCTCTCTCTCTCTCCATATGCTGTGTGAAAGACCCAGACAAACAAAAGAGGAAACTGTGAAAGTGACTAAAGATAAGAAGACAAGTGCTATAGAATAAAAGTCAAAAGGGAGAACATTTTCCCCCACTTTAAACTTCCAGTTACAATCAAATTAGTTGTAACAGTAGTGGATCAGAAATTTCGGAGTGTTATTTTGTAAGTTGAAAGCATCCTTTGAAAGGAAAATGAAGGCCCTATATAGCTTCAATATGCAAATAGCAATTCCAGCGCTAATGAATCTCTGCTTAGGTAAGGGAACAAGTGGAGCACCTACTGTAATACAAACCAATTATTACCCGAAATGATATTTCTAGATTTTCTCCTCCCCAGATGTCCATACCACTATCATACTGTCCAAGTTCATTGAAGTATTCTCTATCCATAGCAAACAAGCCTCCTGCCATAGTAGGTGACCTAGAAGAGGAAAAAGATTAAAATGAGCGCCCATGGTCTACACACTCATTTTAATAAAAAAAAAGTTACTCTAGCTTAATCATCAAGTCCCCAGTCCTATTACTGGATCCAGATGGTTGGACCCCATTGACTACGACTGCAGGATTGAAGTAATCAGATCAGGTCTCAAAAGATCCTATAATTTATTTATTTTTAAAGGAAAGTGTATAAATATGATCTGTGATCTCTCACTGTTCCATCACATATAACTGTACAACATAAATTTATTTGCTGTGTACCTTTAAATAGCACTAAGTTAATACGAGCGAGGTACCTTTTAGTTTGTGCCCACAGCACCCACACGGGGGAGTTACAGCACAGTATCTAGTGCACACTGCCATCCACACGCCCGTTGTCCAAAATGCAGGGCTACAAAGACAAGCCCTCAGTCTTCCTTCAAACACAAATAGCTGGCTGCATAGAAGCCAAATTACTCTTTTGCAATGAGATCACCAGCGTAAGTGCACTGCAACCCTGCCTAGTATCCAGTCAGGTTATATTTTTGTCTCTTTAGCTCTGACACAGTACCTACATTTTCTGGTTAATTGATTATGTTGCTCTTGATCTAAAATGTATGGATGTACTTGTTCATTATACGTACAAATGTACAGTGATGTGTGTACAAATCAAAATGATTGTATACTTCCCCCTCATGAACAAAGGGCTTATACAGGCTGGTCCTGACCTGACTGGGGAAAAAATAATACATTCCAGTGTACACTGTAGTTACTGGTATCACCTGAAAGTAGTAATAATTCCCTTTCTATGTGAAACAAGGATCAAGCTTAAAGTACACAATCCAATAAACCTAATGGGGTGTAATTAAATGATTTATCTTGTCTCACAAGCTCAATTTAAAATCAGGAATACTGATGTTTCATCATTAATAAAATCATCAGGTTATCCCCCGATTGTTATAACTCTTCTACCACTGAGTTTTTGTTCTCTCTGGAGGTTTTCCAGTTCTTTGTCCCTTCTATGTAATGCCTCTTATGTAGCATTTTTACTATGCCAATATATTTTGTAAACATCTGTACATTAGTTACTATTCTACAACCTACATCCTAAACTGCTCCTGTATGACCAATACCTCTTTTTATAAGCAGGAAGTCCCTGTCTGCTGTTGCCCTGGCAAAGTGTAAGGCGCGGGGAGGGAAGAGCAATCCATGCAATCATGCCATATGACAGTGGCTAGACACAGGCATTCCACAATCCTAGTCAGTAAAAATGCAATAAAAAAGTGTCCAGGGTAAGCAGCCCTAAGTCTGGATTCCCTTGTTTGTTCTGACATGGGCTTCTGCTGTAGGATTTGTCCCTCTAACATCTGGGTAGAGAAGAATCCAGCACATTTGGATTATGAAGATTTCTAAACAGATGACAAAACAAAAAGCTTTCCATTAGGTGGAAAGTGATATTCAGAGATTTTTAAAAACAAACTTTTAGGATATTGTTTAAGCAATGCGAGAGCTTCTCTAAATAGGAAAGTCATTCTCAAACTCAGGAAATTGAGTCATCGTAGACAATGGGACTCCATTTAAGTACCAATGTTGTCTCTGGGCTCAATCCCAGAATCCTTGGAAGACAGTGGCAGCTTTGCCTACACAGAGGACTGCATCTTCAGGCACATGGTGGATTATCTCTAGTCAAGGTTCCTAATTTAAAATTCTCTTTGATGGATTTCCTCCAGTTTTCTCCCATGTGTCGTCTTCTATTAACTTCAGAAATACCTACAGTGATCTCTTCCCAAATAGATTATTGCTGAGACAGTTTATTAAGAAATACCATGAGAAGTTTCTTGGTTTCCTTAGATCAAGCCATGTGATGGGAAAACCCGATGTGGAAAACCTGACGCACGCAGTATTCAAACTACAGCAGAAAACCCAGTGTTGGAGCCGCTTATGTCAGCTTGAAGCATTGTTAATTCACATTCCAAGGGCAGAGAAGGATAAGAACACACAGTCAGGTTTCAGAGCCCATCCCAGCGATAAAATGTAATAAAGCACTAAAATTCTGCCAGAAATTAGTTTAATTGTTTTGATGAAATTAAAGCTTCCTTTTTATGAAGTCAACCTAGTGCCAATGAACGGTGCTGGGTTAACAGCCCGAGAGACTGAAGACCTCTAAACTAGAGAAGATATGCAACACATCAGCTTCTCCACATTGCTCTGCCAACTTCAGCCTTGCTCTTGGACGGATTCCCCTGTACAAGCCATTTCTACTGCAGTGCTTAGTGAATATCTGCCCTCTCTGCTAAGACAAAGTTTCCAAAGGTGGTGGCAATTTTATAACATGGACACGTCCAGTAGGAAATGGACTGATACTGTTTACTTCTGATGGGCCACCAGACACCTATGGTATGGTAGAAACATCAAAGAAAGTGCTGCCAAGTCCTAGTGCTCATCTTTACTCAAGCTTTAGCCTTGAAGCATGACCCTGGGAAGCACTTCAGGCCAGACTCGAAGGGTTGACTATAGAAAGGATAGACGATTTCAACGCATTCACCACAAAGCTCGATGGCGTGGCTAATGGTTTGAGGCAGCTTTTGCATCTGTGCATGTTGAAGTAGAAAGCTTTATGCCAAGATAAATGCTAATCGAAAAGAAAAAAAAATGTAAAAGCTATCTGAACAGAAAGAACGGAATCTTGACATGAAAGCTCTTGAGTAAAACTGGTACAACAGTTCTATCATTGACCACGACACTTGCCTTCTTGTTACAAAAAAAGAATTTTCCAAAGCTAGCATGTCGTTAACATGTGGCCATGGAAGTTCCAGAGCTCATGCCAGATGGATACACAGCATATCACTATGGCAGAGTTGATAATAAAAATAACCATCATTAAGGCAATCATACACCAATACATAGTTATAATATTAAGGTACTGGATAGTACATATTTAATATAGAATAGCCTGTAAACTCTTCACACAGATCAGGTCTTAGCTGTCTGTAGAGCAACATGGCAAATGTGGTGTTATATAAATCTCTAAAAAGGTGTTTTTCTTGCCCTTTAAAAGCAGGCAAATTAGGCTAAGCTAGCCTTTTCCTGTTGTTAAAGTTTAATTTTCTCTTAAACTAACTCAATAAAAATGAAGAGACAGACCGACCCTTGGCAATGTAAGTCTCTGCTCTTAAAGATACACTTCTCATTTACGAGCTGGTCTCTATTTACAGCATGTTACTTATAATTGTCAGCTTGTTCCCAACAGGCAGCAGAAATCTTACTTGATTGGCGCAGTGGCTCCCTCAGGTCCTTCTAATTCTGACAAAGGAACAAGATCCCATTTAAAGTGCAGACCCCAGTTAAACCCTCCACGCACAACTGGGGAAGAGCTGTAGATAAGCGTGTCAGCACTGATTATGTCAATCACAGGGCACACCACTGTCTTGCGGTCTTCTCTGATTGGAGTCAGCAAAGGTTGTAACCACATCTCATTCACTTCACAGTGGCTGTCCAGGAACACCAGCACTTTTCCTGAGAAGAACAAAAAACATACAAAATATGCAGGTCTGTGATAACACTGAATATATACACAAATTATTTCTAATAGAGGACTGAAAGCATACACAATAGAAGAAGATATAATCCCGATCTAGAGATGACTATCTAAAGAAATCCACTGATATATTGCATTGTAAAGATAGCAGCACTTTTACAGGTATTGGTACCAAATATATCAAATATAGCTGGGGAGGGGGGGAATACAATCTTCAAACAAAACTTTGATGGTAGCAATCATCTGAGTCCACTGCTGCTAAAGGGTTTCCTGCAGAGAAATCTTACCATCTAGCCTGAAGGAGCAGAGTACAGAACTTTACTATCGGCAATAATACTGATTACAAAGTAATACATATGATTCTACATATACTGCACAGACTGTGAGAGAAGCACAGTGCAATAACAATAAAGGGAAGCACTTCTGACTCCCCTGCTGTGAGAATGAAACAACTCTTGTTCCACCCTCACTCCAACAATTTTTAATTACTGCATTTATTCTGTTCCAGCTCCCATTAAAGTCCAAGGAAGTCCTTGCGCTGAGTTCAATGAGACCTGGATCAGGCCATTACTGCCGGTATTTTTTCGCAGGTCAAACAGGTTCTCCACCACCCTGACAAGGCCCAGAGGATTCTCTCCTACCACTATAAACCTCCACACCAATCCTCAAAAAGCCAAACAAAGGAAGCATCCCCTTGTCTGAGAGCTAGACATGAGTAGCCAGAGGGGTGGAAGACTCTGAAGAGCAGATATCACAAGACAATTAAGTACCAAAAAAGATTATCAAAAAAGCTCCACAAGGAGTGTTGTGCAATCTTACTCATGCAACAGAGAATCCGTGGAGGCCGAAGGTGTAATGCAAGGGAAGATAATTAGAAGACACTCATGCTCCGATAAGCATATAAGGAACCTCTCAAGAAGAAAACACCATTCATTCAGCTAGTTCACAGACAAACTAAGTTTCACATCATCAATCTTAGCTATTCACATTTAAAGTAATTTCTTGCTCAAATGTGCAGTTATTCATAATACTTCCTTTGGCAAAGTTTCATATTTTGGTAAGCATTTTAGCCAGATTCAGTGCTCTGTTGCCATATACCCTCACAAACTTTATATATATGAAACAAACACACACAGAGACTACTTAAACTCAGAGTCTGAGTCTGACCACACACCAGTTTTACACTGATGTATCGCAGATCCATGGAGTTTAAGGCCACAAGGGACCATTATAATGATCGAGCCCCATCTCCTGCATAATACGGCCACAGAATTTCAGGCTAGTCAAGAGAAATTTGGGATCCCGGTGCATCATATTTGCTGGGGCCCCACCCCCTCCTATTTGATTTTATTTGCACTGTTAGACATTTTGGGGATCCCCTTGAACTCAGGGTCCCAGCACAATTATCCCCTCTTTGTCCTCTCTCATCAGCCCTGCACCCAGTAATCCGTGATGTAAGAGCAAAGTCAGGGCCAAAATTATTAGGGCCAGATTTTGCTAGTCTTACTCACATTAAGTAACACCCTACTCCTTGTAAAAGCCATCAGTTTGTGTGGGACTATTCACCACAATTAGAGATGTTAAAATCTGGACCACTGGGAATAAAGGAGCAATCTCCAGGCTTAGTCAGTGTAAAAATTATTCTGAAATTTTATTTTAGAAGAGAAAAGTGATGTGATATTGGGATAATTGAGGAGAGATGGGAGAGGACTGGATACATATCATGGTAAAGAGAGTGGTATATGATCTAGATACAGAGAGAGGTAACAAGTAATGTTCAAGTCAATAACCTATGAACTTCAATACTGGTTTTCTTTCTGGATCATGCTATTACAATGCTAACAAGTAACAGACTAATTTAGAAATTATCTTGTAGCACACAGTTTCTCACGTGCCAAAGAATTTATCCATGATGTACATTAATATAAAATATTCCCTGGGTACATAAAGCACAGATATATTCTATCCCAATTAATCGCTGTAATGACAACTGAAATACCACAGGTGAGAAGTAGCTCAACGATGCCTGTGAATTAGTAGTTTACTTGGGAGCTTTTCTAAAGTGCCTTAATGAGAAAGCAAAATACCTCACAGTTCAATAGCTGTCACTTGAGGCAAAGTATTCTGCATGTACGTTATCCAATATATAATGAGCTTTGCTCTCGACTTGGAGAGGGAAAATCCTACACTGTTTTACCGAAGTTCGTGAACCACTGTTGCTCTTCCCAATTAGAGCAAATTAATCTAAATTAATTGAGAACCCATTTACTGCAAAAGTAAATTGCCTCATTGTTTTAATTTTGATAAGATTTAAAAGGGACACCTTGGGTCAATTTGGGCCCCAAACTTAAGATTATATAAAAAGGTTGAGGGTTTTTTTGTTTTGTTTTTAAACACATGCAGAGGCAAAATTCTGCCTTCACTTACACAGTGTAAATCCGCTGAAATCAACTGATTTATTCTGGATTTACACGCAAGTGAGGACAGGTTCTGGCCAACACTGCTAAGTACCGACTGATCTTTGTGCCTCTTGTTTCTTGTGGGGGAGCTAACACACATGAAGGGTGCTTAAAAGATATTCAGATGGTGGACTTCCTTCCCATGACTCAAGCTGAAAGCTTCAATTTATTTTCTTCATTAGCAAAAAAATTATTTTCCCATAAATGAAATCCCTACTACTTTTAAGAAAGCTAATCATATAGAACTTGTACAATCTGTCGACACCACTTCTTATGACCAGCTGCTTAAACAGTCAGCACTAAGCTGGGGGGAGAGGTGAGGAGAGGGTCCAGAGTGACCTAGACAAATTGCAGGATTGGGCCAAAAGAAATCTGATGAGGTTCAACAAGGACAAGTGCAGAGTCCTGCATTTAGGAAGGAAGAATCCCATGCACCGCTACCGGCTGGGGACCAACTGGCTAAGCAGCAGTTCTGCAGAAAAGGACCTGGGGATTACAGGGATGAGTCAGCAGTGTGCCCTTGTTGCCAAGAAGGCCAACAGCATATTGGGCTGTATTAGAAGGAGCATTGCCAGCAGATGGAGGGAAGCGATTATTTCCTTCTATTCGGCACCGGTGAGGCCACATCTGGAGTATTGCATCCAGTTTTGGTCCCCACACTACAGAAGGGATGTGGACAAATTGGAGAGAGTCCAGCGGAGGGCAACAAAAACGATTGGGGGCTAGGGCACATGACTTACGAGGAGAGGCTGAGGGAACTGGGGTTATTTAGTCTACAGAAGAGAAGAGTGAGGGGAGATTTGATAGCAGCCTTCAACTATCTGAAGGGGAGTTCCAAAGAGGATGGAGCTCGGCTGTTCTCAGTGGTGACAGAACACGAAGTAATGGTCTGAAGTTGCAGTGGGGGAGGTCTAGGCTGGATATCAGGAAACACTATTTCACTAGGGGTGTGGTGAAGCACTGGAATGGGTTACCCAGGGAGGTGGTGGAATCTCCATTCTTCAAGGTTTTTAAGGCCTAGCTTGACAAAGCCCTGACTGGGATGATTTAGTTGGGATTGGTCCTGCTTTAAGCAGAGGGCTGGACTAGATGACCTCCTGAGGTCTCATCCAACCTTAGTAGTCTATGATTCGGGTAAAGCCAGAGTCCTGATCTACTTTTGTTTTATAGGAAAACTGTTCCCTAATCCTGCCCAGGTCTCCAAACTCTGGAAAGTGAAAGAATGATCACATCCGGTGGCCACTTACTCTTCTCAAAGCTTCCCTTTCATTCATTATGTACCGAGTACGACTCTTTTGAAAGCACTTCATTTCTAGCAAGCTGCCATATCTTATGTGGGGACAGTTTTATTTGAACAGTTAAACCTGTAAATGCACTTTAACCTAGGAAGTTTTTAATCCATCAACTGTCACCGATGGTGAAAAGTAAGTGATGCTAAGTACTGACTTATAGGAAATCTGACTGATTCTCTGCCCTTGCTCCTTATCCATCAAGAGATTGCTGTATAGGCAGTAAGTTCAGTCGACTAAAGGAAAGCAAGTGCATCACATCACTCAACATCATCCCCTTTACCTAAACAAAAAGCACTACTGATGATCACCATATGGAATATGTCAGATACTCCTTGGCTGGACGGATTGTGGCTACAACACAGGTGCTGCCTAGGTGTATGGAGAAAAGATTAAAGGAAAGAAAAGACAGGGTATACCTGTAGCATGAGATGCTCCAATCATTCTTCCCCGAATCAGCCCCTCTCGCTTTTCATTTCTTACCAGCTTTGTGTTTCTTGGAAGATTTTTTTTGATATATTCTTCTAGGTCTTTTTTCAAATCAACTGCAAACAAGAGAACAAATACAGAAAGCAAATTTAGTCATAGCTTCATTGCAGTTGCATGTAGAATTAAAACAGCAAAACTGTGTAGCATGCAGAGTGATCAAAAAGCTCCTTTAGAAGTTCTTCACTTTATGTTAGTTGACAATCTTCAATCTTGAAATGTTCAATTTCAGTGAAGTCATTCCAGGTAGTACACCCAGTTCTAAGTCCCCTTGCCACTTTTTGTAGCTTTGCAATCATGTTTTCCTATTAAGTGTTTCTCTTTCCCCTGCTGCTGTGTGAGACATCTATGGAGACAAAATGGCAACTGGCTATACAGGGAAAAAGATGGAACTGGCCAAGTGCTGTGTGCTGACAGCACAGCCTAACATGCTGACCAATACTGCCTCAATGTTTCCTTGTTCCTGTATAGATCTGTCTGTATCCACCTGCTGTCTCTTGTTTTATACTTAGATTGTAAGCTCTTTGGAGCAGAGACCATCTTGTTTTGCTCTGTGTTTGTACAGTACCAAGCACAATGGGGTCCTTGTCTATGACTGGGGTTTCTAGGTGCTAATAATTAATTAATAAGTTAATGAACACAAAAAGGAATATTTCTCTCTAATCTCTTTCCAACGTAGCTATCTTGGGTGTTTATTTGTAGCAATAGCAGATATAACACTTTCGGACAGTTGTGTGAGTTAAGTTAGCGGTGTCCTACAAGGATCACTACACTAAAATAAACCTTGATGCCTTTGAGGGGGAAAACATCTATCATCAACTCAGCCAGTATGGATAATGAAAGCACTGGTCCATCTTTTTCTCTGCTTTTGCAAAATAGGGTCTAACAGATATGCAAAGTAATTTATGACTCCAATTGCAAATGGTCACCTTTCCAGAACCTAAGGAGGATCAAAACACCCCGGACAAAGCACATGCTTTTGAAGGAGAGCAGAGATCATTATTACAGCCTGTAATTACTACTGTAACACAAGTATATAATGATGGTAAGAGACATTGTACTTCCTCAATCTTTTCAATACCAACATTTCCCACATAAAGGAAAGGCAGGCAACAGGCTACTGTCATTGGGGAGAGGGACTGATGAAAGCCATAATACTGGAGAAGAGTAACTGAGCACGCAGAGACATGGAAGAGAATAAATGAAGTCACAGTGAAACAGCCAGCCAACCGGGATATTATAAGGACCAGGGTTATGGAAGATTTTACATAAGTGGAAGAAACATTGGAGTAGGAGTAGTATAGCAGAGAGAAACAGCATCGGCCTGTTAGACATCAGTTATAAAAGAACAGCAAAGTCATCGTCAACAGGATTAATACATCAGTGGAACGGATGAGGAGGGCAAAACGGAGCATTCTTACAACGAACAAAGCACTTCTTTATCAGGGAGATGGTCAAGAAGCAGGGCTGCCCAGAGGGGGAGGACAAGTGGAGCAATTTGCCCCAGGCCCCACAGGGACCCCCATGAGAGTTTTTCGGGGCCCCTGGAGTGGGGTCCTTCACTCGCTCCAGGGGCCCCGGAAAACTCTCACGGGGCACGGGCCCCCGGAGCTTCTTTCGCTCTGGGTCTTCGGCGGCAGTTCGGCAGCGGGGGGTCCTTCCGCTCCAGGACCCGCCGCCGAAGTGCCGGGTCTTCGGTGGCAATGGCCCCCTGCCGCCGAAGACCCCAGGCCCCCTGAATCCTCTGGGCGGCCCTGTCAAGAAGTAAAAAGAAATACCTGATACCGTCTTTATATATTTTTAAAACAGACAGTGGCCATACTGGGTCAGACTATGGTCCATCTTGCCCAGCATCCTGTCTCAAACAGTGGCCTATACCAGAGCTTCAGGGGGAGCGTACAGAATAGGGTGATTACAAAGCAATCCACCCATTTCACTCCTGGCTTCTTAGGGGATGTCTACACTGCAATGGAAGTCCATGCTTGAGCTCGGAATCCAGCCTAACCCCCTTCCCTTCCATCTCCACTGCAATTGCACTAAACCAGGACTCAGACCCAATGTGAGTCAAGCTGGGAGCCAGGGTCTGAGCCCTACTGCTTTGCAGTGTAGATGCAGCCCTGCTTGATTTGGGTCCTGGGAATCATCTAGAAATATCCCACAATTCCATGGGAAAACTTCTTTAGTGCTTTTTATCCCAACAACCTGCAATTCTATTGAAAAAAGAACTTCCACACACACACACACACACACACGGCGGCAGTTTAGGTCCGCATTCACCCCTTCTCGTCTGATCACCAATCTGCAAGCACACAACCAGAGAGCCTCCTGGATTTGCAACGGAGAGCGAACCAATCAAGCCTTCCTTGTCACGGAAGCACTGCCAGATTTTGACAAACCTCTGGGGTGAAGCCCATAAAACTGTGGACTTCAGAATAAGCTCCGGGAATGACCAGACGTAACAGCAGATAGTTAAAAAGCTGGCGGTTCTGCCAATTTTCCAGATAGGTGATCAGAGCAGAGAGTGCATTAAGAGGCTGAAGAGTGAGTACTGGAAGACCAGGGACAAGAACTGCATATCGGGCAACTTGCCCATTTTATGAGGACTTTGACTGGGTCCTGGGCAGTGCGCCCAGCATGGAGCCAACCTTGGTTCATGGTGACCTGTTAAGCCAAGATGATGCCCTGCTGGCCCCTGAATCCAGCATGAAGGCTGACAGGAGCCAGCAGCAGGTTCCCAGTGAACAGCATGAAGTGACTTTAAATGAAACCAGTCCCAGAGCAGGCTATGGATGAGGCTCAACTGCAAATTCTCAGTCCCTACTTGGAAGAACTCCTTGATCCTCTCCCGTGGAACAGCCCACGACAGAGCCTGCAGAGAACTTGGTAGAGACAGAAGCTGCCCCAGAGCCTGGGAAGTGTATGACTCAAAGTGTACTATTACAGTAATGGAGGGATTTCTGCTGTAAGAAGCAATGCAAAAATGGTAAGACCCAGCTACCAGCGTTTAGCCACTAATGGCTGACCGTATCACAACAGTCAGGCCTCCCCGTCCCACTCTTCCTCCTCCCGACCCACCACATGGAGCTCAAAATGGTGACTTGGAATTTCAAACACTCATAAACAGATGTAAAGTTTATTTTAAATGTTGTCTCAGAGGTTTGCTAGGGTCATTTGTGTTTTCCTGCCACTCTGTAATCACTCCTCCTGGGTCTATGCTGTCGCCTGCGAACTGTGTATGAGAGAGTGAGAGAGGAAAAGAATCAGTATACTATTTCCAAATCTAGTCCATTTCAGTTCAAGTGTAGTGTCAGTTATTGCTCAGAACTGTGCCAGGTGGAGTAAACAGGCAGATTTCAGCGTGTTTGCGTGCAGCCATAACAGGGTAAGCCGTATGTGAGCTAACACAGCATCATGTTAATTCCCTCACGGCTTCTGACCCAATCCTGGCTGCTGATAGCTGCAAACTTTTCCTGAAGCAAGAACTCCAGGTAGTCAGTCACACTGCTGGGAAGAGCATATTTTCCAAGGCCCTCAATATAGCTGACTAGCTCACTCCACTCACAGAGGTGCTGTTCAGTAACTATTAGTTGGAATACTGCTGCATACCCTGCAGGTTTTCCTCCAGCAGCTTGGAATAACATCTGCCTTTGCCAACAGAGCACCACAACAACTGTTCTGTCTTCCAAAATACGAAAGGCCTGAAGTGACAGAAAAAACATTTGCTGAGAGGGCACTAAACATCCCTTCATATGGCAATTAGTTATGATTTTTTTATGAAACAGAATAAAGGTTATAATTTTAACCTTACCATTGTCTCTGCACGTCTGTAACTGCAATTAACCAGGCTGTGTCCAGAGACAGTATGAGGATTGATGCATCCCCTTCACAATATGTGTTGATTCAGTTTAGGAATGTTACATTTTATGCCCTTGAGATTCCACAAGAATTAACTCTGTGCTCCTCCACTGAGCTATTTTAGACAATAACCCTCTGTGTCTTGTCCTATTTCAAGCCCCTCGACCTGCTTTCCGTTCTTCAGGAACTCCATCCCTGGCCCAATGTACCTTCCCAGAACGTTCCAAAAGGAAGGATTTCTGTGATTAAATTATGGTTGATGCTCTTGAGAGGACAGACCAGCAGGTCCAGTACCAGAAGAGGAGGGACGAAAAATGGGAACAATGGCATGCTGACAGGCAGGAGGAAAGTGGGGCTCAACACCCAGGTGAAGGACAGGTTTTCAGCAAGGGAGCTGGTGCTTGCAAACATGAACGGTGGCTAAGGGAGGAGGACAGAACTCAACACAGAAAACTGTTTCAGCAACTCATTTCCATAATGGCGGCAAGAGCTCCGGCACCTGCAGCCCTTCTCACATCATGCCATGATGCCCAAACATACCCTCAGCCCAGCAGTAGCTTGGACTACTCCATGTTGGGGTGGCCCATGCATTCAGGACTCATGAGAGTGGCTGGGCAGGGCAACTAAACCCAATGCAGCCTTCCTTCTCCCAGACCCCCTCCCCTGCTGCTGAGGGGAAATGTAAAGAAGGGAAAAGAGAACTAGGGGCAGGGGACACATAGGGGTATTGTGTCAGGTCTTAACTATTTCCTGCCTTTGGGGGGGGGGGGGGTTGAGATGGCAGCTGGCCTGCCCAAGAGACTGAGTGGTTTACAGTTTTAAGACGTGTTTACAAATAAAGCATGTTATGTTTTCAAGAAAGTTTATTGCTATCATACAAGCATGCTTTGAGATGATAAAGCTAAAAACATGTTCAGGAGCAATTAAGCATTAGTAAACAAACAGCATTCCTCTATTTAGCTAGGTGGAGCAATTCACATTTCAATAAATTTAATCTGTACAGCCTTTGTGCCCCCCCGCCAACCAAATTCATTATTCATCATGTCATTCAGACTTACACTGCATGGCAATCAAGCCCATGCCCCTCCCAAGCACTGCTCCCCCCTCCCCCAAAAAAACAATTAATGAGCCAGTTTTCCCCCACAAGCACATGTGTACAGGTACTATTTGCCTTCCTCCTTTGGGCCATGTCGGTTCATAATGTGAGAACACAAAGCATCCCTGACTTGCTGCCTGGGTGCAGCCAGCTCCTGCAGGGATAGCTGCACTTTCTGGCTGAGGGTACCAATCTAGGGTACCCTCCCTGTCATAGGTCCATTCAGGGGGCAATCGCTCACCTCTGGCTTCACATGGTTGTGACGAGCACAGCAAGCCACAGTGATGTGAACAGCACTGATGACACTGGCATCCAAATGGGTCTGTAGACATCTCCAACGGGATTTTCATCTGATAAAAGTACATTCACCAGCCATTCTACACATGCTGGGAGTGTAATTAAACCCCTCTTTTGCCAGGGCCTCTGCAATCTGGGTATGTTTTCATAAGCCAAGGCAAAAAGGGATACGTGGGATCCTCCTCAATAACAGTGGGGACAGTATCACTGTTTATGTTAATGTCATTTGGTGGGAACAGTTTCCCTGCCTATCCATGAATGTATACTCCCGAGTGGTAAAAAACCCTGGCATCATGGACTTTTCCTGTGCAGACCACACTGACCTTCATAAATCTGCCTCTGCAGTCCACTAGTGCCTGCATAACAATGGGGTAGTAGCCTTTGCAGTTTATGTACTCAGGTACTCCTTGAGGAGGGCAAGCTACCGGCACATGAGTCCCATCAACAGCCTGGGGCAATTAGGAAACCCCATTCTCTTAAAGCCAGCAATTATCTCTGGAATAGCTTTAATGCCCGCCACCTCAGAGTAAACCACACGCCTCATTGCCTCAGAAACCTCAGCCTCCACTCTACTCTCTGCCAACTTTCCAACTCCAAGCTGGCTGGCCACGGATCCGGAGCAGTCTGGGGTAGCCAGCTTCCAGACAGTTATAGCAACGCACTTCGGAACTGGCAAGGGCGATGTATCTCTCTTTACACTAGAGGTGGGGGCAAGCTGCGCACAAAGCACCAGAAATGTGGCTTTCTTCACATGAAAGGTCTGGACCCACTGCTGGTCATCCCAGGTCTGCAAGACGACGTGGTCCCACCAGACGGTGCTTGTGAGCCTGCACCAGAAGTGGCCGTCTACACAGGGGGCATTAGCAGCTTTGCCAGGGAGAGTCTGCGATGCCAGGGTACTCCTCCTCCTACTGCTGCTCCATCAGGAAATCCATCAGGTACCTTTGGTGGGACAGAAACCACCACCGAAGGGTCCACTGGCACCTTATGGTTGCTCTGCCAGTTTCCTGACACAAGAGTGAAAGCGTAAGCAAGAGAAGTTCTATGAAAAGGCACCTCCTCTATGTTGTTGGCTTTGGTAGTTGGGAGAGCACAGAGCAAAATGAGCAGGCTGTGTTGGCGGCTGTTCAAACTTCCTGAAATGTGCAGGGCAGGCAGTAAAGTTTTCCCACAGCGCAACACAGCCCTACGGCTAGACTGAGGGTGAGGGGGTGCTAGGGACTCTGGGATATGGTTATTTTGACTGGAGTCTGCACACTGCAGTGTGGTTGCCAGAGCCCCAGAGGTCTATGGTAAACCCTTAAAATAGGGTTTAATTACAATGTATATGCTCACGCCCAGGGTTCCCCCCTAACATGGGTCAACAGACTCAAGTCCCACTAATCCTGAGCTTACATTGCAGTGTAGACATACCCTTAGAGAGACAAGGTGGGCGAGGCAATATCTTTTATTGGACCAACTTCTTTTTGGAGAGAGAGACAAGCGTACACAGAGCTCTTTCTGTCTGGAAAACATACTCTTGGTCACAGCTAAATAGAAGGTGGAACAGATTATTAAACATAAATAGTTAACACATTTCTAAGGATCATTCAAGATGAAGTGGCCAGTTAACAATTCTCCCATCATAGGGGAGAAAGGAACGGGGGGCGGGGGTGGGAGCAGCTGGTGGGGAAGAGGAGTTGTTAGTGGGTTATAGATGGCTGTAATAAGCCATATATCCAGTATCTCTATTCAGTCCATGCTTTTTAGTGTCTAGCAAAGTTATGAATTTAAGTTCCCAGAATCATCTTTCGAAGGTGTTGTGCAGATTTCCTCTAAGAATGATGACTGAGAGGTCAGATAGAGAGAGTGATCACTTTGTGAAATGTTCATCTACAGGTGATAGGCTGTTTTTGTCTTATTTTCTTGTGTGAGGTACAACACATTTGTCATAGACATGTGTAGGACCCATGGATCTTGAAAGGTGTGTTGATCATCATAGCAACAGAGATGTTTCTACAGGTTTTGCATCTGATGTTCTGGCAGGATCTGGTGCTGCTTTGAGATGGTGTCCCCCGGTCTGTGGGGAGCAAGCTCATCATTAGAAGCAAGGAGAGGGTTGGTGGCTTCTGGCGGTTAGAGGTTTAGGGTTGCCCCAAGCCTGGGGTTGCAACCCTGAGCATCCTGTCTAATAGATGGATGCAGGGGCATTGGAAACATTTTTATGGTGGGCGTGCTGAAAGTGGAAACCATGTCCCTGCACCTCTCGTTCCAGCACCCCTGGATGTACATGGAGGGCAAAACTGTACATTCACATGAACAAGGCATTTCTTTATAAGGGAGATAGTGAAAAAACAACTGGAATTCCAGCTATTATCTTTATAGATTATGAGACTTCAATGAAATCTTATGGATAGTGGATGGGAAGGAAAAGCTGTGAAATACCATGACATCATCACAGACAGTGAATACATTGAAAGAGCAGTATCTTGTGACTAAGGCCTTCTTAAAACTTCTAGAAGAGACACCAGCTGAGTAAATCAAAGGTCCTTATGCTGTCTGCCTCAAGGATGCTATCTGTCCCTGGTCTTAAATATGGTACAATATGCTAAGGAAGGAGTAAAAGCGATGGTTTTGAAGGAAATCTTATAGCGAGTTAGGGATACACAACATGTGTCATCCGAATAATACTATATAAATGGAGTGAGACAGGGCTGCACAAAAAACAGAAGAACTTATGAATAGGAACAAAAACTATTGCCTAAACTATTCTTCATTTGATCTACTATCCCAAGGCAGAGATGGCTATAAGGTTACAGGAAATGGAGAACTCACATGATCAAATTAAAGCAGCAAAGGTTAAACATCAAATTTAACAGAGTGAGGACAAAGGCTTCACATGAGGCTCTGTAGGTGGGGAGAATAGCAAAGAATGCTCCCACCTTTCCCAATCCCCAGAAGTCTTGGTCCTGCCAAGGAGAAAACAGAGAATAGAAAATACACACACACACCCCACTGCACCCAGATTGTCCCCACAGAATCTTCTGACCCCACACGGAGCCCCTCCACACTTGGATCTTGCCTGGTTGAGCCTGCCTGCCCCACACCTGGTGTGCCTGGCACTGTTTTTGGGACAGGCCCAGGTCTTGTGCTGTGTCAGGGTCAGGTGCAACCTCGCCGCTGAGTCCATGTCCTGGGGGCAGGGCGCTGCAGGGTCATCTCCCACCTTCGTGCAGCCAGCGGCCTGTGATCCCCACTGCCATGCTGGAGCCTCTGCATTTATTTATTGACAAATGAAACTTGCAGAATTTTTTATTTTTTAGGTGCAGAATGCCCTTATGAGTATACTATTATTTGTATTACAATAGCGTCTACAGGCCCCAAACCCTACCAAGGCCTCATTACACTAGGAGAGTAGATAAATAAAGTCAGAGACAATCCTTGTCCTGAAGAGCTAAACAGATAAAACATAAGGTAGGAGAATGAAGGTACTATCATCTCCATTTTACACACAGTTAATGAAGGCACAGAGGAATTTGGCGATTTACCCAAGACCACACAAGAAATCTGTACAGAGCCAGGGACTGAAGTTCTGGTCCAGGGTCTTAATGAGAAAACCACCCCTGCTCTCTTTTGCTTGTGAAATGTATTCCGTTAGAAGAAGGTATCAATGTCATCATTAGTTTGTTGCACTATCAAAGAGAGAGTGCACCAATTCTTTTGTTTGAAGAAATCTCACCCCATTCTCCAGCCACTTGAGGCTGGTTTAAAATTAGAAATATTAGCATGACCACACCAAGACTTTGACACTAACTAGGCTTTCAAAATAACAACATACCAAAATAGTAGCAGGATCAGCGGGTATGGTTAGCAAGGAAGGTTGTTTATGTTTAGTCAGTGCAATATTTGAAGACTCAAATTTGAGGTAAGTTTACTGCTGAACTTAAAGGCTCTGAAACTTGAAAGCAGTAAGTTGTGTCAGAAAGTCTGTGGTGTGGGATGGACATTCCTTCCAAACCTCAAGAGGACAACCACGAAATAGGCATTTAAACATTAGGCAAGTTTATTGGCAAAGGATAGAGTATTTAATCCTAGTTCTCTCTCCAACTTTAACATTTGCTCTGACCCAATAGAAACAAATTAGCTTTGTAAGAACAAGGGAATTCCATTCTAAACCATACAAATGTAATCAGCCTCACAAAGACAAGCCTGAAATCAGATGGTGATAAACAGGAGGAGTTAATTATGTATATTAAAAAAAGGATCAGATGAAAGATGCATAAGGCTGCAGATGTTTATATAGCAAGAAAATAGGAAGCACACACAATGCTGCTGTAATTGCTGTTTACACCAACATATTTCTCAGCTGCTGCTTCGCTTTTCAAATGCCAGAATGCTTCCAAGTTAGTGGCTTATTTTGATGTGCAGAGCGTGCTAAGGAAAAAGGGCTGGCGCATGATCTTTAAACCACAGACAAATATTTGACAACTCATTCTGACAGACCTACCCCCTTTAGGGGCCCCACCACTGCACTGACCCCCTTCCAGCTTCCCAGAGCTGGACAGCTGCTCCATCAAAAGCTAGTGAAAACCACTCCTGGGACAACCACAAGATTGCCCAAGAGTAATGCACCGCATTCCCAGATCAAGAGCTGGACTCTGCTCCCAGGTACACCACCACCACTGAATTGATGAGCTGGCAGAAATCGCACACTATATCTGTAGTGCTACAGCAACTTCTATGGCCACAGAAACAACAGTGTAGCACAGGATTGTGTGTAGGCAACACTTTTTCAGTAGTAAATATAGGCTTGTGGAGAGTTCGGGCCTGAAGAATCTATTCTTAGAGCATCTGCATAAGCCATTCTGAACACCAGGCTGGCCCCGCAAACTTTCCTATATATTGTCATATGTTATTCATAGCTCAACTGATCCCAGCTGCTTAAATCTTCACTATTATTGACATTAACACTTAACTCTAGTTGGCCCAAGTGAAGTTTAAAAATCTAACTATTTTGAATGGTCATGTCTACACAATACATGGTTTATTGATAAAACCATAGGAAGAGACAGGAAAGCCAAACATCACCAGTATGGGCAAGCACAGAGGGGCAACGCCAGCACAAATGCATTACTGAGATTGTCACTCACCCAATTCACTGTTGTCATCCACCAAGATAATTTCATGAAGAAGATATGCTGGAGTGCGATCCAGTACACTATGTACTGTCCGAAGCAAAGCAGAAAATGCTTCGTTATAGAAACAGATGATAATGCTGGCAAATGGTAAATCAGAAGGGTAGGACTTTTCTCTGCACCTACAAACAAAAGACACACACATGTTCAATGTACAAGACTGCACCTCCTAACAAAGCTCCATAAACAGCAACACTAATATTGAATGAGAAATTGTTCTCTCACATTTCAGTGTTACATTCAGGGCATGTCTACGCTATAAACTTAAGCTGACCTATGTTAGGACAACTTTCAGCCATGACTGTAATTACAGCAGTGTTCATGTCCACGCGGCCCTCCTCCTGTCGGTGGTGCATATCCTCACCGGGAGCACTTACACCGACTTAAGAGGTGCAGTGTGGAGGGGGGGGCTGAAAGCCAGGGCTCTCAGCTCCATGCGCAGCTCCCCATCAGCTTCTCGGCTCCCCAGCTGCCCCCGCCCCCCTTGATGTCTTGGCTCCGCACCAGGCTCCAGGTGCGGCGCTCCCCACACTGGGCACAGCCATGCTCCCAATGGGGAGCAGGGAGCCAAGAGCCTGGGGGAGGGTAGCCAGACTCCTGGCGGGGAGATCCGTGCCCAGAGTCTGGTTGGCTGCTGTGCTCCCAGTGGGGAGCCAAGAGCCCGGGCGGCAGCCCAGATCAGAGTGGGGAGCCAGGAGTCTGGGCAACAGCCGGGCTAGGAGCAGGGAGCCAGGAGGGCAGCAGGGCTCCCCGTGGGGAGCGGGGAGCCCAGGCAGCAGCCTGAGCCAGAAGCCTGGGTGGCAGCGCTGCTTAGAGCGGAGACAGGCTGGCGAGTTGGGAGCCAGGAGCTGTGAAATTGACAAGAATGACAGTCAACAGATGTAAGTAACCTAGCGTCTACACAGACACTGCACTGCCCTAACTACACTGACATAAGCCCTATGCCTCTCATGGACGTGGAGTTATGTCAGTGCAGTAGGGTGCTTACATCGGCGGGAGCCAGGCTGTAGTGTGTACACTGACGTAGTTAGGTGCATAACGTAAGCTGTCTTACGTCAACCTAACTCCGTAGTATAGACCAGGCCTAAGACATGTTCATTAACATAATACTTACATTAGGGCTCAACCAAGTATAGAGTAGCCTCATACCTACAGTTCACACAATTCAGACCCACATAAATAGGGTTTATTGCTGCATGTTACAAAATGTAATACCTGTATGCCCTTAAGGGCATACAATGCTATAGGGTCGGATTCCTAGCAAATAGTAGTTAGAGCAGGCACTGAAAGTCTTCCAGCAAAAATAAGAGGACTTTTATCTGCTTATTTCAATTTCTCTCCCTGATATCTACAAATCTGATATGATAAAGGGTAAATTGTCAATACTGGCATTTGAGAGGGGATCAAGTGATAGCAAAAACTGCAGGACCTAAAATGCAACTCTGGTTGCGCCAAAAAGCCTGTTCACTTGAATTCAAGTGGATTCAGCTCTGGGAGGGATTTGCGCTTTTGTGCAACAACTATGGCCCATTATATTTACACACAATTGAGCAACCACAACAAAAACGAAAGTTACACCATGATTGGGAGGGTGGGGGGAAGAGAGAAGAGCATGTGCACGCTTGGGGGCATTCAGATGGTTGCTTTACTCCATCTAAGTGTAATAGAGCATAGAAAATTTGTGCGTTCGAGCAGAAAGTCACTAGATAGACAGCACTATTTTCCCCGACATCAAGAAAGGGCCCTATTTAAGACAGCTTTTCTCACCTTCCCAACCTCTATAAGCATGCAGCAATGTGGCTTAGTATATAAAGATAGTACTCTGCCATTCTTAGGCTCCATCAAGTCTTCAAACACTTATTAACTTGAATGTTTAAACTTTAAGGGTCTGATTTTTGAGGTGCGGAACACAACAATTTGTAACACCTTCAGTGGGAGTTGGGATGCTCTGTGTGTCTGGAAAAAAAAAAAATCAAGCTACAAACATTGTTCTAGAATACTTAGACTCATAAGGTCTATAACTAGGGAGATGGAGGAGACATGTAGGTCATCTAGCCCTGCCTGGAATCAGTGCAAGACAGCTTTCAGAAATACACTGTAGGAGAGCATTCTCCCCACCCCCAACCTATATTTCAATTACTATTTGCTACCTCTTGGATCTAATAAAATAGCTTTCTGTGAATCCTAGTGCTCATGAAATTTACATCAGTAAGTTTACACCCAAATTAGGTTTTTAATTAAACACATTTAAGTCAAATTAAAAACCTTAACAACATTGTACTGGTGCATGAGACACAAAATGTGAAACTGAATATTAAAAAAAGTGAGATTAGCAGTCAGTTACACTCACCACACTGCTTACCTTTTTGCTATTCATTCCAACAGAATAAATGGAAAAACATAAATTAGATTGTAAAAATGCTTTCATTTTTAAAGACCCTAGTATGTAATTAATAATACAGGTACAGAATTTTGGTTTTTTTCCACATAATATCATCCCTTTAAAATTAACAGTTCAGAGTGCACCTGCACAGAATACATGTATGCATTATGCAAACTTCTCTATGGCTCAACGTATCTCTGTCCTCATGTGAAATACCCCGGATAGTCCATTAATGGAGATCTCTTGAGCGCACTCTGATCACTACATGGAATCAATCTCACCGTTAGTTGGTTATTTGTCCATTACATAGAACTAACACAGAGAGGTTCTGTGTTATATCAATTAGGGATCATCTAACCCAGGGGTAGGCAACCTATGGCACGCATGCCGAAGGCAGCACGCAAGCTGATTTTCAGTGGCACTCACACTGCCCGGGTCCTGGCCACCGGTCCGGGGGGCTCTGCATTTTAATTTAATTTTAAATGATGCTTCTTAAACATTTTAAAAACCTTATTTACTTTACATACAATGATAGTTTAGTTCTATATTATAGACTTATAGAAAGAGACCTTCTAAAAATATTAAAATGTATTACTGGCATGCAAAACATTAAATTAGAGTGAATAAATGAAGACTCGGCACACCACTTCTGAAAGGTTGCCGACCCCTGATCTATCCCATTCCACTAGCATATATTTGAAGTTAGGTCTCTGGGGTGACCACCAGACGGCTTCTCATATTTATATTGAGCAGGATACTTTCTAACCTATTAGCTTCTCCATCTAACATCTGACTGAGGAAATAATTTCTACTTTAACTCTCTGATCCATTCAGCTGAGTGTCATTAGCTTATAAAGATTCTACTGTATATGTATTTCTTTAAAGACATATTGTATTTTAAAATCCAAATTCAAAGAGACTTCTGTGTGGTAGAGTTGGTAGATATATGGTTTGTGTAGGCGATCTTAAAATTACATACACACACTGTCTTAAGGTAGCGTTAGTCTGACTTTCTCATGTGACCTGCTCAGTAGAGATTTTCCAATTATGTACAATTATTATCCCATTCCCGTTTGCCTCTTGAGATCCAATTCTGAACAGTATTCAGTAAAGCAAGCCCTCCGAATTAAAAGAATAACCTCAAGCCATCTGGCTGCAAGTATTAAAGGAATGGAAATCTGCCTTCAGTGGTAACTGATATGTTGAAAGCAAAATGTAATAGATGTGTAATGGCCAAATGTTTAATTCCAGTCTCATTATTTACTATACTGGGCCCTTGAAAACAACATTATATTTATAGAGAAAATGGTATAAAGGACATACTTTGCATCCCTTGTATCTGGCACCTCTCTGTGGTATCCCAACCGGTTGCTGATAAGCATATTGAAGGCATGCTTCTGATAGCCCAAGTCTCTCACCTGCTGATCGTGTTCGTTAAAAATCATGCCTATAATAGAAACATATCAAAATTCATTGGGTCAAAAACATCCTCTGGCAATGATCAAGTACTGAAATGGAGTGTTTAACTCATGCATAGTTTTCACAATCTGCCTTTACAACTCATATTTTAACCTGTTTTCAAAGCACATTTCTGTATGAATACTTCAATTTCTACCCCAATAAGAAGTTAAGTCTATGAACATTATAGGTGTAATAAAAATAGACTGTATGTGAATGGAGCACAACCTCCCACAAAGAGTGATGGCCCCATTGTGCTTATTTCCTATTCCCCACACATTCCTTCCCCCTAAAAACCTCACTCTTAACTCAGTATAAAACACCCAACCAATCAGCCAGATCTAGCCCACTTGATGCATAATCTGGTACCCATGGCAGATTAAGCTTCTACAAAGTGTATGCTTCTATTTAAATACATCAAGTTTCTAGCCCTTGTGGTGTTAGAAAATCCAACCAATCATGGCCCTACTGCAGTGCAGTTTCACAAGACTTCAGCGAGACAAAAAATAGCTATCAAAGAAGCCTGATCTACCATCATTCATCTCACCTGAAATGTTGAGACTCAAGCCTCGGAACGACAACTTCAATAGCAACAGAGTTTACTATTTCTTCGCTGATTGTTTTAGCATCAATTCTCACTGAGTGCAGTGGCAGGGTAGAGGCAGCCATCCAGTTTCAAAAAGCATGCTAGTGTAAGCGGCAAAATCCTGCAATGTCACTCTTTCTGTCCCTGACTCTGTGCTTGGGGCCAGAAACAATATAAACTCTACTGTTCTAGGGTCCCAAACTTCACTGAGTTCTGTTGTTCTCATTGAGACACTTCACTCAACTCTTGGTACAAGCTTTGAATTACTGGAACAAATGGCTTCATTTATTTTTCCCCTTATTCGCAGAGGTGAAAGTAAGCCGGTCTGGTGTACCAGCAAGAGCCAGTATGCCCTGCCGGACTGCACCGGCTTCCGCAGCGGGGATTTAAAGGGCCCGGTGCTCCAGCCACTGTGGGGAGCCCCAAGCCCTTTAAATCCCCCCCGCAGCTCTGCAGGAGCTCCGGGCCCTTTAAATCCCGGCCCCAGCCCAGCTGCCAGAGCTGCGGTGGGGATTTAAAGGGCCTGGAGCTCCGCGGCAGCCGGAGCCCCAGGCCCTTTAATTTGCCCGAGCCACAGGGGCTCCCAGCCACCTCTGCAGCTGGGAGCCCCGAGGTGATTTAAAGGCTCTGGGGCTCCCAGCCACAGCCAGTGCCCCAGGGCCTTTAAATCTTGAGAGGCCCCGCCTCTTCCGGGTGAGGCCACGCCCTCGCTCAGGACTCCGGCCGTACCGGTAAGGCCTGTAAGTTACTTTCAACCCTGCTTATTCAACAGGTCAAGGGTCTGACAAACCAATAAGCAAGGAAACCCTAAATTCATCTTCTGCAACACACCCAAGAGATTACCTTGCTTTGGAGAGCTATGCAAAATCCAGGTGACCTAGGGCAATGACAGCCTCAGCGTGTCCAGGGAGGTGGCAAGATCAGAAAGAAAAGGGGCAAAATAGAAGGAGAAATGCAAGCTGTAGAAATGTTTTTGGAAGGGGAAGGACAGCAAGATCTCCCTATTTCCCTTCATAGCACAGATGTAACATGAAGGACTGTGAAATGGTACCAGGATTTACACCAAGGGACATGTAACAGTGATTCTACAGAGGGAGCATACCAATGTGACTGCCATACGCATTGTCTGCACTGGGATTTTTAGCCTCAAGTGCAGCAATACTAATGTAGCAGCAGTGGCTCACACCCCTATAGAAGAGGTTTGAAACCATGGGAAGCTACATCAGTGGAAGTCACAATTTACACCAAAGCAATCTGTCTCCATGGGATTTGCAATGACTGGGGGTTTTAATCTACCAGGTTAACTGCAATGTGACAAGCCATTAGTCACAGAGGTTAGACATGTGACTATTAATAGTGTCACTTTCCCTTCCTTGTCCAGCAGTAGCCACAAAAGCAGTGGCACAAACCCTTCCTTGGAGTTGCACATCTGACCTTAGCAATGCTTTTGTCTGTCCAGAGCAGGAGAGGGCAACCTGAGGCCCGTGGGCCGCACACAGCCCATCAGGGTAATCCGCTGGCGGGCCACGAGACAGTTTGTTTATATTGACCGTCCGCAGGCACAGCCACCCGCAGCTTCCCACCACTGGTTCAGAGGCGCTAAGCTCAGTCATACTTGCATCCTCTGGATTACAGCAAGCACTACTGCCACTGAGCCTGCTCAATTCACCCGCTTTAAGGACCACATGCTTGAAAACTTCATGCCGAATTGCACTGGTTTTTGTTCTACAGGCTGCCCTCACACAAGTGTCTACACTTTTTTTCCCCTCTCTAAACACAGTCAAACTCAAATATTATTGAAGCTGGTTTTGAAGAGCTGCTTGCAGGCTAACAATGTGTGTGCAAAGTGCCTGACAAATTCCAGTCCAAACAACAGCTCTCAGCCCTTGGAAAATAAGGTTTGCAATGGAAACATCAACAAACCCTTTACTATAGCAGTGTTATGTGTGTTTCATAAATTTTTAAGAAAAAATACAGATTACCCTACCAGATGGCATTTTGTTTTCAGCTGTAATATGCCAAACTGTTTTTTTAACTTTACAGCCTAGCATATTTATCACTTCTCCAGACTGGACAGACAGGAAACCCTTCACTATAACATTAGGTGTAATTCTAACAGAGGCCCAGCTGTCTCCCAAATTTTCATATAGGACTTGTCCTGCAATAGAATACATTTGGCTTTCACCAGTCCAGCTAGTCTCTGGGTTTCAAGATCAAAGAGATTTTCTGTTGCAACTCTCCAATTCATTTCCTGGCAAGCAGTGAATACTTGGAAAGAGATGGTCACCTCTGGAATATGCAGTAATTAGCAGCTGTTGATATTAAAGCAAACTGATAAGAATTTGCCCTGTGGCATCACAAGTTGGCAGTTAAATTTTGGAAGGCATTTCACCTTCTATCGATCACATAAGCCTATGAGCAAGTCTGCAGTTACATTTTGTAAGCTTTTTCTTAAACTCCATAAAACTCTAGAACAGCTGACGCTGTACTGAAATTTTACTGAAGAAGAATGTAGGGAGCGTTAGCAAGCACTGCCAGTATTAAATTCAGTGCTAGACAAAAAATATATTCTGTATTATACTTCCAACGGAAATAGCTAAGACACCAGTAGAGTGACTTGCGCTACCTTCTTCCAGTTCAATGGCCAGTTTACAGTTCAAAATGCCACTCTTCTAAGTAGTCCCAGTGAAGTCAACAGACCTATTGCCTGAATAAACCCAGCAAGATTTGACCGTCAGATGAATAAACCCAGCATCTTACCTTTTCCAGTCTTGTTTGTAGATCATTTTATACTTCTATGATACAAGGATAGCAAACATAGGCCTCCTACTATCGCCAAGCAAACTACTTTTTAAATCTTTTATACTAAAAAAGATGGATTGAGTTTCTCTGCAGCCTCTAAAATTTCACACATATTTTATCCCAATCCCCCTCAAAGTAAATTACCAACATGAGACGCACAAATGCTACCAGTGGCAAGGTGGTATATCAAAGTTTGTAGCCTGGATGTTAAAATTCAGAAGTTTTCTGCTTTAGCATTTTATGTGCCAAAGTTGAAAATATTTCAGAATAAAGGCTAGACTGCTACATTTTGGATGAAACAAATACATATTGTAAAAGAATAAACTTTACGTCTACTTTGAAACCAAGAGAAACACCAGGATAAACATTTTCATAAATAAATATTGTCTTTGAGTATAAAAATTTTCCTTAGACATATTTGAAGTCTTATGGTCTCATTTTTACTGATTTAACTAAGATGTGTTTGTGTGCGCGTGTATGTCATTCATAATGAAGATGACCAAACCCACTTACCCATTTCAGGGGAGAGCTCCATGTCTTCCTTCACTGGGTCCTGTGCATGATTTCCAAATGAATTCCCTATACTGCTGTCTTTCCGTTGTGGTTGAGGTACGCGAACTGGACCCCGAGTGAAACGGGGATAGAATTTTTTAGGAAGTGGCTTTTGAGGTTCCAACCCCTTGACGGGCACATTCTTGAAAGATTGGGTCTCTTCGCTGAAGTTGAAATAAACAAACAGCAGAAGTGTCCAGGTCACAGATGTGAAAAGGCACCCATAGCAGAAATAGCGAAGCGTGACACTTCCCATTGTAGACCTAGCATTGTTGATGGCCCATTCTCAATTCCCTGAAAGAGAATAAAAGAAACACATAATTGAGGCCTCCATCTGTTAAGACTCTTCTGCAGACTTGTACATGAGTAACCAAATTCTAAATGCCAACTTTTCACAAAATGCTATTTTAAACCTATGCTCTATATTTTAATTTTATGTTTAAGCATTACATCTTTTTCCTCTCCCACCCAAATATCAACATACTTAGGGCATCAGACTGCTTAGGACTGTAAATCTTCAGATACAAGGCTAAAGACCCAGATAGTCTTGGGTGAAATATTAACAGCATTTTCTTTCAAGTTGTGGGACAGTTTACTGATGTCCACAAAACAAAAGTCACAAAGTGTTTGTATTACTCTTATTACTTATAACAACACATAATACTCGGTTTTCCAAAGAGACAAGGAAGAGAGACATGTAGGCTAGGGAAAGGATAAGAAAAGAAAAACACACACATGAAAACTCAAGCAAGGAGTGGGGTGACAGATCCAGAGGGAGTGGAGGAGTAACTTTTAAGGAAGTATCTCAGAAATGACTCCACGATCATAGAATCATAGAAGATTAGGGTTGGAAGAGACTTCACGAGGTCACCTAGTCCAACCCCCTGCTCAAAGCAGGACCAACACCAACTAAATCACCCCAGCCAGGGCTTTGTCAAGCCAGGCCTTAAAAACCTCAAAGGATGGAGATTCCACCACCGCCCTATGTAACCCATTCCAGGGCTTCACCACCCTCCTAGTGAAATAGTGTTTCCTAATATCCAACCTAGACCTCCCACACTGCAACTTGAGACCATTACTCCTTGTTCTGTCATCTGGTACCACTGAGAACAGTCTAGCTCCATCCTCTTTGGAACCCCCCGTCAGGTAATTGAAGACTACTATCAAATCGCCCCCTCACTCTTCTCTTCTTCAGATTAAACAAGCCCAGTTCTCTCAGCCTCTCCCCGTAAGTCATGTGCCCCAGCCCCCTGATCATTTTCGTTACCCTCCGCTGGACTCTCTCCAATTTGTCCACATCCTTTCTGTAGTGGGAGGCCCCAAACTGGACGCAGTACTCCAGATGTGGCCTCACGAATGCCGAATAGGGGGGAATAATCATTTCCCTCGATCTGCTGGCAGTGCTCCTTCTAATGCAGCCCAATATGCCGTTAGTCTTCTTGGCAACAAGGGCACACTGCTGACTCATATCCAGCTTCTCATCCACTGTAATCCCCAAGTCTTTTTCTGCAGAACTGCTGCTTAGCCAGTCGGCCCCCAGCCTGTAGCAGTGCATGGGATTCTGCTGTCCTAAGTGCAGGGTTTTAAAGTGTCCATGGGTTTTAATGAAGTAAGATTTGTCAAAGTATCAGAAATCACCAACAAAACTCTTCAGCTGAATCTGGCAAAGAACAAATCAGAACAAGAGATCGCATCTACAACCTCTTCCAAATGCTTTATGAATACGGATTATCCCTTACAACATCTCTGTGAGGTAGGTAGAAATTATTCCCTTGTTACAGGTGGGAAACTAACAGAGATTAAGCCTATGATCATGCTCCCACTGAATCTTATAGCACAATCCCACTGACTTCAAAAATGTAATATTGGGCTCCAAGTGACTTGGCTAAGATCACAAAGCATCACTGTTAATCAAACTCTGGCATTCCCAGGTCAGACTATGCCACTCCTTCATCTGTTAAAGTTCTTCTAACAAAAAATATTTACCTGCTATTCTTACTAGGTGAAATCCATCCCTGTGCAAAGTGCCAGACTATGCAGCACTTAAGCCCAATGACTTAAGTGGGATTATATGGAGCCTAAGTCTTGTGCTGGCCCTCTGCATACAGGTGTAATGCACACACTGTCAATCAGGATCCTTCTCCAATGCTCTAAAAAGGGTTGCTGCTGCTGAGTTGTTACTTTAGAGCCATGAAAGTAGCCAGACACTAAACAAAAGCTAGGGATTTCTGAATCATTTCTTCACCCAATCTAGCTGGCTCAGTACTTAGCTACACCATGGCTTCAAAGCATCTGCCTCAAGTCTCCCACTCTCTGTGCTAACGGAGGTCAAGGATGTTGCCAAGGTGAATCTAGACTCAGAAAAGCAAGGGAGGTTGCCAAGGAGCAAAAAGATTAGATGCACAGCTACAGCCTCTCACCACAACAGGGTTTCTTGCTGACTGATCTGTAGACTGTTCAAAGCTCATCCCCACTACAGGAAGAGCTGTGCACCAGCCAGTTTTTCTGCACGGGGGCAGTGGAATGAGGTATGTTTTAAGACTTTATCTACCCTAAAAAGCTGCTCTCTAGCAAACGTTACAGTTGTCTCCCCACTGGCAACAAAAAAGCACCATCCTAACACAGCCCCACCACATGCACGCAAAACACTGGCTGCGAACTGATCTAGTTATTTTTTGCAGCACAGATATGCCCTTTCTGACCATTGCAGAGAAGACCAGCAATCACTCTGTTCTAACAGAGAATGGGCATTTTCTTTCACAGACATCTAGGAGGTATCAGGGCTTCTATTAGGAGGAAAGGAAATAAGTTAGTGCCAGAGTGAAGAGAACCTCAGGGCCCCCCAGCTGGAAAGCCTTTGTCCAGAGGCTAGCACGGTGAGAGACAGCAGGCCTGCCAGGTACTATATCACATGAATACAAATTTAATATGCAATATTCCACCTGTTTCTTGTTGAGATGTAGTTGTCCCTCTCCCTCTGAATCCCACGGGTTTATGCCACGTTGTACACAACATACGAAGGATGAAATAGCATTTAAAACCAATCATGGACTCACTAAGATCCAGAAGAGCAGATCCTTTCAATAACTTGCTATTTAACCAAAACATTCAGTGACACCTTTGGCAGAAAGCGTAGAAGAACTATTTATTTTCTTTACGTTTCCATTTCTGTGGCAACATTTTGTTTGGGATCTGGGGAGGGGGTTACCCTGTCTTTACAAACAACACACAACTATAAAAGCTCATCAGGCTTATTAATGAATCTTAATTGCAAGCAGAGCATCTTGAGCTGGAACACTGAGGTCTTGTCTATTCTTGGGATTTCAACCATCAGTCAGCTGGGATAGCTGCACCTGTGCAAATAAAACGAACAGCTAGAAAAGCTACAGTGCGGCTTACCCAGGTTTCAAGCAAGAGAAGGCTCCTCGGGTGCACACTCCCAGAGAGAAGTGAGGTCTGTGACTACTGAAAGGAGGCACTAGGTTGGGACTCCTGGCCAAAACCTGTCCCACTCAATTTCCTCTCCTCCTCCTCCATCCTCTTTAATTGTAGTCTGATGGAGTGTATACTCCATCCCAGCTCTGAAAGGATTAATGTGGGCCCGAGAGGCTCACTAACCCACTGGTTGTACCTGGAGGGTGGGCCATTCCTAATTAAAGATTAAACCCAGCTGGGACAGAACTGGGTGGTGCCATAAAGGCAGGAAGCCTGGAGCAGAAGATGGTTACAGGGAGAGAAAGAAGAACTTCATAACTACTCTCTTAACAGAGAAACAGGAAGGAGCAGGAATGGACGCACAGAGGGTTGTGATGGAACTGGCCAGAGCTGGGATCCCTTGCTGGGCAGATGGCTTGTATGGGGCCCTGAGGTAAAGGGGAAGAACCAGCTCACCCAGGGAGCATTCCTGAAGGAGCAGGGTAGGACTTGCAGGCAGAAGGACCTGGGGATTAGAACAGTGGAAGGAGTCTGCTTGTAGGAGCCCTGACATAAAGGCTGCAGTGGATTAGTAACACAGCCAAGGGCAGGAACCAGACCTCCAGTGAGAAGCCTTGGGAGGCATTGCTCATTACAAGAGCCCAGAAACAGGCTATGGAGAAGGCCTGACAAAAAGAGTAATGACAGGAAGAAGTCTAGGCAGGCAGCAGCAAGGAGTCTAATGGGCACACTTTGCCTGTTCATTACAGGGTCTCCAGACTGGAATCCAGAGGGGAAGGAGGGCCTGAGTTCCCCTACCAGCCACTGGAGGAAGTGGTATGAAAACTCCCTGATATAAGCAGATATGGATTTTTGAAAGGCTTTAGGCAGAGAGAGTAAGGACCATGAGGCCCAGAGTCAGGGGCCAAAAACTGATGATAGATTGTTGGACTTCTCATGTCTTAGACTTTGTTTCTCTGAAAGGAGTGGAAATATAGCGTGACCTGACTTGAGAAGAAAGAAGAAGCAGACCAGCACAGGACCAGAGTGATTAACCACTGGAACATTTTACCAAGGGTCATAGTTAAGGCTACATTTTAGTCACAAGTATTTTTAGTAAATGTCATGGACAGGTCATGTGCCATAAACAAAAATTCACGGGCCTGTGAATGCCATGACTAAAACTTGGGCAGGGGTGCTCGGGGTGAGAGGGAGGGTCCAGGGGCACTGCGAGCGCTGGGAGTGGGGATCGAGATGACCCGGGACCCCTGCTGGTGCTTGAGGAGAGGGGAGCTGGGCTGAAGCCCGGGCCCCCCACTGGTGCTGGGGAAGTGGGGGCCGCGCTGCAGCGGTGCTGGGGGAAGAGGGGGGCCGGGCCACAGCACGGGACCTCTGCTGTTGCTGGAGGGTTGGCAGGGCTTCCTACCTGGCTCCGCGTCCCTGCAGCTCCTAGGCAATGTAGGTAGGGGCCAGGGCAGAGGCTGAGTCCCCTCCCACACACCCAAACTGCTGCAGAAGTCATGGAGGTCAGGGAAAGTCATGGAATCCATGACAGACTCACAGCCTTAGTCATAGTGGATTCTCCATCACTGACAATTTTCAAATCAAAATAAAATAATGCTCTAGAAATTATTTGGGGGAGTTCAATGGCCTGTGTCATAGAGGAGGTCAAACCAGATGATCACAATGGCCCCTTCTGGCTTTTGAGTCTATGAACTGTCAACAGACCACACAAGTGAGAAAAGAGCTGCTACACCACACCCCACCTCAAGGAAGCAGGTGCTTCCCAGTCCCAGTCCCAGCTCATAACAGGAACATGGCATGAATCTAGAAGCAGCTTTTGCCTGAAGGCCAGGCCTGCAGGGAAGTAAGAGAGGCAGGGAGATGATGAGACTCGCTTGGAAAGTCCCTCACCTTAGAATTTTCAACTCTCCTCCAACAACACTAAAAGATCAATCACCAAGACAACATATTAAAAAGTTGGCAGATACCTTCCTCCAAGTCCTAGCTCTCCAGATGCCAGCCCAGGAAGAACCCTGCTTTGCCCCACCTTTCTCTCTCTCTCACATCCACCCACCCACCCCAAGTGCAACCACATCAGTGCATACACAAGGGTATCCCAGTGGCTCCTTGTTCATCTCAGGCTCCAGTTCAAAGGTTTTTTTTTAAATCACCCATAAGTTTATTTCAGTTGATTTCATAGATCCGGGGGGCCAATGCACAGATTATTCCAGACGTCATTTGGCCCACAGTCTTTATCTACTCCTCTCCCTGCTCATCTAGCATAGCACAGGCTTCTTCCCTTTCTACGCACAATATAGTTACTGTCTACAGGAGCTTTTCCCTTCCCATCTCTCTTCGCTTCTCCAGCTCTGACACATTACAGCGTTAGGGTGGAAATTGATTTTAAGGGTTCACTGATCAGACTGATAAATACATCCCTTCAGCTGTCTGCGTATGGAACGTAACAATACATGCAATGTCACTGCTTTGTGGTGCATGTCATCTTAAGTATCCAAGGAAATAGCCCTCCTCTCCCAGCTGACCTCCCCAAACAGGATTCCGAAGCTCAGGCATTAAAGCTCAGTCATTACGTTGTTCTAAGCCAACAAGCTGCTCGTGAGTCCAGAAGACGTAAAGAAGGATTTATTTCTCAGACTACTTCCTGTTCCTGCCCCAAGGCATTACCAGCCGCATCAGCATGCAGGGCAGGCTGCATTGAGAACGTGGCTGGTGAACATTTAAGGTCAGTGCAGGACACTGGTAAACAAGTGATAGTAAAATTCCAGCTCACACAATTTAACACAAGTTGAGCGGTTAACAGCCCAGAAGTTCAGATAGCTAGATATTAATGCTAGCACAGCTAGTAGGTTTACATAGTTAAAGCCTAACCACTTAATGTAAAAAAGCACAAGGCCATTAACTAGGCAATACATTTAACTGAGGCGATGTCTACACTACACACCTCTGAAAGGCTAAAGCTTTGTTGTTCAATTGCCAATGTAGACATAACCTTAGTGAGGGGAACCAAGGATCATCTATGCTACAAATATAACAATGAGGCTGAACCCATTTGCCCCTCGTTGGCCGGTATGAAGACATGGTTCAAGCATAGTTCCATTTCCTCAGTGGATCAGGAGCCAAGTTAGCAATCAATACCCAAAAGGGCCACAGTGGTGTGAATTCATTGTTTCATTTACTATAGTACCGTTTATATTTGAACAGTATGACAAGGGAATATTTAGTTTTTATATATGTATATTATTCTCACAGCAAATAAGTTAGTAACTTAATGCAAGTTGACACTTAATTGGTTAATAACATAGTAAAAGCATCCTGAGTGGTTGTTAATTAAATCACAAAGAGCCACAGGAAACACATTAAAGAGCCACTTGCAGCTCATAAGCAGTAGTCGGAGTATCACTGGTGTAAACAGTATCTTAACCAAGTGCAAGTTCACAGATACAGTAAAGATGCCATCTGGAATACATAAATCCATGCTTGAAACATGTCAGGGAGAACTGTTCCATAATAAGGTGCCCTAAGGGTTGTACCAGTCTAGCATAGCCTGAGCATGATGCTACCATAATATTTCTTCCTATCATTATTAAAGGATATAGGTGACAACACATGAATGCTCAAAAGGACCTTAAATATACAATTAACCCTATTTTCTTCCAGAAGATGGATTTGCTGGAAGAACATTCAGGATGAACACAAGAACAATTTAAAAAAATAAATAAATAAAAACCACACACCTAGCGTTTTCTCTCATATACAACATAACATTCATAATAAATACGAATTTGTACCTATAACGCCTTTCAGTCAAGAATCTCAAAAGACTTTTTAAATGTTAATTAAGCCTGCAGTAGGCAGGCCGTATTATTTATCTTTTGCATTGCTGTAATGTCTATGCAGTGTTTCTCAAATGCAGCCCCTGCGGCCACATGTGGCCACCACAGCCTTTTCTTCCTGCCACAGTCATCTGGGCTGTGATGGGGTGGGGGGGGACGCAAAGCAGTGGCCCCTCTCGCAGGGCTGCTAGCAGCAGTTGGGCCTTGTCCCCCCTCCAGAGAGGCAAAGGCTGGAGGTGCAGACAACTGGTGAATTCCCCACAGCGGGGTAGGGCAGGCAGGCTTTGGCCACGGGGCTTCGGGCTCCATCCACACAGTGGCAGGCGCCGGCCCCAGGCTCACTACCCCTGCCATTGTCCTTGGGCTCTGCTGCCCTACTGCCCACCTCCCCATCCAGGGCTTAATTTGTCCCAGGGCTTGCTGCCGAAAAGTGATATTAACAGACATACAAATATCACTTTTCACAGCAGAAGACTTGCCAGCTAGCACAGTAGTCCCCAACCTTTTTCATGGGGTGGGCGCCGGACGACTAGCCGCCGAGGACCGTGGCTGCTGGACAAGCAGCCGCCGAAATGCCGCCGTGAAGCAGCAACGTCAAGAGGTGTCACCGCCGAAATGCCGCCGAAATGCCACCGAAATTTGGCGGCATTTTGGCAGTAGCACTTCTTGAAGTTCTGCTTCTCGACGGCATTTCAGCGGCTGCTTGTCCGGCGGCCAGTAGGCGGGCACGCATGGCGCCCGCGGGCACCGCGTTGGGGACCCCTGAGCTAGCAAGTCTTAGGAGAGAAAAAAAGTGCAACCAAAAAAGCAAAACAAACAAACAAACAACAAAAGACAAGAACATCCAAAGTGCCTTATTTGTGTTTCTATTCCATTTAGGTCCAGTAAAGAATAGAGACAACTGTAAATTATTTTTATTACAGAGTCTGACAAAAACCCTACACAAATTACAATGATTTGGATATGTATATATGGATATTTATTTGTTTTTCCTAAAGTTAATTAAGGATTTTAGGAAAAATTGGCAGCACGGCCACCAGCAAGAGTTGGGGGCCACACTGAGGCCACCAAAAAATCTGTTGTGAGAACCCCTGGTCTAGGTACCCCAGTCACAGACCAGGACTCCAGTGTGCTAAGCACTGTACAAACACATACGAAAAGGCTGTCTCTATCAATTTTGCAAGTAGGGAAACCATACCACAGATTAAAGATTGACTAGGCTCCTTGAAATCTAGCCATTGGGGGGAAGCTAAAAGTAGTTTAGAGCACTATTTTGAGCATTTACAATCAAATACTGTTTTTTAAAAATTTCCCTCTCTCGTTGCTGTGTACAAAGACCCCACTAACTTGCCCACTACCCGGCATGAGAGCTGAATCAATCAGCAAAACATTAAATAGATTTAATAATTAGCCTGAGACAATGATAATTCACGTGCAACCAAAAGGCTGAGCATTTGCCATTCCCCACAGCAAGTAACTGATGCAGCTTAAGGTAATGCTGAATTGACGCATTAGCCTTTAATCTTTTTAGCAAAACACTATAAATAAAGAGACTGCATTTCACAATACTGTATTTTGGCTTACAGTAAGGGACAGTTAGGTGATCTTTAACTAGTCATTGCTTAAATGCCAACATTCATTTGGATTAGCCTCAAACACTTAGTAAACATCCTTCATCACTTAATGTTTAATCACTGTGTCCTGAGGTTCTGTTAGAGGTCAACTTGACCTCACATTGTTGAAACAGAAGTTAGAATTATTTGAAAAAAAAATTCTAACAACTTTCGGGTTCTCCAAACAGAGCTCTCCTTAGAAAACCACCATCACCACCAATTCTCCTGTAAAGTTGCCTGTGTACTGTATCTGTTTTAAGTGAAGAAACAAGACAGATCTTTGTGTATCCTCAGCTGTTAATAGTAAATTAGCAAAAAGTTGCCAAGACAGTATTACTGTAGTTTTGTGTGGGAGCAATGTGACATCTCCGCTAGTTCTTCTATAGCAGGAGTTCTCAAACTGGAGGTCGGGACCCCTCAGGGGGTCACAAGGTTATTACATGGAGGGTCACAAGCTGTCAGCCTCCACACCAAACCCCACTTTGCATCCAGCATTTATAATGGTGTTAAATATATTTTTTAAGTGTTTTTAATTTATAAGGCTGGTCGCACTCAGAGGCTCGCTACGTGAAAGGGGTCACCAGTACAAAAGTTTGAGAACTACTGTTCTTTTAAAAGTTTTAGCCAGAACCCTATAGAAATGTCACTTTATCTTCTTGGTTTTTATATTCTAAATTTGTTAGTAATTTCCTAGCTCCTAATGTTGGTGCTTAGGTGGTAGCAAATACTTTCAAAAAAGAAGTTTTTCCCTATTTCCACCCTCCCCAATTTTATCATCTCTCCGAATTTTTCAACCAAACAGTGTTAACAGCATATTGAACAGGAGTCATACATGGGGGGAAATAATGCTACTCCCTCAATTCACTCATGACACCAAAATGAAGATGTCACTCACAGCAGATTGTGTATTTTATGATGAGGGCTCTCTTCTCCATGCTTTAATAGGATGTCGTTAGCAGTGTTGACAATATAAATTACCTTCACTAGGCTTCAGAGTTAATACAGTAAGATGAAAAGTCGTTCATACCTCAGAGCTATTGTTTCAGGTTGCCTGCAGACTCCAGTTTATATTGAGTTCAGATTCCGAAGGTTTTCTTTGCAGCACAAAGGCTAGACACACGTTTTTAAATGAAAGCTTAAAATTCTAGAGCACAAGAAACTGGTAATCAAGAACCAACCCAACCTGAACTCCTTAATAATCAATTTCCACTGGTTCGTTAACAGTACAAAACAACATCCATTCACCAATATGACTTACTGAGGAGGCTTTTCTTACATTTGTCAAATGTAGGGCCTCCTGCAGTTTAATTACTGCCATTATAGAAGAGAAGGCAGACTACTGTACATTGTGAATTAGTTGGCTATATTGTGACATGCAGTAGGTATGCAATAACTCTTACGGCGTGCTTTTCACTGGGGCATTTCAAAGTGCTTTACACAGCAAGTATCATTGTTCCCAATTCACAGCTGGGGGAACTGAGCTGGAAATCATTCAATGTCCAACATGTGCAGGAGCTAATAATCAGCTGTGAATGGTTAGAAGAGGACTCTAAAATCACTCTAAGGATAAAGACACCCACTTCCACACAACAAGAGTGCCCCAAAGCCTGCCATTCAGTATGTGAACACAACTCCTCTTCATTTAGATCAGGGGTGGGCAAACTATGGCCCAGGGGCTGCATTCGGCCCTTCAGATGTTTTAATCTGGCCCTCAAACTCCTGCCAGGGAGCAGGGTCAGGGACTTGATCCACACTGCTCCTGGAAGCAACAGAACATTCCCTCTCTGGCTCCACATGCTGCCCCCGCCCCAAGTGCCACCCCCGCAGCTCCCATTGGCCAGCAAACAGGGCCAATGGGAGCTGCAGGGGCGGCAGCTGTGGATGGGGCAGCGCACAGAGCCGCCTAGCTGCGCCACCGCATAGGAGTCAGAGGGGGGACATGCCGCTGCTTCCAGGAGCCGCTTGAGGTAAGTGCCGCCTGGAACTTGCACCCCTGACCCCCTCCCACACCCCAACCTTGATCCCACTCCCTCCCTCTGAACCCCTCGATCCCACCCTCCTGCATCCCAGAGCCCACACTCCCAGCCAGAGCCCTCACTCCCCCACCCGCATCCCAATCCCCTGCCCGGACCCCCTTCCCACATCCTGATCTCCTCATTTCTGGCCCCACCCCAGAGCCTGCACCCCCAGCCGGAGCCCTCACCCCCTCCCACACCTCAACCCCAAATTTTGTGACCATTCATGGCCCGCCATACAATTTCCATACCCAGATGTGGCCCTCAGGCCAAAAAGTTTGCCCACCCCTCATTTAGATGATATATGTCTAGAAAAAGCAGATCTGAAAGGCCTGGAAAATAACTTATTACCTTATTTGCAGAGGTGCTGAGCACCTGAAGCTCCCATTGAAGCCAATGACAGCTGCTGATACCCATCTTCCAACACTGAAGTAGATTATACGCATCATTGTTAATAATACTCTCCATCTTTTTTTCAATCAGATGCTCTCAAAGCACTCTACAGGTATCAATCAATTTAGCATCACAACAGATATTTACCTGCTTTACAGATAGAGAAATAGGCAGAGAGAGATTTGTTGCCTGATTTTTAGACATGCTGAGCACCTGTAACTCCCTCTGAAGAGCTATCCTTCTTGAAGTCAATGGGAGCTGCAGATGCTGAGAACCTCTAAAAACCCAGGTTGTCTTGCCTAAGGTCACGCAAATCTCTGGGAGAGCCAGGAACAGAACCCAGATTCCCCAACTCTCAATCTAATGCTGTTACCACAAAACTATCCTTCCACTAAAAATAACTGGCTAAATCCCACTAAGACAATGTACACAAAACTTAAAAACCCTAAATGAAATGTGTTGCACGAATAATACCATAAACATTCACCTGCTTAAACTATTTGGCATTTTCCCAAGCTGTTCTACCACTGTAAATGGTTCACTTAGAAAGAACCTACAATGTTTTACACTTTGGACTTGAAACAAACCTCAAGATACCTTTCTATGCACTACAGCGATCTTTGATTTCATACACTATATACTGCAATGTCATCCCAGGAATATCCGTTGAGTTTGAGGAAATCCAAAAGCTTCATTAGGTAGTTGTGGTAATAATAAAGCTTGAATTAGATGGACTTTCACAACAGGGTAAACAAGTTACTGTCAAACTATATTTTTCTGAAATGTTTTTCTCCATCCACTTCCAGTTTTTAATGTCAAAGTACTTCTATAATGAAGAATTCAAATTTTCATCTCTCTCTCCTCAAAGCGTCCCACATCTTTGCCAACAAAATGCTGCAGTTTTCTTACTGGGAAAGAACACCCATAAATATCCCTCCTCTCTGATGAGATACTACATACTCCATGGTCCCATCATGTTAGCACAGGTCCAAGCCACTAGAATTTAGATGCAAAAAGCAGCTATAAGAGTTTGGAAGGAAAATAAATCTCATAAGACCCAGGGTCTCATGTTAATAAGCTATGTAACAGAACAGCCTAGTCTCATTTTAGGTATAATCAGTGGTGCAACCTTGTGTCAAGCAGATTAACATAATAGCCCAGTTCATGATTAGAGAATACAAACACTTACGTATTGGAATTTGGAAATATCAGCTTATAAAAATCCTAAAATGGTCACATTGAGCAAATAAAGTTGTGCTCACTCGTTGGATATATATAGTTGTGCTGCACAGTCCTCCTTCGATCCCAGAATGTTACTGTGTACCAACATACCCAGTACCCTATATCCATGGGCTGCTCTTACCTACCCCTCTTTCTAACAATTCCATGCCACAGAATTACTCCACTGACAGGTACTTCAAGCCATCCAGAGCATAAACACACTGCATGCCATTCATGCTGTCCTGATGATTTCCTCTTCCTTTCCGATGCTAATAGATATTTCTCTTCCTATCAATAAGGGCATTCTCTTTTCAACAGCAGAGCCAGCTCTGGGACAAACCATGAAGTTCATGCGCTAGCTCCCAAGAAAGGTGTAGGGATTTAGTAATACAAGCAATATAGGTCATGATAGGTGTTCTGTGACTGCCTCTCTCCCCCTCCTTCATACACAGCTGTAAGTACTGTAAGATTTAAAACACTCTCAATACTACCCTTTGATTCAACACACAGAAGAGACTGCAAGGTCAACCACATGGGAACAAGCTGCCCAATACACTTCTATTTAAAATCTACCTAGCTGTTCCTTTGCAAATTACACTTTCAAAGCCTGCAGATACAGCCACAAAAGAAAACTAGATACATATAAAACAGTAGGATAATTTTAAGACACACATTCTGCGTAATGAATTGAACAAATGAGTCTCACCTTTTCCCCAGCAGAGCCCGCACAAGAGAAGCAATGCAAGGTTACGTGGTGAAACTATGTTTGCCGCAGTTACGGTCAAATCCAGTTGGTGTCTTCATTCTCAGTGAACAATAAAACACTGAGCCTAAAACTTAACACTTTCCTGCTGAGTGCAGCTCATAAATTCTAACGGAGAACTGTGGCAACAAATACAAGTCTCTCTGTAATAGGCTAAATTGGATGAAACCCTAGGAAACAAATGCAGCAAAACTATTTCTGATTTGGCTGCATATCCTGCCCCAGAGAGCAGTTGGATTTATTTTTTTTAACTGATGTATGAGCTGTAAGCAATCACAAGACCTTGCAGTGCTGATTACTACAGAGGTGTAAATACTAGCTATGCATGTCATTACTAAGGCATCCATCTCCACAGTGTCTATACACTATACATTATGGTTGGAGTGGTAGGAACCACAATAGTTAAGATGGTATAAGAGTTTCCATTCTAACCACCCCTTTACTCCTTAGTTTTCAAACTGTAATTTTATTCATCTTTCACTTCTGGGGCTTGTCTTCTGCTTGAAGTTGATCTTTTTTAGTTGAGCAAATATGGTTTCGCTCTTTTTTCCCCCCTCTACCGTAAGGAACGTAGAAAATACATTTTCCCATTATAAACAATAAAAATATTGAGACTTCTTTTGAACAGTCCTCCTGCCAAAAGAGTTGGAGGATAAGCACTGAAATCTGGCAGCAAAACAGAACTCACTGAGCAGAAATACTTTTGAGTGGGCCAATGCGTTCTAAGCCATTAAATACTGAGCGCACACAATACATTTTGCTCAGGTACCATGCAAACATTAAAGTTAAAGTTAAAGTTCCAATTAAAGTTCCAATCCTGCAATGAGCTTAATGAGGGCAGAGGGGTCCATTTGTGTGGAATTGTTTGCAGGAGTAGAGCCTTGTTGTGTAGGGGAAAACACATGTAAAGTGTGTATGGGCTGATAAAAAGATCTGTTAGGAGCACCTTGTATAAGGATCAAAGGTAAAGGAGGGCTTCTCTGATGTACCTTATAAGCAGACCTCCTAAAGAGACCTGACAATCTTTCTTAATAGTTTTGATCATGGAAAGGACGTGCTGTTGGCCTATTTTTTGCAAGCCAGCAGAAGCTCAACCAGTCACAAAGAGTTAAATTTTTTTAGGTGTTTTCTTTTTTCATTTTAATATCTGGGAGATCCCAAACAACTATGTACATTAGGAGTGTTAAGTTGGCAAAGTTAAGCGGTCATCTGTCAGGAATGCCAGAATTAAGGCTGCATACAGAACCTCTGCCCAAACTTCACCCACTGATTTCAGTACAACACGGCTTTTGCAGTCTGCCTCCTTGACTGAATTTGGTCAACCTGGAAGTACATGTATGTTTTATTGATCTGTTTTGAAAGGCCTCTGAGAAAGCTGACAGACCGCTCTGAGCTTGGACAGTCCAGGCAGTGGTTCAAGTTCAGACTTTTCATGAGCAAGTGCAACTCCACTGGAAAAGGACCTGCTTATACCAGGTATGAATTTGGCCCAATGCACATGTTAAACCATGATCTGAACACAATACACTTCTACCCCTATATAACGCTGTCCTCGGGAGCCAAAAAATCTTACCGCATTATAGGTGAAACCACGTTATATTAAACTTGCTTTGATCTGCCAGAGTGCGCAGCCCTTCCCCCCCCCTCCCCCCCTCCGGAGCGCTGCTTTACCGCATTATATCCGAATTTGTGTTATATCTGATCACGTTATATCGGGGTAGAGGTGTATTCTGATACAGTGGTACATAGGAGCATCCCCCTCCTACAATAGCACCTTCATTGGTAACTACCTAATTCCTATTAACCTTGCTCCACTTTGGCATTGTCTTTTTATAGGAACTTCTCTCCCCACATGTCTCTCCAGGGACTGGCTCTTTAATTTGGCAAAGGAGCTACAGACAGAGTAGCCATCTTATACTTGCTTGCTGTATCTCTCTCCCAACTCCAGTTCTGTTTTTCCTGCTTATTATATTTTGTATTATTGTAGTGCCTCCTGATCAGACAATTGTCATGACTATATTCCAGTTTCAATTTAATCGTTTTGGGTGTATTATTTGTTACTAAAATACCTAGAACAAGAGCCATAAACCATTCAAAAAACAAGCTTAAGAAACAGTTCAAACAAATGTTTTACTTTATGGACATGGAGCAGAGCTGCATCTCTGTGATCCCATTGATTTCAGAGGTTCAGCACAGAACTGAAGAGGATACTCTTCGTATTAGAGCCACAGGGAACAGTTGAAACATGTGGCTTTCACTTTTTAACATAAAAAGCTTTCCTTCTCTGTGTTGAAACTAAAAATACTGGTTGAATTAAGACTATACCCCTCTTTTCTATTTACAGAAGATTCTCTTGAACCACACCCACTTTCTCAATAATGCCTACAGAAATCACCACCATGTGTAGAGGAATACTGGAATATAGCCTGACTTACACTTCAGCTCCATGTTCGAGCACTAGCTTGAACTGTGGGAGAACCAGGTCCAATTTCCTTCTCTGCCCCAGATTTCCTGTGTGACCTTAAGCAAGTCATTTAGGGGAAGATCAGCAAGGTGAGAATCCACAAGGGACGCAAGCATCTAAACCCCAGACGCAAGTGCCTTAACCTCAGGTTTAGGCACCTAAGTCCCAGTTTTGTCTCCACTGTATCTACAAACCATCCACGGAACCCTGTAGGTGCTTAAACTCACTTGGCATCTAAATTTTCAGAGTAAAATTTCCTTAGGTATCTATGTCTCTGCCTCTGGGCATGTACACTGATGCTTCACTCTTATCTCCTGCCTAAGTCCCGGACATAGGCGGAGAGTTATATGGGCCCATGGTGCCCGTGCTCCACCAATATTCAGGAAGGTGGGCCCGGCTCCACCAATGTTTGGGCTTATATTTTCAGAACCATCGTGTCCATAGGAAGAGTTGGGGCAACTGCCTCGGGCCCCGCGCTTTGGCGAGATGCGGGGTCCAGGGTGGCCTGGAAAGTTAGTAGGGTGGCCTGGTGCTGGCAGCAGCAAGTGATCCGGCCCCAACCCGCCCCATTCTGCTCTGCTCCAACCTGCTTCTTCCCACCCCTGCTCCGCCCATGCCCCACCCCCACTCCACGATGTGACGGAGCAGGGAGCAGGGCAGATTTGACCTGGGAATGTTGCAGGGGGATTGCAGTGAGGAGGGGGGACTTCCCTTGAAGGAAGCTACCTGAGCTGTAACCTGAGCCAGGAACGGGGGTGGGGAGAATTAACACCTTCTGCCCGGGAGACTGAACAAAGGAGAGGAGCAGCGGGAGGAGTTGGGAGTTTTAGTTTTCGGTTTGGGCTGGGTGGTGCAACGCAGGGAACCCCAAGCTGGGGTCTAAGCTCCCTGAACCTCCCAGAGGGACCTAATTGAGGGGGTCTGGTTGTACCTACACGCTCTGCTTGAGACTGTGTTCCTGTCCTTAAATAAACCTTCTGCTTTACTGGCTGGTTGAGAGTCGCAGTGAATCTCGGGAAGAGGGGTGCAGGGCCCTGACTCCCCCACACTCCGCAACACACTCCTTCCCCCAAGTCCGCGCCCTGCCTCTTTCCCCTCCTCCCCTGAGCGACGCCGGGAGCTGTCAGGGCGGAGCAGAGCAAGGTGGGCTGGGGTTGGGACCTGTTCTGGACACCACCAAAGTTATACAAACCTGATGCCCATGGTCCCGGAGCAATTCACAAATCAGGGAAAGACAGGCATTCGGCCATCTATGGTGTGTGCGGGGCCTGACCCAGGAGGCATGCTCAAAGGACACCTACCAGATGGAGTTCTATTCAAAATCCAGCCAGAGAAGGAGCATGTGGTGGTGGCAGCAGTGTCACCACCCATCTTATAACTATTAGCCCAGTGGTTAGAACACTCACCTGGGATGTGGAGACCAAGATTCAGTTCCCTGTTCCTCTTTATCCTCAGACAGAGAGGGGTATCTCCCCCACCTTTCAGGAGGTTGCTCTAACCACTGGGCTATGGGATATTTTGATGTGGGGCTTCCACAGTCTCTCCTGTTGAAGCTGTTGTGCTCTGAATAAATAATGAAACAGTGGTTGAAATAGGGGGACTGGATTCAGGGTCCCCTACCTCGTAGATCAGTTCACCAATGACTGGACCAGAAAGAGTTATTCTCTCTCTGGCCCAATGACTGTTCCATTGTGGACAAATACTTACAATCATTAGTCCAGGGAAGAGAAGGAATGGGGGATGGAAGGGGTATGATTGTGAAATCCTGAATCAGACAAAAGTTCTTTTGAAATAAAGAGTTAGAGTACTGCCAAAGTAAAGAGTAGGAAATCAGGTCCAAAGACTGGGGGTAGACAATGATGGCGACAATTGAGCTCTGTGATAAATTGAGACAACTCCCGATCTCTATACAAAAAACTACAAACTGTGTATCTGAAATTAGTGATATACTGTCCCAGAACTGTGCCTACAAAACACCCTCAAAAAGGATGGGTCTGTTCATGTAATGTTAATGAAAATCCATTCCAGGACTGCATCAAATGCAATCTTTGGTAACACACACCAGATCTATACTTAAAGGTTTTCCCAGCATAGTTTTCCAGGTGGATGGGAGGAAATCACACCCTTAATACACACAGCTATGCAGACAAAATACCTAGTGTAGATGCAGTTTGAAAGCAAACAACTGCTTTTACCAGTATGGCTTTATTTTGTTCAGCGAACAAAAGAACTCATTAGTACAAACTGCATCCCCACTATAAGGGTTTGCTCACAGCTATACCAGCAAACCCCGTCTACTGTAGGCAACACCACAGAAAGCAAGTTCATTGACAAATAAGCCAGAAGGTTTGGTTACCCAGCAGGACAGTGGGAGAGCCCATAAGAACTGGACACAATTAGGCTTTAGAAGTTGGCAAGCTAGCCACAAGCAAATACTGAGAAGGAGAGGATTTTTCTCTATTCTTTAACTTCAAATGTAAATATCATTAGTTTTTGCCATACAGACTGAGTTTTACACTTTTGAGAAGGAGGTATTGTTTCTAGTAATTAGTCACCTTTTAGGTTTAAGCAATATCTGATTTAGGCCTCATCTGTACAAGAAAATCTACACTGATTTAACAAAGTCAAGTTTACAGATTGTTCTAGTTCAACCATGGAAAACCTCCATGTAAATGCACTTAAACCATTTTCACTTACATCAATTCAGTCTCACTTAAACCTGTTTCACTTACACCAATTAACTGACGCAAGCTAAGTTGACTCAAGCACATTTAAGTGTTTTGCACTGATTAAATAAATCTATTTTAAATCAACTTTATTACACCAGTTCAGCTTCTCAAATAGACACGGTCTTAGGGCATGGCTACACTTGCAGATGTAGAGCACTTTGAGTTAAACCAGCCTTCGTAGAGCGCAGTAGAGAAAGGGCTGTAGTCTGTCCGCACTGGCGTGGCCACATTAGCAGCTCTTGCAACGGCCACAGAGAGCCGTGCATTGTGGTAGCTATCCCAGCATGCAAGTGGCTGCAACGTGCTTTTCAAATGGGGAGTGGTGGAGTGTGACAGGGAGTGTGTTGTGTGTCTGTGGGGGGAGAGAGAGTGGGTTTTTGGGGGGCTGAGAGCATGTCAGCATGCTGTCTTGTAAGTTCAGACAGCAGCAGACCTCCCCCTCCCTCACCCCGCCTCTCTCTCACACACAGCATTCCACAGTAATGGTTGCTTTGTCTCGCAGCAGATCAGTATGCTGGCTGTCAAATGGAGCTTTCAAAGGGCATATCCAAACAATGACAAGAGTGGCCACTTGACTTAAGGGGATTATGGGATGTTTCCGGAGGCTGATCAGAGCGCAGTAATGCAACACCTCGTTCACACTGACGCTGGGGCGCTCCAGTGAGGGCGCATCAAACATTATTCTACTCGCCAAGGTGGAGTACCAGTGTGGACGGGTGGTGAGCTAGTGTGCCCGGGGCTCCTTTAATGCACTGTAACTCACAAGTGTAGCCAAGCCCTTAGTCTTAAAGTAGAAGACAATCCAGCCCAGCACACAAACAGGTTAAGCTTTGATCTCAAACATCTCTACCAATACAAAATAGGAAGAGTTTTCCACCCCTGTCCTCCAAGGTTGAGCACCTAGATTTTGGGAGTAGGGGCTCCACCCTCATTCCTTATCAGTCTCAGGGTGTTTAATTGTTTTTCAAGCCTTGATTTTAACGTACTTACAGTGATGTAGATGTGTTGTGCAAGATACACAATGCTTGGTATGTTCGCGCAGGTGTTATGGATCTCTCATTCTATTGTATGTAACAAAGAGGACAAGCAGAGAGAACCGTAGCTTGCCTCCATTTGGGATTGTTTTTAAGCCAGCATACTTATACCACCACAAACCCTGAATGTAGATACTCTCCAGTGGTGGAAAGCAGGACTCATAACAGTGCACCTTATTCCAGTTTCAAACCAGGGTCAATCACACCAAAGCAGTACATCCAGACTGAAGGCTTATATTGGTGAAGCTGCACAACTGCAAAAATCCTTAACCCAGGCAAGCAACCTGTCACATAGGAGGGAACTGAGGTACAGTGCATGAGACTATTCTTATGCAAACATTTAAATCAATACTGCAGTTCAGGCACATATTAGGCAGTGTATTAAGCTGCATGTTTATTACACCTCCAAGTCTTTATCAGTCAGGTTATAGGGCAGGGGCGGGCAAACTTTTTGGCCTGAGGGCCGCATTGGGTTTCAGAAATTGTATGGAGGGCCAGTTAGGGGAGGCTGTGCCTCCCCAAACAGGCAGGCATAGCCTGGCCCCCGCCCCCTATTCAACCCCCCCACACACTTCTCACCCCTGATGGCCCCCCAGGACTCCTGCCCCATCCAACCCCCCTCCCCCCCCGTTCCCTGACAGCCACCCCGGACTCCTGCCCCATCCACACACCCCCACCGCTCCCTGTCACCTGACCACCCCCGGATCCCCCACCCCCAACTGCCCCCACCACCCCAAACAACCCCTCCTCCCCCCCCAGGAACTCTGCCCCATCCAACCACCCCTTCTCCCTTATCATCCCTGGACCCGCTGCCCCTAACTGCCCCCCACCGCCCCATCCAACACCCCCCTCCTTCCTGACTTCCCCCCCCGAACCCCTGCCCCCATTCAACCCCCCTGTTCCCCACCCTCTGTCTGCCCCAACCCCTATCCACACCCCCGGCCCTTGACCACCCCCCGAACTCCCCTGCCCTCTATCCAACCCCCTGCCCCCTTACCCCGCTGCCTGGAGCACCGGTGGCTGGCGGCGTGGCTGCACCATGACAGGCAGCCATGCCGCCCAGCTGGAGCCAGCCATGCAACGCGCAGCACAGAGCACCGGTTCAGGCTGCAGCTCTGCAGCTGCGCTGCCCCAGGAGCTCACCACGCCACGGCCCAGAGCATTGCGCCGGCGGCGCCGTGAGCGGAGGCTGCAGGGGAGGGGAAACAGCAGGGGAGGGGCCGGGATCTAGCCTCCCGGGCCAGGAGCTCAGGGGCCGGGGAGAACGGTCCCGCAGGCCGTAGTTTGCCCACCTCTGTTATAGGGGAATAAAACTTGTATCTTTGTAAATGTACTTGAAGTCAGTACTACACTTATATTGCAAGTACACGGATTTTCTAAAAGTGAGCTTTATTTTGTTGTAGTGGAATAGTTTGTACATAATTTACAAGTGAAGTATTAAGAAAAATAGTTACACAATTTACACTGATAGTCAAGAGAAACAGCATGCTAACACATTATAGCAAGCAGCATTTACTCAGTCCTTGAACTATTGCACCGAGAGAGCCACCCACATTTTTTACATGTTACTAAGGCCTTGGCTACACTTACCCGGTAGTTCGGCGGCGAGCGATCGAACTTCTGGGTTCGACTTATCGCGTCTAGTCTGGACGCGATAAGTCGAACCCAGAAGTGCTCGCCGTCGACTGCGGTACTCCAGCTCGGCGAGAGGAGTACCGCGGAGTCGACGGGGGAGCCTGCCTGCCGAGTGTGGACCAAGGTAAGTTCGAACTAAGGTACTTCGAACTTCAGCTACGTTATTCACGTAGCTGAAGTTGCGTACCTTAGTTCGAATTAGGGGGGTAGTGTAGACCTGGCCTAAATGTCAGCTATTGAACCAAGTTCTCTCTGCTAACAGGGCTTTGTCCAGATAAAAAGTTGCAGCAGCAGCTGCACTTTTTCTCCAAGCTCTCACCATGTGCTTAGAGGACGATCTTACTGATTCTTGTTTAAATGCAGTTTGTCTTTATCCATCTCCAAAGTCCTTTAACAGAAGATGAACTTCAAGTGAACACAGCTATATACAGCTCTTAAATTGGCTTCACCACATCAATAAAAATTGATTGAGGAAGTAAAACTGGTGTTTATACTTGTACTTGCAAAAATATACCTACAAACGTGTCCTCATACAGCATGCAAAAATGGTTTCAACACCGCATTTCTCAAGGATCATGGTGTGATATTTATTCTTACTCAAGTTGATTAGTTTAATGCTACTTGAAAACCTCATGTTATACAAACAGGCAGGAGATGTTATTCTCTAGTGTGTTCTGGACAGATGGTAAACTCAGTAACCTGTCCACCCTTAGGAATACCTTTCCGCACTTGATTTTGCTTCTTCAGCTCCTGGCTTCCTCTTCATATTTCCTTCATTAATCAGTACAGTCATCACATTGCTAGACTCAGCCCTAGCAGTTGCTTAGACTTCGCAATCTTTAGTTGCATTACCTTAGCATTCAGACTGATAAAATGAAAAACGGTTCCCTTTAAGTCCTTTTCACCCATGTAGTACCTATCCCTCTTCCACAGAGTGCTCTGCATTTTCGATCACAACATATTGCTTAATAACTTCTAAGTTTCTTATTCCCTATGTGTTAATCAGTTTGTTTGCATACGCTCCGGTTAGAATGTTCCTTTATCTTTAAACGCCACTAGGTATGCACTCTAATACAATCTTTGCTGCTCTACTGCACAGTATGTTCAGACAAATTTCTTAAGTACTAGTAACCCACCTTTCCATTTCCACCCCACCATGTTGTCTCCTTTGAGTAGCTTGACATTTCATCCACTCTAATTTTACATCAATATGAAATTTGTTACTAAGGTCACTATTTTACATGAACTTTATAACCACTGACACAACACACCTGATCAAGAATTCTTTGGACTTTTATTCCTATGTACAAGAGAACTGTCTTTGCAGAGACAACTCAAAACTTTTAGATAATGGAGCCAGGCAACAGGCTCTGGAGTTTTCAGTCAGGATTCCCAGATACTGTGTACACACACCTCATAGCCTGCTACCCAGCTTCCTCAGCTGAGAGAGACAGATGAAGAGCTTATTAGAGATGTAATCTTGGTTTCTTTCCCTCCCCTGCTGCTGAAGAGCTCATGAACTCTGCAAGAGCTTAAATCTGCAGCTGAGAGGGCTAGGAAGAAGGAATGCAGTTCTTCTAAATCAATTACACTTGGAGAGGCCAAATGGTTGATTATTAAAACCCCTCAGGACTTTGATGCTTTTGTACTATAAGGTCTAGGAAATCTAACCCACTTGTTGGCTATTTCACTTATGCAGGCTGATGGGAGCAGAGAATTCCAAACTGCAGTCTGCAATGAGCTGACTACTTTCCAACATCTGAATTTCAGCAGACAACAAACACGTTATTTTCCTAATATTAGTTTTCTAGATCAATAGTTGCTGTAGTGACCAGAGGGAGGTTATGTGATCACAAATCAGAGGGAAATTGGCTGCACTATCAGGACTAAAAGGGAGGTGAGTGCATCTCTATTAAGATGTGGTCCACGTTAAGAAAAAGTTAGAGAACCTCTAGAGTAGATCATATTCAGAAGCAGTCCATGCAAGTGATATATTTAATATTTCGGAATAAGCAAAAGATTCCAGTGATTTGATGCTAAACGAAAATTAACTTTCCAGAAGTACAAGTGTAATAGCAAATACTAGACTAGAAGAGGGCTATTGAGCCTGTGACCTGCATAATTACAGTATTAATGAAATCTTTTAACATGATACCACAACTGTGACCCAGCAATCAACACCCTGACCACAAGGGAAAGTGGACAAAGCACAGATTGTTTATAGAGAACTAAAAGAGCAAAATCATGTAAAATTATTTATGGAACAATGGGAGCTGTTCTCTGTACAGTACTATAGCTGATAATGTCAAGTTCAGGGTGCCATTTATAGAGATGCTATCAAAGGCAATGGTACTGTTTTTTTTGGGGGGGGGGTTAGCCACCTAGGCAGAAGCTGAAAAAAGAAGTCTATTTGGAACAGTAGCCTCTAAATGCAGTCTGTGCTTCCAGAGCCAGATGCACAGCCGGCCAACCCCACTGTGCTGCCCAGAAAGTAACAGCGGAGAGCGTTTGGTTGTTCTGTCAACAGCAAGTTTGTGGAGGGAAGTCTTTCCACCTTGCAAACACAGACTAAGGATCTGCACTAGACCACATAGGGATTGTTAGTCTCAAGTCACTTCTGGCATTTGAGCTATCTTCCTCTTTATGAACTAAAAATAATTTGCAAGATGCCCAGTTGAAGGGCTGGACCCCAACCATGTAAAATAACCACTTATTGTGAAGAGGGGAGAGACATTTCAGTGCTGAGCACCATACAATGGAAGCCACAGAAAACGCATAGAGAAGAGATTAAGAATAAACTCCCTGGCTAGGAAGTTATGGCAGGTTTAGATACAGTGGGGTTTTTTGAGAAGTAGGAAGGAAGAGAATGCCCGGCTCCTCCTTGCAAGGGAATCCACGCAGGCACTGGTGGCAGCAGAGTAGGACTATAAACATACAGAGAACTAGTTTTAAAGACTTATAGTTATACAATTTCCACCCTACCCTACCTACAGAGAGTCTAGTTGATGCCCGTTGCTCACCGAGGTGTATGTACAGGTAAGAAAAAGGTCATGCTGTCATCCATCCCATCTGGTAAAACTCAAGCTAGCCTAGGGGTTGTCTTCTTAGGAAAGTTTTTACCAGATATAACAATATTATTTAAATTTACACCCTAAAGCTCACCCAGTTCAGCACTCTGGACTTCCAATTTCGAAGGGGAGGCAGAGTAAAGCCACAAACCCATTTGTTCATTGGGAAGGTACATGCACTGAACCGGCATATTGCACCTTCTCTATTCCATGCTTCTCATCTGTCCCTCGCAATGAGAGAACTGCCTCACATCACACCCAGTTTTCCTCTGACACTGATGTTCAGGTCTAACGGGCAGCTGATCTTGAGACATCCTCTCGCCAGTGGTTGGTAGGAGCCTTTCCAAGGGGAGAGGAAGAGAAACACCCCGTCGGTTCCTGCAGAACCTGTTTCCATTGTGACAAGTGTCAAGTTCGGATGGCTCCAAACCCACCCGCCGCTGCGTGTGAAATGCCCGCGACCCATCCCCCAGCCTCGTCTTCCTGAATCTGCAGGCAGCCGGACTCCCGGCCCCAGGCGGGCTGCCCAGGGAGGAGTTTCTGAGCCCGGGGGGGCTCCCCTGACCACCTAGCCTGAGCAGAGCGGGTGCGCGGCCACCGCCCGTGCTCGGGGGAAGGGGGGATCCAGGGGCCGGCCCGCTGGCTCCACGGGGCGAGCCCGGCTGCCTGCGCCTCCCCGCCAGGCTGGCAGCTCCGGACGGCGCCGCCCCCGCTCCTGGCCAGGGGCTCCAGCCCCGCGCTCGCCCGCACTCACCCCCGCTCCGGCAGCCCGGGCCCGCCGGCTTGCGGCACTCGGACGGCGGCATCTCTCGCGCGCCCGGCCCCGGCGGCTGATGCTGCCCGTAAGCGGCGCGGACAGACTGCACCGGGCTCGCGACGCGCTGCGGCGGCGCCTGCGCCACGTGACCGCCCCTCCGCCCAGCCCCGTCACGTGACGCGCGTGTGCTGGCCGCCGGCCATGACACCAGAGGCAAGGCCGCTGGGGGCGGGAGGGGGCGCGGGCGCGGTTATGCGCCTTGGGACGCACTCGCCGTTCTCCCTGGGCTTTGGGAGGCAGCGGGGGATGAGAGATTCCCCTAGGGGAGAGCAGGGTGTGACAAGGCACAGCCACTGTCTGGGGGCTCCGTGCCCACCCCAGAGAGGCGCCCCATGTGCTAGGGGCTGCACAGACGGAGGAGGAATCTCAAGAATGAGCCCCATGTTACAGATGGGGGAACTGAGGCACGGAGAGAGACCACGTGATTTACCTGATCTGGCACAGGAAGGTGCGACAGAGCTGGGCACTGCAGCTGTCCCGATTTTATAGGGACAGTCCCGCTTTTTGGGTCTTTTTCTTATATAGGCTCTTATTACCCCCCCACCCGTCCCAATTTTTCACATTTGCTGTCTAGTCACCCTAGAACTGAGCACAAGTCTCCAAATCACAATCGAGGGGCTTAACTACAAGAGCACCCCCTCTTCCCAGGAGAAGAGACAGCAGTGGGTCAGGCGTTCCCTCTCTCTCCCCGTTATGACCTGCCCTCTCCCTGCAGAGGGGCAGGGAGAGAAGGAGCCTGAGCTCCTGCCGCTCTATTGTGATGAGTCAACTTGTTTGAAGTGAGAGGAGACAAGAAAATCATTTTAACTTATACACCTCTTAGCTGAGGTTGTGGAAGGCGAGCACAGAGTGAGTCAGGGAAATAATTTCTTGGAACCAAAAACTGCTCTTGATAGGGTGGCTTCAGAGTTTCTTGACAAGGTGCAGAGTTGTCAGAACAGAGTAGAATTTTTTTTTTTTTTTTTGGTAAAGAAGGGATATGCCCACCAGTGGATCATCAGAGCTTTGTTTTAAAGGGGTAAGATTGCCAACCCTTTAGGACACAACTTTTCTGGGGTGCAATGGGCTATTTATTCAGCATGGAAAATTAATCTTCTTCTGCCATGCATGCTAGGAAACAAACATGTGCCATCACATAATTAGTTCCTAATATGATTTGGGGAGCCTGAGTTCAGAAGAGAACTTTGCTTTTTACAGACCAGCCAAAGAAAAATAAGAGCCACCTACAGTAACCAGACACTTCCCTACCTTTCCCTGATGTTACTCCATTTTAATTTTTTTAATCAAGTCAAATTATAAAGTTTCCACCTCCTTAGTATATTTGTTCTGTTTCCAGAGATTCCATATCAAAATCTACTTTTACCAGTAGGCGCATGAAATTTAAAAAAAAAAGAAAATCTTTCTTTGCAGTTTCAAGCTAGAGATGGTCAAATCTACAGATATGAATTCCAGAGAATTCAGAAATGATCCATTTCTGCTAGTTGAGCCTGAGAGGAATTAATGTTACAGGACTTAAACAAGTGCTGCTGAGCTGGTCCTTAAGAGTCCTCAGGTAAAGTGGACGGCTAATGGGTTACAATCTATACCCAGAAACAGTGGGGCTTTTTGAGCTCAGAAGATGGTCAAAGTCCTTGTCAAGAAGCAGACCATGCTCCATGATTGGAAGCAACACAAAAAAAACCAAAGTCATGTCAACAAGGCAGATGTATCAGAGGTAACCAGAGCTGAAGGTGGATGAGCCAACACAGCTATTACTGCTGACTGATCAGCAGAACAGATATGACACGGTGCTCAGATGCTGTGGTGATGGATGCATTATGAGAAGTAGTCACAAGAGCTGCATCTGGAAAGGAAGAAGCAGAGTGGCAAGAGAGACTGACTCTCTTGCATAATCAGAAGCAGCAGTAGCAGGAACTGGAGTGACAGTCCCCGGAAGGATTAAGGGTGGAGAACACAAATTTGTGGTAGGATCCACGATTAAAGCAACCCAGACATGTGCTGTTACACAAGTTATTCACAAAGTCAGCATCTTCATCAGTCAGGCTGGTGCCTTCTTTCATAATCCCCATTTCATAATGGTTAATGAGTCAGTTTTGCTCTCCCATTCATACTAATTTTGCCGGAGGATGCCAGGTGTATGTTAAATTCTGTTAAGTAAAAGCATACTCAGCTCATATTCTGACAACTTTCTTTTGAATCATTATTTCTACATTTTTTTCTAATCTGACCAGTTCTTCCCTACTTCTTAATTTCAGATGTTTAATTAACTGTTAATAGCAATTTTAGCTCACATCACATAAAAAACTTCCATGGTTCCTGGATTATCATTTTATTAATAGTATTGATAAATTGTTGTTTTTATTAGTGTCATTGTCAAGGCTGCTTCCCCACTCTGAACTTTAGGGTACAAATGTGGGGGCCTGCATGAAACTTCTAAGCTTAACTACCAGCTTAGATCTGGTCCGCTGCCACCACTCCCAAAGTGCTAATTCCCTTCCCTGGGTAGCCTTGAGAGACTCTTCACCAATTCCCTGATGAATACAGATCCAAACCCCTTGGATCTTAAAAACAAGGAGAAATCAATCAGGTTCTTAAAAAGAAGGCTTTTAATTAAAGAAAAAGGTAAAAATCATCTATGTAAAATCAGGATGGGAAATAACTTTACAGGGTAATCAAACTTAAAGAGTCCAGAGGACCCCCCCCTCTAGCCTTAGGTTCAAAGTTACAGCAAACAGAGGTAAACACCCTAGTAAAAGATACATTTACAAGTTGAGAAAACAAAGATAAAAACACGCCTTGCCTGGCTGTTTACTTACAAGTTTGAAATATGAGAGACTTGTTCAGAAAGATTTGGAGAGCCTGGATTGATGTCTGGTCCCTCTTAGTCCCAAGAGCGAACTCCCCCAAACAAAGAGCACAAACAAAAGCCTTCCCCCCACCAAGATTTGAAAGTATCTTGTCCCCTTATTGGTCCTTTGGGTCAGGTGTCAGCCAGGTTACCTGAGCTTCTTAACCCTTTACAGGTAAAAGGATTTTGGAGTTTCTGGCCAGGAGAGATTTTATAGTATTGTACACAGGAGGGCTGTTACCCTTCCCTTTATAGTTATGACAGCCATCCACTTCAGGTCTTTAAGAGATTTATTATTCAGTTCCCAAGATCCCTGATAATTATAATCTGCCCAGACCAATTGTTTTAATATACTCCAGAGTAGCTCATTAGTGGATCATGTGATCTTCCCTGTGTCAGGAAATTAGAAATCAAAATTAGAAAAGATCTAATCTAAACAGAACCCAGTGTAAAATACATTAGATAAAGACTGTTAAAAATATTTAAAAAATCCATGTGAATTGAATAATTTCTCTGCATCTTAGACCCATACTTAATGTGATAGCAGAGCTCTAATCCCCATATGAAGAATGATTACACTCTTTGTAATCACATTAATTTTAGAGATTGAATTCTACTATGTGAGTTTTCACAAAGCCTCATTCTTCTGCTGGAGGATGGGGGGGAATGGATTTTACCCCAGTGGAACTGGCAGCATGACTTCCAAGTGAGATGTTCTGCAAGAGGCTCCCCAGCTGGCGGCCATCCACACACTTGCCCCTCGCCGGGGATGAATATTTTCACAGCACTCAAAAGGAAGCCCTACAGACAAATAGTTAGGTAACTTCTCAAAGCAACTCTTTGTCAGTATGGCTCACAGTGGAACTTGAGATCCTTACATGCCCAACTAATTAAATTCAGGGAGATGGAGCATCAATCTAACATATGCCCCTCACCCAAGCCTCTCAGACTTCAGGAGTGAAGATAAAAGATGGGGAATTTTGAACTACAAAAAGGACTTTATTTAAATCTGTTTTGTGGGCTCCACTCTCCCTAACAGTTAACAGGGACTCAGGTACTCCTAAAAAAAAAAAAAAAAAAAAAAAAAGGGGAAACATCCCCTAAGAGAACTCAAAAACTTTTTTTTAAATCTACAAAATTCCTAAAGTATTAACAATTATCTCTACTTAAAGGGCAGGAAAACTGACCCTCTAAAAGGGAGAGGACCAGAGGAAGCTCCAACTTGCTCCTTATGCAACTAGAAGAAACTGAATTTGGTGAGGCCATATCTCCGTACCATAGTGTTTTGTATAGGGCACTTTCATGGCTTAAGGTCTGGTCTGTAGAGCCCTAATGGTCAGAATATTGTAGAGGATTGCAGGTTTGTATGGAGTAAATGAGCACTTTCCAAGTGTGGAGATCTGGACTGACAGTCCTCAAAGGAAAATGAATATTTTGTTTTGTTGGCCAGACAGAATTTTTCTCTCTGCTGCTGTATCTTGGCACATATAAATGCTGTTTTTCTTGATACCTGCAACTGACTGATGTTTTGATTAGATCAGATGGATCCAAATATCTATGAACTCAAGATTAACACCTGAGATGCATCCACAGCAAAGTCATAGGAACTGACTAAGGGGGAAGGAGGTAGGAAATTAGAGCACACGCTGCTATGGCTGAGAAGATAGCCTTTCTGGGACACTCAGGTATCGTGGAAATAAAAGCATAATATGAAAGTTTAGATTAGATTTACAACACATTGTATAGTTGTGCAATGACGTATGTTAAACAGCACATCGACTTTGAATATGCTCCTGAAAAAATTAAACAGAATCTGTGCTTTACTGTTCTGCTATATGCAACATCTTTGTAATTTTTGTTTACTGTAAAGGTCAAGCTAACTTTTTGCCATAGTTAATTTTTTGGGGGGGTGAGGGGGGGAGAAGAGATAGGAAGCAAAGCTTTTCCTTTGAGTGCAACTCACTGAATGCCAAGCACAGAAGACAGCTGATGGACAGGTATCCTGGGATTAACAGTGTCAAATGTCATTGATAAATCCAACAAAATTAACACATCATAAACTATTATACTCAGTAATGAAGAGGTTGCTCCTCACAGACCTTAATCAAGGCTTTTTTGGTTGAATGACCAGCTTTGCACCCAGACTAATAAGGAAGGGTCAGACATGTCCTGATTTTGAATGGTAGTATTCGATAAAGGACAACATGCCCACACTCAGATAGCTTAGGGATAAATGTATCTTGTAATTTCATCTCAACCCAGTGAATCTCTCCTTGAGCCCATGGGGAGGGAGGCATTTGGCCAGATACTCTGCCTACTTTTGCTTGAGTCTGTGCTCAATCCTGGTTTTGCTTGACAGGCTGGTGAACCTGGGCTATTTCCTGTTCTGATTTGGACTTTTTTTGCACAGTTTGATTGTTAAAACACAATCAAAGATTTTAAAAAGTCAGAAAGATCAGAAGGAAAATTGCCTCTTTCCTCTTAGTTATCTACCTCCACAATTCTATCAGATTCTTCCCACCTATATTTCTGCTCCCAGATGCTAAGGTATTATAATAATAGCTAGCTCTTATATAGCATTTTCATCCATAGTGCTCCAAGTGCTTTACAAAGGAGGTAAATATAATTATCCCCCTTTCACATATGATAAAATTGAGGCATTAAGTGGCTTGCGCAAGGTCATCAGTGGCTAAGGCAGGAATAGAACCCAGGTCTCCCAAGGAGTAAATTGGTATTCTAGCCTAGATCATACAGTCTTTTATTGGGATGAGACACTCTGACCATGACACGTGTGGAGGGGAGAGGGCAGGCCTTGAGGTCCTGAAGTCTAGAAACTCACCGATGGAAGTTTTAGAAATGTGATGAATTAGATACAAAATTCAAAGTCAGGGGAGAACTTTAATGAACAAGATGCGTCGTTTTATATTTGCACTTCGGTAAGCCTTATTCAAAACTCTCGTATTATATCCACACTTTTCATCTGAAAGCACCATAGGCCAAGACTCATTGCTATTCTCCCATTATAATGTTTCGATTTTCTCAAAAGGAAAGTTTAATTTTGGGGATGAGTTTTGCGTTTTCATGGCACCAACAATGAAGTGAATCCACATAAGTGTATGTAAAAAAATCAGCAAAACAAATGGACCTCCTTGAGATGAGATCATTGTCCAGTAATCCAATGAATGCTGGATTTGACCTGCTTGTTTCATTTAGGCCCCAATCCTATAGACAGTTAATTTAATTCTATAGTGTTCTTTAAAGACTTGATATTACAAGCCTGGTTCTGCCACAGACTTCCTCTGTGATCACGGGCAAGTTATTCTGTGCCTCAGTTCCTCATCTGTAAAATGGGAATAATAATACTTCGTTTCTCCCTCCCTTTGTCTGTCTTACCTATTTAGATTGTAAGTACCTGTGGGCAAGGACTATGCGTTTGTGTATCACCTAGCACAGTAGTGCCCCAAGCTCAGCTGTGGCTTGTAGGCACTATTATAGTACAAATAAAAAACAATCAAAGCCTATATTGCTTTAACTATATTCCTTACTTGTGATTTATCAGCAAGATCTATGTAAGGAAAGGCTATTCACAATGGTATCAAAAAGCAAGTTTTTAATAGTTATTAAATTTGACAATAAAAATGAATTAGAAAATAAATGTTCTAAATTGAACAGAATATTATCTGGAGCTGTGACCTGTTTGGGTACTATTGCTTCTTTTTAACTGTTTACTAGGATTTTAAAAACTTGGGATCTGAATTTTTGGGGATATTAAAAACAGCAATTAACACGAATAGCATGACCTTTCTATTGATTGTTTCAGAGCGGAATTATTAGACAATTAAATCAATGGCTATAGGAAGTTGGCATTAAATTATTTTAAAAGGTCAAATTCTGAATGAAATTAAAAAGCCCAAGGAAAACCGTGAAAATAAAAGATAAAGATGAAACCAGTGCTATGCTGACATTACAATTGACATTAGACTACTACATAATATATTTGGGCATAAGCTTTCGTGGGCTAGAACCCACTTCATCAGATGCATGGAGTGGAAAATACAGGAGCAGGTATAAATACATTAATAGATGTGAGTTGCCTTACCATCTATTCATGTATTTATACCTGCTCCTGTATTTTCCACTCCATGCATTTGATGAAGTGGGTTCTAGCCCACAAAAAAATTATTTGGGCATAAGCTGTTAGTCTCTAAGGTGCCACAAGGACTCTTCATTGTTTTTGCTGATACAGACTAACACAGCTCCCCCTCTGAAACCTGACTACATAATATGCCATGCAAGCTGTGATATGCCCCCTGGTGGTCATAAAGCTGTAAAGCTCAATTGTTGATTTCAAAAAAGACAATAGAAATGCAATATGGGAACAAGCTGTGACAAAGTTCCTCCTCTATCTTGGTGGGTCCTGCGCTTATTGGCAGATTTTCTTGCCTCAGAGATTCACCATGTGGGTTGAGGATCAGCCCAGAGACCTTCCCCTCTGGGAGAACCCACAGTCCAGGTCAATTGGGAGGAACCCAGGCCCGCCCTCTACTCCAGGTTCCAGCCCAGGGCCCTGTGGACTTCAGCTGTCTATAGTGCCTCCTGAAACAGCTGCATGACAGCTACAACTCCCTGGGCTACGTCCCCAGGGCCTCCTCCAAACACCTTCCTTATTCTCACCACAGGACCTTCCTCCTGGTGTCTGATAACACTTGTGCTCCTCAGTCCTCCAACAGCTCACTCTCAGCTCCTTGCGCCTCTTGCTCCCAGCTCCTCACACTCCCACCATAAACTGAAGTGAGCTCCTTTTAAAACCCAGATGCCCTGATTAGCCTGCCTTAATTGATTCTAGCAGCTTCTTCTTAATTGGCTCCAGGTGTCCTAATTAGCCTGCCTGCCTTAACTGGTTCTAGCAGGTTCCTGATTACTCTAGTGCAGCCCCTGCTCTGGTCACTCAGGGAACAGAAAACTACTCATCCAGTGACCAGTATATTTGCCCTCTACCAGACTCCTGTAAGCCGGCTGCACGATCTGCAGCCGGTTCTGTTCCGGACCGCGCCAAGGAAACATCTATACACGCTCGAGCTCCGTGTTCTTCATGTCCTCACCCTCGCGTCCCGCCCCGATACGAAGTGGCGGGACCTCCTGCCACCTGTGGAGGGTGAAGAGCCCCGGTGGGCCAGCCTTTATTCTACTCTGATTCCGAAGCCCACCGGGGACATAACTTGGCAGCTCCTTCACGGAGCCGTGAGCACGGGCGTGCACTTGGCGCGGTTTACCCCTATCCCAGACACCTGTCCCTTTTGCGGCGTGAGGGAGACCCTGGCGCATGTTTACCTGGAGTGCGCCAGGCTGCAGCCCCTATTCCGGCTCCTCTAATATATTTTGTTACGATTTTGGTTGCACTTTTCCCCTCACCTTTTTATTTATGCACTCCCTATTCGTCGCCCCACAAAGTCAAGGGACCTCCTGGTCAACCTCCTCCTGGCCCTAGAAAAACTGGCCATTTATAAAACCAGAGTGAGGAGGTTGGCCGATGGAGTCTCCTGTGACTGTGGAGCCTATTTCCGGTCCTCCGTTCGTTCACGTATCCGAGCAGAGTTCCTCTGGGCGGCGTCCACTGGCTCCCTTGACGCCTTCGAGGAGCAGTGGGCGCTGTCCGGGGTTCTCTGCTCGGTGTCCCCATCTGGTTCCCTTCTTTTGACCCTTTGACCTCACTCCTGTCCCTGTTCTTTTATTAGTTGTCCCCCGTAATTTTTTGGTCTCCAGGCTCTGTGGACCCCCCCTTAGGCTGGGGGGGATCCTTTAGCAGTGGGCGGGCTTTGCCCACCCACATCCTGGATCCCAAAAGGGCCAGACTCCTGTACCCCACTGGTCTGGGTCTGTCACACAGCATAATGAACAGCTCATATATGGCTACACCAAGAAATGACAACCAAAATACAGGTAATGGATACGAAGTATAACTATGAATGAGACTGTACAGAAGAGCCAGAGAGATGAGGGGGCTTAGCAACAATAACACTTAGGTCCTGAGTCTAACTTACACTGAGCCCGAGCAGTGTCAAAGGGCCTTAGTCTAAATGAGAATTAAGCCTCGAGTCTTCAGATAAAAATGTTATTTGTTCACAGCTTAAATATGCAAACAGGTAAGTGGCTAATGTTTAAAATCATAATTCTTATTAGATGCCAGTATCAGTTGTTAGCATCTGGGAAATTAAGTTGTTGAAAGAAAAAAGTGGCAACAATGTACTAGTTTCAAAAATCAATATTATTATTATGCAAGAGCGTCAAAGTCCTTTTGAGATCTTGGAAGGAGAGAGGAAGGAAGAAAAGAGAAGAACTAGGATGCGATCAATGATGGAGTCACAGGCGAGGATGCTGTATAAGCACAGACCACTGTGGATTTGCCTCCTCATCAGTGGAGATATCACTAACTTTAAGTGACAGTTCAGGGTGGTGGCACATGGTACTGTAGGAACACACAGGACTGTTCTGGAGACAGCAGCTACTTAAAACAGGTTGTAACTGAAAGTGTCTAGTGTGGAGGCAAGATGGGAATCAAAGGCGTGTGGTTTTGGGTTTGTTTTTTTTTAAGATGCAAGATCCCACAAATCACCAAGGCTAGAACAAAGTGCTGTTTGACACTGGAACTTCAGGATACACTACTTTCCTTTGCTAGCTCTTGAGATAGTATGACTTCCAATGCTCACTGGTTCCTTGGACCAGGCAGAAATGTATTACAAACCATTTACCAGACTAGTTTGGCTAGTTTCATAATCTTAAACCATCATCCCTTCTGGAAATCTGTGAAGGAGAAAACGCATATCATGGCACATGACTAAAAGAAAATGTGGTATGTGACCCCTCTACCAATCAGGGTGGGTTTCGCCCCCGTAGAACCATCCTGAGAGGAGATTTGATCAATTGGAGGGAGTTCTGGGGTGGGGTGCTCCATCCGGAAGTGGGTCATGTGACCCCTCTAAGAAGTCCCGCCACTATCCCCTACCAATCAGGATGGGTATCAGCTGCAGAGGACCTTCCCAAGAGCAGATTTGACCAAATAGGGCAGGTTCTGGGGCGGGATGACCTGCCCAGAAGAGGGTCATGTGACCCCTCTTAGAGCTCCCCCTACCACCCTCTACCAATCAGAGCGCAGCACCACCCCTTGTAACTCCCAGCGCCGCAGGGAAGACACCATCTTGTTCAAAGAACACGTGTTTTAGAAATCATGGAAACGCTGAGAGGAAACATGGACTCCTTTATGACAGGTTGGATCATGGAAACCCTCTTGGAAGCTGCCACCTGATGTGCCCAGACCACTTCTATCCCTGTTTTCCCTGCCAGCTCAGGACTCCAGCACCCTGTCTTGCTGAGCCAGACACTCCCATCTGCTCCAACAAAGACCCAGGGTCTGAATTACTTGCCCCAAAGTTGCAGGTTTACCTGAAAACAGCTCACAGAAGTGTGCTTGTCTTTAGCACTCAGATGCCCAACTCCCCATGGGGTCTAAACCCATATAAATCTGTTTTACCTTGTATAAAGCTTTTGCACGGTAAACTCAAATTGTTCGCCCTCTATAACACTGATAGAGAGATATGCACAGTTCTTTGCTCCCCCAGATATTAATACATACTCTGAGTTAATCAATAAATAAAAAGTGATTTTATTAAATACAGAAAGTAGGATTTAAGTGGTTCCAAGTAGTAACAGACAGAACAAAGTAAGTCACCAAGCAAAATAAAATAAAATGCGCAAATCTATGTCTAATCCAGGGGTCGGCAACGTTCGGCACGCGGCTCGCCAGGGTAAGCACCCTGGAGGGCCGGGCCAGTTATATTTACCTGCTGACGCGGCAGGTTCGGCCGATCGCGGCCCCCACTGGTCGCAGTTCACCGTCCTGGGCCAATGGGGGCGGCAAGAAGCGGCGCGGGCGAGCAATATGCTGGCCGCGGCTTCTCGCCGCCCCCACTGGCCCGGGACAGCGAACCGCGGCCAGTGGGGGCCGCGATCGGCCGAACCTGCCGCGTCAGCAGGTAAATAAAACTGGCCCGGCCCGCCAGGGTGCTTACCCTGGTGAGCCACATGCCAAACGTTGCCAACCCCTGGTCTAATCAAACTAAATACAAATAATCTCACCCTTAGAGATGCTTCAGTAAGTTTTTTCCTCAGATTGGACACCTTCCAGGCCTGGGCACAATTCTTTCCCCTGGTACAGCTCTTGTTCCAGCTTAGGTGGTAGCTAGGGGATTCTTCATGATGGCTCTTCTCTCTCTCTGTTCTGTTCCACCCCTTTATATATCTTTTGCAAAAGGCGGGAACCCTTAGTCCCTCTGGGTTTCCACCCCCCCATCACTGGAAAAGCACCAGGTTAAAGATGGATTCCAGTTCAGGTGACATGATCACATGTCACTGCAAGATTTCATTACCCACTTGCCAGCACACGCACATATACAGGAAGATTCACAGGTAAAACACAGCCATCTGCAGACAATGGTCCTGATTAATGGGAATCATCAAGATTCCAAACCACCATTAATGGCCCACACTTTGCATAATTACAATAGGCCCTCAGAGTTATATTTTGTATTTCTAGTTTTAGATACAAGAATGGTACATTTATACAAATAGGATGATTACACTTAGTAGATTATAAGCTTTGTAATGATACCTTACAAGAGACCTTTTGCATGAAGCATATCCCAGTTACATTAAATTCAATTATATTTTTATAAAACTATATAGACTGCACAACGTCACATCCTTCACCACCGCTGGGAGAACTTTGGAATTTGTTTTAGCTCTGAGGGCCTTCAACCGCCTACCAACAAAGCACTACAAAAGCAATAGTTCTGAGGAGGAGGGGGGAACAGCCGAGGGGAGCCCTTTGGCAGAGCCATTGATGGATATGCTGGCACCCGACCCCGAAACCCAACCACTTGTGAGGAAAACTGATGAGCATGACAGCCTTTGGTCTAGCCTGGAGGAGGAAGGTGACCGCAGCTCGTGGGAGTCATCGGCAGACAAGGTGAACAGAAAAGATGTTGCTCAGGTAAATGAATGATTAAGAAGTGACGGTCGAGGATGGGGTGTTATGAGGCAGGAACCGAGCCGGGGTTGCGCAAATCTAAAAAAATAGGCGAGGAGCCATCTTGTTTTTGCTCAATGCCCGTACAGAGTCAGTGCCATGTGTTGAGCGTAAAAAAGTCATGCAGTCTACTGTACATATTGCTGTTATGCTGTCCTTAATTACTGCCTTAGGGAGAAGCTTTTTGAAGATTGTGGGGGCTGTGTCATAGATGCACCAGGCCAACGGCACCATGACTGTGTGACTCTGCCTTCGGAGGATATAAACTGAAAGCACCGGGACCTGTGTGTTGACCTGAGTTTGGAAAACTTATTAAATGCTGTTATTGCCATAGGTTATGCTTTGCAATGTCTAGGCCTAACCCAAGGAAATTTAGCACCAGGGATGACTTTGGTAAATGCTGTGCAAAGCACTCGAGACCCTGACAGTGTTTTAAAGAAAATAATCAAACTGGAGGATACCTGCTTAGACTGTTAGTGACCGTCTGGTCTTCACATAAAGTTACAGAACCCTGCTTAAGAAAAAGACTATTTGTAAGAAATCTAAAAGGATTAAGTTAGAGATTGGTGAGGGGACAATCGTGCGATATAAAACTTGGTAGATTTAAATAAAAATATCTGTCAAAAAAGGCTTTGTGACTATCTGTATTTCTGTTAGAGGTGTGTGTGGCTCTTAAATAAGATAAAAATTTTGATGGAGCATCTTGGCTTGTTTTCAAGGGGCTGTATGTCTTTTAAATTAAAAATATATATAGTTTTCGAGAACCCAGTTCTTGTGTCTTTGTGTAAAGAGAACTATTTACAGCAAAAACCTGAAATGTGTGTAGTAGAATCCTGGGGAAAAACAAAAACAACATTTATGTGTTTAAAATAAAGCAAAAAAGCCACTATATTCTGTATAAAACAGGGATGCTTGAGACCTGTTTGACTACAATCGAGCTGACTCATCCTGTTGAACTGATAGTTTAACCACATCCCCCACTGACTCTATTGCCTTCAAAGAGTCTGTTGGTCTGGGTCTAGATGTGATTATCCACCCTTGTTTCCGTCAGAGTTAAAAGTATTTGTGATCAGTAATTAAGTTTGATGGGTATACACCCACAGTAAGGGACGGGGGTGGGTGGGGATGGTGAGCTCTGATTAATATTAAATGAAATAAAAGCTCAGGAGTTTGTAGAATGCTATTGGACAATTTAAACATAACCCCAGGAGTCTGTAGACGCTATTGGACAGTTTAAATAAAATCTCAGGAGTTCGTTGAAGGCTATGGGCCAGTCTTTCTAGCAACTCAAAGTCATTAAAAGTTTAAAATAATATATTTACAAATATAAACCAGGGTCTAACGCAAAACTGAAATGTTTCAAGGGTTCACAAACCTCCATCATACTTTTATAAAATAAGCATTTGCTATAAGAACAGTCAAACATTTAAAAGCTATGGGCATTTGTATGGTGTTTTCAATGGATGGTTGTGCTACATCCATTTTATTTCAAAACAAACCAAAATTTTAAGCATGAAAGAAACATGTTTAAAAGAAAAATAAAATAAAAACCAGCCCTAGGACATTCATTGATATCTGCAAGGTGCCCCCAGTCAGGAAAGGGTACAGTAACATTAAGGATTGTTGTGTACGGTGATTTACTGTCTAATACTGTTAGAAGGCCCACAGTGCTCTGTTTTTTTCATTGAAACAGGAAAATATATTTTAACAACACAAAAAGATTTAGCTAAATGCTTCCCAGTTGTCCAGACAACTTAATTTTCACTCCCAGATCATAAAAGGGAAGGTTTGGGGAGGCGTGCCTACATTCCTTACGTATCTCTTAGTTAAGAGTTGTAGTGATCAAACAATTTGCTAACTACAGACTTTGCAGTTTGTTTGAAACTTAGGATGGTTTGTTTGAAAGTTAGGATGGTATAAAAAAAACCCTCAGGTGTTTGGAGACTGTCCTCTTACGACAGAAACGATCTTGAACAGAATAGCTGCTGGACACAAGACAGGGTATGTTGCTTGTTTTTTAACTCTGAAAATACATAATATTACTCTTTGTCCATGCTGTGCTTACTAATAATGATACATGTCTTTATTACAGTGTGATCTGTCTAGCATGGAAACAGCAACTTCAAGCTGTATTTCACCAGGGCAAGGTAAAACCTTATTTTTAACTATAGTTGTGCTTAATGCTGTTTAATAAAAAGCCCAGGTATTAAACTGGGTGTATAGTGATTTGATGCATTTGGGGAATAATACTAACTAAAATTTTGCTTGTTCTTTAACCCAAAGGCCCAAATACACATGGGGGAAAACAGAAAAACCATGTAGCAGCATCCCTTTACCCTGTGGTGGAAGGTAAATTTCTGCAATTTGTGTGTGTGTGTGTGTTTTAAAATGGTTTTTTAAAAAGTTGGTTTTAATGTTTTTTAAATTGTGGATGGGGCCAGCGTTAGTGGAAAATGGCATCCTGGGCGAACTTGTATTTCCCACCCCCCATCACTCGTGGCTCCCACAGGCTCCCTGGGCTTTCTCCCGCTGCCTGATTCCCCGCCCCCCACACCCCACCCCATCACCTCTGGGCCCCGCTGCCTCCCTCAGTGTTTAATTTTTATTGAAAGAGCTGACAGAGCTCAGCCCTTGCATAAATTAAGTACTGGCAGGGTGGCCTGATACTGGCGGGTGCTGGCCAGGAGGCCAACTCTGAAGGCAATGCCACCACCAGCAGTAGCGCAGAAGTAAGGATGGCAGAGTATATGGTGTATTGCCACCCTTACTTCTGTGCTGCTGTTATGGCTTGTGGTGCCTGGTGCTTGCCATGTGTCTCAAGGCAGGCTTCACGCTGTCACACGGGGGCTGCATCTTGCTAGAGCCCCTGGCCCTCCTGCAGCCCTCTGGCCACTCCTGGCTCACTGGGGCGCCATTTCAGATTTTGGGGGGGTGGGAGGAAACTTTCACAATGATTCCAGGGACTACTTAGGCACCTGAAAACTCTAGGGTTTTTGCAGATAATAACTTAGGAATTAGCTGACGGGGCACTCTAATTGTTATATAATGAAAGAAAAAATATATACAAACTCCCATTAAAGCCACATTTAAAGTTTATATGTAAACTTAGAACAATCAGGAGATAATACAGCAAGATATTCTAAATCCCATGCCTTGAGGTATCCATTCTGGAGCTTTACCACAGATATCAGAAACACGTTTGATACTTTGTACACTATCTTTGTAGAGATAGAGAAAGCAAGCAGATTTTATTTATTTTTATTTAACTGATGAACACTCTGAGTTCCTGCCATTATCTACTCTATTTTAGTCAATTGTTTTTCACTGAAAACATAATTTTAACATATGTGATTAAGGTTTTTTCTTCTCTTCTATTAAGAAAGGGAATTTATTTTTCTAAGTATTTTGGCATTCATTTTTACCGATCACAATCATGTATGTGACTCACTAACATTTGACTCCATTATTGCTATTGGTATCATAGTTGGAACTGCATTTATTCTCATGCAAATTTTAAGTTATTTTACAGATATAACTAAAAATATAGTTTGAAAATAAGCAACCTTCATCTGCCCAGGGTTTAAAGTTGTGTTTAGCTAATGTTTTTTAAATTGGCACTGCTAAGGTTAGTACAAGCTAAAGTCACATTCTAGATGGATACTATTATTTGATTGTACCACGTTAAATAATGAATGACAAAGCACAATATGATAAAAGTAATAATGATAATTATTACTCCAGCCAGGACAGGTTAGGCATTTTAGTACTCACCTACTCAAAGTAAATTTAAGCATAAAACAGAAATAAAATTATGAAATGCATAGACCAGACAAAAAACTAAAATAACAGCACCTTGAAAGAATAAAATGGAAACAAGGGTGGATAATCACATCTAGACCCAGACCAACAGACTCTTTGAAGGCAATAGAGTCAGTGGGGGATGTGGTTAAATCATCAGTTCAACAGGATGAGTCAGCTCGATTGTAGTCAAACACATGTCTCAAGCATCCCTGTTTTATACAGAATATAGTGTCTTTTTTGCTTTATTTTAAACACATAAATGTTGTTTTTGTTTTTCCACCAGAATTCTACTACACACATTTCAGATGTGTGCTGTAAATAGTTTTCTTTACACAAAGACACAAGAGTTGGGTTCTCACAAACTTTTTTTTTTAATTTAAAAGACATACAGCCCCTTGAAAACAAGCCAAGATGCTCCCATCAAAACTTTTATCTTATTTAAGGGCCACACACACCTTCCAACAGAAATACAGATAATCACAAAACCTTTTTCAACAGATATTTTTATTTAAAGCTACCAAGTTTTATATTGCATGATTGTCCCCTCACCAATCTCTACCGTAATCCTTTTAGATTTCTTACAAATAGTCTTTTTCTTAAGCACGGTTCTGTCATTCTTTGTGAGGACCAGATGGTCAATATAATGCTCTAAGCAGGTATCCTCCGGTTTGATCATTTTCTTTAAAACACTGTTAGGGTCTTGAGTGCTGTGCACAGCATTTACCAAGGTCGCCCCTTGTGCTAAATGTTCTTGGATTAGGCCTAGACATTGCAAAGCATAACCTATGGCAATAACAGCATTTAATAAGTTTTTCAAACACAGGTCAATGCACAGGACCCGGCGCTTGCAGTTTATATCCTCCGAAGGCCAAGTCACACAGTCATGGTGCCGTTGGCCTGGTGCGTCAATGACACAGCCCTCACAATCGTCAAAAAGCTTCTCCCTAAGGCAGTAATTAAGGACAGCATAAACAGCAACACGTACAATACACTGCATGCCTTTTTTACGCTCACGATGTGACACTGTTAGTCCTATGCCAAGGGTCCTCCTTAAATCCATATAGCCATCATCCTCGGCGTCCTCGTCAACAATTTGTACAGGTGTTGAGCAAAAACAAAGTTGGGACAGATTCATCTTTGCTGTCTGAAGCAATGCTGTCTAGGGCCTCCACATCCTCTAGACCAGCATTTTTCAAACTGTGGGTCACAACCCACTACTGGGTCACGGCATGTAAGGCGCTGGGTCGCTTTGCTGTGGTCAGCACCACTGACTGGGACGTTAAAAGTCCCGCTGACGGTGCTGCCCAGCTAAGGCAGGCTAGTGCCTACCTTTTCCGACACCGCACTGTGCCCCAGCAGCAGGTCCGGTTTCTAGGCAGGGGGGCCACGGGGCTCCACGCACTGCCTCTGCCCTGAGCACTGGCTCTGCACTCCCATTGGCCGGCCTCCACCTAGGAGCCAGACCTGCTGCTGGCCGCTTGCGGGGCGCAGCCCGGTTCACGGTGCACCCCAGCTGCGTTGTTGACCGGGAGCCGCTGGAGGTAAGTGCATGCCCCAACTCCGTGCCCCAATTCCCTGCCCCAGCCCTGAGCCCCCCCAAATCTGGAACCCTTTCCTTCACCCCAAACCCTTCATCCCCAGCCCCACCCCAGAGCCTTCACCCCCAGACGAGAGCTCTGACCCCCTCCTGCACCGCAAACCCCAGCCCTGAGCCCCCCAAACCCAGAGCCCCTCCTGCACCCCAAACTCCTCTGCCCCAGCCCTGGGCCCCCCAAACCCAGAATCCCTTCCTGCACCCCGAACCCCTCATTCCTGGCCCCACCCCAGAGCCTGCACCCCCAGCCCAAAGCCCTGACCCCCTCCCGCACTCCAATCTCCTGCCCCAGCCCAGAGCCCCCACACATACCCTGAACCCCTCATTCCTGGCCCCAACCCCAGCCCTCACCCCCGCACCCCAACCCTCTGCTCCAGCCCTGAGCTCCTCCCACACCACACCCCAAACTCCTCATCCCCAGCTCCCTTGTGTCATGGGCATCAACAGTTTTCTTCAGCTGGGTCCCCAGAAAAAAAGTTTGAAAACCACTGCTGTAGAAAGGCATTGTTGAGCTGTTGAGCGATTTTCAGAAAAGAAACAAGTATAAGCCCCCGCCCGCCTGTTTTTTTTTTAGATTTTCACAGCCCTGGCTCGGTTCCTACCCCAAAACACCTCATCCTCGACATTACTTCTTAATAATTAATTTACCTGAGCAACATCTTTTCCATTCATCTTGTCTGATGGTGACTCCCATGAGCTACAGTCGCCTTTCTCCTCCAGTGGGGTGGACGACAAGAGGCCATCACGCTCATCGGTCTTCCTCACAAACAGTTGGGTTTCTGGGTCAGGTTCCAGCGTATCCATCAAAGGCTGGGCCAAAGGGCTCCCCTCGATGGCACCCTCCTCAGAACTGTTGCTGATGTAGCGCTTTCTCCACAGGCAGTTGAAGACCCTCGGAACTAAAACAAATTCTGAAGTTCTCCCAGAGGTGGTAAAGGAGTCCATGTTTCCTCTCAGCATTTCCACGATTTCTAAAACATGTGTTCTTGGAACGAGATAGCCTCTTCCGCTGGGACTTACGAGGGGTGTTGCTGTGCTCTGATTGGTAGAGGGCGGTAGGGAAAGCTCTTAGAGGGGTCACACGACCCTCTTCTGGACGGGTCATCCTGCCCCAGAACCTGCCCTATTTGGTCAAATCCGCTCTCGGGTAGGCTCTCTGCAGTTGATACCCATCCTGATCAGTAGGGGGAGCTCTTAGAGGGGTCACATGATCCACTTACGGACAGCTCACCCCACCCCAAAACTCCCCCCGATTGGTCAAATCTCCTCTCGGGGTGGTCCTATGGGGGCAAAACCCTCCCTGATTGGCAGAGGGCTATGGGAGGGGTTCTTAGAGGGGTCACATGCCACCCCCTGGCTTCCAGTCATGTGTCCTTCTTGACCCCAGAATTAATACCCCAGAGGAGCGGGTTTTAGGACAGGTCAGAGGGCAGGACCAACGTTTGATTGATGGTAGGCCCCTTATACTTACTTCCACCACATTATGGTACAACATTGCCTAAAAATTGAAATCTAATACCAAACTGGTCATCAAAGAGATTGGTAGGCATTTGTGGTATTCCCCCATTACTCCATGCACTTCATGATTTAGGCCTGGTCTACACTATGACTTTAATTTGGATTTAGCAGCGTTAAATCGAATTAACCCTGCACCCGTCCACACAACGAAGCCATTTATTTTGAAATAAAGGGCTCTTAAAATTGATTTCTGTACTCCACCCCGACGAGTGGAGCAGTGCCAAAATCGATATTGTCATTTTGAATTAGGGTTAGTGTCGCCGCAATTCAATGGTATTGGCCTCTGGGAGCTGTCCCACAGTGCACCATTGTGACCGCTCTGGACAGCAATCTGAACTCGGATGCACTGGCCAGGTAGACAGGAAAAGCCCCGCGAACATTTGAATTTCATTTCCTGTTTGCCCAGCGAGGAGAGCACAGGTGACCACAGATAGCTCAGCTCATCAGCACAGGTAACCATGCAGGCCGATAATCGAAAAAGAGCACCAGCATGGACCGTACGGGCGGTACTGGATCTGATCGCTATATGGGGAGAGGATTCAGTGCTAGCAGAACTTCGTTCGAAAAGACAAAATGCCAAAACTTTTGAAAAAATCTCCAAGGGCATGATGGAGAGAGGCCACAATAGGGACTCAGATCAGTGCTGCGTGAAAGTCAAGGAGCTCAGACAAGCCTATCAAAAAACAAAGGAGGCAAACGGTCGCTCCGGGTCAGAGCCGCGGACATGCCGCTTCTACGCCGAGCTGCATGCAGTTCTAGGGGGGGCCGCCACAACTACCCCACCTCTGACCGTGGATTCCGAGGCGGGGATAATCTCATCAGCTACACCTGAGGATTCTGCCGACGGGGAAGAGGAGGAGGAGGACGAGCTTGCGGAGAGCATCCAGCACTCCGTTCTCCCCAACAGCCAGGATCTTTTTCTCAACCTGACTGAAGTACCCTCCCAACCCTCCTAAGCCAGTATCCAAGACCATGACCCCATGGAAGGGACCTCAGGTGAGTTTACCTTTTAAAATATAAAACTTGTTTTAAAAGCAAGCGTTTTTTAATGATTACTTTGCCCTGAGGACTTGGGATGCATTCGCAGCCAGTACAGCTACTGGAAAAGTCTGTTAACGTGTCTGGGGGTGGAGCGGAAATCCTCCAGGGACATCTCCATGAAGCTCTCCTGGAGGTACTCCAAAAGCCTTGCCACAAGGTTTCTGGGCAGTGCAGCCTTATTCCGTTCTCCATGGTAGGACACTTGACCACGCCATGCTTGCAGCAAGTAATCTGGTATTATTGCATGACAAAGCCTGGTAGCGAATGGTCCCAGTGTTTGCTGGCATTCAAGCAACATCCGTTCTTTATCTCGCTGTGTAATCCTCAGGAGAGTGATATCGCTCATGGTAACCTGGTTGAAATACGGGAATTTAATTAAGGGGACAGAGGTGGCCGTTCCTACTGGGCTGTTTGCCTGTGGCTGAAAAAAAATCCTTCCCTGCAGTTAGCCAAGCGCGGGGGTGGGGGGGAATTGGCCCTGAGCTTTTCGCGTTTGGCTAGCAGAGATCTTCCCTGTTACCAGCCACGCGGTGGGGGGAGGGATAAAGTGATCATCCCAGATAATTCATGGCGGGAGGGAGGCGAGGGGGGGTTAGTTTGGTCTCTGCAGGGATCTTCCCTGATACCAGCCACGCGGTGGGGGGAGGGATAAAGCGATCATCCCAGAGAATTGGATGGGGGGGTTTAGTTTGTTTTCTGCTGCTGAAGGTTAACAGGAAAACCACAGCAGTCAATGGGCTTTGCTTGGTATGTGGGAAAGGAGGGTGCAGAAACCAAAAGACAATGGCTTACCATGGCCGCATGCAAGCTGAATTCTGTTGCCCGGACCTGCGTCTGTGATCTCTAACACCAAAGTCACAGGCCCTCAATATTAAGATGGAAAATGCGACCTTGTACTGAAATCACATGTGCTATGTAATGTGAATAGTGTTGTTCACCATGAAAGAGTATAAGCATTGTTCTGTAAAATGTATCATTTTAAAAACTTCTTTCCTTTTTTTCAACCCTCCCTCCAGCAGCTGCAAATTTTTCAAGCCTCCCCCCTCCATCCCGAAGGCTATCTCAGATAAGGCGGCGGAGAAAGAGGACGTGAGACGAGATGTTCACGGAAATAATGGAATGCACCCGCAATGAAAGAGCTCATTTGAATGAGTGGAAGGACACGGTATCTAAATTTAGGAAAGATGCCAGTGAACCTGAGGTCATGAGGGACACTCGAGATGAGAGGTGGCAGGCTGCAACGCTGGGGCTGCTGCGTGATCAAACGGACATGCTCCGGTGTCTGGTGGAGCTTCCAGAATGGCAGCAGGATAACAGTCTGCCACTGCAGCCGCTGTATAACCTCCCTCCCCCCTCACCATGTTCCATATCCTCTTCACCCAGATGTGTAAGAATGCGGGGGGGGGAGGCTCCATGCACCCTCCCACTCCACCCCAGCGGACAGCCCAACCAAAAGACTGTCATTATATTGAATTTTTTCAGTGGCCTTTTACTTCCCTCCTATCCTCCTCCCAAACCTCACCCAGATTACCTTGTCGGTTCTCTCTCTATGTTTATAATCAATTAATAAAGAATATATAATTTTTAAATGATAGTGACTTTATTTCCTTTGAAAGCAAGCTGGGGGAAGTGGGAGGGTGGGTTCCTTACAGAGAATGAGTCAATAAAGGGGGCGGGTTTTCATGAAGGAGAAACAAACAAATTTCACACTGTAGCCTGGCCAGTCATGAAACTGGTTTTCAAAGCTTCTCTGATGCACAGCACTTCCTGGTGTGCTCTTCTAATCGCCCTGGTATCTGGCTGCGCGTAATCAGCAGCCAGGCAATTTGCCTCAGCCTCCCACCCCGCCATAAAGGTCTCCCCCTTACTTTCACAGAGATTATGGAGCACACAGCAAGCAGAAATAACAATGGGGATATTGGTTTGACTGAGGTCTGAGCGAGTCAGTAACGATCGCCAGCGACCTTTTAAACAGCCAAATGCACATTCTACCACCATTCTGCACTTGCTCAGCCTGTAGTTGAACAGCTCCTGACTCTTGTCCAGGCTGCCTGTGTATGGCTTCATGAGCCGTGGCATTAAGGGGTAGGCTGGATCCCCAAGAATAACTATTGGCATTTCAACATCCCCAATGGTTATTTTCTGGTCCAGGAAGTAAGTCCCTTGCTGCAGCCATTTAAACAGATTAGTGTTCCTGAAGACGCGAGCGTCATGAACCCTTCCCGGCCAGCCCACGTTGATGTTGGTGAAACGTCCCCTGTGATCCACAAGTGCTTGCAGCACCATTGAAAAGTAACCCTTACGGTTTATGTACAGGGTACCCTGGTGCTCCGGTGCCAAGATAGAGATATGGGTTCCATCTATTGCCCCACCACAGTTAAGGAATCCCATTGCAGCAAAGCCATCCACTATGACCTGCACATTTCCCAGAGTCACTACCTTTCGTAGCAGCACCTCAGTGATTGCTTTGGCTACTTGCATCACAGCAGCCCCCACAGTAGATTTGCCCACTCCAAATTGATTCCCGACTGACCGGTAGCTGTCTGGCATTGCAAGCTTCCACAGGGCTATCACCACTCGCTTCTCAACTGTGAGGGCTGCTCTCATCTTGGTATTCTGGCACTTCAGGGCAGGGGAAAGCAAGTCACAAAGTTCCAAGAAAGTGCCCTTACGCATGCGAAAGTTTTTCAGCCACTGGGAATCGTCCCACACCTGCAACACTATGCGGCCCCACCAGTCTGTGCTTGTTTCCCGGGCCCAGAATCGGCGTTCCACGGCTATAACCTGCCCCATTAACAGCATGATCTCCAAAGCACCGGGTCCCGCGGTTTGATAGAATTCCATGTCCATATCCTCATCACTCTCGCCATCGCGCTGCCGTAGCCTACTCCTCGCCACCTGGTTTTGCAGGTTCTGGTTCAGCATAAACTGCACGATAACGTGCGAGGTGTTTACAATGTTCATGACTGCTGTCTTGAGCTGAGCGGGCTCCATGCTTGCCGTGGTATGGCATCTGCACTGTTCACCCAGGAAAAAGGCGCGAAACGGTTGTCTGCCATTGCTTCCCCGGAGAGCGGGGAGGATATACCCAGAACCACCTGCGACAATGTTTTTGGCCCCATCAGACATTGGGTTCTCAACCCAGAATTCCAATGGGTGGAGGAGACTGCGGGAACTATGGGGTAGCTATGGGATAGCTACCCACAGTGCAGTGCTCCAGAAATCGACGCTAGCCCCGGTACATGGACGCACACCACCGAATTAATGTGCTTAGTGTGGCCGCATACATTCGACTTTTTACAATCTGTTTCCAAAATTCGAATTATATAAATTTGGATTAATCCCGTAGTGTAGACATACCCTTAGTGTCCAGAAATTGTTCTCTATTGGCTGGGAAAATGATGGCGCTCATGTGATTCTGAAGCTAGGATGGGTCTAGTCCCCATGTAAAGCACCTAGAACAATGGGGTCCTGGTCCATGACTAGGCTCTCCTAGGAACTGCACTAATAGAAATAATAATTAATACTCCTGGAATCTTTGTAGTGAGTTTGAATTCCAATCCCTTGTAACTTCTTCATATTTGATGGCATTGTGAATTGATTCCCCACTTGAATTAATTAATACATTGCAATTATCTTAGTCCATGCTTGTTTCCCGGGCCCAGAATCGTCGTTCCACAGCATCAACATGACCCATTGCCACCATGATGTCCACGGTGCGGGGTCCCGTGCTTTGCGAGAGGTCTGTGCCACTCTCAGACTTAATGTCCTCACCGCGCTGCCGTAGCCTCCTCGCCCGATTTCTCAGCATCTGCCTCTGAAAAAGGTGGATGATAAGGTGTGAGGTGTTGACAACGGCCATAACTGCAGCGATGGTCACAGCGGGCTCCATGCTCGCAGTGCTGTGGCGTCCGCACTGTCACTCACCAGAAAAGTGCGCGAACTGATTGCCCGCCGGCGCTTTCAGGGAGGGAGGGTGGGAGTGACGGTTGAATGACGACAGTTACCCAAAACCACCCTCGACACATTTTTTTCCCCAGCAGGCATTGGGGGCTCGACCCAGAATTCCAATGGGCAGCGGGGACTGCGGGAACTGTGGGATAGCTGCCCACAGTGCACCGCTTCCAATGTCGACGCTTGCCCCGTTAGTGTGGACTCACAAAGTCGAATTACTGCTCTTAGTGTGGATACACATATTAGACTTTGTAATATCGGTTCCACTAATTCGATTTAAGTAAAATCAAACTACTCTTGTAGTGTAGACATACCCTTAGTTTCTAAATCAGGGGTCGGTTACCTTTCAGAGGTGGTGTGCCAAGTCTTCATTTATTCGCTCTAATTTAAGGTTTCGCGTGCCAGTAATACATTTTAACATTTTTAGAAGGTCTCGTTCTATAAGTCTATAATATATAACTAAATTATTGTTGTATATAAAGTAAATAAGGTTTTTTAAATGTTTAAGCAGCTTATTTAAAATTAAATTAAAATTCAGAGCCCCCCGGATCGGTGGCCAAGACCAGAGCAATGTGAGTGCCACTGAAAATCAGTTTGCGTCCTGCCTTCGGCACACGTGCCATAGGTTGGCTACCCCTGGTCTAAATCATACATCCTGTTATTCGTCTAATTAATGCTGAATATTCACTTCTTCCATTCTCTGGGTTAGTGTAATTCTTAATGCTCTCACTAGATGGAACTCCAAAACAAGACAGTGGACAACCAAGTTGATGAACAGCTTTGACATATCTAGGGAAATAGGTCTCCTAATAGCTAGAGAAACTAGGTGGGTAAGGTAATATCTTTTATTGGAGCAACTTCTGTTGGAGAGAGAAACAATCTTTCGAGTTTACACAGAGCTCAGAATGAGCTTATGTTGTTCTGCTCATGTCAGAATGAGCTCTGTGTAAACTCCAAAGCTTGTCTCTCTCACCAACAGAAATTGCTCCAATAAAAGATATTACCTCAGCCACGCTGTCTCTCTAATATCCTAGGACTGACACAGCTACAACAAAACTGAATACATCTCCCAGTATCTGTTATAATCCCTTCACTTAGCGGAGCCCCATAGCACTGCATGGTTTGATGTGCAGACAATTTTGTTTTAAAATTGGTTGAATGATGGAAATTGCTGTAAAGGATTTGGCTTTGATGGCTTCCTAGGACTAGTCCATATCTAACTTGTATGATTATTTTATATTGCTATTTCAAACAAATTGCTCAGCAAGGAGTCATTCATGTTATGTGATTATCTAAAGTTAAAAGTCAGTCATGTTTAACTTTAGCAGTCAAAGTAGCACAAGAGGGAAGTTCACCCTTTCAAATATAATAAACTAATCAAGATATAATACATTGTAATTTTCCACATGAGTTAAGGATCCAAGGAATTCACTTGTCTGGTTTAGAATTAAATATTTCTTAACTGATCATCCTAGGGACCAGCAAAACAAAATCTAGTAGAGGGTGGTGTTTAACTAGAACCATCCCAAACCTGCCTACCTGCCACTCCAAGGACAAGGGGCACTCAAACTGTCTTCTCCAATATAAACAAAGCAGCATCTACATTCTTTTTTTTTTTTTTTTAAATCCACCACAACAAAACCAGATCAAAATAAAATACTACACTGCACATGCAATTCTCCCACCATGGGCGGGCGGGAGGGAAGATGAGAGAAAGGATGACAGATGTTAGTCACATCATTTATCGCACCACTGAAAGGCACACAGATATTGTGGTGATGCGGGTGGGTTAAGATCCTATACAGAGTCGAACTAAAAGTGGAACCACGTGAGCCCTTTTGTGATATTCCCCTGCCTGAATCTGAGAGCAGTGCTGCTGAGCCTGAATGTAGGCCTTGCTTGAGGCACCACCCATCCATGACTTTGCCCTGACAGGAAGCAGCAAGGGGGAAATGTACTCCATGAGCTAATGTTTACTGTTTACATTTTTGGTAGAACTTTGACGTTAACAGTGTCAGGTTGCTATTACTGAGGAGACATAAATTATTACGCTATCTCCTACTGATACTTTGGATAACCTTTGCCTATCTGGGGTTTGTGAATTCTTTTTCTTGTGGTCTCTTATACCTTGGTATATTTAAAAAGAATATAGGGGCAACTCAGTTTGTTTATTTCAGTTGTTATGAATGTGTTTTTATTGGCTTTCTTCTGTTTCCCCTCTTATCAAGGCTTCTCAAGTGAAGCTACTTTCCTTTCTTATAATGGGACATAGAAAGACAAGTTACCTGAAGCCCTGCAGAAGGGCTACATAGACAAGTTTAGTAGGTCTACTCTAGTGAGACTGAGGAGTATTACAAGAAATCAAGTTTCATTTCATGTGATATAGGTTTCCTGTAGCATTTGTTGTTGTTATTGTAAGTCCCAAGGCCAGAAGACATAGCGGGACAGAACTCTCTGTTCCCTCTACAAGGCTGAAGAAGAAAAAGCCAGCTCTGACCAGGTTCATTTCATGAAGTATAATATTGCTTACCAATAATTCTACCTTCTGGGTGTGTTGCTTTATTTGGAATTTGTTTTGATTGTGTATCTATGAGAATGTATTTATTTGTTATTTATTATGGTATCCATGAAAGGGCTTTGGAATATGCCCTAGACTGAGTGGGTTGCCCTGAGATTATGGCAGTGGCTTTTGGTAACATAATTAAGCGAGGAGGGAAAAGGCTCTGTGCTAGAGAGCAGGAGCTCTGGCCCAAGGGACAGGGACTCTGTCTAAGAGTGGTGTTTGGCTTTGGGTTCCCTACCTGGAGAGTCTGTGCATCCTACTTCTGGCCATAGCAGCTCAGGTACACCAGGGCAGATTTTGCAGCAACCTACAGACCCACAACAGCACCTGTAGTGGGAAGCATAGGAGAACTGACTTCATGGTGACTTGGTAGATGATGGAAGTGCAGACCTGACCACATAGCACCCCAGGTCAATGGAACAGAGCTGAATCACAAATCTGGACCAGGTAGCTGTATGTCAGTGCAGAACCTGGTGGAATGGTTCTCTCCAGATTGGAGCAGACCTTCAGAGAAAAGCTGCTCCTTGACTATCACTGAAGGTACGTTTACAGTACGAAATTAATTTGAAGTTATTTTATTCAAATTTCCCGAATCGAGTTCATACATTCGATGTTACGTGTCCCCACTAAAGCGCATGAATTCAGCGGAGTGCGTCCACAGTACCGAGGCTAGCGTCGAATGTCGGAGCGGTGCACTGTGGTAGCTATCCCACAGTTCCCACACTCTCTGCCGGCCATTGGAATTGTGGGTTAAGCTCTCAGTGCGTGATGGGGCAAAAACATTCTCGTGGGTTTTTCTGGGTGTGTGCCATCACTCGCTCCTCCCTCCGTGAAAGCTACGGCAGACGCCATGCTGCCAGCAGATGGTGCAGCACAGTGCACCACCTGTCTTCTGGTATGTTGAATCCACTTCGAATGTCCTCGGCCATTGAGAACAGAGCCGCACAGCTTCTGCCACTTTCTCCATATTGTCTGTCCTGGGCTCCCGTGGAAGCTACAGAAGGCAACAATTCCCTGCTGTTTCTCGCCCATCGTGAACAGAGCCGCACAGACAATCTGGAGAAAGCGGCGGAAGCTGTCCTGGGCTCCCGTGGAAGCTCCAGAAGACAACCATTTACCGCCTTTTAATCGGCCATCTTAAACCGAACAGCTCATTTCACGCCCTTTTTCAAGGATTACCTGTGCAGGCGCCATTGTGCGGCAAACATGGAGCCCGCTCAGATCTCTGCTACAGTTTTGACCATTGTAAATACCTCGAGCATTATCCAGCAGTATGTTCAGTACCTGCAAAACTGGGCAAGGAAGCGACAAAAGTGTGATTACTATACTGATGAGGACATGGACACAGACGTTCCTAGATGCACGGCATGTGGCGATTGGGAGATCATGGTGGCATTGGGCCAGGTTCATGCTGTGGAACGCTGATTTTGGGCCTGGGAACCAAGCTCAGACTGGTGGGATTGCATAGTGTTGCAGGTCTGGGATGATTCCCAGTGGCTGCGAAACTTTCGTATGCATAGGGCACTTTCATGGGACTTGGTGTCCCCTGCCCTGAAGTGCAAAGAAACCAAAATGAGAGCAGCCCTCACTGTTGAGAAGCGAGTGGCCATAGCACTGTGGAAGCTTGGAACGCCCGACAGCTACCGGTCAGTCGGGAATCAGTTTGGAGTGGGCAAATCTACTGTAGGGGCTGCTGTGCTGCAAGTAGCCAATGCAATCATTGACCAGCTGCTATCAAGGGTAGTGACTTTGGGAGATGTGCAGACCACTGTGGATGCTTCAATGCGCTGGGGTTCCCTAACTGCGGCGGGGCGATAGACGGAACACATATCCCATTTTGGGCCCGGCACAAGGGACGTTTCACCGACATCAACGTGGGATGGACGGGAAAGGTGCATGACGCTCGCATCTTCAGGAATTCTGGTCTGTTTGAACAGCTGCAGGAAGGGACTTACTTCCCAGACTAGAAAATTACTGTTGGGGAAGTTGAAATGCCAATAGTTATCCTCGGGGACCCAGCCTACCCCTTAATGCCATGGCTCATGAAGCCGTACACAGGCACCCTGGACAGTAGTAAGGAGCAGTTCAACTATAGGCTGAACAAGTGCAGAATGGTGGTAGAATGTGCTTTTGGACGTTTGAAAGGGCACTGGCGCAGTTTACTGACTCAGATCTCACCACAACCAATATTCCAATTGTAATTGCTGCCTGTTGTGTGCGCCACAATATCTGTGAGAGTAAGGGGGAGACTTTTATGGCGGGGTGGGAGGTTGAGGCAACTTGCTGGCTGCCAATTTCGCACAGTCAGACAACAGGGCGGTTAGAAGAGCGCAGCAGGGCGCGCTGCGCATCAGAGAAGCTTTGAAAGCCAGTTTCATGATTGGCCAGGCTACGGTGTGACAGTTGTGTTTTTCTCTTGAAGTTACCCGCATCCTATATATATATGAAAGGAAATAAAGTCAAAATTGTTTAAAAACTGTTCTTTATTATTTGATGCACAACGCATTGAGAGACATTAGAAGGTAGACTGGGGGGGTTGGGTTGGGGGGTGGAGGAGGGAAGGACAAGTCCAGAAACCAAATCAAAAGTTCGCATATGCCAGCTTTCAGGTGCTTGGGCGATCCTCTGGGGTTGAGTGTGTGGGTCCCCATAGCCTCCCCCCTCGTGTTCTTGGGCGTCTGGGTGAGGAGGCTATGGAACTTGGGGAGGAGGGAGTTTGATTATACAGGGGCTGCAGCGGAAGTCTGTGGTCTTGCTGCCTTTCCCACATTAGATCCACCATACTGCGGAGTATGTCAGTTTGCTCCCCCATGAGCTTGACCATCGCGTCCTGCTTGCTCTCATCATGCGCCTCCCTCCTCTCTTTGTGTTCCTGTAATGCTTTAGGGGACTCTGCAATTGTTTGCCTCCATGCATTCAGCTGGGCCCTATCAGTGCGGGAGGACTGCATGAGCTCGGCAAACATGTCGTCCCGAGTTTGTTTTTTACGCCTTCTAATCTGGACCAGCCTCTGGGACGGAGTAGATAGGGGCTGCATTGAAACGTTTACAGCTGTGGGAGGAGAAAAAGGGAGGGTAGTATTTTAAAAAATACATTGCAGAGAACAAAGGGGGCACTTTGGTATGAGTAAGCCATCACACACGGCTGGGCAACAGAATTCATCTTGCAGGCAACCCCTAGAGCACACGAGGTTCTGATTCTTCCACATTCATTTCAATGCTTTCAAACTGCTGGGCCCCCTTTCCCACAGCAAGCAATGCTTGGTGGGTTTGCCATATAAAAGGAGGGCCTGCGGGCTCTCTGGGATGATCACTGCACACAACCACCCCCCCCCGCCCCCCGCACCCTCTTGCGGCTCCGATCAGGCTCAGAGCAGGGATGAGCAGAGCCATTTACTCTAAATGCGAACAACCCAGCGTGGCTGGGTTCTCCCGTTCCAGCCCCCCACCACGTGGCTCCGATCAGGCTCTCACTCACCAGAAGTACCTTCTCCAGGGTCATGGAACAGGAGCCCACCTTGGGAGTGAGGGGAGGCTATTGGATCCAGCATTAAGATTAGTTCCTGGCTAGGGGGGAAAACAGATTCCCCACTTGCCACCTGGGCACTGTCCTCCTCCTCCTCTTCGTCCTCCAATGTCTCTTCCTCCTCGCTCTATGCAACTCCCACCTTGCAGGTGTCCATGGACAGTGGTGGGGTAGTGGTGGTATCACCCCCCATAATTGCATGGAGCTCACGGTAAAAGCAGAATATATGGGGCTGTGACCCAGAGCACCCGTTTGCCTCCCTGGCTTTTTGGTATGCTTGCCTGAGCTCCTTGATTTTTGTACGACACTGCTCTGTGTCCCTGGAGTATCCCCTTTCGGTCATGGCCCTGGAGACTTTAGCATAGGTATTTGCATTCCTTTTTTTGGAACATAGTTCTGCCATAACAGACGCATCTCCCCAGCATGCGATGAGATCCAGTACCTCCCCTTCGGACCATGCTGGAGTTCATCTACGAATCCGGGACTACGTGACCTCCTGTGATGGTGGACTCTGCATGGTCGCCTGTGATGGTGGACTGTGCTGCTGGTGACCAAACAGGAAATGATATTCAAAAGTTCCCGGGGCTTTTCCTGCCCACCTGGCTAGTGCATTGGAGTTGAGAGTGTTGACCAGAGCGGTCACAAGGGAGCATCCTGGGATAGCTCCCAGAGGCCAAATTAGGTCAAATTGCGTCTACAAAACCTTTAACCCGGGACTGCAATCTCGATTTAAGCGCTACTCCACTTGCTGAGGTGGAGTACAGAAATCGAATTAAAGAGCCCTTTAAATCGAAAAAAAACGTTTGGTCATGTGGACGGAATCTTTTTTTTCCCCCCGAAATAACTCGGCTAATTCTGAAATAACAGGCTAGTGTAGACCAGGCCTGAGTCTAATTGGACCTATGGGTGAGATTTGTGTTTGGATGAAAGTTCTGGAGTGTATTAAGCAGTACAACTATTATTTGGAACTGTAGGTTAAGCAAACACCTGCTGTACTGATCTGGGTTGTTCATTTTCTTGTATGTAACTATAGATAGAGTTTTCATGTTTCTTCTGATTGCTGTTCCCAGATAAAAAGATATTTGTGGTCCATGTTCCCCAAAGACCCTGGAGTGCTTGGAAGTGGGGAAGAACCACCTACTAAGGTGACTGGGGAGTTGTTTTAATCTCCCAGAGCTAGAAATAGAACTATGGCTCTGGGTGGGGGCTCAAACCTTTTTTAATGTATTTTAGAAAAAGGAATCCCTAGACATTGGCACCTGGCAGAAGGGTTACATTATTATTTATTGGTAGTACAGTTATGCCTGTACATTGTGCTGAACACTATACAAGCATCATAAGAAACAGTCTCTGCCCCACTTTACAGCTTAAGTAGACAAAGCAAAGAATGGGAGGGAAAACTGAAGAACAGAGCGATGAACGTGGTCACACAGCAGGTCAATGGCAAAGTCAGGAATAGAAACAAGATCTCCTGCATCCCAGTCCAGTCAATTGATTTGGGGGAAAGTAGGCGTTGTAGGACATGCTGTCAATAAATAAATTAAAGTTATGAAGAGTAAAGGCAGTTACTTGATCTGGGTGAATTCAGACCTAAATCTGGGTTCAGGTTTGAAAAGTTCTTATGTGTCTGTTTCTAGAGTCTTGACTTGGGATGATCATTACTTCTCATTTTTTATCACCACTCTGCTGCTTTGGGTGAATACATATGGAGAAATGGGAGTGCTCATCATTTCTGCTTCCAGTGTTTCAAACCACAAAGCAAGACATGTCATATGGAATCATTCTGCTTACACTTGCTAGACACCGTTGTTTCCACTGGAGAAAAAGTCAAGAGCAAATAGCAACTTGCCTGTTTGTATGTAGGCGTTATCTCCTCCGGAGAACACATAACTTGGCACAGTTCACTGGCGTAGTTTGAAACACCCCCAAGGTATGTTTTGTTGATAGTATCTCTCAGAATAAGCTTGTAAAATTAACCCAGTTTTGATGCTGTCTTATCCTAACAATATCCTAAAACATTTGTGGTGGTTCTCATTGGACATCCAAGCCAAGCTAGATAGGGCAATGTAGTCTAGTGCTTAAAGCAAGGGACTTAACTGTGTAACCTCTGTGCACCAGTTTCCCCATCTATACATTGGAGCTAATAATACCTACTTACTTTATTGGGATGTTGAGAGACTCAAAGTTTATATAGCATTTGGAGAGTCTTGCACATTGGTGAGTGTCTCTTATTGCCCCTTTTCAAACAGAGTGGCTAGTCAAAGTTTGGGGCCTGGTGGGCAGGGCAGGTGCAACCCATTAGGCGACCTAGGCAGTCGCCTAGGACGCTACAATTTGGAGGGAGGCGACCGCGGTGGTATTTCGGCGGCGGGACCTTCCGCTGCCTCTGTTGGGGGCGGCATTTCGGGGCGGAACCTTCCGCGCCTAGGGCGCCAGAAAAGCTGGCGGCGCTCCTGCCGATGGGTATTCCAGTTGGGAGTAGAAATTGGTGATGGTCAGGTATTTCTTTGAAGCAGTTTTGTTACAAAGAATGTACAAAGTCCTGGGTGTCTAAACATAGAAGGAATCAAATAGCAGGAAACAGCTGCTTTTGCTCATGGCAACAAGAGCACTCTCTTCAGCCTGCATCCTGACCCAAAAACCTCTTCCCTCCCAAATTTCCTCCAGTCAGCCACTGTGCTTTCAGATGCTCCTTCAGACTGTCTCCTCTCAGGTCAGGTCTACACTACACACCTATATCGGTATAATGACGTTGCTCAGAGGTGTGAAAAATCCACACCCTGAGCAATGTAGTTATACCAGTCCAACCCCCGGTGTAGACAGCGCTATGTTGATGGGAGAGTTTCTCCAGTCGACATAGCTACCACATCTCTGGGAGGTGGATTAACTACGCTGACAGGAGAAACTCTCCGATCAGCACAGTAGCGTCTTCGTTAAAGCAGTATGTGAAGACAAGCCTTCAGTCTCTTCCAGTTTTCTTTGTGTCCTGCCTCTCTCTCTCTCTCTATATATATATAGATATATATACACACACACACACACACACACACACAAAACCCAAAACAATAATCAGCAAAAACTCCTGGCCCGGTTCCCACACTCCTTTTGTATTAGGTGGTGTTTATGCATACCTCTATGCTAACTGAGGGGGGTAACCTCTGTCCCATAACAAGGTTTCACCCAGCTCGTAACACTATCTATATCACTGTTTGCTGGTGGATGGGGGTTCACAAGTATAATCCCCCATACTAGTGGCAGATAATGGAGAATCTGAATTAATGGAAATAAAGAGAGATCTCGGGGGGAGCAGGGGGTTAGTTGAAGGTCCTGGGCTAGGTTATCAGATCCTGTAAGCTGCCATAGAACCACTGATTTCAGTCAGGTCCCGATTTCTTGTCAGGACTGTGTATGTGTTTGGGGTAGCTGGTGGTGTCATACATAGATAGAGTTGTCAGACTTTGATAGGAGGTGCTATGTAAAGGCAAAGTATTGTTGTAATGAACACACAGGGATGGGAATATGTGTCTCATTTCGTATAACCAAGGACCTCCTCGGTTGTTTGAGAGGCAGCAATTGGACTTTGGCTGCTAAGTAGAAACCTTGAGAATGGTTGGGATGAGGGAGATGAAAGTGGGACTCGGGAGGGCAGTGGGGCTGGAACAATTTGTATAGTGGGGGCGCTGAGAGCCATTGAACCAAACTGTAAACCCTGTATATGATGGAAACCATTTCAAGCCGGGGGTGCTGCTGTATCCCCAGCACCCATAGTTCCAGCACCTATGTGAGAAGGAGGGATTTTCTGGGTTGTAGCAGGGTTTAAAGAATGCCCGTGTATATAATGTTCTGTAGCACTCCGAAGCAGAGCTTGATAGCAATTTCAGAATCATGTGTCCACAGTGGGAGGAAAGAAAGCAGTAATAATCTTGTTAACCATGTGATTGTAAGGATCATGACTGTCAGGGCTGCCTCTATGGCTTTTCCTGATGTAATCAAACTCTAAAATGCCTTCCCTTCCCAGCCCTGCAATCACTGGCACAATAAACAGCCACTAAATATTCTGCTGCCTGTTCTGATAGTTTGAGCCATCCTTGCCTATTCAGTAGCGACTTGCCTGAAAAGCAACCAACTGCGCTCACATGGGCTGTGATTAGGTGCAAATAGCAGGCAGCATCAGTCTCTTTATATTCTGATGTTCTCAGATGTTTGCTATTTGGCCTTTTCCAGGGTGTGATCCGGGAGATGGATCATTGCTGCTCCCATATAATGTGGAGGGCTCCTGTGATGGGTTGGATCACAGAAACCCCCTTGGGAGCTGCCACCTGATGTGCAAAGACTACCCCTGCTTCTGTTTTCCCTGCCAGCTCAGGACTCCAGCACCCTGTCTTGCTGAGCCAGACACTCCCGTCTGCTCCAACACAGACCAAGGTCTGAATCACTTGTCCCAGAGCTGCAAGTTTAACTGAAAACAGCTCCCAGAAGTGTGCTTGTCTTTAGCACTCAGATGCCCAACTCCCAATGGGGTTTAAACCCAGATAAGCTTTATGCAGGGTAAAATGGATTTATGCAGAGTAAACTCATAAATTGTTCGCCCTCTAACACTGATAGAGAGATATACACAGTTGTTTGCTCCCCCAGGTATTAATACATACTCTGAGCAAATTACTAAATAAAAAGTGATTTTATTAAATACAGACAGTAGGATTTAAGTGGTTCCAAGTAGTAACAGACAGAACAAAGTAAGTCACTAAGTAAAATAAAATAAAATGCGCAAATCTATGTCTAATCAAATTAAATACAGATAAGTTCCTCACCAGTTCCAGAATGCTCCCTTTTACAGGCTAACCTCCTTTTAGCCTGGGTCCAGCAATCACTCACACCCCCTGTAGTCAGGGCCGGCTCTAGCTTTTTTGCTGCCCCAAGCAGCAAAAAAAAGCGCCGCCCCCCAGCCCTCCCGCCGAGCGCCGCCTCCCCCCCAGCCGAGCGCCGCCGGAACCCCCCCGCGCCGCCCCCCCGCCAAGCGCCGCGCGCCGGAACCCCCCCCGAGTGCCGAGCCCCGCGACGCCCCCCCCCGCCGAGCGCCGCGACGCCGGAGCCCGCCCCCGCCCCCTGCCAAGCGCTGCCAGAACCCCCCTCCAGCGCCGTGCCCGCGCCGCACCCCCCCGAGCGCCGCATGCCGGAACCCCAGTGCCGAGCCCCGCGCTGCCCCCCCCGCCGAGCGCCGCGCCGCCGGAGCCCGCCCCCCCGCCGAGCGCCGCCGGAACCCCCTTCCAGCACCATGCCCCACGCAACCGGAGCCCGCCCCCCCAGCGCCGCGCCGCCGGAGTGCCCCCCCCCGCGGAATGCCACGCTGCACCGCGCTCCCCCCGCCGCCCCTTACCAGGTGCCGCCCCAAGCATGTGCTTGGGTGCCTGGTGCCTGGAGCCGGCCCTGCCTGTAGTTACTGTCATTTGTTCCAGTTCCCTTCAAGTATCCTGGGGGGGGGTGGAGACGCTCCTTCCTTAGCCAGCTCAAGACAAAATGGAGGGGTCTCCCACGGGTTTAAATAGACTCTCTCTTGTGGGTGGAGACCCCCCTTCCTCCCTCCTATTCAAAGTCCAGCTCCAAGATGGAGTTTTGGAGTCACATGGGCAAGTCACATGTCCCTGCATGACTCAGTCTTTACAGGCCGAAGCCATTGTTCACATGGTATCCTGCATGTCTCCAGGAAGACTTCTTATGTGGATTGGAGCATTCCAAGATGCATTGTTCCCCAAGTGTTTCCGGATCAGGTACTTAACCTGGCGAATTCCTTCCTAAAGAAGCTGACCAAATGCCTCACAAAGCTTACTTAGAAACCAAGCAAGCATATAGCCCATATTCTTAACTTCAGGTAGAAAATGATATATATGTACAAATAGAATGAACAGATATAGTAGACCATAACCTTTACAGAGATATATTACATGGCACAGGCAGCACAAAACATATTCCAGTTATATCATACATACATTTATAAACACCCCCCCATAAAGCCTTATGGGGTACACCGTCACAGCTCCCTTACAAGCTCAGGATTAATAAATAAAAACAGAGGCTGAATGGTTCAAGGTCTCCCATATGATGTGGAAGGAGCAGCCATCACATTTCAAACAATGACACCTTTTTGATCTTTAAACCTGCGCAAGCCAAAGACTTAATGCTATCATCAGACTTGTCTTTCTTCCCAATCTCTGCAGGTTACTGCTGCCGACAGCTGCTCTCTGTCATTGTGGGACAGACTCTGGAGATTATCGGGGTTGGACCAACAGTTTTAATAATTTGGTATGAAGGTTTGGGGCAGAGAACAAAGCCTTCTTAGGCCTCAGAGCTTACAGAGCATGGTTATGGGTACCGCAGAAAAACCTTAGGTCAGTGATACTCAGACTGAGGCTCACAAGCTGCAAATGGCTCTTCAATGTGTCTCTTGAGGCTCTTTGGAGCACATGATTTAATTATTAATCAGTCTAAGCTATTAATCAGTCAGGATGCTTTTACTATGTTATTAACCAATTATAGTTGATAAAATTTATATATATATAGTGACAGACCCAGACCAATGGGGTACAGGAGTCTGGTAGAGGGCAAATATACTGGTCACTGGATGAGTAGTTTTCTGTTCCCTGAGTGACCAGAGCAGGGGCTGCACTAGAGCAATCAGGAACCTGCTAGAACCAGTTAAGGCAGGCAGGCTAATTAGGATACCTGGAGCCAATTAAGAAGAAGCTGCTAGAATCAATTAAGGCAGGCTAATCAGGGCACCTGGGTTTTAAAAGGAGCTCACTTCAGTTTGTGGTGGGAGTGTGAGGAGCTGAGAGTAAGAGGTTGTGCTATGCTGCTGGAGGACTGAGGAACACAAGCATTATTAGACACCAGGAGGAAGGTCCTGTGGTGAGAATAAGGAAGGTGTTTGGAGGAGGCCCTGGGGAAGTAGCCCAGGGAGTTGTAGCTGTCATGCAGCTGTTATAGGAGGCACTATAGACAGCTACAGTCCACAGGGCCCTGGGCTGGAACTTAGAGTAGAGGGCAGGCCTAGGTTCTCCCCTCCTCCCCCAATTGACTGGGACTGTGGGTTCTCCTAGAGGGGAAGGTCTCTGGGCTGTTCCTCAACCCACATGGTGAATCTCTGAGGCAAGAAAATCTCCCAGTAAGAGCAGGACCCACCAAGATAGAGGAACTTTGTCACTATATATATATACACACTAAATATTTCCCCTCTCATACTGTTTAAATATTAATAGTACTATAGTAAATGAAACAATGAATTCACACTACTGTGGCTCTCTTGGGCAATGTTTATTGCTAATTTGGCTCCTGAACCACTGAGATCTGAGTATGCCTCATGTAAAGGATTGGCTTTAGAAGGAAGGACTGGCCCACTGGCTAAGGGGCTCATCTGGAATTTTGTAGATGTGGGTTCAGTTCCATGCTCTGCCACTGACTTCCTTAAGCAAGTCAGTTAAACTTGCTTTGCTTCAGGTCCCCCTGTAAAATGAAGACACCAGATTCCTGTCTCCTGGGGTATTTTATAAAGCTAAATACATTAAAGATTGCGATGTGCTCAGACAGTATTGTAATGGATGCTATATAATTATCAAGCTAGATAGCTGAAATGGGAGAAATGGCTGCTGCTAACAGCTGAGCAATGCAGAGAGTCTTACCGGGATGCTATCAGTATATCTATTAATGTCTTGTCCTATTAGGGTGAAATTCATCCCTATGCAGAAAGCCAGCACAAGGGCAATTCACAATAGCCCTCAGTGCATAGACTGTGTGCCGGCCCTCTGATAATTTCACCCTGACACTTCAAAGAAGTTTAATGATCCCATTTACTCTTCACCATTATATGCTGTTTACTTAGCACTTCACTCAGTTTAGGCAGTGAAACATTTTCATTGGTCATTTTCACTTTCTGATCTGAATGCACTAGCCCCAGAGCTGTGAGGGTTGGGCTTTCAACACAAAGAACAAAGTTATCATTAACATAAAAAGTTCCTTCTATTAAATCTCCACCTCCTTTTATAAAAAGGCAATTTCTAAATGTTGAGACTCACACTAGCTAACAGGGTCCCCATAAACATTATTTCAGTATTACTGAGAAGAAAATGTTACACATCTGAGGACTGTGAATCTCCCTAAAAGCTATAGGCCCAAGCACACCGAGGCATTTGGTGAGTTGACCTTTGTAGGTTTTTGGGATGCTGTTGCCCCCTCACTTTCCGGTGATCCAAGAGGCTTCTGGATGTTTTGGAGTCAGTTCTAGTCAGGGAGACAAATTAAATGAATGTCTGTTGCTGTTATGTCTTGCTTGAGGCCTTGGAAGCAGCAAGGCTGACTCACTATGAGGGTACTCAGGATTCAGTTTTTAGTACAGTGCATCTAGCACAATTTTATTTTTATTAGAAAAAAAGGCAAATATTTTGGGGCAGCAGAGAGAGGAGAGGCTGTGAACAATGGGTTAGGGTTACACACTCACTCCCTTATCTAGCAAGGTTAAAGGGCCCAATCCTAGGAGGTGCCAATGGCCTGGTTTTATCAGTAGTTGAGCCTCCATAGTGCCTATGAGCTTCAACTGGAATTTTGAATGAGGAGCAATTCTGAAAATCAGGCCCCAAGACCCTGATCCTGCAACTGGGTCCACACAGGCACATTCCTGTGCCTGCCAGGGCCGGCTCCAGGGATTTTGCTGCCCCAAGCGGCGCAAAAAAAAGTCACGATCTGCAGCGGCAGTTCGGCGGGAGGCCCTTCACTCCGAACGGGAGTGTGGGACCGTCTGCCAAATTGCCGCTGGACCTGCCGCCCCTCTCCGGAGTGGCTGCCCCAAGCACCTGCTTGGCAAGCTGGTGCCTGGAGCCGTCCCTGCTGCCAGGAGCTCAATTCAATTCAGTGGAGTCTGGCATAGGCACAGGGGTTCGCCCATGTGGATCTGATTGCTGGCCTGGGGGCATTAGTGTCTCCAACACTTTGCCTCACCAGGACAGGCACTGCTAGGTCAGTGGTGCTTGTCTCAGTTTGAGCCCTATATTCGATGGCTCTACTAAGGTCCTCCTGACGTGGGTCAGTGTCCTTATGGGTCAGCTCCTGCATTGCTTCACATTTGGAAAATATTTAAACCATTTTGTGTGTTTTTGCAACATGTATTTTTGTCTAATTCAGGTTCCTGGACTCAGGATAATATTTAGTACTTGTATAGCACATTACCTCTTTGAAGCAGTGTACAACCATTAACTGACCATCCCACACTACTGAAGTAGGTAAGACTTATTAGCCCATGTTACCACTGGGAAATCTGTGATATTAGAACCTGCTCCTGCAGTCTTGTCTTAGGCAAAATTCCCAGTGGGCCTAGTCCTGTGTATTCCTTGTTCATGTCTTGCACCATTGGATTCAGTGAGAGTGGTTGCACAAGGTTGCAAGATCCAGCACACATGGAGGCAAGGGTAACATTTAGAGCTGCTGAGAACCTACAGCTCCCATTGAATTAAACTAGGTGCTCTGTACTTCTGAAAATCCCAGGGCTATTGTTCTAGGCTCTCTGCAGAATTCTCGGCATTGACTACACATGGTCACCTTTTTTGAGGTTTCTTCACAACTAATAATAGCTAGACTTATTTTGCTTTCATGAAAAGATCTGGGGCTCTGTAGAATAAAATAGCATCATGAGAAGGGTGCTGGTATGTTATACCATCATGCATTGGCTCAATCCTAGCTCTGGATAGTGAGATTTCAAAGTGGCTGGAGGGTGACAAATTACTGCTGGGGTTTCCCCAACTTACCACATCTCAGGGAGGCACTCCCAGATAGGAATCAGAAAACCAGGTCCAGACTGCTTGTTGGGGTTGAACCACAAAATTCTTATGCCACTGTCTGGCTAGACATGACTGAGACAAACACCTTGTACCTGGGGGCAGGTGATCCCATGGGAACCAAGGAACCTGTGCAGTCTATTACATGGTACAATTCCAATGAAGTCAATGAAGTTGACCCTGTTTACACTAGGTGTGAATTTAGTTTGCTAACTTGAGGTGTTCCGGGCCATATTTAAAGCGCTATAATTTAGAGCTCACCTAGTCTGACAATGATCTGGTGCAATCCAGATCAGAGGAGGCCCTCACAGCAAGAATGGGCCTGACACAGAGTAAGCATGATTCTGGAATATTCAGCCTCCATTCTCTTGGGTGGCTGGTGGACTACTATGCCCTAGAAACTTGCTCTGAAATATCTACCTTCTTTAGCCTCCTTACTTCCCAGCAGACCTTCCCTGAGTGTACAGTGTGTTCTGAAGAATGAAATCCCAAGGAACTGAAATGTATTGCAGCTCTTGCTCTCGTTATATAATAATACGTGTCCCTGTAAGGAAGGGCCATGTTGAAAGTATGTGAAGGCTAATATTTGACCAGGTTATAGTTCCATAATATTTGTTCTATTTCTCTCTTGTGCACGAAGTGTACAGACACCTTGGAGGACTGTCATCTATAAACTAAAAATCAACACAGTTTAAATATGTGCACTTAAAAAAAAAAAATTTGAACAATGATCAATGACACAAAGTTTAAGAAATTAACCAAGCTGTTTGAGTATGATGCATGTTAGAAGAGAAAGTGTGTTATCATTAGAGGCTCCAATATTATGGCTAAGGAGGCAGAAAAAATATGGGTCATCAAGGTTAATGGTAATGACTGAGCTAGGTTTACTTTGACTCATCTGAAAGAATGCAGAAAGCTGTGGAGATCTGCTCTGATAAAAGCATGAAAAGACTGGCTTGTGGTTTTCTGTTCATTATAAAAGACATGTTTGATGTCAGGAAGTTTCTGAGGGCTCTAGAAGGTGAGCAACATTTGCGCGACTGTGTCTGCAAACAGCACTAAAACTGAAGCTGAACGCTTGATATTTGACTCTGGGGGGGGGGAATTGGCAGTGAATTAAAAATATTGTTTTGAGCGGGGCGGGGAGGGTGGAAGATGACCAGGAAAATATTTGTGCTGACACTAGGGGCAGAGGGGATGCAGTTTGTGAATACCCTATTCAGGCAGGGGCAGTGGGGAGCTGATTTGGCCTCCAATGCAGGCTAGGGCAGCCCTCACTAGCCTGCCCTACTTTTCACCCCCTCTTCAGTGGCTCCTATTGACCATTGCAGGTGCAGCATTGCTGGGGTGTAATACCTCAGCCATGCTTTCTCCCACCTTTGATATACCCTGTTCTTTCTCAGCCTGGATTGCCCTGTGCTCTGAATGGAGGGAGGAGGTTGTCTCTTCCCTACAGCTCCTTTGTGCCATCACAATGGGCATGTTTTCACTGAAGATTTAACACCGGGAATTGGTACCTGGGTGTGAGTGGCCATACTGCAAAGCCATACTTGAGGTGCTTCCCACTGGGTCTGCACTCACTCATGTGAGGTGCAAGGATTTCTGGGGACATACCCCATGATTTTTAGCGCTTCCGTAAGCTGAACTGCTCCATGATTCTTTTCCCAGTGAATTGTGGGAAAACTTGTCTGTCCATATGGGTACACGGGAGGAGTTGTGGGAAGGCAGTAGAGGACTATCAGCACTCAAGTGTTTTCGACTGTGTTCACACAACAATGTGGGTGCATTACCAGCCCAAGTGAAAGCAGCACCCAGGCTTTAGCCTATGGTCCCAGATTAGCTAGCTAGCTCAGGATGAAAGCCCAACTCAGGTCAGTTTTTTTGTGGGTGGATGGGAGTCAGGTTAGGGACGATACCTGAGTTAATTGTATGGTGAAAACCTACTCTAAGTGGCCTCAGGACAATAGTGAATCTGGTTGTAGTTGTCTTTTGGTAGTCTGACACACTGGGCCTGATCCTGAGAGTGGTGAATACCTGCAGCCTCCATTGACTTCACTCAGAGTGGAGGGCATTCACAGGATCAGGCCCATACTGATGTGATCCATTAGATGATCCTTCTGTGGCTGTCCAGTTTACTGCAGGAAGAAAAACTATAGAGTGCCACACTGTTCAGTGATAGAGATGCCATTGTACAGAAAAGTATCTGTCTGTTTGGAGCAATTCTGCCTGCCACCATCATTTTATTATTTTTAATGAAATAGCTGTAACTTGAAATATTTACTCCATTCTACTGTAGTAAAAATTAAGGAGAAAAACAGCACCCGTTGGCTGGAGATTAATTATCCGCTATTTTCCTACCCAAAGAGTAAATAATTAAACTCTATTATGACAAGAATGAACCGAAGTAGTTTTAAAAAATAGTTTACTACTAAGTTTACTGACTGTGTCCTACTCACAGTATTTCCATGGGAGCTGTATTTTTCTCTTCTTTGCTTCTGTGGTAAATATTTGGATGAATATGATGAGCATTTGTTTGGATGTCAGTGTGTTTGTACTATACATCTTACTACTGCTGAACAGAGTACTTTAAATATTTTCGTGTTACAGCTGTCCTACTTTAATGGTCACTTGTCTGTTCTCTGGTAAGACTAAGCTTTCTGCTGGGGGATTGGGATTTTACTTTGAGTTCTGAAGAGACAAAGATGATGGAAAGTTGCTCCTGCATTCCACCCGTTCCGCCACAAAGTTTAAAATTAGGTGTCTGACCTTATACCCATTGGCGTCAATGAGAATCTTGCTTGATTAAATGAGAGCAGAATCAGGCTGTAGGGATGTGCAGAATAGTGTAAGTGTTTGTCCGAATACCAAAGAGCAGCTTCTTAGTATATTCTAAGTAACAGAAATGAATATTCCAGAAAAAAGTGTGCAAAATACCATATATTTTATCTTAGCTGTGAGATAAAAATCAGTTAAATATGCAGGCTGATCCTGCAGACCTGACATAGGCAAAACCCCCATTATGTCAGGACTTCAGGCTCAAGCCCAAAGTTGACTCACTGCAGTGAAGACACTGCAGTGAGAGATCTAAGTACGTCGACTTCAGCTTCGTTATTCACATTGCTGAAGTTGCGTAACTTAGATCGATCTCTGCCCCCCTCTCTCCCCCTTCCCCCATCCCTGCAGTGTAGACCAGGCCTAAGAGACTGCTCCTATGCCTCTTACTGGAAGTGGAGGGCACACAGCATTGTGTAGGAGGCACTCCACACCTGTGATGACCTGTGATGTTATCAGTTGCACAAGTAAGGATTTTTTTTAAATATATGATTTTTATCTTGATAGTTTCCCTCTAACATTTTGTGGGTCCTTTTCAGGAGAAAATACTCAAGATGCATAACCAGTGTGTTGCTGATGTCAGGGGTGCCGGAGAGCCACAGCACTCCCACTTCTTACTGGCCGTAAGGGTGAGCAACAGGGAGAGCGGGTGCAGAGGAGTGAATGGGGGACGAGGCCTTGGGGAAAGAGGCAGGGCAGGGGTTGGGGAAGGGATGGTGTGGGGGTGGGGGCAGGGCTTCAGGGGCAGTGTGGCATGGGGGGCGGGGCCAAGCTTTGGGCACCTGTGGGTCCCTCACTTCTAGGGCACTTCTGCCACTCCTGGCTGTTAGTTTATATCTTGTGACCTGGGAAAGGCAGATCACAGGGCTAAACTCTCATTTGGCTGTCCCAGGGCAGGATCCATTACTGATTCTCTCTGCCCTTGTTTTCTGTTTCCATAGCCATGACTCTTCACTGTCTGCTTCCAGAATTCTCTTTTTCTAATTCTATCTTTATTACTCCGTTTCACAGGTTTGCCACTACGGTGCCGATCAGATATTCATTATTAACTGGTGAATAAAGTTCCATTAACTTTCATGAATTTTTTCATAGATTCTAAGTCAGAAGACACCATTGTGATCATCCAGTCTGACCTCCTGTATAACACAGGCCAGAGAACCTCCCCAAAATAAACAATACAAGACTTTTTAGACAAACATGCAATCTTGATTTAAAAATTGTGAGTGATGGAGAATCCACAGTGACCATTGGTAAACTGTTTCAGTTAATCACCATTAAAAATTGATGCCCTATTTCTACTCTGAATTTGTCTAGCTTCAACTTCCAGCCATTGGATTGTGCTGTACCTTTCTCTGCTAGATTGAAGATCCCATTATGGTGAATAGACACAATCATGACTTAAATGGAGCTACAGTGATTTACATGAGCTAAGCATCTGATGAGTGTTTTTGCTCCTGGGGAATTCAGATCCTTTTGTTCTGGGACCATCTCTAGAAACTGGTCTTCTAATAAATATTTAGAGGTGGAAGAGTTGCTATAAATGAAGGTGGGAAATTATAATGTTGATTGTGACTAACTTTGCTATCAATGAAAATGATGTATCTTGCATGAAAAAACCCTCTATTAAGAGCATCATTTTTCAATTACACAGGTAATATGAGATGTTTCAAGGCAAAAGTTCTTCCTGGTGGGGAATTACACACCCATGAGCCCTCCTTTTCCTGATGTTCTTGTCATTGTCCCACACTTTTTAGGAGAGACTCAAAATTCAAAGCTGTTCTTGAGGCTTCAGAATATCTGGCGGAGGATGAAAAAGCTGCTGTGGAATTCAACTGTTGCTATGTTAAACTACAATCATCAGAATTAAACTGCAAATATCAATAGCTGTCCGTTCTGCAGAATAATTTAACTGATTACAAAATTTAGTATCTTTCAACATGGGTACAGATATATTCCTGTGTAATCCAAAAAGCATGAGTATTGTATCTGTCATTCTGGACTGGGGCTAAATAGGAATACTATAGGAAACAGGAGGAGAGAAGAAGGCATGTTTTCTTACAGAACCTGAAAACACTCTGGAAAATTTGCTTCAGTTGCCTTGAGCCTATGCAGGCTCTGTGGGCACTGCATGCAGGGAGTTTGGGGAGATGAAATTTCCCCTCCTCAGTGAAGGCCCAGAGGGCAGGATTTCCGTGCAGCCATCCCAGCATCTTCAGACCTTCTGAGCCCATTGTGTGGGGGCTTACCGGATCTGCATAAACAGAGGCTAGCCCCCAAGTTGATCTTCTGTTCTAGTCCCACACAGAGCAGATTGGAAGCTATCAGGGTGGCTCTATGTATTTTGCTGCCCCAAGCATGGCAGTGAGGCAGCCTTTGGCGGCATGCCTGCGGGAGGTCCGCTGGTAATGCAGATTCGGTGGCATGCCTGCGGGAGGTCTGCTGGTCCCGCGCCTTCGGTGTACCTGCAGCCGAATTGCCACTGAAGCCACAGGACCGGTGGACCTCCCGCAGGCATGCTGCCGAAGGCTGGCTGCCTGACTGCCACCCTCACGGCGACTGGCAGGCCGCCCCCCGTGGCTTGCCGCTCCAGGCACGCGCTTCATCTGCTGGTGCCTGGAGCCGCCCCTGGAAGCCATTTATCTGCAGCACACAGGGATTGCACAAGTCCACCAACAAAGGATTAAGGAGCATGAGGGGCTTTGCACCTGTCCTCTGTAGCAGAGGAGTTTGACCCTGATTGCACAGACATGTGATACCCTGTGAGATCAAGGCAGACTCTTCTGAATAGAGCTCCTGTGGCTCGCTTTTGGAACTAGCATGCTTTCATCTCAGTACCATATTCCAGTAAAACACACTGATGTTTTGGGGCAGCTTCAGGTAGTTCCTTCTGGAGGAAAGAATCTTTACCACCTGTTGTACTGCCTGATGCCTGACACGTGCACTGTGCCAAACAACTAACTTCTGAGATTCTCATAAACCCTGATTTATCACACACACAAGGCTGTGACATGGAAATTTTTAACCCGCTGAATTCTTCCCAGATCACCACTTGACGGAGGAACCTGGAAGTATTTGTACATTTTTACCGCAGAAAACATTATTTGACTTGTCCCCACACATGGCTGGCTCAGGCTGCACCTTCATCTCCTTTAAATGCTCTTTTAGTTTATACACTGTTACATATGCTGCTGGAAAACAACATGAAAATGGAATTCTTACTGAAACCTATTTGTAATCCTCTGGGGTGACAAAATTAGATCTTTCCACTAATGTTGCTGTGTTTTTAAGCATCATATTTTTTAAATAAAATTGCTTAGATAATTTGTAGGCCTGCATATGTAAATCACCGCACTATTATTGTGTCTGGCTTGCAGCCAGAAACTGAATGAGAAGCACTAAAAAATATAGCATAGGGAACATTCTTGCATTAGTAAGGAGCAGACTAGATGGCTTACTAGGTCTTGGTCATCTCTTCCGTGATTTTTCTTTTTTAGAACCAACACAAGTTTTGAAGCTGAACATCCCCCAGTCATGTTAAAGGGATTTACCGTTTCCATAGTCACTGAAGTGCTCATACCTTGAAAACAATGCTGCTTCAGGAGCTGTTTACTTCTAAAAATATGTTCTCTAACTTGACAGTGCCCCTTTAAAAACAAACTTGTATATTATTTAAATGGGAAGTGGTGCTGATTCTATGAAAAGGTGTTCGGGCTAAAGCCAAAGGAGTTGTGGGAACCCTGAAGAATCATCTTCTGGGTCCTTATATGAGCTTTTGTGGCACAGAAGAAAAAGCATTTTCTTGGGAATTTAGGTACTTTCTATTTAGAACAGGGGTGGGGAAACTTTTTGGCCCAAGGGCCACATCTGGGTGGGAAAATTGTATGCAGGGCCATGAATGTAGGGCTGGGGCAGGGGGTTGGGTGTGGGAGGGAGTGTGTGTTGTGGGAGGGGGTGTGGTATGCAGGGAGGGGCTTTGGGCAAGGGTTTGGGGTGCAGGAGGGGGCTCAGGGCAGGGGGTTGGGATGCAGGAGAGGTGTGGGGTGCAGCAGGGGGCTCAAGGCAGGGGGTTGGGGTGCAGGCTCTGGCCCAGCGTCACTTACCTTGAGCAGCTCCGGGATGGCAGCAGCACGCAGCGGGGCTAAGGTAGGCTCCCCACGTGCCCTGGCCCTGTGCCACTCCCGGAAGTGGCCAGCATATCCGGCAGTGACTCCTGGGAGTGGGGTGGGGCAGGTGGCTCTGCTGCATGCTACCCTCACCTGCGAGTACCACCACCGAAGCTCCCATTGGCTGCCTGCCTTAGCCCTGCTGCGCCACGGGGCTGGCAATCTCGTGGGCCGGATTGAAAGCCCTGACGGGCCGTATCCAGCCTGCGGGCTGTAGTTTGCCCTCCCCTGATTTAGAAGGTGATATTGGAAGGAATTAATTCTTCTCATTTTTCAGAGTAGCAGCCGTGTTAGTCTATATCCGCAAAAAGAACAGGAGTACTTGTGGCACCTTAGAGACTAACAAATTTATTAGAGCATAAGCTTTCGTGGGCTACAGCCCACTTCTTCGGATGTACCAGATCAGAATGTAAATTCTTCTCATTGTAGCCTGAAGATGTCTCTTAAATACTGTGGTGATGGGCACCAATATGAGAACCTGGATAAATGTATTTAAAAGGAACTTGTCGCTAAGGCATGTAGTTGCCAGATTCTAATGAGGATGATCACGTGAGGCTATTCCATTTCAAGTAGAGGCTGCTAGCACTGTTTGGAGAAAGTGCTACTGATCCAGTCATAGGACCAGATTGTGCGTGTTTAAACAGAACATCCTGTTGAGACTTACAACCGCGAGAAACTCTTCAGAAAAAATCTGCCTCCAGTGGGTATTTGGGGAGAAATTCTGAGACAATTAAAGGTAGAGGAGTTCCCCTACCAGGCAAAATTCCTGGGAAGCTGGTTCACTAGCCCTAGCCCATGAAAGCTTATGCCCAAATAAATGTGTTAGTCTCTAAGGTGCCACAAGGACTCCTAGTTATTTTTGTTGTTTCTGCTTCCAAGGTTGCCCTCCCTATGTGATAGTGCTTTTGCTAACCCAATAGGCTGATGCAGTGCAGTGACTCAAGCGTGACCCAACAGGTTAGCTAAACCAGGTAGCCTTAGCCTGAAACGGATCAGCTGGAGCAGTGGCAGCTATAAAATGGAATCTTGTACAGATGAGTTTTAGCTGAATTGCAGTAGCAGCATAGTTTATTTCAATAACCAGTTACACAAAGAAAAGGCCTCTGACAGCTCAAAGTGGGAATGTGAACAGCTGAACACAATCCCTCTCCTCAAGCCTTCAGATTTGCTGAACTTCTTCCTTGCTGCTGTTGATTCTCCCCCAGGGAACCAAAAGCTTATTGCTCATTAACCTTTTGTCTCATGTTGCTCCTGCTGACCAATTAGGTCTTGCTCCTGGATTGCTTGCAGGCACAGCCTCAGGTAGTTGCGTCTCCCTGCAGCCTATACAAATGAGTACAGGAAAGAGTTTTAATTCCATATTTGCTACAAACTGTGAGATTCAATTTATCTGCCACAAACACTCTCCCATAGTCTGTTTTAGGTGGGCTATAGTCTACGTAACTGGAAAAATCCTGGGAGGTCTAATGAGTTACTGTATGTACTAGATCAGAATGTAAATTCTAGGCAGATAGGTGTCCTGGTGCATACTGTCTTTGGGCACTTTTTACTCCATAGAGATGGTTTGTGTGGATGTAGCATTGTATACTGACATTTCATCATGTTACTTGCATTGTATTGCTGACAAAATTAATGAGTTTTGTACAGTTTGGTTGATTTTAATCTTGTAAATGTGCTGAATGAAATCCAAACAGCCTCGATGCAAACTTGGGAAAGGGAGCAGGGGAATAGAGAAATGAGAAGAAAAGGAGGGATGGAAAGGGGGGGGGGGGAGTGAGTGAGGGCCATATTATTACCTGTGAGCTTTAAACTTTAACAACCAATGCTTTTTTTATGTGTTTTTGTTTGTTGTTATAGATGGATCTAAAAAGCGCCAGAAACTGTCATGTTTTTATATTTGTTTTGTTTCTTGCTTTTTTTGGACACAGCTTTCACTTTAAAAATGAAAGTCTTCAAAAAGCAAATTATTACTGCACTCAGCATGTGTGAAATTTCAGCATAGCACTCACTAGTTAGACATTAATTTGCTTATGGCATTAGATGTCCGAAAACCAGTACAACCAAAGCTTAAAGCAAACTTTTATGTTTTTTTTTCTAAACCAGGGAATGCACTGTAGGTGTTTATAATGGAAAAATTGACTCAACCTATATTTAAGGGATAGCTAACCATTGTCCAGTCATATGATGGGGTATAATCCAAAATTCATTTGCCACTTGTGGTTGTTTTGCATGTCAAGTCATATTTCTGCATTTCAGTGTCCAGACTATACAGAGTCTCAGGATATTTTTATTGTTGTACTTTTTAGCCACCTCTGCTAGTTTTAAGAGTTTTTCTCAGCTTGTAATAATATGAGAAAATCAAATTTTCTTGGCTTCCATCTCGAGACGAAAATCAGGGGCCTGATCCTGTATTTTTTGTGGAACCAAGACTCCTGTTGAAATGTATGAGAGTTCTGAGTGCATAGAGAAGGTTGGATTGGGCCTGAAATGAAGGAGTGAACACAAATCCCCTTGCTGAACACCTTGAAAATCCAAAGACACTAATATATATCATGAGCTTTTGATTGGGGTATGGTACATCAAGATCAATTCAGTAGGAAAAAGGCTTTCAGATGCATACCCAGATGAACAGAAATCTTATTTTCTGGATAGAGCGCGTGCTTGGCTTTACAAAGCAATAATGGGGTATTACACAGGTAGTTAGGCCAGGAGGTGGGTTACAGTAGGAAAAGAGGGACCAATGAATCTGCTGGCTGTTACTGGGTTTGCTTGTGGAGGTGGTTTGCAAACAATCCTTCTCTAGGGCTTGTCTACGTTAGAAATTCATACCATATCTGAACTCTGTTGGGAGCACTTGAGTTAGATCAGTGGTTCCCAAACTGGGGTTCGCGAACCCCCGGGGGTTCACAGAACATTACAGGGGGTTCGCCAGAAAAATTTCACTAATGGCGGACAGAGGACCCTGGGCACTGGAGACAGCAGGTGGGACCCGATTGCAGGGCTGGCAGCCCGAGCCCCAGGGAGAGCGGGGCCAGGCAGTAGGGGCTGGCAGCCTGAGCCCTGCCCCCGTCAGCGGGGGAGCCGGCAGCCCGAGCCCCAGGAATTTGCCAAATCTCATCTAAAGCCAGAACCATGACCCTCCTTGTTACCACCAGCCACAACCTCACCCGAAACTAGAGGTGGGTGAAAAATACCAAGCATTTTTCACAGAAAGTTTTGAATTTTTTTCACATTTTTCAAAATTCCCCAAGAAAAATTTACAAAAAACTGAAATGGAAAAATGGTCCATTTTCAAAAACGGTTTTCATTAAACATTTTCTGATTTTTGAAAACCAAAAATTAATTTATTTTTATTAGAAACCATTTTTTTTTAAAACAAAAGCCAAAAAAACATTTTACAGAAACATTTTTGGTTTCTGGTTTTTCTATGTTCATTAAAAAAAGTTTCAATTAAAAATATTTTTCAGAGGTTCATAGATTCTGGGGCCCGGCAGTTGGGGCATCCATCACACTGAGGAAATTTAAACTTAAATCCCTGAAAATATTCATTTTTAGGAGGGGGCTCACGAGATTTCACAATTTAGTGAAAGGACTGTTAAAGTTTGGGAACCACTGAGTTAGATGATACAATGATGAACACTATTTTGAGCTCAGTGGAGAAGAGGACAAGTCATGTTCAACATTGTTATTAAATCCTGGCACCAGCACAATGAGACTTTTGGTTACCCAAACTCTGACTCCACTGTGCCTAATGCATATTCAGTAGCGGTTTCTCCCCTCTTCCTTATTTGTATTTCTTCATCCTACTAATGTTGGTGTGCCCTTCTCCTATAGGTTAGTATATTTAATGATTTCAACTTATGTCACTTTGTTGCCATGGCATTCTTGTGGTGAGACATCTGCAGATGTTTCTATCCTAAAATATCCAAAAGCTTGTGTTAGTTCATATCCCCGTGGCTGCCTGGTGTTTTTGTGTATAAACTTCCCCCTTAAACACTCTATTCACAGTTCCCCAAAACTTAAGTGTGGCGGCCGAAGTTCATAGGCCTCAAGCCTCATCCTAACTGCTTAAGTTAATGTCTTACAGGATACAGTCCTGTAGGTTACTTGCATTATCGCTAAATAAAATAAATGCTAAAGCTAGCTCTGTGGGCTACAATGGTTTAAACCGTCTACAAAAAACATTCTAGTTTTTTATTCTTAGCTATACGTTTTTATAGCAATTTCTATAGAAACCTATTTAAATGTCTTCCCTGTATTGGTTTAATACCTATTAAATTCTGAGACCTTTCCATAAGGAAGGAAGCAAATAAATGTCCTTTCAGCAACCACACACGCCTATTTTTTTCACAAGCTAAGGAGATGTTTTTTGGGAGCCCCTGTTTTGAAGTATTGGTAGCAAATCATTGCCTTGTAGCTTGCCCTGACGTTATCTAAATTGTGATAGAGGGAACTCTGACCCAGTTTCTGCAAATACACACATGCATAACTTTGAACTTAATGGGACTCCTCACCTGTGTAAAGTTAAGCTTGTGTGTAACTATTTGTAGGTTCAGATCCTCTGGTAGCAGGGGCAACCTTTATTACTATGGAATACGTGCCAACTTCTGAAAGCTATGACACAGAACAAAGGTTGTTTGTGGGAGAGAACAGTGATCAACCACACAACTCAAATTTTGGCCCAAGATGTAGATTTGTAAAAACAAGGCCAGCAGAGAGATTTGGGATGAATTTTTCTGAGCATTCTAATTGAAACAGTTTGGGTTTTCAAACAAACAAAGGTTCCCCTGCAGTGTTTGCAACCCAAACTTCACAGCCCTGCGAACCTGACTGTAAACAAAGGTGGAACTGACTTTATTGATTTCCCTTGTCAGCATTGAGAGAAATGCAAAAAACAAACAACATAAATAGTGACCGGTGAAATGGATTTTTAAAAGGCTTTGTTTCTAATATTCAATAAAGAAATTTTGACTGTTCCTCTAACGTAATTGAAAATGCACTGGCGTATGAGAGCTTGTTGGAGGGAGAGAGTGGAAAATATGATAGATTTAAGAAAAGGACTGAGGCCCTCTTCTATTTGGCACGTTTCTCTCCAGCAACAGAGAAGGAAGCTAGCTGCTAGTGCAGTTTCCATCAACGTATCTGTTGTGATCTATAGTAGTTATACCAGTGGTTTTCAAACTTTTTGAGCTGAGCCCCATCTTCAGTTACAATTTTTGGTTGCCCCAACCCAAAATAGGCACATGCAAAAGTATGCTTGATAGCTTACTCACAAACCTAAGACAGAACTTAATAGAACTTTAATTAAATTGCCTACACCTGTAAATTTCAAATATACCGATACTTAACGTGAAGCGTGTGCCTGTTTCTCTGTGGACAATTTATCAATTCCTAGGGAGATTTTTGAAACCGACACTCTGAGGTTGTCCTCTGCTTCCAGTCTCGAGTGGTACTTTGTCTTTAGCACAGCCGCGCAGAGAATCCGATCTCATGCAAATAAGATGAACCAAACTATAAAAGAGCTTTGATCAAACACTGACAAAGCTGGACATTCTAAGCTAAGTTTCAACCAAAAATTCCCCCAAAACTTTTTTTTTTCAATTGAATTTCCAATGTCCTATCACTCTGAAGTTCAATCAGCTTCTCCTGAATGTAATTTGAGAGATGGGACAAGGTCACTGCCTCAACTAGAAAAGGTTGGATAATCCAGTCATTCAGGGGTGCATTTCCTTCAGGAAAATATTTATCCAAACTGGCTCTGAGAGAAGTCAAATGATTCTTGATTGGCTCCACAAAACTCAATAGTTCAGATTCTGTTTCCTCGATGGCATCAGTTAACAACTAGAAGGGAATGCTTAAACCAGTTTTGATCTTTGTTTTCCAGAGATCTAGATTTTTCTTGAATGCCAATATCTTGTTGTGCAGGTCAAAAATAGTACTTTCCGCTCCTTGCAATGAGACATTTAGAGAATTCAGTTTGTCAAAAATATCAGCAAAGTAAGCCAAAAGTAAAGTCAGTGGGGATCACTCAGTGTGTCTGCATTTCTGAAATTCAAATCCAATAGAAAAAGTCGAACTTCATTTCTCCTTTCATAAATGCGTTGCAACACTTTCCCCCGGATAGCCATCTGACTTCCATCATGCTCCGCTCCCATTTCTGCACAAAGCATTGCAAAGAGACGTGCCTTTGTGGGCTGTGTCTTGATAAAGTTCATGCTTTTAACAGCAGAACTCAGAAAATCTGTAAGTTCCTGATCCATGTTTCGAGTTGCAAGAGCTTTGCGGTATAGCATACAATGAGTCCACGTCCATGATATATGTGGAGCAATTTCAAACACTTTGGCTTTCAAGTCTGCCCTACCTCCAGACATAGAAGGGGCTCCATCCACACAGATTCTGACACTTGGCTTCCTACTTCAACTGATGAGAAGTTAGGAAGTTGTTCAAAATGTTAAACAGTTCAGATCCAGTTGCATGCGTCTTAATTGGCTTGCAGAACAAAACATCTTCCAATATTGATGTTTTATGTGAGTACTGAATATAAGCAATTAAATTAACTTCTTTTGCTATATCCATTGTTTCTTCCAGGCAGATTGCAAATAAACTGGACTGCAATTGAGAGATCAGCTGTGCCTTGATATTTTCTGACATGTCAGAGATTTGGTGGCTGATCATTTTTAACTTCTCTGCCGCACTGTCACCAAGCATCATCCTGCAAATGTCAATTGCAGCTGGGAGAACCAGTTTTTCCCCAGTTGTGTAAGGCTTTTTATTCTTGGCAATGTGATATGCAACTTGATATGATGCTTTTAAAGCACTTGCAGGGGTGGAGACCACATTTTTCATTGTGTTTTTTTGTTTATTAATTTCTTGTAGCTTTCGTTCGGAAAAAATCTCTGTTCTTTCCTACCAGATCGCTGTGTTTTGTTTCCAAATGGTGTCTTAATTTTGCTAGCTTCACGCTACTGTTTGCTAAAGTTACTGCACACACTACACATTGAAACCTAATTTCTCCATTAACTGCAATGGAAGTGAAACCAAAATCCAAATATGTTTAATCATATTTTCTTGGTTTTGCAGATTTTTTCTTTGTATCAACTTTAGCCCTTTCAGCTTCTAGCTTTTGTTTTGGAACACTACCATCGTTTGGCAATAAGTACGATCCATTTTTCACCACACAATGATATGAAAAAATATCAAACTCACCAGCAGAATAAGCACTGCAGAACTGCTTGTTATTAGGACAGCACATGATACTAACCAGGAAGAAGGGAAAGGTAGTTGTTGCTGTAGAAATGATGGGCTGGCGGCGGGGCTCCCTTTATTAGCCCCTGGCAGCTGAAGGTGGCACTCCCGCTGAAAGCCCCAGGCACCTAACTGTAGGGCTCGATCCACGCGGATAGAATTGCCAGGCATCCAGTTTTCACTTGGAATGCCCAGTCGAAAAGGGACCCTGGCGGCTGTGGTCCGAACTGCTGACTGGGCCATTAAAAGTCTGGTTGGCGGCGCAGGCAGGCTCCCTACCTGGCTCCGTGCAGATCCCAGGAAGCTGATGGCATCTCTCTCTTTCCCTCTGGCTCTTAGGCAGAGGAACGGCCACGGGGTCTCTGCACGCTGCCCCCGCCCCCAGCAACAGCTCAGCAACTCCCAGTGACCAGGAACAGCAGCCAATGGGAGCTAAGAGGATGGCACCTACAGGTGTGAGCGGAGCACAGAGCCACATGGTTGCGCCTCCACCTAGGAGCTGGAGAGAGATGTTGCTGCTTCCCACAAGCTGCCTGAGGTAAGTGCCGCCCAGAGCCTGCACACCAAACCCCTTCCTGCATCTCAAACCCCAACCCCACCCCAGAGCTCACTTCCCCAGCAGGAGCCCTCACCCCCCCCACCTCAACCCTCTGCCCAAGCCTGGATCCCGCTCCTGGACCTTAACCCCTCATCTCTGGCCCAACCCTGGAGCCCCCCCAAGCCCCTGCCTCAGCCCAGAGCCGTGTCCTGCACCCCAAACCCCTCATCTCTGGCCCCATCCCAGAGCCTGCACCCCCAGCCAGAGCCCTCCCGCCCTCTGTCCCAGCCCAGTGAAAGTTAGTGAGGGTGGCGGAGAATGAGTGACTGGGGGGATAGAAGAACAGGAGTACTTGTGGCACCTTAGAGACTAACAAATTTATTAGAGCATAAGCTTTCGTGGACTACAGCCGGGGGGGCTCAGAGAAAGGGTGGGAAAGGGGGCGGGGCAAAGGTGTTTGGTTTCTGCAAATAGAAAGTTGGCAACCCTAGCCCCAGGCAGCTAACTGTGGGGCTCCCCCGTCAGCCCCGGTGTGCCGGGTGCATCCCGCTGGGTGCAGTGGGGCTTCAGCTGTGAGCCCGGAGGCGCCCGGCGCCCCCTGCTATGTTCCTCCAGGCCCCCACTTTGGAGAGCTCTGAGTTTCGCTATTTGATAGCTTGGCAGGAGCGTTGCTGCTAGCTGTGGTCACCGCCACCTACCGGCCCTCTGTGGTCATTGCAGCGATGAGGTTGTTATTAGTGTTACAAATTGCGCAACAACTGTGTTGATGGCTCCTGGAGGCAAGGGGTAGCGAGCGAGCCGCCCGTCGGCCAGATTCATGAGTGCGGCTGGAGGAGGAAGGGGGTGTGTACACAGTGCCCTTTGCAGGCTCTGGGTTGATGGCACTAGAGAACATAATTCCCGTCTCTTGTATTTCTGGCATGCCCGAGAAATCCCAGGGACTGGGGTTTGCCTAGGGGGCGGGGAGGGGAAGAATGTCGCTGTTTCTTTTTCATGTGAAGGGGTGAAATCCAGCCCGTCCCTGCTGCATCAGCAATTGCAAACTAGCAACAGCCTTCACAGCCCCCCTCCCAAACACTGGCTACACTCTCTCGGTCGCCGTCAGATCATGAATTATTAGGGAAGATCCGGACGCCTGGGAGTTCTTGCCTGGACTGGAGCATTGTGCTTTTGCAGATGCCCGGGAGACGGACGGACGCACGTAAAGGGAGCAGTGTCAGCTCGGGGAGAAAGTATTTTATGATTTGCTGCGCTTCCTGTTAAGCGCAGCCTCTTGTTTTCAGCAGAGCCAGATTGCAAAGAGCATTTGCAACTCCTCCTCCTCAAGGCCGGGTGCTGCCTCCTGGCAGTTCCAGTCCCTGGTTATCATCCGTCCTGCCTGGGATTCCGGCTTGCAGCAGGAAAGGGGAACCACATTGCAATGTTTGTTTGCACCACCGCCTTCTCCAGGCCTGCGTGAGTTTCTCGTAGCTCCGGCCCTGCTTCGCTGCACAGAGGAAGGCACATTTCAGGGAGCGCTTGCACCGCCTCCTGCTTGACAGAGGGGGACGGACCTAGTCGCAGGATCCGGACTCCAGGGATTGTATTTATTTGCAAACGGTGTCGAGCTCAACTTCTGCACCTTCCTCTTTCTCCCCGAGGCACGTGTAATGGGGGACATGTCACTTGGCTGTGCAAAGGGAAGGAAACTTTCTTACCCACCAAGAGTCTCTGGATATTTTTGAACGGCAGAAGAGTTATAAACTGAACCGCAGTTTGAAGGATGTCTCACGATCTTGCTCCTGGAGGAGACGGGGGCCCCTAGCAACTCTCCCAGCCCCCATTTAAAAAACCGCAGCTGGAGAAACTCCTCCCTTCCCCTTTGGTTCCCCCACCCCCTTTTTCCCCAGTTCCCGAGGGTTTGAAAACAAGCCCAGATTGGCTGCTGGAGGTGGACAGTGGTGGGAGGTGGAAGAGGAGCCTTGCTTGGGAGCCATCCTCTGGAGTCAAGCCTCGTTGAGCGGGATGGGAAGCACTGCCATGGACACCAAGAAGAAAGATGCTTCCAGCAGCGGCAGCAGGAAAGGCTCCAGCCAGAGGAGACGCATGTTGCGAGTGCACATCCCGGTAAGTGCCTCTGCGCCCTGCCTCCCTCCCCCTCTTGGTGGCGATGACAGGGCTGGAGTGACCGCTGTCCGCACGCTGCAGCTCGGGCAGCACCCGCCTCCTGTCATCGTGTGGGGGGCTGTTACTCCTGGGCAGCGTGGACACCCCCATACGATTTAGCAGCAACAGGTTGGGGGGGGGGCGTGGTAAAGAAAGGGGCATGCGCCTCCTGTCCTTTTGCAGCAGCTGCAGCAGGAGAGGATTTGGGGGTTCTCTGGGCGGTGCCTGCTTCTCCTGTCACTTAGCAACAGCTGGGGAGTGTGGGGAAGGGGCTGCTGTTAGGTGTGTGCTTGGGGGTGAGGGACGGCACTTGCGGATGAGAGGGGGGAGATCTGCGTGCGGTGCACGCTCCTGCCACTGGCAGCAGCAACGGAGAGCTGGGGGTGTGTCTGTGGGTCTCTCCCCTGCCATGCAGGCAGGCTCTGCCTGTCAGCGAGCTGCCGCAACAGGTTGGGTGGGTGGGGTGGGGAGGGGAGGAGTGTCCTCTGTGCAATGCGTGTTTATCCTGCCTCGTAAAATCAGTAATTTGGGGGAAGGGGTCCTCTGCACACCTCCTGCTGCATTGTCTTTCTACCAGGTGTGGGGCAGGAGGAGGGAGCTTCCCTTTCATCAGGTTCTGTAGTAGCTACTTCTCAGCCGAGCCGTGGGCCCTTCGGAACCGATTTCGAACAGGCCAGAGTCAGTGTGCAGCCAGCCTTCACATGGGAGGGCCAAGAGGGTCCCACATGCGACCCTGACCAAAGACAGACAATGTCACACATCACTGACGGCTGCCCTCTGACCAGATTGCATGATGGTCTGAGGGCTCTGCCCTTGGCTGATGAGTCTGCTGCAAATTGGGTTGGCAAGGTCTGCATCTGATAAGAATAAGTCTAGCATTTATAAGTAGTAGCTTGTTAGAGGATAAGCTGCTTTCGGGTGTATGGGGCGGGAGGGAGTGCATGGATTGGGTGAGCATGTGCATGCAACAGACGAATAGCAGCTAGTTGAGGGAGAGGTGTGGCCCATGTAACAGGTAGAACCCTAGGTGTGGGGGCAGAGAGAGCACACTGTTCCTACTTGGGCAGTTTGCTGTGTTGTTGTTGTAGCCGTGTTGGTCCCAGGATATTAGAGAGACAGGGTGGGTGAGGTAATCTCTTTTGTTGGGCCAACTTCAGTTGGTGAGAGAGACAAGCTGTCAAGCCACCCTGAGCTCTTCTTCCGGTCTTGCTGAAGTTGATCCAATAAAAGATATAACTTCACCCCCTCTTGTCTCTCTGAGAAAAGGAGGTACAGTTTGGTGCTGGGCTGGTGCTGGGGAGGGAGGACTGGAGCCCTCCACCTCTTCCCTTTCATGCACTAACCAAACCCAGCCCAGCTGCATGCAGAGTGCCAGGCTTGCAGTGTGTGACTGGGCAAAGGGAGAGGACAGCATGCTCTGCACTCACTGCTGCCTTCATTTAGCCATGTGATTTGTTTGGCACAGTTCTAACCGGATTTGATATTTCATGTGCAATGCTGTAGAGTCTGAGTGTATTTTAACTAGAGGTGGGCTCAAAGCAGTATGGGGGCCTGAACGTGCCCAAACTTTGGCACTTGGACCTATCTGTGCAGTGAGACTGAATTGGAGCCTCTAATCTGAAGCCCCCAAACTCTAATTCAGAACTGAATTTCCAGGAGGTTGATAGCTCAGAACCCTCTCAGATGTTTATCAAAGCAACCTATTGCCGGAATGGTAGGTGCAGAGGTCATACTAGAGCAGACGAGTGTACAGATTGGCAGGAAACAATTTTCCTATCCCATGAAAATTTTCACAATTTAAAAATGTCTCCAGTTTAGGGTGACCAGATGTCCTGATTTTATAGGGACAGTCCCGATTTTGGGGTCTTTCTCTTATATAGGCTCCTATTACCCCAACCCCCACCCCCTGTCCCGATTTTTCACACTTGCTGTCTGGTCACCCTACTTCAGTTCCATATAGGGAGGAAACTGAGACTTTTTGAAAATTTAGAGAGTGAGGTTGATTTCTCTTCCGCCCCCCCCCCCCAATAACCAGATGGCTAAACTGAGACCTTTTAAAGTTTTTGTGTATGCTAGTCCTAGATTCAGTAGTCTGGTGGTTAGGACTCTGACCTGGAAGGTGGGAGACCAGGTTCAAGTCCCTGCTGTAGTGACTATTTAATTATTTATACCAAGTGGAAAAGCTCCCACAGGTGAGATTGTGAGTGTCTCACCCCACAATAGCTTGGTGGTCAGGGCACTTACTGGGCTTGTGGCAGGCCCAGGTTGAAGGCCATGCTGCAGAGCAGGGACTTGAACCTGATCTCCCACATGCTACATGAATGCCTTAACCACAGGGTTATTAGCTGTTTTGGGCTGGGGTCAGTTACTCACTCTGTTACCTGACATTTCATTCTGGACTGTCAAAATCAGTTATTTCCTGCAAAAAGTTAGTTTTGATGGATCATTTTCCAACGTAAAACACTTTATCAAATTCTGGACCAGCAGGCTGTCCAGTCCAGTTTCCTGTCTGAGAGTGGCCACTAGCGCTGATTCAGAGGAAGGTGTAAAAAACTCTGTAGTAGCTAGGCAGTATAGAATAACTTGCTCAGGGGGTCATTTTTCCCTAATGCCCAATAGTTAGAGATTGACTTATACTCTGGAGCTGGAGAGTTTATCCCTTTCAAAACTTCACTACTTTTTTTTTTAAAATCCTTACTATTAACTCAGTATATTCTTATTTATATAAATCTTCATTCCATTTTTGGAATTCACCACTCTTGGCTGTGGTGCCTCTAGCAATGAGTTCCAGAGGTCCTGCGCCTTGTGCTGAGGGGTCTAGATTTTGCTCCAGCTGCCCAGTGGCAGGAGGCAGCGTGAACATGTCCCTCCCAGGCCAACAGGAAACCATCAGCTAATTTTATTTCTATGCTTTTTTTTTTTAAATGGAAAAACCAAACAAATACAAACATGTAGGGCCTACTGAATGCGTGGTATAAAAGAAAGGAGAAATACACAGCTTTTTAATGGGAAGAATTAGTTCTGTAGAGTTCTCATGAGCCCAATAGTGTGAGTAAAACTTTCAACCCTACAATATGTTAGTGTGCTCAAAATGAGGCCCCCCTCATCTAATGTGGGTGTCTCCAATGTGTGTCCATCATGATAGTGTCTAGGCACCAGTTTCTGCCACAGCACTAGTAATACAACTTCCATCTGATTATCTCAAAATGCCTTACGGACATTGAACACCCCAGTGTGGCTGTAATTATCCTAATTTTATACATGGAGGAGTTGAGGCATGAAGGGATTAAGTGACTTTTCCAAATCAGTGTGTCTTTGGCAGAGCCAAGAATAGAACCCAAATGTTCTGGCTTCTAGTCAGGGGTGTGCACAAGGGGGGGCAAACAGGGGCAAAGCCCCCCCCCCCCAATAATAGTTGGGGCTGGGGGCACAGAACTTGTCCGTCCCCAGGGATGCAAAGGCAGGGCAGAGGAAAGAGTGAGCTCCTGCCAGGGCAGTTGGGGGCAGTGAGGTCCTCCCAGTGCCAGGTGGGGAGGGGGGAGAGTGAGCTCGGGGAATGGGGGGAGGGCCCAGAATGTGCCCCTCCAAAAGGGGCCAAATTTAAATTCCTGCACGTGCTCCTGCTTCTAGTTCTCTTTCTTAATCACAAAGTTCATCTTCTTCCCCAGGATTGCCTCAGTATTGTCCTAGAGGGACCTCCTGTAGGGGGAGAGGGTCATTCATTGTGTTCGTTAACTTCTTGGCCTCTTTGCTGAACCTGCTTAGTAGGTTGCCACCTGGACAGTGGTAGATATTTGCACATATGCCACTAAGGGTACATCTACATGGGGATAAAAGCCCCCGGTACAGCCGCGGCTGGCCTGGGTCAGCTCATTTGGGATTGTGGGGCTTGGACTGTGGGACTAAAAATTGCTGTGTAGACATTTGGGCTTGGACTGGAGCTAGAGCTGTGGGATCCTCCACCCTCGCTTGGGCTTCAGCCTGAGCCAGAACATCTACACAGCAGTATTTCAGCCCTGGAGCCTGAGCCCTGCAAGCCGGAGGCAGCTGACCCAGGCCAACCGTGGGTTTTTTATCCTAGTGTAGACATACCCTTAGGGTCTGATCTTGCTCTCAGTGAAGTTAGTAGCTATTTTGCTGTTGACACATTTGGGAGCAATTCAAGATTTAAAAATTAACAAAGATCTGATCTCTTCCCCCCCACCCTGAACCAATAGACTCCTTTCCTCTTCTGCAGTGTTGAGGCCTATAGTATTCCTAAAACGGGTCATAATTTTTCAGATTTGGTGGTATTTTTCAGTAGTTGTTTTATCTTTTGTTGTAGTGGTAATACAGCTGACCTAGGAAGCTTTTGTTATACTCCTCACTTGACAGTGAAATTTTCATTTGGAAAGATCAATTTAGACTTTTTTTTTTTCTGTTTCATAACATTTTCTTGGCTGTTGTTTTGGAGTATCATTCCTATTATTTCAGCGGTGCCTATCAGTGCTGCTGTAGTTGTCAAGGGAGCTTTCATCAGACAGAAATTTTTATTTTGCTCATCCTCCTCTTCTGTGTCTTGTTGTGAGATCGTGTTTATTGCTCAGACATTTAATTCATGCTCATTGAGATCTTCAGATTAGGGGCGATAAGGGGAAGACTAAGAAGGTGTGAACAGAAAGTGAAATAAAGGAGAGTGTAATTTTAAGAGAAAGTATTGAGAGCAAAAACGACACAAGAAATAAAGTTGATATCGTTGGGAGTCAGTGATACTTTCTAGTCCTACCGTGGGGGTGCATCTGCGCCACTTGAAAGACTTGACCTAGAAAAAGTTGACAAGCTTTGATGAAAAGCAGAGAAGCCTTTAAAAAAATGAAAATTAGGTGTACGGAGAAAATCAAAGACATTTGTTATGCCTGAATGGAAGGTGTAAATGTTCTCCTTTTTTCTCATTGTTTCCTTTTTTAGGGGTTGAATACAGTGGGAACAAATTGATCAGCCTTAAAGAGGCCATTTTGTTGTGGCTCACAACCCAAGGTGGGAATTTCAGGATCTTGTCCGTTTCAAGCAAGAATGGAGGGTGGGGGAAGAACTGTAGAACGCAATAGAGGAGTCTGACAGACTCTTTCTTTCTGAAACAGTGCTTTCTGTGCTGAATCTCCCCCTCCTTCTGCACAAGTGAAGCACCCAAATCTTGCTCTTGGGATGGCAGTCTGCTGAGTTCCCGTAAACTGGATGCTGCCATCACCTGCTAAACTGATTTGCGATAGTCCAAGATAAACCTCATACCACTAGATTCTCTAGCATGGCAGAGTGAGGAGCTAGTTGCTAAATCACTGGGCTGTGCTCTGTGAACTTACTCCTTGCAATTACCAAAGTGATTTATAATGACAAACATAGTAATTGAGCTAGACCATAAGAGCCAATACGAGGTACATTAAGAGGCAAAATCTGCTCCTCCCCTTCACAGCACCACTTTCTGAAATCTTGAAAAGATACTTTCTGTACACTTAAAGTAGAGATGGCTTCAAATGAAATCCTACGTATTCCAAAGTTCAGATACAGAGCTCAACTTTGTGGTTGTTGCTTATCTCTAATGTAGATATCTTAGCTCTTATGGCGTTTCCTTTTAAAACATTAGAAGGCAACAGAATAAGTAATAATATAAATTGCAAACACATCTTGCTTGGTACATATTTTAAAAGCACTGTCGTCTCCATTCTAAGGCTAGATGCAATTGTCTGCTGACTCAGAGCGCCTAGCAGAGAGATCAATACTTTCCTTGTGTAATCTTCTTACAGAATTGTTCTGTTGGAATATGTTAAAAATTGTCATTGTAACTTCATCTCACTTCAAACAGGGAATAGATTCTACTCTCGGTTAATTTGGATTTACGCTAGTGTAACTCCACTGATGCCCATAGAGTTGCTTTGAATTTACACTAAGTGTAATGAAGAGTGGAGTCTGTCCCAAGATCTTCACCTGAGCACCCACTGCAGCTCCCAATGAGTGGGAATTGCAGATGTTTGGCACTTTTCTGTATTAGACCTAAATATGTTAGAAGGTGATAGTGCAGGGGTCGGCAACCTCTGGCACACGGCTCGCCAGGGTAAGTATCCTGGCGGGCCGGGCCAGTTTGTTTACCTGCCGTGTCTGCAGGTTCGGCTGATCGCGGCTCCCACTGGCTGCGGTTCACCGCTCCAGGCCAATGGGGACTGCGGGAAGCGGGGCGGGCAAAGGGATGTGCTGGCCACAGCTTCCCGCCGCCCCCATTGGCCTGGAGCGGCAAACCACGGCCAGTGGGAGCCACGATCGGCCGAACCTGCGAACACGGCAGCTAAACAAACTGGCCTGGCCCGGCCGGCCCGGGTGCTAGAGGTTGCCAACCCCTGTGATAGTGAAAAATTTCATTGTTCCTTTGTGTACAGTAATCAATGAGGCCAAAATATCTGTCCAGTGAAGTGGTTATTTCCACCTGTTCTCCTGCCCTGATATTCCCCCCCACTTGGGAAGGGTCTCTTAATAATAGCTATGGAGACCACAGTCCTTTTTTGTGCACAGAACAGCTGTAGCATGGGCAGCAGCTCTCCACGCTTTCCCACATTTCTTTCTCAAAGTGCTTCAGTTCTGAAGAAGCCATCTCTAGGATCAGATTTAATCCTGTACCTATTTCTGTTATTGTGTAGAGACCCCAGGGCAGATCCTCAGATGGTGTAAATGCTCGTCGTGTCATGGACTTCAGTGGCACTGTGACAACTTACACCAACTGAGGATCTCTCCTTCCATCTCTTGCTTTCCGCTATAGCAAAGCAGTTAGTGGTTGTATAGTTAATAAATGTTTGCAGTGTTGTAGCTGTGTTGGACCTAGGATATGGGAGAGACAGGGTGGGTGAAGTAATATCTTTTATTGGACCAACTTCTGTTGGTGAAAAAGACAAGTTTTTGAGGTACACAGAGCTCAGTCTGACATAAGCAGAATGACATAAGCTCATTCTGAGTTCTGTGTGGCTTGAAAGCATGTCTCTTTCACCAACAGAGGTTGAGCCAATACAAGATATTACCTCACCCACCTAGTGTTTCTCCAGTTAATAAATCACATTCATAAAATGATTCTTCCTTTCCAGTATCGTAGAATATACTTTGTTTCGTCAGATGAATGCTGGGTCGGGCAAGAAGAGGACTACACTCCATTCTTGGAGTTATTTGTGATAGCAACAGATGAAAGTGCTAAGTAGTGAATTTTTCCAAAGGAGCTAACGAGGGAATCTGCTACCTGTGTGACCCTGGAGCACAAACTTATCTGGAAAGACTATTTCAGTGCGGAGAGGAGAGGGAAATGTCTCCCTAAAATGGAATCTGGAACTGTCCCTGTGTCATCTTCATGAGACCCAGAAAACAATGTGTCCCAAACTTCTACCTTCTTGCAATTTTGAAATCGGATCTCTCTTAATAGACTAAAGAGTTGAGGAAGGTGATGAGAAGCCCTGGAACTTTCACAATGAAATCTGAATGCTCCTGTGCATCAGATAAAAAGGATTAGCAACTGCAATTACAGTAGGTAGGAGAAAAATGACAAGGGCTCTCAATCTTTATGCTTCTTAACATTCCACAAGCTGATCACCAGCTAGGTTTATGGAAAAGTACAGTTGCTCCTTTCAACCACCTCCTCTCTCTCCCAGTTTGCACTCCTGATCTGCTCTGCCCCCTTCCTGCTGGTCTACAGCTCCTGTGGGCTGTAGACCAGCAGGAAGGAGATGAATTGCATCAGAAGAGTGGGCCATGGACATGGAAGATCCAAGGAGAGGGCTGGAAGCTGAGCAGAGGCATGGAACATGAGGCTATTGGCCTATTGGGAGGGGTAGACCACGTTGTGTTAATCATCTGGGGAGGTGGGAGAAGCTCTGTATGTTTGTGGAGAGAACAGGAGCAGGACAGGAACTGCTGAAAGCTAGAGTGAGAAGAGGAATGAATCCTTTATAGTTTCTTGCCTGAGAGGAGTGTGTGTCTTTATGGTGCAAAGGGTTAAATCATTGCATTATAAATACTGCTATGCAGCATGTAAGGTTATTTACTGTTTTTAGAGAATAAGTATGAGTAAGAAAGTGATATCCTGCAGATATAGAAAGACTCTGCTTGTGTGTCCTTCTTGCCAGTAGGTATAGACAGTGATGCTGAAGTTTAGAAAGTCAGGTCTACTTGGAAAAGTGACTATAAAAATGGCATGATGGAGCATTATGTTGTCTCAATGACAAAGATGCTTTTTTTTTCTGCCTCCCAGCCCTGAGATCTGAGAGAGAGTCTGTATTCTTTCTTTCTCATGAATCATGGGCTAATTTGTGCACTTAGTAGCACCTGTGTGTCCCAGGGACTTCAAATTATGTCCACCATTACACTTGTGCAGCCACACTACCTTCAAGGGAGCTATACAGACGTAACTGAGAGCAGAATTTGACTCCGCAGATAGAATTTTACAACAATTTGCTGACATGTGGACAGGCTTAGACTCCAGCTTGTACCCCTCTGTGCTGGCTCTACAGGGCTAACCCCAGGAGTAAAAAGTAGCCAAAGCTTCACTCGTGTGGAAGTCAGTAGAGTTGATTCTAGATACATATGCTGGACAGATCTGTTGAGTAAGGTACCATTTAACAGATTCACTTTTCAGAATAAAACTGCGTTTATACCAGCAGATGCCCATGCATAGGGTGCCATGAAAGACAATGCAGAGATGGTTGTGGGAGAAATGGAGCATCAAGGTTGGTGGGGAAGAGAGTGCTGTGGTAAGAGGCAAGGCCTGATAGGTGGGGAGGGGCAGAGCAATGGAAGGCTGTGAAGGCAAAAGAACAAGACTCTTGAACTTGATGTCCTTGGGTGGAATAGATTTTGCACATGATGGAAAGAAAAAGAGGCCTTATGTGGACAGATAGTGGTGGTTTGGCTGCATGATACTGGGTAAACATTGAAATATTTCTAGTAATTGTAATGTGTGGAAACAATAATTTTGGCACGGCAATTTCTGCTGTGTCTGATTGATATGTTTACTGTTAAGGTGGAGGCTAGAGGAAAGAATTCTAGACTGTAGCTGTTTACACGTTCTCAGTATCTGGATAATAATGCTTCAGTTTAATTAAAGCTGACTTGTATAATAATGTATTCTCTAAATCAGGGATTCTCTAACTTCATTGCACCACGATTCCCTTCTGACAACAAAAATTACCACACAACCCCAGGAGGGGGGACGGAAGCCTGAGACTGCCTGAGCTTGCTGCCCCGGGTCGGGGGGGCGTGGGCGCCACATACAAAGCCAAAGCCCAAACCCCACACAGGGGGCCTATAACCTGAACCCCACTGCCCAGGGCTGAAGCCCTTGGTTTTCGGGTTCAGCCCTGGGTGGGGGGGCTCGGGCTTTGGCCCTGGGCCCTAGCAAGTCTAAGCCAGTCCTGATGACCCCATTAAAATGGGGTTGCAACCCATTTTGGGGTCCCAACCCGCAGTTTGAGAACTGCTGCTCTAAATTGTATGAGATATTTTGATATGAATTCTATATAGTTTGGGAGCTCTGTTTTGTTTGTAGAGAACCAAAATGCAATACACATTTTTTGTTATCTTCAATTATGACATTTAAAGTTTAGCTTTATAATATAGTGTCTAGGGTTTTGTACACTGCTATATAATTTAGCACGGCAAATTACGTTATGTAGAGTTAGTGGAATGGGAAGTATAACAGATTTGTTGCAGCATATATTTCAGGTTCTCAGCTATACCTTACACTATGGTCGAACAGACTGTATGGTCATTAATGAAGATAGAACTTGGGACTTTCTGTTCCAAAACAGGAACCTATCCCATGAGCTCAAGACAAAATCTGTTTGTTGTAGTATAGTTGGACTGGAAGGGCTGAGACCCTTTGTAAGATACTACAGTACAGATAGATATAGACGTACACAAATTTGACATTCCGGCAGTAGGGAGCAGTGGTACATATATGCATTACCTACAATGTTATGAAAAGCCAGACATGGTAATTAATTTACATAGCACTAGCAAAGCTTTAGATACTTTACAGGCAACTTTTCAAGCAAGCATGATGTTGGTGCTGTGTAAATAATAAAATTGGGGCTGGTCTACCCTGGCAAAGTTAAAGCGCTGCTGCGTGCAGTTGCAGCAGAGTGCTGGGAGAGAGCTCTCCCAGCGCTCAAAAAACCCACCTCCACGAGGGGAGTAGCTAGCAGCGCTGGGAGCGTGACTCCCAGGGACTGGTGCACTGGCTACACTGGCGCTTTACAGCGCTGAAACTTGCTGCGCTCAGGGGGGTGTGTTTTCACACCCCGAGTGAGAAAGTTGCAGTGCTGTAGAGTGCCAGTGTAGACAAGCCCTTGTTCTTGATCTTCCAGTAGTTCCAGACCTGAGGAGAGGAAGGATAAACCAGTGGTTAGAGTGCTAGCCTAGGACATGGGACGCTTTGGTTCAGTTCCCTGCTTTGCCACAGTCTTCCTGTGTGGCCTTGGGTAGATAAGTCACTCTGTGCCTCAGTTCCCTATCTGTTAAATGGGCATAATAATACTTTCCTACCTCATGGAGGTGTTGTGAGGATAAATACACTAACAATTATGAAATGCTGTGATGCTACAGATTTACAAGGTACCTTGTAAATACCTAAGGGCAGGTCTTCACTACCCGCCGGATCGGCGGGTAGAGATCGATCTATCGGGGATCGATTTATCATGTCTCATCTAGACACGGCTAAATCGATCCCCGAACGCACTCCTGTCGATTCCGGAACTCCAGCTCGCGAGAGGCGGAAGCGGAGTCGACGGAGGAGCGGCAGTGGTCAACTCGCCGCTGTCCTCACGGCCAGGTAAGTCGACCTAAGATATGCCGACTTCAGCTACGCTATTCGCGTTTCGCGTAGCTGAAGTTGCGTATCTTAGGTCGACCTCCCCCCATCCCCCCAGTGTAGACCAGGGCTAAGGTCCCTGCTCTGGAAAGCCTGAATAGACAACATACGGATGGGGGATGGAGAACAACAGCAAGCCAAATGGTAGAGTGTAGGTGGTATCACATGCCATAGTGGTTCCCCAGTTTTTGTCCATAAGGGGGGGATATGTCTGAGTAAGCTTATGAATTCAATTTGTGTTTTGTGAATGCCTATTGTAATTCAGCATCTGTTTTGATTGTAATCTGTAGTGTGGCTTTGAGCATTTATTTTGATAGTGGGAACTTGACACTTAGTGGGGAAGCTATATCTGGGAAGCTGTGACAGTACCATCAAGGGGTGAAACAGGGGGATTGCTGGATTCTTTACACAGAAACTGGTGCGGGGGTGGTGGTGGCCGGAGAAGAGGCCTGGATGCTCCCCCCCACACGCACACACAGTCTAAGAAATCACATGGATGGGGGAGCTGCAGTTGCTCCACTTGACCAAAGATGTACAGAGTCTCTTTAAAAAAGGGGTACTTCTCTAAGCAGAGGAAGCAATTTAATCACTACAAACAGAAGGCACAGCTGGAGAGAGTGGAAGCAGGAGGGACTTTGCCACCTTTAAAAGGATTGGACCAAACCCATGGACGTGCAGACGAAGGTGAAGATCAGACTAAAGGAGTTGGATTCAGCAGTTTGTTTTCCATAGATCTGTAACTCCTGTGTGCTTTTGAAAGAGAAAATTGTGTGTGTGTGTTTAAGAAATTCTTTTGCTAAGCCGTTGTTGCCGTGCTTTACTGTCACGTTGTCCCTGAAGGGTGTAATTAGGAACTCAGAGCTCCTACAGTCAGGTGGACTCTAAGGGGGAAATGTCAACCCAACTGGGGACTCGAGAGGGCTGAGTCACTGGTTCAGGGGTCTGGGCAGTCAGACTTTGGGGTCCCACTCTTTGAGAAGGATGTCAGACCTACGGTTTGCTCCTGGGCAGTGTACCTGGGTGACCCAGAGCTAAGAATGGTGATCAATCACTACCCAGACTCAGGAAGAAGTGTAGCAGCACTTCTTCAAAGACTGTTTCAGCCACTGGGATGCAGCTTTCATCTTGCTTTAGTATTCCCTCTGGAACAGCAGCTTGTTGGAGTGGGATTTGCTGCTGTTGAGTGAGTATTAATCAAAGCTTCTGTGATGGAAATGGGAACTAAATGATATGGCCTGCAGAAAGGTGTCTCAGGCTGGAAAGGAGAAGATGAGGCAGAGGATTAGGAACTTTTTAAATCATCACTCCAGCCATCTGAATCTGTGCTCTAGTTACTGCCTGGGGCTGGGAAGGTATATACCTTGCGTTGGTGAATGGTTGAGGGCTCAGGTTCTCCACCCCTCAAATGGGGGGGGGGGGGGAAATTCCCTGTAAACTTTCCATTGTTTTAACGTTGTAGCTAATGAAATATTAACTACTTTTAATGCAGCAATATGCTACTGTGAAACTTTGCTATCTCCTATGGCAGCATCTACAGTCCTCAACCACGGCTGGGGCTCCAGTGTGCTAGTGCATATATCAATGTATAGCTGTATATAAACATAGTAGGACAGCTCACCCGAAGAGTTTAAAATCTCCATAGACACTACAGACAAGAGGTAGGAGAAAGGAAGTATGGTTACCCCCATTTTACAGATGGGGAATGGAGAGATTAAGTGACCCGCCTCATGTCATGCAAAGAGTCTGGGATGGCGATGAGAATTGAACCTTGATCTCCTGAGTAGTATCCATTGCCTTAAGACCATTTTCCCTCTTTGTTTAGCTGTCCACCTATAGGTCTCTCATGCAGGCCCAGTTTTTTGGTAACAACTTGACTGAAAGTTGTTACTATCCGACATCTGTTTGATAGTATATGTGAATGAATTGGCGATCCCAGTTCAGTTCCTCGTGGATAGGTGTCCACAACACACAAACCATCACAGTAGTTAGGACTGTTATGGGTTTTCTGGACAGAGGGGCCAAGCATTGAACGGTGGCCCCACATCCAGAAGTGATGCCACTCGGGCAGGTTTGAGGAATACTGGTGAGACAGTGTGGTGAACTCTGTATGAATACTGCACACTCCATGGTGTCTGCTATAGGACACACCAATGTTTTGTTCTGAATCCCTGGTAGCACAACAGGTGGCTCATTACTTGAGGCAAGTGTTCTAAGGTAGATCATCTACTAGACCTTTATAGATTCTCGCATCCCATGTGTCCCACTCAGCACTTCCAACCACCACACTCCTCCCAGGGTCCCCAGACACCCTGCTGCTGTAACCAACTCTTTGCTGATTGTCCTCCGATCTGCCACAGGATCTCACCCTCGCCCCACCCCTGACCAGTAGCCATCCAGTGCTGGTTTCTGTGCTGTACCTTCTCTGTGGGGAGATGATTTCAGCCTCCTGATCTGTTAAGCTGACATCGTTCACAAACACTAAACTCCTCATATACAAAGAGGGCTGGGAGATAAAAAGGTGACCAGTAATCCCCCTTGACCCTCTGCTCAGCTAGTCCAAGGTAAAGCTAATACTAGTTTAGTGTATAATTAGATTCTATTTGAATAAACTTTTTTTTTTTTTTTTGAGAATCACTTTATGCATCTCTGAGTTATTCAGGGGCACGAGGGCACATGCCAGTGTTTTTCCTTATGATGTTATGCCAGTAATTCAGCAATTCAAAAAAATAAGTTCAGTTCTTTCATCTGTGTGGTGTATTTAAAGAGTCCTGGATCCTTGAACTCCTTCAGACCTGTGCAACCAACTTCATCGGGCATGCAAAAATACTATTAATTTAAATCTTTTATTGGGATTTTTAATTTTGAAATACTGAAGCGTAAAAAGTAAAGAGGAAACGTCTTATCTAAGAACATACGTTTGTGTCTTTACTCTGCCTTGTAATAAACTTATTTGCTTTGTGGTCTTGCCACACGGAAATGGAATTCACTTTACATTGCATGATGTCTAGGTTTGTTAGGTTATTGTTAAGCTCAGACAAGGTGCTTGGTGTTGTACAAATACAAGGACAAATTCTGCCACCTGGAATCACAAGAGTAGTGCTTTACTCTGCAAGTAGTTTCAGTGAAAGCAAAAGGAAAATATGTGACGAAGAAGGTATGGTTCAACATCAGCAAGGATGGTAGAACTGAACCCAAAGATGGAACCATGGTCCCTGCCTGAATGAGTTCCGTTTCAGGACCTGATCCTGCAGACACTCACTCACATGAGCAACGTGGCTCATATGAGTGGTTCTGTTTCTCTGGGTGTGCGTGTATCTTTAGTGGACCATCTTAGGTTTGGAGAGCTGAAAAATTTAAGAAATGCTTGTTGCTTAAACCATTCAGCTTGATTTGTCTGCAGCATATATTATTTCAAAGGGGAAAAAGTGACAAAGGTTAAAAGCTGAACATGTGCCAGAGAAGTTGGGTAGCTATCGTGACACTTAAGATTGGTTATGTAATAATATGTGTGTGTGTGTGTGTGTGTGTGTATATATAATAAAAAATGCATTCAAAACAAAACAAAAAATGTTAAAAGTATGTTAAGATTGCAAAGTCAAGAATTCAGAAGTTGGGCAATGTCAGAATTAAGGCTTCCCATGCCCTGTTGGATGTCTGCATTATGATATTCTTTAATTACATTATTGCACTACAGGACCCGTGCCTCTTTCAGGATGCTCTGGGAATGTGACAGAATTGTGTAGTGAATGAGGCTGTCTGTAGGACTGCTTCAGGCAAAAATCTTCTCCAGCGCCACCCATTTGGGTTGGTGATGTATTGCTATCTTTTAAAAGTAAATGAGTGTTGAATATACTCGGACACAGGGTGGATTGATTTCAATCAAAGTGATTTAAATTACTAATTTTAATCATAATTTAAACCAACAAGCAGGGTTTAAACCATTGCTTTTTAGTTATTTTCCTAAAGAAAGATTGATTCTCATTGGTTACCAAACCAAATTTAGTGTAAATTTGCAAATCAGCAATGGCATTTCTTTGGCTAACCAGGAGGATACGCTATAACTCTACACCTTTATTTAAGCAATTATATAGCTGAACTCTACTAGATTATTCATTTTTTGCTTCCAATTTGTGTCAAGCTCTATTTGGATGGAAATTCAAATTTAAATTAAAAATGTGTTTTGTTTCTGGATACATAAACTTTTTCTTATCAAAATACATTATGCATTTAATATTAACTGATTTAATAAACAAAGGAAATATTATTTGTAGTTAGTTAATTGAGCTGATTGTTTCTTGTTACCATGGCCTTCAAGACTTTAAAACTAGTCATTCTCATTCTTTCACACCTATTCTTCATAGATTGGAGGAAGAAAACAAACTTTCCTGCTTTTTCAACTCCCAGTTGGTTTTTTAACTTTGAATGTGGTAGTCGGATACACTGAAATGAAGAACAATATTCTCTCTGCATCTGCAGAAGAGGCTACTGCTGTCAGAATCTGGCTTAGCACTTCAGCCAACTCAGGGTTCAGTTACTTAGCCAGTGACTTCCACTGGTTCAGTGATTTGACTTTCTTTAAAACTTGGCAGCAAATATGAACTGCTTAATAGTATTTTTGCATTTAATTTAAATAATAAGCTTAGGTTTCAGCATAGGCTGTCAATTTCAAATTTAATTTTAAATAGTTTTATAACCTGTATATAATTTCAATTAAAATATCAGATTTTTTTGCTTTAAAAATTGATTTTATCCACCCTGGTGTATTGAATAACTTTAATGGGAGACAGCCTAATGAATAAAGGCTATAAAACTGAGGTATGGGTTTAAAACATATTTTGGCTTATTGGATTTTCCAGGAGCTAATGTCTGCTTTTCTTGTGGGCTGATTCACGTCATAACTAATTATTGTGGTGGTCTTGAGCTTTTCTGGGCCCTGTGAGGGGAGTTAATGCTTTTGGGCTCTCCTTGAACTATCAAGAGCTAGTGGGACGACTTAGCTCTTTCAGTCTTTCTATGTATGTGTGTATAGATTGGCTAAGCAATGACAGCTAAGGGAGGAAGCATAAGTTTATAATTTTTAAAGGTTGTTAATACTAGTGAGGGAGAGGAATTATTTAGAGTGGTACATGGGGTATAACTAATAGGAATGGGAAAACTTGAGCAGAATATCATGGGAATCTGTGGAATACTGGAATAGTTTTCCCAAGGGAAGTAGTGAAAACATTGCTCTGGACTTTAAAAACAAGACTGATAAAACAATAAAAATGTACTGTAAGGAACAATCCAATCTTGACAGAGAAATGAACTAGCTGATCTAAGAGCTCTTTTCCATCTCCAGCTTCTGTGGTTCTTTAAGAGCTCAGAAGCGTTATCCATTTAGTTCAATTTATCTTGAAAAATGTGGTAAGGATACAAAACAGTATTGGTATTGTCAGTGTGTGTGTGTGAGAGAGAGAGAATCAATTGTGTCCTGCGCACAGCTATTTATAACAAATTGAATACATACTTGTGTATGTTACAGGATGGCAAATTGTGCATGCTGCAGCAATGGGATATACAACATTGGAACAAGTTCTGGAGCTGTGGTGTATTTCAGATCCTTTGCATGAACATGTTTCCTTCTAAAGTAAAAACAATAGGAGTTAGATTTTGACTGTACTAAAGTTAATTTACATTTAAAATCCTGTTGTTTTAATGGTATAAAACCAGCAGAAGAGCTAGTTGACTCAGTAAACATACCTTTATTCTGATGTTTTTTTTATTAAACAACAAAACATTTTCTGTGGCTTAAAATTCCAGTCTTCTGGGCCAGTTTCTCGAGAGATTAAGGACACTTTAAAATGTATGAATCCCACTGCCCTGGGTACCTACTGCTGTCCGAGCCCCATCTGGTAAATTGGACTAACCTCCTTGTTCTTTGGCTTTCTGTGTTCCCCTACATACAACTGTTGTTGTAGAAGGATTCTAAGTCTTGTCATGTCAAATATTGCATGGTCTTCAGAGCTCACTAGGGGGAGAGAAATGTCTGGGAACAGTGAGAACAGGCACAGCCAGTCATTTCCGCTAATTGTTGATGAGGACTATGGAATACAAAAGCGTGAGAAGGGGGAGGGAATAGAAATGTGTCTTGGTTTGGAAATTGCTGTGTAAAAACAAATATGCTCAGGCTTGCTGGTTGGATGGCTGACATACTGCATCAGATAACTCCTGTGACAGGAATACCCTGCTTTGGATGTGTGTAAGCCCCAGCCAGAGGACTTTAGTGGTGTTGTGGTTTTTTGGTTTTTGTTTTGTTTTGTATTGCTTCAGAAACCGTTTAGTCACTTGCCTTCCTTCTCTTGGTTATTAAGGGACTTGGGCTGTAAGGATAAGGAACTGTAGTGGCCATTGGGGTGTGTCACTTGAGTTAGCTCCAAAAACATCCATAAGAAGTTTTTGGCCCTATTTATATGGTACTGCCCCCTGACTACTGGAAATAGGAAGTTTGAAGTGTGTTAACTATTAATTTACCAGGGTGGTAAGAATCTGTTCTGTCTTGAAAATAAACTCTGTTGGGGGCATTGGGTTACATTTACCTGCAAATTTAAAATGTATTTCATGTGGTGCCGTTGAAGCCAGAGTATTCCAAAGTGTTCTGCAAATTTATAAATGTACAGGGAACTGAGGTGTAGCCACCTCTAAGGTGGAGGGGGAGGATCAACTGGTGCAGTGCTCACATTGCATTGCTCAGAGAGGCTGAAGGTATGCAGATGTCATTTCTTGAGCACCAGTTCTTCCTACCCATTTCAACAACACAGGTAACTGGCCAGTTGACTGTGAAGATAACCTAACTGTGCATGCAAGCAAAATTCCCATTGACTTCAGTGGTGCAGGTTCAGGGCCTTAATGAGCATTCTGGGTGAAATCTACTGAGTATCCTCAGAATGTGATTTTTCAAATGTTCCAAACTTGGTTAAATCAAAACCTGTTTCTTCTGGGACATCTCTTCCATCTATTTCACTGTGCAACCCTCAGTTTTTTTCCAAAAAGAAAAAATAAGTCGCAAGATTAAAAAAAAAATTCATAATGGAAAATGTAATTTTCATCCCAGTCTCATTGCACCTAAAAATGGCTGAACTTTTTTTTTGCTTAAACATTAAAAGGGGTGGGGTTGGGGGGAAGGGAACAATCTATTTTCAGGGGGAGACCAAGAATGGAAAAAATTTAGCCTGAAATGTAAAAAATATATAATGTTATGAGTGATTGAAGACTGGGGTAGAATGAAAATATTATTCAGCCTTAACTACAGAGGGAAAGTGACCAGTGATGTCCTGTTATAAATCAGGTAGATGAAGGGATCATAATCTTGCAGGAGTTTAGCAAAAAAAGACACAATCCATCTGCATGACACTAGATAATTCAGCTGCAGGTAGGATTTTTTTACTCACTATTAAAATGTAGGCATTTCTGATGGGAATGTGTCAGCTGCAGTTGGTAATCAATACCATGCAACATAATTGGTGAAAATCCAAATGCTTAAATCATCCATTTACTAAATAAATCTGAAATGCCTCTCTTACTGAACCAGAAATTATTCTTTTATGGAGGCTACACAAAGAGGAAATTGCCAGCAAAAGACACTGATATGTTGATTCAGTAATGGTCCTATCGTTACTAAGTTGATTATGTCAGTGCAGTTTCTTTCCCTCTCAGACAGATACTATAGCTAACTGATCTGTAGAAATGGTCTGAATGTGTGCAATGGATCTTAAATGCAGGATGGTGCTAGAGTTGAGGAAGCTGGAAAACTATTCACTGGTAGAAATGAGATGCTGTTGATAGTGCTAATAGCTGTGCAGGAGAGTGAGAATGGAGAGGAGGAGGTGGATCAACATTTTCCTTTTTTATTTAAAAATGTGATGTGAATTACGTACTGGTGAAAAGTGCCAAGCTGACGGCCCTGGAGACTGGTGGACTACAGGTCAGGTTCATCGTGAGCAATGGCAATGCAAGCTTCTTCACAGTGCCCCATCATGGTGCTTCAATCCTGAGAGGCTGTTTCGGTCTCCAGGAGACTGGCAGCAAAGGTATGCATTGCAGTGGTGTGGAAACCTGCCCACCTCTCATAGGACTGAGAACCCACCTTATTTCATACATGGCATCAAACCATCAGAGGGTGATAACAGCTTTCAGTTACTGCTGACTCAGGCTGGATTTGGACAAGCAGCCCAGAGAGAATAGGATCCCAGTCCTATTATTCATGTATCGGGGGTAGCCATGTTAGTCTGTATCCACAAAAATACAGTGGGGACTGGATGGCTCAAGGAACCAGTAACAGGACTAAAACAACAAGGAGTCCGGTGGCACCTTAAAGACTAACAGATTTATTTGGGCATAAGCTTTCATGGGTAAAAAATCCACTTCTGTTAGTCTTTAAGGTGCCACCAGACTCCTTGTTGTTTTAGTCCTGTTACTGGTTCCTTGAGCCATCCAGTCCCCACTTCAGATTTTGTTTGTTTTTTAATTTTTGTATTGAACTTTTCTTTTTCTGTAGCCTTGTGAATGTCATTAGTCAGATCCACTGTATCACACACAGAAAGACTATTCTATTGACCAGAGCCTTCCAGCTAAAGCAGTAGTTGCTATCACTAGAACTACCCTAAAACATGAATATAATAATCAATCAGGTGCAAAAAAAAATACATTACATCTTCCTTCTTCTTCTTTTTTTTTTTTTTTGACAAACTTTAAGCTTCCTGCCACCCTTATGAGATGTGTGTTAAGGCCAACATTTTTAATATGGTCCACTAATTTAGGATGCTCAATTTGAGACAGCCGCAACTCCAGCCAACTTCAGTAGGAGCTGCAGCACCTCAGATAAGCAGCACCTGATATCTCAGCTTTGGTACCTAAAATTAGTGGATGCTTTTAAAGTTTTTTAAAATAAATTTTGGCTTAAGTGACTTGCCCAGTGTTAAACAGAAAGTCAGTGGCACAGCTGGAAATGGACCCCTGACTGTACCAGTCACTAACCAGTAGATATGCTGAGCCTGATTCTGCTGACATGTCTTACATCAGTGGTTCTCAACCTTTCCAGACTACTAGACCCCTTCCAGGAGTCTGATTTGTCTTGCATACCCCACATTTCACTTCAGTTAAAAACTACTTGCTTACAAAATCTGACAAAGTGTCACAGAGCACGATTACTAAAAAATTGCTTACTTTCTCCTTTTGTCTGTATGAAATTTTAGTTTGTACCGACTTCGCTAATACTTTTTATGTAGCCTGTTGTAAAAGTAGGCAACTATAGATGAGTTGATGTACCTCCTGGCAGACCTCTGCGTACCTCCAGGGTACATGTACCCTTGGTTGAGAACGACTGCCTTACATCATTGTAAGTGGTGTATCTCCACTGACTTCATTGGAGTCATTCCTGATTTATTCTGCTGTAACTATGGTCAGAATCAAGGCCACAGCCTGTACACGGGACCTAAATTTCAAGTTGGGCTTTGCCAGGGAATAGTTGAAGGGCAAACCACCTAAATCAGAGGAGCGTTGCTGCTATCTAAATCCTATAATATAGCATAATGCCCTGTTGTATCGATAAACAGGCAACTCAAAACTATCAATATCTTTTCTACTTTGTGCTTGACTGGCAGACGGATCTAACTTTCTTCCAGCAACACAAGTAGTATAGGGAGCTAGCCGGTATCCTGTGCCTCCAGTTGCTTCCAGTGGCCTAAATGGGGATGCAGTTACAAAGTGCCCAGAACAAAATAAATACACGCTCAGCATTACTGTTTTGCCTCCACTTAATGGAGGCAAAATGCATTATAAATAGGCCAGACAATATTATAAAAGGCCAAACCCTGTTTAATCAAAGCCACGACAGCTATACGGATAAAGGCCAGTGTATAGGGCTTGATGTGACTTTGTAATTGTCATTGAAGTTAATTATACTTCAGTACATCGGCTGTGTAAGACCCATGTATGTGTGTCTGCATGACCTATTAAGTGTGTCTGTTCATGTATATTCACACAAGTGGGTTTTATGGTGGAACTGTTTTGATGGCATAGTTAATGTTGCATTCTGTTTTGTACTTAATGTGGGAGTTCAACCTGTTTGTCTTCTAGAAAAAACACAATGCATCTTTCCCAAATTTTCAGTACAAAATCTCTGAGTAAAGGTTGAATTTCCCAAGAAGTTTCAAGAAAATCATTTAGTTGTAATTAAAGCTTGGCCCCCAAAAGTTCACATTCAGAGTCTCGTGACTTTTTTTCCATGTTGCCAGTCTTTCAGCACTGCCTTGCATAAAACTGAGTGTGTGTAATTTTACAGAACTACGCAGGAGTGGTATAAGGAATCTGTTTGTGGTGAAGGTGTGGGGTGGAATTGGGGGATGGCAGTGTTGGGAGGCTGGAATCCCTACTGGGGCAGAGTTAAATGGTGGTTCATGTTCTTTGGCGTATGGTAATCAGTTGTGCTGTGGGTGAGGTGTGTGTCTTTAGGTTGGGGGAGTATATCGTATGGTCTGTTGTAGCCTTGATTTTTTCCTTCCTTTTTATGTTTTGTGTTAGGAAAGTTATGTAAAGGGCTATCTTAACTGACACGCCATGGAGTGCGTTTGTGTATTTATTTATAATGGCAGAGTAGTGTAAGCATGAATGTTCATCTTGGATAAGTATTTGAAGTGTGTGTATTAATTAAACTGGCCATTGAAACTCAGTCCAACATAAACACCGCCACACTTGGTAATTCATTAACAGATTCATCTGAATCTATGTCCAAAACTTCTGTCCCTGAATTAGCTGATGAACATCTGTCTCCTCAGCAGTCCTAAAAATATAGATCTGCTTCCAGAGGCCAGACTGCCGTGTAGGAGTTCAGACTCCCAACTACAAACTTACTTTATCTTGGACCCTGCCATCCTCTGTCCATAAGGCAGGACTGTAGACTAGAGAGAAAAAGGGGTATCCTTGTATTGGGAAACATAACAGTCTGGGCCCTAAGAGCTCAGAGAATTTTGTCATAGACCTTGAAGCCAGCATGTAACCCAAACAACCTGACTCACATTTACACTGGTTTTATTTTATTTATTTATTTATTGGCAGGTAGCTGCTTGGCTGATTTCAGAGCTGCTAATTAATTGGCGTCTTAAACTGATCTAAGGCTTTTCATACCAGTGGGTCCCAGAATGTTTACAAATCATATATGCTGGTATTTTTTTCTACTGTTACTGGTATGCTGCCACATCCAGGATGGAGAGCAACAGTATTTCATGGTACATAACAGCACTAGCCAAACTTAGCCCAGAAAAACGTACTTTATCTGGCTGATATTGTAGAGAGAATTTGGTTTGCAGGATGTAATTATCTAAATTTTAGAATTTGGCCAGGAGACTGGGGATCAAACTCCATGTTCTAAAGGAAAAAGAGCCCTGGGATCTTAAATGACCCTCAGGATCTTGGTTTTACCTCCTTGTTTGTAAAGGAGCACCTGTTGTTTTTTTTTTTTTTTTAATTTTTTTATTCCTTTTATTTAAACTTCATTGTAGTGCTCAGTCTGCCAACACCATGTTGGGGAATTGATTGTATTGACTTGGACGAAGCGTGATCTCTAGTGTATCACTTCCTTAATTAACTTGAATTTGAAATATAAAAAAATGTCACTTTTCTTCTGACTCTTGGTCATCAGATACATCCAGGATTCTGGTTGGTTCAGTTTAATCTTATCATCTGTGTATGGTTCTGTTTGTTTTTCCATAGATTTGTTCTCTTATCAGCTGAGTGCATTCCATAATGTCAACAGTCTATCTGCTGTAGTTTTTGCTAATGCCCTAAACCCAAGAGGAACCTGGTTTACTTGAATTTGACATTGAAGTGGACTTTTGGAGAGTATCCAGGTTCTTACTGATGAGTTATTTGAGCCAATTTGCTTTAATGCTCTGCTAAAAAGAGTCTGGTGAGAGATCCAACACAATAATAATAACAATAGTCATGCATTGCACGGGCAGCTTCTTCCATGTGCAGATTTCAAAGTGCTTCACAAACATAAATGAATTAACTAGTAGTTGAAATTCCATGCTATCGTAAAGTCACGTTAAAAACAAAACAGTAACAGACTGCAGGTCCCAGTGATGATTGAACCTGGTGATTATTTAAACAAAAAGAGCTCTCAACCATGCTTGTACCTGTTCCCATCTTTTCACACTGACTCAAGCGACATAAGATTCAGAGTGATGCTTGGAGTTATTGTGTGTACTGGTTGTAGTTTTGTGTGGGTGATTGTGTTCGTGTGTGTGTGTAGGGGGGAAGGTTGAGCTGGGAGTTGATTGTGCTCCGAGCAGTTGGATACCCAGGTGTGGCAGTTGGGCCAAGAAATTCACCGTATGTGCAGGGTTCCACAAGCCACCAGTGATGATTCAGTCTTTTTGAACAAAAAGAGCTGTCAACCATGTTTGTGGCTATTTCCATCACTTGACGCTGACTCAGTAGACATGTTAGGCTTCAGAGTGACAATGCTGGAATCTTATTATATAGCTCCTCTTGCTACCCCGTGAGGTAAGGAAGCATTCTTATCCCCGTTTCATACACAGTGAAATGAAAGGTGAGAGTTAAGTGATTTGCAGGAGGAGCTGTTGCGGTGGTATGAGAAGATCCTCTGATACTGTGATTTACAGGGGTGGGCATGTGGGTAGAGCTTGAATGCAAGAGCCATAGGGCTAAGGATATAGACTTGCCCTGTCACTGAGCCCTCCCTCCATGCATGGCCCTGTAGCAGAAAGAAGGTCCTGGGGAAGCAGAAGGTAGGGGAGTGGGGAAGTGGTGCTTCTGTGTCAAGTCAGTAATTAGAAATGGTTGGCAGTTTCCCTACTTTAGGAATGAGGAAATAAGTGGAGTCTCTGAGCAGCCAGGGGAGAGGTGTGTACATTTTTGTGTGTATTAAAGGTTGAGTTTCCAGCCATGAAAGTATCTCACACACATTGGCAGAGGAATAGAGGGACATTAAAAAGTCAGAAGACAAATTAAAAAGAATGATTTGATTTAAAAAAAAAACCCAACTCATGATTTTGGGAGGTCTGACTCATGATTTGTGATCTCTTGAGGTTAGCAATACTGTATCTCTGTCAGGGAAACACTGCTGCTCTCTATATCAGAAACCACTTTTAACAATATTTATATTAGCCATTTTCCTGCTTGTAAAAAGTAAACAAGACTTGTGATTCTGGAAAATGTTGGATTGGCTTATTGTTTTAAAATCTGTTATAGGTGGAGCTGGGATTGATGGCTACAGCTAAGCTTGCCTGACAGCTTACATTATATAAGACCCTGTTTTCAGTTGCTTATAACCTTTTTTCAAATTTTAAGCATTCAGGCTTAAATCTTTCAGGCTCAGTGTCTGCCTCAGTTTGAATTTTTGGGGAAATATTTTAGCAAAAACTGCCCAGCCATTTCGGAGAATGAGGTTAAAGAGAAATGCATTGGTTTGCCCATGTGATAAAAAAATACTACGACTGTTTAACTGAGAAGCTCTAGTGCTTCAATGCTTTGGTGAAAAGACTTGAAATTTGGGCAGGAGACTGCTCTGAGGTTAGGCGTATGCCTTCTCTCATCACTATAAAAATCCTCCCAAATCTGGCCAAGTTATGAGCCGCTGAACATCTCAGTTCACACGTGCTCTAAGACCATTAGAGTTTGGCAGCTAAATCATCTGAAGATTCCATCTATATTGAGCATGCTCCATCCTGGATCTGAACAGGACTTAAATTATAAATTAACTGACTTTTCTCACAATTGCCCCTCCCAGCTGTTGAGTTAAAGTTTGATAAAGTTAAAGCAACTAAAAATAGGGCATTACGATGAAAACTGTTGGGCAACCTTCACTATAGGCAGATATACCAGCTCCATCTGTAGTAAAGTAAAAGAAGAGAGACTGGTTTATCTCTTGAGAACAGACTGATTTTTCCAATCCAAGCACTAAATGTAAGTTTTGGCTAAGCACTTTCATTCAGGGCTGCCTTTGCCATACTGGTATCAGAGGTGGCCACTTAAGGCATTGAAAAATACTGTAACAGTGGGAATGACTAGAGGCTGGCAGGGTAGAAATTTTGTTTGCCTAAGAAAGCAAAACCTCTGGAGCTGACCCCACTCACGCTTCAGCTATGACTGTACTTTGAGTTGGAGGTGTAAATTTCATCTCAAGGAGAGTTACCTGCGCTAGCTGTGATCAATAGCTACTCTGTTTTGCTCAGAGCTCTTGCAAGTATGTCTCCTCAAGCTGGAATTTATGCCTCCAGCTCGCAGGGTAGACGTTCTCTTTGAGGTTGGTCTTTTGCTGTTTATAATGTAACGAGCATGGCCTGGCTTTCACATCAGTCTCTTGAGGAGAGAGAGAGGAGCAAATAAAAGGCCTGATTCTGAAAGGTGCTGAGCCCATCTGGAGTTGGGACTCTGTCAGTGTTTGGAGTTGCTACTAAAGGCTTGTTGTTTTTCTTTCTCCTGCATTCTGTAAGCTTGTCTCTTATCCCTTGCCTCAATCTATTTTTCATGTCTCTGTTTTCTCTGGCCCCTTTGGATAGTATGAGCCACATTACGTATACACATAATTTTTCAGTAGTCGTGTTCAAGTGAAATAAAAGGTTAATACTGTATCTGGACCAATAATGTTTTCTTTCCAGCAACTCTACCCGCTGAATGTGCTTTCAGCTGTATTGTATGCTAATTGATGACTTACAATAGATTACATTTGACAGTAGGGTTAAAGCAGCTGTTGTATAGCAGAGCATCAGAAATTTACAAAAACTGCTCTTTTCAATAAAGCTGAAAAGAAAGTCACTTTGTAAGCAGGTGCATTGAGGGGTTATTGTGCTGCTAGATACCCACTGGGAAAGCAGCAAAGTTTTGAGTTCAAGAAGAAAACTGTTTTGAATGTATCTTGATGCTAGTATAGTCAAATTATGTAAACAATCCATTTTGTAGGACTTGTGCTGCTGTTAGGATTTTTTTTTTTTCCTGCATGCAGATTTTGTGCTTTTGGGAAAGGCTCCAGATGAACAGCCCTGATGCCCAAAGTCTTCCATTTATCTAGAAAGCAGGTACAGCAGAGCTGCAGGCCTCCTTTGACCCTAAACTGTAGGACCACCTGTAGAAGGTGATAGGTGTCCATTTCCCGGTCCATTCAGTCCATGACCTCTCTGCTAAGGCTGCCCTCCAATTATAGTGGTTTGGTGATGTAGACATCTGTCTTTCTGAAACTCAGCTAACACCAAACTCATTGCATGCAGGCTTAATAGTTTTTAAAGGTATTAAAAAAGACATTCTCCAGGGGTGCTGCATGGAATTGACCTCACTTCATGGAAAGTCTTCAGATCTCAGTGGCTGATAGCCACAGAGCCCAGACTGTGCTGGGATGCTCTTTAGAGCAGATTTTTTTTCTGGTATTTTCAGGAAATCTCTTGCCACTATACTATCAGTGCAACTTCCCTGGGGGAGAACAATGTTTTTTTCAGAGTGCAGATATTTTTCCCTCTGTTACCTAGGCCTCATCTGGCTTCACCAGCAATCTTGCTGTTGCTGCCACTGTTGAAACTGCAACATTTTCCCTGAGAAATGTTTGTGCAGACACAGCATCAGAGTTCATACAAATAAATAATAATAATAAATAATAGTGCTGTAGATCTCACAGTAGTGCTGGATCATTACTAAGAAATCTCTTACCTCTGTTGCAGTAGCACATGTCTCTCGCTCCTGACTGCCTGCACCACAACAGGACATGGTGTCAGAACTGGCTATATCGTACCTCCAAAGGGAGAGGTAAACAAAGGGAAAGGAAAGAGTGGCACTCCTCCTCAGCAAGGGATAGGTTGTTGTTTTTCTCACTCACAAACAGACTAAGCTGCCAGTGCTGAATTGAAGATATAAGGCCTCAATTGGAGTATTGTGTCCAGTTCTGGCCGGGCGCCACATTTCAGGAAAGATGTGGACAAACTGGAGAAAATCCAGAGAAGAGCAACAAACATGATTAAAGGTCTAGAAAACATGACACAGGAGGGAAGATTGAAAAAACTGGGTTTGTCTAGTCTGGAGAAGAGAAGACTGAGGGGGGACATCACAGTTTTCAAGTACATAAAAGGTTGTTACAAGGAGGAGGGAGAAAAAAAACTGTTTTCCTTAACTTTTGAGGATAGGATAAAAAACAATGGGCTTAAATTGCAGCAAGAATGGTTTAAATTGGACATTGGGAAAAACTTCCTAACTGTCAGGGTGGTTAAGCACTGGAATAAATTGCCTAGAGAGGTTGTGGAATCTCCGTCATTGGAGATTTTTAAGAGCAGGTTGGACAAACACCTGTCAGGGATGGTCTATAATACTTAGTCCTGCCTGGAGTGCAGGGGACTAGACTAGATGACCTCTTGAGGTTCCTTCCAGTCCTATGATTTTATGATTCTATAAGAGAGCAGCTAAGGCTCTGAGAAGGGATGTGAGGGCAGGGAAAGATCTCCAAAGAGGAGACAAAGGAAAAGCAGGGAGGGGTACGAGAAATTATACACCTTAAACAGGAGACTTTGGAGAGAAATTGCGCTGCAGGTCAAAAATACAGCAACTAAAACCAGAAAGGATGGGAATCTTCCCCCGCCCCTCCCCAAAAGGCAGTGGCACTAATTGCCTTTCACTACCCTGGAAAACTTTCCTTGGGAATAGACTGTTTCAAACAGATGTTTGTTCTTTCCCACTACACATACCACGGTAGGTCACCTGTTAACAATATCAGGCCAAAGTCCTGATTAGAAGAATGTGTGTGAAACACTGAGGGAACTGTTTGAGTATTTTATTGGACAATGTGTCACCTCACAGAATTACAAAGGGGTAACCCAAGGATGCAAATTTCAGTACACTGGGCTTCAACAAAAATCTGAAGAAATGAAAAGCAGCAAACAAGATCAATTCAGACAGGCTTTGGGGACAGGTATGGAATGGAAAACTACAGGGAGAAGTTGTGGTGAGAGACATCAGAATTCCTGACAGCTCTACCCCGCCTGAGAAACTGAATTCCATAAAATTATGGAACGCAGAGCTCATTGGCTAGGTACAGTTGGAGTCTCCCAGCAAAGCTTTTGCTCCCACTTTGCGAATAAAGTCCAGCTCACTGGCCATCTTGCAGACTGTAGTTAAGACGTCAGGAAGAATAAGTTTTCTCCCCACAGATGCAGGCCTCACCCAGCACATGGCTGAAGCTGTAGAAAATTTTATAGCTACCGTTGGCTATAAAACCTTATGACTGACCCGATGTCATAGAAGAGGATGGCCTGTCCAGTTGCTCTGCTCAAGAAATGCTAAATTCTGTGAAAAGCAAGTTAAAGAAAGACAAACCGAAGAAGAAGGAAGAGGGAAAAGAACAAGCCTAAATACCAAGTCTAAAACTAGAAGGAAAAGAAGAAAATGAAAATCCCAAAAAGAAAGCAGCACAGTCTACTTTACTCAAGAGCCAGCTGACTGGAGCCAAATGAAATAATGCTCTCAGCATGCTCAGAGTCTTAGGTAGCTTAGTCTGTCTTGCCAATGAAGTTAGACCTTGTTAGGTTTTTTTACTATAGATGTGTTTAGATGTTGGCTGTGATTCAGCGAGGGTGTTTCTGTAGCTGGGTGATGAAAGATGTGCTGGAAAGCACTTTGAGAGTTAATGTTGTAGGTGTCACTCCAGCCAGAAGTAGTGCCGGCTCTCTTTTCTGTATTACTTCTAGCAGACCACTACTAAGGCCTGGTCCCCACTAAGCCCCCACTTTGGACTAAGGTACGCAAATTCAGCTACGTTAATAACGTAGCTGAATTCGAAGTACCTTAGTCCGAACTTACCGCGGGTCCAGACGCGGCAGGGAGGCTCCCCCGTCGATGCCGTGTACTCCTCTCGCCGAGCTGGAGTACCGGCGTCGATGGCAAGCACTTCCGGGATCGATCCCAGAACATCGATTGCCTGCCGCCGGACCCTCCGGTAAGTGTAGACGTACCCTAAATGTTGCAACTCCTCATGCCTCTCTGTGTTCCTTTCTTGGGCCTGCACCACACCATGACACAACCATTAAATCATCAAGCCATTTTCTCTAGTCCTGAATCAGATTAGTGAGGAAAATTGCTCCCCGAAGCACAGGATAGCTGGATGTTTGTGCTAATAAGATCGGTGAAATAATTAACTGGACACTTGTATAGTTATCATTAAGCTTAAGTGTTATCATCCAAAAATGGTGAATGAGGACAGGCCATATCTTTTGGATCTGTTTTTGCTTTCTTTACATAGACTCCGGTCCTCTCCACACTGTTCTGCTGCACAAGACTATATAAGCACTAGGCGTTATTTATTACAACATAGTTAAAACACACTTAAGTCTTCCCAGCTTACTGAAGTGTTAACCATGCTGTTGCATCACATGGCAACTTTGGACTTCGCAGGACTGTAGCATGATGTTGTAATGTCTGTTGTAACTAGATCAAAACACATTTTAACTGGGTCTCCCAACACAATATCTCTTAATTGTGTAGGGGTGGAGCCAAGACAGCACTGGGCCAAATTGTATGTGAAATGTTCTTGTGGTATTTTTTAAACAATAAGGGTTTATTTTATTTAAATGAGTTTTAAATTCTATACTAATAGAAGTGCCAGTAAGAATTACCCCTAATTACTGGCTTCATCTGACCGCTGCATCTAGCTGTTGTTTTTGTTGCATTAACTCACCCATCTGAGCCCTGGTGCACAGAGCATCTTTGAGCAGGGCTGTTTTTAAAACAGAAAAGTCTACTTGTTAATAGGGGTTTGTTTGTTTGGCCTTAGGACTATTTATAAAAAAGGCAGCATGCCAGGGAATTCTGCCAGCAAAATAACTAGTATATAATTAAAGATACTTTTTTCAGAGATCCACATTCACTGGTCTGACCTATGCAATGATTCAACAGTGCCCCTTTATCACCTGCTCATGCATGCAGGCACATGCAAAGGCATCCATTTTTATGGTGCATCTGTATGATTGATTATATATTTATAAAACACAATCTCAAAAATAGTATCTGGGATACTATAAAGAACAAACAAAAAAGTAAACTAAACTGGGCTCAATGCCTAGAGAAACCAGACATAAACAAAACAGGGAAAACTAAAAGGGATATCAAAATGGTCAAAGATACATAGGCCCAAAGAGAGAGGCCTTACAGCGAGCCTAGTGACAGCCACGGAGGGGAACCTGAGCAGGAATTCAATAGAGCAGGTCGCTGAAGGGAGTGAAGGTTTCCCACTGCACCCACCACAATATGGAAATAAAGGACAACCATGTGTGAAGTAGAGGGCAAAGCTTACAAGGGCAAATGCCACAAAGTGTTACTAATGTGTGTGGTGGGGTACAAATGAAGAATAATACATTTGAATCACCGTGTATGATCCTTTCATGATTAGTGGTGAAATACAGGACAAAATGTGCCCTGTAGTAATTTGGATTGGGACTTTAGGCACCAAATGAGGGACTATTGGTGACTATATGCGAGATTCAGATGGAACCACAGGGCTGTTAATGGGCTGAGGATAGAGCATTTGGATCTGGATTACATTTAAAATAAGGTTTGGGCTTGAGACTGAATCAGGTCTAAGGTTGGGTTCTGATTTGATGTCAAAATGGCTAAATAGCAGAAATCTCACATGTCCAGCAAAGATGCAAGATTTGAACGGTGGAGCTTTATTGCCAGACTCCTTATGGGGAAGGAGGAAAGTGTGAGCTGAAACAGACCTCATTTGAACGCACTTTACAAACTTTAGCTGCACAAAACTGTCCTGTTCGGATATGTTAATTTAGGAACAAGACTGAATTTGGCCCTTAACCAAAACCATAATGGGAGTTTTGGAGTTGGGGATTCAAATCCACCCACCCTAGAGAGTCATTAGAGGTTCCAATGTTGGCCCAACTCTTGTTGGAGTAGAAAACAAAGCCAACATGGCTGACCACAGTCTCTTTGGAAGGATATAGTAGGGAGGAGCCGCTACTGAAGGACCTCAGCCTAGATTATTAGGGGTTTATATATAGCAGGGGTCGGCAACCTTTCAGAAGTGGTGTGCCGAGTCTTCATTTATTCACTCTACTTTAAGGTTTCGCATGCCAGTAATACATTTTAACGTTTTTAGACGGTCTCTTTCTATAAATCTATAATATATAACTAAACTATTGTTGTAAATAAGGTTTTTAAAATGTTTAAGAAGCTTCATTTAAAATTAAATTAAAATGCAGAGTCCCCCGGACCGGTGGCCAGGACCCGGGCAGTGTGAGTGCCACTGAAAATCAGCTTGCGTGCCACCTTCGGCACATGTGCCATAGATTGCCTACCCCTGATATATAGTCAGCACTTAAAACATTGAATCCCCTCAGCTTCCAGACACGTTGAGAAAAATCGTGAGGTATCTTAAAAACGGTGTCTCTGCTGTGCATGGGGAGAGCAGCGGATGATGCCCTGCCTCTGGGGACGCTGGGGCCCCCTGGCTCACCGCAGGGTATGTATGTGGGAAATGTGGATATATTACAGGGTGGCAAGAGCATAGCTATTAGGGCAATGCATAGCTAGCACAAATCTAGGTGGCTGCAAACCCTGGGGAGTAGAGTATGGATGGAGGCTGTACACTGCATCCTTCTATTCCTCCTCAAATCCAGCCATAGGTGCCAACTCTCTGGGTGCTCTGGGGCTGGGGCACCCAAGGAAAAAAAAAAAAGTGGGTGCTCAGCAGCCACCCGCCGATCAACTGTTCAGCGGTGGGTGGGAGGTACTGGGGGGAGGGCGGAGCGGGGGCAGGAAGAGGCGGGGAGAGGACAGGACGTGCTCAGGGATGGGTTGGAGTGGGGCAGGAAGAGGCAGAGTGAGGGTGGGGCCTTGGGGGACGGAGGAGGGGTGGAGCACCCACCCAGAATAATGAAAGTTGGCGCCTGTGAACCCAGCAACATGGCAGTGTTGAAGCTTCATCCCCATTCATTCCCTAATTCCTGTATGGTTCCTGTGGGCATAGCAGTTTTACTTCAGTTTTGCTCACAGGCTCAGAATTTGGCCTGTGGGTCAATGAAGCCACAAGAGCTGCAGCCCCCCAACTGCTCAATTCTGCCCAAACAGCTGCCTAAGATAATGAAAAAGGCTTTGAATGATAATTTCTGGACATCATGGCTCTAAAACCAGCTTAATCCAATATTCAACAACATACATTTTGCTTTTAAATTAGAAAAAACCCGGCTACTTTTTAAATTTATTTTTGCTTTGCCATAACCAAGCTTCTGTGTAATCTTGGACTAGTTAGCACATACTGACTTCTTCTATTTTTAGTGTTTTAATAGAATTCAGATGTGGAGGATTTTGTTTTTTATCAAAGTTTGAGAGCTTGGGATCTGTACAGAAATGCAGATGTCAGAGAGTGTCAGTTCCTCTTTTGTGTACAGAACCTTTGCTGAATTGCCCCATGCTCCCTCCCCACAGTGAGGGATTAGTCGCTACACAGCCACTGTACTTTTATATAAAGGGTTAAGGGTTGATGATGAAACCAGCCTCCTGTTTACAATCATTGCAGAACTGTAGTATGGAAACTTCCATCTGCAGCAGGATTAAAAAAGATCCCTGCTGTTTGTGTGTCCATTTAGAGCCAAATACAAAAATAGTGGCCGAACCAGGCATGTTAGTTTTGATTAGCACATACAGTGTGTCCAGCCAAGGGTCTAAAAGCGATCTAAGATAACTATTCTCCCCACAGAAAATGCCAGCTAACTAAGCAAGTACAGTTGGCAAAAGTTTCTTTATGTCAGAGTTAAGAACCAGAATTTCACCTGCAAAGAATCTATACCAGCTGCTAAATTCTGCTAATCTCTGGAATGAGACTTTCTAATGGTACAGAGTTAAAGACACTCTCAGGTTAAGAATCATATATTTAAAATCTGCATCTGTGTTACTAGCAACATGTTAGATTTTTCATACTGACGTATTTTTAAAAATCTGACTTACTCTTTACTATTTAAACCATTTGCTTAATTTTTGAATTTTACTCAGTTTGGACAATGAAGAAGACGGGACTGGAGATAGTACAGATGCCCAGAATAGATAAGTCAGAGGTCTGATTATTTTCAGGCACAGTGGCCTTCAAAAGAAGCTGCAGTTTCTTAGCACCTCTGAAAATAAGACCATACTTTTCTCGGGTTCACTTTTGGGTTCTCATGCACTGTGCTGATAGGCACATAAAGATTTAATGGCTTAAATCTCCTTAAATCCAGAACTAGAACTGACTCTTCAGTATCACTTCTGGATACTCACTAATGACGCATTTACCTCTTTGACAACTCCAGGTGGCTCTCTATGTTCCCTTCTCCACCTGGCACCACAAACTGTCACAGTGCTGTAGTCTTTAAGTTACACATGCTGTGGGAAAGTGTTTGTATTGCAAACTTTTAAAATTGACTTTCACGTTTTAAAATGTGGTTAAAATGTTGCTGACAGTCCTGGGTGTTGGTAAACAATAGTTTTTGTCTTAAAGAAAGTTTCTGACAAAATCCTAGGTTTTCACATTTTGTGATAAATTTCTAGTTTCTGGTTTTGGGAAAAAGCCTTTCCAAGTAGCAACACTTGTGCTCACCAGTTGTATTCATGTTAAAGAAATGCTGGCCCAGTGCAAGAAGGGATATATATTGTACATAGACTCATAGACTTTAAGGTCAGAAGGGACCATTATGATCATCTGGTCTGACCCCCTGCATGCTGCAGGCCACAAAACCGTCCCTACCCCTTTCCTTGACTCTGCTGTTGAAGTCCCCAATCCTGTGTTTTAGTGACTTCAATTGGCATGTGAACTTAAGCTGTCGGACTGTTGCACTGATGATGATGAGGATATATTAGACCACTATAAGACAAAGGTATCTGCTCTGTGCAAGGGCTCAATTGTGCCCCATCCTGGTAAGTCGGGTTGGTTGCCAGTTCATCAGAAAGTCTCTCTGGCATTTGCTGAGCTCAGTGATGTCAGCCAAACTGTACTCTTGGTCATGTGTCTGCTACTCTCAATGACTTTATAAAGAGCAGAATTAAGTTATATGTGAGCCCTTCCAATGCTTCACAGTTAGAATAAGCGAACTATGATATGTTCTGCGCTCTTCTGCTGCAAAATTCAGTTGGAAGGTCTCCATTAGTTAATTGGTTAATAAATAATTCAGCACTAATGATTTTCTCTTCAGGGCCCTTTACAAACATTAAGAGAGTACACTTTTAAAGTTTGTGGATGATACCAAGCTGGGAGAGGTTGCAAGTCCTTTGGAAGATAGGATTAAAATTCAGAATAATGTGGACAAACTGGAGAAATGGTCTGAAGTAAATAGGATTAAATTCAATAAGGACAAATGCAAAGTTTTCCCCTTAGGAAGGAACAATCAGTTGTACACATGCAGAGAGGGAAATGACTGCCTGGGAAGGAGTACTGTGGAAAGGGTTCTGGGGGTCATAGTGGATTACAAGCTAAATGTGAATAAACATTATAACACTGTTGCAAAAAAGGAAAAAAGCAAACATCATTCTGGGATGTATCAGCAGGAATGTTGTAAGCAAGACACACGAAGTAATTCTTCCACTGTACTCCATGCTGATTAGGCCTCAACTGGAGTATTGCGTCCAGTTCTGGACGCCACATTTCAGGAAAGATGTGGACAAATTAGAGAAAGTCCAAAGAAGAGCAAAAAAAAATATTAAACGTCTAGAAAACATGACCTATGAGTAGGGCCCTACCAAAGGCACGGCCATGAAAAACACGCCACGGACCGTGAAATCTGGTCTCCCCGCCCTCCCCTCCCCCCCCCCCCCCCCGTGAAATCTGGTCTTTTGTGTGCTTTTACCCTATACTATACAGATTTCATGGGCGAGACCAGCGTTTCACAAAAGGGAGTTGCAGGGGGGTCACTAAGTTATTTTAGGGGGGGTCGCAGTATTGCCACCCTTACTTCTGCGCTGACTTCAGCACTGTGGGGCTGGAGAGAGGTGGCTGTTGGCTGGGCACCCAGCTCTGAAGGTAGTGCCCCGCCAGCAGTAGTGCAGAAGTAAGGGGGGCAATACTATACCAGGCCATCCTTACTTCCGCACTGCTGCCTTCGGAACTGGTGGCCGGATAGTGGCAGCTGCTGACTGAGGGCCTAGCTCTGCAAGCAGCAGCGCAAAAATAAGGGTGTCGATACCATACCAGGCCATCCTGACATCTGCGCTGCTACCTGGGGTGGCTCTGCCTTCAGAGGTGGGCTCCTGGCCAGCAGCCACCACTCTCCATCTGCCCTTCTCTGAAAGCAGGAGTAAGGGTAGCAGTACCACCCCCCCCACAATAACCTTTCAACCCCTTCACAACTCCTTTTTGGGCCAGGACCCCTACAATTATAACATCATGAAATTTCAGATTTAAATAGCTGATATAATGAAATTTATGATTTTTAAAATCCCATGACCATGAAATTGACCAAAATGGACCGTGAATTTGGTAGGGCCCTACCTATGAGGGAAGACTGAAAAAATTGGGTTTGTTTAGTCTGGAGAAGAAAAGACTGAGGGGGGACAGGATAGGTTTTCAAGTACATAAAAGGTTGTTACAAGGAGGAGGGAGGTAAATTGTTCTTGTTAACCTGTGAGGATAGGACAAGAAGCAATGGGCTTAAATTGCAGCAAGGGCAGTTTAGGTTGGATATTAGGAAAAACTTCCTGTCAGGGTGGTTAAGCACTGGAATAAATTGCCTAGGGAGGTTACAGAATCTCCATCATTGGAGATTTTTAAGAGCAGCTTATACAAACACCTGTCAGGGATGGTCTCGATAATACTTAGTTCCGCCTTGAGTGCAGGGGACTGGAGTAGAAGACCTCTTGAGGTCCCTTCCAATCCTATGATTGCCTAGTCAACATTCACAGCACTTTTGTGAGGTAGGTAAGCAAGTAGTATCCCCGTTTTACAGATGGAGAAACCGAGGCAGAGATGTTAACAGCTCAGTGCTGTTAAGAGCCATGTTGTGGGTGGGAGTGGAATGGGTATTGAGGTGGAATTCTGCTACTCTGCCAGCAGAGGGCTGGATGACTTAGGTTTTGTGGGGGGAAGGTTGTATAGTAGTGCATACCTTACAGCGATGTTCCGAAGGAACAGCATGTATCAGCAGGTAAATGCATCACAGCATCCTACAGCTGTGGCTCTCAACCTTTCCAGATTATTGTATCCCTTTTAGGAGTCTGATTTGTCTTGCGTGCCCCACGTTTCACCTCACTTAAAAACTATTTGCTTACAGAATCAGACATAAAAATAAGTGTTCACAGCACACCATTACAGTGGAACAGGGATCGGCAACCTTTGGCACGCGGCCTGTCAGGGAAAACCGCTGGCAGGCTGGGATGGTTTGTTTATCTGCAGCGCCCGCAGGTTCGTCCGATCGCAGCTCCCACTGGCCACTGTTCGCTGTTCCAGGCCAGTTGGGGCTGCGAGAAGGGGCATGGGCTGATGGATCCCTGCAGTAGAAACTCAGAGTTACAAACACCTCGGAAATGGAGGTCATTCGTAACTCTGAAATGTTAGTAACTGTGAACAAAACATTATGGTTCTTTCAAAAGTTTACAACTAAACATTGACTTAATACAGCTTTGAAACTTTACTAGGCAGAAGAAAAAGACTGCTTTCCCCCTTTTTTTTTAGTTGTTTACGTTTAACATGGTACTGTAATGTATTTGCTTTATTTTTTTTCTTGGTGTCTGCTGCTGCCTGATTGCGTACTTCTGGTTCCAAATGAGGTGTGTGGTTGAGTGGTCAGTTCGTAATTCTGGTGTTCATAATCTGAGGTTTTACTGTACTGAAAAATTGCTTCCTTTCTAATTTTTGCCATATAATTATAAAATAAATCAATTGGCCTATAAATATTGTACTTACATTTCAGTGTATAGAATACAGAGCAGTATAAACAAGTCATTTTCTGTATGAAATTTTAGTTTGTCCTGACTTCGCTAGTGCTTTTTTTGTTGTTGTTGTTGTTGTTGTTGTTGCGTTGTAAAACTAGGCAAATAGAAAACCTCTGTGTACCCCCACCCTGTCCTACAGTATATGCTCTGACAATGCACTCCAGCCCGCAGACCACATCCTATTGGGACTGTGCTGTGCCATTGGGACTGTGCTGTGCCTGGTAGCATAGGTGCCGACTCCGTGGGTGCTCTAGGGCTGGAGCACCCATGGGGAAAAATTGGTGGGTGTTCAGCACCCACCGGCAGCTCCCGGCTCCCCAGTCCAGCTCACCTCCGCCTCTGCTCCGTCTCCTCCCCTGAGCACGCTGCGTGCCCGCTTTTTCCCCCTAGCTCCCAGCGCTTGCGCTGCAAAACAGCTGTTTCGTGTGGCTGGGAGGGAGGGGGGAGGAGAGGGAATGTGGCGTGCTCGGGGAAGAGGCGGGGCTGGGACGGGGATTTGGGGAAGGGGTCCAATAGGGGCAGGGAGGGGGCGCAGTTGGGGCGGGGACTTTGGGGAAGTGGTGGAATGGGGGTGGGGAAAGGGTGGAGTCAGGGTGGGGGGTGCGAGCTCCCACTGGTGCCGGGGAAAGTTGGCGCCTATGCCTGGTAGCCAGGTCTCTTCCGATTGCTCTCTTAAACAGAGCTGGAAACCTTGCCATCCTGCTGCAACACAGGGCATGATCTTACAAAGTAGGGTGGGATTTGTTTCCAAGTGATTTGCCGAGGGGCACCAAGAGTTCACTATTAGAAATGGTATTTGAACTGTGCTTTTAGGCTACAAGTCTCTTAGTGGCAGTAGAGTCGACACAGTGCGGTGTAGACCTAAGTTACGTTGACCTCAGTTACTAACTGAAGTAGCATAACTTAGGTCAACTAAGTGTAGATCAGCTCTCAGTCTCCAAATGCAGCATCAAGTATTTTTCAGGCTGACTAATATGCATCACACCATGATTAGACTCCGAGTCGATTGAAGAAGAAAAGGGTTGGTGGAATCAAAACATATTTATAGCAGTATGTTGGTGAGCACTTCCACTTTAAAGAATGAACTGAATGGATAATACACAACAAAGCTTATTTTGAAGGGACAGTCCCACACACATTTTATCATGGTACAGAATCATATTTGTTGTGATCCTTTGTATGATTGTTGATTGTATGATTGTTTGAAAACACGTTTTTATCACATCAAGTAAGCTCGTTATTGGACACAGATTGTGAGACAGTGAGTGGCAAATAAGTAATAATATGTGGTAGGTGGTCATCCCAGTGATGATGGGTGAATCTAAAACTGTTCTGAAGCTCTGTTCTCATGAACATCCAGAACTTGGATACTTTTCAAGTTAGTTTTGCATCAGAGGTTTTGGTGGTTTTTAATATATTTGAAGTAATTTCTCCATCACTTGAAGTATTTAAATCAAGATTGCATATGGATTTAATGAAGAAATGATTGGGTGAGGTTCTGTGGCCTGTTATACAGGAAGACAGACTAGATGATTATGTTGGTCCCTGTTGGCTTTAAAAATTTATAAATTTATGAATCCCTAGTCTTTATTATTATTTGCATTAACATAATGCCTAGAAGCCCCAATCATCCATTTAAAATATATATATATATATATATATATAGAGAGAGAGAGAGAGAGAGAGAGAGAGATCTCTCTCTCTCTCTCTCTCTCTCTCTATATATATATATATCTCAGAACTGGAAGGGACCCTGAAAGGTCGTTGAGTTGAGTCGAGTCCTGCCCCCTGCCTTCACTAGCAGGACCAAGTACTGATTTTTGCTCTAGATCCCTAAGTGGCCCCCTCAAGGATTGAGCTCACAACCCTGGGTTTAGCAGGCCAATGCTCAAACCACTGAGCTATCTGTTTTGACCCCCCTTTTGCTAGTTATTGTACAAGCATGTAGTGAGAGACACTCCTTACACTGAAGAGTCTGCAATCTAAATAGACAAGACAGACAGAGGGTAGGAGTAGAAATGGAAGCACAGAGGTGAAGTGACTTGGCAAAAGTCAGAGAGCAGGTCAGTGGCAGAAGTGAATCCCAGTTCCATGCCTTACCTGCTAGACCACACTGTCTCCCTCAGTCATTTAAAGTTACTAAGTTTTCATGTATTGTTTAATTAGGATCTTGGGTTATGTTGTTCTCTCCTTCAAGAGCATCTTAATTCAGGAGTAAAATTCCTGTTAAACAGTTCAATTTGGGCAAGGACATTTGAACTTTAAAAAAACTAAAGGAAACTGCTGAAGAATTGTAGTGTCTGGATATTTTTATTATATATTAAAAGAAAAAAAAAGGCAGTCACAAAATGCAAAAATTAAGTTTGCAACTGTTAGCTTACTCACATTGCCTGTTTTATGTTAAACATTTTAAAATATATTTGTAGTTTAATATTTCAGTTTTGTTGTAAAATGTATACTGTAAAATTAACGGAATTTCCTGACTGGGTTTTTGTTCCAGTTGTGTGAATTTTATCTTTACACTTACTTTTTTTGGAATTTAGTTTTCCTGTTTTATAAAAGATGGAGGGGGAAAAAGATGAAACAAAATTCTTGCCTTGGCAAACCAGCCAAGTCTGACTCAATTTCTTCCAGGTCTACTTAAGTTCACTGCAGTGTACTTTTCTTTTAAGGTTTTGTTTATATGGGGAGGGTTAATTTTATAATATTGTTGGCTGAAGTTTCTAGCCTGGGAATTGTTTCAAGGGGCAGACTAAGAGGTTTATGAAGAGGTTTGTCTAAGGTACTTAGGAACATAGTATTTGCAGTAACAGGCAAGATCATTCATCCACTAAATCTGATAACCTGCTGTTGTCAATATTTAATGCCTTTGTGGAAAGCAGTTCCCCCTCCCAAGTCTCCCTTGTACAATGGACATAGCCAGTTGTGCAGTGCATTACATAGATAAGTGTGGGAGAATATAGAGTTTTAAAAGACACCGTTAACTTATTTACACACACAATTTGACCTACTTTTTTAAATGATAGACTCTGTTGTATAAAGTTTTCTGGCCTGTAAATAAGTTTGTATAGGTTGTGCCTCCCCCCCCCCTTTTTTTTTTATAAAAAGGTTTTGCAGAAAGCACCACCAGCATGAAGCAATGCCTGAGCGTGCTGTCCTACTCTGTATTAATTGACAAACGCCAGTGTTGTTCACATCCCTGCAGTGTAAATGCACAAGCAACGACGCAAACAAGGAGGGGAATGGTGTTATCTTCTATGGTGTTAGCAACAAACCTACATCTTGTTCAGTTTTTCTAATTCCATTCTTTACCTTCATTTGGAATCTGCAGCTGGCAGAATTCATCTCGTGGTTGAAGCACAGTAATGAGTCAGAACACCAGAGTTTTAGTCTCAAAACTGTTACTGGCTCTCTGTGTGACAGTAGGGTAGGGTTGTGCATCAGTCTACCCATAAGTAAAATGGTTACAGTGCTTATGTATTCCACAGGAGTGTTGGAGACTTAGCTGAAGTGTTTAGTAAGCACTTGAATGGAAAGTTTTATTTTGTAACTACATTTTAAAGAAAGTTCTGATTTAAAAACTGCATTGGACTGTTTGTAAATTGGAAGGATCACTTCCTGCTTTCTCTGACACTCCCATCCCCTTTTAACCAGCTCTGAGGCTTAGGTGACAGATTGGTGTCTGGATGCCTATAGAGAGGCAGAAACCTAGATGCCAAGGGAGAAAACAGAAAATAAAAGGTAGTTAAGAAGAGTATACATGGTTAACATAGAATCCCCTATAAGACCATATAAAATGGCAATATGAACATTAGTTGCAGAATATATCACTGGTCTACAATTTTTGAGAAGTCGTCTACTTCAGAGATAAAATGTGCTATTTATTATGTATTTTGATGTGCTGAATTCAAATATGACAATTAAAACAACTGATTGGCTACTGTTTCTACGCTATTTACATTTTTACATTTTATGTCTATGTATATTGTGTAGATAGTAGAGTTTTAATCATAAATTGTAAACCTAGGTCTTTTCATGTGTTTATGGTTGCTTTACATGATAATATTTCACCTGTCCTGTTTATGTAACACTTTAAAAATCAGCAAAAGGGTTATATAAATAAAATGTATTATGAAACAAAAGGCAAAAAACTATTATGTACATTGTTTAGTCCTATTCAGTGTCTACTCGGCGCTTCTTGGCTTGTCTCTTGTATTCATTAAATGGAGCATCTCTTGTCACTGTCCAGCAATAGTCTGCAAGCATTGATGGGCTCCATTTGCCCTGATAGCTTTTCTCCATCGTTGCAATGTCCTGGTGAAATCGCTTGCCGTGCTCGTCGCTCACTGCTCCGCAGTTCGGTGGAAAAAAATCTAGATGAGAGTGCAAAAAATGTATCTTTAGTGACATGTTGCAACCAAGGCTGTTGTATGCCTTGAGGAGGTTTTCCACCAACAACCTGTAGTTGTCTGCCTTGTTGTTTCCGAGAAAATTTATTGCCACTAACTGGAAGGCTTTCCATGCCATCTTTTCCTTGCCACGCAGTGCATGGTCAAATGCATCATCTCGAAGAAGTTCACGAATCTGAGGACCAACAAAGACACCTTCCTTTCTCTTAGCTTCACTTAACCTTGGAAATTTTCCACGGAGGTACTTGAAAGCTGCTTGTGTTTTGTCAATGGCCTTGACAAAGTTCTTCATCAGACCCAGCTTGATGTGTAAGGGTGGTAACAAAATCTTCCTTGATTCAACAAGTGGTGGATGCTGAACACTTTTTTCCTCCCAGGCTCCAATGACTGTCGGAGTGGCCAGTCTTTCTTGATGTAGTGGGAATCTCTTGCACGACTATCCCATTCGCAGAGAAAACAGCAGTACTTTGTGTATCCAGTCTGCAGACCAAGCAAGAGAGCAACAACCTTCAAATTGCCACACAAGCTGCCACTGATGTTGGTCATAGTTTATGCACCTCAAAAGTTGTTTCATGTTGTCATAGGTTTCCTTCATATGGACTGCATGACCAACTGGAATTGATGGCAAAACATTGCCATTATGCAGTAAAACAGCTTTAAGACTAGTCTTCGATGAATCAGTGAACAGTTTCCACTCATCTGGATCGTGAACGATGTTGAGGGCTGCCATCACACCATCGATGTTGTTGCAGGCTACAAGATCACCTTCTATGAAGAAGAATGGGACAAGATCCTTTTGACGGTCACAGAACATGGAAACCCTAACATCACCTGCCAGGAGATTCCACTGCTGTAGTCCGGAGCCCAACAGCTCTGCCTTACTCTTGGGTAGTTCCAAATCCCTGACAAGGTCATTCAGTTCACCTTGTGTTATGAGGTGTGGCTCAGAGGAAGAGGATGGGAGAAAATGTGGGTCCTGTGACATTGATGGTTCAGGACCAGAAGTTTCATTCTCTTCCTCTTCCTCGTCTGACTCAAGTGAGAATGATTCTGGTGCATCAGGAGCCGGCAGTCCTTCTCCGTGGGGTACTGGGCGTATAGCTGATGGAATGTTTGGATAATGCACAGTCCACTTTTTCTTCTTTGACACACCTTTCCCAACTGGAGGCACCATGCAGAATTAACAATTGCTGGTATGATCTGTTGGCTCTCTCCAAATCATTGGCACTGCAAAAGGCATAGGTTTCCTTTTCCTGTTCAACCACTGGCGAAGATTTGTTGCACAAGTGTTGCAGCAATGTGTGGGGCACACCTCTTGTCCTGATCTCCAATTTTGCAGCCAAAATAAAGGTGATAGGCTTTCTTAACCATAGTGGTTATACTGTGCTTTTGTGATGCAAAAGTCACTTCACCACAAACATAGCAGAAATTATCTGCACTGTTCACACAAGTACGAGGCATCTCTGCTCACTTTGGCTAAACAGAAATGTGTCCTTTTGCAAAATCAAACACTGACAAATAAGAGAGCACGACACTGTATGATTTCTAGAGCTGATATAGGGCAATTTGTTCAGCAGAGTGATGTAAGCTTCGTTATGCTTGCATCATCCATGACTTCTAGGAATAACATGATGCAATTCATATCATGTATGACGCAATACCAGCTTCAGATTGCATCATTCCTTGTTTTGCCTAAAAAGCAAGTACTGTCCAAACCCAGTCATAGATTTATTCATAGATCCAGTCAAAGATGTATTTTAGTCATTTCTGGTTTAAATTGAGATCCCTTCCCTTTATAACTCACTTATCCTCCGCCATTCCCAAGTCAAGGGTCGTATATACTGACCCAATAGCATATCTTGAAAACTAGAGTCAATCAACAATTTTAAGCATCATTTTCGTTCTCAGTGACCCAGAATTAGTAAAGTTTGACTACATTTATTTCAGAAGCATTTCGGCTGTAGAGCAGTGATATCTGTATGTGTTGCATAATCCGCTACATGGTAGAACATTTTCAGAGTGTCAATAACCCAAAGCTGCATCTTTGTTCCCATACACAGTACAAAAACAATTCTATTTAAACATTTTTTCTCTGACCTATGTGGACAGACACTCCCTTTCCCCTCCATGTAATAACTATGTTATGGTCTATATATCTACTAGGATTTGTTACACATATCTAACACCATTATAACAACCCCCTTCTCCCCATGCATGCACAGGCAAGAAACAAGTATAGTTTGGTCAGAAACACATTGCAAATATGGTCTCCTTGTATTTTTCCTTTGCTAAAGACTGCAGCATTTTTCATAATACAAATGAGGTAAGTCCGGTATCTTACCTGGAGAAGATGTGTTTTGATAGCTCAGTTGTGGTACATTTTGCTATGCATGAAGGCTAAATACATGCCGAATTCAGTTGCTTTCTCCCATGTCATAACATCATTCATTACATCATCGTTGCACTATGTTATGGACTGTCTGTTGATTCAGGAAAGAAATAAAACATATTTTTTTGTACAAATCAGAATTAGTCTCCTTCACCACAAGATCGCGAGTGAAAGAGAAGCATAAGAAAAGGACTACCCAAAGCATTAAGGCCTGGATGAACAAAAGGAGTTAGGCCTAAACTCTCAGATTCAGGATCACTGCAATGCATAAAACTCCCACTGAATCCTGTAGGCGCCTAAACTCTCTGGTGCCTACATTTTTGCAGTAAACTTATGTTCATGTTGCCAATTTACATGGTCTTATAGGGGATTCCATGTTAAACATGTATACTCTTAACTACCTTTTATTTTCTGTTTTCTCTCTTTTCTGTAGATTGCAAATAAATGGTTCACATGTAAACTTAACTGGGCGCTGGGAGTTTTATCTGGAGACCTGACTGGTGTTCTGAAAAGAAATGTATTCTGTCATTGCGAGGGAACATTTCAGCATGTACAGTTTGAGCCGGCTGAAGTGTTCTTTTCTGGTTTGATACTGGTAGATCTGTGATTGTTTATGATGTGTGTTGATTTGCATCTGTCATATCTTCATATTTAGGCATTTGATTATTAGCATTTCAAAGGATAAGTTGATTTTTCTCAAGCTGGTGGTGGAGAAATATGAGAGAGGGACAGATTCTTAGAAGTTCCTACCAGTCTGTGTTGGTTAAAGCTAGAAGTACTATGTGGGGAGGAGACCAAACAGCAATTCATCTAGCTAGTTGGGTAAAGAGAGTGAGGGTCTTAAAAGGGAAGTCTTGTCTACATTTGCACAGTTGACTGTGACTTAGGGATTCCAGGGTGGAGATGTAAAACAGGAAACAATGGGGAAAGTAATCCTCAGGGCTCTGACAGAGACCCAGAGACTCTGGAGGGAAGTGGGAGGGAGGAAAGAAACAAGATCTTCTATTTGTCAGACATGAAGCAGAAGTTGGAATGGTTTCTCTCAGACAAACAATACTCCTGCACTGTAAGTGGCAGTGTATAGCCCTATCTTGGGTTGATTATATCTACCTCTGAGAGAGACTCAAGGGTTGGGTCTATTAATTTTTAACGCTTGTTTAGCTTTTCATGCTAAGAAGTATATTTTTTTAATTGAGTTGGCCAGATATCCTGCCTCTGCAAATAGCTAATATCTGCTGCTTCAGAGGAAGATGAACATTTTCCCATAATGCATTAGTTCACTTGCGAAATGTTGAACAAAGAAAGTGAGGGATGCAATTACTTCCTGATCCCAGTGGGTGATTAACAGACAACCCTGAATTATGAGCTTTCCATATCATTCTGTTTACTGTCCTTGCGTCTGTAACTTGATATATTCTTTATGGTCACAGTTATCCACCCGGTGTTTCTTCTGTTTTTAAAAATGCAGCCGTACTGCTGGTAGGGGTAGCTCTGTTGGCGATAGTGTTCTGTATCCAAAAGATATTACTTAAATGGATACGTTTCCATTTTTTAAAATTCACCAATAAATACAATGAAGAAGAATTTGTAAAGCACAGATAAACGTGTCTTTGGGTGACAGTGTCTGTGGAGGCAGTAAAGAAATTATTGAAGTGGAACAAGGGTTGCAATAAAAATGACACAGATTGGATTTAGGGCTCTAATCTCCTTCCTCTGCACATAGGTCCCATAGCTCTTGTTAATGTTAATAGGGCTTCCTTGCCAGCTTTGAGAATCAGCCCTGTAATTCATCTTGCTGTTGTGCCTTTTTATTAGCAGGTATTCCCTTGTCTTCTTTAAAAATTTTAGTGGACAACACTGACATCGGAAGGCACCTAGCAGGAAGGAATCCAATGCTGTTTTTATGGCTAATCCTGTGAGACATGTTCCCTAGGTACAATAGAGAGAGAGAGAGATGTGGAAAAGTGATTTGAGCACAGGATTGGAAACTCATTAGTTCTAATCTCAGCGCTGACACTGGCTAACCTAGTGGCTCTGGATGTGTTGCTTATCCAGTCTCAATTTTCCCATTTGTAAAATGGGGATAATAATTTGTACTTACTTACCTGACAGGGCTTTTGTGAAGATTAATTAAATAATGTTTGTATATCTCACTAAACATGAAAATCTCTCTATATTCTGAATATTCTTATTGTGAACAACACTGCATATTAACGCAATCCAGTACTCATTTGAACATTGATCTCAAGCTTGATTCCATGAAAGTCATTATCTGAGTGTGCTGTTGGCTTCACCAGAGAAATTTGCAGTGATTAACAAATACAAACTATACAGTAAGAATCTTTTAGCCGAAAGGTACCAAAAGAACAACTTGTGAGTCAGATACAGCCTCAGAGTCCTAAAATGTGGCTTGGACCTGCCCTAACCTTTGCTGTTACAACTTTAATTCTTTGCCCTTCTGTAGCACTTTCTTCTTTGTGCTAAAGTCTACTTACAGTGGGTATTTCAGCCTGTTTGCAGTGTGGGGACAGAACGAGACCTGTTAGTCACTGGCAGTAGGGTAATACTCATAGACTTTAAGGTCAGAAGGGACCATTATGATCATCTAGTCTGACCTCCCACATGATGCAGGCCACAAAAGCTGACCCACCCCCTTTCTCTTAACTCAGCTGTTGAAGTCCCCAAATCCTGTGATTTAAAGACTTCAAGTCGCAGAGAATCCCCCAGCTAGTGACCCCCGCCCCATGCTGCGGAGGAAGGCGAAAAACCTTCAGGGCCTCTGCCAATCTACCCTGGAGGAAAATTTCTTCCCGACCCCAAATATGGCGATCAGTAAAACCCTGAGCATGCAGGCAAGATTCTCCAGCCAGACCCTCATTGACCATTGATACTATTTACCAGCGATGCCACGTTGTTGACTAAAATCACGTTATTCCATCAAACCATTCCCTCCATAAACCTATCTAGCTTAATCTTAAAGCCAGAGAGGTCTTTCGCCCCCACTGTTTCCCTCGGAAGGCTGTTCCAAAATTTCACCCCTCTGATGGTTAGAAATCTTTGTCTAATTTCAAGCCTAAACTTCCCCACGGCCAGTTTATATCCATTCGTTCTCATGTCCACATTAGTACTGAGCTGGAATAATTCCTCTCCCTCTCTGGTATTTATCCCTCTGATATATTTAAAGAGAGCAATCATATCCCCCCTCAGCCTTCTTTTGGTTAGGCTAAACAAACCGAGCTCCTCGAGTCTCCTTTCATACGACAGGTTTTCCATTCCTCTGACCATCCTAGTGGCCCTTCTCTGTACCCGTTCCAGTTTGAGTTCATCCTTTTTAAACATGGGAGACCAGAACTGCACAGAGTACTCCAAATGAGGTCTCACCAGTGCCTTGTAGGGATAAGGAGGTGCTGCTTCCGTTATACTAGATATACCTCGCCTAATGCATCCCAAGACCGCATTAGCTTTTTTCACGGCCACATCACATTGCCGACTCATAGTCATCCTGCAGTCAACCAGGACCCCAAGGACCTTCTCCTCCTCCGTTACTTCCAACCGATGCGTCCCCAGCTTATAAATAAAATTCTTGTTAGACATCCCTAAATGCATCACCTTACACTTTTCACTATTAAATTTCATCCTATTACTATTACTCCAATTTACAAGGTCATCCAGGTCTCCCTTCAGGATATCCCGATCCTTCTCCGAATTGGCAATACCCCACAACTTTGTGTCATCCGCAAACGTTATCAGCCCACTCCTACATTTGGTTCCGAGGTCAGTAATAAATAGATTAAATAAAATCGGAACCAAATGTAGGAGTGGGCTGATAACCCAAAACCGAACCTTGAGGAACTCCACTGGTGACCTCCCTCCAACCTGACAGTTCACCTTTCAGTACGACCCGCTGCAGTCTCCCCTTTAACCAGTTCTTTATCCACCTCTGAATTTTCATATCGATCCCCATCTTTTCCAATTTAACCAATAATTCCTCGTGCGGTACCGTATCAAACGCTTTACTGAAATCGAGGTATATTAGATCCACTGCATTTCCCTTATCTAAAAAGTCTGTTACTTTCTCAAAGAAGGAGATCAGGTTGGTTTGGCACGATCTGCCTTTCGTAAAACCAAATTGTAATTTGTCGCAATTGCCATTGACCTCAAGGTCCTTAACTACTTTCTCCTTCAAAATTTTTTCCAAGACCTTGCACTACAGATGTTAAACTAACAGGCCTGTAGTTACCCGGGTCACTTTTTTTCCCTTTCTTGAAAATAGGAACCACATTAGCTATTCTCCAGTCCAACGGTACCACCCCCGAGTTTATAGATTCATTAAAAATTATCGCTAACGGGCTTGCAATTTCTCACACCAGTTCCTTCAATATTCTCGGATGAAGATCATCCGGTCCGCCCGATTTAGTCCCGTTAAGCTGTTCAAGTTTGGCTTCTACCTCGGATACGGTAATGTCAACCCCCCCCCTCCTTTATTCCCCTCTGTCACGCTGCCACTATTCCCAAGCCCTTCATTAGCCTTATTAAAGACCGATGCAAAATATTCGTTTAGATATTGTGCCATGCCTAGATTATCCTTAATCTCCACTCCAGCTACAGTCTTCAGCGGTCCCACTTCTTCTTTCTTTGTTTTCTTCCTATTTATATGGCTATAAAACCTCTTACTATTGGTTTTAATTCCCCTTGCAAGGTCCAACTCTACACGGCTTTTGGCCTTTCTCACTCCATCTCTACATGCTCTGACCTCAATAAGGTAGGTTTCCTTGCTTATCCCTCCCCCTTCCACTCTTTGTAAGCTTTCTGTTTTTTCTTAATCACCCCTTTGAGACGCTCGTTCATCCAGCTCGGTCTGAATCTCTTGCCTACTAACCGTTTTCCCTTCCTTGGGATACCTTGCTCCCTGAGGTCTCCCTGTTGCAGATCTTTTCTGAGGAAAATTCCAGCCTTTGTTTCAAATTTCTGACTAACAGTTTAGTCAAAAAAATTGTCTGTCTGATCCCCAGCTGTGTCCTAGGGCTGCATTTGTCTTTTGGGGAGATTGTCCCCTCAGCTCTGCTTCCCTCTCTGAGGCCTTTGCAATGGCTGGTGCCGCTGCAGGCTTCTGGGAGAGAATTGGGCTGAGAAAGCCAGAGGCAAAAGGTCTGCTGTGTCTCCTGCTTCACTCCTTCTTGAGTGTCTTGTTGGGGAGCTCAGCCAACTCTGTGGGGAGTGGAGTTTCCCTCACAGTCCAGTCCGTGAGTCTCCACACAAGACTCCATTCCACAAATCTGGTCCACGCTGGAGCCAAGTAGGTCATCCAGAATAGAGACGGGAATTGGCATCCAGAGATTCAGGTTTAGTTAGCTTGGAGAAATGGCCCCCATGCTCTGCAGTAGAAGAGTTATGCTTTTTCCTCAAAATATAGTTAACACAATCTGTAATTTGGGAAAGCAGAATGGAATTATCCTGGCTGTGGAAGTAGTCTCAAGTGGAGGAAAATTGAGGAGGTGGGGCATTCCCCTGCTTCCAGTGACTGACAGCTCGGGTTGTGCCCCCAGACTACAGACCGAAGTGCCCGTTGTAATGGATCTATGGACTTTAGCACAAAGAAGAAAGGAGATTTTCAGGTAAGCATGGATAAAATCTTTCTATTCAATAAAATAATCTCCAAGTCCTCTACAGATATTTACATAATTAGGCTTTTCAGCACCTTTGGAGTTAGAAGAGGTATCATTTCACTTACTGCTGAAATTCTGAAATCTCTAGACTTGAACGTAGCAGTGTTTAAGAGTTGATACAGATAGGACAGACAGTGAAGAGGAATAGCATATCCATTTGAAGCTGCAGGGAGACTTAGGGAAGGCAGAAGGTGTTTACTTGGGTTACATTTGGCCATGACACTGATAATAAGATCCATATATTTACATCAAGTATTGTGGGATCTTTAATGGTCACAAGTGGTCATGACCCCATTTTTAGATCTGATCCAAAAGACAACAGCTCAAAAGCATGTGACCACCTCACCCAGAGGTTGGTGGAAGCTCGCTTGGAATGGGGTTCAGGGGGTTCCACTCGGCAGGGGTAGCTGCTCCTGGTCCCAGCTCAATCACCCTGGTTCCTCCCTGCTCCCTCTCATGGGATTGGGTGCTGGCAGCTGCTCCAGCCTCTTGGTAGTCCCACTCCTGCCTCTGATGCCAGCTGCCATGGACCCCTGCCCATCATAAGTGGCATGGTTGGTGATCTGCGCAGTCCATGTGTGTAGTTTACAGGGAAGATGCACCGAGATGGAAACAGGGATCAATCCCTGCAATATTTCCATTTTGGGGGCACAAGCTCCCTGCTTGGTTCTGCCATCCCAACCTCACCCCATGCTGGGGTACTGGTTCAGTAGAGACTCAAAGGAAAGGGAACCACTCAGATGTGAAGATGCAGCCTGTGGAGACTGCGCCCCAGTGATCTTCTTCTGCATTGGCTGAGAGCAGCATTATGATAATTCTGTACGTTTAGGAAGGCCACGCAGAGGTGTGCCCCTCAGGTTCCTGGCAATTTGCCAGCATGGCTTCTTAACTGACAAAGCTGGGCAATCTGCCATGATAAAATGAATGTATGTTTTCAAAACTCTAATGGTATACTCTCCATTATCCTGCTCTTTCATCTTTACATTTTAAACTATGAATCCCATTAACTGAGCTACTGATGTCTTTGAACATGGTTTTTATTTTCCAGTTCATTTGTGCTGTACCAGCTAATTGGGAGAAACTCAATCCATCCTCCACATAAATAAAATATAGTCAGGGATAGCCAGATTACCTGTCCTCCCCGCACATACCCAGTTTACCATTTTCTCTATTCTTACAGGGGTTCTGCCTCGGCAAATGAAAGCAAGTTTAATATTTGTATTGTCTCTTCTTTCTATAGATCTTATAAAATGTCTTTTCTTATTGGTTAGTGCCTATCTAAATCATTCACTCTTTCACTCTGGCCAGTGATGGACCTATAAAGAATCACTCGGGAGCACAAAGCATAGCTTTCAGCTTGGATTGACCTGGTGGATATAGATCAGGGGCAGGCAAACTTTTTGGCCACCTCAGGTTTCTGAAATTGTATGGAGGGCCGGTTAGGGGAGGCCCCCTGATTTCCCCGTCCAACCCCTGATGCCCCCCCCCCGGGACCCCTGCCCCATCCACCCCTCCCTGTCCCCTGACCACCCCTCGCCGCCCCATCCAACCCCTCCTCTCATTCCTGACTGCCCCCCCGGAACTCCTGCCCCTGATTGCCCCCTGCTACCCCATCCAACCCCCCCTTCCTGACTGCCCCCCGGGACTCCTGCCCTCATTCAACCCCCCTGTTCTCCGCCCTCTGACCGCCCCAACCCCTATCCACACCCCCACCCCCTGACCACCACCCCAAACTCCCCTGCCCTCTGTCCAACCCTCCCTGCTCCTTGACCGCACTGCCTGGAGCACCAGTGGCTGGCGGCACTACAGCCGCGCCACCCAGAGCACCAGGACAGGCAGCCGTGCCACCCGGCTGGAACCAGCCATGCCACCGCACAGCCCAGAGCACTGGGTCAGGCCGCAGCTCTGCAGCTGCGCTGCCCAGCAAGAGCTCGCAGCCCCGCCGCCCGGAGTATTGCGCCAGCGGCACAGTGAGCTGAGGCTGTGGGGGAGGGGGAACAGCAGAGGAGGGGCCGGGGGCTAGCCTCCCGGGCCAGGAGCTCAGGGGCCAGGCAGGAGGTTCTGTGGGCCGGATGTGGCCCACGGGCCATAGTTTACCCACCTCTGATATAGATGGTAGGATCTGTTTTTTTGCTTTTTGTTTTATGTATGTTGGGCATTTACCAGCACATTCTTTCTCTTTAGTACATTTGGATTAAGTAGCATCTGAGAGGCAAGGAATTGTGCCCTTTTTTTTAACTCCGTCTTATGTCTTACTTTTTTAAACATTTTTTTTTTATACGTCTTGCATCTGAAGAAGTGAGGTTCTTACCCACGAAAGCTTATGCTCCCAATACTTCTGTTAGTCTTAAAGGTGCCACAGGACCCTCTGTTGTTTTTTAGACAGTTATTGCTATACCTACATTCTAGCAAATACTGGCTTTGTTCCTTTCTGAGTACATTTGATCTGTTGGTTTACTACAGAGTCACTAGGAGGTGTGTGAGGCTGTATCTTTGTACAGAACCAATTCAACAAGCTGGATTAGTTTTCTGTTAGTGCACACAAGGAAAATTTTGAAGTGAGGAAGAGGGGGTGCAATAACTACTGAGTGCCAGATCCTGCTCTTCTCGAAGTCCTAGACAGAACTCCTAAACCAGGAGTGCTCATAATACACCCTGTGGAGTCCTAACATGTAGCTCTCAGGGAGAGGACAAGGCTGATCAAATGCAAGTTTTTAATGCTGGTAAACTCTATCAGCAGGCTAATTGTATTCACCTTTGAAGGAAGTTACAAGTACTGTCCAAGCCAATATTTATTCCTTATATATAGTGCTGATCCAATGCTCTGTTATGTATTCATATTGTGGTTATGCAAACAGGCCCCAGGGACCCATTTTGCTAGGCACTGAACCTAGTAGAAAGGACGGTTTGGCCGTGGAGTGGACTCGTATATAAACTTGGACTCCTTGTCCATGCTCCCAAAGCTATTTGATCTTGGTCATTATTTCCCCTGGGCTGCTCACCTTGGTCTCTTCCTGTTCTTCTCTTAGTGGGGTATTTCTTACTGGTTCAGAACACAACTCCCCACCTGGTTAATAACATGAGCTGTAGGGAGCACATCACCCCACTACTCTGATCTGTTCACTGGCTCCCTGTTAAATATTGGGTCAGATTGAAGGTTTTAGTCCTTATCGTCAAAGCTCGCCATGGGACTGGCCTAAGGAGTTTGGGGTGACTGCCTCAACCTGGGTGAGCCAGATCTCTTGTGATGTGCCACTAGCACAGTCAGCCTTCAGGGTGAAACTGTGTGTGTGGCAGTGGGGGATGGGATAGGAGATATTTTCCCCATGACTCTAGCATTTATTCCTGAAGCTATCAAAATCATGCATGTAATTTTAGGAGGCATGTAGAGACCATGGCAACAAGCCCTATATAAGAACCTAGACAGAATGATACTGAGATTGTTAACCTGGGTGAGTGTGGAAATGAAGGCTAATTAATAGAGAGAGACTTTGGAAAAGGGGTAAAGTTAAGAAGTTCAGATTTTGTTATGCTGTCCTTGAGTTGCCCAGGATGAGATGTCAGAAAGACAGAGCTACAAGAATGAACAGAGGAGGAAAGGCATGGGGCAGATCTGGGTGTCATTGGCAAAATTAACCTGCTAGGTTGACCCTAGAAAAGGTGTACTGTGTTTTAGTAATAGGGAGTGCTCTGAAAAGTTTATACCATTCAGTCATGTTCACTAGGTTCAGTGCCTAGCCATACTGCATCATAACCAGATACAGCCATGTTCATGTCCACTGTTTATAAAGCTCGGTGCTGCACCGTGGCTAAACCAACTCAGTTTGGTATCTCACACAGGTAAGACCAAGACATATGATAAACAGTACCCACTACGGTAAGGCTTATAGCATAGCAGGCCCTGAATTACTTTATACATCAGCTAAGAGAGTATTTTCATCCTGCAGTATTTATTCTTTGTTTCCTAATGTTATAGATTCTTTGTTCTTCATCTTTTTGCCTATAATAATCTCTCTCAACTGACCTTTTTATTCCCTTTCATAGTTTAAAAACTCAGTGTGGGGTCATTTTGAAGTCTCTGCTTCTCCACAATCTGCTTTTTTTTCCACTTGGGGAAAAAAATATTTGTTTGTCTAAATACAAACTCAGAAGAGAGAGAAATGTTTCCTAAACTGTCAAGAGGATTTTCTGAACAATAGGGAACTAAGAAAACTAAAGGGTTTTTCAATGACCCTTTAAATAAATTGGCAGGAGTGCAAAGGCTACCCTAGCAATTGAATTAGCTGAAGAAAAGGGCTAGAATAGTTTTCCCACAACAGAAGTGCTTTGTTGGCATATAGGAAAGAAAGTCTCATAGCTGTTCTGCTGCAGTGGATTTAACATCTGGTAACAACATGCTGTACCTGCCAGTGTTGGAAGCTACAAATTAGGGAGGCTTGTAGAGAAAAAAATACATGCCTTCTAATTCTGTTTAAATACATTGGACACCAAGAACATTTTTTGGAGGGAAAAGGTGGAATAATGACAAACATAATACTGTTCTTTGAAAGCCTCTGCATTTTCACTTATGGAACCTAGTTCCTCTTGCATTGAGCTATGGTACAGTATAACAAAGCTGTGTCTACTCTGGAATTGAGTAGCATTCTTCCTATATTTGCATAAGGGAGTTTCACCTCTCCCAACCACCTGCGTTCCTTTGCCACTGCTGCAGGGAGCTAAATGGAAATCTCTCTCATGTCTGTTAGCTAGTTAGCCTTTCGTCTCATTGTTAGAGTAATTGGGCCAATTGCATTGGGTTATTTCTGAGGCTATGTCAGATCCCAAACCCTGTAGGGAGTTCCAAGAATTGTGCAATCTGCGCTTAGCCATCTTGCCAGAGACAGATGCACACATCCGGAGCCTAGTGTGCCTGAGAGAGGCTCTTGTAGTGTCCCAATTCAGTTTACCATGTCTTCATTCCTTGGACGAGGAGGAAAAGACATTTAAGACTGCAGGCACACTTAGCTTCCTTTTTGCCATTGGAATCGCTGCTGTGAGAGACAAACTTCGGCACCTCGGGAAAAGGAAGGAAAAGAGGAAGAATTCCAATCCACAAAAGGAGTTTAGGGAGAAAAAGAGGAGCAGTTTTTGTTCACCACCACCACCAATGCATGTCACTTTGGAAACTCCTTACCAGTCTCAACACCTCCTCTTCGGCTTCAGGCTCCAGTGACAAGTGACTTGAACAACTCCTCGGTGCTCATGCTTCCTACACAGTCAATTTCCCCTCTTGTGACTGGGGATTAATTCTTGACCAGTCTGACGCCCTCTTCTTTAGTTGCTTGACCCTTCTCAATCTCTCTCTGTCTCTATGGACACGTTTACTCCCTCTTTATAACTTATCATGCATCTTTGTGGTATGACCCTCTGGCCAGCTCACTATAGTTTTCCTCTTCTGGGATAACAAAGTCCCTCTGTACAAACTGTCTCAGGCAGTCTTCTGCTCCACAACCCAAATGATGCCACTTTCCCAGTGGCTGGTACGGGAGTGTGAGCCTGCCTTCTACACCGGGTTCCAGCCCAGGGACACTTTGATTAGCAATAATGGCCTACACAATCCCAGACTCCGTTGCTGTTTCTTTAGTTGTTTCTTACCTTTCTTACCTAGTTCTGGCCCCTGGGTTACCAATGGAGCTTCCTCTACTCCCTGTGGCTATTTCACCCTTCTCAGGCTCTTGCCAAAATCTATAGTCCAAGGCAGGATCTCAGGGTTTATTCTCCCCCTATACCTCCTCCTTGTCTTTTGCCAACTCCCCTCCTCTCTAGGGAGTGATTGGAAAGTTCCTTCCTGCAGCCCCCTTCTTGTGCTCCATTTCCTGGTTTTATACCTGCTCAACCTGCCCCTGCCTAGCTGCGCTTCATCATCAATTACATTTTATCAGCCCTGAGTCTCCTCCAGTTGCAGCCTGTCACAGGGTTAATTGGCCCTTTTTACTTAGGTTTTGTATGGGAACACACCCATCACACCTCTAGCAAATCTTTTGGCTATTCCTCCACTGCTTGGCTCTGCACAGCAGTATTCATCACTGGTATCAGAAGATTCTTGAGGAGCAGGGGATCCCACTGGCGCCGACCAGGCAAGCTGCTCCTCCGATTTGCTCTAGAGAGCCCGCTCAGCTTCCCTTGCCAAAAGCTCCATCTTCCTGGAAAGACTTTATGCAGGGCCCCCCTCAATTGTTAATGAGGTTCAACATCCAGGAGCCAATGAAGGTTTTGCTTGATGCTGCCAAAACTAGCATGGCACACACTTGTTAGCACCGGCGATAATGTTGACACGGATGTCCCTTCTGATACTGGGGGCACCTCGATCAGCAGCTTCCCTGGCACTGGGCCTCATCTCTGGCAACACTGCCTTCAAAGGCACCCATGTTTCCCTCAGACTCCGGAGTTCAACTCCAGATTCTGGAGGGGAGAGTGCTCTAGTGGTTGTGGTTATAGACCTCTTTGCTTCTGTGTCTCTAGCCTGTCTCTTCACCCTCCCCAGCTCATGATCCTGTCCTGCTTTCCTTTCTTTTATCCATCCTCCCCCCCCCACCCTCCAGCTCCTCTCCCCTCTGCTCCTATTACCCACACATCTCTTGCCTTCTGCCCCCTTCTTCTTTCTCTATTCTGTCCACCCCAACCCCACTGCCTGCCCTCCCCCCAGCTATCCCTTGGGTTCTGCCCCTTCTGCTTGTCCCCATTCTCTGGCTTCTGCCTCCTCTCCCCCTCTGCTCCTTTCCACTCTCTGGCTTCTGCAATACTCCCTATTTCTCATCCCTCTGCATTCCAGTCAGGCTGCACGCTCCTCTTTCTCTCTAGCTGGGCACTAGCAGGGGATGCATTGAGAGTAAAGGAGAAATAGGCTTTCTGAACTTAGTTCCTGTGCTTGGCACCACAGTGGCCTCTGGCAGCTGGAAGGTGCAATTGCAGGGAATCTTCTGCTCAGAACCTGAAGCCCTGGGGTAGAGCATGCTCTATGGAGAAAGAAATCTTTGGAGAATTCAGCTGCCAAACTGTAACAAGCGTTCACTGAGCATGTGTGAACTGTAGCTATATTTGGGTGAATTTTCAAAGGGATGATAAAAGGCATATCCCTCACACCAGAGCGATGCTTCTGCCAAATTTCAAGCACTTGCTTCAAAGTATGGAGGCTTTAGGGCTTCTCAATGAAATGGTTGTAAGATTTTTTTTTTTAAACATGGGCAAAACAATGTATTTTTCTCTAATTTTGTTCTTGGAAGTGGCTTAACTATTTTAGCTGAAATTTAAATAAATAAAATTCAGCCGAAGACAGACAATGAGCGTGGAAAGCTTCAGCCTGAATGGTTAAAGCCTGGCAAAGTTCTGAGCAATTGAAAACAGGGTCTCAGGATAGGGTAGGGTCAGGGAACCTTAACTGTAGACATCGTTACCAGTTCCACCTTTAATAAGAGACCTCATCTTCAGCTTTCAGTGACTTCACTGTAACCTTAGTATATTTATAGAAGCTAGAGATGAAAAAGACCTGCTAGACTTTCCAATGCATCTCCTGCATTGAGGATGTTCAGGATCCTATTCCACATCCTGGCCTTTTTCCCAGGATCTCACTTTTAAAATTCTAGAGGGAGCAGATGAGCCATTGGTATTGATCATCTGCATCTGAATTCATAGAGGATGAAAATTGATTTCTTACTCTTCATCTCTGTAGGACTAAGTTATTGTTCTTTGACCTCTTGACAAGAGCTCTGATTTTCAGAGGACCTGAATACTGTCAGCTATCAATGATTTCAGTGGGAGTTGTGAGTGCTCAGCACCATGGAAAATCAGACCCGAAGTGAGCAGCTGCAATAGCAGTGAGAGGAGCAGGGTTTTTTAAAATTTATTTTAAACTGGGAGGCTGGTTGGTTGCCAAAATGACAGCATCCGGATTGGTAGAATTAATAGACCAAGTTGGGATGCAACACTCTCTGTGTTCCTCTGAAATCAGCTGTCCACTGTAAACGGATGACTTGTACAGTTACCTTAAATACCAAAATAATTTGTCTTCCTTGCTTTCTTTTTGAAACATTCACTGAAGCGCATAATAAGCCAGAAAGCTTTTTCTTTCTCTTTCATTAATTTTTATACTGCTACTCTTCACTGTAGTACTGAGCACCTTCCGTGTAAAATCATTAACAGTAACCAAGTCCCTGGTGGACTTCATGGAATCTCTGACACTTCTCTCTTATATGATAAGGTTGTTATAATGAGGCTGCATATTTTCTTTCTACCTTGTTAATTACCACTATGGAGATAGCACATCTGTTTAGTGGCATCTGGACATTATGCACAGGTGAGTAGAATGCAGATGAATAGAGGCTATGATTTAACTAGGTCGGTGGCAATGCAGGTTTTTGGGGGATGATGGATGGAAATGGTAGGCCACAAGTTAATGAGAAGGAAGTAAGGATTACTTCAGGGTTTTTCCATAGGGATGTGGCACCAATTCATAGGAGTTTATTGGTAATGGGACTTGCTACTGGAAGTGTGTTTATAGGAGAGTTACTGCACCTTTGCTGACCATTGTATAAAAACAGTTGTCATGTTTCACATCAGAGCCAGCTACACTTCTGTGGCTAGGGAATGGACTCCTGTATAAATAAATACACCTTGCAAAGCACTTTTGGGATCCTTTAGCATAAAAGCCGACATATAAACACTGGAAAATACTGGTGTTATTTGGTATTATCAGATTGTCAATGTCATGCTGATCCCCAACACCCAGTAATGAGGCTTGAGATATAGAAAAGTGGATGGGATTGACAGATTCTTTCTCATTTCCTGGAAGGAGGAAAGGAGTTGTCTAGTTGGTTTGTGTTTTTCTTTCTTGAAAAGGAATAAGGTCCTATTTAAATTGATCTTCAAACCACACATCTGACTGAATTAGCAGAAAACAAAAGTAAGAATTTTATTATTTTATGAATTTAATTTTATCTTGAGCCTGCCTTGTCTACTGTTGTGTTGAAGTTTCAACTGAAATTGTCGAAGTTTAGGATACTGTAAAGCAATTCGGTGCTTATCTCCCACCTGAAGTTTTTAGCTGTGGTTCTGACCCCTTCCCAGGCCTTCACAAACTGAAAAGGGATTTGCAGTTAATTGTAGTGCCTCTTGGTGCTTCAGGTGGTGCATCTGGTAGGCAGAAAAATCAAGGTAGGCTGAATGAACTTTGGCCTGATTTCAGAAAGAAATCTCACCTTGCAATTGTCCTTCCAAAATAGCTTGTTTGACCGTGTCTCCGTGTGTAGCGCTTGAGAAAACAAGCACTTGAGAAGACTGTGGTGTCTATATTGGTCATGGTAAATGCCACCAAGGAATGGGATGTGTATTGCTTATGTATGCACAGCAGTATTTTATTAAATATTATGAATTGAATTAGGATGAGATTTTGAAAAACACCCAAAGGAGTTGGAAGCACAAGTCCCATGGAAAGTCTTTTAGTCACACTTATGCTCTGAGCTCCTTGAAGTGTTCAGAAAATCCAAACCCTAATGAACATTTTAGGATGTTCAGATGTATAGAATTTAGAGCATTGTAGCTGCACTGGAGCATCATATTCAATTTATCATTTAGGAACTGGTCTTTCAAGCTATTGAGATCTCTGAGAGTGTTCTGGTGTTGAAGGAGCTCAGTACTTCACACAGGATCAAGCCCTTAGTGATTCAATTAAAGCTGAGAAAAGAAAGCAAAACACAGCATTGGATGCTTTGAATTCTAATAGGCATGTTCAGTGTCGTCTGCTCTCAATTGTCCTGCCAACTCCGTCCTTTTGTGAGAAAAATGATTAGCCTGCCATGAAAACTAAATTGAGCGGTAGATTGCTGTTTGTTACGTCTCAAGAAAAAAGCTGAACGGGTGTTTTGATTCCTAGAACAACAATTTGAACTTTTTAAAGATCTGTGTTTAAAGTATCTAGTGGCCATTGAGGATGTCGCTATTCACCTGCTTGATTTGTGTGACTTGAGCATATGTCTCTGAACCGCTACGTCACATGGCTGCTTTTTATTTGATGTGAAATGAGTTGCTGGTCTCAGTCCAGTTTCCAGTCAACAAGTGTCCACGTGACAGCAACCACCACAAGAGTTAAGACTGGCAGTCTTGGTAGAGAGGCCAGGGACTGAATAGATTTGTAAACTGAATTACCTTCTCTTCTCTCAATGCTCCCATACACGTTCTGTGAAGGAATACGGCTCTCCTCCTCTGATTGGGAGTAGTAGCTCAAACCATGGCAGCGAGCCTGTTTCTGTTAAAAGAAAGGTGAGGCCAGAAAGTGACTCAGCAGGAAGAGCGCCACCTACTGAATCAGCAATGGCACTTGTGATTTGTTCTCCTTGACGATCTCCTATTCAAATAGTCACCTAGATCAGCCCTGGCTTATGAGATCACAGCCTAAGTGACTGTAGGCAGACAAATAAGGGCTGTGGAGATTGTCAGAACCCTCGCTGGGCTGGCTTTCATTTGGGACCAGGCTTTGGGCCCGATCCAGTGCCAATTGAAGTTCCATTGATGTCCATGGTTGTTGGATTGGGCCCTTGGTGAGGGAAATTCTACACTTGGAGGACTTGGGAGCGGCTTGGTAATGCCATTGCAAAAAATACAAGCAGATGTATGCCAACACACAGCACTCTTTAGCCAGCGGCCATATTGCCTTGTACTATGCTATTTTCAGATTGCACAAGCGGGACTGGGGCTGTACTTAGATGGGAGAGTTAATGAATTCCTCAGTATTGCAGGGAGGGAGGATAGTTATTAATTGTGGTCCAGAATCAGCTAAGTACTTATGCACTTCAGTAACTTAAAGCATGAGAGCAGCAGTCCTAGTTCAATGTCTCTTCCTTCTGTGAAGTATTCTAGACTCTGAGAGTTAACAGCTGAAAAAGAATATAGACAAATAAAGGCTGAAAATTGAGAAGAATTTATGGGCGTAGATTGCCTCTTGCCTCCTAAGAGTAAAAGCAAACCAAAATAGCTCTAAAACTAATGCTACTTAGATGTCATCATTACTTTAAAAATGTGGCACCACACTCTAACTTCTAAAGAGCATTGCAAGGTTTTGTTGATGGGTTCAATTTAATGTTGTCTGTCTCTTTCTCTCCCCCAAAATAGTGCATGTTCGTAACATTTCAGTGCACTGATAATTATGGTCAAACCTGAGTGCTATAATGCTAATATTTTATTTTCTCTGCTCTGTGTTGACAACCCTAAGAGACTATAATCAGGTTCCAACCTAAAGAATAAATCATCCAAAGAATAATGTTATGAAACGGTGTACCACTTCACTCAGATCTCACTAGTTTTGTCATATCCACTGATGTGCTAACAATAGTTCAACGGGGGTTCCCAAAGAAATAGGCTCTCTTTGCATATGATGACTTCCATTATCCCAGGTGCTTGCAGAGAGGAAGGCTGAAGGGCATTTATTCATTTGTTTTCAAATTTAAGCAAAAATGCTTTTTCTCAGCAAGAGGCAGCAGCACTGGGGAAACAGATACATTAAGCTGCACTTTGCTGGAAATGTTTATTCTCTGTTGCTGAAAAGTATACCGGGTATGTTGATCGCATAGCAGAGAGTTCAACTTGTGTTTTTGAAATGGGGATAGGGTAAGTTCCAGGGATATGTTGAACCTTCGAGGGGAGATACTTCTTTGTGTTTCCCCACCCAAATACCTGACACTTGGTGCATTCCAAAGGCATAAAGTTATTTCATCAGAAATATTTTTATGAGCTCCAGGGATAAGTCATCCCTGACAGAGATGTTCCGTAAATATCCAGAGGGAGTAAGCTCTATTAAGGGGTCAGGAGATTGTGGGGCAATTTGTACAGCCCCTTGATCGCTAGTGATTATTAAATATCACATGATACTATTATCAAGGCTTGCTCTTGGTGTCTTAGCCAAATTCCAGCTTGGGTCTTTGTATTCTGCCTACCTAAAATTCTTCCTTTAATTTTAGTTGGATACTGCATTATTTATTTTGCAGTAGTACTCAAAATGTGCTTGGTACTTAGTGTATAATCCTATAGAAAACACAGTCTCTTTCTGAGAGTTTACAGTCTAAAAAGACAAAAACATGGATGAAAGATCGGAGAACAGTATCCAGCATACTAAGGGTGGTCAGAGTGATGAATGACACCCTTCTTGTCCTTCTTACATCCAACGAAGTGAGCATTCACCCACGAAAGCTTATGCTCCAATACATTTGTTAGTCTTAAAGGTGCCACAGGACTCTCTGTTGCTTTTTACAGATCCAGACTAACACGGCTACCCCTCTGATACCCTTCTTGTTGGTTCCCTTTTTAGCATAAGTAAAAACAAATAAATGTTGGTGTCTTCACTTTCTGTCCTAAGCTGTTGTTGCTGTGCTCTGTTATACAGCTGCTGCATTCTACCCTAGAGGTGACTGCACGGTTTGGTATGGAAAAGTTATGCTTGTTGATAAGCCTGTTAGAAGCAGGGAACTGGGAAATTGAGGCACAGTGTTTAAATGGTTTTGCCCAAAGTCACACAAGAAGTCATTAGTAGAGTTTGGGATTAGAACCCAGGTATCCTGACTCTCAGGCTTCTGCTCTAACTGATGGAGTCCAGTCAGCTTGTAAAGTTTCCTTAGACTAATAGAAGTTGGAGAACGAAAAGAAGTATTATGAAGTTCTAAAGAGTATACTATAAATTGCTGAGCATTGCCCAAGGTTTCTGTGTACAGCCTCCAAACGCTGGTAATCAGTTGTTCATGGGATCTGTTCCTGTTTGGAAGCTAGCCTACCACCTAGAGGTAAAACAAAATACTTCAGACTGTTTTTATTTGCAGTGTGAATTCTTTACTGTCCAGCACGTTTTACTGAAAGATGTTATTCCGTTGGATATTATAGCACTGCAATTAAAACAGACACCTATAACTAAGATATTTTGAGGTAGGGAAATGGGATAGTGGCGGGTATTCGAGGAAGAACCTATTAGATTCCTTAATTGTGGTCTTGAAATATGATGTCATAATTTTCATGGTATAGATAACAGTATTCTGATTGCAGTCACATTTATTTTTGAAGCATAATTACATGCCCATTTAGAAGTGATGATAAATATTAGCTCAGAATGATAAATCCATCCTCTTCCACCCCACTTTTTCTCTGGGGCTATAGCTAGGGTGACCAGATAGCAACTGTGAAAAAACGGGATGGGGGTGGTGGGTGATAGGTACTTATATAAGAAAAAGTCCCAAAAAACAGGACTGTACCTATAAAAATGGGACATGTGTTCATCCTAACTATAGCTGCTCTCAACAGTTATGTTCTAGCAGCACCTGTTACCTTTTCCAACTGCATATCACGTTTTAGTTTAGTAATGAATCTTGGGTAACTGCAGTCTAATGGAGTCAACCAGAACGTTCTTGCTGGGATTTTAGCAGCTACAGTAGCCTGTGAAGCAATGAAATAAATTTCAGGAAGATGCCTGTAAATGAGCCTAATGATTGACAGAATTATCTTCCACTGCTTTTCCATGGATTATGACTAGTAGTGAGTGAGTAGTAAATTATAAATGGTGAAGTTTAATAATAGCAGATAAAAACCCTGTTAACTTAAAGTGAAGGGGCCAGATCTTAACGCAGATCTGCATGCTCATGTGATTTCTGCTATATATACATATTAGTTAAACAGTTGGATTTTTAAATGTGAGCACTACAGACCATAAATAAGAACATAATCAAGGAGGGAGGGCTAGCTCAGTGGTTTGAGCATTGGCCTGCTAAACCCAGGATTGTGAGTTCAATCCTTGAGGGGGCCATTTAGGGATCTGGGGCCAAAAATCTGTCTGGGGATGGGTTCTGCTTTGAGCAGGGGGTTGGACTAGATGACCTCCTGAGGTCCCTTCCAACCTTGATATTCTATGATTGTAATAAGAAGTCATTTCACTTCTCCTTTGGGAAATCATTAAAAATAACTCTACTTCTAATTTTAAATTTATAGGATTAGAATTTATACCTAGACCAAAAAGGGGAGGAAACAGAGTGTTTTGGAAAAATGTGAATGAATCTTATTAGACTGATAGGGAAGAGAATTTTAAAACATTGAGTGTGAGGAATTAGGCCCTGATCTTGCAAACATCTGTGTAACTCTGCTCATTAACCTCAATGGGACTATTCATGTAAGTCTTTGCAGAATTGGGTCATTAGACTGGTTATGAATCTGCATCCTCAAAGTTTTTGATCTTTTGGGCTATAAATAATTATTTTACCCATTCATAATAGAAGATTTTAATGATTATTTATTTCACTGTATTACTTCCCTTCATAATTAGAAAATTATCTAGTCAGTTTGAATAGATAAGAATTTTAGAATATAAATCCCTTATTCTTTTTAAGACTTGGATTATAATATCAGGAATGGTTAATAAAATGTATCTGAAGATTTAACAATTTAAACAGAATTAAAAAAAACACTAAAATTGATCTTTTAGTTATTTATTTTTATTAGCGGTGATTGTGATGAATAAATTTTATAATTCAATGTAAGTGATTTTATAGATTATAATTTAGCAGGTGACTGGATAAGGTTTATATAAAACTATTTTTGGAGGCCTGCAAAAAATACTGCTTAACAAAGGCCTGGCAAAGCTGGAATTTTGGATCCACCTTCTCACTCCCTCTTAGGAATTTATGCACATAATACATTTGTAAGTAACATTTAATGGAGTGATCTGGACAATTTCTTCTATTAAAAAGCCTTCCTTAGCCACACACAGTTGTACAGCATATTGTGCACTTATTCTCTGCTGCACCATAGAAGTTGCTGCACTTAACTTGATCCTATGCATGCACAGAATGTTTCATATCTAGGCTTGTGCAATTGCATATATGTATCTATATATACATGCCTACCTTATGTTCAGAAATCAGATATTTGCATGATCACATATTCACTAGGTGCCTAACTAGTAAAATGCATACACAAATATTTGAACACATATCAAGCATTAGATGGGTGTGCACAAACATATGCCTATAATTAATAAATAACTGCATGAGTATGGCTTTGAAAACCTGGCCTGTAGTTTTGAAAAGTGTTTGGGAACCTTATGGCATGAGAGGTACTGTATAAATGTGAGCTATTAAGTGATGGTAAGAACTATAAAGTCTTATCCATAATCATCTTGGGAGGGAGAAAGAAATGGGGAGTTGTTAAATTACTTTTTATAGATGTTAGAAGCTGGCCAAATTCAGAAGTGTTTTCAATAAATAATCTTAAAATGGTGACTAAACCATTAACTATTCTGTATACTTGGGATGTACTCGTGCAATCTGTTTCTCTTGCTTCATATTTTTAAAGTAAGAAGGAGTGGGGGAGAAGAAGGCATGTTTTCATGTTAGAATTGGGACATGCAGGAATTCCCATAGTTTGTACCAGATCAGACTGTGAGACTCAAACCATTTTTTTTTTTTTTTTTTGGATTAAAAGAAAAAATTTCATAGCATGATTGGGTTTTTCTTTAAATTGTTTAGCCCAGACTCAGTTCTTCAAGCAAGATGGAAAAAAAGGCCCAGAGTGGGGCAAAAGCCTTTCCTGGCTGCTAATCGCCATTTTATTGCACTCATAATTAAACCCGAGGCCTTTAAGTCATCCACATGCATACACGTTTCCCCTCAGTCTCACTCTGCAATCCTTCCATTTGGGAGTGCCTCTTTCATTACGGGAGTAGGATCTACCTGCTCTCCCGGAATGGGTGCTCAGTAGAGCTGATTGGAAATTTTCTATCGGAAAATCATCCAGATGGAAAAAGTCCTTTTTACACAATTGAAATTTTCTGTGGGAAATTTTTTTTGTTTACTTTTCCATCAGGAAAAAGAAATGATGGCTGCCCACCTAGAAGGCTGTTGTGAATTTCTCTTTCTCCCACCTTTCCCCCAACTCCATGGCAGGACAGGTGGAAAGCCAGGATGTTCAGCCTCTCACCCCTCCCCCTTCTGAGCTCCACAAGCTGGAGAAGCAGGCAGAAAATGAAGTTGACAAGAACCTTCCAGGTTGGCAACTGGGAAAATGAAAAATTCCATTTTGGTTTTCCTCTTCTCACAAAAAACGTCATGGTGTTTAACTTTTCATCCCTGTTTAGGGTGAAATTAATTTGGAAAAAGGTGACATTCTTCTTCGAGTATTGTCCGTATGGGATCTCCACTGTTGGTGTGTATGTGTCCCTGTGCTGCTGATCGGAGAAGTTTGGTAGCAGTCTTGTCCTGCCTGTGCATGTGCTGCTGCCCGCCTGCCATGAGGCTAGCCAGCATGTGTGGTCAATCCCTCATCAGTTCCTTCTCAGCCACCTTTGGCTAGAGACAGAGTCAGGGCTGTTCACTTGCGGATCGTTAACTCTCTTAAATTCACTAATTTTAGCTTATTTTGAAGCCCCTTTTTCTTTCTTTGCTTCATTTACATTTTATTTTGGCCATTGCCTAAAAAAAATAAGAAGAAAAGGACTTTGTCTTCTGTTGATCCCCTGTGGTGGGGCACCCCCCTGGAAAAGAGTATGCTCGGCTCCCTGGGCTTCAAAAAATGCCTCATTTGTAAAGAATCTCTCCCAGTGACTGATGGACACTCGCAGTGTGTTTGCTGCCTGGGAGAGAAACATATTCTACTGAAGCGTGGCTTGTGTCAGCAGCTTAAGCCCATATCCAGGAAGGACAGAGAAATAAGGCTCAAACTTCTATTCATGGAGTCAATGCTTCAACCTCTAGAGTCTCGGCAGGAGCCCTCACCACAGCCCTCTACTTCAAAGGGAGGTGATCTCCGAGAGACGCCTGCGAGACATTCACATAAGGCCTCTAAGAAAAGATCTATGGGTCCCCATCCCAAGCCCTGATCAAGCCAAAAACAATCCCTGGCTCGGTCAGTATCATCGGTACTGATGGCACCAATGCCATCTAGATCTGGTACCCAAGGCATGCGCAGTACAGAACCGACAGGGCAAGTCGGAATGCCTAAAGACCCAATAGGCGCAGGCAAAGAAGCATTGGTATCGCAGGGGCATGAGAAACATAAAAGACCTGTCCCAGGGAAGGCTTCATCAGTATGGTCATCAACGCCGGTACTGCTGACAATACGCCAGGCACTGACAGACCCTGCTATCAGGTCCGCATCTCCGACACTGTCGGTACAAGCCTCTCAGCGCAGACAGCCTCCCCAGTACCAACAACCTCCTCACTGACAGATTTCCAGTGTGCAACGGATCTTTTGCTGTCTGACACATCAGACTCTCCTCTGCTCAGTACTGGGGCCTTGGTACTGAGTTCACCTAGAGCCCTTGGCTCACCGACAAGCTCCTGCCATGCACCGCTCTTTTCGTTGTCGGAATCAGAAAGTGAGCAAGAGGACCTAGCTTCCCAATACTCTTCTCACTGCCGTAAGGAGCCCAGTTTCACTATGGACCCCAGGCATACTGCCCCTCTGACCCACAGCCTCCCTGGTTGGGCAACCATGGTACCAACCATCAGGCCCCTTCCCATCATAATGGCCACACTGGGACCTCTGGCAGGCCCAAAGGCAGCAGGCCTCCATCACTGCCAGTGTGGCCTACCAACAGCCAAGGAAGTACTCTCCTTCAGCCTCTGCCTCGAGGGCCTCTGAACCCCCCGAACAGGCAAGGAACCAGAGGCTGAAGTTGAGGAGGAAGTCACTCCTCCAGCACACTTCTCGTCATCGTCACCAGACGAGATGATGATGCTCCCTCCGCCATCTGTGGTGGATGACTTTAAACTGTTCGAGGACTTGGCACAGAGGGTGGCAGAGACACTCCAAATACTTTTACAAGAGGTGTCTGAGTTGCACCACAAGCTGGTGGACATCCTCTATCTCCTCCAAGGTCACCCTCCCTATTAATAAGGTCTGCTGGACCCCGCCAAGGTGATATGACAGACCCCCGCGTCTGTCCCACCAACTTGTAAGAGAGTGAACGAGAAATATTATGTACGAGCAAAGGACACGGAATTCCTGTTCTCACACCCGCCTCCCAGTTCAATTATTATGGATGCAGTTAACTGCAAAGGCCACCAACACCACTTTAAATCCAACTCTTATGACTGGAACAGGAAATGCAGTGCCTGGACCTGTTTAGCAGGAAGGCCTACTCCTAAATATGAACCATGTGAAGCTTATTTCTTTTATTGAACAGCTCCCCGATTCTCACAAGGACCAATTGAAAACCTTGGTTCACGATGGCCAGCTGATGGCACAAAGTCTCTCTAGTTTGCACTTGATGCAGCTGACAGGACAGTACATTCTATTTTGACTGCCATTGTGATGAGACGGGCTTCATCTCTCCAGCTTCCCCGAGGAGGTTCAAATGATGGTGGAAGACCTCCCCTTTGAGGGGACAAAATTATTTGCTGAAAAGACTGATGCCTCCCTCCAGAGGTTAAAAGATTCGAAGGCCACTCTTCGATCCCTCAGGATCCCTTGTGGATACCCAGCTGAATACAGTAGGGTTACCATTCGTCCAGATTTACCCGGACATGTCCTCCTTTTGTGTGCTAAAAATAGCGTCCGGGGGGAATTTGTAAAGCACTCAAAATGTCCGGGATTTCCCCCTCCCCTGGCAGAGCAGAGCAAGCGGCTGGGAGGGCTGCAGGAAAGTCCCGGGCTGGACTCCGGAGCAGCTTCCTCCTCCCACCCCCCCCCCCTGCATTCTGAGCCGGCCGGCAGCTCCTCCTCCTGCAGCCCGCTCCGGCAACCCTGTGCAGGGCCAGGGACCGGGTTTTGTGTTGTGCAGGGGAGCTCAGCCATGTGTCCGGCTGGCACAGAGCCCAACACCCTGTTCTGAGCAGCAGGGTAAGGGGGGGCAGGAGAAGGGACAGGAAGGTTCTGGAGGGGGCAGTCAAGAAACGGGTGGGGGCTTTTGGAGGGGAGTGGAGAAAGTTTTGGGCAGTCAGGGTACAGGTAGGGGGTAGGGTCCTGGGGGGCAGTTGGGGGTGGGTCTTAGGAGGGGGCAGTTAGGGGACAAGGAACAGGGAGTCTTAGGTAGGGGGTGGGGTTCTGGAGGGCAGTTAGGAGCAGGGGTCCCAGGAGGGGGCAGTCAGGGGACAAGGAGCGGGGGGTAGGGGGCTGGGAGTTCTGGGGGGGAGCTGTCAGGGGGCAGGAGTGGGGAGAGGGATCGGAGCAGTCAGGGGACAGGGAGCAGAGGGGTTTAGATGGGTTGGGAGTTCTGGGGGGGCTGTCAGGGGGCAGGAGTGTGGAGAGGGATCGGAGCAGTCAGGGGACAGGGAGCAGAGGGGTTTAGATGGGTTGGGAGTTCTGGGGGGGGGCTGTCAGGGGGTGGGGAGTGGTTGGATGGGGCGTGGGAGTCCCAGGGGTCTGTCTGGGGGTGGGGGTGTGGATAAGGGTTGGGGCAGTCAGGGGACAAGAGGCAAGGAGGCTTAGATAGGGAGTGGAGTCCCGGGGGGCAGTTAGGGGCAGGGGTCCCAGGAGGGGGCAGTCAGGGGACAAGGAACGGGGGGAGGGTTGGGGGTTCTGGGGGGGCGGGAAGTGGGAGGGGCAGGGGCGGGGCTCCTCCCGTCCTCTTTTTTGCTTGTTGAAATATGGTAACCCTAGAATACAGTGATGCGGTGTATCACGGGAACCCTTAAGTCGACTCCAATGCCATGGCTACCTGTTCTGTCTAACATCACTCCCCCACTGATACGCCAAACTGCTGTGACATTCCACAAAGCTCAGCGAATCCGAGAAAACAGATGTTTTCCTATCCATCAAGACGTTGATAACGCCCAACTCCCCCACAGCGTCTTGCAAGCTTGCAACAAAGAGCACCTACACAGTAGTTTCATATATACCTATTGTGGATGCCAAAGCAGCTGACATGAAAGAAAGAATGGAGATCTCCTCTCTCCTAGAACTGGAAGGGACCTTGAAAGGTCATTGAGTCCAGCCCCCTGCCTTCACTAGCAGGACCAAGTACTGATTTTGCCCCAGATCCCTAAGTGGCCCCCTCAAGGATTGAACTCACAACGCTGGGTTTAGCAGGCCAATGCTCAAACCACTGAGCTATTCCTCCCCCCATATGGCCACAATCTATACCACAATGCTGAAATGTAAGGAAATGACAGCCGCATGCCATTCAGATCATGGATCAACAGCTGAAGGCTGTTGCTCAGCAAGTGAAATGGACTCTCCCAAATGAACTTAATACCAATGTGATTTTTCTGGTTGGTTTTCACGCCCCATGCTGCTTTACTGCATGTATTGGGAAATTTGGGGGAAAAACAGGATTGCGAGACCTTCTCATTGATTCTGATGTATTTGCAGTGCGTACTGCAGGTCAAATGATTGCTAGTTAGCAATTCAGTCATGCTCTATGTGCCTTACTTCTAGCATTTGAGGCCCTGAGTGCTCTGGAACTTTATTCATTTGTTCAATGGTGTGAGCAAGGAAGAGGGACTCCTGTAGTTCCAGGGTTTGTCTGGCAAATGTTGGCTGATGCTCAAAAGGTGTTTGAATCTGAAGATACCGAGTCCTTTCAACATGTTGTTAAAGAGACGATGCTGTGACTCAGCATATGCTACCGCTACTGGAGGAATGTCAGATAAGGGGGTATGCCAAGCCTTCTACATTCAAATTCTGGGATTGTTTTCTCCGGGTTATGCAGATACTGCTTCTAAATGTCTGTGCAGAGTGAGAGGAGGATTGGAAACTTCACCTACATTCACACACAGTATACCAGGCTGCCATGTTCTTTTACTGCAGACAGGCCCAACTATGCCAGGTGGATACCAATCTACATTCTTCATATGTTAAATCTCCCTGAAGAAGTACTCAGTGCCTTTGAATCTGGGGCATTTGTTGTGCGTCAGACTCCTGGTTCTTTCAGCAGAATTTGGAGTTGTCGTGGTCGTCGTCTTCTTTTGTATGGCTGGTGTAGAGCAGCAACTACAATTTCACCTGAAGTTGATTGAGTGAAATAGCTACATCAGGAGTAGCAGAATTTATTGCAATAATGCCTCCTTCATATTTATAAATTGGGCAGTAGGTAGTGATATGTTCAATGGTCTGTTGTGAAGAAACACACTCGCACACTGGGGAGTCCTTGATTTTCCATTTGTGCAATAGATGTCCGCATCTGCCATGGTTGGTTTGGATTCAGTTCAGAGTTGACCAAAATGACTGTGGAATGTCAAACCCAGGAACCTTCTGTGTGGGATCTGGCTTATTTTTTATGTCTTGTTTAGATAAATTCATGGAGGATAGGTCCATCAATGGCTATTAGCCAGGATGGGCAGGGGTGGGCAACAGGGGATGGATCACTTGATCATTATCTGTTCTGTTCATTCCCTCTGGGGCACCTGGCATTGGCCACTGTTGGAAGACAGGGTACTGGTCTAGATGGACCCTTGATCTGACCCAGTATGGCCATTCTTATGTTCTTATACACCTGGATACAAAAGAAAGTACAACCCTCAGCAAGCATTCAAGCCTCACTCACAGTGCTCATCTCAATACTCATCCCAGTATCCATCTCAATATCCACAGAGATCGTAAGACCCTCAGAGGAAGAAGCCCACGTTCTGCAGACGAAAGTCATCGGTATCTCAACAAACTTTCTCTCAGCCCTCCATCTCACAGAGACAGTTTTGAAGGGTTGATCAAGGTGCCTGTAGAACACTTTCCCCCTTTCATGCTGGAAAACCTCACTCATCCCTTCAAAGATCGTCTCCCCTTATTCCGCAGCACCTGGGACCAGATCAACTTCAAGAAATAGGTGTTGGAGATCATCCAAGATGGAAGCTCCATCTATTTCTCCTCCCTCCCAAACACCCTTCCCAGTCCCTCTTCAGTGACCCTTCTCACAAGAGCGTTCTACATCAGGAGATAAACCACCTCCTCAGCGTAGGAGCCATAGAGCCAGTGCCCACACTTCTAGTTTCATTACTTCCTGATATTGAATTAAAAAGGGGGTTGCAGACCCATACTGGACTTCAGAGCACTCAACAAGTTTATCAAGCCTCAGAAGTTCAAGATGGTCACATTATCTACGATCATTCCAGTGTTAGAAAAAAGGAGACTGGTTCTCTGCCCTCAACCTCCAAGATGCTTATTTTCACATCTCGATCATACTGAGCCACACAGACGTTACCTCAGGTTCATGCTAGGCCAAGACCACTACTAATACAGAGTACTCCCTTTTGGCCTCTCATCAGCCCCAAGAGTATTCTCCAAGGTCCTCTCGGTAATGGCGGCCCACTTACGCTGTCAAGTCGTCATGATTTATCCTTACCTGGATGACTGCCTTCTCAGGGCATGGTCCTTCACAGAGGCCCAGTGAGTCACTCAGACCACATTGGACCTGTTTCAGAATCTGGGCTTACAGATCAATGAACAAAAATGAACTTTAACCACCAGTACAGAGTCTAGAATTCATAGGAGCCAACCTTGACTCCATTCAGGTGAAAGCACTCTTCCCACATCGCAGATTTCTCAGTCTCTCCTTGTTGATAGAGAGAGTACAATCCAGCCCCCAAATTTCAGCCAAACATTGCCTTCAGGTCCTGGGGCACATGGGTGTGGGCACATCGGTTATTGCTCATGCCAGATTATGCATGAGATACCTCCAAGCATGGTTTGGTTCGGTTTACAGGCCAAACAGAGACAACATAAGCAAACTACCGTCGATGCCCACTAGGGTTGAGCAATCCTTGGACTGGTGGAAGGATCCAGTAAATGTCTGTACAAGAATCCCATTTATTCGGTCTTACATTGGTGGTGAGGAATAGAGATGGGCATCTCTCATAGGATGGGGTGCGCATCTCAATGGTCGCATAATACTGGGTAAATGGTATCCAGACAAGACATGCCTCCACATCAACCTGCTCGAACGCAGACTGGTCAAAAACATGTGCACTCAGTTCCTCCCACTGATCAAAGACACGCACACAAGGGTCATGATGGACAATATGACCTGCATTTATTACATAAACCATCAGGGAGGCGCCAGGTCTCATTACCTGTCTGTAGATACACTAAAACTATGGCACTGGTGCATCTCCCACAATATCTTAATATCAGCGGCCTACTTATCAGGAGTACACAACACAATGGAGGACCGTCTCAACCGCAAATTCCCACATGACCATGAATGGGAGGCGATAGATTTGGTGGTACTCCACCACATATTCCGACAATGGGAGACACTGATAATAGACCTATTTACTACTTACCAGAATAAGAAATGTCCACCGTACTGCTCCAGAGCCGGGATTGGACAACACTCCATGGGAGAGGCCCTCCTCCTTCCATGGGACAAGAGTCTTCTTTACGCCTTTCCCCAATTCCCTCTATAGCTGAAATAAAGAGCAAGCATCCTACTAGTTGCTCCCACCTGGCCCAGATAGACGATGTATCCTTACCTGTCCCAGTTGGCAGTATGTCCACTGATGACTCTTCCAATCACTCCTTACCTTCTGTTGCAGATCAAGAGATGCACTCTCCATCCCAACCTGTGGATTCTGTGGCTCAAAGCCTGGCTCCTTCATGGTTCCAGCAGTGACAAAATGGTCGATGTTGGTATGGTGGGTCCCACGCTTTTCTTGGTTGGGGGGCTAAGACACCGCCGCTTGCCCCTGCTCTTAGGGCACCGAGGGCCCTGCCAGTGGTCCGGGAAGGTGGTAGAATAGGGAAGCGGGGGAAGGGTCTGGGTTTGCTCCTCATTCTGAGCCCCAGCCTCTCTCAACTCCTGCGGGTTTCTTACTCTCTTCCCTTTTGGGTAGGGTTACCCTCAGTCCTTGATGCTGTGGGAGGGAGTCTGGTAAACTCTGATATTGTTGGTTTCGTGCTGCATTTTTCCAGTAATTCTTCCTTGAGATGGCCCATGAAGAGGTTGGTATATTAGGGAGATGATGAAATAGAGGAGTTTGGCAATGTGTAAGGGTGGATTTCTGAGTGTTGTATGTTATCTTGTTTGGTGTTTGAGGCAGACAGCTATGCTGTCATGGTGAGGGATGTTGGTATATTGGGAGGTGACATCCATGGTGGCAAGGATTGTGTTCTGGGAGGGTTGTTAATGTTGCAGAGTTTCTGGAGGAAGTTGGTAGTATCTCGGAGGAAGCTGGCTCTTTGTGTGGTGAGTGGTTTGAGGATGGTTTCTGCGAGTCCTGATATTCTTTCAGTAAGAGTTTTGTGGCCAGATATGATGGGTCTGCCTGGGATCCCTTGTTAGTGTATGTTGGCAAACATGTAGATGGTCCCAGGGGTGAGTTTGTGGAGGATGAGTTTATAGAGTTTTTTTTTCTTGGAGTTGTTTTGGGGAAGGATTTAATGGTATCTTTAAACTCCTGTGTGAATTGTGGTGTGTGGTTGCCTTTGAGTTCTTTATAGTAGCTAGTGTCAGAGATTTTTCTGTTGGCCTCGTTGATGTGGTCTTCATGATTAAGGACTACAATGGTGTACCCTATATCTGCTGGTTTGATCACCATCTGGTAGTTTGATTTCAGGGACTGTATAGCTATCCTCTCGGTGATACAGTCACTGTGGTCGATGTAATATTTGTTGAGGATTTCACAGTCAATTTTTTTCCTGAAACAATTGATATAATGATCCATCGTGTGGTTTAGTCTGCTGGGCGGTGTCCAGTCAGATTTTTTTTTTATGACTTTTGGTGGGGATGTTTTAGTTGTGGTTATGAAAGAATTCCTTGAGGCAGAGTCATCTGAAGTATTCTTCTAATTCTCCACATGTTAGTATAGTATCAAATTCTGTGTTGGGGAAGAAAATTCATTTCTCTGGAGAATACAGATACCCCTTACCAGAATGAAGTAGCTTTGATAGGTTCATGATGTGTAATGTCAGTATGGTGGGTCATTATGTCTTGATTTCTCCCGGGGTGGTGATCTGTTGGTGATGGTGATTGTTGTAGTTGGTTCCACTTTTTTTGCTTTTGTGTTGGATGGCTTTCATCAGGGTTTTTTTTTTTTTAATAGTTGTTTTGGGTTTACTGTGTGATCTCCAGGCAAGTTTCCTGATTTTCTTTTCTTCGGTTGTTAGGAGAATTTTATGATTTCTTGTTTGAGGTGGTCTCTTCTGGAGTATATATGGTGCAGGAGATGGTTCCTGAGTTTTTCTGAGTTCCTTCTGCAAAACTGTTCTGCATATTTGGAATTGGATGTAGTGGTCAAGGGATTATAAATGTTGAGTCCTCTGGGGATGGTATTGTGTTTCTTGCATTTACTCAGAAGGTGATGTCGCTGCTCAGTCTGACTTCATGTTGTGAAGTTTCCGTTTTACATGACAAAATTTGATATCTTCCATAGTTGTTTGCAGTGTTGTTGTAGTTGTGTTGGTCCCAGGATATTGAGAGAGACAAGGTAGGTGAGGTAATACCTTTTCATTAATCTTAGTTATTTTGCTTGGACATAATCTAGAGCACTGTACCAAAACTGGTGTTTTTCATGATAACCACAGTTAGAGTTGCCAATTTTGGTTGGACATATTCCTGGAGGTTTCATCACATGACATCATCTTTAATTCCTGGGGACTTCAGGGCAGTCCTGGAGGGTTGGCAACCCTAAGTGTGTTTTCTGTATTACTCAGATAAATATTTAAATTTGTAGTACAAGAGGTGATCCGTGTCTGTAGCAGAATTTAAAATAATCACAGCAAAAGGTACAAGCTGGAAAGTGTGGTTGCTTTGGAGGTGGAGATAGGAAAAGATAATCAAGGCTAGTTTAAGCAAATCTGTGGAAACCTGTCAAGCCATTGCATTACCAAGCTCTCCACTCTGGCCCTCGATGCAAGCCCCCCTCCCCGGCAGGCAGGGCTACCCGGAACGCAGGGGCTTTAGGGGCTGCAGGGCCCTGGGCTAAGGGGGCCCCGGCCTGCAGCTCTAAAGCCCCTTTTGGAATGCGGACCTGCGAGCACGGGCCGGAGGACTCAGGAGGCGCAGGGGCAGCCTCGCAGCCAGCGTCTGGAGAGAAGCGGCACTTTCCCCTTCAAAGTGCCGCTTCTCTCCGGCCGGGGGGAAAGGGGCAGCTTCCCAGCTTGCTCGCTCCCTCCCTCCCAGAAAGTCCTAAGCGCTGCCAAACAGCTGTTTGGCAGCGGGGGAAGCGCTGGGAGGGAGGAAGGGAGGCGGAGAAGAGGAACTTGTAAAGTCAGCCAAACGATGTTATAAGGGAGCATTGCACAACTTTATACGAGTATGTTCCCTAATGGAGCAGCAACGTAACTTTGAAACAATGTTAAGCGGGAGGACGTTAAGTGAGGTGTTACTGTACTCCAGAAAGCCTTTGCTCCAGATGTCATCCCCATGGATTGATTTAGCTTTTGAAAGATTAGTTAGCAGCAGTTTTAGACTTTGATAGATATTTTTGTAGCATTCAGTCTAGTCTGAGATAAAACTAATTTGCCTTTACTAAAAACAAAAAAATAAAAAATGTACAATTACTCTGCTAAGTCAGGCTATGAATTTGAGAGGCAGTCAGTGATTTGGAATAACAGAATGCAGTGTGTGAGTAAAGCTCTAAGGCACTTTGTGCTGCTCTTCCAGCATTAAAAAAGGGGGTGATTTTTAAAAATGAAAATCTTTGCTGAGATGTGTGCCTCATTTTTGAAGCAGAAGAGCGGCTGAACAGTTCCAGCTCTGCATGAAGCCTAGAAACACCTTCTAGGTAAAACTTTCTACAATAAAGACTGGCTACCGGGCCTCAAACCTGATTTGGAGGGACCACGCTGATGGTGAAAAGGAAGGTCTGTCTCCATGCTCAGTTGTGGTGAAATCCTGGCCCCATAGAACTGCTCAGGAGTTTTGCTATTGACTTCAATGGGGCCAGGATTTCACCCTTGGTCTTTGGCCTCTTTGAGACTGGCAGCATAGGTGCCAGTTGTGCTGGTGTTTTTGCCATTGAACGTTTGCTCAGTAGAAACTGGAATGAGACCATTAAATTTATTTCACTCACATCACAGACCAGCCAACTTTTAGTGATGTAGAGTTGACAAGCTTTGTATTCTGAGATGTCTGTGAGATTTGGGAAATCAGTCTGTACAACTTCTGAATTCTGGTTGATATTATGAACTGTTGCTATCAAAATTGCTGTTGTCATGAATAATACTCTCTGTGTGTGTTTGCCATGGGCTGGCAAGGTGCTGTAATGTCCCTGCCAGACCGGGGACAATGGTGCATTGTGAGAACTCAGTGACCACCTGTTCAGGATAAAGCTTTTTAGGACAAGAGGTTTGCTTGAGCTTGGAGAAGATACCGTCTCCTCCTCTCTGAAGGGAAGTGGAGAGCCGTAGAGAGTTATCAAAGCAGGACAAAGAGACGGGTGATCCCCCCCAAAAAAAGGTTGTAAAAGGACTCACATGGGGAACATCCACAGAGCGCGACAGGAAGTTTGAGCAGGAGGAAGGGAATGGATTGGCCAAAGTCGGAGTAAATGAGCCAGAGGAGAAACTCCTGTGTTTCAGCACAAAACAGTGCTGAAAGTGTACAAGTGACTCACTGCAATAAAAGGATGCTGGACAGCCCCAGTGATCTCTTCGGGGTCTTTGGCCATTTGCACCAGCTCAAGATGGTGGAAACTGCTGCAGGAGTCTGATGAGTTGGAGGAACCCTGCCTACCTGAGCATAGATGGTTCTCCAAGAACACCTCAGGAAAGGGTGAGCTAGAGCAGTGGTTCCCAACCTTTCCAGACTACTGTACAGGAGTCTGATTTGTCTTGCATACCCCAAGTTTCACCTCACTTAAAAACTCCTTGCTTACAACATCAGACATAGAAATACAAAAGTGTCACTACTGCTGAAAAATTGCTGACTTTCTCATTTTTACCATATAACTATAAAATAAATCAATCGGAATATTAAAAATATTGTACTTACTGTTCAGTGTATAATTTATTGAGCAGTATAAAAAAGTAATTGTATGAAGTTTTAGTTTGTACTGATTTTGCTGGTGCTTCATACGTAGTCTGTTGTAAAACTAGACAAATATCTAGATGAGTTGATGTCCCCTGAAAGATCTCTGCGTACCCCCAGGGGTACACGTACCCCTAGTTGAGAACCACTGAGCTAGAGTGAGGGGCACTGCATTCAGGATGTTTGTTGTTTTCTATATGATCTGTACGTTCTCTGTATTTCTTGTGCTTAAGTAAAGAGCAATAGTGACTTCTGTGCAAAGGGTCAGTGTGTTATGTGCTACACTTACCACGTGGCTCCTTGAAGGGGTAACCAGAAGGCTCACCGCTAGGAGTAGAGTTCTAGGAGAGGGTGTGGTTAAGCTACTGGGGTATCTTGAGGGTTAGCACTGGTTCTGGGGCCTAAGCTGTGGGGCTCCATTTTCATGAAGGGGTAACAGATTGAGAGTCGGTGCCCAGGAAATATGCCAGAGGTGAAGGGAGGAAACAGTACAGCAGCGTGGTGAGACCCAGAGAGGTCAGTGTCTGGATCCCCTTATGCTCGTCTGGTGAGCCACCGGCAGGAGGTGCCCAACCAGCTCTGTGGCAGTCCAGTCCCCAAATGGTTTATTTTGTTTGTTTTTTGTTTGTTTTTTAATCCTAAAAGAAAACTTAATTTCCTTCCCTTGATGTTGGAGTTTCTCGGTGTGCCCCTTTTCCTAGTAATAGGGTCCATTCTGGGATTGTAGGTGACGCTGAGCAAAGCTGAACATTTAAACTATCCTAAAGAAATTTTTTTTCAATGGACTTCTTATTCAGAAAGAAAGTGCTAACAAAACTCCTATTTTTTTCCAGCTCCCACTTTCGGAGTTTGCATTATTTTGCCAGCATATATTTTTTGGGTTTAATTACATTCTCTGCATTTTCAACCTGACGTATATATTTATCTTCATTTATAGAGCGCTCTTCATCCAGGGATTTCAAAGCAACTTGCAAAATTGAGTAAATGTCACTATCCTCTTATTACAGTGGAGGCAATAGAGGCACAGCGAGGTTATGTGATTTTCCTATCCTCATAGAGTGGACCAGTGACAGAGTTAGCAATAGAACTCATGTCCCATGACTACCAGTCTTGTACTTTATCCACTAGATTACGCTGCCTCCCCTGAAACATTAGAATGTAGTGCAACCTAAGTTATTTGAATCTTCCTATCAGAGGGGTAGCCATGTTAGTCTGTATCCACAAAAACAACGAGGAATCCAGTGGCACCTTAAAGTGCCACCGGACTCCTTCTTAAATCTTCCTGTTACCAAAAACAGGATCCTGGTCTCCAGCGTGTTATTTTAATTACATATTAAAAAATTCCTGAACCCCCAAACTTATTAAGTGGCCCATGACATTTGGACATCTAGGCTGTTCAGTACTTCCTTACCCATTTGTGTAATTTGCTCATCCTTAACCCCTTTAGAGTTAATAAGACAGGTTGCTGTATTCTTGTAATTGAATCTTCTAATGTGTCTGAAGCATTTTTGGCACGCACCCTGCAGCAGCAGATAAAACTGTTGCCTGTATTATCCTGGGTTACCTAGTGTTTCTGCCGTCCTCTTGTTGTGCTGTGATGGGAATCAAGAACACACCCAGCCCTGCTCCCCATCTGTTGCAGCATCAGAATCAGTAGCAGAGCCTGAACTGTTTTAATTCAGTTGCCTTTTAGGAGAGGTTTTTAATGCTGTTCTTCTATGAACATTTCAAGCCACGCTGCAGGATTTTTCAGAGCTGTAAGTCAGAATTTGTGTGAATCATCTGTGTTTTGTAAGAGACTTGTTATAAAGGGAATGGGGATTGTATTCATTTAGAAGGAGGCATGAATGCACTGCAAGACTGTGCTGGGAGCAGACATACTTAAGACAGTATGAGAAAGGTATGGTCCTCGCATATTTTGTTTTTGTCATGTTTTGTCTCTTTTGCATGCACGACTGGCAGAGTTGATGTTCTCTTTTTAGAGCATTTAATTCCAGTAGATATTTCAAGGCTGAACAAAATGTTTTTATCTAGTACAAACAATTTTGTGGGTTTTTTCCTTGCATAACTTTTCTTAGTGATTTGAAAAGAGAGATTATCTTTGTGGGGTGTGTGTATTTAATTTCTTCTGAAAACCATCTGGTCTCTGCATCCTGCAGTGTCTGTCTTCTCAAACTGCTTGTATAGGGGAAGCTGCAACTGCTACCCAGTTAGTGGCTGTTGCTACTTAACAACCACCAAAAATCCTGATTTGTTGGAAAGTTCCTTCGTTTAAATCTTATTTTGTTGATACTCGTTTTTTTCCGATTTGAGATTTGCTAAAATTTGGCTTAATAATGATTCACACTGTAGGCAACTCTGATTTCTGCTGCATATGTTTCCCTTCTGTTTTTCTTTTATGTCACCAGACTTAATGGTGAACACCCAACAATTGGCCTCTTAGGTATTGATTGCCTCCTAAAGCTCAGGCCTGTCATCTCCCAGAATCAGCCTAAAATGTAACAATTGAAAGAGGTCTAATACCTGAGTGTTACTAGAGTGCATGTGTACAAGTATTTGAAATTATTTGAGTAAAGGAGGCAATATTTGTATGTTTTGCTTATGGATTACCGTCTTTTGGCTTCTGATTCAGGCCATGCTTTCAGGTACATGGCAGGTCATGAGAACATAGGATATCTGACCTTGGAGAATTGATTTCAGTTTCAGACAGCTGCAGCCGCAGATGGGGTGAAAAGCCAAGAATGGCTGCAAAGTGGAGATTGGACTAACTAAGAGCACCTAGGGGAGATCAGAAAGATCTTAAGTGACTGAAATGTGGTTGTTAAGGACCAGGAGCATCTATCGGAAGAAGAAATTACTGAAAAGGGGATGAAATGGACCCTATTGACATGGGACCAAGCCCTTGTTTTTCCAGGTGCTGACTTGATCAACAGGGAGGCAGGAAACCCAGAAGGGGAGGAGTCTGTCATGCTTATTTTTGTCTTGGTTTTATTGTTGATTTAGTTCTTCTGTAGATTTTTAGTGGCAGGGAGCAGCGCCTCTCCACTTGCAGATGTCTGTGAACAGGTGGGTCACAGTACCACCTCACTGTCAGACAGAAAACTATGGCCACTGGCTCTGATCTAAAGAATTATTAATAGGATCCGATAGACCAAAGTTCTTCTTCGAGTGCTTGCTCATGTCCATTCCATTTTAGGTGTGTGTGCTCGCCACATGCACTGGTGCTAGAAGTTTTCCCCTCAGTGGTATCTGTAGGGGACTGGCTTTGGTGCTTTCTGGAGTGGTGCACATATGCTGCGGTATAAGGAGCACTGCTGGCTTCCCGCTCCCTCAGTTCCTTCTTACTGCCAGTGACAGTGCTGGAACGTGTCCTTGCCTCGGCAAGCTTACATCTCTCAACTGTGTCTAGTTGCGAACTTTTTATGTATAGTTGTTAAAAACGTTGGTAGTTTTATAGTTCCCTTAGCGTTAGAGTTAGTAATAGTTTGTCAGTCCCAAACGGGACTTGGCCTAGGGACAGGGAATGCCTCGGTCCCTGGGCTTCAAACCTTGTGACTGTTGTAAGAAACCCATGGCCAGTAATCTCCATAGAAGCTGTCTGAAGTATTTAGAGGACGGGTCTCAAACTCAGTTTACCTTAGGGCCAGTGCCAGTCCTCAGAGCCTCCCAGCAGGCCAATAATGTCACTGAAGATCGTGTTCAGAAAAGAAAATGGTTATCTTGTATATTTTATTTCTAATTTCTTAGAAATAATAAAACTGTCATAAAACTTTATACAATTCTTTGGCTGCCAGAGAGTTTTTAGAGTTTGCCAGACACCTGGCAACGCTCCAGTTCTGTCAGTTTGTTAATGTTTGGCCTCAGTGACTGAGCAGTTGCAACCTTCAATGTTGCAGCAAGGTGTGCATTGGACAGTTGTGTTCAGTATTTTGACTTGTTTATATTAATTGTGGAAAAAAGTGACAGTGCCTCCATGGCTGACTCTGCCTGGCGACTAGTGATGATATCTCTGTCCCTGTCCCCCAGCCAATGGGAGCTGCGGGGGGCGGCGCCTGCAGCAGACAGAGCTGGCAGCATGGCTGCATGCGTCTCTCTTCCATAGGGCGCAGTGGGGACATTCTTGGGCCGCAGATGGCCCGTGGGCCGGAACTTTGAGACCCCTGGTTTAGGGAAAACCCACGTTCGCAACAAGTGTTGCATTTGTAAGAGTTTCGGACCGCGGACCAAAAAAGGAGCGTGACATTCGTCTCCGAGTGCTCCTTATGGAGTTGGCCCTTGCACCAGCCTTGGAGCCGATGAGATCGGACTCTGCTCCTAGCACTGCGGCCTCGGTGCAGAGCATGCCACCGTCACTGACCTCAGACTGGTGCCGATCCCCATCCCCAGTACGGGCTAAAAAACAACGAAAGGCCGGGAGTGGGGACGTTCTTTTACGTCCTGTAAAGAGAAGGAGAGAGCCGGCGGAGAGCAAAGACCCGCACGGGGCAGCTCTGGATAGTGGCCAGGCTCCGACTCCCACTGAGTGGTCAAGCCCACTCCAAGACCCACCCGCCACCCCGGGAAGTGGCAGAGGCACTCAGCGTGTGGCAGTGCCACCCAGGCTGGCGGCCTTTCAGGCCGCTAAGGACATACTGTCCCTTCCAGTGCCGCCCATGCTGACTGCTGAGGTGCCTCATTCAAGGGGAAAACCTGCCCTGGGACCCTTCCATTTGATTCCCTTCCTTGCTATTATAACAGGTTTGATTTAATTATTTCCAAACTATGCCTGTTACATAGATTCCAGTACGGTGATTAATATCTCCCATGATGATGAATAACCCCACTTGTCATCTTGCTCCATTTGGCTGATTGTTCTTCTAGGTACAAGTTTTTATGAATGGATTAATATTTTAGTCACGTGTTTGTGTTGGCTCCAGGGCTGTCACCGTCTTTAAGACCTCTTGAAGAAAAGAACAGATCCCAGTGTACAGTAGGAATCTGAGTCAGCTCTAAGCAATTGCCATGGGACTATGTTAGGAGGCACAGTGTTGTCAGAGATACTATTCTTTGAATGTTTTTCCTAGATCTGAGACCATGACCCCGTGTGTGAAAAGATCTGACAGAAGAGTACAGGGTGTTAACTGGGTGTCCTGGCCAAATTCCAACTGGGATAACAACTAAGCTTCTTACATTTTAAATTCCTCTATTGTTTCAAACAGATGCATTATTCCTCAAGTTTCCGTAAAAAAGATCTGTGATAAGTAGCATTACTGGTGCAGAATGGCTGCTGCGTTTCCATGGGGCAATGTTGTGTAATGATTCCATTATTATTGTTGTTGTTTATTATAGTGTATTACATCAGCACCTAGAGGTCCCAGCAGATATCAGGGCCCCATTGTGTTAGCCATTGTACGAACATATAGACCATTTTGTCAAGAGCTTACATTCTAAATGAAGAAAACAGACAAGGATGAGCGAAAGGAAGTAATATTATCCCTATTTTACAGACGGTAAAGAGATGCAGAGATTAAGTGACCCACCCAAGGTCAAATGGGAAGTCTGTGGCGGAACTGGGAACTGAACCCAGATCTCTGAGTGCCAGTCCACTATTTTAATTTCAAAACTATCATGTGCTGTGCATAAAGTTTATACAATGGTTTGGGCTCCTGAAGGATGGAAGGTGCTAATGTTGTTTATTTTTATTAGATGGCTCCATCAACTCGAAAAAATAATAAAAATACCTAATCCCCTCCCCACAACTGAGTTTAGTTACATCAGTTCTCATTTGCTGTCGGATCAAAGCCTGGGAGGTTAGGATTTGTGGCCTGTGGTTTTGTCTCACAAAGGTGCAGCTTGAAGGGTTTGATGTCTTGTCAGCTGATTTTAAGGCAGATGTAGGCCAAATGCTGTAACTTTTACTATGCCCTGCAGATGCTCTGATTAGAGCTTCTTTTTCCTGATTTGTTGAGGTTGTTTTTTCAGCTCCAAGAAACAGCACCATTACATACAGAGGGAAGTAGAGGAGTGAGAGAGAGTGTGAGAGAAGACATCCTCACTGGGACCTAGAATGGAATTTGCAGTGCTCCATGTCTGTTTGGCCCAGATACCAGAAGAACAAGATCACTCTACATGCGACATGACAAGAGACCACTATATGTAGTATATTATTATATGTCTGGTGCTGTAAGTGTACACAGAGCTATGCCAAACAGATAACAAGTTCCATGCCCCAAAGAGTTTGTGTTCTGTGGGAAAAGGAGGATACGGAACAATGCAGCACAAAGGTATGGTGGTAAATGATCATTCTGCAGAGGGTCCTTCCCAGGTGGTTCCATTAGTAATCTGACTCTGATCTTCTTTCCACAGCATGTGTGGCCTTAGCTTCCCTAGTTTGTTTCTTTCTGTCTGTCTGTCACTTCCATGCATCTTCTTCCCTATTAGATGAAGGGACCAGTTGATCAGAGGGGTCTAGTCTCCTACCTAGAAACTTTAATGTCCCCTTTTTACAGTAAGCAAACTCTCTCCTAATCATTAGGATTATTCATAGCAATTAACTAAAAAGAATGTAAAAAGCAGTCAACGAACAGCTGTCTTCCTAAACACTCTAGTCTTAGTCTCTAAGGTGCCACAAGTACTCTTGTTCTTTTTGTCTTCCTAAACACTCTGGGCTAGAAAAACAGTACATCAGACACACAGACACGCACAGACGATAAATTCCTATAGCAATTTCTTGGTTAAAGCTCCTGTTGACATCAGTGGGGAGCGTTTTCCTTGAGGAAATACTTCTCTAGAAGATTTGCTGCGTAGTGAATGAGGAAATCAAAGTATAAAGTACAGCCTTTTTTCTTTAAATAGAAGCTAAAGTACTGAGATACTTTTGAAGCACTCCTGATGTGACCCTGTCTAGAGAACCTATCTTAAGAACATAAGAACCGCCATACCGGATCAGACCAAGGGTCCATCCAGCCCAGCATCCTGTCTGCTGACAGTGGGCAATGCCAGGTGCCCCAGAGGGAGTGAACCTAACAGTCAGTGATCAAGTGACCTCTCTCCTGCCATCCATCTCCACCCTCTGACAAACAGAGGTTAGGGACACCATTCCTTACCCATCCTGGCTAATAGCCATTAATGAACTTAACCTCCATGAATTTATCTAGTTCTCTTTTAAACTCTGTTATAGTCCTAGCCTTCACAACCTCCACAGGCAAGGAGTTCCACAGGTTGACTGTGCGCTATGTGAAGAAGAACTTCCTTTTATTTGTTTTAAATCTGCTGCCCATTAATTTCATTTGGTGGCTCTAGTTCTTATATTATGGGAACAAGTAAATAACTTTTCCTTATTCACTTTCTCCACATCACTCATGATTTTATATACCTCTAACATATCCCCCCTTAGTCTCCTCTTTTCCAAGCTGAAAAGTCCTAGCCTCTTCAATCTCTCCTCATATGGGACCCGTTCCAAACCCCTAATCATTTTAGTTGCCCTTCTCTGAACCTTTTCTAATGCCAATATACCCTTTTTGAGATGAGGAGACCACATCTTTACACAGTATTCAAGATGTGGGTGTACCATGGATTTATATAAGGGCAATAAGATATACTCCATCTTATTCTCTATCCCTTTTTTAATGATTCCTAACATCTTGTTTGCTTTTTTGACCGCCGCTGCACACTGCATGGACGTCTTCAGAGAACTATCTACGATGACTCCAAGATCTTTCTTGATTAGTTGTAGCTAAATTAGCCCCCATTATATTGTATGTATAGTTGGGGTTATTTTTTCCAATGTGCATTACTTTACATTTATCCACATTAAATTTCATTTTCCATTTTGTTGCCCAATCACTTAGTTTTGTGAGATCTTTTTGAAGTTTTTCACAGTCTGCTTTGGTCTTAACTATCTTGAGCAGTTTAGTATCGTCTGCAAACTTTGCCACTTCACTGTTTACCCCTTTCTCCAGATCATTTATGAATAAATTTAATAGGATTGGTCCTAGGACTGACCCTTGGGGAACACCACTAGTTACCCCTCTCCATTCTGAAAATTTACCATTTATTCCTACCGTTTGTTCCATGTCTTTTTAACCAGTTCTCAATCCATGAAAGCATCTTCCCTCTTATCCCATGACAACTTAATTTACGTAAGAGCCTTTGGTGAGGGACCTTGTCAAAGGCTTTCTGGAAATCTAAGTACACTATGTCCACTGGATCCCCTTGTCCACATATTTGTTGACCCTTTCATAGAACTTTAAAAGATTAGTAAGACATGATTTCCCTTCACAGAAACCATGTTGACTTTTGCCCAACAAGTTATGTTCTTCTATGTGTCTGACAATTTTATTCTTTACTATTGTTTCAACTAATTTGCCTGGTACTGATGTTAGACTTACCGGTCTGTAATTGCCGGGATCACCTCTAGAGCCCTTTTTAAATATTGGCATTACATTAGCTATCTTCCAGTCATTGGGTACAGAAGCCGATTTAAAGGACAGGTTACAAACCCTAGTTAATAGTTCTGCAATTTCACATTTGAGTTCTTTCGGAACTCTTGGGTGAATGCCATCTGGTCCCGGTGACTTGTTACTGTTAAGTTTATCAATTAATTCCAAAGCCACCTCTAGTGACACTTCAATCTGTGACAATTCCTCAGATTTGTCACCTACAAAAGCCGGCTCCGGTTTGGGAATCTCCCTAACATCCTCAGCCGTGAAGACTGAAGCACAGAATTCATTTAGTTTCTCCACAATGACTTTATCGTCTTTAAGTGCTCCTTTTGTATCTCGATCGTCCAGGGGTCCCACTGGTTATTTAGCAGGCTTCCTGCTTCTGATGTACTTAAAAAACATTTTGTTATTATCTTTTGAGTTTTTGGCTAGCTGTTCTTCAAACTCCTTTTTGGCATTTCTTATTACATTTTTACATTTCGGCAGTGTTTATGCTCCTTTCTATTTACCTCACTAGGATTCGACTTCCACTTTTAAAAAGATGCCTTTTTAATCTCTCACTGCTTCTTTTACATGGTTGTTAAACCACAGTGGCTCTTTTTTAGTTCTTTTACTGTGTTTTTTAATTTGGGGTATACATTTAAGTTGGGCCTCTATTATGGTGTCTTTGAAAAGTGTCCATGCAGCTTGCAGGAATTTCACTCTAGTCTCTGTACCTTTTAATTTCTGTTTAATTAACCTCCTCATTTTTGTATACTTCCCCTTTCTGAAATTAAATGCCACAGTGTTGGGCTGTTGAGGTGTTCTTCCCACCACAGGAATGTTAAATGTTGTTATATTGTGGTCATTATTTCTAAGCAGTCCTGTTATAGTTACTTCTTGGAGCAGATCCTGTGCTCCACTCAGGCCTAAATCAAGAATTGCCTCTCCCCTTGTGGGTTCCTACGTCAGCTGCTCCAAGAAGCAGTCTCTGCATTTTGTCCTGAGGTAACATACCCAGTCAATATGGGGATAATTTAATACCCCACTGTTATTGAGTTCTTCATTTTGATAGCCTCCCTAATCTCCCTTAACATTTCATTGTCACTATCACTGTCCTGGTCAGGTGGGCGATAATAGATCCCTACTGTTATATTCTTATTAGAGCATGGAATTACTATCCATAGAGATTCCATATAACATGTGGATTAATTTAAGATTTTTACTTCATTTGAGTCTATATTTTCTTTCACATATAATGCCACTCCCTGCCGCACAACCTGTTCTGTCCTTCCGATATATTTTGTATCTCGGAATCATTGTGTCCCATTGATTGTCCTCACTCCACCAGGTTTCTGTGATGCCAATTATATCAATATCCTCCTTCAACACGAGGCACTCTAGTTCACCCATCTTATTATTTAGACTTCTAGCATTTGTGGACAAGCACTTTAAAAACTTGTCAGTGTTTATTCGTCTGCTCTTTTCTGATGCGTCAGATTCTTTTTTATATGAATGTTTCTCATCTGATCTGGCCCATACTTTATCCTCTTCCATCCTCTCCTCCTGACTAAAACCTAGAGATCTCTATCAATAGACTCTCCTCTAAGAGAAGTCTCTGTCCGAGCCACGTGCTCCTCTGCAGCAATCGGCTTTTCCCCATCTCTTAGTTTAAAAACTGCTCCGCAACCTTTTTAATGTTAAGTGCCAGCAGTCTGGATCCACTTTGGTTTAGGTGGAGCCCATCCTTCCTGTATAGGCTCCCCCTATCCCAAAAGTTTCCTCAGTTCCTAATAAATCTAACCCCCCTCCTCCCTGCACCATCGTCTCATCTACGCATTGAGTCTCTGAAGCTCTGCCTGTCTACCTGGCCCTGCATGTGGAACTGGAAGTATTTCTGAGAATGCCACCATAGAGGTCCTGGATTTCAGTCTCTCCTAGCAGCCTAAATTTGGCCTCCAGGACGTCTCTCCTACCCTGCCCTATGTCATTGGTACCTACATGTACCACGATCACCGGCTCCTCCCCAGCACTACACATAAGTCTATCTAGATGCCTCGAGAGATCCGCAACCTTTGCACCAGGCAGGCAAGTCACCATACGGTTCTCCCGGTCATCACAAACCCAGCTATCTGTTTCTAATGATCAAATCTCCCATTACTAACACCTGCCCTTTCCTAATGACTGGAGTTTCCTCCCCCAGAGAGGTAACCTCAGTGCGAGAGGATACCCCCAACATCATCTGGAAGGAGGGTCCCAACTATGGGAAGGTTTCCCTCTGCTCCCATTGACTGCTTTCCTTCCCTGAGCCTTTTATCCTCCTTAACAGCGCAGGTGGTGGGACAAATGTACAGTGTCCCGGAAACCCTCATCAACATACCTCTCTGCCTCCCTTAGCTCCTCCGGTTCCGCCACCCTGGCCTCCAAAGCCCGTACGCGGTCTCTGAGGGCCAGGAGCTCCTTGCACAGATACGCCACCCGCCCACAGGGCAGATAATCATACATGCTACACTGAGCACAATAAACAGGATAGCCCCCACTCTGCTGCTGGGCTTCTGCCTGCATTCTCTCCTACAGCTACCTAGGTTAATGATAGGTTTTTGTTTAAATCAAGAAGTTTTGATTATAGTTTAGTTTAAAAGTTTTAAAGAATAGCAAGTGTACCTCGCCCCCTTCCCACTCCCCTTCCAAACTCCCTCTCGAAACTCCCTGTTACTGGCCCCTGGTCATTGACTCACTGCTTTATAAAGCCCTGGCCTCCCTGATAGCCCCGCCTCCTGACTAAGGCTCAGCCAATGAACAGAGGCTTCTAGATTTCAAACCTTGTTTAGAAGCTCACAGCTTCCAACTGCCGGCCACAGCACACGGTCCTTCAGACAGACACAAGCTCAGCACACAGCAAGTAACCCCCAAACACAAACACACACTACAGACAGCCACTTACCTCAAGGGTCCCGTATTTGCTTCTCCTTCACTTGGAGAACTCCCTCTCTAAACTCCCTGTTATATCTTCTTTATATTCAGAGGGGTAGCCGTGTTAGTCTGAATCCGTAAAAAGCAACAGAGGGTCCTGTGGCACCTTTGAGACTAACAGAAGTATTGGGAGCATAAGCTTTCGTGGGTAAGAACCTCACTTCTTCAGATGCAAGGGAGGCTCTGTTGCTTCTTTATATTGGCACCCATCGCTATAGTATCCCAAGTGTTTCCACTATGTTTGGACACAGTTATCTTTTGTCAACTTTAATGATCTCTTGCTGCCGGTAGTTTTGTTGTTTAACTATTTCCTGAAGCTCTACTTTGTTGAAAATATCTATCTAATCTACATAAGCTATTTCTAAGACCCCATCACAAAATTACGGTCAGCAATTACTGATAGCACTGAGCATGCCTAGAAGGGCAAGATCCCCGCAATCTCTCTCTGCTTATAGATGTGTGTTGTTTGTTTTCCTTTTAAATCCCTCAACATGCTTGTAACTGCTTCTCCTTTTCTGGAAGTTCTTCATTTTTTTCTTCCATTTTTCTCCTCTTCCGATGCCCAGCCTTCCTATTTTGGGTAGGGTCTTGAGAGAGATGTTCTGTTGGAGGGGCCTTATCACAAAGGGGGGCTGCATTGAACAGGGTTGGGTTTGGGCTTAGTTTGATCTCTTTTGCTAAGGAGTCCCATAGATGGTGTCTTGTAGTTCAGAATGCTTTGTGCCTAAGTGTGCCTGTCTATCCAATAATATGAAGGCCCCAGCATACCTGTGGTCATGGTTCCAATAGATTACTTCTGGGGGGATTCTGTGCCAAAAAATTAAAAATTCTTCACACAATATTTTTAAATTCTGCAAAAATTTGCAAATTGTATTTGTCATTATAACACTATATAATCATGCCAGTTTCAATTATTTTGGTAATTTTATTTCAAAATACTTGTCAGCAAGTATGTCTGTAACAATACAGACGCACACAAAAATTCCCCCAGGAGTAGAGAGTTAAAGAAACCCCTATGACAGCCCAGTTCCTGTTTCTCTGTTCACTGTCCCACCCAGAGCCCAACCGAGGGGCCAGACACTCCCTCCCCCGCCCTCCCAGAGCCCAGCCATGGCTCCTCCCAGCCCAGACAGTCTCCCCTCCCTATTTCCCCCAGAGCCCAGCTGTGGGCCCCAGCTCCCAGACATTCACACCCTCTATCACCCAGAGCCCAGGGATCCAGAGGGAGAAATAGCCTGATGCTCGGTCCCAGGCTTGCATGGAGTTTCTGGTGCGCTCTGCTGCCTTCTTCATTCAGGGAGTGCTGGGAACTCTCCTGTTCCCTCCCCCAGGCTTGTCTTCTGTTTGTGAGCTGGGCTGTGCCGGGTCCAGCGGCCCTTAGTGGCAGCTAATATCTCTGCAGCCCATTTCTGTGGGGAGAAAAAAGGAAATTCTGTGGGCACAACATTAATTTCTACAAAATTCTGCATTGCGCAGTGGCACAGAATTCCCCCAGGAGTAGTAGATAACAATAATACTGATAGCTCGGTTCTGGATGGATAAGCAATCTAATATAGTCCTACCGCACAGAAAGGACTCTGAAGATCAGAAATAGGACTTTACATTGAGGCTGGAAATAGTAGATAATGCAGCAATGGTGTGATGTGTTGCTACTTGCCTCTGCTGGTCAGTACGCCGGCTACTGCTTGTACAAGTTGCAGCTTGTGAGTGACGGCCAAGTTCCACCCCCAGTAGAGCAAGTGCAGGAGTCTGATCTGGAGTGGTGAGTGGTGCATCACAGCTGTGTGGGAAGGCCCAGGGGGAAGAGGAATATTCACCGTTTTGTGTTCTTTCTCTCTTGTGCGCTCTATCTCTTTTTAATTTATGCTTTAGCTGGGTTGTCCATCTGCCATAATAATCTATACTCTGACAACAGTCATAGCATTGTACGATTCTTATTGTGAAAGAACCAATAAACAGGCTGTCACATGCTTGGGGTTCTTTCTCATATCCTGTCAGAGAGCCACAAGTGATGTTCTATTAACTGTTGACCTTTAGGAATAGGGCAACATTATTCATACAATTTCCATATTGTCTCAAGGACTCTGGGCATTTTTTTGCCGGTTAACTTAAAACATATAAATAAATGGCGGTCGGTACAGAGTGGAACATGCTACACACAGCCCCACCTCTGAGCTCGTGCTTCAGAATATGCCCAACCAGTCTTCAGAATCTATTGCCTGGTTCTTTCCCAACCCTTCCATGGAAGTGTTTAGTATGGCTGTTGCTGCTGGTTTCTTTACAAGGTGGTTAACCAGGTGACTCAGAAGATAGAGCTGGGGTGTTCCCGTAAAGACTGGAGGTATGGGTATAAAGAATCCATATGCCTGAGATATTAAAAAAATCCCACAAATCTCTATAGGGCTTTCTGTTGATGCAATTCATATGTGGCCTGATCCCGAGGAGTGAATTCAGTGTAAGTTGCTGGTGCTCAGCACCTGTCAGGATCAGTCTCAAGAAGAGCAAGATGTTAGTGATTTGGAAGTGATCCTTTTCCTCTGGGGTGTGCCGAGACTTACAGGGTTACCAGCATGAGGCCCCATACCGCTCCACAAACTATTTTGGGCAACCGTTCTCTGGGAAATATCTTGGCATTTCTGTTCTAATGTGGTTTGTATTTTCAGTCAGGTTCCACCAGTACTACAAACTCCGGAGACGGGAGGGGCTCAGTATTATCAAAGATCTAACCAAGAAAAGCAGTAGGCACCCAGGCTGTGCATGGTACAGGAATGGGTGTGGCAGTGCATAGCTAGCTTCAGTTTCCATGGCCAATTCATCCTTTGCCTATTTGCTTAGGATGCCCAGAAAGGCAGTTGTGGTGAGGATTTTCTGATGCGAATGCTTATCCTCTAGGAACTGTCCTAAGGCCACCAAGTTAATTTCACAGAGGGCACTGAATAGTCATTATATGGTGTTAATGATTTTCAGGCACCAAGATTTGGGCTGGATTGGAGCCAGGAACATAGAGATGAAAGTCTCCATATCTCATTTCCACCGGCTCCAGCTATCCAGTTCCACTTGATCCCTTTTATTATGAACATCCTTTAAAAAATTTAAGAGAAATGAGAAATTAAATCAGCCAAGCCTTGCGAAGTACAAACCTGGCTTCTGTGCATGTAACAAGCATTACGCATCTGTCACTGCCCACTCGTTGAGTCATACTGAGACTTAGTAACCAAAATCCTAAAGTCTCAGTATAATTTATCACTCTGTCTTCCAGAACACACACTTCTGTTAAATTCCCCGGAGCGGGGAGGGAATGAGTAACCGTACCCGTAAGGAACAGAATATCACAGCAAGGCTCAGTGCTGTGTTCAGAGTGGAAGCCCAACAAATATGAGTAGAAATATCTGTCCATTTCAACTCCCCTGTGCCTTTATTTGTTAAGAATCGTACAATCATGGGTATATTTTAATTGTTTTGGCATATTATGTAAAAAAAATACCTTCTCCCTGTCCTTGCCCATGACCAAACTTGATATTCTAAATGGCCTGTAAATGTAATAACTCCTTTGCTCTATTTTCAGATTAAGATATAATCTACAAACCATTAGATTAAAATGTGATGGGTCACTCCACTTTGCAGATGTTTCCTGGATATTCTTAGGCGTGGATTAAATGCAGACAGTCCTCTTGGTATCACTGGTCCCAGAAAATCAGGGAGCACTGGGTACAGGCAGCCATTAAATCATCTCTCCAAATTGCCAAAAATTCTCAAATCATCCATATTTTGTGTCCTTAATGAAAAGCAAAATAATAGCTTTGTGTCTGGAAGCAATGATTTGTGTGTGCAAGACTCCTAATAACACAGATTTAGAATCAAGTCTGAATTGTAACTTAAATAGTAGTCATTGGAGTGATGTCTCCTGAGATCTGCAGGGTTTCTAAAAAGGTTAGTTCTGAAAGAGAAATCCCTCCATCAAGTCAGATCTGTAGAAATGTGCTCCTTGTCCTCAAGAACTTGAGTCATTCATTTGGTCTTGGTAGGAGTGTGGAATCCAAACCCTTCCTCAAATTGAGAATCTCAAGGCATTAAGACTGTAGCGCTAGCATGTCTGCTAACTGCCTGTGTCCAGATCTCTTCTTTCTAATGGAGAGTCTAATCAATAGACTGTGCAGTCAGAGGCCGTTCCTAATAAATATGCTGATGGTTGAGTAAAGCCGATGATTGGGAACAAGAGTATTTGCCTACTGAAGTTAACAGAAACCCTGCTCCTCCTAAATCTAGAGGAATACTCAGGGTTATCTGTGTCCAGAAAATATGTGAGATAAGAACATCACATAGGTAGATTCTTAGAGCTCTGTCAGGGTGTAATTCTGCAGAATGCTGGATTTCAGTGGCACCTTGAAAAATTGGGCCCATTTTCTGCACTCTGAGGTTGCATCAAGTTGCCTTTTCTGCTTTTATTCAAGGAGAAATCCAGAAAACAGTAGGGCATGTTCTCCGTACTGAAGCGCTAGCTTAGCATGGGTAAAGGTCCTCACGGAAAGTGTCTGTTCCTGGTTGGGTAATAATACCTAGCTCTTGTATAGCCGTAGCTAGGGCCTGATTCACCACTGCTTTGCATCCTTTGCAGTCACCAATGCAGAGGGGTGCCAAATACTTAACGCAGAATGGTGGTCTGTTCACCCACTTCATTCAGGTAGCAATTACTAGACAAGATGCAAGGCAATGAGGAGTGAGAGCCATAGTGTGTTAGTAGGCATAGTTAGCAGAGAAGTGAAAATCTCAGATCACATCCTTCAAATTTCTGATTTAAAAAAAAAAAAAAGTTTTAAGTGAATGCTCTTGGCAGAGCAGTAATGCACATCTAGAAAGGGTAGTAAGAGGCCAATATAGCTGCATCAGGAGCTCTTTAAAGCAGGGCCAGCTCTAGGTTTTTTGCTGCCTCCCACCCCAGCCCTGGGCTCTCCCCCTCCCCCCCCCCCCAACTGCATCCTCCTGCCACCCCAGCCCTGGGTCACTGGTAACTCGCTCCCAGAGCGGGTCATTTAGCAGGAATTTTGGATGTGCACAGAACACAGGCAGGATTGGTTCCCATATGGTTACAGAACTGCAGTAAAGTGGAACAATTTTCAGCTTGTGTGATTGGAGGATATCTGGATGCATATTATAAGACTGTCCTACATAAATGAGGAAAAGTTGAGGTGCCTTTATTATTCTTTTGTTCCAGTCTTTGTTTCTATGGGGAATTTGCCAATGCACTATCACTGTCTTCCTTTTAAACAAATAAAACTAAAACTTAAAAAAAAAAAATGGCTGTTGAAAATAGCAATTCCAGTCCTAATAACCATTGGGAAGCATTTCTTGCTTAATTTATTCTACTTTTTCTACAGCAAGTTACAGTGGATCAGTATATTTGATTTGGGAGAAATGAAGTAACAGCTGCCCAAATTGAGCTTGAGCGCTCCTGAATTTTGAGGGTGTTCGAATCTGGAAGGCAGGTGCTAGATTCCCTTTCTGAATATTAGCTAAATCTGGAAAAGAAAAGTCAATTTCTGCTTCCATGGCTCAGAAGGGGAAATCCTCCTACATGCCTGGTACTGTATCTAAAGCTGCCCAGCTTAGTAGAGCCTCCCCTCCCTTACTTTTAATTTTAAATTCTAGTGGGATCCACGTACCTCCCTTGCTAGGCTTCAGATAGAGAGGTGCACTGTCCATTTAGTCCACCCAATTCTTTCTTTGGGGGAGAGCCCAGGGCTGGGGCGGCAGGATATGCGGGTGGGGGGGGAGGAAGAGTCCAGGGCTGGGGCGGCAGGATATGCGGGTGCCGGGTGGGGGGGAAGAGCCCAGGGCTGGGGCGGCAGGATATGCGGGTGCCGGGTGGGGGGGAAGAGCCCAGGGCTGGGGCGGCAGGAGGTGCGGGTGGGGGCCAGAGCTGGGGTGGCAGAGGGTCTGGGCAGGGGAGAGTCCAGGGCTGGGGCAACACAGGGGTGAGGGGGTGGCAAAAAAACTAGAGCTGGCTCTGTCCCTACCATTCACAGCAAGCTGCAGGTTTCAGTTCCATACTCCTTCCCCCTCCCTTTCCTGTTACTAGTGGCCGAGGGAATGCTGGGAAATGTAGTTCTTTCCCTGCTCCAGGGCTGGCTCTATAGGCAGGGAGCTAACCAAGGAACTACAGCTCCCAGGGCCCCCTGTTGGTTCTCAGCTCCCATGCTGGATTCTTGCACCCCCGCAAATGTGCCACCCCAAGCAACTGCTTGCTTTGCTGGTGCCTAAAGCCAGCCCTACTTTAAAGACCTGAAAATCAAAAAGGAATTCTGCAAAAAGAGGAAACATGAACAAATTGCTGCACATGAGTACAAAAGAGTAGCTCAAAATCAAAGCATGTAGGGACGAAATCAAAACACTAGGGTGCAAAATGAGGTACATCTAACAAGGGACATAACACAACAAGAAGAGGTTCTATACGTGTACTTGGAACAAGAGAAAGACAAAGGAAAGTGTGAATTACACTACCTAGCAGGAAAGGGAAGTTGTTAATTGAGGACATCAAGAAGACTGAGGTGTGTAATGCCTATATTGCTTCAGTCTTCACTTAAAAGGTTAATTATGACCAGATACTCAACACAATTAATGTTAACAACAAGTGGGGGAAGCACAAGCCAGAATAGAGAGAGAACAGATTAAACAATATTTAGATGTATTCAAGTCTGCAAGACCTGACAAAATTCTGTCTAGAATACAGAAGGGACTAGCTGAAGCAATCTCAGAATCATTGGCCTTTATCTTTGAGAACTCATGGAGGGTGGGTGAGGTTGCGGTGGACTGGAGAAGAGTGTACACAGATCCTGTATTTTAAAAGGGTAACAAAGAGGACCCGTAGAATTACACACCAGTCAGCCTGACTTAGATACCTGGAAAGGTACTAGAACAAATCATTAAACAATCAGTTTGTAAGCCTCCACAGGATAATAAGATAACTAATAGTCAACATGGATTGTCAAGAGCAAATCATGCCAAATTTCCTTCTTTGACAAGGTTACCGACCTAGTGGATGGGGGGAAGCAGTAGCTGCGATTTATCTTGATTTTAGTAAAGCTTTGAGACAGTGCCACAGGGCATTGTCATACGCAAACTAGGGAAATGTGGCCTAGATGAAATGACTATAATGTGGTTAGTTATAATGATCAATGATTCACTGGCACACTAGGAGGACATATCTAGTGGGATCCGGTGGGGGTCAGTCCTCAGTCTGATAGTGCTCAGTATTATTAAGAATGACTTGGATAATGGACTTCAGAGTATACTTGTACAATTTGTGGATGACACCAAGCTGGGAGAGGTTGCAAACACTTTGGAAGGCAGGATTAGAATTAAAAAGGACCTTGATAAACTGGAGAATTTGTGTGAACGCAACAAGATGAAATTCAGTAAAGACAAGGGCAAAGTACTAACTAGGAAGCAAAAATCAAATGGACAGCTGCAAAATGTGGAGTAGCTAGCTGGCAGTAGACTGCTGAAAAGGATCTGTGGGTGACAGTGGACCCAAAATTGAATATGAGCCAACAATTTGATGCAGTTGTGAAAAAGGCTGATATCATTCTAGGGTGTATTAATAGGAGTGTTGTATGTAAGACACAAGAGGCAATTGTTCTGCTTTACTCACCACTGGTGAGGCCTCAGATGGAGTAGTGTGTCCCATTTTGGGTGCTACACTTTAATACAGATATGGACAAATTGAAGAAAATCTGGTGGAGAGAACCTGACCTATGAGGAAAGTTTAAAAAAATTGAATATGTTTAGTTTGGAGAAAAGACCACTGAAGGGGGACCTGATAATCTTCATATATGGTAAGGGCTGTTATAAAGAGGATGGCAATCAATTGTTCTCTTTGTTGACTGAGTGGATGTTTTCAGAGAACTATCCACAACCAATTTGTGGTTTGTGCCCTGCTTCTTGACAGTCTGCTCTGAGTTTGGCACTCATGCTCATGAGCTATTGCATTCAGATTGACAAAAGTATCTTGTCTTGTAATAGTTAGCATATGCTTATTCATAATGCATTGCAAAGACCGTGGTTGTTGTATCCAGTAACCTTAAGGTAGAAGGTACTCCAGGGACATTGTTCCCTTAAAATCCAGGCTTGATTGGTATCCTCAACACAGAATGGATTGATGCTGGCTCTCTTCACCTAACACTCTTGAGAGCATGGGTGGTAGGTGAACCCCTGGCTTGGGGACGCTAGCCCCCCAGCCCTGCCCTTTCCATCCCATGTCCTGCCCATTCCACGCCCACTGGAACCCAGCTCCCACTGTGGCCGCTGGCCCTTGACCAGTGCCCCCAGGCCCCCTCCCCCCCACTGTGGCAGTGTGGCCTGATGCCTGGCCAGCCAGCCCCCCTGCCCTGAAGGCATACCTCCCCTCCCCCCGGCCGAGCAACCAGCCCCAGCGCTGGGCGGGTGGGCAGGCAACGCGGCCGGAGCACCTCCATCCCCGGGCAGGCGGCACGGCTGGAGTGGCCTCGGCCCCAGTGCGGGGCAGGCGGAGCGGCCCTGGCCCCAGCACTGGGAGGACAGGTGGTGTGGCGTGGCCCTGAGGGCACACCGCAGCCCCCAGCCTGACTGCCCCAGGGAAGAGCATGGGCGGGGGGACGTCAGGCTGTTTGTGAAGGCAACGCCTTCCCGTATCTATGATACCCGATGCCCATGCTTGAGAGGATTTTCTGTCTAGGTCTTGTGCTCCAAACAATACAGACTCAGGAGACTCTTGAGGGGATTTTCTGTGTTGCGCAGTTTGAGATGGCAAACAATCAGGCACAATATTCTGCTTCTGACCTTATAAAAATGATTCGTAACTCTGAAAGCGAGTCATCGTGTGATGACAATGTATTGGGTGATAATGACTTTGTGCCAGATCGTATTGAGAGTTGCTCTGAGAAGGAAGACTGTGTTTCCGCTGATTTTTCAAGTTCGTCTTCAGACAATGAGGAGCTTCTGTTCAGCACTGGCATAAGATTGGAAGAAATGTGGTTGGGGATCATTTCTTCACCGGTCCTCAGCTTGCTGAAGACCTGCTCAATGAAAATTTGACCTATGTTGGAACAATCCAATGAAACAAGCCAGATATACCCAGTGAGATGCACTCGCATCTCAGCAGAGAACAATTGTCATCAGTGTTTGGGTTTGCTGGGCCAATCACCCTGATTTCTCTTATATTCCAAAGGAGGGCAAGTCAGTAATAATTTTATCGATCATGCATCATGACAAGGTTGTAGAATGAGATAAAAAGAAACCCTACATAACTCTCTACTACAATGATACTAAAAGTGGTGTTGATAACATGGACCATCTAACAAGAATATGCTCCTGGAAGGCGCAAAATAAATAGCGGTTCTTTGCTTCAACATGCTTGATGTTGCTGGAATTGCAAGTTTTGTCATTTGGGTCAGCAACAATCCCGCTTGGCACAACACTCAACCAAGACAAAGAGCGCATTTGTTCCTTGTCAATCTGGGAGAGTGCCTCGTAGATGTACATATAACGAGAAGAATCCTTGCTTACCTGTCATCTCACCATGCCCATCAAAACAGCAGTCTTATCCCTTGGCTACCATCAAAAAATAGATACCTCCGAAGCATGTAGGAAACTTGGCAGTGGACACTGCTACATTTGGACACAGCTGACCAAAAGAGGCCACAAGCAGTGTGGAGAAAGCAGTGAATTTGTATGCGATAACCATTTTATTCACTCCACGTTGATGCTGATGTGTGAAAATCGCTCACACTAAATTAAAATACTGCTAGTTCTTTCAATTTGCTAGTTGAATTAATTTTTTTCACCTAAACCATTAAAGAATTGTTCTTAGTTTCAGAATGCATTTTGGGAACAAAAGTCTCTCTCAAAACAGATAATGTAACTTTTTTCATGACACTGGATTTTAAATAATTTTTTTGGTCCTAAAACGTTTAAAAATTGTTTTTGGTATCTGAGTGCATTTGGGGTACAAACTTCCCCATGACACAATTAATGTCACTTTTTTCTCGTTACCGGATAAAGGTTAAATTTGCAATTTTCATCAGTCCCTGCTGTTGGAGGAAGGCTTTTGCATATTATGCTCACTCAGTAATTGATTGATGATTCTTTTTTATTAAATAATATATATCTCTCATTCATCCCATATTTCCCTACCTGGTGAGAAACTGCTATTGGACATCCCAGTGTAATGGATCCATGGACTTTCCTGCAAAGAAAAATAAGAAAATTTATCTGAACTTACCCAAACATTTTTTTGCTTCTGGTGGGAAAGTCTTTATATCCAACCCGTCTGGCATAAGGATTATAGTTCTGAGGGAGTGTTAAACTGTCACACTCCTCCATGGTTTTTCATGGGCATGATTTTATATATAACTTCCCTGGTAGCTGGGGTGAAATTTGAAGTTGCTTTGTTGTAGGAAGTGTTTATAGGAAATTCTTTTTCTATTAACAAGTGAATTGATGTTTAAAGGAATGAGCTCTTCAAAGCAGCTTTGGAATCTGTAGATGGCAAAGGCTGGCAACTCCCAGCCTGCCATGATTGACAGGTCTCATTTCTGCCTCCAGGAAGCTGCAAGCAGGAGTAAGACCCATTGTAGTGGCTCTTCAGACTTACCTGAAATTTTCGTTTTGTCTAGAGGTAAAGTTCAGATAAATTTTCCTACTTTCTACCTCCAGAGTGCCTTTTGCCATAATACAAAATTCACCATAAAAATTAAATTATGTTAACAGTGACTACAACAGTGTTAAGGCAGAATAACTTTTCATGTTAATGGAATGTGTGATGGTCAAGTATGCAGATCTAATTTTGATATAATTTATATAAAAAAGCATATAAATGATGGCATAGAGAGTACACTCACAAAGTTTGCAGAGCATACCAAGCTGGGCAGGATTGTAAGTGCTTTGGAGGATAGGGTTAAAATTCAAAATGCTCTGGAGAAATGGTCTGAAGTAAATTGAAGGACATTAATTAAGGCAAATGCAAAGTACTCCACTTAGGAAGGAACAATCAATTGTACACATACAAAATGGGAAATGTACTGTGGAAAGGGATCTGGAGGTTATAGTGGATCACAAGCTAAATGTGAGTCAACAATGTAATATTACTGCAAAAGAAGCAAACATCATTCTGGGATGTATTAGCAGGAGTGTTGTAAGGAAGACAAGAAGTCATTCTTCCACTCTACTCCGCCCTGTTAAAGCCTCAGCTGGAGTATTGTGTCCAGTTCTGGGAGCCACATTTCAGGAAAGATGTTGACAAACTGGAGAAAGTCCAGAGGAGAGCAACAAAAATGATTAAAGGTCTAGAAAACATGACTATGAGGAAAGATTGAAAAAATTGGGTTTGTTTAGTCTGGAGAAGACAGAGAGAGCACATGAGAACAGTTTTCAAATACATAAAAGGTCGCTACAAGGAGGAGGGTGAAAATTTGTTCTCGTTAACCTCTCGTTAAGACAAGAAGCAATGGGCTTAAATTGCAGCATAGGAGGTTTAGGTTGGACATTAGGAAAATTTCCCTGTCAGGGTAGTTAAGCACTGGAACAGTGGTTGGGAGGGAGGTTGTGGAATCTCCATCACTGGAGGTTTTAAGAACAGATTAGACAAACACCTGTTGGGAATGGTCTAGTTATTATGTAGTCCTGTCTTAAGTGAAGGGACTGAACTAATGATATATTGAGGTCCCTTCCAGTCCTACACTTCTGTGATTCTATATGAGAAATAGGTTAAGGTTTTGTATGAGATTGCTAGTTTGAAATAGAAGTACTGTATGTATTGCTTTTGGGTATCTGTTAGAGATAAAATTGAAAGTCTTATTGAGTGGTGGAGTGTGTTATCAACAGCATGTGGACATTGTGAAGGTGGAAAGGAATGCATTTTTTCATACTTTTTAGGTTTTAAGTGGATGGAGTGTGTCCTCATGCAGCCTTATCTGTCACTAAATTTAGTTTTTGTTTGCTAATTGAAATAAGAATGTATTTTCCTCTCCCATTCAGGGCTTGTCTACAGTGGCAAGTTTCTGTGCAGTAAAGCAGCTTTTTGCGCTCAAACTGCAGACGTGTACACATTGCCGAGCCACTTAGTGCGCAGAAACTCCTCAGTTGCAGCGCGGCAAAAAACCCACCTCGTCGAGATTTGTAAGGCTGTTCGCGCAGCAGCTCCAGCACTCTATTGCCAGTGTAGACACTTGATTGCTTTCTGCGCTGTAATTGGCCTCTGGAGCTGTCCCATAATGCCTCAAGTGACCGCTCTGCTCATTGTTTTGAACTCGGCTGCCCTGGAGACATGCGCCCCTCCCCTTTCAAAGCACCGTTTCTGACAGACGTTGTGTGCTGTGCTGATCTGCTCCGGGACACAAAACAAACCATTAATGTGGAATGCTGGTGCTGTTGAACACAGAGGCGTGTGTGTGTGTGTGTGAGAGAGAAAGAGAGAGATTGCTGTGCAGAGAGCCCAGGGAGGGAAGCGGGGGCTGATGTCAGGGTTTCCCCTTCCCCCTGCCTCAGGACTGGTTGCTTCCTGATGCTGTGTGAACTTACAAGACAGCATGCTGACACACTCTCTGTCCCCCAAAACACACACACTCTCCCCCCCCACATACACTCGCTCACACTTCCTGACACACACACTTCAGTTGAAAAGCAGCTGGCAATATAGCAGGATGCTCATGGAACAATGGGATTGGGAAACCTGCATCATGTGACGTTGCTAATGTGGATGCGCTCCAGTGTCATAAAGAGCACAGTGTGGACAGCGGTTTAATTCCAGCGTTTTAATAAAAGTGGTATAACTTGTGGCACAGAAACTTGTGTAGACATGTCCTCAGTGTTTTGTTCTTGGCAAACCCAGTGGTTTTGATTGTCATGTTCACCATTAACTGCACATTCAGCATGGTTGGGGGAGAGTCTGTATGCCGTGGGAAGTGTGTGGACACAATTTAGTGGCTGCAGGGATGGCAATGAAAAGATGGTTGCTGTTTAAGATGGTGTGAAATTCCCCTTTGGAGAACACTGCGACTTTTCCCGCTTCTGTTAAAACAAAACAAAACAAACAAAACCCAAAAAACTTTCTCTTGGCTACCACATGGGTGATGGATCTTTTTGGTGAATGCAGAGGTTGGCACTGGACGTTATTGCATAAGAGTGCAAGAGAATTTTGTTGCTATTTGTAAAGTTTTGAGGCTGTAATTGTTTGGATTTGGTAACTGAAATTCTGCTCTTGCAGATAGGGCTGTACCATCCCTTTTGCAATTTTAAGATTTGTAGCCTAAGCTTAAGGCAAAGGACTGGAGTTCAGGAGATCTGTGTTCCAGTCTCCGCTCTGCCACAGGCTTCCTGGGTGTCTGGGCAAGTCATTTAGGCCTCAGATTTCCAAAAGTGGCCATTAATACAGGTGCCACAGTTTTTAAGTGGCAAACTTACCAGGCCTATAGCCTGGTTTTTAGTTTCAACCCCCAGCTCTGCCTCCAGAAACCCCACAGTCTCCTATGCCCATGGCTCATTGCTAAGGCTGTGAGTCTGTCAGGGAAGTCACGGTTTCTGTGACTTCTGCAGCAGCAGCAGCAATTTGGGGGGAGCCGAGTAGGGAGCCCCTGCCAACCCCCTCCCCCAGCACCAGTGGGGGTCCTGGGTCACCTCCCCCAGCATCCGGGCCACCTTCCCCAGCACCTGCGGTGCCCCTGCCCCCCGCCCCTGCCCAAGTTTTAGTCACAGGTATTTTTAGTAAAAGTCTTGGACAGGTCACGGGCTGTGAATTTTTGTTTACTGCCCGTGACCGATCCATGACTTTTACAGTAACTCCTCATTTAAAGTCCTCCCGGTTAACGTTGTTTTGTTGTTACTATCTATTAGGGAACATGCTCGTTTAAAGTTGCGCAATGCTCCCTTATAACATTGTTTGGCAGCCGCCTGCTTTGTCCACTGCTTGCAGAAAGAGCAGCCTGTTGGAGCTACCTGGTGGGCGCTTGGAACCAGGGTGGACCGGCAGACCCCCCATCAGCTCCCTTAAGTTCCCTGTGCAGCAGCCGCCCAGCAGGCTACTAGTTGCCGGCAGTTCAGCTGTCCCTTCCCGCACTACCATGTGCTGCTCCTGCCCTCTGCCTTGGAGTTGCTCCCGGGAGCCTCCTGCTTGCTGTACAGGGTGGGGGGGAGAGGGGAAAGAAAAGGGGAGCTAATGACATGGTGTCCCCCTCACCCCTCTGCTCCTTTATGCCATTGGGCCATCTCCACAGAATGGGGGAGGGGGCACGACAGAGCTCAGGACGGAGGGAGGTTGCTGGCAGCAGCTGCTGTCCCAACTTGCGGATCTACTTAAAAAGGCAATGTACTTAGAGTGGGGTCAGTGTACTTAAAGGGGCGATTCACCTCTCTCTCTCTCTCTCTCTCTCTCTCTCACACACACACTGTGTGTCTCTGTCTCTCTCTGCCATGCTGTCTCCCCTCCCTCCATTTGTACTACTTTGTAGGGTGTGAGGCTACATTAACAACAATGTGTTAACAGTTGAGGGTACAGCCGAGTGATAGATCATCATTTAGCAGTAAGGCATTCCCTGGGAAATATCTCACCCTCTTCCACCCTCTGACTCCACCACCTCAACCAAGCTTCACAATCATCATTGCTGTGTACAGTATTAAATTGTTTAAAACTTATACTGTGTGTGTGTGTGTGTGTGTGTATATATATATATATATATATATATATAAAGACTATATATATAGTCTTTTATCTGGTGAAAAAAATTTCCCTGGAACCTAACCCCCCATATTTACATTAATTCTTATGGGGAAAATGGATTCGCTTAACATCGTTTCACTTAAAGTAGCATTTTTCAGGATCATACCTACAATGTTAAGCGAGGAGTTACTGTACTAAAAATATCCATGACTAAAACGTAGCCTTAATCATTGCACCCCGAAAGGAGCTTTCACAGACTTGGGTAAGTACAGGATGGACAATTGCATGATGTGGGACCTCTTCCTATGCTATGTATGTCCACCCAGATTTACTAGTTTTGAGTCCCCTTTTCCGATGGAAGCAGAGGGGACAATGTGTCCCACTGACATGAGTGGGAGCCCGGCACATGGAATAAATGTACAACGAGCTACAAAGTGTATTCTTTAGTTCATATTAAGGGCCACATGCTAGCAAAGTTCCATGAAAATTTGAAATAATATTTAGTGTAGAGTTGCTGCATACATGACATTGCACTTCAGCCTGGATTTGGATGGTACAGGTAATTATTAAATAGTTGGAACTGAAACACCAGTATCTCATTGAACAAATAGATAATATTAAAGGGGTTTCATTTCTTTGCACATTCGCTGTTGGGGTTGCATTTCATTACACAAATATTGAATGTGTAAATGCAACCCCAAGTGGGGTTTGAATGCAGAATCCTCTAAATGCAATGCAGGCACTTTATCCACTAGGCTACAATAATTGTCCTATAGGAAAAACGGGCAGTTCTGCTGTTAAACCAGCCAGAGAAATGGGGGTGGGGAGAATTTTGAGATGGAGAGATTGAAGCCAAAATGTCCAGACTTGTTGTTAGTTATATAACTGGAATATTATAAAGGCACAATCCTTAAGAGTGTCTGAAGTTTGTTTGTGCTTAAAAAATCATGTTTTGCATTTAGGATGATTATGCAATCTGGGATGAGACCAATTTTTGCTCTGCCATCTGCTCATTTTGCCACACACTTTCATTGTAAAAAAAAAAAACAAAAAAAACCCAACTCCTCTCCCCCCAAAAAACACCACCTCCAAAAACAAAAAAGAGAGAACAAAGTTAATTTTTAATGAAAAACTGTTCAATCACAAGTTGTTTTTATGAACTGTGCAAAAAAAAGATTATGCTATTGGATGAGGTACAAATGTAAGTGTTTCTGTTAAAGAGGGATTGAATAGAGGTTCTCTGATGGCACTTCCAAAAAGGGTGCCAATTTTGGTGGTGGCTCTTGTGATTTAGACACTTCTACATAAGGAACCAGATGAAGACCCACCAAACAGCCATTAGCTGATAACTTTTAGCCACTACTAAAATGGCCTGCATTTGAACTGACACCGAAGAGGGCAGAGGGGTGTGTGTTTTCTACATCAGGAAAAATATTTGTTCAGCCCTGGATCCAAAGCTCAAACTGCAGTTAGGTATTTCATTACAGAACTTCTGTTCACAAAGTTGAATAACTGAGAGGTATATAGTGTGAGTTGTGCATTACCCACTTCTCTGATCAGATGGATGGTAAACTTGAGCCTTACAGAAAACATTTAATTATTAATTTAAAAAAACCTGTGTTAGTCTAAATGATGAGACTGGAAAGTGATCTAAATAGAACAGGCAGCGGGGGGTGGAATATAATTGCAGTTTGTTTTCATTAATTAAGGATGACCGTGCATACTTGTCTCATGGTTCCACTTCACTTCATCAATCGTGTGCTCCTCTCTAATTTGTGAAAGTACATAGGTTATTTTCCCAACTCCACGCTGTGTCTATCTTCTCTCTCCTAGACATATGTTACATATTTTCAGATTATCTATGTTTTCTCTTGTTAATTGCTTTAAATAGTGCATAAAAATAATAACGATGTCACTGCTAGAGGCAAGATATTTGTGTTGGTGAACAAGTGTGTATATCCCAAATATCATCTATGAATTTCAGTGGAATCTCAATACCTAACTCCATTAGTCTCCTTTGAAAGTCCTAGCATAAGGCCCTAGGTTCTGAGTCTCAGGGCTAGTCTACACTACCCGCCCGGATCTGTGGGTAGAAATCGATCTCTCGGAGATCGATTTATCGTGTCTCATCTAGACGGATAAATCGATCCCTGAATCGACGCGCGTACTCCCACCTCGTCAGGAGGAGTAAGCGCTGTCGACGGGGGACCCGCAGCAGTCCATTTGCCACCATCCTCACAGCGGGGTAAGTCGAAAAGGATATGTTGAATTCAGCTACGCTATTCGCGTAGCTGAATTTGCGTATCTTAAGTCGATTCCCCCCCCTAGTGTAGACCTAGCCTCAGGGGATGAGGCCTAGGCGCCTGCAAAGCATTCCGCACTTCTACCTTATTCAAGCAAATCTCCCATTGACTTCAGAGCCAGGGAGTGCTGAAGAGGGCCCTTATTTTTCAGCAGTTATTAAAGCTTACTTGTGAAGTAGTATGTGGTATGCCGGTGTATGTTTCAGGAATAAAACTGTGGACTAGAACAATAGGAATACCTAAAGCAAAGCAGGAGAAAGGTATTAATGTAAAGCATTAATTTTCCTTTTCTCCCCTTTAGGATCTTAGCTCATTTGCCATGCCATTCCTGGATGGAGATGTGGAGAGCTCAGACAAAAGTGCTTCTCGAAAGGTAGGATGTTTCAAAGGTTTCATCCTCCTTGTAATTTCATAGTGCTTGTGGTAGTATAAACGCGTTTTATTTTACTTAGGTTTGCAGAGGCTGGGAGTCTTGGGCCCAGATTATCCCTTGCTGTAAGTCCCCAGTGTCCATGGAATTAGACCAGGGATAAAGGGAGCCACTGCTGGGTTGCTCTGCATCACTGTTGTACTAATGTGATACTTCCTTTGAAGAAAAAAAACCAGTCCCTACTACAGCACTGTTGCTATAAACACTGCAAATCAAATTTAACTTAATGCAGTAACACTGCTCACTGAATTACAACAGTTATCCCTAGGAATATGGTTAGCTACTGTGATTCACTGAGAGGCGTTGCTGTGTGGTGTTGTACAGTAAACAAACAGATATCTGTGGGTGTCAGTCTGTTCCCTATGAATAGCTTCCTGACCTCTGGCCAATGAGTCCTTTTAACTCGTTATGGTCTTTTTGATCTGTTTATTCCCAGTATTGGCAAAATAAGCTGTAAAATTTAACGGGAGCCAAGGAAGTAGGAGCTTCCTACTTAATAGCTCAGGCATTCTCCCTTAATCCCCCTGGACGTATCTTATCGGAATCCACTCCCTTGCCTTCCTGCTTGTTTTTTCAGAAGCCTCCTGTTAAACTAAACCAAGCATATTAATTTGGCAAACATCCCTTGCCAACAGTCAGACAAATACATAGAAAGATAGTATTCAAAACTTGTTATAGAGCAGCTCCACGTCCTTTAGAGTGGCACCAGTTGTGATGGGGTCTCCTGGCTCTCAAAGTCCTGGCAGTAGGTCCGGGGTGTGTGTGTGTGTGTGTGTGGCCCTGCTATCTAGTCTGGAGAATGAAGAGTAGACCTCCCCGAAAAAGTGCCAATTCAGCCTATAGCTGCAAAACGGCCTATTCTGATTCACAATAACACTTAAGCAAAGAATATTAACTCTATGGTTAAATGAGACCTCTTGTAGTCTATCACAGTGTCTGTATTTTGTGGCTCAAGGCAGGGGAAATGACAAATATTGTCCTAGTGACATTAATATGTATCCAGAAGTGACACTTAAATAAATTGGCTTTTGTCAGCAATTTTTTCCTCTATTATTTTGCACCTCAGGGTAAAGGATAATCATGTTAGAAGCTGGTCCATTCCATCAGCAGTTCAGCATCCTAATGTCACTGGCCTTGTTCTTTTCGGTGTTGGAACTTCTAAGACTGTGATGCAGGAGTGAGAGATGGATGGAAGGGAACCCATGTAGACACTAGATGGGGAAAAAATGTACAAAGTCACTGAAAGAGAGATATGTTTGGTGGATTAGCATAAATTGAATAGTGTGATATCTTTGCGCTGAATTTTTATGATGGTGAAAGACAGTAATTTCTGGCTAAAAACTGCTTTCTCCATCTAGAGTCTCCTATTTTCTCTTGATGATGGGAAAACTATATGAGGGTCAATCCTGAAAAAAATGTACCGGATTTTCTCTTGTGGTCTTACTCATTCCCAAGGCTGGGTGATGCCTCTTTGAAGTCCTCCTTTGACATTTTGGAGGTGCCTGAATTTTTCCTACCAGTTTTGTGATGTCATTCTGGCCAGTGACCTTCTTGAGAAGATCTGGAACAACGTTTCCCAGCAGCCATGTCTTCTTTCTGCAGCTCCAGTAAAGATATTTTATAAACACTTGGGCCCAGCTCTGCTCTGCTGTCACTCAGCCTGCAGAACTGCCATTGACTTCAAATTCTATGCTTGGAACAGCTGTAGGATTGGGCCTCAAAGAGGTATGAAATTGCTTTTATAAACTGGATGATTTTTTGATTGAAATCTAGCACCTTCAGTGCTTTCTAATATTAGACTTCAAGCTGTGTTCAACCTGTGCTCCATAATGGAATGAGATCAACTGACTATGCCCAGTCTCCGATGGGAAATAAACCATATGTTAAAATCCATTACATGCATCTCATCCTACCCATTACCATGCACTTCATGAGCAGATCTCTCCCATAACTGAATTAGTCCTAGCATCAGTCAGTAGTATGTGATATAATTCTAAATAAAAATGTAAATCAGCCTTTGCTGAAGATAAGCAAACAAACAATTCAAATTAGTATTTACTTCAGGTAAAGTGGTTCTCCCTTGTCCAAGGTTGAAGTCACAGTCTGATCCATCTGACTTGCACATGCAAAAAGAGGTGACTCCTTTATATATAGCGTCTGCATTTCCCATGTCCCAGTCATTTTGGAGACTTGCGGTAAATCAGAGATGTCTATCTTTTCATACTTAAATCCCTTTGCAGTCTAGGTTGTAGAGTGAGTTAAAGGTGAGTAATCCACACGATCTCACTATCATCTGCTTTTAAAGTTTTTCATTGAATTTGACTGTTCTTCTTTGTGAAGGGGTGCAAAGGCACTTTTAGAAAACGTATTTGTAAGTGTTCCCTGTAGTGCTCATCACTATAATATCTGAGCAACTCACAATCATTAATGAATGCATCATCCTAACATCCCTTTCAGGCAGGGAAGTATTATCCTTATTGTACAAATAGTGAACTGAAGGACTGAAAATGCTTTGCCCAAGATCACACAAGAAGTCTGTGGCAGAGCTAGGAATAGAACGCAGATATCCTGAGTCCCTTCCGGTGCCGTAATTGCTTAAACTTAATAATAATAATAATAAGCTATAAGCATCCTTCCTCTCCTCACTGTCTGGTGCCGTATGAACAAGGAGTTAATCTCAGCTCAGCTTTCTCCTTCACTGCTCAGGGCAGGGACTACAGTTTGACTGCTTGGAAATCCTTCTCATGTAAGCTTCTGGTGTGACATGCTACCGAAGCAGCACTTGTTGATAAGGTGAATGTTCTCCCTCGTCTATAGATAGGGGAAAGTACATCAGTATTCATGCTGTTAGACCCTTATGGAGAACTTCGTACTGTTGATCTCCAAATACGCCTATCCAGGAGTTCCCTGAAATAATGTAAGTCCTCCTTTCTGATGCAACTCAGGAGCATCGATAAGACAATTAGTTTCCCCCCACCTCCAGAGATCTTATGTATGGAGTCCCACAAAGCTCAGTCCTGATGTATTCAACATCTATATGAAATAGCTGGGGAGACTGAGAGACAACATGGACTGAAGCCTCAGCAGTATACTCTGATATATAGAATTGTGGGACTGGAAGGGACCTTGAGAGGTCATCTAGTCCAGTCCCCTACACCTAGATCATGCCTAACGGGTGTCTGGAGATTTTTAAGAGCAAGTTAGACAATTTATTCCAGTGCTTAGCTACCCTGACAGTTAGGAAATTTTTCCTAATGTCCAACCTATACCGCCTTTGCTGCAATTTAAGCCCATTGCTTCTTGTCCTTGTCCTATCCTCAGAGATTAACAAGAACAATTTACCTCCCTTCTCCTAATAACAACCTTCCTCTGTCCTGAGCCCTGTGGTGTCCCCTCCAGCTCTGTGGAGATGAGGTACAGGAGCAGGGTGAGGGGGACACCCTGACATTAGCACCCCTCCTCCCCCTCTTGCACAGCAAGCAGGAGGCTCCTGGGAGCAGCTCCAAGGCAGAGGGCAGGAGCAGCACATGACAGTGGGGGAGGGACAGCTGAACTGCCCGGCAATTGCTAGCCTGCTGGGCAGGTGCTGTACAGGGAACTTAGGGGAGCGGAGAGCGGATAGGGGAGCTGACGACCCACCCTGCTTCCAAGCCCCCACCAGGTAGCTCCAACGGGCTGCTCTTTCTGCAAGCAGTGGACAAAGCAGGCAGATGCCAAACAACATTATCAGGGAGCATTGCGCAACTTTAAACGAGCATGTTCTCTAATTGATCAGCAGCGTAACAAGAAACAACATTAATCAGGACGAGTTTAAGTGAGGAGTTACTGTATAAAACTACAGTCCAGGCCCTGAGGAGTTTATAATCAAAGATGACAAGCAACCTATGGAGGGTGTAGGGAGAGAAATACAATCAGATTTACACAATTGTTATACATATATATTCATTTTTACATGAATATAAACACTCCGCTATCTCTGACTCCGCCATAACCTATCTTTTCATTTAGGCTTCATGGAAGAAGTGGGTCTTGCTGGGAGGTCCTATAGTTTTGACAGAAGAGAACTATTTATATTAATTCTAAGTGTAGCACTATGTAATGGACTTGACCATTTCCTTTCTACAGAAAAGAAGGATGATCTCATGGTTAAGGAACTTGACTGGGACTTCCCAGCTCTGTCACAGACTCCTTGTGTGTCCTTGAGAAAGTCACTTTCTCTATGTGCATGAGTTCCGTCCCCCCATCTCTATAATGAGAATACTTCCTTTAGTTAGACTGTAAGCCAGTGGTGCCCAAACTTTTCCTGTCGCTCCCCCTCTTACCAGTAATGGAATGTTTCCATGCCCCCCTGGCCTGAGAACGGAGTCATGGCTGGGCCGTGGCTGGGTCCAGGAGCAGAGCTGCAGCCGGGAGCCAAGAGTGGGGCCTGGCGGCCGAGAGCGGGGCCAAGGGCCAGTAGTAGGGGCCGGAGCGGAACTGGGGGCAGAGCAGGGCTAGGTGGCACTCCTTCCCTGGCCCCCTGCCCTGTGGGGCTGGCCCAGACCCCACTGGAAATTCTTCTGAGCTCCCTAAGGGGGTGTGCCCCACAGTTTGGGGACCACTGCTGTAAGCCCCCTGGGGCAAAGACCATTTTTGTTATCTGTTTGTATAGCACGAAGGGCTTGAGCTTTGATCCTGCAGGGACTACCACAATATAAATAAAAACTGTTCTTGGTATACTACGTAAACATCTTCAAAGTAGTAACATTTTTTAAAGCTATTGCTAATTTTACAGAAATATTACAATGCAATTCATATGACTAAGCTGATTGAAATTACTGTCACATTGCTTTTTGCTCACAAATATATCTTCCGAAACAGACAATTAACATGGGAAGCTGATATTCACAGCATATCCGGAGAATACTGCAAATTTAAATTTGGTTATGGCCAAAGACATTAATTGGAAGTGAGGGTCAGAGGCACTCCATCACAGGGGGATAAAAGCCTGTGACTTTTCTTTGGGCAACAGAATAGTACTTCCTTCTTAGAATAGCTGAGGCTAACAGCTTAGTAGATTTCCAAAAAGGATGAGTCATTTATATAAAAAAGAACAGCAGCAACAATTTAGCCTTGCTAGTGTAAGTCATAAGTCACTATCAATCTTCATGCTTCAAGGCACAAAAGCATCAGCTGGAGTCAGGAAGAAATTTCTCCCATGGTATAGAATTGAATAGTCTGATGCATTTGTGAGGTTCTTATTTCTCCCTCTGAAGCATCCAGCGTTGGCTACTGTTTAAGACAGGCTACAAGACTAGATGGATCATTTTTCTTGTTCTTTATGTTCCTTGAGGTACACTTTCAGAGTCAAGTAGGAATCTAACTCCCATTTGTGCCTTTGAAAAATCTGTCTGGCTGTGATGTAGATGCAAATGTCACTCTCCAGTTTCTCTCAGTGATAACCCTCTCACATTATTGTATGTTGGTGCAGGAAAACAAGCACAGTGTGAATCAGATAGGTCTATATGCATGTGGTTCATGACACAATGGCTCATTCAATCCAGACTGGATAAGCAGGTATTAAGAGATAAATGATCAAAATAAACAATGGAAACACAATGTAAATTAATACGTACGCAAGTGAGGTCTAATGAAACAAAATGAAAGACTGTCTTAGCCAGTGAGCATGTTAAGTCAAAGATGCCAAGTCCAAACACCTAACTGAAGAAGGGAAGGCTTCCTGCACTGCTGAGTTGGGGCAGAGCACATATTCACAGGGTTTTTAAGATCCAAGTTTAAGCTTAATGTCCCTAAAACTTGGATTGAGGCTGCGAGCATTGGCAAGGATGGAGAGAGGAGGCTGTGTGATACATTGTTCACTAATACCTTGCAGACTCTATTCTATTTGGATGACATGTAAAATGGTCATTAAAGACTCCCTAGCACAGGGGTGGCCAAACTGTGGCTTGCGAGCCATGTGCGGCGCTTTAACAAATGCGGCTCGTGGAACCCCTGCAATGCTCCCCCATGCTCCATCTACCAGACTGGGAGGGGGAGCTCGGGATCTCTGCCTTTCAGCGGGCTGGTGGGGCATGGGTTTCTGCCCAGCGGGGAGTGGGGTCTCGGGGCTTCAGCCCTGCGGGGTGCTCCTTCTGGGGCTCAGGGCTTCAGCAGGAGCAGGGCTGAAACTCCGAATCCTGTCAGGGGCCTCCCGCAGGGCTGAAGCCCCAAGCCCTAGCCCCCGCCAGGTGTGCCCTGGCTCTCGAATTTCTGACGATTGTTGTATGTGGCTTGGAGGGCCAGTAAGTTTGGCCACCTCTGTCCTAGCACTTTTCATTGGAGCTGTGTTAACCTGGGCACCCTAGCTAAAATTCAGCCCAGGTAACTGCATCCTGCCTAACAAACTTCCCCTTCTAGTTTCATCTGGATATGATATTCTTCTTCACTTCCTATCCTCACCTGCTGGGTGGGGTTGCTGCACCCTCTCACCACAGATGTCCAACACAGCTCTGTTGTTGGTCCTCACATGATCTTCATCTACACCCTATCGCTGGACAACTTTATCTAGAGACACAGATTAAACTATCATCTCTATGCTGAGGACTCCATAGTTCTCCACCCCTGATCTCAGAGCCAAATCCCACACCTTGGCGCCTCTGGATTTCTGATTGGATAATTCACTGACCACTCAAGCATATACAGCCAAGACAAAGTTAATCAATCTGTTCTCCTAAACTAATATCATTTCCCCCATTCTCCATCACTGCTAACACTACTCAACATCCTCCTCTTCATCTTCAATCCTGCCTCTCGTTCCTCTCTCACTCCAAATCTTGTGGCTTTCTTTCCTCTATTTCTTACTGAAAATCTGATTCTTCCATTCTGTCCCAAAAGCTAGGGCACTTGTCTGGACTTTGGTCTTGAAGACTACAAAGTACTCTTCTGTGGCCTCCTGGATACATGTATCACTCCTCTAAAATCTATCCTAAACACTGCTGCTAAAATGATCCCTCTCACCATCCATCTGACCATGAGTTCAAAGGAATTTGTGGTGCCCAGCACCTCTGAAAATTCAGTCCACTTGATTCAACTTCTGATTATGGATTTAAATGCTTAACTATAGGTACTCAGGTTTGAAAATATTGTCTTATTCCCAGGCTAGAAATAGGCTCAAACTAATATCCTGATTTTGGACACTGCTGAATTTAGGGAACATTTTGATCTGAAATTTGTGCCTTGAGCCCATCTCCTATTAAATATTCCTGTATTGCCCTCCCCCTCTTCCCATTCAAAGGGGCTAGGATGTTTATGGAACATTTGGGTTTTGTTATCCTTCTCTTTCAGAGAATTATTTGACCTTAATTATGCTTCTATACTGAAAAAAATGAAGACAGATTAACAGAAAAGGAATCTCCTTCCACTCTCCTTGATGGGGAGAATAAATGTAATTAGAGAGAATACACTAGCTAGAAGTCTGTACTTATTTCCTGCCCTTCCAGTGAATCTCAATAAGAGGCTCTTTGATAAACTTAATTGGATGGTTTCCTCATTCCGGTGGAACAAAAGAGCTCATAGAATCAGAAGAGCTGGCTTGATTAGACCAGAAGATAATGGAGGGTTTGCATTCCCATGCAGCATGTGGTTATGCTCTGCACTATTACTTTCCTTGATTCTGCATGAGTGACAGCAAGGAGATGATAAAGCATCCTACAGAATCAGAGAGATGTCACTTTCCTAAAATAAAATAGGATATGACCAAGTTGGCTGACCCGGTAGCCTAGTGAGAGTGCTCTGTGCTTCCATGTGAATGACTTGGGTTACGTTTCTGATCTCAGTTCCCAGAGCCAGCAGGGGTTGGAAGTACTTTAGAGGCTGAGGCCATGTTACACTACAGGTGCTAGTGCGGCAAACCTATAGCACTGCAGCTGTGCCACTGTACACACTTCCTACAATGAAGGAAGAGGTTTTTCGCTGGCTGTAGTTGATCTACCTCTTCGAGCAGCAGTAGCGAGGTCAATGGAAAAATTCTTGTATCGACCAATCCATAGCTACACTGGGGGTTAGGTCAGCTTAACTATGGAGCTCACGGGTGTGAATTTTTGGCACTCCTGGGTGATGTCGCTAGGTCAATCTAAATGTTAAGCATAAACCAGGCCTGGGTATTCAGCTCTCACAGAAAAAGAAGTGTCCACTGTTAATACAGAGCCCTTGGGGGCACTCCTTAATGGAGTCTCCTCCGTTCTTCTTCAGCTGACATGATGGGGACTGCAGCACAGGGTATCAATGGGGTGAGAGAAAAATGAGTAAATCCCCTAGGTTCAAAAAGAGATGGACAGGCGAGACAATAAGTGGCAGACACATTAATTATTAATGACCCTCTATGCCCAACACAAAGAGGGTAGGAGAATGGAAAACCCCCCAGGGAAGGACAGGAAGGGACAAAACGTTAGAAATTTCTTTTTAAACGAGATACATTCCCTAGCATGGGAGACCATCACTGGAAAGAGCTGGAGGAGAGAGGATCCTGGACTCCCTAAAGGACACTAAGACCCAAAGCGCTCTCGGGAGGGGTAAGAAAACTGAGGGAGGGTCTTGCATGCAGGGATGGGTGGAAGTACCCACCTGGGTGGTGCTCTGGGAAAGGCTTGCTTAAGCTGTTAGGGACACTCGAGGGATCAGCACTAGAACTTGGGGCCTAGGGCAGCTGGACTGTGGGATCCCACATCCCAATAAGGGGGTACAAGAGAAAGGTTCTCTTCCCCAGGAGTGTGCCAGAGAGGTCAGGTGAAGACAGTGTCAGGATATTGCCTACACCCACTGGGCTTAAAAGAAACTGGGATCCAAGGGTTGGGTCCAATACAGCAGACTTATGTCTGACCACAGGGGAAGCTTGTCAAGGGCTGTGACTGCTTCGCGCTTCCTACCAGCATTACATCACTCTTGCCTCCAGTCGGTTTCAGTTAACTACTCCTCTCTAGGAGATGGTGCTCATAGATTCTAAGGCCAGAAGGGACCACTGTGATCACCTAGCCTGATCCCTGTTTAACACAGGCCAGAGAACTTCCCTGAATTAATTCCTGTTTGAACTAGAGAATATTTTTTAGAAAAAACACTCAGGCTTGATGTTTAAAATTGTAAGTAATGGAGAATCCACTACAGCCCTCGATAAGTTACTCCAATGCTTAATATAACAATCACTGTTAACATTTTGCATCTTGTTTCTAGCCTGAATTTGTCTAGCTTTAACTTCCAGCCATTGGATCTTGTTATACTTTTGTCTGTTAGGCTGGATTGCTCTTGATTATCAAATTTCGGTTCCCCATTTAGGTACCTATTAGGGTGACCAGATGTCCCGATTTTCCAGGGACAGTCCTGATTTTTGGGTCTTTTTCTTATATAGGCTCCTATTACCCCCCACCCGCATCCCAATTTTTCACATTTGCTGTCTGGTCACCCTAGTACCTATTGACTGTGGTCAAGTCATCACTTACCCTTCTCTTTTGTTAAACTGAACAGATGGAGCTCCTTGAGTCTGTCACTATAAGGAATGTTTTCCAGTCAGTCTCACGGCTCCTCTCTGAACTCTCTCCAATTTATTAACATCTTTCTTGAACTGTGGATACCAGCACTGGACTCAGTATTGAAGCAGCAGTTGCACCAGTGCCAAATACAGAAGTATTGTAACCTCCCTATTCCTCATCCAGATTGCCCTGTTTGTATACCCAAGGATAACATTAGCCCTTTGGCCACAGTGTAGCACTCGGAGCTAATGTTCAACTGACTATCCACCATGACTCCCAAGTCCTTTTCAGAGCCACTGCTTGCAAGTATGGAGTCCCCCATACTGTAAGAATGGCCAACATTCTTTGTTCTGAGATGGATGACCTTACATTTGGACATATTAAAATGCCTATTGTTTGCTTATACCCAGCTTTCTAAGCAATTCAGATCGCTCTGTATCAGTGACCTGTCCTCTTCGTTATTTACCACTCCCCCAAACTATGTGTCATTTGCAAATTTTATCAGCAATGATTTTATGTTTTCTTCCAGGTCATTAATAAAAATACTAAATAGCACAATGCTAAGAACTGATCCCGGTGGGACCCCACTGGAAACAAACCTGCCTGATGATGATTCCCCATTTACAATTATATTCTGAAACCTATCAGTTAGCCAGTTTTTAATCAGTTCAATGTGTGAAGCATTAATTTTGTATCATTCTAGTTTCATAATCAAAATATTCTGTGGTACCAAGTCAAATGCCTTGTGGAAGTCTAAGAATATTACCTGAGCGCACACAGCTTTTTCAACCGCCCTTGTAATCTGGTAAAAAAATATCAGGTTAGTTTGACAAGATCTATTTTACGATAGACCAGACTGATTGGCATTAATTATATTACCCTCCTTTAATTCTTTATTAATTGAGTCCAGTATCAGCCGTTCTATTATTTTGCCTGGGATCAATGTCAGGCTAATAGGGCTATAATTACCCACGTTATCTTGGTTATCCTTTTAAAATACTGGCACATTAGCTTTCTTGACTCATCTGGAACTTCCCCAGTGTTCTAAGACTTGGCAAATATCATCATTAATGGTCCAGCAAGCTCCTTGGTCAGCTCTTTTAAAACTCTTGGATGCAAATTATCCAGACTTTAAGATTTAAAAATATACAGCTTTAGTAACTGCTACTTAATATCCTCCTTAGTTACAATTGGAATGAAAAGTACTTCATCATCATCATCATCATTTTCCTAAATATAGAACAAATATTTATTGAACATTTCTGCCTTTTCTGCATTATTATAGACAGTTCTACCATTTCCATCTAGTAATGGACCAATACCATTGTTAGGATTCCTTTTGCTCTTAATATACTCAAATCCTCTCTTCTTATCCATAACTCTGCTGGACATTAATTTTTTCTTGCGTCTTCTTTTGCCTCCCATATTAATTTTCTACAATTCCTAGCTTCTGAGTTATATTCATTGCTAAGGATATGATTTAGTCATGACAGTCATGAATTCTGTGACTTTACTGGACCTCCGTGACTTTTCCGGTTTCAGCTGTCAGCAGCTGGGGCTGGGGCTGTGCGCTACCTCCCCCCCCCCCAGCTGTGTGCCCCTGCCCCGCAACTGAGGCTAGAGCCGGTCTGTGCACCACTCCCCCCCTGCCCTGGAGCGAAGTCTGTGCATCCCAACTCCCTCCCTGCAGCTTCAGCCGCGGCTGCACGCCCCTGCCCTGCAGCTGGTGCTGGAGCCGAGACTGTGCACCCCTCCCCACCCTTGTGGCTTCAGCTGGGACTGTGCACCCCTACCCCGTGGCTGCCATACCCTCCCCCGCATCTGTGGCTGGGCCAGAGCCAGGGCTGTGCCCCACCTAGCGTGACCAGATGTCTCGATTTTATAGGGACAGTCCCGATTTTTGGGTCTTTATCTTGTATAGACTCCTATTACCCTCCACCCCTGTCCCGATTTTTCATATTTGCTGTCTGGTCACCCTAGCCCCGCCCCATGGCTGCCGCCGGGGCTGCCTACCCCCACCTCCCGGGTCTGTGGCCAGAGCTGGAGTCGAGGCTATTCCCTGCCCTCACCCCCACAAAGGCGGTGGGGCTCAGGTTGTCAGTCCAACCCTATGGGGCTCCAGCTGTCATTCCTCCCCCCGCCCCAACCCTGCCCCCCTGTTATTTTTAGTGAAGTCATAGACAGGTCATGGGCTCCCATGAATTTTGCTTGTTGCTCGTGACCTGTCAGTGACTTTTACTAAAAATAACCGTGATACAATCTTAACCTTATTCATTGCTATCACTTCCCCTTTCTTCTATTTGTTTTACAGGTATTTTAAAAAATTTTAAAGCTGCTTTCACTTCTCCTCTAAGCCAAGTCTTTTGTATTGTTTTATTTTTTAACCAGCAGGGCCCCCTTACTTCATTGTGGCTTTTTGGACATCTAGTAACATTTCTTAAACTATTCAAATTCTCATTCACAATTTTCTGTTTAAATTCTCTCTCAACTGATTTGGCTCATAGTTGTTTTCAGTTGTGTGAAATTGGCCCTTTTAAAGATCCAAGAATATTCATCTTACTGGTTTGGACTTTATCCTGTTTGCACAATACAAATGTAATCAAGTCCTAATGATCCCTTGTACCCAAGGTATCACTATTTTTTAGTTCTGTGGTCAATTCCTCTTTATCTGTCAAGATAAGGTCTAACATAGAAGCCCCCTTTGCTGGATGCAATACTTTGTGAGTTAAGGAATTGTCTTCTAAACCTTTTTGAAATTATAAGGATATTTTAGTACTGGAAGCATGAGAGGATATGTTGCTCAGATTGAAGTCCCTCATGATAATACTTTTTTTTTTCTCCCCTACACGTTACAGATACGGCTTAACAAGCCGATCATTCTGTTCTCTAGTGTGATTTGGTGGTCTGTAGCAGATGGCAACTGGTATCCCATCTTGTACTTTATCTGTCAGAATATTAATCCATATGAATTCAAGATAATTTGCTTCCAATTTTCCAGTGGAAACAGGAAACGCTATATTGGACAGAATGTCACTCCCCATCCCCTTTTGCCCACTCGATCCTTCCTAAATAGACCATAACCATTATCTCACATTCCAATTGTATGAATCTTTCCATCAGATTTCAGTAATGCCAACTAGGTCAAGTTTATGCTCATAAATGAGCAATTCCAATTCTAACAATAGCGGTTACGTCTTATGTAAAGTCAGCTTAACTTCAGTACCCAAAAAGATAATGGAGCAAATAAATTTGCAAACACCTAGAAGATAATAAGGTAATAAGTAAAAGTCAGCATGGATTTGTCAACAACAAATCATCTCAAACCAACTTAATAGCTTTCTTTGACAGGGTAACAAGCCTTGTGGACGGGGGGAAGCAGTAGATGTGATATATCTTGACTTTAGTAAGGCTTTTGATACTGTCTCACGTGACGTTCTCATAAACTAAGGAAACACAACCTAGATGGAGCTACTATACGGTAGCTGTATAACTGGTTGAAAAACCATTCCCAGAGAGTACAGTAACTTCTCACATAAAGTCGTCCCGGTTAATGTTGCTATGTCGCTGATCTATTAGGGAACATGCTCGTTTAAAGTTGCGCAATGCTCCCTTCTAACGTCGTTTGGCAGCCACCTGTTTTGTCCACGGCTTGCAGGAAGAGCAGCCCATTGGAGCTACCTGGTGGGGGCTTGGAACCAGGGTGGACCGGCAGACCCCCATCAACTCTCCTAAGTTCCCTGTGGACAGCCGCCCAGCAGGCTATCAATTACCGGGCATTCAGGTGTTCCTCCCCACACTGCCATGTGCTGCTCCTGCCCTCTGCCTTGGAGTTGCTCCTGGGAGCCTCCTGCTTGCTGTGCCGGGGATGCAGGGAAAGAGGGATGCTGATGTCAGGGTGTCCCCCTCACCCCGCTCCTACCCCTTGTCCTGTATCCCATCTCCACAGAGCAGGGAAGGGACATGACCGGAGACAGGGCTCAGGACAGAGGGAGCTTGCCAGCAGCAGCTGTTGTCTCAACTTGCTGATCTACTTAAAAAGGCAATGTACTTAGAGTGGGGTCAGAGTACTTAAAGAGGCAATGCGCTTCTCTCTCGCACACACATGCACACCTCCCCGCCCCCAGCACTTTGGAAAGTGGAGGGAGTGGTGCGCTCCAGTGGGATAGTGTGGGTTTATCATCACATTCAGTTTCCGCAGGGAATGTTTGCAGCCACTGCCACGCCTATATTATGTCTCCTCCCTCCACTCATGCTGCCTTGTAGAGTGTGAGGCTACATGTTAACCCTTGAGGGCTCAGCCAAGTGCTAGTTCATCATTTGGCAGTAAAGCATTCCCTGGGAAATACCTCACCCTCTGACTCCACCGTCTCAACCAAGCTTCACAATCATCATTGCTGTATACAGTATTAAATTGTTTGTTTAAAACTTATACTGTGTATATATATGTGTGTGTGTGTGTGTGTGTATATATGTGTATATGTATATATGTATAATATATATAGTCTTTTGTCTGGCAAAAAAAATTTCCCTGGAACCTAACCCCCCTACTTACATTAATTCTTATGGGGAAATTGGATTCGCTTAACATTGTTTCACTTGAAGTATTATTTTTTCAGGAACATAACTACAAGGTTAAGCGAGGAGTTATTGTATGGGCTTGTACAGTTGCAACACAATAGGTCCCTATTCAGGTCATAAGTTTACGGTATGATCCTACATTGTGCAGGTGAGAAGATTGAACTGGCACAAAGTATAAATTGATGAGCAGGACAGGAGTTGTGGGGTAGCCCGATCCTATGGTAATCAGAGCGTTGCTATTTGACTGCTATGTTAGTCCTGGCGACTCAGCAGGTGTAAGTTCTAGAGGAGAACATGTAGCTAAGCACCTTATAAGAGGATCTTGCTTAAGATGGCAGATTTGCATGTTGTCTGCCTAAAACTTTATCCTTTGTTTACCAGGTGCAAGTGAGAGTTAAGGAACAGGCATGCAAGGGGTTTGGAACTCAATACAACTCACTTCAGACAGATGAACCTAGCACTTAAACTCACTTTTGTCCATGTGTGGTGTCCGCTAGCAAATGCGGAGAGCAAGAATCTTGTTGCTCTCTCTTTTCAAGATCAAAATATTTTATTCATAAGAAAATCTCCCCCTCCCCCAACAGTTGTTTGGGATTTTTTTGGTCTTATTTTTCCTCTGAGCTTATGCAGTTGGGGTGACATAGATCCCTGTGCTGAGGGCCACACCAGTCCTATTCACCAAATCAGTCCCACTGAGCTTTGTGCTGGCCCTTTTGTACCAGGGTGAATTTCACCCCAATTGTTGTTTTTGGACACTTAGTAATGAGATTAATGACTTCACAAGCTATGGCTGCAGTGCAGCTCGGAAGCGCTGATTCCCAGCCAGGTAGACAGACTTGTGGTCATTGCACCACGGGAGGCAGCTCATGCTTGGAACCCGGGCTCAGGTGGGCTTCGACTTGGGTCACTACCCTGAGCCACTGCCCGTGCCGCAGCATCCACACTGCTATTCTTAGCACACTAGCTTGAGCTGAGCTCATGAGAGTCTGTCTGCCCACAGTGGGAATCCCAACGCCCAGCTGCGGTATGGACATACCCACAGAGGCAGGTTCTGAGACTTTTAAGGGAACACACTGGGTTGAATTAATGTTTTGTTTTTCTTTTCCCTCCTCAGGTGGAAGAGAGCTACCATACGGGCAGCCCTTCGAAAGGCCTTTTCTCAAAAGGGCTCCAAAATCGACCTTCCAGCCCCGTTTCTGCTCCTGTGAGATCTAAACATAGCCCAGGTTCACCAAAAACAGTGTTCCCCTTCCCATATCAGGAGTCTCCCCCACGCTCCCCACGCCGAATGAGCTTCAGTGGGATCTTCAGGTCCTCTTCCAAAGAATCCTCTCCCAGTTCTAACCCGTCTACCTCGCCCGGTGGCATCAAGTTTTTCTCCAGATCAAGAAAAAGTAAGAAATTGATCATGTTATTTCAGGAAGATACACTGTACCTCTGGGCTTGACCTATTCTTTACCTGCCTATAGTAAAGTAAGTGCGGATGGGGCACATGTTGTTTAGTATCAATTTCACTTAAGGTGTTTATCAGTTTCTTGCACACTAACTGTCCCGTACAAAATGAACATGAGACTCCTACAAGCAAAGGGACAAATCTAGCCCTGTGCAGAGAGCCAGCACATAAGTCATATTTAAGGCTTTGGATGAAATCCTGTCCCCATTGAAGTCGATGGGAATTTTCCATTGACTTCAGTGCGCCTGGGATTTCATCCATGGGATTTAAGTGGAACTGAAGTGGTGCATGGCGTTGCTGACAGCCCTCTGCACAGGGTGAACTCAACTCAGAACGAGAGGTTTTGCTTCATTAACCACCTAGAGAATTTCAGCAGTTACTTTACCAATGTTATTTATGCTATTATAGAACAAATTATCCTTACCAGGCAGAGGAAAATGATATGCATTCCTGATCTGATGACAATGGAGAGGGTATTTAGGCTCATCCATCTGAAACCAATAGGTACTTCAACCGGTATGATTGAGCACAACTAACTACTTTTTATTACACACAGATTGTGCCCCTTCAGTAGTTTGTGCACCTGTTACTGAATGAGCCACTTGAATAACTTATTTGTCAAGGAAACAATTTACTTGTACGGTTTAAAATCTAATAATATAACCAAAGAGTTAGAGCTCACGCATCTCAGAGGCTCTAGGAAACAGACATACTTACAGGTGAATCACAGAAGAGAACATGCTCAAGTTTCCTCTGCTTGTTGTTATTATTAGGAATTGTTGGAATTGGTTGACTGTTTGGATTGTCTGTGTTTTGGTTTGTGTGAATGGAAGATATATAAAATCCTATATAGGTGCACAGGCGCAGGAGTACTGATGCCTATAACTGTGTTTGGCTAATGTATATTGCATATAACGTACCGACAGTCTTCTTTGATCCATAGGAATCATAAGGGACCTTTTAATTTTTATTTTTATTTTTTCTTGAACAGAATTCCAGGAAAATATTTATTTTGATCAGAATAAGCAACTTTGTGCTGACTTTTGTACATACAAATAGTCTCACGTGTATGTGGTACCTGCGCATGCACACAGAGTTGTAGAGGATTTGCGGGTATATTTGGCAAGACATTCTGCAGTGTCATTTGAAATAAGATCTTTACCAGTCCCTTCACCACACTGAACCACTTCCCAGGGACTGAAGCCTTGAGAACGGGGTGTTTTGAAGGGAGTCCAATTTGTATTACACACAATTAGAGATGATATATCCAGTTTAGCCATATCAATCAGGGGCATTAGTTCTTCCATAGTTAAAGTTCTTCTTCGAGAGATGTCCCTGTGGGTGCTCCAGTGTAGGTGCTGGTGCGTCCCTGCGCCTTCGCCCGGAGATTTTTACAGCAGTACTCATAGCGGCCACGCATGCTCAGAAGCTGCCCCCCGCTGTGACTCTAGGTTAATAGTACGCATGCGTGGCCGGTCTCCTCAGTTCCTTCTCAACCGTCCCCGGCCTGAGACGGAGCTCAGCAGACTCATTAGCAAATCCTTCACTCTTACCTTTTAGTAACCAGTTCTTGTCAGTTTTTTTCTGTTAGTATAGTTACTTACCCAGTTCATCTGTTTAAAAAAAAAAAAAAAAAAAAAAAATTTCTCTGTCAGCCGCGGCTATGCCGGGCTCCACAGGTTTCAAACGCTGCGCTACCTGCAAGGAAGCTATCCCGTTGTCGGACGGACACTCAAAGTGCATAAAATGTTTGGGGGAAGCTCACATTCCCCAAAAATGTGCCCACTGCTGTAAACTCAGCTCCAGGGCACGGAAAGACAGGGAGCTTAAACTCAAACTGCTCCTGCTTCAAAAATCTATCGGGTCAGTTTCAGACCCAGGCATTGAAGCCGGCTCCGCTACCCGACACAGCCCCCCCCCCCCCCCCCAAAGAAGCTCAAGAAGTCTACGAAAAAGGGGCACTTTTCCTCACCGAACAAGACTATGAGGCATAAAGTTTCTCCAGGCAGATCCACGATCTCTCTGCCTGTGATCCCTCGCCTCAGCAATTTCCATGAGCCAGGCTCCTCCGGAACAGCGCAAAAGCCGCCTGAGGCTTCAGCGCCGCCGAGAAGCTCCGGTGCCGAGGCATCAGGCTTCCAGTTGCCTGCCTCAGTTACGGCACCGTTCGGCACCGCGAATGAGACGGTGCCGACATTCCACAGCACGCCTCACCCGAGGCAGCCTGACATTTCTCGCCCGGCACCGACCGCGGCACCGACGCCTGCGGGGCATTCTGACACACAGATCACAGCCAGAAGCCCCGATCGCGGGAATGCTCTTGTGCGGCAGCCTCTATCGGCTCAGCTTTCATCTCCCGCAGGAGCTTCATTCACTCATTTTACCCAGACAGCTGATCTTCTAGTATCACCTACCTTGCAGTCTCCGCTCATGAATGCATACTCTTTTTCAATGCCTGAGTCAGGATCTGAGCAGTTTTCCTCCAGTGAGGAGGAAGCAGATCCACAGGGAGTTTTTTCTCCATATCATGACTCCCAGCCCCGGACCCAGAGCAATAAGGGTTATGGAAATACTACCTCATCCCACTCTCAGGACCCTGCCCCTTGGGGGATGAACCCCTGGATGGCACCACCTATGCCCTACCCGCCACCATGGCAATACTGGACACCATGGGCATCATACCCTCGGGAACACATGCCCCGTGGCCACTCGACCAGGCGCAACACTGATCCAGCGCCGTCTCCTAATGCATATGCCAGTGACACGAGACGCCTGGCAACACAGCCACGCTCCCAGGATAAACCTAGCCCTTCTCCTGGTCCAACAGACCCGGAGTTAGCACCTGAGGAAGCATTACTTCCCCTTCCTCCCACTCCCTCTGATGAATATACAAAATTCCAGGACCTCTTTAAGAGAGTTGCTAGTGACCTGAACATTAACCTGGACGTGGTTCCTGAACAACAGCATGAGCTAACGAACATCCTACAGCCCCCTTCTTCCTCCAGAGTGGCACTCCCAATTAACGCAGCCCTTTTAGAACCCGCTAAGTCCATCTGGCAGACTCCAGCGACAAGCCTACCTACCTGCAAGCAAGCGGACAAGAAGTATTTTATTTCTCCAAAGGACTCTGAATTCCTTTTTACCCACCCAGCACCAAACTCATTGGTAGTAGACGCTGCGAACCAGAGGGCTAGACAACAGTATTCTCGTTCTGCCCCACCTAACAAGGATAGCAAACGACTGGACCTGTTTGGTCGCAAGGTCTATGCATCCTCCACCCTCCAATTTCGTATAGCTAATTATACTGCAGTCCTGGCAAAATACGACCATAAAAACTATAATAAGTTAATGGACTTTATTGATGACATTCCAGAACAAAGAAAACAACAGTTCAGAGCTATGGTTTCTGAGGGCCAAGCCATCTCACGCACCGCTCTCCAAGCAGCCCTCGATGTAGCCAACACAGCGGCAAGATCTACCGCTACAGCGATAGTCATGCGACGGGGCTCATGGCTCTCCTCTTCCTTTTTTCCTCGCGAAGTTCAGAACACAATTGAAGATCTTCCCTTTGACGGTGACAAACTCTTTGCTTCTAACACGAATGAAGTGCTTCATTCAATGAAAGACTCCAGAACAACCCTCCGGTCTCTAGGTCTCCAGGCACCTACGGCAAGAAGACGACAATATCGATACCAACCATACCACCGGCCACGTTATCCCGCATTTACACAACCTTCCCATAGACCGCAGGAACAGCAACAGCCGCAACGTCCACGACCAAGATTCCAGCGACGTCGCCCAAACTCTGCAGGGGCGCCTCAACCCCCACCAGCTAATAGGCAGATTTGAAGACTTGGTCGAGGGTTTAGAAAGCAACGCCCTCACTTCAGCCGGCACACCAATCTTTGGACACCGCCTACGACCTTTTTTCCAACAATGGAGGAAGATTACCTCCGACAAGTGGGTCTTAGAGGTAGTTACAATTGGATACGTCATCCCCTTCCTCTCCTTACCTCCCACCCACCCACCCTCCCCGTCCCTCTTCAGGGACCCTTCTCACAAGCAGCTACTCCTCCAAGAAGTGCAACATCTCCTTCATCTGGGAGCAGTAGAAATCGTGCCAGAGCGACACAGAGGGAAGGGTTTTTACTCCCATTATTTCTTAACGGAGAAGAAAAATGGGGGATGGCGACCAATCCTCGATCTCAGGCGGCTCAACAGATTCATCAAAAAGCAAAAGTTCAAGATGGTGACCCTCACTACCATAATCCCAGCGCTGGAGCAGGGCGACTGGTTTTCTGCCCTCGACCTACAAGATGCCTATTTCCATGTCACTATACATCCGGCCCACAGACGTTTCCTCCGATTTACCCTTGGTTCCACACATTTCCAATACAGGGTACTCCCCTTCGGACTATCTACAGCCCCCCGTGCTTTTTCCAAACTTCTAGCTGTAGTCACTGCTCACCTCAGGAGACAAGGGGTAGTAATATTCCCTTACCTCGACGATTGCCTCCTCAAAGCTTCTACATTCGACGAGGCGCTCCGGTTCACACGGCTCACAGTCGAGTGCTTTCTTTCTCTCGGCCTACAAATAAACAGAGACAAATCCACATTACGCCCCACGCAGCACCTGCAGTTCATAGGCGCAGACCTCGACTCTCGGACGGGGCTGGCATCGCTCCCACCCGATCGCTTCAATTCCATACACCAACTGGCCACAATTCTTCGCAACAGCCCTCAGGTAACTGCCCGGGACTGCCTGCAACTACTAGGTCACATGGCCTCGTGCACTTTTGTCGTCCGGAATGCACGCCTACACATGAGGTGCTTCCAAGCGTGGCTGGCAACAGTTTACAAACCGAATATGCATTCTTTAAACAAGACTCTCTCCCTGCCTACTCCAGTCAAAGATTCGCTACATTGAAGGAAAGGCCAGATTGCTTAAGGCCCAAGAGATAGTCCAATATAAATGAAAGAGGTACCGAGGTAGGACAAAGATGTTGAATAGAACACCAATGTGTGAACCGTTTCCACTTTTGAAGATAGGTCTTGCGAGTAGATAGCGTTCTGCTATGTAGGAGTACCTCCTGAACTTGTTTGGAGCAATCTAATTTGCGTTGGGAGAACCACGTAGGAACCAGGCCTTGAGGTGAAGCATGGGCAGGTTGGGGTGGAGAAAACGGCCTTTCCTTCAGCTCCATCAGGGTCCATTTAGCTGCTATTACGACTTTCCACGACAGAATTGATGATACGTCTGTCTTTGCTCACGCTACTACGAAGCGTTTCCTCAAGGGTCTACAAACCTTATATCCAGACATTAAACCACCGACCACCCCGTGGGACCTTCATCTGGTACTATCTACCCTAACTCAACAACCTTTTGAACCCCTAGCCACGTGCTCCCTCTTACACCTCTCGATGAAAACAGCGTTTCTAGTGGCAATTACTTCTGCCAGACGGGCAGGAGAAATAGCAGCTCTCATGGCACACCCACCATATACGATATTTTTTAAAGACAAGGTTACCCTCAGATTTCTTCCGAAGGTCCACTCGTCATTCCATATTAATGAACCCATACACCTGCCGACTTTTTTTCCGAAACCACATGCGAACTCCTTCGAAACCTCAATGCATACACTAGATGTACGCAGAGCCTTGTCATTCTATTTGGATAGAACCAAACCTTTTAGAGCTTCCTCCAGACTTTTTGTCTCTATCGCCGACCGCTCTAAAGGCACGCCTATTTCCACCCAGAGACTCTCGAACTGGATCTCCCAGTGTATCCGACTGTGCTATCACTTGAAGGAGGTTACACCTCCAGACGGCATTAGAACACACTCCACTAGATCTCTGGCTGCCTCAGTCGCGTTCTTACGCAAAGTTCCCTTGGCTGACATTTGTAAAGCAGCCACCTGGTCCTCGGACCACACTTTTGTTAAACATTATGCCCTTACTCAAGGCCCTCTCTCTGACATACGCTTGGGCAGAGCGGTACTTTCAACGGCGTTCCTGCCAGATCCGAAGTCCCTACCTCCTTAAGATACACAGCTTTTAAGTCACCTACAGTGGAGCCACCCACAGGGACATCTCTCTCGAAGAAGAGGAGGTTACTCACCCTGTGCAGTAACTGACGTTCTTCGAGATGAGTGTCCCTGTGGGTGCTCCACTACCCACCCTCCTCCCCTCTACTTCGGAGTTGGGGGCCTCCGTGGTAGAGAAGGAACTGAGGAGACCGGCCACGCATGCGTACTATTAACCTAGAGTCACAGCGGGAGGCAGCTTCTGAGCATGCGTGGCCGCTATGAGTACTGCTGTAAAAATCTCCGGGCGAAGGCGCAGGGACGCACCAGCACCTACAGTGGAGCACCCACAGGGACACTCATCTCGAAGAACGTCAGTTACTGCACAGGGTGAGTAACCTCCTCTTCAAACAGGTTTCCTAGTAAAGTCTGTTTTTTCAGCCCCTCCACAAAGTCCATGCACCGTTTAAATCCCATTTTAGCCTTATTTTGTGGTTTTGAGTATGTCTTAAGTGCTGTATACACTTTATGCTAGCTCATTGCACATGGGAGAATTTCATCCTGGCAGAATAATAATAATAATAATAATAATAATAATATGTATTGCATAGCAAGTGACACTGATTATTTAGGTGCTGCCTAGTTATGCTCCTAAGCAGGGTTGGAAGGTGAAGTCTGATCCTAGCCAGATTAACCTATCCATCAGAATATTAAGCGAAAGGATCCTCCAGCACTCAGCAAAAGCACCGAGTTAGGGTCATGTCACTATATAGCAGAGCCAGGAATAGGAACAGGCTCTCATGCCATATTTTTGAGCCAACAGAAGACATCAGTGACCTTCTTGGGAGAGAAATCATTGCAGCAGTCATGCTGTTTATTTTTTTTAGCGCAGGAATAGCCGCTTCTCGGTGAGTAAGTGATGATGATTCAAGTGCATACACCAGTAACTTTTCCCCTTCAATAGCTACAAGACAGAATGTCACTTTTATACCAGGTGATGTTCCCTTCCCTAAGATCCCTTCTAAAAGAGACTTAAATAGATACCTGCCCCTCCCTCCAGTCTCCCCCACTTTTTGGTAGATTTGGTAGATTTTATATCTACATAGGAATTACATGCTTACGACTTACTACATTTATTTTTATGTCATTTCTTTTAAAAGGAACTTTATGGCACCCGATAAACAACAGTGATATATTGGGGCTTTTTATAATTAAATCTTGTGAATGTTACTTGCTCAGTAAGTAAAGAATGGTTTTATGGATTATGAAACACTAATATAACTTATTAAACCTGATTCAAAACAAAGCCTTTATCACTTCAACTTCATTGTCTGAATGAGGGGATTTCTTAGAAAAAATATTCAAACCAACCATATAAGATCAGTACTGCATTACTCTGGTGATGGGCAATCTGGAATGGCCTACGTTAGTGAGGGTCCCAGTTCAACAAAGCACACTCAAGCATGTGTTTATTGAATTGGGGTTTTGATCATGATGTATCTCTAAATTGGTGCTAATGATGCACTGCCCCTTTCCCTTGTTGGTCATGTAGCAAATCCTCATGTAATCTAGTCTTCAGCTGAAAAAAGAACCAAATAAAACTTTAAATTTTGGATTATGACTTTACAAGAGAATCTGTGAACTAATCATTTCCCACCATCCTGGAAAATTATGTAGCCAGTCTTCTGCTTTTCCTCCTTCCATGCAGAGTTCAAAACATATACTAACATGTTGATCCATGTGATCCTGTTTCTCTTGGCAGTGACACCTTCACATGTTCTTGGTTTAAAGCGTACATATGTGGTATTTGTACGTGCTTGATTTGTCTCTCTCCCTCCCCCCCCCACAGACTTTGTTTCTGAGTTTGTGTCATATGGGTTAAGTAATAGTGGTTGGAATAAGACTATGTTAAAACAGAAATTGAACTGAAGATATGAAGCCTAAGAGCCTTTCCCATGTAAGGGTAAAAGTTAAAAGCACTTTGACATCTTGGTGATTAACAAGGTTTAAAATGTTTAAGGTTCCTCTCTGTCTCATTCTTTGCTGGCTTACCTGAGTGGTGTTCTCAGTAATAACCTATTGATTCTGGTCTAAAAAAAGTTTGTGCCATGAGAAGGAAAATATTTTCCTGCATGTGACTGTAGCAGTTTTGTTAGGTTGCTAGCGACTCTGTAAACTGATTGTTAGAGCTCAGTGTCTGTCACAGTGCCTTTTCCTGTACAAAGGAACGTGAGAGAGCTGTGTTCACTATGCTACCCCTCATTTTCTAGCTGGAGTTCCTTCTGGATGAAGTTTGTACGTTTCAGTCAAGTAAACTGCTCAGTTTAAAGAAGAGTGTGAAAGTAAAAATCCCCCCTCCCCCCCCCAAAAAAACCCAACACAATCTGTATCAGATATTCATATGTGTGTTTTTAAATAACTTTGTTAAAAATATGAAGTTTCCAGACAATTGTTTTTAAAGAGCTAAGATTAAAATTTAAAACCACATTATTAGACTATTGGTTTGAAAAGCATAGGTTTGAAACACCGGAAGTTCAAGTTTTGGATCAAGGTTCCACGAATTACTGACTGTATCAGTATCCATCTCCTCTCTGTGCACTAGAACACACTTTACTCTCTACATTTATATCTCATGTACATTTCCAATAGTGACCACAAACTCTTATCTGACATATGGTATAGATCTAAGAATGACCTCCTACCCATCCAATATCAACCAAATCCAAGGATGTCCTGCAGTCATTTTATAAAGCCTTGGCTAGGTGGCATCTGGAGTACAGTATCGAGTTTTAGTCACTTGTGAATACAGAGGTAAGCAAGAAACAGTCCATCATAGAACAACCAAGTTTTTCAATAGAGTGGAAGCAGCTAGGTAGGAAGACAGTGAATAAATTGTGATCATTTAGTTTTAAAAGAAGATGATTGACATGACACAACTGAAGTATTGTAACTGGCTAAGGATTATTATAGAGTCAGTCTATTTGAGGTTGTTTTTCAGACCTGAATAAAGAGACAATAAGTAAGTTTAACTTAATTGTTGCTATGCTATGAAAAGTGATTTTAAAACTGACATTTTTGGAATTGCTTTACAGTGACTCCATATCACATTTGCTCAGCTTGCAAGTAAAACTGTTCTTTCTAATCGCCAGCCCTGCAAACTCAGTCTGGGATCTGAAGCTCTGTTCTTTCTATATTAGTCTTTCATTTATGATCCGCGTCCCGCTTTACAGGGAACATATATAAGAAGAATTTAAGACCGAATTAGTTTACAAAGTAAGGAATAAGTGGGCAGACTCTCAGCTGAGATGCTGAAATTCAGTATTGTTAATATTTGTAAGTAAACATTGATAACTATATGGAATTTAATATGTTAATAGGGAATATTAATTTTGTGTTTTGAAGTAGTTAGGGGCAGCATCGATTTTTTTTCTCTAATCATGCTTTCCCATACCCAAAGTGGCTATTAAAAAAAAAAAATAGCAATACTCATGGTGCACCAATATGCTGCCTCAGCGGTCTGATTCAAAGATTCCCATTGACATCAATGAACTTTGAATCAGGCCCATGGTAGACATGGTGAGAAGATACTGAATCAAAGTTAATGTTGTTTGCAGAACCTTACATCTGAACTATTTGGCTTTCAAACATTTTGTTTTTAAAATAGTCATATTCTAATGATGATGAAATTGAGTGTTATGTATTCAAATCTTAGGGTTTTTTGCAGGGGAGGGGAGTTGGTCTAGAAAGGTCCTTCTTTCATCTGAGGAAGAAATTGCCTCAGTCTATTAATATTTTTTCCTCTGGAAGTCAATACTGGAACAGGAACACCGGTGCAGCAAACAGCTGTAAACAGGGGAGTTTGAGTGGGAGTTTGTAAGGGCAATTTGGGAGCAGGGTGTGTGTGTGGGGTTCTGGTTTTGTTTTGGTGTTTGTTTGTATCTTTGGGGGGGGGAGGGTTTGTATTGTTTTTTTTGTTTTCCCCCCTTTGCGGGGACTATTTTAGGCGGGAAGGCTAGGACAGGTACAGAGGCAGCAGTGGTTGTGACCCAAGCAATGGAAGAGACAATTAAGATGACCAGATATGGAAGCTGCGGAATGTATATGATCCTAGAGTGGGTACCTGAAAAGAACTTTGTTTGTATGAAGTGTTAGATAGAACTGATAGAAGAGAAGATCCGAGGCTTGGAGATGCTGGTGGAAACTATGGTTGAGTTTTGAATGGCATTTGAGCAGATGATGGAGCAAAGGCAAGAGGAGGCTGAAGGGAAAAGTCAAGACTTGCAGCTGCAAGCTGGACTGAAGAACTCTGAGGGGAGTCTGCTGGGTGAGGAAAGTGACCAGTGGAAGCATGTGACTATGAGAACCAGGCAGAGGAAAAGACTGGCTAGTGAAGGAGAAATAGTGCACAGGAACAGGTTTGCCAAGTTGGATAATGAATAAGGGGCATAGCAGGCAGTAACAGAAGGTAGGAGGGCAAGGAAGAAGAGAAAAGCGGCTAGTCCTGTAAGAAGAGGGGAAGAGCCAATGGAGATACCCAGAATTCAGAGCCCCGGGAGGATACAGGATGACTCACAGAAGCTTGCAAGGGAGAATAAAAGACCAGAGGACTTGCAGCCAGAAAGAACAGGAGGAAGTCCAGAGAAACACACTGTTAGCAGGAAAAGGCAGGTCTACGTGATTGGTGATTCCTTGCTAAGAAGAACAGACAGGCCTGTCACCAGAGCTGACCCAGAGAACAGAAGGGTGTGCTGTCTGCCGGGAGAAGATATGGGATGTGGACCTGAGGCTGAAGAGAATCCTAATGGGAGCAGGAAAGAATCCACTGATTGTCCTTCATGTGGGAACAAAGGACACAGCTAGATTCTCACTGGAACATATTGAGGGAGACTGTGCCAGGCTGGGGAAGATGCTTAAGGAAATGGAGGCTCAGGTGATCTTCAGTGGGATTTTGCCTGTCCCTAAAGGAGGAGAACAAAGATGAGACAAGATTATGATGATTAACAGATGGCTTAGGCAGTGGTGCTATAAAGAGGGGTTTGGGGTGTTTGGCCACTGGGAGGCATTCATGGATAGAGGACAGTTCTCACGGAATGGACTGCACTTGAATAGGGAGGGAAATAGACTTCTGGGATGGTGGTTGGCAGAAATGACTAAAAGAGCTTTAAAATAGGAACTTGGGAGACCGTTGGGTGATGCTCATGTAATCTCCAGAAGGAGCACTCGAGGACGATAAGGCCATTGTGGAGAAACTAAATGAATTCTTTGCACCGGTCTTCACGGCGGAGGATGTGAGGGAGATTCCCAAACCTGAGCCATTCTTTTTAGGTGACAAATCTGAGGAACTGTCCCAGATTGAGGTGGTGTTAGAGGAGGTTTTGGAACAAACTGATAAATTAAATAGTAATAAGTCACCAGGACCAGATGGTATTCACCCAAGAGTTCTGAAGGAACTCAAATGTGAAATTGCAGAACTACTAACTGTCATCTGTAACCTGTCATTTAAATCAGCTTCTGTACCAAATGACTGGAGGATAGCTAATGTGATGCCAAATTTTTAAAAAGAGCTCCAGAGGTGATCCCGGCAATTACAGGCCAGTAAGCCTGACTTCAGTACTGGGCAAACTGGTTGAAACCGTAGTAAAGAACAAAATTGTTAGACGCATAGATGAACATAATTTGTTGGGGAAAAGTCAACATGGTTTTTGTGAAGGGAAATCATGCCGCACCAATCTACTAGATTTTTTTTGAGGGGGTCAACAAGCATGTGAACAAGGGGGATCCAGTGGATATAGTATATTTAGATTTTCAGAAAGCCTTTGACGAGGTCCCTCACCAAAGGCTCTTAAGCAAAGTAAGCAGTCATGGGATAAGAGGGAAGGTCCTCTCATGGAATAGTAACTAGTTAAAAGATAGGAAACAAAGGGTAGGAATAAGTGGTCAGTTTTTAGAATGGAGAGAGTTAAATAGTGGTGTCCCCCAGAGTCTGTACTGGGACCAGTCCTATTCAACATATTCATAAATGATCTGGAAAAAGGGGTAAACAGTGAGGTGGAAAAATTTGCAGATGATATCAAACTACTCAAGATAGCTAAGTCCCAAGCAGACTGCGAAGAGCTACAAAAGGATCTCACAAAACTGGGCGACCAGGCAACAAAATGGCAGATAAAATTCAGTGTTGATAAATGCAAAGTAATGCACATTGGAAAACATAATCCCAACTATACATATAAAATGATGGGGTCTAAATTAGCTGTTACCACTCACAAAAGAGATCTTGGAGTCATTGTGGATAGTTCTCAGGAAAATGAAGTAAGAATGGACACAGCAACGGAGAAAGGAACTGCAGTGGGCAGGAGAATGGACATTAAGAGGAAGAATAGTGCTGATACCAATCAGATATGTGATACTGGCAGAAGAATGACTGTACCCAATCGGGCGAGGAATGTGGGCAAAGCCAAGCAGCAACAGTTAAGGTGTTTGTATACTGGTGCAAGGAGCCTAGGTAACAAAATGGAAGAACTGGAACTACTGGTGCAGGAAGTGAAGCCACATATTATAGGGATAACAGAAACATGGTGGAATAGTAGTAGAGTATGTGCTGTTCAGGAAAGAGAAATGAAGGCAAAGGTAGTAGAATAGCATTGTATATTAATTATGAGGTAGACAGTAAAGATATAAGAAGTGATGGAATGGATAGGACAGAGTCTGGGCCAAAATCACTTTGGGGAAGAAAGCTATTAGAGGTTCCTCTGATGTAGTGCTTGGGTGTGCTACAGACCACCAGGATCCAATTTGGTTATGGATAGAGACCTCTTTAATGTTTTCAGTGAAATAAATACTACTTGGAATTGTGTGATTATGGGAGACGTTAACTACCCAGACATAGATTGGAGGACAAGTACTAATAGTAGGGCCCAGATTTTCCTGGATGTGATAGCTAACAGATTTCTTCAACAAATAGTTGCTGAACCAACAAAATGTGATACCATTTTAGATTTGGTATTGGTGAGTAGTAAGGACCTCATAGAAGAACTTGTTGTAGAGGACAGCCTTGGTTTGAGTGATCATGAGTTAATTCAGTTTAAACTAAATGGAAGGATAAACACACATAGATCTGCAAGAAGGGTCCTTGATTTCAAAAGAACAAACTTTAAAAAACGAAGGAAATTAGTTAAGGAAGTGGACTGGACTGAAGAACTAAAGGATCTGAATGTGGAAGAGGCTTGGAATTACTTTAAGTCAACGTTGCACAAGCTATCTGAATCCTGCATTCAAACTGGAACACATGCAGAGAAGAGTTACTAGAATGATCTGAGGAATGGAAAACCTACCTTATGAGAGGAGACTCAGAGCTTGGCTTGTTTAGCCTAATGAAAAGAAGGCTGTGGGGAGATATGATTGCTCTCTATGAATACATCAGAGGGATAAATACCAGGGAAGGAAAGTAGTTATTTAAGTTAAGCGCCTATCTGGACACAAGTACGAATGGCTATAAACTGGCCATCAACAAGTTTAGATTTGAAATTAGTTGAAAGTTTCTAACAATCAGAGGATTGAAGTTCTGGAATAACTTTCCAGGGGGGGCGGAGGGGGAGGGCGCAAAAAACTTAACTGGCTTCAAGACTGAGCTTGGTAAGTTTATGGAGTATGGTATGATGGTAAGAGCAGGTTGGACCTGTCAGGGATGGTCTAGAATGATAATACTTAGTCCTGCCTTGAGTGCAGGGGACTGGACTAGATGACCTCTCAAGGTACCTTCCAGTTCTATGATTCTAAGATGGTACTGCCTATGATGGCAAGTGGTCCATTGGTGACTGCCAATAGCAAAAATCCCAAACTGCTGGAGATGGGACACTAGATGGGGAAGGCTCTGAATTACTAGAGATCATTCTTTCCCAAGTATCTTACTGGAAGGTCGTGCCCACGTACGCAGGGTCTCCTGATTGCCATACTTGGGGTCGGAAAGGAATTTTCCCCCAGGTCAGATTGGCAGAGACCCTCTGGGTTTTTCTTCTTTCTCTGCCGCATGGGGCCCAGGTCACTTGCAGGTTTAAACTGGTGTAAATGGTGAATTCTCTGTAACTTGAAGTCTTTAAACCATCATTTGAGGACTTCAGTAAATCAGCCAGAAGTTAGGGGTCTATTTCAGGAGTGGGTGAGGTTCTATGGCCTTCAATATGCAAGAGGTCAGACTAGATGATCACGATGGTCCCTTCTGACCTGCAAGTCTGAGTCTACTGATAATCACAGGTGAGACTAATTATATTGTTCAATTGGAGGGATGTTTGGAGTACTACACAAAGATTTCCACACACCTTATTTATTATAATGCTGTTTCTTTGGGAGAGCAGATAATGGATAGATTTTCTGTGTACAAAAAGGATATGCACACTGCATGCTATACTGTGTTATACCTGAAGATGGTGCAAGTCGCTCTGTTTTCCCAAATCCTAATGATAAAATGGAAAAAGTTTCGGGTTTTCATGACACAGCATTTAGAGCTTTCCTCTGATGAAGGCCTCCTAACTATGATAGATCTAAATAGTAAAGCTTCTCCTCAGGTTTTAATCTGAATTTGATTTCTCCCAGAATTTGTTTTAGAATTGCATTGTTTCTTATTTTGGTAACAAGTTGCTGTGAAACTGCTTACTCTGTAATGAGCGCAAGAGCTTATGCAAATTATCAGGATCAGTTAGACAGGTCAGACTGACAGAGGACATTCTGGATGAATAGCTTACAGCTGTGTGCAACACAGGCATATTTTTACAGTTTTAGACTCAAACTACTCTCTAAAGAATAAGTTTCCTTAATATATATTCCTGTAAAATTGATACACATTCTGTTAATTGGCTGTCCGAAGATCACTGCTTTTGCTCAGGGATTCTAAATTTAGATTTCTCTTTGAGGTCAATCAGTACAATCCATAGTGTGTTTCCCTCCCAGCCTTTGAAATGCTACTGTACATAAATATCAGTTATAAGTTGTGTTATGAAATACTACAACTGTGGGCTCCCCCCCCCCCCCAAATATCTCTATTATCCTGCGTGTGGAACAGCTTCTTCTGATCTACTGGGGCCAATTGCTCCTTGCTATGGGAAATCCAGCAGGGTGGGAGCTAAAGTTTGGGAAATAACCTTGAGGAAGTTTTCTTCCTGATTATTCTGGGGGGAAGGGGCACAGAATTTACCCCTCTCCTTGGAAAGAATTCCCCAAGTCCTCCAGGATCCACATGGATTCCAGGTCAACAGGAGAGGCAGGAACTTTGGTGTGGAAGCTGTGATGTCTTTGGACCTCTGCCATAGTTACCCCCAAGACTCACCCTTTAAGATAAATCCTCATCAAAGAGAGGGTAACATGGAAAGCTAAGGCAATTTTGAGCTTTATTATCTTCCTTTCCTGATCTCTGTAGGATTGGTATGGAGGACAATGGGTGTTCCTCCCAGCAATCTCTCCAGCCCAATCACTCCCAGCCCTTTCCCTGGACCTGTGAAGAACCCTCTGTGAAACCCAGGGAAAGGGGATGGGCCATCTATGTCTGTTTTCTTTTATAATGCTGATGTGTGAAAACATCTAACCACCATTTTCTGTTTGTATTCTCCCCACAAGGTGGATTTGTGCTGCTTATTGGGCTTGTCTGCACTAAAAAAAATCATATGTTACTGACGTGTCAGCAATGGGTACAGCTGAAAAGGTGCTATGTATAGTTTAGCTGAAAACACAGACAAAGGCAAGTAATGTCCAGCGCTGTTTCAGCTGCACCAGTTACTGGCATCTGTTGTCAGGAATGGGTCATTTTTTAGTATAGACTGGGCCATAATTATTAGCATATTTTCCTTCCAGTCATCTGGAGAGGGCTTCTGATTCATTTCCTGTTTCCATCCTAGCCTCACATTTCCAATATTACCCTGCAGTTATGGGTAGATGAAGTACTTACAACATACCCATGTTCTTTATGTCTATGTATAATTTTAAATATATATATTTTTAAGTCTCTTAAAGTTACCATTAGGCTGTAGCGAGTGACTTAGGGGGTGTGACGGGTTGGATCACAGAAACCCCCTTGGGAGCTGCCACCAGATGTGCAAAGACTACCCCTGCTCCTGTTTTCCCTGCCAGCTCAGGACTCCAGCACCCTGTCTTGCTGAGCCAGACACTCCCGTTTGGCTCCAGACACAGACCCAGGGTCTGAATCACTTGTCCCAATGCTGCAAGTTTACCTGAAAACAGCTCGCAGTAGCGTGCTTGTCTTTAGCACTCAGATGCCCAACTCCCAATGGGGTCTAAACCCAGATAAATCCGTTTTACCCTGCATAAAGCTTATGCAGGGCAAACTCATAAATTGTTCGCCCTCTATAACACTGATAGAGAGATATGCACAGCTGTTTGCTCCCCCAGGTATTAATACATACTCTGAGTAAATTACTAAATAGAAAGTGATTTTATTAAATACAGACAGTAGGATTTAAGTGGTTCAAAGTAGTAACAGACAGAACAAAGTAAGTCACAAGCAAAATAAAATAAAATGCGCAAATCTATGCCTAATCAAACTGAAAACAGATAATCTCACCCTCAGAGATGCTTCAGTAAGTTTTTCTCAGACTGGACACCTTCCAGGCCTGGGCACAATTCTTTCCCCTGGTGCAGCTCTTGTTGCAGCTCAGGTGATAGCTAGGGGATTCTTCATGATGGCTTCTCTCCCTCTCTGTTCTCTTCCCCCCTTTATATATCTTTTGCATAAGGCGGGAACTCTTTGTCTCTCTGGGTTTCCACCCCCCCTCACTGGAAAAGCACCAGGTTAAAGATGGATTCCAGTTCAGGTGACATGATCACATGTCACTGCAAGACTTCATTACTCGCTTGCCAGCACACACATATACAGGAAGACTCACAGGTAAATACAGCCATCTGCAGACAATGGGAGTCATCAAGATTCCAAACCATCATTAATGGTCCACACTTTACACAATTACAATAGGCCCTCAGAGTTACATTTTATATTTCTAGTTTTAGATACAAGAGTGGTACATTTATACAAATCAGATGATCACACTCAGTAGATTATAAGCTTTGTAATGATACCTTACAAGAGACCTTTTGCATGAGGCATATCCCAGTTACTTACATTCACTTATTACCGTATTTTCTCTAAAACCATCTCAGTTACATTATATTGACTTATTATCAAGTTTTTATAAAACCATATAGACTGCATAACGTCACAGGGGGAATGGTTCAGAAAACAGAGGTGTTTCTGAATTTGAAATACCTCTTTGTGAGAATAATTTCCAGCTGTTGTATTGGCTGAGAAGGGCAGGCATTGGGTGCCTAATTCCTTCCGATCTTCTGTTTCTTTTCCTCAACATGGGACTGAAATCTTGGTACTTCCTGGAAACCATCAGATATGCTTTTGTTGTCAGCCTAAGACATTAATTCTGGACAACACTTAAATAATTAAGTGACTTCATTTTCTCTTGTCCCTTATGAATGTGCTGTAGTGTTCTTAATTTTTCTTTTCTACATACTTACTAAAAGCAAATATGTGAATTGTTCTTTTTGTAACACTAAAAAGATTGTAGAGAAACTAAGAACTAGCCTTTCTTGGAAGTCTTTAGCAATGGATTGAGAGTCAGTAAAACTTCAAATGAATTTTTTTGCCTCAGCAAGGTTGAAATAGAAACAAAACATTTTGAACTTCCCAGAGTTGATTCACTTTGGTGGAGTTTTCACTGCTACTGCCCTATTGGTTCAGTGGATACCAGTGGTCTTCAGGAGAGAAATCATTTTACTTGGGAGAAACCACAATTTGAAGATGCAAACAGCTTCCTTTCCAGACAGGTCATGCTGCAAACAATGGTAGAGAAAAATAAAGGATAGAAGTAATAAGTCTTACTCTGCCAATCCCTTTGTGAACAAAATCTATGGTTTGTTTGTATTTTTTATTCTCAGATATTTAGGGCTCAGTCCAGCAAAGCATCTAAGCAATTGCTTAACTTTAATAAAGGAGCCGTCCCCTTGATTTCAGACTGCTTATATGCTTCACGCCAAGCACTTGCTTAAGTGCTTTGCTGAATCAGGGTCTTAGAGCACCTATCAACATCATATCTACACACTTTTACTGTGTGGTAAGCCATCTTTTTGATGTGTAGTTAAATTATGCCAGGTGCTGCACACACACACTAAGGGCTTGTCTACAGTGCCCTTACAGACACTCAGTGTGGACTACGGAGGGGTGAACTGCAGAGCGTACCAAGTGTTGTGCTCTGACTGTCCTGTGTGGACAAGGCTGGCACAAATTAAAAGGTATCTAGTTCACATTAATGTAGTCCTTTTTGAAAGAGGTGCAGTATAGACATAGCATAAGAGATACTTCCATCCTGAAAGAGTTTAGAGTCTAAATAGGCAAAATAGACAAAGGGTGGGAGGAAATAAGTATTTTACAAACCGGGAAGTGAGGCACAGAGAGCTTAAGTGACTTGCCCGAGTTCACAGAGAGAATCAGTGGCAAAGCTTGAAATTGAACTCACATTTTCTGAGTGCCTGTTCAGTGCTTGAATCACAAGACCACCCATCCTCTCATGTTTATCTAGGTCTCTAGGTTATTTTACTACCCACCATGTCTGGTCTCTGTGCTCCTGGAGGATCTCGGTCCCAATGATCTGCTCTTTTAACATGCATGGAACTAAATGTGTGTGCAAGTGTTTCCGAAAGAAAAATCCTACACTTGACTGTGGAATAGAAGCCTAACTTACTTAATTTATAATGATGTCTGCTTGTGCTCAAATAGAAATGCTCTCTGAAGTTTCCAGAACAAATATTATTTATAGACATCTTCAGATGGGAAGGTCATTATTAAGGCTATGTTTTAGTCATGGGTATTTTTAGTAAAAGTCATGGACAGGTCACTGGCAGTAAACAAAAATTCACGGCCCATGACCTGTCCATGACTTCTACTATACCCCTAACAAAAACTTGGGCTGGGAGGCTGCGGGTGCTCTATGGGGACAGTCCAGGTGTGCTGGGGGGTGGCCCGGGACCCCTGCTGGTGCTGGGAGGGGGTGAGCGGCAGCGGGCGGCCTGGGACCCCTGCTTGTGGCGGGGGAGGGAGCCTGAGTGGTGGCACACAGTCCCAGACTCCCGCTGGTGCTGGGAGAGGGAGGAGAGAGCTGGTGGGTCAGGCAGGCTCCCTACCTGTCTCCATGTGTCCCTGCAGCTCGTAGGGGGGAGGAAGGCCAGGGGGGCTCTGCAGCTCCCATTGCCCGAGAACTGGAGTCAATGGGAGCTTTGGGGGCAGCGCCTGCAAGAGCAGGCAGTGTGCAGAGCCCCCAGGCCACTCTACCTAGGAGCGGCAGGGACATGCCAGCCCCTTCAGGGGAGCCCCCCTGAGGTGAGGGCCACCCTGCCCCAACCCCCTGCCCCATCCCTGAGCCCCCTCCCACACACAAACTGCCCCAGCTGCAGCTGGCCCTGGGGCTGCCTGATCTGCTCGGGCAGCCCTGGAGCCAGCCTCAGTGGCCGCTGCAGAAGTCACGGAAAGTCACAGAATCCATGACCTCTGTGACAGACACGCAGTCTTAGACATTATTCATTCCATGTTGTGTTATCTAGGCTTAAGAAATTAAGCATTAACCTACCTCAGCCTTCCCACCTAGTTTCAAAGCTTTGAAAGGGGTTGTATGAAAACTTGTATCGGAGGTTTTAACATTCTTGTTCAAGGGGAGTCAGTTGTGATGGAAGTTTCCAGAGAAGACCAGAATGTGAATTAAGCTGAATACCTTCAGGGCACACTACCTGATTCTTCTGACAGTCATTTCCACCATAATCAGCATGGAGATCATGTCAATTATAATAATTTTCTACATATATGTAGTGGAGTTGGCCACCTCCCAAGTACCCCCTTGTGCCCAAAGGTCCCTCTGATATCTGGCCTCTGTTTCCCCCCCTCTTCAGGGCCCTCTCCCTGAGTGTCTTTCTGATTCCCAGTACCTCCTGCCTGGAGTTTATCCTTCTCCACAGGGTCTCACAGCTGGGCTTTTACAGTTTCTCCCTGGTTTGTTCAGGATCTCTCCCAAGCATCCCTGCCTGGAGAACTTTCCTCACCCTCTCCTGCTGACTCAGGATGCTACAGGAGTCTTCTTTCTCCCTGCAAGTGTCTGGGCTTCCCTCCTTCACTGCAACTTCCTGCTCCTTTTATACTGGAATAACCTGATTCCTCTCAGGTAGGGCTCATCCAATAATCAGGGTTGGCTTACTCCAGGCTCTCCAGGCCATATGGCAAGCTGCTGTTAGAATATATATTCTTCTTCTTTAAGCAGAGAGTTCTTGATACAGATTGGGGAGAAGAGTAGAAAACTCCAGCCAGTCCACAAGGGGGCTCACCGTGCAAATCTAACTTATCTGGGGAGTGCTTAGATCAGTGGTCCCCAACCTTTTTCGTCTGGTGGGAGCCAGATGACGAGCCACGGAGGACCATGGCGGCGGACATGCATCTGCTGAAATGCTGCCGACAAGCAGCAACGTCAATAGGCATCACCGCCGAATTGCCGCTGACAAGCAGCGTCATTCCAGAGGTGTCACCGCCGAAATACCACCGAAAATCGGTGGCATTTTGGCGGCAACGCCTCTGGACGACACTGCTTGTTGCTGGCATTTCGGCGGATGTTCATCTGCCTGCCAGTACGCAGGCGCACTTAGACGCCCCAGCGGGCGCCATGGCGCCCGCGGGCACCGCGTTGGGGACTCCTGGCTTAGATATTATTTTGATAAGCACTGTAAAAAACCCTAAGATAGTGAAGTGTTGGGTAAAAGTGTGTTCAAGAGTATTGTAAGCGGCTAATGTATTGTGATGTATCATTATTGTTTTATTCCCCCTCTGTGGTAGTTTAAACCGAACACTATAGCTGTTAACCATTAAGGGCCCAATCCAACTTCCATTAAAGAGGGAAGGTGGGTGAGGTAATATCTTTTGTTGGACCAACTTTTGTTGGTGAAAGACACAAGATTTCAAGCTTACACAGAATTCTTTCACCAACAAAAGTTGGACTAATAAAAGATATTACCCTCACCCACCTTGTGTCTCTCTAGTATCCTGGGACTAACACGGCTACAACAACACTGACATTAAAGTCAGTAATCAAAGAGAGTCTTTCCATTGACTTAAATGGGAGTTGGGGTAGACATTCCTGACATTTCTAGTAACCTATTTATACTAGAATTTACTACTGGCTCATAATTACATTTTGTGTGTGAAGGTGTGTGAGTGATTTAAATGCAAATAGGAGTTTTCTGGTGTAAGGAGATGCAGGTATGTACGAAATACTCTACTGCACTTGGCATAAGGCCCAGTTGCCAGGTTAGGAATTACTTTTTTTGCACTGTTAGTCAAATAATTATCAGAATGGATTTGGAGATCTAATGTGAAGGCATTTTGCATTTGTAATTTTACAAAGGTTGACAGGGCTGTGGAAATTGTGTAATATCAAAACTACATTGGAGTCAATGGGTCTGATCTAACTAAATCCTATACTCTTGAGTCTACATAATGAAACTAAGTACTTCTATACTGCTCTTTATTTGGCTAAAGTAAACTCACGTTTGTTTTTCCCAAGGGAAGTAGAGAACAAAGGGGTCACTTTTTAAAACTGGTAATTGGTTTAGGATTTTCTAGATCAGTGAGTAAATTGATTGGGATTTTATTGTGCCTACAGTAATCAACTAGAGGAGGCCAGGTGTCTTTTTAGTCCAAAATACAAGCAGACAAGGAGGGTCTACGTCATCCTGCTTCTGAAGTGGTGGGCAAACTCCCATTGATGTCAACAAGAGCAGGATTGGACATACAATTGTTTGGATCTGCATCTGTGAATGATCCGCAGACATCAGAATCTTTAAGGAAACCTATTTCATTAACATTTTCTTAATAGGTCCAATATTTTCTAATAGTGTCCATACTCCAGTATGTATGTTGAGAGCTAGTAGCTGTTACCTTCGGTGCTTTGAAGATCAGAGTAAAACTTCCCACTAATTTTCCTTAGCACAGTGTGTGATGCATTAAATTATAGTATGATCTGGCCCAGATCCTATTATAATTTGTTCTCAAAATATTGCATTCTGTGGACCACACGGAAGGGCACTTCAAATCTCTGGTTGTGCACAGACCATATTTTGCAAGCCAGTGTATTAAATGTGTTGGGTTCCCCTTCTCCCCCTGAAATAAAAGACGGTAGGTATTTTTTTTCCAGCTTGAGGATGCAAGGGGCAGATTTGGGGGGAGCGGGGAGTCAGTGAGATGGAAGGTCACACATAGCATCATATAGTATAAAGCTGTGATTATACATGTAAGCACAAAAAGTTCTAATTAATGTTCTTTGCTTATGGGTAAATTTTGAGCCTAATCTCAAGTTTCTTTTTTGGAATGAAGACTTTAACTATGGAGTCAGCCAGCCCGGCTTTACCCTTTACATTATGGGTAATCATCTTCAATTGAAATTCTCTGCAGATTACATTCCTCTTAGCCTGCTTTTCCCTTTGGGGGTTTGACATTATCTAATTAAACAGGTGAGGCAATGCACCTAGTGAAACTTGCTGGAAAGGCTTTTTTTCTTTGTCACTCCCATCAGTAAGTGAATCTAGAAAGGCATATCTTCCTGAGAGCTCTGTTTGCACAATAGGCTAATAATTCCTCTTCCCCTTCCAAGGCTGGTGTTTTTTCACTATCTGGGTGTTCAGTATCTCATGAAATCTAAGCAGGATCTTCCTGCCTCCTATATTTATTTTCAGAACCTAGAGGTATTATTTTTAAAAAAGATTTTTTTTTCTTCTGGGCACCATGTTACACCATTTTCTGTCAGAGCTCACCAGTGTTTTGTTGTGAGTGCCTTTTCCCCTCTCATCTCCTAAATAATTCTCATCTTTGATCCATGCAGTACGTTTGAATCTGTGCTCGTATCTCACATGTGAAATGGGCACTCGGGTACTGTGGTGATGGGCCATATGAATATCTTGATTTCTAGACAGAACATGTAAAATTGTGTTCGGTGTTTTTCAGCCCTGTCCCTGCTTTCCCCTGAAGGATACCCTTGACTAAGCAGTGAAACTGGATCATGAAGGGTTCCTTTCCAGTCTGCTCATTACAGCTTTTCCTGATGCTTTTTACAGTACACACAAACCAGAAATCTAGGTGCTACTTTCAAAGCATGACCTATCTTGCTTGCCCAGAAGAGCAATGTGCTGTACGTAACTGTGTTAAGTTATGCCAACTAGAGCTGTATGTGGTACTTGACAACGTGAAACATTGTTAGGTGCCCTCCTGTGGGCATAGTGTAGATATGTTCTCTGTATGGCAGGTGGGACTGTTTAGAGTTCATAGAAATGACTTCATTTTTTTTTTTTTAACTGGCTGCTAATGGACCATTATTTACATTTTTTCCTCTTTGCTCATTTTTAAGTTTAAACAAAAGTAGAAGTGGCTAAAAACACTTTAACCCCCTCCCCCAACAACAACAAAAATAATTATATAATGGTGGTAATTTCTAGAGTTGGCCAGACTGCCAAATCCTGGTCCCAGGTGGAGGTTTTGTCATTAAATTCAGTGGGATCAGAATATGACACTCAATGTAAAGACAGGTTTGTGACAGGTTTATTTATTATATTCACAAACAAATGTCTTGAAATCAGTGGGAGAGTTGTGGGGGATGTCATGCTATTCGTTATTGAAGAATATTTTAACAGTTGCTACTATTTGTGGATCCTGAACATTTCATGAATTCCAAAGGCCAGTGTGACGGGGTGTATAGACCCCACACAGACGAAGAAGTGCCAGAGAAACCCTGGCAGTAGGGCTAGCCCCACCCCGTGACCCTGTCAATCAAGTATGAGAGGGACAAGGCCTTTAAAAGAGAGGACGCTGCAGCCAACCTGGGGGAAGGAGGGGTGGTGGAGCAGGGTTGCCCTAAGCAACAGACTACAGGAGTGACTCCTGAAGCCACAGAGGGAACTCCCAGCTAGGAGATCTTCATCCAAACCCTACGGAGAATGCAGCGAAGTCCCAGGATAAGATGGACAGACTAAGCCTGACTCAGCAGCCCAGCCAAGGATTTCTCAAAATCCACTATATGTGCTCTGTATCCTTGTCAGTGGACTCCTGCCCCCACCTGAAGAGTCCTGGGAAGGGAGTACCCTTGAATGTGTTGGGGCTTGTGACTTTCCTTTTGATCCCCCATCCGGAGAGACTTAAGAAGACCCACAAAGGCAGGGCCCCCTCACAGGTAATAAGGAGCTGGGGCCTGTGTCGGACCCAACCAGTATAAATAACTGGATGTGGCCAGGTTCTCCCACCATCTGGGGGAAGAACAGCAGGAGACTCTGCTACAGCCAGAAGTGCTGATCAGTGAGAGAGAGAGAGAGCGTGTGTGTGTGTGTGTGTGAGAGAGAGAGAGAGAGAATTGTGTGTAAGGCTTGGTGTCAGAATAGCTTACTTAACCTTAGCATGTGATTTCCATAGTTTTTAATGTTTGTGGTCTTTTAACAGATCTGTTTAATGGTGAGTGAATTGCACTTAGCAACCTTAACTGTAACTTAACAAAAGTCTTTTGTTTAGAATGACATTATTTGCTGCCCCCACACTGGGATGGAAAAAGGCCAAGAGCCAGCTATGCAGGCTTCACAGCAGCTGAGGATTCCCCAGCACTGTCCCTTTAGGGCAGCTTCAAGGTCACTCTTGTGGCCCAAAGGGACTCTAATATGTAGAGCATGATCTAGCCCTAGGCAACTATGTTGAAAAACTGTCGTTATCAAGATTTTTCATAGGGGAAAAAAAAAATCACCCCTAAAATAGTACTTTTATTATGAAACAATGGTGACTAAACAGTGGCAAATAACCCCCCATTGTTGTTATTTATTATGTAGTTATTTATATTGTGGTAGTGCCTGGAGGCCTGAAGTATTTCAGGGCTCATAGACTTTAGCCAGAAAGAGATGATCATCCAGTCTGACCTGCACATTGCAGGCCACTGTCACAGCCGGGTCGTGGGCAGCCAGTCGTAGTAGTTGGAGCCAGAGTTTACAGTTACAATGTAGGAAGCAAGAGTCAGCTTGGTTGGGATACTGGCAGGGAGGTCAAAAGTGGGAGATAACGTGGAGATCAGACCTATGAGTTGGGAACCAGAGTCAGGCTAGGTCAAGATGCCAGGGGGCCAGAGGCAGGAGACAAACTGGATGGCAGGAACCACTAGTCAGATGCCAGGAGTCAAGTTGTGTTGGAAGGCCAGGAAGTAAACCTGGGAACTCAGGAGCAGATAGTGGGGAGCAGATAGTGGGGAGCAGGAAGCACACAGTGCAGAGCATGGTGGAGCCCAGTTGTTCAGACGGCTTCCTTTTGCTGCTGCTGGCTTAAGTACGGCCAGCAGGCCGATCGGCCACTCTGGGACCCCGCCAATTGGAGCTCAGGGGTGGAGCCTCACACTCAGGATGGGCTTTGTGGATCTCAGGTTAGCTACTGCCAGCAGGCTGCCAGTGGTGGGTTGGGGTGTAGTGCTTCCATGAAACTTGTGGGCCCAGGTTTGAGCCCATGGGGCAGAACAGTCACAGAACCGCACCCAACCACTCCTGTAATAGATCCATAACCTCTGGCTGAGTTACTGAAGTCCTCAAATCTTGATTTAAAGACTTCAGGTTACAGAGAATCCATCATTTACACTAGTGCAAACCAACAAGTGACCCAGGCCCCGCACTGCAGGGGAAGGCAGCCCTCCCTGCCCCCGGTCTCTGTCAGTCGAACCTGGGGGGAAATTCCTTCCTGACCCAAATATAATGATCAGTTCGACGAAGAGCTTGTGGGCAAGACCCAACAGCCAGACACGTGGGAAAGAATTCTCTGTAGTAACTCAGAGCCCTCCCTATCTAGTGTCTCATCTCTGAATGTTGGAGATATTTGCTAGTAGCTGTTGTGGATGGGCCATATGGCATTGTAGGCAATTTTGTCATACCATCCCCTCCATAAACGTATCAAGCTCAGTCTTGAAGCCAGTTTGATTTTTTGCCACCACTGCTCCCTTTGGAAGGCTGTTCCAGAGTGACACTCCTCTGATGGTTAGAAACCTTTGTCTAATTTCAAGTCTAAACTTACTGATGGCCAATTTATATCAATTTGTTCTTGTGTCAACATTGGCCTATTTAAATAACTCCTCTCCCTCCTGGTATTTATCCCTTTGATGTATTTATAGAGCGCAATCATATTTCCCTTCATCCTTCATTTTGTTAGGCTAAACAAACTAAGCTCCTTAAATCTCTTCTGGTAAGGTAGGGTCTCCATTCTTCCAATCATCCTAGTAGCCCTTCTCCACATCTGTTCCAGTTTGAATTCATCTTTCATATTTTTGTTAAAACATTTAGCAAATGACTGTCCCTGCCCCAAAGAGCTTTTACTCTAAAATAACACAAGACGTGTCCGGTGGATGAGACAAACAAAGAGGCAAGATGTAGGGAAGAAAGGTAATAAAATAAAATGTTTTGGCACAGACTAGCTGCGGGCACAATTCTTAGTCAGTCAGTAGCAGTAATCAAAATTCACCACCTGCCTGTATGTTACGTCCTAACAGCTAACTTCGAAAATGAATAAATCTAGTTTGGGGATAAGGGGCATTTAATATGAACATTTAATCCACCTTTTCATCTCTTTTTCAGAAAAAAGCATAGTTACTTCCAGTGGAGACCAAACAATAAAAATGTGGTTCACACCCACAGGGTCAAATTCCGCTCTGTTATTATATAAATCTGAAGTAAAACTAGAGTGGATTTACTTTGGGAAGATTTACACTGGCATAGGTAAGAGTAGTATATGGCCATTGAATCCTGAACACATTGGTGTTAATTATACAGGTCAAAAGTTACACTCTTGGGTGCCTAATGCTAGGCCCCTAACCCAGGCTGAGGCACCTAAATAAAGAGTCTGATTAGGTGCCTGATCTAAAGCCCACTGGAATCAATGGAAATGCTTGCGTTGTTTTAGGCCATTACAGAGATGCTGAGCATTACAGAAGAGTTTTTCCATTTAGATAACCAAATTTTAAAATGTTTTTAGTGCTTCAGAGTTAGTCTATATGCTATGAAGTCAGTGTCAGCTAGATCAAGCCCTTATTCATGAAGAGCCTAATTACCACCCCCTCCTCTTTAAAAAAAACAAACAAACTAATTAGTAATAGGGATCATTGCACTTCTGACTTTCACATAGGTTCTGGGGATTAGTATGAGCCAGTTTGTACAGATGTCTGAATTTCATTGAATCAAAAGTCCATCCTTCAGAAAAACGTGAATTATTAGCAAATTCTTGGATGGTAGTGAGCAAGGAAAGGCTGGAAATAAATATTCGAGGGTAACCTTTTCAACCATGCAAACAAAGGTAGATAAATGATCAAAGCCTAGCTATGTGGCAACAGATGCTGTTTTTGTTCCAGTAGAAGAGAACATTTTATTTTTTTCCATGACTTTTTTTTCACGTAAAAGAAAGGAAAGCATCTGAGATCCCTAGAATTGTTTTTAAAAAATAATTAATTTACTTATAGCCATTTGTTTGATATCCCTCTCTGATGGGCCAAACTTTCTGCTTGCCTGGTTGCATTGACTTCAGGTTTAGGCCACAAGAGAATTTGGCACATGGTATCTGAAGATGAAGAATGCATAAAATCATTAGACTACGAAAATGCAGAAGATTTAGTTCTATATTGGACTTTTCATGCAAAAGTATCACAAAACATCTTTACTTTAATCTATGTGGCATTTACCAATACAATCAATGGGAAAAAATCCTGAAGGCATTGGGAGTTTTACCTGAGTACATATGGAAAGCCACATAGTAGCCTTGCAAATGTCTAATATTGAAACATTGCTACGAAATGCGATTCATGTTGCTTGGACCCTTGTCGAATGAGCCTGTAATGTCTATAGGGGTATGGTTTAAGCTACTCCATAAGCTACAGTAATGCAGGAAGTTCTCTACCTGGAAATAGTCTGCGCAGAGACTGGCTGACCTTTCATCTGAACCACATAAGAGACAAAAAGCCGGTATGATGGCCGAAATGGTTTAGTCCTTTCCAGATAGAATGTCAAGCACCACCTCACATCTACTGGAGTGTGGCTGCATTTGAGTGTGGCTGAGGAAAGAATGCAGGTAAGTAAAAAGCATGGTTAAGGTGAAACTGTGAAATTGCTTTGGACAAAAACTTTGGATGTGGGGCAGGTCAGGGCGGCACCACCCTTATATAGCCATGGGAGGAGCTACCGGGGCCAAAGGGTATCCCTCATGGGTACGGCTAAGCCTAGTTTTCCAGCTTTGGTGCATGGGGCTCACACACACCTGAGTGAAATACGTGTCTGCGACCACTCGAGGAACTATTGTACTCTGGATTTATCCTGCTGTAGCTGAAATCAAAATCTGGTCCATTGCCCGCTTCATTGCTAATACCTCCCCTAGCCAGTGCAGGATTTCTTCCTCCAGTGTAAATTTTAGTCTTGTGCTTTGTCTAGTCTATCTTTACATGGTTCAAAGGACAGAGCTTCTACTGCTGCCCTTGGGAAACTATTTCAGATTCTGATACGTTTCACTCTCAGGGGTTTTTCCTATTTTGCCTAAGCTTGCTGTTTCTAATTTACATCCCATCACTCTTGTATCACCCAAAGGAATTCATGTTCCCAGTGCAAAGGGCAGTGTTTTAGGAGAGAGATTTGTTATAGGGTAGCTGGGAAGCTCAGGGAAAGTGCACACTGTTTTGATGGTATTTATTATTAACAGGACAGATCACTGAAATTAAAATCAGATGCAGAGTAAATGGAAGCAAACATGCTGGTAATGAGGTCTGATCAGAAATGAATGAGACAGTTTGTGTCACTAATAAACGAATACCATTTTTTTAGTATGTGTTTCAGTGGAAAATCTATAGTGAGAGTCTTCCAGACAGCTCAAAAAGAGCAGAAAATAAATGAGGGAAGAGATGTTCTTCTCAGTGTTGGAGGCAAAGCAAACAAACTGGCTTATGCACCTAGACAGCATTTCATTTCCAAGAGGCTGATTTTGGGGGTGTGTTACAAGTGTGGGATGTGATATAAGGCGCTAGCGCCAGTTCACCAAGGGATTACACTGGTTTAAACTGGAGTAACCACTGGCAGAAGATCCCTGAGCTTGAACATCTGCTGGTGGGGTTGGTGGAGGTTGTGACAGTGGAAAGTGGCCACAGTCTCTTTTGTGCTGATTCGGTGGGCATAGGTGGTCAATGGAGAGGCCTAAAAGGTGCGAAGTTTATGGCCAAGGAAGATGCAGTTTGAGAACATTGCATTCGGCAGCTTTACTGGAAGCTCTAGTTGTAAACTAAAGCAGTGGGAACCCAAATGGATGGAGCAGTGGAAACACATCTGTATGTAGGTTTCATGCATCTGGCCCAGAATTTACAACAGACTTTACTGGAGCTGATAACCAGAGCACGGTAGCCTGATAATAAAAAACCTTTCTAAAGCAGCAGAACTTTGTTTCAGAAATGCAATATTTTATGCTTCTCCTGAGATTTCCACTGACCCTTCCTTTTTGATGTTAGACTGTTCCATAAACACTGAGACAAAGCCTTGTGTATCATTTTACTGAGAGTAGTAAGAGGGATATAGGACTGGAGACATCTGTTTCCTGTGACTAGAGAAGAGATGTAGAAAGTGTGGCCGCCATGTTAAATGACAGCAGGGTCTCTGTCACCTTTTCAAAAACAATGTCTAGGACAATTATCTGCTACTAATAGTTTAAAAAGAATTAGGAGCAACCAAGACATTCTCATACATCAGGATTTTGGGTGTTCTGAGATGTTGTCTTTATGGTCTCTTACTTAGCTGTTAAATTATTTATTTGGGTAGTGGGGTGTGTGTGTTTGTGTCCCTGTAGAGGAGCGGACTCACCCCTGCGGCGCCTCCTGCTGGTGACTTCCGGGAATTAGCTCGATCCAGCTCTGGAGCGCCCTCTGCAGGCCGGTGATCCTCCTGTCCTCTGGCCCCCGTGTCCCTCCCTGGATCCCGGTGTCCTTGTACCTGGGGTGCTGCCCCCTAGCAGTAATCCTTCAGTCTTAGAGTTTCCCCTCCCCAGGGAACCCCACCCCCTATTCCCACCTCGCCTCAGTATAAGGCTATTGCCAGTCATCGTCTAACCCCACACCCTGGGGCAGACTGCAGTACCAGCCTACTCATCCCTGGCAAGGTTGGGTTTGGACCTGCTGCCTGGGCCTGCCCCTGGGCTGCCCTTCTGCTAGGCTGCAGCCTGGGGCTTTCCAGGCTGGAACTCCCCAGCTCCTCTGCCTTTCCCCAGCCCTGCTCCACTCATGTACCCAGTCTCTAGCTTCCTGCAGCCAGGCCTTTCTCTCTCTGAATGCAGAGAGAAACTTCTTCTGGGCCTCTGGCTCACAGCCTTTTATAGGGACCAGCTGGGCCTGATTGGGGCGTGGCCCAGCTGCGGCTGCTTCCCCAATCAGCCCAGGTCTTTCTTTCACAGCTTGCCAGCCCTCTCCCAGGGCTGGTTCCAACCCTATCAGGGCTGGAGTGGGTCACCACCCCGCTACAGTCCCCGAAAGCCACTTGGGTTCTTCCTCGTGCACCTGCTAGGCAGGACAGATGCTAATTTCCAACTGTAAATATTGGGGCTGCTCAGTGATGGAGTTCACCAAACCTCAAGGGTGCCAGCAGTGTGCCAGGGTTACCGCGCCTCAGAGGCAAGCACTGTAGGTGCTTCAGCAGCTAGGCCTTGTATGCACTAGCCCTGGGGAGTCCCAATAACCACATAGGGTATGTCTACGCTGCGTTCTAAAACCCTCGACAGTGAGTCTCAGAGCCCACGTCTACAGACTCGGATTTGTGGGGCTTGTGCCACAGCGCTAATACCACCTGTGTAGCTGTTGGGGCTTGGGCAGGAGCTCGGGCTCTGAAACCCACCACCCTCTCCAGGTATCAGAGCCCGAGCTCCAGCCTGAGCCTGAATGTTTACACAGCTGTTTTAGTGCCCTAACATGAGCCCTGTGAACTTGAGTCTCTGGACACAGGCTCTGAGACTCTCTGCCACTTGTTTTAAAATGCAGTGTAGACATACCATCAAACATGTGGCTAAGGGAAAGGACAAACAAACTAGGGAAATACAACCTAGATGGAGCTAGTATAAGGGTGCATAACTGGTTGGAAAATCATTCCCGGGGAGTACAGTACTTACCAGTGGTTCACAACCCAGCTGGAAGGGCATAACGAGTGGGGTCCCACAGGGATCAGTTCTGGGTCCGGTTCTGTTGAACATCTTCATCAGTGATTTATATAATGGCACAGAGAATACACTTATAAAGTTTGCAGACGATACCAAGCTGGGAGGGGTTGCAAGAACTTTGGAAGATAGGATTATAATTCAGAATGATCTGACCTAAATAGGATGAAATTCAATAAGGACAAATGTGAAGTACTCCACTTAGGAAAGAACAATCAGCTGCACACACATAGAATTGGAAATGACTGCCTAGGAAGGAGTACTGCAGAAAGAGATCTGGGGATCATAATGGATCACTATTTAAGTACGAGTCAACAATGCAACACTGTTGCAAAAAAACCAAATATCATTCTGGGATGTATTAGCAGGACTGTTGTAAGCAAGACACAAAAAGTAATTCTTCTGCACTACTCCATGTTGATTAGGCCTCAACTAGAATATCGTGTCCAGTTCTGGGTGCTACATTTCAGGAATGATGTGGACAAATTAGAGAAAATCAAGAGAAGAGCAACAAAAATGATTAAAGGTTAATAAACATGACCTATGAGGGAAGATTGAAAAAAACTGTGTTTGTTTAGTCTGGCGAAGAGAAGACTGAGGGGGGACATGATAACAGTTTTCAAGTACATAAAAGGTTGTTACAAGGAGGGGGGAGAAAAATATTCTCCTTAATCTCTGAGAATAGGACAAGAAGCAATGGGCTTAAATTGCAGCAAGGATGGTTTAGGTTTGACATGAGGAAAAACTTCCTGTCAGGGTAGTTAAGGACTGCAATAAATTGCCCAGGGAGGTTGTGGAAACTCCATCACTGGAGATTTTGAAGAGCAGGTTAGACAAACACCTGTCAGGGAGGGTCTAGATAATACTTAGTCCTTCCTTGAATGCAGGGGACTGGACTAGAAGACCTCTCGAGGTCCCTTCCAGTCCTACAATTCTGAGATTCTATAATTTACTAGGGCTGGCAGGAAAGGGAAAGGTTGTACATCCCCCTAGGGTACAGAGGCTATTAGCAGATTCATCACACAGCTTTACCTCCACGTACCAGCTTTGTTGCCTTTGGAACAACTGAACTTAAGAATGCTGTTTCGTTCCACTACCATCCAGGGACTCTCGCCAGCAGCAGAGGGGTTAACCACAACGTTAGAAAAGGAAGGGGCCTGTTGGGTGATCTAGATCATTATACCCCACTGCACATGTACTACTGTTTTGTCTGCTCTGATTTTAAAATTTAAAATGAACAAACATACAGTATTTGTGATACATGATTTCTGTTAAACTTTCTCAACTTCTCTCTGGCATTTTCTGTATTAGGATTTTTTCCTTAAAATTTCCCACCATTGCTATCAGTGGTTCAGCTTTACTGAAGTGGCAGCAAGAATGGGAATGCTAATGTAGAGAGGCCTCTGTCTCTCTCTCTTGCCCTCTCCTGTGTCTGCGTGTGTCTCACCAAAATCTTGGCGGTTGGGGCAATTGTAGGATGTGATATGTAGAATGTATATTTTAGGTATTAGGACATGTGAAAAGATGCCTGCGTGGCTGGCAGGGTAGAGTTCAATCAGGTGAACAACTTGGTCAGCAACCTGATCAGGTAAACAACTTGGTCAGCAGTCCAATCGGGAAAACAACTGAGTTAGCAAACTAATCTTAGTGTTAGGCAGAAAAGTGTTTATACAATATATAATAAATAACTTTGTAACAATGTATTTAAGGTGAGCAGGTGAATGTGGGTGTGCGCTTGCATTTAACACTATGCTGTGCCTTTTTTTGGTGGACTGATCACTCACTGAAGTAGCAAATAAAGGACATACACTGCTTCAACTCGAGTCTGTCTGTGAACCCGTGCATTCTGGGTAGTGGGGGAAAGAACTGGTCTACAGTTAGGTACAAAAATCAGGACTTATCTTTCCTGTTTCTAAATTAAGAAGAACATTACTGTAGGTAGCTTCTGTTTTGAATATGCTGCTATGGTGGAATTCACCAGGTGGCCCCATTACCCATAGGTTTACAAGTTTGTTTTCTTAGCTCATGAACACAGTTCTGTCTTTGAAGAAATGCTGTATTTTCTTTAGTTTTGCGATGTGTTGTTTCTGTTTGGGGAAGCTAGCAGCGGGAGAGTTTGTTCTGTCTTCTCTCCAGCAAGCATCATTTCTTGGGGCAGAGTTGCTCTCTGAGAATCAGACATTGGTGTTTGGGCTGAAAGAGGGGATTTGCCTGTGTGCTGTTAGGCCACCTGTGTACAAGGACTGGTCTATGTAGTATAAATGAAAACAAGTTACAGTAAGAAAATATTCAGACTTTGCACCATTCTCCTCACTACTGGGAAACCATTTATAAGGCCCTGAAATGTGCTCCTGCTTGACAGAGGCATGGCAGCATATTATATATGCTTCATGTTGGGAGACTGTTGGAAATATTGCTTGTACTGGATTTTATCATTTTCTTTCATCGAGCTGTAGTTTAATAGAAATGCTTATGCTTTATTCTACATATCCAAATGGGTTCAGTTCCATTTTGCCATTGACTTCAGTGAGGTCAGGATTTCACCCATTCTCGTTAAAAATTACAGTAGTTACTATGATGCCCACTTTCCCAAGAACTCATGGACACCTAACAAAATGTAACAACATGCACAATACATATATATTTTTAAAAGCCACAATAAGCAATATTAAATCTTGCTGTAGACTGCTTCACAGATGGTAGAGGGAAGGCTGAATGAATTAGTTTTATTTTTGCGATTTAAAATAAAATGGTGTCATTGGGACAAACTAGAGAGCGGCTAAGTCTTTTTAACAATCGTGGATATAAACAGATTCTCAAAACCTTTCCACGTGCTGTCGTATCAGTCCTTACACATCTCAAAAAGATTAGCTTTAGTAAGAGAGGGATAGAAGAAATAAACTAGCTAACGTTCCTCTCCAGGCTAGGACTTAATTTTTATTTTATAAAGACCAAAGCCTAAAATAGGCTGAATTAAAGATAACGTATCAGAGGGCTCTTAAAATAAAGTCATTGATGTTAAATGCAGACACACAAGCAAACCCCAGAATTGAATGAACATCAACATTTTTTGTTAAACTGCTGCCTGCAGTTTTTGCCACTTCTTAGATACCATATAAAAGAAAATGCCCAATGTCATCAAAATACTCAGAATTTACTTTCTCATCCTTCCAGCCCGTGCAGAGCTTGGCCATAAATAACACCTCTGAATCTACTTCCATGTCCAGAAAGTCAAATGCCAGAGCGAGAAATTTCCCTCTGTGGGCTTATGACTGGGAAAGTGTGTGGAGCTTTGATTCACCAAATACACACCACTTTCTTTTCCCCATACCAAGTTAAGGAGACGTTCCTTATCCTTCCCTGTGGCAAATCCTGTACTGGCCACTTCCAGATGTAGCGGGAATTGGAAAGGCTTTCATGCCATGTAAAGAAAGGACACATTTTTTCTATTATTTGTATTATGTAAATGCTCTGAGGCCCCAAGCAGGACTGGAGCCTGTTGTGCTGGGCACTGTAAATAATTCTAAAACAGTCTTTTGTTCTGACGAACTCAGTCTAATTGAAAAAAAACATAGCAGGTAGTTGTAGGATACAGTGGAAGTGGAGGAGAGAATGGGAAAACTAGAGCAATTCATTATTAATTATTTGTATTACAGTAGTGCCAAGAGGCCACAACCAAGATCAGGGCCCTATTGTGGTAGGTGCTGTATATACACGTGGTAAGAGACGATCCCCCAAAGAGCTTGCACTCTAAATAGACAAGACTGACAAATCTCCCTTGGAAGCAGTAGAGCTCTTCACCTTGTTTGATAAATGACACAAGCATTGCTCCATTTTAGCCTTAAAGGAAACTCATTGAGGACCATACAAAGTGCTTCTCCACATTTGGGAATCTGAATCTCTCCTTTGGGTCTCAAGGAGTTAAAAATGTCTCAGAGGAACCTGCCTCCTTCCTAGCTTTAGGTCAAAGCTTTGGAAAAGATATCTCAAAGTACTGAGTCAGTTAACAAGGGAATGAGGTCTCAGATAAGCTTACAAGGAAAGCTGCATCTCAGTATACAAATCTCTCGTCTCAAAACACACAATCCACTGTGCCAGCACAGAGCAAATTTAACACTGTACTGGTAGAGGTGTACATTGTAAGCTCATGGGGGTAAGAACAATGCCATTGTTATACACCTCTACCCCGATATAACGCTGTCCTTGGGAGCCAAAAAATCTTACCGCATTATAGGTGAAACTGCGTGATATCGAACTTGCTTTGATCCGCCGGAGCGCGCAGCCTCCCCCCCCCCCCCGGAGCACTGTTTTACCGCGTTATATCCGAATTCCTGTTATATCAGGATAGAGGTGTATTTGGAAAGTGACTAGCACATTGTGGCACTTGCCAGAAACAAGCATAATATTAATCAATGGGACAAGTTGCTACTCCAGTAACTAAGGGTACATCTACACTACAGCGGGGAGTCGATTTAAGATACGCAAATTCAGCTACGTGAATAGCGTAGCTGAATTCGATGTATTGCAGCCGACTTACCCCGTTGTGAGGACGGCGGCAAAATCGACTTCTGCGGCTTTTTGTCGGCGGCGCTTACTACCACCTCCGCTGGTGGAGTTAGAGCGCCGATTCGGGGATCGATTGTTGCGTCCCAACGGGACGCGATAAATCGATCCCCGAGAGGTCGATTTCTACCCGCCGATTCAGGCGGGTAGTATAGACCAGACCTAAGTGACTTGTGAGCAACGAGGTTCAAACGAAGCTAAATTAGAGCAAAGCCCAGTAAAACTCCTTACTAAATGCAGGATGGTTACCTCTCTGCTTGTTATCAGGGCTGGTGAGAGGAGATACAGATGGGATAGCTAAGTGTAGTGAGGATTTCTCACAGGTAATACTCCCCAACCCCCATATGGGTGTATCTCTGAATGTGCCACATGGCAGCCATAAGGTAATGGGATATTGGCTCAATGACAAAATGTTGCTGTGAGGGAATGGGCTGGTGGTGCAAGTAAAGGACTCAGAGTTGAGGGATCTGGATTCTGTTCTTGGCGGTACCACAGACTTTGCAACCTTGAGTAGAATACTTAACCTCCACAAGCCTCAGTTTCCCTATCTGTAAAAAGGGACAAGGAGACTTTCCTACATCATTGGGATGGTGTGAGGATTCATTCATTAATTTCTGCATGGTGCTTTAAGATACTTCTATGGCAGGTACTATGGAAGTGCAGGGCATTAGTAGATTGGTTGTTTAACAAAGCGTTAATTTTTTAGCAGGTGATTATAATTGGGGGGCCCGCAGGGAGGGTGCAAGGAGGAATTGCAGAGGGCAGAACACTGACTGCCTAATGCTGTAACTCAAAATAAAGATAAGCTGAACTTTCCTTATCTGTGCTGCACTCTGCTACAGTAGCTCATGTTACATCTTTTAATACACTGAGGGGATAAAACAATCAATTTGATTTAGATGCATATTAGGTGGCTAAAATTTCCAGGCCATAAGACTCTCCAATGCTACTGCAGCCAGTAGGGCTGTCAGGTGTCTGGCCAGTAGGGCTGCTGCCATCTGAACTGCTCCTGCAATAATCCACTCTGAGCAATTTACTGAGGACGAGAGGATAGACTCTCCAGTGACTTTCCCATTTGCACTCTCCGCAGATAGGCAGGTAATGGGTATCGACACAGGAGGAGTATAAACAGAAGAGAAACTGGGAGGCCTCTGAATGACCTTAAAAATCTACAGGGAACTAACTAGACCTGCATGTTTCTTTTTGGACTTTTAATTCCCTTACTGGTTAATAGGGGGAGAGGAGGCCAGAAATAACGTGTCTGACCTGTTCATAGAGCACTTTCACAGAGCTGTTCATTTGAGGCTCTCAAAGGAGGGTAAGTGTGTTGGTAAATGGTCTCACAGTGAGAACATTAGCCGAGCTGAGAATACAACCCAAGTTTCCTGATTCCTAGTTCAGTGCCCTGGTCGTTGGAGCAGCACTGCCTCCCTTACCTTCCCTCTCCCCATCAGTATTTTATTAAGGCTGGAAACAACCTGCATGAGTTACAGCAGTACATGGCTGGGAGCAATAACTTCTATTCATGGCTTTTAAGATAGAGGTTTTTTGACAGATATTTCTGTTCTAGTCACATGCTTGTGATTAATATGACAGTCAGAGACTTGCCAAGTCTTTATTGCTAGCTGCCAAGGTGATGACATTGATTTTTCTTTCCTAATGCACATTGGGTAATAATAGCAAAAACATTTAATCTTTAAAGCTGATAAGGTTTCTTAAAGCACCCTGTAAAAGCCTGATTCTCACAGTGCCAGTCACGACACAGAAATAGTGACCAGATTGGGTTGTTCTTTACAGCCAATTCTATGGCATGGTTAATAGTGGCTTTGAAAGGATGCAATACCCAGCTGAAGGGCTAAGTAAGAAGTACGTTTTCTTGAGTGAATGGGAATGTCATCTACCAGGCTTTGCATTGTTAGACGTGTGAGGTGCCCAGCAATAGAGGTAGCAAGCATCTGTTTTTTGTTCCTAACACTTCATGTCTTTAATTAGAGGAAGACGGCTACTTTAAAAAAATTAAAGTGCTTTCTGCCCATTATAGGTGATTCTTTAAAAGGAATCTGCCAGCACTCCACAGTCGTTCTAGAAGCAAAGTCATTGCACTTCAGGACTTGGTCATTTTAAAATGAGCTTTTCAGAGTAAAAATAAATAGACCACAAGGTAACACAGAGGGTACAAAATCTTATCAAGTGCCAGCTGGCCACCAAAAGAGGTACACTTACTTGCGGTAAAAGCAGAGGTAACAAGCACACGTATTCTGGCTTGCTGGGAGTTGGCAAGCTGCACAAGTATGTGTTGTGATTGTTGCAGGGTCGGATATTTTCACACGTCACTCTCCCTTCAATCCACTGCAGTGGGTGAAAAGACACAACAACTAGCTATAGTGTGATCCATATTGTTTATTATCACTATTGTATTTATATTTGGTGTCAAAAATGCACTGAGCAAAAACCCTAAATTTCATTTTACTTGCAAATGGGACTCCTTGTTTCATATGTACGGATTCTAGATCATTATTTTAAAAAAGGAACTAGAATCTGTACATATGAAACAAGGAGTCCCTTTCTTTATTATTTTTGAATCCCCTCATCACTTTGCCCATTGTCGTTATTTTCTGGGTTTTGATTGTAAGCTCCTCTGCTCAGGGAACTTGTCCTTCTGTATGTCTGTAAAGCACCGTGTGCATCCAGCAGTAAGGTGAGTTTACAAAGCTGATATTCAGAGCATTGCAATACTCTCACTTCACTGCAGAACTGTTGATACTATTTCATTTCATGGCTGCCTGGCGACCCACATGAAGTGAGTTTTGTGGGTCTCACTCCCGTTCCCAGGGGACAGGTGTCAAAACCCCAGAAGTCACTTGTGAAGTTGGCACTCAAGGTATGCCTACGCTGCAAGTGAAGGTGTGATTGTAGCACAGGTAAGCATTTAATCTTTAATCTACTTAGCATGGATAACAGTGTAGACATGGTTGCACAGGCTTCAGCACAGGCCAGTAACCCTCATAGATTCCCCGACTCCCTGGCCGGCTTGTACCTGGTGAGCTAACCTGTGCTGAAGCCCATGCGACCACAATCTACCCTACTGTTGTTACCCAGGCTAGCTAGACTAAAGATCGAATGTTTACCTGTGCTACCTTCACTTGCTGTGTAGAAACACCCATATTGGCATACTAGTTGCCAGCTTCAGTAGAGGCTCCAAGGACTCAAGCCCCGATTCAGCAATGCACTTAAGTCTGTGCTTAATTTTAACCAGATGAGTGCTCCACTTGAAGTAAATGGGATTACTCATGGGACTACTCGCTCAGGTCAGAGCTGAAGCACAGTGGTGGGGGAGTGATGGGGAGCCTGCACTGGCATAGCTGATGCTGAACCTATTCCTTAACAGAGGTTCAGGCTCCGAGAACCATGATATTTTAATAAGTAAAAATTCCAAACAAGTAATGCTCAGAGAGGGAGATAATTTGTTTCTGTGAAATCCCGTTTTGTTGTGACTAGCATCCAACCATGCTTTTCAGACGCAGAGCAGGGTATGGTAGGTAGGCTGGGCATTCTCTGTCTTTAACATTAGCCACAGACTTTCACTGGTACGGGCAGGTTTCAGAGTCTTATTTCTCCTGCCAATCTGCTCTGTGTACATTCTGCCAGAACGGCTGGGACTGACCCCTACTTGACCTTCCCCAGGAATATGATCTGCAGCAACAGTGAGTGGAAAATCTAAATGATCCATTCCCAGCACTTTCATCATCCATTTAGAAAGAATAATTCAGCATTCTCCCCTATTTCATGTCTTCAGTGACCCCAACAAAGCCAGTGGTTTTTTTTTTTAATGTGAGGTTTTTCTCAGGGTTATGACAGGGTACTGTTAGTAGCACCCTGGTCACTGATGTTTGCTGCAGCATGAAGAAGGCTGCAGGCTCAGTTATGAGCAATTAAATACTTTCTGTTGGGGGATTCTGAGTGCCTGGGTGGTAGTCACCAGGCTAATGATGTAATTGGGAGCATATAAGTGGAAGGAACCGAGAGCAAGTGTGCTCAGAAGAGAAGTGTAGAGGGTGAGCCTGGCTAGGGAGTGAAGGTTGCAGGGAAACCCCCTCTTGCTGTAAGCCAGCAATACTGTGTTACTGTGTAAGGAAATAACAAATACAGAGTTGGTGAAGGGTGACAACCTGGTGTATGTTTATGACTCTGAGACCATGTGACCTGACCACGCAATGGAAATACACCAGGTAATGACAGTGGCCATAAATATGGTTCCTCTACACTTCACAATCCACCGTGTTTTCAAGCGCTCAGTGTAATGAATGAACAGCAATAGAATTTTCCACATCATGCAGTTTCTTCTCTGCCTTAAACTACAGACTGTCATCCCACATTTTTCTTTGATTCACACCCTCAAATCTTCATAGTGTATGGAGCAAAGCTCACTGAGGGTAGTCTGGCAGTTTGCAAATTGGATGCGATGTCCCTTTGTAGAGTTCCCTACCTATTCCTGGAGTACTTATGGCAATATTGTAGAGCAATAGCAAAGACAGGAGCTTGGATGATTATATCACATAAGAGATCTTGCATCTTAACTCGCTTAAAGATTTGCTGTCCCCTCTAACTACCTGCTGCCCCAGTCTCTGCTGCTGTTTCCCCTTTTCATTGTGCTGGAAGGTTGGTCTTTATAGGTACCATTAGTCAGTGAGCTCTAGGCGCTGTTTTTTTCACAGTGTGTTAGCCTCCTTTAAAAATTCTAGTAGGAGCACATTTTTACTTTTCTGTTGCTAAGAAAATTACTTTGTCTCCTCTGTGCCCACAAATCTCAGTAAGATGGAGAGAAAAGCTGGGAAGATTTTTATACAAGTTTTTCAGGCCTGACGTATAAAATAATGAATGCTTCCTCCTCCGTACATCCATCTGTTCAGGCTCCTTTCAGGCAGGGTCTTAGTACTTGGCTAACTAATTCTAGTAAGCTCTTTGGAACCACTGTATGTGAGGCAGACACATTATGCATAGAATTATTCAGAGCAATGTGAACACTGAGTCAGATTTTTGTGAGTATTTGCTCCTTAGAGAACAGAGTTTATAGGCAGAGCTTGCTAGTAAGTTTTGTTTTTTAATTATTCTTGATATAAACTTATGCAAAGTCCTCAACTTCATTTCCTTGTTGATGGCGAAATTTTTCCAGAATCATTAGATCAGAGAAGTGATCAAGAGTAGGTCATGTTTTTTGTTCAGTTCTCCTTTTAGAGCTCTTATGGTATATTAAAAAGCAAATGGGGTTCTATTTGATTTCATGATGGTGTGAACATATGCACCAAGATGAGGATGTCTTCAAACACAAGGGTGATTACCAGTAGGTTGGATTTGATCACCAATCTATTTCTGTGGTTAGAGAGTTGCTGCCAATGCATTATGGTACCACTCCCAAGAGCAATATCACTTGAAATGACAGTGAACCATTGGAAGGTACTGATTAGATGACATTTCATTGCCTTCCAGAGTCTCTTTGGCATTACACTTGTGTTGTGTATATCACGCTGTGGTGCAATCCATTGTGTTGTTTTTATCCGTTAAGCCTTGTGTAGTCTGTGGTTATGTAAGAGACAGTTTCTTTTATATATCACTATATCTGCACACATTTATTTAAGTAATTATATAGGTTAGCATACATTATACAGATTCTTCATTTTTACATTTTTGTATTAAGTTAGAAAATGATGAATGACAGATTCTTATTTACTAGATAATTATCAATTTTTTAGTTGTGTTTTGTGTCCAGCTCCATTTCGATGGAAATTGTAATTCAATTAAAATGCACAAAAAACATAATTTAAAAGAGTTTTTATTAGTTAACTAAAACCACCTTAAATGTGCTGGATACGAAAGGAAAATAAGTTAGCTTATCAAAACATGTTTTGCATTTAGATTTATTAAACAAGGGAAGTCTTATCTGTAGGTAGTGAATTGAACTGATTTTTTTCTGGTTACTATGTTCTTCAGTATTTTAGAACTAGTAGATCTCATCCTCACACTTAGTTTTTATTCATAGATTGTGTGACTGGGTGTACCAGGCCCTTTGAAGCCCCTTACTGGAAGCCTCAAGGCTACCACACCCCACCCCAGGAAAGGAGTGGGTCCTCCAGGCCTGCCTAGAAAGGCTGCAGTGAAGCAGCCAATCAGAGCGCAGCGGAATCAGTTTAAAAGCGCTGCAGGACCTGAGCAAGTCAGTTCTGGACTGGGACCAGAGGAGCAAGGAAGGGTGCCCCCTGCTGGTCACTGGAGCTCCAGGGAGAACCAGAAGATGGGTTCTGGTGGCATTGTCACTCAGTGAGGAAGAAGAGGAGTTGAGAACATCAGCCCTGAGGTAAGGGCTATGTGGGAAGCAGCCCAGAGAATGCAGCAGCAACTATTAATGGAAGTAGCACCTGGCTGCTGTTTATAGGGTCGCTGGGTTGGGATCCAGAGTAATGGGTGGGCCTGGGTCCCCCCACCAACCACTGGGGAAGTAGCCTACGTCCCGAGAAGGGGATAAGTCTCGTTTAGAAGCCCAAGCAAAGGACTGGGATTTAAAGGGCCCAGGGACAGGGATGAAGACCTTGATAAGGGCAGACAGACTGTTTGGTGAACTCCTGGTCATAACCCCCTGGAAGGGGACTGAAGTTAAATAGTGACCTGGCTGGAGAGATGGAACACCAGAGAACCACCGAGGACAAAGAGTCTCCAAGGAGAAAGGCCAGGGGCCAGTGCTCCATAACAGTGCAGGAACAGACTTAAAACTAGCCCAGAAGGGAATGAGGACTGAGCCCAAAGACAGGGCTGCAGATGCCAACAAGGACACAGTGATGGTCCTTGTAGGATTTTTTTTACCCTGGAAGGGGTTTGTCAATTTTAGACTGTGACACGTAGCTGGAGGGCTGAGTCATTGAAGACACACCTGATGAGGGCTTCAGCCAACAGGAGGCACTGGGAGCAGAGATTAAGAGTTCAGGATTGCAACGAGGCAACAGGAGGTGCTCACGAGAGGGGAGTGCACCTCATCACAGATTGGAAGAGAAAAACAAGTTTTCCTGCTTTTTCAACTCCCAGTTGGTTTCTCAATTTTGAATGAGCTAATCACTGAACTGAACTAGTTGAATAAACTGAAGTGAAGAAAATATTCTTTCTGCATCTGCAGAAGAGACTATTGCTGTCAAAAACTGGTTTAGCACTTTAACTCTGGTTCTGGCTGCTTAGCCAGTGAATGCCGCTAGTTCAGTAGTTTGACTTTCTTTAAAACCTCAGCAGCAAACAATTACTACTTGAATATTACTCTTTTGTTTAATTTAAATTATTTTAAAGATTGTAGTAAGCTTAGGCCTTAAAAATAAGTTGTCATCATTAAGGCTGCGAGTCTGTCGCGGAAGTCACAGATTCTGTGACCTCTGTGACTTCTGCAGCGGCTGGTGCTTGCTCAGGGGCTGCCCGAGCCGGGCAGCAGAAGTTTGGGTGTGTGGGAGGGGGCTCAGGGCTAGGGGTGGGGGTTGGGAGGGGTACTGAGGGGCGCTTACCTAAGGGTGGGGGGCTCCGTGCGCTCCCCGCACCCGCAGCTCCCATTGGCTGTGGTTCCCGGCCAATGGGGGCTGTGCAGCTGGCACTTGTGGTGGGAGCAGCACGCGGAGCCCCCTGACCCCTCCGCCGCCTAGGAGCTGCAGGGACACGTGGAGCCTAGTAGGGAGCCCCTGCCAAACCCACCCCACCACCAGCTGGGGTCCTGGGCTGTGTGCTGCTGTCTGCCTACCCACCCACCAGCACCAGCTGGGGTCCCATGCTGCGTGCTGCTGCCTGCCTACACACCCCCCAGCACCAGTGGGGGGTCCCAGGCCGCGCGCCGCTGCCCACCCACCCACCCCCCCAGCACCAGCAGGGGCCTGGGCCATCTCCCCCAGCACCTGTGTCATTCCCGGACTGTCCCCCTAGAGCACCCGTGACCCGTGCCCAAGTTTTAGTAAGGAGGTATATAGTAAAAGTCATGGACAGGTCATAGGGCATGAATTTTTGTTTGCTGCCCATGACCTGTCCATGACTTTTACTAAAAATACCCATGACTAAAACATAGCCTTAGTCATTATGTCAGATTTAATTTTAAATAGGTTTATTTTTAAAAAAGAAAAATATTTAATTTAAATAAAAAATCAGATTTTAATCAAGCAAATCTGATTTTAAAAAACATGAATCATTGACTTTTATCCACTCTGCTTCTAAAGACTTATATCTTCAGGGCATGGGTCAATGCTTCCCTTCAATCAAGCATTTTCTTCACTGGGCTATCACTGGAGTTTTTTCTTTCTGGTGGGCATGGACGGCTAATAGGAGGGGGCAACTGTTGCTGTCCATTGTGGCATACTATCGTGTGTGTGTGTGTGTGTGTGTGTGTGTGTGTGTGTGTGTGTGTGTGTACCCCAGTGCCATAGTGCTGGTCCATGATAAAATATTAAGGGGATATCGTAAACTTAAAAATCATACTTGTCTGATTTTTTTTTTACTTCTTGTTCCAGTGGACACAAGATCATTTTCACTCAAAAAATTAGAGGAGAATAATTCTGAAAAAACATCTTTTTTACAGTTTGCTTACTGTGTGCATTTCATAGCCCTTTGCGTAGTCAGTTGCTCTGCTCCTCCTGTATAGTCAGTTTCTCCTCTTTGTGGGTCTTTCACATAGAAATGGGAAGAAAAAATCATTTTAAAACAAGGCAAGTGATTATAAAACCATAATAATTAGTAGGAGGGCCGGTGTATAATCTGAAATTACTTTTAACTTCTGTTTTTTATGACTAGATTTTGTGATAATTTTTTCAACTCCATGGTTAAAACTACAGTGAAGTTGTGTTAAGCTATGTTGCTACTACCACCACCTTGTGGCTTATCAACTTGGGCTGCAAAGCTAAGCAGTATGAGCCTGGTTAGTAGTTTAATGGGAAATAGCTGGGTATTAGAGTAGCATTGTATGTAATATAGTGATGTTGATAATTCAGTATGTGTTCATCTTCTCACCAAGTCAATACAGAACCAGTCCCATAGTCCTCTGTTAAGGACAATGTGTGCTAGGTGATTTCGTCTTTGTGTTACAGTAAAACCAAGTTATTGACTTTTTTTGAAGATTAAAGTTCCCATGGCACTTACTACAGGGATGGAAGATCACTCCCAGTGTCCTGTCCAATTTCATTTCAGTTAGGTTATTTCTATAGTACTCTGGTAGTATCAGTTGGATAAGGTATTCCCTGCCCTGAACTGTGGGATAGTGATGCTAAGTCTCCTCCACTTCGGTGTGCCCATTGTCACACCAGGAATTGTGCGGCTATGGGCATGAATCACACCTTTCCACTATGAGCCATCTGTGAGTTTCATTTTTTTCTCCGTTCCCTGTTGTCTGAAAGCCTTTTCCAGCCATTTGAACTGAGGGGAATGCTTTGTTCTGCTCTGCAGTGCCCAATGAGTCTGATTTATGGAATTGTGCAGTGGCCAGATAAGTCTGGCTGTTCCAAGTCAAGGTGGGGGAAGCAACGAGAAGAAAGGGAAGAGAGAAAGAAAAAGTTTCTCTATAAGAACTTTTCTGTCTCTGCTAATTTGTGTAAAACCTTCTTCTGGATATATTCCTCATTAGCCAAAAACTCCCAATTACCTTTTTGATTTTGTGTTTGTTAGAATAGACTTGATGTGATTATCAGATCAAATGCAGCCTGATTGAACAGTATGTAATAACAGCTCTGCTTAGACATTAATAACATTCTTTTTGTGGCTAAAAAGCATGTGTGATTGCTGCAGAAATATGCTGCATAGTTTACTAATCAGATGCTAAAAAATGATGATTTGTTATGGATGCAAATCCTGCAGTCCTTCATTGTCCTTAATGGGTAAAGCAGGAATGCAGTATTTCTGTTACTAGAAATCACTATTACACCAGTACTCACTCTTCCCATGAAAGTTATTGATATTCCTTGTGCTCCATCTTAAATCCCTGGGAAGGATGAGTTTAAGAAACATCCCAGAGGTGTCAGGATTTAATGTAGCAATAATGTACAGAGTGAGCTGGGGAGGTTAGAACACATTTTGGGTATTTTAAAAAATTATTACATCTTAAATTTAGTTTTCATATTTTTCAAAACCAATTTTTGTGAAGCTAGTGCCTGGCACTGCAGACTGAAGTCCTCTGCATACCCACAGCAAAAACACAAGCAGTGCCACTGCCCCATCATTGTGCTTCAGACCTCCCCTAGCGGGGCCAGCACACAGGCAAAAGTGGATAATGGGAAAACATTTCACCCCAGCAAACCTTGAGAGCATGTAACTGAGTCAGTAGCTTTGCTACTACATCTAACCAAAAGGGAAAAGTACATCAGCTTGATGTTTCTGGTAAAATGATCAGCTGTGAAATAGTTAACAACGTTGGTGTTTAAAATATTTACATCAGGGCTTGTCTACACTTACCAGGGGCGACGCACGGCATTGGACGCATCGACGGTCGATTTAGTGGGTCTAATGAAGACCCACTAAATCGACTGCAGATCGCTCTCCCGTCTACTCCTGTACTCCACCTGAACGAGAAGTGCAAGGGGAGTCAACAGGAGAGCGTCTCCCGTTGACAAAGTATAGTGTGGACCCCGCAGTAAGTAGATCTAGTATGTTGATTCAGCTACGTTATTTATGTAGCTGAAGTTGTATAACTTATATCGATCTCCCCCCATAGTGAAGACAAGGCCTCAGAGTCCAGAGTTAACCCTGCACTGAGATTAATAGGGAAGTTTGTGGGTATCAGAGCTGTTGTTTCATGCTCTCTCTGTAGAGACTCAAAGTCGGTGAGTTAATATAATTTTACTGGACCAACTTCTGTTGGTGAGAGAGATAAGCTTTCGAGCTTACACAGAGCTCCTCTTCAGTCAGACATCCCTGCGTTGGTTACATTCAGTTCTCATTATTAAGTTTTTCTTTGCAACCATAAGGGCTGGAGACTCAATAAAATAAATAAGCTTAGCACCTGGATTACAAATATGCAGCATATTTGGGAAAAATAGATAATTACATTACTCTTCATGTATGCATAATTATATTATATGTAGGGCCCTGTTTATGGGACAGGGACACAAAGGGTGTGTGAAGGGAAGCAGAACTGGGAGATCACATGAATGACATGCGACAAGAGGAGAGAGGAAGACAATGTAGAGCTGTGCAAAGCCTTGAAGGTGGGAAGGAGTTTGAATTTGATGCCAGCTGAGATAAAAAGGCAGGGAAGAGACTCTGAGAGTGTGGGGCTGACAAGGTCAGATTGGCAGAGGAGAGAGAGAGAAGTTTACTTAGTGGCGTCATTTTGGATAGACTGGAATGGGGAGCAAAGTGGGAGTCAGGCGTGCCAAAGAACAGGAGTTACAATAATCTAAGCAGGAGACTACCAAGGCCTGGATGAGAGGGTTGGCAGCAGTGAAGGAGAGAAATGATTGCTATGGGAGAGGTAGAGGAAGAAATGAAAGATTTAGCAGCAGCCTAAAGAGATTTGAGGGGTGAAGGATGGAGAGGTGCCAGGGGACATATTGCATTTGTGAGTCTGAGGCACAAGGAGGTTGGTGGGATATAGAAGAGGGTGTGGGTAGGGAGAATTTGGGCAGCGAGGGGAAAGATGAGGAGTCTATTTTAGCCATGTAGTGTTTGAGTTGACAGCAAGTCAGCCAGGAAGAGGTTTCCGAGAGACAGCTGCAGATCTGAGAGTGAGCCCAGGCAGAGAGATGAGGGGGAGCAGAGGCAAATTGAAGAGTTGTCAGCGTAGTGATGGTCATTAAAACCATGAGAGTGGAGGAAGTCACATCAGGGTAAGGTATAGAAGCAGAACAGGGAAGGGACCAGGATGGAGACATGAGGGGTCTTGAGAAGGGGGCGGGCAGGAAGAACTAACAGAGTGAAATTGATTATATGAAATGAAACTGGTTCATAGTCTCTCACTGGGTGGATCTAATTTGTTTGCACAGTGCTCTTGTGGTCAGGTGTTCAACATTATGGGGAAGAATTTCACACACACTCTTGCCCCTCCCACCAAAAAACCCGCAGCCTTGTGATTAATTTAATTCTTGAAAAATATCTCTTTATCTTTGACCTGAGTCTGCACATCAGCACCCTCAACTTCCTTTGAGATCAGCTGGAGGTCTGGGGGCTCCACAAGGCTCAGGATCAGCCGCATTGGGTTTTTTAAAAATTTGATAGATATCCCTGGAGACAGAACATGGTATAGCTTACATCTGGGGACCTAAAAACTACTTGACAAAGTATTTACATTGCTGTTTAGAAGAGATTTCAGTTTCAAGCCTCCAGAACTTTGGCTGTCCTAATACAACTCCAATAAGCCGGGCTTTTTATTATTTTTTTCAGATGTTTCCACAGAACTGGTTAACACAGATGTGAAATCAGATGTACAGGTGCAATATCAGTTGTTAGAACATCAGCTGCAGGAGCCAAAGTGATTGCACTCCAGCACTTATTATTTTCTAACAAATGACCATGAAAGTCTGTTGTTACACAGCATTGTCTCATTTTCTAGTAGCAGTATGTAAAACCATTAGAGCCTGGCTGCCATTCTTAACAAGGGGAAATGAGCCCCCTTGGTGCAGTGGCCTGCTTGAAAAGGTCATCGGTGTGTATTTATTCTTGGCTCCTGCCAAACAGGGGTATGAGAATATTGTTTCTGCACTGAAGGGATACCAATTTCTATCTCATTAAAAAGGGATTTAAATTTTTTTGTTTCTAATGACATTAAGTCATTCTCAGTGGTCACAGTAGTGCAGAAGAAAGAGAAAATGCTGCTGTGGGGAGAGTAGAGTGGAGATGTAGTTAACAGTGGTTTTTGTAGTGAGGCTCATTTATTTTGCACCTGGGGCAATGGAATTTCAGCTGCTTATTACTGGCTGTTTTCTTAGCTTTCTCTCTCTTCTTCTTCTCTTGCCCTCTATTCCTTGTAAAGTTACTGGGCCAAATTCTATTCCCAGAAACTCACATGCATCTCCGATTGACTTGTCTTTTTTAAACATGAATGTGTACCACTTGAACATTGTTTAAAGGTCTTACAGTGTAAGGATGGGACATTCAATAAGGACAAATGCAAAGTACTTCATTTAGGAAGGAACAATCATACATAATGGGAGTTGACTGCCTAGGAAGGAGTACTGTGGAAGGGGATCTGGGCGTCATGGTGGATCATAAGCTAAATGAGAGTCAACAGTGTAACACTGTTGGAAAAAAAAGCAAACATCATTCTGGGATGTATTAACAGGAGTGTTTTAAGCAAGACACAAGAAGCAATTTTTCTGCTCTAATCTGCGTTGATTATGCCTCAGCTGGAATATTGTGTCCAGTTCTGGGCGTCACATTTCAGGAAAGATGTGGACAAATTGAAGAAAGCAATAATAATAATAATAATATAATAAATATTAAAGATCTAGAACACATGACCTATGAGGGAAGATTGAAAAAATTGGGTTTGTTTAGTTTGGAGAAGAGAAGATTAAGGGGGGATATGATATCAGTTTTCAAGTACATAAAAGGTTGTTACAAGGAGGAGGGAGAAAAATTGTTCTCCTTAACCTTCGAGAATAGGACAAGAAGCAATAGGCTTAAATTGCAGCAAGGGTGGTTTAGGTTTGACATTAGGAAAAACTTCCTAACTGTCAGGGTGGATGAGCACCGGAATAAATTGCTTAGGGTAGTTGTGGAATCTCAGTCATTGGAGATTTTTAAGAGCAGGTTAGACAAACACCTGTCAGGGATGGTCTCTAGATAATACATAGTCCTGCCTTGAGTGCAGGGGACTGGACTAGAAGACCTCTTGAGGTCTCTTCCAGTCCTACAATTCTGTGAAAGGTGGGCCTCAGGGAAAGATTTGGAGGAGAGGGCAGTGGCCATACAGAATAATTCAGGGAGGGTATTCCATGCATAAAGAGCAGCATTGCTGGAAAATACTGAGATCATTGTGCGGGGTTCTGGCAAGGCTGGCATAACTGGCAGAGCAGAAGGGGTGAGGGAAGGTGTTTCATAAGAGATGGGAGGACAAGTAGAGAGGGGAAGAGTTGTGAACAACTTTGAATACAATATTTAAATTCAGTATTCAGCTATAGGGCAGCCTTAGTTTGAAGTTAATGAAGCTTTTTGTTAATAATTTCCTTGGTTTTTTAAAGAAGTGTGGGAGGGAGAACCAAGGGTGCTTGCCCTGTGTTCTTTTTCCAAGTTTCCTTTACAGTGGGTGGGAGGGCCCTCCAATTCTTTTGCGTTACCAGGACCTAGAAGCCTCACCCGGATCCGATCTCTATAGCTTAATTAATTCTGACTCCCATGTGCTCTGGGACACCTCGAGTGTTGACGATCCAGTGTGCATCATGCTTCTGAAATCTCGGAGTGTGTAAGAATTGACTCTGAGGTTTCTGAAACATGGCATGCTCTGTGACGTCAGAAGCCACAGAGCGAAGAGGAGTTTGATGGGACTCAGCAGAAGGATTGTTAGGTTCCCCATTGCTTTCTTGGGCTGGAGATGTGAGGAGCGCTGTGTTTCTGTGGATGCTAAGAGTCAGATGGATGCTGAGAGTCAGTCAGCACTTAAATGGATTGTGACCTTGCTGTGACAATAGCAATTCCCCCATAGTGACCTGTCAGGAGAGACTCCCTGGCAGTACCAATGACCATTTCTCCTCTCCTCTGCTCTCCCTTATGGTGGAGAATGAGGTGTGGCTATTTCTCATTATTCATGTAGAATCTGATTTTTGAAAGTGCTAAGCGCTCACAAATTCCAGTGAAGTCTATGGGAGCTGCGGGTATTCAGTACCTTTGAACATCACGAAGTGGGTATTCACCCACGAAAGCTCATGCTCCAATACATTCGTTAGTCTATAAGGTGCCACAGGATCCTTTGTTGCTTTTTACAGATCCAGACTAACACGGCTACCCCTCTGATACTTTGAACATCACGGAATTTGTTTTTTAACCAATCATTCACCGTAATCCTGAAGACAATGGGTATTGGCATTCAAAGCGGATAGAAACATTGGACCAGATCCCGGATTTACACCAACTGAGGACCTAGCCCGGAATGTTCAGCCTATTCCTAATATAATTGTCTAAATCTGTAATCCCATATCCTAATCTAATAAATATGTGTGGTAATTACTCTGGATAAGAGCCCTTACAGGTTTGAGATTTCTGCTTTGCATTGTTTTATAATTTTTGTTTTAAAAGTTTTGCAAGGTAGATTTCAATTAACGTAATCTGTGTTGGAAACAGTTGTCATAAGCCCCCTTTGCTTTGCAGAGAGCAGGGCACTGGCTGAATGTGGGCAATCTATCAGAACCATTTCCTTGTGTACAGTACAAGGATATTTGGAGAGAGTGCAAGTTGCTACAGAAATGTCTACCATGCAGCTCTGTCTCTAGTTTCCAAAAGATGACCACCTTCCTTTTAAGGAACTGGCAAGGCCTCAGTCCCCATTAATCCATTAGCTGTTCGTCCTCAAGGAGCCTGTCGCTTCTTAGCTCATCAATAGGCAGCCGTATGATTCTGTCCCTGCAAAGACTTAGGACACATGAATCAAAATAGTTGTGTGATGTCATGTCATAATGTGAATGTGCTCTGACCAATTGGTGCCAAGAATTGTCTGTACAGGGGTGGTTTCCTTTTACAGTCTTTTTAAAGAGACATCATGCAGAACTGCACATGACAATTCCCTTCAAGAGAACTTGTGCCTCCTTTGCATATTTAGTATTTTTTAAAAGGGGGAGCTTATCAGCTAGTTACTGACCTCTTCTGCATAAGCTGATCCACTGGTGAAATTCTGTTTCAGCCTCTGAAGCTTTCTGACTGCCTAAGGATAAGAACTGCCGCTGCAAGCTATACGGGCTTTTGAAATTCTCCTGGTATCCACAGATCTTTTCAGAATAGTTACTGTACAGTAAGAATTAAGATCGGAACGGCTTTGGGCAAAGTTCAGCTACTCTTTCTGGATCTTTTTGTCATTAAGACGTGGTCTGAAGTCTCTTTCAGAAATTCAGAAGCTGAAGCTTTTCATAGCCACTCCTTGTTTCAGCTGACTTTTTGGAATATCTTTCTTTTTGTCCCCGTGTTTCCATTTTAACTGACTTATTTTCCTGCCCCCCACCACCTTTGGATCAGAGCTGCTCTTTCTTCTCCTCTGATACCTGGTATGATTGACGGCTGCTATTGCTTTGGTGCCTGCGGCAGCTCATGAAGCGTTTTGGCAGTCTTAGAGGAAGCAAGAAACAAAAGGACCAGGGCAGAAGCTCTGAGAGGCGCAAATCTGAACCTCATGGCCTTTTAGGTAGGGAACTTCTGTGTTACCCCTCAGTACGAGGATTAATTATTTTTTGGGAGCAGGCATTGTGGCTGTATTTTTAAAAAAAGAGCAACCTTCTGGTCCCTAATACTGTTGATTCAATTGAGTAATTGTTGTGGGTAGATATTAATGGGGACGTTTAGACAGTATTTTGTACTTGGTGGGAAACCCTAAATGGATGCCTTTAGTATAACATCTAAAAATCTATAAGGAACTAATCTTCCAAAATGATTTTTTTTCAAAGTTGCTTTACAGTATTCAGATTAAACTGTGTGAAATATATCCTGGCAGGCCTGATGACTGTAAATTTCAAACTAGGATTCTCTTCATTTAATTCTCTCTCTTTAAAGTAAGTGCTAAGTTAGTAAATATTTAAATAATATAATTGGTAGTTAAAAAGGGAAATATAAGAGTCTTCAAACTAAGTGCTACCTCCCATAGGCAACTGCTGTTTTAAACCACATCTTTCAAGTGTCCCCCGCAATTTCTAGTACAATTATATTTCACCTTTAGTTAAAGACCAGCCTCCATTAGGTCACTTAAAACAGGTTAATCATGGAACAAGTGCTGAGTTCTGTTTGGGTATTGCACTGGGAAGCAAATTTCAGGTAAGGCTGAGTTGGCCAGGAAGCATAGGGTATTCTGACGTTGGACGAAGCATCACGTGTGTTTCCTGAAAACAGAATAGCGCCTCCGCTGATTTCTACATGATGAACAGCAGAAAGCTATGATTGAGTAATGGGAATGAATTTCCTGCATCACCTGGTGGTGGTATTGTGCACTGTGTATTTTCCAGAGGAAAAAGAGAGATACTGACCTGGCACTATGGCACTTTAAAACAGTGTCGCCGTCACACTGAATCAATAAGATAAGTACAGAGTTCAGTATGTCTGACTGGTTAATAACCCAGCCTGATTCTTCTCTCATATTGGTATAATTCAGGAGAAACTGCATTGGAGTGACACTGGTATAAAACCAGTATGAGAGAAGAAATGGGCCTTGTGGGTGTATATGGAAGTGCATCCAGTTTTAGTAACTATTTTTCAGCATCATTTACTCTTGTCAATAAACTTCAAGGTGTTTTTTAAGTTTGTTTTCAATTAATTTGCTCTGTTTTTAAAGTCTTTCTCTTGCCATTGGTGTTCCTTGTTTTCTCTGTTGCAGTGTTGAATATGGTGAAGTATCAGTGTAAATCAAAGGAGACCTAAGCCTTGAGAATTTCATAGTTGGGTAAAATGTGTGATCTAGTAGAGTCAGCTAACATTGCCCCCTTATGCAGGAATAAAGGTACATTAGGCCCACAGAGGACCCAGATCAACAACTGATAGGCAGCAGTGTGGCTGAGTCTGATCTATGACAATTCCAGCCACTGCCTCCCCATCTTCCCTTGGTTGACATTGTGACATAGGGTGTTCAGGGTCCATGGAAAGTTCTGGGGGGGCACCTGAAGTCTTGTTTCTGCAGCAGTTGGCTGGCCAGCAGCACCACTTGCTATACCCAAACATACTGTAGCATCTACACTCCCTCTGAATGTAGCCCCAGGTGCAAGCACCCAACGTTAATCCTCCCCTGTGCAGGAAATAATTCAACCTGCAACAACAACAATTGCTATAAAAACATTCTAAATCACAAGTGTTACAGAAATGGAGGTTCAAAAAAGAATTAGATAAGTGAATGGAGGATAGGTCCATCAATGGCTGTTAGCCAAGATGGTCAGGGATGCAACCCCATGCTCTGGGAGTCCCTAGCCTCTTGTTGCTAGAAGCTGGGACTGGATGACAAGGGATGGATCACTCAGTGATTGCCTATTCTGTACATTCCCTCTGAAGCCCCTGGCATTGGCCACTGTCGGAAGAGAGGATACTAGGCTAAATGGACCATTGGTCTGACCCAGTATGGTTGTTCTTATGAAACAGTCAAAAGGGAAAAGTACATAAACATTTACCTCCTTATTCCTACACAGTCCCTCTCCCATTTAACTAAAGCAGTGGTTCGCAAACTATTGTAGTGGTGATCCCTTTCACATAGCAAGCCTCTGAGTGCGACCCCCGTAATAAATTAAAAACACTTGTTTATATATTTAACACCATTATAAATGCTGGCAGCAAAGCGGGGTTTGGGGTGGAGGCTGACTGCTCGCGCCCCTCCCCCCCATGTAATAACCTCGCGACCCCCTGAGGGGTCCTGACCCCCAGTTTGAGAACCCCTGAACTAAAGTGAATTGAAAGGTTTCCGTGGGTATGAAAGAGCATCATGCTCCTCAGTGCTGTGAGTTGTGCAGGCTATAAAACAATAGCTGTCCTTTCTAGTTTCCGACCATAATTGCTCTCATTAATCTTGCCGTGTAGCCCACCCTGGTGGTGTAGAGACAGAATTAGGTGCTCGTTTACTATGCAGAATTTCCATCTGCAATATTTAAAACATGGCTCACATTTGTTCTCTGTCACTTTTGTATCATGAATGAGTTGCAGGTGTCTTTCCAAAACCTGACCTCAGATCACAAGGGTAGGAAAATAAAGATCAGATGTGTATGTTATACTGGCTTCCTCAGAGTAGCTGCTGCTGCTGTGATCCCAGAGGAATCTGGATTCTTTTCTGGAAGCAGGTTAACCTGTGTGAATGTCTTTTTCTTCAGGATGTGTTAATTTATTAAAAAGCTTGCATTATTTTCTGAATTAATCTTTGCCAAAAGGACTTTGTTTATAAAGCACTGGCCTGTACTAAACTCATCCTGAGAGGCACTGAGCACCATCAGCTCTCATGGCAATCGAGGGTGTTGAAGAGCTTTTAGGACCAGACCCAGTGTTTGGTTTTTTTGTAAGAACATTTGTAACAAACACCTGTGGTGGCCCATCCGGTGCAGTAATGCAGACAGGTGCATTCTCTTGAGCTTCTTCTGCTGTCAAGGAGCAGGAATTAATTTTAGACCTATATCCCTGTGCTTTTAGAGCAGTGTGATGCGGGTATAGCTATGCAAATACTGTTGGTGTTAATGGGGTTCACGCCCTGCTCACCACCTCAAACTACTCATTTTTTCTTATGCTGTGATTGTTCAGACTCACAAGGTTCAGCTTCTTTCCCCCCCTCTTTTTCTGAGTAGAGATGGAAAAGGCCACGAGGTTACAAATGTATCGTTTTCCAGGCCAGCTGTCAGCGGGCTGTATTCTGCCACCACTCCTCTTGTTCTGAACTAACTGAACTCAGAGTTTCTGATTTTCCTTGACCTCTACTCATAAAATGCTTTAAAGAAAGAAGAGAGGCCTCTAGCCATCATAAGCTGGGGCATACCAATGGCTTTTTGCCTCTTTACAGAATCCACCTTTGGGGCTCCTACAGCTAAGATTATTGTGCCTTTTCTTATGTGCATCATTCAAGCTAAACCCCAGAATAGGCCTAAGCATCTTCTCCCAGGCTGAGAGAGGGGCATAGTGAGGGTCTTGGTCTAGTGAATGGGAGCAGAGAGGGAATCGGGGGATCCCTGGTTGCCCATTTAGAGCAGCTTTAAAATCCCTTTGTGCCAAGTGAGCAGTACAAGGGGGTTAGCGCATGGGCCACAATATGGCACATGCAGCTAAAGGGAGCAGTCAGGATAGAGGCTCGGACAGAGCATTGGGAGTGAATGAGGTGGGAGTGAGGAGGAGACACTGCAACTTTATGCATGAGAAGAAGGGAAAGCAGTGCAGAGATTCAGGAAGCAGGGAAGATACGCTCCGAGTACTGGGAAAGGGAGATGATTTTGGCAGCTGTAAGAAAAAAAATAAAAAAAAAATATGGAGATATATCTACCTCATAGAGCTGGAAGGGACCCTGAAAGGTCATTGAGTCCAGCCCCCTGCCTTCACTAGCAGAACGAAGTACTGATTTTGCCCCAGATCCCTAAGTGACCCCCCTCAAGGATTGAACTCACAACTCTGGGTTTAGTAGGCCGATGCTCAAACCATTGAGCTATCCCTCCTGCTGCTTCTGGCTCCCCCAGCTTAAGGAAATCGGTGACTCCCTCCCCACAACCTATCTGTCAGTTACATCATTGATTGTCAGCTCTTGGTACAGCCTGCAGCGTTGTAAATAGATCAGCTCTGTTGCTTTTCTCAAGGGGACAGTTTTTGTCCAAGATGAGGCTAATATCCCTGCCCTTTAAAGGACACCATCTGTTCAGTGAAGGGTAGGACAACACCTGCTCTGTCAAACGCCGTAAGTGCCCCCCCCCCCCCGAAGCATTTAGACTCTTAGTGCCATTGTAGAGACACCTGCACAAATAGGGAGCGCTGTCTCGTTCCAAGGCAATGGGTCACAACTATTCATTTGGAAATCCACCAGCTAAATCTAAACTTCTGCCTGCTAGGCCTCTGTATGTTCCTCACCTCTGTATCTGGGCTGTGGCCTTGTGGTTTGCGTTTGTAACTTTCAAGAGGCGTAGGCTGAAACTTAACACAGATAAGCCAGGTTCTCCACATCTGGGAAGGCGATGACCGAGGAACTTCAGTTTTTCTACACTGAGGAAAGGGGAGATATCAGGATAGGAAGACTTGCTACACCCCTCCCTGACCACTAGGCAGCATTGCTGGTGAGGGTTTCCACAGTATCTGACTGTAAAAGTGGAGGGAGACAGTTCTTTTGTGGCTGAGCAGAGGAGGAATTTAAAGGGGCCATATGTTCCAACATGCAGTAGTAGCCAACAGCTCTGTTGCAAGGGGTGATGCTTCACTTCCTTGGAGATTGGAAGCAGATGAGGAAGACAAAACCACTTGTACAGGCAATCCACCAACAAAGGTAAAATAAGTTGTAGAAGCATTTAAGGGCCTGTCCTGGTCTCTCACCCATAGAGTGCTCTGCTGGCATCTCCACAGCTTCAGGGCTGCCCTGTATGGTTCCTGCAGGAAGCCATTCAGAGCCGGCAGACTTATTTGCATGCATTTTCATATGAAAATTAGGAATCTGATTCTTATCTTGCATGCATGGATTTTATTCTGGGCTGCATTCTTCAGTGCCTGGCGACACGTGATTCAGTGGAGAATCAGGCCCACTGACTACAATAGGGTTAACTCCTAATTGACACCAGTGTAATTTGGAGCAGATTCGGGGGCAATACTCACGCTCCTGGCAAAGTCCCTTAAAGCCTTAAGCCTTTCTCGTAGCTGGAGTAAGTATTGCAACACATTTGTTGTTTTTGGCCTTTGTTCCTCCCATGCTTCTTGGAGGAGGTCTAAAATCCCATGAGGGTGTCTCCCATCTAGCAGTTCAAATGAGGAGAATCCCATGGAGGCCTGAGGAACCTCTCTGATGGCAAATAACTGCTCTGGAAGCAACTGGTCCCAGTGACAAGGATCTGATGCTACAAGTTTCCACATCATCTCTTTCAGTGTCCTTGACTTCCTTGTGCATTCCCGGCCAACAGAACCTATTCATCTCCCACTCAAGGGTGTCATCCCACCCACGTGCTCCATGCATGGGATTGAGTGACCCAAGCCAAAACACTTCTCTTTGATATCTTCTCGGCACAGGGAGCTGCATTTTTATCTCTTTGGTTCAGTGGTTACGCTCCAGGTGATATAACCGTTCTTCCGTAAGTTCAAAGTGGGAACATTCTTGTAACAGCTGATGGTCCACTACTTCACCATTGGCCATAGCCACCTGATCGTAGCTTTGGCTTAGTGTCTGCTTGTCTCTCTGTTGCTTATGAAATCCACTTATCTGACTAGGAACTCTACAACTAAAGGGTGTGTTCTCATTGTTCTTTTGGGAAGGGGGAGGACCCCTTACCTGACAGGAGGCCCCTTCTCGGGGGTACTATGTTTTGCCCAATCCCACCAGTGCCTTTGGCCCCATGGGTTCTTCGCCTCTATAATCGGGAGGCCCCCCACGGGTGCGTGTTGAAGTATACTAGTGAGTTGGAGAAATTCTGGAGGTTAGATGGTTTAGCAATTGATATTTTGTTGGTTATTATGGCTAGTTCTAGGGCTAGTAGGATGCCTAGGATTGTTACTGCTAGTGCTGCAATTTTGATGTGTAGGGGTATCGTTATTGGGGGTGTTTTTAATGGGGTAATGTTTGAGATAAATAGTCCGGCGATAATGCTTCCTGCTGCTAGACGGATGATTGGGTTAATAATTATTGGATTGTTTTAGTTAAGTAGAAGCATGGAAGGGTATCGTGGTTGTCCTGTTTGTACAAAGATTGTGATACGTAGGTTGTAGGCTGCAGTGAAGGAGGTTGCAACTAGCGTTAGGAATAGGGCTCAGGTGTTTAGGTATGATGTGTTTATGGTTTCAATAATGATGTCTTTGGAATAAAATCCAGTTAGGATTGCCCCACTCTTTTAGATCTTCCCAAAAGTATTTCCAGTCCCTGCCCAGGTTAACTGGATATGCCAGGGTAGAAGCTAGTCCTACAAATAGCTTTTCAATATGTTTTCCCCTGACAATTGAACTTCCCTAGTAGGGTAGGGCTGTATATTTCCATGTACACACTGGAGGAAGATAGTTTCTCCTGGAGTGTCCTCCTTGCCCACCAGCTGCCATCTGGCTGCACCCCGAGTCAACTAGCAGAGTCATCTCTACTGCATTAACCTGTACTGGGACCAGGGGTGCTAGAATGGGGGGCAGGGGACCGTGGCCCTATCACTTTTTACTGGCCGTAAGGGCTAGTGATGGAGGGGCAGGAGGCGGAGAGGAGGTAGCGGGGCCTTGGGGGGGAAGGGGCGGGGCAGTGAGTGGGGCAATGGTTTGGGTGCCAGTGGCCCCCTCCACTTTTAGGGAACTTCTGCCACTCCTGACCGGGACCAGTATCTTAGCTGGACCTAGTTTTCAGGTCCTGGAGGCAGCCGTCCAGGCTTGCCCATATTTACACTCCATAAAGTGACAGTCACAGCAGAGGTGACCTCATTTCTTACATGGAAAAACAGCTTCCTCCCGCGGTGATGGTTGCTGGTTTTTCTCCTGGAAGGAGTTTGGCCTCTGCGGTCACCCTTTTCTGTGGGTTTAGATATTCTTTGGGTTTCTGTTTTCTGTTCCCAGTTGATCTAGGGTCCTCCTGTAGCTTTGCTATGCCCTCTGGCTGTCAGTACTGTTAAGTCTGAGTCGTGGTCCCAGTCAGGCCAGCCTCTTTGTCTGGCTGTATCTGGAGGCAGGATGGTCCCCTGGCCCCAGTATAACTACTCCCCAGTGTCTTGGAAGGGAACCTGTCAGCAATCCATTAAGTTTACGGCTTCTATCAATGTCTCAGGTTGATGCTTCAGCACTCTTTAACAATATCTCCATGTCCATCGTCTTGTTACCTCTGACTGGCTGATGAAGTAAGTTGTTTTTTTTTTTTTTTTTTTTTTTTTTTTAATAACCCCTTTCAACAGAGCTGGAGCAAGCCTGGCCACATTCTCCACCAGCTGTGGAAGGTGACCCTCACCAGCGGGGCTGCCTAGTGCTGCCTAGTGCTCAGGCAGGAGTGTAGCAGGTTGTCGCATCTTGATGTCTCCCCTTCCCTCTATAACACTGTTCTGTGGGGTCTGTCCCTTCATTTCTGGCTCAGTCCTCCATCCAGGTACTGCATGCCAGTCCACCCCTTCTGGGATGTACCAAAAGAAAATTGTTTTGGTGCCTGCCTGGGCATCGGTGCTTTCTCCTTAGCCCCGGGACTTGGAGTCTGGACCCTTGTGTATTCAGGATCTTCTCTACTCGGCACCGGTGAGGCCTCAACTGGAGTACTTTGCCCGATTGATGGACACTCTAGGAAGGACATGGACAAATTGGAGAGAGTCCAGAGGACAGCCACAAAAATGATAAAAGCTTTAAAATACCTGACCTGTGAGAAAAGGTTAAAAAAACTGGCCATGTTTAGTCTTGAGAAAAGAACATTGAGGGGAGACATAACAATCTTCAAACATGTTTAGGGCCATGGGTGGCAGGTATTGTAACCATGGGTAGGCTGTGCCTTCCCAAACAGCCTAGTGTGTGGCCCTGCCCACACTCAGCCCGCAGGCCAGGCCCCCTCATATGGTTCCCAGAGCGCTCTGCTTTGGCTGGCCTACCTCCCACAGGGAGTCAGGGCAGCTGGTACTGGGGCCATGCTGCCCAGCGCACCAGGGCTGGCCGCGCTGCCTGGAGCACCCCGGCCGGGAGCATTGGCTCCCAGCACATCGGGGCTGGCTACGCTGCCTGGATGCCCAGAGCACCAGGGCAGGCCTGGAGCGCTGCCTCCCAGAGCACTGGGGTGGGCCGGGAACGCTGCCGCTCGGCCGCCCATGTTTAACAGGTCTGTTATAAAATGGTCTGTGATCAGTTCTTCTCCATGTTCACAGTAGGACAAGAAGCAATGGGCTTTAATTTGGAGCAAGGTAGATTTAAGATGTATATTAGGAAAAACTGTCTAACTATATGGGTAGTTAAGCTCTGGAATGGGCTCCCAAGGGAGGTTATGGAATCCCTGTCACTAGAGGCTTTTTAGAGCAGGTTAGATAAACACCTGTCAGGGATGGTCTAGGTTTATATGGTCCTGCCACATCACCAGGGGCTGGACATGTGGTCCCTTCTAGCTCTAGTTTCTATGATTCTATAATCATTTTTTAAAAACCCCAACATATGTATATTTGACTTATTTTTGGCAGTGGAGGCTGAATGTTATTTCTGAAAGAGAAGGAAACAAAACCAGATCTTTGGATATTCAAACCCGGAGAGATTGTGAAACAGAGGGAGATCAGGTAAAGGGGTCTAGACAAGAGAGAATGAGTGTGATTTGAGAGATGGATGAAGAGCATTTGGAGCATGGAGCAACAACACAGAAGGAGGAGAGGTATTTAATGGGAAGATGCATGAGCGAGATAGATGCTCAAACAGAATTTTCCTGAAAGGAGATAAGATTTGTGTATTCCTCTGTATAATGATACTTGGTCCTTTTGAAGTGTAAATGAATGAAGTGTCACAATATCCCCTGTGAGGTAGGGACATTTTATTTGTATTGCAATAGCACCTAGAGTCCCCAGTCGAGGATTAGGACCCCATCGTGCTAGACACTGTTCAGACATATAACAAAAGTTAATAAAAGAAGTATTATTCCTATTTTATAGATGGAGATTCTGAGATTCCATAAAGCTAAGGAAGCCTTGAAAAGTTCTGCTTGCTTCCTTACCCAGGGCCAGTAATTATTTTTTTTAGGGACTAGTAAAATATCATTAGGCTGATTTTTTTTTCTGTCATCATTATGGTAATGATAAAAGAGAGGCTGTTAAATATTGTGCCTGTGGTGATAGTTATGAAAAGTATCTTGTAAGGTGAGGTTAAGTGACTTTCCCAAGTCAGAGGCAGAGCTGTGCATAGAATCCGGGAGCCATGACTATCAGTTTCTATCTCTGACTACTTCCTCCTTCCCCTAACCTTCTCCTCACCCCTTACTTCCTGGTGTATAGACCAAATATCTGACTGCCTTTTTAATGAATATATTGAAAGGTAAAAAGGGTGAAGCAGAGATGCCTTGAACATGAAATTACAGTTTGAAGAATGGAGCCTGGGGTTTTATCACACAGAATGCCATAGGATCAACATTTATGCTCCAAGAGCCAGTAGCATTATAGATTTTAATGAACGTCTGAGTCTATGGGCTCATCCCTATTCTCTAGTTTAATGTTGGTCTCTTCCCCCCCCCCCCTTTGTAATTTTCAAAGCCTCTGACTTCCTGATGAATAGCTGTTTTAGGAGTTATAATTTCTAAATCAACCTTGTGTTTGCTTTGACCATACTACACCAAACCATGGTTTGTTTATAGAACCTTTTCCATGCATCCGTATCACAATGCTTTTGCAAGGAACGAAAAGTATATTAAAAAAATTCACAAACAACCATTTCCATAGCCTAAAATCCCACACGCAGATAACATTTATATTATTACGTACTTTATTACATTAGAAGTCTGTGGTTTTGGACCATCAACTCCCTGTTCATGGTTCCAGTGAGCTGTCCAAAAGCTCTATTTCACAGCATGTTGTTAAAATAACGTGTTAGTTTTATTGAATCACCAACCCTAGGAATTTTTTGAATTCAGCTACTTTTCACAAGTGTGCTTTCACCTATATTCCTGTTCAGATTTGTAAGCATAAGAAATTCTGGCAGCCAGGTTTAACTGCTCCAAATTGTCTTGGGTATTTTATTCTTACCAAAGAGTTGTGTGAAACCTACAGCCTTCAGTCTTGAGGTGCGGTACTGGTCTATGAGATATTGCTGTGCCTTTGGCACTTTTGGTTTGTATGGTAGAATTCTCACTGCAGGCAAAGGTCACAGAACCTTAGTTGGCTTTAAAGACATAGCCAGGCAGTGCGTAATACTACTTTGTAAGTCTATTATATGGCTTCAAACAGATTCTTGCACTCAGGTTCCTTTTCCTACAGTCCTTACTTTGATGAAGCAATTGGGATGTTAGCCTGAGAAAGGGCAGCAGTACCCTCCATCATTTCTTCAAAGATTTTTCCTAGAGTCAGAAAACAATCACCATCCCCTGGCATCTTCTCAGGGTAGTGGTGAGGAACCTGTAGGGACATTCAAAATGACAGCAACTGAACCATTCATTTTTTTTCCTAACAGACTCCACCATCCCCACTGTTTTCAGTATGGGTAGTGCAACAGAACAAAATAATATGTACAGGACTCTGGGAGCAAAATCCTGCCTTTTTATGCTGGAGACACATCTGAAGAGAAGGAGAACGGTGTGTGACTTCTCCAAGCTGTTCTCCCGGCACACAGCATCATGGTCACGAGTAAGGGGGAAAGTGGGAGGAATGCATAGTAAAGTGCGGCACACCACAGCATGCATGCCAGAGTGCTTGGGGGCTTGGCCACATCCCAGAGATGCTAGGCCATGCCCCCTTGGAGCCCTGAAGGGTTGGACAGTGCAGTAATAATTGGAATTCTGCCCTTCTGCTATGAAAGTGCACTAGTAGGGAAGACGCTTACTGTGCCCTCCACTCCAGATCACCTAAATATCAGAGAGCAAGACTTGGCCTCTACTGTGCATTCTCTCATTCACAGGCTGGGAAGGAATTCAAGATCTAACACTGTATTCTATGCAGTGCTATCCATGGAATGTAGATGCCAAATCCTTTTGCAGAATCAGAGAAACAGTAAAACCTAAGGGGAGACTAATGGCATATAAACCAAGAATTAGTGTACAGAAGAGCTACGTCAGGAGGTAGGTCTTTGATATACAGCACAATTCAATTTCATTACAGATTTTGATATGGATTTATCTTCCACACAGACTATTTACCAAAACTCTATACAGCATTACTGCATGTAATACAGTTACAAATAAATAATACATAACCGTAGAACGAGAGGCAAATTTTAAAGGGTAGAGAGAAAAGAGAGAGTACATTTTCAGACTTGAAATGAGAGGGAAAGTCAGATAGATGCAGAGACAAAGGAAGCTTGTTCCAGATACTAGAAGCCGGAGACAGGAAGGTTCTTGCTCCAGTAGCAGCAGAAGTAGAGTTCAGAGTCAAAGATGGTGCCAGGATTAAGAATGGACATTGGAAGCAAATGGAAAGTTCGAGTTGAGGAGGGTGATAGAGAAGTTGGGATGGTGTTATAGGATGCTCTGTTTGTCCAAGAGACACAACTATGACTGGATGCAGTGGACCTCAAAGAGCTATTCCAGTAGCCAGGAAGTACTGGAGTGTGAGCGTGTGCTGGCTGTGCCGCTTTTCCCCTTTGGGTGGCGCATATCTGGCTGTGCCAGTCCTGTGCCACTCGGATTCTCTAGCACTTGGTGAATCCTCAGGCAGCCAGTGAAGCTGGTTTTGCAGCTGCTTTGCATCAGTGGACTAATGCAAGGCAGCCATCATTGGAGCCCAGATCTGGCCCTACATGTTCAACATGAAGAAGAATAAGCAACACTGAATCATTTTGTATTTATTGAGATAGCAGCCTCTCGTAGGTCAAGAGAGAGCATTGCTTGCTGGGACTTGTACAACCTGCAAAAGGCACCCCATATTAAAAGTTGCATTCTGTCCCATTTCATGCAAATTGTGTGTCCCTGGGGGTCCTGGAAGATGGCTAATGCAGCCTTAGTTGAGCAAAGTTTGGGTGTTTCTGAGCCACTGTCTCACATAGATTACTATTTGGATTCATGTACTAGCTTCGAGAATTGCAGTGGGACTAGGTTTGTATCAGCTAACTGTCACTATAGCAACTCCTCACTTACACCAGTCTGTATACTAAAAATAGATCACCTTGAACCCAGGGAAAGAAATCAAGGAAAATCAAAGGAGCCCATGGTATGCAAAAGATGTAGAGTCAAGTGATTGACATCAGGATGGAGCAAAAAGCAGTTTAGCATTTGAAATGTTATAAATAAGCTGCACTGTAAAATGAATAGCTGAGAGGAGCTTCTTTAAGTAGGAAACCCCAGCAACGTCATGGTGTCTGAAAACCTAGTACAGAGCATAAATCACCTTTTATTGGAGTAAAAAGTTTGCAGTTATTTCTGAGCATATGGGGGACACTGATTAATCTGTGGGGGCTGAATAAATTTGTTGAGAGATATAAAGATCTGATTACTCGAGTAGTCAAATCTGCAGCATTGTCAATGGCCCTGGTACCCTCAATATGCTTTTGTGTCACATAAAGTAAGTTATCACAATCCCTACTCATGGATGGAATTGGCACTTGTATCAATGGGGGCTTGTTACGGGTCTCATCCTGAAAGATGCAAAGTCAAAGGTGCCGAGTATCTTCTGCTCCCATTGAAGTGAATGGAAGTTGAGGGTGCTCAGTACCTTCCAAGACTTACATCCAGTCTGCTACTGGGAAAGTCCAAATGATATCGGTGGGTTTTTTCCCTTCAGTCCCAGTTAGGTGCTTCAGACTGAATGCAGTATAATAAATCTGGTGCTTGAGGATATTCAGGATGCAGTTCGGTGATTATTTGTTGTGAGGACAAGGTCACACAAAGTACAAACCGTATTCCAATGTTAAGAGTTTGCAGCACAATCTGGAAGTGTCTTTGATGGATGAATGAAATGACTGGAAGAAAGAGATCATGGACTGTACAGCGGACAGTCGTGGGAACCTTAATGTTGATTTTCAAAGTCTTGGAACACTGGGAAAGGTCCAGAAGACTGGAAGAAAGCAAGTGTTGTGCCAATACTGAAAAAGGGTTAGTGGGATAACCTGGGTATAGGCCTGTCAGTTTGAATCAATCCTGGGCAAGTTAATGGAGTGGTTGATACAGGACTCGATTAATAAAGAATTAAAGGAGGGTAATATAATTAATGCCAATCAACATGGGTTTATGGAAAATAGATCCTGTCAAACTGACTTTGATATTTTTTTTTTGGATGAGATTACAAGTTTGGTTGATAAAGGTAATAGTGTTGATGTAATATACGTAGGCTTCTGAAAGGCATTTAACTTGATACTGTGTGACATTTTGATTAAAAAGCTAGAGAGAAATAAAGTTAATATGGCACACATTAAATGATTAAAAGCTGGCTAACTGTGATAGGTCTTTAAATGTAATTGTAAATGGGGAAAAAATCATCAAACAGGTGTGTTTCTAATGGGATCCCACAAGGAACAGTTCTTGGCCGTGTGCCATGTAACATCTTCTAGGTCGTTAATGGAAAAAAAAAAAACATAAAAATCATCACAGATAAAATTTGCCGATATCCCCAAAATTTAGGGAGTAGTAAATAATTAAGACAGGTCACTGACAAGATCTGGATCACTTGATAAGCTGGGTGAAAGCAAACAGTATTTGTTTTTCATATGGATAAATGTATACATCTAGGAACAAAGAATGTAGGCCAAACATACAGGGTGTGGGGGCTCTATCCCTGGGAAGGAGTGACTCTAAAAATATTTGGGGCTCCTGGTGGATAATCAGCAGACCATGAGCTCCCAGTGCTACACTGGCCAAAAGGGCTAATGAAATCTTTGGAGGCATAAAAGGGGAATCTCAAGTAGGAGTAGAGAGAATATTTTACCTGTGTATTTGGCACTGGTGCAACCGCAGCTAGAATACTGTGTCCAGTTCTGGTGTCAACAATTCAAGAAGGATGTAGATAAATTGGAAAGCATTGAGAGAAGAGCCACAAAAGTGATTAAAGGATTAGAAAATGTGCCTTATAGTGATAGACTCAAGGAGATCAATCTGTTTAGCTTAACAAAGAGAAGGTTAATGGGTGACTTGATTTCAGTCTATAAGTACCCACGTGGGAACAAATATTTAATAATGGGCTTGTCAGTCTAGCAGAGAAAGATTTCACATGATCCAATGGGTGGCAGTTGAAGCTAGACAAAAATTTACGCCTTATTTCTGGTCTGAATTTAACAGAATAATTAACCATTGGAACAGTTTACCAACGGTTGTGGTGGATTCTTCATCACTCACAATTTTAAAATCAAGATCGGATGTTTTTTTCTAAAAGCTCTGCTCTAGGAATTCTTTTGGGGAAGTTCCATTGCCTGTGCTATACATGAAGTCAGACTCGATGATCATAATGGTCCCTCCTGGACTTTAGATCTGTGAGTGTATGTGAAAGACCTGAAGAAGGGCTCTGTGTTAGCACAAATGCTTATCTCTCTTTCGAAGAGAAGTTGATCCAATAAAAGATATTACCTCACTCAGCAAGAGTCTCTAATATCTTGGGACCAACATGGCTACAACAACACTGCATATAACTCATGAAAGGGTTAATTTAGCTTTCGGATGCTGCCGGAATTGGCATTTTATATTCAGGATATCAGTCAGTATAACTTTCTTTTGGTACTAAAGAGCCAGATTTTTTTTTTAATGGTCTTTCTTGCACCTGCAGTTTGCAGGCACAATTGGAATTGTACGAAGACATGCAATCCTTAATCAAACTAAAACCGTTACCCATTGAAATGGTCCTGTGGTACAAAGTCCAGTGGATTTACAGTCGGGATGAATTTGGCTCAGTATATCCACCATTTGTGGAGGGGCAGCTACATCAAAGTGTACATACACTTGGAAGAGCTGCTCTGACATACACAGCCGCTAATGGGAAGAAAATTAAAGTTAGAGTAAATGAACCTTGCCTACCATATGCCATTGTTAAAAGCCCTCATGCTTTATAGCTGTATCTTCTAGAGTTGTTAGTTTACATTAGTGGAGCTAATATTGATACATAAAGCAAAAGGGAAGAATTCCCACAAGCATGGGAGCTGCTGCCAGCAAAACTTTTGAGACCAATTTCAGTGTTCTGATTGCTGCTTTTATCCACAACTTCAGCCTTTGCTTAGAGCAGCAGATTAGGTGACTGATGCACAAATATGATCCATGGACCCGCAGTGGTACAGGGTGTAGCACAGAATACATCTGTCATGTTCTCCCTGAAGAGTTTGTTAATGGCTGTCAAATTTCTGCAGCTCACGTGGGTGGCAAGGCCTAAGTCTGGTAAAATTAATTTCCTCTGTCCCTCCAGAGTCTGATTCTTCTGCTGGGCTGTAATAAAAACCTTCTTCTGCTCTCTGGGGTCAAAGCAAGTGCCAACTCTAGTGCTGACAGATTTATTCTTGTTACCTTGCTTTCTGGATTGATGCCTAGCATTTCTCTGTATCCAGTGGCGGCTCCAGGCACCAGCGCTCCAAGCACGTGCCTGGGGCGGCAAGCCGCAGGTGGCGGCCTGCTGGTTTCTGCGAGGGCGGCCATCAGGCTGCCTTTGGCGGCATGCCTGTGGGAGATCCGCCGGTCCTGTGGCAATTTGGCGGCGGGCACGCCGAAGCCGCGGGACAGGTGGACCTCCCGCAGGCATGCCGCCGAAGGTAGCCTGCCTGCCGTGCTTGGGGCAGCAAAAAAGCTAGAGCCGCCCCTGTCTGTATCAGCCAGGCAGAGCCGCCCGTGGGGGGGCAAGTGGGGCCCCCATGAGAGTTTTTCGGGGGCCCCTGGAGCGGGGTCTTTCGCTTGTTCCTGGGGCCCCGGAAAACTCTCGCGGGTCTCGGGCCCCCGGAGCTTCTTGCGCTCCGGGTCTTCAGCGGCAATTTGGTGGCGGGGGGTCCTTCCGCCTCGGGACCCGCCGCCGAAGTGCCCTGAAGACCTGCGGCGGGGGTCCTTCTGCCCCAGGACCCGCCGCTGAAGTGCTGGGTCTTCGGCTACAATTTGGGGACCCCCCGCCGCCAAAGACCCCAGGCCCCCTGAATCCTCTGGGTGGCCCTGCAGCCAGGTCCTCCTTTAAAACTTGGTGAGTGTCATTTCTTGTATTAGTAGTAGATTCTAGGGTTAGGTGACCGGGTTAGTCAGTCTACCAAACTGAGCCTACATATAGTAAGTTGGGTTTGGCAGATGCAGGGCTACCACCTTTCAGATGGAGAAACATGGCAACCTGCTAGGAGACAGTGCTGCACACAGGGCATGATTCTGCTCACAGATGTAAATGAGGAAGTCAGTGGAGTTACATGGGGGGGTAAAGCCAGTGTAAATGAAATCAGAATTGGACTGAAGGAATAAAGACTCCAGGTTCTAAGTCAATGTAGTACTGGTGAATGGTGTCAGTGTGGTTGCCTTAGAAAATGAAATTTTTGTTTATCCACAGAACAAGTATTACCCAGACAGTTACAAGCTTTGCCACAATACCCTGCTAGTGTGTCTCCTTCCTGGAGGGACGATGTTGGTGTAAGAGATGAATTCAGTTAGAGAGAAGTAGGGAATGGGCAGAGGACTGAGAACTGGGAGCTTCCTGAGTTCTGGTTCTAGCTCTGTCAGTGTATCCGTATGTGACCATGGGCAAGTCACTTAAGGCCTGATTTTCAGCACCTCTGAAAACGAGAGTCAAAGTTCTCAAAGATAGGTGCCTAAAGGAGTGGCCTGATTTTCAGAGATGCTAATTACTTGGCAGTTCCTGATGAAATCAGCACTTCTGAAAATCAGGTCATTTATTTAGGTGCCTAAATACAGATTTAGGAGCCTAATTTTAGGCACCCATTTTTGAAAATCTTGGCGTAGGCCCTTAACCCCTCTGTATATGGTCTTCATCTCTAGCAAAAGGATGTCAATACATGTCTCACCGAGGTGTTGTGAGGCTTAGTTAACGCTAATAATGCTTTGTTTTTATAGAACACTTATTCAATTGTAGCTATCCAAGTACTTTGAAAAGGTGATATCATTAACATTTTACAGATAGAACAACTTAGGTCCAGAGAGCTTGTGACTTGCTGACAATCAGAGAGAAAGGTAGGTCTAGAATATGGATCTCCTTATTCTCATTCCCTAGAACACAGCTTCCCCCTCCTACCCTCAAAATACTTTGAGACTCAGGTAGCAGGTGCTGTAGGAGTGTAGATTCTCACAACCAATTTGAGTGTTTGTGCCCTGGTTCCGAACAGTCTCCCCTGAGGTTGATACTCGTGCTCCTGAGACACTGCAGGACTGCTTGACACCAACTACCTGCTATCTGTTCAGCTAGCCCAAGGGCCAAGCAGGGTGCAGTCCCCACCACTCTAGATCATCTAGTCCAGGGATTCTCAAACTAGGGGTCAGGACCCCTCAGGGGGTCGTGAGGTGTCAGCCTCCACCCTAAACCCCTCTTGCCTCCAGCATTTATAAGGGTGTTAAATATATAAAAAAGTGTTTTTAATTTATAAGGGGGGTCGCACTCTGAGGCTTGCTATGTGAAAGGGGTCACCAGTACAAAAGTTTGAGAACCACTGATTTAGTCTGACCTCCCGTATAGCCCAGGTCATAGAACTTCCCCACAGAAGGCACTTGGCAGCTGTAGGAAGAAAGCATTCCTTGGCCTGTCAACAGGATTAGGAGCGTGGTTTTGTAGGAGTAGCTATGAATATCATGGAGATAGAAGGATGGACAAAATTGAACAATATTAGGATTGTGGCTTTGGTTGGTTGGGTTAGCTCAGTAGCTAGAAGAAATTGTGTTGAGAGAGGGCAGAGAGCAAACTACAGAGACGGGGACCTACAGTTTAAAAAAAAAGAGCTGTGAAATATGGAGTCATTTATTTATTAAGTACTTCCTTAGGCCTGTGTCAAACTATCTAATCAGTGTCTGTACATGTCAGCAGCACATCCATAATAAGAAAGTGCTGTGTGGCATTGTGTGAACTGGAATTAGAGACGTGATAATCAGCTGAACTGTTAGAGATAATGTAAAGGCTTCATGGCATACACTTGCATTCCTTTAGCCAGGGAAAAACCTTATATGTGCAGATGAGTTACATTTTTTTCAAAAACATTCTTAACACTGTTACTTTCAGTTTCTTGGGTGATCCCACAGTTAAATCCCAAGGAGCACAGCAGTGGTTCCTAACTGCAGGTACATGTCTCTGGGATTGCGTCCATTGCTGTAATGAATTCACTGGTATGTGTCACCAGTAGTGTAGTGACTGACAATCTAGGCTCCTCCCCCTGCCTGATAAACCAGTGTGCTGGGTCCCTGTGCTTTTCATTCCACCTCCTATTCTTTTATGCATCTTCCAAGCTCTTGGAGCTTGTGCTGTTCTGCCCTGCAGGTTTTGCAATTCCAAGTGTTCTTCCAGCAGTGAAAGTGTCCCCCAGCCAGGGTGAAATATTGTCTTGTGGTGGATGCATCAGATTTGGGATTATAAAATCTGGTGTGACAGAGTAGTCTGTCCCTTCAGGGTAGTGGTGCCTAGTGGTCAAACTAGCCAATTATGTGATGCGGCCCTGTAAGAGGTTGAAAAATCTTACACACACACACACACACACACACACACATGGATGTGGGAGACATTGGGAGTGAGGAAATAGTTTTGGGAGTAAGAAGTGTTTGGGAGGAAATCCTGTTACTGTTTCTTTAAGAATCGGTGGCTAGGGGGCCTTTCAGAGAGAGCGGGGCAAGGCTCCCTTCTCACCCAATCAACTGGGGATGAGCTAGCAGAAGGGGACCCAGCATAGAGGCTGCCTCTCTCATATAACTGGGCAGACACCAGAAGATACCAGCAGGGAAAGGCAGGCCTGCTGAGCAGTCTGAAGGTAATTAAGGAAAGGGGGCCAGCTGGCTAACCCACAGCTCAGCTCCAGAGAGGAGAGTGGAGGGCTGCAGTTTAGGGAGGACTAGAAAATCTGATTAACAGAACCCAGCTTCGGGGAGAAGGGGCTGGGGAGACTGTGGGGTAAGGAGAACGTGGAACTAATACTGCCCAGCTCCAAAGAGGAGAGCTAGGGATTCTTGCTTAAGAAAGGACTGAAAAGGGGTAACCCAGAGAAGGAAGTAGGAAGGGTTCCTGGACCGGAGACTCTTTTCAGGTGCAAAGAAGAGTCTCCTGAAGGAAGGAGCCAGGGATGGCTAGTTGGACTAACAGCCTGAGGTGTCAAATGTCCTGGGCATCTCAGTGAGTTGCTACTTGAGCTTATGGTTGTCATTTATAAATGAGACCCTTGGAAGTGGGGTGCTCTTTGATTAAAAACGATCTGTCTGGAGTTGTTTATAACGCAAGTGAAGGGGAGTGAGGTGCGGTGCACCGGGGTGACTTCCACATCATCACACTGGGGTTCTATTCTCATTTCTGCCACAAACTTTCTGCTTAACACCCCCTGCTCCCCAGTCTTCCCACTATAAAGTGCTGATATTTTCCTGCCTCACTGGGGATGTTTTGAAGCTAAATAATGTTTGTAAAGTGCTTTGAGATCCTCAATTATAAAAGTGTACAATATTATTAATTCCTTAACCAATTACTGTTAGACAGCTTCTGCTTGTCATCATATTTCTCTCTCAAACCAGGCTTGGTGGTCTTAGTCCAGCTCCCACTGGATTCTTGTCTGTTGGTATCATGATTGGTATTGCAGTTTGCAGTCTGTACGCAGAGGCTGAAGGCTAAGGGTTTCCTCCTGCACAGTTGAGGTTTGGAGTGTGGGGCAGGTAAGTACAAGGTAAAAAGTGAAGAAGAGGACAGGGAATTCTGCAGAATCTGATCCCAAATTAGTCAGAGCACTGCTGCATGGCTGCCAAGCTATTCCTGCTTAGTAGCAGGAGAAAAGCATAGGTAAGCACCTCATTTGTATGCTAAAGATCATGCAGAAACTCACATCTTGCTTCATTCACTCAATCTCTGCAAAAACAACGAGGAGTCCTTGTGGCAACTTAGAGACTAACAAATTTATTTGGGCATAAGCTTTCGTGGGCTGAAACCCACTTCATCAGATGCATGGAGTGAAAAATACAGTAGGCAGGTATATATTACAGCACAGGAAAAGATGGGAGTTACCTTACCAAGTATGGGGGTCAGTGCTAATGAGGTCAATTCAAACAGGGTAGATGTGGCCCACTCCCAATAGTTGACAAGAATTTGAGAGTATCAACCGAAGAGAAATTACTTTTTATAGTGTCCCAGCCGCTCCCAGTCTTTATTCAGGCCTAATTTGATAGTGTCAAGTTTGCAAATTAGTTCCAGTTCTGCAGTTTCTCGCTGAAGTCTGTTTTTGAAGTTTTTTTTTATTGAAGAATGGCCACCTTTAAGTCTGTTATTGAGTGTCCAGGGAGATTGAAGTGCTCTCCTATTGGTTTTTGAATGTTACAATTCTTGATGTCTGATTTGTGTCCATTTATTCTTTTTGCTACTTCCTTTTACCCTATGCTATTGCAGATAAGGGAGTGGACATGAAAGAGGCTTGAGAGCTAATATTGCTCATTACCCAGGATCTACTTAGCACTTATAGTTGAACAGCAAGCTTCAAGATCTCAATCATGTCAAGCAGGTTTCTTTCAGAAAATAGGAAGGGATCACAAACCCTCTCAGATAAAAGGCAAAATAGAAGTTGAGTGAAGGGAATTTGGAGATCTAGGTTCTATTCCCAGCACTGTTGCTGGGTGAGCTTGGGCAAGTCACTTCACCGCTGTTCCTCAGTTTCCCCATCTGTAAAATGTGCATAACAAAAATTACCTCCTTGGAAAAGCACTTTGAGATCTACAGCTGAAAAGTGCTATAGAAGAGCCAGGTATCACTATTAATAAGTGAGGCAGCATAAGAGAGAATTTGAAGTGCACATAGGTAACGACATAACAAATAGCAAGATATTCATTAAATATATCAGAAACTGGAACCTGCAAGGAAAGCAGTGGGTCTGTTGGATTACTAGGGGCTAAAAAAGAACATTTAAGGATAAGAAGATTGTAGAGGGGCTAATTGTTCTGTGCATTACTCTTCATCAGAGAGTATATTGAGGAGGTACCTACTCTTTTTAGGAAATAAATATCACTGTCAGAAGATGAGGCGCTGGAACAAATTAATAAATTAAAGAGCAACAAGTCCCCAAGTCTAGATGATATACATGCAAGAGTTCTGAAGGGCAGAAGAACGAAATGGCCGAGCTGCTAACAAAACCTTACTTAGTTTATTTAGGAAGGGATTAACTGAATGGAAAGAAAAGGTAGGAGGTGAAGAAGGACAGGAGAAAGAGAGGGTAGATAGGAGAGATATGGAGTGAAACCTAAGCAGAGATACTGTGAGGAAGGGTTAGAGCAAACAGCCAATCAGAACAGGACAGAGAAATAAAGGTTTTTCAACAGTTTCTAAAAGACTATCTAGCGGTCCCTGCATTGGCTGCTCCTGTTCTTACCAGCTAGAGTCTCTGGCTGGTTGCTTTCTGCATTTCTCCCCAAGGCCACATGGTGAGGGGAGGGAAGGCACTGTCTGGGTCCAGAGTGAGAGTGTGTGTGAGAGAAGGGTGTGGCCCTGGTTGGACCCTGTTCCTCCCCCCTCCCCCCAATCCCCCAGTGCAACTGTTCTTGCTTTGGCTGTTCCTGTTGAGAAAAGAGAAGTGGCTGACATAATTTTTAAAAGCCTTTGACAGACTCCCCCCCCCCCACCACCACCACCACAAGAGGCTGTTAAGGCAACTAAGTAGCCATGGGGTGAGAGGCAAAGTATTATAACTGATCAGAAGCTGACTAAAAGAAAGAAGAAAGAGTTAGGAATAAATGGTAAATTTTTAACATAGCAAGAAGATAACTGTGGGGTGTCAAGGACCTGTACCACAACTGTTGTTAATATTAGTGCAGTTTGAAAAAGGAGGGGGATTTACACAGAAAACTTGGAGGGTTTTTTCCCAGAAATTTGAGTAATGAAAAATTTAGCTAAAATCAGAAATATTTCTACTGAAAATGCTGTTGCTGTGCCTCATGGGAGTTAAGGTTCAGATGCCTCATTCTCCTTGGTGGGCCAGGCTCCACAGCAGATCGCATCTGCCATGATGTAGCATGGTCTTCTCTTCTTGAAGAGAAGAGACTGTGAATTCTGGGAGTACCTGGCCATGGTGCATTATGGGAAATGTAGTGTGGCTGGGGAGTGTAGCCCTTAGAAAAGAAAGGGAATAGAAGGCAACCAACCTACAACGGCCATGAGGCACTATGCCAGCATTTCCAAATCAAAATGTTTACAGTGAACAAAAAAAATGAAATATTTCTAAGGTAAGCAGTTGGACTGAAACGCAGTTTTCCATAAAGAAAAATGACAGAAAATTTTCAACTAGATCAAGTTGATATATTTATAAATGATCTGGCAAAGAGCAGCAACAGTGAGGTGGCAAAATTTGCAGATAACTCAAAATTACTTACGTTAGTCAAGACTTGAGAAACTTCAGAGGGACACACATCTAAATGATTAGGCTAGGAAGAAACTTCCTCTATAGGCAAGTTATTCCATAATGGTTCTTGCACCTTGCTCTGTAGCATCTGGTACTGGCTACTGTCAGGATATTGGACTAGATGGAACATCTGGTATAGTAGTTCTGTGTTTCAGTTGTTCTGTGCTTCGCTTTAGCTGTGTCGAGGCCATAGGCTGTAATCATACTTGCTGCAGAGTGCAGCCTTATATACACCTCTGTCGCTGCACAAGGAGTTGTAGGATTACTCCTGGGGGAATTCTGCACCACTGCGCAATGCAGAATTTTGCACAAATTGACGTGCACACAGAATTTCCTTTCCCCCACAGAAATGGACTGTAGTGCTGCTAGGTGCCACTAGCGGCCACTGGACACAGAATAGCCCAGCTTGCACATAGAAGCCACTGCTCGGGGGAGGGAGAGGGAGCCGTTCCTGGCATCTGCAGTTCCCAACATGCCCAGAGGGAAGGAGAGAGTGGCGTGCAGGAAACTGTGCAAGCCTGGAACCGAGCATCAGGCTGTTTCTCACTCTGGATCCCTGGACTCTGGGGGTGGGGGGGGTGTCTGGGCAAGGGGGGGTCCACTGCTAGGCTCTGGAGGGGAGGGGGTGTGGATATCTGGGCGGGGGGGGCATGGCTGGGCTCTGTGGGGGAGGGGATTCGGGTGTATTGGTTGGGGGAAGCCCACAGGTGGGCTCTGTGGGGGAGGGGTTGTGGGTGTCTGTCCGCCCAGCTGGGTTCTTGGGGTGGGGGAGAAGAGGGCAGAGAAACATGAATTGGGTTGTCAAAGGGGTTTCTTTTACTCTCTACTCCCAGGGGAATTTTTGTGTGTGGCTGTATTGCAGTGGTCTCCAATCTTTTTATGCCCACGATCACTTTTTGAACTTAAGGGCAACCCAGGATCTACCCTGCCCCTTCCCCGAGGCCCCGCCCCAATCACTCCATCCCCCCCTCTCCGTCACTCACTCTCCTCCACCCTCACTCACTCCCAGTTGGTGGTGTAGTGTGGCTGCCGCTAAGGCAGGCTCCCTGCCTACCCCGGCCCCACGCCGCTCCTGCGGCCAACATGCCCTTGTGGTTCCTGGGGATGGGGGTGGGCGGCATGTGGCTCCGCGAGCTGCCCCTCTCTGCAAGCACTGCCCCCGCAGCTCCCCTTGGCCACAGCTCCCCATTCCCGGTCAATGGGAGCTGTGGGAATGGTGCTTGCAGGGGGAGACCTCTGCCCCCCCCCCACCTGTGGGGCCGCGCTGGCTGCTTCCAGGAATGGCGTGGGGCCGGGGCTAAGGCAGGGAGCCTTAGCGGCAGCCCCGCTGCACTGCCAGAGATCATGATCGACTGGGAGATCCTCTAGGATCGACCAGTCGATCACAATCGACCGGTTGGTGACCACTGCTGTATTGTTACAGACATACTTGCTGACAGGTATTTTGAAATAAATTACCAAAATAATTGAAACTGGCGTGATTATGTAGTGTTATTTTGACAAATACAATTTGCAGAATTTTAAAATATTGTGTGCAGAATTTTTAATATTTTTGGCGCAGAATGCCCCCAGAGTACAGGATATAGCTTTAAATGGACATAGAGGTTAAACTACCCTTTCAAGTTGGCCTTCCAAATGCTGGCAGGAGGTAGTATTCAATCTATAGATAAAGCTGTACTAGTCATAATAGTGATTTATATGTTGATTGTACTTCACAAATGTTAACATAATATCCCTCACAACATGAATATTACAAAGGCAAATATTAATATTTCCATTTTACAGATGGGGAACCTGAGATACAGAGATGTGAACTGATGTGCCCAAGGTATAGAAGCAGACCCAAGATTAGAATTTGTGTTCCCTGTTGGTAGAATCACCCTTAAACCTGCCATTTCAAAATCCAATTACACACCTGTGTGAAAGGACAGTGAGATTGCAGACAGGTTTACGATGGACCGTATGGATGGTGTGATACACAACCTGTCAGTTAGGGCTATGCTACTGCTCTACTGCTTCGTTTTATGGATGTTCATATCATACGGCTCATTTGATCTACTTCCTGTCTGAGAAGACTTTAGAGAATAAGATGGAAGAGATATATCCTCTAGTTGGTCGACAGAACGAGTAACGCAGAGCCTGATTTTCCTCTGGAATGCATGCATGAGTGGCTCCCATTGTCTTCAGTGTCGGCTGTCTGCCCACACACCCAAGAACAATGTTTGATCCACCCTTATCTTTCTTGCAGAATTGGCTACAGCTCTCCTTTTAAGTACCCACTTCACCTGGCCAGCTGTATTTACAGGGGTTTTTGATCATAACTCCAATGCAGATAGTTGTGAACAAGAATCCACAAGAAGTTTATGACTGTGGTACACAGGGCTGCAGCTTTCTTTTTGCTGAATGGAGATGTATTTATTGTTGGTAATAGTTGTAGTTACTTGGTCTATCCTTTGTAATTTACCAACTCCCACCACCAGGAGCAGCAAATCTAAGAATATTTGAAATAAAATTTTGCTTCTTTCTTTCATTACTTATTCTTCTAATTAATTCCTCTGTCTTCATTCGTGTAAAGAACTGTGCACAAATCTGTTGTACAAAGTAACAACTAATAATAGCAGTAATAACATATTTCATTCAAGCTCCAACAATGCTTCATGGATTTGAATTTGCAAGATGCTAAGCACTGTGACCCGGATTCTGCAAAGCATTTACACACATAATCCCAATAACTTCAGTGTGACTGTGCTCCTGCTTAAAGTTAAGTATATGGTGGACCGGGCCCAAGTGCTCAGCACCTTGCAGGATCTAACCCTATATGCACAGGGCCAAATTCATCCCCCCTGTAACTCCAAGGACTTCAGTGGTGGTACTCCAAGGATGAAGTGGGCCAATGTTTTTCATCTCTCAGTGGCTATTCTCTGGGAATTCTTGAATGTATTTGAAGACTTGCACAGCCCAAACTAAGATGCTTGTGGCTAGCTCTAGTATGTATAAACATGTAATCCATCATGACCATGTACAGGGTATACACACATTACATGCTTGTGAGCAAAAATAAGAGTTTTTCATGTTGCAGCTTTTTAGTTTTGACCAGATGTAAAATAAATGTGGTAGATTGTAATCCCCATGATAAGCAGCTGAGAAAAAGCGGGCTATTTTAACCCCAGGCTGTTTACTTAGCAGATAGAGACTGACTGGTCAAAAGCAAGAAAAAGATAGAAAACAGATTTGGATGCTGATAGTTCAGGGGTGGGACCATCTGTAAGCTTGGAGGGGCCTGATTCACCCCTGCATTGTACCAATGTAAAAGCACTGGAGATTCAGGCCCAGAATTCTGCGCGACGAGGATCAGGAGTTGCTGCTCTCCTGCCCTGTCCTTGCGCAGCCCAAGTAGGGAAAGTGACTTGGATGCAGAGAACCCTGATTTCGCTCCTCGCTCCCCCCCAACAGCCCCCTAGAGGGGCGTGGAGGAGCAGTATTGGAGGGGGAGGGGCGAGTAGCAATGCCAGATGCTCCATAGATCCAGGTCAGTTTCCTCACATGGGTGCAGAAGGGGTGTGAAGGGGGCACAATGCAGGGGTTAGGGCACAGGAGGGGGCGAAGGGGGGAAGTGCAGGGGTTAGCGGCAAAGAGGGGTGGGAAGCCTGGGGAGCTCATGGGGGCCGGGGCAATGTGGGGGACCACGCCCACGGGGACCAAGGGCACCAAAATACAAGTTCACCCTGGGCACCATTTCCCTAAAGCCAGCCCTGGTGGTAGGTGACCGCTATGGGTGTGCAGTCAGTGGAGGGGGTTTTGTTTGGTTTGGTTTGTTTTTTTCTGTAGTGGAGCAGGTTCTCTTGAGGTATTTGGGTGGTCCATTCCATGATGTGATCTACTTCTCTGGAATGTTCTTGTTTGGTGAAGGTGGTTTTAAGCCTGTTAAGGTGTGTATCCTGGACTTTCTCCTCAGAGCATATTCTGCGCTATCTGAATGCCTGGTTGTAAATGACAGATTTTATGGCATGTCTGGGGTGGTTACTGGATCTGTGGGGGTAAGTGTGGTAATTCATGGGTTTCTTGTGTATAGTTGTCTGTAGGTTTCCATTGTTGAAGCTGTTCGTGGTAACCAGGAAGTTGATGCTGGTGTAGGAGTGTTCTAGGGAGAGTGGGAATGGATGGATTGATGGTGGTAGTTGAAGTTACAGTGGAAATCTATGAGGCAGTTTAGGTCATTTTACAGTTAAAGTTTTTCCTAATACCTGCGCTAAAGCTCCCTTGGTGCAGATAAAGCCCATTACTTCTTATCTTACCTTCAGTGGACACAGGGACCAGTTGATCACCATCCTCTTTGTAAAAGCCCTTAACATATCTGAAGAGTTATTAGCACCCTCCGCCCCCACCCGGGTCTTTCTTTCTCTCAAGACTAAACATGCCCAGTGTTTTTTGTTTTTTTTTAAACCTTTCCTCATAGGCAGGTCTTCTAAGCCTTTTATCGTTTTCATTTTTAACTCTGGACTCTCCAGTTTGTCCCTATCTTTCTCAGAGTGTGGCACCCAGAACTGGAGACAGTGCTCCAGCTGAGGCCCCACCACTACCAAGTAAAGCTGGACAATTACCTCCCATGTCTTACCTATGACATTCCTGCTAATACACCCAGAATGGTATTAGCCTTTTGCAACTGAATCACATTGTTGATTCATTCAATTTGTGAAAAGCAACAGAGGGTCCTGTGGTACCTTTAAGACTAACAGATGTATTGGAGCATAAGCTTTCGTGGGTGAATGCCCACTTCGTCAGATGCATTCAGTTTGTGATCCACCATAACCCCCACATCCTTTCCAGCAGTACTAATGTCTAGTCAGTTATTCCCCATTTTGTAGCTGTGCATTTGATTTCTCCCCCCTTCCTAAGGGGTAGTACTTTGCACTTGTTTTTACTGAATCTCATCGTGTTGATTTCAGATCAATACTCTGATTTGTCAAGGTTATTTTGAATTCTAGTCCTAGCAACCTCTCCCAGCTTGGTGTCATCTGCATATTTTATAAGCAGTGTGTGCACGCTGCACTCCATTATCCATCTGGTCCCATTGCTGCTGGGCCTGCTTGCAACATCCTTCAATGGATTCAAAGTCTCTGAAAGGCTGTTCCTGGGAAGAAGCTGGTGGAACTGTTGCCTCTGTGGTGAGTTGGGGTGAGGTTGCATTACAGTGCAGGCCCCCCGATAACCCCCTTGCAGTCAGGGGTGGTACCATGGGCAAGCCCTGCCTTGGTTTCCCCTCACCTGGGGTATAAGCAAGTCTAAACAGGCCTTCAGGTACTATGTGCACCGCCCCTCCCGAAGAGTCTCATTTATTAATGAGAAAAGGCCAACATATAACATAAGCAAACCTCCACCCCAATGTCTTAGCTGGGAGACAGGGTTAATTGTAGAGCATCCGTTCCCACACCTGAATCCACTGGTAGCCTTTGTCCTGGCTCTTTACCAGCAGGGCACTCTCAGTTCAGGTTTCTATCCCTGGAGCCAGAGCCAGAGCCGTTATTGGGTAGAATCCATCTCCAGAGCCAGAGGGGCATGAAGATCTGCCGCTCTTCCCCAGGGCAGCACATAGTTCCTGACAGGCTGGGCTTCCTGCTTCTGTTTGGGAAATCTCTTTATTGAGACCGGCCTTCTTGGGGGCCTATCTCTAGGAACACAGCTCAGGGGTGTTCTCCAACAGGTCCCCTGTCTCCAGGAGCAGACCTCTAGACTCTCTACTCTGGTAAGCTCTCCTGGGAGCTCAGACCCTTGGTACAGGAGTTTCCTGTCTTCTCAGGAGTGCCTTTGCTAACTGAGCTTGGGTGACATTTTTGTTAGCTCCATGTTGTTGTTAGGTCAGCTTGTTTACTAAGTAACCCTAAAGCAGCCACCTAGGGCAGTCGGTTACACCTAGGTGGGCCTTCAGAAGGCAGTCACAGGCGGACTGGGTCCTGACACCCTTTGAAGGGCAGGTGCCCTGTTCACAAGCTGCTTGTGGTTTTCCCCACCTGCTGCTCCTTCAGGATCCTAGTCTGTTTGGGAGGCGAGCAGTGAAGAGGAGCTGGCAGTCCCATTCTCTTTCCTGCCCTTTCTGATCCCATAACTACGCTGCTTTGGTGCAGTCTTTCAGAAAATCAAGTGTTAGGAGCTAATATTACATTGATTTGTGGGACAGACTGTGATTCCCTAGAGCAGTGTAACAACATGGATGGGGCCCAGGAAAATAAGAAAACTGAAAGACAAAAAAGTGTCTCTCTTAAATTGGGATTAATCACTAAGGGTGTGTATACACTGCCCATGTTACAGCGCGGCCACGGCAGCACAGTGACACGAGCAGTGTCCAGCGATAAAAAATAATTACCCCGAACGAGGGGTGGTAGCTTTATCGCCGGGAGTGCGGCTCCTGGCGATAAAGTGCTGTCTATACTGTCACTTTTCAGCTCTAAAACTTTTGTCGCTCAGGGGTGTGTTTTTTCACATCCCTGAACAACTAAAGTTTAGTGCCGAAAGTGGCAGTGTGTAGACACAGCCTTTGTGTAAGACAAAACACAGCATTTATTAGGGTTTAGATGTGAAGGAATCTCTAATTCCCGCAGATTTGAGCTGCTCCTTTTGATGTGTTTGACAGAGTCATTTGCCTTGAAAGGAAGCTTTAGAGGATCATTTAGTCCATTCCCTTGTGTTGCGGTAGGACTGATTTCATTATGCCTAAACCATCCCTGACAGCTGGGTGTCAAGTCTAGCCTTGAACAGCAGCAGGTCTAACCTTGAGATGCTAAGGGTATGCCTACATGGAGCAGCAATGTTCACTGTGGGGGGAGGTGCAATTTCTAAAGCACACTAACGTGTTACACATTAATTGGTTTGTGTAGACCCTGCTAGTGTGCATTAAAAGTTCCCTAGTGTGCTTTAACATTGTGCTGTTTGAAACAATCATATGTTAAAGCACACTAGGAAATTCTAATGCACATCAACCAGCAGGGCCTACACAGCTCAATTAATGAACAACATATCAGTACACTTTAGAAATCACACTCCTGTAATGAGAACGAGGAGTACTTGTGGCACCTTAGAGACTAACAAATTTATTTGGGCATAAGCTTTCGTGGGCTAAAACCCACTTCATCGGATGCATGCAGTGGAAAATACAGTAGGAAGATATATATACAGAGAACATGGAAAAAATGGATGTTGCCATACTAACTCTAACAAGACTAATCAGTTAAGGTGGGCCCCAACCTGAAGCAAATACTTACTAGCAACCACACAACAAAAACACTAACCCAGGAACCAATCCTTGCAACAAAGCCCGTTGCCAACTCTGTCCACATATCTATTCAAGGGACACCATCATAGGACCTAACCACATCAGCTACGCCATCAGAGGCTCGTTCACCTGCACATCTACCAATGTGATATATGCCATCATGTGCCAGCAATGCCCCTCTGCCATGTACATTGGCCAAACTGGACAGTCTCTATGCAAAAGAATAAATGGACACAAATCAGACATCAAGAATTATAACATTCAAAAACCAGTCGGAGAACACTTCAACCTCCCTGGTCACTCAATTACAGACCTAAAAGTCACAATACTTCAACAACAAAAACTTCAAAACCAGACTCCAATGAGAAACTGCAGAACTGGAATTAATTTGCAAACTGGACACCATTAAATTAGGCTTGAATAAAGACTGGGAGTGGATGGGTCATTACACAAAGTAAAAGCTATTTCCCCATGCTAATTTCCCCCCTACTGTTACTAACACCTTCTTGTCAACCGATTATCCTGATTATCACTACAAAAGTTTTTTTTTCTCCTGCTGATAATAGCCCACCTTAATTGATTATTCTTGTTAGAATTGATATGGCAACACCCATTTTTTCATGTTCTGTGTGTGTGTGTGTGTGTGTGTGTGTATATATATATATATATATATATATATATATATATATATATATATATATATATAATCTCTCACCTACTGTATTTTCCACTGCATGCATCCGATGAAGTGGGTTTTAGCCCACGAAAGCTTATGCCCAAATAAATTTGTTAGTCTCTAAGGTGCCACAAGTACGCCTTGTTCTTTTTGCTGATACAGACTAACACGGCTACCACTCTGACTCCTGTAATGTGCATTGCTGCTGTGTAGACAAGCCCTCATTTGATCAGGAGGAGGTGGTGGGCTGTAGTCATGCCTGTATCCACATGTACATTGTGTTGCACAACAGAGTAGAGAAAAGTATAATAGTGCTTCACAGTTATAAGAACACCATCAATGTGCAGTCTAGTCGGTTTAGAAAAATATTTTAAGTAGTTTCAGGTTCTATAACTGCCCCCAAATCCTCCTGCCAATTTCTGAGCTTTCTACAGTCATGCTTTCCTATTTTAAAACTCTCTCCCTTTGTTGTGGGAAAGATCCACATAAGCAAAAGGGAAAAGCAGCTGAGTATACAAGGAAAACCAATGAAACAAAGTGATGCCAAATACACAGTATAAACAAACTGAAAAAGTATTTTTCTGTACGCTTCAGTTCTGGTAATCTCCGATGGTGTTTGTAACAATAATAGGTTAAAAAAAAAAGTCTGGACAGTTGTGTTTTGTTTTGAAGTTGATTGTGCCTTTAAATACCATATATGTTTTAGACAAAGAAGCAGTTGGGAAAGTAGCAAACAACTGTGATCTTTACTGAGTTTACCGTTTATTTCTAAAAACACACAGAGGAAAGTAGGCCTGCATTTAATTCACATGCTTGAGTCATTGTACATATTTAGAGGAAATTAGTGGAGTCTTATTGTATTTGTCTCTAATTCTAGCTCATTTTTCAGTGATCATTTTTCTTTGTCACAGTCCATGTGTAATTTGCCTAAAGTTTCTCACTATAGTTTATATCGGGAAGTTTAAAAAGGGTTCAAGAAAACTTATTACTGAATTGTGCTTGGCTAAAACTAGTTGAATGGGAGATCAGGAGGCCAGTGTATACTGCTTAGAACTAGGGACAAGGAATAAAGGCTCTTGGGTTCGTTTCTTGTCTCTGCCACTGACTTGTAGTGTGATCTAAGGCAAGTCATTTAGATATGAATTTTCAAACTTGGGTTCCTAAAGTTAGATGCTTAAATCCTATAGAGGTATCTATATAACGTTCACCTGATTTTCAGAGGTGTTGAGGATTTACAGCCCTCAGTGAATTCAGTGGGAGCTGTGGGTGCTCTAGTGCTGTGGTTCTCAACCAGGGGTACACACAGGTCTTCCAGGAGGTACATCAACTCATCTAGATATTTGCCTAGTTTTACAACAGGTTACATAAAAAGCACTAACGAAATCAGTACAAACTAAAATTTCATACAATGATTTGTTTATACTGCTCTATATACTATAACTATATACTGAAATGTAAGTACAATATTTATATTGCAGTTGATTTATTTTATAAGTATATGGTAAAAATGAGAAAGTCAGCAATTTTTCAGTAGTAGTGTGCTGTGACTTTTGTATTTTTATGTCTGATTTTGTAAGCAGGTAGTTTTTAAGTGAGGTGAAACTTGCGGTAGGCAAGACAAATCCGACTCCTGAAAGGTGTACAGTAATCTGGAAAGGTTGAGAGCCACTGCTGTAGCACCTCTGCAGATCAGATCATTTATTTAGATGCGTGGTATGGATTTCGGTGTCAGGTTCAACTCTAGCACCCACGTTTAAAATTCTGTCCTTAACCTCTCTGTGCATCTGTTTACTCAGCTGGTAAAATGGGTAGAAATAATAACTTCCTGCTGCACAGAGATGTTGTGAAGCTGCATTCATTAATACTCTGTTTTGCAGCAATACTCATTATATTAGCATTTGATCTGATCTCATCTAATTGAATTTACCCTAGCTATTAGTGTCATACATATTTAAAGATTGAGCTGAGTTGAGGTAAATATTGACACTGGTCAGTGTTAACCTTTTAAATCAATATATTCTGGGATTTGTGGAAAAACAAAGTCAGTATCTGCTTTGTCCTATTGTCATGCTTCCTTATCAGATAAATCTTTATGACATCTGCAGTAGGTTTTGGATCGTGATGAAATTCTGGCCAGTTCAACATCTGTGCTGGACAGATTGTCCTTATACATTCTACTCCACGCTGGGAAAAGAACTGCCTCCCAGTCCATGTCCAGGCAGCCTTCTCCTTATGGCACGATCCTAGGAATGCAGAGTCCTCTTCCACGGGTGTTTCTGTAGGAGGGGACTGTTGGGCTCCTAGTGGTGGAATTGATGCATACATTGCTGCTGATGCAGTCACCAGAGGCAAGAACCAAGATGGGTGGCATACAGTCCAAAAGTCTATGGAATGCTGAGCCTTCCGCAGTGCTGTCTACATAATGAGCAAAGCAGGGTATCACAAAAGAGCCAGGCCACTTTTGAAAAAAGAGGAATAAATGGGGAGGAAATCATAATCTAATCCACTAAAGTGCTGGGAATAGGAAACAGACTGAGGAGCTGAGACCTTGGATGTTTGTTTTTCTTTCCATTTTTGTTTAAGGTTTAAGATGATTTGTTTCTAAACTTAAGCATGTGGGTTCTGATGATCTAATATATCAGTGAGATCTTTAGTGGTCACTTCAACACATTAGTTAGCATCATTACCCCCACTTCCTCTGTCCTTAAGGTTTGATTTTCCTCTCACTTACCCTGATGAACATCAGGAATAATTCTGTAAAAAGCAACAGAGAGTCCTGTGGCACCTTTAAGACTAACAGATGTATTGGAGCCTAAGCTTTCGTGGGTGAATACCTACTTCGTCGCCCTCTCCTTGCCCCACATGTGTCTGACCAAGTGGGTATTCATCCACGAAAGCTTATGCTCCAATACATCTGTTAGTCTTAAAGGTGCCACAGGACTCTCTGTTGCTTTTTACAGATCCAGTCTAACACGGCTACCCCTCTGAGGAATAATTCTATTCATCAGTGGAGTTATGTGACTCTAGAAAGAAAAAGACCGTGAAAAGAATCAAGCCTTTACAACTCCTGAAAGATGGGGACCTGAACAGCACAAGCTATTCTTCATGAAGTTGTAGAATTTCAACTACACTTTGGGGTGCTTTTTCTTTTTCTCTAGATTGCAGCCTTGGCCAGCCCCTCATTGCTGATCTCTTAAATAGCAATCTTTAGACTTGTAAAAAACATCTGGTGGGATTTACTCTTGGGATGTATTCCCAGCTAACATAACTGAAACAACCCAGAAGAGTCGCACCAGAAATGGCCATTGTAAAACAGGTTAGGGATAGGTGTGGTAAGTGATAAAGCAGTGCTGTTGAGAGAGATTCTTAGCAGGTGTAAATCAGTATACTGTATTGAAGTCAATGGAGTTATATCAATTTACACCAGCTGAGGATCTGGCCTCTGGTGTTTTATTGTGAACTATTCTGGATTCATATGATTCTAAAACTGTAAGTGAATTTAGTTCTTGATTTTTTTTTTTTTTTTTTTTTTAAATCCATAGAATTTACAGGCTTGGTGCTTCACACCCTTACTCACAGGAGTCACCCTTACTCAGACTGAAGTCAGAGGCACAGATCAGAGGAATAAGTATTACTGCCAGGTATATGGATTGCAGGATCCAGCTCTTATTTTGCATAGAATCTGCCATACATACTGTATTCCAGAATGTTTTAGAGAGTTAAACGATAAAGCCTTTCTTCTGAGTCCATCCTGCTGTAACAGCTGTTAAATAATTGCTGTGCAATGGGGAGTTCAGACATTTGATGTCAAGTCAGGAAGTGCTTGCCTTAGCCCACTTTCATTTACTACCCAAAGACGCTTTGGAACTCTTAGGGGCAAATCCTATCCCCGCTCCTTTGGTAAGGAAGATCAGTAGCACTGATGCTTTTGAGGGGATGCACACTCCAGGCCTGAATCACCACTGACTTTCTCCTGTTCTAAATCAGTGTGATCATAGGCACCAACTTTTCCCGGCGCCGGTAGGTGCTCGAGCCCTCCCCGACTCCGCCCCCCTCCTTGCCCCTATTGGACTCCTTCCCCAAATCCCTGTCCTGGCCCCGCCTCTTCCCCAGCTCCTCCCCTGAGCGCGCCTCATACCCTCTCCTCCCCCCTCCCTCCCAGTGTTTGCCACGCGAAACAGCTGTTTGGCGGCGGCGGCAAGCTCTGGGAAGGAAAGGGGAGAAGCGGCGCGCTCAGGAGAGGAGGCGGAGCAGAGGCAGAGGTGAGCTGGGGCGGGGAGGTGAGCTGGGGCGGGGAGGTGCCGATGGGTGCAGAGCACCCACCAGTTTTTCCCCGGGGCTGCTCCAGCCCCGGAGCACCCATGGAGTCGGCACCTATGAGTGTGATTCCATTGACAGAAAACTGAACTCACCCAGTGCTAAATCAGGCTCCTCCTTGCATAGTGTGGAGCTCAGCTCTGCTGTGGCTCCCAGGGGCCAGCAAGGGTAGGGCATGAGTTTGCCAGAGGTAGGGTGTGTGGGTCTATTTGTCCTCCTCCCCGTGCATCTGCCCAGCATGCTGGGGAGAGAAGAAATAACAGCCACAGAGGGTGCAGGCCTTTCTCTGGAGTATGCTGCAGTTACTTTTATTCTCTTTGGGTTTTAAGGCTTCTGTGAAGTGCCTAGGTAATGTTAGACTGTGAATGGCCCATCCCTACCTTCTCCTGCTTACTTGAGCATTGCAGGACGTACAGGACTCCCAGCCCCCTGCACAGTGTGTAGGATCACGTGCTAAGAATCCAGCTGTATCCTGGCAGAGGGGAGTGCAAATATTCCCACTGCATCCCCGTTTCTAAGTTATATTTCCTGCTGTTATTTTGAAAAAGGCATACATGGAAATCTCACAGGAATCTGGTGCCCATTTCGGACTAATCAGGTATAAGATATTGGGCCAGGTTCTCTATGGAGTTCAGTGCAGGCAGGGGGTGGGTATCAAAGAGCCCATTACAGCTCTCAAGTATCAGAGGGGTAGCCGTGTTAGTCTGAATCTGTAAAAAGCAACAGAGGGTCCTGTGGCACCTTTGAGACAGCTCTCTGATTCTCTGCTCCAGTCCTGGCCCTAATGGAGTTCAGTGCAGTTTGGGGACTGTTCTAATTTGTGCCAGCTGACAATGGTCCCATAGGAGCATAAGAAATAATATTCCTAGCCAGTTTGTCAGCACGACACTCCAGTCAACCCTTCTCCCCAGGGACTGTGGAGCGGGAAGTGTAGGAACTGGCTATGTTGGCTGTATGCCTGCAGAGGCTCCCCAGTGCTAAAGGTGTCCCCAACAAGGGAGTTACAGGTCGTCTCAGCTCCCTTTCCACACTGCTCTGGAGACACAAGGGGAGCAGAGTGGCCCAGAAAATGTGACCCCCAATGTCAAGAAATTAAGCTGTTCACTCAGAAAATAGTCCAAATACAGCAAGGCTGAGAGTCTGTCATGGAAGTCATGGATTCCGTGACTTTTGAAGTGGCCAGTACAGCTGGCTTAGGGGCTGCCTCTGGGCCAGCAGCAGATTGGGTTTAGGAGGGAGCTCAGGGCTGGGTCAGGGGGTTGGGGTGCGGGGCGGTGCTTACCTGGGGGGGGGCAGCGCTCCCTAGAAGCGGCCAACATATCTCTGCAGCTCCTAGGCGGAGAGGCCAGGGGGCTCTGCACGCTGCCCCTGCTTGCAGGCACTGCCCCCGCAGCTCCCAGTGGCTGCAGTTCCTGATCAATGGGCACTGCGGAGCCAGAGCTTGTGGCAGGGGCAATGTGCGGAGCCCTCCGGCCTTCCCTCCCCCTAGGAGCTGCAGGGACATGCCGGTTGCTTCCAGGGAGCTGCGCGGAGCTGGGTAGGGAGCCTGCCAGACCCTCCAACCCCCCGCCCTAGCACCAGCAGGGGTTCCGGGCCACACGCCACCACCTGGCTCCCTCCCCCAGCACCAGTGAGGGTCCCGGGCTGTGACTGCAGCCCGCCCCCAGCACCAGCGGGAGTCCTGGGTCACCTCTCAGCATCCGTGGTGCCCTGGGACCGCCCCCCTGAGCACCCGCGGCCGCCCAGCCCAAGTTTTAGTTAGGGTTATATAGTACAAATCATGGACAGGTCATGGGCCGTGAATTTTTGTATACTACCCGTGACCTGTCCATGACTTTTACTAAAAATACCTGTGATTAAAACGTAGCCTTAACCATAGGTGCTGACTCCGTGGGTGCTCTGGGGTTGAAGCACCCACGGGGAAAAATTGGTGGGTGCTCTGGACCCACTGGCAGCTTCCCACCCCAGCTCACCTCTGCTCTGCCTCCTCCCCTGAGCACGCTGCTGCATCCTGCTTCTCCCCCCTCCCTCTCAGTCTTGCGCTGTGAAACAGCTGTTTCACGTGGCAAGCCTGGGAGGGAGGGGGCAGAAGGGGGAATGTGGCATGCTTGTGGGGGGGGAGGCGGGGCTGGGGCAGGGATTTGGGGCGGGGTCCAATAGGGGCAGGGAGGGGTGGAGTTAGGGCGGGGACTTTGTGGCAGGGTGGAGGCGGGGCAGGGCTGGGGGCGTGAGCACCCACCAGCGCAGAAAAACGTTGGCGCCTGTGGCCTTAACCATGGGCCACCTCCAGGCTGCCCCTTCCACAGATGTGTTGGTGAGAGAAGAGGTAGTCAGCAAGGAAACATCCAGGCACAATTGTTGTGTGGTGTTTCTTGTTCGTCCACAAGCCATAGTGCTGTTTTCAAAAGTGGTGTCTGTGCCCATGGGGGGAGGGGTAGATGTTGTAAGTCTAAAGAGAATCCAGTGTGATGTAACATGCTTTGCAGAGGCTGGAAGAGAAGTTACATCAACCTAGCCTCCCTGTAGATTTATGTAGCCTTTTTATGCTCCTTTAGTCATCTATGAATATGGTGCAGAGTGTTTACTTCTCCTTTGCAGACTGACACAAGCATGCTAGGGCAGGCTCTACAGGTGAGGGGTGCTCTGAGCCTTTTAAGTGCATCGCTGGAGCCAGCTACCACACATTTTATGCAAATTACTCATGTCCCTGAAAGAATGAATTTGTCTGGAGTATTGAGGCAGATACTCCAGGCAATCCTTTCTTACTTCCCACAAAATGTAATAGGGTCTAACTTGTTTGTAACCACCAACCCTGTTTTTATTTCTTGTATTACTACAATTTAAAACAGTCCCAATTGCTTTATATTTCATCTTGTTAAAGACAAAATTATTTTCAGGCTTAGACTTTAAAAGCTGATTTTCAGGATGAAGTGAATTTTTATAGGTAATGTTAAATTCCTGCTGCTTTAAGAATATACGGCCATTTTAGCAAGCAGTCCTCTCTAAAGATGCTGGAGAAATACCAGCATCTTAAAATGTGCCTCTCCAGCAGCTTTGTTGTCATTCCCTTGGCAGTCCTAAACTCCCACTGGCAGCCACTTACATATAAGAATTCAGTAACATACAATCCAGGGCCCAATCCTGGTTGACTGAAAACTGGGCTTTGTGCAAACGATCTCTGGGGGGGCCTTGAGGGAATGAAATCCTCCCCCCACACTGTGGAGCACCAGCAAAGATGCTCTGAGGCAGCCACTACAGTCCATGGGAGGTTGTCTCTGCCTCCTATATTTTGGCCAGTTGATTCACATAGTCCCCTAGCGGCATCCTCTACCATCTTCTGGCCTTATCCCAGACCGTCCTCCATGCTGCTGCAGGAAGAGCTGCCATGGAGCAAAGCTTTGCAGGAGGATACAGACTCTTTCTGCACAGCCTCTGAGTGACCTACCCACTCCCCAGTTCTTGATGTAGGGCTTTCCATATCTCTGCAAGGTTGGGTTGGGGCAGGATTTGGCTTATGGTGAATAAGCATAAGCTTTACATTACTGCTCAGCACAAAACAAGGAACATACAAATCTAGGGATTTAACTTCAGGGGCTTGATCCAGAGTTGGTCTAAATCCAGGGGTGTATCTGCCACCGAATGGCATAATATTTATCCAGCTATAGCAGGCCTGCCAAGTCACATGGTTTGGCAGTCTGACATACACTCAGACTCCTTTCATGTGGTTATGCAGACACACCTACCAGTCCTGGTGTTTGCTGTCTGTTGAAATCGTCCTGGTTTTAAAAAGAGCGTAGTTACAGCATCCAGCTCCCAGCCAAGGACTGTAGCAGTTCAGTATTTTTAATTAAATGACATCAAGTCGGATTTTGACATTGCACAGGATTGAAAAGGAAATACGGGTTCCTCAGAACAGCTCTTGGATGTGAGTTTAGAAGTACACTACTCTTTATGCTCTGACTATCTTAATTCTCTTCTGCGGTGTATTCAAAGCTAAGAATCCAAAATGCGTGAGGACAATCAACTGTATTTTTGTCAGGGTTTACAATTATTTATATCTGTTTTATAGGATTCATGCCTGTCAACAGTTTGTGGGGGATTATTCTTAGTGGAATGAATGCCCTAGTCCTTCCGGTAGCATGCACCACATGCCTCTCTCAGTGGCTGGACGCTATAGCACAGTTTCTGTGCTGAAATTCTCAACAATGGTATATATGCATGTATACCAATATTTTTACTGAAGTCCGTTCCTTTGTAAAGCTCCTCCCAACCGCAATTGGATTTGTCTTTCTACTCCAGTTAAATTAATGAGCCCACTGAATACTGTGCAGGCTGTTCTTTGGCAAAGACCATATGCTAAAAATTATTTACTAAAATCTTTCCCAAAATAAAAATCAATGTAGTGTCATTCATTTTACACATGAAAGTCCCAATCCTGCAGCCCTTACTCACATGTACAAGGGTTGCAGATATGGGCTTGAAAAAGCTAAATTATCTAGGACTCTCCCCCCTCTATTGCATATATACACATGCATGTGCACACACACAATTTGAAGTCTGCCTACAAATCTGGCAATTAATCAAGTAGCACAGCCAAACAAAATTACTATCCTTGACCATATCCTAGGTAACAACACACTGCCATGGAAACCAGCTGAATACAGTGGGAAAGAAAAAAAAAAAGTCATAAACAAACCCCCAAGCCCTGTAGCATTTTAACTTTATCAGTCCCTTTGAATTGTTAAAATACCAAGTACTCTCAGTAATAAACAACATTCTGGGCCTGATGGGAGCAACTTCCTTTGAAGTCAATGGGTGGCATGGGGAGACTGCTGCTAACCTTATTTGGAGCCCAATTCAATGCCGTTGAAGTCAATAGAAGTTGTCCTGTCAACTTCAGTGGGAACTGGATCAGGCCCTTGATCAGAACCAGAAACAATGGGTTTAAACTGCAGCAAGGGAGGTCTAGGTTGGACATTAGGAAAAAGTTCCTAACTGTCAGGGTGGTTAAACACTGGAACAAATTGCCTAGGGAGGTTGTGGAATCTCCGTCTCTGGAGATATTTAAGAATAGGTTAGATAAATGTCTATCAGGGATGGTCTAGACAGTATTTGGTCCTGCCATGTGGGCAGGGGACTGGACTCGATGACCTCTCGAGGTCCCTTCCAGTCCTATAATCTATGAATCTATGAATCAAGAGTGAAATGAGGGACTACATAAATCACTAAAGGCTTCTTCTCTCATGAATTATGTGAACCAGTAAAGCTAAAAGTGGTATCCGGCCACCTGTTCTTTCTGTCTTACAGAGATGGAAAACTTAGGGCTTGTCTATTTGAACACTTAGTTCACAGCAAGCTGGGGTGTAAATCTACATCATGTTAGCCTGCTGCACTCTAACTATCTGGGTGAAACATGCTGCTGCACATGGAAAGTTCCATCATGTACTTTGATCTACCCTGCTTTGAAACAGAAGTAGATTAAAGTACACTAGGGAACTTTTAGTGCATAGCAACAGGGTGCATGAAACAGGGTCCACACAGACAGTTAGTGCATGGCGGGCTAATATGGGGTAGATTTACACCCCAGTTTGCCTCAAACTGTGTTCATATAGCCAAGCCCTTAGTTTCATTTGTGTGATATAATAGTGTACTTTGCTCAGAGCCCTTTAAATCCCGGCCCCAGCCGGGCCGCGGAGCTGTGGGCGGGATTTAAAGGGCTCTGGGCTCCCGGCGGGGAGTACTGGCTCTTGCTGGTACGCCGTACCATACCGGCTTGCTTTCACCTCTGATCTTAGTTCGACTTACTTGGTTGTCCTCACGGAGGCGAGCTGACCATCACCCGTCGCCTCCACTTACTCCTCCTGCCGAGGTGGAGTACAGGCGTCGATTCAGGGATCGATTTATCGTGTCTAGACGAGATGCGATAAATCGATCCCCGATACATCGAACACTTAGACGTACCCTTAGACTCTCAACAGGCTCCACATACATTAATTTTCACATCTCCTCCATGAACTACATAAGTATTATCAGACCCATTTTTAAATGGAGAAACTGAGATGCAGAAAGATCAAGTTACTTGCCTGAGGTCTCACATTATCAGTGTGGGAAGATCTGAGACTGGAACCTGGAAATCCTGCTTTCATATTGCCTCCTCTAGCAACAGGACTGCTCTCATCATTATATCCCATTTTGCAGTAAAGAAACACCTGGACTGAAATTGGAACCAATCTCAGATTCACTCACGCCAGTATTCTTTTTTCAGAAAGGTCTGCATTTGCGTTGCTATCACCCAAAAGGCTTAATTTCTTAAGTTTTGTCACCTATAACATTATTTAAATGAAGATTTTAATAGTGTATTTGATGTGCATATTATGTAGAGAGCAGGCTAGATTTTTATCAGTTACATGGGTGTAAATCGGGAGTAATTCGATTGGTGGAGTTACTCCTGATTTATATCTGTTTAACTGAGATCAGAATGTGACCAACAGGCTATATGGGAATTAGTATTGCCAATCACAGTTTTGTTGCAAGTCGTGTGATATTTGATCTTTCTTAAAGCCTCAGCTTCTGGAATCATGTTATACCATAAGAATCTCAGCTTTCATTAAAAAAAAAAAAAAAGTTTAGTCCTCATAGTTGCAGAGAAAAGTTTGAAAACATGAATTTTAATATTTAAAAAAAAAAAAAACCCGGCAAGTAAAAACCCCTGAAATGTATTATTTTTAATCTCATAATTTTGCGGGGCCTGACTCATGATTTTCAATGCTTGGGGTTGGTGATACTGGTGAATACACTGCATATATACAAGCATTGTGTTTGGCTGCAGTAGGAGCCATATGCATCAAAATAAGTATACCGAAATAATTTTGCTAAAAAACTAGTTTACCGCAACCAAAAATTTTGAACTTGGGCACATAAATCCATATTTAAGCATCTAAAAATAGCTTGATTTTCAGAGGGATATTTATTTTGGATTTATATTCCTAATGTTAGGCATATTGGTTTGAAAATATTGGTTGTTGTTCATAGTGATGCAGCATTCAAGGAGGGAAGCTAAACTTCCCTGGATGCCAATGAATGAATGAGTTAAAACTGGATGAGTTTGTAAAACATGTGCGTGTAATCCTGTGTTTTGGTAGTTATCTTGTGACCGTTATCAAGATAACTTATAATAGCAGAGATATTGAAATGCTGGGGTATGTTTATACTGTAGATGTCACAATCTGACTTACTGGCGTTGGGTTATTTATTGTATAGATGTTCTCCTCCAAATCTCTCGAGGGAAATCATTTAGAGAACCTTTGGACAAGGCAGCAGTTGAAGTAGCTTGAAATGAGAGAAAATCCCCACTGTCAGTTTCCACTAAACAGCCAAGAAGAGATTTTAGGCCTTGCTGTAGAAGTGGAGGCAGACCCAGGTGTTCTAAAACAGAAGGAATTATTTAGAAGCAAATGTCAACGACATACAAGAGAGGGTAAGACCATAGCAGGGGGAAGCTATGAGAGTTTAGGCCCCAGATTTTAGTTTTTGTTTTTTTAAAAAAAGAAGTTTTATAGACACTAATGTTAAGAGAAAAGCTTTCATGATATTTAAATAGAATTCATAGAAAACAGATGGACGGAAACATTCCAATACAACGTGCAACCTGGACATTGCAGATTTCTGTCAGTGTATGAGAGTCAGCCAAACTCTGATTAAAGAAGGAGTAGGAATAAAATTCAGGTTTCAGAGTAGCAGCCGTGTTAGTCTGTATCCGCAAAAAGAAGAACAGGAGTACTTGTGGCACCTTAGAGACTAACAAATTTATTAGAGCATAAGCTTTCGTGGGCTACAGCCCACTTCTTCGGATGCATATGCAAAGCTTATGCTCTAATAAATTTGTTAGTCTCTAAGGTGCCACAAGTACTCCTGTTCTTCTTTTTGCGAATAAAATTCAGTGTATTGTCATTGTCAGAGCTGAGTGAAATACATATGTAACCCTTCTGCCCATCTAAGTTGGCAGCAACAAGGGCCGGGTTCTGTATCTAGGGGTTCCGTTTCAATAACACAGTGCAAAACCGGCTCGAGCCCCCACCCAGTGACCTGGGACAATTACATACCACCCCCTGGGTGCCTCTAAGAGGCAATACTTCCCCTCTCGCAAGCACGGAGTCTGAGTGTAACAGAAAATGTTTAATAACATGAGGTAAACGACATCAGCATTAAATTGGAAAAAACACCACAACTAGAGTTCATAGACCAAACCATGAGCGAAGACCCACCCCAGCAAATTGGGCCGTGTCCTCTCCCGTTGGTTCTTGAAACCAGCGACCCAAGAATCACCAAAGTCCCAAAAGTCCGACAACCCCCCAAAGTCTCTGTCCCTGATCAGTGCAGCCCCAGAGTTCAAAAGGGGTGTGTGTGTGAGCAGGGTGTTAAGGGGCACCTTACGTGATCCGAGGCCAACCGGCTGCTTCTCCGTGGGGTTCCACCCAGCCTTCACCACGAACTGCTCCACTCCACCCGCAGTCCCACTCCTGCCGTCCCACGAACTGCTCTGGCAGCTGCTCCGCTCCGCTCACCGACCTGTGAGCCGTGCTGCTCCGCCCCGCTCCGCTCACCGACCTGTGAGCAGTGCCGCTCCGCTCCGCTCACCGACCTGTGAGCCGTGCCGCGCCGCTCCGCTCCGTTCACCGACCTGTGAGCCGCTCCGCTCCGCTCCAGCCGTCCCTTGGGTCGCTCCCACAAGGCTCTGTTCTGTTAGCTGCTCCTCCAGCCGCTCCACTCACCGACCTGTGAGTCGCTCAGCGCTACTCCAACCGTCCCACAAGGCTCCACTCTGCTAGCTGCTCTGCCAGCCGCTTAGCATTATAGCTTCAGGCTCCCCCACTAGTTAACCCCGCCTCAGTGATTTCAGCTCTTTTGTGATTTCAGCTCATAGTAGGGGAGCCCCAGTGCTAGTGCACCACCGGCCCAAAGTGAATTCAGTTCAGCAGTCTGTAACTAGACTTCTAATAGAATCAAAAGTTAGCTCTGATATTCAACAGTGGAGAGAGGAGGTAGTGCAATTGGTGTTTCAACCCCTCAGAGAGGGCCCATACCATCAGGTACAAATACCTATCCCCATCCTCTCTCCATTCACTGGGTTTTGTAACCCATGCCCCTTGACAAGCACATGCTACTTAGGTAATGGTGAATGACTCACTCAGTCCTTCTGTCATACACAGTTCCACTGGCCTTGATTCACAGAATCAGGGTAACAAAACTTTATTCTTCCTGCCCCAATAACAGAGAAACTGGGGATCCCACACCAGCCAAAGTAAGCACTTTGAGTTGCTGTTGTTTCATGCCAGGTGAGTGGGTGTGCCTATGCAAACAAGATCAGCCCCTGGAGTTCTTTTCCACACTCGCCATAATTCACCACCAGATGTCAGGGTAGAGCTCATCCTGACTCTGCTTACACATAAAAGATGGAAAGTAAATCAGGTGAGTCAGAGATACAGGACGAACTGCTGAGAAACAGGGCAGACACACCCCAGACGGGTGGTTATTCTACCACTAGATATACCAAGCTAGCAGCAAAAATAATCTTCTGTCTCACCACACTGGTTAACAAGAAGCCAAAAATGCAGTCTCCTTAAGCATTCCGGCACTCATTTCACCACCCAGACACTAGACTTTACGAGTAGTTATTGAAAACCAATTTAATCAAACAGAAGTTTCTTCTGATCTCAAGAGACCAGCCACACAGACAGTTCAGTATATAACTCAGATCTTGCCCAACAATCACGCTACTGCCAGTTCTTGAGTAACTAAACTCTACAGATTTATTTTTAAGAGAAAAGAAATAGAGGGAGTTAAAATGATTTATAGATCATATGCATGCAATCATTGCAAAGTTCTGATATCAGGTTTGTAGCAGTAATGGAATAAACTGCTAGCTTGCACAAAGTCTTCTCTGGAAATTACCCAAACAGCTCAGGGATCATCAGTCCTTTAGAATTTCCGTGTTAAAAATGAAACAGGAAACGAAGTCAAAATGGAGATGTTTCCAGGGTCTTTTATACCCTCTCCGATGTGGATGGAATTTTACTGTCCCAAACAAAGCCACCAGCGGTTTGTGGGAAATTACAGGCACAAAATGGAGTCCAGGATCACATGAGCAAGTCACATGCCCTTACATGCTTTGACTCATAGGAACAGCCATTACCCATATTCTGGTTAAAGCGTTCACAGGAAGGCTCACTGGGTGGGGAGGAGCTTCTTCTATGGCCCATTGTGAGAGTTAAATGTTCTTTAATGGGCCATCAACTCGAATAGTTCATTCACAAGTGCTGGCCAGACTGGATGTAAATTACCTGGTGTGTGTTATCCCAGGACAGAGGCATTTGAAATACTGGTACATAGTCAATATTCATAACTTCAGATATAAAGATGATACATGCACACAAACAGGATAATCTTATTTAGCAAATCATAACGTTTCCATTGCCACTTTACATGACATACTTTGTAGAAGATTTGTTGCAGTTGTCTGACAGTGGCAATATTAATGATTGATGACCATTTATATCATATAGCATCACGGAGATATTATGACTTCTGTTTTAGCCATGTTGAGTTTGAGATGATGGCTAGAATTCAAATTGAGATTTAAGTTTGGACAGAAAGAGACCAGTTTAGAGATGTAGAACTGTGAGTTGTCAGCACAGAGATGATAGCTGAATTTGTGTTTGTGGATGAATTACCCACATATAAGGTGTATTTATAGGTGGAGAAGGGGACCAAGGACAGAGCTCTGTTCAACCCCCACAGAAAGTTGGAGGAGGAATGAGGAGGATCCTCCAAAAGACATGATGAAGGAGCAGTTTTACAAGTAGAAGGAGAACCAAGAGAGGACAGAGTCATGGGAGCCAAGGGGAGGACAAGATTTAAAAAATAGGAGCATGGTTGATGGGGCCAAAGATGGCTTACATGTCAAGGAGGATAAGGATGGAATACTTGTTCTGAGCTTTACCTAGGAAGAGGTCATTGGCACTTTTGGTGAGCATGGTTTCAGTAGAGGGCAAGGGACAGAAGCCAAATTGGAGAAGGTGTAGGGTAGAACGGAAGGAGAGGAACTCCAGACAATAATTGTAAACAACATGTTCAATGAGCTTAGAGATGAAAGGGAGAAGTCTGATGGGGTGATAGTTTTGAGAGGCAAATGGACTTAAGGGTGCACTTTTTAGGCTGGGAAAGACTAAAGCATCCTTGTAGTGTGAGCAGGGAGAACCAGAGTTTATGGAGAAGAGTAAAGGAGGGGATGAGAGTTGGCGCAGGGTAAATCAGGACATAAAATGGGATGGGAGCACTTGAGCAAATGGAAGGGGTTAGTGGAGGAGAACAGATGAGAAACTGCTGTGTCTGTGACAGGAAGGAAGAGGCAAGAGTTGTCGGAGGGGGAAAGGAAGGCGAACTGAGGGGAGAGGGAAGGCCATGTCCTATTTTGTCATCTTTTCTCTTTTGAAAGAAATTGGCAAGATTCTGTGTGGAGAGAGGCATGAAGGCAGGAGGAGGGGAGGATTTGAGGAGGGAGTTAAGGTGGTGAAAAGGCAGCTAGGATTGCAGGTGTGAGATTCAATTAACTTGGAGAAGAAGAGTTCTTTACCTAGGAAGATGGCAGAACTGAAAGTGAAGAGAACAAATTTGTAGTAGAGGAAATCAGCCTGGTCACAGGATTTCTGCCAGAGTCGCTCTGCAGCACGACAGCAGGATCGTAGGAAGCAGATGTCGGCGGTGAGCCAGGCCTGGAAATTGGCAGGGCGGACCTTACGATGGGAGAGAAGGGCATCAGACCCAACAATGGTGGAGAGTGAAGCATGGAGAGAATCAACAACCGTATGGATGGAAGAAAGGAAAGAGAAAGCAGGGAAGAGAGGGCTGAGAGCAGACAAGAAGTTATCAGTGCTGAAGGATTGGAAGTCACAGAAAGGCCAGATGACTGGGCACGAGTGGAAGGGGCACTGAGGGATGATGCAGAAAGAGACCTGGCGATGAGGGAGGAGGAGGAGGAACTCAGCTACAGAGAGTTCAGAGAGAGGAGTACTTGGGGAAAACCATGTCAAGTGAACATCCCTTTGGTGAGGGGGTGTTGAACCAGTGCTGCAAGTTAAATTAAGAGGTGAGGGTGAGGAAACATGCAGCTAAGGTTTGGATGGGTCATCAACATGGAAGCTGAAGTCCCCAAATAGGAGCATGGGAGATTGTGAGGAGAGGAAGAGTGAGACCCGTGAGTTGAAAGAAAGGCTGGTGGGGAGGAGCTGGGTGGATGGTAGATGACAGCAACATAGAGAGGGAGAGGAGAGAAGAATCAGATGTGGTGCTGTTCAAAAGGGCAGACAAGTAAACAGTGACAAGATTTTAAAGTGCTTGTACACAAATGCTAGAAGTCTAAATAATAAGATGGGTGAACTAGAGTGCCTTGTGATAAAGGAGGATATTGATATAATAGGCATCACAGAAACCTGGTGTACTGAGAGCAATCAATGGGACACAATCATTCTGGGGTACAAAATACATCGGAAGGACCGAACAGGTCGTGTGTGTGGGGGGGGAGAAATGGCACTGTATGTGAAAGAAAATGTAGAATCAAATGAAGTAAAAATCTTAAGTGAATCCACATGTTCCATAGAATCTCTATGGATAGAAATGTCATGCTCTAATAAGAATATAACATTAGGGATCTATTATCGACCACCTGACCAGGACAGAAATAGTTATGATGAATTGCTAAGGGAAATTAGAGAGGCTATCAAAATTAAGAACTCAGTAATAGTGGGGGATTTCAATTATCCCCATATTGACTGGGAACGTTTCACTTCAGGACGAAATGCAGAGATAAAATTTCTCTATACTTTAAATGACTGCTTCATGGAGCAGCTGGTACGGGAACCCACAAGGGGAGAGGCAACTCTAGATTTAGTCCTGAGTGGAGTGCAGGAGCTGGTCCAAGAGGTAACTATAACAGGACCGCTTGGAAATAGTGACCATAATACAATAGCATTCAACATCCCTGTGGTGGGAAGAACATCTCAACAGCCCAAAACTGTGGCATTTAATTTCAAAAGGGGGAACTATGCAAAAATGAGGGGGTTAGTTAAACAGAAGTTAAAAGCTACAGTGACTAAAGTGAAATCCCTGCAAGATGCATGGGCGCTTTTTAAAGACACCATAATAGAGGCCTAACTTCAATGTATACCCCAAATTAAGAAACACAGTAAAAGAACTGAAAAAGAGACACTGTGGCTTAACAACCATGTAAAAGAAGCAGTGAGAGATAAAAAGCCTTCCTTTAAAAAGTGGAATTCAAATCCTAGTGAGGCAAATAGAAAGGAGCATGAACACTGCCAAATTAAGTGCAAGAATGTAATAAGAAAAGCCAAAGAGGAGTTTGAAGAATGGCTAGCCAAAAACTCCAAAGGTAATAACAAAATTTTTTTTTAAGTACATCAGAAGCAGGAAGCCTGCTAAACAACCAGTGGGGCCCCTTTATGATCGAGATACAAAAGGAGCACTTAAAGATGATAAAGTCATTGCGGAGAAACTAAATGGATTCTTTGCTTCAGTCTTCAAGGCTGAGGATGTTAGGGAGATTCCCAAACCTGAGCCGGCTTTTGTAGGTGACAAATCTGAGGAATTGTCACAGATTGAAGTGTCACTAGAGGAGTTTTTGGAATTAATTGATAAACTCAACATTAACAAGTCACCGGGACCCGATGGCATTCACCCAAGAGTTCTGAAAGAACTCAAATGCGAAGTTGCGGAACTATTAACTAAGGTTTGTAACCTGTCCTTTAAATCAGCTTCTGTACTCAATGACTGGAAGCTAGCTAATGTAACACCAATATTTAAAAAGGGCTCTAGAGGTGATCCCGGCAATTACAGACCAGTAAATCTAACGTCAGAACTGGGCAAATTAGTCGAAACAGTAGTTAAGAATAAAATTGTCGGACACATAGAAAAACGTAAACTGTTGAGCAATAGTCAACATGGTTTCTGTAAAGGGAAATCGTGTCTTACTAATCTATTAGAGTTCTTTGAAGGGGTCAACAAACATGTGGACAAGGGGGATCCAGTGGACATAGTGTACTTAGATTTCCAGAAAGCCTTTGACAAGGTCCCTCACCAAAGGCTCTTACGTAAATTAAGCTGTCATGGGATAAAAGGGAAGGTCCTTTCATGGATTGAGAACTGGTTAAAAGACAGGGAACAAAGGGTAGGAAGTAATGGTAAATTCTCAGAATGGAGAGGGTAACTAGTGGTGTTCCCCAAGGGTCAGTCCTCGGACCAATCCTATTCAACTTATTCATAAATTATCTGGAGAAAGGGGTAAACAGTGAGGTGGCAAAGTTTGCAGATAATACTAAACTGCTCAAGATAGTTAAGACCAAAGCAGACTGTGAACAACTTCAAAAAGATCTCACAAAACTAAGTGATTGGGCAACAAAATGGCAAATGAAATTTAATGTGGATAAATGTAAAGTAATGCACACTGGAAAAAATAACCCCAACTATACATACAATATGATGGGGGCTAATTTAGCTACAAGGAGTCAGGAAAAAGATCTTGGAGTCATTGTGGATAGTTCTCTGAAGATGTCCACGCAGTGTGCAGAGGTGGTCAAAAAAGCAAACAGGATGTTAGGAATCATTAAAAAGGGGATAGAGAATAAGACTGAGAATATATTATTGCCCTTATATAAATCAATGGTACGCCCACATCTCAAATACTACGTACAGATGTGGTCTCCTCATCTCAAAAAAGATATACTGCACTAGAAAAGGTTCAGAGAAGGGCAACTAAAATGATTAGGGGTTTGGAAAGGGTCCCATATGAAGAGAGATTAGAGGCTAGGACTCTTCAGCTTGGAAAAGAGGAGACTAAGGGGGGGATATGATAGAGGTATTTAAAATCATGAGTGATGTGGAGAAAGTGGATAAGGAAAAGTTATTTACTTATTCCCATAATACAAGAACTAGGGGTCACCAAATGAAATTAATAGGCAGCAGATTTAAAACAAATAAAAGGAAGTTCTTCTTCACACAGCGCACAGTCAACTTGTGGAACTCCTTACCTGAGGAGGTTGTGAAGGCTAGGACTATAACGGTGTTTAAAAGACTGGATAAATTCATGGTGGTTAAGTCCATTAATGGCTATTAGCCAGGATGGGTAAGGTATGGTGTCCCTAGCCTCTGTTTGTCAGAGGATGGAGATGGATGGCAGGAGAGAGATCACTTGGTCATTGCCTGTTAGGTTCACTCCCTCTGAGGCACCTGGCATTGGCCACTGTTGATAGACTGGTTACTGGGCTAGATGGACCTTTGGTCTGACCTAGTACGGCTGTTCTTATGTTAAAAGAAGAGAAAGAGTGGGAAAGATGAGGTAGGAAGGATTGAAAGAGGCAAGAGTAGGAGAGGAGAAGTCCAACACCTCCACCCTGGTCGGATCCAGGTCAGGGAGCATGAGAGAAGGAGAGGCTTCTGTAAGAGAGGACAGCTGCAGAGGCAGCATCAGATGAAGGGATCCAGATCTCTGTGAGAGCCAGGAGCTGGAGGGAGCATCCTATGAAAAGGTCATGGATGGCTGTAAATGTGCTAACTGACGGAGTTTCCAGCACTTCTCTTGGCCACATACCTCTTGCTGTCAGGAAGTTTTACCTTATTTTTGGTTTACCTTTCCCCTTTCTTTATTTCATTTATAAGTCCTCCTCCTTGTGGCAGTCAAGCCAAATAGCTCTGAGCTGGCAGAGCAAACCAGGTGACTCCTTAGGAGGAGGCATAGGAGAAAAGGAAGGCCAGGAAGAACTGCTAGCTAATCCTTGGTCACGTTATGTATGACCGTGATGAAGCAGGGATTTTTCCCTTGTTATGTTGTATGTGAGCCTATGTGAGTCTTACTGTTTTGCATAAATGCTGTGTGTGCCTCAGTTTCCCTGTGTATTGCACCAATGTCTAGGTGGTGGGAATAAGGGTGTGTGACTTTTGCGGAGGTTGCTCCAGCTGCCTGCATGGATGCTATGGCATAACCTTCATAACCTGAGACCCAGGAGGGGGATGTGACCAGGTGACTCTTGGCCTGGGAAGCGAGACAAAGGCCGGAGGAGGAGCAATGGGCAGGGGCCAGGCAGCTGGAAGCCAGTCAGTCTTGGCTGGCTTGGGGCGCAGGGGGAGGGCCAAAGCCCTGGCTCTGGGCCCCACTGATTTCTGTGCTAACAAGTTCTGTCCTATGCTGTATTCCTGTCGACTAATAAACCTTTTTTATCGGCTGGCTAAGAGTCACGTCTGACTGCGGAGTTGGAGTGCAGGGCCCTCTGGCTTCCCCAGGAGCCCCGCCTGGGCGGACTTGCTGCAGGAAGCGCCCAGTGTGAAAGGGGATGCTGAATGCTCTGAGGTCAGACCCAGGAAGGTCAAAGCTGTGTAAGCTTCTTGTCCTGGAGACAGTGTGCCCCAGCGTCCTGACTGGCTTCATATGGAGTAGTTCCAGAGCATTGACCTGGTGACTCCGTGACAATGACACATGACCCGGAATCACAGGTTCCACAGGAACGTTACTCGTCTCCTCAGCCGCAAGCAGCCGTCCGCATGTCAGTCACACTCTGATACTGGAGCTGCAGCAACTGTTGCTTTATCCAGCTGCTGCTATATAGTTACCATATGAGGCATTCAAAATAAATCCAGAGTGAAGTGTCATTAAAAAGCTTTAGCGGTCCATGGCAGAGCAATTAGAAATAGGTTCCACCTTTTTCCTATGTGACTATAAAAGATTTGAATTTTATATGTAATTTTCTTCTGTGCTTAGTTAGTTACAAGTTAAGATTTAAGCCAGTGGTTCTCAAACTAGGGGTCGGGACCCCTCGGGGATCGCTAGGTTATTACATGGGGGGGGGGAGGGTCACGAGCTTTCAGCCTCCAGCCCAAACCCCACTTTGCCTCCAGCATTTATAATGGTGTTAAATCTATAAAAAGGTGTTTTTAATTTATAAAGGGGGTCACACTCAGAAGCTTGCTATATGAAAGGGGTCACCGGTACAAAAGTTTGAGAACTACGGATTTAAAGAATGACACAAACCATGACTTTGAATTTGCATTTAAATTCCATTTTTTAAGCCACTGAACCTGCTGCCAAACATTGCAAGTACATGCAGGTAGAATGCACCCGCAGAGCTTCTGAATATACTAGATACAGCTAAACTGCTTGCTCACTGCTGCAGGGTGTTCATGGATTATTGAAGTTGAAGGCCAGCAGTGAAAGGGTTATACAATTATTTACTATCAGGATTCCTTTTTAAAGCTCCGGATTTTTTCAGGGGTTGGCCCTGGTTGTGCCTTGTTTAATTTGGTAATTTTACTGGCTAACACTGCTCTATCCTGGGTCCTTTTTGTTCCTGTAGCTCTTGTTTCCTTCTATGGCCAGCTTCTGCCCTCTTCTCTCTCTCTAGCTTGGCTGTTTTCATACACATTAAATAGTTTAGATTAGCTGTCAGTACCTTTTTAGTTTAGTTTAGTTTTTGTTTACAAAGATGAGGTGATGAATTTAGACCATACAGAAAGGGGGGGGGAGGGATTCGTTTTGGTGAAACCACCTTTATGCTGTTTGAACACTCAACCACCTATCCTAGAGGCAACATCTCTGTCCATTGGGCTAAAGAGATTCCTAGAGGCAGTAGAGCCAAACAATCTGTGTCACATAGATTCTTTAGAGAGCTTGCATCGTCTAATTCTGGATGCTGGGTGTATATCCAGCAATAATCTCTGCTTGGGTTTGCTCTGCTGCCATTCTGCTCCTGACCACAGTGACAAGCAGATACATCAAAAATGATTTACTGACAATTTAAATGACTGCAACCCGGATATATTCTGAAAAATCTGCTGCCAAGGACATTTCTTCCTCTTACTGCTCTCCCAGTTCTCTTTCTATTATCTGTGTGTCTAAGATTTTAAACTCCTTAATGCAAATATCTTGTCTTATACCACTGAAATTGTTCAAATTAACTTGAATGTGCCGTCGTGCCTATTGCAGAGTTAATTCATTGTAATGGAGATTTCTGAGCTTTCTCCTGCAGCAAAGGCTGGTCTAGCACCCTTCAGCCATGTGGGCACTAAGAAATTTTTAATAAAAAAAAAAAAATTCCCATTAGTGCTGTCACCCATTTAGCTGCATCACTAGTAGTACTAGTGGGAGCCCTATTTAGTACAGATTTGGAAATTTTAAGGTCAGAAGTGATCATTTTGATTATCTGGTCTGACTTCCTGCATAACACAGGGTATGGAATAATGACACCATCAAACCCAGTAATCTGTGGTTGAACTAGATCATATTTCTTAGAAGGCTAAGATGTCCAGTGATGGCGAATCCACCACATACCTTGATAAGGTGTTCTGATGGTTCTGAAAAATGTCTGCTAGATTTAAGAATACTCCGATATCAGATGCCTTCTCTCTATAAATATTTATAGACAATGATCAAGTTGCCCCTAGTGTAGACAAAGCTCCAGTATCTTAAATCTGTTTAATTAACATAGGAGTAAAAGCTCTGGAAGTTGTCAGAGTCTTTGCTATATAATGGCTCTTGATTATATGGCTGAACTAGTAGGAGCACCTGTGGGAAATTTTTGATAAAATTTAGCCATGGAGACAGGACTTAGTGGGGTATGTCTGCAAGGCATCATCTAAAGCAGGGGTCTCAAACACGCGGCCCGCATGCGGCCCACGGAGCTCTTCCCTGCAGCCCATGGAGCTACCCACGCCCCACCCCCCCCCGTTACTTCCGGTCGCCGCCAAACTCCCCTCACCCCGCCCCCCCGAGTTATTTTCTGTGCCTGTTAAGCTCCCCGTGCGCTGCTCCCCAATGTTTGGGGCACCTGCCATCCCTACGCGCCCCCTCCTCCCCTGGAGTGTCTCCCGGCACCCACTTGCTGCCTCCTCACTGCCCCGGAGCCTGGAGCACACTTTGAATCCGCTCCGCTCTGCAGGCTGCCGGCTTCCGGCAGGTCCTAGTGTCCCTCTTCACTAGGGCCAGGGCAGGCTGCCCTTCCCCTGCCCTGGTCCTGAGCCGCTCTCTTCAGTGAGGTGCTGCCACCCTGGAGTCGCTCTAGGTAAGCGGCGCCAGGCCGGAGCCTGCACCCCAATCCCCTGTCCGGAGCCCCCTGCCACATCCCACACCCACCCGCACCCCAACTCCCTGTCCTGAGCCCCCTGCCACACCCTGCACCCCAACCCCCTGCTGCACCTCTCACCTCTCCTGCACCCCAACTCCCTGCCCTGAGCCCCCTGCCGCACCCTGCACCCCGACCCCCTGCCACACCCTGCACCCGTCCTGCACCCTACACTCCAATTCCCTGCCCTGAGCCCCCTGCTGCACACCTCCTGCACCTCAACTCCCTGTCCTGAGCCCCCATCATACCCCGCACCCCTCCTGCACCCTAACCCCCTGTCTGGAGCCCCTGCCACATCCCACACCCTCCCGCACCCCAACTCCCTGCTGCACCCCTCACCCCTCCTGCACCCCAACTCCAACTCCCTGCCCTGAGCCCCCGCCATACCCTACACACCTCCTGCACCTCAACTCCCTGCCCTGAGCCCCCATCACACCCCTCCTGCACCGCCTGGGGGCAGAGTTGGGGTGAGGACTTCGGGGAAGGGGTTGGAATGGGGGCAGGGAAGAGGTGGGGCAGGGGCGGGGCCTCATGGAAGGGGTGGAGTGGGGGTGGGGCCGGGGGGCAGCAAGGGGTGGGTGTCAGTGATGCGGCCCTCGGGCCAATGCAATAGTCCTCCTGCGGCCCTGTGGTCATTTGAGTTTGAGACCCCTGATCTAAAGCCAGGCACCCCTTTGATATGTTAATGAGGGTATTCCACTGCTTTCTGAAATGCATTTATTTTGCAGTCAGTCTATCAACTGCCAGCTTCATATGAGATAGGGCATGGCTACACTGGAAACTTCAAAGCGCTGTCGGGGGAGTGCTCCCGCGGTAGCACTTTGAAGTGTGAGTGTGGTCGCGTCTGAGCACAGGGAGAGAGCTCTCCCAGTGCTCCTGGTAATCCACCTCCACAAGAGGATTAGCTCCCAGCGCAGCTCCCAGTGCTCAGAGCCTGTTTTAAACTAGTGTAAACAGGCTGTTTACACTAGCGCTTTAAAGCGCTCTGACTTGCTGCCCTCAGGGGGGTGATTTTTCAAACCTCTGAGCCAGGAAGTCAGAGCGCTATAAAATGTAAGTGTAGCCAAGCCCTTAGTGAGCATGTGTCCACTGGCAAAAAAAACTCGCTGTCACTGTAGTGTCATCCACTATGTTTCTGAAGGTGTCACAATCAATCTGTAGAAAAATTGGAGGCTCAATAAAACATAAGAGCTCCCCTACCTGGCCAGCAGGCTTTGGAATCTGCACTTTGGGTCCCACAGGATCAGCCTGCTTTTCAGACCTTCTGGCTTTTCAGATCTGTGCTAGCTAGTGAATTATCAGGGCTTTCTTTACTGAACTCTAGTCTGATGGACCCCATTGTTCAGCCTCTCTGAAGCCAGCTGGCCGTTTGATATCTATACTGAAGGACTGAGGCTGACCCTAAAGACATGATCAAATCCCATTTAGCTAACACTCAGCAAATTGGGGTCCTATAACACTTACTAATTTATGTTCAGGTCAATGTGTTACTCCCAGAAAGGACTGACTACTCTTTATAGTCTGTTTGTGGAAGCAAAAGCTAGCTAACTAGATTACAAATATGGACTCACACACAATGGCTTTATTAGTGCAAGTCTTTGTTATCCACTGAGTAGGCAAGTCTAGTGGGTCAGGGGAGTAATTCTCTTAGCCTGAGCAATGTGTGTTTCAAGGAACAGGAGATGGTTTACAACACTCCCGCGCTTTAATGATGCTGGAAATAAATGACCAGGCTTTCCAGTGCAGTAGCAGATCAGCTCATGATTTATTTTCAGAAATGAGATGAAAACTGTCACACTGTCTGGAGTGGTTCATGACTGTGAGTGCCAATCTCGGCAGACTTCAAAAAGCAGAACAGACACCCTAAACTGGTGGTGTGTTCTAGAATTAGATTTCACCAACCCAGTAACAAATGTGAACTCCCGAAGCACTATAACAATCTTACCATGGAGTCACAGTCAGTCCCCTTGGGCACTCCAATCCATCCCACCACCCAGACAAGCTGGACTAAATGATAAATGGTCACTTACACCAAAGATCACAAAAGATTCGGGTTGCTTACAGTCCCAAGAGACCAGCCACTTACCCCAGGTCAATTTGTACCTCAGACGTCCCACCAAAGACAAGGCTTGCAGCCAATCTTATAGTAAACTAACTAAGGATTTATTAACTAGGGGGAAAATGAGTTATTTACAGGTTAAAGCAGGCAACACATATACACAAATGAGTTACAGTCCCTGGTTCCAAAAGGTGACACAGTTGTAGTAATCTGTCAGCACTGAATGCCTTTTAGGGCAACCTAAGTTGACCCTGGGGTTCTCTGCTTTTGTTTCATAGCTCTAGCCCTGTGAGAGTCCAAACAGCAAAGAGATGAAGAGTTTTCATGTCAGCTATCTTTATTTCCTTCTTCCACAGGAACCAGCCAATGGGAGTGCAGAGCCAGTGCTCAGAGTGGGGGCAGCGTGCGGAACCCTGTGCTGCACTCCCCCGCAGGAGCCGGGCCTGCTGCTGGCTGTTTCTGGGGCGTAGTGCGGTATCGGAACACATAGGGACTAGCCTGCCTTAGCCGGGCAGCACTGCCAACAGGACTTTTAATGGCCCAGTCAGCGGTGCTGACCATAGCCACCACAACCTAGAGCCTTCCATTCTGCGACCCAATTCTGGGTCGTGACCCACAGTTTGAAAACCACTGAGCTAGAACACAAAAATGCTAACAACATTTCTTTTTTAAAATGTCAAATTAAATTGTACAGTATCTAGATGAATAAGTGGCCAGAGTGTTAGAAGGACCTACCAAGCCAGGGTTTTCAATCAGTGCAAAATTTCAGTGCCCACCCAGGCATCATGGTGCATTTATGGATGCCCCATTTGAAGCTTTTTTCTGCTCTGACTAGGGCAACATAGTATCTGAAATCTCATTCAGGCACAAAAGGCTACTGGGCCAGTGTTCTAGCTAACCTGTCACGTGTGAACCATGCGTAACTAGATGCAGTGCTGTCTTCGTGAGTGTGCAGACTGAAATGGTTGTAAGAGTTGTGAATCCTCTGCCCCACTAATCTCTTTGGGTATGTTTATACTGATAATCATGGGGTGTGATTGTGTAGATATACCTGAGCTACCTTTAATTTTGCTAGTTTTGGTACTGGAGCAGTGAAGCCACAGCAGCACAGGCTTCAACACTGGCTGTACAAGCCACCTGGCTCCCTGAGTAATTGCTTGGGCAGCTAGCCCACACTGTATCCCAGGATACTGAGGCTTTGGCGTTCGGGTTCCCAAGCTAACCAGGTTATATCTACACAGCCACAAGGTGTGTTTGCAGCTCGTGTATAGGTGTACCCTTTGGGATATTAAGTCTAATGCAGGATGATACTTTGCATGTAAAAAATAACTATTTAATTGCTGATCATTTTAGTGGATGGAATGGGAGTGAAGCTCATGGGGGTTGGAACTGGGGAACTGCTGAAGATAATTAAATGCAGAGGGGAAAACAAAGGAGACACGCTAAGGGCTGGTCCACACTAACCCCCCACTTCGAACTAAGATACGCAACTTCAGCTACGTTATGCACGTAGCTGAAGTCGAACTATCTTAGTTCGAACTTACCGTGGGTCCACACGTGGCAGGCAGGCTCCCCCGTCGACTCCGCGTACTCTTCTCGCCAGGGCCGGCTCCAGGTACCAGCCCACCAAGCATATGCTTGGGGCGGCGCCTGGAGGGGGGTGGCGCGGCGGGGCCCCAGCCGGGCTCGCCGCCCTCCCCCCGGTGCTCCAGCCGGTCGGGGAGAGCAGCCCCGGCCAGGCTCTCCGCCCTGCTCTTGGCGCTCTGGCCGCTGGGGAGAGCGGAGAGCCCCAGCCGGGCTCGCCGCCCTCCCCCTGGCGCTCTGGCCGCTGGGGGCTCTCCACCCTCCCCCCAGCGCTCTGGCTGCCGGGGAGAGTGGAGAGCCCCGGCCAGGCTCTCCGCCCTGCTCCCGGCGCTCTGGCCACCAGGGGCTCTCCACCCTCCCCCCGGCGCTCTGGCCGCCAGGGAGAGTGGAGAGCCCTAGCCGGGCTCTCCACCCTGTTCCCGGCGCTCTGGCTCCCCAGCACCAGGTCATGGAGTCTGCATCTTGGATTGTCCCCCAGGGTACATTAAATAATTGTAGGTGACTGCTCTAGGTTATCAGACTAAGGTCTGACCTGCACCAGGCAGTACTTCGAATTTAAGTGTTTGCTTCTGCTCTCTGAATCTGGAGCCCTAAATCTAGGTCAGAAAATTACACGGTTTTTAAAATTGACATTACAGTAGACCAGTGGTTCATACGCAGCATCCTTCTCATCCCATTCCTTTCCTCTGAAGTTTCACCTTTCCTCCCCTGCAGTGACCCACACCCAGGGCCATCCCTAGCCATTTTGGTGCCCTATGCAGCCCCCTGTGGGGCAGGGGGGGCAGGCCTCCACGGGTGGGGGGGGGAAGGGGAAGTGGCCACTTCCTGCGGGAAGTGGAGTGACACAGCCCCAACCTGCTCTGCTCCCCTGGTTCCCAGCCTTGGGGGGCAGGGAGGAACTGCCCCCCAGCACTCGTCGGTGGCGCAGCTGGGAGCCAGGGGAGTGGAGCAGGCTGGGGCCAGGTCGCTGTACTTATCGATGCCGGTGAGTGCAGGGAGTCCGACCCCTGCTGCAGTCCTCAGGAGAAGGGCTGGCTGGAGTGGGGGCGGGGCTAGGGCGGAGCAGGGGCGGGGGCCATGGGGAAGAGGTGGAGCAGGGGCTGGAGCAGCACGGAACTGCATAAGGCACCAGGAAATTTGCTACGTACATTTTGTATGGGTAGGGATGGCCCTGCCCACACCGCCTCCTACCTTACCAGTGAACTCCGTGTACCACTGTGGCCTGCCCGCCATTCAGTTGCGTGTGCTTTTACCTGCCTGACTTGCTCCAATATGTGAGAGACTAGGGATGGAAGCAATCAGCTGCAGATTTGAGTGCCCGCTATTGAATAAGACTCACCAGGGCTCCTCTCAGAGACTCATCATTAAGGTAGAGATGGGGAGCCTGGAGTGTCAGTCAGATACATGTACCAAAATCAGTGGATCTGCGGCATATTTTAAAAACTCCTGAAGTGATTAGTGCTGCTGTGGCCACTGCCTGGAACTAGCACTTTAAAAAAAAAAAATGGAGATATCCCATCTCCTAGAACTGGAAGGGACCTTGAAAGGTCATCAAGTCCAGCCCCCTGCCTTCACTAGCAGGACCAAGTACTGATTTTGCCCCAGATTCCCAAGTGGCCCCCTCAAGGATTGAACTCACAACCCTGGGTTTAGCAGGCCAATGCTCAAACCACTGAGCTATCCCTCCCCCCGTTCTGTAGTGTGTGAATAACTTTTTTAGGCCCTGGTCTTGAGAAGAACAAGTGACTGAAGCAGATGACACAGAAAGAATAGATGCTTCCCGTGGTGAGAGCTGCTGGAGGCAGTCAGTCAAGAATGCATGCACTGGCGGTGAGAGCGGGGACAGGGAAAGGCAGGGACTGGGAGTGATGTGGGCAGGAGGAGCAGAGACTGGATTGTTTGTATTTGATATTTCTCTAGTGCCATAACTTTGGAAGGGGATTTACGGAAATGGAGACGGTCCCTGCCCCCAAAGTTGCAGGATCCTGCAAGGTGCTGAGCACCCTCAGCTCCCATTGTTTTCTAGGGTGACCAGATGTCCTGACTTTATAGGGACAGTCCCGATTTTTGGGTCTTTTTCTTATATAGGCTCCTATTACCCCCTCCCCCCCTACCCCTTGTCCCCATTTTTCACATTTGCTGTCTGGTCATCCTATTGTTTTCAGATGATGTGACGGGAAGAGGGAGGGCTGAGGGGTGTAACTAACCAAGAATGTGATTGATACAATGTTCTGTACTAGGGTTACCATACGTCCAGATTTTCCCAGACATGTCCGGCTTTTTGGGCCTCAAATCCCCGTCCGGGGGGAAATCCCAAAAAGCCGAACATGTCCGGGAAAATCGGGACATGCAGGGCCGGCGGTGCTGAGCCGGGGGCACTCGGCCGGGGGCTGGCCCGGGGCCAGCACCCCAGGGCCCGAGCCGAGCGAGGCTGGAGACGCCGGGGGGGCCAGACTGGGCTGCGCCTCCTGCCTCCCCCCCCGCATACCTGCTGCCTGCTTCAGGCTTCCCGCGAATCAAATGTTCGCGGGAAGCAGGGGAGGGGGTGGAGTTGGGGCGGGGACTGTGGGGAAGGGGTGGAGTTGGGGCTGGGGGCGGGGCCCCGTGGAGTGTCCTCTTTTTGGACACTCAAAATATGGTAACCCTAGCTGTACGAAGCTTAAAATAATTAGTTGGGATGGGGTGTGGGGTGAAGCTAGGCACTGCATGAGGTGTGAGCCCAAGAAGAAGGCTGGGAATGGGTGACATGAGAGGGGAAGGGTTTCCTGGAGAGAGAAACCACTTGGCCAGGCCTATGGAAAATGTAGGCATGCACTGGCTTAAACACTGCTGAAGGGCAGTTTGCACTCTCTCCTGCCAGCATTTTACAACAGCATGGGGCTGAGTGTTGAGAGGAGGCAACAGCTGCAGCCTGTAGTACAGCTGGGTGAGGGAAGCCACCGTGCGGCACATTTTGTCAGGCGTTTGTCTTGCACTGGCCCTCGCAAGCAGGCACGTTGTCAAGAAAAGGGCATGGTGGAGGGGCAGCGTCTGCTCAGTTCCTTAGCCTGCAGCCAGAGCAATGCATTTGGCCAGTTAAAGAAGCATTTCCCAGAGTGGGGAAACTAGCTACAGATTATCTATAAAAATACTTGGTACCTTTCTTTCAAGGATCTCAAAGCATTTTACAAACATTAACTTATCTCCACTTTGCAAATGGGGAATTTGATGTGCAGGGACAAATTAATCCCTGGTGTAAACCCCATTGACTTCATTGGAGTTAAACCAGGGATGACTTTGGCCCACAGAGAGATTAAGCAGTTTTCCAAACATCATACAGCAAGTCACTGGCAGAACCAAGAATAGAACCCTGTCCTCCTGATTCCTGGCCGTATGCTCTAAGTACTGGAGCGTGCTCTCTAGAGTGTAGTCTATAAATGGGGATGGCTCAGGTCGGGGGCGAGGATCAAGGGAGCACGTAACAGTAACTGTTTCTGTGAAGAGACTATGGAGAATCCCAGGAAGAGAAGCAGCCAAAGGGGTTAGTATGACTTTTTCTCCAGCTTTCTCTGTTGGGGGTGGAGGATTAGTATGATGCCTTTGATTGCTCAAGTATATGGTGGCATGGTGTAATTAGGCTTCAGCTGGGGGCTTCTAAGCACTAAATAAGGAAAGCTGGAAGAAAACTAGAGCTGTGTAAATCATTGCCCAGAAGGGGGGTTAGACTACGAGCAGCCCAGCAGCTGGAGATCAACACAGAGTGAAACTCTCCAAGGCAGCTGCTGCTTAGCGTCGCTAACGTTCATTTGGGATCACAATCCTGCCCAAGCTAACTCAATGGGAATTTTACCTTTGAGTTCAGTGGGATCAAGAGCAGACCCATAGCAATGTGTTTTCTATCAAACGGGTGCCAGGGAGTTGAGTCATTTCTTCAAGAGGGTTTTGGTGGATGCACTAAAAAGCAGCGTGCAGTCTCTGCTATCCCAAATGTGCACAACGATTAATTCCCTGGTTAGCCAGATAAGAATTATGATGAGGCAGAAGTCTGGGTCAGCTGCTGCGTGGTGGGGAGCGCCACAGGCTGCAGGGCGTCTATTCCTGTTGAATTTTAAAAGGAGCTAGTGTAACCCACACACACTAGCACAAGGGAGAATTTGTTTCTTTTAATAACAGAAGAGATGTTCTGAAAAATATGGATTTCAGAGACAGATGAATTGCTAGTTAACATTTTGTGCTCCTATAATGTCTTTCCCCGAGGATACTTTACAAGAATTTAATTACTCAAACCACACATCACCCTTATGAGCATCACAGAAAATAAACAAAAGTAAATTGTGCTCTAAGTCAGACTCTCAACTCAGCCTTAACTATTGGAGCCACTATTAGCACCTTTGTAATTATTATCCTCATTTTACAGGTCAAGAAACTGACACGCAGGCTCAGTGACTTGTCCAAATTCGCAAAGCAAGCCAATGGCAGAGTCAGGAATAGGCCCCAGGACTTGAGATTTGAAGGCCCCTGCTCTGGTTGCCTTCTGAAGGTGCATTATTCTAAGCACATGTCCAACCCTTAGGGTTAATGGCCACATGCATTGAGATGGGTGTAGCCTTGTCTGCACTGGCCTCTTTTTTTTTAGCTTTCATGCATGCATGCCAAATAGATAGCATAATGTTTTTTATATGTATTAACATTCCATACTCTGGATTATAAGGATAGTATGTATACTGTGCAAATCCTCAGTGATTTCAGTGGGACTTCGTATGCTAAGATTTAGATTGTGAGAGTTCTTTTCATATAATTTGTCCCCTTAGTATCAATTGTAATGTCAGTGATGTTTGTTTTTTTCCTTTAGTTTCCTTTAACAGGAACATCCAGTGGGAATAACACACACAATTAAAGATAAGGGTCTGATTTAAAATGACAAAGCAAGGAGCTTCTAAATCATACCTGTGTCTCCAATCCATCCTAAATTTACTCCCTTGTGAAAACATACTACCGCACAGGAGAAGAAATGTCACACATTGTTCGGAAACCTCCTAAAGTATCTGCTTAAAAAAACCCTAGTGATTAAAGTGGTGATTTGCAAAGTTATTTAATTTTGTATTAGAAGAGGCCAGTTACTACCTCAACATCTTTAGGTGTATTATAGATCTATATATTAGTCCCTGCCCTGAAGAGCTTACATTCTGAAAGACAAAAAACAAAGGGTAGGGAACATGTCATCTTTTATGTTTGTGACGCACCTTGGACACTAGGTGCCACCAGAAACAAATATTAAACAATAAAAATAATCTCTGGTTTATGACAGCTTTGCCTGCATAAAACAGGACACAGGAGCCCGTGCATGAAAAATCAGCCAGAGGGAGGTTGCAGAGGCAGGTATCAGTAGCAGCCTCCCCCTGCAGGGGCCTAGTTCAACCTGGAAAACTTGGCATCCAGGGGACAGTGATTCAATAGATCCCTATTGCAGTCTCTGCCAAAAGAACGTCTACGTTCTGAGCCCCCAGTGAAAATTAGCGGTCATCCCCTGACAGAAACCCCTGGGGAAGAAAGCCAGTGGAAACTTACTTTTTGCCTCCACTTGGCGGGTGAACCCTGGGCCCCAGTGGTTTCTTGTTCAAGGAAGAGCAGTTTGCCCCTCTCTGTATTAATGGGTGTATCTAGCCCAACATGAACTAAAACAGTAATGAAAACCCACAGTAACAACCCCTGAAAAACTGAGGTTGACAGTGGAAAGAGCAGTTCAGCATTAGAGCTAACAGTCCCAATAGGCTCCACTAGAATACAAAACGAATGTAGCTTCATTAAAGCCTCTGCGGCTGAGTGCAAAGCACCCTGTGAGAGCTCAAATACCAGGTGGTGTATTAAGTAAATAAGGCAGTGCTGCTGTAGGCATTGTTTCTCATAGCAGCCAGCTGTAATCAGCATATAGTAGAGCTGACCACGTGAATCTCTGCCATGTGATGCAGTACTATGATTGGCTAATTCCTAAATGCCAGACTAGGAAGTCAGTAGGGTTTAGTTTGTCTCAGCAGTTGTCTTGACATTCATAAGGGCCAAGGATTGTAGTAGCTGGCTTGATGTGTTAACATGTGCTCATCAGTCAACTTGTTTGGCTGTTGATGGGCAACTTGTGGTCTGCAAAGATGTCACGTCTATCTTGAAATGAGTAATTAAAAGGAGCAGGTGACCTGTTTGAAAGGGTGACTTTTTAAAGTGCACATATCTGAATCTCTCTGGGTGAAAGACCTTGCTGAAAGGGCGAATCTTGCACTATTATTCAAGCGTAACTCCTATGAGTGTTACAAGATCTGATTCCCCTTGTGTAGTCACCTACACTTGTGCAAATCAGAATGGTAGCATTTTAAAACCACTGTACACCGCTGTCAGTGACTACACAAAGCGCTAGGCAGTGATAAATCAGGCCCTCTAGGTATTTTGGAAGAAGGGGTTGAAATATCTGAGCACTTGTCTTCACTTTGGTTAGCTTGAGTTTAAACTTGTGTTGCCCCTTACTCAAGTTCTGTCCATGCACAGGTGTGATGATGCTTTTAGTTCAAGTTGGCTGGCCAGTCATGGGATACATGCTGTAGCTGGAGTTAGCACAGCTTGGCAGCTGCTAACACAATCACTCTGTGTAGCTCAAGTGTTATTTCAGTGTGGCCACTCTCATCGAGTTAGGCCAACTCGCGGTAGATAATGGAGTTGACTCTGCAGTGAAGAAATACCCTGAATGTCCATATCATATAGCGGAAAATGAATATTTGACTTTATTACTTTTCACTATTATTTCAGGCGTGGTTACATACATCCTTGGGGTCACACAGAAAAGAAGATGATTTTATTACATTTGCTTCTTTCTGTGGTCAGATCCATAAATCCTAAACTGACTTGACTGGCAGGAATCATTTTGCCTTGTGTCACAGCCCCGGTAAAGCTCTCCCTGCTAGACATTCACTAGCCTGGTATATTTGCATCCCACATGCAGGTAGGGTGACCAGACAGCAAGTGTGAAAAATCGGGACAGGGAGCGGGGGGTAATAGGAGCCTATATAAGAGAGAGACCCAAAAATCGGGACATCTGGTCACCCTACATGCAGGACCTGTGTGCTTTTAAGCATCTCTTTGGCCTCTGTGGCACGCTTCCTGCATGGGCACAGATTCTGTTACCTCTTCGCAGAAGTGGGGTCCCACAGTCCAGCTGCTGTAGGCCCCCAGACCAGGCCTGACCCAGCCCCCAAGATGCCCTGGTTGCTTCAGCAAACCCTTTCCCAGAGCTCCAACATTATGAACACTCTGGTTTACCATTTACCTCTCCAGACACATGATAGTGGAAGCACATTACACACAGGGAGTGGGGAGGGATAGCTCAGTGGTTTGAGCATTGGCCTGCTAAACCCAGGGTTATGAGTTCAATCCTTGAGGGGGCCACTTGGGGATCTGGGGCAAAATCAGTATTTGGCCCTGCTAGTGAAGGCAGGGGGCTGGACTTGATGACCTTTCAAGGTCCCTTCCAGTTCTAGGAGATGGGCTATCTCCATTAATTATTATTATACAGGCATTGCAAAGGTTTCTAAGACAATTACACTTTACTTTAGATAGCACAAGAGAGATGAAGATCTAGACAAAACAATAAAACACCTGTACATGTTTCCCTGCTCGGATCCCTCATCACTTTGAGCAGTCTTTGGGCTCAGGTCACAGTCTTTTGAGAAGTCCAGGATCTTTCCTGACCCCCTTTCCTCCTGCACATGGCTTCTCCTCTGGAACATGGAGGTTCCTTTTACTCCTACAGCCAGCTTTCTGCTTCTAGTCTCCTCTCTCTTTAAGCTCTAAAATGGCCAGTGAGAAATCCCTTCTTTTATAACCTCCAGTCCCCTTATCAGGTGACCCCTGATCAGGTTTGTCAGGTGATTGGAGTCCCCCAGCAGCTGATCCATTCCTTAGTTCAGTCTACATAGGCAGACTGGTTTTCTGTGGGCAGTTGGCAACTCTTTGTCCAAGGGGGCTTCCATCTTAATAGAGGACCATCGAGGTTTAACAACCCTCCAGTGTTAGCCCTGTGTCCAAAATGGAGGTAAAAAGACAACAGAGATGGCAGCCTAGCCCACATTCAAAATGGAGTTGGCAGTCTGAAGCAGACTCACAGTGAGTCCCCAATATGAGACAGAATTTGTAAGCTGTACGTAGTCAGATTTCTCCCAATCATCACATCTTAATTATCAGAAAGCAGTGTTTCTATATCACTGGGAAGAGCTTAGGTTACTGGGGGCACTGGTGCAAGGAAAAACATTCTGTGCAGAATAATGATCCATTGTGGTAGCGGCAGTTTTGCAGAGTAGGTCAAGTGCAGTTTCCAAATGTAAGAATAAGGACCTGCTCCTGGATAGTATGGAAGTCTATAGGAATTTAAGGCACTGAGACCTTTACATGACCAGACCCTAGGGTTAGGACTGTAACTGAGTATTTCCCATAACCAAACAGTTTCTCTTAAAGGGAATTAAAGTTTTTCAGCAGGAAGAGAAACTCTTATAATTTCACTGATTAAGGCATTCAGAATGCTGGTCTGCTTTTCTCAGCTTTGGGAGCAGTGGCTGTTACTAAATTCTCAGAACTTATGGAGATGAGATGATATAAGAACCTAAATAGAATAGAATAACCTGAAGGTTGGAAATGTATATATTTTTGTTTCTTTATTTTTACACAGTGAAATAGCCAATAAGGCAAAGGCTAATGCTCAGGTGTATGGATTCAGCTATAGAACGGTGATTAAGATAAAGCAATGGTTTGTTAAAACATGGTATTTTTATTTCATTTGAGCTGTTGTGGGGAAAAGGCGCTAGATGCCTTTTTATTGCTGAAAATAGAGGTTTTTCTTAGGAAATTTTTAAAATAACGTATTTGAAAATTGATCATAAACCTAATTTAATCTTGGCTCTAGATTGGCCTGACCGTTGCATGCTCTGCATGGGAGCAGAGAAGGATATGAGGAACCTCCCCAGGACAACGTGTGGCAATCTCTGAGTTTAGAGACTGCTGCTCCAAGGGTCCCCAATGTCCCATAAAGGAGTGGATGTCATCTCTTCCATGGTGGCCTGTAGATCTGAGTGCACATTGGAGGGAAATGTTGTCCCATCTGAAGTGACAGTGCATCTGGAACATACCTCCATGTGTGCTGGGGGACTGGGAGCAGGGATTATACCTACACAGAGGGGTGGTGACAGAATCCAGCCTACGTGGAGCACCCTCTTACTTGGGCATTATACACAAGAGAGAGGATTTTCCCTGTCAGAAATGGCAATGGCCCCTATCATCACAGAGCTCTGCTGAAGGAGATCACAACACAAAGTTTGGAGAGATTTTGAAGGAGTGTTGTCTTATGGTTTCATTTACGGGGTTTGGAAATCTGGGCTATTGGGTTCTATTCCCAGCTCTACCACTGTCTCATTGCATGACTTTGTCTGAATCACTTAACCCTTCCGTGCCTCGGTTTCCCCATAGAGGTGTTTTAAGGCTTAATTAGTGATTGTTCAGAAAGGCATTTTGTGAACTGCAGATAAAAAAAACTGCGATGCAACAGTGAAACTAAAACTGTCACTTCCAGTTACCACCTGGGTTAATAGCCAGCAGATTCCCAGTCTTCGTGCAGTTCCTAACTCTCCCATGCTAATACACCATATTTTAAGTAGCGCCCATGGAATCCTTTACCTGCCACATGCAGACACCCCCGCTCCCATTTATTTCAGTTACACTGAAGCTGACCTCCTAAAGCAGCTGGAATCAATGCTGCCCTATCTTACTTGGGAAGCTGAGAGGAAGGGCCACAGTCCTTGGCCACCAGTAGGGAGGTGGCTTTTCCATCTCAAATGTGGACTGAATAGTTTAACTATGGGGGCTGTGACTCTTCAGGAGCCTGTGATGTTTTGAATCTCTGTGTTGATGAGAATGCTAGGACTGGCAAGAACATTTCCTGGGAAGAATCCATGTTATTTTTGGCACAATGACTACTCAGCTTACTTATCAAGTTTACTTTTTTATAAAGCTGTATGTTATTTTACAACTCTGTACATGTGTACAGTATGTCACTAAGACTACTTGATTTAAAAAGAGCCAATAATTCTCCACGTGCAAGTGGGTGTATCATTTTACAGCCATTAAATAGCTGTATTAAACTTCATATTGCATAATTTGCACCATTTGCTTAAGTGCTAAAATAGACGTCGTTTCATGCCTGAGGAGTGAATCAGCTTAATGAACTAATAGTAAGCCCCACTCAGATTCATCAGTAGCCTGCCTACTCCTCTGTTTTCATTGCTAGCAGAAGAATGCAAATGAAAGGGGAGCGTTGTCCTGATTTATGAAAGGAATCAGAGGAAAATCAGCACTCTCAGCCATTTCAAATTAAAACTTCTTTTGTGGTGGTTTTTTTTTTTTTAAAAGAAGTTTGAGTCTAAATGAGTGAGAACCCCAAAAGTGATTTACTGCAAGTGTCCAATAAATCCCACAAATCTTATCAATGTTATTCCTAGCAGATAAATGAAAAAAGCAAAAACAATAGCAAACTCCAGGCCATATCATTTGGTTCCTCCCCATGTGAGGAGGGTCACAACTGCATTCAAGTACCAGCCAAAATGGACCATTGTGTGCACAAGTGGCAGGGATGATCATGTTCTGAAACAGCAGCATCCCACATTCCTCTGAAATCTGCAGCAGCCACCTCCGTAGGTGTGTGGTTCGTGAGGGGCACTGTGTGTGCAGGAAAGGTGGTGTCCTTTTTTTTTTGCAAGGGGATGACTTGAGCCTGTAACATAAGCATACGTAGCAGAGCTGTCAAGTTGAAGGGAGGCACTGGCAGGAGACCGCAAGCCGTGAGCATTGTTCCCCATAAAAAAACAGCCGCATCCTGCCATGTTGCTGGCATATGACAGCATCCATGGTGGGTGTCACCCACTCTGCAAAGGAAACCTAATAGAGAAGCTGTGATTTCAAATACTCCCAAGAGGAAAAAAAGCTGTGTGCTGTTTTATTGATTCTTTCCTCTCAAGTCCTAAAGGAGGGTGGGTTTGAATAGGAATGTCTGAGTGGGAGGAGCAGATAAAAGCTATTCAGAGTCAGGACTTTAAAGGAAATTATTGTGTGAGGGATTGGCCTGTATAGAGAAAGCAGTTATACTAGCAAAATTAGTGTATTTTTATGACAAACTAAATATCCCAGTTGCTATATTTTATTCTAGAGTTGGCCAAAGATGTGGCCCTTGGCTTCTGTCATCTTCAATACACTGATGAATTCTACGCATCCCATCATGTGTGGGCCATCTCGATCTAATCTGAGACTCCTCAAACTGAGATGGAGCATCGCATGCTGGGATCCATACATGCAGTGGACCACACTCATACTTCTAGTTTGCCCATTTTACTCAAGTTAAGGAAAGCCTTTTGGCTCTTGGCAAGCTGCCAGTGCGTTCCTGTCAAACAAAGGGATGCATGCCTGCTTCTGCCTTCTGTATATGAGTTTGAGTGGTTTCATACTAAGAATTGTTGAAATTCCAGTGTTTTAGGTGAGCAGAATGAAAAAAATATTTTACATCTTTGTAGCTACTGTGGTTGCTGTGATAAAGTCAACAATTGCCAAACAATGATATCTGAGATGTCACGTTTTTCCTCCTATACTTAGAATGGGGAAAAACTGCAGTATCTCAGATACAACAGTATGGTTAACAGTTGATTGTTTAATGTCCGTCACTATACTTCAAAACTATAGCCTGTAATATTTCTGAAGAACAGAGAAAATGTATCGGTGCATTGTTTGGGTTTAGCATGGTGATCTCAAATCTTTCCTGCGTTTGAGGATGTGCTATAATGTGAACAGTTGCTTCTATATATTAATTCAAATTAAAATTAAGGACAGCTTGCAAATCTTGGGGCATATGAATCATCAGTAAGAAGCAATGCAAACAAATCTCTATTTATGTGTCCCGTGTTTTTATTGCCACCAGAAAAGACATTAGAAATTAAATGAAATGCAAAACTGTAATAATGGAGTGGAACAAGGCAAAAGTTTTTGTTCTCCCTTAAAATTGGACAAGAAGAATCACTGGAGAATTATAGGGCACAGTCGTGCACCAACAGGGGATGGACTGGTCTTGTCCATCTCTAATGTATTTTGTGTTGACTAAAAACTATTACTTTATCTGTTCAGTGGAGAAAATGCAGAGCAGTTTAGGTTTGATATTATAAAGACATCTTGGCTCATTATACATTTCTTTCTCCGGTGAGGGAAATGTTGGGTGATGGGGAATTCTTTGTACATCAGTTCACCTCCTTATTAAAATCAGTAAAAATTTGAGGGAATCTTAAATATTTTCCCTCTTCAGACTCCTAGATGAATACTGAGTTTTCTTGACTCCATTGTGGAGGTGTCTAAAATTTCTGGCTATTTTTTTACTGCTTCCTTGTTTTAAGTGTACTTTCTCCATAACATCATTTGTTCTGCCTGATTTGTCTAGGAGAGCTTTTAGTAATGTGTGTACGGGCTTCTTTCTTCCCAAGGGAAGAAGTTAAACCTTTCTTTAGTGCATTTGAACCATGACTGTTAAGTACCCTGTGATGTATTGTTTCTAACCATGTGGTATAGCTATATCTCACTTTCTTTTCATTATGTTTTATACGTGGTAGAACAGTCCAGCTTCTGTACGCACATATGACTTCAGGTATTTCTAGAAATATTGGCTGTTTAGCTGTTAGTCCAATAAGTTTTAAATTAGTGCAAGGTTTTGTTAGTCCAAAATGTATTTTGGCTTTATGAAAAATCTGAAACTTGCATTTTGAATGTGACTTGGCCTTTACAGAGAACCTTATATCGGATTTACAAGGCTGAGAGCTACAGCAGCAGCAAGTTTTTTGTTTCAATAGTAATCATGGGATAGCATATGTGAATCTCAAAATGCTTTACAAATACAGATGAATTAGGTCTCCCAACAACTCGGGGAGGTAAGATCTTAGATGTTAGACTAGATGATCTAATAGGGCTTTTCCATACTGTCTCCCTATGGAAAAATTAGCCCCACTTTGCAGACGGAGAAACTGAGTCACAGAGAGGGTAAAGCCCAGATTTTCAAATGTGTGTTCTAATTTTGGGTGCTTCAGTTTTGGGTGCCCAACTTGAGAGAGACAGGTCTGATATTCAGATGTCCTGAGTACCAACCACTCCCATTAACTTCGTTGGAGTCATGGGTGCTCAGCACCTGTGAAAATCAGGCGGCTAGTGTCCTAAGTGGGGCTTCCAAAAACAGAAGTTCCCCAAATTAGTGGACATTCTTGAAAATGGAGGCCATAATGACCTGCCTGGAGGAAGTGTCTGGCAGAGCAGGGAATAGAACCCTGATTTCCTGACTCTCCGTCAGGTGTTGAGCAGCCAGTTTCATATTCCTAATGGGGTGAGAATAGTCATAAAAGATGTCATTCCTCAGTCTCCTTTGCTACACTGCTTCCTGTGTCCTCTCTAGCTGAGGTGCCAGCTTCGTCAGGACAGTGAGTCTGTGGCTACCCTGTGTCTGGTAATAATCCTGTTGGCACAGTTTATTGATATTGGAAATGGTTTCTTTTGACTCACTGAGTCCATTAGCTCAGGATGGACTCGTCCCAGCAGCAAGGTTTTCAGAACTAATGTGTTTTTTTTCTCTTTTACTGGTTTGTCAGTTTCATCAGTTACAGCTTCCCCAAACCCTAAACACTCTGCAGACTCTTGAACATCCATAAAAGATACCGAAGATAAAAGCACCTTCCCAAGCACCATTTATCTAAACCTGTCAGAAACTGAGAATTGAACAGGAAAGTTGGCTTCCTTTATAATCATGAAAGATGCTGAGCAACCTCTGTTCCCACTGAAATCAATAGGGAGTTGAGGATATTCAAAATACTGCAGATCTTTTTTTTTTTTTTTTTTTTTTTTTTTTTTGCATCTCGCTGTGGCATGTTGCATTAAGCATCATCTGTATATGTCTGCAACACCCACTCTGAACCAGACTTGTGATTAGTGCTGTCTAATCCACAGGGATGCAGTTCTCCCCAACAAACCATAAGTGCTGGAAAGGGCAGCTGTAAGTCTGGGAAGAAATGAAGGAAGGGTGGGAACTTGTTTTGATCCCAGTAAAACTGAACCATTTAGGAGTCAGGATCTCCATTAAAACTGTAGAGAAATAAACTAAATATTGCATAATATCACACTAAATAAAACCCATGTTAGAGCATCAACAATATTTTTCTGGGCATTTTGTGATCTTTAAGTCAATTTTATTTAACTTGTTGAGAACAGTAAAACTATCAGGAGAGGCTTAGCAAATGTCCTTTTTATGTAGTTCTTCATAAAAACCATGAAGTCCCTCATTCATTTCTTTAATCATTAGATGCGTTAACTTTCCCCTGGAAATGTCTGGGATAATAGAGAGACAAAGTGGGTGAGGTAATATTTTTTATTGGATAAAAATATATTACCTCACTCACCTAGTCTCTAATATTCTGGGACCAGCAATGTAAACAGTGGGATAACGGAGTCCTTCCTCGGCTGTTTAGTTAATAATTTCCTGACCGTATCATCAGTACCTTAGTAACTACTTGATTTCATGGTTTAATTTTATTAAACACAAACTCCCCTTTGAACATGTCATGCAGCTTGGTTAAGGTGTGGCCTGACCCTGACAAGCACTGAGCATCTCAAACTCCCTTTGAACTGAGTGGAAGTTGATACAAAATATTTCTTAGGCCTTGCGGACCCATGGCCCCCCCCCCCCCTTTTTTTTTTTTTTGGCGGTAGTGGAGCTTGTAGATATACTTCATTGGGGTAAAAAGTGACTTGCTACTGGTGCAGCTTTCCCCAGTCTGAAACCAACTTAAACAGCACCACTGTAAGCCTCAATTTACACCGATGCAGTGCATCTGCACTAGGATGCAAAAATCCCCAATGGAGACAAGCCCCGAGGATTAGACCCATAATGAGTAGCTGTGAAGATGGATTTGTAAGATTCTCTCAAGCATTTGTTTGTGTGATTTCTGGTTTCAAAAAACCTTTCTGCATGCTAATATGAAATTTTTTGTTCAGTCTCATTCTATGGACTAAAGTCTTCTGATTACACACACAAATCCCTTTAAGTACAGTATGTGGTCCCAATTCAGATGTGGTGTAAGTGGTTCAACTCGCTTAAAGTATGTAGACCTATTTACCTTGCGCACATGGTTTACACTAGTGTAACTCCATTAAAGGTAACGGACTTACTCCTGAATTACACTGGCATGAGAGAGAAGAGAATTGGGTCCTGTGTGTTTATTGATAAACACACACATACAGGCCTTATTTGGATTCATACTTTACATGGATGCACTGTATCTGTTTAACTAGTTTCTTATTTGTAATGAGGTTCACAGATTTAATGTCATGGATTTGTGGACCTCATTACTCCAAGGAAGGAAATGTTCATGTGAGGCTTGGATAAATATTCCTGACTTGGACGATAGACATAGCTAGATCAAACTATGTAAACACAGTGCAGAACTGCTATGAGACTACTAGCTGAAGTACAGGTGAGGTGGGATGCACATTCCAAGTGAAGTTGTATTTTCACAAGGAAAATGAAATGAAATGAAATGAATGGAGATATCCCATCTCCTAGAACTGGAAGGGACCTTGAAAGGTCATTGAGTCCAGCCCCCTGCCTTCACTAGCAGGACTAAGTACTGATTTTGCCCCAGATCCCCAAGTGGTCCCCTCAAGGATTGAACTCACAACCCTGGGTTTAGCAGGCCAATGCTCAAACCACTGAGCTATCTCTCCCCCCCAATGACACATTTGTTTTCAGCATATGGTCCCTCCACCCTTCCTCCTCAACTGATGTTGAAAACTATTTAAATGTTAATGTAGATGGGACAAAACCATTGTTAGCACCATTACAGAAAGCAGTGAGACCATCTCACTTGGAAAATGTACCCCACTTCTTCTCCGAGTAATGTCTCTGTGGGTGCTCCATTAAAGTGAGCATGTGCCCTTTGATGGAGATTTTTGGTAGCAATGCCTATTTTGACCGCACATTCACCCTACACATCTTCATGCCCTGAACTGAGGCTATACTGCAGGGGGGGTGGGGGGTGGAGGGGTATGGGGCAAACTGTGGCTCGTGAGCCACATGCGGCTCTTACCGTTAAAGTGCGGCTCGTAAGCCCCCAGCTTCCCCCAGTCTCCATCTCCAAGACTGGGGGGGAGAGCTCGGGACCTCTGCCTTGCAAGGGGTGGTGGGGTAGGGGCTTCTGTCCAGGGAGAGGGGGGTGCCGGGGCTTCAGCCCTATGGGGTGCACCTGCCGAGGCTTGGTGCTTCCAGCAGGTGTGCCCCGGCTCGCAAACTTCGGATGAGGTTCATATGAGGCTCGGTGAGCCAGTAAGTTTGGCCACCCCTGCTATATAGGGCTCTGAGGGTAAACTGCAACTGCCTTTGGCCAGAGACGGTATCTAGCATGTGACTGTGCTGTACCTGTTTCCCACTTTTATTAGTGTTTTAGCTTTATAGTTAGTTTTAAGTAGTAGTAGATTTAATACCTTACAGCTGGAACATTTGTTACCCTCTTCTTTTAAAAAAAAAAAAAGAAAGATGTTTTTTTCTTTTCCTGCCATTGAGGGGCTGAGGGGCTTGAACAACTTTTTCTTTTGTTGGGGATACCAGGATAACTGGGATTTAAAAGGTGCTTTTCTTATTAAGAAGCAATCCTTGTTAGTGATAGGCACTCCCACTGCATTCATTGCTTGGGCATATTGCACACCTCTACCTCAGCACATTCCAGGCCAATGGGGGCTTTGGGAAGCAGCGGCCAGCATATCCCTTGGCCTGTGCCACTTCCCACAGCCCCCATTGGCACTGACAATTAATGAAGCCCTCTCGGAGCCAGCCAAGTCCATCTGGCAAACCCCAGCAACACCCCCACCCCCACTAAGCCACACGGAAGAGGGATGATTAAAAAATACTACATCCCACCCAGGGATTCTGAATTTTTATTTTCTCATCCTACACCAAACTCTCTGTTCATGGATGTAGCCAATGAAAGGGGTAGGCAGCATATCCAAAAAGCCACCCCTTTATAATAAGGACTAGAAAGGTCATAAGAGCTATTCATCAACAACACTTCAGTTCAGGATAACTCACCACCAGGTGCTGATGTAAGAATACGACTACCTGAATTAAGAGAAATTTAATGCTTTTACTGACCATTTACCACAGGAACATCATGAACAGTTCAGCTCCATGATAAAAGAGGGTCAGCTTTTAGCAAAAACTTCACTGCAAGCTTCACTCAATGTGACGAACAAGACAGCGAGGTCTGTTTCCACCACAGTATCAATGAGGCAAACTTCCTGGCTTCAGTTGTCCCAGGTTTCTGCGGGAGGTACAATCGATTGTGGAAGATTTACCTTTCAAAGGCCAGAGGCTTTTCGCGGATTCCACAGATAACTCGCTTCATACCCTAAAACACTCTAGGACAAAACTTAAGTTTTTAGGGATATACACTCCTGCAAAAAATAAGGAAGTTTAGCAGGTCTCAGTCAACACAAAGATCCCACCCTGCTCAATTTTCTGCCTTCCGTAGGCCACCAAAACCACTGACCAAGAGGTTCAGGTGTTCAAAGAAAGTCTGCAACTACCTCGACTGCTTCACCCCAGCCTTCAGCATCATCCAAACACCATTTTTGATTGTTTGGTAAAGAGTCCAGACCATCCAATGACCAGGTTTTATCAACTGCTGGACACAACCCTTCTTCCTCAATTTGAACACCACCTCTCTCTTTCATCAAGTACGGGAGACTATAACATTGGACAAATGGGTATTGGAGGCCATTACTTTGGCTGTACTATCAAATTTACCTCCACCCCACCCTTCCAACCCCTTTCCCCTTCCCTCTTCAGGGGCTCCTCTCACAAGCAATTGCTGACACAGGAGATCTCATCCCTCCTAAGTCTAGGAACCATAGAGTCAGTCCCACTTCGACACAGGGGAAAAGGGTTCTATTCAAGATATTTTCTGATACCAAAGAAGAATAGGTTGGAGGCAGATACTACATCTCAGACAATGGAACAAACATGTCAGACATCTGAAATTCAGGATGGTATCCCTAGCAGCTATAATTCCCTCCTTGGAATTAGGGGACTGGTTTGCGAGCCACAACCTCAAAGATGCCTACTTCCACGTAATGATTCATCCTTCTCACGAAAGATTTCTTTGTTTCACTTTCAATCACAATCATTACCAGGTTTTACACTTTTTGGCCTGTTATCCGCCCCAAGGGTGTTCTTAAAAATCATGGTTGTCGTAGCTGCCTATCTCAGTCATATAGGGATAACTGTCTTTCCCTGCCTTGACAACTGGCTCCTCAAGGGTGGTCATATCAGGAGTTAGGTTTGCCGTCCAAACAACAACTTCACTATTCTGAAGGCTAGGCCTGCAAATAAATCTCAAGAAATCTATCTTGACCTCTGCACAATGAATTCTCTTTATAGGAGCACTTCTGGATTCGATAATGTGAAGAGTTTATCTCCCTCGTGACAGGTTCCTTGCTCTGAAGAACCATATACAAAGAGTGCAGCTCATCCCTCAAGTTCCAGCAAGGACATGTCTGCAACTGTGTTATGTATGGCAGCTTGCGTTTTTGTAACACAAAGCACCCGTTTGTATCTTCAGGGGTGGCTCAGGACTGTTTGTATACCCAACAAACTGTATTAACAAGTGAGTATCTGTACCCAATCAGGTCCTGAAGTCACTCATCTGGTGGCTGAATCCATCCAAAGTTTGTGCAGGAATCCTGTTCAGCCAGAATCCCCTACAGTGATAGTAATGTTGAATGTTTCCCTTTTGGGATGGGAAGCACATTTGGGTCCTCACACAGTCCAAGGCAAATGGTCACAACAGGAACAGTGCTTGCACATCAATCTGTTGGAATTAAAGATGGTCAGAAATGCTTGCCTTCACTTTCTTTCCCTACTCAAAAACAAGTCTATCAAGATCATGACAGCCTTGCATGCATGTATTATATCAATTGTCATGGTGTAGCGTGTTCCCCCTTGCTCTGCCCCAAAGCGATAAAGCTTTGGAAATGGTGCATAGCCAATCAGTTAGTCATTTAATCTTCCTGCCTTCTGGGTATACAAAACACCATGGTGGACCTGAGCAGAGATTTCTCCCTAAAGTACGAAAGAGAGTTGGACTCTTGAGTCCTCAACAAAATATTCCTAGCTTGGGGATTTCCAGAGGTCAAGTTTTTTACTGCAGCAGCCAACACAAAGTGCAGGAAATTGTGTTCCAGCGGGGGGCTTTATTCCCAATCTCTAGGAGATGCTTTCCTCATTATATTGACAAAAGGTCTTCTTTCTGCATATCTTCCAACTCCATTGCTCTTAAAGGTCCTTATCAAGGTCAGACAGGATAAAGCCAAAATAATTTTGATTGCACCAACTTGGCCAAGGCAAATTTGGTTTCCTTACCTCATCAAACTCACCTCTTGCCCTCTGTGGCAGCTCCTGAACAAACCTTGACTGTTGTCTCAGAATGCGGGTCAAGTGCTCCATCCTAATCTGAACATCCTGCAACTACAAGCTTGATTCCTCAATGGTTCTTGGGACTAGAGACCACATGTTTATCTGAAGTTCAAAAGACATTGGTAAATAGCAGAAAGGAATCTACTAGACAAATTTACCTTCAGAAATGGAGACAATATAACCTTTGGTGTAACTGGTGCCATCTTTCCTTTCCTCAGTCTTTGACCTGTTGGAATTGAAAAATTCAGGCCTTTCTGTGAGTTCCATCAAGGTTCATTTAGTGGTAATAATAGCTTTCCATATGGCAGCTCAGTATTCGCTCACCCGACCACTGCAAGATTCTTAAAAGGACATTTTCTGCAGATTAGAGCCCCAACATCATTTTGGGATTTCAACCTAGTTCTTAACTAGGCCCTTGAAACAACCCTTTGAGCCATTAGCTACATGCTTGCTGCTACATCTGTCTACGAAGTTAGTGTTCTTGGTGATCATCACTTCTATTCAAAGAGTTGGGGAGATGGGAGGCTCTAATGGCCCACCCTTCTTTTACTTTGTTTTCCAAGGAGAAGGTAGCTTTACAACCTCATCCAAAGATCTTATCTAAGGTGTCCTCTGAATTTCATATCAACCAAACTATTCACTTTCTGTTTTTTTTTTTTCCTAAGCTGCATCAGCCTAAAACACAAGAGTCTGCTTTTCATACACTAGATATTGTGAGCATTAGCCTTTTACTTAGACAGGACTAAGCCATTCTGGAAAACCACTAGAATCTTTGTTTCTATTGCATAGAGGTCTAAGGGAGCATCTGTCTCCATTCAGGGCATGTCTACATAGGGATAAAAAACCTGTGGCTGGCCTGGGTCAGCTGACTTGGGTTAGTGGGGGTTGGGCTGGCCTGGGTCAGCTAACTTGGGTTAGTGGGGGTTGAGCTCTGGGGCTGAAAAATCTCTGTGTAGACGTTTAGACTTGGGCTGTAGCCTGAGCTCTGGGACCCTCCACCCTCACATGGTTCCAGAGCTCAGGCACAAGACAGAATCAGAACACTGAGATTTTTCAGCCCCGCAGCCTAAGTCAGCTGACCTGGGCGAGCCACAACCACTTTCTAAATGGATCTCGATGTATTATTGCCTGCTATGGGTTCACTGGGGTTATACCTCCCTAAGAGTGATTGTCATCTAGCAGAGTGTGCAGTCTACATCTGTAGCATACTTAAAGACATTACAGTTGCTGAAATCTGCAGGGTTGCAACATGGTCCTCGTTGCACATGTTTTCCGACCACTATGTCTTAATCATGCTGCAAGATCAGATGTGGCAGTAGGCAATGCAGTTCTTTCTTCAGTGGTGTTCTGAAACTCCCACCTCCTTAAATGGTTACTGCTAAGGAGTCACCTAAAATGGAACACTGTGATGGGGTGTGCAAACCCCACCCTGGACAACAAGTGGTTAAGGAATTACTCCAGGCCCAGCCAACCCCACCCCCACCACACCTGTAGCAAATGCACCAACTGGAAGAGGAGTTAAAAGGCAGGGAAGTAGCTCACTTGGTGGCAGACCAGGAAAGAGAGCAGACCTGCAACGTTCAGTGGAGAAGGGCTGAGACAAAGGCCGAATCTTTCCCCAAAACAACTGCCCAAAGCTCCCTCCCTGAGGCAAGGGAGGGCCTGCTACAGAAACAGCCTGAGAGGGAAGCATTCCCCTCTCCCTCTCATACAAACTCTGGACTTTGGTAATTCCTTTTGTTTGGTCTGGACTACCCCTGCAGGGGAAGGCCCTACGGCTGAGCTGCCCAGGAGGGTGGTCCAGACCACAAGAGGAGGCAGTTGCCACCCAAGAGAGGAAGAGAGCTACCACGCTATACACTGCCACCAGAAGGTGTCTTGGGATGAGTGGGCACCCTTCACACCATCTTAACCCAGAGGGCGACTTTGGGACAATCGCAAGGTGGGAGATAGGACGTGGCCTAGGGAAGGCAGCCTTAAGCAATCCCCTGGCTGTTAGATCACTGATCGCCCTCAAAAGGCCTGGGTCAGAGCCCAGTGGAGTGGGAGGGTCCTGGCTCCCCTATCAACAACCCTCCTGTAAGTCACATGCCTAAGCTATGAGCAGTATGTGGCGTTACCCTACCAACCGACCCCTGAGCAAGGACTATCACAGGCACCCACAGGGCACTGCTCGAAGGGGAAGGAGAGGTTACTCACCTTGTGAAGGTACTGCAGTTCTTCGAGATGTATGTCCCTGCAATTGCTCCACTACCTGACCTCTTCCCCTCTGCTTCAAAACTGCCTCTGTGGGCTCTGCAGCAGAGGAGGAATGAAGGGCCCGATATAGTTTTGGTACAGGGCATGAAGATGTCATGTGAGCTGGCAGAACGGGCACTGCTACCAATAATCTCCAGTCAAAGGTTGGGTGCCTGCACATCTAAAGTGGAGCACCCGCAGGGGGACACATCTTGAAGAACTGCAGTTACTGCACAAGGTGAATAACGTTTCCTTCCCCGTACCTTTGCTCCTAATTTTATTCTTCACTGCTGGCTTGGATTTTTCTTTGATGATAAAATGAAGGAAAAAAATAAAAACATTTTAAAGCTGTTGAGCTCCTTGCATATAGATATGGTCATTCTGAGATTAGTGTGGATATTAAAAGTAATAATAGTGCTGTACACTTACATGGCTTCTGTCATTTGCGAATGTCCATGCTTTTCAAGATAGATAGCTCCTGTTATCCCCATTCTGCAGACAGGAAAATAGAGACACAGGAAGGCAAAGCTGGGACTAGATTCCCAGTTCTCTCCTCTAACCACTGCACAATGCTACCTCCTTGTATAATGGATTATACACAGGATACATTTGAATTATTTAAGTTTTAAGCAGAGGGAGGAGGAAATCCCCTTTAGAAACAGGAGGATGAGATGTGTATTTGTTTTTTTGAGGGAAGGATAGAAAAATTGGCTGAGCAAGTGCAGGCTCAGTTTTCAGCTTAGATTCTTCTCCGCTCTTGTTTTGATCTGCACTTTAATAACGATTTCTTTGTTTACAGCCTCCGGCCTCTCCTCTTCTCCATCTACCCCAACACAAGTGACCAAGCAGCCTCCATTTCCTCTTGAATCCTATAAACATGAACCTGAGAGACTAGAAACCCGGATTCACTCTTCTCCTCCGGACACAGGGCAGAGGTTTACTCTGCCTCCACCCCAAAATGCAGCCAAGCCTCCCACGGTGATGTCAACTCCATGTGCTACCTCAAAAACAGTAAGTGGAGTATTTTGTTTAGAGTTTTCAATAGGGAGAGACCTGTGTGTGTTAGTATTTTTAATGGCTAAGAAGCTGGGAACTGTGCATGCATAATATGGTGCAGGTTGTGGGTAGTTGTACCCCTTTACATCAGCGATGTCCCAAGACTTCATGTTCTGTAGACAATATGTCATCTGTAATCTGAAGTAAACTGTGCAGTGGTTGTAGGTCCTAGCATCTACATTTTGATCTGAAGTGCCAGGTCAGGGTAGGGTAAAGTTGTTCAGCCTGCGTGTTTTTTCTCCCAAGCCAACCTCTGAAATGGAGCTAGCAGAAAAGGAGAGTTTACATAATTTTCCTGCTGGTCAATCATTTGGGGAAGAACCAACCACCACTTCAAGCAGAAACTCTACCATAGTATCAGCTGCACCAGTCCCCAGCAGGTTTTCTTCCCCCAGTCCAGAAAAATGAGAAAGGAAGAGCACAACGGCCAGAAGCCATGGGCAGCTTAGGGTGACCAGATGTCCCGATTTTATAGGGACAGTCCTGATTTTTGGGTCTTTTTCTTATATAGGCTTCTATTACCCCCCGCCTCCCCCGTCCCAATTTTTCACATTTGATGTCTGGTCATCCTAGGGCAGCTTCCAGGAGCAGAGACTCCCTGGCAACCCATCAACAGACTGCATATTACAGTAGCTATCAATGCGTCTGGCTACTTCATTGTTGTCCCTGAAAGGCTGGTTGTGGGTGTTTCCGACTTCGCAGCATATTTCAGTAACACACACCTAGCAAAACTTCAAAACTTCCCATACAATGATAGCACATACAATCCAACAGGATATTAATGTTCAACAGAGCAAGACTTTTAGAATGATACCTTACAAGGCATACTTTGTACAAAACATCCCATAATCATATCACCATAGTAAATATGGGGGTGCCAGGGTGTTGCTTTGGAGTGCAGAGTGTCACAATGACATTGTAAAGTGTTGTCATCAGTTGGTGTATTTTAGTTTTGGATGCATCTATACAAATGAAAGGTTGGGAGGAATGTAAATATTTAGGGCCTGATTCCCCCCTTGCTTTCCACCTTATGTCATCATTTATACCTGTGCGGAGTAGGTGTAAGATGCTGCCATTCTGATTTAGTTATCTTCACTTTGCCCCAATATAAATGATGGCAAAAGGTGCAAAGCAGTGGGGAATCAGACCCTTTATGTTTAATTTTCAACAGATGCCTTTAAAACCTATTAAATCCTGGATAAGATCTACTGAGTGGGCAAAGTGTTAGGAGAATGTGACTCACCTTCAACAGCTTGGAGATAATTATGAGACTGATAGGTTCAGGATTCTTGTGTCTTTTAATGACGGAATAGCTCACACTTTTCTCAATAGTGCAGGTATACAGCATTGCTCACAAATCTGACCACTGTAGAGGAACAACATTATTTTATGAGCATTGCATGCATACTTTGTTGTCTTCATTTATCCTGACTTTCTCTTCTGTTGTGGGGTAATAAAACATTTGTGTTCGTAAAGCACATACCATAAACAAGTCCCTAAAAGCTTTGCTGCTTATTAAGGCAGTTTTTTCTCTGGTGAATGATCATTTTAAATCCCCTCTATAGATTATATGATAAATGATTCATGCTAACAGCTGTGGAATGCCCCTAGGTAAACAGTTTTGTCAATCAGAGGGAGGCTTGTATGCAGACATGGCAACCTGTCTCAGACATCACTTAAAAGATGAAATCATGTTTCTTCCAGAAACTTTTTATGTACTAGTCTTATAAGTAACATCGAAAATTACTGTAACCGAAAGAATTTAGAAAAAAGTCTCTATTTATTTACTTTGCGAGTCTCTGTTTTCCTCTATGTAGTCAGTTATTTAGGCCCCAGACATTCAAATATTTATGCACATGCTTAATTTTAAGCATGAGTAGTTCCATTTTATTTATTAATTATCATCATTATTATTATTATTTGTATTGTGGTAGCACGTAGGAGCCCCAGTCACAAACCAGGATCTACTGTATGAGGCTCTGTACAAACACACAACAGCAGGGGGACTAGGGGGAGGTGTAGAACCAGTAGCTAGAACTAATTTTAACTTGCCTTTTAGAACCTCATTAGATTTCAATGTCTAATGTTGTTTCTGTCCCTATACAGAACTGGCCTTTGGTATGCCTGGGAGTATGGCATTGAAGGGGTAAAAATCTGCTAGAGAAAAAGAGAAAGGGGGAGGGAAAAAAGAAATACTATTATTTATTTCCCTCCTGATATAATCTCAAAATTTCCTGTTGTGAAGAGCTTTGAAGGATAGAATATTATCTTGAGCCTTAGATTTTGGAGAGAGGACGAAAATGTAGGAGGCAGCCCTTGACAGCAAGTGTAAAAAAAAAAAAAAAAAAGCATACCTCTTCAAAGCAGATAATCAGAATACTACACACCAATCCACACCGAATGGATGTTCAGGTTAATTACTATGTGACACATCTCTGCAGTGGTACTTGTGGGCACTACTTCTAAAATTTTAGATATTCATGAATATGCATACCATATTCTTTCAATAATGTATGTGTGTTTGTGTCTGTGGGGCCAGAGTGTTGTAATGAGGAATTTAGCTGATAAGAGATCAAAGCTGTAAACAGAGATTAGCATGCGCTACACTTAATAGGCCAAGTGCAACTTGATTTTTCAATGTACAGTTCATGAGACAGCTTGTACTTTGACCTCGTGTTGTTTGGACTATGTGACCTTCAGGCAATAAGTGGTGAATGATAATTTATTCTTTTTAATGTGAAATTACTAACTATGATTGGAATGCAAAGAGCTTGTAAATTTAATAGTGAACATATTTCCCTGTTTCTGCTTTGCCCGTTTTGAAATGGAAAGTAATATGCTGAGCTTCATATTGCTGTTCTCCTTTTTATTCCCTTCTCACTCCTTCCTCTGCAGTGTTATGGGCCGATGTGATGAAAGGGCCGGGGTTCCATTTATCACAAAAATGTACATGTTTGCAGAGGACATCACTCCCCAGGCCATTTCAGGGCCTTGTCCTCCCCTCCAGGAGAATAAATCATGCGGAGGAAAGAGAACTCCCTGCTTTTCAACATGTGGAGCTTCCTTTGAATTCTCCTATTGGGGAGAGCAGGGTTTGTGCCTCCTGCCCCTCCCGAAAGAAGCCAAGGGTGATGCACCTTTAACGGCAAGGTCTCCAGGAGGCAAGAGCATCTGCACAAATGCCCCTTGCCTCCTCTATGCCCTCTGGTTCTATAGCCTCCCACCAGTCTCTGTAAACATGTCTTTTGGTCATGCATCAGGCACCCCTCCTCTTACACTGTGGTTATTCCCCTGCACCCATCTAAAGGGGACTCCTCAGCAAGAAAGGGAAGCCTTAGCCTAGAGCTCTGCAATGGGACTGGGGTCCCACAGAACCTGCTGCCATAATAGCAGGAGTGAGATGGGAACGGGATTAAAAATAGTCCCGCACAGGGCTCTCAGCGTTGGCTGTTTTACTCTGCAGGTGTTACTCCTGGGGGAATTCTGTGCCACTGTGCATGTGCAGAATTTATGTCCCCCACAGATTTCTTTGTTTCCCTGCAGAAAAATGACTTTCTGACAGGGAAGCAAAGAGAAGCCACAAAAGCGGTCATGCGACCCTCCCCAGCAGTATGTTTCGGGTGCCCAGGGCAGCCAGCAGAGAGGCAAATCACTGTGGGGTGAGGGCAGGACTGGGGAAGACATGTCTGGTGGCTCCTACCCTGCACCGGGCTTAGCTGCTAGTCCCGGCTGGGCTGGGGAGGATGGGACTTCCTCTTCCCCTGCACTGCGTCCAGGTCAGACCCACCCCCAGATTTCTCCCCCGGCTGTAGGAAGCTCTGCAAACTCCCCACCCCTCAGCATTTCCTGCACCCATCGCTCCCCAGCTGCAGGGGGAGGGATCACTGTACAGGGAGCTGCCCCCCATCCGTCCAACTCCTGTGCATCCATATCTTCATATCCAGACCCTCCTGCTGAGTCTGACCCACACACACACCGAGAACCCCCCTCAGTGAGCCCCACTCCCCCTTCATGTTGACCACCCCAACGAGCCACCCGCACCCGGATCCCCACACTACTGAGTCCCACTCCCCCTGCACCTGGATCCCGACCCAGATCCGCTGAGCCCCAACCACCTTCACCTGGACTCCCCTGCAGAGTCCCATTACTGTTGCACCCAGAACCCTCCAATAAGCCCCTGTGCATCCAGATCCCCCCCGCACCTGGATCCCCCACTGAGCTGCCCACACCCAGATTGCCTGACACAGAACCCTCTCAACTCACACCTGGATCCCCTCACACTAAGCCCCTCCACATTTGGATCCTGCCTTGCTGAACCTGCCTGCCCACCCCTGGTGCACTGGCATGGAGGGGCAGGGCTCTGGGGTGTTTCTGGGGCAGGCCCGGTCCTTGCACTGTATCAGGGTTGGATGCAGCCTCACCGCTGGGTCTGTGTCCCTGGGAGAAAGGGGATCTGCACAGTGATCTCCCGCCTCTGTGCAGTCAGTGGCCTGTTCTCCCCAATGCCATGCTGGAACCTCCACATTTATTTGACAAATAAAATTTGCAGAATTTTAAAATACTGTGCGCAGTATGGAGTAAGGTGTAGGGTGAAGGAGAATGCCCTCAGGAGTAAGGTGTAGGGTGAAGGAGAATCTGGAGGAGCCTAGTCCACATCTGCTTTACCCATTCCAAAATTCACAGCCCTCCAAGAGAGGAAGGAGAGGGGGAATGTGCCACAGAGATGGAACTGTATCCTCCTCCACACCTAGACATGAAGGGGAGTATGGGGCTTCAGAAACTACCTGGCTCTTTAACAGTGGCACTTCTCTCCAGGGCTTTTAATGCTGCTCCTTAGCCAAACTGTAGTAAACTCACAAACACAGCTGTTCACCTGTTTTGCATAAGGAATGATTACATCATACTCTTCTGCGGGCAGGGAGCCTGGGAACCAGGCTATGCACAGTAGGTCCCTCAATTTGGCTCTCTCTCTAAAAGCTGTGCCACACATCAAAGCCCCATAATCAGGCTGCTTTATTGCAGAGATTTAACTCTTCTGAAGAGAACTGGAACTGACGTTTGAATCTGAAGTTGTCTTACAAAAACCTCATGGGTGGGGGAAAGGGAGTCTGTTCTTTCCCTGTACAGAGATTCAGAATTTCAGCATTCAGGTGATTTAAGGCAGTATATTCGTTTGCCAAGACATTACTGTGACTCACCATTGATTTATACTGCCGCAAACTCATAACAGAAATTAGAGATGAAAGGCTTTAATAATTATCTAGTTTGTTACCTGCTAAGGAGTCTTTCCTGCAATACGTTTCCTAAAACAGTTATAGCCAGTCTAGTTTTAAATGCCTCATATTACGTGGTAACCACTGCTTACTTCTCTGTGCAAGATTATTACAGAGCCTAATGGATCTCAGTGGGCCCTAACAGGCCATCCTTATTTAAACAGAACTGCCAGTGAAACAGTTGCAGTCCATGTGAAAGTTGTAGTTAGTTAAAAGCTGGTGTATACGTTCATCTATTTGACAGTAGTCCATGACTGATATTTGGTTACTAAACCCAATAAATACAGACCTTTTTAAAAAGAGTATATATAGTTTGCGATCTGACAACTAAGTGGGGGTATTAACATTTCTCTACAAGTATCTGAAACGTTTAAATACCAGTGACCTGATTCTTCTCTCCTTTGCGTAAGTGTGTATCACTAATAACTCCATTGAATTCAATGGAGTCATAGTGGGGTCAGATTTGTGTGAGGGGAGAATCAAACCCAGTGGTGGAGGGGAATATTTAACAGGGCGAGGGGGCTATAACTAGGAGCAATGGGATGAAAATAAGAAAAATATAGGCTGAATATTAGGAAAAATGTGCTAACATTAGGCTGTACCATTCCACTGTTCTTTAACCAGCTATACCTCTTTCTTAAAAAACTACTTACCTGGTTTTGAAAACAATATGTACAATCATACCATCATGAAATATAGTTTTATTGATGTAGTTATACACTAGTTTCTAATAGCATTCACAGCCACAGCAATCAATTTTCTGATCCTGTAGGGAAATAACATTCCATAAAGGCACACTCTGTGCCCTCAGGCAATTAGAGTGCGTACGTAAGATACTGCCCCCTTCCCTCTGCAGACATAAATCCAGTTTGGATGAGTGAGATCAGTTGTTCACACCTTCACCCTTATCCCTAGACTCCCAGGACTCTTTGGCATTGAGGTTGGGATCCTCCTGCTTCCAGTGCCTGGCCTACATTGGAGGCTATGACGGATTCCCGGCATGCAACCTGGAATTGTGGGACCGCTGTGCCTTTAACTCCCCTCCCTGGACTGTCTCTTACGATGCTGTACTAGTGAGAAGCAGCAAACCCCTCCAGGTGTTGTGATCACTCAGCCAACAACATACAGGGACACACCCACCTAAGTTGCATGAATACTCTCTAAACCACTTATGAAGTATACAGAGGGAGACACCAGCAAATTCCCCAGGCCCTAGACTTGCACCCCAGAAATGTACTGTCTTACACTGCTCAAGACCTTCTCTTGAACAATGCAAGCTCATTAATTAGTTCACCACTTCATCAAAAGATAGTGGACATGCACTAGCCTTTGTAATCAAAGCAGATTCTCCAAGCACTTTAGACAAATTCACTGGAAAGGATAAAACATTAAAATAAGTTTATTAACTACAGAAAGATAGATTTTAAGTGATTATAAGTGTTAGGCATAGAGGTCGAAGTTGGTTACATAAGAAAGAAAAGGTAAAATCGCAATCTAAATTCTAAACTCTATGCTAAGCAAGATTTGAATCTAGCCGTTTTTCTCACCCTACTAGACATTGTAAGCAGTTCACAGTTCTTAGTATACAGGCTGAATTCCCATTCTTTTTGCCTTTAGAGTATTTGGGGGAGGAGAGAGGCCCTGGGCTGATGTCACAGTCTCCAATTTATACCCCCAGTCTATGTGCATGGAAAGATACTGTCTCAAACATGGAGTCAGGGATCATATATTCTATGTCCCCTGCTGAGTCACTGGGTTAAGCAATCCCCATTGTGTGGAGCTCGAGCAACTCTCTTTCATTGAATTGTAAATCTCTTGTTTACAATTTCCCTGATGGTCAATGGCTGGTGATGGTTGCTTAACACCCATCTGGCTGTGGGTCACCTCTTTTGTTGCCACTAGAGCGCTGTGGGTGTCTCCCACATATTTCAATAACAACCATATAGCAAAATCTCATAACTCCACATACAATGATGATACACACATTTTGACAGAACAATGAGTTTCAGAAAATCATGATTTTTCATATGATACCCCACAAGATAAGCTTTTGTACAAAATGTCACAACCATATAAATGATGAATATGGGGGTTACAAAGTGCTACTTTGAGGTATGGTGTGTCATGGGGCCCATTCTTGGAGCATCATGGGTACCAGGATTGGTACTCATCTCATGGTCAGGATGAGGGCCCGTGGCCTGGCACCTACTGGCTTACCAATGCCCTACACTTATGCCTAGTGGTCTCCATGGAATCCCTGGGGTGTTCCTCGGTCACAGAGGTCATACTCTTCATCACATTCCGAGGTGAGATCACTGGTCAGGTTGGTGGCTGGGGCCATCATCCCATCACAGGTTTAGGCATCAGTGAGCCTTCACCTTGTGTAGCTTTTGGAGGCATCCCATCCAGGTCCGCCACTCTAAGAGTGGGACCTGACTCTGTCACAGTTAACCACTTCCTCTTCGTCCCCAGAAAATTCAGCAGTATTTGGCTCTTCTCTCCTTCAAAGCCTGAGAATTTCAAGGCCTATCAGGAACTTTTGCGGTATTTGGTTGTTTTTACTTGGGCATTCAGGCGTAGTTCCTGCAGGAGAATACCCATCAGTTATTGGACATCCTGTAGCTGTCTGCCCTGGGAGAGTGGCCTTCTCTATTAACAATGCACTCCTGGAAGTTCTTTGGAGCATGCTGGCTTCAATGCCATCTACTGCAAAGCATTTAGAAACAATGCTTTATACTGGTGCAAGGATTTGAGGGCTTTTACTTCCACCCTGGTCAAAACTTTGGTGAATGACAGAGCTTGGCAGGACAGATTTTAGTCCACCCCTACAGACAAGGGCTCTAAGAGGATGGGCTTAATGGGTAGAAAGATCTATACCTCCTCTTCCCTGCAAATGCTGATTGCAAGCTCTCAGGCACTGTTGTCCAAATATGACTTTGTGAATTGGGACGGCTATGTGTAAATTTACAGACCAGCTGCCTGAAGCCTCCAGGAAGGAATTTTGGGTGTTCATCACTGACTGCTGGTTGGTTACAGTCCATGCTAGATGTCATGGATACTTTGGCCTGAGTGATGGCCTCAGCGGTGACCTCGAGAAGGGTGTTCTGGCGGCATGCTCCCAGCAGGCTATAGAGGACCCTGGTATGAGAGCTGGTTTCTCTGTAGGACCTTAACATGGTCCTGGTGGCTTTGATGGAACCTCTGTTCCAGCCTCCTGCATCTTCTCCCTTCCCCTTTTGGTGTCAGAAATGTGCATTTCTTGTGGTGATAACATACGCAAGGAGGGGCTGTGAGTTGCAAGCTCTGAGGGCATATCCTCCCTATATGCAATTCTCCAAAAACAAAGTGACTTAATGACTGCACCTAAAGTATTTGTCTAAAGTAGTCTCCGTTTTATTTGAACCCGTTGGTATATTTACCTGTGTTCTTTACGAAGCCACATTCATTTTCAGAGGAGCAGCGTCTCCACCCGTTAGAGGTCTGATATCTAACCTTCTACCTGGACAGGACTGAAACATTTCATGCTTTGCCTTGCCTTTGTGTCATATGCGTATTGTATGAAGGGGCAAGTGGTCTCTTCACAAACAAATCTCTAGATGGAAAACAGCCTCTATCAAGACTACATATAAAATACCTTTGACTATGCCTCCTCAGTGGGTGTGAGTTAATTCCAAGAGAGTTAAAGCTCCATCAATAATGTTCCTAAGGGATGGCTCAATACTGGACATTTGCAGGACTGCTATGTGGTCATCGATACATATGTTTATGAACCATTATGCCATACAACATCATCCAAAAACTCTTTCAAACTTTGGGAAGGTGGTTCTGCAATCTTTGTTAGTCTCTGAGATCCGCCTCCTGTGGGTCCTGCTTGGCATGAGTCATGTAAATGGAATACACAGCTGCATCTACTCAAAGAAGAAATGATTACTTACTATAACCATGGTTCTTCAAAATATGATGCAGATGTGCATTCCACAACTTACCCTTTGTCCCCTCTGCATTGGAGTCTAGTCTCAGGGCGTGCGGTATGAAGGGACTAAATTGGAGTCAAGGCAGAGCTGCCTCATATATAGGGCCCTACCAAATTCCTGGCCATGAAAAATGCGTCACAGACCATGAAATCTGGTCTCCCCCGTGAAATCTGATCTTGTGTGCTTTTACCCAATACTATACAGATTTCACGGGGGAGACCAGTGTTTCTCAAATTGGGGATCCTGACCCAAAAGGGAGTTGCGGGGGAGGAAGGGTCACAAGTTTATATTGGGGGGTCATAGTATTGCCATCCTTACTTCTGCGCTGCCTTCAGAGCTGGGCGGCTGGAGAGAGAGGCAGCTGTTAACTGAGGGGCCCAGCTCTGCAGGCAAAACTACAGAAGTAAGGATGGCAATAACATATCATGCCATCCTTACTTCTGTGCTGCTGCTGGCGGCAGCTCTGCCTTCAGAGCTGGGCTCCAGACCAGCAGCCGCTGATCTCCAGCTCTGCAGGCAGCACAGCCGCCAGCATCAGCACAGAAGTAAGGGTAGCAGTACCGCAACTGCCCCCCCACCCCCATAACCTTGAGACCCCGCCACAACTCCTTTTTAGGTCAGGTCCCCTACACTTACAACATCGTGAAATTTCAGATTTAAATAGGTGAAATCATGAAATTTACTATTTTAAAAATCCTATGACCGTGAAATTGACCAAAATGGACCGTGAATTTGGTAAGGCCCTACTCATATAGCCATGAGGCACAATCCCTGCCTCCTGCGAGTACTGCAAGGCAAAATTCTCTGGTTCCCGTGCACTGGGCACACACACCTAAGTGGAATAAATGTCTGCCTCACAGCTCGAAGAACCAGCTACAGTAAGTAACCATCTCTTCTCATGAAAGGAGGCCATGTTATAACAGTAATGGAATGTGTACTGCCCAATTCAGCATAAAACTGCATCTAAGGAAGAGCTGTTCATGATGATTTGCAAGCTATATTTTTGCAGTTTAAGGCAAGAATACAGAAGACTATTTACCATCTAGGCTGTTCATTTACAAGAGCGTAGGGATTCTGCACCAAACCCTTTCATGAAAAGCATAGGACAGATCCCCCAGAACCTGAACTTGCCATTCCACTGCGTCACCCTCTCTGAGCTACTGGCCCAGATGTGGAGCAGAGCTGGCAGCCATAAATGGGGTGCAGGCTGGGATCCATACGAGAAAAAACTGTGGATTCTTAACCATCCACAGGTTTCCCAGTCCGTCTCCTGCCTTTGTGACACTGCTGCATATTGTATTCCCCACACCCAACATCTCAGGTCCTCTCCACAATGTTGCCTGTAATGACCTACAATGTTTTAAGACATGTAAGTCCTGACTGGCCTTGAAGGGAAATGTGCTGTACCAAGTGGCCATTCCTATGACTCTTCCTCCCTCCTCCTTCCCTAGTCCCATCCCTTGCCTAGGGAAACAGGGTCTATTGCAGCAACTGTGAAAAGTTTGCTGCATAAAGAAGAGGAAATACACCACAACCACCTTTCCCCTGAACACACCTTGCTTCACTCCACTCCCTGTGATATTCGGATCTTGCAGATTTCTGCCTAAGCAGGAAGGGAGCATTTAGCTCTTTAAAAATGGAGCCTGTGTCTACCTTTAAATAAAATAATTGCAAGCAGCCAGAGTTGGCAATTGGAAAGTCAGCTGCATTGGGGTGCTGACTCATAATGGGACTAGATACCATCTCAGCAGCAGCTTGGAAAAATGTTTTCATTGTGTTGGTGCAGTGAACACAAAATATTTATTCTTTGAGCATATTCACAGCAGTGTTTTCAACTGGAACTAAGGGTCAGGTCATGTGTTTTTATGATGGCAATGATTTGTATAGTGCCAAAGATGTGCACCGTTCTTTATCGTTGTAAAAATAAGACAAGGTTCTAGCCCTGTAGATCTCACAATCTAATGTATAAAAACAAAACAATGGCACAATCAGTAAAAATATCAAATCATAAGGTGGGGAGTATTGGGGAAGAGGGAGGTCATGACAAGGGGACAGGGTCAGAATTCTCTGGAGAGAGGAGCTTTTAACTTGATCGCTTGTATATGTAGGGTTACAATCAAATAAGTTATTAATTTTTAAAGTTTTATTTATTATTACTATTCAGATTAGAAGTTAGCTGAAAGTGGGGGGACTTGGGGGAAATCTAGAAATATGTCATTTCCCTGTGCTCCATAACAGGAAGAGTAAAAAATTATGATTTGAAGTTGTGTGTGCATGGTGCTGTGCAGACAAATAATAAACTGGATCCCTGACCTGAGGAGCTTACTTGCTTACTGCAAACATTACCACGTGGTACTTATTACCATAGGCATCAACAGGACTATTCATGGTTGTAAGTACTACTTCCAGTAGTGTTTGCAGGATAGGGTCTAAGTGTAGCCATAACACTACTACTGATGACGACACAAAAGGAGGGACATTGAGGGAAGGTAAGTTGAAGGTTACAATAATACATAATTTTGTGGCTGCTCTGGGTTGCTATGTACTTCTTTTGTTGGTCCGTAATTTGATTGTGTTAGAAAATGATTATGGCCCTGATCCAGGAAAACACTTAAACACATGCTTAACTTTAAGCATATGAATAGTCCTGTTGACTTCAAAAGAATTGCTCATATGCTTAAAGTTAAGACCCTACTTTAATTGCTTTGCTGGATCGGGCCTATATACATTTATTTGTTAAAAGATTTAAAAGAGGACTAGGAGGGATATTGGGGACGAGAAGAGAAGATGACTGCAGAAGCAGAGTGGAATAACGGGTGATGGATTTGAGGCAAGCACAAGAAATTGGAGATGAGTGAAGGAAGAGAATAGGAGGAAGAGGGTGAAGACAAGGATCAGAGAAGGAGATGATAGTTTGACCACAATGAATCAGAAACAATTGGTGAAGTCAGGCTCAATCATTGGGCAATCATCAGAGCAGTAAGAGGAGCTGGCTGCAAAGGTACCACCCTGATGCCCTTCTACTGGCTAAGCCTGGGGATTGTTACTTATTTAGAAATTGTAATGATGTCCATTGCCTCAGCACCGGGGCCCCTTATATCACTGGAAACAGCCCTTTACACAGAAATAGTCCTACAAAAGAAAAAATATCATAACAGGCATCTCACCGGCCCACATCTGTTAAGCATTCTGGTGGGGTCAATCAAGAACTTGTCCTAGCCCCTAAGTTTTACACCATGACTGAAGCTTACCAAATTTGGGTTCTAATGGACCTCTGGAGGGAGCAATTTCCAGATGTGTGACCCTCCATTGAAAACACATGGTCTCTCCTCTTGCAGTGTTTAACCTCAGAAATAGTCAGCAAGAACAACCAAGAGGATCTTAGCCTCCGTGATGGTACAAAGAGAGAGCAGCACAAGCTGGTCACCTAACAGTTCTCCTCACTACTTAGTCCTTTATAGATATGGAGGTTACACTTTGAAGAGGGAATACTATTGGCTGTTGCAGCCTTGTGGAAATCTATTGGGATACAAAGAACATTTCAGTTAATGAGCTAATGAAAACAAGAGATTCAGAGTGAGGTAGGGTTGTCTAATGGTTAGAGCATTAGCTTGGGATTTGAAAGTTCCTTGAGTGGTTACAGACGTGTATTCCACTCAACTGCACATGTGCCCAGTGCACTGAGGCCAGAGGGCTTTCTGTAGTAGAACCCATCAGGGTGACACATACACCCTGCACCTCCTCATAGTCTCTCCCAAGACTACATAAGGGCATCGCTGCCCCAATCCTCCTCAATTCCTTCTCAACATCTATGGCCTGAGTCAAAGTTCAGTGTGAGGTTTACCTTGAGGTTACTGCATCAGTGAGTTTTCTCCCTGCCTTTTTTGTGAGTAGCTAGTAATTAGCAGTTAGTACCCAGTAGCTAGTTCATTTCATATGAAGCCCTGTGGTATGTTCTCACCAGGCTTTAAGCACTGCCTGTCATGTGGGGCGGCTATCCCAAATAATGACCCCCAAGTGCACTGCCTTTTGTGTCTAGGCAAGGGACACAGTAAAGAGAGGTGCAGTATCTGCCATTCTTTCAACAAAAGAATGCAGATAGCCAGATATCTGAATCTTAAATAGCACCTCCTGCAGAAGGTGATGAAGCCCACTTCAGGCCCAGGGCCTTCGTCAGATTGTCTGGCCCCTCAGGCAGCTGCTGAGGTTATGGTAGTTTCTGATAGGCCTCATGACTAAGACTCTTCTTGGAGAAAAAGGCTGATCTTCCTCCCTGGGGCCTCCATGAATGAGGACCCCCATAAAACCAACCAGAACCATTCCAGATTGAGGAGAGACTCTCTCTTCTTCCTCCAAAGAAGGGCTCAAAACATCACCGGGACTCCTCAGGTACTCAGGGTAGAGCTGGACCCTTAACCTATATCTCCCCAGTACCACAGCAAGAACATATCAGTACCTTAATGTCAAGTCCAGTTCCATCTGTGGAATGGCCATTGAGTCCGGAACCAATGCGCACAACTGTGGCACCGAAGCTGTCAGTACCAGCTAGTTCACAGGCTTATCAGGCAGCACCTGATTTGCTTTGCCTCTCTGTTCCAGGCTTTCTTGTGGTACATCAGTCCTTTATAGTGGAGATGCCCCTGCTGTTGCTGGCCCATTTGGATCTATTGCTTTGGTGCACAGGCTACCATCTGTGCTGGTGTTGATACCAGCTAGGAAGCCTACAAAAGATGTGACTTCAATACTGTCTTGGGCACTGACATTCTCCATGTCAGTACTCAGTTATGCCTCAGCTTCAACAATGGACTCTCTTGGCACCCACATCTTTGGTACCAGGGCATTTCTCTGACAGGATACGAATGGTACTTCATTTGTTTGCACCAGTGTTGAAGTCCATCCCAGCACTGAGTGTCGATATAGTCCACTCAATATCTTGTGGGGCATTTGCAATACTAACTACAATGTGGACTTCAGTACTCTTCTCATTGGGCTACAGACAGATCAGAGCATCTAGTGGTCCCTTCTGGTTTAGCTCCTCTATTGCCTACTGATTATTCAGATGGCTCTTTGCGATTTGTTTTCAAATCCTTTTCTACTTCACCATCTCCTCCTAGGCATTGGTCTAGTAAGTCTTCCAGGCTGTTTCCAGAGGGAGAACATTGGTACCAAGAGCAGGACCATTCCTATAATACAGACAGGTCGTTATGGCCCAGTACCTACTGGCCTCCTGTCTCCAAGGTCCTGATCATAGGCACACTTGAGAGGAAGATCACCAGACTGTTCGGCTAGTTGACTTCTATAGCCTCCTACATTGGGGGCACCTGCAGATGTTGTTCTCACTGAGCCATTATCACAGGACCAGGTCCTACCACAGGAGGATCCATTGGCTCCTGTTGCTTTGTCATCCTCCTGACCAGATGATTCATTGGATCCAGATTCCTCCTCCCCTATTCTCGAATATTTTAAGTCCTATCAAGATCACCTAAGCTAAGTTTGTCTAAGAGAACACAGACAAGCTCTAGACATTCTTCAGTTGTCAGCACCTGGGAAGGTTGCCCTCCCTGCAAATGAGGCTCTCTTGGAGCCAGCAAAGACCTTGCGATGCACACCAATCTCCTTAGCTCCTACAAGTAAGACAAACATTACTACGTCCTCATACAAAGCTTTGAATGTATTTATTCCCACCTGGTCCAAACCCCCTTGTGGTCACTGTCACCAGTGAGAGGTTGCAACAGGGCAAGTTCAAATTAACACCCAAAGAAAAGGAGGCCAAGAGGCTTGATTTGCTGTGGAGAAAGATTTATTTTGTCTTGTCTCTCCAGATGTGCATAGCTAATCACAGGTTCTTTTATAAAAGAATGACTTTGTAAACTGGATCACGTCTAAATTCACTGAAAAACTCCCTGAAGATGCAAAGGAAGAGTTTAAGGCTTTCCTGGCAGAAGGTCTCTAGCAGCCACATCAGTGATCCAGTTGGCACTTGACACAGCAGATGTTTCTTCTAGGGTACGGCCTCTGCAATAACAACTAGAAGAACCTCTTGGTCACAAAAATTCCAGTATAGCCTCTGACATCCAACACACTATACCCTTTGGATGGTCAGTTTCTGTTCTCTGAAAAAAATGAAGAGATTTTACACTCATTTAAGGACTCCCGTGCTACACTCTGTTTGTTAGGAGACTATACACCAGCCACCAAGAGATAGGAGGACAGGGCCCAGGAATCATAGCACCATCAACGGTATTACAGGCAAGCAGTATTACAACAGTACTATAGGCAACCTACTTACACTTCTGGCAACGTCTTTCCAAAGAGGAGACATAAATCAGAGGAAGAGACCGTCTGGCTTCAACTCCAACCAGCCAACTTGTCCTTAGTTATCCTTTGGTAAGCAATCCTTTTGACTTACGCCTTGAGGACAGCAGTCAAGTTACTGGCAATCTTCCTGTCATTTCTCTCCCATTTGGGACCAGATTGTCCCACTTTCTCAATTCTTGGGAAGCCATAACAATGGACAAGTAGGTCTTAAGCACTATGCAACTGGGATACTCTATCCAGTTTTTCTTTTCCCCTACTTGCCCACCTGTTCCATCCCTTTTCAGGTGCCCTCTCATGAGTTGCTGCTTCCACAAAAAGTTCAGACTCTACTTGCTTTAGGGGCCATAGAAGAAGTCCCCCTTCAACATCAGGGCAAGGGGTTTTACTCATGGTACTTTCTGAGACCCATACTCAACCTTCAGAATCTCAACAAATGCATCAAATATATGAGATTTCATATAGTCATCCTAGTGACAATCCTTTCCTTGCTAGATTGAAATAATTAGTTTGGTGCCCTGGATTTTCACAACACTTATTTCCATGTGGCCGTATTGCCAAGCCACTGGAAGTGCCTGATATTCATGGTTGCAGTACTCCCGTTCAGCTTGTCCTCAGCCCTGCCTGAATTCACCAAATGCTGGGCAGAGGTGGTGCCTATTTGCGGAGGGAGGGGATTCATTCTTCCCTCTACCTTGACAACTAGCTAGTGGTGAGGCAGATCTGAAGGCCAGGTTCTCCGCCACATCCAGTTCTTGTATTCTGATATGGGACTCCCTTAATCTCTCATGTTGAAGTTGTTCCACTGTGTATAAATAGAGTCACTGGAGCAGAGAGACTGAATCCTAGGTCTCCTACTTCCCAGGTGGGAGGTAGGTGCCCTAACCACCAAGCTGTAGAGTCACTCTCTCTCTCTTTTTGCCCAGGATTCTAGGTATTTATCCAAAGTGGAGAGATTAAGGGAGCTCCACATCAGAATATCCCATAGCTCAGTGGTTAGAGAACCCTCCCGAAAGGTGGGAGACCACTGTTCAAATATTTTCTGCCTCAGACAGAGAGGGGAATTGAGTGTAGATCTCCCACATCCCAGGTGAGTAGTTTTAACCACTTGGCTTGAAAGTGGTAAGGTGGTCACCATTCCCAGTCAGATTTTGATTGAGACCCAATCTGGCAGGAGTGCTTAGAGGCCATCTACCAGATTGGGTCTCACAGGGGAGATTCACACTCTTCTGCCTACCTTCCCCCAGTTTGTGGATCGCGCTGGAGCTAAAGTGGGAGATAGGCATCTGAATTTCTAGACTAAGGCAGAGACAGAAACTCAGGCAATCAGAGAACTTCTATAGCAAAAATGTAGCCACTGCGTGTAGGCACCTACAGGATAAGGTGGCAGCTGAGTGAGGGTTTTGTGGATCACAGTGGTGCCCAAAACTGGGCTTTACCTTTGAGTACATTTGTGGATCTGGGCCTCAGTTCCCAATCTATAAAAAATTGAGATAATACTTCCCTATCTCACATGGAGTTGTGAGGTACTCAGATACTATGGTAATGGGGGCCATATAAATACCTTAGATAGATAGATAGCAAGTATTCCTATTAACCATACACTTTAATACTAAAGAAGGAGATAAAATATTTTATAGATCACCACCCTGTTATTAGATTCTGACTTGAAGTAACGATTTACATATAGGATCACTGCTGAAGTAGATTACTGCTCTGGCCCCCCAAGTTTAGAGTTTCCTCCTAAACAATTCAGAAATATATTCAAAACTGATCATTTTCAAAGAATTAGTGTATGACTTTCTGATAAAAGCACAGTACACAAATTAGTACGCATGCATATTCACTGGCTATGAAATTGTGAACCACAATGTAGGCTTGTATTTATTTATTTTAAATGTTTTTAGCTCTAGTGGTTGTGAAAATAACTTTAGAAACATAAACTAATGCAGTGGTATGGGCTGGCGCCTACAGAGAGCCTTAAATAATATTTTTTATTTCTGTAATAGGTATTAACTTCCCCTCCTTCCCCCCACGAACACCACCACCTATTCTGAGCTCTAGGTGACTTTGCCAAAAGTTAAAAATACAGTCAAAATAAAATTAAAACCAGCAGCTTCTTTACCTTCATAAGTTAAAATAATAATAACCAGTAACCAACTACAGAAACACCAAAGCCAAACCAACCTCCTTCCTTCATAAATAGCCCTTATTGTATCCCTGTCTCTCCAAAGGAGTCTTGCAGTAAGTATGCCATGAAGGACACCATAGCTGGAACTCCCTCCCTCAACCCAAAATAGCGAAAATCAGAGGGCCCTTCATGGAGACTGCCCTGTCAGCAGCTTCTTCTCTTATACTAAAGAGACTCTTGCTTGAGCACCTTCACTGATCACAACCATGGCAATATGGCACAGGGAGCGAGGTAGTCTCTCAGTTAGGCTAGTACAAATCTCTGAGAGCTGTGAAACAAACCACTTATCTCCATAGGCCATTTTAGTGGCTTTAAGTGGTTCCTCCCTGTCAGCCTTGGAAAGACTCACGCTCCAGAGCCCGAACTACATATTTCTCTCAGAGTACAGTAACTCCCCACTTAACGTCCTCTCGTCCCTGCTCAATTACAGAACATGCTCCATTTAAAATTGTGCAATGCTTCGGTATAACGTCGTTTGGCTGCCTGCTTTGTCCACAGCTGGCAGCCCCCCTATCAACTCCCCTACACACACATCCACAGTGCCTTCCACCCGCCGGCAGACCCCGCAGATCAGCGCCTTCCCCCTCCTCCCCCTGCCTCCGGCAATCAGCTGACTTGCGGTGTTCAGGAGGGAGGAGTGAGGACTTGGCGCGCAGGTTCCCCCTCCCTCCTGAATGCCGCAAACCAGCTGATTGCCGCGGGCAGGAGGGAGGGGAGAGGAGGGGGGAAGAAGAGGCAGGTTAAGGGTGGGGACTTGGGGGAAGGGGTGGCATGGGCGGGCCGAGGGTTGAGCCCCCATGCCCCTTGCAGAGTAGGGGAAGCTGCCGCTGCTGCTGCGCAATGTGCTTCTCCTAGCCTACAGCAGCTTCAGCCTCCTAGCCTGCCTCATTGTCTCCAGTGCCAGTGGGCTGTACCTGTGTAGGGTACAGTGGGGGCATCTCCCAACTATAGTACTGTACGGCAAAAAAAAATTTCCCTGGAACATTTACATTCATTCTTATGGGGAAATTGGATTCACTTAACATAGTTTCACTTAACATTGTAGTTATGTTCCTGAAAAATGCGACTTTAAGTGAGGAGTTACTGTAATTTTACCAAGGTTATGGATGAGTCAGTATTGGGCTTGACACTAAAAGCATGCATTTTTCACCCAACTATCTTTATAATGTAGCCTTGCAAACTTGTCACGAACGTCCATCAGTCTAGGTATCAAATATCTTCTCACCCACCTTTCTCCTGGATGATGATGATGATCAAGAAAAAAAATGGTTTAATCAAAAAATATACCTAAGTAAAGGAATCCAATCATTTTAGGCTTTAAAATCAAATGGTTTGTTTGTACAGTGCCTAGCACAATGGGGTCCTGGTCCATGAATAGGGCTCCCAGGCTCTATGGTAATAAATAATATTTGGCAAATAGTAAATGTGTTGAATTTAAGCCAGATTTGGCCAGTTGTGGAGCAATACTTGTTTTACCTCATTTATTTGGTACTCAAAATATTTGCTGAAGTACAAAAGTGAAAAATTAAGAGCCTATGGGTTATTCACAAAGGGCTATATTCTCTGAGCACTCTGGCCTCAGTCCAGCAAGGCACTGAAGAAAGGGCTTAGCTTTAATATAAATAATCTCATTGACTTCAGTGGGTCAGGATGAAGCCTTGGGTAGGCTAGGCTCATAGGTAAAGGACCCTCTTCCCTTGCCCATTTTGAACATCACAGTATTTTTGGAGTGCCACGATAAGTATAATTTAAATCGGTTTGTCACACAACCCTGTGTGTTGGCTTGCACTGCAAATAGCAATTTAAACCTCTGCCTGTCATCTTCCTGCTACAGCTCCCTGTCAGATAGTTTGCCTACTCCCCATGCTATAGTAAGAAACAAGGTCCATTTATGTAGGTTTAAAGAGGAAGAGGAGCAGGCTTCAGACTCAAGAGCATTGAGCTGAGCATGTGTGTGTACCTACAGTGTATATTTTTAAGGATATACAGTACAGACATATAAGAAGGGGACACGTAAAATCTGAAACAGGTTTTAATATTAGGAAACTGTGACGGTTCTTGAGGTACCCAGGACTGTAAATCACTTCGTTACCCCACCCCCACCTTGAGTGAGAGGGAGACTTGCTTGTGCTTAACAGGATATCAGTGACCTGTCACCATCAGCACAGGCACAGACTTTCCAATGTGCCAGGGGGTGCTCGACCCCCGGCTCTGCCCCAGCCCCCCCCCCCCACTCCTTCCCCCAAAGCCCCACCCACCTCTTCCTGCCCCTGTCCCACTTCTTCCCGCCCAGTTCTGCCCCCTCCCCTGAACACACTATGTTCTTGCTCCTTCCCCCGCATGCCGCAAAACACCTGATTGCAGCAGGCGGGAGGTGCGGGGAAGGGGGGGGGGAGACGCTGATGGGCAGTGGGCGGGAGGCACTGGAGGGAGGGGGAGGTTCTGATTGGGGGCTGCCAGTGGGTGCTCAGCACTGACCATTTTTTCCCTGGGTGCTTCAACCCTGGAGCACCCACGGAGTCGGCGCCTATGACCATCAGCCTGTTAGTCACCCAAACACTCCCCTCTGGACTATGTCAGTCCTTATTTTGCCTTGCAAGTTAACAATAGGTATACTCCAGCCCCGAGACCCTTTGAAACATTCCCTTGTAGTGTCCAACTGCATATCCACTGGACACTCACCGAAATACTTGGTGTGCTGTCCCTAAGGGAACAGTGTACATACCACCTTGTATGATTCAACTCAGGATCAGCATTGAACAAGAAGTTAATGATCAAAGATTCAAGAGATAGTGAGTAAGGATAATGGAATAAAGTATAAAAGCTGTTTATCTGGCACTTCACCAACCAGAAAGCTCTATAAACCGACATTTCTAATCTTCATTGAAATTCCGGTTTATAGTCCGTTTGGCGTGGGGCCGGCAGTGGGTTGGGGTGTGGGAGAGGGTGTGGAGCATGGGCTCTGGGAGAGAGTTTGGGTGCAGGAGGTGGTTGGGGGCAGCGGGTTGGGGTGCGGGGTGCCAGATTCAGGGGGCATTCACCTTGGGTGGCTCCCCACAAGCGGCAATCTGTCCTGGCTGCTCCTAGGTGGAGGCATAGCAGGCGGCTCTGCGCACTGCCTCTGCCCGCAGGCACCGCCCCCACAGCTCCCATTGGCCATGGTTCCCAGCCAATGGGAGCTCCAGAGCTAATGCTTGGAGCAGAGCGGGGGCAGCGCGTGAAGCCGCCTAGGAGCAGCCGGGACAGGTCGCCACTGGGGAGCTGCCTGACGTGAGCGCCCCCCGGATCCGGCACCCCACACCCTCTCCCGCACCCCAACCCGCTTCCCCAAGCCCCCTCCCGCACCCAACTCCCTTCTTCTTTGTTAAACGGCAGTTTTCACTTACTGGCACCACCCATTCCCGCAACATGTTGGATAAACCAGCTTTTTACATATAAAAATCATAACATGTTTTCTAAAGACTAAACTTAGCCTGTTAAACTAACTGTCTGTCTAAAGAAGTTTATCTCACCCAAAACCTTTTGCAGCATTTTCCACTGAGGTAGGCAGAGATCCAATTTTCATGAATGTAAACACACTGCCTGTTTACTTTCCAGTTGGAGGATCAAAGGGTGTCTTTTCGCCTTCTTATAGCCCCAAAGTTCATTGTCTGTACTGAGTCAGGATAATTCCCATGGTGGTGTGCTGCTGCCCTTTTGATTTCATCTCCCCCTGTTTACTTCATATGTAGATGTGTAGCCATTGTATTATCTTACAATGCTTTATTCACATGCTGACAGAGACAAATGAATAAACATCTTTCCTCAGACACAAAACATCTTTTTTGCAGTGTTGTAGTCATGTTGGTCCCAGGATATTAGAGAGACAAGGTGAGTGAAATATCTTTTATTGGACCAACTTCTGTTGGTGAAAGAGACCCGAAGAAGAGCTCGATGTAGTTCAAAGATATCACCCCCTTTGTCTCTCTAGAAGACCTGTTTGTCAATTCTGCCTTGATAAGGTCTTTAAAACACATTTTCGGTATATGTACATAGCTCTTTATGTAGTATTTGTACAAACATTTCCCGGTGATAATGGTGACCAGCACGCATGATGCTGGCTTTCATTTAAAATATCATATGACATTCTTTGATGAAGCAGAATGTACAGGATATTCTTGTAACTCCCTTGCCAGTTGGCATTGAGAGTTTTTTGGGTCACAGTAATATTCCTACATTTGTAGACGTATGTAATGTGTATTATAGCATCAGGTATCTTAGCCAGATACCTCTAGCTCTCTCCCCACAAATATATAATCTTTGCAATTCAGCCTTGAAATATGTACTAAACAACAATTTCACCAGGTGTTAGCATGGACTAATTTATTACTAGCAAAACAGGTCAAAAATGGTTTCCATTTTATATATTGTAGACATGTTCACCAAAAGCATTACATTTTTATTATGTATGGGTTGGAAGATGCCAAATTTTTCTGGCTCAAAATGCAAGTTTTGTGGTTAACTCACTGGCACAATGCTGTAAGGATATTCTACCTTTGTGCAAGATAATTGGTCAAGAGTCCTGAAGTTAGCCTTTCTGTTAAGGATCAGTTACTGTTCCCATTGAAGTCAATAGCAAAACTCCCAGTGACTTCAGGAGGAGGATCAATTCTCTGAGATTCTCAACAATAGAACTGTAGGGAAAATATAGCAAAAATGCTTCAGAATAGTAAGTTCTCCATTTCATCCAGTTTCCTCATTCCTGACTCTGAGCTTGCTATCCACATATGATTGATGATGATTTAATTGTTCACAATGGGCTAAATTCTTTATTACATCCCTACATTCAACTGAAACTAATAGAGATCCACAGATGTAATTGAAGGCACAATGTAGCCTACTGTTTTAATATATTAACTGCTTAAATTAATATTATATCTATTATTAAGGATAAGGATGGCAGAACAGCTGCAGCTGGGAGACTATTTAATGCTGGTAAACTGGGAAAGGATTCCCCATGCAAACAATCCTACTTGGGACTGCTGGTGGATACAAACTTCTAGTGATGCGTCAAGGCAGATAGAGAAAAAACCCTTTCAGGGAACCCTTCCTTCACAAAGAAATTATTTAAAATGTGCTGTTTCTAAGAGGCCCATCAACCATAGTATATAAGTGCCAAATACAGTAATTAAGATTGGCATCACGTTATCAATGTCAGACTTTATTGTGAATTCCTTTTTTATTTTTTTCCCTTTCCCTGGCCTTGGGCACTTTGCTTCCTAATCTGAGTGTGCGCACACGTGATTTCCTTGTCTTTGGCTATGGTAGGAGCAGGTGGGTTTTCCATTATGCTCTGAAGATTGTTGAGCTTGTCCTTAAATTTCTCTCGTCTGAAAGGCCAGCATTTCTCAAATCTTTGAAAGCTAAATCACCCTTCAGGAAAATGAAACCAATTGTGCACCTCTTCAGCCCTGCTGTATGTTAGTAAATGCATGCACATCTTAATTTACACATTTTCTGTGCCCTTACCCTACCTAGGTCTTTGTGCCCCCCGGGGGGGATGTGCCCTGCACTTTAGGAAATGGTATTCTGTTCTATATAGGTTCTTATATCTTGCTCATCGCCATAGTATCTGAGGCACAGGCTCTGAGTTTCCAATGTGCTGGGGGGGAGGGGAGGGGGAGGGAGTGCTCTCCTCCCAGCTCTGCCCTAGGCCCTGCCCCCACTCCACCCCTTCCCCCAAGATTCCACCCTCACACATCCCTGCTCCACCCCGCCCCGCTTCTTCCCACCTCATTCCTCCCCCTCCTGAGTGCGCTGTGTCCTTGGCTCCTCCTCCCACCAGAGCCGACTGCAAAACAGCTGATTGCGGCAGGCAGGAGGCGCAGGGAGGGAGAGGTTCTGATAGGAGGCTGCCAGTGGGTGCTCCAGCCCCGGAGCACCCATGGAATCGGCACCTATGATCTGAGGGCTTTCCCGTAAGTGAATCAAACAACATGATTGCATATATGTTACTTGTGGTTTGTTCTCTTATCTTCTCTCATGTGCAGTGCAGGGTCTTGTATTGGTAAGGTTTCTTAAAAAAAAATGTTTTTAAATTGTTGCTACGAGTTTGTTACAGACAGCAAAGCGAAAGAAATGCGTCTTGCATTTAGAGCAGAAAGAGGTAAGGTTTGTGATGGCCATTAATTCTTGGTAATGTAGGTCATTTCACAGTTGTAGGCTCTCACAAGCATTGTCCTCCAGCATGATTAGCTGCATTGTTCCAGAAGAGCACAGCTATCGCTGTGGGTCAAGAATGGAGAGGTACAACCCATTGAGGACCTTTCAGATTAATTCAATGCTCTGTTCTCCACTGGCTCACTTCTGGTGTTGAGGGCATGGAGCATTGATGTGTGCAGTGTTCTCAGGGATTTGTTCTGGTAACAGGTTGGGATGCTGCGTTCTATACAAAGTGGAATGTCTGGTTTGCTACCACCTTCACACACATACAGTAAATAACAATAATTATAGCATCTAATGTTTAAAAAGCCCTTTAAGACTAGAGAAAATGTTATTACATCCCCTCCAGATAGGGGAAGGAAAACAGCTGAATGCAGTATTTTGGATGAGACATCCCCTTCCTTACTGATTTGTTTGGGGCTGGTGCAGAATGTCATCACTCCATGGGTCTTGCATCTGGGTCTGTGGGATTCCCAATCAGTGGTCACCTCCTGCTCCTACCCAGTGGCTTGCTACTAACTGAGTGGAGAGACCATGAAACCTGAAACTACATCAGGCAGGCCTCTCCGAGGGTCTGAGTGGAGAAACACCAGGACCTCCGATAGGTGAGGGCTTCCTACTGAAACTCAAAAAGAAACACAGAAAGTTGTCCACACATCTGGGCTCTACCTGCCTGCTACACTGGACTCTGCTTTCTCACCTGACTCCTGGTTACTGCTTCCCTGACCTTTTCCAGGTTCTTGATCCTTGCTCCCAGTCTCAAATTCCAACTCTGACCCTTGGCTCAACTCATGATTCTGATTCCAGCTCTGACCCTTGACTCGATTCCCAATTCTGACTCCTGCTCCAACTACTAGACCCGGCGCCTATATCCCAGCCCCAACAGTTTGTGCAGACCACTACTCTAAGAGGTTGGCCTAGGAAAGGTATATGGAATGAGCCAATTGGCCAATCTCGGCTCCAAGAAGAACCAGGCTTGGCCGAGTGGGCAGTCTGCCTCCAGGCTGCCAGCCAAGCACAACAGGGTTAAGTTGCGCAATTGCTGTGAACCAACCGTTGCAGGAGCAGGCGAGCCAGCACCGCACTGAGAATACAATGCTGTGGGCACAACCTGCAAAATCCACTCCAAGTAGCGTCCCTGCGTATCCTTTGCCAGAATGGTTTGATGGTAATCATCAGTGTTTCAGAGAATTTGTGAATCAGTAGCACCTTCAGTTCTAACTCTGTCCCCAGACATACCCTTCTGACCATGCCAAGGTAGGCTTGGTAATTAGTCCACTGTCTGGGGAAACATTGGATTGGGCCTGGCCTTGCTGGAAGGCAACTGCCTGATACTGTCAAACTGGGACCCTTTTCTTCAGTTGATATCAATGTATAGGGCCCTACCAAATTTGTGGCCATGAAAAATGCACCATGGACTGTGAAATCTGCTCTCCTTGGGAAATCTGGACTTTTGTGTACAGAGATCCTTTATTGGAAACTCTTCCTGCATACTTCCTGCACAGCTGTTCTCTGCAAAATCACCCAGACATCTCCACTCCAGAGTTTTAGTGGTGTTGAGGAGCACATGTCCAGTCCTTTGTACTCAGGTGGATTGCAAATGTGTGTGCCCAAAGTTCATTGTACAGTTACATGCAGTTCCCATTTTTGTATGGGGAAGGGGAAGGATCCACATTGTGGTGCTAACCTCAGCATCACTACATCCAGTGCACCAGGCTGCTAATAAAGTATGAAAATCAGTTCTACACAATTCACACTCTAGCAAACAAGTAGGAGACTTTATTCATAGTTCATCGAGCAGATCTAACCCTTTTTCTTTTCTGACCGCTTTAGTCTTTTTGTATTTCTGGAGCAAGACTAATTAAACCAGAAACAAGGAATAAGAATGTTTTAAATTAAATCTGCTTAAACAAATTGCTACATAAGAAGAATATTTTGGGCTGCTTATATGACTAGAAAAAACTAAAATATGCATTGTTGCATTCTGAAGAGAATAGCTGTTAAATACTCCAGTTGTGTAAGACTATAATTGTAGCATGTAACGTTAGCAAATGGTGGGAAAATTACCATTTGTAACTATTCGTGCATTCAAGATGGTTGTGCCTTGATTTGCATTTAGATGGGAATTCCTTCTTGTGGCTCTCCAATCTATTAGGCTTCAGAAAGCAAGGGTTATTTTTTCTTCTTTGAAGTACTTGCAAGGACATTAAACTTTACTGTTAAACTATCAGTTGTACAACTGGCTCCCCAAGCATAACGGGAACACTAATGTCAATGCCTTTTCTGCTAAGGAAGAAATGAGTAGTGGAAATGCTTTAAGACAAACATATTTTGATGCATGTCTGGGAATGCACATTTTTTTAATGAACGACAGCTAAGACTTTTCTCGCAATACTTTAGTAAATCTGTTTCATGCAGACGTGTAGTTTGCAACAAAGATTTTCTGAGTCTTTACCCAGTCATTGCAGATTAATATGTAACCTTTTGTATTACTCAAACACAACTTGCTTTAGAGTATTTTAATTTAAAATGAAAGTTGGTTCTCTGGGAAAAAGGCAAACAAAGATGTGTTTATTTGTAGAAGGTGATTTAACCCACTCTTATGTAGGAAACACTCAGATTATTCAATTAGAATTTACATACTAAGCCTAAAAATTTGTTTCTATAGATGATCCAAAAGTATATAAATTGCCCTAAACTTGGAGAGTTTAGATAAAATGGGGCCCAAAGCCAACACCATCCCTGGTGGTGTTTGTGGGCAAAAACAGAAGAAATGAGCTCTTGCCAAAACCTCCCCCAGTTTTATCCCATCTCTTTGATATTAATGTGTTGGACGATGTAGACATTGGGGAGTATATATTGTAAATTTATTTTAAATTTATTTTAATAGTCAGCTCTATTTTGTAATATAGACACTGTGCTGCACCTAGTTCAAAAACTAATCTGCAAAACATCAAGAATCCTCTGTTAGAAGTCCTTATGAGACCTGGCAACCACTAGAATAATCACATGGGGTGAAATCCTAGTCCCATTAAGGCCAGTGGGATTTTTGCCACTGACTCCAGTGGGTTCAAGTTTAACAGAAAAAGCTTTACCAAGAAAACTACTCATGGCAACATTGTGACACAAACTAGAACTGTTTTCAGCCTTTTAAGAATATTCCTAGATTCATACACTTTAACAGAGTTATTCCAGTTTTACACCACTGTAAATGGTATCAGAATCTGGTCTCTAGTGATTACTCTACATTCCTCTGCATTGGGGCCCTGATTCAGCAGTCCATCCCTTTTCGGAAATACCTGCTGAACTTTAGGCATGTGCTTAAGCATGCATTTAAACTGAATGTGCTTAAGTGCATTCGTGAATATGGATGGATTTAAGAATGTTTTAATGCTTTGCTGAATTGTGGCTTGGGTGTACTCATCTCCTATGAAAAGCAAATAAATGTTATCCATATGTCCCTATGGATTATCAACTGCTCACTTAGTCCCTGATCCTGAAATCAAATGTGCATAGGCAGATCATTATACACAACCAGAGTCCCATGGGAGATGAAATGATGGAGCTAGTTCTTCATGCCAAGTTCCCAGTTGTTAGTTGTAAGTACGCTGGGATCCTTATATTTGTGCAGAAGCAGTCTCTTGGCGTATGAGAAAAGTAACTGATGTCCAATTTTAATAAATTATCCATCAACTTTTGAAAAGCAATTAAATTAAGTAAAAGGATTAGTTCTGATTTTTAAATTAATTGGGATGTACTGTTTGGTTACATTTATTGGCTACATGCTAATGGCTAAAAGCGTATATTGGTTTGAGTAGAAACACCTATTTTTCCATGTGATTATTAAAGTGATTAAGAGCTGTAAATGTAAGAGTGTAAATATCACTAATATGTTTTAGTTTATTAATATGGAGAGATGAGTCATCTCATAATAGTTAAGATGAAGCAAGCCGTCTATTATAAGGCTGATGTTCAGCCTCCTCTAATGTGGCAAAAAAAACCAAACCAAACCAATTGAAATTTGACAGGCTGCATCCTGTTATGAAAGAGAATTTTTAAGCCTTTTGCAAAATAAAAAAACAACAAACATTTTGAAGTTTTTTGGGTTCACGTTTTTGGACTGGTTGAACTTCTTAAAAATCCTTTTCATGTTTTTATATCTTTGTGTATACACACTGATAATTAAGAGTTCAGTCTTACCTCAAAATGGTAATAAGAGCATAAGAACAGCCATACTGGGTCAGACCAAAGGTCTGTCTAGCCCAGTATCCTCTCTTTTGACAATGGCCAATGCCAGGTGCCCCAGAGGGAATGAATAGAACAAGTAATCATCAAGTGATCCATCCCCTGTGACTCATTCCCCTTATGACCTGCATGAAGGCCAAGAAAATCTGGAAGGCTCCAATGCGCCGGCATGATAATGAATGTGAAAGGATAGTTGGTAGGGAGGAATACGGTGGATACGTTAACTTTCCATTTCCACACTCTAACATTTAGATTTTTTTTATACATATGATGGATTGCTTTATATATTAAGTCTGAAATTGTCACTCATACATTTAGGGCCTAAGCCACACCCAAAACCATTACTGAAATCAATTAGATTTGGGGCAATAAAGAATGCAGCTGTGGGCCTTTTTGGTGTTTTGGTTTTACCTTTCAATATGTCTGTCTCAAAACTCCTAGGATCCCCTATTTTGCTTCCCAACTCAGACCCCATATAGCATTTGCTACCCAAGCAGGACTGGATGGGACTTCTTCAGAGCCAGTGAGTGATCTTGAATTGAGTTAAGGGGACACTGTTTAGCAGCATTAGGTACTTGCTCCTTCCTTTCCTGTTTCCACCATACTTAACATTCGACCTCCATCATGCTTACATGGGGCATGAAATTGTGAATGAAAACAGTGTTTTCTGCATAGCAATACATAGACAGACAGGGCTGTTTGGCTGAGCACAGGCCTGGGAGCCAAGAACTTTCCAATTCTAATCCCAGCCCTTTCATTAATTTCCTCTATGGTCTTGTGCAAATCAGACCCTCCCTGCTTCAATTTCCTCATCTGAGAAGTTGGGATAATACTTAGTTATATGAATCACAGAAGTGCTTGGGGAATTAATTGTGTGTAAAGTGCTGTGGAGATGAAAATGTTAAATGTTGTTTTAATATATGTGTATATAAAATCCAGGGGATAGATTTTTCCCCTTCAGAATATGAGTAATTCCCATTCATTTTAATGTTAAAACGTTAGGGAAAGAACACAGCGATAAAAAGTAAGCAATTTTCTACTATGATTTAAGCTCTCCCCTTCCCAAAATTCATTTACATCACATTTTTATGAATTTTACTAATCTACTAACCTTCAGTTGTTTGTTTTACTTTGCCTCCATAAAGATTGCTAGCAGAGCTGTATTAAGATTCTGTCTGTGTCAACATTCTGGTTGTAAACCCGGTTTTTAAGACATTAATAACTTCTGAGCTGTGACCTAACATAGAAGGAAAATGCTCAGACAATTTTCAAAAATATATATTTTCAAAAATAAACCAACCATTTACTATTTCATTATGGTGAAAAATAACTAAGTTTTGTTTTGCAGTAATGGTTAACAAATGTTTTATGAAATTACAGTATATCAGAAAGAAACCAGTACATATGGCAGGAGCACTGTTCCTTTACACAATAAAAACAGATCAAAGTAAAGGGGCTGCAGCATAATGAAGAATCTGGCTCACAGCATCTAAAGTTTTAAATTGTTTTGAACACTGTTGGTTTAAAACCCAAATGTGTTAATATTGTAATAGCTTTAAACCTTGTCTAGATTAGGATTAAAGATGTATTAGTAGTAGTAGGCATCCTTCAGTCTCGAGAGACCATGGGTATGTGCCCCTGAGAGGTAAAGAATTTACTCAGTTGGTTTTATGGCAGCTGTGACAGAAGAGATCCACTCAAGAGAGAGAGACATGTTCTAACATATTTGAAAAGTCAAATGCGGACCAGGCACACTCTGCCTTTGTTATGCGATTAGCCTATGGGGAGCCTAGGCTCTAACTCAGTAATCTTAATGCATGTTCAAGTATACACTGCCTTGCCTACAGTAGACTTCAAACATGTTATCTAACCCATTCTAACATCATACCTTTAACTCCTAGTCTAGACAAGGCCTTAGTATATTAATACATACTATATATTAGTAAAAAGAACAGGAGTACTTGTGGCACCTTAGAGACTAACAAATTTATTAGAGCATAAGCTTTCGTGGGCTACAACCCACTTCTTCGGATGCATATAGAGTGAAACATATATTGAGGGGAGATATATATACACGCATACAGAGAGCATGAACAGGTGGGAGTTGTCTTACCAACTCTGAGAGGCCAATTAAGTAAGAGGAAAAAAACCTTTTGAAGTGATAATCAAGATAGCTCAGTACAGAGTTTGATAAGAAGCAAGTGTGAGAATACTTACAAGGGGAGATAGATAATATTAGTATAAACTAGAATATACAAACCTAGTATATTCTAAAGGAGCTATTAGAAACCTTTTGTGACAGCAAATTAAATAGTCTAAATACACAGATGTTCCAACATTATGCCATATCATATCAATGTAATGGGAGTTACAGCCAGTCTGGAGTAGGACAGATTTTTCTCCTAGACCTTAATAACTCATCCTATTGTGCTGACGTAGTTCATTGATCTCAGAATATTAGCATGCCAGTATATTGCTAGGCTAGCTCACAGGGGGTGAGTGAAAGATGGAGTTTCCATTGCAAGGATGGAGATTCTCAGTTTCCATAGCATTTATGAGCAGTACAGAGGCAATTATACCACAGTGACGTTTTGGTAAAGCAGCCATCTGCAATGTAGCGTTACATATACACTAGCAAATACTACTAGTGGTTAATAATTATCTTTAAATTACACTGAATTTGTCTTAATATTCTCAGCTTGGATACAGTTTTCCCCACAAAAAAATTAACACTCTGATCCTGCAGTGAGGCTTGTGAGGTTTGCTGGCATAGAGCTTATGGCTTGATTTGGGCCTAAATGTCTTTTTATGGCTTTTTATTATGTACTTTAGCAGGTAAAATACATTATACTTTCAGGGTGTATGTGTTAAATTTAAGCTACAAACAACATATGCATTTTTTTAAAATGTTGGGTATTTAGTAGCTTATTGTGTGGTGTTAAAAAAGAAACAATTTTAAAATCTGGCATAATTTTTTTTCCAATCAAACATCTATTCATAGTTTAATAGATCCATAGATTCCAAAGCCAGAAGGGAGTACTGTGATCATTTAGTCTGCCCTCCTGTATAACAGAGGCCACAGAACAGGGGTCGGCAACCTTTCAGAAGTGGTGTGCCGAGTCTTCATTTTTTCACTCTAATTTAAAGGTTTTGTGTGCCAGTAATGCATTTTAACGTTTTTAGAAGGTCTCTTTCTATAGGTCTATATTATATAACTAAACTATTGTTGTATGTAAAGTAAATAAGGTTTTTAAAATGTTTAAGAAGGTTCATTTAAAATTAAATTAAAATGCAGAGCCCCCTGGACCGGTGGCCAGGACCTGAGCAGTCTGAGTGCTGCTGAAAATCAGCTCATGTGCCGCCTTTGGCACGCGTGCCATAGGTTGCCGACCCCTGCCATAGAACTTCCCAAAAAATAATTCCTAGAGCATATATTTTTGGAAAAACATCAATCTTGATTTAAAATTATCAGTGATGGAGAATCCACCATGATCCTTGCTAAGTTGTTCTGATGGTTAATTACTCTCACTGTTAAAAATGTAAGCCTTATTTTCAGTCTGAATTTGTCTAGCTTCAGCTTCTGGCCATTAGATCATTTTACACCTTTCTCTACTAGATTGAAGAGCCCACTATTAAATATTTGTTTTCTGTGTAGATACTAACAGACTCTAATCAAGTCACCCCTGAACCTTCTTTTTGTTAAGCTAAATAGATTGAGCTTCTTTCAGTCTATCACGATAAGACATGTTTTCTAATCCTTTAATCATTCCTATGGCTCTTCTCTGAATCCTCCCCAATTTATCTATATCCTTCTTGAACTGGACACCAGAACTGGACACAATATTCCAGGAGTGGTTACACCAGTTCTAAGCACACAGATAAAATAACCTCTCAACTCCTACTTGAAATTCTCCTATTAATGCATCCATGGATGGCACTAGCCCTGTGGCCACAATGGGAGCTCATGTTCAGCTGATTATCCACCACTGCCCCCAAATTGTTTTCAATCACTGCTTCCCAAGACAGTGTCCCCCATCATATAAGTATGGCCTACGTTTCTTTATTCCTAGATATATACATTTATATTTAGCCCTATTAAAATGCATATTGTGTGCTTGCACCCAGCTTATCAAGCGAGCCAGTTCACTCTTTATCAGTGACCTGTCCTCGTTATCTATTGTTTCCCTAATTTTTGTGTCATCTACAGACTTTATCAGTGATGATTTTATGTTTTCTTCCAGGTCATTAATAAAAATGTTGTTATAGCTTAGGGCCAAGAACCAATCCCCATAGGACCTCGCTAGAAACATACCCTATGATATTGCTAGGATAATTTATACCCTTTTGAACTTCCAGTTATATATAATTTTCATCCTTTAATTAAAAAATAAACCAGATTTCTGTAATTAATTCTCTGATCCTGCAAACACATGCTTTATTACTATTTTAGTCACACCAGTATTAATTTTTCTCCTGAAAGGTATATATTCTTTATTGGAAGTTTTACTTTCATATTAGGGCCACCACCTGTCCAGGTTTTCCCAGGATATTTTTTTTTTTTTTTGAGGTAGTCTAGGAAGTCTGCAAGGGTGCTCAATGTTCAACATCAGCTGCCCAGTTTTATTGGCTCAGGATCATTCCAGCTGTCTTGTTTTTTTGTAACTCATAGATGGCAACCTTATTTCACAGTCTTTTCTCCAAGGTAAATATTTTTAAGATACATGTCAGAGGTGTTCCTCATTCTGATAAGTTTACTTTTTGTTCTTCCAAACAGAGGTGTCATTTGCTATGTGACAGTGGGGTAGGTGCCTTCCTTGACCTTGCGCCTCCCCCCAGAATTTTCACAGCTCCTCACCAGCTGGAGTTGTGATAGCTTCCCGCAGAACTGCAGGGGCCACCATAGGCACTGGGTTATATTTGTTTGAGTTAGGGTGACACCTTGATGGTTTTGGGGTTCTTTTTTAAACTAACAAACAAAAGAATTTGGTAAGAAGCACATTTTACCCTGATTGATATCAAGACACTTGATATAAAGGAAAATTGTATAGGGGGGGGTTAAGCACAGCTCAAATAAAAGATATAATTAAAATGCTGTGGATGTTCTGAAGTATTGATACTTAGTGTATTCAGTATTGGTGGTTTATATGGCTGATCAGCTACAATATTCATTGAGGTATACATTAACAATATTTTGCCATTACAAAAAACACACAAGTTGTTTGGAGTTAAACTTGACACAGTGTCCTCATGGTGGTCTTTCTTATGACCAAGAATTGGACACTCCTACTTCCTGAGCAAGTGAGGGTTCATATTAATATCCACTGGAAGGGATTTGTTTAGGGGTAGAAAGCAGTCACCCAGCCCCCCCCAACGATCTTATTTTCCTTGTTTGGAGCTGCCATGCAGAATTGTGCTAGAATTGTTAAGGTTCTGTACTCCCTTCTCAACCCTTAATTCTCACTAACACACATTTTGTGGTGTTCTCTATTTTTTGTGCATATTATTCTGCTGGAAAGCAAGAAATATTGAATGCCTTAGTCCTCTGTCTACCTTCTCCTTGGAAGACTTCCTCACCTTCAGAAGCCAGTGCCTGTGCGCCAAACAAACCTTACTTAGTATTCTCTACATGGTTGCTATGACTCCTTTGAAGCACCACGCTCTGCATCATGGGGCATTTCTAACGTCCACTAGCATCTGCTGCCACAGCTCAGCAAAGGACAGAAAACCTACTTCTAAGGAGAAGGAATGCTTCCTTTGAAGCCCTGCAGACAAATAAGTCAGTAGCTGTCCAAGGAAAAGGCAATTAAATAAGAGGGTAGAGATGAAACAGTGACAACCATTAAGAACTAAACTGGAAACTCCCCAGGAAGAGGCAGAAGGGATTAGGTAACAAGAACTCAATCCCCCTGGACCTGTCTCTGCCTATTGCTAGCAATCAGATTTTGGGCCACAAAAAGTATATGCTAGTTCAGAAGGTTGATAATGTAAACTTTACCTTACTCTGTCTCAGCCAATGTGATTTATGCTGAACATTTCTAAAGCATCCACACTTTAGTGACTAGCAACTTCAGGCTATTCATTTTTTAAGTTATAGACTATAAGGCCAGAAAGGCTCATTATGATCATCTAGTCTATCCTCCTGCATAATAAAAGCCGTATACTTTCACTCATTAATTCTTACCTCAGGACCATAACTTCTGATTGAGTACCAGAGCATTTCATTTAGAAATGATATCGAATCTGGATTTAAAGACTTCAAAGGATGAAGAATCTATCTCATCCCTTGGTAAACTATTCCAGTGGGTAACTACCCTTACTTTAAAAAATGTGTACTTTATATGGACAGACTTAGAAAAGTGGAGGTCAAATAAGAACCTTAAAATATTTTACTCCTGGTCATTAACATGGAAAAGATCTGCTGTATTTAAACAAGCTATAGCACCTGTGTAGCAGAAACCAATCAAGAAAATGGAATGCTTACTTTAGAGCAGGGTGTCCAAACTTTGCCCAACAGTACAGTAACTTGCTAGGAGCATGAAGACTACTCCACTTGTTCCATCTCTCCAAAGTCCAGTCCCCACACTCCTTACAGCTTCATTTACTACAGCATCTCTGTCTAATGAGTACAGAATAAGACAGATGACACTAACCTTTATCTTTACTTCAGAGAAATGGGGCCTGCACAGACAACAGTCTGACATGCAGTGCAACCTGGCCCCTCACAGCAAGCTGGACCACTGCATGCTGGGACATGCTAAATGTTATGGGCCCCTTATCATGCTGGGTCTGACTCTTGTGTGTCTCTCAGTGCCACAGCCAGGCTGGGACCCTCACTGTCCTGGGAGGCTGGGGCTACAGTAGGTGTGGGAGGCATGTTCTGGGATGTGGTGGGTGGAGGATGGGGGTCTCCAGGCACAGCAGGACCTATGACAAGCCTGGGAGGGTGGGGACTGCAGCAGGGACTGGTCTGCAAGACAGCCTGAGAAATACACGCCTCGTGAAGGTGGCCCACCCGTGGCAGTGGGGAGGTGGGATCCAGCCTCCCCTGCTAGACAGCAGTGGGACTGGCTGCTCGCGGCCGCCTTTTAGCAGGTGAATACATCGGACACTACCAACACCGGCTGACGGGGGAAAGGTTTCCTCCTCTCAGGGAAGAACGGCAGGAAGCGTTAACAGCCCGCCCTCGCCTTGCAGGATGGACAGGGAAAGGTGGATGGCTTGACCCGGAGTGCAGGTAGCAATAGCACAGTCACCGCACTCCCCCCCCCCCTGTGTGAATGGTAGTTACCTTCCCTCCTGTGCAGGGCAGCCGGCTTGATTGCAGCAAAACGGAATGTTCCAAATTCCAGTCAGGCCCCAGAAAGGGGGACCGTGAGGGGGAAGGGATGGAACTTCCTCACCGAAAGGTTCTCTTGGCTGCCGGTGGAAGCTAACGGACGTAAACGGCGGCTCGCTGACTTGAAGGATGCTGGGGAGACGCGAGACCTCCCACGTCACAGGCCTGCGACCTCTCTGAAGGGCAGAGCCCTACCCGGCCTGGGTGTAAAGGGTTAATGGGCTGGGCGCAGCCGCCGGGGGGAGGAAGCGGGCCCGCCTCTCCCCTCCCCCAGGGGGTGTAGGAGACAGCACAAATCGAGCCCCGTCAGGCTGAGGGGCGGCCCCCTCCATCCTCCGCACACGGACTCGGGCTAGCAGCCACCCCCTGCGTCCGCCCGGCGGCTACTCCCCTCCCCTCCCTCAGACCGGCTCAGCCTCTGCCACGCCGGGCTGCGCCCGATGCCGCCGCGGGTCCGGTAGGTCCGCGCCTGGATGCTGATCCCCTTCTCCGCTTTCCCCCTTCCGCAGGCGGCGGCAGCGGCAGCAGCTGCGGCGGCTCCGGCTTCTCCTCAGCCCCCGGCCGCCTCCGAAGGGATGCTGGAGAAACTAGAGCTCGACGATGAAGGTAAGTCGGAGGCGCCTGCCGCGGAGCAGCGACTGACAGACAGGCGCTCCCCTCGCTCCGGGCACTGCTGCCCGCTACGGGCTCCGGGGCTCGCTCCGGGGGGAGCCGCACGGGGACGCCAGCATCCCGGGGGGGAGCCCAGACAGACGCCCGCCCGCTGGGGGCTGCGCCGCACCCTGCTGCCCGCGCCCTTGGAAAGGGGCGAGGCGGGTCGCGGGGCTACAGCCGACCCTGCCCCCAGACTCGGCCCAGCCCGTGCGCGGCGATCGCTGCGTACGGACCCGTCCCGTGTGTGCCGTTCACACGCTGGGCGCTTCCCAGCAGATGACCGCTCAGGCGGGCAAATGCCGCTCTTCGTCACCCTCTCCTGTGGTGCGATCCTTGATCTGTTTTTCCAGTTATCGTTGAGCCCAGTTCGGGGGGGGGGGGGAACCTTGGCACCCCTGGGTTGTTTTTTTTGCTTTTAAAGAACTTTTGTGTCTCCTGTTGATAACATGTACTGTAGACCTTGACCTCTAGATCTCAATGACAGCTGAAAGATGACAAAATTGGGAATATTGTACCAGATGTGGGCGTGTATTAGAAAAAGTCAGTGTTCGCAGAACAGACTTATCTCTGCCAGCTTTTCTTTGATGTTGCTTCCTATTCATCTCCTAATTAGATGACTGACAAATAGTTAACTCGGGTAGGAGATGAGCTTCTGACTTATTTATACATGTCTTGCAGGCACTACACTGTTTTGTAAAGGAGTTTATTTTCCTCCATAATTTTGAATAGATTTATAAGCGTGTGCCTTTTTGAAGGGGAGTGTGTTGAAAACTTAAGGTAGTAGTTTTTAGACATGATTGCCCTTTCATAGAATGGCCATAGAAATCTAATTTTCATGTTTAATATTTTAAAGTAGCTAAAACTTCATGGGCTTTTTATTTGCAGCACTTGTAGTAATATATCTTTAAAAACTTTGAAAATAATAGGCTGAGTTGTTATAGTAAAAAGAAAAATTCATAAACCAGCATGCTAATCAGATGTTCTTTTTGATAGCTATTCCTTTCTGTAACTGATATTGCTGTTTGAATGTAACTAGCCACAAACCTCCATTTTAAATTCCTTTATGACATTTAAAGGTTTTTCTTGAGTCTTACTGATTTGACGGCTTGTCTAAGAGCCTCTTGCTCTATAACTTTTAAAGCAAAGGTAGGCCAGTCAGATAGACTCAGGCTTTTTTTGTCTTGGTGAATCCTCACCAGAACAATAAAATCTGCAGCTTCAGTGTGACTTATTTAACATGAATGTTTGATGTAAGGAATTCAGTCTCTAATTTGTACTATCCTTCCCCAATTTAACACCAAAAATTTCTGACCACATCTGCACCTTTCATGTACTCAATTGACTTCCTCTTATCTTCAAGTTGGAGAGTTAAACCATGACATGCAGAGTCTGTCCTAAATTTATCTTACTGATCTGCTACAAACATTCAGTTTTGGGGAAACGTAAATAAATTGCTTTTACAATTTTTTAATGTCTACTTTAATAGTAGTGCTTCATAACATGCTGAGGTGGATGTCCGGTCTAAACAAAAACTCTCATTTACACAAGATGGTATAGATTACTGTGATAGAATAATTTGTTTTCCAGTGCACGTCAGATTATAAAATATGAATTCACTGCCAATCATTCTCACTATTCTCAAAATTGTGTACCATTGTGGTATTTCTTGAAATTTTATTTTCCTCCATCAAACTGAAGTGATGTATGTGGCTCTTCTTTTGCGTTGGTATATAAGTTTGAGTGTTTTGCTTTGTTTTAATTTGTTGTATATTGGTTTTGGAATATGTCAGAGGAAGCATGTTCCTCCGTTGGTGGACAGTACGCTTAATAGCAAACCCTGGCCCCATTCAGAGGCATTTGCCATCTTTGTAGGGAATCCATCTAATCTTTGTCTGGAAGGATAGTGATCAAAACATGGGCATTAAGAATGCTATATAAATAAAATAGGTGGCAGGATGTGCAGTGTATTTCAGTGGAGATCATTTTGATAAAATGAACAGTCCATGCACTAGAGCAAACTTATTTCATTGTCACAATATGTCTTCATATGTGAAGTCAATACGTAGAGAAGCCCAAAGACAGTGGGATGCAGATGGAAATGTTCTGTGTATGTGTGTGTGTGTGTGTGTGTGTGTGTGTGTGTGTGTATATATATATATATATATATATATATATATATATATATATATATACACACCTCAAACTTGCTCTTGTTGCTATGTTTGCAGTTGTACTAATGTTAGGGAAGGGAGGAGAGAAAATTAGTTCTGGTTATTTGGTAGATGAGATGTGTTGGGTGGTAAGGTGGTTAAGAAACAAAAGACCTTCAAGAATGTGATTAGATTTCATGCTGCGGATGCAGTTTTACCATATTTGGGGTTTTGTCTTGTCACATTTCAAGCCCTCTCTCTAATGATATATAAAATAATGTGTTTTAATTAGAAACTTGTTTTCTAGCTGCTATTATAGATTAATCTAGCTCTGTGTTTCACATATGGCTAGCTTCCCCAACAGTATGTCCACCAACAGTCAATAACTGTCTGGTATATCAAATTATGCAGCGGTTCCTTTGGAACTGAATGTTTAATAGGAAGTAACCATCAAAAACAAGGCCTCAAAATAGTCTTATTCCAGAATGGATCTTGCTTGTGATTCTCTTGAAAGCCTACACAAATGAGAGAGAATGTCACTGGCATTTTCATTTAAAGGAAATTAATTCACATTATTTGAAACTAATTATTTAAACAGAAGGGTGGGGGAAATGAAATGCTGTTTAGAATACCAACCTTTCTTGTAACTGCATTTTGTCTCATGACTGGGACGGTATGTTGTTTTGCAGAATCTGATTTCTCAGAAGGGATGGTCTGTAAGTAAAATGGACACTCACTCAAAAACCTCACACTTGTATCTGAAAATTTTGTACCTACTAGTGTTACAATTAATACATAAGATAACATTTCTCTCTCAGGAATAGTTGGTTCTTCCTTCTCCCTACCCTCTTCCCCTGCTTTACCCCCCCTCCTTCCCCGGCTTGTTCACTTTGGACATTTGACTGGACTCTCTCTTTATTGTTAGTTTCACTTGTTGGTCAGTTCCAGATCCTGTCTTCTGCAATAGAATAATACCATAATTCTTGTACTGAATGCTCTTACTCAGTGTTTTCAAGAGAGTGTTTACTAGTATTAGCTGCAGCGGAGCTGAAACACAATAGCCAGCACATAAATATATACATAGAAGGGAAGGAGAGGAAGAAAGAGGTGGGCCAAAATATGTTTAGTTTGCTTGGATCTGCCCAAAAGATCCTTCTAACATCGGTAAGAGAACAGAGAAACTTTTAATTATTAATAAAATAGTTGTTTACTAGAAAGCTCAGGACATGCTATTTAAATGGTGACTTCTCTCAGAAAACGGACATTAACTACTGTAATCAAAAAATATTTTAATTCAAGATCAATGTCCCTCTAGCAGGGAATGGAAATAAGACCACTGAAGTAGGTTTTCTTATCTTTCATACTGTAACTTTTTTGGGAGGCAGAGACAACCAGTTCCTTGTTACAGTCAAAAAAGTGACAAAGCTGATGTGAGTGTGTGCCTAAAAATAAACATACACACACACACACACCTCTGCTGTTACATCAAAATGGATTCCTTGGTTTGTTTCACACACAGTTTTGGGTTGACTTGTGAAACTTCAGGATAGATCACGGATTACATAGCTGCTCAAAAAATAAAGAAAAGAATAAACACCCTGCTCTCCAGTTGCTTTCTGTATGGGATCAGTGTCAAGCTATAGTAGGTCTGGGATTTATTTTTGTTTTTGCAAAAGGGAGGAGGCTGGAGGTTGGGGAAGAGCTAGGAGAAGTAATTTGTTTTTGTGTATTTAACAGAAAAACTTCAGATTTTTACTACCACAGCTTGAGTCACTGTGTAGCTTCATTTTGTTACAGATGGAAATGTTTGAGATCTAGGTTGTTTTTTTTTTTTTCTTTTCTTTTTTAAAATAACTGTTAGCATTATTGGTTGAAACTATACCATGACACTAGTCTAATCTGAATTTTCTTCACCCCATCCTTCAAATAGTGTCTAAAATTCCATTAGGCTACAGAAGTTACTTTAGTCTCAGTATTTACATCACAGATATCAACCACATACCTGTCAGCTGCAGTAATTTGGTTGATTCAGCATTGTAACTGTACCTTGGGTAACTGGTTCTGCTGCAGTGTTGGCTCACAGCCATCTCTTTACCATCTTATCCACCAGCACAACTTAAAGAAAATAGAGCGGCAGCTCTGACTATACAAAAAGCTTCAGTTGCTTTTTCCAGGCTATCTCAACCCAGATTAAAGGCTAGGAACAAATTTTTGTCATGTGGGGCTCATACTAAGAGTGTGGTGGAAGGGAGACAAAAATGGAAGGGTATAGTGGGGAAGAAGAAACTCATTGCTAACTGTCAGTGGTCACCTTAAGCCAACAGGGTGATTCTTATCAGAAAAGTCTAATATGGTCTAAATTTTCAAAAGTAATGAGTGAGTTTTTTGTTTTGGCACCCAATTTGAGAAACTTAAAAAAGGCCCTGCCTTCTTAGAAAGTGCTGGACACCCATCTTTTGACAATCTGGCCCCTTTAAGGTGTCTTAGGTTGGGCATTCAAAATCATTAGTCATCCTCAAAAATATAGGCATACGTTTTCACAACTAAATTCAATAGATCTCTTGGCCTATATGGTGGCAAAAAAGAGCCATTTAAAGAAAATGAGTTAACTCTTCCTACTTCAGGTCGGGTCTCTTTCAACCTGCTCCTTTGAACTATTACATCTTTATTATGCTCAAGTGTCTTTCATTGACTTCTTCAGATTCACTTAAAGAAAAAAAGTGCTTTTGTGCTGACATGGAGTTTTGTCTGTACTTCAACACCACAGTGAATGCTCATGATGCACTTGTACAGCCCAAAATGAACACTGGAATAGTGTTTTTTAATCTTATAACTAGGCTCTAAGCATAGACAACAGAACTATATTGCTATCCTGTCAAATCAACACAGAGTTACGGTGACTGGCCTTCCATTCCAACAAGGTGGAAGGGGTTCCCTTTCTAGACTGTCCAAAGGGGTTTCTGCAGAGCAATACATGAACTAAATATGCTTCATCCACAGCACGTCTAGCCTAGGAAGTGAGTGCCCAGATCTAGAAATTGAACCCATGTTTGTTGTATGGTAATGCTTGCAACTGCTGTAGTCACTGAGCTTGTGCATTACTGATTATTGTGGCTCAATATTAAACCTTTTAGATGCTGACACTTAGGGTTTTTTAGGAGGTTAATTGTGTGTCTAAAGAGTTGGCATTATACAATCTGCATTCCTAATCTTCCCACCAAAACTGCGCAGTGTTGCCCAGCTGTATCTCCTATTTCCTTTTCTACACACCCACCTCTTGCACTATGTTCTCCCAATTTCTTCTTCCCTTTTGATGACACCCTCTTGTCTATTTTCTGCCTGTGACTGTACCTCTTTCATGGTGTTTCCTATGCATGGAATAGCCTCCCTCCAGTAGTATGCCAAACAATCTCTCCTATCCTACAAGTTCTTCTTTAAATCTGTCTGTTAACCTTTCACGACTAACTGTCATCCCTGTTTTCATGTCTCCGCTCATAATACTTTAACTTGGCTCTTGTTACATTAATCCATTTCAGTTGTGGGGGGGAGGCTGTAATACTTTTATGGGAAAGGTGGCAACAAAATGCATATCCTAGGTTATTGATGCATTGCACAAAGCTACATTAAAAGAACGTTAAGATACAGTCAACCATTCAAAAGTTTGGAAAAGGCAGAGTTACAGTTGCATGTGCAACCTTAATTTGGCCTCCTTGTATGCATGCATTATGATATACTCTCTAATTACATGATCATACTGTTTTTCCACCCCCCCTCCCCTCCCCAGGACTCCTGACTCATTCAGTGCACAGGATAGACTTGCTCTGAGGATGCATCAGGGTTGTATAGTGATGGAATCTGTCTGAAGGGCCCCTGGTTCATTTGTTGCAGAAGCTGGTAGATAGGGAGTCAGTGAGGCAGGGGATTATGAAAGAGAAAGGAAGGTCTCATAGTTAAGGTGCTACCCCAGGGAATTGAATTCTCTGTGGCAATAGCAAGGTAGCTGCTATGTTATGCCAGGCAAGTCCCTTAAGTCACCCTTTCAGATGTGGTCACTAATTGGATGTTCCTCATTTTATGGTGTCCTGGGATCTGATTTGCAGAAGTGCTGAGAACTCACAACAGCAGCTGAAGTCAGTAAGAGCTGTGCTTTGAGCATACAAAGTGCTATATAATATTATGTAGTCATGTTAGTCTGGATCTGTAAAAAGCAACAGAGTCCTGTGGCACCTTTAAGACTAACAGATGTATTGGAGCATAAGCTTTCGTGGGTGAATACCCACTTTGTCAGATACATGTGACATACATCTGACATAGATGTATTTGACAAAGTGGGTATGGTACATGTATCTGACAAAGTGGGTATTCACCCACGAAAGCTTATGCTCCAATACATCTGTTAGTCTTAAAGGTGCAACAGGACTCTGTTGCTTTTTATATAATATTATGTTCTCTGAAAAATTAGATCCCAGGTATCTCAGGTTGGGCACCCAAAATTGGTGGATATTTTTGATCTTAATACTGTCTCATCTGTAAAGTGGGGATAAGATCAACCCCTCATCTCATAGCAGTGTTGTGAAAATATATTAACTAATATTAATGAAGCACTCCAATACTGTAGTGATGAACACCACAGAAAAGCTCATGAGGAAATTAATAATTTTGCCTTTAGAGAAGGGGTTGAATAGTGTGCAGTAAAGAAGGCATAGCCACACTCTGAACAGTGAGGATCAACCTGAAGAGCTGCTCATTGAGTACCTTCCATCCTGTGCTGTGAATAAGACAGAAGGCCTGCCTCTTGCCTGCCCTCTCTCCCTCCCTCAGCTCCTTGTCTCACTCTCTCTGCCTCTACACCCCATCTTATCAGATCTGTCTCTGTCCCCGCTTCCTTTGCAGGGAAAGTCCTTCTTAGCTGGAGCATGCCTAGTGCAGATGGAATCTTTAAGGAATCTAACTACAATACTTGTAAAATCTCTACAGAGCATATGCAAATTAGTTACACACACAAAAAAAACAACAACCCAGCCTTGCATCCAATATGGAAAACTTCAGCCCAAATGGTTAGCTTGGCAATGTTATAAGCAGCTGAAAACTGTGCTTTATAATGGGAATTATTGGGCAACCTTAAAAGGCAGTGCTATTGGGCTCTACCTTTACTTCTCACACAAACTCCCTTGAGTTTTAAAATTGTTCTGCTGCATTTTGGACCAACATGATCATTAAAAAATTTTGGAAAATCATGAGTTAATCCAGTGTAGACTAGTAACAAAAGCACAAATCACCCTAAGACTGGATTACAGTAATGCACTCTGTGTGGGACTTCACTTTAAATCAATCAGAAAGCTTAAAGTGGCACAGAAAACACCTGCCTCTTTGGTAAGTAGTGTTTCCTGGTAGGAGCTCACAGTGCCTGTGCTGCTTGATCTGCACTATCCATCCATGTGCACTGGTTAAGTTTAAGATGTTGGTTTTTTCACTTACAAAGCTTTAATGGCGTGGGAATCTGTCTACTTGAGGGATTCCCTCTGTCTGCCATACTATTGCAGTTGTGATCTGCATAGACCCTTCAAGATGGATTTCCCTTGATTTTAAGACTTTTTGGGGGGGGCAAAAGGGGAGAATTGCAGGGATTGACAGTTCTCTGCAGGGGGCCCTCAGCTTTGAAACCAAACTCCTTTCCTCACCCTCCACTGATCCAAACCAGCTCAGGTTCATTGAGCTTCAGATCCCACTGGAGAGAGGATCGATCTACTAAACCCTTGGAGTGGGAGGATGTGGTGGAGGTTGACGCTTGTGAGTGGGGCGTTTTGATAGGGATATTGGTTGAGAAAGGACTCTTTAGTGTGGAAGGATCCTATGGCAAAAAAACCCCACCTTGAATTTTCAGAGGGTAGGTGCTGGGAGAACTGCAGCTAACATTTTTAACGTTCTCTAGCCTAAGAGAGAAACTGTATCTGTAACTCATGTTAAAACATCTCCTTATATGATGCCTCTTTCCTAGTGTAGACAAGACCTTTGGGTCTCTTCTCTAAAAGTTTAGCATGTGATTTTGGGATTTAAGGTTGAATAATACAGTATAAACTAAATGCAGAAATGTTCCTTTGGGGATTGTTCCCACCACCTTCAATTTGTGGTACATGGACTTAGACTTCTTTGCACAGTGTACTCCTGGAGGAATTCTGCGCCAAAAAATTAAAAATTCTGCACACAATATTATAAAATTCTGCATTTTATTTGTCAAAATAACACAATATGATCGTGCCAGTTTCAGTAATTTTGGTAATTTATTTCAAAATACCTATCAGTAAGTATGTCTGTAGCAGTACAGACAACAAAGATTCAGAAAAAAATGTTTGACAAGTAGATTCCTTACTCAAAGTTCTCTATTAATATGCCTAGTAAGTCATTTAATCTACAATACAAAAACAAATTTCCTGCACCCCATGGAAGCAGTGCAAAAGCTTGGGGGAGTCTGGGGTAATGGAGGAGCTGAGGGAGAGGGAAGTAATTGCTGGGAAGGACCCGGGAGATAACCTGGAGTGTTGAGTGTGACTGGGATAAATATGGAACAAGTTGGGTTTTTTTGTGGGGGAGGAGGTATTGTTAGGGAGTTGTGGAGTCTCCCCCATGCAGACCCTAGCTGACCCCTAGCCTCTTTGCCAGGCACATCTGTCCCATCCCCATGTGTCCCTGCACCCCAATCCCATTCAGCCCCCGCTCCAGTCTGCCCCCAACTAGCCCTTCTGATCTTCAGTCTGACACACACACATACACACCCTCCAGCAGCTCCATGTGCCCCTTCTGAACTTCAGTCTGACACACACACACCAGCAGCTCCATGTGCCCCATGATGTTCTCCTCCCCCTCCATTTCCCATGTCTCCTCACCTGGCCCCATGGGCAGGGTGCTGTGAGGAATGCAGCCTCTTCTCCTGCTCCCCTCTCTGTGGCTGGCTGCTCCCAAATGGGAGTGGCGGCCCGCTGTTCTGGTGCCACAGCAGCCCCGATGGGCGAAAGGTGCAACTACAGCATCTCTCTGGCATAATGTATTTTCTTCAGGGGAAAAAATTCTGTAGGGGAACATGAATTCTGGGTGTATGCAGTGGTGCAGAATTCCCCCAGGATTAACAGGTAATTTGTGCTACCTTTAAACATCACCTCTAAATCTGGCCAAGGGCAATTTTATTTTGTGCAGGCTTGCAACTGTAAATAAATCTGTTAAGACAAAATAACTTTCCTTACTTGCACTATTTAAATGAGGTCCCTGTTACCTTGATTTCTGTGTACTATGACTCATTACCCCTAACATTGTTGAAACACTCATCAAACCAGCAGAATTTTAGTATTCCCATCATTCCCTTGACCTATGCTTTTTGGTTTTGCATCTGATCAGCCTGTGCTGTTGCTAAGTTTGCACTGATGAAGATAAAGGAAGAAGGCAAGAAGAGATTTGAGTTGCCAAGTAAATTTGCAACATTCATTTTTTTTTTTATTGAACTTTTTCTATACTTTTATCCTTGCTCCCCCCCCCCCCCCGCTGCTGGAATAATATGACTTTAAGGTAAAAGTAGGATAGCAATGCCTAGGGAGACATATTCTGAGGGATTCAACTGGTTTTCTTCAGTCACCTAGAGGATAAGTTAATGAAATCCTGGAGTCAGACTTCACAAAAAAATGCCCAGAATAAAAGGTTTAGTGATCATTTCTCACTAACCTACTATAGGTTCTCCTCTCTTGCTACGTTTAAAGAGGCACTTGAAGTTAACTAGAGTTCGTAAAGTTATTTAAAGGTAGCTTCAGTTTTTACCCTGCCTCTAGGTCATCCTATTACGTGTTATGCCTGTAAAAATATACAAATTACACAATACTTCACTGTCATTAAAATATCTATCTTTTCTGTGTGAAAGTCTCTCAAACTGCAAGGGAAATGCTATACATGGAGAAACAGTGATGATGACTAGACAGAAAATGCTGTCATGCACAAAGTCAGGGGAGAAATGTAGAAATACGTATGCTAATTCAACTGAAGGATTAAGCTTAAATGTTACAAGTAATAACAAGGTAAATTTTTAGACAGAAATGTCTTTGTTTCTACTTAATACTATCTAATGGCCTTTTTGAAAGTCCATGTCTAGACAGAACTTTGTGCGTGTTAAAGGTAACCCACAAAGGGGGGGGAGAAATAAGCCAGTGCCAGTTATTCTGTATGATGTACAAAGGCCTGAAAACTTCCCATTCTTCCCTCTTAACATCAGGAAGTAACAATTCTTCTATTCTGGAAGACTATGTGGTAAGTGGAGAGAACTAGTGAAATAAAGATATCTTGAGACTGGAAGTTGAACAGTTGAGATAAGAAAATCTTTAAATGCTGGCTTAAACTTTCGTTTTGTTAACTCTGTGTGCCAAATCAGCACTTGGGAACAAAGCATATCTTTGTTAATAACTCAACGTTGTCCCTTCAGTTAAGGTGTCAGAGAACATAAACATCTCTACAATCCCCAAGTTTGCCAGCAAAACCAGAGAAGATCAAATCTGACATTCCTTGTATCATTAAGATTAAAAATCTTTCTTTAAAACAATACAAAAACCTTTCAGGAGCTTTTTGTACATAAAGAAGCTGGGGGTGGGGGACAAAACAAAACACCCTTTCAGCTTACATTTTAAGACTGACTTTCCTTGTTCCATTAAGGATCGGACACTCTTCTCTGTCTTAGTGAGGACTTGCCTACATGAGAGAACTGCATTGGTTAAACCAAAATAAGAGTGTTTACACAGGGATTTCCATTGGTTTAATGAAATCACTTTTAAAAAGTCACACAGTTAGACTGGCTCATTTTGGGCTAGTTTAAATGGATTCCTAGCGCAGTGGTTTTCAAACTTTTTTTTCTGACTACCCCGTTGAAGGAAATTGTTAATGCCCACAACCCAACAGAGTTGGGGATGAGGGGTTTGGGGTGTGGGAGGGGCTCAGGGCTGGGGTTTGGGGGTAAGGGCTACAGGATGGGGCCATGAGTGAGAGGTTCAGGGTGTGGGAGGGGCCTCTGGGCAAGAGCAGGGGGATGGGGTGTGGTGGGGGGTCAGGGCTCTGGGCTGGGGGTGCAGGCTTTGGGCTGGGGATGAGGGGTTTAGGGTGCAGGAAGGGGTTTGGGGGAGGGGGGAGGTTGGGGTGCGGACTTACTTCCGGTGGCTCCCGGTCAGCGGTGCAGAGGCCCGGTGCAGAGGCAGACTTCCTGCCTGTCCTGGCACTGTGGACCGCGCTGCGCTCCAGAAGCAGCCAGCAGCAAGTCCAGCTCCTAGGCAGAGGCAACCAATAGGAGAACGGAGCCGGTGCTCGGACAGCATGCAGAGCCCCGTGCCCCTCCCCTAGGAGCCAGACCTGCTGGCCGCTTCCAGGGCACAGCATGGTGTCAGAACAGGTAGGGACTAGCCTGGCAGCACCGCTGATGGGACTTTTAACGGTCCGGTTGGCAGTGCTGACCAGAGCTGCCGTAACCCAGTAGCTTACATTCTGCAACCCAGTACTGAGCGCCACCCACAGTTTGAAAACCACTGTTCTAGCAGACCTTGATCTAATCTAAACCAAAATAAGTGCCGGTCTATACAAGGATTTCCAGTAGTTTAAATAAATCAGTTCTAAATAACACCATTAGTTAAAACAGTGCAACTGTCTCATGTAAACAATGGTTTGAGGCTAGTTTGCACTTCAGCAACCATTCATTGATCTTAAATCTTCATTGAGCCCAGTCCTCCAGAATGGTGGCTTCTAATATTAATATATAAAAGCTTAACGCCATCTTTGAAAGTCTTGTATTTCAATACCTTCATCTGTCAGCCTTGAGTAGCATTTCTCTGAGAGGCACCTTTTTAAACCTAGATTTTCATTGTTTGGGATAATTAGACTTGGAGAAAGTCATGGAGCTTTCTGGTAGGGAAAAATGTAGATGTATTGGTTATTTATGAATTCTTTAATAGGTGGATGTGAAATCGGTTTGTAGAAAACATTAGGTTGATAACCCTGGCAATTGAAGTTCAACCTCTATTCACAAAACTACAGTAGTACATTTTTCCCAAAAATGCAGGATTTGAACTGGTGATTTAGAGCGGATTATCTATCATAGTAATGGGCACTGTAGAAAATCCTTAAGATCAATAATGTACTCATTACCAATCCACCGAGCTGTCTTAGGCATTTTCTGCTTGACTAACGAGTGGGTAAAACTCAGGGCCGGCTCCAGGGTTTTGACTGCCCCAAGGAGCCAAACAAAAAAACAAACAAACAAACAAAAAAGTCGTGATCGCAATCTGCGGCGGCATTTCAGCGGGAGGTCCTTCGCTCCGAGCAGGAGTGAGGGACCGTCCACCGAATTGCCGCCGAACAGCTAGACGTGCCGCCCCTCTCCGAAGTGGCCGTCCCAAGCACCTGCTTGGTAAGCTGGTAAAACTACTTCTTCCTAATTTATATCCCAGGCCAGAAACTGAATTTCTAGATTTAAAATACCATATCTCCTTCCCATTACTCTTCAGTTTGAAAAAAGCTTGTAACTCAATCAGAGCAAATTAGTGTGTTGTGTTTTTTGTTCTGTTTGTGCCTGGACAGGATAGCGTGTGGTTATTATGATTAGCTCTGAAATGCAGATTTCGTAAGCTGCGCATCAGCTCCATTTTCAGTCTCTTATCTCACAGTGTGAATCGTTAATGATTGTCACACTTCAGTACTGATGCCAAGTGTCAGCACACAACTACAGTATGAAATATATTTGAATTAACTTGGGCAGCCATAAGACTATGGTGACAAATATCTTCAGTATGCCTCAATATTAATTTAAAAACTATACTAAACAATTGAGACCTAACTTGAACAATTAAAAGCAAAGGAAAACTAAAGGCTGCCCATGCTATCCTTAATTAACCCATTTTACGCTTAAAACGAGTCCCCCTCCTTAAGTTGAGCACACAACTTTAAAAAGTGACTATTTTTTCAAGAATCAAAAGTAATTTCAGGTAATAAACTAACACTGGTATCCCCTTGCCAATTTTTAATAGCTCTACAATCATTTTCCTATTCTTAAATGTCTTGTTTTTCCTGTTGCTGAGTGGCTTTTTCACAAAGCAACAAACTGAAGAGGAAACTGACTGTGCAGGAGGAAACATTAAAACTGGTTCAATGTTGCTAACTCTCCTGATTCCCCCTCCTATATTTGATATTTTACTTAACACCCCAGCTGATAGAGAGGAATGTATATGTGAGAAACTTGGGAAAAGAAACCCTTTGGGTGTTCCACATTAGGTGTGTGTAGGCCTGTGCACTTTGGATTGGAGACTTTTGAGAGCAATGTCTGCACCTGTGCACTGTACATCCTTGTGCTCCCATCCGAGGGCATATAGTACTCCTGGGGGAATTGTGTACTACTGAGCAATGCAGAACTTGCTCAGAATTAATGTTCTGCACAGAATTTTTTTCCCCTGCAGAATTGGTGCTGCAGAACTGCTGGCCACCACTAGGGGCTGCTGGACCAAGCGGAGCCTGGCTCTCCAGCTTGCAAATACAGGACGCTGCTTGGAGGGTGGGGGGAGTTGGCGAGTTCTGGCCACTGCAGTTCTCCGCACATCCTGAAGGAAGGAGGTGGTGTGCAAACTCTGCACAAGCCCAGGACCCAGCATCAGGCTGTTTCTCTCTCTGGATCAATGGACTCTGGGAGAGGTAGGGGATCCAGGGGTCTGGGCTGGGGGGGATGCCCCATGGCTATGCTCTGGGGAGGAGGGATTGCGGGTGTCTGGGCTGGGGTGGGGGGGCATCCTGTGGCTGGGCTCAGGAGCGGAAAAGGTGGGGTGTATCGGCTGGGAGGCGGTGTCCCGTGGCCAGGCTGTGGGAAGGAGGGAGTGTGGGTGACTAAAATCAGAGAGGCAGAGTTTGCCTCCAAGATGTGCCCAGCTGGCACGTATGACAAACCCAGACTGAGGTACCCAACAAAAGCATAACAAAGAAACAGGAACTGAGTTGTCAGAGGGGTTTCTTTAACTCTAGGTGGGAAATCTTTTTTGTTGTCTGTGTTGTTACAGACATACTTTCTGACGGGTATTTTGAAATAAATTATCAAAATAATTGCAACTGGTGTGGTGATATTGTAGTGTTTTTACAAATAAAATATGCAGAATTTTAATATATTGTGCACAGAATTTTTAATTTTTTGGCACAGAATTCCCCCTGGAGTATAGAGTAGGGCAGACCCACTGCCGCTTCCCTTCCTTCTCAAGTCTGCCCTCCATGACTCTAGTCACAGATGATTCATCTCTCAGATAGGGAGCTCATTTAGGGGACCTCCAAACTCAGACTCTGGTCAGATCAGGATCTCTCTCTTGTTTGAGAACATTCAGCATCTGGCCTGTCCAGTATTTCTTCCCCACCTCAGAGAGTGTGATAGGTAATCACAAACAAAGCTGCTGTTATGTTCTGTTTGAACAATCAGGGAGGTGCCAAATCTGGCCCCCTTTTCTCCAGTGGAAGACCTGTTTTTTTTTTCCCCCATCCCTAAAACAGTTAGATTCTTGAAAGGATTGACAGATTCATCACACCTACAAAGGATCTCACCCCAACATCAAATCTAAATTTGGTTTTGTCAGCTTCAATGGAACCCCTTATTGAGCCTATAGTTATGCGCTCCCTTTTTAATCTCTCAATGAATGTAGCATTCCTGGTAGCAATTACTTCAGCCCTGAGGGTAGCTATACTTTCAGCTTTAGTTGCTGACCCTCCTTATCGTGTGGTACAAAGTTAAAGTTACTTTCTCCACACCCTAAATTTCTTCCTATTTCAATGTGAATCAACCTATGCACTTACCAACCTATGCACTTACCAACCTCTTTTATGACAACGTTTTGGAAAGCTGAGGAAAAACTCCATACTTTGGATGTTCATAGAGTGTTAGCCTTTACCCTGGAAAGGACTAAACTGTTTAGCGTGTCTCCACAATTTATTCCTAGGGGAATTCTGCACCAAAAAAATTTAATTCTGCACACAGTATTTTAAAATTCTGCATATTGTATTTGTCAAAATAACACAATATCATCACACCAGTTTCAATTATTTTAGTAATTTTATTTCAAAATATCTCTCAAGCAAAGTATGTCTGTAACAATACGGACAAAATACTCTAAGTTTTTTGTTTTTGTTTTGTTTGACAAATAGATTCCTTACTAGGTGTATTAATACAGAACTTTGAGTAATTTAAATTTATAATACAAAACTGTATTTCCTGCACCTGTCAGAAGCAGCGCAAAGGCTTGGGGGAGTCAGGGGTAACAGAGGAGCTGAGGGAGAGGGAAGGAGCCTGGAGTGAACCTGAAGGGTTGTTGGGTGTGGGTGGGAGAAGTATGGAACAGGGTTTTTTTGGGGGGGGAGGAGGCAGGAGCAGGATTGCTAGGGAGTTGGGGAGCCTCCCCCATGCAGACCCTGGCTAACCCCAAGCCTCTCCCATTGTCAGGCATATGTGCCCCTATCCCTGCACTTCCCATCTCCATGGGTCCCTGCAGCTCCCCTCCCCCATCCCTATGTGGCCTTGCACCCCCCACTCGCATTCTGCCCCTGGCTCAACGCTGTCACTCCACAAGCTTCTGAGCTTCATGCTGCTAACCATTCTGATGCCACAGTGGCCTCTGGTGGGCAAAAGGCGGAACTGCAGCACTTCTGGGGCAGAACAGTATTTTGTGCAGGAAAAAAATAAAATTCTGTGGGACACATGAATTCTTCACATGCGCAGTGGTGCAGAATTCCCCCAGGAGTAATGTTTCTCTTTTGCTGACAGGATGAGGGGGCAGCCAGTCTCCCCATAGAATATCTCCTTCTGGATATCTTCCTGTACCAGTTTGTTATATTGTTACGGTTCCACTGTTTCCAAGAGTTTTTGCAAGACCACAAGCAGTACTGGCTGATTTCTTAGGTCAAATACCCATCAATTAAATTTTGTAGGGCTCTAGCTTGGTCGCCTGTTCATCTTCACCACTCATTATGCTCTCTCTCAAGCCTCAAAAGATTATGCTAAATTTTGGCAAGTGCTGTTTGTAGTTTTTGATCAGGTAGACTCCAATACCCTCCTTCTGGAACTGCTTGTTAATCACCTGAAGTAGAATGGATATGTGCAAGCACTCAAAGCAAATAGTTATGTACCCATATAGTGACTATTGCCGTTTGAGATGTGTTGCATATATCCATTCCACAACTCATTCTTTTCCTCAACTTGAGAGTCAAAGGTAATAGATGCTTCTGATGTGAAGGAACTGAGGGGTGTTGGGGCATCTCCACCCTTTATATACCCTTGACTAGCAGCACGAGCGTGCAGAAGGTGCATGGAATGTTTCAATGGGAAATGAGCTACCAAATGTTCAGCTGTGATATCCAGACTAAATCCTAGCCTCAGAACTATAATCTCCCTTCTTGCGTCCTTTCATGTTGCCCTCCCATATTTCCCCCCATCCCCTGTGTTCCACCAGTGATACCAGCCTTGACGCTGCCTTGGTGTCCTGCCTTCTCCCATACTGCCCCTTTTTGGGGGAGTGCCTTCCCTAAAACTGATCACCATTAGTCAAATACGTTTTTAAAAAAATCTGTCATTGTGAGTCTTAAGTTAAACATCTTAACATGGCTTTTTGTTACTGAGTGACTCTATGATCTATTATTGCAACCCTTGTTTAGGCCTCACTTACTTTTTATAGTTGAATTTAGACCAACAGCTCTTCACAGAAATGAGACATGGTCCCTCCTTTGAAGTAACTAATGCTTTGGGGTGCCCAAAAATACTGATCTCTTAAAATGAGGGTAGAATGTGATTCTAATTAGTGAAGTACTTAATGGTTTCTTTTTTCATTTCAGTTGCTGAACAAGTAACAACATGCAATCATTTTACTTGCTATTTGTTCATAAACCTTTCCAGCAGAATCTTGTATTAGTTTCTAGTTCTAGGTAGGAATATTGAGACTTGTTTTGGCACCGATATTTGTTTCTTGCTTTTTGAATTTGAAGTAATCTGAGAGTTCTCTCCCCAAAATCTTGGGCAGGCTCTAGACCTGCCATCACAGAGGTGTCTAAGCACTTCTCAGATAATGTTAATCCTACATGGTTAGCTCCTTTGTGGATTTAATGCAGTTCTCTGGTATTCCTCCCCTCTTGGTTAAAGAAATCTCTGAGGCAAGGAAAGAATAAAATGGATATTAAACTGAGATTTTTGAAGAACAGAAGATGAAGGGAATAACAGACAGCACTGGGAGGAAGGAATAGATGGAGTAAAAGTCTAGGGAAAGAAACTTGGCATGGTCTATAGAAAATTGTATTTTTAGGCAGCACTTAAAAGCAGCACCACAATCTGTTCTGTTGTTAACTGGCTTTAGCATCAGCTGATACACTTAAACTATCCTGTTGCACCTGGAAAGCCATCTTTCAGTATATTATACTTCCTAGTAGAAGATGGGTGTGTTGTTTTGTGTGTTGTGGTGGTGGTTTGTGTTTATTGAGAGAATAGACAGTATTTGAAATAATGACTTAAAAGTGCAAGTAGAGACTTAAAAAAAAAAAGGGGGGGGGGAATGAAGATTCTGTAAAACATCAGAGAACTAAAAACAGCTATCCGATTCTAAAATCAGAATGTTCTAATAAGTACACCTCTACCCTGATATAACACGAATTCGGCTATAACGCAGTAAAGCACTACTCCGGGGGTGGCGGGGCTGCGCACTCCGGTGGATCAAAGCAAGTTCGAGAATGCAGTTTCACTTAGAACGCGGTAAGATTTTTTGGCTCCCGAGGACCGTGTTATATCGGGGTAGAGGTGTAGTTATAAATGACAGAACTAATTGGACCTTTCTGAAGTCCAAGAAACAGTACATACGTTTCAGAGAAATGTATGAATACATGTACAGGTCTTCAGTAATTATGCACTATTTGTAGCCAGTCCTCGAAGATGAGTGGTATGCTTGGTTATTTAGGTAAGAAGGATGAGATGCAGTTGAAAGACCATGAATGGCTGACTTCTGCGTGCAGTGAGATGAAGACTTGAATTATCAATATTGCAGAACCTACTTCAGATACCAATGCTTTTTATCCCTCCTTAGGCTATTAGAAAAGGTTTGCCAGAATAGCTGCACCAGAAAACCCTCCTAGCATAAAATGAGTCTTAACCATCATTACCCATACTGGCAAAAGTTTCCCGGCCTTTATGTTCAACTTGTTCTAAGAAAGACAAAGTACAAATCTTGGCAGAGTGGTGATAGAATTTATCTTTGTCTACCACCTGGAAAACTCTAACTCTGGTCTGATTCTACATCAGGACAAAAAAAATCAATATCCGAATGCTATAGTAAAGTCTTGTGTTAGGACTTTTACAAAATTGTTCTTTTACTACTGTGATTGAATATAAAACTAAACATTAAAATAAATAGACAATATTTGGCTTTTGACTCGTTTGCCTACTACCTTGCAATATTTTGTAGTTCACAATGAGCCTACCATATAATAGTGCATATTGACGGGGTTCTACTGTAGTTGCTTTACCTTTTTCCTTACAAGGCAATCCGGCTGTCCCTCTAACTACATTTCTGTTCTCTGAATTTCTTCACATTCATCAACTTCATTCATTCTGGTATCACAGTGCACTATCACTCCTACATCCTCTCTGGAATATTTTTCTGTATATCTTGTTGTTTTCCTCAGACAGACAAAAGCTGGGAAGGCAGACCATTTCTTACCAGCTTCCAGATCAGCTGGCCACAGGGCCGTCCCTACCCATACGCAAAGTACGCAGCTTTATAGGGCATCAGGGAACTTGGTGCCCCAAATTTCCTGGTGCCCTACGCAGCTGCAGGCTGCTCCAGCCCCTGCTCTGCCTCTTCCCCATGGCCCCCACTCCAGTACCACCTCTTCCCATCCCTGCTCTGCTCCAGCCCCCCCCACTCCAGCCCTTCCCCAAAGCCTCTGCTCCGCCCTCACCCCACCTCTTCCCGCTCCTGCTCCACTCCAGTCCTGCCCCCACTCCTCTGAGGACTGCAGCAGGGATCGGGCACCCTGCACTCACCAGCGGTGGTAAGTGAAGTGACCTGGCCCCAGCCTGCTCTGCACCGCTGGCTCCCAGCCACGCCACCAGTGAGTGCTGGGGGCAGTTTCCCCCTGTCCCCCAAGACTGGGAGCCAGGGGAGCATAGCAGGCTGGGTCCGGGTCACTCCACTTCCTGCCGCCCTGTGAGTGCGGGGTCAGGCCTGCCCCGCACTCATCCGGCAACAGGAAGTGGAGCGACCTGGATCCAACCTGCTCTGCTCTCCCAATGAGTGCTGGGGGGCGGTTTCCCCCTGCCTGCTCCTGCCCCCCTGAAGAAGAACTTATGCAATGCTCCCTTGTAAAGTCAGCCAAACGACGTTATAAGGGAGCATTGCACAACTTTAAATGAGCATGTTCCCTAATGGAGCAGCAACGTAACTTCGAAACAATGTTAAGCGGGAGGACATTAAGTGAGGAGTTCCTGTAATTACAATAGTGCATAGGATGTGAACACAGGGCTGGATTCTGTCTGTGTTCTCTTGCATGTGTCTGATGTGTTGAAACTTTCTGCAATAGGTTTTGAACTCTGTCAGTTGTGATGCGTTGGTTTTGTTGTTGTTGTTGTTTATGTGGGAGGGGTCACCTTTCTAGATTGAAGTACTGCAATGTGTTCTACTTGGGATACATATCAAAGCCACTTGCAGACTACTTGTGATGCAGAAATCAACTGCCCACATACTTACCCAGTGTTGCCAACTCTCAGGATTTTATCATGACTCATGATAATTATTGTTTTCCTTAAAGACCCCACTCCTGGAGTCAAGTAGATATGTGATTATTTCAGCCTTTAGTTTTAAAGAAAAGTAAGTTTCTAGCCTTTGTGGGTGTGGAGAAAGATTCAAAATGTGACCCCAGTGCACCCTAAAGGCTCAAAAAGCAGAAGGCAAATAAGACCAGATCTATTATTTTTTACAAAATCTCGTGATTGTTAGTGATCCTGACTCATGATTTTTGAACATTTGGGGTTGGCAATACTGCTTATCTGTGCTTCTCACAGTAAACATGTTACATCTGCACTGGCTTACACTCTGAAACAGACTAGAATTGAGGGGTTCTTTTTAACCCATAAAGCTTTAGATTGTTTTAGTTCTGACTTACCTTGGGGTAGCTTTCTTTGGGTGACTTGGCAACATTGGCTCAATCTAAGTGCTCAAGTGACAATTCTCCGATTAATACCCTCTAGACTTGTAGAGGGGACTCATATGAGGTGTGCTGACTTCCCCCGACATCCCAAATCTGTTGCTATTTACAATACACCTCTACCCCAAGGTAGAGCCAAAAAATCTCTCTGCCTTGTAGGTGAGACCGCGTTATATCGGGTCTAGTACGGCATACCAGCAAGAGCCGGTAAGCTGCGCCGGACTGGACCGGCTTCCCCGGTGGTGATTTAAAGGCCCCGGGGCTCCAGCCGCTGCGCGGAGCCCCAGGCCCTTTAAATCACCACCGGACCTCTGGCAGTGGGGCTCGGGTGGCGATTTAAAGGGCCCAGGGCTCCCCGCAGTGGCTGGAGCACCAGGCCCTTTAAATCTCTGGCAGCTGGGCTTGGGCAGTGATTTAAAGAGCCAGAGGCGCCAGCCCGTGGCTCCACACAAATTCAGATATAACGCGGTGAAGCAGCGGGGCTCGGGCGGCACTTTAAAGGGCCCAGGGCTCCCTGCTGCTTTACTGTGTTATATCCGAATTCGTGTTATATCGGGGTAGAGATGTACTTCACTAGTCTGGGAAAGTGGACAGAATTTGTGGAGTAGGAATATGGAGTGTTTTAACTGACTCCTGCCCCCATTCCCCATTAACTACTAGCTAGACTATTGAGTAGATGCATTTTAGGCTTTCAGCAGTAAGGAGAGGGGAAAAACTGGCTTCAAATCTAAAGTCAAATTGTTATAATTGATTTAGTTAATGTCAGTTACACAAATATTTGTGTAAGGCCCACCAGGAGGATTCTTTACATCATTGAAATGTTTATGGAAAGTGGGTTTTTTTTATTAGTTGGCAAGCTGCTCTTGAAGGTCAGATGCTGACTACAACAGTTTTGTACCTATAGCTACTGAATGATCTCTTTGATTAAACTAACTCTTGAAAGCTTTAATCAAACATGTGGACAATGTTCCTCATGCAGTAGAACTTCCCGCTTTCAAGGTTTTCTGGAATCACAAACTAAAGTTGAACTGATACACTAGAATTCAGTCTAAATATAAAAAAGCATAGTATTGCTTATAGCTTGTCTCCATTTACCAGGGGATTGACACACTGCAATCAATCTACCGGGGGTCGATTTTAGCGGGTCTAGTGAAGACCCACTAAATCGACCGCCAATCATTCTCCCATCGACTCTGGTACTCCACCAGAACGAGAAGCATAAGGCAAGTAAACGGGAGAGTTTCTCCCATCGACCCAGTGCAGTGTAGACACTGCAACAAGTCAGCCTAAGGTATATCGACTCCAGCTACGTTATTCACATACCTGGAGTTGCATAACTTAGGTTGACTTAGCCTTGTAGTGTAGACCTTCCCTTAGCTGCAAGAGATAATTACTTGTACTGTGGTGGTACCTGGAAGCCCCATTCATAGGCCAGGAGCCCCATTGTGCTAGGCACTGTACAAACAGCAAAAAGTCACTCCACAGTGGTCTGTTGTAGGCAGTCCTGCACAAACTATAATTATTTATACAGTGTCTGTACAAAGAATTCAGTGGGATGCACTATAATTAGTTAAATATCTATTTGGGGATTACTAGTGCTAAGTGCCTTAAATAATGATGATTAGAGGTATGCAGAGGTTTTTAGATCTTATAAGACTGCAAATTAAAATACCAGAATTTTCATTTCATTTGCAAATGTTAAGATCGGAGTAACGTTAAATAAATAAACAATCATGCAAGATACAAATATTATCAGCTGATTAAGGTGGATTCCTCTTCACATGAGGATAGTCTTTCAACACTGTTCCTCAATAAAATTAAACTTTACTTCAGGATTTCATGTGCATTTCTGTGTAACTGGAATTGAGGACACAGTTTTTATAGCAGTTTCACTGTTCCGTTAAGTTTTGGTAAACTTTTATGCCATTAGGGTACACTGTTATGGAAACTTGCTGTTGAAAGTACTGTAATGCAGTTGTACCTTTCATTGAAATAAGCTACTTTTGAACTTGTTTTGCTATAAAAATACTCAGACATATTGCACATCTTTGAGAGAACCTGTAGATGTTTATACAGGTTTTTGGTAGTTACTGTGCATGTGCAGCTTTTTGTTGTGTTTTTACAAACACACACTCACTTTGCGGCACCTTAATTTCAATTCTCTATTATGCACAATGTTTAAAATTAACATTATTAAGGTTGTAAAGTCAAGCTCTAAAAAGTTGGGGAAAAAGCAAGAATTATGCACAGGAGAGAGAATGCTTGTATTTTGAGCAGCTATTCAGTATAATCCATCTTCATTCTTTGTTTACTATACATTGGGGTCCCCAAACTTTTGAGGGCCATGCCCCCCCTTACCCATCCATGCCCCCACCCGCACTCTGGAGCCAGAGCTGGGAGCAGTCGGACCCACAGCCAGGTGCAGCTCCACTCTCAGCCTTGCACCCAGCCTTGGCCCCAGGCCAGAAGCAGAGCCAAACCAAGGCTGTGGATGGGGCCAAGCATGGGACCGGGAGCCTGGGATGCAGCTGGGGGTGGAACCAGAGAAGAGCTGGGGGCAGGGAGGGGCTCGTGGCGCTCCTTCCCTGCTCCCCATGGGGGCTGGCTGGGCCCCACGGCACCCCCTTGGATGTTCCTCCATGCCGCCCTGGGAGCATGCGCCCCACACTTTGTGGATCTCTGTTGTACACTATTCAAACCCTACTCTGAAGACCAAATTAACTCCTCCAAGTACTTGTGCATATGTAAATTCCACTGTTGGTATGTGTACAACTCAAGAGCTTGAGATTGGAGACCTCTTTGGTCAGCAGCATTTATACAGCACACATATGCCCTCCCAGTCCTTATGCTTCAAGGCGAGGACATATAAAGGCAAAGTATGTTGGCCGCGACTCATTTCCTCTGACCACCTTGTGGCTTAGAAGCAGAGCCTGAGTGATTGAGAGACTGCCAGCCTTTCTTTACTCATTATAGTTACTGTTTTTTAGCTATCCCTAGATTAGATGTTAGTAGATTGCTTAAGAACTACAACAGGCAGTTAATTGCCAACAGCATGGCATTATCTGGTTTTCCTGATTTCAAATGCTACCCCTCATACAGGAGAGCTATCCCAGCCTCAGATGGACCGTGTGTGTGTGTCTGGGAGAATTGCTTATTTACAAATTGCATGTTTGCTGGGAGTCTTTTAGTTCTTAGGTCAGGGAAGATAAGGAGACTTGCCTTCAGGTCTTCCCAATGACTAAATCCATTGAACCTGCCTCCAAACCAGGTTCATGAGACACCACTCCTATCCCTGCAGGGGCGCTTGGAGCCCAAAAGTGCAACTGTGAGCTCTCTGCCTACAAGAGTCCCGGCGCCAGCTACCCAAACAACAACCGTAAGGTTTGTGTCCTCCTTGGACAGGCCACATAGCTCCATGAGCCTGGGAGACAAACCACCTACCAAGGCTCCTCTAACAGGAAAACCTTCCTGCAGCACCAAACATCTGCTGAGACTTCGTGGCCCAGAGTGGTTCCCTCTGAAGCTCCGTCTCGTACTGATTCCAACTGGACAGCACTGAAATGCCTAGTACCAATAGCCGTGCCTTTGGAAAGGAATTCATTACCGACCCAGGTACTATATATCTCAACATCCACAGGGCTGGAGCCAGGTCAACCAGGGCTACACCCAAGTGCCTCTCCTTTACTGTAGTAGAGATTGCAATAGCGCCTTCAGAGAACCAGGTTCCAGACCACCATCTACACTATTGGTAGACAGATTCAGACTGGAAGTAAGGCATAAGTTTTTACAGTGATAAACTGTTCAATGATTGATTATTCAATGGTCATGGGGGATTCTTTATCACTGTCAATGTTTAAATCAAGATTGGATGTTTTTGTAAAATATATGCTCTAGGAATTATTTTGGGGAAGAGCTATGGCCTGTGCTAGACAGTTCAAACTAAATCAGAGGTCCCCAAACTGTGGGGCATGCCCCTTAGAGGGGGTGCAAAGGAACGTTCGAGGAGTTGCAGCTGGGGCCCAGGCTAGCCCCCGCAGGGGCAGGGAGGGAGCACCACCCAGCTCTGCTGTCAGCCTAGGGGCCCTTTACCCCTGTCCCCAACCTCCCAGAGCCGTGGCCCCGGGTCCTGGGGGTGGGGGCGTGAGGGTCCTGAATAGGAGTAAGGAGGGGCACAAGGTAAAAAGTTTGGAGACCCCTAGACTAAATGATCACAATAGTCCCTTCTGGCCTTTGAATCCACAAAAACCACCTAGGCTGTCAGCACCATAAAAGTACTTGGCATCAATAGATCGCCAGATATATCAGGAACTGCAGTCTCTCTTGATGTCGATTTTAAGACCTACAGTTGGTACTGATTCTATCCATTGGTGTGGCACAGTCAGTCCCTAACATACTGAGAGCCACAATACTGCCCATGGGTCCATGTTGTATGTTCTCCTTGGCATCTTCAGAGTTGAAGGATGAGGACAGTCCATACCAGCAGCATCTCTACTTACCCAAAATATCACCACAACCCTCAACATAGTACAGAGTCATGACACTTTCTTTGTGGGAGAAGAGATACTGGGACATGCAAAATCATGAGTCTTGGTTCTCCTAATCAGGGCCATTAGGCTTGTATCCACCAGGGCCCATAAGGCCCTGTTGGGGATGTTGGTCTCCTCAGATCAGCCTTAGCCAGTGGGACCAACACCACCACCAGAAGACTGTCATCCATGGTGGTGGTCCCTCAGACTGCACAACCACCCCTCCCGGTTCCGCTGCAACCGCATGTGAAATAGGAACAGAGGGAAGAATATGCACCAGAAGGTGACCTCCCAGCCCCAGTGACCCTGTTCTCCTCATCCCCAAATGAGGTTGTAGTATCACCAAGACCCCACAATCGGATGATTACAAAGGTTTCCAAGATTTACTAATAAAGGTTACTGAGGCCCTACATATATCTCTTGAGGAGGTCCAGGAGCAGAATGGTAAGTAAATGGACATTCTCCAGTCCCTTTCCCATTGAAGAGTAACCTCACTGTCAGAAAGGGATATCATGGACCCAGCCAAACCCTTGTGGTAGACACCTGCCCCAATTCTTCTGCCCTTTGCAAGATAGAAAATATAAGATGCTTCCCAAGGGTGTAGAATTCCTGTACACACACGCTGTCCCATCCTCCCTGGTAGTCACAGTGGTGAACAAAAAGGAAAAACAATTTAGGTCCTCACCAAAAGAGAACCAAAGAGATGAGATTTATTTGGCTGGAAAGCCTATTCCTCAGCAAGTTAGTTCCATGTGGCCAATTACTTGGCCATATTGACCATTTGTCTTCTGCATACATGAAACTGCTTACCTTTTTAGATGGCCTGCAAATCCAGATTTGCAAGGCAACTGTGTCAATAGACAACAAGGGCCAGCTAGCTGCCAGGACAAGCCTGTAAGTGGCACTGGATGTGGCAGAACTGCTTCCAGATTCATGTCATCAGTGGTCGTTATGTGGCAGGCATCCTGGCTTTAGAGATCAGAATTCCTTAGAAGTCCAAATGATAGTGGAGGACTTTCCCTCCAAAGTAGCTGAATTATTCAGCTCTAGGATGTATGAGGCCCTCCATATATTGAAGGACTCATGAGCCTCCGAGTTCCCTTGGAGAGTATGTGGCAGTTCCTAAGAGAAATTTCAAACTGCCTTATTCCTCTCAGGGATCAGCCCCCTGCTACACGCAAACTCTGCTGCTGCTGGTAGGAGAGGGGGTCACATTGGCCGCTGCTGGGGTAGTCTCGGGCCAGTGTGACTGACACGGGCTGCTTGAGCACCCCCAGGCCAGATGCACTGGCTGCTACAGAAGTCACTGAGGTCACGGAATCCGTGGCCTCAGTGACAAACTTTCAGCCTTACTTTATCATTGTTGATCAATGGGCCATGGACACAATAACATGGTTCATCCAGTTTTCGTAATACCTACACTGTTGCCCAATTCTTTGGTGGTGGTTGTTTTCCAATTGATTACTAATTAAAGAGCTGAGGGATTGTAGGGTTCTAGTCCCGGAATCAGGCATAAGCGAATCAAGGTGGTCAAGTTCAGTCACTGGTTGGGAACCACATTCACAACTGTTGCATAACAATGGCACACTGAGGGTAAAACAAAGCTTTTAATCGCTTTTATTGGCAGAATTAGTAAAGACAAGCTCCAAACCACATAAAGATAGAACAGTAATATGAAGTTATTGTAATCAAATCTCTTGTACTATTCCTTGCATAGACTCAGACCTTCCTTGGGGTTCTGGTGGTAAATGAAAGGTCCTGGTCTGTTGCCTGGCACGCCAAACTAGTCTGGGGGTTCAGATTTCCCCCTTACATTGTGATCTGGCCTATTTTAGGGCCTAGGGGCTGTGGTGAATATTCATTCAAATACCCAGCCTCTCTTGTCCATATCCAACTTCCTCACCCCAAATGTTGGGATGTCCTTATCCCTGTAGGTTATTATATTAATGATTTTAGCTTGTTACTGTTGTGACTGCGCCCCCATAAGGCTTTATGGAAATATGATTATGAATATATATGACATAACTGGAGTATGTTTTATGCTACATGTGCCATGTAACACATCTCTGTAAAGGTTATGATTTACTGAATCTATTCATCCTATTTGTACACATCATTTTTGTACTTGAAGATATGAATATTGACTGTATACTTGCTTGATTTCTAAAGTAAGCTTTGAAAGGCATTTGGTCAGCTTCTTTAGAAAGGAATTCAAGTGCCCAATCAAGAAGCACTTAAGGAACAATGCATCTTGGAATGCTCCAATCCACATAAGAAGTCTTCCTGGAGACATACAGGATACCATGTGGGCAATGGCTTCTGCCTGTAAAAACTGAGAGTCATGCATGGACATGTGGCTTGCCATCTTGGAGTTGGACTTTGCATAGGAGAGAGGAGGGAGTCTCCACCCACAAAATAGAATCTATTTAAGCCCGTGGGAGATCCCTCCATGTGGTCTTCAGCTGGCTAAAGAGAGAGAGCCTCTCCTCCCCAAGGATAGCCAAAAGAAACTGGAACAAAGGACAGTAACCACAGGGGGTGTGAGTGATTGCTGGACCCAGACTAGAAGGAGACTAGTCTGTAAAAGGAAGGTTAATGGTGAGGTTTTTATCTGTTTCAGTTGTATTACTGTATTAGACTCAGGGCTGCCAAGTGGATTCAGGGGGCCTGGGGCAAAGCAATTTTGGGGGTCCCTTCCAAAAAAAAAAAAGTTGCAATACTATAGAATACTATATTCTCGTGGGGGGACCCTGTGGGGCCTGGGACAAATTGCCCCACTGCTCCCCCCCCTCCCCCCGGGCAGCCCTGATTAGACTTAGATTTGCGTGTTTTATTTTATTTTACTTGGTAATTCACTTTGTTCTGTCAGTTACTACTTGGAATCACTTAAATCCTACTTTCTGTATTTAATAAAATCCCTTTTTACTTATTAATTAACCCACTGTATGTATTAATAGCGGGGGGGGAGGGCTAAACAGCTGTGCATATCTCTCTCTGTGTTATAGAGGGCGAGCAATTTATGAGTTTACCCTGTATAAGCTTTATACAGGGTAAAACGGATTTATTTGGGTTTAGACCCCACTGGGAGTTGGGCATCTGAGTGTTAAAGATAAGAACACTTCTGTAAGCTGCTTTCAGTCAAGCCTACTGCTGTTAGGGGACGTGGTTCAGACCTGGGTCTGGGTTTGCATCAGGCTAGCGAGTCTGGCGCAAACCAGGCAGGGCACTGAAGTCCTAAGCTGATGGGACAGGAAAGCAGGGGCAGAAGTAGTCTTGGCACATCAGTTGGCAGCTCCCAAGGGGGGTTCTGTGATCCAACCAGTCACAACTATATACATTAATTCGTCACTAAGGTAAGTTTGCGGTTAAGCATCTTCCAATCTTTCTATTCTAAAATATCCAAGCCTAGTATCAGTTCAGTGTTCCTGCAGGTACCTGGTATAATTTTGTACAAACTCCTCCCTTAAGCACACTATTTCTGAGTCCCCAAAACTTGAACCGTTGGGCCATTTATCTATGCCAAACTTCATAGGCAGCAAAGCCTTGTGCTAACTGCTTAAGATGATGCCTTACAAGATACAGACCAATAGGTTCCTTGCATCACTTGTAAGCAAAATTAAAATGGTAAAGCTAGCTCTATGGGCTACAACACCTAAAGCCCCTTCCCCATCCCTTTTCAGGGACCCATCTCAAGAGGATCCATTACTTTTAGAGAGAAGCATAAGGACATCCTGACATAATAGAAGAGATCTCTTCACATTATGGGGGAAATGGATTTTACAGCAACTATTTCCCTATTCTGAAAAAAACAACCTATCCTGGACCTGTAGAACCCCAACACGCTAATTTGCAAGCTGAAATTCAGGATGGACACCCTTACATCGATAATCCCAACTCTGGAGTACAGAGACTGGTTTGTGTATCTCTGCCTTCAGGATTCATACTTCCACATATTCATCATTCCACACCATGGGAAGTACCTACAGTGGGCCAGGGTCACTACCAATATCAAGTACTGCCCTTGAGAATCGCCACAGTATGAAGAATGCTACCAGTCCAGTACCAAGGTGCTATCAGTAGTGGCAGCTCACCTGAGAAGATGCAGCATCACCATATTTCCTAACCTGGGAGACTGGCTCATACAGGGCACATCTCAACAGACCTCTGAACACAACATGTTCAGTTAAACCTAAGTAAACAAACAGAAATCAACTTTAATCCTGGTTCAGATAATCAAATTCATCAGGGTCATCCTAGACCATTCCACGTCCACGGTCTACCTACCTCAGGCAAGTTATTTAAACTGTTTGCCCTAACTTTTCAACCAGAGAAGAACCGACATACCTATATAAGATGTCTCACCCTCCTAGGTCATATGGCTTTGTGCACATCATCATGCCATATGCTAGACTTCACGTTGGATGCTGATAGATTTGATTAAAGCTGGCTTTCACAGCCAGCAAACATCACCTGGACATTTCTCCTCATCACACCCTTGGTCCTATCATCACTGAAATGGTGGAAAAACCCAATAAATGCCTGTAGAGGGGTCCCTTTCTGGGTGCCTCTGCCATCCTAGACTGTCACGGCTCCATCCTTGTTAGGATGGAGAGTACATATGGACAGATTAAAGGTACAGGACTCATCCTGCCCAAGGAAGACGAGAACGCACATCAATTTCCTAGAACTCAGAGTTGTATGGAAGATCTGAAAATCCTTCCTCCACCTAATAGGAAAGACAAACATGAGCACCATGTTTTATATCAACAAACAATGTGGAGTAAGGTCTTCCTCCCCCCCACACACCCCCAGAAGCCATCAGGCTTTGGAATTGGTGCCTCAAACATTAGTTATTCCTGAAAGCAGTATGCTTTCCTGGACCACAGAACATGCATGTGGACAACCTCACAGATACTTCCTCACAAATAATGAATGGATGATTTAAAGACCAGATCCTGGAGAATGTCTTCAAGGCCTGGGGCAAGCCCAAGATGGACTTCTTAACCACTCAGTATAAGAAGCATCAAATTCTGCTCAAGGGTAAGAATGAGTCCAAGGGTCCTAGCAGATGCATTTCCAATATCACGTTCAGGAGACTGTGTCTGTCTGTCTGTGTCTCTCTCTCTCTCTCTCTCTCTCTTCCCCACCGCTTCCCTCTGATTCGTAGTGTGCTCCGCAAACAAGATTCAGCCAAGCTAATCCTCATAGCTTCTGCATGGCCCAGGCAATAGTAGGTTCAGCAACTGTGAACCTATCAGTATCCCAAACCAAAACCTTACATCTGCTTCCAGACCTTCTGTCTCAGCACCATGGACAAAACCTACACCCAAATCTGACAGCCCTGCTGTGACAATGGCATACCAGATACCACTTTTTATGCCAAGATCTCCATCCCTCACTTGGATATTGCCAAATGCATAGTAGAAACTCAGTCTGGCTCACCTGTGTTTAATATTTCTAAAATAGGTATTAGAACTGTTAAATGCTTAATATTTAGATGTTGTTGAATGCTTGTAAGTTGCTGCATGCATTGATCTCACTTAACATACTACCTTACAATATGAGATCGGTATTTGAGCATTTGCATTGTAATTCTCTGTGTAAATCACTAGACAGGATATAGACATGAATTAGTGAGAAATGCTGGTCCCTGACCAAAGGGGTGAACTGCCCAACAGAAAAGCCTTTGTAGAAGGCTTCCCTCCACGTGCAAAGTGAATTCTTTCCTTCAGCTGAACTGGCAGCTCAGAGAAGGGGAGAGGAGGGGGAAAGGAATAGTTTCTCCTTGTCAGGAATTTTTATTTCTGTGCTGCTTGGATTCTCGAGGGCAAGGTTTTCTAGGTATAAACAAGAGATCCCCAGTGTGTAGCCTGAGTTAGTCCTAAGGGACCTATAGAGTGTGCATATTACAGAAGCTTCTATTACCTTTGAAACTTAAGACTGATGTGTGTGTGTGTGTGTTTACCTGCTTTTAACCTTGGAAATAAGTCTTATTTATTTTTTCCTTTATAGAATACATTTTTAGATAGTTATAGGATTGGCTACAAGTGTTTTCTTTGGTATGAGATTTTAAGATACAATTGACTAGTTGCAAGTGACTACTTCCACTCTCAAGGGATTAATCTAAGTTTGGGGGAGGGTTGCCGTAAGGGAGTTTTGGAGGCTTACCTGGGTGGTAAGATAGATTGCAGTGCCCAAAGGGACTGTCTGTGACTCCATGTTAAGGCTGTTAGTGCTTGAGGAGTTTACATTTGATGAGTGGCTGGTGAAATCCACTTGCAACTAATTTGGAGTTTTGTGTCCTGCTTCTTAACTGTCTGCCATGAGCTTGGTACTCATGTTCTTGAGTCACTGCAGAACAGTTTGACACCTGCATATCCCTGCATGGCTAAGTGGATGCCAACAATAGAACAGGAAAGTTCTTTCACAGTTAGGTTAACCTTGTTGATTCTTTTCTGCTGTTAGGGAAGTTCTCACAGTCTAGTAAAATGGACAATATTTTTCTCACTGGTGCCAGAAATCAGTGATGTCTCATCACTCTTCAAATAGTTGACTATTTACGTTGGTTAAAACGCACAAACCTGTCCCTCAGTTTTGTCAAGTTGCACCTAGTGGCCATATCAGCTCACCATCCACTGGTGGAGTGCCATACAATATTTTCTCATCTGTTTGTTTGTAATTAGGTTCCCAGGAAGGCCTAGTTAAAGTATTCCCACCAGTTAAGAAACTTATATCCCTGTGGGACTTGAACCTGGTACTCTCAGCCCTCATGGGACCAACCTTCAAATCCATGGCCTCTTCTTCCCTACTGCACCTTTCCATGAAAGTGATATTTTTAACTGGTATAACTTTGTGCCAGAAGAGAGAGGGAAATGCATTGGCTGATCTGCTGTACTCTGTATTCCACAAGGACACACTCTGAATTTTGTTCAAAAGTAGTAATAGAATTTCAACTGAACCAACAAATACACCTACTATTGTTCTTCCTGAAACTTCATGTGTCTAGAGCTGAGGCAGCGCTATACTCTAGACATTAGGAGAGAGCTAGCTTACTACCTAAATAGGAAGTCATCAAGACTATTCATCTCCATAGCAGAGAAGTTGAAAGGCTCTGCAATTTCATCTCCGAATAAGAGAGATCCAATTTGACAATCTCAATCAGATGGGCCTTTCCTGTAGCCAAGGGAGAGCCACCACTCACAAGCAGCATCAGTGACACCACTGTGTAATTTGCCAGTATTAGACATTGTTACCAGATGTGCCCATTACTTTGGAGTATGCTCATTTATTAGGGTTACTTTTCGGGGTGGGGAGGGGAGTTCTGTAATGTACTGCTTATGTCACTCGTGTGTTCATATGGAGCTCTACTCCTCCCTTCTGCAAGTCCCCTCCCAATGGAGCTATCCTGCAGGACCTAGGTTCCCCAGGGCTGGGTTCCTCCAGTCCCAGAACCAGATGAGTGTGCGCGTGCACAAGTCTGAGCGGACCGGGTCAATCAGCACTTTCAAGCTGTCACCCTTATATGCCCCTGGGCTCAATAGGCTGGGCCAGGCAGCACTTCCAAGCTGCAACCCTTATATGCCAAAGGCTTATCCCCATTTTCACGTTAAGTTATACTGGTAGTAACCCACTTGATGAGCAAACCCCACAGTATTTTGGGCGCTACAGGGATCTTTAGCTTAGGGTATGTCTATACTACGAAATGAAGTTGAATTTATAGAAGCCGGTCTTATAGAAATCGGTTTTATACAGTTGATTGTGTGTCCCCACATAAAATGCTCTAAGTGCATTAAGTCGGCGGACCGCGTCCACAGTACCAAGGCTAGCGTTGACTTCCGGCACGTTGGACTGTGGGTAGCTATCCCACAGTTCCCGCAGTCTTCGCCGCCCATTGGAATTCTGGGTTGAGATCCCAATGCCTGATGATGCAAAAACGGTGTCCCGGGGGGTTCTGGGTACGTGTCATCAGGCCCCTCCCCCTCCAGAGCAAGAGCAGACAATTGATTCGCGCCTTTTTACCTGGGTTACGTGTGCAGACAACATACCACGGCAAGCATGGAGCCAGCTCAGCTCACTGTCACCATATGTCATCTGGGTGCTGGCAGACGTGGTACTGCATTGCTACACCATCCACTGCCAAAAGGCAATTAGCTGCTGCTGTGTATTACGACTAGTATCCGTCATCCGGCGTATTCCTCAGTGAGTTCAATCAGAGGCACCTGGGCAGACATGTTTTGTCTCCTGGCCTGTTGAACCGTCTTGATGATGATGATTGATGGCTAGCAGTCGTAGTACATAATTTTCTGCCAAGCACACAGAAGATGCCGATGGCTATCAGTCATGCTGCACCGTCTGCTGCCAGCTTCAGATCTAAAAAATAGATGGACCAGATTTGTTCTGTATTCATTTGCTTCCCCCTCCCTCCGTGAAATCAACGGCCTGCTAAACCCAGGGTTTTGAGTTCAATCTTTGGGGGGGCCATTCTGTGTGACAGTTGTTTGTTTTTCTCCCTGATGCACAGCCACCTTTATTGATTTTAATTCCCTGTACCTGTAAGCCATGTCGTCACTCGCCCCTCCCTCCGTCAAACAATAGTTTCACGCCTTTTTCAGCCCAGATGCCATAGCACTGGGATTATGGAGCCCGCTCAGATCACCGCGGCAATTATGAGCACTGTGAACACCACGCGCGTTGTCCTGGAGTATATGCAGAGCCAGAACATGCCAAAGCAAAACCAGGCGAGGAGGCGATTGCAGCGCGACGACGAGAGTGATGAGGAAATTGACATGGACATACACCTCTCACAAAGTACAGGCCCCAGCAATGTGTTACTGGGGCAGGTTCATGCCGTGGAACGCTGATTCTGGGCCCGGGAAACAAGCACAGACTGGTGGGACCACATCGTGTTGCAGGTGTGGGACGATTCCCAGTGGCTGCGAAACTTTCGCATGCGTAAGGGCACTTTCATGGAACTTTGTGACTTGCTTTCCCCTGCCAGAATACCAGGATGAGAGCAGCCCTCACAGTTGAGAAGCGAGTGGCGATAGCCCTGTGGAAGCTTGCAACGGCAGACAGCTACCGGTCAGTCGGGAATCAATTTGGAGTGGGCAAATCTACTGTGGGGGCTGCTGTGATCCAAGTTGCCAGGGCAATGAAAGACCTGGTGATATCAAGGGTAGTGACTCTGGGCAACGTGCAGGCCATAGTGGATGGTTTTGCTGAAATGGGATTCCCAAACTGTGGTGAGGCGATAGAAGGAACCCATATCCCCATCTTGTCTCCGGAGCACCAAGCCACCGAGTACATAAACCGCAAGAGGTACTTTTCAATGCTGCTGCAAGCCCTGGTGGATCACAAGGAACGCTTCACTAACATCAACGTGGGATGGCTGGGAAAGGTACACGATGCTCGCGTCTTCAGGAAGTCTGGTCTGTTTCAAAAGCTGGAGGAAGGTTTCTTTCAAAAGTCTGGTCTGTTTCAAAAGCTTTCTTCCCGGACCAGAAAATAACCGTTGGGGATGTTGAAATACCTATCGTTCTCCTTGGGGACCCAGCCTACCCCTTAATGTCATGGCTCATGAAGCTGTACGCAGGCAGCCTGAACAGGAGTTAGGACCTGTTCAACTATAGGCTGAGTAAGTGCCGAATGGTGGTGGAATATGCATTTGGACGTTTAAAAGCGCGCTGGCGCAGTTTACTGACTTGGATAGACCTCAGCGAAGCCAATATTCCAATTGTTGTTGCTGCTTGCTGTGCACTCCACAATATCTATGAGAGTAAGGGGGAGACATTTATGGCGGGGTGGGAGGTTGAGGCAAATCGCCTGGCTGCTGATTACGCGCAGCCAGACACCAGGGAAGTTAGAATACAGCAGGGCGCGGTGTGCATCAGAGAAGTTTTGAAAACGAGTTTTGTGACTGGCCAGGCTACGGTGTGAAATTTTTGTTTTGTTTCTCCTTGATGAACCCTCCCACCCCCACCCCCCGGTTCTTCTACTTCCCTGTAAGCTAACCACCCTCCCCTCCCCCCTTCGAGCACCGCTTGCAGAAGCAATAAAGTCATTGTTACGTCACATTCATGCATTCTTTATTAATTCATCACACAACTAGGGGGATAACTGCCAGGGTAGCCCAGGAAGGGTGGGGGAGGAGGGGAGTGCCGAGTGGGGTGGGGGGAAGGACAAGGACACACTGCAGTTTAAAACTTTAACTCTTACTGAAGGCCAGCCTTCTGATGCTTGGGCAATCATCTGGGGTGGAGTGGCTGGGTGGCCGGAAGGGCCTTCCCCCCCCCCCCCCACCGTGTTCTTGGGCGTCTGGGTGAGGAGGCTATGGAACTTGGGGAGGAGGGCTGTTTGGTTACACAGGGGCTGTAGCGGCGGTCTCTGCTCCTGCTGCCTTTCCTGCAGCTCAACCATACGTTGGAGCATATCAATTTGATGTTCCAGCAGCTGGAGCATCAACTCTTGCCTTCTGTCAGCAAGCTGACGCCACCTCTCCTCTTCAGCCCGTCACTTGCTCTCTTCAGCCCGCCACGTCTCCTCTCGTTCATATTGTGCTTTTTTGCACTCTGACATTGACTGCCTCCATGCATTCTGCTGTGCTCTGTCAGTGTGGGAGGACATCTGGAGCTCCGAGAACATATCATCCCGAGTCCGCCGTTTTCTCCTTCTAATCTTCACTAGCCTCTGTGAAGGAGAAACATTTGCAGCTGGTGGAGGAGAAGGGAGACACATTTTAGAGAACAATGGGTACACTCTTTCACGTTAAATTTTGCTGTTCACATTACACAGCACATGTGCTTTCGTTACAAGGTCGCATTTTTCCTCTTATATTGAGGGCCTGCCGGTTTGCTGTGAGAGATCACTCACACAGTGCCAGACAACGGAATTCGGCTTGCAGGCAGCCATGGTAAGCCAGTCTTTTGGCTTTTTTTAACCTTCATAACATGTGGGAATAGTTTCAAACAGCAGCGCCCTCATTTCCCATACCAAGGACCCGTTGGGTTGGCCATTTTAAAATGGGTTTGCAATGTAAAAGGAGGGGCTGCGGTTTCCCCGTTAACATGCAGCACAAACCCAACTACCCCCCCCCCCACACACACACACCCAATTCTCGGGGATGATCACTTCATCTCTCCTCCCCACCGCGTGGCTAACAGCGGGGAACATTTCTGTTCAGCCAAGCAGGAATGGGCACCTCTGAATGTCCCCTTAATAAAATCACCCCATTTCAACCAGGTGACCGTGAATGATATCACTCTCCTGAGGATAACAAAGAGAGATAAGGAGTGGATGTTGTCTGCATGCCAGCAAACACCGGGACCATACGCTGCCATGCTTTGTTATGCAATGATTCCAGACTACGTGCTACTGGCCTGGCGTGGTAAAGTGTCCTACCGTGGTGGACGGGATAAGGCAGCCCTCCCCAGAAACCTTTTGCAAAGGCTTTGGGAGTATATGAAGGAGAGCTTTCTGGAGGATTTCCGCTCCATCCCCATACACATTAACAGACTTTTCCAGTAGCTGTACTGGCCGCGATTGCCAGGGCAAATTAATCATTAAACACGCTTGCTTTTTAAACCATGTGTAATATTTACAAAGGTACACTCGCCAGAGGTCCCTTGTGTGCCCTCAGGTCTGGGAGCACACCTTGGGTGAGTTTGGGGGTTACTGGTTCCAGGTCCAGGGTGATAAACATATCCTGACTGTTGGGGAAACCGATTTCTCCGCTTCCTTGCTGTGAGCTGTCTTCATCGTCTTCATCATCATCCTTGTACACTGAACCTGCTTCCCTGTTGCGTGATTCTCCATTGATGGAGTCAAAGCACACGGTTGGGGTAGTGGTGGCTGCACCCCCTAGCATGGCATGCAGCTCCGCATAGAAGCGGCATGTTGGCGGCTCTGCCCCAGACATTCCGTTTGCCTCTCTGGCTTTGTGGTAGGCTTGCCTTAGCTCCTTAATTTTCATGTGGCACTGCTGTGCGTCCCTGTTATGGCCTCTGTCCTTCATGGCCTTTGAGACTTTTTCTAATATTTTGCCATTTCATTTACTACTACGGAGTTCAGCTAGCACTGATTGATCTCCCCATAGGGCGAGCAGATCCCGTAGCTCCCATTCTGTCCATGCTGGAGCTCTTTTGCAATCCTGGGACTCCATCATGGTTACCTGTGCTGATGAGCTCTGCGTGGTCACTTGTGCTCTCCACGCTGGGCAAACAGGAAATGAAATTCAAAAGTTCGCGGGGCTTTTCCTGTCTACCTGGTCAGTGCATCTGAGTTGAGAGTGCTGTCCAGAGCGGTCACAATGAAGTACTCTGGGATAGCTCCCGGAGGCCAATAACGTCGAATTCCGTCCACACTATCCCAAATCCGACCCGCAAAGGCCGATTTTAGCGCTAATCCCCTCGTCGGAGGTGGAGTAAAGAAACCGGTTTAAAGGGCCCTTTAAGGCCAAAAAAAAGGCTTTGTCGTGTGGACGTGTCCAGGCTTAATTCGATTTAACGCTGCTAAATACGACCTAAACTCGTAGTGTAGACCAGGCCTTAGGTAAAAAACATTGCTGCAGAGTAAATGGGGGAAGCTAAAAACACAAGAGTAAAGTTCAGAGAAAGAGAGAAGCAACTAGCTTAACCATGAAAGTTATTTATTGAATAACGGTGATAACTACACAAGGAGAGTATAAACCCACATAAGTTACATTATTAAAGGTTAATACCTGAGGGAGAAAAGAGAGAGGGATCTCACCACTCCATAGAGCTTGAACTGGTCAGGGTTCCCAGGTGATGGTGGTAGTTCAGGACCCTGAACTCTGGAGACAGGCAGAGCCCCCAGCACAATCAGTCAGAAGAAGATAGTCCCAGTGGAACAGATGCATAGTTCGGGTCCCTGTATCAGAACACTTGGGCATAGGTAGGGGTTTTTGTAGAGAGAATACAATGGTTCAAGGGAGAACACTAGATTTGTTTATGGGTAAACTGATGACTCAAGTGGTTTTTTAGGCTAGACAATAGGAGCTGATCACTCTTGGCTATGGGTGGTGGTTTCTTCCAGGGAGCTCACAATGCAATTAGGCTGCTTCAGTATTTTGATTATCAATCAAGGATTCATTACTAGAATTGGTCTGATAATTGCTGAGCTGGGTGTGTGCAGGCGTAGGTTCATTAACATTTGGAGCAGAGATCCTCCATGATGCAGTGCTTCCCTGCATTTCTGGTCCCAGAGTTCAGTGCAGTTCTCTGTTCTGTATGCTAATGGAGATGCCTTAATCTTGTCACCCTTGTCAGGAGCGGTCTAGATGTATCTCCCAACACCCTTCACTGCTCTCTGCAAGTCTTTTCTCTGATCCGTTTTGGTTCAAGCAGAGACTGGTGGGGGTGGGGATGTCTTTCATGAGTCGGGCTGAATACTGCACCCTGGTTCCCCAAGAACACAGAGCTGACTGGTATCAACATCTGCAAAGTAGTTATGTTGGCATCAGTATACGTTCTCAAAACACTATCCCCTAAACTCAGGCTTCCAAGTCCAATGCTGCATTTACTACAGCAGTTCTTCACTTGTCTAACTAATCACTCCAAGCCCACCTCCTTAACGCAGTCACTGTTTGGGAGGTACCATCAGTTGAGTGTGCATATGGACAAGCACTTCAAGGAGAATGGGAAGTTACCTTGAATTCCAGTTACACTTGGTACGCTAACTATTGTCCACATACACATTCTGCAATATGCCTTTCATCCTGTCTACCTCGGAGTCCTCTTTGGCAATTCTGTGGTAAGAAGGAACCAAATAGCATCTGATGCCCTTTGCCCTTGTATGCTGTTGTCGCAGAGTATGATGACTGGGAGGCCACATGTGGACTTTATGGATCAGCTGTTTTCAACCCGCAGGCCACATGCAGCCCAATTAACACACAGCTGTAGCCCAGCTCAGCTGTGTGCTAAAGGCCATGTGCTGGTCTGCCACCTGCCTCTCAGCCAGGGCTGGCTCCAGGCACCAGCCCACCAAGCTTGTGCTTGGGGTGGCACCTGGAGGGGGCGGCTCCGGCCGCCGGGGAGAGCGGAGCCCTGGCTGGGCTCGCTGCCCTCCCCTGCTGCGTGGGGGGGCAGCAGGAGGCTTTTTTGCCTTGGGCAGCAAAAAAGCCAGAGCTGGCCCTGCTCTCAGCCCCGCATGGCAAGCTTGGGGTCCAGGCTTTGGGCTGTCCTTTCCCAGGTCTCCTGCAGTGGCAGGGTTGGGGTCCGTGCTGCCCCCCTTTCCCTCTCCCACCTCTTCCCCCTCCCCGCCCCCCCCAGCGGCAGGGTCAGGCTCTGGGGCCCCGGCTGTCCCTTCTTCCCCACCTCCCATGCAGCAGCAGCTTTGGGGCTCCTGGATGCACCCTGATCCCAGCATGGTTAGGCTCTGGGTCCCGGCGGCCCCCCAGCCCTACGCAGCGGAGTCCAGGATCCCCACTGCCCACCCTGCACTCTGCTCCTGGCCCCACTCTGTGGAGGGGTCTCTGGGTGGAGGATGCTGGGCATAGGGATGGGGTGGGGGTTTAGCTAGGGGGCACTGTGGTTCTCAACCTGTGGCCCAGGTAACACTTTGTGGGCCGCATATGCATCCCACAGTGAGAAACAGGTTGAGAACCACTGGTATTGATATTGCTGGTGAAATGTTTCTAATCTTGAGGCATATGCCCAACATCAGTTGAATCTGCTTATGGATAGCACATCTTGAACTCCAGTTACTGTACACAGGCTTTTCTATGGTGCTTATCACTATTTGTATCTGAATGCATTGTTTCACAAATAACAAACTTTCACAATTCCCCTGTAAGGGGAAGAGGCAGTATTATCTCCATTGTACAAAGCAGGAAATTGAGTCACAGACTAATAGATACTGCTGATCTTAATTTTGGGTGCCTAACTTAAGACACAGAGGGCCTGATTATTTCAGAGTTCTTAACATTATGTAACACTCTAGTGGAAGCACAGCTCACATTGACTTCAGTTGTAGCTGTGAGCTCTTAGCATTTCTGAAAAATCAGATCTCAGGGACTCAAGTTGGGCACCAGAAAATAGGAAACACAATTAATGACCACTTCTGAAAAGCTTGCTATAAGGGACTTGCTTGGCATCACATATCCCTGCCTATGTTGTAGAGAATCTGATTCTCCAGGACATCATTCAACTGCCTTAGCCATGAGACCTTCCTTTCTCTTCCTGTAATCTTTAGCTCTTTAGCTGCAAACTAACAAGTCTCTACTGACGATGCATAACTGTGATTGCTTTCAAAGGCTTTTAATGTGGACAAATTTGGGCAGATTTTCATGGGGATGGCAAAAGGCACATCTCTGACACAGTCCATCCCTGCCAAATTTCAAGTCCTTCTCCAAATCATAGGAATACTAGAGCAATTCAGAGGAGAGGTCATCAGAATTTAATATGGGGAGAGCCGCGGGAATATATTGTTTTGCCCTTGCCTTGTTCTCGGAAATGGCTGAGCTGTTTGGCTGTAATCTTAAAAGCTTGAGGCAGATATCTAGCCCATAAAACTCCTGCCAAAATGGCGTTTGTCAAAGCTATAAGCGATTGAAAATAGTCTTATGGGAAGTGTTGAGCAACCTTAATAGGTGGTGCTATCAGCCCTGCCTATAATTTGCCAAACTTGCGTACTAGTCCTCCAGTTCCCTGTCAGAGAAATAGCTGTGCCCAAAGAACATGGGTATAAAGCAAAATTAGTATCCCAAACAAAGAGAAAATGTTGAATAGACTGGATATTGGAGAAATTTATTGTCTTATTAAAGGAATTCTGTTCAGTTAAATCAATGTGACATGTCAGTCTCAAACTGTAATTTCAATGTGTAATCAGAGGAAAGATGGGTCTGAGCTGCAGAACTCTGATCTGATGCTTGAACCATCTCATTATGTTTGTGTTCAAAAAGTTTTTGCTTTGGGACTGTTCATCTTTTAAAATGGTGCCTAAATGATCTGATGTATGCTTTTCTTTTGCATTTAAAAAAAAAACAGATCTTGTAAAAGTGTTCCTTCTTCTTACAGCATCCGAAGAATCGGAAAGTGACATCTACATGCGATTCATGAAGTCTAACAAGTGTTATGACATAGTTCCAACAAGTTCTAAGCTTGTTGTTTTTGACACTACGTTACAAGTAAGTGCTTAAAACTACATTTTGTTGCAGTTCAGTTGCCTTTTAAATTACCCACATAGCTATCATCCTTGAATGCTGTGTGAAATTGATTTCTCTTTAGAGAAAACTGTTTTTGAGATGCTTTTTGGATCCAAGAACTGGTAATATGTTTTTGAAAGTGTGTACATCTGTATAGGAGGGAACTTCCATATTTTACTTTGAGTCAATAGTTAGCGTAGCCTTCAAATGGACATGGAGCTTTACTGACTTTCCAACAGGGGCTAGGTAAATGAAATAGTTCTCAAAATATCAATATTTTATGATTATGCAGGAGTATGGATATTATGCAAATTATCAGAATGTTTTGAGCCTTGCCTTTTAAGATTAAATAATCCTCTGAATTAAATAAGTGTATAATTCCTTGGAGGTCCTACATTTTACCAGTAAATCATCAGCATATTTCATCTAGTTTAGACTTTTGGTTTTGTGTGCATGAAGAATGCAGTTGCCAAAAGCAGAAAGTACTAGAAGTTCAGTCCATTCTGGAAACATGAAGAATCATTTGTTCTGAAGTTAGGGGTACACAATTTGGTTCTTTCTAGATGCTCTTCAGATTTTGTTGGTTCTATTTGGAGTGATTTTTAAAAGAAGCAGCAAAAGGGGGCTATTAACTTTAGCCTGATTTTAAAAGACTGAGTTGAGATGAGACATGCTGTGCTCCTAGTGTCCCCTGAAAAGATAAATGATGCAGTGGTAACTGTTTTGGGTTTTTTTTTTTTTTTGTTTTGTTTTTTTTTTTTAATTTTAAGAAAATACCTCTTTCAGATTGTAGTATCTTCCTTGCATCAGAATGAATCTACAGGTTGGTTTATTTATTGCTTACTAAAAGAACAGGAGTACTTGTGGCACCTTAGAGACTAACAAATTTATTAGAGCATAAGCTTTCGTGGACTACAGCCCACTTCTTCGGATGCATACTGTAAGTCTAATTGCCCTTTTGTGGCTTTAAAATCGCAATTTCACTTTTTCTTAAAAAAAAATATATATATATATATATATATATATACACACACACACCAATCTGTGTTAGCCTCTAGAGGCTATATGTATCAATTTGATTTTACCTAGGGAATTTTGATAGACACAGTGGGAAATACAACAATCTAAAACTTATATTTCTGAGGGCTTGTCTAAACTAAAAAATTAAGTTGACGTACAACCACCACAGTAATTAAAGCAGTAGTTCACATCCACATTTGCTTCTTCTGTCAGTGGTGTGTATCCTCACCCAGAGTGATTCTACTATCTGAAATGGGGCACTGACAGCTGGAGCCTGGCAGCTGGCCCCCTGTTGCCACTGACAGCCCAAGTTTGTCAGCCAAGCACAGGCCCCAGATGTGAGCCTATGCCCGACAGCTGGGATTGTTAGCACCAGGGTTAGGGATGGGGCTCCAGCTAACAGGCAACGTAGTAACAGTGTCTACGTGGATGCTGTGTCACCCTAACTACATTGACATAAGGGCTACACCTCTCATGGAGGTGGAGTTGTCTGTGTGGCTGGGGACTCACTTTGGTGAAAGCAGCATTCAAGTGTAGACACTGACATAATTAGGTACACAGGAGAGACAAGATCAACTTGTGTTGATCTAACTCTGTAGTGTAGATCTAACTCAGTTGATGTAACCTTGTGCCTACTAATGTTAATGTCTTACTTGGAGTGTTTCAGTAAACCTCCAAGAACATTGTAGTTTCAACACAAATGCCTTAAATTTGTAAGTCTCTTATGTCTGATCACTATCTGTACAGTGACAGGTTTCAGAGTGGTAGCCGTGTTAGTCTGTGTGCTGTTGGGGGTCCCAGTAATAAATGTTGGTGACCGCCATTTTGCTAAAGAAAAGTAACTTTGTTAATGATGCTAGCAGCCTGAAAAGCCCAGTGTGAGAGACTGATTAATCAGTTGTCAAGCCATAGTGAAGTTTATTTGATTGGAAGAAAAACCTGAAGATTTCATAGAAATGAGTAAAAACATTTGTGGTGAGGTTAACAAACAAGTATATTCAGGTAAATAAGTGAATAATTGGAACGTAACTTAAAATTTTAATAAAAGTAAAGGAAATAAACAAGTACATCGGTCCGCCTATTTTGAGAGAGTTAATACCTCAGGACCTTAACATCATAGATCAGATCTTACACTTTATTGTTAATTTAAGACCAAACGCTGTGAGGGAGTCAGTGTTTCACAGCTCCCATTGAAGTCAGTGGGATTTGTGCATGCTTGACATCTTTACTGGATCTGGTCCTTATAGAAAATTGACTTATTTCTTCGGATTTTTAAAAAGTGGTATCTTGCCAAGCTCCTTGGTGCCTCTTCCATAGATTACCAGAATATATGTAACTCCCAAATATATTTTTGTAACTTGCTTGCAAAATTCACAAGTTCTGTAGTTAAGACTGTCTTGTCTTTTATGCAGTTTATATACCTTACACCAATGTAAATTAGAAGTGATCAATGGAATTATATTGGTCTGTAATAGATAAGGAAGATAAAAATCAGACCTTCATTAATATTTAGTGCTTTATTGTGCTGGTGAGTTACTCTGGAAGAATGTTTTTGAGTAGTTGCTGGATCTTCAATATCCTGCCCCTAGTAATCGGAGATGGCATTATTTTCAGTCAAGGCTAGATTTGAGAATGAATAGATTTCTGATTTGGTGATACAAATCATATCTTTAAGACCATCAGAAAACTGTAGTTGTTTTCATGGTTAACAATAAAATTGGTATACATTACATAGTAGTAAGCCTCACTACAGATTATAATACTTCAAAGGTAGATGGGAAGAAAACTCTTCAATACAAAAGGAGCAAGATTCAGTGAAATATAAAAGTACCCAAATATCCTGGAGGATCTTAAATTACATCTACACACTACATGCCACCACTAGTGATGAGTAGTATGTGTAGCTTCATGCCACAGTGAAAATCAGGATGTTTCCATGCTGTGGTGTGTAGCTGTGCATGTCAATGAAATGTTTTTCCCAGAGCGGCAGCAGCAGGGAAAGGCTTCATAAGCTCCCCGGGGCTGGAGCTTTTCACTGCAGTGAGGAAAGTTTCTGGTAGTGGGGAAAAGTGTGGCATGTAAGTACCGCAACTGATAGATGAACTTTCTGCCCTCTTGCACCTGACACTTGCCAGGATTTACATCTCCCCTAGGACAACAGCAGCAGAGTGTGGGAGAACCCTTGGAGCCCCGATGGTTTTATATCCCATGTGGAGCAAGGAATTCCCTGTCTTGGGGAGAGAAGAGGTGGCTGGATGGGTGTGTTTTTTAGATTTTAAAAATTCTGTTAAAAGAACCTTCACATTACAAAGTCATTAACTAAAAACTTACTAAATGACAGAATTAAGGTTAAGACAGCCTTAACTCAGCCCCCTTGCCACAGAACCCCTGCCTCATTCGGTGTATGACCCTAGGTCTTATTCAGTGCATACCATCCAAACTGTACATGCAAATGTATTAATTACATCTGGGTATTAGTGTGGTGCTGTCATCATAATCTCTGAGTATTTCACAAGTATTAATGTATTTATCTTCACAACACACATGTGAGATTGGATGGTGGTTTCATCCCCACTTTACAACAGAGGCACAGAAAATAAGGCCAGAATTGTCAAACTAATGGTGAGTGCCCAATATGAGAAACATAGGGTTTGTTTTTTGTTTTCCTTCCCCACTCCCCCCCCACAGTATTTATCACTGTTGCGGTAGGTTTTTTATTCATTTTTGTTTTTTGTTTATATTCAGAGCACAGCTCCCATTGATTTAATTTGCAACTATGAACACTCACCACTTTTGCAAATTCAACATCAGGTGTTTCAAGTTGGGTCCCAAAAAATGAGGAAAACACAATTAGTGCCCAATTATGAAAAATTTGGTTTGGATGAATTGCCCAGCATCACACACAAACTCTGTCTCAGAAGCAGGGATAGAATCTAGTTCTCATTCATCTTCCTTAGCCGTGATGCCATCTTTTCCCTTCCTGCAGTCCCCTGGCTCATTCCCACTGCATCCTGTGACTCTGGGCAGAGCTTGCCATTGCTGCTGAAGGAGGCTGTTGCTGAGTTTTTGTTGCTGCTAGGGAGCGGGGAGCATCATGGAGCACTCCCCCACTGCTGCTCCTGCTGACTGCCATCTGCTTGCTTGCCTGCCTGCCTGCCTCCACCAGCCTCCCCTGGGATTACTGCAGCAGAGAATCTGTCACAAGCACATGTGGGTGCACATGCACCTTGGACTTTCCCTGCAGAGGGCTGGTAGGCCTCCTCCACCTTCCTCTGCTTGTCAAGTTGGCTCCCTCCTCCCCACCTGGGGGAATTTTACTTCTGGGGGAATTCTGCGCCAAAAAATAAAAAAATTCTGCACGTAGTATTTTAAAACTCTGCTTATTTTATTTGTCAAAATAACACAGTATATCATGCAAGTTTCAATTATTTTGGTAACTTATTTCAAAATACCTGTCAGCAAGCATGTCTCTAACAATATAGACAACAAAATAAGATTCAGAAATGGCTTTTTTGACTGATTCTTTACTAGGCTATTCCTGCACCCCTCAGAAGGAGTGCAAAGGCTTAGGGGGAATCGGGTAACAGAGAAGCTGAGGGAGAGGGACATAATTGCTGGAAAGGAGCTGGGGAGAGGAGGGTTTGTTAGGGAGCTGGGGAACCTCCCTCATGCAGACCCTAGCCGACTCCTGGACTCTCTCATTGAGTCAAGCACATCTCCCCTGTCTCTGTGTAGCCCTGCACCCTACTCCCATTCAGCCCCTGGCTCAATGCTGCCACCTCCCCCCCGAGCTCCTGAGTCCACACCCCAGTCTGTCCTTCCCATGCCTCCTCACCTGGCTCTGCTGTGAGGAACACAGCCTCTCTGCTGGCCGGCTGCCCTCTCTTCTGGCACCACAGCAGCCCTTGGTGGGCAAAAGGTGTAACTGCAGCACCTCTCCAGCAGAATCTATAGTATGTGGAGAAAAATTGGTGTGGCACATAAATTGTGTCCATGTACAGTGGTGCAGAACTCTTCCCCCAAGAGTATGATTTGTTATGTTTCCCCGTCCATCCAGGGCCCTCCCTTCATACTCTGTTACCTGCCCTGTCCAGATGCTTCCCCTGCAATGTTTGGTGGTACACCTACTCAGCCCCAGCCCCGCTTTTGCTGTTTGTTCCCTGTCCTACCCAGCCTTGCTTGCCCTGCATACCTGCACTCTCCCAGTGCTTGCGATTCCTCCGCACCATTTTGTTTAATTTCCTATTCACTGCATCTCTTCAGACAGCTGCCTTTCACTCAGTGCAGCCAGAGAAGCTGGTGCCCACATAACACTACCTATTGTGCCCTATGTCCTCTTTGCTTTATTTCATTAACCTCCAATTTTTGTTTGCACTCTTCTCCCCCATGTGCAGGGTAGGAGAAAGGAGTGGTTAGCCTCCATTTTTCCCTGCCCCTAGCCTTCCCTTTGTCATTTCACTCCTCCTTCCAGTGGCTGTTCCCATCACCTGTACTTGATTGCAGACCCTGATTGGCCACTGTGACATTCCCCAGGATGCAATCTGAACTGCTGTGTCCCCTTAGCTCTCCAGTTTGTGATGCCTTTTACACTGCTTTTCTGATGAACAGTGACCTCTCCAGGCTCTGCTCTCACACAGCCACTAGCATGTAAAATCATTCCAAGCTGAATACATGACTGCTATGCCCAGCCATCCATGAATTACATACAGGGTGACATCTGCATATTCCTTGTCCCCCAGAAATGTGCTTCTTGTTCTGTCCAGCACTCTACTGAACAGTGCAAGCTCATAATAAGTCTGTCATTGTAATAAAGGGAAATGATTATATGCACCAGTCCTGTTGACCTGAGTAGAGATTCCCGAAACACTTCAACCAAAATACACTGGTTTAAATAAAACAAAACAAGTTTATTAGCTAGAGAAAGATTTTAAGTGATTACAAATGGTAAGGCATAGAAATCAGAATTGGTTACAAAAGAAATAAAAGGTTAAACACACAAGCTAAATCCTAAACTTTACCAAGGCTAATAGGTTTAAATTAAAAGCAAAAAAGGAGTTTTTCAAATCAAATTTTACAGCAGTTTGTACTGGCTGGAAAACCTCCAGACCGGGACCACTCCCCCAGTTTAATGATGCTGCTTTTATCTTTCAAGCAATCTAGCTGCCTTAAGTAGAGAAGGAGGGGAAAAGGTGAGGTGGAGGTCATTATCTCTTATTTTTATATCCTCCTTCGCTGTTTGAGGATTACCCCCCACCAGTGTACAGACAAACAGTCCCCTGTGTAAGTGAGCTTTGAAGTGTTTCTAGGAGGAAATGTAAATTCTTTATTTACACTTCCCAGTTGCTGAACAATGGCTGCTTAGATAAGTGATAGCCCACTTGACTTTGTTGATACCTGTCTGGGGTTGCCAGTACAGTAACTCCTCACTTAACGTTGTAGTTATGTTCCTGAAAAATGCGACTTTAAGCAAAATGATGTTAAGCAACTCCAATTTCCCCATAAGAATTAATGGAAATGAGGGGGGTAGGTTCCAGGGAAATTTTTTTCACCAGCCAAAAGACATACATATATACACACACTTTTTTAAACAAACAATTTAATTCTGGTACACAGTGATGATGATGATTGTGAAGCTTTGTTGAGGTGAAGGAGTCAGAGGGTATGTCTACACTTACCGGAGGGTCCGGCGGCAGGCAATCGATGTTCTGGGATCGATTTATCGCGTCTGGTTTAGATGTGATGGATCGATCCCGGAAGTGCTCGCCGTCGACGCCGGTACTCCAGCTCGGCGAGAGGAGTACGCGGCATCGACGGGGGAGCCTCCCTCCCGCGTCTGGACCCACAGTAAGTTCGGACTAAGGTACTTTGAATTCAGCTACGTTATTAACATAGCTGAATTTGCGTACCTTAGTCCGAAGTGGGGGGTTAGTGAGGACCAGGCCAGAGAGTGGGATATTTCCCTTACTGCTAAATGATGAACTAGCAATTGGCTGAGCCCTCAAGGGTTAACTTTCTCTCTACACAATGCAGCGGGAATGGAGGGAGATGTGCGCATTTCCCTTAAGTATGCTGCCTTGTTAGTTAGATCAGCTTGCTGAGACGCAGCTGCTGCAAGCTCCCTCCATCCTGAGTCCTGGTCTGTCCCCCCTGTTCTATGGAAGATGGGGTAAGCGGGGTGCAGGAGAGGGGGACACCCTGATATTAGCCCCCTCCCTTCCTTTCCTTCCCCCCCACACAGCAAGTAGGAGTCTCAGGGAGCAGCTCCAAGGCAGAGGGCAGGAGCAGCATATGGCAGTTGGGGGAGGGACACAGCTGAAGTGCAGGCAGCTGCTGCACAGGGAACTTAGGGGGCTGCCGGTCCACCCTGGTTCCAAGCCCCCACCAGCTAGCTGCAACGGGCTGCTCTTCCTGCAAACAGTAGACAAAGCAAGCGGCTGCCAGATGACGTTAGAAGGGAGCATTACACAACTTTAGACGAGCATGTTCCCTAATTGATCAGCAACGAAACATCCCAGTTAACGTTGACTTTAAGTGAGGCGTTACTGTATGTCTTTGTCACTGAAAAATTGGTTTGTGGGTGTTACCCAGACTTACAGCATTTTTCAGTAACAGTCATACAGTAGAATCTCATAACTTCACATATAATGTTGATGCACCCATTTCAACAGGATAATAATATTCAGCAGATTGAGTTTTTAAATGATACCTCACAAGGCATACTTTGTACAAAATATATCCTAACCATATAAAAGTGGCAAACATGGGATACAGGGTGTCATAGCCACATGCAAGGCTTCTGCTCCAGTGGTTTCACCCAGGTGGAGGAAAAGGGGGGATGGAGACTGAGGGGGACCCCCCAAACCACCATTGCTGCCCTACCTCCATTTTCTCCCCCATCTGTCCCTGTGGCAATCACCACCAACATCGGTGCCAGTGCCATCAGCGCTCACACTGGAGCAGTAGCAGATGGCCTAGGGAGAGATTCCTCTGCCAAAACTCCTGCCACCATCCAGGGAGCACCATTGCCAGCAGAAAGGGTAAGAGCCTCATCTGGAAGGCGTCTTCCGTGGTGATGGCTTCAACTGCTGCAGCCAGTTGGCCATGGCTCCCCCTCCTCCTGCTGTCCCTTCCACCAGCTCTGGGGGTATGGCACCACCTACTGCCCAGTTGCTATCTGCCACAGCCCATCTACCTGCCACTTCCAGTAGCAGCGGTGTCGGGGACCCCTTCTCTATCTTGACAAGGCAAAGCATCCATTGCCTTCTGGTGACTGCCTTGCTCCACACCAAAACTTAGTGTGAGCTTTGTCATGGATGATGGGGCACTCTGCCATTGTGGCAGCCTTTAAGAGCTGTGGGAAAGTTGTCGTCGTCTTAATGTCAGAGGCTGCCTCCCAGGAAATGTGTGGAGAAAGGCATCTCACTGGGACAACCTCTTTCTCCCCCATGAATCCCAGGAGGACCTGGGCACATGGGTGGTGCTCATCTCTGCCCTGCCCTTCCTCCCAATGCTCCTCTTCTGCTTCCCCTCACCAACTTGGGGAAGCTGGTCTCCAACATCAGTCCTCTCCCACTAGGCTGTAAGGACCACCCTCCCTCCTCCTTTGCATCCTCTTGTTCTGCTGGCAAGTCACCATCCAGCTGCTGGCAGCATTGTGTAGTGTGGAGAGCCTGGAGGGGGGCTTTCTGATACTTTACCAGGGAAGCATGTACCAGATCCTCTGCTCTCTGGGGAGGCTTGGTGCTTCCTTTGTTGGGCTTCGGGACACCCCTGGAGGGACTGTCCATTGACCCAACAAGAAGGGATGTTGGGTGCCCTTGATGCTTGGGGGGGTGCTGGCTCTGCTACTGTCGGCAGTCCTACCCACTCAGCTCCCCCCTCCTCCTCCAACACCAGCTGACAATCCCGCTTGAGAGTTTGGGGCAGCTCCCTGTCACACCCATATCAAGTGGGGTCCTGCAGGGATCAGTTCTGGGTCCGGTTCTGTACAATATATTCAGTGATTTAGATAATAGCATAGAGAGTACACTTATAAAGTTTGCGGATAATACCAAGCTGGGAGGGGTTGCAAGTGCTTTGGGGGATAGGATTAAAATTCAAAATGATCTGGGATGGGAAATGACTGTTTAGGAAGGAGTACTGCAGAAAGGGATCTGGGGGTCATAGTGGATCACAAGCTAAATATGAGTCAACAGTGTAACACTTGCAGAAAAAAAAAAAAAAAACTCATTCTTCGATGTATTAGCAGGAGGGTTGTAAGCAAGACACAAGAAGTAATTCTTCCACTCTACTCCGCGCTGATTAGGTCTCAATTGGAGTATCATGTCCAGTTCTGGGTACCATATTTCAGGAAAGATGTGGACAAATTGGAGAAAGTCCAAAGAAGAGCAAGAAAAATGATTAAAGGTCTAGAAAACATGACCTATCAGGGAAGCTTGAAAAAATTGGTTTTGTTTAGACTGAAGAGGAGAAGACTGAGGGGGGACATAACAGTTTTCAAGTACATAAAAAATAAGCAAATTGTTACAAGGAGGAGGGAGGAAAAAAATTTTCTCGTTAACCTCTGAGGATAGGACAAGAAGCAGTAGGGTTAAATTGCAGCAAGGGCAGTTTAGGTTGTACATTAGGAAAAACTTCCTGTCAGGATAGTTAAGCACTGGAATAAATTGTTTTGGAATCTCCATCATTGGAGATATTTTAAGAGCAGGTTAAACAAACACCTGTCAGGGATGGTCTAGATAATACTTAGTCCAGCCATGAGTGCAGGGGACTGGACTAGATGACCTCTCAAGATCCCTTCCAGTCCTACAATTCTATGATTCTGTGACATTGGAGAGCCCCGGAGAGGGCCTGTCTCGGGAAAGCGCTCCTCCATCTATTCCCCTATCTCTGCATCCCCCCCCCCCACCCCAATACTATTGCCCTTTTCCCCCTGGACTCACCCCCACGGCCAGCCCTCCAATGATACCACCACAGAGGGCTGTGTACTAGTAAAGGAGAATAATTTGTTCCAGTGCTTTGCTACCCGTATAATTAGGAAATTTTTCCTAATGTCTAACCTAAATCTCCCTTGCTGCAATTTAAGCCAATGACGACTTGTCCTGTCCTCAGTGAACATAGAGAGCAATTTATCACCTTCCTCTTTATAACAACTTTTTATGTACTTGAAGACTGTTTTATTATGTTCCCCCATAAGCTTCTCCTCTCGACTAAACAAACCTAACTTTCTCACTCTTTCCTCATAGCTAAGGCCCTACCAAATTCACAGTCCATTCTGGTCAACTTCACTGTCATAGGATTTTAAATATCATAAATTTCATGATTTCAGTTAATTAAATCTGAAATTTCACAGTATTGTAATAGTAAGGGGTTCTGACCCAAAATGGAGTAGTAGGAGGTTACAAAGTTATTGTAGGGGGATTGTGATATTCCCACCCTTACTTGTGCTCTGCTGCTGGCGACGGCACTGCCTTCAGAACTGGGTGGCTGGAGAGTGACAGGTGCTAACCAGGAGTCCAGCTCAGAAGGCAGTGCCACCGCCAGCAACAGCACAGAAGTAAGGTTGGCATGGCATGGTATGGTATTGCCACCCTTACTTCTGTGCTGCTGCTGGCGGGGCGCTGCCTTTGGAAGTAGGTGCTTGGCCAGCAGCTGCCGCTCTCCAGCCACCCGTCTCTGTAGGCAGTGCAGAAGTAAGGGTGGCAATACCACGACCCCACCTACAATAACTTTGTAACTCCCCCCCCCCCCCCCCCCCACACACACACAGTGATCTCCATTTGTGTTAGGATCCCCAGTTTGAGAAACACTGACTCTCCTCGGTGAAATCTGTCTAGTATAGGGTAAAAGTACCAGATTTCACGGTCCTTGATGCATTTTTCTCGGCTGTAAATTTGATAGGGCCCTACTCAGAAGTCATTTTCTAGACCTTTAATCATATTTGTTACTCTCCTCTGGATTTTCTCCAATTTGTCCACATCTTTCCTGAAATGTGGTGACCAGAACTGGACACAGTACTCCAGTTGAGGACTAATCAGCACAGAGTAGAGTGGAAGAAGTACTTCTCAAATCTTGTTTACAATACTCCTACTAATACACCCTAGAACTGCAGTTCTCAAACTGTGGGTTGGGACCCTAAAGTGGGTTGTGACCCCATTAATATGGGGGCTGCCTTAGACTTGCTGGGCCAAAGCCGAAACCCAAGCTCCACTGCGCGGGGCTGAAGCCCGAGCTCCAACCCCAGCCTCTGGTTACAGGTCCCCTGCCTGGGGCTGAAGCCCTGGGTGCTTTGGCCCCCTGCCTGGGGCAGTGGGGTCAGGCTTTGACTTTGGTCCCACCACTTAGGGTAGCAGGGCTCAGGTAGGCTCATGCTTTGTTCCCCCCTCGTGGGGTTGTGTAGTAAATTTTGTTAGAAGGGGGTTGCGGTGCAATGAAGTTTGAGAACCCCTGCCCTAGAATGATGTTCAGGGTTTTTATTTATTTATATATTTTTGCAGTAGTATTACATTGTTGACTTTTGCGATCCATTATAACCCCCAGATCCTTTTCTGCAGTACTCCTTCCTAGGCAGTCATTTCCCATTTTGTATTTGTGCAATTTATTGTTCCTTCTGAAGTGGTGTACTTTGCATTTGTCATTATTGAATTCCATCCTGTTTGTTTCAGACCATTTCTCCGGTTTGTCAAGATCATTTTGAATTCTAATCCTGTCCTTGAAAGCGCTTACAACCCCTTCCAGTTTGGTATCATCCACAAATTTTAAGTGTACTTTCTGTGCTTTTATCTAAATAATTTATGAAGATATTTAATAGAACCAGACCTAGAACAGATCCCCATGGAGCCCACTTGATATGCCCTTCTACCTTGACTGTGAACCATTGATAACTACTGTCTGAGAATGGTATTCCAACAAGGTGATTATCCACTTTGTTGTCGGTTCATCTAGGCTATATTTCTCTAGTTCACTTATGAGAAGGTCATGTGAGACAGCATCAAAAGCCTTACTAAAGTAGAGATTTATCACATTTGCTTCCCCTGCATCCAGAAGGCTTGTTACCCTGTTACCATCTTTCTTAATCTAAACTTAAGGTTATTAATGAAACACAACAATAAAAATTTGAGAAACTCACTTTGTGCTATGCTACAAGCAAAGCAGAGAACAAAATGTGGGCATAACAGCCAGGTGAGGGCTCAGAAATTTAAAGGGCATTGGCAACAAATTCTTATCCTGAATTCTTCCTCTCCTCCACCCCCCCCCCCCGCCCGCCCTTTTGCCCTTCGGCATTGTAGGCATTAAAAGTTTTCCTTTGTTTATTACTTTGCAGGGAGACTCAGTGAGTCCTCTCACAACTATAAGTGCAGATTAATGGGCGCAAACTAGTTTCTTTCTCTACCTGAGTATTTAAATCACAGAGGCACCAACTCTGCTGAGAAGAATTTCCAAAATACTTTCAAAGGAATATGGATATAAATTTGAATAACTTAATGTAATATAAAAACAACAAAGAGTCTGGTGGCACCTTAAAGACTAACAGATTTATTTGGGCATAAGCTTTCGTGAGTAAAAACCTCACTTCTTCGGATGCATAGAGTGAAAGCATCCGAAGAAGTGAGGTTTTTACTCACGAAAGCTTATGCCCAAATAAATCTGTTAGTCTTTAAGGTGCCACCAGACTCTTTGTTGTTTTTGTAGATACAGACTAACACGGCTACCCCCTGATACTTAATGTAATATATACGGGTTAAAATTTCAACAAATTATAGTGCTCTATTCTAGTTCTACCAGTTGGTTTACTTGTCTCCAGTGGTGTTGGCATCACAAAAAATGCTATTTTACACTAGATTTTTGCTGCTTCAAAAATTTGTTGGAGAACTCTGATCTGTTCATTTCTCTGCTTCATAAACATTTTCTTTACCATTGACCCATATTTTTTTCCCATATTGGAGTGAGCAGTTTACATACATTTCCTGTCACAACCATGCCGTCGCTCATGGAGGGGGTGGGGGTGTGTGTGTGTGGTTTTTGTTTGTTTGTTTTTAAGTATGTACATGGTTATTTAAGGCTAGATTTTGCCTGGCCTTTGATGTAGGTGCCCCTTACTCACTACTTGTGTGCCCTGCATGCGGACCAGATGGAATAACAGCCCCAGCACTGTTCGGCAGTAGAGAATGCTCAATACCCCAGAGGAGGGGAAAGGACAAATATATACTTATTGTACCAGCCAGCAATTTGCACCTTTACAGTGATGTAGTAGCATATGCACAGCCAGTGCATGCCCTGGAGTTCTGAGAGGCGTTATCCCATGGGGCTATACAGCTGTGTGCAGCCTTGTGCTATGGTCTGTGATTGAAAGACACAATCTAACCCATTAAAGTTATTGATGCTTTACTAAAATTATCTTATACTTTTTTTGCCCAACTTTTGCTCAAGATATTGAAGTTAAATTTTTGAACGTGGCCAGTATTGAAGTACAGTACTTACAAAATCATTATGGTATTATATAAACAAAACCACCTTTAAGGATCAACAGAATATGGAGAGGGCGAGGGAACTTCTGGATAATTGAATGACTAACTAAATGGATCCTGTCATCTCTTTATCCTTCGGTTAAATATGGGCCAGGTTGGTAGTGGACCAAAACAAGTCATTTTAAAAAGTTGGATTTTGCCAACAGTTACTGCACATGAATAACTAAGATACCATTGTTCTCGCCCTATACTAATAACACTGGTCTACATTTTTTGAGAAGTCGTCTGCTTCAGAGATAAAATGTGCTCTTTATTATGTATTTTGATGTGCTGAATTCAAATATGACAATTAAAACAACTGATTGGCTACCGTTTCTAAGATATTTAAGTTTTTACATTTTATGTCTATGTATATTGTGTAGATAGCATAGTTTTAATCATAAATTGTAAATTTATGATTAGGTCTTTTCATGTGTTTATGGTTGCTTTACATGATAATATTTCACCTGTCCTGTTTATGTAACCCTTTAAAAATCAGCAAAAGGGTTATAAATAAAATTTATTATGAAACAAAAGGCAAAAAACTATTATGTACATAGTTTAGTCGTATTCAGCGTCTACTCGGCGCTTCTTGGCTTGTCTCTTGTATTCATTAAATGGAGCATCTCTTGTCACTGTCCAGCAATAGACTGCAAGCATTGATGGGCTCCATTTACCCTGATAGCATTTCTCCATTGTTGCAATGTCCTGGTGAAATCGCTCGCCGTGCTCATCGCTCACTGCTCCGCAGTTCGGTGGAAGAAAATCTAGATGAGAGTGCAAAAAATGTCTCTTTAGTGACATGTTGCAACCAAGGCTTTTGTATGCCTTGAGGAGGTTTTCCACCAACAACCTGTAGTTGTCTGCCTTGTTGTTTCCGAGAAAATTTATTGCCACTAACTGGAAGGCTTTCCATGCCGTCTTTTCCTTACCACCCAGTGCACGGTCAAATGCATCATCTCGAAGAAGTTCACGAATCTGAGGACCAACAAAGACACCTTCCTTTATCTTAGCTTCACTTAACCTTGGAAATTTTCCACGGAGGTACTTGAAAGCTGCTTGTGTTTTGTCAATGGCCTTGACAAAGTTCTTCATCAGACCCAGCTTGATGTGTAAGGGTGGTAACAAAATCTTCCTTGATTCAACAAGTGGTGGATGCTGAACACTTTTTTCCTCCCAGGCTCCAATGACTGTCGGAGTGGCCAATCTTTCTTGATGTAGTGGGAATCTCTTGTACGACTATCCCATTCATAGAGAAAACAGCAGTACTTTGTGTATCCAGTCTGCAGACCAAGCAAGAGAGCAACAACCTTCAAAGCTGCCACTGATGTTGGTCATAGTTTATGCACCTCAAAAGTTGTTCCATGTTGTCATAGGTTTCCTTCATATGGACTGCATGACCAACTGGAATTGATGGCAAAACATTGCCATTATGCAGTAAAACAGCTTTAAGACTCGTCTTCGATGAATCAATGAACAGTCTCCACTCATCTGGATCGTGAACGATGTTGAGGGCTGCCATCACACCATCGATGTTGTTGCAGGCTACAAGATCACCCTCCATGAAGAAGAATGGGACAAGATCTTTTTGACGGTCACAGAACATGGAAACCCTAACATCACCTGCCAGGAGATTCCACTGCTGTAGTCTGGAGCCCAACAGCTCTGCCTTACTCTTGGGTAGTTCCAAATCCCTGACAAGGTCAATCAGTTCACCTTGTGTTATGAGGTGTGGTTCAGAGGAGGAGGATGGGAGAAAATGTGGGTCCTGTGACACTGATGGTTCAGGACCAGAAGTTTCATCCTCTTCCTCTTCTGACTCAAGTGAGAATGATTCTGGTGCATCAGGAACCGGCAGTCCTTCTCTGTGGGGTATTGGGAGTATAGCTGATGGAATGTTTGGATAATGCACAGTCCACTTTTTCTTCTTTGACACACCTTTCCCAACTGGAGGCACCATGCAGAAGTAACAATTGCTGGTATGATCTGTTGGCTCTCTCCAAATCATTGGCACTGCAAAAGGCATAGATTTCCTTTTCCTGTTCAACCACTGGCGAAGATTTGTTGCACAAGTGTTGCAGCATATGTGTGGGGCCCACCTCTTGTTCTGATCTCCAATTTTGCAGCCAAAATAAAGGTGATAGGCTTTCTTAACCATAATGGTTATACTGCGCTTTTGTGATGCAAAAGTCAGTTCACCACAAACATAGCAGAAGTTATCTGCACTGTTCACACAAGTACGAGGCATCTCTGCTCACTTTGACTAAACAGAAATGTGTCCCTTTGCAAAATCAAACACTGACAAATAAGAGAGCACGACACTGTATGATTTCTAGAGCTGATATAGGGCAATTTGTTCAGCAGAGTGATGTAAGCTTCGTTATGATTGCATCATCCATGACTTCTAGGAATAACATGATGCAATTCATATCATGTATGACGCAATACCAGCTTCAGATTGCATCATTCATTGTTTTGCCTAAAAAGCAAGTACTGTCCAAACCCCGTCATAAATTTATTCATAGATCCAGTCAAAGATGTATTTTAGTCATTTCTGGTTTAAATTGAGATCCCTTCCCTTTATAATTCACTTATCCTCCGCCATTCCCAAGTCCAGGGTCGTATATACTGACCCAATAGCATATCTTGAAAACTAGAGCCAATCAACAATTTTAAGCATAATTTTCGTTCTCAGTGACCCAGAATTAGTAAAGTTTGACTACATTTATTTCAGAAGCATTTTGGCTGGAGAGCAGTGTAATAAGAACTAACTCTGGTATCTGTTGGTAACTTTTGATGGTGATCAGAGTTTCAAATGAGCTTATCTGTTTGCAGTTCATGGTATGTTGGTAGGAATATCACAAACCTCTATAATTGGCATAAATTGGCACCTGTATGATCATTTCTGCAGAAGTCATTGATTGTATGAACATAAACATAGGTTTGAACAATGTAGCAGCTTGCAGTCCTGCTGCTTGAACTTTATCTGGTCAGCAGACAAATGTATCACTCAGTCCCCTCCATGTTAGACAGTCTTCACAGAGGGTCATTCCCCATCTTCATAGCAATTGGGGCAGACTGGATCTTTGGTCTGAGCCTAGCTTTAGGATCACTCCCTCAAGAAGAACTCGCCAGAATTTTCTGCCTCTAAGTGGCACACAAGACAGATTACAGGTCTTCTTTGGAGCAGAGAAAGCAGGAAAGTGTTGGTTGTTTGTTTGAAGCCTCCTTAGACTCAGGGAAAGGTAAGATCTCTCCAACCTCCCAAAGCAACCCTCAGGAAGAAATTCCTACTCCTGGCCAGCACGTAGGCAAGATCCATGTTGAGATGACTGAGACGGCCACAAAGCATTCCCCCTTTCCACAAGTTGTTTTACCTGCAAGGCTTTGACTGCCATGAAAGGTGCCAACTCCTGTGACTTCTTGAAGTCACCAGTGAGTCACTTTTCTCTGGTGGCTCTGGCTCATTCCTCATTCAGTGAAGTTGACCCCCTTAGCCTGAACTCAGCATCAGGAAGCATCATTGGGTGAAATGAGTCAGATTCCCTTCCCTGTATGATGGGCCTATCTCCTCTCCCCTTCCAGCCCCTGGGGTCCCACAGGAGGTCATAAATTGTCTATTTTCTTTAGGGAGACTTGCCTGCAGACGGTCCTTTCAATCTTCCTGGTAAATCACTTTTGCCCCCTCACAGGGGGTTTGGCCCAGTACTGGTGAAGGATATTGCTCAAATTATCTCTTAAAAGAGCAACATAAAGTCTTAAAATCTATTATGAGAGAGTCTCCCCTCTAGATCCTCTAAAGTGCAGGAGACCTCTCTAAAGCTGAGGTGGTCTGCAATGCTATTACAGGGCCTTTCATCCACACTGTCTCAAACACTGTAGAGTCAGCATCCTCAACCCCAGTGATGCAGGTTTGGTAGAGAAGGGCCTTAAGGAACAGGAGGCCTCAGTAGTCCTTAATTTCCATTTCAATAATACAGTAAAAGTTGTGTTATCCGGCACTTTACCAGCCGGAAAGGTCTAGAAACCGGCATTTCTGATATCCATTAAAAGTCCGGTTGGCGTGGGGTCGGCAAGCTCCCTACCTGGCTCCGTGTGGCTCCCCAGAAGAGGCGACATGTCCCTGCTGCTCCTAGGCTGAGGAACAGCCACAGGGGCTCCAGGCATTGCCCCGTCCCGAGCACTGGCTCTGCAGCTCCCATTAATCGGGAACCGTGGCCAATGGTAGCTGCGGGCGCGGCGCCTCCGGGCAGGGGCGGCACCTGCGGGCGGGGGCAGCATGCAGAGCTGCCTGGCCGCGCCTCCGCCTTGGAGCAGCAGGGACACGTCGCCACTTTCAGGGAGCCGCCTGAGGGGAGCCCCGCCCAGATCTGGCACCACAAAGCCCCTCTCATGCCTGAACCCCCTGCCCTGAGCCCCTCCCGCATCCAAACTCCCTCCCAGAGCCCGCATCCCCTCCCATGCCTCAGCCCAGAGCCCTCACCCAAACTCCCTCCCTCTTAGTTAACTGGAATTTTTGACTTACCTGCACTCCCCATTTATCCAACATGCCAGATAACAAAGTTTTTACTGAACATGGTTGAATTGTCCCTCCCTGGCGATGGTGGGGATGGCTTATTGCTTTCTGCATTGCACTGCATGGAGGGGATTGAGAAAGTGAAAGTTTTGCCTTACCTATGAACATTCATTCTAGGACTCCATGTCAGATAGTTTGGCCCATGTAGGGATTGCATAGGGTTGTTTTGTCTGACTATTGCTCACTTGTTAAGTGATTTGAAGGGGAAGGATGGTGTTCCTCCAGGAAGCCCCAAAATTTCATGTCAAGGCTCTGCTGAAAATTATTTGAGTTAAATAGCTCTCTTATATAGTTAGTATTTTTCAGCTTTGGAAGCTGTCCTGAAGAGTTATTCCTGAGGGGTGATCCTAAACCCAGACTCAGAACAAAGATTTAGTCTGCCTCCAGAGAATGCCCCACTATGAGGACTCTGACATGGAGTGTCCTTGAATGAAAATTCACAGATAAGACAGAATTTTCCCTTTCTCCAGTTTCACGTGTCTGTATGTGAGTTGATTTCTCTGCTCTGTGTTCTCCCCAAGGACTTATTTTTTTACCCCTTCTAATACTCATCAAACTCTGTCCTTCTGATTTTTGTTGGCTCTTCTCTGAAGGGGTGACCATTTCTTGCCCTCAAAGAATGCTTCTGTTGAGGAGGGAGGAATTTCTCATCTGTTGTCTTTATCAGATAATACTCATGAAGGATTTTGTCTAACATTCAATAACTTTTTAAAAAATGCAACCATCTGATCCATGTAATCCATGTCCACAAATTTCACAGGATTATTTTTATTTTAAAGACAGCATTTATAACCTGTGACTTTGAAACTGAGATAAGAAAATTATTTTAAGTAGGAGGGAGAATGTGTGCCCCATGATTATCTTGCAGCAAAACTCACTAACTTGTTGGACAACTTAATCAGATGAAGCTGAGTTCTCTTTTTTTCTTTTTAAGAAACTTGTATAATCATTCAAGAGCTCAAAAATTGACAGGAACAGGAGTGGAAATGAGACTTCTGTTCCGTTTCTACCTTTTCTCATGCAAATGTTGCTACTAAGAAAGTTCAACTAACTACTTTTCAGGTGACTCAATATAGTCTTTCTAAAGACATTACAATCTCTGTCAAACTATATTCTTGAGCTGGTAGTCTGAGACCTCTCTTACATTATCACAGATGGGTTTTTTTGTTTTTGTTTTTTTAAAGTCCAGTCTGTTTGTGTATCACCTTAAGTGTATGACATAAAACTGATGAAAGAAGCAAATTTAAGGTAAAGTGTGGACATACTTTTCCAGCCACACCTATTATTTGTGTATCAGAGACTGTCATGTAAAAGACACAACAGCATAATATAAAAATCTTTCTTGTTTTTAGTCAGCATTTAACTATTTAAAAAAACATATTTTATTTTTAAACACAAACTATCCACTGATTAAAGAACAGGAGTACTTGTGGCACCTTAGAGACTAACAAAATTATTAGCGCATACGCTTTCGTGGGCTACAGCCCACTTCTTCGGATGCACACACACACACACAGAGAGAGAGCATGAACAGGTAGGAGTTGTCTTACCAATTCTGAGAGGCCAATTAAGTAAGAGAGAAAAAACTTTTGAAGTGATAATCATGATAGCCCAGTACAGACAGTTTGGTAAGAAGTGTGAGAGTACTTCAAAAACAGACTCCAACGAGAGACTGCTGAGCTGGAATTGATATGCAAACTAGATACAGTCAACTCAGGATTGAATAAGGACTGGGAATGGCTGAGCCATTACAAACATAGAATCTATCTCCCCTTGTAAGTATTCTCACACTTCTTATCGAACTGTACTGGGCTAGCTTGATTATCACTTAAAGAGTTTTTTTCTCTTACTTAATTGGCCTCTCAGAATTGGTAAGACAACTCCCATCTGTTCATGCTCTCTGTATGTGTGTATATATATCTCCTCAATATATGTTCCACTCTATATGCATCCGAAGAAGAGGGCTGTAGCCCACGAAAGCATATGCTCTAATAAATGTTAGTCTCTAAGGTGCCGCAAGTACTCCTGTTCTTTTTGTGGATACAGACTAACACGGCTGCTACTCTGAAATCTATCCACTGATTAACTGCATTCTTACCAGTGATTCTACATATACTATCTTGTTGGTTTCTTCTAATATGATGGCGTAATGTCAATAAGGTTTTGTTTGGTTGCTTTTTCTTCTGGCAGGTAAAGAAGGCTTTCTTTGCCTTGGTGGCAAATGGTGTTCGAGCAGCTCCACTGTGGGAGAGTAAAAAACAGAGTTTTGTAGGTAAGGAGAGCTGGTGTTTTTCAGCGGGGAGTTAATGTGGGGTTGCGGGGTTGTGGTAGAGAAAGGAGCCAATGCTGGCTGTGTTGTGTTGGATATCCTGGAAATGCATCTGGTGGTGAGTTTTCTTACTCCTCCAGCAGGTTGAAGTGTTGCTAATTCCTGTGACTTTTTCGTGAGTCTCTCAAAACGTGGTGATTTTTTTTCTTCTTAGAGCTTCAGCTGCTGAACTCAGGTAGCCACATGAGAATCTCCACTTTTATTTAAAAATAAAAGTAACGTTCCAGATCTCATGGGTTGCAGACAAGAACTTGAAGACATGAACCACAAGGGCTCAAAAAAACAGGACACACACTTTTTGAAATTTCATGATTTTGATGGGCCTGACTCATGACTTTTTAGAGCACTTGGGTTTGGAAATATTAGGTAAGCCTGACCAGTGCGATGTGGGGCCCCAACTGGTTGGTTGCTTTATCTTATGTTTACCATTCCAGCGGTTGGGAATTGGAGGGTGTAGCATGAGACCTCAAAGGCAGAATACTGAGGCAGGGACTTTCAGAGGCACCTAAGGGAGTTAGGAACCCAACTGCCAATGGATTTCAGTGGGAACTGGACACCTAATTCCCTTAGACTCTTCTGAAAATGCCAGCCTAAAAATCTAGCTGGTTTTCAGGGCACCTTTCAAATCCCTTTCATTTACAATTTAAATATATAAATATTCTCAGCAAAAAATAGCCTTTAAAAATCTTACTTGTCAGTTATTGTAAATCATCTCAAGAGATGTAGCCTGGGTAATGCTAGTTGTCCATTCTGAAGGAGTAGTGTTTCACCAACGTTTTAAGATTCTCTTTTCCAGTCTTAACTAATATACATAAAGGCTGACTAGCCCAATGAAAATGTTCTTCAAATTGGAAGCATTGTTTACTATACATACAGCTGGGCCAGCCATAAAGTCTACCACCTTACCTACTTCTCTACTTAACTTCTTCACTGTCATCACTTTCCAATATGCATGCGTGACTGCACAGTAACATGGTGGTGATCTCCTCAAGGCTTTGATGTACATAGGAAAAAAATGTAGCGTTAAGCCCAACTACTTATTTGCTTCAGAGTCTACTATAGATAAAGTAAAACTCCCAAATTTGTGTATTACAGGTAACATGTAAAGAAACAAATTGGATTTATGTTCTTGTGTTGCTTTGTGGTGAATAAAGAATGCCTAAAAGGTCTCTTTACCCCCATAAAAAGACACAATCCAATTTTTTCCCTTTAAATTAATTTACTTCACTGTCTTATTTTAATATCCTAGTAAGCTGTTCAGAATACATGTATATCTCAAACTGTGTTCTGTATGGATTGCAGAGCAAAAAAGCATTAAACACAGAACTACTGTGGAATGCTATAACTTAGGTTCATCCTGAGAGGGCGAGAAATTCATTTGGCTCCTTATATTGCTATTTAGAAGCCATAGCCGCTTTCTTTAACACTTCTCTAATTTTGGAATATAGCATTATGTCAATATCACGTTTGAAAAACAGTATCATAGTGACAGTTATAAATACTTTCTGTGTAACCTGACGTGTAGATTGAGAGGTTTTTGGAAATAGATTATAAAGATACTTTATAAAGAACTTAATATTTCAAAGCCATGGGAAGCACTAGTAATTTTATGAAGGACTGTGTGCCTTGATCAATGCTGAATTTTGATTTCGGCTCATCTCAGATTTCTGGTCAATTAAAGTTGACTTCTAGAAATTGACATTTTCCCCCTGAACGCTTGTTCATATGCCTTTCAGAAGTTCAGCTGTAGGAGTAGTAATCAGTCAGGTGGAATGATATTTGCTCAGTTTGTAGGACTTCAGTAAAATAAAAAAACATTGTTTTTGATAACTTGGAATTACTGATGGAAATTGCATTATTCTATATACCTAAGGATATGATGGACTGTCACTTAGCCTTTTAAATTCTAACTGGATATCTTTCCAGAAAATATGCTATAGTTCAAACAGAAGTTGTGATCTTGCTGCAGCAATTATTGAGTGATGTTGTTTGGCCTGTGTTATACAGGAAGTCAGACTGGCTGACCATAATCTCTTCTGGTCTTAATATCTATGAATCTGCCTACTGCTTGTATTTTCTTTAAGTGAATGTTGGACTCACAAAAGAGACTAGTGGTGGACCTGAGTCCCAAACTGCATAACTGGATTTTGAAACCTTTTATCTTCTCCTCCCCCCCAAAAAACCACAGGGGGGTGGGAGGCAATCCTAGTTCAGGGTTTTGTTTGACCTAAAACTGTTAGAGAAAAGGGCCAGCTGCAATATCTGGATCCAGGGGTTTGGTTCCAACATCTACCAATACAGAGTCTATTCTTTCTGTTATAGTCTATTGTGTCAGCGCTAACTTGGAGAATTTAGTATGCACGCTTTTCAAATGATTGGCTGTTTATAAAACTCAAAGTGTTGTGTTCAATTACTCCACAATGTGAACTACACCAGCTTAGAAGTAAATATTTTAAAAAACATAAAAACATACTTAAGATAATTTTAAGATGCCTTTTCTAAATGCTGTTATATTTTTTCCACTTGTTACAGGAATGTTAACAATTACAGATTTCATTAATATACTGCATAGATACTATAAGTCTCCAATGGTAAGTACCATATCAGGCTTTAATTGTATTATTAACAACCATAGCATGCATAAATGCAAATCAAAAGCATTGAAAATTTATTAAAATTTGTACAGCCTTTAGGAGCTTAACTTGCTATAGAAATGCTTTATTGTGCTTTTGAGAGAAAAGGATGGCTTTGTGGTCAAAGCACTGGACTGGGACTCTGGTTAAATTTCCAGCTCTGCCACAGACTTGCTGTGATCTTGGGCAAATTGCTTAGCCCCTCTCTGCCTCTGTTTCCCATCTGTAAAGGTGGGTAACATTTCTTTCCCATTTGCCTTTTCTAGTTATACTCTTCGAGGCCTGGACTATCTTGTGTTATGTGTGTATGGTGCCTGCCACAGGGGGGCCATCATCTTGGCTGGATCTAGATACAGAATCTTGGTTGGTTTTGAACTTTAGGCACTATTATAATCCTACTACTACTAAGACATCTTTTTTTTTTTCTTTTCTTTTGGCGTAAAAGGTCTAATTAAACCTCAGTGTAAAATAGTGATTCTACGTAAAAGTGATTTAGTGTGAAAAGTACTTAGAAAAAATATTTGACCATAGTTGTTTAGAGTTTTATTGTACATTTGATTCAAAATAAGAAATTTGCACATGTTGAATCACATACAACATTATTCAGGTGGACAAAAAAAAGGGAGATTGGTGGGAGTGATGAGTTCTATAGATCGCACACTGATGAGAAAGGTGCCTGAGAGGCTCTGTGTTCAGGGCTAGCCCTGCCTCTCCAGCTCTGACAGTCATGTCATGAAGGAGGAGGGCTTTAAAGAGGAGGAAACTGCAATTAGCTAGGGGGAGAGGTCACCCTGAGCAGGAAACAGCTGTAGCAACTCCTGAAGCCATAGGTGGAATTCCCATCTAGGAGATCTCCTCCCCCAACCCTATGGGGAGTGCAGTGAACTGCCTGGGTAAGCCTGACAGAGTGAGCCCAATTCAGCTACCCAGCCAGAAGAACTACTAGAAAACCGCTACTCAAATAGCCCTGAAGTAAATAAGTATTGCTGGCCTTTTCCTCCGTGAGTTGGCTCTGGGAAGAAGTTAATCTTGGGTGCATTGAAACATTTATTTTCCTTTTGATCCCCCATCAGCAGAGACATAAGAAGCCCTGCAAAAGTGGGATCCCCTCGTGCAAGGATTAAAAACTGAGACCTATACATAAGCCACCCACTATAGATAACTGGGCATGGCCAGCGTCTCCCACCATCTGGAAGGAAAACCTAAGGGGACTTTTTTTACAGGGGGAATCAACTAAAATGGAGCAAGTAATTAAGGAAATCATCTGCAAACACTTGGAAGGTGGTAAGGTGATAGGGAACAGCCAGCATGGATTTGTGAAGAACAAATCATGTCAAACCAATCTGATAGCTTTCTTTGATAGGGTAACGAGTCTTGCGGATAAGGGTGAAGCTGTGGATGTGGTATACCTAGACTTTAGTAAGGCATTTGATACGGTCTCGCATGATATTCTTATCGATAAACTAGGCAAATACAATTTAGATGGGGCTACTATAAGGTGGGTGCATAAGTGGCTGGATAACCGTACTCAGAGAGTTGTTATTAATGGTACCCAATCCTGCTGGAAAGGCATAATGAGTGGGGTACCGCAGGGGTCTGTTTTGGGACCAGCTCTGTTCAATATCTTCATCAACGACTTAGATATTGGCATAGAAAGTACGCTTATTAAGTTTGCGGATGATACCAAACTGGGAGGGATTGCAACTGCTTTGGAGGACAGGGTCATAATTCAAAATGATCTGGACAAATTGGAGAAATGGTCCGAGGTAAACCGGATGAAGTTTAACAAAGACAAATGCAAAGTGCTCCACTTAGGAAGAAAAAATCAGTTTCACACATACAGAATGGGAAGAGACTGTCTAGGAAGGAGTACGGCGGAAAGGGATCTAGGGGTTATAGTGGACCACAAGCTAAATATGAGTCAAAAGTGTGATGCTGTTGCAAAAAAAGCAAACATGATTCTGGGATGTATTAACAGGTGTGTTGTGAGCAAGACACGAGAAGTCATTCTTCCACTCTACTCTGCTCTGGTTAAGCCTGAGCTGGAGTATTGTGTCCAGTTCTGGGCACCGCATTTTAAAAAAGATGTGGAGAAATTGGAAAGGGTCCAGAGAAGAGCAACAAGAATGATTAAAGGTCTTGAGAACATGACCTATGAAGGAAGGCTGAAAGAATTGGGTTTGTTTAGTTTGGAAAAGAGAAGACTGAGAGGGGACATGATAGCAGTTTTCAGGTATTTAAAAGGGTGTCATAAGGAGGAGGGAGAAAACTTGTTCACCTTAGCCTCTAAGGATAGAACCAGAAACAATGGGTTTAAACTGCAGCAAGGGAGGTCTAGGTTGGACATTAGGAAAAAGTTCCTAACTGTCAGGGTGGTTAAACACTGGAATAAATTGCCTAGGGAGGTTGTGGAATCTCCATCTCTGGAGATATTTAAGAGTAGGTTAGATAAATGTCTATCAGGGATGGTCTAGACTGTATTTGGTCCTGCCATGCGGGCAGGGGACTGGACTCGATGACCTCTCAAGGTCCCTTCCAGTCCTAGAATCTATGAAAAAAGCAAAAACTTGTTTTGTTTTGTTTTAAATTAAATTACTTGAAAAACTTGTCCTACACTTTAAATAAATAAATAAATAAATAAATGGTGAAGTCATTTGTTGCAAGCAGCTTGCAGCCCTCAGAGACCAAGTACAGGCTCCTGAGACCAGAGGAGCTGAGCTAGAAGAGCGAAGGGAGACAAATGTACATAGACGAGACTTTCTGAAACACAGTACAGTGGTCCCACCTTCAGTCTGATAGCCTCTGAGCTGTTGAGGAGGAGAACATCAAGCTGGAGCGGAGGGAAATGCTCCCATAGTTGGGACCCTTCTTCCGGATGATGTCATAGTATCCTCTCACACTAAGGGTACCTCTCAAGGTGCAAGGACCCCTGTTATTAGGAAGAAATAGGTAATAGTAATGGAGGATTCAGTTATTAGAGATAGTTGAGTTTATGGTGACTGGAAGAAGTACATGGTAAATTGCCTGCCAGATGCAAAGGTCGCAGACCTCTTGAGATATCTAGACAAACTGGCGTGCAGTGCTGGAGAGGAGCCAATGATCATGATATACATAGGTATCAATGCCATAGGGAAAGGTAGGAGAGAGGTCCTGGAGGCCAATTTTAGGTTGCTAGGTAAGAGATTGAAGTCCAGGACCTTCCTGGCAGCATTCTCTGAAATACTTGTGGTTCCATGCCTAGGGCCATTTAGACAGGCAGAACTGCAGGGTCTCAATGTGTGGATGACACAATGGTATTTGCAGCAGGGATTTAGGTTTATTAGGAACTGGGGGAAATTTTTGGAAAGGAGGAGCTTACACAGGAAGGATGGACTCCGCCTAAACCAAAATGGAACTAGATTGCTGGCATGTAAAGCATGTAAAATTAAAAAGGACTTAGAGGAGTCTTTAAACTAAGGGCTGGGGGAAAGCAGACAGATGTAGAGGAGCACACGGATCAGACAGAAACAGCCCTTAGAATATCCTCTAATAAATCCTCTCCTATCTACCTAGTCTAGTAAAGAGGAGAGGATAGAAGTTGATAAAGTATAGGTAGGAACTGAAGAGAAACAGTCAAATGAAAAAAAGTCCCATTACATTACATCACATGAAAGCAGACAACTAATATGGACAAATTTTATAAGTGCTTTATATACAAATGCAAGAAGTCTAAATACTAAAATAGGTGAATTTGAGTGCCTGGTATTAAATGAGGATATTGGTGTAATAGGCACAGAAATTTGGTAGAACAATTATAATCAATGGGATTGGTAATACCACGGTACAAAATATATAAGAACGACCTAAAAGGTCGCACTGGTGGGGGAGTTGCATTATATGTGAAAGAAAGCATTGAGTCAAATAAGGTAAAAATCTTAAATGAATCAAACAATACCATAGAATCTCTATTGATAGAAATTCCATGCTTGAATATTAAGAGTATAGCAGTAGAAATATACTACCGACCACCTGACCAGAATGGTGTCGGTGATTGTGAAATGCTCAGGGTGATTAAAGAGACTACAAAAACAGAAGCCTGAATAAGAAAGGGGGATTTCAGTTGTCCCCATATTGATTGGGAACATGTCACCTCAGGATGGGATGCAGAGAGAAAATTTCTAGACACTATTTATGACTGCTTCATGGAGCAGCTAGTCCTGAAACTCACCAAGGGAGGGGCAATTCTTGATTTAGTCCTAAGTGGCACACAGGATCTGGTCCAAGAGGTGAATGTAGCTGAAGCACTCAATAATAGCAACCATGATGTAAATAAAAGTAACATCCTTGTAGAGGAGTGTACCAGAGAAACCCACCACAGTAAGCATTTAATTTCAGAAAGGGGAAGTACATAAAAATGAGGAGGCTAGAAATGGAAATTAAAAGGAACAGTCACAAGAATGAAAGGCCTGCAACCTGTACCATAAGAGAGGCTCAAACTATATGTATACCCCAAATAAAAAAAGCAGGAAGAGGACCAAAAAAAGTCTCCACAGCTAAACAATAGCGTAAAAGGCAGTTAAATGTCAAAAGACATCTTCTAAAAATTGGAAGTCAGATCCTACTGAGGAAAATAGAAAGGAACATAAACTCTGGCAAATCAAGTGTAAAAGTATAGTTAGGCATGCCAAAAAAGAATTTGAAGAGCAATTAGCAAATGACACACAAACTCTCTGCAAATTTTTTTAAAGTTTATCGTAAGCAGGAAGCCTGCCAAACAATAGTGGCATTACTGGATGACCAAGGTGCTAAAGCAGCACTCAAGAAAGACAGTGCTGTTGTGTAAAAGCTAAATGAATTCTTGGCATCAGTCTTCACTGCAGAAGATGTGAAGGTGATTCTCAAACCTGAGCCATTCTTTTTAGGTGACAGATTTGAGGAACTGTCCCAGATTGAGGTGTCAGTAGAGGAGGTTTTGGACTAAATTGATAAACTGAACAGAAAAGTCACTAGGACCAGATGGTAGTCACCCAAAAGTTCTTAAGGAACTCATGAAATTGAAAAACTGCTAATTGTGGTATGTAACCTATTGCTTAAATCAGCCTCTGTACCAGTTGACTAGCAGATAACTAATATAACAAGGATTTTTTGTTTTAAAGGTGCCAGAGGTGATCCTGGCAATTACAGGCCAGTAAGTCTGACTTCAGTACCAAGTAAATCAGTTGAAACTATAGTAAAGAACAGAATTATCAGACATATAGATGGACACGATATGTTGGGGAAGAGTCAACACTGCTTTTGTAAAGGGAAATCATGCCTTACCAATCTATTATAATTATTTGAGGGAATCAACAAGTATGTGGTTAAGTGTGATCCAGTAGATACAGTGTACTTGGACTTTCAGAAAGCCTTTGACAAGGTCTTCATCAAAGGCTCTTAAGCAAAGTAGGAGTCATGGGATAAGAGGGAAGGATATCTCCTCCATCAGTAACTGGTTAAAAAATAGGAACCAAAAGGTAGGAATAAAGCATGTTTTCACAGTGGAGAGATGTAAATAGCAAGGTCCCTCAAGGATTTGTATTGGGACCAGTGCTGTTCAATGTATTCATAAATGATCTGGAAAAATGGATAAATAGTGAGGTGGCAAAGTTTGCAGATGATAAAAATTACTCAAGCTAGGTAAGTCCAAAGCTGACTGGAAAGAGTTACAAAGGGATCTCACAACACCGGGTGACTGGGCAACAAAATGGCAGGTGAAATTCAGTGTTGATAAATACAAAGTAATCCATATTGGAAAATATAGTCCCAACTATACAAAATGATGGAGTCTAAATTAGCCATTACCACTCAAGAAAGAGATCTTGAAATCATTATGGATATTTCTCTGAAAACATCTGCTCGGTGAGCAGTGACAATCAAAAAAGCTAACAATGTTAGGAACCATTAGGAAAGGGATAAATAATAAGACAGTAAATACTACAATGCCACTATATACATTCATGGTATGCCAACACCTTGAGTACTATGTGTAGTTCTGGTTGCCACATCTCACAAAAATATATTAGAATTGAAAAAGTATGGAGAAAGGCAACAAAAAAGATTAGGGGTATGGAGTAGCTTCCATATGAGGAGTGGTTTTAAAAATTGGGACTGTTCATCTTGGAAAAGAGATGACTAAGGGGGAATATGGCGGAAGTCTATAAAATCATGTATGATGTGGAGAAAGTGAATAAGGAAGTATTATTTAGCCCTTCACATAACACAAGAACCAGGGGTCACCTAATGAGATTAATAGGCAGCAGGTTTTGAACTAACATAAGGAAGTACTTCTTCATACAAGTCACAGTCAACCTGTAGAACTCATTGCCAAGGGCTGTTGTGACGGCCAGAAGTATAACTGGCTTCAAAAAAAAATTAGGCAAGTTTATGGAGAATATGTCTATTAATGGCTATTTAGCAAGATAATCAGGACACAACCCCATGCTCTGGATGTCCCTAAACCTCTGCCAGATTCTGGAAGTCGATGACAGGGCAGGTATCACTTGATAATTGCCCTGTTCTGTTCATTCCCTCTGAAATATCTGGCGCTGGCCATTGTTGGAAGACAGGATAGTAGACTAGATGGAACATTGATCTGAACAGGTATAGCCAATACACAAGATGCTCTTTAGCTCATAGCTATTTCATAGAGCTCAAAGAATACACTAAAAGGAGTGTATACACTGAGAGCTTCTGTTTGCCTGGTAAAGAGACATAGATACATGAAAATTCACTAATACAGCTTTATGTGTATTATTTATCATGTAACCATGGTAACTGAGTTACATGTGTGCTGATGTCTGTTGTGTTTATGGTAGAACTCAGCCAAAGTAACTTGAACCAATCGGTTCCAGACATTCAGTTTGACTGGAGCTAGCTATGTTTTAAAACTCCCATTAGCTATCTTGTTTACATATACACTCATGTGCTTGACTTTTTCTTGCTGCTGCTGGGTCCCAATTGTCCAAATTAATTATTAGCTTACTTTAAAAAAAAACAACCTCCCACATTTTTGTCTTGTTACAAAATAACAAGGAATAATTGGGTAAAATCACAATTGAAGTATGTTTTGCAAAACTGGTCAACCCACTTCCATTTTGCAGTTAACACAAGGCATTTTATTTACTGTATTGGCTGCAAGGAGTTTGACACAAGGTACTGTCACCATTTTAAAAAACTAACAACTAGAATTTTTCTTGGTGACTTACAGTAGAACAACAATTTGGAGGGACTGTACATTGAGAAGTAGTAGTTTCCATATTGTAATATTAATTCTCAGCTTTTGGTAATACCAGTTTATCTTTGCATAGAGTATATTATCTGAGAGCCAAATTCTGCTCCCCTTACTTAAATTATGTAGCACCCTATTCCACAAGTAGTCCCATAGACTAGACTTAAAATGGAGCTACTTGCATAGTAAGGGGCTAGTCAACCAGAGTAAAGGTGGCAGAATTTGGTCCTAAATGGCTAGTACAGAGTCTCCTACAAAATGAGTAGGAATATTTGTAAAATCTCTGTATATTTTACTATTGTGGTGCTCCTGTTCTAGTAAAAATAAAATCTTAATGTATTTTTCTTAAACAACTGTAAACCAGTCTTTAAAATTAATAACACCACTTAGGACCAGATTGTGCAACCGTTATTCTTACTGGTTTGCACTTGCACAAGTTAACCCATTGAAGTCAATGGGACTACTTATGTAGCAAGGTATGACTCAAGATAAGTAAGGGTTACAGAATCTGCCTCTAAATTAATGATTTTTCTTTATGTAGCAGTTGAATGCAAATCCAGTGTAACTGTAAATTTAAATTAAAATACTCTGAATTCTCTTAATTTTGTGAAGCTGGAATTACTTCACTGCTTTGAATTAAGCTCCACAATCTTAAAATCATTGTGGTTTGTATATTTGTAAGGGCAATAAAAACCTCTTCTGCTGCTGAATTAATGCAACAAGTGAATTACATACATTCCACTTGAATTTTCTCCGAAGCCCAACATGTGCCACTGTGCAACTATTGGATAACCTCTTTAAACCATTTATGGGGAAAGTTAGGGGAGCTTTTTACCTCAAATAAATGCATTTCTATTTTGCATAAAGGCATCAAAACACCATTGCCAAGGGATTTGTAGAAAGTTCAAGACTTTTGCATTGCCACAAACATTCCTATAATTTCTCAAAGCATTCCTACCATCTGCTGCAACTGTCAACAAAAGTCAAACTATATTCTGAATCCTGAGCCAGGTTTTAATGCTTTAGGAATATTCTCTTCAAAATGTGGTCATAATAACAGGTGTAACTTCATCTCATCAGCCTTTAACAAGATTTCTGATGGCTTAGCTAGACTGAATCAAGCTGAAATATCTCACCTGTTTTGCTGTTTGCAAGTACTCTGAAAACCAGTTTGTTTTACTAGGGTTACCATATTTTGTGCCTCCAAATGGAGGACACTCCCCGCGGCCCTGGCCCCGCCCCCAGCCCCGCCCCAACTCCGCCCCCTCCCAAAGTCTCCACCCCCTCCCCTGCTTCCCGCGAACATTTAATTCGCGGGAAGCCTGAAGCAGGTAAGGGGGGAGGAGGCGCGGTCCAGGCTGGCCCCAGCCTGGGTCGGCTCGGGCCCTGGGGTGCCGGCCCCGACCGACCACCCCCCGCGGGCCCGGCGCACCCCCCGGCTCCCAGCCCCGTGGGTCCGGTGCACCCCCCGGCTCCCAGCCCCGCGGGCCCGGCCCGGCCCGGCTCCCCGACCCGGCTCCGCGGGCCCGGACCGGCACCGTGCCCCTGGCCCGGCTCCCAGCCCCGCGGGCCCGGCGACCCGGCCCCGCGGGCCCGGCGCCCCGACCCCGGCCCGGCTCCCAGCCCCGCGGGCCCGGCGCACCGACCCCGGACCGGCACTGTGCCCCCGGCCCGGACCCCGGCCCCGCGCCCAGCCCGGCCCAGCACCATGCCCCCGGCCCCGGACAAAGAGGCCCCGGCCGAGCCTCCCGATTTTCCCGGACATGCCCGGCTTTTGGGGATTTCCCCCCGGACGGGGATTTGAGCCCCCAAAAGCCGGACATGTCCGGGAAAATCCGGACGTATGGTAACCCTAGTTTTACTTACATATATATCTTGCTTTTGTATTGCTTCTAGAAATGGTTCCTTTAGGTAATCTGTGTCAACTAGTCAGCATCTTCTGGCACATTTCAAGGGATGGCGATTGCAGGAATGATCATGTTTATGAGGGTGGCCCCTAGCAGTTTAGTGGTTTAATTTAGTAGATGAACTATCCTAATTTGCCCAATGCCTCTAAATACTAAAGTCTCAGAAATACCTGAAGATGACTCATGAGAGGGGTGAGGGCACCTTGGCCCAGAGTAGAGCCAGAGCCGTAGCTGTTATTGAGCCTCAAACTAACATGTCTAGACATGTCTAGGTTTTCTGAAGGTGGTAATCATGACTTAGCAATAATTGGTTCACAGACAAAGCTGCTAAAAGTATATTCAGGAAACTGTCAGTGAATTGCAGAAGGCCACTAACAACCTTGGGGAGGTCATATAATGATGTCTGGAGCCAGAGCTGCAGGAGGCTGCCATTTGAGCAACAAGAAATTGGGCAGTGTGACAGAGGCTGGGGAGGGCAAAAATGTGGTCTTCAGTAGGTTTTAATAATGAGAACAAAGCACCAGCTGTGGTTGAAAAATCATAACATTATCTTCATGCTTTCTCCTGTACAAGGGGAAATGAAGTCTTGTTACACTAATAAAATAATACCAACAGGATCTTATAAGGTAGATAAGGTAAAATGCCACATTTATTACAAATAGAGAGAGAGAGAAATCAGGATATGCAATTCAATATTATTTCATTACTATTCCTTATTCACACACACACTCATTCATACGAGTGTTGCAGAGTTGTTATAGTTACCAGCTTAGAGGTTGCTCGTGGCAGAGTACTGGCCAGGTAGCCTACACGCGAAGGTGAGCTGAGTCTTTGTCAGATGCGCATCTGATGCTCCTGGAGGGTGGTTGCAAAACCAGACTCAACATTTTCAGTTTTTAGAGTCTGTTCTTATAGGATTTTGTCCTTATACAAGTCTATGGGAATTGCTTCATCCTGCTGATGTTTGTTTGAGGTGATTATCAATCAGCAGGTGGCACATCCCTGATGTCTGAGTGTTATCTTGTTTTTCGGGTCTTCAGCCCTCCATGGGGGGGGGGGGGGGGACTTGGGTGGATTCCGGCCTGCCCTCCGGGGGGGTTATCTGTAGTCTGCCTATTCTTCGGCCAATTGAGACTGAAGTTGTAATTCTTAGGCTGGCACTTCCCTGACCATTCATTCTTTATCTAAATCAATTTATCCTTTATCTAAATCAAGCATCCATTCACATACATCCTCTATTTTAACATACATTTATCACTTATTACTTTACTATTTCTTAACTTCCAGTAACTCTCAGGATGTTGCAAATCTACTTAAACTTTAACATACATAGCAAACAAGTTATAAGCTGTGTTCTGTTTGGAAGAACAATTACAGTTGTTTTTGAGAACAGACTTTCTGTCTTAGGATGTGTTAACACAATTAGCAGTTTGGCCTTGCATGTTTCTCACAGAGAGGGAGGGACACAAAAATGGAAAAAGCGAGAGGCCTAAACTGTGGGGAATTCAATTGAATTTAATCTAACCCCTTGTCTCTCTCTTGGCCTCAGACTTGTGATACACATACACGTTATGGTTCTAATACAGAAATTCTCTGGTCCAACAGTCTTACAGAATAAAAATTCAGCCATGTCCCCAGTTATTCCTTTAGGGGTATAACAAGGCTACCTTCTCTGTCTTTTGGACCACCACCACACACAGTCTGGACGCTTTCTAAGATTATAAGCACCAGTGTTATTTATTAGGTCCCCTCCAACAGTTCATCAGTACAGCCTTGTGCAGCAATATATAAGTGCATATAGACTTGCCCCTTAGCCCACTTTCTGTCGAGGGAGAGGGAAAGATCCAGTATCCCCAGGCTCCTGTTAGCTTCCCCCTTGCACTTCCTTGCTATCTTTTAACTTTCCCCAGTTCATGGGTTCATTGTTATCATTAGCTTGTTAGCCTCCTGCCTAATTAAGTCATTGAGCACCCATCTCCCAATTAAGACGACTCCAGGGGCAATAGTTCATTAGCTCAGTAGAGTGCTGGGTCAGTATTGTCACAAAGAGGAAAAGGCATTTATCTCAGTTTTCAGAGGGGTCGGCGTGTTAGTCTGTATCAGCAAAAACAATGAGGAATCCTTGTGGCACCTTAGAGACTAACAAATTTATTTGGGTATAAGCTTTTGTGGGCTGAAACCCACTTCATCCACTGCATGGAGTGAAAAATACAGTAGGCAGGTATATATATTACAGCACGTGGAAAGATGGGAATTGTCTTACCAAGTGTGTGTGTGAGGGGGGGTCAGTGCTAACGAGGCCAATTCAATCAAGGTGAACAGGAGTACTTGTGGCACCTTAAAGACTAACAAATTTATTAGAGCATAAGCTTTCGTGGGCTACAACCTACTTCTTTGGATGCTATCAAGGTGGAAATGGGCTATTCCCAACGGTTGTCATTCGCACTTTTATCCTTCATTACTGGGTCTTTTCAATGACTTAATACAGATAAACACTGTTCATCAATCTTCCTTTAAAAGTGACCTGCAAGGAGTTTTTTTAAAACTGGGGGGCTTGTGCACTTTTTTCTAAGATACAATATGCTATAATCACTTGGTATATGTCTTTAAACCTAGTGCTGGGAAGTGTTGCTCTTGTTTACTGTGTGTTAGTGCCAGTAAGTTCTGCTCTTCACTGGGCCAGTATATTTCAAAAATTATGACCAACTTTGACTTTATGCAGTAGTGAATCTGCAGTAAAAAGTAAGGAAATAATTCAGATCTGAAAGTTATTGTTAAAACCTAACTTTCTTTTGCTTGGGATTGGACAATGTTTTAAGCATTATAGACTTTCATGTTTTCATTGTAGGTTCAGATCTATGAATTGGAGGAGCACAAGATTGAAACATGGAGGGGTGAGAACATTTCTATTAAGATCCATTGATGCCTGTTAAGGAAACTTAAAATTATCTCTGAAAATCGTTTTGGTTATTCATATACTTAAGCTGTCTCTTACTAAAATACTTGAATGAAAACAAGAAATATTTAGAGTTAGTCTGTTTGCTCACACTGCTTATTTATGCACTTGAAATAATAATCTTGTCTGTATTGGTGGTGATAATAAACTCTAGTGACTCTAGTCCTGTTTTCAGACTGACTTACAGAAGTCGTTTTTGTTTTAAAACACAAGTATCTTTTATAGGATGAGTAAATCTTAAACTAACTTGTTTGGATCTTGGTGGATTTATATACTGTACCTTCTCCCAATAACACCTTCACAATCAATATTACAGTATCCTGCTTTGAAAGCTCTTAGTGTTCACTTGACAGTCACATCATGAGCTATAACTAATCGTTGTGTGAGAGCTTGAGAAGGACTTTGTTTAACTTCATGTCACTTAATGAACTGTTCCTAAATATAAACGCTCTCCAACTGCCTACGGTTTTTAAAATCTCTCCTACTGTTTTAAACACAGTTTGTGGAATGTAGCTGTTGGTTGGTTGGTTTTTCCAGATTTATGTTAACAAATTGTGGTAGCAATTTCCAATATATTTTATAGTCATGAGCTAGTTACCTTTTAAAAATGACGACAACTTAGAAAAGAGAATTGTAAGCTAACATTTAATGATGTTGTATAGAGATGATTGTCATACAACATTTTATCATCACTTCATGCTGATTTAAAGGAGTTAAGCAAAACATTGAAAATCAAAAAGTTGATTAACTTTAAAATTGTCAACTTAGTCTTCTAAAAATCACCAGCTAAAAGTTCTTAGTGTTTGTTTCATATAAATCTAAATATAAAATCCACTCTTGATGCATGTGCACTCAAGATTAGCATGTTGGGGCCAGCTGACCCTGAGTTCCTCCTTACCACCCACCCAAGGCTGTGAGGAAGAGTGACACTGCTCATAGTTTCTCTTGCAAGCTTAAAAAAAATTGTGTAAATAGTTATCTTCTAAGTATAGGCCTTGGTATTTAGGATAGATAGGTTTTAATGGGCTTCTGTTCTAGGTAGCAGGGCTTTTTATTCCTGGTACCAAACTACAGCCCTTATGGTTGAGCAAAAATATCTGTGGTGCAAATATTGTCCATCTTGTGAGGTGGCTATGTCCCTCAATGATGGACATACAAGATGCCTGTTATGCCTGAGTGGGGGCATATTACTGATACATGGAATGTTTGTCAGTCATTTTCTAAACACACTAAAAAGGCAATAGAGACTCACCTAAAACTTTTATCTGCTGGACAAATCAATGAGACCTGCCTCTGATCCAGGTAAACGAAATTTACCCAGATCTGAGCAGTCTTCCTCCAGAAGTACCCAATAAGTGTGGACATTATGGCCAGCTTTAGAACTCCTTTTCTGAAGCATTCTTCTTCTGCTATTATTACCAAGTCCTCTTCAATGACTGATTTGGTAGGATACAGCACCACTCTTCTAAAGAGCATATATACAGGTGTTAGGAACCTGGCAAAAAGAAAAGGCATAAATCACCTCGGCCTTCCTGGTACAAAGCTGAAGCTGGGATCCTCTGTCACCTAAAAAGACTCCATACACTGGTACCAGATAAGGAGCACCCTCAAAGCAGTCTCTAATATACACTGCACGACACTGCCTTTGGGACGCCCAGTACTGACATCAAGGCTTTACTGTTCCTGTACCAGCGACTTCCTAACTTTCAGAATTGTTGCTCACCGTACCAACAGTCTTGAGACAGAGATTCACTGTATTTTGGCGGGGGGGGGGGGGAAGCAAGGGAAGAAGGGGGAATCTACTTTTGTCTGCCCTCCCTGAGTCACAGTTGTTAGCTTTGGTTGTGGACATTCCCTTATCTGTACACACCACTGACATTTCCTCAGTACCGAGTAGGTCTTCTGGATCATCTAAAGATTTTCCTAGATCAGGACCTGGGATGCCTGCCAAATCAGCTCCACTATTGGAAGAAAAGTGTTCTTTCTTATCCACTTCAGACCACACTGCGGAGGGTTCATTCACATGCTCCAAGATCTCTTATCTGACCCTTCTACATCCAATAAGAAGTCCAAGGCTCAAAATTTACCCTAGTAGATATAGGGGATATAAGGAGGGAACCTGGTACCTTCCCTGTGGCCCTCAACTCGTTTAGCTTATAGCTGTCATTTATGGCCATTGTGGGCACTATGGGGCTTCCATCACACCACAAAACCTTCCTCTGCCCTCTCCAGGGCCTATCTCCCTCCCTGAAGGTCCAACAGCGTTAGCAATCCCAGATGTCACTTGCTGATCCTCAACTATCACAAGTTTCTGATGAAAAAATCATCAGTAAGCTGAACTTGCCCCTGCTGCCATTTCATTGTCATCCCCTGACAAAGCTATGGTCCCATCTGCTCCATCACCCCAACAACTACAAGGCTTTTCAAGACCTTCTTTTGTCAGATGGCAGAGCCATTAGGCATTACAGCTGAGTAAGTGCAAGAGAAATTCCATAAACAGTTACACATCCTGTGCACCTGAATGCCCGACAGACTGTCTATGCCACTCAGTGAAGGACTCTTATAACCTGCACGGTGCTTATAGCAGACTCCTGCATCTGTTTCACTGAAATCTAAAAAAGGTAGAGAGAAGGTACCAGGACTATCCTCAGACACTGTGGCAAGATTGATGGTAACATCTATGACAATGAGGTGGAGGCATTTTGAATACAATCCTCACAGATTTTCAAAGAAATACAGACTGCTATAGGAAACCTCCTTTTTAAGGGTTATGATCTGTTTAGCAGAAAGTGAATGATGCGTTGTGCTCATCAAAGGACTCCCAGGCTACACTTGGGTTCTTGGGTCTATACACCCCACAACCCTGAAGAAAAGAAGCTTAGCAGCCCTATTTGAGGCAGGTACCTTCTGCCCCCCTTTTAGACTCTATACTAAAGACTGTAAGAACCACTGAGAAAGAAACAAAGAATACACAGATTACCTGCATTCTTCCTTAGGGGCAGCAGTGTTTGTTTGATGGTTAGCTGAGAGCTTCCCAAAATTACATACCTTTTCCCTATCTCATTTGGACAGAGTTTATTTTCTTTTTTGGGAAGCTTGGACCAATATTGCCTCATACTCTTGGATCCTGGAAATTGCAGAGGTTGGATATTAGGTTGCATTTTAGATGTTTCTAGTCCTCCATCCACAGTTCCCATCCCTTTTCAGTGATCCCTCTCAGAAGAGAATTACATCAGGAGATGTCCTACTTTGGGAGCAATAGAAGTGCCTCTTCAATAAAGGGGAGAAAGTTTTTATTCCTGTTCCTTTATCCTTGAACTGAAAAATAGGATGCTGCCCAGTTCTGAACTCAAGGAAACTCAGATTAATTCACGGAGACAAGTTCAAAATGGCTATCCATTCCTAGAGTCTGTACCTTCACAATATTGCCATGCTTTGATCCACTCAGCCCACACAAGCTCCTGAGATTCCTACTGGGGAGCTCACATTTCCAGTTCAGAGTCTTTCAATTTGGGTTATCAACAGCCCCAAAGGTTTTCACAGAAGGTTTGGATAAAATGGTAGCGTACTTAAGGAGACATAAAAGTTTGTTCCTGCCTGAATGACTGGCTTGTTTGGGGGAGCTCATGTCAACAGGTAAGATGTCATTCATCACATCCTACAACTCTTTGCCACCTTGTAACTCAAGATCAATAAGGAAAAGTCATCTTTGATGCTGACCCAGAAAATACAACTTATTGTGACACTGCTAAACTCCATGACAGGTAGGGTATACTTACCTCAGGCCAGATTGTCTAAGGTTGATAGTTCATGTGGCTTCATGCACATTGGTCATACCATGTACCAGACTTTACTTAAGCCACTTTTTCATACAATGAAAGTAAATGTGTGTCCTGAGCAAGCATCTTATCAATGTGCCAATTCATATTCCTTAAGCCCTAATATTTCCAGTTGATGGAAGAATCCCAATCATGTATGCAGAAGTATTCCATTTTCTCCACCTCTGTCCTCAGAAACAGTAGTGACAAACTCCTTCATCCTTAGCTGGGGAGCACATCTAGACAATATGAATCTCTGGGTTTGTGATCCTCAAAGGAGTCGTTTCTTCACAGAAATATATTAGAACTTGCAGCAATGTGTTTAGCTTGTGTAGTGTTTCTCTCTCTGATCCAAGGCAGAGTGCTGTAGCAAGTGAGAGACAAAACCACACCCAGCATTGTATATGAGCAGGCAAGGAGGAGCACAATCATCTTTCTTGTCAAGAATTAGTCAGCTTGTGGAATTGGTGCATCCATCATCAGATCACTCTGATAGTTGTTCACCTTCCAGGACTACAGAACACACTAGCCAGATCACATGAGCAGGCAGTTTTCAGAAAACCATGAGTAAGACTCTTTATAATTCAGTCTTTCACAGGTGGGGTTACCCACACATGAATTTACCACAAGCACAAACAGGAGATGTGCCACCTGTTGCTCTGAGGGGCCTGAACCTGGGACCACACTCAGACACAATCCTCATTTTGTGGATCCCAGGTCTGATGTGTGTGTGTATCCTCTGATATTGAGGGTTTTAAAGAAACTAAAACAAGAGTCTGCAGTAATGATCTTGATAGCATCAGCTTGGCCAGGCAATTCTGATACCTCATAAGATTTTAAATTCTGTCTCCTTTTAACATTGCCAATTAGTCCAGATGTAGTCTGTCTGTCTCTCCCCCCCCCCCCCCATACTGGCCTCTAGACCCAGCCTCTCTACGTCTCAGAGCCTGGATACTGGCTGGCTGATTATCATGGAAAGAGGCTTGTTCTTGAGTCTACAATTTCTCCCCAAAGTGGCTTCAGACTTCCTCTTATGCTATCAATGTTAGTCCCTAAACTACATTCCAACAGAGGTAAGCAAGACTCAACTCTTTAGGTGTATGGAGGGCGCTCTCATTTTATCTGTATAGAAAGGTCATCCAGGGTCTTACCTACATTTTTTTGTTGCCTTTGCAGAGAGAAAGATGAGCCAGGTCAATTCATCTTAAAGGCAATCTAAATTGATCTCAGATGGTATTACGATTTGTTACCAGTTAGCTAGTTTAGATTTTCTGGGTGACGTCAGGTCTACTGGCCAAAAGATCCGATCTCAATTGCATAGGGCATGTGTGCACCAAGAGTGGAAAAAAAAAATAGATGTGCTGTCTATATATATATATATATATATATAGACAGCACATCTAAGAACCACAGTTACTGTAAGCCTTCATCCAATGGATGAATCTTCTCTTCATGATGTTTTGTATTGCTATGACGACACCTAGTGGTGATACTCTTCTTTTCATTACTTTAATTCTTGTTTAAATAATTCCTATAGACCCCTTTGCTGATTGTCCCTTTAACTTCAGTGTAGAGGGCTCACTGTCAAAAGTACCCCTGCACATTTATTTAACTTTAAAAAAAATTCTAGATGTTTGTCTGATTGTGAGCCTTTGTAACTTCTTATCCATTTAATTTTATAGTGGGGAGTTGTTATACACATTATAGTAATTGTCCACTTCCTTGTAGCTAAAACGTTGACTTTTAAAAATGTTTCGTTTTTTTAATACAGAGCTTTATTTACAAGAAACTTTTAAGCCTTTAGTGAACATCTCCCCGGATGCAAGGTAAGTTTCTGTTGCTTGCTTTTAAATTGTGCTGATCATGGAATCAGTACTAGGGATTTCTTTATCTACGTTAAAGAGAAACAGGATTTTAATTTGTGAACTAGAGTAAGAAGAATGGAAAGACTCTTTGCATGTTTTTATTTAAGTGACTCAAAGAAAGAACGCTCAAAAATCAGCGTTGAGTCCAGTAGGATATCTTGTAGCATTGCAGCAATTTGTGAGTTTGCCACAAACCCCTTGTTTAATTCCCTTCAGTGCACTTGTCAGGAAGTGGATGGGGCCAATGACATGACTGCTTTTAACTTGTATACCTATCAGAGTGGAGAAAACAAATACTGTAGGGAAGATGATTCTTGCATACATCACTCCACGAATCCTAATTACCAAGGAAAATCATTTGTCTATAAGTGTTACTCTGATAAATACATGCTACTGATGCAAGAAGTGTTAATCAATGTACTAACTTTTTGGAGCTATGTCCTAAGCATTTGTTCCAACAGTCTGGGAAATGTCAGTACTTCAAGGGTTAACCTTACGTTAAAAATGAGTAATGTCTTGTCTCAAATGATTACAATTGATAATCAGTTATTTGTCTTGCAATCAAACTAACATTTTCCAGTTCCTACTGTGCTTCCAGCTTTCAAGAAGCGTAAGGCTATGTCTACACTAAGTTACACTACTCGACTTACTGCGGTGTCTACACCGCACTGGGTTGACGGAAGACACTCTCCGGTAGACTTCCCTTGCGCTTCTTGTTCGGGGCGGAGTGAGTCCGGGGGTCGACTGGAGAGCGATCTGCGGTCGATTTGGCTAGACCCGCTAAATCGATCCCCGATGCACTGATCGCCGGAGCGTTGATCCAGCTGTAGTATAGACATAGCCTAAGATGGTTCAACTATAACAGGGTTCAAAAAAGAGCTAGATAAGTTCATGGAGGATAGGTCCATCAACGGCTATTAACCAGGATGGACAGGGATGGTGTCTCAAGCCTCTGTTTGCCAGAAGCTGGGAATGGGTGACAGAATGGATCACTTGATGATTACCTGTTCTGTTAATTCCCTCTGGGGCACTTGGAATTGGCCACTGTCAGAAGACAGGATACTGGGCTGAATGAACCTTTGGTCTGACCCAGTATGGCCTTCTTATGTTCAGGGGATTGTTAATGTCATACACGCTCTCCTCTCTTGGTCACTATTTCAAATTCAATCAGAGTTACTGCCCTCTAACATTTTCCCCACCGCCCAATCATCTCTCAGTGGCATATGTTTAATCAGATGGTGATCTTGGCTCCATTTCTTGTGGACAAGTGTATAAATCCTGAAAGGCAATTGACAAATAATAATTTATAATACAAAATTGCCATTGCTGGATGTCTCCACGAACCAATGTTTGAAAGAGTGTACAGTGAAAGTGAACACTCTTCCCCCAATGTGATCCTTTCACCTGAGGATTGAGGTACATCCAGTGCAAAAGAGTTGGAATACTGTACACTGTCACTCTCTGTGTGTTTCTCTTTGAATAGAGGGCATTTGTTTTGAGTGCTATTAATTGGCTTTATTTTTGAAGTGACTATTGTCCTAATGAAAAACTTTAAATTGTGGAGAAATGTTGCTTCTTCTAACCTCTCTGTAATAATAGTTCACTGTCCCTCAATATTTACTGATACTGAAGGTTTATTAAAATGTTGATGTATATCTGTGTGCATGTGGTTTGTCTTCAACAATAGTAAAAGTAAACTTGCTGATATTTTTTGCTATGCATAAATTCTGCAATTTCTCTAGGATTTTATGTGAAAATTAGGGTAGATAATCATTGGTCTTGTGTATTTTTTGTGATGCTCTTATGATGTCCGAGTACGTTTTGGAATTTTACGGTCAGAATTCACTAACAGATTTAATGATTTTTCCTCAGCCTTTTTGATGCTGTATATTCATTGATCAAAAACAAAATTCACAGATTGCCAGTTATTGATCCTGTCAGTGGGAATGCACTTTATATACTTACCCATAAAAGAATCCTCAAGTTCCTCCAGCTTTTTGTAAGTAGTTTAAAATTTACTTTGACTAACTGATTTTAAATAGAAGCCTATTACTGTTAATAATGTAAACCCTTCATTGGAATCTTTTCTTGATTAAACACTTTAATTTGAACATTTTTTGCTTGTAAGTGGCTTTGCATCTTTTCTTGACAGTAGAAAAGATATGATGGAAGGAAAGATGAAAAATGTTGTTGTTGTCTTCTTCCCCTCTCCCTTCTCCCTGCCCCCCAATTTAGAAAAAGTTGGTAGCTGACACAGACTGTCCTACATTCTATTGTTTTGCTGTCCTCTTTCCAGTAACAGTACTGCAAAAAATGTCCGGTTCTGCTCAAATTCCAGAGAGCCTGGAATTTCCTTAGGTTATTCTTGCAGCTTCTGTCATGGTGGTGAGAATGAAGCGAGAGAGAATTACTGTAGTTCATACTGTGTTCACAGAAGCCCTTATGAAATTTTAGAAGATTAGATAACCTAAGAACTAGGGGCCATCAAATGAAATTAATAGGCAGCAGGTTTAAAACAAATAAAACGAAGTATTTCTTCACACAACCTGTGGAACACCTTGCCAGAGGATGTTGTGAAGGCCAAGACTATAACAGGGCTCAAAAAAAGAACTAGATAAATTCATGGAGGATTCATCAATGTCTATTAGCCAGGATAGGCAGGGATGGTGTCCCTAGCCTCTGTTTGCCAGAAGCTGGGAATGGGCGACAGGATGGATCATTTGATGATTACCTGTTCCGTTCATTCCCTCTGAAGCCCCTGGCATTGGCCACTGTTGGAAGACAGGATACTGGGCTAGATGGACCTTGGTCTGACCCAGTATGGTTGTTTTTATGTTCTTAATGTTCTGAGCAGCCAGAGTAGGTAGTGTTTTGGATGGGAAAGCAGGTTTTGAACTAAGTACACAGTCCAGAATGATTACACTTTGTCTTTTTGTTGTTGTTGTTTTTGCTTTCAGTGGACTGAAAAAGGGAAAGATGCAGCTTAGGGTCAAATGCATATTATGTGTTGTCATTACATAAGCTTAGATAAATATACAGCTTCAGAATGTAAAAAGTTCACTTTCTAATCTTAATTCTGCACCCCTTTGATAGAATTGTTTTAGATCTGAACCTATTTTTCAGCTTAACTCAAACATACCATTAGATTGGTATGAAACTCTATGATAATGATCTGAACCTGTTTTTCAGCTTAACTCAAACATACTATTAGATTGGTATGAAACTCTATGATAATGATTTGAACTCTCTAGATAAAGCATTGAATGCTGACTTCTTCATGTAAAGTTCAATTATACGAGGGCACTTTAGCCATAAGACATCTATATGAGGAAAGAAACAGTTACTAACCTTTCTGTAACTGTTCTTCGAGATGTGTTGCACATGTCCATTCCAATGTAGGTGTGTGCACACCCCAAATACAGTTGCCAGAAATTTTTTCCCTAGTGGTATCTGTCAGGTTAGCTCTGGTGCCTGCTGGTGTCATGCACACAGTGCCAATATAAAGGGCCCTGCTGACCCTATGCCCCCTCAGTTCTTTCTTTCTCAGCTGATTCAGACAAGAGGGGAAGGGCGGCAGGTCTTGGAATGGACATATGCAATGCATCTCAAAGAACACGAGTTACAGAAAGGTTAGTAACGTTTTTTTCTTCTTTCAGTGCTTGTACGTGTCCATTCCAATATAGGCGACTCCCAAGCAGTTGTATAGGAGGTGGGCTCAGAGTTCATGAACTCAGCCAAACCTAGCACTGTTTCTGGTCTGCTGGGTGATGGCACAGGGCAGCAGTTCTCAAACTGTGGGTCGGGACCCCAAAGTGGGTCATGACCCTGTTTTAATGGGTTCACCAGGGCTGGCTTAGACTTGCTGGGGACAAAGACAAAGCTTGAGCTCCACTGTCTGGGGCTGAAGCCTGAAGGCTGTAGCCTTGGGCAGTAGGGCTGAGATTACAGGCCCCCTGCCTGGGGGTGAAGCCCTTGGGCTTCGGCTTTGTCCCCCACCCTGGGGCAATGGGGCTTTGCGCCCCGCCCCCCTCAGGGCAGCACAAGTCGGACAGGCTTAGGCCTGGTCCCCACTAACCCCCCACTTCGGACTAAGGTACCCAAATTCAGCTACGTTAATAACGTAGCTGAATTCGAAGTACCTTAGTCAGAACTTACCGCGGGTCCAGACGTGGCAGGGAGGCTCCTCCGTTGATGCCGCGTACTCCTCTCGCCAAGCTGGAGTACCGGCGTCGACAGCGAGCACTTCCGGGATCAATCCGGGATCGATTTATCGCGTCTAAACCAGACACGATAAATCGATCCCAGAACATCGATTGCCTGCCGCTGGACCCTCCGGTAAGTGTAGACGTACCCTTAGGCTTCAGTCCCCCCTCCTGGGGTCGTGTAGTAATTTTTTTTTTCCAGAAGGGGGTCATGGCGCAATGAAGTTTAAGAACTCCTGCCATAGTGAGTCAAGAATGTGTCATGAATGACCAGATTGTCACCCTGCAGATGTCCAGAATAGGGACTTGTGCTAGGAAAGCAGCCAAGGAGGCCTGCGATCTTGTGGAATGAGCGGTCAGGTTGGCTGGAAGCAGAACGCCCACCTGCTCATAACTTGTGCGAATACACAATGTGATCCAGGACAAGATTCTCTGAGCAGAGATAGGGAGACTCTGCTACCACTATGAATAGTTGAGCAGATCTACGGAACAGCTTGGTCCTTTGTATATAGAACAGGGCCCATCTAACATCTAGAGACTGTAGACGTTGCTCCTGTTCAAATGTGGTTTCGGGAAGAACACCGGTAGAAAGATTGGTTAACTGCAGTGAAACTGTGAAACCGCTTTCAGGAGGAAAGCTGGGTGCAGCTGCAGCTGCACCTTATCCTTAAAGAAAATCATATACAGGGGCTGTGACATGAGGGCACACATATACAAAATCCATCTGACCGAGGTGATGGCGACTAAAAAGGCCACTTTCCAGGAGAGGTGAACTAACAAGCACATTGCCAGTGGCTCAAACAGGGAACCCATAAGTCTTGATAAGATGAGGTTTAGGTCCCAGGGAGGAATGGGATCCCGAACCTGGGGGTACAACCTCTCTGTAAGGAAACACATAACTATCTCATGAGAGAAGGTAGACCAGTTGTCAATTGGGGGGATGGAAGGCCAAAATCAGTGCGAGGTGGACCTTGACCATAGAAATATCCAAACCTTGTTGTTTCAAATGTAATAAGTACTCAAAATAAGCTGCAAAGAGGAACGCAAAGGCAGAACTCCATGCTGGGAAGACCAGATGAAGAATAGCTTCCAATTTGCAACATAAGTCATCCTGGTGGAGGGCTTCCTACTGCCTAGTAGGACCTTATGGACCTTCCCCAGGCATACCTGCTCCTCCGGATTCAGCTACTGCACTTCCAGGCCATCAAATAGAAGGAGCTGAGGTTCGGATGGAGCAGCCGACCGTGGTCTTGGGAGATCAGATACGGATACAAAGGAAGCAGGAGTGGGTCCTTTATTGAGAGGCCTGACAAGGTGGCAAACCAGTGTTGTCTGAGCCATGCAGGTGCTATGAGAATGGCCAGGTCCCAGTCCTGTTTGGCCTTCATCAGACCCTTGTGCACTAGCAGAATAGGAGGAAAGGTATAGGTGATCTGTCCACAGTAGCAAGAAAGTGTCTGAGAGAACCCAGGCTGTGGCCTTGCAGGGAGCAGAACTGGTGGCATTTCCTTTTGATTCGGGTAGTGAACAGGTCTATCTGGGGAGTCCCCCATGGTTGGAAAATGACCCTCGTGACATCCGGCTGGAGGGATCATTCGTAGTGAGAGGAGAAAGCCCTGCTGAGGCGATCCACCAGCTGGTTCTGCGCTTCCATGAGGTGAGAAGCTTCAAGATGGATTGAATGCACTATGCAGAACTCCCACAGATGAATTGCTTCCTGACACAGAGGGGAAGAGCACGCTGCACCTTGTCTGTTGATGTAGAAAATGGCTGTCATGTTGTCTGTGACAACCGAAACTACCTTGTTCGCAATGTGAGGCAGGAACACCTAGCAGGCGAGGTGGATCACCCTAAGCTCTCTGATGTTGATATGGAGAGAGAGTTCTTTTGGGGACCAGAGGCCTTGAGTCCTGAGGGACCTCAGGTGGGTTCTCTTGCCCAGCAACAACATGTCTGAGACCAACAACATCGAAAGTTGGGACTGAGAAAAGGGTACACCTGCACAGACCACATGATGGTCCAGCCACCACACCAGGGAGACGAGGACTCGAGAAGGTACGGTGAGAATAGAGTCTAGATGGTGATGGACAGGCAAGTACACCGTGGCCAGCCATACTTAAAGAGGTCTGAGACGCAGCCTTGCGTGTTGCACGATGCTATGTGGCCCAGCTCTGCGCTGGTTGTAACCAGGTGGGCCTTGAGGGATCTTTATCAGGGTTGTGATCTCCCCAAACCAATCTCCCAGGAGCAAGGCTCTGGCCTGAATGGAGTTGAGAACTGCCCAGATGAACTCTATCCTCTGTAGTGGGATGACGATGGACTTTTGTGTGTTTATTAGCAGGCCTAGGGCCTGGAAGGATGATTGGATGAGGTAGATGTTGGATTCCACCTGAGCCCTGGACTGACCTTTGACAAGTCAGTCGTCTAGATACGGGAAGACATGTACTCCCCCTTTCCTCAGGAAGGCAGCTACCACTGCCATGCATTTGGTGAAGACACGTGGTGGAGCAGCTGACAGGTTGAATGCAAGCACTGCGAACTGGTAATGTACCTAGTTTACGATTAATTTGAGAATCCTTCTATGGCCTCGGAAAATCGATATGTGAAAGTATGTATCTTTTAAATTGAGGGTGGCATACCAATCCCCTGGATCCAGAGAGGAATGATGGAAGCAAGGGAGACCATCCAGAACTTGAAGTTCTTGAGGTAGTGGTTGAGACAGTGCAGGTCTAGAATAGGTCTGAGACCATCCTTGGCTTTTGGAATCAGGAAATAACAGGAGTAGAACCCCTTTCCTTTTAAGTTTTATGGAATCTCTTCTACAGCTCCCACCCAAAGGAGGGACTGGACTTCTTGTACCAATAGTTGCTCATGAGATGGGTCCCTGAAGAGGGGCAGAGAGGGAGGGTGGGAAGGTGAGGTAGACACAAGCTGGAGGGTGTATCTCACTTCTACCATGCTCAGCACCCAGCAGTACGAAGTAGTGCGGGCCCAGGCTCTGAAGAAATGGGATGGGGCAGTCCAAAATGGGAGGGCGGGGTAACTGGATCCGATATCTTGGGAACTGGGATGTTCCATTAGAAGGAGTGCTTCAAGCTCCCCAAGCATCAAAAGGAGTGCTTCAAGCTCCCCAAGTTCCTGGTGTTGTCTTTCATTGGACCCAAGGTGAAAGCTGGCGGAGGTCTATGCCTAACCCCCCTGTTCTTTCTCCTCTGTGTGTCCTGCTGGGCTGGCAGGGCGAAGTACCAGCCAGCCTGTTGGGACCTGTAATGTTTCCTAGAAGCTGCTGGGGTATGCAACCTCGGGGACTTCAAGGTTGCCCTGGTATCCTTAAGCCCATGAAGTTTAGCGTCACTTTGCTCCAAGAAGAGTGAGGACCCTTCAAAGGGGTGATCCTGGAAGGTTTGTTGAACCTCCTGAGTAAATCCAGATGACTGTAACCATGAGCTCCTGTGCACTGTTACAGCTAAGGCCATGGATCTGGCTGCAGAGTCAGCCACGGCTGCCTGTAAGGAGGCCCTTTATACTGTTTTTCCTTCTTCGACCAGCGAGGAGAACTGTCTGGCTTCTTGAGGAAGCAGGTCTTTAAACTTTTGCATGGCATACCACATATTAAAGCCGTAGCAGCCCAGTAGTGCCTGTTGGTTTGCTATGTGAAGTTGCAGCTCTCCTGTAGTATAGACCTTTCTGCCAAATAAGTGTAGCTTTTTGGGATCCTTCGCTTTAGGCATTGCTCCCAACTGGCCATAGTGATCTCTTCATTAGCAGCTGAAACTACCAGGGATCCTGGAGCGGGGTATGAGTATAAGAACTCATAACCCTTGGTTGGCATGAAAATACTTCCACTCTGTACACTCTGCCATGGAGGAAGGGACACAGGGGTCTGCCATAGCACCTTGACTGGGTCCATGAAAGCCTCAGTGAGTGGCAGGGTCACCCTCGATGGGCCCGCAGCTATCATGATATCCAGTTTTGAGGCCACTCACTTTGAGCCTCGTGGTCAGCCTGGGGAGGAAACACACCAGCTGTCACCATAGCCTCATCTGGGGAGGAGGAAGAGGAAGCCAGCACTGGCTGGGGGGCCTCCACCTCTCCTTGTGTTTTGCCCGGGACCTGTGGCACCTCCTCTTGAAGTTAAGTACCGAAGTCCAGATTGGGAGTCTCTTGGCGAGGTACCAGTGGTCCTCTGTTCTCAGAGGCCACCAAGTACGAGCGCCTTTAGAAAGAGCACTGGGCCGGAGGGGAACCCGCATGGATTCCAGAAGGGCCATTGCACGCACTCGGTGTCACCCCTGCATTTGGGGCAATAGTGGAGTAGGAGTGCCTCAGGGAGTAGCATGGGTGACTGCGAGGGCGAGATGAGTATGATCCCACTTCCGACGACGAGTCCTGGTGAGGCAACAAGGGCGATGCAGACCCTGTTGGTGCTGGAGATGGTGGTGGGCAGTGGTGAAGCCTCTGATGAGACTGTCAAGGAGCCAGGTGGTGGCTGGAGGAAGATGGTTCCCTGCCACTCAATGGCACTGGCAACACCGATTCCAGCATTGCCAGAGATGGAGGCACTGGCCACAAAAGGAGGTCCCTGGCTGCTGCGAACATTTCAAGAATTGATGGCACCATAAACATACTGGAGCCACGTTGCCTGCCTGAGGTCGGTGCCTCTAAATTCAGTGGAACCTGCATAGGTACCAGAGTTGCTGGTGCCGAGGTGGAAGAATGTCCCAGCACGGATCTCAATGTATCCCAGTCCCCATGTCTGACTGACTTCTGTGCTGGGGATCGACCTCTCTCTGGCTGCTTCTTGTTTTTCTTCTTAGGCACCAGGAATGCTTTACACCCACACCGAGGTACTTGGCACCGAGTCCGAGCAACTCAGTTCCAAGCAGGTCTCAGAACTGCCTCCATGAGAAAGCCCTTCAGTCTCACTTCCCGGGCCTTTTTTGTGCAAGATTTGAAGTCCTTATAGATCTGGCAGCGGTCCTTCTCTGAGCCTCTTCCAAGCACTTGAGACAGCTCAAGTGCGGGTTGCTCAAGGGCATTGACTTGCCACAGGAAGCACTGGGCTTGAAGCCCGGTGACCAAGGCATGCCACAGCACCTGGAGATGGACAGACTACACTAACCGATCAGGGAAGGGTCCAACACTAATGTAACAGAAAAAAAACTGACTAGCTACAAAAGAAACTGATTTACTATTTACACTAGAAAATAGCAAAAACCATTGTGACGTTTGCTGAAGCAACCAGAGCAGTTCCATCAACTGTCATGGGTGGTAACAAAGAACTGAGGGGGCATAGCATCATCAAGGCCCTTTCTACTGGCACTATGAGTGCACGGCACCAGGGGGCATCAGAGCTGACCTGCCAGATACCACTATGGGGAAAAACTCCAGCAGCTGTTTTCGGGGCATGCACACACCTACATTGGAATGGACATGTGCAAGCACTTGAAGAAGAAAACTGCATTGTAAACCCACAGATTCATAGATTTCTAGGCCAGAAGGGACCCTTCTGATCATCTAGTCTGAGCTCCTGTATAACACCGAACGTACCCAAAATCATTCCTAGAGTATATCTTTTAGAAAAACACCTAATCTTGATTTTAAAATTGTCAGTGATGGAGAATCCACCATGATTTGTGCATGAATGTATTTTTAACTCTCCTAGGTGTCAGAAATGCCAAAGCCTGCCTTTATGAAGAAGAACCTGGATGAACTTGGGATAGGAACTTATCACAACATTGCCTTTATACATCCAGACACTCCTATTATTAAAGCCTTGAACATATTTGTAGACAGAAGGATATCTGCATTACCAGTTGTAGATGAGTCAGGTATGTATTAAGCTGTACAAGAATATAGTAAGGGAGAGTGATAGCATGTTTAGTTTTAATTCGCTATTTTGTACAATTATGTCTGCTGAAACCAGCCCTAAATCTGTCTTTATACCATCCAGCTCATTAAACAAGGGTGAGGAGGGGATAGAATATAATTTGAGATACAAGAAATAAGCAAATGAAAAATCCAAGTTAGCAGGCCTAGAAGATCTTATTATATCACCCCCCTGTTCAGTTAGCCAGATGTTCACTGTAACATGTCAAAAGTTTTTTTCATTCTTGATTTGAATTTTTTCCTTGTAATTATAAGGTAATTAATGAAACTAGGATGCAAGGAAATTAACTTTTTTCTTTTGTTTTTAAAACAGTTTACTAACTTCTATTTTTATTATTTTTAGGAAAAGTTGTAGATATTTATTCCAAATTTGATGTAATAGTAAGTATCTTTTAAATTTTGTAAAATGTTTTAAAGTGTGTCTTTTGAAATTGTAGTCCTTCAATTGTTTGCTTCAGCTATTACTTATTCCTTAACTTTTAATTTGATGAACTGGCTAAAACACCACTTTCATTCACTTTGCACAATATTTTTTCTGGCTTATTAGTGTTTCGTATACATGTGCATCTGGTGGTCTACATTACTCATGGCACCACAAAAGAGGACGTATAGGTTTCATCCCTCCCCTGAGTTCAGACATCCTCTTCTTGACTATTGCTGCACCAGAGCCTGACTCTTTCAGAGAGTTTGAGTGAGGATTTCCTCTACAGGTTGCTGGGAGTTTCATATGACTGGATTTTTACACCTGGGGGAATTCTGCCACTGCGCACATGCAGAATTCATGTTCCCCTGCAGATTTATTTACTTCCCCACAGAAAATGATGGGGAAGCAAAGGGAAGATGTGCAGGGAAGTGGGAGCTGGGGACTCTCATGGGCATAGTTTGGGGGCATATTACACCCCCAAACAGAGGTGAGGTGTGCAGGGGCACTGCCATCCCATTTCTGCGAGTGCAAAGCTGCCCAGCTGAAGAAGGGTGCCATTTGACTGGCTGCTGCTGACCCTGCAGCTGGATGCCGCTTCCTGGGTCCTAGTGCTGGTTGTGCTCCCCTTCTGTATGTTGGGAGCTATCCTGTTTTCTGTACAACAGTGAGTGCCTGCGGTGGGGCAGGGCGGGGTGGGGTGGCAGGAACAGAATGGGGTGGGATAGGGCTGGGAGAGGAGGATGTGGGAGTGAGGGGAGGGGGAGGGGGCAGGGAACAGTAGGGAGTGGGAGTAAACAAATGTGCAGTTTGTAATGCCCATGAGTAATAGCCAAACCAGTGGATACCTCGTTATGAAAGGGGAAAACAGTTAAGTTCCTTACCTGTAACTTTTCTCATAAGAGAGGGCATCCAGTGGTCTGGGCAAAACTCTGAATATGAAAGTAGTCCTGATCCAGACTGTAGATGTTATCTATAATACTTTTAACCCTCGCACTTCAGTAGTGATACTGGTGATGTGTTTTATCTAGTTCACGTAGTTCCAGCTTTGGAAGTTACCTTTTGGTGTCAGATTGCAGTGCCAGAACAGTCTAGCAGTGGGAGTCTGAGCTCAAGCAGGGAAGAAGATGGTGGGTATGGGGATGAAGCCTAAGATGCCCCCATTGTAGCACACTAAGCAGGTCTAACTCATGAGTAATGCTCATAGCAGTGGATATGCTCCTTCATGAGAAGAACGAACTACAAGTAAGGTAGCCAAGTTTCTTCTCTTTATTGCTGATGTCTCTTAAATCTCTAGAATTTCAGTTGACCTTCAAATTTTCTACTCCTTGTACAAAAGTAGATGGAGCAGCATTGAACCTCCTACCCAAAGATCATTCAGCAAAGGGAGTTCTTCATTGGCCTGGTGAACAGTTGTGTATTAATTGTTGTCAAGTCTCTTTGGGGTGTTTAACAGAAGTGCTTACTTGGCTGTGTTTATAAGCTGAAGGACTTTGATATACTTTACTTAATATATGAAGCGGAATAGCCATCAATTTACACCAAAAATGTAACTTGATATTTGCAATGATAGTTTGATGACAAATACCTCCTTGTCTCTTGTGAAGACTAATAATGATTCCTCTTAATTTATTTTTCAGAACCTGGCTGCTGAAAAAACCTATAATAATCTAGATATCACAGTAACGCAAGCTCTCCAGCACCGTTCTCAGTATTTTGAAGGTGTTGTGAAGTGCAGTAAGCTGGAAACACTGGAGACCATTGTTGATAGAATAGTGAAGGCTGAGGTGAGATTACTTTGTTCACTTCAGTATTTTAAAGCAATAAGACAACAAGGGTACCAAATAGTGCATAAGCATCCTTTCATCGAAGTCCAGTAAAATAACACAAAGCAACGTTGATGGTTCACTGCAGATGTTACTTCTTACATTAGCATGTGTAGATATCAAAGTGTTGATTTACTAGATTTATCAATGGGAGCACTGGTAATTTGCAGGTGATTTTGGTGAAATCAGTATGACTTCGTTGAGGACTTGGCAGGTGATGGGGGAATTGCAAGATATTTTTTGTAGCTTGTATCTCCGCTTAGCCCCACTACTATGTTTTCTATTTGATATCAGTGGACAATGGAAGAATCTTTCTCAAATAATGTTATTCAAGAGAAATGCTGCTTTTGGAACATACTTGGCAACAAATGCACAGTCCTGCAAACTGCACTGTGGATGCCTAACGCTTTGCAGCTGACAAGCTATGTTTGAGAGTGCATGTCATATTTTTCAGAAGTAACCTTAGGATCAAAACCATGATTAGAGTGAGTGAGGGCCTGTGCAAAGATGGCATACTTTTTTGTGTAGCTGTAAGCTAATTATATTTGTATATATATTATATTATAATAATAATTAAAGCTGAATAATATAGTCAGTTAAAGGAAGGTAATATAATTTATGCCAATCAACATGGGTTTATGGAAAATAAATCCCTTCACACTAACTTGATTTTTTTTTTTCATGAGATTCCCAGCTTGGCTGATAAAGATAATAGTGTTGACGTAATATGCTCAGATTTCTGTAAGGCATTTGATTTGGTATCACATGACATTTTGATTAAGAAACTAAATAATACAAAATTAATATAGTATACATTAAATTGATTTAAAAATTGGCTGATTAGTCTCAAAATGTAACTGTAAACAGGGAATCACTGACTAGGTGTTTTTAGTGGGGCCTTGTAGGGATTGGTTCTGGCCCCATGCTATCTAGCATTTTTATCAATGACCTGGAAGAAAACAAAATAATCTCTAATTAAGTTTACTGATGACACAGATTGGAGGAGTGGTAAATAATGAAGAGAACCAGGTCACTGATCTGGATTGCTTGATAAGCTGGGCACAAGTAAGCAATATGCATTTTAACATGGCTAAATGTATACATCTATTAACAAAGAATATAGGCCAGACTTACAGGATGTGGGACTCTGTAAAACATTTGGGGGTCAGGGTGAATAATCATCTGAACATGAGCTCCCTGTGCAATGTTGTGACCAGAAGAGCTTATGTGATCCTGGGATGCATAAATGTGAATCTCAAGTAGGAGCAGAGGTCATTTTACCCCTGTATCCTGGCTCTGGTGTGACCACTGCTGGAATACTGTCTCCAGTTCTGGTGTCCATAGTTTGAGAAGGATGTTGATAAACTGGGGGGGAGGGAGTTCAGAGTAGAGCCAGGGGAATGATTAAAGGGTTAGAAAACATTTCTTTATAGTGAAGAAATTCAACCTATTTATCTTAATAAAGAGAAGGTTAAGGGGTGACTTCATCACAGTGTATAAGTATCTACATGGGGAACAAATCTTTGATAATGGGCTCTTCAGTCTAGCAGAGAAAGGCATAACCTGATACAATGGCTAGAAGTCAAAATCAGACTGGAAATAAGGCACAAGTTTTTAACAATGAGGGTAATTAACCATTGGGGCACTTTACTGGGGGTTGTGGTGGATTCTCCATCACTAGCAGTTTTTAAATCGAGATAGATCTTTTAGAAAAACATCTAACTCTAGGAATTTTGAGGAAGTTCTATGACCTGTGTTATATAGGAGGTCAGTGTAGATGATCACAGTGGGCCCTTCTGACTTTGGAATCTGTGAATCTGAGATACAGTGTGTGGAAGGCACTGGGGTTATTAGGAACTAAAAGTTGTGGAGAAGCTGGCTGACCAGATGGCTAGTGATCACACTGTAATTGGGTCTTAACCAAAGTTTCAGTATAATCTGTTGGTAGATTAGGGTACTCCCAGAAATTAAGACTACTGGGAAATTGGTCACCCTTTGCTGACCGGATGGGGAAGAAATATGATAGAATATTATTGGCATCTTTTAAAACTTTTGTGGAATGTCCTTTCAGATTAATTCACTGTCCAGATCATATGACAAGTATAAGTGAAAGAGTTAACAGTGATTTTTAAATTGTTTATAAACTGCAGAATAACCACTACATTGAGATGGATGGAGCAGTATACATCTTACAGCTGTTTTAGTATGTCTCTAGACTCAGGAAGATTGTACCGCTTTTTTGTTTGTTTTAAAAGGTTATCTTTACAAAAAGAGAGGAGGACTACAAACTTAGCTTTCTAAATTAAATCTTTAAATGCTGTGGAAACCATCCTGGCAGATTTTTTAAATCTTGGATGTCTTTTAAGCATGGGGACGAAGTGGGTATTCACCCACGAAAGCTTATGCTCCAATATGTCTGTTATTCTATAAGGTGCCACAGGACTCTTTGTTGCTTTTAAGCATGGAAACCCTTCACACAGGTTTCCAGCGCCCCTGGTTATGAGATGCATTTACAATGAGGCAAACTTAAACAACAAATAAGAGTTCAAGCATGCTAAAAGCATAAAGATATATGTAAATTCAAATGACAAATACATAACATTAACATTACTGCATCATGCATCCCTGATCATGTTTAGTTATTCTATACATCTGGTTCCTACTGATTCTGCCATGTGATGTTACCTGACTGACCAGAGAAGCAGACATTATGAAGTCTAAATCAGTTTCACCTGTAGCTGTATCTACCAATGTTTTGGTGTGATTATCCTCTGTCTTCCTTCTCCAGTATCAGTAGACTTCATATAAGGGAGCAAGAGAGGGGTGTCCACCTATCAAGCCCATTTCAGAAAAATCAAAATTACCCATTTCAGTCATCTTCATGAGTCATTTAAAACATATTATTTCAGTTTCTGCATCCAAGATGTTGCATCTTCAGGGACCCCAATCTTGCATTTATTTAATTTGAGTTAATTCCCAAGATTGTCAGTCCTATTCCTCAGTATTCCATTAGAACTGTATCAACAAACAGTTCTATATCCTCTGGCTTTTTCTGTGCCCACTAAAGCTTGCAGTTTGTGCTACAGTGTGTTTAGAATGACCCACATTATGTCTAACTTTCTATTAATATCTTTAGAGGTCTTAAATCCATTCCAACAGTTTCAAAAAAGATTCCTTCCCTTGGGAGTGCAAGCTGAGCCTGGTAAGGCCATACTTATCCTCCCTCAGTCTGTAAGAATTACACTGTGTTCCTCAATGGACTCACTTTTGCTCACAAGCTTTATGGAATGTCTGGATCCTCCAAAGAACTCTTCAGAAAAAATAAGCCAACCATTAGTGCAGAAATACAAAGGGAGTGATTTGGACAGCATGTCACACAAGGATGTGGCCCATCTTGGCCTGCCTGCCTGACCCTTCCTCGTTAACCTTTGTTTTACCAGGTGACAGCTCCCTGAGAAGGAAAATGACTTTTACAAGAGGAACCTGCTTCTTGAGACTTGCCACTTGATAGCTGCAGTATAGTTCAATTCACACAACTTCAAACATTCACTTAACATCTAATAGGAAAAACTGTATGTATTTTGTGCACATTGTATAACAAATGAAATTTTTCTATATAAATGGATACACTATAAATACACAAATATAAAATATTTCTCAATGAGTCAGCTTTATATAGAGGCCCACAAATATTCTAGAAATCTTGCCCTGTTCCCCAGTGAAGTTAGAAGCTGCCCATTGGCACAAAATAGTTTGTGTCTTGTGTGTAAAACACTTACTTTTACTATAAAAATTCCAGGTGTGTACTAAATTGATCTTTTTGGTTGCTAAACAAGAATGCTTAATCATACTGGTATTAAGTGTTTAATTCATATACTAATAATTTTTCTTAATGGAACTCACGACACAATGTGAGAAAGATGACCAAGTGATTAAATGTGCGTAATATACAGAAAACTAATATCCGTGTCTAAAGTATCACCAGCACAATTTCATTAGAAGAAAAAAAATATAAAAACAGAATTTTCCCCCTTTTCTTTCTATTTCTTTCCTGTGTTCCCCATTTGTATCAGGTGGGTATGACTGTTCAAATACAAGAGAAGAGGAGCTCTAAGGTATCCTGACTGGTATGTAGTTAACCTCAGTCCTAAATTAACGTACCATTACTTTAATCAAACCAGAGATGCTGCTTTCATGCTGTTATCCCCTTGGTGAGGGTGATGAGGTTTCTTCTTTGCACTTACTAGTATTTGAGAAATTTGATAGCCTAGCGCTAAGGGGGTTCCAAGGTGTTAATAAAAGAAATAGGAAAGTTGTTCACATTTCAACTCTTTTTTTGCCCTTGTCACTTGTATCTGTCATCCCTAATCTCATCTTTGAGAGAGATTAATGCCAGTTCTCATTGAAATACTGTGCTGGAAGCAGTAATCTCACTATTTACGTTTTTACTCATTTGGACATCTTTCCCATGAAAAAAAGTGATGTCTTGCAGAAAACTGATTTTTAATGATAGTAAAAAAGAAGAAATGGTTAAATGTTGAACCGTAAGATAAATGATCAAGAGTATTCAGCTGTTAGATATCTACATTTTATACTCAAGTAGATGATCAACTCTTACTCTTGAAGTTTATCAGTATAACTGTATGTTGCAGTTAAATTCGATTATTCAAACTGAAATTGTTAAACAAACTTTTCACTATTTATGCAACAAGTAAATAATATTGCTCTCAACTTGTAACAAAACTAGATTGGTTAGCTTCACTTTGTTTCTGATTAGGTTCATTTTTCTGGTCCTGATGAATGCTGCAATGTTTAGATTATAAACTCAGAAGGTGAATATTTGTTGATGAAAACTCTGTTTATGATAGATAGATAGATAGATAAATAGATAAAAAAATGTGAAACATTTCTGTTGGTCTTAAAATTCTACTCTGAAAAGTGACTGTAAAAATATCACCTTGCTATTCACAAATCTCTGGATATTCAGAGTTGTATCTACTTGGTCTAGCAACCCATCTTTGCTACTTCACTCTCCTAGCTGTGTTATCTCTGCAGTATGACATGAAATCTGTTCAGACTTCATGCAAAATTAGCAGAATTGTTATTCAGGTTCCAATTTTAGAATCAGATTTGGCCCTCAATCTCACCTGTCTAATCCCATTACAGAGAAGTGTCACTGAAAACAACTTGAATACGATGAGCTTGAATAAATCTGATTGCAAAATTTGACATACACAATCTCCTCTTCCTGATGATGGTGCACATGCAAGGACGCAGCTTGTGAATATAAGATGCCAGGTTGAGTTGGCAGAGACTGTCAGTTGGAAAAATCTCTCTTTAAAGTCAAGTACTTATCATTGTACTCTAATTCATATCAATGTATTCAGAGGTTATTGACTCAAATTTGAAACTCACAATGGCACTTCAGAGTTGCTTTTCAGAACAGAGCTATGCTAAGTCTTAAAGGCTTAGGTTTTGTAAAAATAAATATATTATTTCTGGGTTGATATCGCTTGACAAGGGTCCCTTTTGCTGCAATATCACACAAATATTACAACTGTGTGCTCCTTTAAGTAGTAGCTTAAGCATGTTGTGATATACCACCATATTAAAATGTTAGTCAAGAAACTGATGACTGAACAATTTCTTCCCTCTAATTCTGGAAATTTGCCCACCTTACGCACTTTATTTTAGGACTCTTTGTTTCACTGTTGCCATTATTTATCAATCAGAAAAATAAAATTCCTATCCAATAAAATGTATTTTCCCTGCTTGCAGGTTCATCGTCTGGTAGTAGTGAATGAAGCAGATAGCATTGTGGGTATCATCTCCCTCTCTGACATTCTACAAGCATTGGTGCTCACGCCAGCAGGTATAGATGCTGCCTTCTGTCCTCTTTTCATAAACCTTCAGGTACAGTAGGGTATAGCATAGCATGCTGTTCTTAGTCTGCTTGATTTGTTGCTAATGTCTATTATAGACTTTAAGGTCCGAAGGAACCATCGAGTTCCTCTAGTCTGACCTGCACATTGCAGGCCATGGAATCTTGCCCACCCACTCCTGTAATAGACCCATAACCTTTAGCTGAGTGATTGAAGTCCTCAAACCATGATTTAAAGACTTGAAATTACACAAAATCCACCATTTACACTAGTTTAAACCTGCAAGTGACCCTGTGCTCCATGCTGCAGGGTCTCTGCCAATCTGACTTGGGGGGTGGTGGGGATTCTTTCCTGCCCCCAAATATGGCAATCAGTTAGACCCTGAGCATTTCAGCAAGATCCAACAGCCAGACACCTGGGAAAGAATTCTCTATAGTAACTCAGAGCCCTCCCCTCTAGGGGGTCCCATCACTGACCATTTGGGATATTTGCTGCTAGCAGTCAAACATCAGCTATATGCCATTGTAAGCAGTTTTATCATACCATCCCCTCCATAAACTTAACAAGCTCAGTCTTGAACCCAGTTAGGTTTTTTTTACCTCTCCTGGAAGGCTTCCAGAACTTCAGTCCTCCAATGGTTAGAAACCTTCGTCTAATTTCAAGCCTAAACTTGTTGAATGACCAGTTTATATCAATTCGTTCTTCTCTCCACACTGTTGCTTAACTTAAATAACTCCTCTCCCTCCCTGGTATTTATCCCTCTGATGTATTTATAGAGAGCAATTGTATCTCCCCTCAGCCTTCATTTGGTTAGGCTAAACAAGCCAAGCTCTTTGAGTCTCCTCTCATAAGGTAGGTTTTCCATTACTCTGATAATCTTAGTAGCCCTTTTCTACACCTGTTCCAGTTTGAATTCATCTTTCTTAAATATGGGAGACCCAAATTGTACACAGTACCATTATACATCTCATCTGGAATACTAACACTTCCCTGTCTCTGCTGGAAATATCTCGCCTGAGCCATCCTAAGATTGTATTAGCCTTTTTCGCAGCTGCATCATTGGCAGCTCATTGTCATCCTGAGATCAATCAATACACCCAGGTCTTTCTCCTCCTCTGTCACTTCAAACAGATAAGTCCCCAGCTTATAGCAAAAATCACCATATCCAGAAATATTGCTATTATATTTATTGTCTTGATGTCAAATACGATAACTGTTAAAACACATTTTCTAGTGTACTTTCCATTTTTGGCAGAAAAAACAACTAAATCTCCATGTTCAAGTTTGTAGGAAAGGTGAATCTGGATGATTTATTTTAAGTATTATACTAGCTTTCACCATTAGTCAAAATTTGCTTATGGAGTGTAGAACAGAGCATTCCATGAATGCTATTGCTGTTGGCTGTGGAGGCTGCTATATCTCATTTCTAGGAAAAAAACTGGGGCTTATGTTTTGAGAGGAGGAAGTATGGAATCAAAATGTGGGATACTTAATTAAAACTACTGACAGGTACCCTGTCACATAAATCAGAAGTTTTATAAAACTCTCACCATTTATGCTGATGCTGTTTTGTATTTCTCTCAGCTTAAGCAATGGAAAACAATAGCCAGTTTCACTTTTTATAGTAAGTTTTCACTTTTAGGTTCTACAGTTAGTACAATGCTGCAAAGTTTTAAGCAAAAACCCTCATTCCATTTTAATGGTGGGGTGAAGAGAGACAAACATTTGAGTCAAGATTTTTTTTGTTTAAACACAAAAAGTTTCCTGAATGTTGGGCCAAATTTAATCTAATACTGCCCCTTTAAAAGAAAGTGTCTAACCATAAGCCCAAGTGGAATTTTTCATTTGCATTGATAATGCTAAATTTAGTTTGAGATCAGTCGTGGTGTCTGCCTATGTATATATGGAGAAAGGAAGTGTGACTGTTAGGAGGAGAGACCATAGGATTTCTCCTCTAAGTGGTAGATAGTGGTTGCTGTAGGTAAGGGAAAAAAACAGGTGGGCGGGGCAGAACTTGTGGTATTTAACATAGTGCACAATCTCTCTCCACAACTGAAGTCCAGCTGTCGCAACCCCAGGTTTCCTATGGCCATCTGCTGCCACCACCAAGCTTCTCACCTTGGGGCAACCCTTCCTCTGTTCGCTTGTTAGAAGGACTCAGTCCTTCTGAGGGTCTCCGGTAGGTGTTCGTTGAAGGCCACTACAGAAATTACCACAGCTCCACTCCAGATTGAATTAACAAACTTGTAGTGTATTATTTACAATTAAAACCTATGAATGAACTGATCATCTGGAAGTGCTCACTGGTCTTTCAAGCCATGGAGTCCTGTGTTCTCCCGGTCTGGTCTCACTGCAGCCCCCTCAGCAGCCCAGACATCTTTAATACTTCATGGGCCAGTCTCTGGAGTCTGGAGAAACCTTTCTTGGTAACTTCAGAAAACCTGGATAAAACCACCTTCTGCTGGCAAGTCTCCACATTTAACTCTAACAGTTCTCTTCCAACTGCTGACTTTCAAACAGACATTCCAGGGTGGCTCTAGCAACCTCATGGGCCCTCAGAGGTCTTAGATTTCAAATCTCTATCTTGCTTCCTCACACATTTTACCTCCCTGATACCTAAAATAATAATCTAAATACAGCACATACCCTAACATTCCCCAACCCATTGGCTTAAAGTTGCTGGCTAAAGAGTGCTCATCTCCGGGATCAGTGATTGGGCTCACTTTGAGTGCAGCTTCATCCTCATTCAGCTCATGGCCAGCTGGCTGCCTGGAACTGAAGAGGAGAGAAAGGGCTTGATGCTGCAACCCAGAAGCAGAGGTAGTGGTGAAGAGCCTAAAAGAAATCCAGTATACTGAATGGTCTTCCAGCCCTGTCACCACTTGTTCTTCCAGGACAGTTGGACCACCCATTAATCAGGCTCTTCCTCTGTGCTAAAGTAAACTGACGCACCAGCATAATACAGATAGTGTGGGAATCCTCTTTGCTCGGTCTCAAGCGGGTCTTCACCTTGAGGGAGCTTTAGTGCTGAACTTGACTGCCGTCAAAGACCAAAAAAAAAAAAGCACCAAGGGTCTTTTGTGCCATGGTTCTTGACCTCATCCTAGAAGAATCATCACCATTGGTTCAGCAACTGTGTGGTTGATTTGCCTTCTATGGCACTTGGCTGCTATGCTGAGGGGCGCCTCTTAAAAAAAAAAAACAGACAGACAAAGCCCCTCTGGCTTTGCTCATGTTCCTAATTACTAAAATTAACATGTCTTCTTCAAGAATGGTATTGACTATTAACTTAAGAGCCTCATACATAGTGAGTCAGTGTTGCAATATCCCAAATATGCTCCAGAACAGTGTTTTTCAAACTGCCTTTCCATGACTCTGAAGTACTGTTTGACTTTTTGAAAAGTCTGAATTTTTTTTCTATGAACAGGTGCCAAACAAAAGGAGAGTGAAACTGAGTGACTGCTGTGAATGTATAAAGCTTTCTAGGAGAACTTGAACAAAGTTTCTGGGTCAAGTTTGCCTCAAGAACACTGACTGCAATAGAAACGAGAAGAACGGTTATGAGAATGTGTATTGAAACTCAGTGATGGGTAATGTCTGTATTTTCTGCCAGTGGTGTCGCAAAAAAGCAGCATGACAAAAAAGCTTATATGTTAAAAAATGTAGGCTTGCATTTCAAAATGTCTTCAAAACGTTTGCTGAAAGACTGTCCTTCATTAAAATGCACTGTATTCTGAAACTGTTTCATTCGTATTTGACAGAAGTCACTGGTCAGCAACAGACATCTGACATAAGGCAAGTGTATGGCATATTCATATCATAGTGCCTTATGTCAAATACAGCAATATGTCATCGGTTGCCCATCACTGTCAGAGGAAGTATTGTGCTAAACAAGACACTGTATTTGAATGTGAAAGTCTTTAAACCTAAAACCAAATCAGTTTCAGTTCTCATTAGATTTGTCATAAAAGTTGTAATTTGAATATCAGTAGATTACTTTAAAACTTTAATGACAGTTTCGTGTTTTTAATGTTACATTCTGAACTGATATGTAAAACAAGACTGATTTAAAAACAGCTTTATTTATTTTTACTTTCATGGCAATTTTTTACACATTTTTGGTGGATAGCTAAAATTTCACCATGTCCATTAATAAACTGTTGATTGTTATACAAAAAAGTGGCAGATTTTTCTCATTTTTTAACACTTGGGAGCTGCAGAAGCTGTAGCTTCTAGATCAGCCCCCATTACTTCAGTCTAAGGTTTTCAAAAGCACATGTTGAAAAGTGTTATTCTGTACTGTAATAGACAGGTACCGTGGAGAAGACTAAGTGCCAGAGAGCTATATATTTTCCTGTGTACTAAAATGTTAAATCATGTTTGTAAGATTGCAGATACGATTTTTTGTAAATTATAATGGATATACAGTTTTCGTACAGATGCAAAGAGCGATGAAAGGTTTTTGCTAATGTAAATGCACCGTAAAGCTTAGAGATCACACTATATAATTGTAGACTTTCTTCTGCAGATGGAAGAAATTAAACAAACCTTACTATAGCAGTTTTTGAAAATGCCAGGTATCTTTGCATGTACAGATTTTACATGCTTCTTACATCCTTTTTTCCCACCTAGATATTTGTTATAATGTAAGACATTGAATCACTCTTATCTCCCTTCCCTCTTTACAGGCTAATTGTACATTAAAGGGACACTGTTACTTTAAAAGCAAACGTCTTTACCTGGGTTATTGTATAACACCTTTACACTATCAAAACTGAATGAATGGTGTTTCTCCATTTCTCCCAGATAGGACAATGAAAATGGATTGATTTGTCACTCTCTAATTCCCGGCACAGGATGGGAAATGTTTAAATTAAACTTAAACTACATTAATGACTTGTTTTTAAAAAAAAAAAAAAAATGAAAAACCTGTCTTGTCAAAACTTGCTTTCTATAAACCTAAAGTTTGGGTCTACTATTGACAACTCCTTTTTTAATAGCACCTCAGACGTTTTTTCAGTATAAAATCTCAACACATTCACATAGTACACGGTCAAAAAAATTCTTCACTGATTTTTTTCTCTCCCTTGCTTATCCCCTCTGAAAAGTTATAAAGGGTCTTTCTCTAAAAACTTTTCCTTTCTGACTAGATAAAAATTGACTCTTTCCCATATAGTTGGAATGGTGCTGAAGTTTAAATGGCTGCTTTGGTTTAACAATAACCTCAGCATATAGAGTTCATCATCCCCATCATAAATACCATTGTCCAAGCTCTGGGAATAATGTTGGTGGAGAGAGAAAAATAAAACTGAATGGGGTGGCTCTTGTTTTTTGCTCCTGTGGCAGTGTGGTAGAATTTTTTTTTCTTTGCAACTTCTTCAAAGTTAAGACCTCAACATTGTCCCTTTTTTTAGAGAGCACTTGCATAATGTATGTGTTCAACACGGTCTGTTTTATTGGTGGTGTGTATGTATAAGCCCACCGTTCTGCCGAAGAAGGGACGAAAATGTTATTCAATTGATGTGGTAAGGGAGACTGATTAAAGCAGAAGTTTAGTCACTTGAGAATTAATTATATTGGCTGAACTCCCTCCTGTCATAGGGAGAATCACAATCTGGTCTAAGTCTTTACGAAAAAGAATTATCTGAATTATTGCATAATAATTAAAACCAAAATGCTCTAAATTCATAAAGGAGTGAGAGACCCACAAAAGGAGGCTGAGGTTTTTGCTTCTGATTCATCAAAGCACCGAAGTGTGCGCTTAAAGTTAGTGTTTGCTGAATTGGGTCCTAAGTCTGGAACAGTACCCTTTTCTCCCACTTTTTATTTGGGCATTGCTGAGCATACAAACACATTGTAAGACCCTCTGATAAAAGGAGTACAACCCTGTTACATACCACTGGGAAAATATTTATCACAAATACAGGTGGTGTACAGACTGCTGTACTATTCCCAATACAGCATTATCTGTTTTAAGACACACGAGTTCTTACTGTCGTATGCTGTAAATAATATGTATGGCCTATGTACTGCATTTGGTAAAGTGTTGAATTTGAGTAATCTACATCAAAATAATTGAACGGCTTTAAAATAAACATGTAAAGCATTGCTCTTATACCACAAAATGAAATGCATTCAAATGTTTGTTTTTGTGTGTTTAAAAAAACATGAATGTAAGGAGTTTTTTTAATACAATCAAGTGAAATGAAATGTCTGTTACAAAACTTGAAATAGCTTAGTTTGTGAAATAAAATGCCAGTTAGACATGCAGAGTCGCATTAATTTTCAGTACTATGAACTTACTATGCAAATCATACTTTCAAAACCAAGGCCTTCACAACCCTAAGCAAATTCTGTCTGCCTCCCCTTGTAATTTCCCCACCTCCCACAGCAGGCCCTGCTAATAGTTAAATTGACATTAGAAATAGGCAAAATCACATTGATTTAAAAATGATGGTAGCTAGAGCTAACATTTTAATTATGTAGTATACTGTAAATGCAATTCAAATTCAGTCCTTGAATAATGAGGAAAGTGCGGGGCAAGGTCTGTGGAAGAAAGTAGTGGAGTCTAGTCTCTTCTCAATCCTTTCTTCTTGAGATTCGACGTGGAAGTTTATCCCATTGTTATTGGATTCTAGAGATTCTCCACATCCCATCTGTGATCACTTATGTCATGCAGCACAACTCCTCCCTCACAGACCTATCTTATATTTGAAAGAGTGCGTCTCCATCTGAAATTCAGCTCTTTTTCTCAAATAGACAAGTGCTTCTGTCCTTGCAGATGTAAAAATCACTCCCTCCCTTTCCTTGGGGCCATATCACCTGTGTGCCACATTATCTATTTTAATTTTCTGATTTATCTATAAAGAATTTTTCATTTTAAAATTATCCTTTATCGGTCAAGTTGGTCTTTATTCCATAGGTAGCCAAAATCATAGGGGTGGGATCAAGAACTAGATACTGAACAGGAGCATTCCTTCAAAGAACAGAGCTGGCCATTACTCAGTTTTTGTTCCTTGTAGTTGACCCTTAACTTGCCAGGAAGCTTAGAAGCACTCTCATAAGCATGAGAGTAAGTCTTCCTCTAAGTTCACTTCAAAGAAGTCAGACTTGACTGTAGGCAAGCCTACCAGCTTCACCCATGAGGACTTAGGATGTCCTAAGTCCCAGAGGCATGACAAGAAAGGCCATAAACATTGGGCTCCATCAGTACTGGACTCTGTTCCCTCAGTACCATCATCCCCAGCTCTGCCCAAACCCTAGGGTCTGTCGGTACGAAGTATGATCACTGCCAACTTTGGATACCACCCCAGGGTCTGACAGCCCAGACTAGCAGAACCTCTGCCACAGTTGGGAGATCTGAATCTGTTGACGCCCCACAGGACATTTTCACTTTTCTGGATTCAGAATCCCCTCCTCCATCAGGCCCCTCCATTTCCAGGGAGATAATATCACCTCAGAGAGAATCGACTGCTGGAAGGAGCTTATCACCTGTCTTATACACAGAATACATCGCCCAACAGTACCACCACTGGAACCGGAATCAATCTTCTCCTCATCAGGAGATTGAGCCATTGAATGAACCACTCTTCCCTTACCCTATGTGTCCTCCACCACCCAAAAGGCCACAGCAGTTTGGGACCAACCTCCGCCTTATTTAACTCAAAGCTGCTGGTACCATATGCCATGGAGGTCCCCCGAATACCTATTGACCCCCTCCTACTGGCCATATTGGGGGCATTGGGATCATTACTCCCCCTGCAGAGTTGATCCAATCTGCCAAGATGTCACCCCTTGTCTCCCCTCTAAGGGGACACTCAGATCTGTCCCCCAATCTGACAGGAGGAGGAGCGTTACATTCCGGATCCGGCAGTTCTGCCAGAATCAGCAAGACTGCCATCGTCCTCCCCAGCCGAAGCGATGATTCATAGGTTTTTCTTCCCCTCTCCCCTGATTACTTCAGGCAATTCTAGGACCACCCTCACAGAGTTGCTGGAAAGCTTCAGATTACTCTCGAGGAAATGCAAGACTCCCAGCACAACCTCTTAAACATTCTGCATGCTTCCAGACCCAACAGAATAGCTCTTCCTGTTTATGAAGCCATACTAAAGCCATCTAGGACAGTTTGACACACCCCTGCCACCTGCACATCTATTCCAAAGGGGTGGAGAAAAATTAAGTGCTGGCCAATGGTGTGGAATTTTTGTTTTCTCACTCTACTCCCAGTCACTAGTAGATGGGAGGGATAGCTCAGTGGTTTGGCTTGCTAAACCCAGGGTTGTGAGTTCAATCCTTGAGGGGGCCATTTAGGGATCTGGGGCAAAAACAGTACTTGGTCCTGCTAGTGAAGGCAGGGGGCTGGACTCTATGACCTTTCAAGGTCCCTTCCAGTTCTAGGAGATAGGATATCTCCATTAATTAATAATTATTAACTAAGTCCATGCCGCTTCTGAAAGGGCTAGATAGCAACATCCTCAGTCGTCAACTGCTGACAAAGAGGGCAAACACCTGGATCTGATGGGAAGAAAGGTCTTCTCATCATCCAGTCTCCAGTTCAGGATGGCCAATTACCAGTCACTATTGGCTAAAGAAGATTTCCTAAACTATGCCAAGTTTGAGGAGTTTACTGACAGCCTTCTGAAACAGAACAGAACTTGTTTTCAAGCTTTGATAGATGAAGGCAAACTGATAGGACCACTTCCAATCTTCAATGATGCGGATACCTCCTCTAGAGCTATGACTACTGCCAGCATCATATTAAGGAAGTCATGGCTCTGTGTCAGGGTTTCCTAAGGAGATCCAGAATACCATTTGAGGACCTACACTTCAATGAACTGCACCTCTTCAATCAGAAGACGGACAAGTCCCTCCAAAGCCTGAAGGATTCCTGAGCTACCTTCTGCTCACTGGGGATATACATGCCTGCCCCTAAGAAGAAGTTTAATCACCCATCGGTCAAATCTAGACATGGCTCAGCAGTTTTTCCATCAGAGGCCCTATGAACCACCACGTCAGAGACAGAAGTTTCAAAAGTCCTGCTCGCCTACACCCTCTGCAACAGGATCAAGATCTCAATCTCAGCCCCCTGCGTGACATTATTTTTGACAGGAGCTCAAGAGCAGCAAAACACTAAGGCCTTGTCTACACTACAGGGGACATTTGATCTAAGATACGCAATTTGCATTATGTGAATAGCATAACTCAAATCGACGTAGCTTAAATCTACTTACCGCAGGGTCCACACTATGCAATGTCGACGGGAGACACTCTCCCATTGACTCCCCTTACTCTTTTCGATTCGGTGGAATACAGGAATCGACGGGAGAGCAACCTGCGGGTCTTCGCTAGACACGCTAAATCAACTGCCAATGCATTCACTGCCGCTCGCCGATGCATCCATCGCCACTCGTCAATCCCCCGGTAAGTGTAGACAAGCCCTCAGTCCAACACCTCTCGACCCATACACATACCATTAGCGGGTCATCTAGCACCCTTTTTCAACATTTGGAGTGCAAAAGCAATGGACCAGAGGGTGCTGAACATCATCCACTCTGGCTATATCAGGCCTGCACAACATACGGCCCGTGGGGGGATTCTAAACCCCACGCACCCATCTGTCTTGTGTCCCAACCGCACATTGGTTGGGACGCCCTTTAACCACTCGCTCACCATCACCGCCAAAGTCCCGAGGCTGCCGTGGTGGCGCTTCCTGGGGCAGCTCCTGATGGCGTGCCTGCCCGCCGACAGGAGCCAGCGATGGGGGCGGCTGAGTCCAGCCAAATCAGAGCTGCAAGGGCGGGGCTTTCAGCCCCCCCCGCCCCCGACCCGACGCTGGCGCAAGGATATTTTTGCGCCCTCACGCACCACCGGCCCCCCCTGCCCCAAGTGAGACATGGGCACGGAGCCCTCACGCGCTGCCGGCACCCCCCCCCCCGCCCCAAGCGGGACACGGAGCCCGCGCGCACCGCCACGCCCCCCAGGTCCCAAGCGGGACATGGGCACGGAGTCTCGCGCGCTGCTGCGCCTCCACCCCACCCCCGGCCACAAGCGGGACATGGAGCGCGCGCACCCCCCAGGCCCCAAGCAGGACACGGGCATGGAGCCCTCACGCGCTGCAGGCACGCCCCCACCCCAAGTGGGACACGGGCACAGAGCCCTCGTGCACCGCCGCTGCCCCCTCCCCCCAGCGGGACATGGGCACAGAGTCCTTGCTCCCCCCCACCCCCCAGTGGGACACGGGGCTCAGCTACCGCCCCAGTCCTGAGCGCTTTTTGCCCCCCCCCTCCCCCGGGACTCCTGCCCCATCCAACCCCCCCACATTCCTTGATGTCCCCCCCGGGATCCCTGCCCCATCTACCCCCCCTTCCCTGTCCCCCGCCACCCCATCCAACCTCTCCTCTCATTCCTGATGGCCCCCTGGGACCCCTGCCCCATCCAACCATCCCTTCTCCCTGTCCCCTGACCACCCTTGGAACCCCTGCCCCTGACTGCCTCCCACCGCCCCATCCAACCCCTGCTCCTTCCTGACTGCCCCCTCGGACCCTTGCCCCCATTCAATCCCCTTGTTCCCTGCCCTCTGACCGCCCCGAACCCTATCCACCCCACCACCACCCCTGTGAACTCCCCTGCCCTCTATCCAACACCCCCTCCCTGCTCCCTTACCGCACTGCCTGGAGGTGGCTGGCGGCACTACAGCCGCGCCGCTCGGCTGGAGCAGGGCCACGCTGCCACCGCACAGTGCCTGGAGCACCGGGTCAGGCTGAGCTTGCAGTCCCCCCGCTTCCCGCGAATCAGCTGTTCGCACAGGAAGCCTGGGAGGTCTGAGAAGCAAGCGGCGGCTTCGTGCTCAGGCCCAGGGAGGCGGAGCGGAGGTGAGCTGGGGCGGGGAGCGGTTCCCCTTTGCGCCCCTCCCCCCGGGTTACCTACTGTGGCGTGGGCGGCTCCCCCCACCCCAGCTCACCTCCGCTCCGTCTCCGCCTCCCTGGGCTTGAGCACGAAGCTGCCGCTTGCTTCTCTGCCCTCCCAGGCTTCCCACGCGAACAGCTGATTCGCGGGAAGCGGGGGGGAGAGAGAGAAGCGGGGCGGAGTGTTCAGAGGCAGAGCGGAGGTGAGCTGGGGTTGGGGGAGCCGCGGGGTGGTGCTGAGGAAGGAGGGGTTGTTTCCGTGGGGCCGGGCGGCGCGGGGGGGAGGGGGTGTTTCCGCGGGGCTGGGAGGTTTCGGCCCTCAGCTGTTTTCTTTGGAGTAATATGGCCCTCGCCACTTTACGAGTTGTGCAGGCCTGGGCTATATGATCGTTTGCATCCCTATCGCCTCAAAAAATACCCTCCCAACCCTCCTTCAGGGATCACTCTCACGAGAGTATTCTCAAACAAGAGATGAACTCTTTACTGAAGCAAGGAGTGGCAGAACACATCCCTCCTCAACACCAAGGGAGAAGGTTTACTTGACCTACTTCCTGATATCCACCCCTCGGATAGATCTGTTCATCACAGCCACAAACAAGAAATGCATTCAGTTCCTCCCAAGTGACAGGGTGGGTCACCAATTTCTGGAATATGCTTTTCACCTTCAATGGTATTCGGGTCTTCTTTCTGTTCCCTCTGGCTCCTAATATCCCAAGTTCGATTCAAAATAAAGGACAAAGCCAGTGTTGTTCTAATAGTTTTGACTTGGCCCAAACAGACATGATTTCCTTACCTTATACAGTGGGCCATTTGCTCACCAATCACTTTCCAGCTTGCCCCTCACCTTATCTCTCAGGAAGCTGGGAAGATCCCTTACCCCAATCTCAAGAATTCTTTGCCTCAAAGCATGGCTGGTCAATGGATCACGGGATTAAAAACAACCTATTAAGGCAAAGTGAAAAGTGTTATTACACAGCAGAAAACTGTTTAGTCTTCATTTCAACTATGGCCAGATCCAAAGTGTAACTGTCCTCCCTCTTGGGTTCAGGCCACCCCCTTTTGGAGGCATCAGGAAATCGGTATGCCCTCCAGCAGTTCGTTGGGCGGTCTGACTTTCGGCTGCTCAATTGCCCAAATTACAGTTCAGGGTGCAAAAAGGAGGATTCAGCACACCACCAGTGAGCTAGTAGCCCTGGCCTGCTGGTTGGGGTGGACAGCAATAGTCTAGGGGCTTCAGCCCTCTGGATATGGGCAAAGCAATTAATTAATTAGTCCTTCTACTAACTAAAGGTTAGTGCGCTGTCAGTCCCACATATAAGGGCTGGGGTTAGGGAGTAGGGGGACCCGAGCCCATCCTGCTCCACCAGGTCCCAGCCCAGGGCCCTAGCAGTGGCAAGCAATCTTGCCACTGGGTTGGTGGGGAAATGTGTGGTTATGGCCTTGCCTTCTGACGCACAATCAAACCAAAGTCTTACTGGTTTCTGCTGGCACTGCTCTGTCACTTCTGTAATATCAGGCGGCCCTTCCTCCCATCTCTCCCCAAGGTGGTCCATATCCTGGGGCAGTGGGTTGCCTTTTCTCCCCGCTACCACTCATGGGCCTCACTGAAAGCTCAGCTCCCTCGGAGGGACGTCTGCCTCTTTTCCTGGTCTGCCCACAACTGAGCTGCATATTCTTATACTTTGTACTCCACCAGTGCACTTCCTGCGAGGGGGGCAAGGTGAGGTTGGCTGCACCCATGTGGGGTGTAAACCCTCTCTGTGCTAGATAGAGGTTGTTTTGCCTCACTACACAAAGGATCCACAAACTTCACCAAGACACTCCCAGGACTGATCTTGGGGTGTATTATTGCATGTTATGACTTGACTGACATTCAACCTCTTTCTAGAGTGATAACCACTTTTACAAGATCACAGTCTACATCTATAGCATTACTCAAAGATGTCTCAGTTACTGAAATCTGCAGAGCTGCAACTTGGACTTCTGTACATACTTTCTCCAACAATTATGCTCTGGTTCATGCCTCTGGGTCAGATGCTGCAGTTGACAATGCAGTTCTCTTTTCAGTATTGGACTCTGTTCCAAAGCTCCCTCCTCTTTATGGGAATACTGCTTGGGAGTCACCTGAAGTGGAGTACCTATAGGGACACGACTCAAAGAAGGAGAGGTTACTCACCTTGTGCAGTAACTGGAATTATTTAAGATGCATGTCCCTGTGGTTGCTCCACTACACTCCCTCCTTACTCTCTGTTTGGAGAGTCTTCTATGAGACTTTGTGGTAGAGAAGAAACTGAGGGCAATTCACCCACAGAGCCTTATATATCCTGGGAAAGGGGCACAAGGATGTGTTGGGTGTATGTGTGGATCAAACGGGCACTGCTACTAAAAATCTCCAAAGACACAGGGGCACATGCACACCAGCAATGGAGTACCCATAGGGACATACATATAGAAGAACTCAGTTACTGCACAAGGTGAGTAACCTCTCCTTTTCGCTGGAGGGAGACAGATCATCACTACATGTAAAAAAGGCACTGTCTGGCGAGAGAGAGATGGCAGGAGAGCCTTTGCCTAGCGTGAAATGCTGACCATGGTTCTGGCTCATAGAAGGGGCGAGATCAAACTAGGGGCTAGTAGAGGGGGTTGCAGCTCAGTACTTGTTATTTTGCAAAGACTTCTAAGTCTAATCTTTCAGAGTAAAGTGAATGTAGTTAAGAAATTCCTTTGCTAAGCCGGTGTTCCTTGCCTTCCTGCCCGGTTAGCCCCAAAGAGGTTAAATTAGATGCCCAGCCTGAGAACAGTGTAGGAGGAACACTAAGAGAATATGCATAAACAACTAGGGGAGCTCTGGAGGTCTGAGGCACTGGCCTTCAAATACTTGAAAAGCTGCCATAAAAAAGATGAAGAAAAATTGTTCTCTCTTGCCACTGAGGGCAGGACAAGAGGCAATGGGTTCAAACTACAGCATAGCAGATTTAGACTGAATCTCAGGAAAAACTTCCTAACTGTAAAAACTGTAGGACAATGGAACAAACTGCCTTCACTGCAGGTTTTCAAAAAAAGGCTGGCTAGCCATCTGTCTTAGATGGTTTAGACACAACAAATCCTGTATCTTGCCAGGGGGTAGACTAAATGACCCTTGCAGTCCCTTCTAATTCCATGGTTCTATGACATAATTGTGCTGACGTAAGTCCTTACGGTATGTCTACACTGCAATGAAAGCCCAGGTCTGTGGGATTCAAGCCTGTAGGCTTGGTGTTTGTAAGCCCGGGCTTGAGCATCCACACTAAATATTGACCCTAAATTTACAGTTTCTGGACCTGGGTCTTACACAGCTATACTACGTTACACAGAACATAATCAAACTAGACTATCCCAGACTTCCTAGTGCCCTCCCCAGCTATAGTCGCGCTAGCCATTTATTTGTGGTGCACTGTGGGAAAACTTGCCTGTCCCTCTCACAGCACTTTACACAACACTGTCTCAGCACACCAACACATCTGATCAAACTATTTTTTGGGTCTGCATGCTCCTGGCAACTGGAGCAAGCTACATGGAAGAGTTACCATTTGAAGAACTTGTCTTGCTTTGGCTTTCACTCCTGTTTTAGGAAACGGGAAAAGCATCCACAAGTCACTGGTGCACATTTCAGTGATGTTTTCTGATGTACCGAAGGCATGATACTGACATGGCAGACTCAAACTGGCTGTTGTTCACAAATCTCGGCATACCGCTGCTGTCTCCTATGTAGATTGGCACATCTGGAGCAGGGCCACAAGCACAGCCTGATGGGATCACGTCGTCATTCAGACCTGGGATGACCAACAGTGGCTCCAGAACTTTCACATAAAGAAAGCTACATTTCTGGAGCATTGTGAACAGCTTGCCTTGACCTGCCAGCATCACAGCACATGTATGAGGGCTGCCATGGTGGTCCAGAAGCAGATGACTATAACCATTTAAAAGCTAGCTAGCCCAGACTGCTATAAGTCTGTTGTTAACCAGTTTGGTGTTGGAAAGTTACCTGTGGGTAAAGTGGTGGCGGAGGGTTCTGAAGCAATCAGGTGTATGATTTACCCAAAGATGGCGGGCATAAACAATGTCCCTAAAGTAATTGCTGACTTTGAGAAAATGGTGTTTCCAAACTGCTCCAGGGCCATTGATGGGAATCATGTGTCTGTAGTTTGCCCTCCTCAAGGTGCACCTAAGCACATAAACTGCAAAGGGTACTACTCAATTGTTATGCAGACACTCCTGGACCACAGAAGTCGATTTATGGACGCCAACATGGGCTGCACTGGAAAGGTTCATGATGCCAGGGTTTTCCCCTGATTGGGAGTCTACATTCTTGGATAGGCCAGGACACTATTCCCACCCAAGAACATTGTCATAAATGGAGTAACTGTCCCCAGTGTTATTCTAGGGTACCCCTGCCTACAACCTTTTGTGTTGGTTTATGAAATTATATCCTGAGTCAGAGGCCCTGGCAAATTACACTCTCAAGTATAGAATGGTGGTCAAACACACATTTGGCAGATTGACTCCCACTGGTGCGGTTTACAGAATTGTTTAGATTCTAGTGTCATCAATGTTGTCTGAATTATTGTGGCTTTGTGTGCTCTGCACAGTCTTTGTGAATCGAAAGGTGAGCCATTTGCCCCTCAATGGGCCTATGATAGTAATTGATTGCTGATTTGGTACACTTAGACAGAAGGTGCTCCTTTAACAGTTGGAGCAGGCTGCACCCAGGCCAGCGAAGTCAGCAATGCTTTGTACTCCCACATTGTGAACTTGCATGGATCAATTGAAGAGGGAAAATAGTATGTTTATGGTTGTATTTGTACCATGATTTTTACATATGTTGCTGTATGCTATGACTGGGGTGTGTGTGAGACTGTCATGAATTATTAATTGTGGATGAAATGACTGCTTATACCATGATGGTTTGTATGATATGAACAGTGGCTTTTCATTATGGATTGCTCTGAATAGATGAACTGAGAGAAATTGTTTGATACAGCTTCCCAGTTATGCCTTATCATGTCTTTATCTTTCTTCTAAATACAAGTTATATGATGCAGCAATGGTAATAAACTTTATTAATAAATAGGGCTGTCAAGCGATTAAAAAAATTAATTGCGATTAATCGCACTGTTAAACTATAATAGAATACCATTATTTAAATATTTTTGGATGTTTTCTACATTTTCAAATATATTGATTTCAATTACAACACAGAATACGAAGTGTACAGTGCTCACTTTATATTTATTTTTATTTAAAATATTTGCACTGTAAAAAACAAAAGAAATTGTATTTTTCAGTTCACCTAATACAAGTACTCTAGTGCAATCTCTTTATCACGAAAGTTGAACTTACAAAGGTAGACTTATGTACAAAAAAATAACTGCATTCAAAAATAAAACAATGTAAAATTTTAGAGCCTACAAGTCCACTCAGTCCTACTTCTTGTTCAGCCAATCACTCAGACAAACAAGTTTGGTTACAATTTGCAGGAAATAATGCTGTCTGCATCTTGTTTACAATGTCGCCTGTTTACAATGTCACCTGAGAACAGGTGTTCGCATGGCACTGTTGTAGCCGGCATTGCAAGATATTTATGTGCCAGATGCACTAAAGATTCATATGTCCCTTCATGCTTCAACCTCCATTCCAGAGGACATGCGTCCATGCTGATGACAGGTTCTGTTCAATAACGATCCGAAGCAGAACAGACCGACGAATGTTCATTTTCATCATCTGAGTCAGATGCTACCAGCAGAAGGTTGATTTTCTTTTTTGGTAGTTTGGGTTCTGTAGTTTCTGCATCAGAGTGTTGCTCTTTTAAGACTTCCGAAAGCACACCTCGACCCAGGTTTTGGATGGCACTTCAGATTCTTAAACCTTGGGTCAAGTGCTGTAGTATTTTTAGAAATCTCACATTGGTACCTTCTTTGCATTTTGTCAAATCTGCTGTGAAAGTGTTCTTAAAAAGAACATGTCATCATCTGAGACTGCTATAACATGAAATATATGGCAGAATGCAGGTAAAACAGAACAAGAGACATACAATTCTCCCCCAAGGAGTTCAGTCACAAATTTAATTAATGCATTATTTTTTTAATGAGCATCATCAGCATGGAAGCATGTCCTCTAGAATGGTGGCCGAAGCATGAAGGGGCATACGCATGTTTAGCATATCTGGAATGTAAATACCTTGCAACGCTGGCTACAAAAGCCATGTGAATGCCTGTTCTCACTTTCAGATAACATTGTAAATAAGAAGCAGGCAGCATTATCTCCCATAAATGTAAACAAACTTATTTGTCTTAGCAATTGGCTGAACGAGAAGTAGGACTGAGTGGATTTGTAGGCTCTAAAGTTTTACACTGTTTTGAGTGCAGTTATATAACAAAAAAAAAATCTACATTTGTAAATTACACTTTCACGATAAAGAGATTGCACTACAGTATTTGTATGAGGTGAACTGAAAAACACTATTTCTTTTATAATTTTACAGTGTAAATATTTGTAATCAAAAACAATATTATAAAGTGAGCACTCTACACCTTGTATTCTGTGTTGTTATAGAAATCAACATATTTGAAAATGTAGAAAAACATCCACAGATATTTAATAAATTTCAATTGATATTCTATTGTTTAACAGTGTGACTAATCACAATTAATTTTTTTTAACTTGATTTTTTTGAGTTAATCACATGAGTTAACTGCAATTAATCGACCGCCCTATTAATAAAATAAAAGCCTTTATTTGTGAACACAGCTATATTACGAAAAAATATTAAAGCATTCTCAGGCAGGCCAGTTGCCAATAAAATACCCAAATCAGTAATAAAATAAAGTGCATAACACTACCATTGAACAGGGAAATCAGTACAAACAAAAGAATTCTCTACTTTTGCATGTCACCAGGCCCCCATTCTCCTTCCCCCTTTAGCATGTTTAGCATGCACATGGTGCTGCTGCACAGGGTGGAAGACCGCAGGTGGGTGGAGGACTCCTGCAAGTACATTTTCCCTGATTAGCTAGTGTTTAGTCATGGTTGCATGGGCCACCCAACCATAGTATTGTCCGTGTTCCTTGTCTGCAGGACGTGATACCATGGAAGAGACTCAGGACGTGGAATAGGAGCCTGAACTCTTGTGGCCATTAGGCAGACCTCTCCATGCTGCCAGCCAGCAGTACCTGTAACTAGCTTGTGCTCCACTACTCACAACCTGCCATGGACGCAGCCCATGGGAAGTCCTGGCTCAAGCACTCTGACAGGGAGCAGCCTCATGACTCCTGATTGGCTCCCTGCTCCTATATAAATCCAACTGGTATTCTAGGACAGTGGTTTTCAAATATCACCATAAGTGTCCCACCCCCTTGCAAGATTCCCTCATATCACCATAAGTTTCCCACCCCCTTGCAAGATTCATTTCAGTTTTTCCTCCTTATCTCCACAGATGCAGGAATGGTCAAAAACAGAAGGTTGCCATCTGTCCTTTCCCGACCCCCACCCCAATCTGCCTCAGAATTTGCTCTTTTGGTGTCCCACTCACAATTTTGTGCTCAATTTTCAATGTTAGTGGGTGTTCAAAATACAGACACACAATCTCACAGCCTAAGCCCATGCCTGGTATTTATGGTTTGCATTTATTAGCTGTGCTTATCATGCTCTAGGCTAGTTTATAATAAAAACAGTGCACTATGTCACCTAAACCAGTTTAACACATACATATAAATCACTCCTTCAAACAAAATCAAGAGCCTGGATAAAACAGATAGGCCTTGCACTCTGCCCTGAAGGTTGACAAATAATTATACTGTGTTCATCCTGATTTTCTGTATTATCTGAGCATGAAACTCAGGCTGTGTTGGACCCAGACGGTGAGGAAATTTCACAGTTGAAGGCTGTTGAATGGCGGTGCCTTACCCATAGACAAACAAAACTAAGGAGGTTCAGCTTATGTGCCCAGCTGATCACAACTATCAAGGTAAAGCTCAGGAGAGAGGCTGTTTCTGAGATAACTATGGCCCCTTGGTGCCTATGTATCAAAACAAATATCTTGAATTAGGTCTGGAAACAAATGTGGAGCTTGTGCAACCTCTAGAGCAGAGTAGCAGGCCTCCACCAGCTATCCCCTTTTGCCAATCATAGGTACATCTTATAGGGCCTAGGCAAAATTATAAACCTCTGGGATGCCAACTATCCCAATATATGCGGGGAGAGGCTGGACCACCACTCGCTGGCTGTGTGGGGAATTGGGTGCACCTGCTGAATGGGTGGTGTAGTGGGCACGATCTCCCTGTGCACTGGAGAGCTACAGGAGAAACTGTGAGTCTATGTGGGCTTGTGTCTTAAAGGCACGATGTCTTTTAGGAGGGGAAATGGCATGGTAGCCTTTTCCTTCCTACTGTTATTCAACAAGCATGCACAGTGTTTGGGCTGAAGGACTTTTAGCAGGAGGACGAGGAGGTAAGGATCATTGAGGTGAAAAGGTTGAGACTGGGCAGTTGAAGAGAGGAGAGAGGATCAGAAAACACCTGTGCCAGCCTGTTCCCACCCGGTGGAGGGCGGCAATGAGTGGAAGTTAACAGGGAAGAAAAACAGCGATGAGATGAGTATGGCCCAGGAGGTGAAAGGGGAAAAAAGAAAAAGGGGTGAAGCAAAAGAAAGATCCCGTGGAACCAGACTGAGATCCCCTGGAGGGAGAATGACTGCTGCTTACCAAGCCCTGCCAGGAAAGTGTCCAGGGGGTCTGACCTACCTTTTAAATATAAAATATTTTCTGAATGCCGTAGGGAGGGAGGAGCAGGGAACAGTGCCCAGATGTCTCAGGACTAGTCGTAAGGGGATGTGCAGATTTGGAAAGCACAGCCATGGCTACAACAGACATCAGCAGGGTCCTCCAAACGTAGTTACAGATGCACAACAATTAAAATAATAAAATGCCAGAAAAACAGCCCAGCTCTTTTTGCTTCTGCCATCTAGCAAATGACCCAGACACTGGACTGTACAATAACTACTAGACCCAGAGGGGGAAGGGGCAAGGATTCCTTCTTCTCAGACTGCAGAGCACTATGGCCACAGTAGCCCTTTGCAGTCCTAACTTGCTCCGGAAGGTAGGGAAGAACAGGAGTATCTTCATAGCGCCAGATCCTCTACCTCCATAACGTGTAGATTGGAAGCTACGGTGAAGTGAAGTGCCTGAAGGCATATGGGGGCAAAAATCCTACATGACACCCCTCTCTCCCCATCCCCACATCCTGCCTTTCATAGACGAGGAGATAGGATTTATCTCCTAATGAATGCAGAGTTCAGACATAAATGTCAAGGACAAATGACTGTGCTGCAGCATCAGCATAATGCTATCCACATCATGCTTTCTTACATCTCACTACCTTAAAATATTATCTCATAGATTCTATGTTCTCATATCAGAGAACTTCTTTCTGTTGGTGCAACTATTCATTAAAGGCCAACAACATACTCTGATTTTCACAATATAATCACAATTATCCCTGCCTTGAAGAATTTACAGTCTAGAAGACAGTCAGATAAGATATACTGGGAAAACCAGAGGGAGCTATTTCCTTAGATAAAACTGTTTTTGTTTCCACTTTTGAATGTTTACCCTTTTTTCATGGATGGTGGGAAGGATAAATAGTAACTGGAAAAACAAGTAAGTGAGTCAGGCCCCGTTTATGCTAGAAAGGATTTGCTACTAGACCTCTGGGTCTAGTAGTTATTGTACAGTCCAGTGTCTGGGTCATTTGCTAAATGGCAGAAGCAAAGTATAGATATCAGCAAACCCTCCTAGGGTAGATGCCGCTTGCCATCAGCAAGTGTGCTTCTGTTGATATAGCTTACACCAGCTCCCTGAATAAAATAAACTGCATCTACACTAGGGCTTTTGCTGGCATAGATGCATCAATTAGGCATGTATGTTTTTTTTCCTCACACTCCTAACTGGCAAAACTTTGTAATGTAGAGCAGACCTAAGTAGGAAACAAACTATAGGTGCCTTCCTCTCTGGGCCAGAATCTGTGACCTTTGGTATCAATTAGGAACTTGAAAGGTCATCATCAAATTAAATACCACTTTTCTGAAAGTGTTTTCCCTGTTATTGCTCCAAGTAACACCTCAGATCACTGTAATCAAGAGCAAAGAACACTTTTTTTTCCTCTTCCCCCTTAATTTATCATAGAATATCAGGGTTAGAAGGAACCTCAGGAGGTCATCTAGTCTAACCCCCTGCTCAAAGCAGGACCAATCCCCAGAAAGATTTTTACCCCAGTTCCCTAAATGGCCCCCTCAAGGATTGAGCTCATAACCCTGGATTTAGCAGGTGAATGCTCAAACCACTGAGCTATCCCTCTCCCCGGCTAGTGGAGCTCCAGGCTGTCAGTGCCCCACACCGTCCATTAAATCGATGGACACGCTCCTGATGAGGATGTGCACCACTAACAAAAGGAGTGTAGGGTGGACATGTAAAATTGATGTAATTACTGCAGTGGCTGTACATCAAAGTAACTTAAGTCAGCTTAATTTTGTAGACTTGCCCTCAGTGTCACAAATACAAGATAGAACAGATTGTTTAATATAAGTACACATATTTCAAGGGATCATTCAAAGTGAAGTGGCCCATCTATACTCCTACAGTCACAAGGAGGAAAGGGGGGGAAGCATCGGAGGTGCAGGGGGTGTTGTTGTCAGCGGGCTACAGATTGTAACGAGCCGTAAATCCAGTGTCTCTATTTGGTCTGTGATTTTTAGTGTCTAGCAAAATTACGACTTTAAGCTCCCAAGCTTGTCTTTTGAAGGTGTTGTGCAGGTGTCCTTTAAAGATAAGGCCTGGTCTGATATAAAGTGATTTCTTTGTAAAAAGTGTTATCCATAGGTAACAGTGTGTTGTTGTCTGTTATTTTTCTAAATGATTGTCTGGTTTCACCCATGTAGTTGCTATTGGGGCATTTGGTCCATTGGATGAGGTACACCACATATTGTGATAGGCATGTATAGGACCCATGGATTTTGAAAGGTATGTTGGAGAGTGTTGATCATCATACCACTGGAAATATGTCTGCAGGTTTTGCATCTGTTGTTCTGGCAGGGTCTGGTATGGTGCCACTTCAAACTGGTGTGTCCTGGTCTGGGGGGGAGCTTGCTTCTGATGATGAGCTTGGAGAGGTTGTTTGAGGACCAAAAGACAGGAGGTCAGGAAAGATTTCTTTCATGATGGGGTACCCATCAAGTAGCAGTTGTAGTTGTTTGATGACACACTAGAACCTCAGAGTTAAACACCTTAGTAGTGGAGATTGTTCTTAACTCTGAAATGTTTGTAACTCCGAACAAAATGTTACAGTTGTTCTTTCAAAAGTTTACACAGTGACATAATACAGCTTTGAAACTTTACTATGTAGAAGAAAAATGCTGCTTTTAACCATCTTAATTTAAATGAAACAAGCACCGAAAGTTTCCTTACCTTGTCAACTATTTTTTTAACACTTTCCCTTTATTTTTAGTAGTTTACATTTAATACCATACTGAACTGTATTTGCCCCCCCCTTTTTTTGGGGGGGGGGTCACCGTTGCTGCCTCATTGCAGACTTCTGGTTCCAAATGAGATGTGTGGTTGACACAAAGTTATGTCAATTTGTAACTCTGGTGTCCATAATTCTGAAGTCTTACTGTATCCCAAATAGGTTCCAGTGTGGAGTGGCAGCCGACAGCTAAGGGTGTGCAGTTGGCAGGGAGTGGTTATTTTTGTATGATATCCATGTACAGCATATATTTCTTTCAGAAAATAACAGCCGCTTCTAAATTAGTTGTACAAATTAGCAGAACACGTTTTCCAGAGAATAGAAACGTGCCTACGGATCATCAGACTTCTGCCCGGGGTAGAGTTCAAATGAGTAGTGCCTGAGTGTACCTCAGATTCAATGACCCCAGCACGTCCAGTACCACATTACAGTGAGAACTCCCTGCATACCCAGAGGGTACGTCTTCACTACCCGCCGTATCGGCGGGTAGCAATCGATTTATCCGGGATCGATATATCGCCTCGTTAAGATGCGATGTATCAATCCCCGAACGCGCTCAACGTCGACTCCGGAACTCCACCAGAGCGAGCGGCGGTAGCGCAGTCGATGGGGGAGCCGCGGCCGTCGGTCCCGCGCCGTGTAGTTCCCAGGTAATTCCATCCACGATAGTTCGACTTCAGCTACGCTATACACGTAGCTGAAGTTGCGTATCTTGGCTCGATCCCCCCCAGTGTAGACCAGCCTCTAGCTATAGCTGCAGTAGGGAGCAAGTACAACAGCTGATCGGGCCTGAGCCGTACCGCAGGTTGTAATACCCGCCCTGCACACCCCTTTTGCTAGGATTGCTGCCCACGCGCAAGTCACTCTCTTTGGCTCGCTAGTTTAGCGCAGTGCTCTGGCGAGGTGAACTCATCCTGCGGTCACTTCTTCCGCCACCCCCGGCCCCGCTGCGGTGCGCCACCGCCCGCCGCCCCTCGCTCGGACCGAGGGGCTACTGGGCCAAACGAGCGCCTGCAGTGCCCTGGCTGGCAACGCCCCCTCCCTCACGTTTGCCCCGGCCGCTTTTCCGTCACCAGGGAGGGGCACCCGGGCCAATCTGCAGCCCAGGGCAGCTGCCTCTCCGCGGGGCTGCCCCATGGCTGGAGCGGCCTCTGCCCCAGCGGCGCGGCGCGGTTCGGTTCGCCCGGGCGCGGGGGTTACTCGAACAAGCAGAGCGGCCCTCACAACGCCCCGCCCCCAAGGCACAGGCACTTCCCTGGCACAGCGCGTGCGCAGGCGGGTTTCGCAGCGCTAGGAAAAGCGGCATATTCAAAACAGGGCCCGGCCCAACCGCCACCACGCCCGAGCGCGCGCGCGCGCGCTCGCTCCCCCAAGCATCCCCACCCACGCCCCAGAGTCAGGGCGCAAGGCCGATTGAGCCTAAACCAACCAACCCCAGTAAGGCCCCCATCGCTCACGCATGCGCATCTCTACGCTCGCCACCAATCACGATTTAGCTGCTCCACCATTTAGCCCCGCCTCACCCTTCAAATACAGCCAATCGTTAGCGCTGGCTAGTCAGCGTCCACAGCCCGCTGCCAATCTCGTGCCGGATAGTATAACCTACATTACGGGTCAGGCCCAATCAGAGGGCGTACTGGCTCCGTAGCTAAGGGGAGGTGTGAAGGCGGAGCATGACGCAGCGAGTTTTCCGCGCCCTCGCGTTTCCGGCCGGTTTTTAGCTCCGCAATCGCAGACTCGCTTCGTGACGTAACGACGTTCAGCGACGTGCGGCTGGTGATGTAGAGGTCACGTGAGGACAGCACTGCTGCTGCTGCGCGTCGGGAGCCCTGTGCGGTCGGTGGGGCCGCCGGTCCCTGCATGTCGCTCGTCGCCGTCTCCTCTTTCTCTCGCCTTCGGGGTCTCCCGTCCAGTCCCGCCGGCCCGCCTCGCCGCCGCCTCAGCCGGAGCCGCCGCCCTTGATGTGGGTCGGGGCCGGGCGGGGAGAAGATGCCGCCGTCCAAGTCCCGCAAGATCGCGATCCTGGGCTACCGGAGCGTGGGTGAGCGCGGGGCTGTGGTTCCTGCAGCGGGGGCGGTGGGGGAGTCGAAGCTGCCGGGCCGGGCCGGGGGGAGAGGCTGGGGCGGCGGCAGGCGCTCGGGCAGCCGCTCTGGAGAGCCCGGGACCGGGCTGCGGTCCTAGGAAACTTGCCGTGTGGAGGCTGGGGCGGCTCCTGGTGAGTGGCCGGGCTGGTTGTCGCGGGTGGGTCTCCCCGGAGGCGGGGAGTGCGGCGGGAGCTCGGCAGCGGCTCTGGGCTGCGAGCCTGGCCGAACCCGAGGAGGGGGTTCCCTTCCCGCTGAGCGTCCTGCGGGCCGGTTCCGCACCCAGCGCTGAGAGGCCCCAGCGACAGGTGTAGCCCGGCCGGGAGCTGCCATGGGCCCGGGGCAGCGGGGAGTCCGGGAGCGTCACTCCCCCAGACCTTGGGGCGCCCTAAACGTGCGCGGTGCCGCCAGAAACCGCTCCGAGTGACGGAGAGGAGCCGCCTTCCTCGCCGGTCTGATGGCTGGCACCGTGCTCGGCCCTGGAGGCGAGAGCGCCGCCTGCCTCGGGATCAGGCTGGCCTCAGGGCCGTCGGGCTAGGAGAGGGGCAGTGTGCCGATCAACGAGCCATTACCGGGAGACCTCACCTAGCCCTCTCGTGCGGCTTTCTGAAAAGGGCACCTGGTCAGAAACGCTTCTTGTGCGAAGTATTCTTAATCCTAATGGCCAGGTGCCTGCTATCTTACTGAAAGGCGTGATGCCCACTCTGTATGGCTCACTGTAAAGCTATCATTCTTGCTACCAAGTTAAAATTTCTAATATAAAACATTCACTTAGCAGGGTTTACATGAATTCTCATGTTTCCCTACAGGCTGTTGTGTGTATGATGGAGTGATTGTTTGCCCAGAACCTTTTTAGTAATTATGAGCCCTTGAGATGTGATTGCTGAGATACCAACTAGGTACATTACTTGGGGTGCATCAGTTCCATTGGTTCAGAGAAGCTATGGGGTGATTCTTTTCACTGTTAATTCCCCCACAGGCCCCTGCACAAAGGACATAAGCCCTCTCCTGCTGCTAGATTCTTCCTCTGGCATTGATTTGCACCTGTCTGGGTGAAATATACTGTTGTGTTACATGTCCAGTTCGCCCTGTGTCTCTTTTCCTCCCGCTTGTAACTCTGCTCTAGCCTCAGTCTCGGGGGACATCTCTTCTTTTTTGATGGCTGGTCTCTGGATGTTTTTCTCATCCCAAATTTATTAAGATGCTCCAGGTTTATATAGTAGTAGTGTTGCCAGTGCAGTGCTGGGTCTGTGCCTTATCGCTTCACTGAACATGTGCAGCACTACTGCTGTTGGCCCATGCAAATTAACCTAAGCAGAAGAATTCCCCAGAACCATCCAGCTGCAGTCTGAAACTAACAGTTATAATCAGTTTTTCTTTGTCTGCCCATACTCTATGATTACCCTTTTCTTCAGGTAGATCTTAGGGTTCTCCTGGCCTTAATGGAACACAATTTCTGATCTTGCAACAAAAGAAACGTTTTAAAAATTAACATAGCTAAGCCACTCCCTGTGTCACCTCTGTGATTAGTAAAAATTGAAAATGTGATCTTCAGTAGGGGCCTATATTTAAATAGTTGTGAAACATGAAGGAGAATAAAATCTCTGTGCACAACAGGGGGCTTTCAGTAACAACTGCAGTATAAATGTTAAATATTGTTAAGTGGCTGAATTTACTCAATTAGGCCCCAATTCAGCAGAAAAGCCCCCAAACGTTGAATTTTGTTGGATAGAAGAGTAACAAATTGCTATACGCTATATAAGAATGGGTGTTTCTACAGTCACGTGTACAGTAATAAAAAGGATGCATGCTAAAAAGTAGGTGGTAAGACTGTTTAACATAAAGTTATGTAACTGCTTAAAAGTGAGTAACATCAGTTACTTCCCTATAGAATATGGGTCCCTCCCTGTACTTCTACCATTTGAGTGATTTGATTCTAGAAATGGATTAAGTCTCAACTCAATTCTTTCTTTCTGGCCACTAAAGAGACATGAGCAGGGGGTTGTACTAGATGACCTCCTGAGGTCCCTTCCAATTCTGATATTCTATGGTGGGTGAGGTAATATCTTTTATTGGACCAAGAAAGACAAGCTTTTGAGCTACACAGAGCTCTTCTTCAGGTCTGGTGAGCTTGAAAGCTTGTCTTTCTTGGTCCAAAAATAGATACTACCTCCCCCACCTTGTTCTTCTAATATCCTGGAAGCCGCATGGGTACAACAACACTGCAAACAATCTCTGACCACTATAAGTTATGAGGGAAGCCTTTGGGCTAGAATTCCTGAATATAGTCTCAAATGTTTTTCATGCACTTGTTTTAGTAAATAATTCAAACTACAGCAAGAAATAAAGAGTTCATTGGAACATTGCTTTCATTCTGTGAAACTGTTTATTGATGAAGGACACTGAAGTGATAAGATTCCTAGCTTATTGTTAGTATCTAGGAGACTGACAATGGCTTCAAAAGCTCTACTCAGTAGAGAAACATTGACAACCTCCACCAGATAAAGCAATAATTGATCAAGGCTTGAGTGAAAGAAAAATGAGGAAAGATACTCTGCCTAAAACCATCTCTCAAGCGCTCACTTTTGAAAGCTCCCTAAAATATGAACTTTGCAGCATGTTCTGCAGAGCAATTTCTGAACAAGACTGGGGCTAATTCCAAAACTGAAGGACCCTTTTAGAGAATGTTCTGCCAACAGTTCTCTTTCAAATCAAGAATGCTTCATCTCATTAATACCCACACCAATCTTGACTCTGGCGATATGGCATGGAGAGAGAGTCACTTGAGTAGGCAGGGCCTAGGCTGTTTGCAGCTTTATAGGTTAAAGCCAACACCTGGAAAATCATAAGCTGCCAATTCAGATCATTAAGCATGATGTAATGTTTGGCACACTAGTTACAAAGCAGCCTTCCACGTTCCATCTAGTCTTAATTTTCTGAGTAGATTTTAAGATGTACTCCCAAAAAGTGTATTTCAGTAGCCTAATCTTGAGATGACAAAGCATCAGTTGTGAAAGAGGTCCATATCCACGAGATGTTGCTAAGTACAATTGAGAAGTCCATCTTTCCTATTGCCAAAAATTGATAATCCATCAATAATTGAGAATCTAAACAGACACCCATGCTGCAAACATGAGTAACTAATGGACAAACACCCTCATCTGGAAGGTCAGACATAGTCTCTCCCGTACACTCCACTTGCTTTCCTCCAAACTACCATCTCTGTTTTGTCTGGATTGAGCTTCAGCCACGTTGCACTCATCCATACCCCAGTCTCCTTTAGATGTTTGGAAAGATACTCAACCACACTATTGCTGTCAGAAGAGGAAAGTTGAGGAGACTGCTTACTGAAAAGACAGCACTCCAATTTAAGTTAAACCATTCCAACTTCTGAATGTGGACAAGGTGGTTGTTTTGACTCCACAAGATGCAGGCAGTTAGGTTAGAAGCCAGGTGATTATTTTCCCAGAAAATAACTAGCAGTTTCTTCATTGTGGGAGGAACTTGACTCTGTTACCAAACTCTAGTAGCTAGGGTTAATCAGCTATTTAGTATTCAAAACATTCATAGACTCTGGTAAAGTCAACTAATATTTGCATCCTAAACAATGATGGCATAGAAGTTTTTAAAAAATTATGAACTTTAAAAACAATCTACGTGTTTTGTGTAGCCTGATGGTTAATGTTCAGAAAATAAAATACTTGAAAATTCAGTGTGAGAATAATAGGTTTGCATGAGATGAAATGAAGTAAGAATGTGAGGCTGTTTTGAGTTGTTTGAGTCTTTCTGAGTCTCTTGAGGATGGCAGACAATTTGCTGAAAAGCAGCATAGATGGGTCTGATGTTTGCCATTGGATCATCTTATTGTGGATTATCTGTTTGAGGCAGACACACTTGTCTTCCCACTAGAATAGTGTCCATTTCTTAAATGAGGTAATTTGTTAGAATAGCCTTGACGAGGTGGCTGGTTGGGTTTCCGTAAAGTATTACCCCCAACTCCAATGTCTCAATGTATCTGCTGTGGTATGATGGACCTTTGGACATGACATTTTTTCCTGCATGTCTTAGATACGTAGCTGAGGACATAAGCTTAAGGAATGAGAACTTCCCTTATCTGAAGGTTCAGATTTAATTAGGGCTTGTCTACACTTAAAACACTGCAGCTGAGCTGCTGTAGCACTTCAGTGAAGACTCTACCTGTGCCAGCAGTAGAGATTCTCCTGTCAGCGTAGGTAATCCACCTCCCCAAGAGGCAGTATCTAGATCAGGGGTCTCAAACTTAAATGACCACAAGGGCCACATGAGGACTAGTGCATTGAACCGAGGGCTGCATCACTGACACCCCCCCCTCGCTGCCTCTGGCCCTGCCCCCACTCCACCCCTTCTATTAGGCCCCACCCATGCCCCACCTCTTCCCATTCCTTCCCTGCCCCATTCCAACCCCTTCCCCAAAGTCCCCACCCCAACACTACTCCCAGGGGGTGCAGAAAGGGTGCAGGATGCGGTGGGGGCTCAGGGCAGGAAGTTGAGGTGCAGGTGGTGTGCAGGGTACGGCAGGGGGCTCAGGGTAGGGAGTTGGTGGGTGGGGTGCAAGAGGGTGAGGGGTGCGGCAAGTGGCTCAGGGCAGGGAGTGCAGGAGGAGTGTGGGATGTGGCAGGGGTCTCAAGGCAGGGGGTTGGGGTGCAGGAGGGATGTCAGGGGCTCAGGGCAGGGGGTTGGGATGCAGGAGGGGTGTGGGATGTGGCAGGGGGTTCAGGGTTGGGGTGTGGGAGGGGTTCAGGGTGCGAGCTCCAGCCCAGTGCCGCTTACCTAGAGCAGCTCCGGGGTAGCAGCGGCGCGCAGTGGGGCCAGGGCAGGCTCCGTGCCTGCCCTGGCCGCGCCGCTCTGTTCCAGGAAGCAGCTGGAACCATGTCCCTTCAGCCCCTGGGAGAGGGGGTGCTCAGGGTTCTGTGCATGCATTGCTCTTGCCGCTCCTCTAGGTACTGCCCACGAAGCTCCCATTGGCTGCGGTTCCCTTTTCCTGGCCAATGGGAGCTGCAGGAGGCGGTGCCTGGAAGGAGGCAATGCAGGAGCTCTCTGCCTCCTTCCCCCTCCTCCCCCGGCCCGAAGGGGCGTGCTGCCAGCTGTGTCAGACAGCAACATAGGACTTGTAACGCCACAGGGGGTAATCCCACGGGTAGGCAGAGGGGCCGGGGGGTGGCGCAGGGAGCTTGGCGGGCCACACGCAAGAGCCCCGTGGGTCGCTTGTTTGAGACCTCTGATCTAGATCAACGAGAGAAGTCTCTGTCTACACTGGGGGTTAGGTTGGTTTAACTGCGTTGTTCGGGTGGATTTTTCACATCTGAGTGATATAGTTATACTGACCCAATTTCATACTGCAGACCACCCCTCAGAAGTGATCTGAAAAAGAATCTTTTCTGTGTTAGGTTTTTTTTGTTCTATGAGGGACTAATTGGGCTTTTGGTGACCTGCCTGTCTTTTAGCTGGATTGTCTCTTATGACTTTGGGTACATACTACCCGCTGGATTGGTGGGTAGTGTTTGATGTATCGAGGATCGATTATCGCGTCTCGTCTGGATGCGATAAATCGATCTGCTAATCGACACCCATACTCCACCTTGGCAGGAGGAGTAAGTGGAGTTGACGGGGGAGCCACGGCAGTCGACTTGCCACCATGAGGACTGCCAGGTACGTCGAACTAAGATACTTCGACTTCAGCTACGCAAATAGATACGTGTATCAGCTATACTAAGATACGCAACTTCAGCGAATAGCGTAGCTGAAGTTGCGTATCTTAGTTCTAACCCCCTTGCTAGTGTAGCCCAGGCTTTTCTCCGGTTTTGCACGATGTGGCATGCTTATCTGGGTGTAGAGCAGGGGTTGGCAACCTTTAGCACGCGGCCCATCACAATAATCAGCTGGTGGGCCGCGAGACGTTTTGTTTATATTGACCATCCGCAGTCACAGCCCCCCCGCAGTTCCCAGTGGCCGAGGTTAGCCGTTCTCAGCCAATGGGAGCTGCGGGAAGTGGCGGCCAGCACGTCCCTGCGGCCCGCGCTTAGGTCAGTGGAACTTGCAATGCTCCGGCGGTGGCTTATTCACACCTCTGAGCAACATGAGTTATATCAACCTAAACTGTAATGTAGCCATAACCTCAGGCTATCTTTACAGTACGCTCCTTTTAGCAACACAGATGTGCTGCTAGAGCCGTGGCACTAAAAGGTGTAGCCACTCTTTGTCAGAGAGACCCCTCCCGCTGCAAAAAAAAATTCTACCCCCAACAAGTGGTTTGTTAGTAGGAGAGCTCTCCTGCCGACAAAGCACTGTTCACACCAGTGCTTTTCGTCGGTAAAATTTTTGTCGTTTGGGGATGTGCTCTCCCCCCCCAATGACAAAAGTTTTACCAGCGAAAGTCCAGTGTAGACAAAGCTTTAGTCTCTGTGTGGTTTAAAAACCCTATCAGTGTGTTATGAACCTTGGCTCACTTTTCTTGACATAGTCATTTGAAAGCCTTCATGCTTGTCAAGTATAAACAAAAAATGCATGAAATAATGCAGCCATCTCTGGAGTGGACTGTGACATCTCTATAGCATTTATAGTAGGGCAGATCACAAAAACTGTACTGGGGAATTTAAGCATTTGTGCAGGAAGATGGAGCAAACACCCCCTTATTCTGGCAAAAAGTTACAGTATTTCTAATATTACAAAAGGAGCCAGGAGTTTGCTTTTAAGTCATTTTGAATGATGGCACCTCTCAGTACAGGACTCATAACATCGTGATGCGGTATCCATTCAGTATTAAATCAGAGGGAACAGATACTTCTATTACATACTAAATAGCCAGTGTCACTATTGTATCTGACGGAGAACAAAAACCTGCTGTCATGTCCAAGCATGTTACTACAGTATTAGTGGGGCCTGTAACACACCAAAGCCATTGCATTAGACTCACCTAGGACCTAATGTTAAATTCTAATGGTCAGGATTTATGCAATATTTAATACTTAATTAGTAACATTATTAAAACTAAAAAGTCTTTGAGAACTGGATTAAACAGTCTTTACAGTGGGGATGCTCGAGAATACCAAGATAAACAAAATGGCTGCTCCCAGCAGGGGACTGAAATAAGACTTAAATACCATTTTTAATTAAAAACTTCTTTTTATGATTGGTTTTACCTTTTAGCCGTCAAACTTAGTGCAGTAAACTTTTTAACAGTAGCTGGGACACTAGAGGCAGCATGTTCAGCTGTAATATCAAGCCACAGTAGGGTTATTTAAGGACACTGCTAGGATTAACTCTTGACTTGCCTGCTTTATATTATTTTCTCTGTCAGATCCTTAAATGTTTATGCTTGTAGTTTTCTGACTCAATGCTAGCTCACTCAACCAAGGGTTAACATTTTTGTATGAAAGGAAGGGACTCTGTGTTTGAACAAGGCACGGATCCTGCTATTGCTATATTTATACAAAAGTTGAAAGTCTATTGTTTAGAATACAGTAAATAACTTACAAGGGTAGGTTCTGCTGCAATTAAATGCTGGATGTCAGGGTGTGCAGTGCTGTCTTATGGAAGTGCCAAACAATTCTTTGGCGTCTACAGTGCAGCCACTTAACACTTTATAATTGAATCTGGCATCAGTATCAGACTAAAGTAAAACACTAGTCTACTTTAACTTCCTGTAGCTCTCAACGGTGACCTGCAAGAATTTATTTTAAATACTGTCTAGCTGTAGGAATATAGTTGAATAATTAAAACATCAAGGACTTATCTACATAGTGAGTTAGTATGGCACGCCAGGGTGTGAATCTACAGTGCACTAGCTTGCTGTGCAGTAATGTCCAGTGTGGTGGACATTGCTATAGTGCTCTAAAAGTTTCATAGTGTGCTTTGATGTACTGCTGTTTGAAGTGGTAGTAAGTCGAAGCATACTAAGTCCATGTCTGTACTACAAACTTTGGTCCATGCAAGTTATATCAGCATAAAGCTGCCACAGTTAATATATGGCTTGTGCGTGTGCATGCTTGGTTGCTTATATCAGTGCTGCATGTACTCACCAGGAGTGCTTGTGTTGATGTGCAGTGCACTATGGGTAGAATCTCAAAGTTCTTACAAGACATCCAGGATCTATAACCAAATTAGCTGAGCCATAATTAGAATATGGGTTCTTTCAGTGATTATCACTACATATTCTACTTCTAGTGTGCATTCTTCCAATGGCGTCTCCTTGCCAGCAGTGTCCAAAGTCCCCAGGATCCAGGGAGGGGGTGGAGCAGGGCCAGCTGTCTCTTAGTTCCTCCTTACACCATTAGCAGTTTCAACTAGCAGCCATGGGTAATATCTCTTGTGCCTTACAGTTAGACTTGGGGCATGGCTACAGTTGCAGATGTAGCACGTCGCGAATTGCAGTAGTTACTCCTTAAGCTACAAACTGACAGTGAGAAGTCCGCCGATGATGTTGACTCGCATAATGCATACGACACGAGATTGCTTGTGAGCATGTCTGTGGATACCACCACAGTGGAATGCTACTTTTGGGCTCGGGAAAACAAGCACCGAATGGTGGGATCACATTGTCATGCAAGTCTGGGATGACGAGCAGTGGCTGCAGAACTTTCGGATGAGAAAAAACACTTTCATGGGACTGTGTGCTGAGCTCGTCCCCACCCTGCAGCACAAGGACACAAGATTGAGAGCTGCTCTGCCGGTGGAGAAGCAGGTGGCTATTGAAATCTGGAAGGTGGCAACTCTAGCAGCTACCGATCTGTCACTAACCAGTTTGGAATGGGAAAGTCTACTGTTGGAATTGTGTTGATGCAAGTTTGCAGGGCCATTAATGACCTCCTACTCAGAAGAACTGTGACTCTGGGTAATGTGCATGACATTGTGGCTGGCTTTGCACAAATGGGTTTCCCTAACTGCGGAGGGGTGATAGATGGGACGCATATTCCAATTCTAGCACCAGCCCACCTAGCCTCAGAGTACATAAATCGGAAGGGATATTTCTCTATGGTTCTCCAGGAGCTTGTGGATCACCATGGCTGTTTCATTGACATTAATGCAGGCTGGTCCGGAAAGGTGCATGACACATGCATCTTTCAGAACACAGGCCAAGTCAGGAAGCTGCAAGCCAGGACTTTCTTCCCAGACCAGACGATCACCATAGGGGAAGTCGAAATGCCCACTGTGATTCTTGGAGACCCCGCTTACCCTTTAATGCCATGGCTTATGAAACCCTACACCGGGAGTCTTGACAGCAGCAAGAAGCGGTTCAACAGGCTGAGTCAGTGCAGAATGACTGTGGAGTGTGCTTTTGGCTGTTTAAAGGGCCGCTGGCGCTGTCTGTATGGGAAGCTGGACCTGGCCAATGACAACATCCCCACGGTTATATCTGCCCTGTACCCTCCATAACAGGAGGGTGAAAGATTCACTCAAGCATGGACCTCAGAGGCTCAACACTTGGAGGCTGAATTTGAACAGCCGGAGAGCAGGGCTATTAGAGGGGCCCAGCCCAGGGCTGCAAGGATTAGGGATGCCTTGAGAGAGCAATTTGAGGCTGAAAGCCACCAGTAATGTTTGGTGCCCTGCATGGGAGTGAAGTGCAGTGGTTCCAATGTTAGTAGGAATCTGTGTTTGCTATGTATGATGCACTGACTTGCAGTGCCTGTTGCTTTCCGGGGCTGCGGTATTTTTTATTTAATGCAATAATAAATAATGGTTTTTAAAGCCAAAAAAATCATTTATTGAAAAGAAACACAACTGCCTGGGAAACAAAAAGGGCATGACACATCTGTGCTGAAGGGGATGGGGTGGGGAACAGGACAATCACAGATTTGCATATGTCCTGTTATCGTACTCAGCATTCCTGTCTGGAGTGCCGTGCAATGAGTGCTGCACTTCAGGCTGGCTAAAATGCATGGTGATGGGGGTTGAGTGCAGTGGGTAAGGGTCGTAGTTTGCAGGGTTGGGTGGTGAAGCTATAGGTGTTGGAGGCAGCTGGTGGCAATAAGAACCCGGATGTTGGGGAAAGTGGGTTGGCAGTGACATGGGGGCTCAAGGAAAAGAGAGTTTTGGGACAAGAGCTGCCAGGGGCGGGGAGGGCAGGCATGGAAGTGCTCTCCCCCCACCCCCACCCCCACCATTGCTATGAGCACCTGTATCAAGTTCGCTTGGCGCTCCATGATGCTTAGCAGCCGCTCTGTGCTTTGGTGCCAGTGATCCGCATTCTGCTGGCGGACCCTCCTTTCACTCTCCTGCCACTCCTGCACTTTTTGATTTTTGGTTAAGGGACTGCTGCATGACTTCATGCAGCATGTCCTCTTTGCTTCTTCGCGGACACTTCCTGATTCTTTGGAGTCTTTCGTCTGATAACAAGGACAGCTGGGATCTCAAGGTTGCATCTGTAAAGCCAAAATGCAACATTTAACAGAGGCAGCATTGTTCACACCAGACAGCAATGATTCAGCCGTACTTAAAGACAAGCACAGTGTACACAATAGCAGAAATTGCCAGTCCCAAAGCGAATGCATATAACTCACAGGAGCCCCAAAATAGTGAGTAAGCACAGGGGCAAGGGGGATTGATTGTTTCATGTCTACTGTCCTCTGGGGTTCTGTGCCTTGGAGAGAGCCAACAGCTGCGGGGGGGCCCCTATACTGAATGCTGTCCGCACATTTTCCACAGGATGAGTTCGTCCTGAAAGATATCTCGCCGCTGAGGGTGACCTGGGAAGCAAGGGAGTGTCTTCTACTACAATGCGGCTTCTGCCCTGGCCCATATGCAGCTTGCCTGTGTGCAGTAATGGTCCTTCCGCCCCTCACAGCACAGTGGCGCTGTCATGGTAGCCTTACTGGGACAAGGAGCACAGTACCTCTGCCAAGGAACCTGCGCAAGCGGATTGCCCAGCTTCTGCATGAGACCTTTGAAGAGATCACTAAGGCCGATTACTGCGACGTGAGAGAGCACATCAATGTCTTATTCTGCATCTAAGCATGCATGCAGCCCTAACCCTCCTCGCCCCAAGAGCCCGCACCGAACAACTTCCTTCCCAAAATAAAAGCCATTTACCGGGCACCTTCTCTGGTATTTGTCCTTCTCCCAGCACTGTCCATTGTGACTGGCTACCTTCCTCTTGGCTTGAAAACAGCTCCTGTCTGCACGCATCTAGGAATGCTGGAATGCCTCCCTTCTCCTCAGCATCCTCGCTCTCTTTCCTCCTCCTGTCTTGTTGAACCAGGCTCTGAAGTGTCCATGGTGGTCTTCGGAGTGGAGTTGGGGGTCGCCCCCAAGTACTGCGTGCAGCTCTTTGTAGAAATGGCAGGTTGCGGGGGCACCGGAGCGACGGTTTGCCTTGCATACTTTGCGGTAGGAATTCCGCAGCTCCTTCACTTTAACCCTGCACTGCAGTGCGTCCAGGTCATGGCCCCTTTCCATCATGTCCCTTGATATCTGCCCGAAGATGTAGTAATTCCTACAGCTGGAGCGCAGCTGGGACTGGACAGCTTCCTCCCCCAAAACACTGAGGTCCACCACCTTTTTAAACGCCCTGTTTTTGTTTGTTTGCTTTGATTAACTATATAGTGCTCCATACTTACATACACTCATAATATTCCAGAGGGAAGTTCTGTCCAATGTTACATTTGGCCATTATCCCTGTGTAACATTCTCTAGAGCACTGAGCAGGAATAATTATCAAATGGGTTCTCATCACAGGCTTAATTTTTTGCATTTGCAAGGTTTTGGGAGGAGTAGTGTGAAACACAACTATTGAGTTTTTTGGTTCTTCCTATCCGTTTTCTCTTTGGTATTCTTTCTGAGGGAGAGGAGGGAAATAATTCAAGTAGATTTTTGTAGTACAGGCGAAGGTTAAATTTTAGCATTGCCTTCTATTCTTAGAACTCTTAACTCTCATTCTTAAATGTGCATCCACCAAGTTATTTTATACCCTCATTTTATAGTATTTCTTGGCCAAGATGGGCATACTGGCAGTGCTGCTGTAGGCAACATTTTCAGTTGCGTTAGAAAAGCTGGATGTTCTTTCCATCCTCTCATTTTCAAAAGTAGCTATTAGTCCAGAGAGCTAAATGGTTGCCGTTGCCCTTAACTGATCAAAGTCATATTGGCTGTTCCTGCAGTTGGCCAACTATTCTCTAAAACCGAGCATGTTGGCTTTGTCTGTGCAGTTCCTGGCTCTTTGCAGTTTTGAATCACTTCAAGAATACTACTTCAGTATGCTATCCTATACAGCAGAGAACCATTCTAAGGCGTGCTATACTGAGCAGAAAAAGGTCCATCTGATTTCCAAGCCTGTTGCATATATGTAAGTCTAACCTACGTAATACCGTGTTTGAGCATCCTATCTGAAAACACCGAAGTATTCCAGGTAGTACAACTCTGCTCCATCTTCATTTGTATACAACCTTAGTTGAGCTATTTCTACTCCCTTGAATGGTCGCTTAAAATACTGCTTGCTGTATATAATATCAGTTCATTTTAAATGTGTGAGCTGAAAATCTGTTTTATTCTTAGGTTGGTTGTAGTAAGACATAATGCTTGATTTAGCCTGAACTCTTTTCTTTAGAAATTCCGACATGACTTCTTGGATGGTGCAGTTGCTTATCTTTATAGCTTGACTAAACTCGTGTGACTTACTGGAAGTAGCGAAGAGACAACTACAGCTGAACTGCATACAGACTTATTTTTGCCTCACAAACAGTAAGCTTATGATGGATACAGGCGATTTTTTTAACTGGAAGGCCCTGAAGTGACAGACCTCCTGTAGCATCTCTTCTTTTGGCTCAAATGTAGTCTATTTGAGAAATTACGTCTTGACAGCACTAGATCTAATAGCTTAATATGGCTTTATGACAACAAGTGCTCTGTTCCTGACTCTGAGCTTAGCTAAGATTTTGCCTTCTGGTTGTTAATGGGACCTGAGGCCCCTTTTCGGAATACCACATTCTACGGAAACAATTTTGATAGCACTGAAACTGTTTGGAAGCGTCTTTCCCCAATACACTAAACCTGTGTTACAAAGGAGCAAAAAACGCTAATGTCCAGGTCCAAAAATATCTAACGCTTAGCAATTTTTGTAGGATTATGTTGTAGAGTGTTGGTAAATATAATGTTGAAATAGGATCTGGCAAATTCCTGCATGTAGAGGAGTCACTGCATTGGAAATGGTGCAGTAAGTTCAACGGTGCTTCCAAATGCTTGCTTCACAATAACAAAATGATGGCTATCTCTCTGCTTAAAAGTACTGTCTAAATCTCACAGATTGTGTGATGGTGAAACAAAACATGCAGAGTCTGTAACCAGATGACCAGGCTTCCCAGTAAATGATACATCTTGTAGCACGCTGCACTGCTCGAACACCTGGTTCTGGTAGGGCTGAGGTGATAAACTTGGGCCTGGGGATGGGAGAACATATGTTGTGCCTTTCTAAAACAGCCCTTATCAAATCAGGCAACATCCAGTAATCTCTGAAAAGAAGCATGTTGTGGTGCATGGAAATTAATGCTGGGGAAAATATTGCTCAGAATCCTGAGAGCTTGAGAATCCTGGTTAATATGAGCAATTAGCAAAATCCCTTAACCTCTAAGACGTAACTGGACAAAACAAGTCCAATCTTCAGTAGTTGCCCAAGTTTCATCTTAAATTGTGACCATGTGAATCACTTCAAAAGCTGAATTTTGTCAGACTAAATTAAAATGAAGTCACTTGTCTAATTGTGTATTTGCAAGGCTTTAATTTGCAAGATCTGAGATCACGGTGCCCCTCCCATGTAAGAGTTGACTGTTCTAATACTTAAACTGTGTAAGAATCAGGATTTTCTTCACAGCTTTAGGAAGGATTAGCTGTTGAATAGGAAATTTTGTCTTGCCCATGAAAAGACTTTAGCTTGCATTTTTAAGTAGACTTGATAAATATATATACTATTAGATTGAAATTTAAAAAAATAAATAAACCTCCAATGGTGCGGTTTTCTGTCAGCTCCTTAGTGTGATACTAGAACTTTTCTAACACTTGAGGGAAGTAGGTGCAGCACAGAATGTGAACCTGGCCCCTCTAATAATTGTTGCACGCTATTCCCTGCCAATTATGAATGCCGCCCTCCAACTTTTGTGGCAGTCTTACAAGGAACAAGGAGTGATTGGCACAAATTGTCAAATGCTTCTTCAACTGCTGTAGTGCAGAAACTCTCTGGATATTGCTTGTCAATGTCATATGGCTTACTGTAGCGGCCAACAGTGATTCACCCCTGTCAGAGGCCTAGTCTGGCTCATTTGTCTTCCTATAATGTGGTTGAGCGCACACTTTTTTTTTTTTTTTTTTTTTTTTTTTTTTTTTGCAGTGCATCCTAGACCCCAGTTATTTGTGTGACATTGGTTGGCCAGTTCTCCTTCCCAGCTCTTTGAAGTAGGACATACTGGGGTGCACTGCCCCTCATTGTGCTCTGTATGCTTGTCTTCTGAAGGTGTAAGCACACAAATATGGTTGTGATGACAGAAAAGTTGCTGGGTAGACACAAATTGAATTACTTGCCACTGAGCTTTATTGCTGAACCATGACTTTTAAAACCAGTTAAATGTGAGCAGGATGTTAAATGTATCCTTCTTAGTCTTTGTCATACTATTGAAATGAATAAGGCAGTTCATACTTCTCACTGATTTCAAACTGTTTCCAGAATTGGGCAGACATTCTTGCATCAGTTTAACAGTATAATTTTGCAGAACCATAAGGGCTGGACATATAACTGTTTTTAAATTACAGGCCCCTGGATTAATAATGAAAGATGTGGAGACAGGCTGCTCTTAATCGAGGTTAATGGAATGTGAAATTCTAAGTTTCTCACTAATATGACTTGAAAGTCAAATTTGGATCCTAAAGTCATCTTAACTTTTTTCTGATGAGGGCAGAGGGTTAAATGTCTCTTAGTGAAACAATTAAAAGAGTTTTAACTACACTATAGTATAGTGGTTTTAGTCTTTAAACTACTACAGATTGGATGAATGCCTTTTAATAAAAATGTCGTAATATGATTTGGCACAGCCATTCTCTAGTGTTCCAAACTGGTAAACGTAACTGTTCACCACTCCCAATACTGTATAGGTGATAGAATGCCTGCGTAGATCAGGTGAGTGACTTTGCCCTTAAACTTTTGTGTGGAACAGTTTTTTTAATCCTGACACTGCAATGATTTTCATTATTGCCATTATTTAGCATCTTGCTCCCTTCCCTGTTTTCTTAATGTAAAGTTCCTGTTCTCTCTTTCATAGCGCTTGTCTTTATAATCAAATATGAAAATTCCACTTTGTCTTGTGGGTACTTACATCACAGTACATGTTAATCAACATCACTTGGAATAGAAATTGGTTTCCTATACTATAAACTGGAGTGGGTACTCTGACTATGCTAGGAAACAGAACCCTCGCTGAAAATAGCTTGTCAGACTTGTCTGTGCTAGTTCTTGCATCATTTTTGGTACTGATTGAGAACAGGCTATTGAACTGGTACTTTACTGAACCCGGTTACTGAGCCAACTGTAGCTAGGGTTTAAGCCATCACAGGTTTGTACGCTTATTTCCTAAAACACATGAAAATTTGATTATTGTAATATCACTTTGTACCTGGTGGCAGACTCTCGCTCGAATGGCTTAATTAACTCATTGGAGTATGTTTCTGTACAGTGGCATTTAAATTTGGATTTAAATGAATTTTTTTTTTTGCTTCCTTTATAGGGAAATCTTCATTGACTATTCAGTTTGTGGAAGGCCAGTTTGTTGATTCATATGATCCAACCATAGAAAACAGTAAGTATCTTTAGGTAACACTGGTCTACAATTTTTGAGAAGTCTGCTTCAGAGATAAAATGTGCTATTTATATATTTTGATGTGCTGAATTCAAATATCACAATTAAAACAACTGGCTACTGTTTCTAAGATATTTAAGTTTTTACATTTTATGTCTGTGTATTGTGTTGATAATAGAGTTTTAATCATAAATTGTAAACCTAGGTCTTTTCATGTGTTTATAGTTGCTTTACATGATATTTCACCTGTCCTGTTTATGTAACACTTGAAAAATCAGCAAAAGGGTTATATAAATAAAATGTATTATGAAACAAAAGGCAAAAAACTATTATGTACATAGTTTAGTCATATTCAATGTCTACTCGGCGCTTCTTGGCTTGTCTCTTGTATTCATTAAATGGAGCATCTCTTGTCACTGTTCAGCAATAGTCTGCAAGCATTGATGGGCTCCATTTGCCCTGATAGCGTTTCTCCATTGTTGCAATGTCCTGGTGAAATCGCTCGCCGTGCTCGTCGCTCACTGCTCCGCAGTTCGGTGGAAAAAAATCTAGATGAGAGTGCAAAAAATGTCTCTTTAGTGATGCATCATCTTGAAGAAGTTCAGGAATCTGAAGACCAACAAAGACACCTCCCTTTATCTTAGCTTCACTTAACCTTGGAAATTTTCCCTGGAGGTACTTGAAAGCTGCTTGTGTTTTGTCAGTGGTCTTGACAAAGTTCTTCATCAGACCCAACTTGATGTGTAAGGGTGGTAACAAAATCTTCCTTGATTCAACAAGTAGTGGATGCTGAACACTTTTCCTCCCAGGCTCCAATGACTGTCAGAGTGGCCAATCTTTCTTGATATAGTGGGAATCTCTTGCATGACTATCCCATTCGCAGAGAAAACAGCAGTACTTTGTGTATCCAGTCTGCAGACCAACCAAGAGAGCAACAACCTTCAAATCGCCACAAAGCTGCCACTGATGTTGGTCATAGTTTATGCACCTCAAAAGTTGTTCCATGTTGTCATAGGTTTCCTTCATATGGACTGCATGACCAACTGGAATTGATGGCAAAACATTGCCATTATGCAGTAAAACAGCTTTAAGACTCGTCTTCGATGAATCAATGAACAGTCTCCACTCCTCTGGATCGTGAACGATGTTGAGGGCTGCCAACACACCATCGACGTTGTTGCAGGCTACAAGATCACCTTCCATGAAGAAGAATGGGACAAGATCCTTTTGACGGTCACGGAACATGGAAACCCTAACATCACCTGCCAGGAGATTCCACTGCTGTAGTCTGGAGCCCAACAGCTCTGCCTTACTCTTGGGTAGTTCCAAATCCCTGACAAGGTCAATCAGTTCACCTTGTGTTATGAGGTGTGGTTCAGAGGAGGAGGATGGGAGAAAATGTGGGTCCTGTGACATTGATGGTTCAGGGCCAGAAGTTTCATCCTCTTCCTTGTCTGACTCAAGTGAGAATGATTCTGGTGCATCAGGAACCGGCAGTCCTTCTCCTTGGGGTACTGGGCGTATAGCTGATGGAATGTTTGGATAATGCACAGTCCACTTTTTCTTCTTTGACACACCTTTCCCAACTGGAGGCACCATGCAGAATTAACAATTGCTGGTATGATTTGTTGGCTCTCTCCAAATCATTGGCACTACAAAAGGCATAGATTTCCTTTTCCTGTTCAACCACCGGCAAAGATTTGTTGCACAAGTGTTGCAGCATATGTGTGGGGCCCACCTCTTGTCCAGATCTCCAATTTTGCAGCCAAAATAAAGGTGATTAGGCTTTCTTAACCATAGTGGTTATACTGCGCTTTTGTGATGCAAAAGTCACTTCACCACAAACATAGCAGAAGTTATCTGCACTGCTCACACAAGTACGAGGCATCTCTGCTCACTTTGGCTAAACAGAAATGTGTCCCTTTGCAAAATCAAACACTGACCAATAAGAGAGCACGACACTGTATGATTTCTAGAGCTGATATAGGGCAATTTGTTCAGCAGAGTGATGTAAGCTTCATTATGATTGCATCATCCATTCCTTCTAGGAATAACATGATGCAATTCATACCATGTATGAGGCAATACCAGCTTCAGATTGCATCATTCCTTGTTTTGCCTAAAAAGCAAGTACTGTCCAAACCCAGTCATAGATTTATTCATAGATCCGGTCAAAGATGTATTTTAGTCATTTCTGGTTTAAATTGAGATCCCTTCCCTTTATAACTCACTTATCCTCCGCCATTCCCAAGTCAAGTGACCCAGAATTAGTAAAGTTTGACTACATTTATTTCAGAAGCATTTTGGCTGTAGAGCAGTGTAATTGAAGCTGCTTTCCAAGCGCTTCCCTGTAAATTAAACTTGTCCTTTTTGCATAATCCCAAAAAAGGCTTTTCACATGGAATCCTCCTCCATCTGAGGATTTTCATTTTAACACTGAACCTTAACATGCATTGAACAGAGTAACAGTGTTCGATAGAAAGCTGCTTTGCATATATTACAACTTGTAATATGCAAAAGAATAGTATCTCTGGTTTGACTTCAAACGCACAATGCAAGAAAACAATACTAAAATCTGTTTTGAAATATATCCTGGTGTTTGTCTTCTGATAGGAACATTGTACTCATTAATCATGTTACTCTCTTATGAATTGTCACTTCATTGGTATGTTTTGATAAATATATCAGTGTGTTAAAGTCCCAAAAATTCATCCAGTTATGTTGTTTGTTCTCTGCACTTCTGTTTGAATAATAGAAAACTTTTAGTTTAAACACTAATTTCTAGTCATTTGCTTACAGGTGTCCATACACTAGCATAATACTGCAAGGGGTCTTTCTCCAAAGATACACGTGTGCAAGTTTCTCATTCTAGCATAGAGGTGGGCAAACTACGGTGGCCCGCGGGACTGTCCTGCCCGGCCTTTGAGCTCCCGGCCAGAGAGACTAGCCCCCGGCCCCTCCCCTGCTGTCCTCCCCCACCCCGGCAGCCTCAGCTCGCTGTGCCACCAGTGCTCTGGGTGGCGGGGCTGCGAGCTCCTGCCAGGCAGCACAGCGGCGTGGCTGGCCTCCGCCAGGCGGCGCGGCTGCCAGACATGCTGCTCTGAGCAGCATGGTAATGGGGTGGGGAGCGGGGGAGGGGGGTTGCGGTAAGGGGCAGGAGGTTCCGGGAGGCAGTCAGGGAGCAAGTGGATGGGGTGGTCAGAGGATGGGGGTGTGGATAGGGGTGGGAGCAGTCAGGGGACAGTGAGCAGGGGGGTTGGCTAGGGGGTGGAGTCCCGGTGGGGCAGTTAGGGGCAGGGGGTCATGGAAGGGGGCAGTCAGGGGACAAGGAGTAGGAGGTGTTGGATGGGTGGGGGATTCTGAGGGGGACAGTCAGGTGGCGGGAAGTGGGAGGGGTGGATAGGGGGAGGGTGCCAGCCTGCTTGGGGAGGCACAGCCTTCCCTACCCATCCCTCCATACAGTTTTGGAACCCCGATGTGGCCCTCAGGCCAAAAAGTTTGCCCACCCCTGTTCTAGCATCTTAACTCCTTAGTACAGGGCTGAGGTTTTTTTTAATCCTTAAGAGCAGCAGTAGCAGGGTCCTTACTGTCGGTTGAATTCCACCCCGGTGATAATAAATGCTACCACCTTACAGTATCTGTGCTTCACTTACTCTGCTCCAGCTCTTCTGCAGAGATCCAGGGATGTCATATCAGATATTCTTTCTCATAAATCTCTTTCCTTCCAGTCAGATCTGTTTAAATCATTGAGGGTTTCTCTGCACTTGGAAACTTAACAAATAGTTACTCCAACAGTAGGCAAGTCCTAAATTTCTAGAGACTTGCTTCTGCTAATTGGCACTCTGTCAATAACTTATTTTGGAAAAACTCCCACCACATGATTAAGATGCCAATCAAAAGATGGAAAAACAATCTCCCAGAATAGGCTATTTTTTAATTAATTAAAAACATAATGGCCAAACTGGGTCAGACTAATGGTCCACCTTGACCAGTATCCTTACTTCCGACAGGGGCCGGTGCCAGATGCTCCAGAGGGAATGAATAGAACAGGGCAGTTACTGACTGATCCACCCTTTGTCATCCAGTTCCGGCTTCTTGTTGTCAGGCTTAGGAATACCCAGGGCATAGGATTGCGTCCCTGACCATCTTGTCTAATAGCAATTGATTGACCTATCCTCCCTGAGAATTGACTTGTGTTATCATAGCACCTGGTAGCAATGCTGTCAAACATACTGTGTTGGCACTCCTTCTAGGCATTGGAGTAGGCTTTTCTACAAAACACATGTAATTGGTGTGTACTTTGTAGAGAAGAACACTATTGTAGACTGAATTCACAAGTGGCCTCTGGATTGGGAAGCAGGCTGGATCTTCCCCAGGTGAGGAACACAAGATTCTTCACCATTAAATGGACCAGGAAGCTACTTGTCCTCTGCCAGTGCCATATAGAGAAGGCTGTAAAAGCAAGGGACACTTTCTCCATTTCACGCTAGCGAAGGAGGCACCTTTATGCCTTTCCACTAGTCCCTCTGGTAGCTAAATTAATAGCAAAGCTCAAAGGTTTGAACTGAATAACTATACGTATCTGGGCCAGTGTAGCACAGTCAACTCTGCAGAGAGCCAAAGCCAATCCCATCAGGCTTGAGTCGCTCAGGTCCGTATCTGATTGTCTCTGAACCTCGCATCTCCTTCTAACCAACTCACCAGTTTTATTTCTAACAGATCTATAGGTGTAGTGTTTCCAAAACGTGGCTCGTGCTTCTGGCATCTTGGGGTGGGGGGGTGCGGTAAGAGGAGAGGGAACTGCCAGAAAGGCCTACAATTCTAAGAGGGGAAAATAACTGTGGGATAACGTAAACAGGTGTGCATGACCTCCTGCCCCCCTTTTTACTTGCTCCACACAAACTGCTTGAATAGTTAATCTTCAGGTTAAACTCAAAGAACTTAACTCCCCAAAGCTATGTCAGGGCGCTGCATGGTGTAATATGAACTAGTCAAAGGTAACCTATCTCTGCAGTTTGTCGTCAGATTCATGCGGGGCTTGACACTTCTAACCTTCTCCCAGTAAAAGAGAAAGTTGTCAGATATTGTGGCCCTGACAAAGCTGCTTGAAAGCTTTTGAACAGTTTTGTTCCTGTGAGCTCAAGTCTTACATGGAGGGCCTCTAGCCTGTTGGCAGTGAGAGAAGCTTGTGGACCAAGTGAGTTTCAGACCTTCATGACCCACCTTCTTACTAAGCTTCCACTGGATATGGTTGTAGGGAGTCAGTTATTTGATGTTCCTTAGACTTAACGAATCTGTGAAACTGCCAACATACTTTCCTGGTTCTCAACCTCACTCACTAACTCTTTTCTCTATATGCTAGGTATTAAAGCGTCTTCAAGGTTCTTTTGGAGCGTACTAAATCCCTTAAAGTCCAGCCAACTGTTTTATTTGACACCAATTTGATGGACAATGCTGTTATCAAGAGGACTGTCTGAATCTCACTATGCTATGGCTTGGTTGACCACAAACTGGGAGGCCATGTCAAAGCCCACTAGTTGGTGTTAGCTTTACTGTTACTCCTGAATTCTGCAAAGATGCCTTTTTAGAGAAGTTCTTGCCTCGTAAATATTTTCTCCCGAGAAACAATTTTCAGGAATTTCTCTTCTGTCCCCCTCCTTTCTTCGGTGTGAAGGTAGCTTTTTTTGAAGTTTTTTTTTTTTTCTCTTTAAAGTATGTATCCTATGTATCGGTCTCTAATAGGCCATGTTTGAGATGCAAAGCTCTCAAAGCGTAAACTGACTAGTATGTTGAGGAGGTGGTGGTGGTGGTCTTACTCTGGTAGCATACAGTGGATGGCTGCTATTGCCCTGGACAGGGCCGGCTCCAGGCACCAGCTGAGCAAGCTGGTGCTTGAGGCGGCATTCTGCCCAATCCTAGGGCAGCACGGCCACTTCTGTTGGTTGGTTGGTTGTTCCGCTCTGGCCACCCTGTAGGGGGTGGCAGTGCGGAGAACCAGAGTGCCCTGCAGGGTAGTCCTCTTCCTTCCCTCCCCGCCCACCAGAGCGGAGCCCTCGCAGGAGGCGGCGCAGCGTGAGGGGCCACGTGGCAGCACCCCTGCTGTAGCCCTGGCCGCCCCTTCTCTCTCTCCCGCCTGCTCCCTCCTCCCCTCCCCCAGCCAGTCCTCCTGCACCCACGCTCCGGCTGCATCGCAGGTTTTTTTGGTGGTGGTGGTTTGTTTGTTTTTTTTCGCTTGGGGCGGCCAAAAAGCCAGAGCCAGCCCTGGCCCTGAAGGCCCAAACCGTTAAGAGAAGTAGTTCTGTCTTGGCCTCTGGAGCGAAGGCTGTAGATTGAGTGTCTTAGAAAAGCTTCAGTTAAGATATTTTCCTTTTATTAGTGATCTAGTAAAAAACCTGACAAATCTCAAAACAGTTTTTTTGGTGACTAGACTAATGTCTCAAATGTGTCGTCTTGTCTTGTCAGTTACTGATTAAACTTCTTAAAAGGCAGTGTATTTGCATTATTATCTAAACTGTTTTGAAAATGGAAATTCTTGAATATGCATTTCTGATCACTAAATCTTATTTTGAAGAGCTCTCATTGCATGCTTTGGTTAAGTGAGAAGCACAAGACCATGGGAAACATGAAAGCAATTCTGTTTTTCTGTTCCTTCAGAACCTATGATGTAGTCTCAAGTCTGCAGTGAATAATAGTGGCTAAAGTGGTGGGTGAATTCAAATGCTGTGGCTGGGGGAGGGTTCACATTTCTCCAGAATGTTTAGTAACAAACTATAAAACGTTTGACCTGAATCTAGTGCCAGAATCTCTGCTGTAATGTCACAGAAGTAAATGAAATGTAAGCTAAAGAAACAATATAGCTTTTATTGCCCTCTAGATATCTCTGCTTGCAGTAGCTTCTTACCTTATTAACAGTTTCTTTACATTTAACAACTTAAGGTGTTCTTGTACTACACATTCCTGTATCAGGACTTTGGAATGATTCATCTTTGCCAAATGCCATATACAAAACAGTTCAACTTCTGAGGCTTTTTTAATGCTACTTCAAATTTAGTGCTCTCATGAATCTAGTCTTTAAAATTTCTCCCAAACTTTGCTTTTAATTCAAATGCTGACTTACTTAGGCACAGAGCTGTAGTTTAGTTTTGAAAATGCACTTAACCGTTAATGAGAGCTCTTAATAAAGCTGCGTAACAAACTATAAAGTCAGGTTGCTCTTAGGACACAAGACACAATTCATCCCATCAGTTTGCCTTTTTAAAATGTGGAACTCTTTTTTTTCTAGAAGTGCGTGTGAAATCTCTGTAGATGCAGGGAAATGAAATTTTATCAAATTCTCTTATTGACTTGGTAAGCATAGATCTTTAGTTCTTCCCTTTTTATTGACAAGTGGGTAGGGACAATCAGAAAAGCTAAAACATGAAATGAGTTACACCTAGCAAGAGACTTAAAAAGGCAGTAAGAGATTCTTTAAATACACTAGGAGCAAGAGAAAGATGAAGGAAAGTGTAGTTCCTCTATGTGTAGGTCTATATAGTGGGGAAGGAGAGCTAATAACTGATGACCTCAAGAAGGCAGAAATGTTAATGCCTATTTTGCTTCAATCTTCACTAAAAAGGTTAATGGTAACCAGATACCCAACGCAATTAATATTAACATGGGGGAAGGAACTCAAGCCAAAATAGGGAAAGAACAAGTTAAAGAAAATATGATGCGTTCTATATATTCAGGTTAGCAAGGCTTGAGGAAATTCATCCTCAGGTACTTAAGAAGCTAGCTGAAGCAATTGTGGAACCTTTAGCAATTATCTTTGAGAACTCTTGGGACCTTACCTGTCCTCTATAAGACTGGAGACAGGCAAACATAACACCTATCTTTAAAAGGGGAACAAAGAGGACCTGGGCCAATCAGCTTAATGTCAATACCTGGAAAAATACTGGGACAAATTATTTAACAGTCAATTTGTATGCACCTTGAGGATAGGGTTATAAGAAATAGCCAGCATGGATGTATCAAGAACAAATTGTGCCAAATCAACCTAATTTTTTGACAGGGTTAATAACCCAGTAGATTGTGAGCGGGGGGAGAGCAGTAGATATGATATATCTTTATTTTTAGTAAGGCTTTTGACAGTCCCACAGGACATTCTCCTCATGAAGCTAGGGAAATGTGGTCTAGAGGAAATTACTTTAAGATGAATGCATAACTGAAAGACCATACCCAGAGTAGTTATCAATGGTTTGTTGTCCGACAGGGAGGGTATACCTAGTCCTGGGTCTGGTACAAGTGCTAGTTGGTATTTCAGTTAATGACTTGGATAATGGAGTGGCAAGTATGCATATAAAATTTTGCAGATGACACCAAACGGGGGTGATTGCACTTTGGAGGATAGGATTAGAATTCAAAATGACCTTGACAAATTAAAGAATTGGTCTGAAATAACAAGATGAAATTTGGTAAAGACAAGTGCCAAGTACCACAATTAAGAAAAAATTAAAAGCATAATTACAAAATGTGGGGAATAATTGGGTAGAAATAGTACTGTGGGAAAAGATCTGGAGGTTACAGTGGATCACAAATTGAATGAGTCAACAATGTGATGCAGTTGTATGAAAGGCTGATATAATTCTGGGATGTATTAACAGGAATGTTGTAAATAAGGTGTGTGGGGAGTGTGTGTGTGGGGGTACTTGTCTGGCTTTACTCGGCACTAGTGAGGCTTCAGCTGGAGTACTGTCCAGTACTGGGCAGTACTTTCTTTAAGAAAGATCTAGATAAATTGGAGAGAATCCAGAGGAGAGCAACAAAAAATAAAAGGTTTAGAAAAACTGACCTATGAAAAAAGGTTAAATAAAACTGGCCATGTTTTGTCCTCAGAAAATAAGACTTAGGGGGGGCCTGATACAGCCTTCAAATATTTTAGGGATGGTTATAAAGAGGACAGTGATTAATTGTTCTCCATGTCCACTGAAGGTAGGACAAGAAGTAACAGGCTTAATCTGCAGCAAGGGAGATGTAGATTAGATATTAGGAAAAACTTTGTAACTGTAAGGATAGCTAAACTCTGGAATCATCTTCCAAAGGAGGTTGTGGAATTCCCACCATTGGAGGCTTTTAAAAACAGGTTGGATAAACACCTGTGAGGAATAGTGGAGGTTTACTTGGTCCTGCCTCAGTACAGGTGGCTGAACTCGATGACCTGTTGAGGTTTCCTCCAGCCTGTAACTGCTGTGGTAAAGTACCTCTCGGTGTAAGAATTTAAATGGATTTGGGAGGTGTGCAGTGATGCAATTAATGTGCCTTGAATTTTTTTGCATATTTATACTGTCAAGGCAAGTAGATGACTCTAAGCAGCTGAGCCTGATTGTATTGGTAAAAAACAGAGTAAGGCTGTTCTGGTAAATTTCTCGGCTCCTTCTGTGTTGTAATAAGACTAATGTTGGAGCAGTGGTGCTTGAGGAGAAAGTGGAGATGATGAGATTACCCTTTCCTGCCTTCTCCCAAGCAGCAGTGTTGCTTTAGATTAGTGTTGCTCCTGCTGGGCCCTGAGGAAGAAAAAGTGACTAGGATTTCAACTGTTTAGACAGGTAGAGACTACTGCATGCAAATTGCTCGTTCAGAAGGAGCAGAGTGCACACAATTCTGTGTGAAGGTGTCACAAGGGGGGGAGGAACCAGAGGCTTTCCAAAATAGGAGTAAGTAAGGCACAAGTAGACGGACTTGGTTTACCAAAAGCACCTCAGTTAAGAGCTAAATTTGTTTTTTGCTTGCCATGCACACTGGACTGAATGATGTGGAGACAGCACTCTGCACCTATGGGGAGAAGATGTGGTTCATGTTGGTCACCAGGGTCATCTGAAAGAGCAGCAACAAATGGCTCTGAGGGTGCCTGTCTAAGGATAGCTCTGTTCTGCCTTTGTGGGGAGTGTAGTAGAAAATATCTTGGCCAAAGCCTAGAAAGGCAGAAACAAAGGGTTTGGGAGCATGAATGAAGAATAGATAAAATTCAAGGAAGGGATGCAGAAGTAATAGCTCAGCTTTGGAGAGGCAGCTTCCCTTTTTAAGAATTAACAGCCCAGTACCTTTGTGGGGATAGTTTGCCATTGTCTTTTGTATCTCCACTCAAGGATAATCCTGCTGAGCTTTAAAACCATTTGAATATATGCATTCAATGGCACAGACAGTAACAGTACAAAAAGGACTAAGACCACCCCCAAATGCGCACTAATGTGTCAGCAGCTCATATAAATTCTATTGCCTGCCAGTCTTCTCTTGCCACCACATCTCTCACCTGTGTTGAGATGGCAGTTAATTTGTCTGGAAGCCGAAAGACTAAATGCCCAAAAATCCTTGTCGTCCTTCCCAACCTGAAGGATTGAGGAGATATAAAGTGAAAGCTTTGTAAATAATCTAATGCAACTAAGTCTGAATATAGGTCTGTCACATCTTACGCGCATTTAACATGCGCGATTTCAGCTTTCTGCAATCGGCAAAAACAAATTAAAAAGAGAAAAATAACAATTTTAATACTGTACCTGTAGTGTGGGTGATTCCACCCGCCATTACACTCAATGCAATTTTGACTATACACGAGTTTCGCTTTACGCTCTGACTGCGGAACGTAACCCCAGCGTAAGATGCAACAGACCTGTATCTTCAGTTTTAGAGTCTTGATCACAAGAGCAACCTAAAGTACTGTTAAGAACAAGTGTGTGAGCAAAGGAATAGTATGCATTATGGACATGCTATTTCAGTGCTGAATGCTTAAGCAAGAAAATAGAGTTGATGTGCTTATCACAGTTCCTGATCTGCCTCCCACTGGCCAAGTGTTTGGAGTCCCTTACCAGCTACGAAAACGTCTAGCTTCCCCCTTGACAGCCTCCACAATGCAGTCTCTTCCTCTGCCAATATAAACTTTGAATATTAATTTTTGTGCTTTACCTTAAACTAAACAATGAATACTGCAAAGGCTCTATTATTCATTTTCATGTTTTTTTAGACCTGTGAAGGTTTATCTATCCAAAGGCACTGCATAATTGCCAGTCAGGGTGAAGCAGATTGCCATTAGTAGTAGTGAAGCTTGTAGCATTATAATTTAGGTGCTTCCTGATACTTAACTCCTCCACTGCATGTTTCCCTTCTTAATCTTGTTACCATTGCCTTTTAGTAGTGATGAACGTTTCTTCATTTAGCATGCATGTTGGGTTTCTAGAACACGCCCAAAAGAGATGCCATCAGTTTTTACCTTTGAACTATGTAACAGCACGTATGGAGAAGTTCTAACATTTGGAGTCATTTGACTGGTCAGATCTTTGATATGGTAGGTAGTAGTACTATCCCCTTCCAGTTTCTGGACCTCTTAATTATTTGTGTTAATGTGGCCATTTTGTCTGAAGGGCTTGTTTTTCCATCTTACTAACTTGACCCAAAAACCTTGCAAATTGTGACTTTGCTCAACACTTTTTGAGGTAGTAGTGTGTTTTCATCAACACCCTAATACTTTCTCATATAGAGCAAGAATAGAACTGCTATAATTTTTTAACGTGGAGTTCTTCATTCCAAAAGATAGCATAGTATAAGCTTATTGAGACACACACCAGTAACTTATCCAAACAGATACCTCCAAAAATCACTGGTCTACAATCTTGGAGAAGTCGTCTGCTTCAGAGATAAAATGTGTTATTTATTATGTATTTTGATGTGCTGAATTCAAATATGACAATTAAAACAACTGGCTACTGTTTCTAAGATATTTACGTTTTTACATTTTATGTCTATGTATATTGTGTAGATAGTAGAGTTTTAATCATAAATTGTAAACCTAGGTCTTTTCATGTGTTTATGGTTGCTTTACATGATAATATTTCACCTGTCCTGTTTATGTAACACTTTAAAAATCAGCAAAAGGGTTATATAAATAGAATTTATTATGAAACAAAAGGCAAAAAACTATTATGTACATAGTTTAGTCCTATTCAATGTCTACTCGGCGTTTCTTGGCTCATCTCCTGTATTCATTAAATGGAGCATCTCTTGTCACTGTCCAGCAATCGTCTGCAAGCATTGATGGGCTCCATTTGCCCTGATAGCGTTTCTCCATCGTTGCAATGTCCTGGTGAAATCGCTCGCCGTGCTCGTTGCTCACTGCTCCGCAGTTCGGTGGAAAAAAATCTAGATGAGAATGCAAAAAATGTCTGCAACCAAGGCTTTTGTATGCCTTGAGGAGGTTTTCCACCAACAACCTGTAGTTGTCTGCCTTGTTGTTTCCGAGAAAATTTATTGCCACTAACTGGAAGGCTTTCCATGCCGTCTTTTCCTTGCCACGCAGTGCACGGTCATATGCATCATCTCGAAGTTCACGAGTCTGAGGACCAACAAAGACCCCTTCCTTAATCTTAGCTTCACTTAACCTTGGAAATTTTCCACGGAGGTACTTGAAAGTTGCTTCTGTTTTGTCAATGGCCTTGACAAAGTTCTTCATCAGACCCAGTTTGATGTGTAAGGGTGGTGACAAAATCTTCCTTGATTCAACAAGTAGTGGATGCTGAACACTTTTCCTCCCAGGCTCCAATGACTGTCGGAGTGGCCAATCTTTCTTGATGTAGAGGGAATCTCTTGCACGACTGTCCCATTCGCAGAGAAAACAGCAGTACTTTGTGTATCCAGTCTGCAGACCATCCAAGAGAGCAACAACCTTCAAAGCTGCCACTGATGTTGGTCATAGTTTATGCACCTCAAAAGTTGTTCCATGTTGTCATAGGTTTTCTTCATATGGACTGCATGACCAACTGGAATTGATGGCAAAACATCGCCATTATGCAGTAAAAGAGCTTTAAGACTCATCTTCAATGAATCAATGAACAGTCTCCATTCCTCTGGATCATGAACGATGTTGAGGGCTGCCACCACACCATGGATGTTGTTGCAGGCTACAAGATCACCTTCCATGAAGAAGAATGGGACAAGATCCTTTTGACTGTCACGGAACATGGAAACCCTAACATCACCTGCCAGGAGATTCCACTGCTGTAGTCTGGAGCCCAACAGCTCTGCCTTACTCTTGGGTAGTTCCAAATCCCTGACAAGGTCAATCAGTTCACCTTGTGTTATGAGGTGTGGTTCAGAGGAGGAGGATGGGAGAAAATGTGGGTCCTGTGTCATGGATGGTTCAGGACCAGAAGTTTCATCCTCTTCCTCTTCCTCGTCTGACTCAAGTGAGAATGGTTCTGGTGCATCAGGAACCGGCAGTCCTTCTCCTTGGGGTACTGGGCGTATAGCTGATGGAATGTTTGGATAATGCACAGTCCACTTTTTTCTTCTTTGACACACCTTTCCCAACTGGAGGCACCATGCAGAAGTAACAATTGCTGGTATGATTTGTTGGCTCTCTCCAAATCATTGGCACTGCAAAAGGCATAGATTTCCTTTTCCTGTTCAACCACCGGCAAAGATTTGTTGCACAAGTGTTGCAGCATATGTGTGGGGCCCACCTCTTGTCCAGATCTCCAATTTTGCAGCCAAAATAAAAGTGATTAGGCTTTCTTAACCATAGTGGTTATACTGCGCTTTTGTGATGCAAAAGTCAGTTCACCACAAACATAGCAGAAGTTATCTGCACTGTTCACACAAGTACGAGGCATCTCTGCTCACTTTGGCTAAAACAGAAATGTGTCCCTTTGCAAAATCAAACATTGACAAATAAGAGAGCATGACACTGTATGATTTCTAGAGCTGATATAGGGCAGTTTGTTCAGCAGAGTGATGTAAGCTTCGTTATGATTGCATCATCCATTCCTTCTAGGAATAACATGATGCAATTCATATCATGTATGAGGCAATACCAGCTTCAGATTGCATCATTCCTTGTTTTGCCTAAAAAGCAAGTACTGTCCAAACCCAGTCATAGATTTATTCATAGATCCGGTCAAAGATGTATTTTAGTCATTTCTGGTTTAAATTGAGATCCCTTCCCTTTATAACTCACTTATCCTCCGCCATTCCCAAGTCAAGGGTCATATATACTGACCCAATAGCATATCTTGAAAACTAGAGGCAATCAACAATTTTAAGCATCATTTGCGTTCTCAGTGACCCAGAATTAGTGAAGTTTGCCTACATTTATTTCAGAAGCATTTTGGCTGTAGAGCAGTGTTATAGACCTGTCAAAAGGTAGACATGTGCCCTTTATCAGAGGCCATATCTATTCATTATTTCTTAGCTGGTTGAGGCTTTGTCCAGATAGCCCTCATCCGTGCCCCAATCTCTACAATACACATACTATGCTATGGATTTGGAGGTTACCTAGTGGGATTAGTTAGTGTGAACAGGGTTTTATGTCATATACTAACTACTTGACCTAAATTCCTCAATAGGGTGCTTAGATTCTTCAGCTGTCCAGTACCCTTATTGGCAATTCTGCAGTGGCTTTGGATAGATAAACCTCCACAAGTCTAACAAAACCCAAAAATAAATAGAGCCTTTGCAGTATTCATTGTTTAGTTTAAGGGAAAGCACAAACATTAATACTGAAAGTTATCACCTTCAATGCACTGCAAAAGTTTATATTGGCCGAGGGAGAGAGACTGCATTGTGGAGATTGTCAACTGGGAAGCTAGAAGTTTTTGGACTGCTAAAACATTTGTCCACTGGGAGGCAAGTCAGAAAATGTGTGATTAGCCCATCAGCTTAATGTTCTTGCTAAAACATTCAGCACTAAAATAGTTAATGTTAAGGTGCTGTTTGTTTGTGACTTTCATCCTTTCAGGACATCTATTCTGCTTTAAACACTAGAGGACCTAAATCAAAATTTCAGTCCATAACGTTGTAATAACCCTAGAGGCATACCAAGAGTGTTTTTAAAGCTAGGGTGTACATTTGGAAAGTACAAAGAGTAACCACCTGGGCTAAAACAAAAGGTTTTGAAATTGGCTCCTTATGTTCTCAGCATGAATGTGGTAGTAAAATACCAGAGGCAACTAGCTTATATTACACTTAGCATAACATTACTATGCTAATATATACCCACAAAAGCAAAAAAATTGAGTTGTGGCTTCCAGATAATCCTCTGCTTATAACGTGCGTTGGCATTTCTTGAAATATAGTAAGATAAATAGTGTTTTGATTTCCTCTAATAGTACTGAATGTACTTCCTGATTAAGAACTGAATGTGCTGCGATAACTGCAGCAAGTTAAAAGTAGTTGTGTGACAGCCTCAAATCAGAATTTCAGTGGTCCTGTGTGCACAGTTTGTTCACAATAAATCACTGTTTTTAATTCCATTGTGCTAAAAAGTTCTTGGTGTTTTGCTTCATCGTGAGTATTCAGATCAGGAAAACTGGATTTAGAGAGTGGTTTTGAAACTGAAGACCCCATATTAAATCTTAACTAACTTTGACGTTGACTTGCATTCAGGTAACTCTTAATGTGAAAATCCAATTAGGTCTACAATTTGACCACTAGTTTTTATCTATTTGAAAAGTCTGCAGTCTTAAAGTGCTTTAAATGTAAAGAAATAACACGAGAAATTCTGCATCCAGTGTGTGCAATTCCAATTTTCAGAAAATTTAAATTAACATTAATGTTCGGTGTATGCAATATACTAACTGTATACAGAGCACCCCAATTTAGTCTTTCACTCCTGCTTTTAAAAACTTCAGATTGTTCCACTAGGGTTCTCTCCACTAATTTCTGGTCTGATCTCAGTAAACCTTTAAGTATAAAGCTATTCAGTTTTAATTCTGAAGTTCATTTCTCTTGTTTCCTCTAGCTTTTACAAAACTGATCACAGTAAATGGGCAAGAATATCATCTTCAGCTAGTAGACACAGCTGGCCAAGTAAGTGAACTTTGTTGTCTGAACCATTCCTTCAAAATGAAGGCTACATGTGTTACTGCTACTCCTCTAGGATTAAGTTGATATTGTCCTGTGTTGAGCAAAACACCACAATGGATATATTTGAATAAAGGGGGTCTGAAGGCCTTTACAGTTCACTTACAGCACTAAACTAATATTTACTAATTTAGCAGTAATTGAATTAACTTCCAACGTGATACTGTCAAGTAGTCTAGTCCCCCAAAATTAGTAGAAATGTGCTCAGATTGTTTGGGGCTAATAGGGGCTATTAAACATTGCTAAAGCAGTGTACTGTAGTGGTGTTGGTTTTTTGTTTGTTTTTAAACTAGTGTTTTGGAAAGTGACTTTGGCTACATCAAACATAAAGAAATAAGGTTACGTCGATGAGTTATAGTAAAATTTAATGTGTCTTTTAATGTAATGTGCTAATAATGCCTCTTAGCATTCTTGTTTGCGTTCATTTAATACAGAAGGGCTAATCTGATAGAACCTGTTATTGCAGACTCCAAGAACCAACTGCCATAGGCTATGCATAACCAAAATGAAGGTGGGCGTGATTTTATTTGTAACCTGTGGTGGTGATCACTGACATTCATATTTGTGATGCTCATGAATGAATGTCTAGTGGGCATAGACCAATATGCTGGATCCTGCAATTAAAGTAGGCTTCTACATTTTGTTAAATCCCAGAGAGTAGGTGGGTTGCTTGTGCACACGGTCTCAGAGATGCAGGGAATGTTCCAGGAGGTTTTGAACATAAATGGTCTATGGCACAGTCATTTGCCCTGATGATGTTAGGGACTCTGCAAAATTTAGTTTCCATAAAGAAATGCTCAAGCATGTGTGTATGCATGATTCTCATTTAATCCCATGGCCTTGTGTATACATATACATGATTTTGTATTTTTAAGGATTTAAATTCAGGGCAAGATTACGGAGAGTCTGCCTTTTTGCCTTTTTATTGTGTGACATCTCCACTATAGGCACTAATATCACTCACTCATAGTTCTGTCACTCCTATGTGTGGTAAGGTTTCACTGCAACATGAGCAGTGTTACACAATTTCTTCATCAAGAAATAGCTCCCAATGGTAAGTGTGTGTCTCTAGAACCAGTCCCTGTGCAGCACAAAGGGAAGGGGTTTTATTCAAGGTACTTCCTGGTGCCAAAACAGAGTTGAGGTTGGAGACCCATCCTAGACTTGAGGCTACTTACTCAACACCTATATGAAGGCACAGAAATTCAAAATGGTGATGTTTGCAGTGATTCCATAATTAGAGCAAGGAGATTGATTCTCAGCCCTTGACCTTCAAGATGCATATTGCCACCTCGCTACCCACCCACCCCACAAACGATTCCTCAGTTTTATTGTTAGCCATGACCACTTTCAATACAGAGTGCTCCCCTTCAGCCTATCATCCAGACTGAGGGCCTTTTCGAAGGTCGTCTGTGGTAGCAGTGAAGCGCTGCAGGAAGGGTATCTTCGCTTCCCCTTACCTGGATGACTGGGTGCTGAAAGGCCATTTCTTGGAACTGTCTCAGGCAACTTCTGAGGCCATAGACCCCTTCCTTGAATAGGAACTGAACATACAAAAAAACTATCTTGACCCCTGTGGAAAACTTAGAGTTCATAAGGGCACATCTTGATCCAGTGACAGCAAGACCCTACCTTCCTCTGCACAGGTTTGTGGCTCTTTCCAACATAGCAAAAACAATACAGCTCAGCCCCCAAGCCCTGGTCAGGAACTGCATTCAATTACTGGGACAAATGGCAACCACTACCTTTGTTACAGAACGTGCCAGGCTTTGAATGCCATGCCTTCAAGGGTGGCTTAGAAAGGTCTGTTCACCCACCAGACAGTCTAAATATACTTCTCATAACTACCTTCATAAAACAATGCCTTGACTAGAAAGACCATCACAGCATGTGCAGAGCAGTTCCATTTACATGTCTTCACCCAACTGTCATAACGACAAATGCCTCTCTGCTAGGGTGGGAGCACATTTAGACACGTGATCAGGGTAGGTGGTTGTCACAAGAGACAGTGCTACACATCAGTCTCCTGGAACTCAAGAGCAGTCAGATATGCCTGTCTCCAATTCCTACCACTAATCAGGGGCAAACACATAAAGATCATGACAGACAATATATCCTGCATGTTTTACATCAACTGCTCAAGAGGAGCAAGATCTCCTTCCCTCTGCACTGAGGCTGTCAGGCTTTGGGACTGGTGCATACAACCAGATCACCATCATAGTGATTTCCCAGGGATTCAGAATGTGACTGCAGATGCACTCAGCAGACACTTCTTCCAAGACCACAAGTGGGAAATAGACCCCAACATATTACACCACATATTCCGTCAATAGGGCACCCCTCAGACTTATTTGCCACAGAGTCAAACAAGAAATGCACCCACTTTAGGTCAGTGGGCGGACTGGATCACCATTCCTTGAGGGTTGCTTTTCACCTTCATTGGTCATCAACCCTACTGTATGCATTCCTACCAACTCCCTTGATAGGCAAAGCTATGCTCAAAATAAAGACCGAGCCAGAGTCATTCTAAGAGTTCCAACGTGGTCCAGGCAAATGCGGTTTCCTTACCTGATACAGTTGTTTGCTCTCAGATTACTCTCCATGCTGCTCCCAATCTCTCCCAAGAGGGCAGGAAGATGAAGCATCATGAGATTGGGATGAAACATTTAGAGCATAGTTGGTCGATGGCTCACAGTATTAGAGACAGCCTGCTCAAAGACTTAGAGTACTATTACACAGCAAGAAACCATCTATTTGTTACCCATAGTCTCAAAAATGGAAACAATTTGTCAGCTGGTATGACTGTAGACAGATTCCACCAATGACCATGTCACTTCCAGGTATACTGGAATGTGCCCTAACTCTGAAAACATCGGGTCTATCAATTGAGCTCTATACAGGTCCACCTGGCAACCATCATGGCTTTCCATCCCCAATAAAGGTTTATTCTATCTTTGCCTATCTGACCACAGTGATTTCTTAGAGGACTGGGAAACCAATCCAACATCCTGCTCCAATATGGGACCTTAATCTGGTCCTCAAATGCCTCACAGGACTGCCCTTTGAGTCTTTGGCTACCTATTCACTGCTCCATTTGTCAGTGAAAACAGCATTCCTGATAGCCATTACATAAGCGCGACACATTGAGAAATAGAGGCCCAGATATCATGCGCCCTGCCCCCCCCCCCCCCCCCAGTGTGCTTTAAGGATAAGGTCATGTGGCCCCACCCCAAATTCTTACCTAAGGTTTTTTCCGAGTTGCATCTCAATCAGCCCATTCACATGGCTGGCTTCCACCCCAAAGCGGATTTACATCGCCAGGATGCACTGTTGCATGCCCAGGATGTCAGGAGAGCTCTGGCCTTCTATCTAGACAGAACAAAGACCATCAGAGACTGACAAGTTAATCGTTCACTAGCAGATAGGTTAAAAGGGTCGGCAGTCTCTCACCAGAGATTTTCCAAGTGGCTATCAGGCTGCATTAACTCTTGTTACCAGTCTTGCAACATTCAACCACATTTGGTTATAAGCATCCATTCTACAAGGGTTTATTGCCACTTCTAGGGCCTTTCTCAAAAATGTGCCGATTACGGAAATCTGTAAAGCTGCTAGTTGGGAATCTATATTTATAAACAAGCTAGGGAAATACAACCTAGATGGAGCTACTAAAATTGGGTGCATACCTGGTTGGGAAAACTGTTCCCAGAGAATAATTATCAGGTTCATAGTCCAGCTGAAAGAGTATATCAAGTGGGGTCCTGCAGGGATCAGTTCTGGGTCTGGTTCTGTTCAATATTGTCATCAATGATTTAAATAATGGCAAAGAGAGTACACTTATAAAATTTCTGAATACCAAGCTGAGCGCATTTGCAAGTGCTTTGGAGGGTAGGATTAAAATTCAAAATGATCTGGACAACTGAAGAAATGGTCTGAAGTAAATAGGATGAAAATCAATAAGGACAAATGCAAAGTACTCCACTTAGGAAGGAACAATCAGTTGCACACGTACAAAATGGGAAATGACTGCCTAGGAAGGAGTACTGTGGAAAGGGATCTGGGGGTCATAGTGGACCAGAAACTAAATATGAATCAACAGTGTAGCGCTGCTGCAAAAAAAGCAAACATCATTCTGGGATGTATTAGCAGCAGTTATAAGTAAGACATGAGAAGTAATTCTTCCGCTCTACTCCGTGCTGATTAGGTCTCAACTGGAGTATTGTGTCCAGTTCTGGGTGACACATTTCAGGAAAGATGTGGACAAATTGGAGAAAGTCCAGAAAAGAGTAACAAAAATGATGAAAGGTCTAGAAAACATGACCTATGAGGGAAGATTGAAAAAAATATTAGGTTTGTTTAGCCTAGAAAAGGGAAGACTGAGAGGGGACACAAGTTTTCAAGTACATAAAAGGTTGTTACAAGGAGGAGGGAAAATAATTGTTCTTAACCTTTGAGGATAGGATAAGAAGCAATGGGCTTAAATTGCAGCAAGGGAGTTTTAGGTTGGACATTAGGAAAATCTTTCTGTCAGAGTGGTTAAGCACTGAAATAAATTTCCTAGGGAGGTTGTAGAATCTCTGTCTAACCTACTCTTAAAAAATCTCCAGTGATGAACCCCTATCAGGTATGGTATAGATCAGTGGTTCTCAACCCATGAACTGCTTGTGGCCCAATCAGCACTCAGCTGCAGCCCATGTGACACCCTCAGGGCCATACAGGTATGTATATTGTGTGGATGCAGCGCACATAACTCATGGAGAGCTGCATGTGGCCCACAATGGTAAATAGGTAGTGAACCACTGATCTAGATAATATTTAGTCCTGCCTTGCGTGGAGGGACTGGACTAAGACTTCTCAAGGTCTCTTCCAGTCCTATGACTCATGATTCTATGTATACATTCACCAAACACTATGCAATAACTCATGACTCTGCCTTTGATACTGTGTTTGGATCAGCTATGCTTTCCTTTCTACTGGACTTGACTCCGAAACCCCCTCCACCCTTAGAGGCAGTACTCGGTAGTCACCTTGAGTGGAGCACCGATAGGAACGCTACTGGAAGAAGAAATAGTTACTCACCCTGTGCAGTAACTGTGGTTCTTTAAGATGTGTCCCTATGAATGCTCCTCTACCCATCCTCCCCCTCTGCTTCAGAGTTCTCTGCCATGGGACTTTGCGGTAGAGAAGGAACTGAGGGGAGTACTCCCGCACAGTACAACATAACAGCTCAGGGCATGAGACTGACTAACATGCACATGCGGGCTGAACAGACACTGCTATGAGAAATCGCCAATCCAAGGTGCAGGGAGTGTTAGTGCACCTAGAGTGTAGCACCCATAGGGAGACACATCTCAAAGAACCACAGTTACTGCACGAGGTGAGTAACTTTCTTTTGGTGCTAATATTTTTGAGTTCCATGCTATGCTGGCCAAATGGCGCTTCCTCACACCTTGCTGTCTTTGGTGTGGTGTTGAACTGTATAATGCAGGCTAATGGACCAAACATCATGATTTTTGGTCATTTGTGTCAGGAGCTGGGTAGCTACCTTTCCTTTTCTTGCAAATTGTAATGTTCGCTGAAATCAGAACCCCGCCTTCCCAAGAACTTTAATTCAGTCTAAAAAGAATACCATAACTCAATCAATTCCCCAGCCAGCACAACCTTAAACAGAGTTCGTTCTCAAGGTTGAGGTTCAATTTCAGTATCACACAGTTGAAACTAATTCTTAATTAAAATAGCATTGTCTCATTAGTGGTTATTTTTAAATCTTTCCCATGGATTCTTTGTTTTTTGTTGGCTTCAGTGGATTGGAGGGGAGAGATCTTGTGGGTAGATGTTGAAAAACATTGTAAATGCATTAGAACAAGCTTTGCTCAGTGTGGTTTACTTTCCCAATAGACCCTGGGAGCTGCTTAAATGGATACATATAACATACCAAAGATTATAGGAATAACTACTTTTGGCGTATAGTGGTTTGTGTGAATCTCTAATTACTGGGCCACATTATGTTGTTGGCAAACTTCTTAAATGTTAACTGTATAATTCCAACATAAGAATGGCCATATTGGGTCAGATCAAAGGTCCATCCAGCCCAGTATGCTGTCTGCCAACAGTGGCCAATGCCAAGTGCCCCAGAGAGAGTGAACCTAACAGGTAATGATCAAGTGATCTCTCTCTCTCCTGCCATTCATCTCCACTCTGACAGAAGCTAGGGACACCATTCCTTACCCATCCTGGATAATAGCCATTAATGGACTTCACATTCCAAAAATCATTTCTAACAAGCAAATAAAAGCCAAGCAGACAGTTGTGAAAGTATGAATTAGAAAGGGTTTAGATAACAACTATCTCAGTACAGCACAGGATTTGATACTGAAACCTGTAAAGCTGGAGGGAGTGAAGTGATGGGTTGATGGGAGTACTGTGAAAACAAGAGCCTTGGTTAAGAGGTTCTAGAGGCTGGGGGACAGGTGATAATTGTTACCAAAGCTATTCCAATTGATAGAAATCCTGTGGAATGCCAAGTACAGTCTAATGCTTAGTTTGCACATCCACCATCTGTTTCTTGCACATGGTATAAAAGTGATCCAAGTCATTTACTTTAGTCAGTAACCAAGTTGCACACCTATCTGATATTCGAGCAGTAGTGGGGCTTTGCCGCACATTAGAGCTGAATATGAAGCACAAGAGAAGACCAGTTCTGTCTAGCTTCACCTTGCTAGAAAGTTGTGAAGGTTGGGGAGGACTAGATAGGGGCCTTTCCCACTTGCTCATTAGGGAAGGGGGAAGGAAGGTTCTCCTGCGTAATATAGGCTGGTGACATGTGAAAGTGAACAGTTTGAGCAATTGGATTGACTGACAAGAGATGAAGTGGTCTCAAACAAACTAAACTTTTTAAGTCTAGCATCAGAACAAAATCTATATAGAATCTAGAGGTGGTCAAAATGTTTCCAAGATGTCTATTTTTTAGAAATGTTGAGTGGGGGGGTGGGGAGGTAGGGAAAATACATGAAACTAAGCATCTTGATATCAAAGCATTCCATTCTGACACTTCTTGGAGTAAAATGTTTTGATAGTAATGAATTATCTTAAATTTGTTTCTTATACTGTAAAATAAATCTTAATTTCATTTTGTGGGAAATTTTGAAATTCTTTGTTTTTATTTAGCATATATTGTGTGTGTGTGGGGGGGGAAAATCTACAGCTTCTTATCCCTAGCTTGCTTGACTTTTTCTGAACATCCCTATGTAATCCTTAAGGAACAGGCAGCCTCCACCATGATGGCTGCCATGGAGTCTGATTTACCTGTGTTGACATTGTTTTAAATCTTTACAAATGCAATTCATGTCTTATAAATACAGTCAGTGTTTAAAACTGCTGGTGATCTACTGTCACTAAGATTCTGACTCTTGTGGCAATAACCATTTTTTAAAATATAATTTTCCTTCCACAGGATGAATACTCCATATTTCCTCAGACATACTCCATAGACATTAATGGCTACATTCTCGTTTATTCAGTCACATCAATAAAAAGGTAATAGAGTTCTTCTGTGTATATATTATGAGTAAGCTACTGATCTGAGATTCATGTGGCTTCAATCCCTGGCTCTGCCACAGACTCCCTGTATGCCCTCACAATTCTTTAATCTCTGCCTCCATTTCCCATCAGTAAAATGGGAATAACAATTCTCCTCACAATAGCATTTGATAATCTTTACTGTACCTAAGCAGCTTGCAAACTACAGTGGTTGGGGGCAAGTAAAGATAGAATCCATATTCAAGTGTATTGGTTATGAACTTTGAGTAAAAAGATGATCAAGTGTAAGTATTCCTAGTGCTCCTCATTGTGGTATGTGAGTACAAAGAGGCATAAATAAACTGAATCATGACCTAGAATAGTAATGGCACTACACATTTTCTGACTTTTCTCCTTGGGTCAGAAATCCCGTGAACATAAGAACCATATGGCTGGTTCTCTTTCCTCTTAGCCGTATAAACTTACGCTGTGTCTACCCTACAGCTTATTTTGGCATAGCTTGTCATTCATTGGGGTGAATAAATCTTCCCACGCTCCCCAAGCAATGTAAGTTACTTCGACATAAACGCCAGTGTTGACAGCACTACGTCAGTGGGAGAGCTGCTCCTGTCGACATAGTTACCGCTGCTCGCAGGGGCTGGAGTAAGTAAGCTGATGGGAGAGCGCTCTCCTGTCTGCTTAAAGTGTCCATTAGCAGTGACACAGCTGCAAGCTCTGTAGGGTAGCTGTAGCCTTGCACTCAAATAGAGCTGATTCTTCTTTGTGGGATTTTTCTGCCTTGCCCACCTGTCCAGTTGACTGGTAGAAATTGCCTGTTCAGTGCTATGAGCTTCTGGGCAATTGACAATGTGTATGAATTTGGCTTGCAGGCTGCTTTTTTTATTTGCAGTATTGAAGGGCATGTCTTACTGTAAAATAGTTTCTCAGAATAGCTATTCAGATTTCAGAGTTTGAATTAAGGTCCTTTTTGGCTTGAGGGCCTGGCTTTCTTCTAGGTAATCTCTCTACTGGTAAGAAGCACATTAACCTCTTTATTAGGCTTTTGTACAGTCATTGGCATCCTATTCTATTAATCCCCTTCCTTTTTTGGACCCCTACGTTGTCTTATTTCTATAAATTTGGTGGTTTTAGCGGCAGGATTTCTTCTTAAAGTTACCAGGTACAGCATCTGCATATCAGTAAAAGAGGAAGTTAGCAATGTAAAAATAGTAGCTTCCTTATGTAAGCTACTAAATAAGTAAAATTTAAACCTTCAAGGTGTGTGTGTGTTTTTTTTGTTTTTTTTTTTTTTTAAACAGAAGGTCCTGAGTGACTTCTCTTCCTGTTCAGCACATAGGGACACTTTGAAAGACAACAGTTGCTTGCATTCTTGACCAGTACTGGAGTGTCTAGTATGTTTGTCCTAATCTGAACTCTGCTGGGCTGCTCAAATGCCCTTATGGTTGCTCATTATGTTAATAGATAAAGTATATGCTGAGTAGCTTTGTCAGATCTACCTAATGAAACAAATTAACATTCTGTAGTATTGAGGAATAATGTTAAAGGGAGCATATGTTTTAGACAGCTGCTTCTGTCGCTATTTACAGAATCTTTCACAGTAACAGGTGATGAAGGTAAGAATTGAGTCTTAAGACAGTGAAATAATTATCAAGCACCCCCATGTACAAACTCTCTAACAACACAAACTTGGTGTTAGCATTCTCTCCTTCTGGGGGAGGCACTCTGGCTTAATTTCAAGACAATACTTGAAAACCTGGGGATTTATGGGACATGGAGTCTCCCATCTTCTTGGTCACTAGTTCAGATCTGGGCTTAGCTAGTAATATGGTGCTAAGTAAAATGGGTTGGTGGTCTCAATCTCAGCCCACTTCAAAGGGACAATTGCCTGCATCTGCGACAGTGTACTGAAGATGTAAAGTTCCCTTATTTGTAGTTTCACCTAGAGACACGGATAGAATAGCAATAGAGGCTGAAGCTTTGCTGCCAGAGTTACTACCTTTCAACCAGAGTTGAGGCATGTTGATGACCTGGAAGCTTCCATGGATTGTCCTATACCTGATTGGTAATAACTAGAGGATTTAATTCTTTTAACTCTGGCTCCAGTTCTTTATTATGTAGTGCTGCAAAGTCAAGCAGTCAGATGAAAAATAGAAGTTTGTCCTCCTGACAACTGTTGGGATGCCACTGTGGAAGAGTCAAATTCTAGTGTAAGCTTAGCAAAGAACTGCAGAATGTATTCAGACTGCCCTGGGTCTATACCTACAAGTTCTTTTCTAGGTTTTTTTTTAATGGCTTTTTATTTACTGCTTGGCTCTTAAAGTAGAAATCTACTTGAATTGTAAGGTGTCACATCCTGTTCTACTACTTAGAGAGTCTGGATGCAGGACAGAACATATCCTGTAACACCGCACCCTGATTGCCTAAGTACTCTGGAAAGCCAAAGAGGCTTTGATTTATCTTCTGCTTGCTTGCTGGTTGCTACTCCAGTCTGACACAAGTTTGCCAGTGTTGCTCTTGGTTCATATAGCTAGGTCACTGGCTATATATTGACATAGGATCTGAACATTTGAATACTGATACGGTAGGGTACTTGTTTCTTTCCATGCGTTTGTTGTAGGTCTTTTTGGAAAATCCATTCTTAAAAAAAAATCTCTTCTATTTTGAGTGACTTGAGTGCAGTGTCTGTCAAATGGAAATCCATAAAAACGCTCCCGAAGAAGCAAACAATGCCCTACTTCTCTAACCTGGTCTTAACTTGCTCACAATCAAGGTTATTGAAGGTTTCTCGTTCTGATTTACTTAAATTCCTAATTTGTATCACAAAGTAGGTTCCATTACTTTGTATCATGTGTCGTCTTTTGCTGGTGGTCCCTGCTTTCTTGGATTGTCTTTCTTCTAGTGAGCAATAACATGCATTATAAACCCAGTTTATACTTCCTTAATGAATCCTTAGTTACTGTCAGCCTGCAGAGAATAAATTGTGGCCCTACAGTTACCTTGTCTTTTAATTTAAAACTTAGTTAATTCCACTTGCTAATGTAGGAAATCCGTTCACAAGGTAGTAAAGATGAAGTGATGTGAAACATCAGTGTAATGCTACCTTGTTTTGGGTTTATTGGAAATTGTTTGGTCCATTATAACAATCATTAGAGTTTACTGTCTCTGTGTATTTCTATGTTTTGTATTTTCATTGGCTCTTGCCATCTCCTTCCCAAGTTTCTACAGGCTGGCTTAAGACTGTACTGGTTTAGGCAGGAGAGTGCATACCTAACTGTGGGCCAGATTCTACAGTCAGGCTGACCTATAGTCTGCCTGTGGTCAGCTGTTGGACAAAAGAGGCAAAGATGGCTTTAGGCTACTTTTATGGACCCTGATTCTTGACTAGTTTGACACCAAGCTGGTTTCCTTAGATCAGTCTTGTACAGGGAGGTATTCAAGGCATCTATCTTTGTGGCATGTATTCAGTGCAAATCTGTGCTTGAAGAATCAGGCCCTTGGAATTTGAGCTCTGATTAAAATGCCATGTAAATGAGCACACTACTTATGGCAATAAAGTTTTGAAAGTCAGAATCTACCTTGCCTACCCTACAAATAATTTTTAATGGCAATATTTGTGTCCAGTCCAGATTTATACATGGTGTCCCTGTTTATAATCAAAGTTGTCTGTCAAACTCTCGAATAGCTCAGTTACTCCAAATGTAATAAAATGGTTGCCATTGCACGTCACTGGCTTCATTTGTTTACAACTTGCTTATTCTGCATGGTACTAAATATCCAATACCCATTAAGCTAGCTGGGTTTGAGGCTTCTTGGCACCTCACAGTATTGCTTCTGGCCTTAGTCACTCAAGTCTTCATGTACAGACTCTGTATTAGCACCCATAATTGTAGTATCTGAACAAGCAATGTTTCTCATACCACCTGACAACTCAGTTTGTGTTTCTCTTGACTTGGAAAATCACAGTTTAGGCTTTTTCTTCATTTTCAAGTGTATAAATTCTGAATGAAATCACTTGCATTCTATTTTAAATTTGAAATTGAGTATTGTTCCAATTTAAAAAATAGAAAGTACTGTGAATTTCAGCAAAGCAATACATGCTTAGTAATTCTATTGCACCTTCCCTCTTAGTGCTTGTTTGTTTTTTGAAGCTGTACTTTTAATTTAACCTTCTTACCCAGACTCCCTACATTTGTGCAGCTAAATCTTATTACACATTCTGCCTAAAGTGTACCTACAATCCAAGCAGATGCATCAAACATCCAAATAATGCTTAAAGCATGACTTTCCCCGTCTTGATTCATACACTTGCAGTGCCCTTTATCAAAAGGGGAACCAAGTATATTGGGCAGGAATATCTTGGCCTATGTAAGAATATTGTTAGATGGTATAGTGTTTTATGGAGTTCTGGCCCAATTGCCTCTTGTATAGGAGTCAATAACACATTTACAGCATCTCAGTTGTTTTGCATCTAAAGTGAGAATAAAGCTTAAACTCAAACAGTCTACAGGTGGAATTAATTGCTTGTGTATTGGGTATTAAGGCTAAACATCAGAGTGCATGTGTGATTTCATCCCTTTATTTTGCAGTTTTGAAGTGATTAAAGTTATCCATGGCAAGTTATTGGATATGGTGGGAAAAGTCCAGTAAGTAGTAACACTTTCATCTCATTTCATTGCAGGTATATTACTAGTACTTTGTTCAATATACTATAACAACTGTTCTAAAAGTGGTTCATTTTTTTTCACAGAATACCTATTATGTTGGTTGGAAACAAAAAAGACCTGCATATGGAACGGTATGTACTGTAAATACATTTTTCAGAAAAATATTGTAAGATACCATAACACTTAGAATCATAGAATCATAGAATATCAGAGTTGGAAGGGACCTCAAGAGGTCATCTAGTCCAACCCCCTGCTCAAAGCAGGACCAATTTCCAGCTAAATCATCCCAGCCAGGGCTTTGTCAAGCCGGGCCTTAAAAACCTCCAAGGAAGGAGACTCCACCACCTCCCTAGGTAACGCATTCCAGTGTTTCACCACCCTCCTAGTGAAATAGTTTTTCCTGATATCCAACCTGGACCTCCCCCACTGCAACTTGAGACCATTGCTCCTTGTTCTGTCATCTGCCACCACTGAGAACATCCGAACTCCATCCTGTTTGGAACCCCCCTTCAGGTAGTTGAAGGCTGCTATCAAATCCCCCCTCATTCTTCTCTTCTGGAGACTAAACAATCCCAGTTCTCTCAGCCTCTCCTCATAAGTCATGTGCTCCAGACCCCTAATCATTTTTGTTGCCCTCCGCTGGACTCTTTCCAATTTTTCCACATCCTTCTTGTAGTGTGGGGCCCAAAACTGGACACAGTATTCCAGATGAGGCCTCACCAATGTCGAATAAAGGGGAACGATCACGTTCCTCGATCTGCTGGCAATGCCCCTACTTATACAGCCCAAAATGCCGTTAGCCTTCTTGGCAACAAGAGCACACTGTTGACTCATATCCAGCTTCTCGTCCACTGTGACCCCTAGGTCCTTTTCAGCAGAACTGCTACCTAGCCATTCGGTCCCTAGTCTGTAGCAGTGCATGGGATTCTTCCGTCCTAAGTGCAGGACTCTGCACTTGTCCTTGTTGAACCTCATCAGGTTTTTTTCTGCTCAATCCTCTAATTTGTCTAGGTCCCTCTGTATCCGATCCCTACCCTCTAGTGTATCTACCACGCCTCCTAGTTTAGTGTCATCTGCAAACTTGCTGAGAGTGCAGTCCACACCATCCTCCAGATCATTAATAAAGATATTAAACAAAACCGGCCCCAGGACCGACCCTTGGGGCACTCCACTTGAAACCGGCTGCCAACTAGACATGGAGCCATTGATCACTACCCGTTGAGCCCGACGATCTAGCCAGCTTTCTATCCACCTTACAGTCCATTCATCCAGCCCATACTTCTTTAACTTGCTGGCAAGAATACTGTGGGAGACAGTATCAAAAGCTTTGCTAAAGTCAAGAAATAACACATCCACTGCTTTCCCCTCATCCACAGAGCCAGTTATCTCATCATAGAAGGCAATTAGGTTAGTCAGGCACGACTTCCCCTTCGTGAATCCATGCTGACTGTTCCTGATCACTTTCCTCTCCTCTAAATGTTTCATAATTGATTCCTTGAGGACCTTGTCTGTTGCAACATCACTTGTAACAACTTGTCTGTTGCAACATCACTTGTAACAATTTCAATGAAATTTTCTTCTTGGGAACTAAATTATAGGTATGTAATTTTCCATAGCTAAAAAGTTAGCATAAGCTAACCTAATTCTATATTAAACTAAGTTATCATAACTAAGGTACTGTGGACTTGAGAATGGAACTGAGAGCCAGGAACTACTGAATTCTAATCCTGACTCTCACTCTGGGGCAAGTCACTTAACCTCTTTCATCTACAAAATGGAGTAGTTGCATGTTTACTTCATAGGAATGTTGTGACAATAATTTTAAAGCACTATATAAAATGGAGGTATTGTAAAATATAGTAAAAATGGAAAGTAAGTATTGCAAGACCCAAATTTTACTTTGAAATGTTTATACTGCATGTGACGCAGTTTAATACTTCATAGAACATGAAGTGCTGCAGGGAAGTAACTGCAGTTGCGCGGCAAATGCTCTAACTTCTCCACAAGCCATCAAACATTTTCTTTGCTGTAATAATTTATACTGTCTTCTATTTGGTCAGGGTGATCAGCTATGAAGAAGGGAAAGCTTTAGCAGAATCCTGGAATGCAGCTTTCTTGGAATCCTCTGCTAAAGAAAATCAGGTAACCAATTAACATCCACTTTGATACGCTGCAATTTAAATAGTGGGATTCGGTATCAAAGGATCTTTAAATGTCTCCACATGTACCTCATCGCAAAGGGGAGAACTAAAAATATGCTGTATAGCTGTGTATTGGCAACAGAAAGTGAACTGATTGCAATGAAGTCCATGTGTGCAAGCTTGTCCAGATATTTCACTGAGAATTGTAGATGAAGTCAGGTTGCTGAAAGGAGAAGTATGGGACGAAAGGTGTAACTTAATTATACGTGTATTTGGTTGTGGTGCTAAAATGGAAAGTTTTAGATTCAGTGTCAACTCTCTCACCTTAAGCTGAAGTGGTAATGGCTCGATCTGTATCGGGACCTTCAAAAATAGAGAATTTAATTGCTGAATCTTTAGCAGGAACATATCACTACAAGGATGAAAAGATAGCATTGTGGGTAGGGCACTAGCCAGCCCTTAGATTTGGGTTCTTTTCCAGGCTTTGCCAGTGTGTTTCTATTCCCTCTGAAATAGGAGTAATGTTTCCCTGCCTCATAATCATAAATAAATCATAAATCTTGTAGTGATGTGGGTTGTGTTGATGGATGGATGGCCACAATCTGACCAAATTATAACCAGGAAACATTGTAAGTGTTAACACTTACAGTTTCTAAATGGTGACAAAACTAGCAGATTTAATTTCATTCTGACCTAACACTAATCCTTTTTGGTGTAATAGGTTCCTCATTTACTCCTGGAATATGTTCCAGTATTTCATAGAAATGTAGAGCTGAAAAGGGCAGTGAGTTCAAGTCCAGCCCCCTGCACTGAAACAGGACCAAGTAAACCTAGACCATCCCTGAACAGTTTGTCCATCCTGTTCTTAAAAACCTTGAATGATGGGGATTCCAGAACTTAACTACCCTTTATAGTTAGAAAGTTGTTTTTCCTAATATATAACCTACATCAGTGGTTCTCAACCAGGGGTCCGGGGGCCACTAGCGGGTTTCGGGGGGGGCCGCTAAGCCAACGTTACTCGCTGGAGCCCAGGGCAGAAAGCCGAAGCTCACCATACAGAACTGCAGCCCAGGACACCGAGCCCCACCACGCGGGCTGAAGCAACTTAGCTTTAGCAACAAAGCCTGAGCAACTTAGCTTTGTGATGCCCACTTTGTTGTGGGGCTCCAGGGGATTGCCCTGCTTGCTACCCCCTCATGCTGGCCCTGATTCTTGTATACAGGAAAACAGTTGTCGTGGTACAGCTGGGCTGTGGAGTTTTTATAGCATGTTGCGGGGGACCTCAGAAAGAAAAAGTTTGCTGCAGATTAAGCCAATCACTTGTCCTACCTTCATGGGAAACAGTTGATCACTTTATAACCTCCCTTAAGACATTTGAAGACTTATGAGGTCCCCTCCCCCTCAGTCTTTTTTCTTAAGATAAAAAACTGGGTACGCGTTTAATCTTTTTTCATAGGTCAGGTTTTCTAAACATTTCATCACTTTTGTGCTCTCCTCTGAGCTCTCCCCAATTTGTCTACATCTTTCTTAAAGGGTAGCACCCAGACCTGGACACTGTATTCCAGCTGAGGGCTCACCAGTGCCAACTAGAATGTGACCGTTCTCTCTTGTCTTACATGTGACACTTCTATTAATACACCCCAGAATATATCCGCCTTTTTTTTAAAACTACATCACATTGATTCAGATTTTGTTATCCACTGTAATCCCTAGATCCTTTTCAGCAGTACTTCCCCCATTTTGTAGTTCTGCATTTGATTTTTTTTCCTTCCTAAATGTACTACTTTGCACTTGTCTATTGAATTTCCTCTTATTGACTTCAAACCAATTCACTAACTTGTCAAGGTTGTTTTGAATTCTAATCCTGTCCTCCAAAGAGCTTGCAACCTCTCCCAGTTTAGTGGCATCCAAACTTTAAGCCTACTCTCCACTCCATTATCCAAGTCATTAATGAAAATATTCAGTAGTGACAGACACCTGTGGGACTTCCACTAGATATACCCTTCCAGTTAGATGAGGAGCCACTGATTAATACTCTGAGTGTGGTCTTTCAGCCAGTTGTGCACCCACCTTATAGTAATTTTATGTAGCCCATGCTTCCCTAATTTCATTATGAGAATATTTTGTGGGATTGTGTCAAAAGCCTTATTAAAGCCATATATCATGACCGCTGCTTCCTTCAATCCAACCAGGCCAGTAACCAAGTCAAAATCCATGCTAGCTATTCCTTATTAACCCTGTTATCCTCTAGGTGCTTACAAATTGATTGTTTAATAATTTGTTCTAGTATCTTTCCAGGTATTGAAGTTAGGCTGACTGGTCTATAATGTCCCAGTCTTTGTTCCCATTTTTAAAGATGGGTACTATGTTTGTCCTCTGGGACATCCCCCAGGAGTTCTCAAAGAGAATTGCTAATGATTCCAAGATTGCTTCAGCTAGAGCCTTAAGTACCCCGAGAGATGAATTTAATCAGCCCCAATAGTGTTGGAATACATCTAACTTATCTAAATATTCTTTAACCTGTTCTTTCCCTATTCTGTCTTGAGTTCCTTCCCCCTTTTTGTTGTTAATATCTATTCTGTTGAGTATCTAGTCACTATTAACCTTTTTAGGGAAGATTTAAGCAAAAAAGGCATTAAACAGCTCAGCCTTTTTGTTTTCATCTATTATTCACTCTCCTTCCCTGTTAAGTAGAGGACTTACATTTCCTTAGTCTGTCTCTTGCTCCTAAATGGTTTAAGGAACCTCTTATTGCCTTCTATGTCTCTTGCTAAGTGGAAGTCATTTTCTGCCTTCGCCTTTCTGATTTTGTCCCTTCATGCTTGTGCTGTTCTTTTGTATCCTTAGCAATTTACCCATGTTTCTGCTTTCTGTAGAATTCTTCTTGATTTTTCAGGTCATTGAGCTTATGATGGAGCCATGTTGATAGCTTGCAGTTGTGCCTTTAATATTTTTCTCCTTGGGAAACTGTCACCTTTCCTGAACTCCTTTTATCCTAGACTTTCTTCTCATGGGTCCTTACCTATCAGTTCCGAGTCTGTTAAACTCTGCTTTTTTGTGTGTGAAGTCCATTGTCCTTATTCTGCTGCTTCGTTTTCTTTAGAATCATAAAATTGATTATTTTGTGATCTTTCACCCAAGTTGCCTTCCTCTTCATATTTGAAACCAATACTCCCTGCTAGTTAGAATAAAGTCTAAAATGGCTGTCCTCCTGGTTTCTTCCATAAAGTGGAGGAAGTAAAGTTGTCCCAAATACGTTCCAAAAACTTAATGGAAATTTTGTGTTTTGCCATATTACTTTTCCAATAAATGTTTGGGTAGTTAGTCCCCAAGAATTACCAGGTCTTGTGGTTTTGGCTATTTCTGTTGCTTGTTCTAGAAATGCTTTATCTACCTTCTCTTCCTGATTTGGTGGTCTATAGTAGACCCCTACTGTGCAGTCACCCCTATGTTTTTTTTCCCCTTTTATCATTACCAGAGACTCATCTGCCTCTCACCTCCTTCTGGACTCAGAACAAGGTATATATTCTTGATGTATAATGCAACAGCACCCCCATTTTTTTCCCTGCCTGCTCTTCCTGAACAAGCATTACTTCTGTATACCAATATTCCAGTCAGGAGACTTAGCTGACCAAGTTTCTGATGCCAGTTGTCATAATTTAGCATATGTACTAATACTTCCAGATCTTCCTGTTTGTTCTTCATACTCCTTGCATTTGTGTATAGACACCTAAGTTGTCAATCAGATTCCCCCACTGATTTTCTTGTTCCTCCTATGACCCTATTGTAATTTTCCATGTCTGCTCCTTCACCCCAAAATCTAGACTTTTTTAAAGTCTCCTTTTTATGCTTACCTGTGAGTTTGTCACCTGCCCCCTTTAACCTAGTTTCAAATCCTCTTCACTAGGTTAGCAAGTTGGGGAAGAGCATCTTCATGCACTTTTTGATCAGGCTGATCTCATCTCTTCCCAGCAGCCCTCCTTCTCAGAACAGCACTCCGTTGTTGAGGAAGCCAAAGCCTTCCCATCAACACCATCTTGCCCAGCCATGCATTTATCTACTGGATGCGCTTGTCCCAATCTGGGCCCAACCCTCAACTGAGAGGATGGACAGTATCACAATCTGCACTCCCAACTCCATCACCCTCACTTCCAGAGCCCTTAGTCACTGCTGATCTTCTCTGGGTGATAAGCAGTAACATTTAATGCCCACATGGATGAGTCATAGATAGAGGTACCGATGAGCCTCACCAGCCTTTCTGTAATGTCCCTGATGTGGGCTTCAGGCAGGCAGTACACCTCTCGGGACATGAGGTCAGCAGATGGATGCCTCTGTCCCCTCAGAAGGGAAACCCTGACCATTGACACCCTACACCACTGCCTCTTGGGTGTGGTGGCTATGAGCCTGCCAGTCTTGGGGGCATATGTGGCTCCCCTTCAGCAATTGAGGTCTGCTTCTCACCTCCTGTTGCCATACAGCATACTGGGTCTTGACTTCTGTGGACTTGGAGCTGGGGTGGTGGGTGGAGCACTGTCTACTGCCCAAAGTGACCAGCAGCTACTCCTCCACATAGAGTAGCTGGTTCTTCTTCTTTCTTCTCTGGTGCTGCTGTAGTCCTCTGTCATTGGCTGGCATCCTCCATCTCAAATGTTGATGTGTGCCCTTGTGATCTTGGATGATGTAGAGAGGAGCCGCCACCACCACCTGCAACTCATATCTGCTTCCTGAGATTCCATCAACACACCTCTCACACCGGTGGTTCCCCCTGCCTGGCTTTCATTGGCAGGGATATGCAGGCTGCATTCCCAGCAGGTCAACACCAGGAGCCTCCAGGGTCAGGATGCCTCTCTCGTGCAGGCAGAAGAAAAGCTAGTGGTGATGTTGGTGATGTGCCATTTTCCTCCCATTGCAGGCTTTTCCTTCTGGAGTACCTGCAAATTGTGGGGGTGGGGAGGGAGCAATCCATCCTCATGGCTGCATATAGTGCTTAATCTATAATATTCCTTGACCTATTTCCTAGTTCATTTTAACCGGCTGTGGGTTTGAAGTACTAATAGGCTGTCTATACTCAAATATACTTTTTGCTTTGGTTGTAACAAGCTATGTTGCTAGTGAAACTTTTACCTTATGGAATCAAGGCTCATGATTAGGTCAGAAGAACAGTATCAGATTGGTTTGTGATGAAGAATAAGGCTCCAGGCTGACCCTTACGCTGGTGGAAAGTTCACTAGCACCTCTCTCTACCTAAAATTAGGAATCAACTCTGTATCTTTCCTGAAGTTCTTTGTGCAACCAAACAGACAATCCTGCAAGGTGGAACCTTGTTTCCTGGTAAAAATCATACGTCTCTTATTCTTTCATCCATGTAATTGCCAGAACTTGTGCTGCTGGCAGTGGACGGTCAAGAAAATCCAGTTTCCACAGGGCGAAAGAACATAAGAACGGCCATACTGGGTCAGAGCAAAGGTCCATCTGGCCCAGTATCCTGTCTTCCAACAGTGGCCCATGCTTTGGGCTTCAGAGGGAATAAACAGAACAGGTAATCAAGTGATCCATCCCCTGTCGCCCATTCCCAGCTTCTGGCAAACAGAGGCTAGGGACACCATCCCTGCCTATCTTGACTAATAGCCATTGATGGAGCTATCCTCCATAAACTTATCTAGTTCTTTGTTTTGAACCCTATTGTAGTCTTAGCCTTCACAACATCCTCTGGCAAGGAGTTCCACAGGTTGACTGTGTGTTGTGTGAAGAATTACTTCCTTTTGTTTTTGTTTTAAACCTGCTGCTATTTCATGTGGTTACTCCTAGTTCTTGAGTTATGAGAAGGAATAAAGAACACTGCCTTATTTACTTTCTCCACACCAGTCAAGAAAACTGATTGTACAAATCTTTCAAAATCTTCTGCAGAGCCAAAGGAAGTCATGATTTAATTTTTGTAGTACTTGAATTCTTGCCAAAATCTGAACCAAGTTTAATGCCACTCTTTGGTCTAGTTCCAGAGTAGTGCAAAAATATGAAGATTGTAAACATCCTGTGAAATCCTTCAGTGAGTAATAGACTTGCAGCTAAGTGGTTATATATGAATGCTCCACTCTAGAACAAATTCTTTAAGCTAAATCTGATTTAATTGCAGTCAACTTTTCTTAGTTGGACAATCTAGTTGGCATTCATTTTTTCCCCATTGCTAAATATAAATTTTTGTAACAGCTCACTAATACATATTGTGAACTTATTGATAACTTTCTGAAACTTGAAGTGACACTCTAGTTATGTAGCCTGCTTTTTATAAAGAAGTTAGTTTTTTCATAACACCTAGCACAGGGGTGGGCAAACTTTTTGAGCCGGGGGCCACATCTGAGTGGCTTTTGTATAGAGGGTTGGGGTGCAGGGTTTGGCAGGGGGTTGGGGAGTGCAGGGTGCAGCAGGAGGCTTGGCAGTGGGTTGGGGTGCAGGGGGGTGTGAGGTGCAGGCAGGGGGTTTAGGGCAGGGAGTGGGGTACAGGAGGGGTTCGGGCTCCGGCCCGGCGCCGCTTACCTCAAGCGGCTCCAGGGTGGCAGCGGCACACACTGGGGCCAGTGCAGGCTCCCTGCACCCTTGCCATGTCCCCGGCCCCACGCCGGTGCTGGAAGCGCTGCAGCCCCTGGGGGAGATGAGGGCAGAAGGATCCGCGTATGGTGCCCTTGCCGCACCTCCAGGTACCTCCCCTGAAGCTGCCATTGGCCGTGGTTCCCCGTTCCCGACCAATGGGAGCTGTGGGGGGCGTTGCCTGGAGCCAACACATGGAGTCCTCTGTCCCCCTGCCTGGGAGCTGCAAGGACGTGGTGCCGCGGGCTGATCCAAAGCCTTGAGGGGCCGGATCTGGCCGGCGGGCCGTAGTTTGCCCACCCCTGATCTAGCATATTAACTTGCTGTGCTAACATACAAAGTCTCATTAACTGACTGGCATGGGATTTGTTATGTTTCCATAATAAGTGTGTACTGTGTAATGCCTGGACATCAGAACTATTAGATTATATGCTGTCATCTGAAATATGTAGCAAACCTGTGCAGATTAGACTCTGCTTCAAAGCGTATGAAATACTGTGGGGAGGAACAGTAATTGTACGTCAGAAATGTATGAACTTCTCCACAAGCCTCCCAATTTATTTAGGAATCCTGCAAAAATTCTGTTTTTAATCAGTGCTTCCAAACTGCAGTGAGTACCTTACACTTAAGTTGGTACAAAAGATATTGCTACTGATAAAGGTTGCTGGACAAGATTTATATCAAGGATGACCTAGTAACCTTAACTGGAGATTTTAAATCATTGATATTGGCATAATATAATACAGGTTCTTAAACATGGGGTGTAAATGATCTCTTCTGATCCTCTGCCAGTCCAGATGCTTGAGTAATAGCGCCTTTCCCTCAGATGGAGAAAGTACACAACCATCTCGGAGAGGTCACTTGTTCTGTACAATATGCTTGGTAAATCCAATAGTTTTCAAGAAGCGGAGAGATCAGTACCTTTGCCAGCCAGTGAAGACTGAGCAGAGAAGGATCAGATTCCACAGATCTTTCTAAGACTGGCACTGACATTGTGTGGCTGCCTCTGGCTACAGCCAGAGAATTACTGTCTAGCATGCCAAGGGGCTCAAGTACTCCAAGGCCAAAGCTGGGACAGCCACCCTTGGTACCCTAGGCAGCTGCTGGGGATCTTGTGACTTGCACTCGTCAGGAAGGAAGGTAAAAGGTGGGAGATAGGGCTGCATCCATCCAAGACTCCCCTTAACTAAAGAGACCAGGCAGGGAGCCGGACAGAGAAGCATCCCTACAGACAGGAACATCCTACTGGTTCTGGAGATGCTTCGTCCTCCTCGGCGAGATCTCACACTGGCACCAAGGAACCTCCGGGATAGGGACCCCCTTTGAAGAGCCAAGATTGTCTTCCATGACTTTAAAGCCCCCTCCAGTTCAGAGGGCAGAAGCTTCCTCTAGCTTGGGAGCAAGGCTTGTTATTCTCCAGGTGGTAGCTGTTGTCTTGGGTGAACAAAGGGAGTGTCCTTTAGGAGCAAGAAGTCTGAGCACTTGCCCTCTGGTTAGATTCATAAATTTTCCAGCTGCTGTCTTCTGGCCATGATAATACCAGCACCCTGACTATTGTGACTGGACTATGACTATGCTCCACCCTCTCTTTATCCTCCTGCTTGCAGGAAAGCTAGCTTCCTGCTTAAAGAGGACTACCCAGATTCTATAAATCTGGAGTTGAAGTTCTTCCTTCTGACAACAAAAATTACTACACGATCCTGGGAAGGGGGACCAAAGCCCGAGCTGCTCCGCCCTGGATGGGGGGCCAAAGCCGAAGCCTGACCCCCCAGCCCCTGGGGGTGTGTGAAGCCAAAGCTTGAGAGCTTCCACCCTGGGTGCGTGGGGGCTGTAACCTGAGTGCTGAAGCCCTCAGGCTTTGGCCTCAGCCTTGGGCGGTGGGGCTCAGACTTTTAGCTTCAGCACCAGGCCCCAGCAAGTCTAACGCTGCTCTGGCGACCTCATTAAAACAGGGTTGCGACCCACAGTTTGAGAATCACTGGCTTAGATCATCACATCACAACATGGCCTTCACATCAGCCACTCAGTATTTTGCAGTGCTGAGGCTATTACAATCAATGCAAAGCTCTCCCATTTGGGCCACCAGGAACAACATCAAGAACACTGACCTAGCTTGCAGCAACCTTTGATAGAACACCAGGCAAAGGAAGCTATTGCTGCTGTAGATTTCTTTCTGGAGAGCCATAGCTGGGATCACAAACTGCAGTTTTTGTCTCCATCTCAACTGGTCTACTTAGGAGTCCAGTTCAAGACAGCAGTGGGCAGAAAAAGCATCTGAACTTGTAATTCCCTGCTGTAACTGTAGATAGCAAAATCTCGGATTGCTTATAGGTACTGGTTTCCATGGTGGCAAGCTTGGAGGTGGTTCCTTGAGTCCACTTCCACATGACCTCTGCACTTTGCTCTTGCTAGAAGCTAGAATCCAAGAACTCTGAAATGCATCTCCTGTTGCCAACTGTAGTCAGCGTGCTTCTAGGCTGGTGACTGCACAAGAGCCTGAAGAAGTCTGCCCTGGAGCGAAACACCAAGCTTGAAATACAATATAACAGATGTTACGTTGTGTCTGAAGTCCAGCTGCATTCCTGGCATATATGCATATCTTCTGTTCTCCGTCACATTCTAGGGCTTTCTTTCCTCCTCTTTTGGAAGATGTAAAATGCCCTTGTACCAAAACACATTAGGAGCTTATGGGGCTTAGCCCCATATGAATCTAGATCATGCTCCTGTGCTGTGAGGCATCCTATACAACTTCTTGAGGAGGACAATTTTTTGTAGCACAAAGGTAAGACCTGCACACTGAGTGTATTGACTGATCTATCTGTGCCAGGGAAAGGCAAATTGGTGTGTTTAATGGAACTACACGAGGTGTCCAGTAAACTCTTCTGTGGTAGCTTGTTTATGATTCTAAGTAGGCTTGTAAGGATTAGATTTTTATTGGTAAATGTCAGCAAACGTATATACACATTTCCATTGATAATCAAAACCCTACAAATAAGCAAAAATTAAAAACAAATGCTGCTTGGGAACTTTGATTTAAGAATATTTACTTTGTATATTTTGACATGTGGTGATGGTTTTAATGATTATAAATCCTTAACTTTTTGAATCACAATATTTACTATCACTAAATAATTGACAGGCCCTCCCATAATTTTATGCAACTGTGAAAACTTAAATGGATAAAAATAAAAATGCTTAAAAAATCTAAGTATATTTTAAAAATTATATTTATGCCAAGCCTACTCATAAGCACTCAAACTGTGGAGCCAAGCAAAACATTTCACTCAAACCGAAATGCAGAACAAGAGTTCAAATAACTATGCTTTTATGGTGTTCTTAGTAGTTTTCAGTTTCTATAATTAGGCCATATAATTGTTCCATGGTCAAGTGTATTAGTAGCAAAGGAAGAGCAAATAGACTTAAAGCCTCTAGTACTTTATGTAAGATTAGGTAGAAATACCTTTTTTATTTTAATTGTTTACAGATTTGATTCTACTCAGTTTGGATTTAATGCTAACTACTACCATTTGCTGTGCTGTCCTCAATTTGAAAAAACTAAACTGAAATCTAGAAATAAGCCAACATGGTCAAATGGCTGATCAGAGTTCAGTAATTCTGATCACCACTGCCATCAGTCATCAAACTATCAAAGACCGGATCTAAACGTAAGAGCACTTAGTCATATCTGTTTACTATGCTGGCAAGTGCTCCTAGTGTAGACCCAGCTTATGCTCTTGCCAGTACAGTTTATCCAGCCCCTGACAAAAGTTCATAGTGTAGACCTGACCAATTACGTTGAACAGCATCACAGTACCCCTGTGAGGTAGGGAAGTGGTTTCTAATGAAGAGTGTATTGTTCATGCAACAGTGGCACCTGTCTGTCTCATGACCTTGTTTTGCTGAAAAGATTTACCAGCTTGAAAATGTGTTCTTGATCTTTCTTTGTAGATCCATAAAGAATGTATGTAACTAAAACTTTTTAAATATCCCATCTTTTCTGTGAAATGTATTCACTGGCTACCTACATCTTGGTGAGTGGCCCAGACGAACAGTCTCTCTGAGAAATAACATATAGTCTCGTCTCAATTGACAGAATAAGTGCTCTTTTTTAAAAAATAGCTGTTTCCAGTCAGGAATGTAGAGAATAGTGTCTACTAGAGCCAAAATAAAATTTCAACTGTTTACATAACAGTTAAGTGTATTGTAGGTCAGACTAGATTTTTTTCCTTTGAGTTGTCACCCAAGAAAAATTTATCAGCAGAAAGTAGTTGATGGGATCTGTAATCCTGTCCAGAACTCTGCTAAAATCTAATTTGCACAGGAAGCGTATTGTGCAATTTGACTAATCAGCCACTTATATCAGTTTGCCTTTGGATTGCTTGGAAAATTGTATTGATGAATAGTATTTTAATGGTTCCTGAGATGGTACAGAACACATGGTACTAAATATGAGAGAGGCGATACATAGAATTCAGCCTGCTATGATCTTACTATAATTACTTTAAGATTGTGGGGCCATTTGAGTCCAGTGGAATTTATTTGGAAGTGAGCCAACTAAAAATTGTACCTTACTGGAGAAATAACTGCCAGGTCAGAACACATAGCGCAGGGAGCTTTTCAGCATGTTTATTTTAAACAAATTATAGTCTCTTGTACCAGCTTCTTCCAGTTCATACATTTGCTTGCATCTAACATGGAATATCTTTTTTCTTTTCAACACAAACTGAACTTGGTGCTCATGAAATTATAATAATGATGACACTTGGATAGACTAAAATTGATACACAGGGAGACATTAGCTTTTGACCAAACTTCCCTTAGTCAGAATACCAATGTCGGTCTTTAACTTGATCAAAGCTATTCTCAGAAACCCAAAATGAAGATGAGAACTTCAGCATCACTATTGGCTTTAGGATAACAATGTAGAAAGGAATATTTAATAAAGTGATGACTGCTGTAAAATGTACAAAAACACAGCAATCTATTATCTACAGTCTGCAGTCTAACCATACAAAGTGAATCCCACAAGGAGGTGCAATGGAATGCTCCATTTTTGCATATTAACTTTTGTAAAGGAGTGACTATTTCTCAGTGTGAGCTAGTATTCAATAATTTTTCAACCTGAATGTGTCATGACATAAACCCCCTTATTCAAAGTGTTTCTCAGTCCATAGAAGTACACTGGCGCTTCATTTTAATAGAATTTTTGAAGTGAAGAGTAACCTCTGGGGGAAGTTTAAAGAGGCTTGAAGTTTCTGCATCTTAAAGTAACTTTTCAGGCTTTCATGAAAACCTTGTAAACTAGTCAAATGTTCAGTCTATCACTTCTGTCAAATCTGAAACCTAAACTTTCTAATGAATCAGGCTCCTACTTACATTGAAGAGGGATGTCCGATTCAGTCGTTCAACTTCCTAGTCCAGCAGGTTGGAACTCACAGATGAGGACTTAAGTTCCTACCTAGTTCTGACTCAAGTAAAGGTGCCACTCCTTTGTGTCCTTGCACAGATCCATTCTGCCCACCAAGTTACTGTCTATAATAATCAGGATCACATACGGTAGAATAACAATGTGGGTCCTCCCCACAGCTGAAAAGTGAGTCCAAAGCATAGAGGACCTGCTAGGGCGAGCAGGTGAGGGAGAGATCAAGGGGATTCCTAACTAATCTGAGAGAATAGCATCAAGTAGATTGGAAAAACTTTATCCGGTGATTACTGTATCCTAAGCTTGTTCAGTCTAGCTAGGGGAGGGTCCAGCAAGGAGTTCTAAGTGGAATCAATAACTAGAAAGATGACTCCTGCTCAGAGAATAGCAGTTACTCTTAGCTGCTGAAGGGATGTGTACAAGGATGCCTACACACAGTAAATTGGAACAGTTTTTGTGGGTTGTTTTTTTCAGGGGTTTTGGATTTTTTCCCCTCAACTGTATAAGGAAGTGGCAAGCTTATAACATATGTCTGCATGCAACCAAAATATGTTAATGCTTGCTGTTTTGCAATTTGAGGTTTCATATGTATAATGTAAGCCCTGACTGTCGGAATATTTACGGTTTATCTGCTTAAATTAATTCTCTTTAAAAGATTTTGGTTAAAATTAGATACTTCCCCTTGAAATTCAACTTTCTTCTGTTATCGCTGGAGCATTTTCATGCAGCAGGTGTCAAATCTCATTGCCCCATTCTGGTAGAGCTGAACGGGACACCTCATCCCGGACAATACTTGTAAACTACACAGTGTCTGATGGTAGTCACTGCAATAACATTTAAATACGAGTAGTATAATGTAGGAACATTCACTATGCCAGATGAAAGGACTCAAGACACTTAAAACCAACCCTCTACTGAATTGTTTTTTAATTTCAGTTGGAATTGCCTTCCTCCATTTTTTCCCTCTTCTTTTGGTATTAAATTACTTGGTGCTTTACAGAGATAATGTCTCTTCTAGTCTGAATTGTAGTAGTATTGCTCGGAGTATGTGAATCAATTTATACTTGTGTATTGTCTTTGGAGGGGCAGAATATGTAAGCCTTCAATATTGTCAATGAGCACTTACTATTCAAAATGGCTACAATACAAAGCAGAAGTATAGTAATTAGCTTTTTGTTTTTTGAAAGTTCAGTTAAAGCTTGTTCTCTGCAGAATATTTTAAATGTTTCCCCATGTAAGCATGTATATTGGGTTATGCCCATTTTCCAAAGAGTTTCTTGTGGTAAATATTTCAATTACACCTACATTTCCTACTTACCCGAATCCTACCATATTTGTTTGAGATATGACTCGATATATTGAGCATGCATTTATCTATTAGAGTAGCCAACAAAACTGTGCCAAATTGTTTTTCTCTCAGTAAGTGGTAATTGCAGCCTTCATGCTAATCACACTCCTCTCTCTTTGCAGACTGCCGTTGATGTTTTTAGGAGGATAATTTTGGAGGCAGAAAAGATTGATGGGGCAGCTTCACAAGGAAAGTCGTCATGCTCAGTAATGTAATTCCACTGCAAAACCTGAACACTGGGAATACATTCTACCTGAAGAAGCAAACTGCCCGTTATCTTTAAGGATAAGCTATGCTTCTTTTTTCTTCTGTTAACCTGAAAGATGCACAGTTGGTTGGAGCCTTTCCCCTCAGATTATGTTCAACTCTGACTCCTGTGTAAATGGCTTCACTTCCATTTTCAAATTTTAAGCAATCATCTTTTCAGTTTATATTGTATTTAATATTATGACCAAGAATTTTACTGGCATTAATTTTTCAGTGTAGTCTGTTGGTTAGAATAATCATCAAAATGATGCATATTGTTACACTACTCTTAACTAGGCTTGGATATCAGTGTTTCTTTGTGTTAAATGTATACTTGTAAATAAACTAGCTGCAAACCTAACTGTGTTGCTCTATTTAACTGTGCTTTTAAAATAAGATATAATAAATGTAGTAGTAACTTGATACAGGTTTTCCTACAAACTGACCAGTCTCCAGCCCCACAGGACTAGTAGAGATGGATGTTGAAGCCAATCACTGGCTTAGCTTTTTCAGAGAGTGTTTGTTTGCTACAGGTCACTGTAGCATCCCCTCTAACAGAACTCCTGGGTGGCTGACTACAACCTCAGATGAACCAGTGTACCAGCTGATAAGGATGATGCACTCTGGTATTGCCTGTTAACTTGCTGGAAGAAAGTGCTAAGGATGCAAATGCAATAATAGGCTACCAGTACCACTCTTCTCATTAACATGACTCATCTGATAGAGCTAGAATGAAGGGTCTGTTGACACTTCCATTATAAACTGTTTACACAGGCTTGTAAGTAGGGACAGTTTTCAAAATAGAATGAAATAATGAAGCAGCTCTGGGTTATAAATTCTAACTGGTTCTTGCAAGCAATTTTATGTGCCTTGAATATTTTGTCATGCATTATTCAGGGCATTTCCAAATACATTTTCCATACTAAAACCACCATTGACATGGGTAAGGAATAGTTTCATATTTGTCCTGCTTTTCAGAGGGTCAAATGGCAGAGCAGCCAGGACCAATTAAGGTAAATGTTTCCATTCTTGTAAAAGTTCGGGATCATTTCCATGGTTCAGGTCAAGTTAAAAACTTAACTGTAGCCATATCAGAAATCATAACCAGGAAGTTTCAAAATCTGTAGCTTTAAAGAAGTTACAAAGCTTTAAATATACTTGGGACAGTGGTGATGGATGAGCCTGTCTAGCTAAGGAGACATTTCATAGGCTGAACTGGGGAAACAATCTTGTCTCTTGAATGATGGGCAATAGTGAAGAAAATGCATTACAATCATCAGACCTCTGAAGGCGAGGATAAAAATGCAATGGAAATCTCCAAGGCTTCTACATCTAAGCAAGTATCTTTCTTCCACAGGTGGCCAAAAAACTGCTGAGTCACATGCAGGGTCTCCTCACACAAGAGGTTTAGCAGTTTCTTACAATGGCCCAGTCCATGCTACTGCATAAACTGCATATTTCACTGAAGGTTTTAGATTTTCTCCCTTGCTCTGTAGATAATCAGTTAAATAGTCAAGTAGCTGGTCTCTGTGTGGGCTTGAATTTAATGGTTCAACTGGCTCCTCAGTTCCCTCAAAGTCTGAAACAGGAAGTTGCTTAATTTCTTTGTACTTAAAAGACCCAGTTCCAAGTTTCTCAACTTCGCTTCAACCCTGCGCAGGGACTTTAATTTTTTGTACTGAGTTAAACTTTTGCCATACAAGATGGATTACTGAAGGGTAGATTGTTGATCATTCAGGGGGAAAACATGAACTTCCCTTAATTCAGAGTCAAATTAGCATTTTACATCTGAGAAGCCTCACTTCAGTAAGAGAGAAGCTATTGGTGAAAGGAGCCCATGATATGACCAAGCAATGCAAAAAGTCGTATTGGGCAACCTTTAATGAAGTTCATTACAGCTTCATGAAGAACCCGCACCAAATCCTTCATGGAGCTGTTTTCAGGCACTTCCTGTGAAGCTTGGTGTATAACAGTGAAGCTATGCTGCATTAGATGCAATGTTAGATTGGGTGATCAAGACTTTATTCTTACTGCCATTGCTGTGGCACCATAGGTGCAGGCTGCAATCTTGCTGATATGGAAACTTAGCCTATCCTGAAATGTGTAAGTATTGCATTTGCAATTTTACAAAAGAATCAAGTCAATAGAATTGTCAAAATGTACAAGTGCTAGAAGCTGTGCCATCTCAGGGAAGTTGGGTTCTGAAGTAGTCTCATTAGCTGCCTTTTGAAAGCAATTGCTCCTGCTGTGTTGACAGTCTCCAATTTGGTAGGCACTACAACAAGACTTTTTTGTGTATACTTATCAGGTACCTAAAAAGGCAGGGGGAGGGGGAAGGAGAGAGTGTGGTGCTAGTCTGAATAATCAAGTCTCTCTACAAGATTTGGACTCCTTCTAAGACTTAATACACCCAGCGTCACTTCAGAACGCAACTTTGACATCACCTGCCAAAAACAGTTACATCTGTCACTGTTTCTGAAGTTTTCTTTGAGTCTCCATTGGAACAACTTGTCATTCCCACACAATGATCCATATTTTCTGAATGGCCAAATATGAGTTAGAGACTGACAGGGCCCATTGTCTGAGGCAGGGCTGGCTCTAGCTTTTTTGCAGCCCCAGGCAAAAAAGCCTCCCACTGCCCTCCTTCCCCCCCCCCCCCCCCCCGTGCACGGCAGGGGAGGGCAGTGAGCCCAGCCGGGGCTCCGCTCTTCCCCGCGGCAAGCCCAGTCCCGGCCCTGCTCTCCTCCGGCGGCCAGAGGGCGGCGAGCCCACTGCAGCTCCCCGCTCTCCCTGGCAGCTGGAGCACCATGCTGTGCCGCCCCCCTCCAGGGCTGGCTCTGGCTTTTTTGCTGCCCCAGGCAAAAAAGCCTCCCGCCGCCCTCCCACTCCCCGCCTCCCCATGCGGCAGGGGAGGGCGCCAAGCCCGGCTGCCGGCTGCTATCCCCGACCAGCCAGAGCGCCAGGGGAGGGCGGCGAGCCCAGTCGCGGCCCCGCTCTCCCTGGTGGCCAGCCCACTGTGGCTCCCCAATCTCCCCGGCAGCTGGAGCACCGCGCTGTGCCGCCCCAAGCACAAGCTTGGTGGGCTGGTGCCTGGAGCCGGCCCATCCCAATGAGCATTCTCCCCATGTTACAGAGGATGGAGGAACCTGATGCAGACAAGTTTAATGAGTCACCCAGGGCCACAGAGTGCCTGGCTTCTAGCCATGCCCCTCCTCAGATGTCATGTTACCCTGAAAATGTCCTTCCTTTTCAAAGCAAAATGAAAACAAAGGATTTTGGCAGCTGTCCTCTGTACTAGAGCCATGGAACAAAACTCCAAAGCATGCAGTCAAAGTTACAAACTGTGTCCATTGTTAATTCAGTCCTTAGTTCCTCCATGCAGCAGTGTGGACGGGTACAGCAGGCACTGGCAGTAGTGACCTCGAGGGACAGGACCTGGGCACCTATTTTCTGTTTCCTCCTTAGCACTGCTTCAGCGTACTACTGTTGATCTATTTAATGCATACCAGGTAAAGCTGACCAATTGAAGAGAGGGGGAAAAAATAGCACCTTACGGCATAGCTGGGCCCTAATCAATGTCTGTAATTCCCTTAAGAGGATGATGCTCTAACATTACTTGGTATTTAAATGACAATGTTATAAATGCAGCCCCCGCTTTGTGGCCTCAAACAGTTCAAAGCTTTCCCAAACTTATTCACTAGTTCTTTGACTAAGGAGCTGCTCTTTCAGCTGGGTGGTTTGGTCTTTCGCTATTTACTTCAGTAATTTCAGTTTGTTAATTTGACTACTTTGTAAGGGATGATTTTGCTGCCTCTGCACAAGAGCAAAGCTTCCCTTTGCAAATGAGTAACATAAATAAACCAGCAGGTCCGGGGCACTGGAGACTCATCTGAAAAAAAGGCTACAGATGGGACAGGACACCACTATTAAGGAAATATCGTCTTCCTTTTAAATAATACTCCCTGTAGTTTACTTTATCCTTTCCGTTGACCCCATTACTCATGCTGCGTTCAGAAGGCCTGGGCTGGTCTTGTAAGGAGTATAAGAATTTGCCCTAGCTAGGGCATAGTATAGAAGCCTGCTATAAAATGTACCTGCCTCTGGAAAGCCCAGATTTCATTTGCATGTGTTCAAGTCTACGCCCTGTATTCCTCCTCCAGAATAATCTGAAAGCTCCCTTCTGGATATAAAGCCTCTTGCTGCTTGCCTACCCTATTTCTGCAGCTGGCCTGGGGTGGTTTTCTGGAATCTGTGCCAGGAGGTCCTCGCCCCCCAGTTATTGTGAACTTTTCTCCTTTGCTACATCTCAGGGTGAGATGGGGCTAAAACCACAGCAGCAGATGGACCAAGAGGGAAAACTGGGGCCGTAGCCACCAGAAGGGAGATGGGGATAGGACCCCCCAATTGCTCCTCCTTGTAAGCACATATATGTACCCTCTTTTTTCCTAGCACAGTGCCCCCTTAGTGACCACCTCACAATCCAGGAGCCTGACCAGGCCTGGGCCTGAATTTGAGTTTCTTAGGGTATATCTACACTGCAACTAGACACCCCTGACTGGCCCCTGCCAGCTGACTTGGGCTCACGGATCTTGGGCTATGGGCTGGTGTAGCCATTCAGGCTAGGGCTGCAACCTGGGCTCTCGGACTCTCCCACCTCGCAGGGTCCCAGAATCTAACCCCAGCCTGAGCCTGAATGTCCATACCACAATTAACCAGCCCTTTAGCCCAAATAGGGTGACCACCCATCCCACCCAGGGCAGGTGGAGGGTCCGGGACTCACCACAGCAGCCTGGGCTCCCTAGGCAGCCCTTGCCATGGCTTAGCACCGGCTTCCGCCCTGGCCAGGCAGGGCCCCTGCGTGTGTCCTGCTTTTTGCCTTTTGAAAAGGTGGTCACCCTAAGCCCAAGCCCCTTGAGCCTGAGTCAGCTGGCATAGGCCAGCTGCAGGTTTTTAACTGCAGTGTGGACATGCCCTGAAAGGCTAAAGTCAGGCACCTGGATAAGTTACACATGTTCTTCTGTGAATGGGGCACTAGGTGAAAATTCCATGTCTCTGTATTCCACATGAGCTACTGTAACATACCGCATGGCGGAGCACAGCTGTCCTCTACTGTGGGGTTTGCCAGACATTCGCAAGCTGACTGCTGATGGCTGCCTCACAGAGGTTATAGGACTTCACGCTACCACAGTGAAGTCAACGCACTGATAGTGTGCAATATAGCTGCTGCCTGTGAAGTCCTGTGTGACCCCAGGTCACATAACTAGATTTTAATCAAGTAATGTGTTGCTTTATTTAAAAAAAAAACAACTTGAATCATTAAAGCCATCTGCTCTCTCCAGGGCAAGTGAGTTGGCTGTTCCTCAGATCTACCACCCAATGAGAATTGCAGCTCGAGAGAGCTGCTGACCTCTTGCATGATGAAAGATCCTGCATAAGTGCAGATTCATATCTATTAAAGCCAAAGACCAAGGGAAATGTGCCCACATGATTTCAAAAAGTCTAATGAAAACATTTTTTTAAACACACACTCTACTCCCTGGCAACGTTTGACACCTCATGGTTGAGGCAGTGACGCAGACCATGATCTTCACTCCCCAGAGTCTGAGAAGTGCAGAAAGAAAATAAAGGCTTGAAGTAATCGAATGTGACATAACATTTTATAATTATTTTATTTCTAATGATCTGAAGTGTTATTTTTGTAACACAGGTAAACACTGCTGTTTACAATACAGGATTTTTAAGTTGAGTTGGCCCATCAAGAGCACGAAGTGAAAGAGGGAGGCAAAGCTCACAGCGTCCAGTACCTGCTTTACACACTTTTAAAGCTCTTCTTGAAGCCAATGTGAGCTTGGTCTGTGCCAGAAGTATGAGGTCAGCTCTTTGCTGCTGCTTATTTATTATTTATCTGCAGTAGTGCCTAATGTGTGAGGTGCCTTCCAAGAACAGAAAGACATCACTATGAAATGAAGAAATAATTCCTCTTTGTGTTATCTAGGTCATCCCTGAAGAGTCATGTCCGGGGTGCATGTCTCATTCTCCTGAGCGATGTCAAAAAGAAACTACTTTGTTTTTTTGTCTGAATGTGAAAATTGGAAATCAATAAACATTCCTCCGACTAGCACCAAACTGTATCAAGACTCTCACTGCCTATTGTTCTGTGGCAAAATGTATTGCTATGAGGGTGCAGAGTATGTGAGGCCCTGGGCGATTGCTGATGTCTGCATTAGCAGGGCTGAGCTGCATGGAATACAGGGGAATTGGTCTGTGCGAATCTTCCATGAGCTGCACCCTAAACGTATGCGATGTGGCTAATTGCCGTGTTTTGATGTCTTCCCTGCTTTGATATCTGTGCCCACAAAACCATGCCTACAAACCCAGGCACTCAGCAAGGGGAGCATCTTGTTTATTGATTTCAGCGTGAGAGTCATATACAATGCACATCATTGATTCTCTATGGGCACTGCCTGATCCCCACTGTGAGTGATGCATGTGCGCTCAGGATATCTGTATAGCAGTGTCCATTGGGGCTGCGTGGCACCCTGCCTCATACGTCCCCAACTAAGGATGGATAGCTGCCTCTGTACCTTCTTGCCATCGTAGGCGGCGAGCAGAGACTCTCCAAGGTCTGTCAAAAGCAACAGAGGGTCCTGTGGCACCTTTGAGACTAACAGAAGTACTGGTCTGTCAGTTCCCTTCTTCCTTTGGGAAAGTTCAGTGTTTTTGTACATAGATGTAAGCTAATCTTTTATGTGTCCCTTCCAGCCCTGGCTGACCTGACCTTGTATCAAGCAGCTTTCACACTGGCAATATCACTTTGTCATTGCTGTATTGATTTTCATAGTAAAGCAAAGCTCCTTATCAAACTAGACAGTCCCTAAACACATTCCAGGTTAGAAATACAAAAATGATGGCCCTCTAATGTTCAGAGAGATGTGCAGGGCCAGCTGATCTAATGTTCAGTTATTCATCAGAGACTTGTGTATAACCACAGTCATGGCAAAAAACCAGCAAGACTAGATGGAATGTGCCTGCAATTAGCATTGAAAGGCTTTCTAAAGAACATGATGAGAAATACTCTATCATCTCCAGGAGCCATCTCACCCCCTTTTTAAGGAAAGAACTGGTTGACCTGGGAAATGATGGTTATTCTCGTTAGACGTTTCAATCAGAAACTACTTCTCCCAGTAGGGTTTCAACTGAATAACAGTGACTTTTCTGCTAAGTTTTGAAGACTAGCACGTCTATTATTACTTGTTTTACAGTAACTCGCAGAAGTTCTGATCAGGATTGGTGCCCCATTGTGGGGTTTCACACGTTCAAAGCACCTTGCAAGCATCATTCCTCGTGTTGCATTTGAGAGGTAAGCAGGTATTATTGCCCCATTTTACAGAGGGGGAAATTGAAGAAGAGAAGGTAAGTGACTGGCTTGAAGCTACGAGAATAGTGTGTGTGAGAGCTGGAATTAGAATTTTAGGACTGCTTAGTTCCTGATCCCAGTTTGACACCTTCTCTCCCTCCCTCCCCCCCAGAGCATGTCCCGCTCTGATTTAAATTATGGTTCTTTTGAGATGTATTCTTCCATTCCAGGGCAAGACTGCATTTATTGCAGATATCACCTGCTTTGTAGTTAGTGGCCTTGATTGATTCACCAGTGAAGGTCTCTGTTACTTGGCTGGCTAACTGTGTTGCATGTTCAGAAGAGGATTGTTCTGAGTGGGTGCAGTCACTGTCCAGTGCAAGCTTTGCCTATTATGTTTTTTTCCTATCACTGCAGGAAATCAAAGTTTTCAGCCACCCTAATTTACATCTGGTCTCTGTGAGCCAGCGAAGTGAGCTGCTTCTGTTCACAGGTTTATGCTTCGCTTCCTTCCCCTCCCCATAGAGCTCAGTGGAGGGAAAACTGAAAGGTAGAATTTAAAGGCCGTCTTGCTGGATAAACTGCATTTCACAGCTGCAGTGTGCTCTCTCTCTGTGCAATAGAGAGCAATCCTGAAGTGGTAGGGGGCTGGATTCCAACAGTGGGGGCCTACACCTAGGGGCTGAGGCAGGATCAGATAAGAACTTGGGAGGGGCTGTTGGTGCTCATGCAAAATCTCCCCCCCCCCCATCCAATCAATTTAAAAATTATCTTTTAAAAATGGCTAGTGGGCTGTCCCCCTTCTAAGGGCACTGAAGAGTAAACAGTGACTGCCTGCTGGTGGTGGTTTAGTGTAGACTAGTGCAGGCAGTGTGGGCACTCCAATCTGCTAGGGACTCTGGCTTTAACTTTCAAAAAGGACTAGTGATTTGGGGTGCACAATGTGGGACACCCTGAAAGAGGCTCGTTTTCAGAGAGCAGGTGCTCAGCACTCTTTGAAAACTGGGTGAATGCCCAGAGTCACCAGTTCCTTTTGAAAGCTTAGGCCTCTGCTTAGATGCAAATCTTGGATTGGACTAGTCAGTCACAAGAAACGTTGCAAACCATCTACACACCATAGGCTGCAATTCCCACTGTCTCTCGTAGACGAAAGGATGCCAACAAAGTTTATAAACCAATATTAAACTCTGACCTGTACGTGTGTCTGGATTTACTTTCTATAAAACAGTATGAGCCCAATTAAAAAATATAAATATATCTGGGCCAGATCTTCAGCTCATGTAAATCGGTGTTACTTCAGAGACTTGGATGGAGCTGCATCTAGCCTGTTGTCTGCATCCCAAAGTGCAAGGGATGGCTCAGAAATCCACTCACAGCTCTGATGTCTCGCTATGAGTTGATGGGAACACAGTACAGTGTGTGCACCGGACTGCTAACTGATGGGAGGAAACAGCTTTTAAAGTTCGAGTAACATTTTAGAACTGAAGATGAATGCCAGGACTTTTTTCAGTGAAAATGTGAAGCCTTGAAAAAGCAACAAGATTTGATTTTTCAAACTGGCACTGTCAATACACAGAGTCAAGGTGGGTGAGGCAATATCTTTTATTGGACCAACGGCTGTTGGTGAGAGAGACAAGCGTTCAAGCTACACAGCTTCAGCCATACTGGAAGAAGAGTTCTGTGTAGCTTGAACGCTTGTCTCTCTCACCAACAGAAGTTGCTCCAATACAAGATGTTACCTTACTCACCTTGTCTCTAATATCCTAAGAAAACCGCATCTACAACAACACTGCCTACTGTCAATACAGACACTACTGGGGTCTTTGATTATCTGGTCTCTTTATGAATGGCATAACAGCATAAGGTGCATTTCGCTACAAAAAAAATCTTATCCTGCCCCCCACAGCAGACATGGTTTAAAATGTTATAGATTGAAGATGGCACTGTGAAGGGATGCACCCACCACAGGTGGTGCCTCTTTTTTTGACTACATCTGGGGCTCAGCTCTCACCCAGTCTTGCAGCCTTGTTTACTCGCTGTGACCCCCCTCTCTCTCTCTTCTTGATTCAGGGTGCTCCCCCTTCATGACTCAGCCCTCTGGCCAGGTCACTATATGATCCTCCCCTTCTGGGGTAACAAAGTTCCTCCCAGCCATGGCAGATGTCTGGTTGGCATCTCCAACAATCCTGTGCACTGCCCAGTGGCTGGTAGGGGAACCCAGGCCTGCCTTCTCCACTGGGTTCCAGCCCAGGGACCCTATAATGAGCAGCAAAGGTCTGTTCAGTCCTTCTCCTTGCTTCTGTTTCCTTGAGCTTCTTTCTACTCAACCCTCTCGAGCTGTCTTTCCCCACAATTCCTCTGTGGTTGACCCTTTTTCCAGTGCTAGGATCCCAGGTCTTATTCTTCCTCTTGGGTTTTCTCCTCCCCATTTCTGTGCTCCTAGTGAGTAACTGCAAAAGTCTCATAGGCTACATCTACACTACAGGGGGGAGTCGATTTAAGATACGCAAATTCAGCTACGTGAATAGCGTAGCTGAATTCGACATATCGCAGCCGACTTACCCCGCTGTGAGGACCGCGGCAAAATCGACCTCCGCGGCTTCCTGTTGACGGCGCTTACTCCCACCTCCGCTGGTGGAGTAAGAGCGTCGATTAGGGGATCGATTGTCGCGTCCCCATGGGACGCGATAAATCGATCCCCGAGAGGTCAATTTCTACCCGCCGATTCAGGCAGGTAGTGTAGACCTAGCCTTAGAGAGGTCGTCTTCTTCTTTTCCTCATGTTAATGGCAAAGCAGACTTAACTGAATAGTCTATAGCTGTCACCAACTCTAATTCCTCAGTACTTAGCGGTTTAGATCCTCTCATTCTGCCCTGTGTCTTTCAGGTAATGTCACCGCACCTTTTTAATAATACTCCATTTCCCTGATGTTTTTACTAATATAATTTTTTTAACCTTAAGACATTTGAATGCCTTAAAAAGCTTTTCTTTCGTTATCAAAAGAAAGAAATATACCCACGAAATATACCCTGACATACCCACGAAAGGTGATCAATTGTTTCTTCCACTTTACAGAAATCATATAGTCCATCTTTGTGTCTTTTTATTCGAAAAAGATTTTGTTTGAGCCACAAGGGCCAGTTAGTACTCTAAACAAATCACATCATTAGTCCTATCCAGGCCCTGACATATGTTGAAATCCTCCACTCTAGGGCACAATTCAAAAAATCTACTTCCTCTTTTTTCATTAATGCAAATTTTTTGCCATTCCTCGTTTAAATTTTTCTGTACTAGGTTTTTGAATTCCTGTTTACTCCAGGGTATTTCTATCTCCACTTCTTACACCATTTTTAGCTGCTTTGTCTGCCATTTCATTCCCTGTTATCCCACTGGGATCCAAGTTAATGCTACATGTATCCCCATCTGTACTAACTCTATTAGACATATAACTTCATTGATGAAATCACTTCTGTATACCAAGACACCCGTTTTTAATCACCATAAGATTGAATCTGAAAAAATGACCGTTGTTGCTGGCCATACATTCCAGATCCAATTTAAAGCTAGCATTATGGCTAATAGTTTGGCTGTCACGACAGCTACATAGTCAGGTATTCTTTTAGATGTACTAATTCACAATTTTGATATACAATATGCCCTCCCTACTCTTCCTTTGTTTTCTGTTCTGGACCCATCTGTATATATTTGACAAAACCAACTCCACTTTTCATCTATAGATTGGTATACTTAATTTTTAATACCTACTGCCTTTGTTTACTCTTAAGTTTAGAAAAATAAATCTAACTCAATGTTAGGAAATGCAACTTTCCATGCATAACTAATTTTACCCTGACTGAAAGTTTTGATTTCATTCGGCTTTTTCGTGGCTTTCAACTCCTGCAGCTGCACTTCAACTTCAATCGTATGTGGAGTTCTAACACCATGTGCTATGGTTCACCTATTGAGTTCCCAGCAATCTTCATAAATTTGTTTGATACTTTCATTGTTGCATTTCCCATTAACTTTGGCCCAGAGAGTTAGGTCCAGTAGTTTCATTTGTGGCGTACCTGACATTTCACTAGATGCTATCTGTAGCTAGGGTGACCAGATGTCCTGATTTTATAGGGGCAGTCCCGATATTTGGGGCTTTTTTTTTTATATGGGCTCCTATTACCCCGCCCCATCCTCTGTCCCGATTTTTCCCATTTGCTATCTGGTCAGCCTGTAACCCAAACACCCCAAGTGTAATGCTTCTGAGAAGCAAACTCTTCCTGAAGGCTCTGAATCAGAGATTGACAGGAGGTTACTAATCCTTTGCAGGTCCCCTCCGCACCCGTCTGTCAGAGTTTGCCTAGGAAGAAAGCCACCCACACTGCTGTTTAAGTGTAAAAGTTTCTTTAATTACTAGAAGGGAAGGGAGGGGAATAACAATAGAGCCTTACTCATAGACTCATAGACTTTAAGGTCAGAAGGGACCATTATGATCATCTGGTCTGACCCCCTGCATGCTGCAGGCCACAAGACCCTTCCCTAGACTCTGCTGTTGAAGTCCCCAATCCTGTGTTTTAGTGACTTCAATCGGCAGAGACCCTCCTGCTAGTGATCCCTGCCCCATGCTGCGGAGGAAGGCGAAAAACCTCCAGAGGCTCAGCCAATCTACCCTGGAGGAAAATTCCTTCCCGACCCCAAATTTGGCGATCAGTAAGACCCCGAGCATGTAGGCAAGAGTCTCTAGCCTGACCCTTGTTGGCCATTATACTATTTACGTACCCGCTTGGTTTTCCTTGGCTACTATGTTTTACCATTAAACCATTCCCTCCATAAACTTATCTAACTTAATCTTAAAACCAGACAGGTCCGTCGCCCCCACCGTTTCCCTCGGAAGGCCGTTCCAATATTTCACCCCTCTGACGGTCAGAAACCTTCGTCTAATTTCAAGCCTGAACTTCCCCACGGCCAGTTTATACCCATTCGTTCTCGTGTCCACATTAGTACTAAGCTGGAATAATTCCTCTCCCTCCCTTGTATTTATCCCTCTGATACATTTAAAGATAGCAATCATATCCCCCCTCAGCCTTCGCTTTGTCAGACTAAACAACCCAAGCTCCTCTAGTCTCTTTTCATACGACAGGTTTTCCATTCCTCTGATCATCCTAGTGGCCCTTCTCTGCACCCGTTCCAGTTTGAGTTCATCTTTTTTAAACATGGGAGACCAGAACTGCACACAGTACTCCAAATGAGGTCTCACCAGCGCCTTATACAACGGAAGCAGGACCTCCTTATCCCTACTAGATATACCTCACCTAATGCATCCCAAGACCGCTTTGGCTTTTTTCACCACCACGTCACATTGTCGACTCATAGTCATCCTGCGGTCTACAAGGACCCCTAGGTCCTTCTCCTCTTCTGTTACTTCTAACCAATGTGTCCCCATCTTGTAACTAAAATTGTTATTAGTCATCCCCAAGTGCATCACCTTACACTTTTCACTATTAAATTTCATCCTATTTCTGATACTCCAATTCACAAGCTCATTCAAGTCACCCTGCAGAATATCCCTATCCTCCTCCGAATTTGCAACTCCTCCCACCTTCGTATCATCTGCAAACTTTATCAGCCCACTCTTGCAATCGGTTCCGAGGTCAGTTATAAATAGATTAAATAAAATGGGTCCCAAAACCGAACCTTGAGGCACTCCACTAGTAACCTCCCTCCAACCCGACAGTTCACCCTTTAATACGACCCGCTGCATTCTCCCCATTAACCAATTCCTTATCCACCTCTGGATTTTCATATCGATCCCCATGTTTTCCAGTTTAACCAATAATTCCTCATGGGGTACAGTATCAAACGCTTTACTGAAATCCAGGTATATTAGGTCCACCGCATTTCCCTTATCTAATAAGTCCGTTACTTTCTCAAAGAAGGAGATCAGATTCGTTTGGCACGATCTGCCCTTCGTAAAACCATGTTGTAATTTATCGCAATTGCCATTAACCTCAAGGTCCTCAACTAGTTTCTCTTTCAGAATCTTCTCCAGCACCTTGCACACTACAGATGTTAAACTAACAGGCCTGTAGTTACCCGGATCACTTTTTTTCCCTTTCTTGAAAATAGGAACCATGTTGGCTATTCTCCAATCTAACGGGACCACCCCCGAGTTTACAGATTCATTAAATATTATCGCTAATGGGCCTGCTATTTCCCGTGCCAATTCCTTCAATATTCGCGGATGAAGATCGTCCGGTCCTCCCGACTTAGTCCCATTAAGGCGTTCAAGTTTTGTTTCTACCTCGGATACGGTAATCCTCCATCCTGTATGCCCCTCTGTAATGGTGCTAGTATCCCTAATACCTTCATTGGCCTCATTAAACACAGATGCAAAATATTCATTGAGATATTGCGCCATGCCTAGATTATCTTTAATCTCCTCTCCGGCTATAGTCTTCAGAGGTCCCACTCCTTCTTTCTTTGCTTTCTTCCTATTTATATGGCTGTAAAACCTTTTACTATTGCTTTTAATTCCCCTCGCTAGGTCCAACTCTACACGGCCTTTGGCCTTTCTCACTCTATCTCTACATTCTCTGACTTCACTAAGGTAAGTTTCCTTACTGATCCCTCCCGTCTTCCACTCTTTGTACGCTTTCTGTTTTTTCCTAATCGCCCCTTTGAGTCGGTCGCTCATCCAGCTCGGTCTAAATCTCTTGCTTAGTAATCTTTTTCCCTTTTTGGGGATACAGGCCTCTGACAGCTCATGCATCTTTAACTTAAAGTAATCCCAGGCTTCTTCTGCCTTTAGATCCATTAATACGTTTGCCCAATCCACTTCCCTTACCAGTCCCCTTAATTTGTTAAAATTGGCCTTTTTAAAATTATAAACCCTAGTCTTTGTCTTAATTCTGTTACTCCTTCCATTTAGTTTAAACCGAATTAGCTCATGATCACTGGAGCCCAAGTTGTCCCCCACTACCACTTCCTCAACAAGGTCCTCACTACTTACCAGAATCAAATCTAAAATGGCCTCCCCCCTCGTCGGCTCAGCTACCACTTGATAAAGGAATTGATCCGCAAGCACATCTAGGAACATCTGAGCCCTATTATTGCTACTAGCGTTTGTTCCCCAATCTATATCCGGGAAGTTAAAGTCCCCCATAATTACACAGTTTCTATTAGTATTTACTTCCCTTAATACATTAAATAGTTCCTTATCCATATCCTGGGTCGATCCAGGCGGTCTATAGAACACCCCAAACACTATCCCCGGAGAGGCTCTAGTAGTCCTTTTACCCAATGTGAGTATCGCCCAGACGGACTCTGTGTTATCTATTCCATCCACTATTATTTCTTTACAGCTTATTTCATTATTGACATACAATGCCACCCCCCCACCTTTACCTTTTTCCCGGTCTTTCCTAAACAGCGCATACCCCTCCAACAAACACACAGGCAAGCACACTAGGTGGTAACTGGAGACCTTCTACCTTAACTTCTTCTCAGGCGACACTGCAGGACGATTGACTCTTATCTGAGCTGGATCAGACGCCTTCTCCTACATGCTGCCGAGGAGTTCAGGTGAGTGTCCCTGACACTAGTTTCCCATCCTAACCCCTTTGCCCTGTCGGGGCTGCAAGTAAGAGCCTACCTCTGAGTATCTGCAAGTGTGCTCCCCAAAAACAACAAACCCCGACAATAAGGCACTTACTGGTATCAACAGCTGTCACCAGCTGACAGCTAATCCCTGCTGTTAGAGAGAGAGAGAGAGAGATCCCGACTGATGCTGCACTTAAAATCTCAGCTCAGCAGGCAGCCACCTTCTCACTCTCCTGAGAAAGAGTAAAAAAAAACCTCCCCCTACCAGATGGCTTCCCTAAATACCCTTCTGGTTGGTAGGCAACTCCCCCTGGTAGGTTCCCCTCTTTTTGAGCTTCCCGCCCTGTGCCTTTTGCAGGGAACTGAAACTTTGCAAAACCTATGCATAACCCTTCTTAATTGCACGCATGCACCCTACATGGATGTGTTCCAAGCATGCACAATTTAACTAAGGAGCCTCATTTTTTTACAAGCCTATCTGTAGCACGCATATAGATGTTGTAATTCGTAGTGCCTGGGCTTATATTAAATCTAATTTTTGAAGTTCTGATTTTGCTGCTGACCTTAAGTTTTGCAGCCATATTCAATAACTGGTCTGATTAAGTCTCTGGATACCACCAGCAGTGCTTTTTATCCACCCCCCAGTTAGTCCCAGCAAGATTTTTAAGCAGGTTAATCCCTCCTGTACATTTATCTGTCACATAATTAATATGATTTTTCCAGAGTAATTTAGTATCATATATTATTCCTAAGAATTTTGAATCTTTTAACTATATCTAGTTGTTCTCCATACAGATACAGTTTACATTCCTTTGTAACTTTCCTTTTTGTAAAGATAAATCTTTTGGTTTTAGCGATGGAGAACTTGAAACCCCATGCATTTCCCCAGTCTGAGGTCTCTCAATACTCTTTCTTGAGTCTGCTTTCTGCCTCCTCAATATTTAGGGTTACCATATTTAAACATTAAAAAAAGAGGACACTCCATGGGCCCTGGCCCCGCCCCTTCCCCGCCCCGCCCCAACTCCGCCCCCTCCCCTGAGCGCCCCACATTCCCTCTCCTCCCTCCCAGCCATGCGAAACAGCTGCCCGAGCATTACCGGCTTCACGGTTTGCCGGGCAGCCCCAGACCTCCAGACCCTGTGTCCCCGGCCAGGCGCTTCCCCTCCCGGGCTCCGGCTGCGCTGGGGAAGCGCCCGGCCGGGGGCACAGGGTCTGGAGGTCTGGGGGCTGCCTGGCAAACCGTGAAGCCGGTAGTGCTCGGGCAGCTCGGCTCTTCAGCTACCCAAAGCTGAGGTGTCTGGGGGGAGCAGCAGCAGCCACCTCCGCCGCGGGGGAGTCCGCCTGCAGCTCGCAGCCTGCCGGAGCCGCTCTAAGGTAAGCAGGGGACTGGGGCAGGGATGCCGGCAAAACAAAGCTAGGAGTATTTTCCCGGACATGTTCGGCTTTTTGGCAATTCCCCCTGGACGGGGATTTGAGGATCAAAAAGCCGGACATGTCCGGGAAAATCCGGACGTATGGTAACCCTACAATATTCCTGCTCCTAACACACAGAGCCCAGTCATCTGCAAGTAAAATGACATGTACTCCAGCACTTACTTGTTTTGAGAGATTATCTATCATATTAAATAGGGTTGGGTTGATAACACTTCCCTGTGGTATACCATTTTTAATATTATATATATTTAACATAACTGTCCCAACTCTGACCTGCATGGTCCTTTTACTCAAAAAAGTCTCTAATCCACCTAGACATTCTTCCCCTTACCCCTAGTGCACTTACAATGGAGGCAAGGCTTATTGTACAAAGTATGTCAGATGCCTTTTCAATATCTAGAATGACAGCTATCATGAATCCCTTGTGCTTCATACATTTTTGTATTTCAGTTTCAGATTTAGCAATGTGATCAATGGTGTATCTTCCCTTCCTAACACCACTCTGCTCCTTATCTTATAATTCCAATGTTTTCCAAATAGGCAACCAATCTTTCATTCATCATTTTCTCCATCATATTACCCAGACTTCATTAGATCTTCACTATTCATTGTATTTTTTGCTTTTGTATAGACTTTGTTTCTTTCTTTAACTGCCATTTTGCATTCCTCATTCCACCATGGAAGTGAGTTTTTAGTTTTGGGGTACTTCAGTTGTCCTAGGTTTGGCTACAGTAACTGCTAATATTAATCCCTTTGTTACATTATCACAGAAATTCTCTGTCATTACTCACACATTGATTATTCACAAATTCAGTACATTTGCTTGTAAATAGCTCCCAGTTAGCTTTTTTTTTTAATTCGAGGTGGGTAATTTTCCATTAACTTCAACCTTACCTTGCCCTTGAAAAGTAATAAGTATGGGGAATTGATCACACCCAATTCTGTCTTCCTTACAAATTTTCCTAGTTGCATTTACTTGCAGTATCTGCTGTTATAAGTCCCAGGTCTAAGCAGGAAAAACTACCATCTGCTGCATTAAATCTAGTTGCCAACGTTTCAAACCACTAGATTGTTTTCATCAATGAACTTTTCTAAGCATGCACCATTTTATCAGTTGTCTTACTGCCCCATAATTTATTACACCTATTTAGATCACAGCATATAGTACAAGGGTCGGCAACCTTTCAGAAGTGGTGTGCCGAGTCTTCATTTATTCACTCTAATTTAAGGTTTTGCGTGCCAGTAATACATTTTAACATTTTTAGAAGGTCTCTTTTTATAAATCTATAATATATAACTAAACTATTGTTGTATGTAAAGTAAATAAAGTTTTTAAAATGTTTAAGAAGCTTCATTTAAAATTAAATTAAAATGCAGAGTCCCCCGGACCGGTGGCCAGGACCCGGGCAGTGTGAGTGCCACTGAAAATCAGCTCACGTGCCTCCTTTGGCAAGCGTGCCATAGGTTGCCTACCCCTGATATAGTATATGGTCTTATAGTATTCTTCACTATTTTTGTAGCTCCAAACTTTCTAATTTCCCACATGGGTTATAGACATTATAAATTCTTAGGAAATATCTTCTGCATTGAGATCTCAATAGCATTATATTCTAGGCTTACTTCTTCATTCTCTACTGTTATGTAGTTTAATCTTTCCTTAATGAAAGTACAAACGCCTCCTCCTTTTCCTAGTTTTTGGCCTTGCCTAAAGCCAATATACCCTGGAATTTTAAATGTAAGCTTTTCAACCAACCATGTTTCCTGGAACAAACGACATATGGTTTAGCTTTAATTTCCAGGATATTTTTTTTTGTAGTTCCTGACCATGTGCTATTAGACTGTGCGCATTCCAAGATTGAGATCCCCATACTTGTCATATTTCATCACTAATTTCATTCAAAATTGCATGAATAAGGTCCCATTGACAAGCTGCTAACATACAAGTATTTTTCCATTGCCCTTGCTATAATTTTCATTGTTTTATTTTTCCCCAGTTTGTGATGTGCACAATTTATCACTTCGATCATAAATGCAAAAAAAAAAAATTTTTTTTCTTTCTTCATTATTAGTATATCATTGCCTTTTCCTTCTGCAATGTTTATCATATTCTTTTTAGAATGAGGTTGTGTCTGTAGTTCCCCTTTTCCTGTGTTGACTGTCTCTTCCTTCTCCACCTGATGCTTTGAAAGTCTCTTACAGCTTGTGCATAAGGTATGTTTACAGTTTTTGCCTTTTGTATCTCTTTAGATTGCCTTGCCACAATACACCCTCTATATGCCTGAATGTTATTACCACCGCGGTTACAACATTTGACCTCTGTCCCTTCTATACAATTTTCATAGGATTGTTCTTCCCCATGTTTACCACATCTTGTTTTCCCTTTACAAACAGCTGCTACATGCCCATACTGTTGGCACTTATAACACCGTAAGGGAGGGGGGCTATATGACTTAGTTCAGAATATCTGAAACCTTCACCCATGAAAGCTCATGCTCCAATACATCTGTTAGTCTATAAGGGGCCACAGGACTCTTTGTCGCTTTTGAAACCCTACTGTTACTTTTTCAGGTAGCAATAATTCTTAAATGTAATCAGTGCAGCTGTTGATGGCTTACTTTCTTCGCCTTGTTTACTAATTAGTCACTTTCTTACTAACACTTTATCTTCTATGCTTTTGTTATCTCATAATTAAGGCTACATGTCTGTCATGGAGGTCATTGGAGTCACGGATTCCAAGACTTTCCGTGACTTGTGCAGTGGTCGGTGCTGGCTCAGGGTCTGCCCAAGCCGGGCAGCCCCTGAGCTAGTAGCAGCAGCAGCAATTTGGGTGCGTGGGAGGGGGCTCAGGGCTGGGACAGGGGGTTGGGATGCAGGGCAGTGCTTACCTGGTGGGGGGAGCTCCCCGGCTCCCACCGGCAAGTCTCTGCAGCTCCTAGGCAAAGGGGCAAGGGGGCTCCACGCGATGCCCACGCCCACAGGTGCTGCCCCTGCAGCTGCCATTGGCTGTGGTTCCTGGCCAATGGGAGCTGCAGAGTTGGTGCTTGTGGCGGGAGCAGCGCATGGAACCCCCGGCTGACCATCCTCCTAAGAGCTGCAGTTGGACATGCTAGTCAGAGCCTTGTAGGGAGATCTGCCAGCTCTGCCAACCCTCCCCTCCCAGCACCAGTGGAGGTCCCAGGCCACATGTCGCTGCCCGGTGCCCCCTCCCAGCACTAGTGGGGGTCCCAGGCCACACGCTGCTGCCCGGCCCCCTCTCCCAGCACCAGCGCAGGTCCCTGACCTGTTCGTGATTTTTACTAAAAAATACCCATAACAACGAAAAGATCACCATCTCTCAGACTAGCTCTTACAGTATCCCCTAGGCTTTTTTACTCCAGTTAGCTACTTTCACAGGGTTAACATCTCCTAATCTTATTTCTTTGGCTAGGGATCTTACAACTATCACATTTTGGTTTATTTCCTTCCTCAGCTTTGCTTTTTTGCTGATATCATCACCTGATTCTGCTTCTACTCTTTCTTTGTTTTCCCACTTTGTATCCATTCTTCTTTTCTAATAGACTCTTCTTCAGTTTCCAGAGTGACTTCACGTGGGTTAGAGAATCCTCCATCGCCCAGTCCAGCCTCCTTCTGCTCTCAACTTTCTGGCTTTCTACTAACCAGCCTGCTCCTGCCCAGCTGGGCTTCATGTTCTGTTAAGTCTGGCTCTCCCTCCAGGTGCAGCCAGATACCATAATTGGCCTCTCAGGCCCAGGTGCACATCCCACCACAGTGAAACACCTTTGACAGTGTTTCATTCCCTATTAGTGGCATAGCTGAGGGTGCGTGAGAGCTTCTGCTTTCAGCACTCAAGACAACTCGACCCACCTACTGCTGTGCCTAGCGCTACACAGCTTCTCGTGTTTGTGCAGAATGTTTCTGAAGGTTCATTTGAAGACCTGTATTTGTAAAGCTGGGCTGGGCTGCACAGCAGGAGCGTGTTCATCCTAGACATTCCAGAATGCAGTCAGAGCCCCACCTTAGAATCATAGAAACGTAGGGCTGGAAGGGAACTGAATGAGTCATCAAATCCAGCCTCCTGTGCTGAGGCAGAACCAAGTAACAGATCATCCCTGACAGGTCTTTGCCTAACCAATAATGGGGTTTCCACAGCCTCCACCTTCAGTGGGAATGGAGTATTGCAGTCTGCACTGAGGTGCTAAGGTAATGAGAGTTGAGAACTGGCCACACAGTCCAAAACATGGCACCCAAGGCCTTATGGCTTCAGTGTTTCATACGCCATCAAGCGCTTGCTGCCGTGGAAAGGTTTGAAAATCTGCCCCAGCTCTTTCATGAAGCTGTTATAGTAAACTTCATTAATGGCTTCTCAATTAATTCAGCTTTGTGCCTTGTTCTGTGTTGACATGGGCTCTCTCCGCCCATAGCTCCTCCAAGCCAGGTGGTCTCATGAGGTATAGTACTAACTCAACTCCTCGGAGATGCAGCTTTTCTGAAGTAATAAGCAATCTCCTCTCACCAAGGCCTTCTGTGATTGATTGTGGGTGGTACACTTAGCCTTGCCCTTGCAGATTTTTGAGCACCTGGACCAGATGAATTCTCTTCCTCCCCAGGGATGGGAGATGAAAGCTTTTTCCTTGTGTGACAGAGTTGAAGCAATAATCAGAGAAACTCGTCAGTGGTTCTTCCCATGTTGTTCTGCCTCTTGTTCAGATTTTGAGTGAACTGAGAATCTGGCCGGGGACCACCAGTATCTCAAATCAGCATCTGAGGGTACCTCATACCCAGGTGTTGGATTATTTACTTGAAGACTAACAGAGGGAAAAGATGTGGCTTGCTCTTCCCTTTATCCAGGATGCTGTTGGCTTGGCATCACTGAGTCTGGATCACTGCAAAACAAATGATCAAGTCTCTCTTGTCACAGGACCATGTAACTAACTGACTCTCTAGCCAGGAACTCAGCAGTTTTTGGCCATCTCTGAAGGAGAAGTTCCCACCTTTAGGTATGAAAGCTATGGAAGCTTTCATCCCATTTTTTTACCTTGTGTCGCTGTGAGTTGGTTTTCTCTTTGGTTGTGGCCATGAAAACAAATTATTGTGATCAGCTGTCAACAGGAAATGGATTAAGATGCTGTATTTCCCCAATAGATATTATATGGATCATCTTCTATCAGCTAGACAGGTATATCCACCAGACTGAACTGAGTGAATGTAACATTTCTATCTCCTCTATCGACTTCTTCTCTTATGTCTTTATTTTTTAAACACTTACTTATTTCTGTGTGACTATAGTTACAAAATTTCACCAGCTCATGGTTAGGGTTGGAGATCTTGAGAGAGACAAGTCACAAAAAATCTTTAGTTTAAAGAGGTTTTGACAGCTGCAAAAGTTTGGGAAACCCTGGGACTATCTAAAAATGTTTTTTCCATCTCCAACTTCTGTGATTCTGTCATTTGCTTCTAGTGAGTAATTGACTTCAGTGTGCTAAAATGTGTGTGTGTTTTACTGCATTTGATTGACAGCTGATCATAAGAACTGGGTTCAGCCTTATTAGGATGAGAGCCACATCTGACATCAGACAATTGTGAGGGAAGCTATCTCACCTGCATATGTCACCATGCCAAACTACTGTAATTGGGGGGAAATAGGTAGAATATCGAAGCTGAAGCATCGGAGAATAAACGGAGCCTTAGAGAATCACCATCCTGTCAGAAATCATGTGGACATAACCTCTGTGGAGATGAGTCTGTGAACCCCATTCACGGCCTCTCCAAATCTTTCCTCCCCCCCTTCAGCATAGTGGAACTTTGCCTCCTCCACTGCTAGAGGCCTCTCCACATCAGTGGGGAGAGAGAACAAGATTTGTCCTTCAGGGACACCATCTTTTAAGATACAGCAGCCTCAATCCCCTACGATATCAGTGAAAGACAAGAGTGGTTGACATTCTGCTGTAACAAGGCCCTTTAGCAATGCTCACAGTTAAGGGTTAATTATCAGTTTAGAACTCATCTGTACAAATTAGTTCCCAGTTCAAACTTGCCACACTGAAACTCTGTGTGTGTGTGTGTGTGTGTGTGTGTGTGTGTAAAGGAAAAAATACAGTTTGGACATTATGAAGAGGTTATAGTAGAGATTTATTGTTTCAGATTATTTGGGCTGGAGTCTGCTCAGTTAAGCTGGTGTAAATCAGGGTTACATCAGTGTAAAATCAATGACCACAAAGTCAGAATCAAGGACTTTGTGTGAGTTCTTGTCACCCACCCTCCTCCCCACCAAAGAAACGCTAATTAATTTAAAAATGAATACAATTTGCTAAGAGCTCCTCAGACCACACTAATCTCCGTTTGGATAGTTTGTCTTCCTTTTTGATTGCAATGATTTAATTTTAGTAGATGTCTGTGGTGCATGTTACAGAAATTCCCCTGCCTAGAGCTGTGCACTCCCATGTACTCCACAGGCACTGATTGCAAACAAGCACACAAGAAGCGACTGTTGTGTGGTGCTTGTGCTAGTGGTTAGCTGGGAGCTCTCATGCGTCCATGAGGTCAGCTCCAGTCCCTGTACATACTAATGATCACGGCCAGTGCCATGCGGTTAATCCTTGCACAATACAGCATTGGTAAGAGCCTTAGATAACATCACACTGACCCCAAACAGAAATTCCCAGGCAGCCCTCCGTCACCCACTCTCTGCATTCCTGCACAGTGCAATCCTACAAGCAACTCCCAGTAAATCTGCAGCATCCCATACAGCTGCCACCTACCCCCCCATTCCGCTTCCCAAGAGAAAGAGCAGCAACAATGCTGACTGTGAGAATAACCAAGGGTCTATTTGTTTTTTTAAAATTTTCTAGAATAGATTTTTTTAAATGTAAGTGAATGTACAGTGAGCAGCTAATAGAGTTAGGGAGCATGGGTAGCTGCGGCATTCCCCTGGGTACAATCTGAACTGTTGAACAGCGGTGTCCCCTTAACTCTATAGCCTGGGGTGCCTTTTACACTGCTTTGCTGTCAGAACAGCCACACTTGGCCTGCTCACACAGCCATCAGCATGCAAATTCACCCCAACTAAATACATGAACACTCTGACCAGTCACTCATGAATTAAACTGCAGGGAGACACCCGCAAATTCTCTAGTCCCAGCCTTGTCTCCCCAGCAATGTAAATCTTGTACTGTCCAGCACACTACTGAACAATTCAAGCTCATAGAAAGTCTGTCCTTTCATCAAAGGAAATGATACATGCACCAGCCCTGTTATCCTAAATGGAGCTTCCTATGTAGAATATCAGGGTTGGAAGGGACTTCAGGAGGTCATCTAGTCCAACCCCCTGCTCAAAGCAGGACCAATCCCTAGACAGATTTTGCCCCAGATCCCTAAATGGTCCCCTCAAGGATTGAGCTCACAACCTTGGGTTTAGCTGGGCAATGCTCAAACCACTGAGCTATGCCTCCAAACACACTGGTTAAGATAAAACAGTAAGTTAAGTTTATTAACTACAGAAAGATAGAGTTTAAATGATGACAAGTATTAATACATAAAAGTCAGGATTGGTTACAAAAGAAAATAAAAGAATAATATGTAAGCTAATACCTAATTTAACAAGATAAGTGGCCTTAAAGGTAGGGTGACCAGATAGTAACTGTGAAAAAACGGGACGGGGGTAGGCGGTAATAGGTGCCTATATAAGAAAAAGTCCCCAAAAATGGGACTGTCCCTCTAAAAATGGGACATCTGGTCACCCTACTTACAAGCAAAGGTTTTGTCTAACTGTTTGCTATTGTAAATGTCACTGGCTGGGTCTCCTTTCAGACAGAGACCCCTCCCCCCCTAGTTTAGTTCTTTGAGATTCATTGATGTTATGAGCAAAGAGATGGGATGAGGAGAGGTGAAATGGAGACCACTGTCTCATTCTCTTCTACCATTGTCTCCTCTTTGAGGTTTATCCCCAACTGAGGTGCAGGTGACAAGTTTTTGTGATGGGGTGGACTAGGGCCTGCTGGAGGCCTTAGGGTTCTGCCACACCCATGCCAGGAAAGGAGCAGTGGAGGGGTCCTCCAAGCAGGCTAGAGTGACTGCAGGGAAAGCAGCCAATCAGGGCCCAGGAGATATGAAGCCTATTAAAAGGAGGTATGAAGCCAGAGACAGGGTAGTTGCTGTTTGGAGCTGGAGAAGAAAGGATTGCTGTGTGCCGGGCTGGAAGAGCAGCAGGACCAAAAACAGTTTGCTGTCAGAGACTGGGGGAGCAAGAGGCTCCTGGCTGGCTACTAAGACTGAGCCTAAAGCAGTTTCCTAACAGTGACTGGGAGAGCAATGAAGGAGCTCCTGGCTTGCTGTGGGGACTGAGTAGGGACTGAGCTGCGGAGAGCCTCAGGAAGATAGTGTCTCTAGGGAGGAAGCATTGGGGATATGGCCCCATATCAGGGCTGGAGTGGTTTAAAGCCCGCGGACACACCCAACCAGAGGGGGAGCTTGCAAGAAGTGGGTGCTGACCCCATTACAGGGTTGAACTGGCTCTGTGATTAAATGTAAATTTCTTGTTTACACCTTCCTGTTGCTGAAGCATAGCCGCTGAAGCTGGTGATAGCTTTTTAACACCTGGCTGGGGTACTAGTGTGTCTTTGTCTCTGAAAAACTGGTTTGCAGGTGTTGGGGGCAGGGAGGAAGCAGCAGGGCTGGACCATTGGGAGGCGGGGGTCGGGGGGCAGAGGGAGAAAGCAGCAGGGCTGGACCATTGGAAGGCAGTGGCTAAGACCCAGGCATCTGTATTCTGACTGCCTCAAGTGTAGCGTGTTGGTATTGGGGTTTTTTCAGATGCCGGTCAGAGATGTGACTCTATAGCAGTGACATTGTGGAGTCTTCTTTTCTTTCTCAACTGCCTCCACATCAAATATTTTGACTTAAACTGGCTAACTGTTTTCCCCCCACCCCTTTCAGCATTGCACTGTCATCCTGGGGGCTGAGAGTCAAGCTGGGTTCCTTCTCCCAGGGACATAGTGAAGATTGATTATTTAGGATCAGATTGTATCATTAAGACATAGCCTTGAATAGGGGGTAGTGCAGCTCCACAATGCTTTGTGGGAGCTCTGGGAGCCATTATGCCTCAGTGAGGGAAAACGCTTCCTGCTGCTTTTTGTGTGTGCGCGCTTCTGTGTGGAAGGGTCCAAGGCTCATTGTGTCTGCAACACCCTATCATACCTATGCATGGGCCTACCACTAAGTGATATTTCATGTTCACTGCATTCTTTGAAGATGAAAAGCACTCTGGCCCTGATTCAGCAAAATATTTAAACCCATACTGAGATCCCCCTGAAGTCACTATGACTTAGACACATGCTTAACTTTGTGTTTTGCTGAATAGGGATGGACTAAGCATATGCTTAAAGTTAAGCATGTTTTTAAGTGGTTTGTTGAACGGAGACCCGTATGAATCCTGAGTATTATTGTAAAAAGCTGTAGTTGGAATTTAGCTGACAATTTTGTTGGCAATGCAGGAGATAGAATAAAATCCAGCTCACTCTCATGTAAAAATTTTACATCCTTTTGATAGCACCCTTCATCTATAAGGATTCTAAAGTGCAGCCACTCCTGGGGAGGAGGGGAGGCCCAGGGCCGGCTCAGGCTTTTTTGCCATCCCAAGCAGTGAAGGGAGAGGGAAAAAAAAGCCGCAATCGGCGGCACTTGGGCGGCAGCTCAACCATGCTGCTTCGTTCCTCAGCGGCGGGTCCTTCGCTCAGAGAGGGACCGAGGGGCCCGCCGCCGAAGACCCAGATGTGCCGCCCCTTCCCATTGGCCTCCCCAAGCACCTGCTTCGTTCGCTGGTGCCTGGAGCCGGCCCTGGAGAGGCCACCAGGAAGCACAATAGATTGAAAGGCATTTTGCTGAAGAACACTCCATCAAGCCCCAACTCTTTCTATAAGTGCCACAGGAGCTTCATATTCTTATATTTTAGGTCTCTTCTGAAGAACACTCCTCATCAAATTCCAAGAAGGATTCAGCTGGCCATGATGTGGCCTGAGTTGAACCCCGGGTGTTCAGTACTCCAGAGCAGTAGTTTTCAACCTGTGGTCTGCAGACTATGTCTAAGATTTCCAAAGGAGTCTGCACCTCCATTCAAACACTTTTAGGGGGCTGCGATAGGGTTGCCAACCCTCCAGGATTGACCGGGAGTCTCCAGGAATTAAAGATTAATCTTTAATTAAAGAATGTCATGTGATGAAATCTCCAGGAATATATCCAACAAAAATTGGCAATCCTAGGTCTGCAAATGAAAAAAAGTTTGAAAACCACTGCCCTAGAGATTTCAAAGGTGAGTCTCAAACCACTATGTTATCCCTTCTGTCAGGAAGAAGGGCACACCCAGACACAAGTTTTATTGAGTAAGAAAGTGTCGTTGACAGGTAATTTTCATGACCAGAAACATACTGTTGAGATGACATTTGGGAGGTGAAGAATAAAGCCATTGATTTGAGATAAAGATCAAGGCAATTTAACTTGAGATACAGATCAAGCAAATAAGTGTGAAAGATTGCAGTGGTGAAATCATGAGTCCTCTTCCAAATAAGTTTGATGCCTGCATGGAAGGTAATGGAGAAGGAGTGCGAACAGATTGTGGAAGTGGGGTGTGAAGGATGATCGCACAGGTTGCAGGGAGCTTGTTGTGGATTGCATGCCAGCATCACCATGAAAACAACATGCATTGGTGTTCAATGAGTGGGGAGGGGATGCACATTGATGAGGGAGAAAAAGCAGACAACAGCCATTTCATTCCCTTGTTACTGCTAATGTGGCTGGTTCTGAAGTAGCAGGAGTGTCTGGGGATAGCTGCCACCTCTCTAGGGCTACAGCAGTGTCCTTCATGCCTGACTAGATCCCAGGGTGATATGGAGACTGAAAAAGAACATATTAATATGCAAAACTGCTCAAGCATGAATAAATCACTTATAACAGGGGATGCAGGCCAGAGTGGCATGAGCAGCATGGGGCAGTCAGAACCCGAGAGACCCTCAAAACTATTGCTTTCTGAACATGTACAGTAGACTGATGAAGCACGATGGTGTGAGCAGAGTTAATGCAAATTTGCCCCATACCTCCATGTACAAGGGTTCGCCGGGGCTTGCCCCTCTCCGGGGCGGCGGGGAGCTACACCGGCTCGCTACACACAGTTGATGTTGGGGAATTAGTCTGGCTGCGGGGTCTCCCTCAGCAGCCCTTGCTGTAACAGGAACAAATACTGTAAGCCCAGGCCCTGGGTCAGGGCGGGGCAACACTGGGTTAGGTGCTTAGGCCCTCGGGCCGGAACTGAGCACTGGCACTATAAACAGTAGCAATAAGCCCAGGCCCTGGGTCAGGGCGGGGCAACAAATGCTGAGTCAGGGGCTCAGGCCCTCAGGCAGGGCTGAGCAATAGCAATAGGCCCAAGCCTCCTCGGGTCTGGGAGAGGAGGAGAAGGCCACCCACGAGTTGGGTGGCAGGGGGGACGCAGGCCCTCCCACTCCACTGCGTCCCAGCCCGGGGCCCTAGCAGTGGCAGAAGACTCGCTGCATAATCAGTGGGGATCCTGGCCGCAACACACTGACATGGGCTCTGGCAGTGCTGCAGCCAGACTAGGGTCGGCTGCCCCCGGGCTACTTCCAGACTCCCCCTCGGGTAGTATCTGGGTCAGGGTGTTGTCCTCTGGGTAGTGGGCGAGTGGCAGGCCCGGCAACTCCTCCGGGTAGCGAGCGCAGGGCAGGCCCGGCAACTCCTCCGGGTAGCGAGCGCAGGGCAGGCCTGGCCAGTCCTAGCAGCCACCTTGTGCCGTGGAGTTTTCCCAGTCATGAGTTAGGCTGGAGGCATCTGGCCTCTCCGGCAGCTCAGGCCTTACTGAGCTCTGAGGGCGAGCCTTTATACTTCCGGGTTGCCGCTTGACCCTCTGAGGGGCGGGCTCTGAGCTCCCTAGCTCCACCCACTCCAGCCTCGGGGGGGGGCTCTGCCCTCTCCGGAGTGGCGGGGAGCCACACCGCCTCACTACACTCCATCTCTGAGCCAGCCAAGAACTGAGTAATACAAATCCAGTTGGAAACACAGAATCTGTTTATTTTCTATATGAGAGGCTGGTGTCATGCAGTGGGGTCAAAGTGAAGCAACATAGTGGCTTGGGCACAGGTCTGGCAGGCAGTTGTTCATAGTTGTTGTGAATGCAAAAATGACCTAGGCGCAGCCAGCCCGTCTCACTATACATCTGCTCATTATAGCTAGTCTGAGGAATTAGTCCCACAGCACTGTAACGTATGCCATAAGACTTGAATACATCTGAGAGTGCTCAGATACTGCATTGATGAGTGTAGTGTAAGAACCTATGTAGAATAGACTCACTAGACTGTTCAAACCAGGTATCAGAGGGGGAGGGAACAGGATACAGGATAAACGTTTCAAAAGCAACCTAAGTCCCATTTTTATTTTTATTTTTTGAAAATCACTTAAGTGACTTCAGAAACCTTAGTCCACTGATTTTCAATGGAATTTAGGCTCCTATGTGACTTAGGAGCTGTTGAAAATTTTGCCCACGCTGAACGTAGGATTCCAACTTTCATGTAAGTTAGGGATGGTTGATAGGCAACAACCCTCATTCCTACACTTGGAGCCATTTTTACACCCATTTCAAATCCAAACCTCTCATGTTCAAAAATATTTGTTTACTTTTTTTCCACCACTTCTAGTGTCTGGCCTGGAGCTGAAGCAGAGTGCCTATGTACCCTACTCATTCCACTATATTTACAGCTTGTATCAGGAAAGGAAGGGTACCAGAACTCAGGGGAGAGCATTATCTTTTGAGATTTCAAGCCTGACCTTTCATACCCAAGAGGTTTGGTTAATGTGGATAAAAATCAACACCTTCAGCACGTATCCATTTTGAACCCAAATTCCAAATCTTTTAAGATTCACACCCTTCCCTTAGTTTTTACTCCCCTGAAAATGACCACTGCAACAGAGGGAATCTGTATTTTCTCTTGTGTTTGTCTGTTTGTTTGATTTTTTTTTCTGGAGACATGATCTACTGTGTTCCTACTGGCTGGAAGCATTGGGAACACACCACAGGTAATGCGTTGTTCTAGCCTGCGCATGTGTCTAAACCTAGAAATGGAGCTTGAGCGGCAGAGCAGTTTGTGAGCTTCAAGAAGAGGGCACTAGTTCTGAAAGTTGCTTACAGCTGTTTCAAGCTCTCATTCGTTGGCAACCTTTCCTTTATTTAATAGAAGTTAAACATTTAGTTCAAGAAACCCACACCTGTGCTTCTGATTCTTCAATATACTATTTTTCACATACATCTCTCTCTCTCTCTCTCTCTCTCTCTAGTTGCAGTATTTTCTGATGTGACTCATTTGTCACTCGTTTATTGCGATTATTCCATATTTACATTGTGGTAGTACCGGAAGGCCCTGGTCAGGGATCAGGACCCCAGTGTGCTTGGCAGTGCACCCACACCTCTTGAAAAGTCAATTCCCTGCCTCAAATAGCTTACCATCAATGTGTCTCATGAAAGGCAACAGGTAGATACAACAAAAAAGATGGTTGGGGGATAGCCCCTGGTCACTAAGCCCTAAACACCAGTGACAGCTGCCACCACAGTGCCTCCATCACATGGCACTTAAGAAACATTGTTAGTGTCAGCTGATGTGTTCTCTAATTTGGCAAAGCCATCCTAAGACATGCACCCCATACAGGAATTCCGTCTGAAAAGATCAACAATCACTTTTGAAGCTAGGGAGCAATGTAAAGCTGAAGAGGACAGTGGAAATTATCATACAATTCATGTCCTGTTTATCCAGGCGTTAAACAGACGGTGCAGGTCTGATTTTCATGATGGGGTGACTGCAATAAGATCTTGGTAGCTCTTTAACATGTGAATTTCCATATGTTCATTACTTTCCTAGGACAATGTGGTGACTAATTTAGCACTTAGAAAATAATGCCAGCATTTTTATGAGATGCCCCACTAGATTTTTGCTTTGCTGTTTCCTGCATCTCTACAAACATTTAAAGGTGGCCATTTTTCTTTCTGATGAAGCCTTTTTTTTAACCTAATAAATATTAGGAATGTCAAGCCTGATTATTTCCTGTTTCTGCTGAAAGACCTTTAGGTATCGGGGATGTGTGTGTGTGTATGTGAGTGTGGCCTTTTACACTTTAATTGAAGGGGGTGTGTGAATGTTTACTATTTAACAATTTCATCCTTTCTCCAAATTGTTCATTAGTTATTTAAATGAAATGGTTGCTAACAAAAAGGTGTTTTAAAGAGTCTGGGAAACTAGAACTCTTTTTCCCGTCTCAATAGCGCAGCTTTCAGTGGCCTGTGATGCCATAATTTTATTAGTTACTGTCATAGTTCAGGGTATCTGCAACTACTGTATTTCCCCTCACAGGTCCAGCAAGGGCACCTACTGTCAAGCTTCTAGCCCCTCAGCTGTTCCCTTTCTTGGGTGGAGACCCTCATCTCACTCCCTGCTGACCAGGGTATTTCCAGGCTGCACAGTTCCCTTCCTTCACTGTGTTATTCCCAGGAGAGACAGGCTGCCCAAGTACGTCTGCTTGCTTTCTCTTCAGAGATGGTAACAGGTATAATTGCTAGTTATAAAAGACCACACACCACTTCCTGTGCAAGCCTACTTTGTTCCTGAGGTACAAAGCATTACAGAGAAAACAGATGACAAACAATAAAAGAACCTACAGACATGCTAATAAGCTTACTAGAGTTTGCTCCACCCTAACATTGTCTTAGGGTTGACAAGTTGGTAATATTTAAAAACTGGCCGGAACCTCCCCTGTCCCTTAACATAACATAACATAAGAACGGCCATACTGGGTCAGATCAAAGGTCCCTCTAGCCCAGTATTGTGTCTTCTGACAGTGGCCAATGCCAGGTGCCCCAGAGGGAATGAACAGAACAGGTAATCATCATCCATCCCTGTTGCCCATTCCCAGCTTCTGGCAAACAGAGGCTAGGGACACCATCCCTGCCCATCCTGGCTAATAGCCAGGGTGGACCTATTTTCCATGAATTTATCTGGTTCTTTTTTGAACCCTGTTATAGTCTTAGTATTCACAACATCCTCTGGCAAAGAGTTCCACAGGTTCACTGTGCGTTTTGTGAAGAAATACTTCCTTTTGTTTGTTTTAAACCTGCTGCCTTTTAATTTCATTTGGTGACTCCTAGTTCTTGTGTTATGAGAAGGAATAAGTAACACTTCCTTATTTACTTTCTCCACGCCAATCATGATTTTATATACTTCTATCATATCCCCTCTTAGTCGTCTCTTTTCCAAGCTGGAAAGTCCCAATCTTATTACTCTCCTCATACGGAAGCTGTTCCATACCCCTAATCATTTCTGTTGCCCTTTTCTGAACCTTTTACAATTCCAGTATAGCTTTTTTGAGATGGGGAGACCACATCCGCACACTGAATTTTCCACAAACAGTGGCTCATCATACTAAGCTACTTTAAGCAAATCACTTTTACTTTGTTCAGGCTCACTTTCACAAACTTCACTGGCCAGCAATCCATCACCCACCAGAAATCTACCCATACCTTCCTCAGGCCTTGTCTACACTACGAGAGTAGTTCGATTTTACTTAAATCGAATTTTTGGAATCGATATTGCAAAGTCGAACGTGTGTGTCCACACTAAGGACAGTAATTCGACTTTGTGAGTCCACACTAACGGGGAAAGCGTCGACATTGGAAGTGGTGCACTGTGGTCAGCTATCCCACAGTTCCCGGAGTCCCCGCTGCCCATTGGAATTCTGGGTGGAGCCGCAAATGCCTTCTGGGTAAAAAAAAGGTGTCCAGGGTGCTTTTGGGTAACTGTCGTCATCCGTCCATCACTCCCGCCCTCCCTCCCTGAAAGCGCCGGCGGGAAATCAGTTCGCGCACTTTTCTAGTCAGTGACAGCGCGGACGCCACAGCACTGCGAGCATGGAGCCTGCTGCAACCATCACTGCAGTTGTGGCCGCTCTCAACGCCTCGCAACTTATCATACACCTTTCCCTGAGGCAGATGCAGAAAAGTCAGGCGAGGAGGCTACGTCAACGCGGTGATGGCCTGAAGTCTGAGAGTAGCACAGACCTCTCAGAAAGCAGGGGACCCAGCGCCGAGAACATCACGGTGGCAATGGGTCATGTTGATGCCGTCGAAAGGAGATTCTGGGCACGGGAAACAAGCACTGAGTGGTGGGACCGCATAGTGCTGCAGGTCTGGGATGAATCCCAGTGGCTGCGAAACTTTCGCATGCGGAAGGGAACTTTCCTGGAACTTTGTGAGTTGCTGTCCCCTGCCCTGAAGCGCAATGACACCCGGATGCGAGCAGCCCTGACTGTCCAGAAGCGAGTGGCCATAGCCCTGTGGAAGCTTGCAACGCCAGACAGCTACCGGTCAGTCGCGAACCAGTTTGGGGTGGGCAAATCTACCGTGGGGGTTGTTGTGATGCAAGTAGCCAAGGCAATCGTTGATGTACTGCTGCCAAAGGTAGTCACCCTGGGAAACGTGGAGGCGATCATAGATGGCTTCGCAGCGATGGGATTCCCAAACTGCGGTGGGGCCATAGATGGAACTCACATCCCTATCCTGGCACCGGAACACCAGGCCAGCCAGTACATTAACAGAAAGGGCTACTTTTCCATGGTGCTGCAAGCACTGGTGGACCACAGGGGACGTTTTACCAACATCTACGTGGGATGGCCGGGCAAGGTTCATGACGCTCGTGTTTTCAGGAACTCTGGTCTGTTTAGACGGCTGCAGCAAGGTATTTACTTCCCGGACCACAAAATAACTCTTGGGGATGTGGAGATGCCTATAGTCATCCTCGGGGACCCAGCCTACCCGCTAATGCCCTGGCTCATGAAGCCCTATACTGGCGCCCTGGACACTGAAAAAGAACTCTTCAACTACCGGCTGAGCAAGTGCAGAATGGTGGTGGAGTGTGCTTTTGGCCGTCTCAAGGGGAGATGGAGAAGCTTACTGACTCGCTGTGATCTCAGCGAAACCAATATCCCCATTGTTATTGCAGCTTGCTGTGTGCTCCACAATCTCTGTGAGAGCAAGGGGGAGACCTTTATGGCGGGGTGGGAGGTTGAGGAAAATAGCCTGGCTGCTGATTACTCACAGCCAGACAGCCGGGCGATTAGAAGAGACCAGCGGGAAGCGCTGTGCATCCAGGAGGCTTTGAAAGCAAAGTTCCTGAGTGAGCAGGGTAACCTGTGACTTTAAAGTTTGTGTATTGAGAAGCTAAACCTGCCCCCATTTCTTTGCCCAGTTAATGTTGACTATCCTATCCAGTTACATACCCCCTTCACCCCACTTCCAACACACGTTTCAAAATAAAAATAGTTCTACTTTGTTAAAGCACACCGTTTTCTTTAATACTGTATTCGCGGGAATTTTTTAAAACTGGGACGCAGACTGTGGTGCGGAGCGGGTGTACTGTAGTGGCGCGAATGCAGCTTCTAAACTCAAGGATTGACAGGCTCCGCTGCGGTGGGATGGTTGTTTCAACGGAGCCTGTCACCCCTCCTGATAGGGACTGTGTGTATGGGGGGGTCTATGTGACTTTGTGGCAGGGGGAGGACGGTTACAGATCCCCTGCTGTGTGGCTCTGTGATCCTGCCTAAGGACCGCCGCTTAAGATCTGTAACTGCCCTCCCCTGCCACAAAGTCACAGAGCAACCCACCCCCCACCACATAACATGAAAACAACCTCCCAGACTAACCAGGGTAACTAGTCACTGCATCACTGCACTATGTATGTGCCCTGCTGCTGTGCCTGCCCCCGACTATATACCCTGCCAAAGGTGACTGTCCTGTCGAATTACCAACCCCCTATCCCCCCCTCCTGCAAAAGAACATGATGGAAACAGTAGTTAACAGAAACGTATTTTTTATTATCAACCAAACATGGAACTGGGAAAGTGAAACTTGGACGGGGGCTTGTGTCAGGCGGGAAGGAAAGAACTTGTCAAATTTTGGGGAATGAGAGCCTTCTGCTGCTCGAGCTCTCTGCAGGGGTGGAGTGAGAGTTAGCAGGGACTCTGCCGCCTCTCCTTCTGTGCACTTTGGGTGAGGGGAGTATGGGACTTGGTGGCGGGGGAGGGCGGTTAGAGATGGACTGCAGCGGGGCTCTGTCCTCCTGCCTCCGTTCCTGCAGAACATCCACAAGGCGCCGGAGCGTGTCCGTTTGCTCCCTCATTAGTCCAAGCAGGGTTTGAGTCGCCTGCTGGTCTTCCTGACGCCACCTCTCCTCCCGATCCATGTTGGCTTGGTGCATTCGGGTCAAGTTCTCCCGCCACTGGGTCTGCTGTGCTGCCTGGGCTCTGGAGCAGGCTATAAGCTCCGAGAACATGTCCTCCCGTGTCCTCTTCTTCTTATGCCTAATCCGCGCTAGCCTCTGGGAGTGTGATGACAGGCTAGGTTGTGAGACAGTCGCAGATGGGGCTGTGGGAATGGGAAAAAGGGAGTGAATTCCTCAGAAAGATAAATGTAGTTGTGAACAAAGAACATAGTCTTTCTCTGTTAACAAGACCATGCACAGCACCTCTCACATGCGCACTCAGCACAAGGTCGAATTCTCGGCCTTCGCATTCAGTGCCTGGGGTCTTCTACAGCACATTTGAGAAGCCTCTCAGGAGAACGGAATTTCTGTTGCAGGCAGACATGGTAAGCCGTAGACTTGTGGCAGCTTAAAACTTTAATATTAGCAATGGCCTCATTTCACATTGAAATCAATGTCGGTCCCTGCTGCCAGCAATTCGGCAAGCAGGAAGTCTGCTCCTGTCCCACACCCTCGCGGCTGTCCCCGGGAACGATCCCTTTCGGCTGCCCCTCTCCCGCCTCCACCGCGTGGCTGCAAACCAGCGGTTACAGTTCTGTAAAGGAACGGCAAAGCAGTCCCAACACTAACATTCCCCTACCTCATTCAAAGCAGGTCATCATGAGCGACATCACCCTCATGAGGATCTCTGACAGCGAGAAAGAGAGAATGCTCCGGGAAAGCCTGCAAAGACCAGGGCCGTATGCCGCCATGCTGTGCAGAGCAATGATTCCAGAGTACTTGATAGTCTCGTGGCGTGGCAACGTGTCCTACTACGGAGGACCCAATAAGGCCGCTCTCCCCAAGAACCTAATGCAGCGGATTTCCAATTACCTCCAGGAGAGCTTCCTCGAGATGTCACAGGAGGATTTCTGCTCCATCCCCGGACATATAGACCGCATTTTACTGTAGCTGCTGTAGCAGTGACTAACCAGTAGAGCGGCTTGGGCAGGACAATCATGCAAAACCGGACATTGCTAGATTTTTTTTCAATAGTTGCACTGCCCATGACTGAACCGTTAAGCTAATCAAACTAATCATGAGAAACCCATTTTTTAAATTGTTAATATTCCTGTTCTGTTACAAATAAATGTTTAGATTTTTACAACACTTACTGGCTGATCCTTCCCCAGATTCTGTGTCCGGGGTAACGGCTGGGGAGGGTTGGTAGGGGATCTCTGTAAGGGTGATGAAGAGATCCTGGCTGTCGGGGAAATCAGCGTTGTGAGCGCTGTCGACTGCCTCGTCCTCCTCATCTCCTTCCTCATCTTCCCCGTCCGCTAACATGTCCGAGGATCCAGCCGTGGACACTATCCCATCCTCAGAGTCCACGGTCACTGGTGGGGTAGTGGTGGCGGCCGCACCGAGGATGGAATGCAGTGCCTCGTAGAAACGGGATGTCTGGGGATGGGATCCGGAGCGTCCGTTTGCCTCTTTGGTCTTCTGGTAGCCTTGTCTCAGCTCCTTGATTTTCACGCGGCACTGCGTTACATCCCGGCTGTATCCTCTCTCTGCCATGTCTTTAGAGATCTTCTCGTAGATCTTTGCATTCCGTCTTTTGGATCGCAGCTCGGAAAGCACGGACTCATCGCCCCACACAGCGATGAGATCCAAGACTTCCCGATCAGTCCATGCTGGGGCCCTCTTTCTATTCTGAGATTGCACGGCCATCACTGCTGGAGAGCTCTGCATTGTTGCCAGTGCTGCTGAGCTCGCCACGATGTCCAGACAGGAAATGAGATTCAAACTGGCCAGACAGGAAAAGGAATTCAAATTCAAATTTTCCCGGGGCTTTTCCTGTGTGGCAGTTCAGAGCATCCGAGCTCGTACTGCTGTCCAGAGCGTCAACAGAGTGGTGCACTGTGGGATAGCTCCCGGAGCTATTAGCGTCGATTTCCATCCACACCTAGCGTAATTCGACATGGCCATGTCGAATTTAGCGCTACTCCCCTCGTCGGGGAGGAGTACAGAAGTCGAATTAAAGAGACCTCTATGTCGAACTAAATACCTTTGCGGTGTGGACGGGTGCAGGGTTAATTCGATGTAACGGCGCTAACTTCGACATAAACGCCTAGTGTAGACCAGGCCTCAGTTAGGGCTTCAAACTGACCATCAACATTAATTTGCTCTAAATTAATGTTTTCCTGAGCTTCTTTCTGCGCTTCATCTAATTCCAGATTCACTTCTGTGATATTAGACAGACATTCAGAAATTTTGCCACCATATAAACTGCTTTTCTGACTGGACAAAAAGCCATTTTCCATAATCCCAAGGCTAGAGCCACTCTCTTCCTTGTAATAGCATAGCTGGTTAAAAACATACAACTGCTTGGAGTCAAACACCCCCCTTAACAGATCTCCCGGTCAGTTACAGATAATACAGAGGATTCACATTCATAGTTTTACTGTGATTGGGTTGTGACACTCCCCTGATTAAACATAGTTACCACATCATTATTAAGCAACATACCACCATTGTTATAAACTGAACACGTTCTGCTGTAGAGAGGAGCTGGACGACCAGGATAACACAGTTCCTGCTGTTCTTTCATTATTTTGATTTGGAGTTTGTTTGGCCACTTCAGTCTCAGCTTGCAGCAGCTCCATTTGCCTCCTGTGAAATTCTGTCTCTCTCCTCTGCTTCTTTTTCCAGCTGGGCCAAGGCTTGCTTCTCCTGTATTTGAAGTTCTGCCATTTCTCTCTCATGCTGAAGATGCTGCTATCTCTCACGGCTTGCAGTTTTGATTGTGGATCGTTCATTGTGACTAACTTTAACACTCTCAGTTTTAAATTTGGAATAGCGTGGGGTTCTGATCCAAAACTCAAATGATCTGGTTCTGTGGATCCTGCCATGACTACACCAATGTGACCCGTGGTACCTGAGGGCAGCCCTCACTGGAAATGCCAGGGTCAGGGAAGGCTGCAAAAGGGAGAGCGGATACTCCCAAGACTGGTGGGTAACACTGAAGTTAAACTCCCCAACCAGTCACAAATCGTGCTTCTGATCCCCCACACTGGTTATCAAGAAGCAAAATAAGAAATCACACAGCCCCCTTATTGCATTCCAGTTCTCTGGCTTCCAATCAGCACCTAGGTCCAGTACAGTGAGAAGTTATTTAAAATTTCTGCTCACCTATACAAAATATTGGGCCTACAAATGTTCCTGAATTGTGAGCTCAAATACAAAAAAGCATGTAAAAGTTCATAAAATGTTATGATAGCCCATAAGAACAAATATTAACGGGAAAAAGTAGGTAAAGTAACTGACTTAGTCCAAACAAAAAAGCCAAACTGATATGATTCAAGGACTGTGTTAATATTACGCTTGTTAAAAACAAGAGATGTGAAGCCAAAGTTAATGAGCCAAAATTGGTGCATTGACTCTTAGCCTAATTGGTAGACAAAATAATGAGGGGATGAGCTATTCCACCCATCATCCTTTTTTTAAGTCCTTAAAAGGAAGAGATTTTTGTGAGGAAAGGACGAAAGAACTAAAAGAAAAACAGCTGGAAAGAACGGACAGAAGCTACTGGAGCCAGCTTCACCATCCTGGCTGCCACCCCACTGTTTCCTGAGACCCTCGGTCTTCATCATCCTGACCCTGAGAAATGTCCTGACCAGAACAGACCAGAAAGAGAAGGATCCAGATGACATTGCCACCCCAATAGGCTCCAGCTGAATCCAAAACACCACCTGGAATGATAGTTACCATCTTCAAAACCGTCAAACAAGGGTGCTTTCCCATCTGTTACTGGCCTTTCATAACAACATCAACGGCAGCCCCAGCCCATCTCAACTAACTTCTTCTCTTTTCCCCAAAAAGACAGTTACTAGCATCTTTAATACTGACCAAAAGACTGCCAAACGGGGTGGGGGACTTCCTTCTAAAAACTGTCTGCAGCTAAAGGGAAAGGGAACAAGGGATGTTGTTAAAAGAAAGCCTTACTTAATATTTTACATTTCAAATGCTTTACTGTTTTTCCTTCTTTTCTGTATCTTTAATAAAAAGTTAAAAGGATTTTAATGGTGTATTTGCTGTAGTACTAAGCAGGCTGAAGTCTCTGTAGACCGAGCCCTGGTTCTTGTGTATCACTGTTTAACGTTGGACAGTGACTGGGTTATGTTAACACCGTTAGCTCATATATTCCATCTAAATTAATACAACAGGATTCCAAAGGTATTAAACCTAATTCAATAAGGTTTAATTTAGGCCTAGTCTACACTAGGAAATGAGGTTGTATAACTACTTTGCTGAGGGGGTGTGAAAAATCCCCAACCTTTAGCGACACAGTTAAACCGAGAGAGCTGCCTCTTGGGGAGATGGGATACCTATGCTGATGGGAGATTCCCTCCCATTGGGGTAGGTAGTATCTTAATGGAAGTGCCACAGCGGTGCAGTTTTGCCACTGCAGTATTTTAAGTGTACACAAGTCCTATAATCAATAAAGTTCACTCAGAATATTGTAGGAAATTGTCAGTCTTGTCACAGTTACATATGGCAGCTTCTTCTATTTTTCTAATGTTAAAAAAATCCAGTTTTTCCCAGGCTTTCTTTACATCATAAAGAAAGATGCAAAAATAGGTAGATGTCTATATTGTGAGGCAGTGTTGTCTAATGGTTTGAGCCGTAGACTGGGAGCCAGGGGACTTGGGTTCTATTCCAGTCTGCCCTGGGCTTGCTGTGTGACCAATAATGTAGGGATATTAAAGAAGGAACTAACAGTGATTCCCCCAAGAGACAGTGACCCCCTCATAATTTGGCCCCCATACTTTAAAATCCAACAGTTTCACCAAGTACAAAAATCTCTTGGGTCTTCTGTTAAAACTTGTAAGCTACTGTCTGTAGAAACCATTGATTATATCTATCCTGTGAAAGATATTTTACTACTATGTAAAACTTACAAACAAGTTAACTGACTTTGTTATACAATGTAAACAAACATATAAGCTGTTAAGTGTCTTTCACTTCATTCAACTGCTCCTAGGACAGATCCCCACCCTCTGTGATTAAAGGGCCGGGAGTCTCAAATGAATTAGCACACACTCTGAAAGTGGTGGAGACAGTAAATTAAAATATGGTTAAGGGATGGAATGTATGCTGATGAATGCTTGATATACATGGATGGTTAGGGAGGTGCCAGCCTAGAAAAGGAGTATCCATCGGCCGAAGAATGTGTCAAGTGGATGACCAGAAACCCCCGGAGGGTAAACTGGGACCCACCCCATCACCTGGAAGGATGAGAAACACAAACTTTGGACAGTGTGGAGCCACCAGGAATGTGCCACTTTGGACAGGAATGTGCCATCTGCTGATTGAGTCAGCAACAGCAGGATGAAACAGCTCCCATAGACTAACATAGGAATTAATTCCTATAAGAAGGGACTCTAAAGACTGATGACTTTGAGTCTCTGGTTCTGCTGCCAGCCTCCAGGAGCATCAGGTGCACCTGACACAGACTCGGCTCCATCCTCATGACCAAGATACCTGGCCAGTAACTTGGCATGAGCAACTTCTAGGCTGGTAACTATAACACCTATACAGAACTTGAATGAATGATTGTGTGAATGAATCTCTCTCTCTCTCTCTCTCTCTCTCTATATATATATATGTGTGTGTATGTATAAGAAATAAGTAGTCAAACAACGTTGTTTATTTTTATCTTTTGCTTTATCAGTATATTTACAATAAATGTGGCATCTTTGCCTTATCCCTCTTAATAAGATCCTGCTGTTTTTTATTCTATTGGTATAACATTTTGGTGGAGAATTGCGAAAGGGGGAATATTGGTAAAATGCCTCAGTTATTGTGAACATTGGTGTGCACACAGCCGGCTCTATAGAGAGCGGTTCTATTTTTGGTTAACCAAAGCCTACTGACCTCCGGTGGGTAGAGGCTTCATAAAAGAGCTCATAGAAACTTTAAGCTACAATTAATCTTATCCAAAGTGTTCACTGAGAAATCAGGGGTAACAAGAGCCTATAGGGCAAGGTAAAGCTGCTCGCTGAACGAGATCAGGGGTAGCAGGATAAGATAATTTAGGCTGTGTCACTCGCTGCAAGGGTTCAGGGGTGACAAAGGAAACTATACACGTGTTAAAAATGTTTAAGAAAAGACAAGGGAGAACAGTCTCAGAGACAGGAATGGAGTTTGAAGGAGCTCCAACCTCACCTTTTGTAAAAGAAATAACACCCTTTAAACAAATCCTTCAGAGATATGGGCACAGTCCTTGGACTGAACAAGCCCTTGCAGATGCTTGCTCTATTTCAGACCTGGAGGATAGATTGGCCCACTATATCCTCATATGTAAACCCCCAAATGCAGCAAAAAGAGACGCTGCAGGGATCTGGCTGCTGTGGGAGGCTTGTAATGACAGCTACCTCCGCCTAACAGCCTGTACAGAGGAAAACTTACTGTTTCTCGCTCTGATCCTGGGAAGGATTTTTATATTTGGTGGATGAACCCTCGGTGGTAAAAGCCCGAGCAATACAGAGGGAAGCTTAGCATCTCTCCCTCTGGCCCAAAGTGGGTTAAAATCATAAGATACAAATCTTGTTCTGTTAAACCAAACTCTGAAGAATATAGGAGTTTGGGCAGTGTAGTGTGGTTTATGTTTGTTTGTTTTGCTTTGTTTTGTTTTGTTTTTCTTGTGAGTGATATTGTGGTCATTTCACAATATTGAAAGAAATGTTTAAGGAAAGGGACCAGGAAGGGTGGGGGCTGGTTGAGAAGCCCACCCTCCTTGCTAAATTGGTAGTGGAACAAAGCTTGTGCCCATGGAAAGGAAAGGTTCTTTGGAAAAAGCAGGATCAGGCCCAGACAAGCAGGCAAGAAATTGGTTGGAAGCCTTAAGGGCATAGTGGCAGGAGTAAGAAAGCAGTAAGTACAGGCATGAATCCCTGGAACAATACTTAAAATGGTAAAATCTAATTGATAAAGGTGTCATTTTGGGAGATAAACAGTAATTTAAGGAAAGACCCTGAAAAGTTAACTCTACAGAGGCTGAACAGAATTAAGCAGTTAAACTTTGTGAAAATGCTAAAAAGTACCATGTTAAAGTACCATGTTAAAGGGAAAAGGAATTCTTGGTTCCTTTGCAGCCATTCTGAAGGAAAAATGGGCCCTTTTCCAAAGGAATGTCTGTAAATAATCCAGGTATTTGAAATAATTTGACTATGAACAAATTAGTCAAATTTGTTAAAAACATGAGGGGATTCTATTGGAACTTAACTGACCCAAATGTATGAAGGGAATATAATCTATGTACAGCTATGTAAAAACAGCAATGTAGAAAAGATGTTAAGGGAAAGAAAATGTGTATGTATCTATTTGTCTGTGGAAATATGTAAAGTTCTAAGAACCTAAACCAACACATCTGGTTTGTAAAACTCCTGTTTTGTAAGTTTAAGATAAATTACTTTTGTTTTGTTTTAAATAATGCCACTAAAAATCCATTTTAACTATTTGATTCAAAGTTGCAAAACTGACAGACCTTTTTGCCAGACACAGCTAATCAGTGTTGGCTGGCTTTTGGGATTTGGCATTTAACCCTTAAGGGGTAACTCGGTGCTTTACAAAATTTAAAATGTTTTTAATAAAAAACAAAGTTGTGACTGCAGCAGGGCAGTCAAAATCAGGAGAATAGGAAAAGATTCTGGATTCTTCTTGTTTGTTTGTTTAGTTGTTTTTGTGTGTGTAACAAAATAGCAAATGAGAGCTGTAGTAAAAGAATAAGAAATTAACAGTGCCCCTCTGAAGCAACAGCAGGGGTGAGGTGCACAAATCAAAAAGAAGCACTGCTAGAAACACTGAGTCTTAAGATGGCTCTGTGTAATCAGACTGTCTCTTTGAGGAGGGTACATGAAAACTCTGTAAAAACAAAAGGAAGCAGCTGCAGTTTGGCTTCTATGGAAGACCTGTAACAAGGTATTCCTTCAATTGGCTACATGCAAAAATAAAAAACTGCACCAAGATTTACAAGCCTCTGCTGCAAAAGCAGAGAAATAAAATGTATGTCCAGCAGTCACACTAGAACAGAGGATAGCACAAGCCCAAGCACCCCCCCCCCTCCTGGAAGAATTGGATACCATGGGTCAGGAGAGACATATTTGGTACACCGATGGCAGTTCCATGGTGGTGCACAGTAAAAAGAGAATCAGATATGCAGCCATTAATTTAGAAGAAGAGGTACTAAAGGGGTATTTGGATCATGGCTCAGCACAACATGCTGAACTCCATGCCATATACCCAGTCCGAAAACAATATGAAACAGAGAACTGCCCCAAGACTGTATACATCTATGCTGACAGCAATTACTGTGTAAATGGGGTGCAATATTGGATGTTTGATTGGCAGAGGAACAACTGGAAAGCCGCAGACGGGAAAGAGATAGCATATATAGAGAATGGAGATGGATTTATGCCTGGGTTACCTCTCATCCCAACCAGCTTAAAATCAAACATGTCAAGGCACATGGAAAAGGCTCTGCAGCTGAAACAGTATGAAATAACCATGCTGATGCCATAGCCAGAGATTATGAAGGGATAGCTGCGGTGACCCGAAGGCAGGAAAAGAAGGTATTAGAAGCAGTCCACGTCCCAGGAAGGATTGAAAGGCAGGAACTGGTCATAGCTCATCAGTTTATGCATGAAGGAGTGGAAGGGACGCTGGGAAGGTTAAAGCAAGTGGCAGAATGGAAGGGGATGAGAGATGATGTGGATACATGGGTCAGGAATTGTATACAGTGTGCCAAAGATAAAGCTTGTCCTCCACACCAGCCTCAGATGCTACATCAAAGAAGGCTGGGACCCTGGCATAGAATCCAAATTGACTTCATTGATAAATTGCCAAGGAGTAAAGAAGGATTTCGATATCTACTTGTAATCACAGATTCCTTTTCAGGTTGGGTGGAAGCTTTCCCTACTAGGAACAATAGCGCCCGCACAGCCACTAAGAAACTATTCTCTGAAGTGGTTTGCAGATATGGGACTCCCGAGATTATCGACTCAGACAAGGGAGGATCCTTTGTGGGAGACATATTTACTCTACTACTTAAAGCATTAGGGGTTTCACACAAACTCCATGTCCCATACAGACCGCAGTCTTCAGGACAAGTATCTCCAGGCCATGGCAAAATGGCTGGAGATTTTAAAACAGAAATTTTTTTCTAGATGGAGTGTTAACGCCCTTTTACTGAGAGAAAGGGAGGATTTACACTCACAAGAAATGCACCACTTAATTAGCATTTGTGCAGCCCCAAGTGCCAAACACACTGTGGCAGAGACCAAGCAGGTTCTGCCAGGGTGAAAGCACTGTGCTAATTTGTTTCCAAGCTTCTATCTTTCAGGCTCTGAACCAGAACATCAGGAGAGCTGGTATCAGCTGAAGAGTTATAAAAGACCATGGTTATAGTGTCGCGACAAATTCTGTGTTCAGTGTTGCATGTTCTGTGTCTGTCTCTAGTGGTGTCCTGTACTAGCATTGGGTCCAGAGAAAAAGGGGATACTACACTAGACAAGACAAATGTCTTTTCTTCTACTTCCCCCATATCCATCCAACTTATCAATCACCACTTGTGTCCAAAAGACTTTGGTCCCCAGTGCATCAGGTTTATTTTTTGTTAGGTTCTCTAATAGTCATTTTGTTGTTAATTTTTGTTATTGATACATTTGTATTGTTAGTTACATTTGCTTGTACTGTTAATTCCACACTTTCCTCTATGCACTCTGTATTCTACTTCCCCAAGCCCTGAAGGGTAGTTCTTGGGCCCCCATAACCTGTAAAACCTTAGCCCATGATTGCAGGGCCCCATCTTTCAGGTCCCCAGAAACCTCTTAAGAACAACTGTTAGAAATAGGGGATTCTGCATTAAAAAGGTCCTAACCTCAGTAACTTTTATTGTTTGATGACTATTGCAGCATCAAACTTGGACCTCATTTTATTTGTCAATGTACCTAATTATTGTAATGGTTTCAGGTTTTATTGTATTCCCAATTATTATAATTAATTGTTTGCATTTCTGTTTATATTATATCTGGTGTTTGGTCAATTGTAATGATTTTAGTTATACTCACCTGCTTATAATTGTTTGGTTTGTTTACAACAGATCACCTGTGCCCTACAATGACAACTACTGTACTGTACTGATCATAGATCAAGGGGCGGAGTGTTGTAGGAGCAGCACTGATCTGTATGCAAACGGCTATAGCTATGGGATGCACTGAAATGCAGATACTTGCCCTATCTACTTTGGAACACAAAATGTTTTGGGTAACTTTGGGTAATATTAAGGTTTTAATGCATTTGTTAAAACAAAGGAAATGATCTCTGTTTGATACCTACCAATATGACTGGATGCAGTATGTTTCCAGCACTGTGAAACCAGACTTGTTAATTGGGGAAATAATTGTAAAAATAGCACATCAACAGTCTCTGGAAGCAAAGGTGTGGAAGGTTAGCCCACTCCCCATATTACACATGGGATCATTCTGGCTGCCTCGGACCTCGAGCCAGTGGGCTGGGGAGGGAGGAAAACTATTGGACACTAGAGGTTGTACCAAATGGACTCCTCAAAAGTGGGTATGCCTCACCTTACCGGTTGCCTCAGAGCCTTGTAGTAAAGATGTTTCATTGGAATCATGTATGTGGGATGAATTGGATAATGACACCAAAGTATTGTACAATGGACAATGTGTATGTATCCACTCATGGGAGGAAGTATTTTGGGAGGATGGGAGTGTTAGCAACCCCCCCAGTAGATGAATGTAAATGATTCTCTGGATGGTCCCCGACTACCACTGGCATCCGATCAGTAATGCTACACCCCTTTATAGTAGTCTTGATATTAAATTGTATTTGTATAATTGGTATGTATGGCATGTGTTTTCAGATAAACAGAATGTACGCTAAATTGGAATCACAAACACATGTTGCCTCACAGTACCTTCTCTTAAACAGGTTAAAAAGAAAGTGACACTAACGACTATATAAATATCGTAGTGTCAAAAGGGGGATTATGTAGGGATATTAAAGAAGGAACTAACAGTGATTCCCCCAAGAGACAGTGACCCCCTCATAATTTGGCCCCCATACTTTAAAATCCAACAGTTTCACCAAGTACAAAAATCTCTTGGGTCTTCTGTTAAAACTTGTAAGCTACTGTCTGTAGAAACCATTGATTATATCTATCCTGTGAAAGATATTTTACTACTATGTAAAACTTACAAACAAGTTAACTGACTTTGTTATACAATGTAAACAAACATATAAGCTGTTAAGTGTCTTTCACTTCATTCAACTGCTCCTAGGACAGATCCCCACCCTCTGTGATTAAAGGGCCGGGAGTCTCAAATGAATTAGCACACACTCTGAAAGTGGTGGAGACAGTAAATTAAAATATGGTTAAGGGATGGAATGTATGCTGATGAATGCTTGATATACATGGATGGTTAGGGAGGTGCCAGCCTAGAAAAGGAGTATCCATCGGCCGAAGAATGTGTCAAGTGGATGACCAGAAACCCCCGGAGGGTAAACTGGGACCCACCCCATCACCTGGAAGGATGAGAAACACAAACTTTGGACAGTGTGGAGCCACCAGGAATGTGCCACTTTGGACAGGAATGTGCCATCTGCTGATTGAGTCAGCAACAGCAGGATGAAACAGCTCCCATAGACTAACATAGGAATTAATTCCTATAAGAAGGGACTCTAAAGACTGATGACTTTGAGTCTCTGGTTCTGCTGCCAGCCTCCAGGAGCATCAGGTGCACCTGACACAGACTCGGCTCCATCCTCATGACCAAGATACCTGGCCAGTAACTTGGCATGAGCAACTTCTAGGCTGGTAACTATAACACCTATACAGAACTTGAATGAATGATTGTGTGAATGAATCTCTCTCTCTCTCTCTCTCTCTCTCTATATATATATATATATGTGTGTGTATGTATAAGAAATAAGTAGTCAAACAACGTTGTTTATTTTTATCTTTTGCTTTATCAGTATATTTACAATAAATGTGGCATCTTTGCCTTATCCCTCTTAATAAGATCCTGCTGTTTTTTATTCTATTGGTATAACAATAACAAGTCAGTTTGTCTCTCTTTCTCCTCCAACTCTTTGTTTGTTGTTTTCTATTAAGACTGTACACTCTGGGGGCAGAGACTGTCTTACTACGTGTTTTGTACAGAGCACTGCACAATGAGCCCTAGAAACTATTGTAATACAAGTAATAGTCCTTTTTTGTTGTTGTTGCTGGTCACCTTTAAGAAGCTTGTGGATTATAGAATGTGAAGCTGTATGCCCAGGGAGCCATATTTACTGGTATTTGTGAAATCTGTTATTTACACAGTCAATGGTGCCTTTGCTTAAAATCCCTGGGAAGCATTTTAATCCCAAATTATATATGTATATCTTGGTGCTTAGCTGCAGCTGTGTTGAAATACCAGAACATTAACAAACATGACAAATAATGAATAAATTGTGAGTTTTTAAGCACCGACTCTGTGCACCAGAGAGGGTGAGGTGTTTGGCTTTCAGGAATGCAATCTAAAAAAGTGTCAAGGATGGATGAGAAGCAGTTCCTTTGATGGATGAAGTACAAATCATTATTGTTAAGGAGTCTTTCAAGGATGCTCACTTTCGAGCTCTCCAGCCCCAGTAGATAAGAGTGAGCTGAAAAGCAATGGCCCATTTAAAAAGAAGAAGAAAATGCCAATAAAAGAGACCCCGCTTCCGAGCAGCCACTTTTTTAGAATTTCCTTATTGCCCATTCTAAAAACAAAGTCCTCTAAAAGGAACGCTAAATGTGCAACACGAATCAGTCAAATCCCTGCCAAACAAATCTTTTGTTAAATCATACGCACTAAATCGAAACTCTGGACTCAGCAGGGTCCGACAGTGGAAGTTCTGCCTACTAAGCATGATTTTTTAAAGCCTCCTATTCCTGCTGTATTGTTACGCAGGTCTCGTGATACCAGCCTTGTCTCTCCTCGCTGGTATATAGCGGGGTATCCAACATTTCTGTAGATCACATTTTTGGTTTGGCGTCTGCTTTGGCTTTGGTTTGCATCCAGCAGAAAATGTCTCAGTATTCGGGAAAAGTAAGTAAAAAAACAACTGCTTGGTCCTCAGCTCAGGCCAAAGAACCAGAGTTCTCTCTAGGCTGAGATAGTAGGAATTTTCCTAGGTTAGGTTAAGGCAGAGTGAGCTCCTGTGGTGATAATGCTAGTAATGAATGTGGAGAAGTGGAGGCAAAGTTGTTAAGGAGGGGAAAGGAGCAACTAGAATGGGGTGTACTTTGATAGCTGTGCTTCCTGTTCAAACATTTATATTTACAAAAGAACAAGAGAGAGGTGATATAAAGCCACATGCAGTATTGTAAACTTGGCTTGTGTTACAATTCTCATTAAAACAAATACTCCAGTGACAATTTAGTTCTCCGCTGGTTGGACACAGAATTAAAGAACCACTATGTCTGCCAGAATAACAATGCATAGTACAGACAGGCAGACTGTGTTTGCATGTGCCACAATACAGCATCCTCTCCCTCCTCATTTCAGATCACTTTCTATGAGGGCAAATACTTCACAGGCAGGAAGCTGGAGGTCTGTGGGAACTGTGATAACTTCCAGGACAGAGGTTTCATGAACCGAGTGAACTCTATCTGTGTACAGAGTGGAGCTTGGATCTGTTTTGATCACCCAGACTTCCGAGGACAGCAATACGTTTTGGAGCATGGGGAATACCCCGACTTCTACCGTTGGAATGGCTATAATGATCACATGGGCTCCTGCAGGCCTGTCGGAATGGTTAGTGACAACTTTCAGTTAGTTTCCAAGAGGTTTGTTTTTGTTGCTGAAATATCTGGTTGAGGGGGCCGCATTTGTGCCTTTAGCTGCCATATTAGCTGGAGTCTAAATAAATATCTGAGAAAACGAGCTTTATAGGAATAATACACAGTTAGGAAGTAAACAGCATTCTGGGGAAAGCAGACCCTCTATGAACAGTCTTCATAGGCCACAAAATAGCATAACAATTTCCCATGTTTTCAGGACAAGGGGAAAATCTGTGGTTTTTATATGTGAGGGCAATGCTTCTACAGCATCACGTGCATTTATTTGTAATGTTAAATATTATGAAATATTTACATGCAAATGAATAGCAAAGTTCTGTGCACAAGGCAGGGCTCTACTCTGATATTCTGCTCTCTCTGTGTGTGCAGAGCTCCTGATGACGCCCACTAGCAATCTGTGTGTGTATATAGGGAGGACAGGCCATGGGAATCACAATCTGCTGTGCAAACCAGAGAGGAGAATGTTGCTGTGGGACAGCTCTCAGGCTCCTGGCAAAGTCACCCACATTATTTCCTGTGTTTCAAACTCGCACCCCTGAATTAATACCAAATATGGCCCAGATCTCTCTCTCTCTCTCTCTCTCTCTCTCTCTCACACACACACACACACACACACACACACACACACACACACACACACACACACACACACAAAACCTTTACCACTCTGTGGAGGAAATTTAATTGGGAGAAAAAAATTGAACCTGGTTTGAGCTTTCCATTTGATCCCAACATCACCTGCTACTGGTGGGAGAATGATTAAAGAAAATTATTCACAGGTTATGGTCACTTACAGGTTGATACAGTCACCAAGTCCCATTGGGTTGTAGCTTTCTTCGGTTTTGTGTAAAACTTAGCCTAAAAGAATATATATGTGTGTGTGTGTGTGTGTGTGTGCGTATATATTGCACAAGGACTAAAACTCCACAGGAGATGCATATAAGACCACACATACTTCTCTAGACTCTAGAGCATCTTCTCCAATTTAGGAATCTGCTCATTACTCTTATACAGGCAGCTCATATTGAAAGTCCTGAAAGCTGTCTGACCAGTACCCTGCAAACTAAAATGAGGCTGTACATCAACAGGTGCCTCTTTGGACTAGGTCTACTGAGGGCCCTGTTCTCCATTAAATAAATCTGGTGTCTCACTAACCCATAAGGATTTGTCAGCCAATGAGCCAAGCTGCTGAAGGGGACCTTTTCTTACATTTTAAACTGCCATGAGAAGGTATCGGTGGGAGCTGTACCAAGCCAATACTGCGGTCCATCCCATGCAGCTCTGGTTGGTGTATGTGGTTGGAGGATCCTGCACAGAGCTGCTCTTAGAACTCTGCCAAGGACGTGTTGATTGGGGCTGGGAGGCAATTGATACACCACATGAGAAAAATGAAGGGTGTGTGGTGTCACCCCCATTCAAGCATGTGTGTTGTACAAGTCAAAGATTGGCTGTAGCCCTATGCTTGGTGCTCCACTGGTTGACCCCTGCCACCCCTCCATAGTATTAATGGCTTGTTTTCTTCTTGACTGGCACACACTGGGGCCTGTTGCTGATATACTAACTTTGCTGCATGAGTGACCTCACATCAGCCAGGATGAGATGCATCACTCCCTTAACCTGGCCTGAGGGGAGGTAAATGTAGATCTTTGGGGTAGTAGACTCTCTCTCTTTCTCGGCTCATGTTGGAATCAGGCCTTTTCATTCAGCAAGGAGAAAGGTTGTCTTTATATGAGCATTTCAATGAGACTCCCACGGCATGCCCAGTGCAGCGATGGCAGAGTTATAAGTCTATTCTGCAGGGGGTGGTTTCCAATGTTTAATACAGAATCCAGAGAGGGGAATATGAGCTTGTATCAAGGGTACCACACAGAACCTTGTTTCCAGTTCCATGGAGACCCACTGAGACTCTGTGGGCCAGTAGCCATGAATGCTTTTCTTCCCCTCAGGCCTGTGCTCCATCGCTCTTATACAAGTGAGAGTTTTAAAGTATTTCAACAATTCAGGCAACAGTTACACTGAAGAATGTTTGGTCAGGAATGGTATCTGAGATCCCACTGCTGGAGAATGCTATGGGATTTTTGGCACTACAATGTAGCTTTTTCATGCGTAATGCAATTTATATGAAAAATTCTTTCGATTAACTCCATCACAAATACCTATGGAGAAGACAACAAAATTCCCCCAAAGGTATTTACCTCAACTCACCCTTGAAGGCTTTCATAGCTAGGACTCTGGGAAGATACTTTCCTTTTCTTTTTAAAGAAAGGCACAACATCTTGTGTAAATAACCACAGATATGATCGGAACTGAAGGAAAGTGCAAACTGGGGAAATATTCTAATACCTCTGTGTATTTTGGATGTATTAATTTTTTTGCACTATGTTCTTATACTTTTGTTCATGCAAATTTCCAATATTTTGTGTGTGTGGCATTTTTGGTTTTTTTAAGTGTATATGTGGAGTGGGAAATGGTTATGTTTATAGTGTCTGTGTGGTGTGCGTCTTTGTGAACAGTGTTTAAGTACACCTCTACCCCAATATAACGCGACCCGATATAACATGAATTCAGATATAATGCAGTAAAGCAGCGCTCCGGGGGGGCAGGGCTGCGCACTCCGGCGGATCAAAGTAAGTTCGATATAACGCGGCTTCACCTATAACGCGGTAAGATTTTTTTTGGCTCCCGAGGACAGCGTTATATCGGGGTAGAGGTGTACTTGTTTGGTGGGAGAGGGGATTTAGAGATGAAAGATGTGGGGGTATGTACAGTAAGTACAACATGAGCAATAAGTTTGTGTGTGAACAGTGGTTATGCAGGTGTGTGAATGTTTGTAGAGGTATATTTTGGGGAGGAATTCCTGTGTGTGTGTGTTTGTGAGTGAGCTGTTTGTGAGAGACATTTGTATGTTTATGTGGGTATTTGGGTGGGTATTGTGAGGATGTGTTTGTGGGCGGGCAGTGTTATTGTTGGGTTTTTGCCACATTTCCATGATGAGGTATCCTTCTTGTTTTCTGTTTATCTTTTACAATCAGGGGAAACAATTTGATGCATTGTCTTTTAAGTTTACTCAAATCTCTTTGTCCCCAGCATGGTGAGCATTACAGAATGGAGATATTTGATGGGAGCCATTTTAGTGGTCACTGCATGGAGTTCACTGAAGATTGCTCTTTCCTCCAAGGGCAGGGCTGGAACAAGAACTGTGTCAATGCCATCAAAGTGTACGGAGATGGAGCGTAAGTAAGAAAGGACATAAAAGGAATGCAACTGCTATGTCATTCTGTCTTGAAACACAATGAAGCTCGCTTTCCACACAAGCCCAATCCCCTCTGTCACAGGGTAGCTGGTCTCTGTGGATAGACTGAGCCCAGCTCCCCGGACTGGAGCAGGTGAGCCTAATCCAGCTAATTAAAGAGGGCTGGGCTACACCTGGGCAGCAAAGGCCACACTGGAGTGGAGCTAACTCCTGTGGTGAGTTCTGGAGCAAGAGGGGGGTTCAGGGAAGCAATCCTGCGGCTGCCCCTCCAAGGAGGGAGCGGAGCTGGCTGAGGCTGGGATGCTGCCAGGAGCTGGAGTGTCAGAGACTCCTAGGCAGTGCTTAATCTGTGCCAGGGCTTGCCAGAGCTGAGCCCTGGCCTTCTAGGCTTGGCAGTTCATAGCCCCAGCGCCTCTGGGCTTGCCGCATCAGTTAGGACTATAAAAAAAATGGCTTGAGCCCTGGCACCTCCTTCATTACCAATTAAGCACTGCCTGTAGACGGGGTGGCCCTGAAGCCTGGGGGCCAGGTACTGACTTCAGACTGCACTCTGGTTGTTTCTTTAACCTCTGTCACAAAAGAATAAACTTCCTTGACTGGGACTGGGGGTGGCAGTGCATGTTTGGAGCTGGGGTGCAGCAGCGGCCATCCCACTAAAATTGTTGCTAAGACTCCCATTGGCTACGAAAGGGCTTGCACCGGTGGAGGAAGTTTGGTCATCTTGATCGATACATTTACTTGAGGGGAGGGGGTTAAATGTAAGTTGAATACTCTTGACATCTACAAGAGGTTGCTAATGCTTCAGATAAGAAGTGACGGTTCTTCCTGGTAAGGTTTAGGAGTCATCTGAGTCTTTACCTTGAAAATAATTTTTCTCTGACAGACAATGGTAACCACCAGTTAAAATGTAGTAGATTGGGTGCAGTAAATGGCTGACTGGCTTGCTATTTCATGAGTTTGCTAGAGAGCTGACAGTATTGAATAAGTGCACGGACTAGGAGGATTAGCTACTTTAGGGATTTGCTATTGGGACATGGAGCCTTTTGACCCCTGAGGTTGCTGGTTTGAATCCAGCCCAGGTTATCAGTGAGTGTCTACGTGTGCTGGTTGTTTGGTGGCCTATGTGAAATGAGCTGGTGGCCTCAGTCCATTACCTAGTAGTTAGGTGTCTGCATCACAAAGCCAACACCATAGCTAGCACTAACTGGAGTCCTTTGGGCCAGATGTGAGCTGGCAAGGAGACTGGACAACCCTCTTCCCCTTATAGGTGGTCCAAATCAGGGTAAAGCCATGTCAGTGGGATATTGTGGGGGAAGATTTGCTTTGCTCTGTACCTTTTTGTGGATATGGAGAGGATGTCCGTGTCCAGGGTGTGCTGGTCTGACACCCTTCAGAACACTACACTCATTACACAAGACCAAATTGAAATAAAACCAAAATATCTTGGACTGGAATGAAACCAAATGAGTGAAGGAGGCAAAGGCCCTGCCTTCACCAAAGCTGTGTGGAAACAGCAGTCTCTGCCCAGAAAGGTGAGCACATTGCTAAGAGTCAGAGGAGCAAATAGAAACTTTCTTCTCTTCTTCCCAAGAGGAGTCAGCCCAGGAACTGACTTTCTGCTCTGCTCCTGCTGCTAGGAGAATACAGGGTTCTGGAATTGAGTTGTTTCCCTCTGTGACTGTTGCCAAAGAGTGATGGGACCAATCAATGCATTGCAAAGCTTGAATGGGACATGTGGCTTGCTGTGCTTGTGGGTGAAGCCTACTGGACAGTGTGTCACTGTCTAATTTCAGGTTGTCAGGGGGAGGAGGTTCCTTATGAAGATGGTTCCTGCTTTCCCACTCACCATTAGAAATCCTGTGGCATTCCCCAGCATGGCTTCAAGGTACTTAGAGATGGGCCAAGGCTACAGCATTAAATCTGAATTTAAACGTTGATGTCCCACACCTTGAAGGGGTGTGTGTGTGTGTCCGTGTGTAACTCCAACTGACCCCGGTCGTTGGCGGGTGGGATCGAACCTGGGACCTCTGGAGCTTAGGGCATGAGCCTCTACCTCATGAGCTAAAAGCCAACTGCCTGTTGCAAACTCATTTAATTCTCTCTGTAAGTGGTCTCGGTGCCACTAGATGGGACAGAACACCACACCCAGGAGGTGTGTGGGTTACACATGCACACACGCAGATCCAGTGTGTCAGGTTGGGTCCATCTCGAGCTATGAGATACTAGAGTTTAGGGAAACATTTTCACTGGGGTGAAAATGGGGGAAAACTGGGGAGTCAATTCAGTCTGATTCCAACCCCATAGCAGACAGACCAGAAAAGGGAGCAGCTCAAGGCTCTGTTTCCACACACCCAACCTGGGCAGCCTGGGGGCCCTGTAAATCATAAAGAGCCACCCTGGCTCCAGTTCAAACCACCATTTAGACAAAGGCACACACTTGGAGCAGGCCTTTAAGACCAAGCAAAGCAGGCAGCCCCTAGGATCACTGTTTTTGGAGCTCTACAACCCATCTAAATTGATCATCTCATGGGCCTGCCTGTCTCCCTCTCTAGCACTGGGACTAGAAGGGGAGGGAGGAGCTCAATGCCAGAGTCCCACCCCTCTCTGGCAGCTAGACCAGAGGAGGAAGATGGGTCTGATCTTCCCTTCTGACATCTTGGGACCCTGCTTTTGGTTGAGGCCACTGCCCATAGTGCCATGTAGTTCCACTTACTCAACTCTGACTAGTGAAGAGTCAAGACTCTCCTTCTGGGGAAAGTCAGTGCCCCCTGCACACCCCAACCACGTGTACCTGGTATTGCTCCTTGGCTTATCCAGAGGAAGGGGGGTTTTGTGACACAGGACTGAAATCATTAAACTTGGGTTCTGATCTTGGCTGCAGAGCCATTGTTTGATCTTGGACAAGTCACTCATGAACATTTTCAAACCCGAGTGCTGAAAGTTTGGTGCCTAACTAAGCCTGATTTTCAGAGGCACTGAGCTGCCACAACTCCCATTGACTTCAATCGCACTTTGAAAAATCAGTACTCAGTTCATTGCCTAGTGAATGTAGGTTTCTAACTTCTGTCACTCATATTTGACAATGTTGGCCATAATCTCTCTGTACTTCATTCTCCCTGTGTTTAAAATTAGGATAATAATAATAATAATATTTCCCTGTATCACAGTACTCTTCTGAGGTTATATTCACTGTTGCCTTTTGATCCTTCACTGTAGCAGTGCCAACTATGATCAGCCCAGTTTCTATCTCCCCTACATTTTCAGACATCCTTGAAATCTTTTGCAAAGTGAGGGTTGTGCAGAGTTTGCCTTTTGTCACTGTTTCGGGGGAATTAACATTTTCAGGGAGAAAAAAATTGTCTCTTTTTTTCAGGAACACATTTGTTGTTTTTGTTATGTCATCGGTTATTTTTCTGTTTTCATGTACCACATTTCCTTTTACCAACAAACACATTTCGTTGGAAGTGTGTGTGCTGGGGGAGTGTGGAGGGGAGGCAGAAAGATGCAGAATTCTCTAAGAGACGGGAAGTGTTTGGCTTGTGCAAGGCACAGCTGGGTCTGTGGTTACGCATGATGCTTCCATGCCAAGAAAGCATCTTCACTGAGCGTGATCGGTGAAAAGAAGGGGAAGATCTTACTAAAAGAAGTTGGACAAAGGAGCCCCATGACCATCATGTGATTTGGTGGTCTGTGTTGCAGGGGAGTGGCCTGGATTATTGCACAACTCACACCTACAAATTGTTTTGATGCTGGGCATCAGAGGCGGATTAAGATTCATTGGGGCCCTGGGCACAAAGAACATTTGGGCTACCGACATGCCCTCCCTGCTCCAGAGCCCTGCCCCCTACTACTCCCCTTCCTCCCAAGGCCCTGTCCCCTGGCCTGGCCGGAGGCCAGGCTGTGGTAAGAGCCACCCAGGGAGACCTGGACCCTCCACCTGTCCTGGGCAGCACATTTTGGGGGGGCAAGGACATGTGCTGGGGACTGCTCTCAGGCACCCCAGCCCCCCGTTCAAGGCAGGTGCAGGGTGCGAGGCTCCCCACAGCTGCCTGGGCTCTCTGTGTGGCTCTGACCACAGCCTAGGGCAGTGGTCCCCAAAGTGGGTGTGCAGTGGGGCCCAGCCCTGCACCCAGTCCCAGCTGTGGCACTGCTCCCAGCTGCGGCCCTGCTCCCGGCCCCTCAGGACGAAATGCAGACACAAAATTTCTCGATACTTTAAATTACTGCTTCTTGGAGCAGCTGGTACCTGAAGTGGAGCGCAGGATCTGGTCCAAGAGGTAACTATAACAGGGCCGCTTGGAAATAGTGACCATAATATAATAACATTTAACATTCCTATGGTGGGAAGAAAACCTCAACAGCCCAACACTGTGGCATTTAATTTCAGAAAGGGGAAGTATGCAAAAATGAGGAGGTTAGTTAAACAGAAATTAAAAGATACAGTGACTAGAGTGAAATCCCTGCAAGCTGCATGGACACTTTTCAAAGACACCATAATAGAGGCCCAACTTAAATGTATACCCCAAATTAAATAACACAGTAAAAGAACTAAAAAAGAGCCACTGTGGCTTAACAGTGTAAAAGAAGCAGTGAGACATAAAAACGCATCTTTTAAAAAGTGGAAGTCAAATCATAGTGAGGTAAATAGAAAGGAGCATAAACACTGCCAAATTAAATGTAAAAATGTAATAAGAAATACCAAAAAGGAGTTTGAAGAACAGCTAGCCAAAAACTCAAAAGATAATAACAAAATGTTTTTAAGTACATCAGAAGCAGGAAGCCTGCTAAATAACCAGTGGGACCCCTGGACGATCAAGATACAAAAGGAGCACTTAAAGACAATAAAGTCATTGTGGAGAAACTAAATGAATTCTTTGCTTCAGTCTTCACGGCTGAGGATGTTAGGGAGATTCCCAAACCTGAGCTGTCCTTTGTAGGTGACAAATCTAAGGAATTGTCACAGATTGAAGTGTCACTAGAAGAGGTTTTGGAATTAATTGATAAACTTAACAGTAACAAGTCATCAGGACCAGATGGCATTCACCCAAGAGTTCTGAAAGAACTCAAATGTGAAATTGCGGAACTATTAACTATGGTTTGTAACCTGTCCTTTAAATCGGCTTCTGTACCCAATGACTGGAAGCTAGCTAATGTAACGCCAATATTTAAAAAGGGCTCTAGAGGTGATCCCAGCAATTACAGACCGGTAAGTCTAATGTCAACACTGGGCAAATTAGTTGAAACAATAGTAAAGAATAAAATTGTCAGACACATAGAAGAACATAACTTGTTGGGCAAATGTCAACATGGTTTCTGTAAAGGGAAATCATGTCTTACTAATCTATTAGAGTTCTTTGAAGGGGTCAACAAACATGTGGATAAAGGGGATCCAGTGGACATAGTATACTTAGATTTCCAGAAAGCCTTTGACAAGGTCCCTCAACAAAGGCTCTTACATAAATTAAGTTGTCATGGGATAAGAGAGAAGATCCTTTCATGGATTGAGAACCGGTTAAAAGACAGGGAACAAAGGGTAGAAATAAATGGTAAATTCTCAGAATGGAGAGGGGTAACTAGTGGTGTTCCCCAAGGGTCAGTCCTAGGACCAATCCTATTCAACTTATTCATAAATGATCTGTAGAATGGGGGTAAACAGTGAGGTGGCAAAGTTTGCAGATGATACTAAACTGCTCAAGATAGGTAAGACCAAAGCAGACTGTGAAGAACTTCAAAAAGATCTCACATTACTAAGTGATTGGGCAACAAAATGGCAAATGAAATTTAATGTGGATAAATTTAAAGTAATGCATATTGGAAAAAATAACCCCAACTATACATACAATATGATGGGGGCTAATTTAGCTGCAACTAATCAGGAAAGAGATCTTGGAGTCATGATGGATAGTTCTCTCCACAAAGTATGCAGCGGCAGTCAAAAAAGCAAACAGGATGTTAGGAATCATTAAAAAAGGGATAGAGAATAAGATGGAGAATATCTTATTGCCCTTATATAAATCCATGGTACGCCCAAATCTTGAATACTGGCATTAGAAGATATACAGGCATTAGAAAAAAGTTCAGAAAAGGGCAACTAAAATGATTATGGGTTTGGAATGGGTCCCTATGAGGAGAGATTGAAGAGGCTAGGACTTTTCAGCTTGGAAAAGAGGAGACTAAGGGGGATATGATAGAGATATATAAAATCATGAGTGGTGTGGAGAAAGTGAATAAGGAAAAGTTATTTACTTGTTCCCATAATATAAGAACTAGGGGCCACCAAATGAAATTAATGGGCAGCAGGTTTAAAACAAATAAAAGGCAGTTCTTCTTCACGCAGCGCACAGTCACTGTGGAACTCCTTGCCTGCGGAGGTTGTGAAGGCTAGGACTATAACAGGGTTTAAAAGAGAAATGGATAAATTCATGGAGGTTAAGTCCATTAATGGCTATTAGCCAGGATGGGTAAGGAATGATGTCCCTAGCCTCAGTTTGTCAGAGGATGCAGATGGATAGCAGGAGAGAGATCACTTGATCATACCTGTTAGGTTCACTCCCTCTGGGGCACCTGGCATTGGCCACTGTCGGTAGACAGGATACTGGGCTGGATGGACCTTTGGTCTGACGCAGTATGGCCATTCTTATGTTCCCCAAATCTGCCCTGCTCCTGGCCCTATCTCCCGGGGGGTGCAGCCCTGGTTGGGGGAGGGGCATGACCGAAAAAGTTTGGGGACCCCTGGCCTAGGGTGACCATATGTCCCATTTTGGCCCCAGACCTCCTGATATTTTTGGCAAAACTGGGCGTTTGTCCTGCTTACTCTTGCCAACTGATCACTCACATGCACTTACATCCATTCTTTGTCGCCCATCTAGCCAGTCAGGGGTCGATCACACACATAACTGGCAATCTGTTGTTGTTGACTGAAGAGAACAACCTTCGGTCATGGTTCAGATTGCCAGTTACATGTGTGATCCAATACACAACTTCCACCCTCTTGCCCCAGGATCCCAGAGACGAAATTCTTTCTAAACTATCCCTTTCACCAGATAAGAAAGGCGTTTCAAATGCAGTATGGGGAAGGCTGCATTAGCCTGTGTCTCACCAACTTAGGTTGCCGCAGGCATGCCACATGCCAGCGCATGATTGAAACAATCTGACAGGGCATGCTGCCGAATCACCCCTTTGGCCAGCGCTGCAGTGATCTGTTCTTCTGAGACACCAAACCTGGCGAGAGAGCCCCTGCGAATGCTCACTGGGGACAATGCATGTGCTCACTCGCTGGCTCAGGGAAAGAAAGCTTCAGGATGCAGGTTTTCTGTTAAAACCTTCTTTAAAGAGAGTTGTTTGGCCCTTAAAAAGCTCTCCTCCAGCTGTGCTGTAGTATTCAGGATCAGAAGCCAGGAATAGGCTCTTAGAATATTGGAAATAAATTATTTAATTGGTTTTTAAATTCTATATTTTACCTTTCCATGTAGCTGAGAGTGGGATTCTTTTAGGATTGTCCCATTCCACCCCTTATCTCAGCCTCAAAGGCCCCAGGTCAAGCAGAAAATGTGACAGTTTTTGGGTGAAATCTGGTATTTTGCTTTCAATAGATGTTTTCTGTTCCACACACAGTGTCATGCACCGTTTCTCTTCCAGTACCACAAATGGCATAATCGGATAGGACACGTGTCTTGTTCCTTTGTAAGGTTCAGTGATTGCGAGAGATTGTTTGTTTGGCAAGAAGAGCATTCAAGAGCTGGAGGTTTTTGTTTTTGTTTTAAATTGGGGATAATGCACAAAAGTAATTTGTGAAAATTGAGATCACAGCCTTGCGATTAATAATTGATGATGATTTTGAAGATTTTGTTTAAATTCACATTTACATCAGAGCCACCACTAAAATTCCAATGGTGACTATTCCAGAGTATTGGAATTGACCAAAGTATTGTGATACTTCCTGTACTCAGACTAGAAAGGATTTCAAATACAACAGCAAAGTCAAATAGTGGGGCCCAATAAATGTTTTTTCTCCAATGGGAGATCACTGTGTGCTGCATTGATCAAATAGATTTGCATTTAGAATAACTTTATTCAACCATTGCTCAAAACATGTGGTTCAGAAGCTGTGGGGCCCTGTCTTGATTAAAATTATCAGCCTGCAGCACTCCCTTAACTTAACCAGGAGGTTGGTTTGAGACCTTCCAACATATCAAATTCAAATAGAAAAAAAAAAAAAAAAAAACAGCCAAGAAATGACCCTTGTGGAATTCCATAGAAGAAGGGCCTTTGAGAAGATCAGTTATCACCAGTCAGAGAGAGAGTGACAAGATCTGGGCATGGGGAACCAAGTTTACTTTTATAGATAGGGGGTTCAGGAAGATGGAGTGTATTTAGATTGTTTGGGGGCAGGGATGGCCTCGTACTGTGTGTGGACAGCACTCAGCAAGATGGGACTCTGATCTCAGTGGGGACCTCTAGATGCCAGGGCCGCCCAGAGGATTCAGGGGGCCTGGGGCAAAGCGAGGGAGTGGACATGTACTCACCGGGCGGCGCTCTGAGTCTTCGATGGCGGGTCCTTCACTGGCTCCGGGTCTTCCATGGCACTGAAGGACCCCCCACCACTGAAGTCCTGGAGTGAGGTGAAGGACCTCCCGCCGCTGAAAACCCGGAGTGCCACCAGGTAAGTAAAAATTAAAAAGGCGTCTCTAGGCAGGAAAGGGAGCACAGAAGTCAAGGAGAAGGAGCCAGCAGCACTAAGGAGGTTAACCCCACAGAGGAGAGCAGTTTCCATTCTGTGTCCAGATTGAAACTGAACAAATATATTGACTGGGATTTGACCCAGGGCCGAAAGTCTTGTGCCCTTAGCAAAGCAGTGCTCCCTAACTTCCAGGGTGAAATCTGACAAAAGGATTCAGCGAGGGACCAAAGATGGTTATTACTACTGTACTGTATAAATGCTTTCCTGAGTAATCCATTCATTCTCTATTTTAGATGGGTGCTGTATGAGGAACCCAACTATCGTGGCCGTATGTATGTTGTGGAGAGGGGAGAGTACAACAGCTTTAACGTGTGGCAAGCTGACAGTGCAAATATCCAGTCCCTCAGAAGAGTCGTCAACTACTTTTAACTGAATTATTCTTGTCCAAACAATGTCCCGGTGCAAACTAGAGTTTAATTTTCCTCTCTGCTCACTCAAAGTGTGGAATAAATTCTTAAGAGCTGCTGTTGGCTGCAGGTATTTTTCCCCCATTACACGAGACAAAGTATGTTTTGCTTGATTAGATGGCCTGACTGTACTTTGATTCACATCGTCCCGAAAGGTCAGGTGCCTCTTTTCCCATAGGAGTAAACTGCATTTGATATCAGCTACAGTGTTTCTGGCCAGTTTTTAAAGGGATAATTTTATTCTCCTTTTCACTCCCCCTGTGGTATATATTGGTTTATTATATTGGCTGTTCAGGCTCATTTGTCTGATGGTTACTGACAGGAACTGGCAAAATTCCTATAAAATGCTGAACCATTGCTTCCTCACTGCAAGTCTTTGCATTAGTCCACTGGAAAGTCTGCTGACCCAAGCACTTTAGCTGTCTCTTCAAAGGGACTCTGGAAAGGATGGCAGGCCCAGAGTGCATCTGGATGTGATGCAAGAGGGCACTTACAAAGGGCTTCTACGCTCAGCAGTGCATCTCTGTTCTGCCCTTGTGGAGTGGCCTGCAGTGGAGTGAAATATATAAGAATTCTGCAATTTTAAGAGCTCAGAGAAAAGCAGAAGTCTCTATTAATCGCACATTTATAATGGAGCACATGGATACACTTTGGAAGAATGGCAATCTGCATTGCAACTGCACACAGGCTTGAGTCAATACAGGGCCACAGACATGTTGCTGATGAGTGGTGTTTTTTCTTAAACAAATCTGGTTACATCCACTGGGTTTTGTTTTTGAAAAAGAATCGGACGGACCTTGGAATGCCAAGAATGAGTTTTTTAAGGTGGAATTTTACGAGCTGCTCACTGCGCCAGTGTTCCCATTAATTGCCTTTATTTTTGTGGCTTATTTTCCAAACATATATATTTTAAATGTACTTTGTAACTTTTTTGGTCACCCTTTCAAGTCAAGATTATTTGCTTAGTGTTGCCCTGTACAAACAACAAAATTAGAGCATTTTATTGGAATGATGCTGTAATGAACGGGCCTGTAGTTGTATGAATATGTATGTATGACATATTATGAAGCCATCAGTAGTGATGCCATAGTTAAGATTGCACTGAGATTTACAGTAAAAACAGGATTAAAATCCCTTTGTTCCACACGTTGGTGATTGAACTTTTAGTGTCCAGTTTTGGCATAGTAGGACATGGGACAGTTTGGTTTTCTATGACATTTGTTTACAGCGGTATTTACTAACTTTTACAGAAGCACTTAATTATGTTCCCTTTTTTAAATGTTGCCCTTTTCCCTCAAATTTCTTCAGGGTCTTCTATTTGAATCACCGCTGTCTCACTCCGGAATATTCTTTCTCACACACTCACACCAAAACACACACCTACAACGTGTCTCTGAGATATGCCACTTTTTAAACTTTAAAACTAGCTAAAAAGGGCCCGATTCTCAACTGATTTAAATCAGCACAGCTTAATTGAGTTTGATGGTACTCTCCTGGTCTACACCAGCTGAGGATTTGGCCCATGAATAGTATAATTCAGAATAACACAATTAACATATTAGTTTTCACCAAGACAAGCTAACACAACTGCTCATATCCATCAGCTACTTTCATTTTCAGATGTTGGGAGCTTGTCTCTCCAACTCCCCTGCAGCTGTTGTTGTTTGAATTGCAGTAGTGCTAAGAGGTTGCAAACAAGACTGGGAGCCAGCTTGGTAAACCCTGTACAACCCCATATAAAAGATGGTCTTTGTCCTGAACAGTTTAAAATCTACACAGGACAGGAAGAGAAACAGCAGCACAGAGAGATGAGGTGGTTTGCCCAAAGTCACGCAGCAGGTCAGTGGCAGAGCTGGTAATCAAACCTCGGTTTCCTGATTCCCACTCCACTAGTGCACACTGCACATGGCCCTGCATCCAGTTGACTCTGGATCAAGCCTCTGGTAGGGCTGGTCATCAAGAATATGGAGGTGGGCTCTGGGAGAGAGCAACAAGCACTAGCCTCAACACCAACCATAAACAGAATGCCCCAATGTGCACTCCTGCAGATTTCCTTTCTGTCATTTCAAACAACACCCACCACATTTAGAACAATCATTAACACAAATCATCTGCTCACATAAAGCTTCCTAAAAATTACAGGCTGTGTATCTCACACCACACACACGTACTTTATGGAAGCCACACTAACCCTATGTGAATCACTGCCACATATAGGGCTTTGTTTTCAGAGCTGCAGATGACCTGTAGGTTCCATTGACTCCAGCTGGAGTTGTGGGTACTCGCACTTCTGAAAACAAGGCCCCCTGGGTAATAAACATGGTCAGTGTTAAAGCTCCCCCTTGGGATGGAGGTATGTGGGCTGTGGGTATGGGAAGGCAGGTAGATAAGATTGAGGAGAAGAAATGAGTGGATTGTAGGTGGAGTGAAGAATGACATGTGTTTATTTCCCTGTTTTTGTAGGATTTGTGTTGATGGTATGTGCAATCCAGCAATCTTAGCTCTAGGTTAACAAAGATTTTTCTGTATGGGAGTACATATAAAATATGCTCTGCTAGTTAGAATCAGAGTGTCTCAGCTATGCCATAGGCCTTATATTGCTATAGCTAATGTCGCCTTTCCTTTAGCTCCAGTGGGAGGGGCCTGTGCTTTTAACACTGGAAGATCTGAGATGAAGTCCCACTCTTGCCAAGAAGATCTTGGTGGCCTTGCTGTGTAGCATAATGACAACCATGAAGTCCCTGGTGGTTGTGGATTTGTGTGTTTGCCAGCTCAACTGTACATGCAGGACATAATTGAATAACAGGACCAACAAAATGTTCAGAAACTTGCTAAAATGTTGTTTATTTTCTAAACTGTGGCATAAAGAATATAGCTGCTGAGGTGGTAGAAAGCTTTGGTTAGCATTTGTCTGGAGTCTTATGCATAACTCATTCTTGGTTTAGCAACTCCTGAATAACGTAGCCCTCCTAAACGCATGCTGATTAAAGTCTGCATATTCCCCCATAAAGTCAGGTATTCTACCTTGGCAAAATTCTGCAGCCCTTACTCAGGTAAAACTCCCTTTAAAGTCAGAGCCTGAGAGATGCTCAACACTCGCAGCTCTCATTGAAATTACTGGGCTTCATCCTTGCTCAGGCTGACTTCAATGATCCCTGACTTCAGTGGAAGTTGAGGCTACTTGACATTTTGCAGGATCAGGCCCAGTGGAAGTTGCCAATTCCAGCATCTGTCATGAGTAGGCTTAATGAGTTTTGCCTAGTAAGGATTCAGGGACTGATTCTGATCTCAGTTACATGAAGTAAATCAGGAATAACTCCATTGAAGTCAGTGGAGTTACATCAGAGTAAAACTGATATGAGAGGACAATCTGACCCTGAGTATATACTCTAAGGGATGTGTCCCTATGTGTCCCTATTGACACTCTCAGTGTTCTGGCTAAACCCTGAAAACAATGGAGCTATGTTGATTTATACCAGCTGAGAAACTTAGCCCATTATATATAGCTAGATAACGTGCGTGTCTGCCTATTACAGTGATATAGAGATAGATAACATATGCTGTGAACTTAATAATAGTTTGGATTGTGTTTGTCTCATAGGCAAGCTGGGCCATCCTGTCTTGTCTTGGGGTCAGCTCTGTGTTCATATGTTCTGGAATGTCGTCATCTAGTCAAGATATCAAATTATCTTTATGGTAATGCCAGAATAGCCCTCTATTGTAATGGGCATTTCCTGTGTTATTCAGAAGGTCACACTAGATACCGTAATTAAAATGGTCTGTTCTGGCCCTAAAATCTATGAATCTTTATGAACTGCAAGGTTTTTTGTTTCAGAACGGAAAACAGAGAAATGATTCATTTACTGAGTGGGATGCAGAAATGCACAATTCATGCCTTGGCTTCTGTGTATTTCGTTTTCTTTTAATTAAATATGGCTTACAGAGGTTTTAGGAGTCCTTTCAGGAGTGGGATTGCTGTTGTTTCATCGGGGCTCTAATCAGCTCCTGAACTCAACACACTCTTATTAAATGTTAATATTCAGTAATATGCATTGTGCTCTATTGCAACCACCTCTAATTCGTTAGTAAATCAAAATTTGGTCCTGAAGAAAGATAGACATGATTTCAATTGAATTGTGACCTTGAGTTGTTTTTAAGGCAGGATTGTCATTTATTTGAATCAAATTCAATATCAGGGCACAGTACAAGAGGATAAAGAAGCAAAAGCGTTAAAATCAACCCAAACTGCACACTCAGGTGCTCTAGGGGTGGTGTGTAATACGTGGAATTTCACCAACCTGCATGCATGTATAACTGTTCCACCTACGCTGACACTAAAACCATGAGCCTCTATTCCTTGAACTGAAGGACCAAGTCCTGAAGCAAAAAGAATGAGGAGTACTTGTGGCACCTTAGAGACTAACAAATTTATTTGGGCATAAGCTTTCGTGGGCTAAAACCCACTTCATCGGATGCATGCAGTGGAAAATACAGTCGGAAGATATATATACACAGAGAACATGAAAAAAAAATGGGTGTTGTCATACCAACTCTAATGAGACTAATCAGTTAAGGTACTCCTCATTCTTTTTGCTGATGCAGACTAACGCAGCTACCACTCTGAAACAAGTCCTGAAGCACACTCAAAACCTCTTACATAGACTAGCCACTAAAGGGAGACAGACCTACATTTTCCTAGCATGTGTTCTATATGCTCACTCACCTCACCCCCACAGTATTATGTATTATTTTGTGGTAGCACCCTAGGACTAGGATCTTATTGAGCTAGACCAGGGGTGGGCAAACTTTTTGGCCTGAGGGCCGCATTGGGTTTTGGAAATTGTATGGAGGGACGGTTAGGGGAGGGGGTCGTGGCCTGGCTCCCAACTCCTATCTGCCCCCCCGGGACTCCTGCCCCATCCACCCCCCCCGTTCCCTGATGGCCCCCCCAGGACCCCTGTCCCACCCACACACACCCCTCCCTGTCCCCTGACCGCTCCTGGACCCCTGCCGCCCCATCCAACCCCTCCTCTCATTCCTGACGGCCCCCCCAGGACCCCTGCCCCATCCAACCACCCCTCCTTCCTGACTGCTCCCCCGGGACCCCTGCCCCCATTCAACCCCCTGTTCCCGCCCCGACCCCTATCCACACCCCTGCCCCTTGACCACCATCCCAAACTCCCTTACCCTCTATCCAACCCCCCTGCTCCCTGCCCCCTTACTGCGCTGCCTGGAGCACCAGTGGCTGGCAGCACTACAGCTGCACCACCAGGCTAAAGCCGGGCCACGCCGCCGCTGCCACCACCACGCAGCACAGAGCACCGGGTCAGGCCGGGCTCTGCAGCTGCGCTACCGCAGGAGCTCACAGCCCCGCCGCCCAGAGCCTTGCGCTGGTGGTGGGGAGAGCTGAGGCTGCGGGGGAGGGGGAACAGCAGGGGAGGGGCTGGGGGCTAGTCTCCTGGGCCAGGAGCTCGGGGGCCGGGCAGGACGGTCCCGTGGGCTGGATGTGGCCCACGGGCCATAGTTTGCCCACCTCTGAGCTAGACACTGTACACACACAGAACAAAAAGACTGGTTAATCAATTATAGAGTGTAATTGCTTCCAACAGGTTGTCTATAACCATCTATAACACACTACAGGCAGTTTGTGCCATCCCCCTGTAGTGTGAACACCCTTCAATCAGTTTAGCGTAAGTGAATTTGTAGTTGATATAAGCTGAACTGATTTAGGACTGTCCACACGAAGGGGGATTGCACCAGTTTAACTCAATTGGTTTAAAGTTAAATTGTTGCACACACTGTGTGTAGACCAGCCCTAAAACCCTATTGAAAATGATATTTGTGTGTCTTTTAAAGAGTCTGTGGTTGAGATACTAAGTATTCCAGTTTTGCCTTCCCCAGCATAAATGTAACTCAATGAGCCTGATTCTCTGCAGTAAACAGTTACTACACTAGAATAAAAGCACATGACATGCACTTTGATTTAGAGTAAATTGCAACACAAGGTGCAGGCTTGTGGAGAGCCAAGCCCTGTCGTTTTACAGAAAGTAGAGAGTTTAGTTTAGAACAGACACTCATGGCTGTTTTTTACTCATTGTAGAAGATAGAACCCGCACTACCTCTGGAGACCTGATTCTCCTCTCATTTACCTTGGTTTAACACCAGGTTAGCTCTACTGACTTCCCTGGAGTTACTCCTGATGGACCCCGATCTAATGGAATTGGGCTCAAAGTCTATGATGTGGTAACAGAGCAGTGGGACCCTTTCATTACAAACCCCAAAGTTAGGCAAGACAAAGCCCCAAACTAAGGTTTATGAACGTTTTGGGAGAACTTGAGCCAGGCTTTGCTCTAACCACCCTGTAAGCAACGGGGAGGGATTCCTGATTCTGACTGACAGACATGTAACCTTCTGTGTTTCAGCTAAACTTCCCTTTGCACTTTTTGCTTTGTTTGAGCCTGAAACACAAAGGAAAACTCGGCAGATGCTAACTGAGCCCGTCCTCTTCCTCTCTGCCTAAAATAATATAGTTCCCTCACTCTGTGTGAAGTAAGGTCCAGCCTACGCTATGAAATCATGTCCCATGCTGAGCCCAGTTTCACCAGGGAAGCTTGTGATATGGTAGAGAGACATTTCAGTCTTGCAGGGCAGACAGGAGTGAACCCCATTTGTGAATCCTGCTATAGCCTTGAGGAACACAGTGAAGACATGGTCCGGCCTGTCTTCACTGCAAAGCGGAACTGTTAAACTATGTAAACACAAAGGCTGCTCAATCATGTAGCTGGGAACCAAAACTGCTGAGACTTGCAGCGCTCTATGTGGTCAACAGCGTTTTTTTGCTGGTAATGCAAGAAGGAAGCAATAGCACGTGAGTCATCTGAACCTGTAATAATAATAATAATAGGACTCCAAGTGTTTTGTTTTATGTGTATCCTGCTGTGACCATAGTATTAATTTTGGAAAAAGAACGCCAATCTCCCTCTTCAATGTGGGGGATACTCATTATCCACTCACATACACATAAAGGGCAAACACAGCTTTGATTTTTGGAGCTCATAACCCCATTTTGCTTGTGAATATAGGAGTTAATAATCTGTGCTTCAAAGTTTTCTGCCCTAAATGTATTAATGAGTATGGCACTGGCTTTGTTGAAGGTTGTTTTCCAACAGGCAACTCCCCAGACAATCAGCGATCCCCATCATAGTGCAGATGTCGAACTCCTTGATGCTGAAAAAGCTTTTGCACCGAGTGGCCCTTCTTTTTAGCTGTATTCAGACAATATGGGTTTGGAGACAAAAAATCCTGGTAGGAATCCAAAAAACTCTGTAACAACACACACCCCCATCCCCCAGGCAAGGGATTAGTCTAATGTTGTTAAAGAGTTTTTTGGCTGGAATGAGATATCAGACAGAGCTCCCCTTTGTTCCAGTTCTTGTTTTATTTATTTTTTCAAATGTAGTGTTGAACCTTTAGTGCAGGCTCTCTGTCAAAATGAAGGGAGATTAGGGAAGGGGTTAGGGGAGTTAGGTTACAAGATAGTCCAAGGTTCTGCTTATTCCTTCCACAAGCTGATCACACTTTTTCTACCATTTCCAGATCTAATCAACAGATAATAAGTGGGACCTTCATCTGGACAGAATAAAAAATATTACAGCAAATCAGCAATTTTCCCTTGGGTCAAAATCCTCCCTTTAAGAGAAGATGCACAAAGCTTTAGTCTAACAGGGGATTGATGAATGGTGTCTCTTTGGGATTTCTGTTGATCTTTTTAAACTTAATTTATATGCCATCCAGTTATTGCTGAAATTAAGACTTCTATCCTGGCCTGGGAGTTTTCATTGGATAAAAATGGATATTGACCCTTGAGCATGGCTTTAATATTTTCAGCACCTTCTCGCTAGGTACTGATATCTGTCACCATCGTTTATGAGCACCCTGAGAGTATTAATAGCTCTATCCTCACACACCCCTGCAAGGAAAGGGAAGCATGATCCCCATTTTACAGATGGGGAGCTCAGGCACAGAGAGATTAAATGACTTCCCCAGAGTCACCCAGGAAGTCTGTGGCAGAGCTTGGGACTGAATCCCAATCTCATGATGCCCAATCATGGGCTTTAACCCCAAGACTAGCCTTTCTCACTCTTGCTTTTTCTGTTCTATCTAAAGGCGTCGTCTGTGTTTTCATAATTTTAAAAAATGAATAATTATAGAGCAGAATGGAAAATGTCAGACTGTTTGGCATGGCTCCCAAAGGAGGGCTAAGGTTTGGCTCTTTCTAGCATCCAGTTCTGTTTCTGGACTTGCAAACTCAGCTTTTACCGGTGTGGGTAGCTTGCTACAGAGGCAGTGATTTGAGATCCTCTGTACTCTCTGCTCCTCCTACATTTGCCATCATCTGCTTTGCTCACTCGAATATCTAGGTGGCCATTGGTACCTTGCAATTTAGACCAAATCCTTCTCTCTGTTCCAGAGGTGCAACCCTACTAGGGTGACCAGATGTCCTGATTTTATAGGGACAGTCCCAATTTTGGGGTCTTTTTTTATATAGGCTCCTATTACCCCCCACCCCGTCCCGATTTTTCACATTTGCTGTCTGGTCACCCTAAACCCTACTGAAGTCAACAGGATTTCACTGGTGTAACTAGAGCTGACGTTTGCCCTAGCTTTGCATGGAAACAAGGAAATAGATGCCTGAAACTGTCTCATGAGCTCTAGGGCTTAATTCTGTGCTGCTTTCAGTCTCCATTGGGTGCAGCAATCGTGGGGAAACTGGTTGCGATTGTCCAATGCTGAAAGCACAGAATGTGGAATTTGGCCCCCGGTGTAGTTTAGATTAGCTTCAGGGCTGTAATCCACAAGGGGCAGCCATAGGTCAAGCTTAAGAAATTCTGATATAAAAACTGGTTCATAACCACACAGGGCCAGCTCCTCAACTGGTGTGAGCCAGGATAGCTCGACTGACTTAAATAGGGCTACACTGCTTTCCCCCAGCTGGGGATCTGGTCCATACAGTGTGCACAATCCTGATTGGTCTCTGTATCTTCAACCCCCATTTATGGTCTCCAATTGGTACCTATTTAATAAGCACCCCAGCCTAATAATAATTATTGTTCTCATTATTTCAGTGGTTTAGTTGTGAAATTTACGTTGGAGAGAGAACCACAAAAAGGTCTCAAAGGTAAATAGCATCTCATAGGGCCTGATTCTCCTCACACTTACACCATTTTTACACCATAGTACATCCATGCTCATTCTCCACTGCTTTGCACCTTGCGTAGTCATTTTCACCCGTGCAAAGTGAGTACAACATGCTGCCAATCTGATGTAAATGGCTGCACAAGCTGCATAACCCTGGTGACTCAGACCCAATTGCTTGAGTGGAGTTTCTTCTCTCACTCACAGGCCTGTAAATCATCAGGCTCAGCCCCTTACCACTTAGCAAATGATAATATAAACCACAGACACATATACAGAGGAGAAGGAAAATATATTCCCTAAGGGTCAGATCCTCAGCGAGCGTAGACTGGCATCGCTCCAAATCCATGTGATGCAGCACAGGCCTGAAATGTTCTGCTTTTCCAGTGACTGGGCAAAGCTAAACTGGGAGCCAAGGGGTTAATAGTACAACTGCAAATCTCCTTTTTATTTATCTGTGTCACTGTAAGTAATGCATATTTTGAGCACTTGCATCCAAAAGGAATAGATCTGTGAGATGAAATGGATCACTTACACCGCAGAACAGGAAGAGCCTGCAGCTGTTGTCCAAGTGTGTGGAGTGGTTATTTTCCAGGTCCTAGTGCCTTCCACAGCATTTCTGAGATGCTGATGAGCTTGATCGTGCCGATTACTAATCACATAGGTTCTCAGAGGGATTTTTTTTAACACTTTGTTTTTATTAAACTATCAGTCCCACAAAACCTCAAAAATACGACTTTGGCTGAGCCACATGCCAGGAGATAAATTCAGGCAAATGCATCCTGAAGTAAGCTGCTGTTTGCTGCTCACTTGGCAGTAGGTCGTATGATGCTAAACATTGGGCTTGACTTTCCTGCCACACTTGCTTTGTACTGGTGTAAGTTTTGTGATGTCAGCAGAGACGTTCCTGATTTACACCCATCTGAGTGAGGGGAAAATCAAGCCCATTGGGTGTAAACTAATTAGCAATCAGGTGTAAGTGGGTATAACTGGCAAAGCAGTGTGATTTTCACTGATTTGGCATTGAGTGATTGTGCAAAACTTAGCTGACAAAGGGCCTGTAGGGCATGTTGCCAATGCTTGAGATTTTATCATGCGTGTCACAATATTTGTTTGGCTTTTAAAATGCTCTAGCTCCTGGAGTCCTGTGATTATGTGGAAATCTCAGCTTTCATTTTTAAAAAGACCATATGTTTTTAGCCTTCATTGTTGCAAAGAAAAGCTTGAAAATGTGATCTGAGTGCACACTTAAGGCTGAGAAACCAATAAAAAGAGCTCCAAATTTATTATTATTATTATTATTTAAATCTCATGATTTTTAAGCCCATCTCATAATTTTGGGGAGGCCTCATTGAATGCTTGGGATTGGCAATACTGTGTAGATGGGTAGTTGGGAAAGAAACTAACACAAAAGTGTAAGATAAAATAGGCCTCCAACCAGCTTTAACTTAGACTTTATCACGCTCTAGAACTCTTGGGGGTCAAACTCTGACCGTGGCGCAACAATTCCCATTGACTTCCATGGGAGCTGCAGGGACTTACAATGGGGGATGAATTTTGTCTAGGGAAAATACCAAATTGGTGCAATTCCAATCCTTTTATGCATCTTCTCTCATGTGTCAAACTGGCGTAAATCGCATGACTTTGCCATTTACACCAATTTTCTAGTCAACTTGCACATGGGGTGATTTTACACCACAATTCACAAAATGGCTGAATTTAGGGTTAGGTGGTGTTCATTCTACCACTAGATCATCAATTTTTAGCAGAATGTTCCCTTGCAATCACTGGGGGAGTTCGGCTGAGATGCAGCAAAGGTATAAATCAAGAAGTTGTTCAATCACCCTTTTTTTTTACTATTTTTTTCTTCCCCATAAAAAGATAAGGAAGATAAAAGGAGAGCGAATTTGACAAAAGTAAACAAACAAGAAAGGAACAACGCTGCCTATTATGCCAGTGTAACGCCATTGACTTCAGTCAAGGTCCAGGACGCCTCATGATTTATAGCAGGGAAAGTGCAATCAGATTAGGCTGCAGGAGAATTATCTTGGTTTTCCCTCTGATGTTTGGACATTTGGGTGTGGGAATCCTGTCATGTGATCATTGGGGAGCAATATGTCAGATTCTGCCCTGTTGCTGCTGCTGCTCCATCCTTGGCCATCCTCTGTGGGCTGATACAGTCAACGCAATGCTCCCTGACCGTCATCATTCAGACCATGTCATCTTGGTGTCTGCTCTGTGATCCTGTATACACAACACTCCCTAAGGCCCACCCTGCACTGGACTCAGTTCAAGTCCACCTAGAGTATGTCAGCGCATCATTTTAGTGGGCAGCTGGAAAACCTCTGGATGAAGAAACAGATGCTTATGGATTGGCTGAATTACACGTCCTCACACGAGAGGGAGGAGCTGGGTTGCTTTTTTAAAAAATAAGATGATGAAAGCCTTTGAAAATTGGGGGAGGAAGAGAGAGGATTTACAGACAAAGGGGGATGTAGTGTATACACAATAACTGAGAGGAGAATGTCTATCTGTCGTTCTGTTATCTGTGAACTGTGCCTTTAAATATAGAGGGACTTCCCTGCTAAAGCAAAGGTAGCTGTGAGGTATCTGCCATTTTGTGTTCCATTCAGATGCAGAATGTTAGTCCCTATGTTCTTTCTCCCACTTACATTAAGATATTGAATTCAATGGGGTTTTGCTTGAGAATGGCATGATGGAACATCTAATGGATATGTGGCATATTCTAGACACACTCCGCTCAGTAGAACATATGGCCAAGCCATTGAGACATGTAAGAAGGCTTTGTGACTCTGGTGGTAAGAGATAGACGGAGATTGCTGATTGAGGGAGTCACATTCACCTAGGTTATGTGCCAGCTACTAGAGAACGGCTCCGGGTGGCAGAAGGTCTACTGGGGGAAGGTTACAGCTGTGTAAGGTGGTTGCAACCTCCCCTACATGAGGATGAGATGGAAAGCACAGCCAGCCAGCGAAGACCCAAATATGCGGTGCAACAGTAGGAAAAGATTAATGATAAGCTCAGTGACATCTCAGCCATCTCAACCAGTGGGGCTCCTACAGAAGCCCCAACACAAAGCTGTCCCTAGCAGAAACTGGGAAGGGATGGATGTGGAAATGCTGCTTTCCCTCCATTGGAGGTCCTTCCATTCAGTGATACAGCAATCAGGCTAGTGCAAGAAAGTACAATTTATACACCCTGTGCATCAGCAAAGGGTGATTTTTGCCCCATAATCTACTGTCAAATTACACAAGCAGACAAACTGCATAATGCTGAATACTCACATAACACTCATTTTAAAACATTCAGCCATACTGGTAGTTATGGCAACAAGGACTTCACTGAAACGCTAGTCTGTGTTCCCATGGCTCCCGGACAGTGTCAGCCAGAGCAGGCCTGTTCCCCCCTCTGATTTCCTCCCCACCCCCAGCTAGAGAGGGCAGACGTACCCACCTCACAAACCAAAAAAGACCCATCTCCCAACTGACCACTCAGACCAGGTACAAAAGGGAAACCAATTGCCGCACAAGCACCCACTCCACAGTCAGAGTGTGCAGGTCACACTGCTGCTGTTGTGACGAACACTTGGCAGTAAGGGAGCCACATCTGGTCAGGATGGGGTGGGACACTGGGTAGTCCAAGTATTTTACCCTCCCCATGTTGCGTGGACCAGCTAAGGAAGGACACTTTAGGGAGGGATTTTGTTAAAATTTTCAGTAAAATGTTGGCTGTGCATCACTGGATTCCCTAAGCAAATGGGCAACTTGAGTTTCCCTTAAACTAGGAGCAGTTGACCTTTGTGATGCTAAGGGTCAGGTTGCTGGTTTGTTAAGAGCCGGGGGGGGAGTGTCTAACCAGCATATAAAATCATATGTACCTCTTGTAACAAAATAAATGAGCCAATTATTTCTATATGGACTCAACCCAGCCTACTGCATTGGAGCAGCTCTCGTTTTGATTCTAGTCTGACTGTTCAGGCTTATGCTCATCTCTTTTGTTATCTGTATCTCCTTGCCAAGGACCCGTCTGTGGCATTTAGCCCTGAGTAGAAGGATGGTGGGGAATTATACTGAACAAGGCAGAAATCTGGTAGAAATACAGCCCTCCCTCCCGCTCCATGTCATGCAGAGCAGTGGACAAGCTTTGGCATCTTTTGGGATGGTGCAGCCTGCTCCCACTTAGCACACCCATCCCAGCTCCTCTCTGCCCCTTCCAACTTCTTTGGAACATTTCGTCCTCCCTTTTGGAAAGCTGTGCTGGGGGCAGGAACAATCCAGCCTTAAGGATCCGATCCAAGGTTCACTGAAGTCAGTGGGAGTCTTTCCATTGTCATCAATGTGTTTTGGAACAGCTCCTTGTCTGACTTTCCCAGCAATGAAAATTGATAGGAGGTCAGTAATGATCAGTCACAAGGAGAAGGTAATGGTGGGTTACATTTAGGGCTCTGGGGGCTGCTCATTGTGCATCCCCTACCTAAGAGGTAAGGTCTCTTGGCGGACACATTACTTACTAAGTAAGGGGAAAAAGTAATGGGGCAGCTTTCAGAGTTCACCATTTCCATATTTTGAATGCATTAGTTAAAATACTGTATAGACTGGCATTTGCAATGAGAATAGCCAACTTGGGTTTTATATATTTATTTTAAAAATGTGTTTTATTACCTATTTCAAAGCCATGAGGCCCATTTCTTCTGTGACACAGATGTAAATTAGGAGTGACTCAACCGAAATCAAAGGAGTTGCAATGCTGCAAAACCACTGTGAGGTCAGAATCAGGCCTATAGTGTTAACCTTATGTCATATTTTGAAACATTTCTTTTGGCTTGTACTTAGAGTTGGCCCTTAAGGAGTCCATCATAAGAGATATATGGTCTGGGCAAGAGGCCAGTTTACTGTCTGGAAGGAAAGCGAGGACTCCTATCAAAGTAGAACAGGGTTGAATGAGGGTTTTTTTCCAGGAAATTTTGTAAAGTTTTGTAATTTTGAGTTATTTTGTAACATTCCAGAAATACAATAATATTGCAGGGAAGTCTGCTGCCTGGCTTAGCAGAGAATAGGATGGAAGAAGCTGATTGCAATAACCCTTCCTGGAACAGCTGTGATCCCAACTGGCTATATGTCAGGAAAAATAAATTTGCAAGTTTCTTGGAAATTATAGTTGGTTTGTTAGCAGAGAGAGAAGACTACTATACAGCAGAAGGTCCTAAACTATTGGGGCAGCTCTATCCATTCAACATACTAAGGCTCTGAACCCATAGATCTTGATGGTAATATTCCCATTGGTTTCAGTGAGCTTTGGGCCAGATCCTAAAAGACCTCATTTGTAGCAGCCAGTAAACCCACTGTCTCGTGTTCAGGTCAGCTCTCATCTGCCTGGGAATCTGTGCTTCTCCAGACTCCGCTCTTACGGTTACTAGACTGGAGTTTGGAGCAGATCAAGCAGCAAGAGCTAGTGCTCACGTGGCTAAGTAGATTCACAGATTCCAAAGTCAGAAGAGAGCACTGTGATCATTTAATCTGCCTTCCTGTATAACACAGGCTGTAGAACTTCCCAAAAAATAATTCTTAGAGTTGATCTTTTAGAAAAACATCCAACTTGATTTAAAAATGGTTATGATGGAGAATCCACTACGATCCATGGTAAATTGTCCCAATGGTTAATTATCTTCACAGTTAAAAATTTACAACTTAAGTTATTTTCGGTCTGAATTTGTTTAGTTTCAACTTCCAGATATTGGATCGTGTTAGACCTTTGTCTGCTTGACTGAAGAACCCCTTATTAAATATTTGTTCTCCGTGTAGGTTCTTATAGACTGTAATCAAGTCACTCCTTAACTTTCTTTTTGTTCAGCTAAAGAGATAGACACAAGGAGCTCAATATCTATGGCATGTTTTCTAATCATTCTAGTGGCTCTTCTCTGAACCCTCTCCAATTTATCAACATCCTTCTTGAAATGTGGGCTCCATAACTAGACACAGTATTGCAGCAGTGGTCATACCAATGCCAAACACAGAGGTAAAATACCTCCCTACCCCTACTTGAGATTCCCCTGTTTATGCACCCCAGAATTGCATTAGTTCCTTTAGCCACAGTGTCTCACCAGCAGCTCATATTCAGCTGAATATTCACCACAGACCCCACATTTTTTTCAGCGTCTGCTTCCCAGGATAGAATCCCCCGTCATGTAAGTATTACCTACATTCTTTGTTCCTAGATACATACATTTACAGTTAGCCATATTAAAACACATATTGTTTGCTTGTGCCCAGTTTACCAAGTGATCCAGACTGTGCTGAATCAGTGACCTGTCCTCTTCGTTATTTACCACTCCCTCAATTTTTGTGTCATCTGCAAACTTTATCGGTGATGACGTTGATGTTTTCTTTCAGGTCATGGATAAAAGTGTTAACCCGTGTAGGGCCAGAAACAGATCCCTGCAGGACTCCACTGGAAACAACCTGCTCGATGATGATTCCTGATTTACAGTTCCATTTTGAGACCTATCAGTTAGCTAGCTTTAAATCCCTTTAGTGTGTGCCATGTGTAGGAGTGGAGTGCTGGAGTTTAGCAGATAGCTTAAATCGTTAAAGTAGGGAGAGGGAACCTAGAATACCAGTGATAAAAACTACCACTAGTTGGGAACTACTGCTTTAGAGCTCATCAAATAAAGTGAAGGGCCTTTGTGAATACTGATAGGAAATCCTAGTCTTTGAAATTGTCTCCAACAGGGTTTACCCTGCTAGACTGTGCATGGAAGTTGCAAAACCATTCTGCTCAAGCCAGGCTCGTGAGGAAGCTGGGGCATGCCTACCTGCAAAGAATCTGGACAGAGTGACTGTACAGAAGCCTAAGAATTGTCGTACTTGATCAGACCTGTGGTCCATCTAGTCCAGTGTCCTGTCTCTGATCAGATGCTTCAGAGGTAAATACAGGAAACCCTGTACCAGGCAAATATGGGATATTCTGCCCAGCAGAGGGAGAATCTCCTCCTAACCCCTCTAAGGGCTTGTCTTCACGACCGGGGTAAGTTACACTACTCCAGCTACATGAATAATGTAACTGGAGTCAACGTAGCTTAGGTCGACTTACCCCGGTGTCTTCACTGAGCTGTGTCGATGGGAGACACTCTGTGGTCGACTTAGCTTAGTCTTCTCGGGGAGCTGGAGTACCGGGGTCAACCGGAGGGTGCTCTGCCATTGATTTAGTGGGTCTTCACTAGACCCACTAAATTGATCCCTGCTGCATCGATTGCAGCAGCGTCCATCTCACAGTAGTGAAGACAAGCTCTAATAGTTAGAGACTGATTTGTGCCCCAAAACATGCGGTTTTATATTCTTTCTAGTATTTTTTTTGGTATCTTGTAAAATAACTATAGATATTCCTGTTATCCATATACATATCTCCCTCTTTGAATCTTGCTAAGTTCTTGACCTCAACAACATCCTGTGGCAATGACTTCCACTGATTATGCATTGTCTAAAAAGTATTCCCTTTTATCATTTTTAATTTGCTGATTTTCATTGAATGTCTCCTTATTTTTGTGTTATGGGAGAGGGAGATTAGAAGTTCCTGATCTACATTCCCTACGCCATTGCATAATAATGTGAACATATTAGTTGAGGTGAGTCCAGACTCCTGACCTACAAATATTTTCAGAGCCCATAGGGGCTTGAAAGAAGATCAGTTTCTGTCAGAGTTTTAATGTGGTTGGAGGCCCAAAAGAGATATTGTTACTATTCCTTTCCCTAGTTTTTAGTGAATTTAATGCTGGCAAAAGGATCTGAATTGATGGTGCAGGAAATTAAGGAACTGGCATTTATTTAGCAGATACAGAGCTGGGTTTTCCTTATTGCCCAACCAATATGCCTCTTCTCCTATCTATAAGAACCATCTCTGAGGCCTGGTCCATGAGAAATTTCACCAGTTTCACCAATGCAAATTCCTAATGCAGTTAAACCAGTTTACTCTTTGCTAACATACTACATTAAGCAAAACCAATTTAAGCAAGGTTTAAGCCAATTTTAACAAGATAGAAACTGGTTTAAGTGCATCTACATTAGGGGTTTGAAACAGCGTAACTAGAGTTATTTTAAATTAATGTAATTACAATGGTGCAACTTTTCTAGCCTAGTCCAGGCCTAACTGCTGAGGGGCTATGTCATTGGAGACTCCACCTAACACACCTCAGAAGGTAACAATTTTCATTCACTAGCGTGATGTGGCTGCTCTCAAGAGAGTGACCAAAGTGTGGAAAGTGTTGTATGCTACTACCAATCTCCTGGGTCCCTGACAGCTGTTCTAGGAGAGATTTCATAGAATATCAGGGTTGGAGGGGACCTCAGGAGGTCATCTAGTCCTACCCCCTGCTCAAAGCAGGACCAATCCCCAGACAGATTTTTACGCCAGTTCCTTAAATGGCCCCCTCAAGGATTGAACTCACAACCCTAGGTTTAGCTGGCCAATGCTCAAACCACTGAGATTTGCTTGCCTTGTGAAATCTTTTGGGTTGGGAAAGAAGAGAGGTAATATTTAATTGTTAGCAGTTCTGACATTGATTAGGCTCGATAGCTTGAATTAGGAAGCAGAGTGATAGGATGCAGTAGAAAGATGTTTTTAGCTGGTAGCCAGACAAGCCTCTCTGCTGGAATGTGCGGAGAGAGAGCTGGATTGCTGAGGGGGTTAATCCTCTAGGGAAGTTAATTTGTATTGCTAGACACTTTATTCTTTTGTTTTTAGTTGGGTGAGAGGAGCCTTGAGTGCTGACTACTTTAGAGCATTGTTGGCTTTGCTTCTTTAATGCAACAAAAGAGCCTTTGTTGTCTGTGGTCATGCCATCTGCTTACACCAGGTTTGGATTTGGCTCATATAAATAAGGGGAGGGGGGAATAATCTCTTCCCCTCTCTCCCGCTCAGAATAAAAGTGAATAACGTCAACAAAAAGTAGCAGTTTGTCCAACATTATTCAAATCCTGTACAGAGTACAGCAAAGGAGGTAAAATGCTATTCTTCTGAGTCTACCTCAGGGCTGCTCCAAATGAAGCTTGCGGTTGGGGCTGGAAGCCTAGCTTGTGTGTTAGAAGCAAGCTCAGGCAAGCAAGATCACGCTTTCACACAAGTCAGAAGAAAATGCACTACCAGAGGCCTCCCCACCCCTACAATCCTGTTGTGTCTGGAGGGAGGAGGAGCCCAGCCAATTACAATGTCCCCCTAGAATCCTGCTGTCTCTAGTTAGGAGCGGGGGAGTGAGCCCGTCACAGGCCCTTGAGAGAAATTTGGGGCCTGCCCCACCCCTTCCCATTTCACCTTCATTCCACCCCAGTTACAGATGTCCAGGGGGGCACCCTGAACTTGGGTACAACTGTCCCCCCCTTTCCCCACTTTTCTGTCAGCTGTTGCTAGCTGTCAGGGGGGAAAACATTTCATAAAATGAAAGTTTAGAAATAAATGATTGAAAAGAGTTTTAATATTTCTCAACCCATCACCCCAGGAGTGCTCTGCATCGCTCTATAGGTAAATAGTTAGTTAACAGATCAGGTGCTAGTAGATAGTGCTCAGGAATACATAGAATTGTCACTGGGTTTTGTAAGACCAAAAAAATTTCTTGTGGCCTACAAATGGCTTCTTATAGCAGTTCTTGACAGTCACTCTTAGCACGCCTAAACATATTCTACTGAAATAATAAGTATTAATAAGAATTGTATTCAGGTAATTAGATTACCAGAAAAAAAAAAACATTAAGTAACCCATGTCTAAAGGCTGTAGGCATATTTGATCTGCACAACCCGCCAACCTTAAGCATATTCTCACCAGCAACCACACACCACACCATAGTAACTCTAACTCAGGAACCAATCCATGCAACAAACCTCGATGCCAACTCTGCCCACATATCTACACCAACGACACCATCACAGGACCTAACCAGATCAGCCATAACATCATCGGTTCATTCACCTGCACGTCCTCCAATGTAATATATGTCATCATGTGCCAGCAATGCCCCTCTGCTATGTACATTGGCCAAACTGGACAGTCCTTACGTAAAAGGATAAATGGACACAAGTCAGATATTAGGAACGGCAATATACAAAAACCTGTAGGAGAACACTTCAATCTCCCTGGACACACAATAGCAGATTTAAAGGTAGCCATCCTGCAGCAAAAAAACTTCAGGACCAGAGTTCAAAGAGAAACTGCTGAGCTTCAGTTCATTTGCAAATTTGACACCATCAGCTCAGGATTAAACAAACACTGTGAATGGCTAGCCAACTACAAAAGCAGTTTCTCCTCCCTTGGTGTTCACACCTCAACTGCTAGAAGAGGGCCTCATCCTCCCTGATTGAACTAACCTTGTTATCTCTAGACTGATTCTTGCCTGCATATTTATACCTGCCTCTGGAAATTTCCACTACATGCATCCGACAAAGTGGATATTCCCCCACGAAAGCTTATGCTCCAAATACGTTTGTTAGTCTATAAAGTGCCAGCGACTCTTGTCGCTTTTTACAGATCCAGACTAATACGGCTACCCCTCTGATACTCTTACCAGCTTGGCTCCTGAGCCTGCAGTGAGTTCTTTGCTTAAAGATCCCTGCTGACTTCAATGGGGCTCTGAGCAAGAGGGAGGGAATCTGCCTACATAGCGCTCATTGCAGGATCAGGGCCTTAAATAGCAAAACTAAACAGATATTTTTCCTGCTCCTTCCTTGCAGTGTGGTATACAAACAAAACACAATGAAATATAATAAATCCTAAAATTCAGGCAGATAAAAGCAATAGAAAAAGATGAAAGGGGCTGGGGGAAGGTAATAAAAATAGGGCAAAATGTTCAAAAGCTTGGACAATTTTGAACATTTTATCCATCACGACTAATAATGATCACAAGGGAATACCACCTTTGAAATAGAGCCTTGAAATGTCTCTTCAAAATAGGAAGTGACAGAACAATTTCTACACCCAAAGGCTCACCAGAAGCCAAAACATGGCCACCTGAGATATAACAGAGGGATCCCCTATGGCCCAGTCTAAGCAGGAGATTTATACTTGTGTAATGAAAATGTGGGTATATGCCTGGCACTTAAATTTATCCTTGCGTCCACACTGCAGCAGTATAGTAAAGTAATGTTTGTGCATCTTCCCCATAACGTGGGGTACCTTCTGCAACTATACCTAGCCCAAAAGATTACCAGGCCTAAATTTTCAAATGTAACTAGTGATTTGGGGTGTCTTGAATTTTGGATTCTCAAATTGAGACATGATAAAGAGGCCTGATTTTTCAGAGGGCAAGTGATCAACACTCCTCAAGTTGGGCATCCAGAATCACTGGTCATTTAAAAAAAATCGGGTTCCAGTTTTGGTCCTGGCGAATGTGTTGAAATGTGTGTCATCAGAGAATGGCCTTTACAGGTAAGCCATTAGGCTTGATTCTGCCTTCACATCAGGCTTACATTGTCGTAACTTAACATTAACTTCAGTGAGTTGCTCCAGATTTACATTGGTGTAAAAGAGAGAAGAAGAAGAAGTTAACCATATGCTCTTCTTTGTGGGTGTGATATATTAGGTCTGTCTTCTGTCAGCCATAATGCGCTGCACTGAATATGATTCCTTCTGAAGTATGTTTAATTTGTGCATTTCTTTACACTGGAATAATTTATATAGATAGCAACCCTTTGGGGCAGGGAACTTATCTTCTTATGTATCTGTAAAATGGCTAGTGTATTTTTGTCACTAAATACAATAACAATAATAAGGTGGGTTGTCCCCTGACAGTATCTTGCAGATCTTGCCTAGCGCTAGAAGGATGGTTTTGTGGCTAAAAAAGACTGGGAACCAGGAGAAATGCATTCTGTTCCCACCTCTGCCACAGACTTCTTGAGTGAACTTGGGCAGTCATTTGTCCTCTGCATCTCAGTTGCCCATTTGTTACATAAAAACCTGGGTTCTGTTCCTGATTGAGCCACGGACCTGCTGTGTGATTTGTTGGATCAAATCACTTCTCCTTTCTGTATCTCTATTTCTCCTCCTCTCCTTTGTATATTTAGGCCATGTCTACACTTAAAAGCTTACAGTGGCACAGCTGTACCGATGCTGCTGTAAGATTGCTTGTATAGCCATGTTATGCTGGTTAAAACCAGCTCAACGAGCAGCGGTAGCTATGTTGGCAGGAGAGTGTCTCCCGCTGATATAAGAACATAAGAACTGCCATACTGGGTCAGACCAAAGGTCCATTTAGCCCAATATCCTGTCTTCCGACAGTGAACAGTGCCAGGTGCTTCAGAAGGAATGAACAGAACAGGTAATCATCAATCATAAGCGCTAGTGTAGACGTGGCCTAAGACTATAGCTCTTTGGTGCCGGGACGGTCTCTTTCTACATATTTATACAGTGCCCAACACAAGGGGCCCTGATCTTAGTTGAGGCCTTTGGGCCCAGTAAAAAAAGAATGCTTCCTTATGTCACAGGGGTGTTGTGAGACAATTAGTGCATGTAAAAACCCTTCCGATTCCTAGGATGGAAAGTGTTAGAGAAGTAAAAAAAACAAAAAAAAAGTCCTGTGATGAAGCCAACTTCCTCTAGGACCTAGCGGAAGCCGGAGGGGTGGTGGTTTGGTCCCCTGCGCAGCTGATTGACAGACAAGCTGAGCTCTGAACCAGCACGTTAATGAGAACCAGGGAGAAGGCGCTGGAAGGAGATGAAGCGAGAATGGGTCGGGGATGCCTGTAGGGACCTCGGCATGAAGTTCAGATGAAGCGCTTCAGACAGGCGCAGCTGAAGGGGGGCCAGGACCCGGACAAAAGGCAGCGTGCGCTGAACATGAAACCTCTTTCCCTGCATTGCAGCAGCTGGGGCTAAGCCCGGGCTAGAGATCATCCCCACGAGCATCTCCCCAGCAGGACCCACGCTTGGGAAAGTTTAGGCTTTAGGGGCTTGCTAGGCTGGGGCCCCCTCCCCCAAGGTTTTTCCCTTGCCCCTCCTCAGGCAGGGCGATGGATCTGCCTGGAGGTGAGTTTTAGTCGGTGACTTTGGCTTGTTTTCTCGGTGTCCCCCCCCCCCCCCCCCCCGGACTTTCCCTGCCCCGCTCCCAGCGTGCGGGGAGAAAGTTCCTTGTTTCAAAGGATAAATCTCGCTGCTGCTGCAGGAACGTGTCTCTGCCCCCTGCAGACGAGCCCGGGGACGCTCTGTTTTCTGGGCTTCTCCAACAAGTGGGCGCCTCTGCCCCACGGACGCTGGGAAACAGGCTCGTCCTCGCCCACCCTGGCGGGTTGCAATGAGGTAAGGAACGAGGATCGGGGGTTCCCCTGGGGAAGGTGACGAGGAGCACAGACATGGGGTGTGGGGGTGTGTGTGGCCGGTATGGGGCTGGGGTGGAAGCACGGAAAAGCGGAAGGCGGGTGGCCTGGGGTGACATGGGGGCAGTACAGCTATGGGGGGTGTCTCCTTTCCTGGGGAGTGTCAAAGGAAACAGCATGGGGGGGGGGTCGTATGTGGGGGAGTCGGGCTGCACTGTTTGGGGAGGGGGTGTGTCCTTGGGGGCATTAGGAGCCAAATAGCCCAATGGGGGGCAACTGGGGGTTGGGCAGTGGGGGGCACCTATGTGAGGGGGCAGCAGACAAAGGGGGAGTGCGAGTGTTAAGGAAGCAGCACAGACGTGGGGGGAGGGCGCAGGGGGAAGCAGCACAGACGTGGGGGAGGGGGACGCTGCTGTCCTGGGAGGGTGTCTGTTCGGGAAGGGAGGGGAGGCTGGCAGGAGAAAAGCGGCACTGGCGTGGTGGGGAACAGTCAGATTGGGGCTCCTCTCTTGGGGGGGGAGGAAGGCAGGAGGGGAGCAGCACAGCCATGGGGGGGGGCGAGAGGGGCTTCTCCTGGGGGGGGGGAAGGGCAGGAGGGGAGCAGCACAGCCATGGGGGGGGCGAGAGGGGCTTCTCCTGGGGGGGGGAAGGGCAGAAGGAGAGCAGCACAGCCATGGGGGGGGGGGCTAAGAAGGGACTTCTCCGGGTGGGGGGAAGGGCAGGAGGGGATCAGCACAGCCATGGGGGGAGAGGGCTGAAAGGGGACTTCTCATGGGGGGGGGGGGGGGCAGAAGGAGAGCAGCACAGCCAGAGGGGTGGGAGGGGATGAACACAGAGACGGGCATGGGCAGGGGGGGTCTCCTCTCTGATGGTAGGAGCCATTCGGGGTTTATTATCCTGTTTGATTTTACACAGAGGTTGAGATTTTTTTGGGGGGTGGGGAAGGTGAGGAGATAACCCAGGGAAAGAGGGGAGAGCCCTTGCCTGGTTTCCCATCTCCCCTGGGTGGGAGGGGCAGGCAGAAACCTGTGTGCTTGTACCTCAGAGGAGGGGCACCACAGAGAGCAAACCTGCCCTGGCCCGTGCCCCTGGGATGGGAGAGGAGGTGGTGTGGGCATTCTCACTGCTTTCTTTGGCATACGACCTCTTTTCTAATGTGTCTATTCAGGACTTGGCACAAAGGTGATGAATAAGTGCTAAAGGCAGAATTAGGGGTGTGAGAGAGCGGTGCTTAGAAAGGACAGGTTTTGTGGGGCCAGGGCGAGGGTCACTGGGCTGACATGTCCAGTCAGTTCAGTTTGATAATACTGCATTGGCATGACAAGCTACACATGTTTTGCAAACTGTAGAAAAGACTGACCTCTGTCAGGACTGGGCTTTATGCTGCTTTAAGGTGTTAATCCCCTGTGTCTAGTCAGACCTGGCTTTAAACCTTTCAAGGATACATGAGAATCCTCTGGGATGGTCAGGACACCAGATTATTGGCAGTACAGCCAGCCAGAGGGATCAGTGGGAGCTACCAGTGCTCTTCACTGCAGAAAATCAAGCCCTTTCTTATAACCAGAATAAAGTGTATGTGGCAAGGTGGCAACGTAGATTCAGCCCAGTGCCCTATAGCAGTGAGAATTGCTGCATTTCCCATGTTTACTCATACAGGGACAGGGATTGGTTAGTTTAATATGTCCTGGCCAGGAGAGGAGAAAAGGGTAACTATCCATGCTAAGGATCAGTTAGTGTTGTGTGTCCTGTTCTGTGACCTTGTGCATTTTTGCAGGGGACTAGGGTAGCCTGTTGGTTTCTCAGGGCCATAGTGATGGCTGAAGTTGGTCTCTGGGAGCCCGCTGCAGGCTCATACTACTTTCCTAGAGTGATGTGGAGCAAGTGAGTCAACTCCTGTCTGGGTCCTCTGCCTTTGCTGGGGCCTGTGCTGCGGCCAGCAGGATGGGGAGCAGTGGCTCGGCACTGAAGGTCTGTACTGATCACCGAGGAGGCATCAACTGGCTCAGTCTGAGCCCAGACGGGCAGCACCTGCTGACGGGCAGTGAAGATGGCACTGCACGTCTCTGGAGCACAGCAGATAGCCAGTGCCATGGCCACTTCCAAGGTACAGTATGTGTCCCTTTTCTCCAGGCTCTGAGTCCAAGTACAGTTTATTCTAAGGTATGGTACAAACCTGACACAGTATGTTCTATCCTCTCCAGTCTCTGGAGCAGGTTGAGTTGCCAAATATCATGCTTAAGAATCAGTAAGAGTAATATTAACTAGAAGCTCTTTCACCCCAAAGCAAGTTTCAAACGTTACCGCACAGAGGAATCCCTTTGCCTCTGGAGTAGAACACAGCAATTTAACTTCTGCTTCCTTACTGGAGTCCTCAGCTTCTCACCCAAGTGTAGTTGTGGGTTGGTTTGTTTTTTAATTTTCACTTTTATTCAGAACTTCTTGACCTTACAGTTGAGAAACAGACCTCAGTGAACAATGGGATTTTCTTCAGTAGAACAAAACATCCCCATGTGTCTAATGCAAACTTTTAGGCTTTTTCTTCTGAAATTGTTTTTACCTGTTTGAGATTTACATCTTCCTACACAATCCCTAGACTAACCTCAAAATGATTAAAGAATGCAGAAACCCTACAGGAGGGGATTGTGAATTGAAATCTTGAATTTCCAATGGTAAAGCTGCCCTTGAGATAACTTCCTTCATACTCCTTTAGGATTATAATTATTTTTTTAATTCACTCAATAACTGTTGGGTATATTTACAACCAGGTCTACTTACTGCTAGGGTTTGGGGCTCTACCCACACATAATCTCCCTTAAGTATGTTGGTTAGTTTCAATTCTACATGAAATAGTTTATCATATTTAATGGAAAAAAATCATTTGGTGTTGTGAAAGTCACCATACTGACAGCCCTCTACCAACAGAACAAACACCACTGCAAGCTTCCCCCACAACATAACCAAGATGCCTCAACCCTAACCCATCAGTGAAGCCTTGTCTACAATGAGGTTTTTGTGAATTATTCACTGTTTCGCTAGTACATGATGATCAGAGCACTATTTACTCCTGGGGGAATTCTGCGACAAAACATTAAAAATTCTGCGCAAAATATTTCAAAATTCTGCATATCTTATTAGTCAAAACAACACAATATAATCCAGTTTCAATTATTTTGTTAATTTATTTCAAAATACCTGTCAGCAAGTATATCTGCAACACTATAGACAACAAAAAAGATTCAGGAAATGTTTTTGACAAATAGATTCCTTAATAGGCATATTAATACAGAACTTTGAGTAATAATTCATTTAAACTACAGTAAAGAAACGTATTTCTAGAGCCCTGCTTGGATACAAAAATGTGTATCTGCATCTGATCTGTGATCCGCAAAAGTTGTCTGCGGATATCCACCGATATCAGCGGATTTGCATGGCTCTACTTGCTGTGGGTGGGCTGAGGCTCTGAGGCATCCTCCTGCTGGAGCCGGGTCATGGAGAGCCACGCGGGCAGCTGTGGGGAGCCATCATGGACCCTCCACCTGCCCTTGGCCGGACAGGGAGCTTGGGGGGTGGGGACATGGCTGGGGGCTGCTCTCAGTCCCTCCCCTGCACTGCAGGCAGGTGGAGAGTCTGCTGTGGCTCCCCACAGCTCCCCGGCTGGGCTCCAGCTGGCCTGGCAGAGGGAAGGGCGGGTGGGACCTTGGTGGGGGAAGAAGAGGGGCAGGGGAGAGGGGGAGGGGTCCGCCCCTGTGAAGAGTGGATGGGCAAGGCCCCTCCTGGCTCCCTATTCCGGCGCCACTGGTCACTGCTGCATGGTGACCTGTGGAGCTGCTCGGGCCCCCCACCCAGGGCAGGTGGAGGTCTGTGACTCCACGCCAGCTCCCCACAGCTGCCCACTCAGCTCTCCCTGACCCGGCTCTGGCCAGGGGGCAGAGTAGGGCCTCGGAGCCGCAGTCTAGCCATGATCAAAGCCACACAGGCAGCTGTGACGATTCGCGGACCACCCACCTGCCCCGGGCAGGGACACGGGCTGGGGGCTGCTCGGGTCCCCCACACCACAAGCAACGAGAGGGTCTACCGCGGTTCCCCACAGCTGCCCACGGGGCTCTTATCATGGACGGACTGCGGCTCCGAGCACCCTCCCACCCCTGGCCGGAGCTGGGTCGGGGAGAGCCGTGCTGGTAGCTGTGGGGTGTCTGGGTCACTCCAGCTGCCCTGGGCAGAGGATCTGGGTGTCAGGGAAACGGGCCGGGGGCTGCTTGGGTCCCCCACCCATGGCAGGTGGAGGGTCCGCCACAGCTGCCAGCACGGCTCTCCCTGACCCACCTCCGGCCAGTGGGGGACGGGCTCTCGGAGCCGCAGCCTGAACATGATAAGAGCCAGCTGTTGGGAGTCATGGTGGACCCTCCACCTGCCCTGGGTGGGGGAGCCTGAGCAGCCCCCAGTCCGTGTCCCTCCACCCCAGGTGCCCTGCCCAGGGCAGGTGGAGAGTGCGCACCACAGTTCCTCACAGCTGCCGGCCTGGCTCTTGCCATCAGAGCCCTGCGCAGATACTAAATTTGTTTCTGCATCTGAGTGGCTATCTGCAAAAATAGTCCACGGATATAAAGTGGATACCCGCAGATTTGCAGGGCTCTATTTATTTCCCGCACCTCTCAGAAACAGTGCAAAGGTTTGGAGGAGTCGGGGTAACAGAGAAGCTGAAGGAGAGGGAAGTAATTTCTGGAAAGCAGCCTGGGAGTGAACCTGGAGGGTTGGTGGGTGTGGGTGGGAGAAGTGTGGAACAGTTGTTTTTTGGGAGGGGTTGTTAGGGAATTGGGGAGCCTCCCCCATGCAGTCCCTGGCTAACCCCTAGCCTCTCCCATTCAGTCAGGCACATCTGCCTCTGTCCCCATGTGTTCCTGCACCCCCACTCAGCCACCCCTTCTCTGCCATCCCCATGTGGCCCTGCACTCCCACTCCCATTCAGCCCGTGACTCAATGCTATCACCCACTAGCTCCTGTGCGCCTGCCCCAGTCTGTCCCCCCCACTAGCCCTTGTGAACCTCAGTCTATGTAAACACCCCCCCCCCCCAGAAGCCACGTGTCCTGCTCTGTCCATCCCTCACATATCCTGTGCCTCCTCACCTGTCCCCACAGGCAGGGCGCTGTGAGGAAAGCAGCCTCTTCTGCCCATGATCCAGCTGTCTTCTTTTTGCACCACAGTAGCCCCTGGTGGGTGAAAGGTGTAATTGCAGGCCCCCCCTGCAGAATCTATTTTCTGAGGGGAGGGGGTGGGACATGAATTTTGCATGTGTACAGTGATGCAGAATTCCTCCAGCAGTAACTATTGTAGATAGTGGTGAAATAATTCAGCCACCAGGTTGTCTAGATCAGTGGTTTTCAAACTTTTTTTCTGGTGACCCAGTGCCTTGCATTCTGCGACCCAGTACTGGGTCGTGACCCAAAGTTTGAAAACCACTGGTCTAGATCTGCTCAGAGCAGAATTATGTAGCATGGTGATAAAGATGCTGGTGGATGTCTACACTAACACTCCCACATTTGCTAACACTGGTGGAAGGTTTTCACAAAACCTCAGCATAGGTACAAGGGTTCATAGTATAGATCAGATGGCCTGATTCTTGACCAGTGTGTTGTGTCTGCTTATAAGGGGGCCAAATTTTGCTGTGAGGTTTTTTGTTTTTTTGGGTGCACATTACAGTCCCTGGGTAATTGGACTGCGGCCATCAAGCTTGCTTTTCATTGGCTGTTGATAACAACTGTTGGTCATGTGACCTAGGTTGGAATTGAGCCAGCAGCTAGAAGAGTGCTGTATCACATTACTAATCTCCAGAGCCATCTTTTATTTACTTAAAATGCATCTCAGTTTACCTTTACTAGTGATACCATCTGGAAGGTCTCTTACTTTCTGGAAGTCAGCCACTATTCATTTTATTGCAAAGAATTTATGCTCTAGTTGACAAGATGTGTAATATGCTGTCAGATTAACAATAAACAAAATCTTGTGCACGGCATGGTCTACAGTTAGTCTGACAGTATATTGCGTGTGTCCCTCTTCTAGATAAGTCTTTGACTAAGAGCCTAGATTAGCTATAGCAGTTGTTGGATTCCAGAAAGTAGGATGTCCAGGTGCTACTGCTGTTAATGGGAATCAGTTTTGCTCTATTTTTGAAAGACTTGAGAGGATTGCAATAAGACTCAGCAAAAATGGATTAAAAATTTAAGAATGATAAATGTAGCAGGACAAGTCAGAGAGGAACCCTTCATTAATCAAAGAATTCTATATCATTCTAGCACCTCAGGACTCTGGACTGCAGTAACATCTAATTGACCATCTTTAGTCACTTGTTTTAAGTCACATGTTTTTAATGCTGACAGTTAACTTTGTCTGATTGCCTCCTGATCCTTACCTCTACCCTTTCCCATTTCCCTCTTCTGCATAACTCTCCCTACTCTACCGCTCCCTTCCCCCCCCCCCTCCCCTTGGGGGGAAGGATAGCTCAGTGGTTTGAGCATTGGTCTGCTAAACCCAGGGTTGTGAGTTCAATCCCTGAGGGGGCCACTTAGGGATATGGGGCAAAATCAGTACTTGGTCCTGCTAGTGAAAGCAGGGGGCTGGACTCAATGACCTTTCAAGGTCCCTTCCAGTTCTAGGAGACAGGATATTTCCATTAATTTCTTCTTTCTTCATATCTTTGTTCCTTCCTCTTTCCCTCCAACCTCTTCTGCTTGTCATGTTCTACCTCTTTCCCCCTCCCCCAAGGGAGGCCAAAAACCTCAAACAAACCCCAAGCAACCTGGAATAAATAATATTCATCACTTATATTATAACAGCACCTAGAGGCCCCTCCTGAGATTGGGGTTCCATTGTGCTGGGCACTGTACAGCCGCATAGTAAGAGACGTTACCTCAAGAGTAAGCAATCTAAACAGATAAAACGAAGCGGGGCTGGGAGGTGGGGGAAAGTATTATATCCCTAGTTTAAAGATGGGGAACCAAGGCCCAGAGAGATGTTGTGACAAGGCCAAATTGGAAGGCTATGGCAGAGCTGGTGGGAATTGAATCTTGAACTCATGAGTCCCAGTAAAATACACTCAATGGTACAATCAAATAACAGCTCAACCTAAATGTTGTAACCCTTGTCCTCCTTGCCTCTATTCCCACACTTTTGTTTGAGTGTAAACTCTTTAGGGCAGGGACCGTGTCTATTTTTAATCTGACTATAAAGCCTAGTACGCTCTGATCACTGTATAAATAGTGATGACAGTGCCTTTATTCTTTCTCTCTACTTTATTTGCTTAAAGAACTACTATTGCCATTAAAAGCGTATGTAATATTTCTATTTGTTATTAGATATAATGGGGGGGTGAAATACTGCTGATTTACTTTTCATCACTCATGTTCTTTTAGTTGCTTGCATTTCACTCATATTGATTGGACTATTAAATTAGATTGGTAACTGAACTTTCCAATTAGTCTTTTGTATTTCAGGATTTCCTGCACTAGCCCAGTGCTGCTGTTTGTCTAAAAAAACCAGAGGGTAATGTTGAAATACACTTTTTTCACCAAATTAAAAAAGAGCAGAGAAAAGACACGTATTTATAGAGTGAACCAAATTCCTTACTCCTTTGAACTCAATTGATTTCAGTTGAGTTACACCAAGGATGAATTTGGCTCATTGTTTCCAACATAACCTTTAAAACAACAAGAAGCTCAGTGATGGACCTTAAGCTGGTTGAGAGTAATCCTTGAAATGATCCACCATACCTCTGTTCAGTGGTCCTGGAACAATTTTTATAGTGGGGGAATGCGGAAACCATGTATTTGGGTTGTTACTACTTCAAGCCCGGGGGTGCGGTAGCACCCCTAGTTCCAGCACCTATGCCTCTGTTCATTTATTCCTTATACCCGTGAAGTTGTAAAACAAAGATGGAGTTCATGCTTTTAAAATTAAAAGTGCCGTGTTTTCCACGAGCTCTTGCTTGTGATGAACTCGGTTGTGGATTTTAAAACTAGAGCCTCAAAAGCATTAAGGTCTGGGGTTTTGGATCAGGCCAATTTCAAACTGTTTTTGTTTTGTTTTTGTTTTTGTTTTTTTAAATTAAACTAAAGAGAGCATGTCACAGCTTGCCAGATCTGTTCTGTTTGCAACATACTGAATATTTTTTATCTCCCTCATTGTTCCTAGGACATGAAAGCTACATCACTTTTTGCCACTTAGAAAATGAGGTTGCATTCACATGTAGTGCAGATCACACAATTAGAAAGTGGGACGTGATGACAGGCCAGTGTCTGGCCATTTACCGAGGGCACACATCAATTGTCAACAGGTTGGTAATACAGATTCTTCACTTAAGAGGATCATTCCATTGTGCTTCCGTAACTTGACACCAGATACATTGTATGCAGCTGTTGTAGACCTGTGGGTCTCAGGATGTTAGTGCAACAAGGCGGGTGAGGTAATACACCTCTACCCCAATATAACGTGACCCAATATAACACGAATTCGGATATAACGCGGTAAAGCAGTGCTCCGGGGGGGCGGGGCTGCACACTCCGGTGGATCAAAGCAAGTTTGATATAACACGGTTTCACCTATAATACGGTAAGATTTTTTGGCTCCCGAGGACAGCGTTATATTGAGGTAGAGGTGTATCTTTTGTGGGACCTGAGGACGAGCTCTGTGTAGCTCGAAAGCTTGTCTCTCTCTCCAACTGATGTTGGTCCAACAAAAATATTACACCTTACTCATACACCTTGTCTCTCTACCAATAAATTGTTTTTTTACCAGTAATCTCCATTACACAACTAAATGGGTTGTGTAAATCTTTGACTCTCTGCTACTCATGTTCTTTGCTGTAATGTTGAGTTATCCTAGCAACAGTGGTGACACAGCTATAGACTGGAGATGGGAGAACAGCAAAAGACTCACAGCATGGTGAATCTGCCACTGGGAATGGAATTCTAGAAGAAACTGCTCAGTTGAAAGCAGATGTCTGTGATAAATAGATTTTAAAAGCAGCGTGTCAGCCATTCTTGTTAGCAAAAAGGACATGGTCCTGTTTGAATGATTTATTCCTTATTGTTAAAACTAAGTTTAAAACGACACTGTGACTTCTTACTGAACTTGCATATTCCCTAGCTTGTTATCATGGGGTTTCTCCTGATTGCTAGAAAATATTTACTTATTTAGGAATAGAGCAATTGAAACATTTGTTTTGAAAGGAAAAAACAAATACACACATGTAACAGAATCCCTAAACAGATAGGAGGAGAGAACTCAAATACTGGGTCAGCCAGTTTTCATGACATCTTCAATTAAAGGAACACCAAAACATTGCCCATTTTAGATGGCTGCCTTTGCAGCCTGAAAGATGCCAAAGGGCCATGTCTAACTTACGGACAAGAAGGTGGTTAGAAGTATTCTCCCCGCCCTGCCCTGTCTCTAATTCGGATGTTTGGCTTCTTGATCTAAGTGGACCAGCTGCTTTTTCTCATTAAGGTGAAGGGGCTATGAACTGTTATGTAGAACTTCATGGGCTGCATGCTGCTCTTTGATCAGCTCTTCTGTCGTCCAGTGGATGGAGTGCTGGCCTGGGTGTCTGATCCTACGTCTGTCACTGACTCCCTTTGAGAGTTTAAGGAAGTCACTTAACCTCTCTCTGCTTCAGTTTTTCTGGCTGTGTCTACACTACAGCTTTTGTCAACACAATTTATGTTACTCAGGGGTGTGAATAAACCACCCCCCAGTGACCTAAATTACACCAACATAAGCGCTGGTGTGGACAGCACTATTTCGATGGCAGAGCTTCTCCTGCCAGTATAGGTAGCAGCCACTCGCCGGGGCTGAAGTAGTTAAGCTGTTGAGAGAGCTCTCCCCCGCCTGCTTAGAGCAGCTACATTAGAGAGCTTACAGCAGCGCAGCTGTAGTGCACGGCTCTCTAGTGTAGCCGTAGCCTCTATCTGTAAAATGATGATTATCCTCTTTTTGTGAGATCCTTGGCTAGGTGTTTATTTAAATGTTGTCTTTAACCTGCCTGTTTGTCAGACAGTTGCATGATAATTGGTTTTAGGAACCATTTGTGGTTCAAGTTCTTGGAAACTAAATGTCTGATTAGTGTAATTGCTGTTATTGTTGGCTATTTTCTTAGGCCAGCATTTGGACAACTAAATAGCCATAATGAAAAATGAGCTGCTAAATAACAAGTTTAAAAAAGCAACTGATAACTAATGAATAACACATGGTAGCGCTGCTGGTCAAGGTTATTTTTTAGAGGGTGCCCAAAATTAGTCTATTTTAGGTGCCTAAATAAGTTACATGACTTCAAAATGCTGAAGCAGGTTTTCTTTTTGGCTTGTTTTGGTTTTTTGGGGGGATGGAGGAGATGAAGAGGAAGGATAGCATGTGATTATGTATAATGCAGATGCAACAGGACTAAATTAAGGTTGCACAAGCAACCTTAATTCTGCCATTTCCTAACTTCTGAATGCTTATATTTGCAACTTTAACATTCTTTTTATGTAGTTTTTTTACATGTAATTCATATAGTTAATGAAAACATCAGCAATTAAATGAGGATAAAAATTGTAAAAGAATTAAACTCTCATTCTTCAGGGTATAAATAATCCCTAATTAGCTGGGATTCGGAAGAAACTTCTTTTATGGGCAAGTTATTCCATATGTAATTGTCCACTATGGGATTTTTTTGTATCTTCCTCTGAAACATCTGGTGTTAGCCACTGTTGAAGATGGGATAGCAGATTAGATGGACCTCTGATCTGGTTTGGCAAATCTTATGATCCTGGGAATCTTCCATTGTCAGTGTATCAGAAATCTAAATACTTCCTGCAGTGGGGAATTGGAGTTGCTTGCTAGCAACATGGTGTGCTAAACTGGAAGGGAAATGTTAAGAAGCAGAGAATCAAATACCAAGGCAAAAACCTTGATGAACCCTGAATAGAGTAGTCTTCTGCCTTGCAATGTGCCTGTTTTCATTTGTAACTGGGTAAGGCTCTGAAGGACTGTGCCATGTCCTTGCGTGTGGCAATGAGGCGCTCACACTGATATAGTTAATATATCTGATTGTTGAACAATTATTTGAGGGATGGTTGCTGCTAACGCTTCATTGCACTCTTGGTACAGTATCCTTTATGCAATCACTGGGGGCGAGTGGGGGTGGAGATCAAAGCACAAAGCAACAATGTGTATATAGTTGTTTATTTTTAACAGGATCCTGGTTGCCAAAGACTATCTATTTAGCTGCTCCTATGACAGGACAGCTCGGTGCTGGAGTGTGGACAAGGAGAAGCAAATCCAGGAATTCCGGGGCCATCGGAACTGTGTTCTGACTTTGGCTCACTACTCCCCCAGGGATGTTCTTGATGAGTCGGAGGAGGAGCAGGAGAAACTGAGCAGAGACTTCCTGGTGACAGGAAGCACAGACTGCACTGTTAAGGTCTGGTGGGTGTCGAGTGGGCGTTGCTATCAGACTCTGCTAGGGCACACTGGGGCTGTTTTATGCCTTATACTTGATGCTCCAAACAGGGAGTTATTTTCTGGCAGCACAGATTATACCATCCGAACATGGAATATTGTGACCGGCGAGCAGTTAAAAGTGTTCAAAGAGCATCAAGGATCAGTTATCTGTCTAGAGGTAAGAACCAGTATGTTTCATACTGCCACCTGGAGGTGATTATCCACATTATACCATTCTTGGCCAAGAACTGAATAGGCCAAGGGGACTGAGCCACCTTCTTATACTCAGAAGAGGTTTCTCTGAGACAGTGTACAGAAATTACATGCAGGAAACCTGCCCGGTTGTTGCCTCATCCATAGCTAAAAAGCTTCAGTACTGACAAGCTATAAAACAAAATGTTTCAGTAAGCACGACTAGGAAGCACAAGCTTTAGTTTCAGACCACAAAGTAGCCAGAAACTGGTGTAAGCAAATTAAAATGAACTGTAATGAAAAGTGTTGGGTAGTTTTAACTATAGGCAGCGCTACATGCATAGGCCCTGCCTTAGAATACCATACATCAGTGGTGTCAGACCTCTTCAATCTGAGGGCCAGACATAGTGTTTCAGAAAGATCGAGGGGCCACAGTGAGTAGTTTAGGGCTGATTTTTTCTGTCTTGTTCCCTTTGCATTTTTCAGGTGGTGAAAAGGGAGCAGAAACCACCTGCAAGTCTCTGCTGGAGATTCCCCTGGCATATGAGGGGTGGTGTCTGGTGGGAATACAGCTGGGATACCCAGGTTTTATACTTCATTTCCTGTGGCCCCAGGTGCAAAAGACATGTTGGGGGGAGTGAGGACAATGAAGTGGCAGGATTGGGCTGTGTTCTGGATTTCCTCAGTTGGCTTGTGGTCTCTTGAGTATCCCCGCCAGCTGGTGCAGCCTCCAGGCTGTTCTGGGAGTAGAATCAGGGAGCCGTGAGTGGTGGTTGGTTCTTAGGTTTTTTTCTCCCCTCCCCCCCCCGCCTCTTCAGGCCCCCTGCCCCCCATACACACTTTCTTGGGCTGTCCTTTGCTAGGTGCTCTCATTGGATTAGGCAGAGCCCGTCAAGCTTCCAACCTGCTCCCTCTGAGACTTCCATTGCCTGTTACCTAACCAGGTTGTGGAGCAGCTAGAGCTACTCACTCTTTCCTCTCCCTGCAATGCAACACACGACCAGCGCGGCGGCTGCATCACGGAAGGTACAGCAGCTGCTTGGAGACCGCTGGGGAGGGTGTAGGGATGCAGCTGATTCAGACCTATACATTTAAAAATGTCAGGGCATGGCTATGGGAACATTTTCAATTCATAACCAAATACATGCTTTCCTTACCACAACAGTTTGGACAACCTTCCCTAAATATGTACAGTACCTCTGAACCTGAGAATTTCCAAGATGTTCTACCAACTGTCCCCAGAGATTGCTTCATCTACTACTGATGTACAGCCTTGGGGGGTATTTGTCAAAATGACACTGCAAGAGGAGGTTGCTCTGGTGGGGGAGTGGCATATATGTGAAAGAAAGCATAGAGTCAAATAAAGTAAAAAGTAGGGGAGTCAAGCGATTAAAAAAACTGCATGATTAAACAATAATAGAATACCATTTATTTAAATATTTTTGGGTGTTTTCTACATTTTCAAATATATTGATTTAAATTATAACACAGTGTACAGTGCTCACTTTATATTTATATTTTTATATTTGATTACAAGTTTCTGCATTGGAGTGTTGCTCTTTTAAGACTTCTGAAAGCATGTTCCACACCTCGTCCCTCTCAGATTTGGAAGGCACTTCAGATTCTTAAACCTTGGATCGAGTGCTGTAGCTATCTTTAGAAATCTCACATTGGTACCTTATTTGTGTTTTGTCAAATCTGCAGAGAAAGTGTTCTTAAAATGAACAACATATGCTGGGTCATCATCCGAGACGGCGATAACATGAAATATATGGCAGAATGCAAGTAAAACAGAGCAGGTGACATACAGTTCTCCCCCAAGGAGTTCAGTCACTAATTTAATTAACGCGTTATTTTTTTAACAAGCATCATCAGCATGGAAGCATGTCCTCTGGAATAGAGGTCAAAGCATGAAAGGGCATACGAATGTTTAGTAACGTTAATTAGAATGTAAATACCTTGCAATGCCGGCTACAAAAGTGCCATGCAAATGCCTGTTCTCACTTTCTGGTGACATTGTAAATAAGAAGAGGGCAGCATTACCTCCTGTAAATGTAAACAAACTTGTTTGTCTGAGCGATTGGCTGAACAAGAAATAGGACTGAGTGGACTTGTAGGCTCTAAAGTTTTACACTGTTTTTTGTTTTTGAGTGCAGTTATGTAACAAATATCTACATTTGTAAGTTTCACTTTCATGACAAAGGGATTGCACTATAGTGCTTGCATTAGGTGAATTGAAAAATACTATTTCTTTTGTTTATAATTTTTATAGTGTAAATATTTGTAATTAAAATAATATACACTTTGATTTCAATTACAACACAGAATACAATGTATTTAAAAATGTAGAAAAACATCCAAAATATTTCATAAATTTCAATTGTATTCTATTGTTTAACCGTGTGATTAAAACTCCAATTAATTATAAGTAATTTTTTTAATCGTGATTAATTTTTTTAGTTAATCGCGTGAGTTAACTGTGATTAATCAACAGCCCAAGTAAAAATCTTAAACTGAACCTTAGGATATCTAGACCTCAACTGGAGTATTGTGTCCAGTTCTGGGCACTGCATTTCAAGAAAGATGTGGAGAAATTGGAGAAGGTCCAGAGAAGAGCAACAAGAATGATTAAAAGTCTTGAGAACATGACCTATGAAGGAAGGCTGAAAGAATTGGGTTTGTTTAGTTTGGAAAAGAGAAGACTGAGAGGGGACATGATAGCAGTTTTCAGGTATCTAAAAGGGTGTCATAAGGAGGAGGGAGAAAACTTGTTCAGCTTAGCCTCTAAGGGTAGAACAAGAAGCAATAGGCTTAAACTGCAGCAAGGGAGGTTTAGGTTGGACATTAGGAAAAAGTTCCTAACTGTCAGGGTGGTTAAACACTGGAATAAATTGCCTAGGGAGGTTGTGGAATCTCCATCTCTGGAGATATTTAAGAGTAGGTTAGATAAATGTCTATCAGGGATGGTCTAGACAGTATTTGGTCCTGCCATGAGGGCAGGGGACTGGACTCAATGACCTCTCAAGGTCCCTTCCAGTCCTTGAATCTATGGATAGAAAAATTCCATACTTGACTAAAAACAGTGTAGCAGTAGGAATATACTACTGAGCACCTGACCAGGATGGTATCCATGATTGTGAAATGCCAAGGGAGGTTAGAGAGGCTACAAAAGCAGAAAGTACAATAATAATGGGTGACTTCAACTTTCCTTCTATTGACTGGGTAAATGTCACCTCAGGACATGATGCAGATAAAATTTCTAGACACCATAAATGAGTGTTTCTTGGTGCAGTTAGTCCTGGAACCCACAAAGGGAGAGGCAATTCTTGATTTACACCTAAATGGAGCACAGGATCTGATCCGTATAGCTGAACTGCTCAGTAATAGTGACCCTAATGTAATTAAATTTAATATCCTTGGAGGGGTGATAATACAAAAAAACCTGCACAATAACATTTAATTTTAAAAAGGGAAACTACACAAAAATGAGTATGCTCCTTATATGGAAATTAAAAGGCATTGCCACAAGGGCTAAAAGCCTGCAGGCAGCATGCTGGACTACTTAAAAACACCCTAAGAGAGGCTCAGACTAAATTTATACCACAAATCAGAAAAGACAGTAAGAGGACCAAAAGAATGCCACCATGGTTAAGTAGCAGAGTAATGGAGGCCAGTGGAGGCAACAATTTGCAAGTCAAATCCTAGTAAGGATAATAGGAAGGAGCACAAACTTTGTTAGGTTAAGTGTAAAAGTATAAAAATGCAATCCAGAGAAGCAACTTACTCTAAAGATATAAAAACTAACAAGAATATTTTTAAGTATGCCGAACAGGCAGCCAGGCCACTGGATGACAAAGGTGTTAAAGGAGCACTCCTGGAAGACAAGGTCATTGCAGAGAATCTAAATGTAAACTTTGCATCAGTCTTCACTGCAGATGATGTGCAGGAGATACTCACATCAGAGCTATCCTTTTTGGGTGACAAATCTGAAGTACTATCCCATACTTATCTGTGAATAGAAGAAGTTTTAGAACAAATTGATAAATGTAACAAGTCACCAGGACCCAATGTTTATTCACCCAAGAGTTCTGAGGCAACTCAAATATAAGACTGCAGAACTACTAACATAGTACATAACCTATTGCTGAAATCAACTTCTGTACGAGATGACTGGAAGTTAGGTTAGGTAACACAGATTTTTTTTTTTTTTTTTTTTTAAGGGCTCCAGTGTCAGTCCTGACAATTGTAGGCTGGCGCACCTACCTTCAGTATCAGACAAATGGGTAGAAACTGTGCTAAAGAAAAGAATTATCAGACCCATAGATAAATACGATTTAGTGGGGAAGTGTCAACCTGGCTTTTATAAAGGGAAATCATGCCTCACCAATCTCCTAGAATTCTTTGAAGGGGTCAACAAGCATGTGAACAAGGGTGATCCAGTTGATATAGTGTACTTGGATTTTCAGAAAGTGTGTGACAAGGTTCTTCACCAAAGGCTCATAAGGAAACTAAGTCGTCGTGGGCCAACAGGGAAGGTCTTTTCATGGATCAGTAACTGGCTGAAAGATGATAAACTAAGGATAGGAATAAATGGTCAATTTTCACAATGGAGAGAAGTAAACAGTGGGGTTTCCCAAGGATCTGTACTGGGACCTGTGCTGTTCAGCATATTCCCTAATGATTGGGAAAAGGGGGTGAACAGTGAGGCGGCAAAGTTTGCAGATGATACAGAACTATTCAAGATAGTTAAGTCCAAAGCAGACTGTGAAGAGTTACAGGTGGATCTCAAAACTCGGTGACTGGGCAAGAAAATGGCAGATAAAATTCAATGTTGATAAGGACAAAGTATGCACAATGGAGAAAAAATAATTCCAACTATAGTAATATATAATATAAAATGATGGGTTAGCTTTTACCACTCGAGAAAGATCTTGGAGTCACTGTGGATAGTTCTCTGAAACCTTCAGTCAATGTGCAGCAGCGGTCAAAAGGGCTAACAGTAGGGTTGGAACTATTAGGAAAGGGATAGATAATATGATGGAAAATATCATAATACTACTATATAAATCCATGGTGAGCCCACACCTGCAATGCTGTGTCCAGTTCTGATTGCCCCATCTCAAAAAGGTTATAATAGAACTGGAAAAGGTTGAGAGAAGGGCCACAAAAATGGTCAAGGATATGGAATGGCTTTTGTCTGAGGAGAGACTAAAAAGATTAGGTTTGTTCAGCTTAGAAAATAGATAACTAAGGGGGTGGGGGTATGATAGAGGTCTATAAATGGTGTGGAGAAAGTGAATAGAGAAGTATTATTTACCCTTTTTCACAATATGCAAACCAAGGATGACGCAATGAAATTAATAGCCAGCACGTTTAATACAAACAAGAGGAAATGTTTTTTCACATAATGCACAATTAGCCGGTGGAACTCATGGCCATGGATGTTGTGATGGCCAAAAGTATAGCTGGGTTAGAAAAAGAACTAGACAAGTTCATTGCTGATAGGTCCATTAATGGCTATTAGCCAAGATGGTCAGGGATTCATCCCCATGCTTGAGGTGACCCTAAACTTCCGGCTGACAGAAGCCAGAACTGAAAGATGGGTGGATCAGTCCAAAATTGCCCTGTTGTGTACACTCTCCCTGAAGCTTTGGTGCTGGCTACTGTTGGAGATGGGATACTGGGCTAGATAGACCATTTGGTCTGACCAGTATGGCATCTCCTATGTTCTTATGAGGAACATAGGTTAGTAGAACAAAGTTATCTAGTTTGGGATTTAGCTTGGAAGCCAGAGGAAACATTCCTACTGTGGTGAAAAGTGCAACATGACCACAAACAGGCAGGAACTTAGCTTTGGGTCTCTTCCAAAATACGGCACCTTTAGTAGGACAAGTCCCTCTAAAGATGTATTGAATTTTAGTACTCGGGATGGAGGAGTGCCACCTACTCAATTGTCACTTGCACTCCATTTCCTGATGCAGTGTGATCACAAGAGGACGAATGACTTGTCCCGTTGTTCCAGTTGTTAACTGGATTTGAAATGTTCTTAAATCTTGTAATTTGCCTTAGTATTTATTTTATAACTAGTCAGGTGATGCACATATAAATCAGAGTAATGTACTTTTGTACAGTACCTGGGGGTACTAGAGAAGCGTAGTTTCAGCACCAATCCAAGAAATCAAGCTGCAGTGGAGGAGTTGGACTGTTTTTTCTGAGAATCCAGCCAGCATAAGAACTATGGTCTTATTGTCAGAAAACAACCTCTTGTCTGCAGATTTTTTTTTTTTGCTCATTAAAATGAATGTGGTTGGAACAGGATCTTGAAAGGCCAGCTCAGCTGAAAGCTCGCATAGTTGGACCTCAGGAACTGGTCCCATTAGTGATTCTGTATTTAGCAAGCTCGGTTTAAATGAGTTTCCCCCTGAAAAGTTGTGGGAATGCAGCCCAGTGATGTGGTGAGTAAGCAGATAATTGGGAATTTGGTAAGCGAAGAGACACAGGAGTGGTTGGGAATGTGCATGGATGCACTGACACCAATAATGTTTGTCCAGATCTGATTGGAGGGCTGAGAAGTGAACTTGTTTTCTTCTGGCAGAGATGTATCCGTGAGAGGAAAGTGCATGTCTATGAACCGTGGCATAAGTACCAGCCAGGCAGTTGTATTGCAGATATTTTTGGCCGTCATACAAAGAGAAGGGAAATCTTGAGAAGCAGCATATTCAGATTCACCAAACTGCTGAGCATTAAGCTATTACTGGCCACTTCAGTCTTGAGAGCTGCCTGGATGAGAACATTGTTATTCATGTAGTGTTTGTATTAAAATAGTGTTTTAGAGGCCCAAACCAAGAGCAGAGCCATCGGAAGATGACCTCGCCATAGCTAAAGCTGTAACAATTTTACCATTATGATCTGTTTCGCTCCTGCCCTAATTTTGCGTGCCGAACGGGTCTGCCTGAAATTTCTCATGCAATAGTATATCTCAAACGGTGTGGCCTGTATGCTCAAATTTGTTTTATTCTTCTGTTGTAGGTGAGAGATAGTGTTTCAGCTAGCACAGAGTGCAGAGGAGAAGTCTCTCTCAGCAATGGGACGAGTGAACAGGTCGGAGTTCTGGGCAGCTGTGCAGTGAAAGCCACTCCATATAATTCATTTGTAAATAAGGCTTTAAAACCAGGCAGCTGGTTGCCATCTCCTTTTTTTAGCTAATTAGCTTTCAAATGTTTAGACCCCTTTAAATGAGGCACTTTAGTGTCCACTTTTCTCATTGATATTGGAGCTGCAAATCTCAGCCTGTGCTCTCTAATCTATTAGAAGTCTCCATAGTTTGCCATGCTTTTCCCCAACAGGAGCTCTCTTGGGAAATTGGCCAAAGTGAACAAAGCTTCTCCAAAGTCAGCCAAGGAAAGTACAGGTCTGAGGATATCGCTGCTTCTCCAGGCAGTGGCAGATTAGAATTTGTAATTGTATCTTCTGATCACTTATAAATCAGGAGTTGACAGACCTGGGTATATTTAAAAAAGCTGTTGTGTAAAGTTTCTCATTTTTTCCCCTCCCCCACCTAAATTATGGAAAATTAATTTGCACTCTTATCAGCATAAGGCATCCGTATCTTTGTAATGAAACAAATATAAATTAAAAATTAGAATATTTGACATTTTGTAGTGAAGACCTAATTTAGGATTTTGCGTACTTGATAGTCTATATCATACAATGCATATCTCAAGCCTGAGACTGCAGTCATTTTTCCATTTCATTAGCCAAACGAATTTTTTAGGAGATTGCCTAAAGTATTTTATTCCATATTTTATATGCTGTAAACAAATATTACTCTGGAAAAACAAATGGGTGAGGCCTTACTAAACTAGAAAGTTCACTAGCGTGACCAGACAGCAAGTATGAAAAATCAGGACGGGGGTGGGAAGTAATAGGTACCTATATAAGAAAAAGCCCCAAATATCGAGACTGTCGCTATAAACTAGGGACATCTGGTCACCCTAAAGTTCACTCTCTTTGGTCTGTATGGTTTGTTTTTGTATGAAAATAGATTTTGCTTTAATAAAGGAACAGGATTGGATAAGTCAAGAGTTGGTAATGATATATGGAATCTTTCACATCTAGGATGAATGATCTTGTGATTAGGGTGCTAGCCTGAGACTTGAGACCCACGTTCAGTTCCCTGCTTCACCATAAACTTCCTGTATGATCTTGGGCAGATCATTTCATTTCTCTTCCCTAATTCCCCATCTATAAAATGGGGATATTATTAATTCCTTGCCTCACAGGACTATTGAGAGACACTCAGATAGTAAAGGGATGGACGCCACACAAGTACTATAGGTAGATCTAGGTTGTGATGGGATGTATCCCCAAGGTGAAGCCGGGAAGCTGTTGGAACCGCTGTGCTCCCCTAACTATTCAGCTGGGTTGGCCTCTCCCCTGCTCTGCTGGCGAGACACAGCCAGTCCCTCTGGGTCCTGTTATCACCCGACACGACAGCAGGTGGCACCACACACCCCACTAAGTTACCTGAGTGCTTTACCTAAGCCACTCATGGACCAACAATGGAGTTAACAGCCAATTTCCCAGCTCCCCAGCATTGCACGCCTATTGGAGCATAAACACAGAATTAGACCATCTTGTACTGCACTGGTAGCTGTACAGTGCAAACTCATTAATTAGTCTGTTCCCCCCTCGCTGTGGGGAAGATATGACCCAGCCTTTGTTAACAGGGCTAAGATTCCCAAACACTTCGCTCAAAACCACCCTAGTTAAGATAAAACATAAAACAGGTTTATTAACTATAGAAAGATAGATTTTAAATGATTATAAGTGATAGCAAACAGATCAAAGCAGGTTACCTAGGAAATCAAACAATCGCACTCTAAGTCTCATACAAACTGGATAGGATTTGAATCAGCAATATCTCACCCTGACTGATGGTACAAGCAGGCTCACAGAGTCTTGATGTGCAGGCTGCATCTTCTTTTCAGCCTGGGTTCCCCTCAAAGTCCTTTGTCTTCCATAGGTTCTTTCAGGTGTTGAGTTGTGGGGGAGTGAAGACCAATCAAGATGTCGCTCCCTGTCTTTTATAGTTTCTTCCAGTTTGCTGGAAAGTCTATAAATGTGGAAGGGTGGGGTGGGGGAGGAAGGAAGGGGTCCACTTCCATTGGCCAAACATTCTCCATTGTCTCGGTGCTCCCTGGGAGGAGGCTTCCTTATGCAGAGTTCCTGTGTTAGAAGATTCGTCCCTTGATGGGTGTTGACGACAGAAATTAACACTGTCTGGCTACTCCATTGTTGTACCTGAAAGGCTGGTTTGGGGTATTTCCAGCTTCACGTCATACTTTAGTAACTCCCACATAGCAAGATTTCATAACTTCACATACAATGATAGCACATACAATCCAACAAGATAGTAATGTTTAGCAGATCAAGACTTTTAGAATGATACCTCACAAGGCATACTTTGTACAAAACCTCTCATAATTACATCATCATGGTAAATATGGGGTGCTTTGGGGTGCAGAGTGCCATATAGGTTACAGCTTCAAATCCAGTGGGAGTTTGTGAAAGCTATCACCAAGTGATGGCTGACAGGTGCCCTAGGTGCAATGAGATGGTGGCTTCAGTTCAGTTCCTATTGCAAAAACAGCATCAAAAGGAGTGGAAGGATTATGTTATGGTTAAGGACTGGGACTTGAGAGATTTGTTCCTGATTCGGCAGCAGACTTCCTGAGTGACCCTTGGCAAATATTTAATGTGTTGATACTTCAGTTTCCCAGTCTGTAAAATGAGGCTGATAATACTTTCCTATATCGTATGGGTATTGTGAGTCTAACTTCATTAGGTTGGTGTGATGCCCATACACTGTAGTTGTGAAAAGCATAGAAAAGCCTATAAATCAGTACAACTGGTACCCTTCTTGGCACAGAGGCTACAGACTAAATAAAGACTGAACTAGAGTTCACAAAAACTCTTAGAGTTCATCACTCCATATCACAGCTAGGGCTTTTCAGGGAAGGTTTTCACTGCTGTTACACCGTGGGTTCCATTAACTAGCTAGCTAAGCCCCCTTCATTTGCCACATTGTATTTCTAGCAGAGAAATAAAGATGGAGAGCAAACCAAGACACGTAGCTGTTATTTTGTTTGACTTCAATGTTTTCACAGCCGCTTAAATGGAGAGCTTAAGCACTATAACCTAATGTACCCTTCATGCAAAGTGGCATGCACCTGTAAGAGGCTGTAACTTAGTGTTCGTTCTTGTTGAGTAGATTCTGCTGCTTGTAAGATGTTTGGAACAGAAATACCATGAGTTGGCCAAGAACAATCCAGCAGGATCCCAACTCCAGCCAACCTTTTCCAATTAGCAGTGGAATGTGACAATGTTTTCCATGCCCACTTAGGTTGGGTTTTAAGGTCAGATTAGCTCTGTCAGGCTATTTGTGTAGCTCAAAATCTGTGTTTATACAGCAGGTCGCTCCCTCGCTTCCCTTCTTGAGATGTAATAGTAGTGCCACTGCTGATGCATCAGAAATTTAATGAGATGTGAAATTTCAAGCTCCTAGTTTTGGGGCAATTGTGTGTTTTATGAGCTTCTGAGACATGGCCTTGAAAAGGTCCTGTGTACCAAGTTCTGCCTGCAGTCAGTTGCATGAGCACAGTTACTCTTGAATTCGGTGGTGTTTGTGCATGTGTCTTCAAGGGCATCTTGGTCCTTTTGTGTGAGTTTGCCATTACTCTCGTCCAGTGGAGCACAGCCCCATCGTAAACACTTTAAGTATCTTTCGTTAGAGGTTCTCAGAATACTGTACAAGCAGTAAAGATGTGATTTACCCCTTTGGTACAGAGCTGACTCGGGACACTAAAGGGGATTTGGGGCAGGAAGGAAATCAAATTTATCTGCACAATCCAGGGGTGAGCAAAAGGGCTGAATAGCCACATGGAGTGTGTGGAGGGCGTGGAGGATGGGGAGAGGTGTTTTAAATAACTTACTTTATGGTGAAGTATAGGAGTAGAGACATGGCCTAAAAGTGAAGTCCATGTCAAGCTGGGTTAGTGCATAACGTGCAGTCAGTCTCTATTGCAGGACTCCCCTTGACATCAGAGGGAGTTTGATCAAGCAAGGGGTTATCTTCTGGACAGGGCTTAAATTCTCAGAGTATTTCCCAGAGTCCCCACCCCCATTCCTCATGGGAGGTGCCTGGAGGCTTGGGGGCCCCCTGAAACCAGCTTGCAGCCCTCCCAGGGGACCCTGGACCCCCAGTTGGGAACTGTAACACCATCAGACAGGAGTCAAGTTTTTAAAATATTTACCGGTGCTCTGCTCCAGTCAGCTCCAGCTGAATTTAAGCCCTGCTTCTGGGCGTGACAGCCTTTTAACCTGTGTGCTCATAGGGGAAAATAAGCCATTATTCCTTGTGCAAGTTCTGTTTTTCTTCCGATTGCCACCTGTTTCTCCCTCCTCTTTACGTGTTTGAATCAGTCCCAAGGTGGTTCCTACCAGCCCTTAAAAGCCTGATATGTAAAACTGTGATTACCCTGGCACCTGAATTGGAACTTTTGGTAAGAGAATTTTTTTTTTTATTTTATTTTTTTATGTAGCACCAGCTGCGTGCTAGACGCTTTACAGACAAGCGCCCAACCAGAGTCCTTGCTGTGAAGAGGTTACAATCTTAGTATTTTAATGATGCCTATTTAGTCTTGGTTTATTTTCCTTATCTGTATGTTAGAAGAACTCAGTGAGATCTTTCCCATATTAGGGAAGGCTGATGAGAGGAAGGATGGCCTTGTGGCTAAGGCACTGGACTATGACTCAGGAAGTCTGGGTTTCATTCACAGCTGTGCCACAGACTTGCTACATGATTTTGCACAAGCCACTTAATCTCCCTTTGCTTCTGTTTCCCATCTGTCTGGTGGAGGTAACCCTACCCTTCCTGTCTTGTCGGTTTAGATTGTAAGGGAGTGTCTCCTACTATATGTATTTACAGTGACTAGCACAATGAAGTCAGCTGAAGCCTCTAGGCAGTATTGCTGGAATTCAAATAATATTGGAAACCGTTTTAATTGCTACATTGCTAAGATAATTTATGAAACACTTCTAGGATCCTGTCTGAAAACAGCATTTTTAAAAATGTTATTGCATCATTGAACAATACTGGAAACAAACATCCAAAACAGTTACAAAGAAAACACAGTATTTCAAAACACCGACCTTGTCTGTTGTTATCCCATTAGCCTCTGACTTGGTTTATTTAATTTGCCTTTTTGTCACTTAGGATTTGTTTTTTGAGGGTTTTTTTTTATTTGAAATTTGTGATCTCATACTGTATTTACCAATTGTTTTTAGTCTAGTGCTTTTATAAAATGACAAACTAGTCCAAACTCTCTACTAGTGCAGCTCCATAAACTTCAAGAGAGATGTGTCCACTTTCACCAAAAGAGAATCTGGCCCTTAATCTCTCCCTTGTTTGAAATTTGGAAACCATTTTTAGGGCCCAGAAGTCCCATGAGGGACGTGGCTGTGCAAAGAATACCGGATCAGGCAATTCTGTTTCAGCTCGGAGAGAACTGTTTTGCTGAAACCCCCCTCTAAAAGCTAATTGCTTTTTTTTTTTTCAGTTGGAAGATGTGACTGAGGATGAATCACTTGAGTGCAATTCCCTGAATTTTCTCTGGAGGCTATTGACGATGTTCTTTTCTCTTTCCCCCTCAGCTGGTGAATCGATACTTGTATTCGGGAAGTGCAGACAAGACGGTGAAGTGCTGGTTAGCAGACACTGGGGAGCAAGTCCAAACATACAAGACTCACAAACACAGCGTTAGCACTTTGAAATACCATGCAGGAATCTGTAAGTTGCCTTTCCCCACATTTTGTCTCATTTTCCCTGCTATTTATGGATGTTTTTCCTTTGATTAAAAGTGAATAATAAAGGTAACATTATAGTTGTGAGGAGTGAGATCTTGTGAAATCTTCACTGACTCTTCCTCCTGCCCTAGTGCTACTAGATTGAGCACCAAAGTATGGCACTCACTCTACTGGGTGCCTTCACTTCTCCCAAGCAGAACATTAGTGCAGGTGCATGCAGCTGTTTCTACTCCCTGGCTGCAGCGGGGTCCTGCTATTTCTGCACATCTCAAAGTATATCTGGATGGGTTGGAGACGTGGCTGGGTTCCAGCCTCATGTGCACCAGCTAGCACTAGAGCATGCAGGGATAGCAAGATATTGGGTTTGTGTAATGCACAGTTTATTGTTCTCAAACTAAAAAGTATATTTGTGAAACTTGGCCCTTTCCAAAACATTCTGTCTACTTTGTCCTGAAAGCTAAAACTCCTATTCAGACCCCCATACTCTCCCATACTGATTCCTGCAAATAACTAACGTCTTGTGCCTATGAACCCCATCAAGGCCTCGTTGTGCTAGGCACTACTAACAATTAAGATAGTTCCTGCCTCAGAGAGTTTACAGTCTAGACTTCTGGCCATGTCCTCTCCCCTCTCTGAATCCCTTTGTTGGCTGTCTCTTCTAGCATGTCTCATTTATGCTTCTTGTTCTTGGCTTCAGGTTCATGTATAATGCTGATCCTAGATAGTCATCATCCTGAGCCTTTTTATGTATCATCCTCTGGCCTGATCTGCCAGTGATATAGCCATGGTGTGCTATTTGCCCAGTAAATGTCTCCATGCCTTCTTGCATACAGGCAACATGGAAGAAATGCCCTTCCTGAGCCAATCCACAAGGCCACTGCTCTCTTCTCTTCAGCTCCCTCTTCCACATCTGTCTCAACTATGACATCTGCAAATAACTTTGTTGTAGGGTAATTTGGAACTAACTGTCCATCTCTATCGGTGGAAGGGTAGTACAATGGCAGGTGAAATTCACTTTTGACAAATACAAGGTAATGCATGTTGGAAAGAATAATATGAACTGCTCAGACATACAGATCATGGGTAAATAGTGATTAGCTGACATGATACTGCATATGGTTTTCCTTGGTCCACACTGGCTGGTTGGTCATGATCAGAATCAAGTAAGCTAACTTGATTTCATAGTTGTACTTGGGCACTTAAAAAGTGTTCCTGTAGACAAGCCCAGAGGCATGATACTGAACTATATACACTGCTGGTCTGATCACTACTGTAACTCCGACTTCCTACTGGGGAGGAGGACAGGAGAGGTGAAGGGGTGGGAGGTCGTTCTTTGTTTAATGAGAGCATGAGAAAGACTAAAGTCTAAAAACAATTCCCGTTCTGTAGCTAAGCTGGGAAATCGATGGGCATTGGCTCACTTGAAAGATTACACACCAAGTTCAAATCAAACTTTCCAAGCTGCCACCCCAGTATTGCCAGATTTTGCACACTCTGCCGTCTTTCCTTTCATCCCCTTCTCTTTCCATAACACTCCACACTCTGGGACTAAGCAGTCAGCATTGATATATTTAGCCAGACCTGGGAGAAACATGGTGTTAGTGTGACAGAGGTGTTCACAAGGGTATTATTAGCTTTTAATATAACAATAAAAGCTAAAAGGTGTTGAAGAGAGACAGCTGACTTATCCCATTTGGGAAATAGAACATCCAGTGGGCAATGAAGAACATTAAGGACCTGTTTGGGAAGAATAAACACACCATTTTAACCTTGTAAAAAAGAAACTTCCCCCTTACAACCAGTCATTTGTTTACGATATGATTTTATTACAGTAGCGCCTAGAGGCCCAGTGGAGATAAGAGCCTCACTGCGCTCAGCACTGTACACATACATAGTCCGAGACGCTGCCTGCTCCAGAGAGCTTACAGCTGAAAAAAGACAAGCCAGGCAAAGTATTTTTGCAGATGGAGAACAGAGGCAAGAAACAATTTGCCCAAGGTCACACAGGAAGTCCACAGCAGAGCTGGGACTTGAACCCATGTCTCCTGAAGGCCAGGCTAGCATCCTAGCCACACTACCAGGCATCTTCTCTTTACCTCCGTAACTAACACCACCACAGATTATTAAAACGAGCTTTTTTTTCAGTGCAATTTATCTTTCACTGTTTGTGCTTGTTGTTTCTCTCTGACGTTTCTGGGCTTGGACAATGAAAATGAATTTAGTCAACTCAGATGTCTGTGCTGCAGTTTTTGTGTTGCAAAGATTGCCAGGGAATCTTGTTTAAGAACTGCTCCTTCCATTGAATTTTAACCCCTTCTTCTCCCCCCTCCCCCCCAAAAAGGGGTTTCTGTTGGGTTTGCAGGTAGGTTTGGATACAAATTTATTTATATACAATCTAAATGTTGGCCTGAACTTGATTTGACATTGCCCCTTTGAAGCTCTGATGTACAAGTTACCTCTTTAAATGCAAAATGACAGTTCACAGGGAAATAAAGGATACCTGTCAAAAAGCAAATCCTGAAAGAAAGAGAGAACTAAACTGTACTCGCTAAGAGCAATCCAGTTGCTGATCCAGCCTGCCCTTGCTTAATTTGAGATCTGCAAAGCTTGTGCCACTAGAGGTATAGTGACAGGTTGTTTGATGTACCAGTAAATAATACTGAACTACCCCTTTGTCCATTTCTTCTCTTTCAGTAGTCAATCAATGCCTTGTCATCTGTTTTGAGGGGTGAGGCGGCTGGAGACAGAATGTGAATCCTTGGATGCCCTTCTGTTTCACAAAACTTTCCACACTGGCAGTTTCTGATGAGGCATGAAATACAAGGATCACTGATTTCACCTATTTTCTATCTTAGTTCAGAAATGTCTGTCTATAGGAAAAGTCAACGAGCTGGGAATAGTTAAGGAAAGTTGTGCCATTAGAAGAGAATGTTCCCCAACCATTCAAGCTGGTTGGAATGTTCCTTACTCTGTGTATTAATAGCGAGTTGTTCATAGTCTGAAATGTTCAAAAATGTCTTGTGATTTTTGTGTGCCCAACCTGAAATTCCCTAAAGGTGCTGAGCATATACCCTCTGAAAATCAGGCCCCTTTAAAGTATCTCAAGTTGGGCACCCAAAATCACTAGTCGTGCTTGAATTTAAAATAACCTCCCATAGTTCCTGTGGTATGTGGTGTACAATATAGACATGACAGGACATTTTCAGTCATTTCTATAAACTCCTATACTGTAATGGAATACCAACTCTAACCTGTGGCTTAAATCACTCAAAGGCTGTATTGCTTGCAAGGATCCTAAGCTACAAGAGTAAATTGAAAAAAGCTGCTCTTATGAAAGGAAATTTGTAGAGTTGCTTGAAGATGCATTTTCACTGCTGAAGAAAAAGGATTGTTTGATAGCTCTGCCCAGAGAAATCGTACCTGCTGATAGTAAGCTTTTTTGGTTGAAAAGCTCAGGCTTTATTCTAACAGTGGTAAAGCCGTGCTTCATATGTTATGAGAGAAAGGGTTAGACTCGTACTTAATTACTGGGGTTTGCAGTTTCTCTTTCAAAATCCGAAGGGTATTCACCTCCGCTGCTTGTTGCAACAGAAGAAACTAGTGAAGATACTACAGCAATGAATGGGCCCCTGGAACTGTACGGTGTTCAAAGATATTGAAAGCTTCGGGAAAATCTATGAAACCAAGGCTATCTTGTCTGCTCTAGAGACTGTCAAAGCATATGTATAGACAGGGAAACATACAGAGAGAAGGAAGGGAAACCTAAATGTGTGCAATGAACGTGGTCAGGTAGACTTAACATGAGAGGGAACCGTAGACTTGAGGAAGAGTTCAATACTTTGAAAAATGAGTGTTGTGTGTGGGGGAAACAAAGTCTAGAAGGAATTTAGGCCGAGTGTAATGAGTGTGTAGCATGGAACAGCAAATGTAGCCACAGAAGCAGCAACTGATTGCTTTACAAATAGAACAAATGTTTTTGAGTGGGGTATGTTTCAGGAGTAAAGCCAGTAGCTGGTTGGATGAACCTGAGTGGGCTGCATGGCAGCTTCTCCTGGAGGAAGATACCCATGTTAATAAAACAGGATCCTTTGTTTCATGTTGTGTTCAGCAACTTCTTCCTCCCAGTGGATTATGTATATTGGAATTCTGGACTAGATCCTCAGCTACAGTAAATCAAGGTAGCACCATTGAAGTCCAATGGAGCTCTGCTGACTCTCATCAGCTGAGGGTCTGGCCCCGCATCATCTAACCCTGCTCAGAGCAAGCCTATATTTCATGGCAATTAAAACATCAGTGGCTACTGGTGCATTGTCTACATTACTCTGCTTTTGGAGCTCCAGATTTCTTGGCAATGGTGGGCAAGACCACAGAATCATAGAAATGTAGGACTGGAAGGGACCATGCATAGAGGCTGGCCAAGGTATTATCTGGGCCATCCCTGACAGGTGTTTATCCAACCTGTTCTTAAAAACCTCCAGTAATAGAGATTCTAGGTAATTTGTTCCAGTGCTTAACTACCCTTAAAGTTAGGAAGTTTTTCCTAATTTCTGACCTAAATCTCCCTTATTGCAATTTAAGCCTATTACTTCTTGTCCTGTCCTCAATGGTTAAGGAGAACAATTTACCATCCTTCTCTTCATAACAACCTTTTACATACTTGAAGACTGTTATGTCCCCCCTCTCAGTCTTCTCTGCTCCAGACTGAAAAAAAATAGGTTTGTTTAATCTTTCCTCATAGGTCATGTTTTCTAGCCCTTCAATAATTTTTGTTGCTCTCCTCTGGACTTTCTCCAATTTGGCCACATCTTTCCTGAAGAGTGGTGCCCAGAACTGGATGGAGTACTCCAGTTGAGGCCTTATCAGTGCTGAGTAGAGTGGAAGAATTACTTCTTGTGTCTTGCTTACAACCCTCCTGCTAATACATCCCAGAATGACCCTTCTCTCATTTACACAGGACTAAATTGGGAGCAACCTTACTGGTGTCCATGAAGCTAAACTGGTATGAGCAAGTGGAGAATCAGGCCCAGAAAGTGTTTTCCTCGAATAACTGATCCTTTATGATTGGTCACATGGCTATCCTCAAAAGGCCTCATTGCTCCTTTGTGTTAGTGTTTACAGGAAGTGGTGATGCCTGCGCTCGAGCTTTCAATTCAAAGACAGGCGTCCTGCAGAGGATCTTCCGAGGACACAAGTTCATCATCAACTGCATTCAGGTGAGGAGGGGACTGTACTTTGAAAAACTCAACGTCCAGATCAGCAAGTTTTAGTATAGATTTCTCCATATGTTCTGTGGAAACTGCCATGGCCAGTTACCTGGGCACTAGAACACTTGGAATGCCATGTGCTATGACATGTAGTGGGGAATTGGGCCTTAAATGTAAAGGACTAAACCTCCTGTTTACTTCCAAGCTGCATTTTGATTGTGGTGACTCTGAAGTGTGCAGTATGGGATTAAGTATGGCCTTATTGTTCCAGATTCACAATGAATTATTGTACACAGCTTCCCACGATGGCACGCTAAGGATCTGGGACGTACAAGGAATCTGCAAGCGAAACAAGCATCGCCTGAAGAAGGAGCGGTCTGTCCTGGGCAAGAGCTCTCAGAAGGGAAGTCTGTCTCGTCTTTTCAATAACAGAGTTGGCTGCACAGTGGAACAGGAGAATGGGGAACTTGAGGCTGTTGAACTAATGTGATTGCTCGGGACAAACTTTCTGTCAAAGAGGAAAAACTGAGCCATCTTCTGTGCCCTTGGGTGCAGATAAGCCAGACCTTGGAAAGAGGTGGGAAATTACATTGCCTAAAGTGTTCAATCAAGAGTTCACATTCATGTGAATCATGAAACTGACTCTCTTCAGAATATTACTGATGTCTCACAGCAGCTCATAGTACATTGTAATGGAAAGTAAACTTGTGTGGATGACTTACCGACCAGGGGCAATATGGGGTCAGGCGCCATTGTGGAGAGCAGTCCATGAGAGATGCCTTCCCCTATATTTTTGTTTGTAATTATAATTTGTATTTAAGACTCCTTTTCCCAGTTCCTTCCTGTACAGTGGTATTTGACCCCACTGCTGCCTCACCCTGGTCCCTGACAGGAGGAGCGGCAGGAATAAGTAATAAGCCAATAGGCTCCCTCCCCTTCTTATTGCATGTTACAACACACTGCGATGGAGCAGAATGTGCAAGCGAAGGCTGCCTTGCAGGATGACTCTGAATTGAATTTTCTCAGCTCCCTTTAGGGTTATAATGTCCTTGCCTCTCACTGATCCGAATGACTTTAATGTAGGAGAGCTTGGCTGAGGCACACAGATGCCTGAAGTCTCATTGGTGCTTGAGCTTAGAGCAACAGAGCAGAGATTTAAATGGGCTTTGAAAAAACCCAACAAATGAACAACCTGAACTTCAGGCCAGTTCCTCTGCATGCAGCGTGAGTGGGAGAGCAGGTTGGCAGTGAGTTCCCCTGAGGGGTGGGGGAGGGAGGGCGAGGGACTTGTTTCTTTGTTGTGGACATTGGAAAGCAGGACAACAGGCTTCATGTAAGGATGCTGGTTCTGAAGGATGTGATGGAGGGAGGTTGAGTGAATGCAGCCACCCAGTATCTCTCTGGCTTCGCTGCTGGGCCTGGGCTCCTTTCACATTTCATGAACCCATCAGCGGTGCTGCACATTCCATGACAGGTGACATAGGAGCCAGACAAAATCTAGAGAGTGCCTGGAGACCATATGGGCTTTGAAATGAAGAGCATGTTACCATGGAAGAAGGTGGGTACCTGTTGGAAGGAAGGTGGTGATGTGTAAAGATCTAGAGTGAAATTGTTAGAGATCACCTAGGTGTGCCTGAAGGAAAGGGGGGTTTGGATAAGCATCTGAATCAATGGTTCTCACCCTGTTTATGTGGCCCACAGTGTATTACGTGGGCCGCAAGTTGAGAACCACAGTCCCCGCCCCCAGCCGCCCACAGTCCCCTATGCCCAGCATGGGCCAGGAGCCAATCCCTGGGTATGGGCTGGGCAGCAGCTGGACCCAGACCCTGCCATGTGGGGCTGCATAGCAGCTGGGATCCGAGTGCTGCGGCATGGGGCCGGGCAGCTGGAAGCCCTGGTACTGGGCCAGGAGCTGAGCGCCCGGTGCGGGCTGGCAGCCAGGACCCAAGAAGGGGGGCCAAGAGCAGAGCCCCACCTGAAACCTGGGGGTGCTGCAGCACCCTGGCAAATCCCTAGTTCCCAGTGCCCCCCATCCCCTCACTGCCCGGAGCCCCCTCCACAAACCTACTCACAGACCCACTCTCCCACCCCGTCCCCCTGAGGCACTCACCTGCCCCCTGCTGGCAGGAGCACTCCAGCAGTCTGCATGACGCAGTCTTCCCCTCAGCCAGCCCTGCCTCCGCCAGACCAGAATGGCACATTTTGAATTTTTTTTTAGCACACAGTTGGGCTGCAGCTGTGTGCTAATTGGGCCGCAGGTTGAGAACCGTTGATCTAAATTTAGGGGTGTCGCACTCATCTCTTCCAAGTTCACTGCTCCTTGATAATCACTGAGCCATAAATATTCGTGTCATTTTTTTTTGTAGATACAACACACTTTGTAGATTCAATGAAACAGATACTTAACCATGTGTTTTTATTTTTGTGGCTTTATTTATTCTGTATTGTGGCAGATAAATGCTGTAATACTCTTTGTGAGTGGGTAATAAACACATGGCATCTATAGATGAAACTGAATCCTTTATTTGTAATTTCTTGCTGCATACATAGGATTGGCTGCAGACAAATGGCAGTCAGAAAGGGAGGGGAAGGGGAGAAGCAGAGGGAAAAAAATCATGTGAACTTTACAAACATGCCCTCACTTTCCCCTCTTAGATGGGCTGGAGTCAAGTCTGTTACTGGTGAAGCAGGATGGTCCCTAAATTCTTATGTCCCACCTGCTGCAGTTGTATGACTGCCAACATCTCAACTCTTTAAGCTGCTGAATTTGACTGACAAAGCCACAAAATACACTGCAGCCTTGGGACAAGTATGCTATCCTGGGAGCCAGGACACCCTGGTTTCACCTCTTGGCTCTTACTAGCTGTTGCACTTCACAACTCTTACTAGTGAGCGAGGTATCTCATCCTTCTCTCCCCTGAGACAGGAGAATGGTACGTCCTCTGTTTTACAAATAAAGTCTCGGCTGGCAAAGTTGGGAACAGACCCTAGCTCTTTGGTAGTGCAGTGCCTGCCACCTCTCAGTCACACTGCCTGTAAGGCTTGGCTCAACCTAACCCCTAGCATGCTCTCCTCCCAATGCACCGTATCGAACCAAGGCAGCCTTACTCCTACAATTCTAATACTTTCTAGCAGATAGGTGTGTAAACTGGGGTGGAGGTCTGGATGCAGCAAGTGGGGGGCTCAGTGGGGTGAGAGGGTCTGGGTGCAGGGGGAGCTTGTTGACATGATCCAGGTGCAGGAGGGATGGGCGTTCACGTGTGTGGGGGCACTTGGTGGGGGAGTGAGGCTCAGCTGGAGTGTGTGTCTGGGTATGGGGTGTGAGGGAGTCCAGATGCATGGGGGGCAGCGCCCTGTACAGGGACCCCCCCAGGCCCCTTTCCCAAGGCTGAGGAGTGACAGGGGCAGGAAGTAGGGGGGAGGGTCATCCCAGATGTATCACAGGAAGATTTAAAAAAAACAACAACTCTCCCAGACTACTTTGAGGGTGGGGGAAAATCCCTTCCTGATCCCCCTCCAGCTGGCTGGCTGAAACCCTGAAGCATGAGTGTAACATGGACGTCAGCCCTGCCCCCCACACCATCACAAGTAACCCTTTCATACAATTACACCCATAACTTTGTCCAGCTTGTTCTTGAAACAAACTAAGTTACTAACTCATCCTTCTACCGCTTAGAAACCTTCTTCTAATGTTCAGCCTGAATTTGTTCATGGCCAGTTCACCCCCATTTGCCCATGAACCAACATTGTCCATTAGCTTAACTAGCTTGTCCCCTACCATACTATTAGCACCACCCCACCCATGCAATGTATTTATAGAGCACAATCATTGCCCCTCTCAGCCTTCCTTTTGCTTGAGTAAACAAGCAGAGTCCTGCTTTTCTATGCAGGTGTTTTTTTTTTTTTTTACCAGTTGTTGCCTATGTGCAGCAGGTGCCACCACCACTTTGTTGGCTGGGACAGAAGTTTGTGTGTTTAACTCATACTAGGTGTATGTCTACACTTCAAGCTAGAGGTGTAACTTCTAGCTCCAGGTGAATGACCTGAGCTTGCTTGTCCAGAGCTAGCCTGGTGCTGTCTCCACCAGCTTGAATTTATACTTCCAGCTTGATGTGTGCTGGTTTAGGTACCTACCCGCAAGCAGGACGGGCCCTGTATTCTACCACTGTCGGCCACTACTCCATCTTGCTATGCAGCTCTGTACTAACCCTTGGTCCGGGGGCGGGACACATACATTTATAAGATGGTGGCTCTTACCAGGTTCAACAGCCAGGAGGCTCACTTTATTCATGGGCTGTGAGCTCACTGATGTGTGTTAGCGGTTCAGATGAATAAATAGGAGTTCTGGCTGGAGGACTGGTAAAGGCTTATCTTTTTCTCTGATGGGTAAAGTGCACCTACATCCTTACAGAAAATTTGAAACAAAACAAGACTGTATATGTTAACATGAACTTAACAGGCTGCCCTGCAGCAGCACATGGTGCTGGGAAATAACGGTAAATGATGGAGAAGATGATCCCTTGGATCAGAGTTGGGTGAATGAGTAACTTGAGTTTTTCCTCTTGCTTGTAAGCAGATCACAGTATCAAACATGTTTGAAATTACTCTTAGACTTCAACTCATAATTCTTATTCTGCAGCTCACTTGCCAGTGGCAGATATTCACTATTTGCACATGGATTAGTTAAATGACTGGTGGAATGGTTTCTGTTGGAATGACCTTACACATTCAATAGTATATTTTAAATTTCCCTGTGGCAAGCATTTCATTTTAAAGTGTACTGTCTTGCGTAAGCAAAGCTTCAGTGCTTAAGGAAAGCACAAAGCAGGAGAAGTGCACAGTTCCATCAAAACTGAATGCACACCCAATTGTCCCCCCACTCCTGCTATTCACTCTGCATTCTATCAAGCTCTAGAGTCCATCTACCCTCACCTACACCATTTGGTGGGAAGCGCTATCCGGTAACATAGTATCAATTTAATAAGGGTTCAAATCCTGCCAGGCACTGAGCCTCCTCAACTCCCACTGGTTTCAGTAAGAGCTGAGGGTTCTCAGCCCATCACAGGCTCACGCCCAAATCCCTCAGGGCTAAACGACTTCCTTGTCCTTCCTTTGTACAGCTGTCTTGGAGGACATCATATTTCTTCCGTTTGTTTCTAGGGTAGTCCCAGGGCTGATCTTTTTCAGGTTTGTTTCATTCCAGCCACCCTTTATTGGATTTTGGTATGCTACCAGCATTCTCATAAATGCATAACTATTGTATTTAACTTTTGTACTGTCCATTGGATTGGTGTACAAAAGCTTTAAATAAGATCAAATTTTAAATTTTAAAGCCATACAAATAATACTACTGTCTACATCATTGCTGTGAGCTGTAATAGCTGATCCATATTTGCCATGACTAAAAGAAATCTTCGTACTAAATCAAATAAATCTGCTTCATACTGGAATTTGAAGATTGTTATACTGGTGGAACTACAGCTCCATGTTTCCTCCTTGTTCTAACAGGACCATAGGGTGCCACTGAAGGCTAATTCATTAGAATTCCAGCACATATCAATTAACTGGAGTAAACTGAAAAGCAGGCCCCTGAATAACTTGTGTGTACAGCTTAGGCAGTAAACTTTGAAGGGGCTTCATCTGGTTTTAGATACAGACGACTACGAACACCACAAGTTGCTGTCACATTCCCTCCTTTCCCAATCACTGTTTTCCTCATTGAAGTAGGACCATTTAAATGGACTGACACAATGGATGGGACTTTGAGTCCCTCTACTGATTGAATGAAGTTAATGAAAATATGATACCACATTCTCTGTTCCAAAATAGCCTCTCAAAAATGGAAAGACAAGGTGGGTGAGGTAATATCTTTTACTGGCGAGAGAGACAAGCTTTTGACTTTACACAGAGCTCTTCTTCAGTTTCCCAGAGTTTAAGAAGAGGTCTGTTTAAGCCTGAAAGCTTGTCTCTCTCACCAACAGAAGTTGGTCCAGTAAAAGATATTACCTCCCGCATGTGGTCTCTCTAGTCTCATGGGACCAGCAGGGCTACAGCGCCACCACAGATCTCAAAAATGGAACATCTCCGTTCAGCAGTTGCATTTGGAGGGGCATCAGAAAGAAGAGGGCTAAGGGTTAGAATCAAAAGGAAGATAAAGAGCATTAGGAAGGAACATTGGGCTAAATTTCTGAAGGCAACAAAGTGACAGGTGAAATGAGCTTGGCCTAATTTCTATCTTTATTAGCTGGCTGGTGTTTTGTTTCCTCCTCCTCCTGTATAAATTATCTAAAAATTGAGATAGAGACAGGAGTGTCAAATCTATGATCCATGGGTCATGTTTGGCTCTCAAGGGTGATTTTGTTGAGAATTTGTGTCATTATAAATTGCAAAATGTGTCCCTACGTCATGCCCACTAATTTTTACAGAAAAGTGTTTAAATCAGCCCCATCACCCTGAGGCAAGGATGGGGGCATGACCTCCCCAGCCGCTTCCAACTGCCCTTTTTTTAAAAAAGAATATTTTTATGTATAAAGTATGGAAAAAATCTCAATAAAAGCAAGGTGCGCCATATGTTTTATTTGTATTAGTTGCTGTTGCAACATCTGACATGAACAGAGACAAGAAAAGACATCATCAGTTCATATAAAACTGATCTGTAAGTGATTTTTGGAAAACAGTACTTCAAAGAGAAGGAAATTGGTTTTGTAAACTGACAGCTCTATAAACGTATTAACTACGTTTCTGATTTACAAACGTAAATATTGTTTTAAAACAGATGATGCAAAATGCTGTAAAATGCTTTTATTTGCTATATTAATTAAATGGGCTAATTTCACACCCATATAAATATATATTCAACTCTCTACTAAACAATGTTTTTCAGAAAAATATTTGTTTCTGCTTCATCATTATGCTGATTATGATGAATTATAATAAACCAAAAAAAAGCAGATTTTGATGATTGTTGTAATTAATTGATAATTAAATAATTCATCTATAATTGAACTGAATGTAAGGCATTTGACAAAAGATAAGCATGAGGATATAGGTATCTAAATCCAAACTCAAGAGTCCAAAATGTGATATGTAGCCAAAGTAATTTCATGTAACTGAACTGTGAGAAATGAGATTTCAGGGTTGTTCCTCATGCATATAGGTTAAGTATTCTTTAATAACCTGTTCTTCCTCTTCCAGAGTTAAATCCAGATAATCTTCTTCATGTTCTGGAATATCCTCCAAGATTTCATTGACTACATCTGTTTCCATGTCTTCATCCGTTGATGAACTAGAAGTACCTACACAAAAACAAAAAGAAAAAAACCAAATCATCTCTTCTCTGAAAAAGTCAACTTCCCATGAAACTCTCTTTTGCCAACCACACTAATTTTATAAACCTTTCACTGGAGAACTAGTTTAAAATTATTTTGTATCAAAGGCTGTCTGGGGTGAGATGCACCAATTTTTTAAGCAGTAAGAAAAGCCTTAATTGTACATTAGGTGGCATTGTAATAAATTGGGGTTAAACTGGGACTACCTTAGAGAGATGGTGGAGGGGAGGAAAAGAAGAGATGATGTAAGCTCTCACCCCTCCTTCGCACAGGGCCTAGTAACATTTCTAGTCCTGGTACTTCCTGAGATAGGCCTCAGCAAGGAGCAGCTCTTAGGGCTGCTCTACACTGAAAACTTACATCTGCATAGCTACATCTCTGAGGGGTGTGGATTTTTAACCCCTCTAGACTTGTAGCTAGGCTGATCTAACCCCCACTATAGACAATGCATGGAAGAATTCTTCCATTGATCTAACTCCCACTTTTTGGGGAGATGGATTACCTACAGCAACCAAAGAACCTTTCCCGTCACTGTAGCGAGCGTCTACATTGATGCGCTGCAGTGGTGCAGCTGCAGCACTGCAACTGTGCCGCTGTAGTGTTTTAAGCCTAGACATACACCTCTACGCCGATATAATGCGACCCGATATAACACAAATTCGAATGTAACGCGGTAAAGCAGTGCTCCGGGGGGCGGGGCTGCGCACTCCAGTGGATCAAAGCAATTGCGATATAACGCGGTTTCACCTATAACGCGGTAAGATTTTTTGGCTCCCAAGGACAGCGTTATATCGGGGTAGAGGTGTACTCTTAATTAGGATGTGCCATTTTCATCACTCTTCTGACCATAACTCACTTTAAGTACATAGCATGCTATTGCTTCTATGATGGTAGTACCCAAAGGCCCCATTCAGGATTGGGGCTCCCCTAGTGCTAGGTGCTGTACAAACACATAAGATGACATGGTTTCTGCCCTGAAGAGCTTACGATCTAATTTAGGACAAGACACATCAGGTGGGAGTAACAAACACTACAATGAAGGAGGGACAGGAGGGAAGGAGGACAAAGCCTACAGTTGTACCAGAGGTTTAAAATTGCCAGCTATAGGCTCAGACTGATTGTTCTGAGACTTTTTACAAAAAATAAACGCTTGGTAACTAGACATCAGCAAGTCTCATGGGCCATCCATGTAGCCATTAACAGTTGGCGGTTTCCTGTATGCTCCACAGAAGAAAGGTCTCAAGGAAGGATTTGAAGGAGGAAAGGATAATTGTTTTATGGAGTAGTTTGGGAAAGGTGTTCTTCCACATCTCCCCTTTGAAGGTACAAATGGATGGTGGAAGCTGGTGTTATTGGTGGAGTGTAGGGGGCAAGAGATTCTTTAGCATTGGGATTCAAACACACAAGCATTTCTGTGACTTGTTTTCAGATGTTTTGCATATAACAAGCTAACACGAACACTCTGTGCTGAAGTCATGGAAGGCACGACACCAAACTGCATCTTCCCAGTCCTTACCTAACTTCCCTCCAGGGTAGGGTGGCCCTTTTACAGGAAAACTTTTCCCAGCCCACCTTTCTGAAGGCTGCCCCTTAAATATGTCAGAGCTAAAGAGCTGCAGTTTTAAAGCAGTCATTTCATTCCTAGCAGCTATGGACTGCATTTCTCTCTCTCTCACTCAGCTGATTAGTAAGTGTTCTGTTTTTCGCTGATTTTCCTTATTGTTGCTGGGCAGATAGCACACTGTCACAGACCAAAGCCTGCTCCTAATAACATGTATCTAGTAGACACTATGCTACTAAAAGCTTGAGTGATTCTTGAGATATTCAAGGTAATAATTCAATATATTCAATATTCAGCAATCATTTTCCCCTCCATATTTGTCATATGCCACAAGTCTTACCTGCAGACTCTGTAGGAGAATCTTTTGATGAAATGGATTCTTCTGATGGAGTGGTCGGTTCGGTTGACAGCTGCAACTCAGCAGGAAGAACTCCTTCATAATGAGCAAGTGTTTGTGCAGCTAACTGGATGTTGCCCTGAAAGACTTTCAGAGCTTCCTCCACTGACTCGCGATTAAAACCCATGTACATCAACTAGACAAAAAAAAAACAAAAACCCTAAGTCTGAGAGACTGACTTGTTTGTATTCTAGGGCAGTGGTTCCCAAACTTTAACAACCTGTGAACCCCTTTCACTAAAATGTCAAGTCTCACAAACCCCTTCCTAAAAATGAATATTTCCAGGGATTTTCTCCTTTACCTGAGTATAAATTATAAAAGCAGTGATCTTGGAAATATAAAAGTTGTTTTTATGACATGTTTATTACACACTGTTTATTAACTATTATTTATCATTACAGTATTTTTATTACATTATGAAAACAGCAACTCCAAGATCTCACTTTCGCAGCTTGTATCACTTTGAATAAGCCTGTTATAAGACGAGGCTCCTATGTTTCATCAAGGAGTATCAGACGTGAAACAGCAGGAAGGTATTTAAGAAGCCAACTCAAAGAGTTCCTCCTACACAAGCATTCAGGTCTTGAGCAGTCCTGGCAAACGACGCACGTTACAACAAACCTTAAACTTGTTCTTTAGAATAATTTTAAAAGCAACACTAGCTGCCTATTTAATGTTAAAAACAGCAAAAAATATCCACCTCTCTCTCCATTTCTTATAAGGAATCTTGAAGTTTAAATCTCCTCAGTGTGATAGATATGCTTGCTTTGATCTGCTTAGCTCTTGGAAGTCCAGGGGCTCCTGGCTGTTGGCCCTGTGCTGCCCGGGGTCCCTAAGGACAGTGCTGTCCGCCATTAGGGATTTTTTCCCCTGAGAACTCCCTGTAACATTTCGCGAACCCCAGTTTGGGAACCACTGTTCTAGAGTATTCCACATTAGCAATCTGAATGTGCCTGTTTATTTCTTCTATTACGGATTCTTTGAAGTGCTGTCCTCCTCTTTGGCATGTACTGACGGAGATACTCCACCATGCGCTCAGCTGGTGACATCATACTGACTACTGAACGGCACCAGAGCAGGGCAGCTGCCTACAAAGTGTTTTCTCCCTGACCCCTCCAAATATTGCAAGATGTTTAGGGGTTGTTTTTTTTTTAAGTCTTATTTCCAATCCCTGAGCCAGAACATAAAAAGAGAATTTTACTTCCACCTTAAAACATGCCATATCAGAGGAAAAGAACCCAAGACCTCTAGAATCTGCATTCACAACCCAGGATTACTCAGTAGAATGCGTGACTTTGCACCAAGTGGTAGGTGAAGATCAGTGGGGATTTGATGAGTGCCGGAGGCATGGGGGGTAGAACATGATTGTGGCTTTGCAAAAGAAGATCTAACATGGTTTTAAACAGCCAATGGGATGAAATGAGCCTTCAGAATTAAACTGGCTTGATTTAAAAAAAAAAACAAAAAAAAACCTACCCTACACTCCGTCTTGAAGAAAAACATGGAACTTACTTGGTCAACACTTTCCTTAGGAACTTGAAACTGGTGTGGGGCCATAGGATCAGCATTATCATCATCGTTTAGCAAGAGTAACTGAGGTTCATCAAGAAGAATCTAAAGCAGAAAGAGACAGCAATCAGTATAAGTTAGAAGGTTGTAGTATTCCTCAAAAGAGATGTGTACACAATTACAGAACCTGGAAAAGACTCATTAGCTCATGTAGTTAATACCTCACCATACTGTTCTCTAGAGTAAATTTATCTTACATATCTTGTAATACCTCATGTTGTATCTTGGGTCTTTCACCCCTTGCCTTGTAAGATTGTTTCAGTGTTTAACAGATCTCACTGTTGAAAATTTAGGCAGATCATTAGCCTGAATTCCTAGTACCTGCCCACTTGTACTACTTTCAATGAGAGAGGAATCTAGTTTATACCCTTCACATACTAAAAGACAATTGGTTAAACAAATTAAGGGCAGTATATGCTAAGGGCATGTCTACACTTACCTCCGGAGTGATCAATCCAGCGGGGGTTGATTTATCGCATCTAGTGAAGACGCGATAAATCAACCGCCGAGTGCTCTCCCATTGACTCTGGTACTCCACTGGAGTGGGAGGCGTAGACCGAGTTGATGGGAGTGGCAGCAGTCGACCTACTGCAGTGAAGACACTGCGGTAAGTAGCTCAAAGTACGTCAACTTCAGCTATGCTATTTTCGTAGCTGACGCTGCGTAACTTAGACTATCTTAGCTCGCCCCCAGTGTACACCAGGCCTAAGTTTCAGTGTTTTATTGTGTGCTTTCCACATAAATCAATCTGACCTGCCCCAAAATCTTTTTTTGTGTGTTGATTTTGTTTGACTTCTGTCCAAGTTTGTCTACTCTTTCTGATATGGAAATGTCCATAAACTGAAAGTTAGTGCCCTATAGTAATGTATATGTAGAAAACAGGATACCCATATGTATTAGCCTTTGTCTAAATAAAAATGCTACTAGTCATCCTTTCTTTAGAGAGAGAACATGACACTAGTGTGATCAGATTAGATGATCAAACTGGCCTCTTCTGGTCTTAAGCTCTATGAATCTGCACTGGCTGCCTATTAGTTTTTAGGTTGTTTAAGATGTTGGCTGTGACTTACCTAGCTGGGACTTCCTCTCCTAGTACAATACTACCACAGCGACACTCAAACTGGAACCCATCTAAAGGGACTTTGACTTTGTTTTTCATTTCCCCCTTGGTCCAGAGTAGCCATAATTTGTTGGCTTTCAGGGCTTTCTTGGAAGGGGAACTGGATGAGGGTTGGTCTGTTGGGGGCAGGAGTGCGTTTTAGTCTTTTAGCAGGTTAATCTTTGGTATGTGAATGAGACTAGCCTGCTGAATTTATTTTTTGTATCCCTTTGTTCTAGAAGTTTTGTAAAAGTGTCTAGAAGTTGGGACAGGTGTTTATCTTGGTAAATACATAAAGAAACATTTGTGTTTTAAAAAAGGATTAGCCTATGTGATGCTGGCAGACCAGGTGCCAGCTCATGCCAGGGCCCCAAGCTCCACTGAACACTGACCAATGCATAGCTGGAAACCAGTCTGGCTTATCTGGGGGTTACTACAGTTAAACAGATATAATTGTTATAGGATGTGTTTAGACTTTATGGAATGCTTGTAGGATGCTGCATGTATTAATCCTACTTATACTATCTGTATTCCACTCTATAAGGTGCTACTTAAATGTTTCCTCTGTAACTGTAAAATATCTGTTCTGAAACTATGTAACTCACCAAACAGGAAAAAAAACTTCAACTAATGCAAAATGCTGGATTACTACACGTGTTATCTACTGCCCATCAGGAAGGACCATTGTAGAACAAAGATTTTGTCGATTACTCCCCCCCACCCACTCAAGAAGAGGTTACTCGCAGAAGTGCTTATCCCATCAGCTTGGACGCGAGGGAGGTGAAGATAAAAATTCGTGACCATAAGGAATTAGGGTCTTTTTATGGACTCGGGGGGGGGGGGAGGGGGGGAGGGGGGAAGATTCCTAAACATAAACAAGAGATCCCCAAGCTGCTTGGCTTGGGTTACCCCTAGTGGAATAAAAGCTTGTTTATTATAGAAGCTTCTATTACCTTTTGAACTTAAGATTGTATCTTATTTGTGTGCGTATGCTTACTTGCTTTAACCTTGTAAGTAACTCTTATTTCTTTTCCCCAGTTAATAAACCTTTAGTTAGTTTGTTACAGGGCTGGCTACAAGCGTTATCTCTGGTGTGAGATCTAAGATGCAAATTGATTTGGGGTAAGTGACTGGTCCTTTGGGACTAGGAGTAACCTGAATATTTTGTGATCTTTTGTGTAAAGTGACCATCTATCACAAAGTCAAGCTTGCCTGGGTGGCAAAATAGATCAGGATGGCCAAGGGGACTGTCTGTGACTCCTTCTTAAGGCTGTACAGTGCCCGAGGAGTTTATACTTGTTACTTGTTGGTGAAATCTAAATACAGAACTCAAAACCAGTTTGGGGTTTGTGCCCTGCTTCTTATCAAACTGCTCAAAGGGTGGCATTCTTGCTCATGGGCCACTCCAGACAGCATGACAGCCTGATTCACTAGTTTAGAGAGTGAAAGTTTAATCACATAGTGAGTCAATAATAGAAAAAGAGAAAAAGAAAATGTCTAGAAAACATGCATTTTTGGCAGCTGTATTTCTGTGGCTTCCAGTGGAAAAGGTCTACTGTATGAAAGTACCATTCTTGAAAGTGATTTACCTTAAAGGCTTGGTCCAAGTTTCCTTGTGCCCGGTGAAGTGCTTTTTTAGCAGCTCGCTCTGAATAGCCCATAGTTTTCAAGGTATTTATATCGTCCAATCTCCTCCTCCTCTTAGCTCTCTCCTCTCTCCTTATTTGTGCCTTTTCCTATAAAAGCATGGTCATTACAAAGTGAAGTATTGTATTAGAATACGGTCAGCTTTCGACTAGAAGATGGCTCCATTACTTCTTTGATAGATGCATACAGGGTTTCTTCTTTTTAATCTTTACAAATCTTCCAGGGAGAAAGGAAACTTTTTTTTTAAAACAAATTTGTGCTGCTCAATGATCTTTAAGAGACATTCCCCCCTCCAGTATAAGGTTGTATATACACTAGCAAACTTTGTAATCCTAATTCACCATTTTGTAGCCATACTGTGCCCATAGAATCATAGAATGGTAGGACTGGAAGGGACTTCGAGATGTCATCTAGTCCAGTCCCCTGGCAGGACTAAGTATTATCTAGACCATTCCTGATAAGTGTTTGTCTAACCTGCTCTTAAAAATCTCCAATAACAGAGATTCCAGAACCTCCCTAGGCATTTTATTCCAATGCTTCACAACCCTGACAGTTAGTAAGTTTTTCCTAATGGCCAACCTAAACTGCCCTTGCTGCAATTTAAGTCCTTTGCTTTTTATCCTATCCTCAGAGGTTAAAGAGGACAATTTACCTCCCTCCTCCTTGTAACAATCTTTTAAGTACTTTAAAACTGTTATGTCACCTCTCAGTCTTCTCTTATCCAGACTAAACAAACCCAGTTTTTTCAATCTTCCCTCATAGGTCATGTGTTCTTGACCTTTAATCATTTTTGTTGCTCTTCTCTGGACTTTCTCCAATCTGTCCACATCTTTAAGGAAATATGGTGCCCAGAACTGGAAACAATACTCTAGTTGAGGTCTAATCAGCGCTGGGCAGAGTGGAAGAATTACTTCTTGTGTTTTGCTAACAACACTCCTGCTAATGCATCCCAGAATGATGTTTGCTTTTTTTATGCTTTGGATTCTCTCAGGATCAGGCCTGAGTTTATTAAGTATATTAAGATCCCTTTGAGGTAGATATTTTATTAGTTTCACAGATGGGTACACAGGTATGTCAAGTGACTTGCCCAAGGTTGGACAATCAGTATCAGAGTCAGCAAATTAACCAAGGAGTTCAGCTCAGTCCCTTTCCACTTGACTATTCCTGAATCAGTGTCTAAATAACTGTCTAAAATTAGAAAGATATTGCACCAAATTCCCATCCTCCCCCTTCCCTTACAAAGCAAATATTCCTCTCCCCTGCATTCCCAATCCAAAGCCAAAATGTGCAGCAGTGAGAGTAGCTACTCTGTGGCCACAACTGCAGCCTCTGAGGTGTCATACCAGACGACCCTGAAATGGGAGTTTTGGCTGGTAAATCTATGTAGTTGGGATTCCCTATCTGTGCTCCCAAAGAGCACAGTTAAGTGCTAAAAACTGATGCAAAGTATCCTCATGTACCTCTTCAATATCATGGCAGTTCTACTTCTTCAGGCCTTGCACACTTGTGCCAGGTGGGAGAGAATTTGCCCCTTAGAATTTTAAATTTCTATTTCATACTTGCAACAACATATGGCAAACTGTTCAGTTTCACCATGAATACCAATGCAGAATTGATTAAAGCCCTTGGCTTTGTCTCACGTCTCAATACGTACGTAAGATGTACGTTCTGGAACATAAGTACTCAGACCTGTTTAATACTGTTCAAGGGCCTGTTTAATACTTTCCCAGCACCGTACCTCTCTTCTGTTGGTAATAAGACTGGCAGCCTCATCCAGGTTCCCATAACAAGCTCGTAGACCCAGACGAGCTTCCTGAGCAGAGAATCCCAGGACTAACAAATTATTGATTTTTTCAGGATCTATGGAGAGCTCTTGATACAAACCATTTGCCTATATGTAGAAAGAACAGAACAATCAATAGACTCCACCACTGGCATATATATTAAAAGTCCCTTCCCAAATTCCCTGTGCATTGGGGGAGGGAGGGGAGGTGGAAAGGAGAGGGGATAGAGAAGAGGAGGAATGCAAGAGCAGGCAAAACATGTGAGCTCTGTTTCCAAATGAGTTCCTATAATGTGATGTGCTGCACAGTGCAATGCCTTACCTTCTGAAGAAGTTCAACAGCCTCTTTTCCTTTGCCATTATGATAGTTTCCTATTCCCTGAAGGAGGTAAAGCCTTAGAAATAAAACTTTCTCACTTCCAGAACTTCCCTAAAGAAATTTTCAATAAAGAAAAAAGTTAGCGTATACCAGAGCATCAATCCATTTGATGGTAATTGTCAAGGCACTCAACAAGCAGGTGAAAAACCTTACATTCTAAAAGGATTAGAGATTTGTGCATGTGAAAGTTACAGAAACTAGACCCGCTCTTGCAGTCAGATCCACATGGGCGGAGCCCCACTGAAGTCAGTGGGATTCCACACAGATGCAAGGATCCAACAACAGGATCAAAGTCTGAAAAGCTATTTAAATCCTGTTACATGCTGCACTGTGCTATGGAAAACAGACTGAGAAGCAAAGAAAACCTCTTAATCAGGCATTCAGAAAAACATTTTATATAAAATTAAAATCAAAACTGAAGAAACTTTTTAGAAAGTTTCAAATTTGATTTTCTTTTGGATCTATTATGCACATACACACAAAGACACACACATACACACACAGACACAATAGTCTTGGGTTTTTTTAATATATTTATTTATAAACATGAGTATCTTCTCCCATCACAATATTATGTGAAAGATTCTCCTGGTCTATCTTCCTGCTGGAAGAGTTCACTTTAACAGATCCAAAGAAATCCAAAAGAACACTTTTGTTCACTTTAACAGATCCAAAAGAAATCTGATGAGGTTCAGCAAGGACAAGTGCAGAGTCCTGCACTTAGGAAGGAAGAATCCCATGCACTGCTACAGGCTGGGGACTGACTGGCTAAGCAGCAGTTCTGCAAAAAAGAACCTGGGGATTACAGTGGACAAGAAGCTGGATATGAGTCTGCAGTGTGCCCTCATTGCCAAAGCCAATGGAATATTGGGCTGTATTAGTAGGAGCATTGCCAGCAGATGGAGGGAAGTGATTATTCCCCTCTATTCGGCACTGGTGAGGCCACCAATACCTGGAGGCCACCAATACATGGAGTATTGCGTCCAGTTTTGGTCCCCCCACTACAGAAGGGATGTGGACAAATTGGAGAGAATCCAGCAGAGGGCAACAAAAATAATTAGGGGGCTAGGGCACATGACTTACGAGGAGAAGCTGAGGGAACTGGGGTTATTTAGTCTGCAGAAGAGAAGAGTGACGGGGGATTTGATAGCAGCCTTCAACTGCCTGAAGAGGGGTTCCAAAGAGGACGGAGCTAAGCTGTTCTCAGTGGCAGCAGATGACAGAACAAGGAGCAATGGTCTCAAGTTGCAGTGGGGGAGGTCTAGGTTGGATATTAGGAAACACTATTTCACTAGGAAGGTGGTGAAGCACTGGAATGGGTTACCTAGGGAGGTGGTGAAATCTCCATCCTTAGAGGTTTTTAAGGCCTGGCTTGACAAAGCCTTGGCTGGGATGATTTAGTTGGTGTTGGTCCTGCTTTGAGCAGGGGATTGGACTAGATGACCTCCTGAGGTCTCTTCCAACCCTAATCTTCTATGATTCTATGATCTTTAATGTCTATTGGTTCACCTGGTCATCCCTGCCTCATGCCTGCATGAACCCCCTTGAAGCCTGCAGAAACATTCTCCTATTGCTAAATGCTTGTGTATTGGGATTAGTGTTTTTGAGAGAAGATTCAGCCTTGTTTCCTTTGTTAATGAAAACTGTGTGACTGACTGTGGTGCTGCAGTGAAAGACTACTCCTTTATTCTTAAACTCATGATGCTAGGCCTCAAATAATTCAAGACTGGAGTAGAAGAAGAAAGCTACAAAATGTGAGACCAATGTTAGGGTAACAATTACATTTTTAAAATACTTTCCTTTGTTTAATACTACTTCAAGCAGTACTTTCAGAAGCCTCTAACCAATTTATGTGATCACTGTCTTCAAATTCCGATCAAGAACTAGAGCAACATGTTACCACCACCACCACCTTTCTTTTATGTCAATAGATCTCAAGGCTCATTACAAAGGAGGGAAGTATAATTTCCCCCATTTTCCAGATAGGGAAACTGCGGTACAAAGAGATGAAATGACTGGTCCAAAGTCACCCAGCAGGCCGGCGGCAGAACCAGAAACAGAACCTAGTTCTCCTGAGTCCCAGTCCAATGACCTATCCACTAGGCAGCTGTCAGTGTGCATGTTCAAAATGTAACTCAGTGAAAATATATATTGCAACTGTGAAAAATCAGGGCGGAGTGGGGGTGGGAGATAGTTGTCTATATAAGACAAAGCCCCTAATATCAGGATGATCTCTATAATATTGGGATGTCTGGTCACCCTAAATATGTAATACTTATGAAGGAATTCCAACATAGGTGATATATATACTGAATTAGCCAGGTAACATTATTTCCCCATCAGATAGAAACGTGATGCAGTTTGAAGAAAATGTCACTAACAATATACTGAGGTGAGAAAAGCAGCTATGTTGAATTCTCACAATGCATATCTAATGCTTTTACAGTGTTGACAATTACTCATCTGGAAAGAGTGAAAAGTAAAGGTTAAAGGGGACATATGAGTACTTTACATTCCTAAAAAAGTTATGAAATACTGGAACAACGAATGAATATTTGCTAAAACAAAACCACCTTCAGTAAAATGCCAGCATACTTTTATTGTGAGAAGTCTTTCGTGGTTTTCCCCATAACACCTCTCGAAGCATTTGTGGGCTGTGGCGAGCTTTTTCTCTGCATCATCAAGGCATTCCAGCTGTCCTAGGCGGAAGTAGCACCATACTATATCCAACTGCAACACTGCATAATTATCAACTGTATTCAGAAGTTCATTGCCACAATCACTGCAAAACAGCAATAAAATATTAACTAAGTTGCTTCTTCATTCCCTACTGTGTTGAAGAACTGGGACAGGAAAATGTGAAAAGGAAAAGGTGTGTGTGTATGCACATATCATGTGCATTCCGAAAATTTCTACAATCTGATCATCACACTGATATAAATGTAACATACAAAATTACTTTTTAATTTATCAAAATAATATGCTCTGCTCTCATGTCATGAGAATCCCTGGTATATCATATTATGGTATATTACATTTGACTTAAATCTACACTATCTTTACTTTATCTTGTTTCTACATATGATACTGCAGTTTTAAAAGTATAGTGGAGTTACAACACCCCAACCTTTTGGGAGGGTACAGAAACCAATTACCCTCATTGGAGGCATGTCAAGATCTAAATTGTGCTCCTTGGGAAGTCTCTCAGAATGTGTTGGCATATCAGAAACATATAGGGAGACCACCACTTTTTTGGACACCAAAGGGGGCTGCATTAGACTAGACTAAAGCAATTTTATCAACCGTTGCCCACTAGTGGCATGCTTGTGGAAGAATACCATGTAAAATAGTGGCTGTCGTTACTATAGAACAGTAGTTTTCAACCTGGGCTCTGCGGACTGTCTAAGATTTCCAAAGGGGTCCGCACCTCCATTTGATATTTTTTAGGGGTCCGCAAATGAAAAAGGCTGAAAACCACTGATGTAAAACATACACGTATGCTGTTCCCATAACTGGTTGGTACTCTAAAAAGCCAGAACAATTCAGAAAGGTTCTTACCAGAAGCGTTTATCAGCATCCAGCAAGAATGGCAGTGCTACAGCATATTCTTTTTTCTTCATGAATGCTCTGCCCTTCTCGTGATAACCCATCGCTAACAGAAGGGACTATGGAAATGGATTAAGAATATATTAAACCCTTATTATGTTCACAGTTAAAAAGAAATGTCATCGAAAATAACTTACATTATTTGTTGTCCATGGAAAAAAACACTCCATCAAGCCAGATTATCTCCCATCATTTAATGCTTCTTCCCACCCATCTACCCATGTGTTTGTCATTTGTGTTGTCCAATTTATTGAAAACAATGATTGCTACAGATACATGACATATTTCACCTGCCTTATTGTGAGTTTACTTGTAAAATGCAACCTAAATAGGTTTTCAAGAATTTACTCATAAACAGGACAAGTCTCTTACTGAGCATAACAGTGCAGAACAGCAGCCAGCCAGTGTTCACAAATAACCAACTAACCCTACTATTCCCAAATAGGTGATAAAATCCCATGAGTCACTTGCCAAAACTCTAATCTTAATTTTTCAATTCTACTGAACTAAATGTCAGAAATAGTGAATGTTGCTAAAAACTTTCTGGTTCTTGCACTATGCCAATGAACGGCATCATAAATAACATTATTTTATCTAAACGTTCTACAAGATTTCTTCCTGTACCTTTAGCGTCTTGTGCTCAGCACTGAATAAAATCCTTAAGGTGATTTTCCATTTCTTGCAATGTTGCATCAGAACATGCAGAACATATGCTATTTGGGGTTACCTTTGTAAAGTATACTGGAATATCAGCTGGGGCAGAATAACATTATGCACCATGTGAGGAAATCAGGTCACAATTAACACATTGCACTGGTGCTGCATGCTAGCTATTTCTTTGCTTCTGGGTACGATTCTAGGTGTTTGTTATGATTCTTAAATCTCTGAATGATCTAGTTATCTAAGAGATTGTCTCTTCCTCTTTTGTTCTGCCATAGTGGTCAAGATCTAATGAGTTGCTCTTGCTGTCGGTTCCTGGAGTTTCATTGTCCAGGACCAGTAGCAAGGCATTCTCAGTTGAAGGCTCCCAGATGTGGAATTCTCTCATTCTAATTGCCTACCAGAACCTAGGCTTGGTGACTGTCCAGGCACAAAACAAGAAGACATATTTGTTTAAAAATTCGACTTTGAGTTAACTATTAGCACATTTCCTGGAGCTTGTGATTTTAAACTGACTGAAATCTAATGTAGAAATTATTGTATATTGTTCTAACTAAGACACCCAGAAGTTAAATAGGTGCTGTGTAAAATACATAAATTAGTGTTATAGGTCCAGGCATGAAGACAAAATGCAAACACATTTCACAAGAGACCCTACAAGAAATCACAGACGTTAGACAACTGCCTGCCCTGAGACCATCAAAGTATTCCCAAATGTACTGGAGCACAGTTCTGCTTCACCTTTATCAGAAAACCACTTCTATTAAGCAATTAATTTTTGCTGGCACCTACAGAGGTTGTTTAAGAAACAGTTTTGATTTCAATATAATACTTAAAGTACCACATGTGAAGATTATTTAAAAGGTCTCTAAATAATATCTTCCTTAAATGTTATACTTACTTTCTTGGCTTGCTGAGGAATCTTGATAGATCTTCCAGTTTGGTTAGCTATGTCCAGATATGGAGTGGTATCTGGATCTAAATAATCCTCTGCAACAAAAAAAAAAAGAGTACCCACTGATTCATTATCAATGCCTTCAACAATAAGAACAAAGTATGATTATGGTCTTAAAACCATATCAATACGCATGTTGTTAAGAAAAACTGTAAATAAAATGAAGTAGAATAGTGTATGTGGCTTCCAGAGAGAGTTCTCTATTATGGCACCAATTATGCAATGAGAAATCTGATCCATGAATAGCCTTTCATGGACTTGTTTGCAGGATCTGGGCCTCTCCCTAGCTCAAGCCTGAATTTTTGAATGAAATTCTAAATTGTGTGTGCTCAACAACTGTTTCCTGCATATAAAAGCCAGGGCCGCTGTTAGAGGGTAGCAAGGAGGGCAACTGCCTGGGGCACCATGTCACTGGGGGCACCACAAAGCTAAGTTGCTCAGGCTTCAGCTTTAGCCCCAGGTGGTGGAGCTTGGGAGCTCTGGCTGCAGTCTCACGTGGTGGGGATTTGGCTTTCTGCCCTGGGCCCTAGAAAGTCTGATGCCGGCCATGCTTGGCGGACCCCCTGAAACCTGCTTGTGGCCCTCCAGGGAGCCTCAGACTCCTGGTTGAGAACCACTGCTGTATGCCACCCTCTCCTTCCCTCAGGGCATGCTAGGAACTGCAGCTGACAGAAACCTTCGAGCTCCCTCTCCCTCCCACCAGCAGTGTCTTCTATGTGCAAACTGGGCTCTGCCAAGTCCAGTGGCTCCTAGCAGCACTGCAGCCCATTTCTGGGTGGGAGGAAGGAAATTCTGCATGCACTACATTCATTTCTGGAAAATTCTGCATTGCGGAGTGGTGCAGAATTCCCCCAGGAGTAACTGTACAATGAAGGTGTGTTATTCTACAATACTTGCTCAGTATTTCTGGAACTAAGTTTATGGGGGTCTATGCAGGTGCAGAGATCTACCTGCAAAGAGCTTACTGAAGAACTGAAATCTAAGTTGCCTAACAGGCCCAATACAGAGGGGCATTTCCACCTACTTACATTTTTTGTTACAACCTAATACTATTGTAAGCAACCCATTATAAGAGAAGATTAGAGGAAACTCGTTTGTATACTTCTACATTTGACAGGACTTTAGTGAATAGTCCAGTTAAGTTTTCTATTTGTAGGTCTTTCAAGCAGAAACTAGGGAAATAAAAACATTTTTAAAACTTCAAACTAACAAAGGGCATCTTGGGCAGGTGTAGTGCCTGAAACTACTCTTAACTCACGTTTTGAAAATGACTACTTTCAAACTGACTGTTCCTTTAACTTGGTCCACAGTTGCCAACAGTCTCCATCAAAACTCATGGAGAAGAGAATGGCCTCACTGTGGACCAGAATGACAAGTGAACTACCTTGCATGGTGAAATCATGGCCACCTATGGTCATAACAGAAATAACTGACAGAGAAGGGCATAACAACTTACAATTTATCATTTTGGCCTAGCTATTTCTGCAATAAATACAAAACACGTTTCCAGAGTTGTCAGTATCTTAACTCTCAAGTGTCCCATTTAACAATAGATTCATACAGTACCTTCCTCAAAACTCAAAATGTTCTATGGAATCACTTCATCTTGAATGGTCCCCTTGAAATATGTGTTAACAACTTAGGCTAAACAATCTGTTCCACCTTATATTCAGCTATGTCTCACTGAGTACATTTCCCAGACTGAAGAAAATGTCGGTGTAAGCACGGAAGCTTGTCTCTCTCACCAACAGAAGTTAATCCAATAAAATATATTACCTCACCCACCCTGTCTCTCTTATGGAAACACGAGCATTATACAAAGAAGGTCTTTTAAGACAGGAAGTGAAGAAGAATACTATAACCAACAGGAGAAACCAATTTTCAAGTGGGCAGAATGTAATAGCACAAACTGGAATCTGGCCAATTTATTGGCTTTACTACCCTTAGAGTCACAAGTTCAAATAGAAGTAGCATGGTGCCTCCTAGGATCATGACAATGGCTTTGTTCAGCATCAATTTAGGAATGAATGAATCATCTAGTCCACTTCAAGCAAAACCCAAGTGCTGCAGGGAGGTTTCCCATCCAAGTACTGACAAGGCCTGACCCTGTTTAGATGCGATTAGATCACAACCCAAAGTTATACTAATCTTTCCACTTTACCTAGTTTTCTTTAAAATAGAAGTGGTTTTTTTTTAATTCATACTTCTACTGTCTTCTACTGCATGTAAGGGTAAAAACCCCATACCTCTCGTTGCCAGTATTTCTAAACCCTTCTTAGTTCTTTTCATCCTTTCCTTTCTTTCTTTTTCCTTCATGGTCTCTTCTTCATGTTGCATTTCTTCTTCCTGAACTTTTTTTCTGGTATCCTCCTCACTGTGTCTTAGCTCAAGCACCATGACCTTTACATTGTGTGTTACACCTTGCTCTTCAAGTGTTTTTCCTGAAAAACAGAGCATGATTAATAGGCAAATCAAATGACATTTACGAAGACAGTACATTTCATTGTACTGCCAGATAACATTTTAAAAACAGCTATTCCTGCTAGGAAGATTTCAACAGAAGCAACCACCTAAGGGCTAGTCTACACTGGCAATGCTAAAGCGCTGCCCCGGCAAGAGGTGTAGCTCCCAGCACTGCGCTCAGGGGGGTGTTTTTTCGATGTATCCGAGCCGACTTACCCCGCTGTGAGGACGGTGGCAAATCGACCTCTGCGGCTCCCCCGTCGACAGCGCTTACTCCTACCTGCGCTGGTGGAGTACAAGCGTCGATTCGGGGATCGATTGTCATGTCCCGATGAGAGGTGATAATTCGATCCCCGAGAGATCGATTTCTACCCGCCGATTCAGGCGGGTAGTGAAGTCGTAGCCTAACAGATGTATTGGAGCATAAGCTTTCGTGGGTGAATACCCACTTCGTCAGACGTGAAGACGTAAATGTATTTACCCTCACAACACCCCTGTGAGGTGGGAAAGTGCTTTTATCCCTGTTTCACAGATGGGGAACTGAGGCACAGAGAGACTAAGGCCCAGGGTCACACAGGAAGTCTATGACAGAAGGGGGCAGGAAACTGAACCCAGGTTCCTGATGGCCTAAGCTAGTGCCCTAACCATTGGTCCATCCTTTCTCTCCATTTACGTCATGATTTCTTCCAAGGTAGCTAAATTAGGACATCAATGAATGAATTAATAAAGAACAGAAGAAAGTTAATTTGTAAAGACAAAGCTTCTGTTCACACAAATGTCTTGCAAATCAAGAAAGATGATAAAGATAACAAAGAAAAGTTTAGAACCTGTCACTTTACAGCATGAGGTTTTGGTAAATTATGTGAATTAAATCTGAGAATGTGGAACATTGGGCTTTTAAAACACACAAAGTTGTCCTCTTCCATAATTCTCTCCTTTGATTTTGACCATCACAATATCTCAGACTTTCTTTAGAGTAGAACCTAACAAATATGACTGCTGTTATTGTGTAGCTCACGGGGTTCTCAAACTTCATTGTGCTGCAACCCCCTTCTGACAACAAAAATTACTACATGAGCACAGGAGGGGGGACCGAAGCCTGAGCCTGCCCAAGCCTCGCTGCCATGGGCGGGGGTGAGTCAAAGCCTGAGCCCCACTGACCTGGGGTGGGGGAGGCCAAAGTTGAAGCCCAAGGGCTTCAGTCCTGGGTGGGGGGGCCTGTAACCTGGCCCCTCCACCTAGGGCCAAGGCCGAAGCCTGAGCATAGCTCAGTCCCAGGCGGTGGGGCTCAGGCTTCGGCCCTGGCCTCAACAAATCTACGCCAGCCCTGGTTACCCCATTAAAACGGGGTCACGACTTTGGGGTCCCGACCCAAAGTTTGAGAACTGGTCTAGTTCTTATTTCCCTGCTATTAATATTGTTTCTGTGACTGAAAAAATGACAAGAAAGATGATTTCTAAGAAAGACATAATTACAAAATAAATATAACATATATTCAATTGGCGATACATACCAAGGTCAAGCTGCTTCTTATTTATAATTATTTTGATACATTTTTCTTGAAATCCATACATCTGTGCAATCCTGTGAAATAAAGTAGTTAATTCCAAAGTATAAAGACCTTCTTGTCTCATTTTGATATGAAATATTTTGGCAACATATTGCAATAAAAATTAAAATGTTATATATTTGTAACTGGCTTCAAACTTTTACTACAAGTCTGCTTGAAGATAAAATAACATACTAGTAACGGGACACAAATTCACCATATCAGGTGAGGAGAGGACAGGATATTGATATGGTTTCTGATTTTAATCAATAAACAGCAATAAAACACCCCCAATAAAAAGAAAAAAAAGTATTTATCCAATAAACAATGGAAAAACACTAGAAATCATTCCTTGTATCTAAGGGCTTGTCTACATGAAACAGTAATGCAAACTACAGGGAACTACTATGTAGCTCATTAATTGGTCCACACAGACCCTGCTGGTGTGCACTAAAGGTTCCATAGTGTGCTTTAAACAGTACCGTGTTAAACTGCAATAGGGAACATTGCAAAGAGTATTTACTACAGTATATATTATGTAATGAATAACGTAAATAATATACATTACTCATTACAGTATATATAAAGAGAAATTCCCCCAAAAAACTGATGTTGGGGCTTCTACATTAAACTCAAAAAATTGCTAAAAATAAACCCTGAAAAATGAAATCAATAAACCCAGAAAAACAGACGCCTAAGGTATTGAGAAGGGGAGAGCAGAACAGCCAGGAAAGTGGCCAGGACAGACCAAGTAGTTGGAAGGCATTCATATATGGCATATATTGTAAAGGAAAACACTTTGTACTCTCAGAAGCTCTAGTTGGTTATTAATTTAGAGCGGCAATTCTCAAACTATGTCCGTGGGCCATTAATGGCCTTTTAAGCATATGATGGTGGTCCATGGCGAACTAGCTTAAAAGTCATGCGGTGTTAACCCTTCACCTTGTTTCTACATGTTAAATCACATGACTTTTCCTCATAAGCAATTGCCACAGTAACTAGAGATGTTATGTAGTCATAAACAAGATGTGTCCATGAGACACACTCTATCAAGATATGCACCCTATGAAAGTTTGAGATCCCATGATCTAGAACATACTGTAATAAAGCACTATGCAAAAGGATGACATGAAACCAAACGAAGACACTAACCATTTAAAGTGGAAATAAGACAAAGATTATTATACTTACTGGGATCTTAGTTCCTCGCCAGTGATGATCAATTTAGTCTCCAGCAAGTTTTTTCTGGTCTAGTGTAAATATTTTTAAAAGTTATAGTATCCAGATACTTTGGGCATTTTCTTAATTAACTACTTTTGAACAGCCACAATTTCTCTCTTTATTTTCAGACAAAAACTATGTTAAAATAGCTTTAAGGTTGAGAGTACACATAGTAATGATTTACAGGGATGCTGAAATTATCCCAAAATAATCATTGTAAAGCCAGGAAATTCAGAGTTATGGTTAACTTAAATCCAAACAAGTTATAGAAATGCACAATTAAGGCACTCAACCTTAACTCTGCTTTTTTTGTCTTGCCACAGCATAGTCAGATTATAATTAAAGCCTATTAATGTTTGTGGTCCCAGATTAGACAGAGACATATTAGATTGTTTTTCCTCATAGTGATGCTACAGAGCAGAGTTAAGGTTGTTTAGGGTGCATACCCTGCACCCATAACGCATTCCCCATTGAGTAGAGCTATTCCAATGCATAGTTTTTTCAAATAAAGTTTTACCATTCAGGTTTTTTCCCCACAGTATTTTTCATAAAAGTTTATCTTTCAGCAGAGGCTGGCACATAAAATCTCCTTCAGAAACACTAACTACTGCATCTTTCATCTTTCATTGTTGTCAATATGAATAAGAGCACAGACTGCCCTCAGCAGCGATGGAAACTACCTTCTATTGTTACCAGTGGGAGTGAAGTGATCTTGACTCACTCCACGATGCAGTCAGGAAACAGAAAGTTGCTGAATGGAGGCAGTGGTCATCTTTGCTAAGGGTCTGTCCATCAGGAAAACTATATCACTATGTATTCCAGAATAAAAGTGTTTAGGGACTAATAAAAGGAATTACGCCAATATAATGACAGTGGTATAATTTTATAGCTGCATAATTATATCAGTGAATTTCCCCATACAGGCAAGCCCCCCTAAGAGCAACCCGGGGCCTCAATCGCATTAAAAATAGGAAACTGCAGTCACTTTCAAAGAGTTTGTTAATTTCTATGAAGATTATTGTCCAGCCTCTGCTGAATGATAAACTTTCAGTCATGAAGACTAATTCTAACTTATTTAATAATAATAATAAAAAGAACTACCCATTGTACTAGACCTATTCAAGAAACAATTTTTTTGTTGAGAATACCTGAGCTGAGATAATTTGGAACAACAACAACAAAGGTCTGACAAATGGTGCTAAATGTTTTTTTAAAAAAGACTCCTTTTTTAGTAAATATCAACAGAAAAAGATTTACTTTGCAAAAGTAAATTCATTCAGAAAACTGAGTAAATGTTCTCTCTTTTAAACAGAGGGTGCAATTGTTCTTTGTAATAAAACAAGAGGTTGAATCCCTGCTTTAAAGTGCAGAACTCAGCCTTAACTATGGAGCTGCAACTGGTGTGTCTATAAAATAAGACTATTTTTTTTTTAAACGTTGAGGAAAATTTAGTCATTTTTGTCAGAAACCGTGAAAACCAGGGACTAACGGTGCTGACTTGAGGCAGGTACATAAGCCTGGTGTCCATGGATGTCCTCATCTACCCAGCTATATAGTCATATACAGTACTAGAGTTCTGACCTGATATTTCTTGAAGAAAAGTTCTCAAATATGCTGAGTCCTCTATCTGGTGGTTTTGTAACATGGCCAAGTGTACAAGACACACTAGACAAACTATTTTTTCCATTCTGTGTCAAGTTCAAGCAATGGACTTAGCAAGTTCAAGCTAATTTGCCTCAGATGGCTAGTTTGGGAAAGTAGTTAACTGACCCATAGATTAACCAATGCAAACATATCTGCAGGTCGTATCATTAAAAGCTGGACATCTACCATTTAAAGTAGCTAAGTTTACAATTTACAGTATTACTCAGGTATATAGGTATATCATAGTTAAAGTAAATACTAGGACTGTCAAACAATTTTAAAAAATCTCAATTAATCGCAAGACTAAAAAACAATAGTTGTGATTAATCACACTGTTAAACAATAAGAGAATACCAATTTAAATTTAGCATGGAAGCATGACCTCTGGAATGGTAGTCGAAGCACAAAGGGACATATCTGGCACGTAAATACCTTGCAACGCCAGCTACAACAGTGCCATGTGAATGCCTGTACTCCCTTTCAGGTAACGATGTAAACATTTGTAAGTTGCACTTTCACGATCAAGAGATTGCACTACAGTACTTGTCTGAGGAATTGAAAAATACTATTTCTTCTGTTTACCTTTTCTACAGTGCAAATATTTATAAACAAAAATATAAAACAAGCATTGTACACCTTGTATTCTGTATTGTACTTGAAATAAATATATTTGAAAATGTAGAAAACATCCAAGATATTTATAATACATTTAAATTGGTATTCTAGTATTGTTTAAAAGTGTGATTAATCGTGACTTTTTAAAAAATCTAGTTAATTTGTTTTGCGTTAATCGAGTTAACTGCGATTAATTGACAGCCCTAGTGAATACAGTTGTCACATAAGTGTCCTTTACATGACAAAAGATAGTGTTGTTTTGGGGTTACTTACTGTGCCTAAATAAGTATTTTGTTTATAATTAAAACTGTGATTAAACAAAGAATATATAAAAAGAACAATATCCATATACTGACAACTTTAGATGTTTTATAGAAGTAGTAAAACTGAATGAGCACCATACATTTACTTTTAACTTGGCTGGTGAGATCAGAAAAGATCAAGTTAAATTTGGTTCATTTTTCTCCACTCAGAATTTGTTTCTGAATGACCCTAAAGAGGGAAATGCTGCAATGTGTTTTATTTTTTTTCTAGGTAGTTTTATGACTGAACTGAATTCCTTCCTTCTCCAATCAATTTAGCTTCTTTGCACAAATGAAATGTTTTGCATCAGATACAGAATTAATGAAAGTTGTACGGCCTTTACTATAGATTTTAGTTATGCTTCTTTTCATAACTTTAACGTATACAGACTTACTTTTCTCATCTTAGGAGGTAAAACCACTTCAAGTTTTGCAACCCCTGTTGTCTTATAAGCTTCATTTCCTGTTCCACGCTCAATTGCTTCACATCTTATTTCTTCAAGAATGCACTCCGTTTCATTTTCACCGAGATTCACCTTGGCTGAATATTTCTGTGCAAGCTCCTAACAGAAAAATAAAAGAACATACATTAGTAAAACATAAAATAGTAAAATGTGTCGTGTATGAAATAAAAGTGAAAAAAATGACTGCAGAACAACGAGGCAGAATACGTACCTTCAACTCCAGACCAGATTCTTTATTTTCATTTGTGTATGGAGGTTTCCAAAGCTGAATTTTGTCTTCTCTTAAACAATTTTTAAGTTTTGCTGCAAGGTATTTCTTTTGCGCCATTCTTTAATACAAAACACAATAGGAAAAATGAAAAAGCTAACTAATCTTTTTGTATGTTTGTTTCTCTGATGAATCAAAAGACCTTGTTTAACTCAGGCCCAGATCCTCAAAGGTATTTAGACATCTACCTCCCATGGTTTTTACTTAAATCACCCATCTTTGAGGATCTGGGCCTCAGGGAACATGCACTGTATTGTTCAGAGTTCTGTAAGCAGACTGCATTTAATATAGGATTTTAAAAATACACAAAGCAAATTTACAAAGATTCTAATTCAATTTTTATTGTGCTCTGATAATTATGTAATAATTGGAAAAACTTTTCTATTTAAATATTAACATTTTTTCTTTTTATTACACCAGTTGCACAGGAGGATGGAAATGTGTTGGCCAGTGTTGATTTCAGCGAGATAATGGCTGCCAGCAAAACATCAGTAATGCAGTTTTTACATATAAATAACCAAACAAGTGAAGTACAATGTGAAACCAATAAATGAACTAACTCTTCAAATTTCATTTAAACTTGGAGATGGAAATTTGCTGACAATTCTACAGTATTTTCTTTAGTCTGCTTTTATATACTTCTCTTTATTGTAATTTCACTGTTAATAAGGAAAATTCATAAGTTAAAAATAATATATTAAAAAAAAAAAAAAAAAACAGAGACCCTGCTCTTGCAGCTGGCTCCATGCAGGTTAACCACTGGGACTGAACAGAGCTAGCTGGAGGATCAGGGCCCAATGTTTTTTAGGGTACCAGTGACATCTTGGATTATAAAAACTAAAAGAATTTTTAAATCACTTTTTAAACCATATATGCTCTATTTTTTCTCCATTTTCTTAACTGCCAACAGTCCTGGTTTTGGCCACGACTGCTCTGTCTTTACTAACCTACCTAGCTACCATTGTGGGAATGTTGGCAGCTTGTGGCAACAGCGGGAAGCCAAGGAATAGTTTCAACTCTTGCTCTCTGCTGGAGTTTACTCTCTCACTGATTGGATAAGCAGGAGGCTATTAGCTCAGCTAAACTTCCAGGCCCCATTGAACCAAATCAGAACACTCATTATATCAAAGTGCCAACTCTGCTATACTGAAGGTCGAGCAGCATTTTCTGTTTAAAGATCAACTCTAAAATCTGCATGCTTACTCAGCTTGTCTTGAAAATTTCTGTGCCTCATGGGGATGCTGGGTAGTGTTAGTGGTCCAAATTTGGGGTCATTTCAGCAAGGTGTTCTTGAGATACAGCCCTCCAAAAAAGCCAGCATTTTACAAAATCAACAGGTTCTTTTTATTTCGTTTTTCCACATACCATGGCTCTACTTGTCCCCCCACTGATCTCATTCACTTGACATTTTATCTCAGCTGGTCCATGGCACCCACTGCCCCTTTGGAAAAGCAATACTGACAAAAGTGACAGAGTCCTATGGCACCTTATAGACTAACAGATGTATTGTAGCATAAGCTTTCGTGGATGAATACTCACTTCGTCAGATGCATGTAGTGGCAACTGATGAAGTGAGTATTCACCCACGAAAGCTTATGCTCCAATACGTCTGTTAGTCTATAAGGTACCACAGGACTCTTTGCTGCTTTTACAGATCCAGACTAACACAGCTACCCCTCTGATACTTAATGCTGACAAAGTTAATATGGAAGAGTTTAGCTGTCTAGAACAGTATGTGCTAAAACTTGCAAGCCAGAGATTGAAACGCGCATGTGCAGCAAGCCTATGTATGAGGGTGTGTCGGCAATCCATTGTCACAGTAATTTAGTGGCTCCAGGGGACATAGTACAGATATCATTGAAGCTGAGCTACACACATACACTATAAATTCAAACCCTACCCTTGGCAGAAGCCTGAGAAAAGGCATGAGATACTACCAGGCAACCTTTACTTTGTGTTAATAAATTGCTTTGTGACTCTAACACTCCATCTCTGCCTCAGCCAGAATAGGCAAAGTGAAAGCAGGCCTCAGAGAGGGAGGAGGTAAGACTCTTGAACAGCTTAATATTGGCCTACCAAGTTAGAGGAGTCACATCCTGGTAAATTAGGAAACCAAGGTAGTGGGGAGAGGGAAGAGGTAGAGATGGAGGAGATACAAGGGAAAAATGTGAATGCAGAGGAAGGATTCTGGTGGAGGACTTTTGGCCCCTAGATACCCAAGCTTATTTAGAAAAAATATTCCTCAGCTTACATGGAAAGGTTTTTTAAATGTTGGCATTTACACATTCATTCCTCTAAAACTGGGTGTTAAAATAGATTAATCAGTTTCGCTTTTGCTTGTAGATAGTTTCACTTCCGATCTTGTATATTAGGACAGTGCTACAGAGAGTTCATGGGAAATGGGGAAAAAATGAGAAACGTTTCTATTAATATTTGATTTTGAAAAGGTCTTCCCGTCCTAAAAAACAAAAACCTAACTTGTGGGCAAAGGCTACCCTTACCAGGAGACAGCCTCCCTGTAATCTGATCGACACGAGATCAATTTACACTGGGTGACATTTGGAAGCTTCTTTGTAACCACAAAGACAAGAAACTGTTTTGTTTTTTTGTTTTTAAATAGAAATGTTAATTGTGTAGAAACTGATGTAAGCTGCCCAGTCTGTTTTGTTTCTATTACTTTGGAGTAGTCCTTCTCCAGCCTTAAGAGTAAAGATACACTCTTGACTATTAGTCCCTGGAAGTTCCCGGTGCCGCTGCACAGAGTGAGCAATGTATTCTTTTACTTGAAGGGACTTTTTTTTAGGCAGTGGCAGAATATCATCTTCCAAAAGAAGTGGAAACAGGGTAAACATATTGAACTCCAAACAAATAAGAATAAAGCACAGGGGGTATTACTAATACAGTCTTCCCCCTACGTTTTCATCCGCACACAATCACTTCTTTTTTAGTCAACATTTTATTCATTTACCCTATTATTATTTACTATTTTTATCTTTTTTCAATTCTGAAATCATTTTATAGCAGATATTTTACTTAACATATATTGCCTTAAATAATAATTTATCCAAGTAACAGAGACTTTGACATTTGTTGAGACCAGATAAAAAATCTCAAATTGTTACACTGTATCTACATGCAAACCTCCTTTAGATGTTTTACTAAAACTCCAGATCTGTTCTTTTTGTAACAACTTCCATTTCCCTAAGTCTTCAAAATATATCTGTCACATTGGAGAATATACTAACTGCAATGTGCAGAATTTTAAATTCAAACTGAATCTGAAAACTGATCATACATACAGTGGCTTTACTATCAACATTTTTGGTATAGTTTTGTAAATCAAGCTTAGCTGTTATTTTTATTAAACTATTAAAGCAGAAAATAGGGACTGAAAAATCATAACTTAAATGTATTTTACTCCCGTTCTAACAAACTATCTTAAGAATATTTATATAAAAAACAAAGTAGTTTCACTTTTGTAAAGGGAAAGATTCAAGCCACCTTTTTACCTATAAAAATCATCCATGTTTATTAAACAAAGTTTAGAGCCATTTTTTGATCTTACTATTAATATTCATTTATGACAAGTAAACTGCAGTATTCAAAACAGAATTCTTAATAAAACATTTAGACGTACCTCTCCATCGTCCGACATTAATGTTCCTGGAACGATTCAACTTTCACTTTCGTGATGCCTTGCGTCACTAAAAGCTATGGGGTATTTCCCAAAGCTGTTTTCAATAAAAGATTGGGGGTATTTCCCAATGGATGTTTTGAATATAACATCAGATGTTTATGAATAAAAAGCAGTCACAGAATCAGTTGCTCCCCTATTCTATATGACACACAAGAGAAAATGGGTAAAGAAATAAGATTTGGCAGCCTCGTAGAGGGAGGGGAGCAGGGGTGAAAGCTCACTGAGCAAAACACATAACTTGGGGCTTTGCTCGAAGTGAGGCGGCATGGCTAGCTCAAGGGGGAAGCTCATGTGGCACGGTCTCCTGGAAAGGGACCTAAAGACCACAGTAGTGTCATGGTGGTTAATGTTAGAAGTTCCATGGAAGGATTTGGACCCGTACACTGCAGATTCTCTACCAGGCATGCAGACCTGGATTTTCCCAGAGAAATCTGGCCTGTGTAGCCACTGCTCCTGCAAATCCAGCATCCCTGCTTCAGTGAAAGAATGATGCAGCCGTGATGGGGTATTTCATAAATGCAGACTGGTATGTAAGTACTAAAATAATTATAGCTCTACATTTTCTCTTTCTGTGGCAGTGGCTAATCCTGCCTTTAACCGTTTGTAGATAATCAAATGCAACTTGGTCTTTGTGGCACTGTTCGACTTAACCATGCCAAAGAATCAAGTTTAATGGAAATGAGAGATTAGTTATTCTGGGGGGGAAATGGCACTGTCATTATCTTTAGGATATGTGGCTATCGTGATAAAAAGTACGACCAGTCCCAGAACTTGGGTGTATTTTTAAATAAAAAGTATCCAAATATAATAAGAGTAGGGTGGTATGCTATGCTCTATAAGGACCTGTATACAGTAGTAAAACACTATGTCTACACTACAGCCACCATAGGGGCACCACTACAGCGCTGCAGCTGTAGCACCATAGTGCAGACGTTTCCTATAGTGATGCAAAGCGCGTTTCTGTTGATGTGGTTAATTCATCTCTCCAAGGGCTTGCCTACACTTACATTGCTCCAGTAGTGTTGTTGTTGCACATAGTAAAGATGCTACCTAGGCCAACAAGAGAGCTTCTCCCATCAGCATAGGTCTTCCACCTCCCAGAGAGGTGGTAGCTATGTAGATGGGGGGAGCTCTCCCATACACATAGGGCTGCCCACACTGGGAATTAGGTCGGTATAACTGTGTTGCTCAGGGGTGTGAATGTCCCACACCCCTGAGCGACATAGTTATAGGCAGTGTGGACCTGGGCCAAGAGGCAATACCTACATCGATGGAAGAATTCACCGGGCACTAAGTCAACCTATGGCGCTCAGAGCAAGACATTTGTCACAGCCCTGAGCCACATAAGTCGATCTGATTTTTAAACATGTCTAGATCTCAGGTTTGCAACTCGCTCCCCGCGCAGTTTAAAGGGCTGCAGAACAAGGCAGGGAGGGTTAAACACTGTGTCATCCATCTAGCCCTCTCACCACCTCTAACCTAACCTAGGGTGACCAGATGTCCCGCTTTTATAGGGACAGTCCCACTTTTGGGGTCTTTTTCTTATATAAGCTCCTATTACCCCCCACCCTGTCCTGATTTTTCACACTTGCTGTCTGGTCACCCTAACCTAACCAGGCCTGTCCGCCTAACACCGGCTGTCGCAGCGCTAAAGCCACTCGGGGGCGGGGGCGAGCCCTGGGCCCGGCCTCTGCTAGGGCAGACGAGCTCCCAGCCCAGCTGCCGCCTTTGGCCTCAGCGGCAGCTGCTTCTCAGTGGCCGGGGCCGCGATCCCCGTGCAGGGTCGGGGGGTCACGGGGAGAATCACTCCCGGAGCAGGGAGGGGGGAATGTGCGTGTGGGGGGGCACCGGGCAACACCGCGCCTGCGTCCCCCGACACAGTAGGCGGCAGAGGCAATTGGGGGCGGGGACAGTTGAGGAAGGGGAGGGGGCGGGGCCCGGCTGCGCCAGCGCGTGGCTGAGTCTCTCCCAGGGGCGGGAAGGCCCCGCCCCCACCCGCCGGGGGCTCGCTCACCTGTGTAGCTGCCGCTGCTCGGCGGGCTCCCGGCCGTTTGTTTACGTCGCGTTCGCAAGGTCAGCGGGAGGCGGGGCAGCCGGCTCCCTACGGAAGCCCGGAAGCGGCGAAGGGTGCGGGGAACGAATCTCACGTGTGCAGGAAACGTGAAGGCCGGCGCCGGCGCCGCCACCATCTTAGCCTCGTATTCCCGCGCGCCCCTAGGGGGCGCCATCCGCCCGGGCCCTAGGGGGGAGCTCGTGAGGTGACCGGCCGCGGGCCCCGGCCCCGCCGTGGTAAGAAAGAGGCGGGGCGGGAACGGGAGACACCTCCCCGCCCCCCGTCACTGTCAATGGGGCTGGATTTGAACATCTAGATGTAGCTGTCTCCGTCTTACACGTCGAGGTAAGGGCTTGACGTGGGAGAGGGTGGCAGCGAGGGAAACTGCTACCAGGAAGGAGAGAGCCTGGGAAAGAACCATGTCTCGTTTTCTTACGTGCCCTGCTTTGCCAAGGTTTCCTCCCGCTGGGTCTCCTCTCTTCCTTCTCTTCACAGGGCCCATCTGCACGTGTAGGAGCCCAGATACCCCGGGGATCCTCTCTCTGTCCTTGTCTGCATACATGGGGGACGTTGATACCAGCATTAGCTATTCCAGGATCCTTATTATGGTGTAATTGAGCTACTCCAGAATAGCTATCCTGGTCAATTTCCCTGTGTAGACAAACCCTGTTTAGGCAGAACTGTGACTGTAACCAGGATAGCTGAGGCTACATCCTGCAACCTTTTAAATGTGAATCCCACAGGTAGCACAGCCCAGTGAATAGGGCACTGAACTGCGATTCAGGAGCTCTGGCTCTTCCACTGACCTCCCCTGTGACCTCGGGCAAATTGCTTCTGTCTCCTGACCTGTAAGATAGTGATATTTACGTGTTTTTTAAGAAATAGGTCTATGGCTGAAAAATGCTATGCAAGAGCTAAGGCTATGAATACACTAGGAATGCTTCACTGTTATAGGAATACTGGTATACTATCCTGGCAAAGCATTCCTAGTGTGGACACAGCTATACTGCCAACCCACGACAAGTCCTGCCCAGGTAATGGTATGGTACGGAGGACAGTGATGGTCATGGTTGTGTGTAATTACGAGTGCAGATTTGGGATTGTGGAGGGGCACAGGGAAAATGGCAGGAGTTGTTAGGATGGTGTAAAATACTATTATGTTCCCAGCTGTTTCTGTTATCTTCATGGGCAAGTGAGCAGCCTGTGGTGCACAGCTGCAGCTATGAGTCTCCTGAGGTGGCAGCATGAGCTCTGACAACCAGCTGCAAATGTTCCAGACTCAACACTGCTCCACCAAGCATAGGAAGGCTCAGTGGAAGTTTATGAACGAGTAGTGATTTGAAGTTGAGGTGGGCACAGAGAAAATGGAAGGTTTTTTATATGCCTTTCCTGCCCTAAAGAGGGCAGTGTGGCTGTGTTGCTGCTAAGCAAACTTAACCTCTCTTCCATTTTTTGCATGTGAATTTTCTCTGACTTTGAGATAGTGGCAGTAGTGAGGGAGGAATGGGGATCACCTATGGAGGGGATAAGGGAGTTCATGGACATTTCACTGCACACCATTCATTTCTCCCTTTATGTCTCTTACAGGGTTTGGAGTGACCACGGGGAAGTCAAGGGCTGTGAGGAGCACAAATACTATCTGGAAGCAGTGTTGAGTCCCTAACCCACATCAGTACCAGTGCAGGGAGAAGGGGCTCTGCAGATGGTAGAGAATCCCAGAGCCCCTTCCCTGATTGCAGGGAAGTGGAGGGGGGAAGTGGCATGGGTCTTCCCTTCCCCCACAGATGCTACAGCTGCAGGGAGAAAGGAGAGGCTGAGTCCTAGTCTACACTTAAAACTTAGACTGGCATGGCTATGTCATTCAGGGACAAGAAAAAACACCCCCCCAACCCCTGGCGACATAGGTATGCTGACAACCCCGCCAGTGTAGGCACAACTATGTTAACAGAAGTGTCTTTCTGTCAACATAGATAATGTCCTTTGGGGAGGTGGTGTTCCTATACTGAAAAACTCCTGTCGGCGTATGCTGCATCTGCACTAGGGTGCTATGTCATTATAGCTGTGGCAGTATAGGCTCAGGGTATGTCTATGCTACAGCAGCTGTGCTCTGCTGCTGTAGCACCATAGTCTAGATGCTTCCTACATCCTCGGAAGGATTTTTCTGGTGGTGGTAATCCATCTCTTCAAGAGGAGCTTGCTAGGTCAACAAAAGAATCCTAAATTAAATAAAATAAATAAATAAATCCTAGCCATGTCTACACCGGAAGTTAGGTCAAGCTACCTATGGTGCTCAGGGCATGACATTTTTCACAGTCCTGAGTGATGTAGCTAGATTGATCTAATTTTCAAGTGTGGACCAGGCATCAGAATATCTTCCCCTTTCAGAGAGACCTCAGCTGGTTTGCAGCTGCATACGTGCACTGTAGGAAAACCTTAAGCCTTGTCTACAAATCAAGTTGTATAACTTTAGCTATGCTGGTAAAACCTGTGTGTGGACACAGTTATATCAGTATAAAGATATAATGAAGGTATATTGTATCATAGAAATGCAGGCTTGGAAGGGACATTGTGAGATGATCAAATCCCAGCCCCCTGTGCTGAGGCAGGACCAACTATACTTGAACCATTCCTGACAGGTGTTTGGCAGTCTGAAGGACAATGTTGTGTCCATAGCAGCCTTCGCAAGTCTTGAAGCCCTTCTGGATGGTGCTGATGGCTCCTCCATTCACTGACCAGTCTGTGATCCTAGCCACAAGGCAGCTGGCATACAGTTTGTATATGGTGGAATAGAGAGAGATGGGTTGCTGAGGTTGTCTCGCTTGCCTTTCTTGTAGAGGAACACCATCATGGACTTCTTCCAGAAACTGGAAGTACGGCAGAAGTGTTTGCATTTGTTGAAAATAGCAGTTAATACCAGGCAACTAGGGTCTTGTTTTTTCATGAAGCTATAGCAAATGCCATCTTTTCCTGGGACTGTGTTTTTGGTCTTTTGTAAGTCTGGTCATTACTTCCCACGATGTAATGTCTTGTTCCAGGCCCCCTGCATAGTCAACTCGGGGTAGAGGATGAAGGCACCCTAGACGCATCTTCTGTTGGTGTAGGCTGCGTCTATGCTCTGGGGTTAGGCCAGCATAGCTATGTGGTTCTGTGCATATGGTGCCATATTAGTGTAGATACAGGCCACAGCAATGGAAGAGGTTTGTCCATCACTGTAGGAACTCCAGGATCGCTGTAGGTCGGTTGGCAAAACTATGTCAGACAGATGTGTGGATTTTTCAACCCTCAGAGAGCAGTAGCTGTGTGAACCTAAGTTTTAAGTGTAGACCAGGCCTTAGAAATTAACCCATGATCTCTGCCAACAGCCTGATTCAATAGCTCTAAGGTATGAGCCACCAGTTTATCTCAATAGAGTGTTTTCAACTCAAAGAGAATACCTTATTGAGATGAATATAACTTAATATAAAAGCTCTAAGATATATGAACTGTCCATTCAGCTCAAAAGAATATTAAGTACAATATTAAAGTCTCTAGTTGTAATTTGCCCTGCCCTAAATTGCAAGGAAGTCTACAAAGATTTAAATTTAAAAGGAGTAAGTATTGCTCTACATTTAAAATGTATGCTGGCATAGCTATGTCTTCCTCTCAGAGTATGCTGCGTCTATATTTTCTGTGCCTTTTAATTATTGCCTAGTAAAAATAGATTGTCTTCAATTGATCATTGATTAAAAAATTAAAACATTAAAAAATAATAAATTACTGGAGATTTCCTGGCTTCCATTATGTGAGGCTGGCTAATTTAGTGCCCAGTCCAACTACCATTGAAGTCATCGGGTATCCCACCTTTGAATTTAATGGAAGCTGGATAGGCTCTTAAAGCCGAGGGCAAAAACCTCACACAGTTATCAGCATTTAATATCCGTGTTTACCATCCCTAACTGTAAACTGACTGGAGAACTAGGCCAAAAATCATCCCAAAGCATATTGCGCAGTTAAGATGATCCTTTTAAAAGTTCGGAGCAACTAATTCTGCATAGTGTTCATTAATATTTGTAGACCAGTTTTAATATAAAAGTGGTATCATATTATTATGGTTATTAGGAAACTATATTTCCTTGAAGTTTGTCTCATAAAGCAGGTGCCCCACTTACTCAGATCTTATTTTAAGACTTGTCTACAGGGGAAGTTGCCTGGCAACTGGTATTCCCCTATAGCTATGCCAGTCCCTGTGTGGACACACTATTCCAGAATCGGTGTGACTTTATTCTAGAATAATTATGGTATAAAGTCACTTTTATTCCAGAATAGGGTGTCCACATGTGGGATTTATACTGGCATAGCTATAAAAGCTCTAAGATATATGACATTAATATTCTGCTAAATAAGTACCAATCAATTTCCCTGTACAGATAAGTCCTTTAGTAGCTTTGGCTGTGTAACAAGTCAAATGGAAAGTTTACATCTCAGGACCAAATCTAATATTGAAGCACATAATAGCTTATTTTGGAAGGTGAAGAATGTTTTCACTAGCACAGAATATCAAAGAATGAGAAGTGATAAATGGGAAAGATATTCTAAGTTTTCTAGTCCATCCCCTGGCCACTGTAAAATAATTCCCCATAGTGCTCAGTATTTCCTAGGGCTTTGCTCATTCCATCTTGGAATGACCCAAAAAATTGTTTCTCCACATGACCCTTGGAAGGAGGGGGGGAGGGATAGCTCAGTGGTTTGAGCATTGGCCTGCTAAACCCAGGGTTGTGAGTTCAATCCTTGAGGGGGCCACTTAGGGATCTGGGGAAAATCAGTACTTGGTCCTGCTAGTGAAGGCAGGGGGCTGGACTCGATGACCTCTCGGGGTCCCTTCCAGCTCTATGAGATAGGTAAGTACATACTGTACATCTGATTTATCTTGTATGTTTATGTTAGCTAGCACCAATTCTTTGATTGAAAACCACATCACAACTTGACTAATTCATCTTACTGTGGCAGCAACAACAACACCACAAGGAACAGGTGTGTTTCTAATTCACAGCTGGAAGAAACAATTAACAGCATGTGGGATTTATGAATAGGAAAAGCATTTGGATATTTGCTGTATTTAATGCCATTAAGGACAGCAACAGAAATAGGATCTGATGGTTTTATTCACTGTTTTAGGATACACACAGGAAAATCAATCATAAATAACTTGTGGAAGTAAATGAATAATAAAACCACATGTTAACTAGAATGTATTAATCACCCTGGCTACTGTTCTAAAACCTGCTTCATTTGTTGCTTGTTCAGACAGCTAATTGAATTTTGCAGTACTGAAATCCAATCCAGTTGTTTCATCAGCAATTTTTGTAAGTGCTAATCTTTGCTACAGCTTTTTCAAATGATTTGTAATCTCAGTACGATAGAATTCTTGTCCCTCAAAAATCAGTAGTTTGGATTTAGAAAAAAAAGAAATCAATGCAAAATGAGTTAACATTAGTTCCTATATTTGAAGGTACAAAAATGAGTATGGATAATCCTGATGATGCTCTAGGTATAAAAATTCTTTATTGTCCAATACCCTTTATGACATTGCAACTCATTTAACAGACTTTTCACTCTATGAACTTCTAAAACACATTGATTGGCCCATGCAAATTCTTATAATATAAAGTACTAACCCCTTAGCAAGTAAATCAAAATTACTTTGAAAAATTAGTTTACTGAAATTTTATTTTAAATGTTAACTAAACTTTACACATTACTGAAATTTCTTTATGGTGAGACATATAATCCAAGTCTTCTTGCAGCTTCTGAGATCCTGGGTGTTTTTTTCTGAGGGAATGGGTAATAGCTTAGCTTCCTGGATATGGGTATACATTTTGTGGATGAAATCTGTTGGTGTGTCTCTTCAGTGGGACTGTTTAACATACTTGAATTTCTCAGTTCATTGAGTGATACTGTGGATTGTTCACTTGCAGTTAGTGTTTTTTCATATGGCAGCATGACATTTTCCTTCACAGTCAATCTCTCATTGTCAAAGCTAATCTGTTCATTCTTGCAGTGGTCAAGATCACATGGAGCCTTCTGACAATCAGTTTGTAGTAGACGGTGGATTCCCAGGTGTGTACGCCATGGTGAACTGTCTTGTACATTGCCATTGGAAGTTAACTCCAGGGTGACCTTTCTGACAGGAATGTGTTCTTTAAATTCTTTTGGTTTCCTTATTTTCTTATTAATTAAAATGGCATTGACCATTGATTCCCCAGGAACAGACTGATTCTCATCTGTGAAGAAAATGCATATTTCTACATTATTACATTGGCAAAAATTAAAGATCCAACTTCCATGGCGTAAACTCAACCTTGGGGGCTCTGAGTCAATGTGTCTGCACTTTTTCTCTGTGTCTAATTAGAATGCAAGTTCCTTTAGTATGTGGGTACGGACGGGAAATGTTTTTCTTAGCTACAAAGTCTTGTGTACCCAGGTGGTGCTCCATCAGTCAATCAAATAATAATGGAGCCTTATAAAGGAAATACTGACATTAGCATAAAACCCAATAATAAACTAGATGATCGTTTAGAAGGAATTACTATGATGAACATGGGATCTCTTCAGTTGAAGATAGATCTGTAGTCACAAAGATGCAAAAGCTCTGTTTGATGATTTTGCTGTAACTATTCATACAAATTAAAAATACACACTAGTCCATTTGTTGTGGTATGTGCTTTGCTGCCCTCTACCAGATTGAATTGGAACTGCACAACTGTGTCATAGGCTTTATATTACCAACAGTGCATTCATCTACATTAGGAAAAAATCTATTTTGACCATGTGTTGTTAGCTGACAGGTCATAACTATCACATGGCAAACTTCGAGTGTAGACAAGGCAGTTGTAGTTTTAACATGTCAAGATAAATTGTTTACCCATGCCAGGGGAATTCCCACCTGTCAATTTAGGGCCAAATTCTGGCCACTTTGTGTCATCTGAGTGGACAAATTGGCTGAAATGGAAAGAATCTACCATCTTGTTTTTGAGTTCTCACATGTCGGCCACTGACGGAGGCCATGGGCCAGTCATGGAACATCAGTGCCTCAGTTTTCTCATTTATAAAATAGAGAATAATATTTATTAGTTAATCTCATGGAGAGGTGTTAGGAGGATCCATTAATAAATTTTTGTAAAGCATTATGTAAGTACGACTGTTAGTAACGGACAAGATATAAGGAACAGAATTACTGCAAAAGCAAAGGCAGTATTAGCATACAGCAATCAAACTACTAAAAACCAATGGTCTGCTATACATTTAAAATGACTAGAAGTTGAGGCCTTAAAAATATATGGCTCCTACTGACATCTCTACAAGTTCTCATTAAATGTATTTTCAGTTGGTGTATATGTTGTTTAACATAGGAGTTGTGCAGTGTGCTTGTCTTATGTTACTGTAATGATTAGCAGTAGGTGTGTCTGCTGAAGTAAGGAGTCTGAAGGTTATTAAAATGGAAATTTTGGGGACAGAAGAGTGTAGATTATATTTTGACAAAAAAACATCCAAACAGTCATTTAAAATAGATCACAGCACTAGATAGTGCAATGAGACCTTCCAGCCTTGGATTTGAAATCAAAGCAGCGTTGTTGACAGAGAATAGGATTGTGTTTTTACAAATATTGTAATTGGTTTTCCTTTGGTGTAACGGTTTTTACAATGAAATACTTGAAGGTGTGTCATCCACCTGTTTCACTGATAATTCTCAAAACAACAACAATAAAACACCATTTTTTTCAAGATACTTCTCTTAAAAGTTCTTCTCTCTGTTTATGATCAGAGAGAGGATATAAAGATTTTTGCTTTGAAGATAGACATGCCATCCCACTTTCCCACATTCAGGATCTGCAGTAATCCATAGAACTCAGTAATGACCTTTTAACAGAACTGTGGAGGTTATGCAGTAAGTTATATTAGCAGTTTATTACATACTCTCCAACATTCTACGGTAAGGTCTTTATTTAAATCTTCTTGCACTGAATGGAACTTTTCTCTATTTAACAAGTTTATATAATGGTTTTATTGCAAGTGTATTTATTGTTTGGGCCTTTTCATTTGCACTTTCATAATAAAGGAACTATGATTGCAGGGTCTTTACATTTTTCAAGGTTTCTGAGTGACACAGGTTAATCAAATTTCACAGGAGCTTTAGAAACTCTCTGAAGAAGCTTTCTATAGGCATATGTTACTGTATGTGATTGTCTCCTATTGTATACTTTGGGTGCCCCCCCAGTCTAATTCCCAGAGTAAGCAATACTTTTTCATTTCCCAGTCTATGATAAATAATGAGTTCACTGGCCTATTTTTCCCCTGAGTGAAGATTTTCAAAGCCTGCCACTTCCTGTTCCTGAATATCAGAAGGAAACTGAAGTGTCACCGTGTGTGTCATGGGAAGGGACAGAAGGAAATTACATTATCAGATGACTCCCCCACTTACTCATCAATTGAAAATCTGGGAGAACCGCTAAATTTAGAAAGTGTTCTAAAAGTCACCAAATCAGGGCTCGGGCAGACAGAGGTGGGAAGTGACCATACAGAGCCAAGACTCATCGGAGAATGTCTTGCTGCCAGACCCTCCCGATTAAATCAGGACGCAAGTTTTGGATGATCACAACTACTTTATCATGGGAGAAAAGGCAGTCTCAAATATAATCATAGAAATAAAATGCTGGAAGAGACCTTGAGAGGTCATCTAGTCCATACCCCATGCTGAGGCAGGACCACGTAAACCAAGATACTCCCTGACAGGTGTTTGTCCAACTTGTTCTTAAAAACCTCAAACGATTGGGATTCCACAACCTCCCTTGGTAACCTCTTCCAGTACTTAATTGCCCTTACAGCTAGAAAGTTTTTCCTAATATCTACCTAAATCTACTTTCCTGCATTGCTTCTTGACCTCTTGTCAGTGGACATGGAGAACAATTGATCACAGTCCTCTTTATGTCAAGTATCAGAGGGGTAGCCATGTTAGTCTGGATCTGTAAAAGCAGCAAAGAGTCCTGTGGCACCTTATAGACTAACAGACGTATTGGAGCATGAGCTTTCGTGGGTGAATACGATGAAGTGGGTATTCACCCACGAAAGCTTATGCTCCAATACATCTGTTAGTCTATAAGGTGCCACAGGACTCTTTGCTGCTTTTACAGTCCTCTTTATAACAGCCCTTAACATATTTGAAGACTTATCAGGTCTCCCCATAGTCTTCTTTTCCAAAGATTAAACATGCTCAGTTTTTTGGACCTTTCCTCATAGGTCATGTTTTCTAAACCTTTTATTATTTTTGTTGCTCTTCTCTGGACTGTCTCCAGTTTGCCCACATCTTTCCTAAAGTGGGTCGCCCAAAACTGGACATAGTCCAGTTGAGACCTCTCCAGCGCTGAGTAGAGTGGGAAAGTTGAGTCTGTTACAGGAGTGGGTGGATGAGGTTCTGTGGCCTGTGATTTGCAGAGCTTAGGCTAGATGATCACGATGGTCCCTTCTAGCCTTAAGGTATATGAGTCTATGAGACAATTACCTCTCATGTCTTACATACAACACGCTTGTTAATACACTACAGAATGATTAGCCTTTTTGCAACAGCAATACATCATTGGTTCATATTCAATTAGTGATCCACTATAGCCCCCAGATCCTTTTGAGCAGTCCTACTGCCTAGTCAGTTATTCCCCATTTTGTGGTTCTGCATTTGATTTGTCCTTCCTTTTTAAGTGAAGTATTTCACACTTATCTGTATTGAATTTTATCTTGTTGATTTCAGATCAATTCTCCAATTATTCAGTCCTTTTGAATTTTAATCCTGCCCTCCAAAGGACTAGTAACTTCTCACAATTTGGTGTCATCTGCAAATTTTATAAGCATACTCTCTGCTCCATTATCAAAGTCATTAACAAAAATATTGAATAGTACTGGATCCTGGACAGACCCCTGTGGACCCCTCTAGATATGCCCTCCTGCTTTGACAGAATATCATTGATAACTATTCTCTGAGGTTTTTCAACCAGTTGTGCACCTACGTGATAGTAATCTCAGCCAGACATTTCCCTAATTTTCTTATGAGTGTGTCGTGGAACAAATAGGCAGGATCCGTACAGTTTAGGGATTTATTGGTCAACACGAAGACCCTAGGCTGGGATTTTCAAAGTGTCATAAGGGAGTTAAGTGCCCAACTTCCATTGAACTACAGTTGGAGTTGGGGGTCTAACTCCTGTATGCTCCTTTGAAAATCCCACCCTTAAACTTCACCTGGAAATTATCTGATAGCCATGGAGAACACTGCCTGTAGGTATACTTTGCTGTCAGTGCAAAACATTGCTTGCTAAGTGGGTTGCCTTCTTTTGCTCTAGCAGCAGTGTTTTCGTGGTTGGAATATGTAACCTTATGGAGAATAGCATCCTCAAGGTAGAAAAGGTGTGGCTAATTGTGGAAATGTCCACATTTGAAAAAGAATGCAGCCATCTTTCCACGCACTGATGGAAATTACTGCTACCTGAGTACTCATAAATAGTTGGGTATTCAATATGCTCCCCAGTTTGTTAAGCTTAAAAACATGGAACCAGATCCTCAGCCCTGCCAAAATCCACGCAGCAAAGGGAATTTAAAGGTGCCTCAAGCAGTAGTAGTCACAGTAACCCTCCTAATGGCCCTATATATTTACGTCAAACAAGAAAGCTTAGTGAGGGCGTGTGCCTCTGTACAGTGTCTAGTACCTGATTGGTGCATGTGGAAACTACTGTAACATAAATATTAAATAAAAGTGTAATACCCTGCTGGACAGTGCTCTTAGACAGAAGAACGGTTACCCAGTTACCTCAGAGAAAAAGGAACAGAACCATCTGTGTAGCCATCCTCTGTATTATTAATTTGCTGCCCTCCCAAAATTTATTCCATCAACAGTTTCATGTGTCTGAATGATTGTGTTTTGGTTTGCTGGCCAAATTTCAACTCATATAATTACATTCAATTTATTTGCAGTCTTTCTGGAATTTCCTTTGGATACAGTGCATTTCACTTCCTCTCCTAAACTGTTTTGTATTGTTGCTGTGTTCTGTTAAACACTTGAGTTGTTTCACCCCAGATGTAGCTGCATTTCAGTGTTGGATAAACTGGTTCTTCTGTATGTATATACTTTTCCTCTTCATGGAGTTAGTTAATTATGTTTCAATGCCCTTGAATGAAAGGAGATATAGAACTGCATCTATTACATATTATTATTTAATTACATTATTATTTAATGTTTCGGCACTTCTACATCCAGCCAGAATCCAGAACTGCCAAAAAATGCACAGGAAAATGTAAAGTAAGAAATAGGCTAAATTATTTTGACACACACCAAATTTGGTTTAGACACAGTTTTGGTGGTTCTTAGTTTCTCAGATTTATTTCACTCACCTCTGAAATAAACACCAAACTCTGTTAAATCACATTAATTCTATTCATGCTGCAACTATTTAACTAAAGAAGCTTAAATTACTTTGTTTATTTTCATGGCTCTTCAGATCAGCTTAGAAAGCAAAGAGAAGCACAGCAATATAATATCTGTAAACAATATTCTACTATAAACTTGAAAAAATTTGCTAATATTGGTTATACCAAAACCTGTCTGATGTGGCAGCTAAGTGTCACATGTCATTTGTTTTCCTGTGCGCACATATTCAAAATAATATACAGTGAAACCACTTCCACGAGGCACCTCTCTGTCTGAAGCTAGCACATTAAAGCTACGCCGGTTGTTCCGAGTATAATTTAGCTCATTTTAAACTAAAGCCTAACTTCTGCTAGGCATTTGACTTTTGCTGCTGCCTTGGTTAGTCTTTTAGGACAGGCTTCACGGAACAGGAAGAACAAAAGGTGCAAGACAGTATTGTTAGGTTAACCATATGGAAGCCTTAAGGAAAGCAGAAATCTGACGAGCTATATGCTGCAAACGTTATCGTCAATTAACACTAAGTAATTGGTACCTATGAAAATTAACAGTTGCAATATCAAGAATTGCATGTAACTTACATAACACTCTATCTTAAAATATATAAAATCACCTCAAACAAACATTAAAAAGTGTTTCACTGCTTCCTTTTCTAATTTATTTGTTAACCATTAGACCAGGGGTTCTCCAACTGGGAGTCGTGAGGTTATTACATGCAGGGGTCGCCCCAGCTGTCAGCCGCCACCCCAAACCCCACTTTGCCTCCAGCATTTATAATAGTGTTAAATATATTTAAAAAGTGTTTTTAATTTATAAGGGGGGGGGGGTCACACTCCGTAGCTTGCTGTGTGAAAGGGGTCACTAGTACAAAAGTTTGAGAACCACTGCATTAGACTACTTTTCAGTGGAATGAACAAAGAAACAGACATCAGCAACATGAAAACAGTCCACTTTGTACTTTCCTTGCAAGCTGTGCATAAGCATTCAAAAGTATCTTAAGTTAATGAAGACTTAAAGGAGTTCCCTTTACCCCTCTACATTTGTCAGGTTTGGTCTATGAATCTGAAGCATACCTGTTTTAAACACAATAATGTGTGTTTGCAGCTTTTGCTTCTGTTTCATACAGTCATACTGCTCCTCAAGTAAGCTTACGTCCATCTTGGTTGGCTGCGTGTCACAGTCTGAAGCCTGTTGCTCTGCTGTATGAGTCACTAAGAAAATACCACAGATATATTTGTAAGCTTGCACCATCTGTTTCCACAAGGAAGACGAAATTAAGCAGAAGCAAGAGACGTCCTTCATTATGTTTGCAAAGAAGAAAATCAAGTTTGCAACATTTAAAATGTTCCTAAACGAAGCAATAACTTTTTGGTAAGTATAGCAGCCCCTTTCACTGCCTGGTGCATTCAGAGTTGTAGATTTCAATCAGCTTGTTTTAAGATACATTCGGTGTGTACTGAACTTCGGAAAACATTTAATGACAAGATCCGTTCAATTGAATTTAATGTTTACTTAAGGTTGAGCATATGAATCTTTGCCAAAAAACACAGTGAAGTACAAAACACCATTGAACAAAACAGGTGAACAAAGGATTGGATGACATTGGTTTATGTAGTAATCTTAAATTTTAAAGGAACACCATCATGTTGTTCCGTCATTAGAGTGGTTCCATCCAGACTTTACATTCAGGATTATTCTATGCATTTTCCATTCAGCCCTCCCAATCTAATTGTTGCTGCTTTGCCAAATATCTTTAAAAAGTAGGTAAGATTCACAGTGAAGAAACTTGTGCACATCAGTCTCCTTTCAGTGTGTGTGCACCTGGGACTGTGAACCATCGGAGCTGCATGCCTCAGTAGATAAGGCATAGGCTTGGGAGTCAGGAGTTGGAAATTCTGGAATCTGGTCCTGACTCTACGGGTACGTCTATATTTACCTGCTGGTTCGGCGGTAAGCAATCGATCTTCTGGGATTGATTTATCGCGTCTTGTCCAGACGTGATAAATCGATCCCGGAAGTGCTCACCGTCGACACCGGTACTCCTGCTCCGCGAGAGGAGTACGCGGAGTTGACGGGGGAGCCTGCCTGCCGCATGTGGACCCGCGGTAAGTACCTTGTAGTTCGAACTAAGATACTTCAGCTATGTTATTCACGTAGCTGAAGTTGCGTATCTTAGTTCGAACTGGGGGGTTAGTATGGACCAGCCCTACCTCATTTAATTTTCCTGCCTTTCAGTTATTCTGTGTGTAAAATGGGGGGAAATTTTACCTGCTCTCCTTTATAAAACATTTTGAGACCTATGGACCTGCCTTCCCAGGGGAGCAGTGGGGGCAAAACACCTAATTGGCTTCAAGACTGAGCTTGATAAGTTTATGGAGGGGATGGTATGATGAGACTGCCTACAAGAGCATGTAGCTGATGTGCGGTAATGGGACACTAGCTGGGGAGGGCTGTGAGTTACTACAGAGAATTCTTTTCCAGGTATCTGGCTGGTGGGTCTTGTCCACATGCTCCGGGTCTAACTGATTGCCATATTTGGGGTCGGGAAGGAATTTTCCCTCGGGTCCGAGAGGGACACTGGGGTTTTTCACCTTCCTCTGCAGCATGGGGCCTGGCTCACTTGCTGGTTTAAACTAGTGTCAATAGTGGATTCTCTGTAACTTGAAGTCTTTAAATCATGATTTGAGGACTTCAGTAACTCAGCAAGAGGTTGTGAGTCTATTACAGGAGTGAGTGAGTGAGGCCTGCAATGTGCAGAAGGTCAGGCTAGAGTCTAGTCCAGGGGTAGGCAACCTATGGTATGCGTGCCAAAGGCGGCACGCGAGCTGATTTTCAGTGGCACTCATACTGCCCGGGTCCAGGGGGCTCTGTATTTTAATTTAATTTTAAATGAAGTTTCTTAAACATTTTAAAAACCTTATTTACTTTACATACAACAATAGTTTAGTTATATATTATAGACTTATAGAAAGAGACCTTCTAAAAACGTTAAAATGTATGACTGGCACACAAAACTTTAAATCAGAGTGAATAAATGAAGATTCGGCACCCCACCTCTGAAGGGTTGCCGACCCCTGGTCTAGTCACTAGATGATCATGATGGTCCCTTCTGACCTTAAAGTTTATGAGTCTATCGATGAAATGTGTTAGAAGTGTGAAGTATTAGTAAGACTTTTGCACAGTTCCCACATGACATTCTTATAAGCAAACTAGGAAAATGTTGTCTAGATGAAATTACTATAAGGTTGCACAATTGATCGCAAGACTATACTGAAAGAGTAGTTATCAAAGGTTCACTGTCAAACAGGGAGGACATATCTAGTGGGGTCCCACATGGGTACTTCCTTGGGCTTATACTATTCCTAGGGTCCTTCAAAATGACCGTGACACATTAGAGCTTTAGTCTGAATTCAACAAATGAAATTCAGTAAAGATAAGTGCAAAGTACTTCACTCAAGAAGCACAAATACAAAATGGGGAATAATTGGCTAAGTGGTAGTACTGCTGAAAAGGGTGTAGGGTTTATAGTGGATCGCAAACTGAATATGAGCCAACAATATGATGCAGTTGCAAAAAAACTAATATTTTAGTGTGTATTAACAGGAGTGTTGTACGTAAGACACAGGAGGTAACTGTCCCACCCTACTCAGCGCTGGTGAGGCCTTGGCTGGAATAATGTGTCCAGAACTGGGCAACATGCTTTAGGAAAGATGTGGACAAATTGTAGAGTCAAGAGAAGAGCAACAAAAATAATAAAAGGTTTAGAAAACCTGACCTATGAGGAAAGGTTAAAAAAACTGGGCATATCTAGTCTTAAGAAAAGAAGACTGATCGGGGACATGATAACAGTTTTCAAATATGTTAAGGGCTGTTATAAAGAGGACAATAATCAATTGTTCTCCATGTCCACTGAAGAGAGGTCAAGAAGCAATGGGCTTAATCTGCAGGAATGTAGATTTAGGTTAGATATTAAGAAAAACTTTCTAACTGTCAGGGTACTTAAGCTTTGGGAAAGGCTTCCAGGGGAAGTTGTGGAATATCCATCATTGGAGGTTTTTAAGAATGGGTTGGAGAAACACCTGTCAGGGATGGTCTAGGTTTACTTGGTCCTACCTGAGCACAGGGGTCTGGACTTGATCACTTCTTGAGGTCCCTTCCAGCACTACATTTCTATGATTCTATGTTTTCTGTTATAATGAATCTTATAGAAAGTTATTTCCTTTGGTATCCGAGCCCTTGCAAAGACCTTCTTGAACTTGTTTACTACAGTAGGTGCATTCACAGTGCACAGTTGGATGGCTTCGGGATACCATGTGGCTTAGTCTACTATCATCAGTATATAACCGAATCCCAATGCATTCTTCTCAAGGGTCCCAGTAAATCCTCCCCTACCCATTTGAAGGGTACACCCACCACCGGGAGTGGAATCAGGGGCCTTAGACATCTCTTTAGGTCCTGACAATTGGCATTCAGGACATGAGGCATAGAAATTGTGCACTTCTTGGTGGATGCCCAGCCAGGCATCTTTTCTCTCCCCAAATGCCTGGCACACAGCACCAAATGGGCTAGGTGTAGTAGCCTCTGGCAGAACTTTTTTGGTACCCGCAGTTGGTGCCATTTTTCCTGGGTTTGGGTGTCTCTCATCACGCAGTATAGCTATTCATTGCAGAGCTCGAAGTGGGGCCACTGCTTTGCCTACTGGGTTTCACTCTCTTCCCCCTCCAGCACAGCTACCTGCTCCCAAGCGCAGCTCAGAATCTTTTCCTCCCTTTGTTTCTGCATGAAGACTATCTCTAATGGTAGCCAATCATGGGTTGCTTCCTTGGATGTGCTCGGGCTAGTGGGCTGTTGGGTCAACGATCCTGGCTGGCCTGAGGGACCCCGCCAGGACCTTTCACCTTGTCCTGTCCCATAAGCCCCCTTATTTTTGGGTTTGGGTCGACCTCTACTGGGGATTCTTTGTTCCACTGCTGCAGGAGTTCTCCAGATTATCTCTAATCTCGTCCCAATATTACTGGGTAGGGCAGTGTGGTCACTAAGCTGACTCAGCAAATCTCAGTGAGGCCCTCTACTTTAAGTTGCACTTTTGTCATGAGGTAGAACTGCATATCCCTGTGGATGTGTTAGAGTTTAGACAGGGGCGTCTGGCTTGTCAGGGAACTCCACCAGGCATGTCTGGACGATGGTCTGGCTACATCCAGAATCCACCAGGCCCATCACTGTGATGCCATTGACACATTCTGGCAGCAGCATATTAATTGGGCCCCATTTCTGGGCTTGGGTGTCTGCCGTCCATGCCTGCCCATAATTGCAGTTCATGAAGGGGCACTCCTGCCTGAAATGCCCCTCCTGTCCACACTCAAAGCAATTGCCCTTTGGGGTCACTATCATTTGGCCCACTTTTGGGGAAGTTGGTCCTCGTGGGGCGTATCCCCCTCTTCAGGGGCCCCGATTCCCCCCCAATCCACCTTTGTTGTGAGGTTGCTCCCTGCATCTGGGGGCACTCCACTGGGTAACAGCCAGTTTAGCTGTCCTCGGTCTTCCCTCCTTGCCCGGCCCCCATTAGGGGTCAGAGTCTTGCTTCCAGGAGTCCCAGCCCTTGGCATTAGTGAGGGTGGACCCTCAGTGGACACATAATTCTCCTTTAGGATCATGGTCTCTGCCAGTTTTGATGGCCAATGGTGCTTTACCCACCCCTTCACCTTGGTTGGGAAAATCTGGGTGAATTGTTCTAGCATGATCATTTCCGCCATCTGTGTCATGTCTGTTTTTCTGGGTCTAACCAGTGCCAAGACTGGTTCTTCAATTGTTGGGCCACCACCTGGGGCTGGGTTCCAGGCAGGTACTTTCTTTGCAAAACCTCTGGCGGAACGTCTTGGGGTTGATATCTAGGTAGTCGAGTATGGCTGTTTTTACCTTGGTGTAGTGTAGTGCTTCAGGAGATCCAAACTCCAATAGGCTGCTTGTGCAGGGCCAGTCAAGAATGGGGGTATCAGGATGGCCCAATGTTCTGGTGGCTAACATGCTGTGGTGGTCACCCATTCAATGGTGAGCAGGAAGGCTTTGGGGTCATCGCTGGGGCCCATTTTCGTGAGCCAAATGGGCAGCCCAATTGGGAAGGCGTCTCCTATGGATCTGGGCGCTGTGATGTTGAATGCCCCCTGGGGCTGTGATAGTTTTGCCACCTACTGGATCAGGCGTTTTTGTTGTGCCTGGCCCTGTACCGCCAGCTCCCAAATTAGCTGTTGTTTTTGGGCTACTTGCTGTTGTTGCTGGGCCACAGTCTGTTGCAGTATTTTCCCTTGTTGCTGCTCTTGCTGGGCCACCTGCTGTTGCTGGTTCTCCATCATCCATTCTAGCAGCTTTTCTGAATCCATGGCTTCTTTAGGGTCATTCAATCGGTGGTCTGATGGTCCTTTTAACAGGACTTGGGTGATGCCTACATTCTCCACCACGTGTCGGGAGAGGTCCAGGTCTAGTCCCAGCAGCACTGCCTGGTGGTGGTTCTCTGTTATGTCACCTAGTGGCTAGAGTCAGATGGCCATATTGTCCAATGGCAAGAGTCAATGGCTGCCTCGCCTAGTGGCTAAAGTCAATAGTTGTGTTGTTCAGTGGTTGTATCACCCAGTGCTGAGAGTCAATGGCTTCCTTGCCAAGTGGCTAAATGGCTATATAACCTAATGGCGAGAGTTGATGGCCACCTCGCCCAGCGGCGAGAATCAATGGCCAGGGGTAGGGGAACCTGGGCCCTCCCTGCTCCACCAGGTCCTAACTCAGAGCCCGGTGAAACAATCATTCAAAATGTGTGGCCTAGGAGGAGTGAGCTCCTACTCCTGCTCCCTGGGCCACTTCCTAACCTGGCTTCTGTTCCTCTGTTGGTGTCACTAGTTCGCCTCTGGGTCCCTATTGGAGTCCTCTCTGTCCATGTTCCCTAGGGTTGTCCTCTTGCAGTCGCATCTTGTCGACCTCTGTGACAAAAAGCCCTGGAGCAGCTTGATGCCTCAGCGGCTTCTCAGCCAGAGCCTGCAACACAAAACTGCTCTCCTGCTCCGTCCAACCAGACTGAGCTGAGCTGCTCCAGTTTGATCTCAGTCTGTACTGTGAGCATGCCCAGCAGGGGTGTCTGGGTGGGGCTTTCTGGACAGAGAGTTGCTTCTTAACCCTTTCTTCACCAGTGTGGGGTTTGTACACCGCATCACACATGTGATGTTGACAATTTGTGTTCCAACCGTTATCAAGCTTTAATTTTTTGAATCTCAATGTCTACTGTGATTAAATAATTATTGTCTGACCCCCTATTGTCAGTTTCCCCCACAATTTCCCATAGTTGTGAAAATTTAAATTGATAAATATGTTTAAAACCCATCATTTAGCTCAACTGGGAAAATTAAAATAAATAAAAATAGAAAAAGTCTTAAAAATAAACATCAATATTATCTATCAACATTATATAAAAAAATCAAATTCTGCCAAGCCGCCTCCTTCTCTAGGGATTCTCAGCACACTTGTGCCTTGCAGGCCATGCTCCCTGCCTAATCTGCCATACTGTCTATTTCACAGTACCAAGAGGCTGATACGATAAAACAGCTGCTGCTCAGGAGCTGTGGACCCTTCCTGTAGGTAAGTTCCCCGCTACGGACACTGGAAGAGAGCATCTGACTCATCAGAGTTGTCACATGGATCCCACCTTTGGTACACTGATTTGGTAATCTACCTCCAAGCATGACTGGTAGTTGATGCTTTGGAGGAAAGTGAGCTCCTCCTCCCATAAAGCACTTGGCCAATTTTGCAATGCTGCTCTGAGTTGTGGGGGGAACCGGTGTCCTTCTCCACACCCTCAGGCTCTCCGTTTATACAATGAAGCATGAGATGTGATTGACCTTTATAGTTTTAGCTGGCATTAGATACAAACTTTATTAATGGTCATAAAAGTTAACCAACCCTTTCTAAAATCCAAACACCAGTAGTTAGTTGACTCATTGACCACCTGTGAACATGTATCGCACAACTTGACTATATGTTGCATAAACAATTGCCTTGTCAGCATCCCTTGAAAGTTAAATTTAGGTTCTACTCTAACCGATGTGCATCTACCTATTAAATAAAAAGGCATTTAAAGTATATTAAAGTCTATATGAGGCAATAATTTCTGCTAGCAATAACGTTACAGTCTAAATAGAAAAACACAAATAAGGAAGAGAAACAGAGGCACAGTGACTTGCTCAAAGTCACACAGTAGGTCCATCGCTGAACTAGAAATAGAACCCGACTTTCCTGACTTCCAGTCTTGTGTGTTATCCCCTGGAACATGCTGCCTCTCTAAAGTAAACTAATGACTAGGGGGTCTGATTAAAACTCCAGGGGTAGGAATAGAGATTATTTTTGGAAACACTAATATGCAACTAGAGTGTGATCCATGAAACAAGCTACAGGTCTAACCTAGAGAAGTTAATACAGTAAATGGATTTAATTGTGCTTTTGATGTTAGGTAAACTGATACAATTAATCCTTTGAAAGGGAACACCTGTGGCTTCTGTTCCCACCAAAGTTCAATATGAGCGAGTAACAATAGAAGAATCTGCTTTGTACTCATGCCTTACTTATGTATTAATGGTAAAAAAAAAATCTGTTTTCTCACTGACATATAGACACTACTGGAATTGCTTATCTTTGGTCAGAAAGGCAGGATACATGCTCCTTTCTGGCATTGTCACCATTTCTGTTTTATAAATCAGCAAGCAGGTGATACTTCTGAGAGGAGAGCAGCTAATACCCTCCTTGTAGGTCTAATTCTGATAATTTCTTTAGATTCACTCCGGATTCCCATCATTGTGTGCTCCCTGAAGCATGCAGGAGGCAGTACTATGGGGGTGATGTGGCGGGTTTTTTTTTTTTTCCGTCTTAATGCCAGAAACTTACAGATCCAGGATTTGGCCCATATATTGCAAGGACCATCTTTTTGTTCTGTGTTTGTACAGCACCTAGCACAGGCATGGGCAAACTTTTTGGCCCAAGGGCCACATCTGGGTATGGAAATTGTATGGCGGGCCATGAATGCTCACAGAATTGGGGGTTGGGGTGCAGGGGGTGAGGGCTCCGGCTGGGGGTGTGGGCTCTGGGATGGGGCTGGGGATGAGGGGTTGAGGATGCAGGAGGGTGCTTTGGGCTGGGACCAAGGGGTGCAGAGGGCATGAAGGGGATCAGGACTGGGGTAGGGGTACAGGCTCTGGATAGCGCTTACCTCAAGCAGCTCCCAGAAGCAGCGGTATGTCCCCCCTCCGGCTCCTACACAGAGGCACAGCCAGGCGGCTCTGCGAGCTGCCCCGTCTGCAGGTGCCACCCTTGCAGCCCCCATTGGCTGTGGTTCTGGCCAATGGGAGCTGCGGGAGTGGCGCTTGGGGTGGGGGCAGCATGCGGAGCTCCCTGGCTGCCCCTATGTGTAGGAGCCGGAGGGGGGATGTGCCGCTGCTTCTGGGAGCCGTGCAGAGTGGGGCAAGCCCCCGACCCTGCTCCCCGGCAGGAGCTTAAGGGCCGGATTAAAATGCCTGGAGGGCCGGATACGGCCCCTGGGCCATAGTTTGCCCACCCCGACCTAGCATAATGGAGTCCTGGTCCAAGGTGCTGTGGTAATATAAATAATATTAATAACAAGCACAAAACCCATTTATTTGCACTGGTACACATATCTTTGCACATACTTTAGGGTCTGAGACATTATTGCTTAGTAGAGTATCTGTGTGCAAGCTTGTCTCAATTAACAAACTGTCAAAATGTCTGATTGGAGTGACTATTTGATTATGGATTGAAATCTGAAATGCAATATTCTCTTTAAAGTCTGTTTTACATCACCCGGCAGAAGCAATTTTTCATTTCCTGGAGGTAAAAAAATTGTGTGTGTGGGGGGGGGTACTTCAAAATCCAAAGGCAATGGCTTTTGCCAGAGGTAGCCATTTACTTCCCTTGACCTTGTTTGCAAAGCCTCTCATTAGGAGGATCTACGTAATTTTATCTAGTAAAAATAATTTGCTATCTAAAAATCCATTCATTGATTAATTGAATTTTTCTGGGACTCTTTCGGCAATAATTATTGTTGGTTTAGCAGAAGAAAAAAACAATGTTCCTAATGGTTAATTATGGCTGTGTGTGTCACCTGTATCATTATGTTTGTCTATAGACCTGGCACAAAATGATGTTTAGACTCAATGATATGCATGATTGTGCAGTGCTGTACATGGTTATTTGCGTTGTTTATATGTGTAGTGTTGGAAGTATACCCCACATAGTCCGATTGGGGTACAGAGACAGGGTCCAAATATCTTGCAATTTTTTAATTAGCATTAGGAAGCAAAATCAAGGGTATTATCATAATCCTCTGCCTTCCTGATTTTCCTTTTTATACAACCTTGAAAGGTTAAAAGCAGACTATTACATCAAAAGATAAACACATGGTAGAGAACTTAAATAAAGGTAAAACACCCAAAGAGAAGAAAGAAACAGGATGTCTACTGTAAGTCTGTACACATTTTGGGTTCCAGAAAATATTGGCACAGTCAATAGTAATTACTTACTTCCTTTTTCATGAGATATTTGCTAAGAGGATGCAGATTTCTGTGGCTTACAAATACATCTTTAACTCTGAGACCTAGTTAAGGCATGCTAGTTACTAGGGATTTAGCAATGGTTAGAACACAAGGCTGGCCTTCGGGACTCCTGAGTCTATTTCAGCTGGCCCCACTTGGGGATCACGGTACCTGTGCTGCGAGTTTCCAGAATCTTCCAATGGGGCCAGTCATCCCTTCCCCCACCTCCTCTTATGAAGGATTTTGAGGATATGTAAGGGGAAGTGAACCCAACCATCCTTCAGTTCCTTCTAACTGGGAAGTTGTGACGGGATCCCCGGGGTACAACCTGGAACTGGAACTGTAGCCAAGCAGTGTAAATGGGATCCCAGGCTGGAGAGCTAAGGGGACACAGCAGTCCAGATTGCACCGTGGGGAATGTCACAACCTCACAGTCATACTTTATATGAAATGTATCATAGTCTTTAAAAGGGGTGAACATAGGGGTATCAGCTGTCACAAGCACCAAGATCTCTGGATCTTTCCTGATTGACCAAGCCAGGGATTTGATATCCCACGACTCTGGAGAACTGCTTAATAAAGTGGTTCTGGTTCCCAGATTCATCCTGGTCAACAGAGTCAAGTGCTGAGGACCTGACACCATTATCTTGATAGGAATTGCTTACCAAAGTAGAGGCACTCAAGTGCTTGTATCTGTCCAGGTTGACTGAGAATTGTGCTGAGGATCTGGCACCTTCAACTCTGTGCTCATCATTAGTGGTAATGAGGTCCCAGGTCTGTCCAGGTGCACTGTGTCTGATACCAGTGATCCAGCACCATTGACTCCAGGGAGCTTGCTTGCTAAAGTAGTTTCGTGCCCAGTAAAAATGGCTTTGAAACCTCCGAATGCATCCAGCTGACCAAACCCAGTGCTGAGGTTATGGTACCATTGACTCTATGCTCAACATAGGGCACTGAGATCCCTAGATCCATCTGGATTAACCAAGTCAGTGCTTCCGTCCTTGCACAATCTGATCTTAACCCTCATCACAAACTATGCTGTGGGTGCTGCTTCCATCTGTGTCAAAAGAGTTCAGTGTGGAGGACCCTGCACAGTTACCTCTGGAGAACCTCCTGCTAATGTGGTTCTGGGGGTGGCATAAATGGCACCAAGGTCCTAGGGTCCATCTGGATTAAACAAATCTGGAACTGTCAAATGCAAAAGCTGCACCCTAAGTCGTTCTATGTCTGACAGCAGCAGCATTGCAGGCTTTTGACTGTTACAGATTGACTGAATTCAGTGTCAAGGAACATGCACATTTACCTGTGAAACATTGCGTGCCAATAAGGCCCAGGTGCCCAGATCTGTCCAGTGCAGGGGTTCTGGTTCTGTTGATTGTGTACATAAGTGGGACTGAAGTGCCTGGGCTTGTATGGGTTGACAGAATCCAGTCTGTGACAGGGTTCGGTCACAGAGATCCCCTTGGGACTGTCACCTGATGTTCTGAATTTACCTCTGAGCCCGTTTTCCCTGCCAGCTTGGGACTCCAGAACCCTGCCTTGTTGAGCCAGACATGCTAGCCAGCTGCAAACGCAGACCCAGCTCTGGTCCATGCCCCCAAAGCTGCAGACTTTAACCAAAAAGTGCTCAGCAGATCACCTATCCCAGCACCCAGACACCCAATTCCCAATGGGATCCAAACCCCAAATAAATCCATTTTACTCTGTATAAAGCTTATGCAGGGTAAACTCATAAATTATCCGCCTTCTATAACACTGATAGAAAGATATGCACCACTGTTTGCTCCCCCAGGTATTAATCACTTACTCTGAATTAATTAATAAACACTGGCTCTCTCTCTGGCTCCCTCACATGCACTAACTCTCTCTCTGGCTCTCTCACACGCACTGGCTCACTCTCATGCACACATACACACACATGCGCACACACCCATACACACTTGTATTATTATTGTTGTTGTTATTACTGCTTGGTACTTCCTGTCAAAATGCTCAGGTGAGCCAGGAGTGGCTAGGGGCTACAGGAGGGCTGTGGGCTCTGGAAAGATGCAGCCCCCATGTGACAGCACGAAGCCTGCCTTGAGCCACTGCTGCAGCATCTGCTGTGTACGAATCTCAGGGTGTGTCAGTAATGGGGGATGGGGGTTCTGGGGATCCACGGGCAGGGGTGGTGGCTGTGCCCCTTTGACACACTTTGGTCAGCGGCACTGGCTGGGGACTGCCTTCAGTGGAGCATAGGGGCACCAGTTTAATAATATTGCATAGGGCCCCATAAATCCTAAGGACGGCCCTGGCCCCCAGTCTTGCACCCGCAGAATATACTGTCTTGGCGTGGTCAGAAGCCTAACCAGTGTAAGTTTATTACCCAGTCCGCGCCCCCCTTGATGTGGAGAGGACACACACTAGCCTTTGTAAACTGAGCTGAGATTTCCCAAGCACTTCAGCCAAAACACATTGTTTAAAGTAAAATATAAAACAGATTTATTAACATCAGAAAGATAGATCTTAAGTGGTAGGCACAAAAGGTCAGAGATAGTTACCAAAGAAAATAAAAGGTAAGTGCAGAGTCTAAATCTTAAATCTTATTAGACTAGGCAGTATTTGGATCAAGCAGTTTTTCTCACCCTACTGGATGCTGCAGGTATGTTATTGCTCTTAATACACTGGCTTTCCCTTTAAGCCTGGGACTAGTTTCCTCAGTTCAAGTCTTTGTCTTCCCAGTGTTATTGTTGCTTCCAGCGCAGGTGGGGGAAGGAGAAAGGTAAAAGCATGATGCCACTGTCCCCTATTTTATATCCTCAGTCCATGTGCTTGGAAAACACTAACCCAGACATGTCCTGGTGGACTTTGGTGTGTTACATAGTTGAGCAATCCCCCATTGTGTGTTGCTTGTGCATCCCTCTTACAGCATTGTAAATCCCTTGTTTACAACTCCCCTGCTGATTAATAGTTGCTTAATACCTTCCTGGGTCCTGGGAGTGGATTACCTCCTTTGTTGTCCCTGGTGAACTAGCAGTAGAGACTATCAAACTTACAACATATTTTAGTGACAAAAGCTCGTAACTTCATACTAGGGATGAAAGTAATTTAAAGGACTTACCAGTATGCAGGGCAGCTGGGATCCTGGGCAAGGTGGGGGGGTAGCTCTGGGCCCCCCCGAAGGGGCGGGCCCTCAGGCAGAAAGGGTGGGGCTGGGGCCAGACTCCCCCAGCCCCCTTCAGTGCTGCCCAGCCCACACCGCCCGGGGTTCTGGTGGCGATTTAAAGGGCCCGGGGCTCTGAGCCTGTCACAGAGTGTGGGGGAGTCAAGGCCCTGCACCCCTGTTCCTGGGATTCACCGTGACTCTCAGCCAGCCAGTAAAACAGAAGGTTTATTAGATGACAGGAACACAGTCCCAAGCAGAGTGTGTAGGTACAACCAGAACCCCTCAATCAAGTCCTTCTGGGGGGTTTAGGGAGCTTAGACCCCAGCTTGGGGTTCCCTGCGTTGCACCACCCATCCCAAACTGAAACCATACCGAAACTCCTCCAGCAGCTTTCTCCCCCTCCCCTCTGCTCCTCCTCTCCTTTGTTCAGTCTCCCGGGCAGAAGTCGTTATTTCTCCCAACACACACCCCCCCCCCCCCCCCCCCCCGGCTCAGGTTACAGCTCAGGTAGCTTCCTTCAAGGGAAGTCCCCCATCCCCAATGCAACCCCCCTGCAACATTCCCAGGTCAAATCTGCCCCACTCCCTGCTCCGTCACAAAGCCCTAGTCCCTTTTAAATTGCCAGGCCCTGGGGCAGCTGAAGATGCGAGCATCATGTACCTTTCCCGGCCATCCCACGTTGATGTTGGTGAAACGTCCCTTGTGATCTACCAGGGCTTGCAGCACCATTGAAAAGTACCCCTTGCGGTTTATGTACTCGGTGGCTTGGTGCTCCGGTGACAAGATAGGGAAATGGGTTCCGTCTATCGCCCCACCACAGTTAGGGAATCCCATTGCAGTAAAGCCATCCACTATGACCTGCACGTTTCCCAGCATCACTACCCTTGATATCAGCAGGTCTTTGATTGCGTTGGCTACTTGGATCACAGTAGTCCCCACAGTAGATTTGCCCACTCCAAATTGATTCCCGACTGACCCGTAGCTGTCTGGCGTTGCAAGCTTCCAGAGGGCTATCATCACTTGCTTGTGAACTGTGAAGGCTGCTCTCATCTTGGTATTCTTGCGCTTCAGGGCAGGGGAAAGCAAGTCACAAAGTTCCATGAAAGTGCCGTTACGCATGCGATAGTTTCGCAGCCACTGGGAATCATCCCAGACCTGCAACACTATGCAGTCCCACCAGTCTGTGCTTGTTTCCTGGGCCCAGAATCAGCGTTCCACGGCATGAACCTTGCCCCATTACCACCATGATGTCCAAATTGCCAGGGCCCGTGCTTTGAGAGAAGTCTGTGTCCATGTCCTCATCAGTCTCGTCACTGCGCTGCTGTTGCCTCCTCGCCTGCTTTTGCAGGTTCTGGTGCTGCATATACTGCAGGATAATGCACGTGGTGTTTACAGTGCTCATAACTGCCGCGATCTGAGCGGGCTCCATGCTTGCCGTGGTATGGCGTCTGCGGAAAAAAGGTGCGAAACGATTCTCAGCCGTTGCTCTCACTGAGAGAGGGGGGCCTGAGGACATGTACCCAGAACCACCCACGACAATGTATTTGCCCCATCAGGCATTGGGAGCTCAACCCACAATTCCAATGTGCAGCAGAGACTGCGGGAATTGTGGGATAGCTACCACAGTGCAACGCTCCGAAAGTCGACGCTAGCCTCGGTACTATGGACGCACTCCGCCGACTTAATGCGCTTAGTGGGGACACACACAATCGACTGTATCAAATCGATTTATAAAAAATCGACTTCTGTTAAATCAACCTAATTTCGTAGTGTAGACATACCCTTAGTTTAGGAATTCCCAAGCTAGTGAAAGGAACTGAAAGGGGGTTGGGCCATTCTCCATTTTATACCCTTACATCTTCCGTGAGAGGAGGGGGCAGAGAGGAGTAAATGGCTCCACTGGACACTTCTCACCAGAAGATTCTGGAAACCTGCAGTTCATGGGGGCCTTGAACCCAAAAGTATGAATATGCAGAGGTTCTTCGTGAACTCCAGTTACTGGCAAGTAGTTTTCATTTCTATGCCTGTTATTGCTACTCACCCATCATGCTACACTAGATACTTTCCATAAACATTTTCCATCCTACCAATGGAAACAGTGATAGGAATGCCAGTGCAGAGCAGGTCTAATGCTCAGACCTAGATGACATAAGGGTTAAAATTCTGCCAGCCAATAGCAGTCTGTGTTCACTAGCACTTCCACCATTTTTATCACCTGTGATAGGAAATGTTATGCAAAAAATTCCAGTGTAGGGAAAGTCCATATGAACCTGGGCAAGCCATGTAAATTATCTGCCTCAGTTTCCCCATCTGCAAAATAGTGAAGGTAACACATACTGCTCAGAGATGCTGAGTTTAATGGATTGTTTGTAAAATGCTTTGAGATCCTTGCATGAAATGTGCTATGGAAGTGCAAAGCTGCGCTATTATCCACATCAGATGGTTGTTTGAATAAGAATGAGTTTGTCTTTGATAGCTTTTAATCAATACAAATACATTTATCTTCAAGTGGAGTTTGATAAAATTCAAGCGTAGAGTGAGAGATCTGGGTAATCTGTTGTTAACAATAGTTAAGCTTCTATTTTTATCTAGGTCACAGCATTATGTTGCTGAGCTATTTTGCTCTGAGCATAAGGACACAAATTATGTCAGTTTTCACTACAAGGACAAAGGTGTCAGATGTAGAAAGCAACCTTAAAAAAACTTGAAGTCTGAACCCAGTTAGGGCAATCTTCTCCCAAGAGCTTGTTAAATGCCAAGCTGTTGATAATGGGTAAAGTCAATATGGGGAGAGAAAGTGCCTGTGGAGGTGTTCCAAAAAAACTCTTAAAGGGGTTGGAAAAATTCACCAGGCTCAAAGACCCATCCTTCCTTTCCCTTTTGCACAGAAACCTCATGAGGAATTTGCACAGGACTTCATATAAAAGTGTTGGAATTTATAAAATCGAGGGTTAAAAAAAGAAGTTCATGGAGTCCTGGTCTATGACTAGGCTTCTTAAGTGCTACAGTAATACACATAATAATAATAATTAATAAAAAAAAAGATCAGCAGCAATTCTCGTATCATTTCTGCTACCATTAACCCTTTTGCCCATGGATTAAACTAATATGGTTAAAATGAGAAAAAAGTGATGTTTTGACAAAAAGCTAAATCGCTACTTAGTTGCATGCTCTTAATTATATAGCCATCTCTGTGTATTTCAATGTGTTAATCAGTTAAACCCCTATTTTTTGTAATAAAAATATATGGAATATAACACACTAGGGTCCCAATTCAACTTCCACTGAAGTCAATAGAAAATTTCTCATTGACTTAAATGGGAGTTGGGTGAGACCCTCTGGGATTGTTTCTGTGTTTGCATATGCTAATTTTACTCTCTTTTTGTTCCATTGACTTCAGTTGGGTTACTCAGCAACAGTGTGATCATCAGCACTAGTTTGGTTTTGGCAGCTTTTTGATATGGACATATTATGAGGATGGAAAACCAATGGACTATTTATGGTATATTTACCATGGACTGCTATTACAAGGCCAGCAATTAAAGTGTCACAAAAAGCTTGGGTGGTGTGATAATATCATCAGTGATGGACATACACTGAATATCTGGCCAATGACACGTTAATGACCTAGCTAGACATGGATCATGATGGTGCTCAATCTGCAAGGATGGTATGTCTCTTTGGGATTTGCCATGATGATTATAATGATGATTGATGAAAGGTGCACATATATTTAAACGTAGTCCCATTTAAAAAAAAAAAAGGCAATTCTGTAGCTCTTCCTTAATATATGTTACTATGGTACTTTGCACAGTGCTTCACATACCAGTGTTTGGTTAAACATTAACTATTACACTAGACAGAAAGTGAATAACCTTCAGAGACTCATTTTTTTAAAACATTTCCAGTAGGTAGATCTTATGCTTAAATTGAGATTTTTAAGTGACATAATATTAGTATTGTGTTACTCAGAGCAGAACATTGTAAACGTCTCCCACTTAATTAGCAGTGGTGCACGTGACTGCTGGCCATTTGGCAAGTAGCAAAGAATTTATCTGATCCAGCTCAGTACATTTAGTACCTTTTTGCAGAGAACAATTAAAAGACCCATTACATTTTTTCTTTGGAAATGGACAACCGTACTAACTTTCAGACTCTCAATAAGGGCTGAATTCTGTGAGGTTCTGAATGCCCTCATCTGCCATTAAGCCAAATCCTCAGCTAGTGTAAAAGCTGAAGTCAGTGTAGCTACACTGATTTACACCAGTGGAGGATCTAACCCATTTATTCTCCAGTGGATGGTGTTCAGCACATCACAGGAGACAGCTAACACCCTGCAGGATTAGGCCCTAAAATAGTGAAAGTTGTATGCCCATTAGTGGCAGTATACAATGCTTGCTATATGGTGAAAAAGGCAGAGGTGACAGCACACAAGCAGCACCATATATTGGCTAATTAATTGTGAGTGGCACTGGTGTTAGCTTCAAAGCAGGACAGATTATCTGGGAGAGGGAAGCATTACTGAAATGGAAGACGACAAAAATACATGCAAACGTGTTACAGAAAATAGAGCCATGATGCAACTCACTTTTCCATGGGGAGGTGAAGTTGTTAAGTACGGATCTTAAAAACAAATCATGATTATATCTGTGGGGAAAAAAGCAACTGCATTCATTTTTTGGCAGGTTTAGGATGCTCTGATGATACAGAAGTATGTTTGCAGTGTTGTTGTAACCATGTTGGACCAACTTCTGTTAGTAAAAGAGATAAGCTCTGTGTAAGCTTGAAAGCTTCTCTCTTTCACCAACAGAAACTGGTCCAATAAAAGATATTACCTCACCCACCTTGTCTCTCTAATATAGAAGTATGGCAGTTGAGCTTGGCCCACTGATATTTCTTTTTAAAAAAGGAATTTATCTGATTCCCTTTTCACTTGACCCATATAAATCAGAAGTAACTTTTACAAAGTCAGTGAAGTTGCTGCTTTGGGGTAAAACTGGTGTGAGATCAGAATTGGATCGTCAGAGTTTGAAGTGAGGCAGAGAACCAAATAAGAGCCAGTCCTATTTCTGTGATACTGGAGATTGCAAGTAGGAAATGTGCAATATAATTTGAGTTCAGCATGTTTAGGCTGACTAGTTTGCACTCAAATAGTGGATGAATCTTTTCGTCAGTAGATCTCAAAGTCCTTTAAAAGAAGGATGTTTACTGATGGGGAAAATAGTTAATTTATCATTTCTAAATCATCCCTGACCGATGGAAGTCAAGCATAACTGTGAATATTTTCACTGATGACAACTCCACCACTTTCCATACTTGCTTGCTCCATTACTTAACTACCTTTATAGGATCAAATTCAGGCATTGCCATGGTTTATGAGGGTGCCAGCATAAGCCCTAGCAAAAGCCCCACAAAAAGAAAACTTTGCCAGGGGAATGCACTGACAGCTAGTGTACTCCAACAATGGGGCGTTGCTTTCTGGAAAGCATTTGTGTCCAGGTGGCTGGGAGATGCACTAATTCAGCAAAGCCCTTGACCTTTGGTAGCCTCCTCTGGTGAAGCTCCAGTGGAGCCCTAGATATAAACTAAAGGCTTCACCACCCCAGAGCAGCGGCAGTAACATTGTGTACTCTCCTTTAGGGCAAATTCCCCTCTCACTCAACAGGGCTTGGTAGAACAAGGCTGCATGAACCTCCTGCTTCAGTACTGGTGAATCAGGCCCATATAACCTTTAATACTCCCTACAGCAGCTTCATTCCATTATCTTTTAGCCTGGCTTGTTACCAAAAGAATGTAAGCAGGGTCTGAATGAGCTCTCCCCGACATCTAGTGATGAGCTGGGGGAGAAGACTTCAGGAACCGACCCCATTTGCATAAGACATGTCTAGTTGCACAACATGATGGAGCTGCTTTGCCCAAATGATCACTTTTGACTGGTGTTGGATTGCAAGTCACTGTTATTGGGGGGGCAGGGGTAATAAAGCATTGTTACCCTTGTGGTGTGAATAATGGGCAGCAGAATGGTGTTTGTCATGCCATGATTGAGGGACTCACCCTCAACTGAACTGCACTCCTTAGGCTGAGGCAGGAGTGCCAAAGGCCAGGGGAGATGAGAGAGGGTTGGGATAGGTGTTTTTACCTGGTGACATGGGCTCTGCCTAAAGGTCCTAGACATCATTTGATCCTCCCCCCTCTCCAGTGTGTAATGAAAGAGCTGATTAAGACTCAATTGAGAGTGGTTTGGTGCAGATCAATAGAGCTAAAATCACTGATAACTAGGTCTAAGCATTAGACCTGCTATGGGACAGTATCTCTGATTAAAGAGACTCCTCAGCCTGTGCTAGGTGTGAGGCTCCTGCACTAACAGCTGAAATCACTGAAAGCTGTGTTAAGTGGTGGGACCTCAAGACATCCCTGAGCAGACAGCGGTGGAGCGGTGAGTGGATGGCATGGTACAAGAGATTTTTCAACTGCTCTGGTCTGTGCAAGGAATAAGAGTGCTCCACTGCCACCACTAGCTGAAGCAGGGAGAGATTGAAATTAAACTTGTTTAAAATAATAAAAAAATAGAGTGGTGACAGTGAACCATAGTGTTAGGGTATACTTAGACATGGATAGTTTATAATTACACAGGTTTAATAATTAATATAGATGATTTTAGATGGTTATGGCTACTGATAACAAGATGGTGGTGGCAAACAGTCAGAGTCAGAGAAATCCAAAATTGAGGTCTGGGAGAGATTTGGCCAATAATAAGCAAGCAGGCTGAGGTGAAATAGAGGTCACTCCAAAACCCTGAAGGGAGGAGTCAGTGAAGCATAACACAGGTCAATCAGGTCTGGCTCCTAAGTAGGGTGACCAGACAGCAAATGTGAAAAATCGGGATGGGGGTGGGGGGTAACTGGAGCCTATATAAGAAAAAGACCCAAAAATCGGGACTGTTTCTATAAAATTGGGACATCTGGTCACCCTACTCCTAAGGCACAGGTCTTCAATCAAATCCAGCTTTGATTGACAGGGGTTAAACCTAATTGGTGGGAATGCTTAGGATTGTAAAAATCAGAATATGCCAAAATCTGTATATAAGGCAGAGACTGACCAGCTTTAGTCCCGTGGTGGGCAACCTGCAGCCTAATCCACTGGCGGGCCGCGAGACAGTGTTTACATTGACCGTCTGCAGGCACGGCTGCCTGCAGCTCCCAGTGGCCGTGGTTCGCCATTCCCGGCCAATGGGAACTGCAGAGATGTGCTGGCCACTGTTTCCCACAGCTCCCATTGGCTGGGAACAGCGAACCACGGCCACTGGGAGCTGCGGGCGGTTGTGCCTGTGGATGGTCAATGTAAACACTGTCTCGTGGCCTGCCAGTGGATTAGCAGCCACAGGTTGCCCATCACTGCTTTAGTCAGTCCTGGTGTGAGTGAAAAATGCTGGAGTGAGAGGGAGCAGAAGCAGGAGAGAAGAAAACATCTAAAACAGCAAAATCACTAAAGAAGAAAGGAGCAGAACAATGGGCAGAAGAATATAAACAAAACAGAAGGATCTTTTCAGAGGAAAAGAAGACTACGGGAAAAGTAAACACAGTGATTTTGATAATGAATTGAAATAATGGGTGTGTTTGAGATAATAAAGTTGGATGTCTGTATATGTTTGTTATTATGTTTTTAAATGTTTCAAATAAGTAACTTGTTGCCAGCATTCTATATGTGATTGGCCGTTGCATATAGAATGTAACCACTGAAAATATATATGTAACCACTGAAAATAATATCATAATGTTAAATACTTTAACATGTATCTGCCAGTAGTTTGTTATCTTATGTGTCTTATAAACTATAAGAACTTATTTTTTGTTCTAAATATATACTTTAGAATAGATTTACTGTATTAGGACATGTGTTAAATAAAAGTTATTTTTGTTTTCAAAGAATTGCTGCCTGACTGTCAATCCGTTGAGTGGAGGGGTGTGTTCATGTCCTCCCAGGGGTAAACATAATTAATCTGTTCTGGGGAGTTTTCCATAGGTTGGAGGGAAACTCCCTTGTAAAATCCTGCCAGTTCCTCTAGGGTGGGCCACCCCTTTTCGTCTACCAAAAACAGACAAATTACTAATATAGGCAGGCTGTTGTGGGGGGAGCCTTGAGTCTGATTTTATGGGTAACAGGCAGAGCAGCAAATGGAGCAAACAAAGCAAGCTGCCAAATGGCTGGTGGAGCGAGCAGCCGGATAGAGGAGCGAGCAAGGTGCCTTACATCCCTCCCCCTGTGAACTCACATGACTGTACCTCTGAACTCTCCGTCTTCACTGACCAAAGACAACAATTATGAGTGGGGTGAGGTGGAGGGAGAGAGGGACCGACGGACACTGCACCTTAAAGGAACTTTGTTTGTTGATCGTTCTCACCACAAGGGCAGGGGTGCTATGGGGGGGGGGCTGGAGTCCCCCCCTGAATTTCATACAGGAGGTATGTGAGCTCCCAAGTGGAGCTCTTAACTACAGCAAGGCATTAGTGTGAAATGTAAGTTTTGCAGAGGATGTGTGTCCCTGGGGCAGGGAGTCAGTATTTTGTTTACAAACAGAGGCAGGGTGATTAAGATAAGAAAGGGCTGGTGATTAAGTTAAGGATCTGAAAGTCTAGCCTCTAAAACGGGAATTCCTGGAGCACGGGTAAGGAGGGAGGATTGTTTTAGAGATAACACAGGGGACTCAGGAAAAAATAGAACAGGAGTACTTGTGGCACCTTAGAGACTAACAAATTTATTAGAGCATAAGCTTTCGTGGACTACAGTCCACTTCTTCGGATGCATATAGAATGGAACATATATTGAGGAGATATATATACACACATACAGAGAGCATAAACAAGTGGGAGTTGTCTTACCAACTCTGAGAGGCCAATTAATTAAGAGAAAAAAAACTTTTGAAGTGATAATCAAGCTAGCCCAGTACAGACAGTTTGATAATAAATGTGAGAGTACTTACAAGGGGAGATAGAGTCAATGTTTGTAATGGCTCAGCCATTCCCAGTCCTTATTCAAACCGGAGTTGATTGTGTCTAGTTTGCATATCAATTCTAGCTCTGCAGTCTCTCTTTGGAGCCACATAACCTCAGCCATGCTGAACACAACACCATCTACAGCCTCAGAAACAACCCTGACATCATAATCAAAAAGGCTGACAAAGGAGGTGCTGTCGTCATCATGAATAAATTGGAATATGACCAGGAGGCTGCTAGACAGCTCTCTAACACCACATTCTACAGGCCATTATCCTCTGATCCCACTGAGGATTACCTAAAGAAACTACACCATCTGCTAAAAAAACTCCCTGACAAAGCACAGGAACAAATCCGTACAGACACATGCCTAGAACCCCGACCAGGGGTATTCTATTTGCTACCCAAGATCCATAAACCTGGATATCCTGGACGCCCCATCATCTCAGGCATTGGCACCCTAACATCAGGCTTGTCTGGTTATGTAGACTCTGTCCTAAGACCCTACGCTACCAGCACTCCCAGCTATCTTCGAGACACCACTGACTTCCTGAGGAAACTACAATCCATCGGTGATCTTCCAGAAAACACCATCCTGGCCACTATGGACGTAGAAGCCCTCTACACCAATATTCCACACAAAGATGGACTACAAGCTATCAGGAACAGTATCCCTGATAATGTCACAGCTAACCTGGTGGCTGAACTTTGTGATTTTGTCCTCACCCACAACTATTTCACATTTGGGGACAATATATACCTTCAAGTCAGCGGCACTGCTATGGGTACCCGCATGGCCCCACAATATGCCAACATTTTTATGGCTGACTTTATGCTTCCTTAGCTCTCGTCCCCTAACGCCCCTACTCTACTTGCGCTACATTGATGACATCTTCATCATCTGGACCCATGGAAAAGAAGCCCTTGAGGAATTTCACCATGATTTCAATAATTTCCATCCCACCATCAACCTCAGCCTAGATCAATCCACACAAGTGGTCCATTTCCTGGACACTACTGTGCTAATAAGCGATGGTCACATCAATACCACCCTATACCGGAAACCTACTGACCGCTACACTTACCTACATGCCTCCAGCTTCCATCCAGGACACACCACACGATCCATTGTCTACAGCCAAGCTCTAAGATATAACCGCATTTGCTCCAATCCCTCGGATAGAGACAAGCACCTACAAGATCTCTATCAAGCATTCTTAAAACTACAATACCCACCTGCTGAAGTGAAAAAACAGATTGACAGAGCCAGACGAGTACCCAGAAATCACCTCCTACAAGACAGGCCCAACAAAGAAAATAACAGAACACCACTAGCTGTCACCTTCAGCCCCCAACTAAAACCTCTCCAACCTATCCTGAAAGATGATCCTTTACTCTCACAGATCTTGGGAGACAGACCTGTCCTCGCTTACAGACAACCCCCCAACCTAAAGCAAATACTCACCAGCAACCACACATCACTGAACAAAACCACTAACCCAGGAACCTATCCTTGTAACAAACCCCGATGCCAACTCTGTCCACATATCTATTCAAGTGACATCATCATAGGACCTAATCACATCAGCCATACCATCAGGGGCTCGTTCACCTGCACATCTACCAATGTGATATATGCCATCATGTGCCAGCAATGCCTCTCTGCCATGTACATTGGCCAAACCGGACAGTCTCTTCGCAAAAGAATTAATGGACACAAATCTGACATCAGGAATCAAAATACTCAAAAACCAGTGGGAGAACACTTTAACCTGTCTGGTCATTCAGTGACAGACCTGCGGGTGGCTATATTACAACAGAAAAACTTCAAAAACAGACTCCAAAGAGAGACTGCAGAGCTAGAATTGATATGCAAACTAGACACAATCAACTCCGGTTTGAATAAGGACTGGGAATGGCTGAGCCATTGCAAACATTGACTCTATCTCCCCTTGTAAGTACTCTCACACTTATTATCAAACTGTCTGTACTGGGCTAGCTTGATTATCACTTCAAAAGTTTTTTTTCTCTTAATTAATTGGCCTCTCAGAGTTGGTAAGACAACTCCCACCTGTTTATGCTCTCTGTATGTGTGTATATATATCTCCTCAATATATGTTCCATTCTATATGCATCCGAAGAAGTGGGCTGTAGTCCACGAAAGCTTATGCTCTAATAAATTTGTTAGTCTCTAAGGTGCCACAAGTCCTGTTCTTCTTTTTGCGGATACAGACTAACACGGCTGTTACTCTGAAACCTGTCAGGAAAAAATACAGCCAAGCCCTCAGAGCCAAGGTTACATTCAGAAGAGGTGGAGATTTGAGGGTGTAGGTGAAAAGAAGGGGCCAAAACCAAAGGAAAGGATAGCAGTGGTATAGAAATGTTCCCACGCTACCTGTGGTACTTATCAGGCCCCTATCTGAGCGCTCACAAACTCTAACCTAATTTTCTTCACAGTCCCTCTGAAGTAAAGCAGGGCTGTTATCCTCATTTGTACAGATGGGGCACTGAGACACAGACTAAAGGCCAGATTTTCAAAGGTATTTAGGCCCCTAGTGGGATTTTCAAAAGTGCCTGGAAGGTTAGGTGCTTTGTAAACCCCACTGGATACCTAAGGCAGCCCCCCCCCCATCAGTGTCACACGCTGAGAGTGCATTAGTGCAGTTCCCCCCCCTCACACAGAGGGGTCATTAAGGCAAGCCCCCCCCCCCCCCGCCAGTGTCCATTAGGGCAGTTCCCCCCCGTGTCACACGCTGCGGGGTCATTGAGGCAGGTCTCCCCCCCGCCCCCGCGCTCAGTGCCAAATGCTGAGGGTCCATTAGGGCAGGTCCCTCCCCCCGCAGTGTCACACACTGTGCGGCCGTTAGGACAGTCCCGCCCCCCGCCCGTTGAGTGTCACGGGCTGAGGGGCCAGGCACTGTGGGGTGTTCGGGCAGTTCCCCCCCCACACACACGCTGAGGGGCCGAGCCGAGGGAGGTCGGCTGCCGGTTAGTGCGGCCTCTCCGCCTGGCAGCGGGGCAGCCCGCGCGCGCAGCTAGGGGCCGGCCTCCCGCGCACAGCCCGCTGCTGCTGCACCATGGCCGCCTCCGAAGCTCCCTGCTACTTGGGTTGGGACTTCAGCACCCAGCAGGTACAGGGGCGGTTGGCGGCGCCGCTCCCCCGGGTGGAGCAGCCAGGCCCGAGCCCCGGCGGCTGAGCACAACCCCCCTCGGCTGTGGGAGGAAGCGGCCGAGCCCAGCCCCCGGTTTCCGCCCCCTTCCCAGCGAGCGGACAGAGCAGCGCTCGGGAGGCCGCCCGGCAGAGCCTGGGGTGTTTCCCCGTCAGTGTAATCCCCGCCCGCTGCGTGTGGGCCCGGGGGTTGGTCCCGGAGCAGGGCCACGCTGTAGAAGGGCCCGTCTATGAGCCGGGGGGGGGGGGGTCTGTCTGGCAGCCGCAGGGGGATTCAGCCGCAACAGTCTGACTAAGGTAGTCGCCCGCCACTGGGCTAGGAGGTGGGCCCTGCTGGCGAGTGGAAACAAGCCCCCGCTGCTGTAGTAGTAGGATAAGAGACGTGGGTGGAGGCAGGTGAGGAGGGGGTGACGCAGACTGCGTGCCTGGGCGAAGTGCAGAGTTCATAGCTGAACTGCTGAAAGGTTTGGGGGTGTTTGGAGCCAGGATTTTGATTTGGGCCATGGAGGGGCAGGCACAAAGTTTGGCTTGGTGTCCCCTTTTTTTGCACTTCATCTTATAGTGCTGTTGGTAGATGACTTTGGCTCTTGTATCCAGTGCCCCTGTGAAACCCGGTGCTTCAGTGGTTAGAATAACGTCTGCTTTTCTCATCTGTATTTTCCTTGCTTTGTTTTTGGCAATATATTTTTGATAATAAGCAAAATATTTTCACCGATATGCAGTAACAGTAACTAAATAGAAACTGCTGATCTCCAGGAAACTGCAAGACAGCAGAATTTGTGACTGGGTTCTTGGCTCACTGGGTTCCTGGAATTACAAATCAAAGTTCAATAGTACTAATGTCCACATTTGGCCCACTGATTTTACATTGTCTTCAAACTGAAGAGAGGGAAATAAAGGGAAGAAGGGGTAGAAAGTACTAGTTAAATTTCTGCCTGGACACAGGTATTTTATGTCTCCTGTGCAGCATGCATACACACTTGAAGGTTATGCACTTCTTAGCTTCTGTAGGCTGAGCTCATTTCATGGGCTGGGGGCTCCTTGTATTCCTCCATTCTCTCTCTCCCCCAAACTCTCCGTGTATCACCTTTCTATGCCCTTCTATTACTCCCGCCACTTCTTCCCTCGTGCCAGAGGTTGTGTCCCCCTCAGGTCCCCCTCCGCTATGGTAGTGGCTCCTTGTGTTCCCCCATTGTCTACTTCTCTTATTTCTGTTAGAATCCAGGCTACAGATAAATTTCTGCATGGGGAAACTAAGCTTCTGCCTTTGATATGTGTAGGCAGCAGTCAGTGATGGTAGAGAACTTTCTCTTCTTTAGCACCAAGCAGCCTGGGGACCCTAATTTTCCTCTGAATCAAGCTTTTTTAGTGTTCTGATCTGCACCAAAATCAATGGGGTTGTGCCCATGGATGCATAGAATATTCTCTGACATGTTGGAATTGATTGGATATGACATTCCAACATTATTGTGTTACTAACCAACAGAGAAATGCCACGGAATGTAGGGTCTCACTTTGCTTGGAGGTATGCACAATTTACTTATTTGTGTCATGCCTAGTTGAGAAATCTGAGGAACTAATTTAATGAAGATATTTAGCATTTGTCTACATTGGAGATTTAAGCACAGATGTTGCTGTACTGGTGCAAACCATCACTGTAGATGTGCTGCAGCAGTGTAAAGAGTGACTTGTACCAGCATAGTTTACCAAATCAGGGTAAGCTCTACCAGTGCAAGTCACTTTTTCCACTGATGGAGTTATCTACACAATAATGATTTGCAGTAGTGCAACAGCAGTGGAGCTACATCAATGGTGACATACTCCATCTCTCCACCCACAAAATAAGCTAAGTCCATGTGAATTGCCAGAATAATATGCCACTCTCTGTATATTGTGCAAAATATGTTCAAAGTATGATCATGTGTGCTCTGTGAGCTCCACTGGGCTCCTTGAGTTTGGCTGCCCATTGATGGGGCTTCAATATGATCTGGGCTCTGTGATTGGAGAAAAAAGTCAGAAACTTGAGACATCACACTGTAAACTCTGGATCTGTGATCCTCCCTCTCACTCTCTTATGAGAAAATAGTTAACAATGTTGGTGTTTAAAATGTCATCACTGAGCATCTGAGTTAACATCTTACTCAGCTGAATGGGACAATTAACACCTATTAGTGCTTATGTTCTAGTCTCTCTACAGACTCATCTCAGCATCATTTACACTATGTTTACATTTTTGAGCTTTTCTTTGAAGCTGTAACAGCTACAGACCTAGGCCTTGTCTACACTACAAAGTTAAGTCGACATAAGTTACATCGACGTTCAGCTACTGCTGTAATAAAACCTCTGTTGCATGTCCACACTAAGCTCCTTTTGTCGGTGGAGTGCATCCACAGTAGCAGCTCTTGCATCAACACAGAGAGCAGTGCTCCGTGGGTAGCTATCCAACTCGCCACCATCTACCGAAGGGTATTTTGGAAAGGTTGTGCAATGCTTCCTGGAGTCAGGTTCAGCGTCCCATTATGTAGTTTCCTCATCCCATCATTCAATGTGCATCTTATTACGTTTCACACCACTTTTAAACAGCCCCTGTAACCTGTGCGCCTGCTATCTCTGTCAGAAAGTATGGGTCCTGGACTGCTCTCCAGTATTGTTATGAGCATTATGAGCACAAAGTGCCTGATCCTGTAATATTTAATGAGCTGTGACTCTGATGATGATACCTTGGTGTCTGCTTTGCTGTTTGCCATGGAAAGAAACAATTCAAGATTGCTGTTGGCATTCACAGAGTGGCTGCACATGGTGGACTGTTGGTTCCAGGCTTGAGAAACAAGCACTGAATGGTAGGACTGCATTGTTATATAGGTATGGGCAGTGGCTGCAGAACTTTCCGATGCGCAAGGCCACTTCCTGGATTTGTGTGCGGAATTCGCCCCAGTCCTCCGGTGTAGAGACACTAAAATGAGAGATGCACTCAAATGAGAGATGCACTCACTGTGGAGAAGTGAGTGGCAATTGCTGTGTGGAAGCTGACAATGCCTGACTGCTACCGATCAGTCACAAATCAATTTGGAGTCAGGAAATTCACTGTGAGGGTTGCTGTGATGCAAGTGTGCAGGGCCATTAATTGACTCCTACTAAAAAGGACTGTGACTCTGGGTAATGTGCATGAAATAGTGGACGGTTTTTCAGCAATGGGGTTCCCTAACTGCGGAGGGGCGATAGATAGCATACATATCCCTATTTTGGCCACAGACCACCTTGCCACGGAGTACATCAACAGAAAGAACTACTTTTCTATGGTATTGCAAGCACTGATGGATCACTGGGGTCATTTAGCCAACATCAACATGGGCTGGTCAGGGAAGATGCATGACACACGCATCTTTAGGAATATAGGTCTGTACAGGAAGCTGCAAGCAGGGACTTTCTTTCCAGACCAGAGGATTACCACTGGGGATGTGGAAATGGCAATAGTGATCCTGGGATACCCAGCCTTCCCCTTGTTCCCGTGGCTCATGACCAGCCATCTTGACATCAGTAAGGAGCACTTCAACGACAGGCTCAACAGGTGCAGAATGACTATTGAGTGTGCCTTTGGCTGTTTGAAGGGTCGCTAGCGCTGTCTCAGGAGGTTAAACTTCAGTGAGGAAAATATCCCTATGGTCATAGCTGCATGCTGAATTTGAGTAACCAGATATCAGGGCTATAAGAGAGGCTCAATGGGGGACCTATTCAGCTCAGGGAGGTTTTGAAGGAGCATTTTAACACTGAGTCACAGTAATGAGTGTTGCTGTAATATGTTGAGCCTGGCATTGTTTTTTGGCACCTGTAATGATTGGTGTGTGTGCACTACTGTAACAAGGCAAATGCACCTATTACTGTCATTCACAGATGACAGCAATCGGTCACCATATTGTGGAGCATAATAAAGATTCATTCTGTTTCCATAAGTAGATTTTTATTCCACATCCATGCAAACATACGTATGTAATGCTGAGGTAAACTTCATACATACATGGTAAAGTATCTTTAAAGAGGAAGGAACAGGGAATTCACAAGCATATACATCAATGGGGCTCTCACAGCTGGGTATATGTGGGGCTGTCATTATGTTTAATCTCCCATGGGGTGGAGCGCCTTGGGTATTGCTGCAGCCCCAGAAGATACATGTGGCACCATTTTCCACAGGCAGTGGTGATCGTAGTTGATATCTCACTCCTGAGGGTAACCAAGGCTTCAAGGGAGCAGCTCCTGCATGCGTCTGGCTGCAGACCAGGTCCATATGCTGCTAACCTGTGTGCTGCAATGGTGCTTGCTGAAGTAATTGCCGAGTGGCATGGCAAAGTGTCCTACTGCAGGGCGAGAAACAAGGCAGCCCTCCCAAGATACTGTTGGCAAAGGATTGCAGATTACCTCCAGGAAAGTTTCCTAGAGATCTTTATGGAGGATTCACGGGACATCCCGGTGTGCATAAACAAATCGTTCCGCAGGGCCCCCTCTGCCTAGCTGTACAGGGGAATGAGAAGCAGATAGCAACTGTACCTGTATTGGTTATTTCACTACCTCTTCTAGCTTGATTAAAAAAGTAGTACATGAGGATATGTGTCCATGCAATATTGAAGCAAAGTGAGTACTTACCAGAGGTTCCCTCCCCTGCATCAGACTCACCATAGTTGGAGTGCTGAGAGTGGCTAGACTGCTCAGGAGTCAAAAAGAGGTCCTGGCTTGCCATGCTATTGGATCTCTCTGTCACCTCTCCCCCATCCTTCTCCTCCTCCATTCCTCCTCCAGCACATCATCCTTGGGGTTCACTCTGGTGGCCTCTGACTCCAGCCCCCAAAGTATCCATGGGAGCTTGGTGGTGGAGGAGGGTTTGCCACTGAGGATGGCATGCAGTTCCTTGTAGAAGTGGCATGTCTGCAGCTCCGCACCAGAATGACTATTTGCCTCCCTTGCCTTCTCGTATGCCTGCTTCAACTCTTTGGTTTTTATGTGGCACTGCTTATTGTCCTTATTGTAGCTCTTCTCCTTCATGCCACAAGTGATCTGGCATAGATGTCAAAGTTCCTGTAGTTGGAGCAGAGCTGTAACTCTCGCTAGTGCTTATAGTAATTTTGGGTGCCCAACTTGAGACACCTTGAGGGGGCCTGGTTTTCAGAAATTGCTGAGAACCCACTCTTTACAAATCATCCTCCTTTTGAAAATGTAGGCCTACTTTTTGTGCACTTTTGATTTCTTTCAGCTTAAAGTTATTGCCATTGATGAGCAGCTGAGAGTCATCTATGAGGATAACATTCATTTCGACAAAGATCTTCCGGAATTTGGGTATGTTTTTGAATTTTATTCAGTTAGTGCAAGGGTCGTCAACCTTTCAGAAGTTGTGTGCTGAGTCTTCATTTATTCACTTTAATTTAAGGTTTTGTGTGCCAGTAATACATTTTAACATTTTTAGAAGGTCTCTTTCTATAAGTCTATAATATATAACTAAACTATTGTTGTATGTAAAGTAAATAAGGTTTTTAAAATGTTTAAGAAGCTTCATTTAAAATTAAATTAAAATGCAAAGGCTCCCGGACCAGTGGCCAGGACCCAAGCAGTGTGAATGCCAATGAAAATCAGCTTGCGTGCCGCCTTTGGCATGTGTGCCATAGGTTGCCTACCCCTGAGTTAGTGTGGTGTGATCGGTCCAATGTGGTGTACCTTTTGAAGGGCCTTCACTCCAGTTACACCCCATGGATCTACTGAGTGTGGAGGCATGAACAGAGTTTCCAGCTTCTCTCTGTGTGTGGTATTTGGCAACACTGCAAAGGTGATGTAAACTCTTGTGATGTTTAGTGCTTTTCTTAAAGCCTCAGCTCCTGGAATCCTCTGATTGCAGGAGAATCTCCGCTTTCATTTAAGAAAGAAAGATTTTAGCTTTCATGGTTGTGGCAAAAAACTTGAAAACATGAAATGAGTGCATTCTAAAAGACCAGAAACCAAAAAGCAAATACCAAGTACCCCCTAATTTTTTAAAAAGCTCCTGATTTTTAAGTCAATCTCATGAGTTTTTTGGGGATGGCTCATGATTTTTGAAAATTGAGGGTTGAAAATACTGCCTTTGTGTTTGGAACGGGGGTGCTATGCCAACACCAAATAAGGTTTGGAAGGGACCTTTGGAAATATGCTGGAGCAGATCCATTGACCAAAAATGCTCTCAGGGGATGTAGGAGGGCAGTGCCTGTTACTCCAATCTGTGGTCTGGAGTGTATACATTCCATCCTGCAAGCTCACAGACTTTTCGCACAAAACCTGCTTGCTCAAATTTTATATGGCAAGAAGTGGATTTCACCCATGCTGTGATGTGAAACCATTCATAGTAAACATTAGGAAGTTTAGAAGGTGTTATGACTGACAGATTAAGTTTAATTGGTGCATCAAAAACTCCATGTCCTTTATTTAAGAACAGGATTTAGGTGCCGGATTAGCTGTTTGCATATGCACTTAATCAATTTATAGGAGTAAATTTAATAATCACAAACAGCTGAAGTAGGGGTAACGTGTGGCAGACTGACAATATCCTATAATATCTTGAATGAATTTTATTGAATTAAGTTAAACCTTATTGAATTTTAATAGCTTTGGGGTACATTGTACAGGTCTGTCGCATCTTACTCTGGGGTTACGTTCCACAGTCAGCACGTAAAGCGAAAATCACGTATAGTCAAAATTACATTGAGTGTAATAGCGGGTGGAATCGCCCTCACTACAGGTACAGTATTAAAATTGTTATTTTTCTCTCTTTTTTTTTTTTTTTTTTTTTTGCGGACCGCGTAAAGCTGAAATCGTGCATGTTAAATGCGGGTAAGATGCGACAGACCTGTATTAGAATGCAAATGTTTATGTACTATTGTGAGATTGTATGGTACTTCTTTATCAGGAAGACAAGATTAATGCAATATCTGGAAGATATTAGGAACTTCAGAAAGTCTTTTTGGAACAAAACATGTGGATTCCCTAGGAAATTGCTTGGGGTGATGGGAATGCAAATTCACCCTCTGAAGCCAACCTTTTGAAGATATGCCCTGGAGGGAGAGACCCATTGTGTACTAATTACCTACTTCTGGAAACTCCAGTTCAGAGACCCCTGAACTAAAAGGGAGCTGAACATTGTATGAGTGTGCTTGTTCTCAGCTGAAGCTGTGATGAACTTGTAACCAAAAGGACTCCCTTAGGGTGGGTGGAGGTGTTGAAGGACTTATCCTGTCAGAACCCATGCTAGAGTTGGGATGTACTCTGGTAGGCTAATTAGCGTGCATATAGATTCTTTTATTGTTTTTAATATGTTTTCTCTGAAATGCTTTGTACCTTAAGAATAAAGTAGGCCTGCTTAGAAAACTCTGTGTGGCACTTATATCTGTAGCAATCACTCTTATCAGTCTCTAAAGAGAAAGCAAGCAGGTTTGTTTAGGCAGAACATTTAGGCTGGGAAATATGCGGTAAAGGCAGGGAACTGTAGGTCAGAAGGGAGAGAGACAGATGTCTCCATCCAAGAGAGGCAACAACTGGGGAGCTGGAAGCCTGAGAGTTGGTGCCTTCACTGCACCACCAAGGGGAGATACAGGTGCAGTTGCCCTGAACTGTGACATAAAGTATCATGCACATGTACATTTTGCACACTAAGGGTATGTCTACACTACGAAATTAGGTCGAATTTATAGAAGCCGGTTTTATAGAAATCGTTTTTATACAGTCAATTGTGTGTGTCCCCACATAAAATGCTCTAAGTGCATTAAGTCGGCGGACTGCGTCCACAGTACCGAGGCTAGCATCGACTTCCGGAGCGTTGCACTCTCTGCCGCCCATTGGAATTCTGGGTTGAGATCCCAGTGCCTGATGAGGCAAAAACAGTGTCACGGGGGATTCTGGGTACATGTCATCAGGCCTCCCTCCCCTCCGTGAGAGCAACGGCAGACAATCGTTTCGCGCCTTTTTTCCTGGGTTACCTGTGCAGACGACATACCACGGCAAGCATGGAGCCCGCTCAGCTCAGCTCAGCTCAGCTCACTGTCACCATATGTCATCTGGGTGCCAGCAGACGTGGTACTGCATTGCTACACAGCAGCAGCTAATTGCCTTTTGGCAGTAGACGGTGCAGTATGACTGGTAGCCGATGTTGTATTACGACTGGTATCCATTGTCGTCGTACTCCTCAGTGAGTTCGGTCAGAGGCGCCTGGGCAGACATGTTTTGTCTCCTGGAGACTCAGTCCTGCCGGCAGTCCTATTGCACCGTCTTGACGATGATGGCTAGCAATCGTAATGCATCATCTTCTGCCAAGCACCCAGAAGATGCTGATGGCTATCAGTCATGCTGCACCGTCTGCTGCCAGCCTAAGATGTAAAAGATAGATGGACCAGATTTGTTCTGTATTCATTTGCTTCCCCCTCCCTCCGTGAAATCAACGGCCTGCTAAACCCAGGGTTTTGAGTTCAATCTTTGGGGGAGCCATTCTGTGTGACAGTTGTGTTTCTCCCTGATGCACAACCACCTTTGTTGATTTTAATTCCCTGTAAGCCATGTCGTCACTCGCCCCTCCCTTCCTCCCTCTGTCAGACAATAGTTTTGTGCCTTTTTTCAGCCCAGACGCCATAGCACTGGGATCATGGAGCCTGCTCAAATCACCGTGGCAATTATGAGCACTATGAACACCATGCGCATTGTCCTGGAGTATATGCAGAGCCAGAACATGCCGAAGGAAAACCAGGCGAGGAGGCGATTGCAGTGCGGCGACGAGAGTGATGAAGAAATTGACATGGACATAGACCTCTCACAAAGTACGGGCCCCAGCAATGTGCAAATCATGGTGTTACTGGGGCAGGTTCATGCCATGGAATGCCGATTCTGGGCCCGGGAAACAAGCACAGACTAGTGGGACCGCATCGTGTTGCAGGTGTGGGACGATTCCCAGTGTCTGCAAAACTTTCGCATGCGTAAGGGCACTTTCATGGAACTTTGTGACTTGCTTTCCCCTGCCCTGAAGCGCCAGAATACCAGGATGAGAGCAGCCCTCACAGTTGAGAAGCGAGTGGCGATAGCCCCGTGGAAGCCTGCAACGCCAGACAGCTACCGGTCAGTCGGGAATCAATTTGGAGTGGGCAAATCTACTGTGGGGGCTACTGTGATCCAAGTAGCCAACGCAATCAAAGACCTGCTGATATCAAGGGTAGTGACTCTGGGAAACGTGCAGGTCCTAGTGGATGGCTTTACTGCAATGGGATTCCCTAACTATGGTGGGGCGATAGACGGAACCCATATCCCTATCTTGTCACCGGAGCACCAAGCCACCGAGTACATAAACCGAAAGGGGTACTTTTCAATGGTGCTGCAAGCCCTGGTGGATCACAAGGGACGTTTCACTAACATCAACGTGGGATGGCCGGGAAAGGTACATGATGCTCGCGTCTTCAGGAACTCTGGTCTGTTTCAAAAGCTGGAGGAAGGGACTTTCTTCCCGGACCAGAAAATAACCGTTGGGGATGTTGAAATGCCTATAGGTATCCTTGGGGACCCAGCCTACCCCTTAATGCCATGGCTCATGAAGCCATACACAGGCAGCCTGGACAGTAGTCAGGACCTGTTCAACTATAGACTGAGCAAGTGCAGAATGGTGGTAGAATGTGCATTTGGACGTTTAAAAGCGCACTGGCGCAGTTTACTGACACGGATAGACCTCAGCGAAACCAATATTCCAATTTTTATTGCTGCTTGCTGTGCGCTCCACAATATCTGTCAGAGTAAGGGGGAGACCTTTATGGCGGGGTGGGAGGTTGAGGCAAATCGCCTGGCTGCTGATTACGCACAGCCAGAGACCAGGGCGGTTAGAAGAGTACAGCAGGGTGCGGTGCGCATCAGAGAAGCTTTGAAAACCAGTTTTGTGACTGGCCAGGCTACGGTGTGAAACTTCTGTTTGTATCTCCTTGATGAACCCCCCTCCCCCCCCCCAGTTCACTCTACTTCCATGTAAGCTAACCACCCTCCCCTCTCCCCTTCGAGCACCACTTGCAGAGGCAATAAAGTCATTGTTACTTCACATTCATATATTCTTTATTAATTCATCACACAACTAGGGGGATAACTGCCAAGGTAGCCCGGGAGGCGTGGGGGAGGAGTGAAGGACAAGGACACAGTGCAGTTTAAAACTTTAAACTTTAACTCTTATTGAAGGCCAGCCTTCTGATGCTTGGGCAATCATCTGGGGTAGAGTGGCTGGGTGACCAGAGGCCCCCCCCACCGCGTTCTTGAGCGTCTGGGTGAGAAGGCTATTTAACTTGGGGAGAAGGACTGTTGGTTACACAGGGGCTGTAGCGGTGGTCTCTGCTCCTGCTGCCTTTCCTGCAGCTCAAACATACGCTGGAACATATCAGTTTGATGCTCCAGCAGCCGGAGCATCGACTCTTGCCTTCTGTCAGCAATCTGACGCCACCTATCCTCTTCAGCCTGCCACTTGCTCTCTTCAGCCCGTGATTCAGCCCGCCACCTCTCCTCTCGTTCATATTGTGCTTTTCTGCACTCTGACATTGACTGTCTCCATGCATTCTGCTGTGCTCTGTCAGCATGGAGGACATCTGGAGCTCCGAGAACATATCATCCCGAGTCCGCCATTTTCTCCTTCTAATCTTCACTAGCCTCTGCGAAGGAGAAACATTTGCAGCTGGTAGGAGGAGAAGGGAGACACATTTTAGAGAACAATGGGTACACTCTTTCACATTAAATTTTGCTGTTCACATTACACAGCACGTGTGCTTTCGTTACAAGGTCGCATTTTTCCTCTTATATTGAGGGCCTGCCGGTTTGGTGTGAGAGATCACTCACGCAGTGCCAGGCAACAGAATTCGGCTTGCAGGCAGCCATGGTAAGCCACAGTCTTTTGGCTTTTTTAACCTTCATAACATGCGGGACTGGTTTCAAACAGCAGCGCCCTCATTTCCCATACCAAGCACCCGTTGGGTTGGCCATTTAAAATGGGTTTGCAATGTAAAAGGAGGGGCTGCGGTTTCCGGGTTAACATGCAGTACAAACCCAACTAATACCCCCCTCCCCCCACACCCAATTCTCTGGGATGATCACTTCACCCCTCCCCCCACCGCGTGGCTAACAGCGGGGAATATGTCTGTTCAGCCGAGCAGGAATGGGCACCTCTGAATGTCCCCTTAATAAAATCACCCCATTTCAACCAGGTGACCGTGAATGATATCACTCTCCTGAGGATAAAAAGGAATGGATGTTGTCTGCATGCCAGCAAACACAGGGACCATATGCTGCCATGCTTTGTTATGCAATGATTCCAGACTACGTGCTACTGACCTGGCGTGGTAAAGTGTCCTACCATGGTGGACTGGATAAGGCAGCCCTCCCCAGAAACCTTTTGCAAAGGCTTTGGGAGTACATCAATGTCATAACTATAAAGGGAAGGGTAACAGCCCTCCTGTGTACAATACTATAAAATCCCTCCTGGCCAGAGACTCCAAAATCCTTTTACCTATAAAGGGTTAAGAAGCTCAGGTAACCTGGCTGACACCTGACCCAAAGGACCAATAAGGGGACAAGATACTTTCAAATCTTGGTGGGGGAAGGCTTTAGTTTGTGCTCTTTGTTTGGGAGTTTGTTCGCTCTTGGGACTGAGAGGGACCAGACATCAATCCATGCTCTCCAAATCTTTCTGAACAAGTCTCTCATATTTCAAACTTGTAAGTAAACAGCCAGGCAAGGCGTGTTAGTTTATCTTTGTTTTCTCAACTTGTAAATGTACCTTTTGCTAGGGTGTTTACCTCTGATTGCTGTAACTTTGAACCTAAGGCTAGAGGGGGGTCCTCTGGGCTCTTTAAGTTTGATTACCCTGTGAAGTTATTTTCCAACCTGATTTTACACAGATGATTTTTACTTTTTTCTTTAATTAAAAGCCTTCTTTTTAAGAACCTGATTGATTTTTCTTGTTTTTAGATCCGAGGGGGTTGGATCTTGATCCACCAGGAGTTGGTGGGAGAAAGGAGGGGGATGGTTAATTTCTCCTTGTTTTAAGATGCAAGGGGTTTGGATCTGTATTCACCAGGGAATTGGTGAAGAGTCTCTCAAGGCTACCCAGGGAAGGGAATTAGCACATTGGGAGTGGTGGCAGCGGCACAGATCTAAGCTGGTAGTTAAGCTTAGAAGTTTTCATGCAGGCCCCTACATCTGTACCCTAAAGTTCAGAGTGGGGAAGAAGCCTTGACAATCAAGGAGAGCTTTCTGGAGATGTCCCTGGAGGATTTCCGCTCCATCCCCGTACACGTTAACAGACTTTTCCAGTAGCTGTACTGGCCGCGATTGCCAGGGCAAAATAATCATTAATCATTAAACTCGCTTGCTTTTAAACCACGTGTAATATTTACAAAGGTACACTCACCAGAGGTCCCTTGTGCGCCCTCAGGCTCTGGGAGCATGCCTTGGGTGAGTTCGGGGGTTACTGGTTCCAGGTCCAGGATGATAAACATATCCTGGCTGTTGGGGAAACTGGTTTCTCCGCTTCCTTGCTGTGAGCTATCTTCATTGTCTTCATCATCATCTTCCTCGTACCCCAAACCCGCTTCCCTGTTGCGTGCTTCTCCATTGATGGAGTCAAAGCACACGGTTGGGGTAGTGGTGGCTGCACCCCCTAGCATGGCATGCAGCGCCGCGTAGAAGCGGCATGTCTGCGGCTCTGCCCCAGACCTTCCCTTTGCCTCTCTGGCTTTGTGGTAGGCTTGCCTTAGCTCCTTAATTTTCACGCGGCACTGCTGTGCGTCCCTGTTTCGGCCTCTGTCCTTCATGGCCTTTGAGACTTTTTCTAATATTTTGCCATTTCATTTACTGCAACAGAGTTCAGCTAGCACTGATTCGTCTCCCCATATGGTGAGCAGATCCCGTACCTCCCGTTCGGTCCATGCTGGAGCTCTTTTGCGATCCTGGGACTCCATCATGGTTACCTGTGCTGATGAGCTCTGCATGGTCACCTGTGCTCTCCACGCTGGGCAAACAGGAAATGAAATTCAAAAGTTCGTGGGGCTTTTCCTGTCTACCTGGTCAGTGCATCTGAGTTGAGAGTGCTGTCCAGAGCGGTCACAATGAGGCACTCTGGGATAGCTCCCAGAGGCCAATACCGTTGAATTCCATCCACACTACCCCAAATCCGATCCGGAAAGGCCGATTTCAGCGCTAATCCCCTCGTCGGAGGTGGAGTAAAGAAACCGGTTTAAAGGGCCTTTTAAGTCGAAAAAAAGGGCTTTGTCGTGTGGATGTGTCCAGGCTTAATTAGATTTAACGCTGCTAAATTCGATCTAAACTCGTAGTGTAGACCAGGCCTGAGGCTTTGTCTACACTACATCATTTACGGTGGTGCAGCTGCACCGATGCAGCTATGCCACTGTAGTGCTTCTGTGAAAACGCTCTAAGCCTACAGGAGAGAGCTCTCCCGTCGGCTTAATAACTCCTGCTCCACGAGAGGCGGTAGCTATGTCAGCGGGAGAAGCTCTCCCGCCAATATAGCACTGTCTACACTGGCACTTAGGTCGGTATAACTTTTGTCGCTCAGGGGTGTGGATTATTCACACCCCTGAGCGATGTAAGATGTATCAAAGTAATTTGTACTGTAGACAAGGGCTCACTTTGGATAGTCTTTGTGTGGGTATTTTGCTTTTAGTGTCAAATTGCCTTGTAGGACACCAGCATGAATATAAAAGACCAAGAGTTTACTGCTGCATGAGATCTGTACAGACAGACCCTTCCACCTATGCAGAACCTCAGTGATTTCAAAGTACTGGGCGAATGTAGGAGTCTGTCCTCTTAGATCTCACTGCAGGATCAGGGACTTTATTTTTTTTCCCTGTGACTAGTCAAAATATCAAAATGTTAGTTCCAGAGAGCAGGCTGAGCTTTCTAACTTTTGTTTTTATCCTTGCTGTGTACTAAATAGTACCGTGTGCTCTTTGGTCATAAATGATCATGTGAAAAAACTGCTTGGAGGGGGAAAAATGACCAAATGTGAAAAAAAGACAGGTTCTCCTCCCACCTCAAGAGAAAATATTGTCTTTCTGCAGGACTCATTGCGGCGTCCACGTCCACAGCGATAAGCTGACAGTGACTTCTCCTGTGTTAATGTGGGTCAAGGTCAGAACATGTTTTAATTTTGGTTGCCTGAGTATATTTGTGTTATTATATGATTCATCTTCTTAACTCAGGATTATAATTATGAGCAGCAATTAAGATTTCCATTCAAGCTAAGGTGTTTCGTTTGCTTGTTTTCTATTTCTTTTGCATGCAGATCTATCTCTTTGAAATGGAAATTTTCACATCATGAACAAGTGAAGCTGGAGTTCTTAAATTGTTATGCTTTTGTTTCTTCACTCTCCATTATTTTTAATACTAGATGCATGAAAAATAGAAGTTCTTTCATAACTGATTTTGAACCCATTTCAGCCCTGCTGAATATTGCAGAATATTGCATCTGCTGGATAGAATTTGGCCCATTCTCCTTCTTTTTTTAATTAGGAAAACATTCTTTGTTTGCTGTCTTTGGGTAGGTCTACACTTACCTCCGGGTCCGGCGGTAAGCAATGGATCTTCTGGGATCGATTTATCATGTCTTGTCTAGACGCGATAAATCGATCCCGGAAGTTCTCGCCGTCGACGCCAGTACTCCAGCTCAGCGAGAGGAGTACGCGGAATCGACGGGGGAGCCTGCCTGCTGCATCTGGACCCGCGGTAAGTTCGAGCTAAGGTACTTCGAATTCAGCTACGTTAATAACGTAGCTGAATTTGCGTACCTTAGTTTGAAGTGGAGGGTTAGTGTGGACCAGGCCTTTGTTTCATGTGGAAGAGGAGCCAGTTTGGCTTTGCTTTGTTTACTTCTTTGTTTGTGCAACATCAGAGTTAATTTCATCCTCTGAGAATAAGATTTATTAGCCAGGTTTTGTTTCCCTCTGCTGGCTGGTTCTGCAGCGGCTGATCATAAAACTTTGTAGTGCAGGCCCTTTATGATACTGGTAGAAAATATTTAGCTTAAAATACTGATGGTTTCCTTTTGTATTCTAAAAACATATATTCACGATCCAGAGAAAATTACTCATGTAGGTCCAGATTCTGTACCGCGTATTCACATTGAGTAGAATCTTACTATGTAAGTAGTCCTAGTAAGGCAACTTGTCTAGTGAAGTCGTGAGTAAGGGTGACAAAATCTAGGTCACAGCAATGATTGTGTAAAGGTAGATTAATTTTTGGTCCTAAGTTATTTCAGAGTGTCCTTTGAAAATCTCATGGCAAGAGCAAAATTTTCAGACTTGAGTGTCTAAAGGTTAAGCATTTAAATCCATATTTAGCCATCTGAATAAATCATCTGAATTTCAGAGGTGCTGAACGTCCATAGCTCCCATTGAAATCAGTGGGAGTTGAGGATGCTCAGCATCTTCCAAGATTGGACCTTGCCCCACAAAGAATTCCATGGGTTTTCCAAATGTAAGAACAAAATAAATTGTTCCATTTTGCACTTGTCAACCTCAACAATGTCTCTTTAATATATTGGAACCCGATGAAGACCAAAAAAAGAGCCAAGATCTAATGATTTGTCCTTTGTGATTCAACCTGTTTGAAGAATTTTTTTCTGTAGTTCCGTTTTTTAAAATGGGCTCCTGCTTAATAAAGTAATTTATTCAATTTCTCAAAAAATCCCTAGTCATTAGCTAATTTTTCATTATCTATTACTGAACCCTTATCAGTGATGACAGATACTTACAATTTAATTCTGAGGACTGTGAGTATGCATAATTTGGTAGCTCATTACAATCACTCTTGATTCTGTTTGTTCTTGTAGGCTCTGGATATGATCTTGGAAAAGATGAAGTCTTCTGGCTTTAACTTCTCTCATGTGAGAGCTTTTTCTGGGGCTGGACAGGTTAGTTTTTAAAGGGAAAAATCAGTCATATTGTATGTCCTCAACAGAGTATTTAAGGAATAATGATACTTATTATTTAGTAGTATTACAATAGCATCTAAAGGCCTCAATTACGATCAAAGTTTCATTGTACCAGACACCGTACAAATACATAATAAGAGACAGATTCTGCCTGAAGAACTTAAAAGCTAATTTAATACAAGATGTAACTTGTATACAACTGAAAGAAGAGAATAGGACAGAGAGGACAAGGATAACAGTATGGTTACATAGACTAGGTGTGTACAACTTGATGGTTTCATGTCATTTAAATTCTTCACACTTACGGGGCTCTATTATGGTTTTGTAAACTTGAGCCATGTTTGGAGATGGAGGGGGAGTTTGAGCAGCTGTGTCTGCAAGATTGTTTCACAGGCACTTAAGGAGAGGGGAATATACATAGTGAAGAACTGAACATGCAAAATCTATTCAAGGTGTAGCAAGCATCCCTCTCATCAGAGCTCTTCATTTGCTGGGTGGTGCACCAGGCATCCTCAGGAATAATGGAAACCAAATGATGGCTGCCTTGTGTGTAAATGTTGCCTCTTGCTGAGGCACTTGTGTAGGGCTTCTCTAATTTAGCCTATATTGCACAGTGCCTTTCTTCTGAAGATGTCAAAGCACTTAAACATTCATTCACCAATTAAGCCTCACGCCATGCCTGTGAGGCAAGCAAGTCTTAGACCCATTTTGCAGTTGTGTAAAGTGAAGTGCAGAGAGATTAAGGCAGACATTATCAAAAGTGTCCACTAATTTTTGGTGTCTCTGTTGTCAATTGCTCAGCTTTAAACTCCTAGGATTGGTTAAACAGAGGTGCTGAACTCTTGCCATTTCATTGACTTCAGTTAAAGGTTTGGATGCTCAGGGAATCAGGGGCTATATGTTTCAAGTTGAATACCCCAAATTAGTGGTGCCTAAGGGACTTGCTCTGGGTTACACAGTGAATTAATGGCAGACAAAGTACCTTGAATATGATTAAAGAACTCAGGCATTCTGATTCCCACTTGCCTGCTTTAATCAGTAGACAAAGAGTCTAACCCTGTGTGTCGGGCCCAAAATGACAGAAAGTCATTCAGTGGAGCCCTGACTGCACTTTATAGATGCCCTTCTATGGTAGAATCCTTGGGTAAGGCAATAGCTGCAACTAACAATATTATAGTAGTGCCCCCTAGATGCTGCTTTAGTTAATAGTCTACATTTTTGCCAGATAAACTCCTGTATTTGATGATTTGGCACATACATTGCTCATTCTTGAACTGTAATTAAATGATCTAATTGGCCTGGATGTCTCCAAAAAAGGTGAATTGTTTAATGCATTAGTTAATCAATAAATCTGTGTCCCACTTTGGACATGGTTCTCCTCCATTTAATGTTTGAAATCCAGATCGGAATCTGTATTTGACATCCTGGGGGCCATCTTTAATTTAAAAATTTATATCCTCTACAGCAGCATGGAAGCGTGTATTGGAAAGAAGGAGCCAGCCAAATTTTAAAGAATTTATCACCTGATCTTCCTTTACATCAATTACTAAAGGTAATATATGCAATTAAGAGCTTAGAAGGGAGAGTGAGCACACACACTCCTCTTTCTGACACTGAACAGTTGCTTTTTTCCTTCCAAAATATTCCCGTTGCCTGTTTGTGTTAGAAGCCACTGCAGTATACATTTTTTCCCCTTTATCCCAGGGGGTTCAGTATTTAATCTTCCCCCGGCATGACAGCATGCAATTTTGTTAAAACATGCAGCGCCCAGTGAGCACCAGAATGTGTGACAAGTGGTCTGTTTGTTGTTTTATAAAGCTTAATATTTTTTTTAAACATCTTTGCCATTATGGATAATATGTTTAGATCTGATTTCCCATTCAGCTCACAAGATTTTATTAGCAAGAATACTTATGTGAAACAGGATAGACTTATCGCTGAAGTTCAAACTATGGTCCTAGGAGTTCCTGTGCACAGAGTGACTGCTTGGGGTTGTTTTGTGGCTTGTGGACATAGATTTGAAAAGCCTTCTCCTTTAAAGATATAAGCAAAGTAGTGCTCTGTTTGTCTATTGAAGTCCTCTACATTCAAGTTACATCTTGAAACCAGCCTTTCCCACCTTGAGATCAGAGAGAACTTTTAAACATTTGAAGAAGACATCTGTACAACTGGTCTATTCAAATCTTAAATCTGTATATCCGGATTCCCAAATGAAAATATTGTCTGCAATGAACATTTGAAGAACTCCTGGGGACTGGGTTAAAATACTGCATAGTGGTGGTCTGAGTGTCACTTGAAGAATTCCCAAAAGACCATAGCTAGTCATTGGAGACAACAATGTCAGTACAACCCCAATAAGAACAACAGTGGTTATCCATAGGGATAAATTCTGAAAACTGGAACAAAAGGACTATGCTGTGAGAGAACTGTGCTGAAGTAAAGCAGAGCCCAGGAATGGAATCCTTAGCCCCAGCATCTGCTTCAGGGCCTGGTAACCTGCATAGCTGTCCCATGGCTAGCTACTGCAAGATACATAAAAGAGTGGCAGCTACAGCTTGCTTCTTCTCTCCAACATGAGGTTTGGCCTGGGGTTTTCACACTGTTTGCAAATCCACTGGCTGTCTCTCCAACATGCTGGCTTATATGGATTGTAGATGGGTGTAGAGTCTGACAGTGGGGGATCTCCAGTACAACAGTGTGGCATTTCCATGCGCATGTTTTTGGTGTCCTCTAACATGCTCTAAGACTCTAACTGCCAGATGCTAGTACTGGATGATAACCTCAGGGGATAGATCATTTGATAATTGCCCTGTTCTGTACATTCCCTTTGAAGCATCTGGCATTGGCCACTGTCAGAAGACAGGATACCGGGCTAGAATTGCCCTTGGTGTAACCCACTATGTCCATTCTTCTGTTCTATTGTATTTGGGCCTAATATAGGCAGAGGTACCTTCTCAGGATTTGGTCATTAGTGTGAAAGTCCCTCCTGGAGTGATAATCTTTTTGATGATTTATTTTTTTCCCCAGGCTTGTTTTTCTGTCAGTGACAGCCCTATCTGGATGGATTCTAGTACTACTACCCAGTGCTTATCTCTTGAGAAAGCTGTTGGAGGGGCACAGCACCTAGCTAATATCACTGGTTCACGAGCATGTGAGGTGAGAACTGGAGGAGGAAAGAATGAAAGTTCTTATAGAGTCACTGGTACCTCATTGCAAACTTAGAAAATAATTCTGTCCACAGCCCTAAGTGTGATATCAGTATGGGGCTGAAACTTATGAAAAGTTAAGTTCAGTCTGAATATTGACAAAAACTATCTGTCAATAAAATGTATGGGGCTTTGGAATAGCCTCACAAAGGAAGGGGTGATGTTCTATTGCTTGGGAGTTGTAAAATTAGACGAGTCAAAGCACTAGAAAATGCATTGTATGAAGCAAACTTGCATTGGCAGAAAGAGTGACTGGATGAATTATTACTGTAAATTACTTCTGTAATTCTGTGGGTCAGATCCTCAGCTGGTGGAGCTATGCTAATTTGCACAAGTTGAGGACCTGTCTCTGAGTTTAAGTGAGGAAAAAGATGCAGGAGCAGATTAATTTCAATTTTTGCTTTCATGCAGATGCCCACAATAATAAAACATATTACAGAGTGTTTCTAAATTTAATTTTATTTAAATTAATAAACGTCTCTAAACAAGACATCTGGAGCCCAGCAACACCACTATCCAGTCCTACCCAACACCCATCTCTTCATATGTAAGGGAATAAAAACGGACCTTCCAGCGCTCCATGGAGGCTAACAAACTCAGACTTTTTGTGGATCTGGGGGATAAGTGAGTTCCAAAGTCCACGGCCATAACAGAGAATGCCCCATCACCCCACCCTTTTTATTGCAATGGAGCTTCAGATCAGGCACCTTCTCCTACCACAATTGTGACAATATGTCATGGAGTGAGAGGAGTCTTTTAGACCAGTGGTGCGCAAACTTTTCCAGTTGTGCCCCCCATTACCATTCATGGAATTTGTTATGTCTCCCCCACTCATCACTTGTAATCTGAAGTGATCCCTTACTTCTGCACTGCTGCTGGCGGCTGGAGAGTGGCGGCTGCTGGCTGGGGCATTCATGTTGTTTGTGGTGTGGGAGGACTGTTTTTTTTTTTTTAATTCCTGGTCCTGTCCCGCCCCCAATACCCACTGTTTTTATCCCACTCCTGCTATTATGGCAGTGGGTCCTCTGGGACCTGCAGGATCCCAGGTTCTTCGCGCCCCATCCCACCCCCCCGAGAACCTCTTGCGCCCCCCCCCCCAGCTTGCGCACCACTGTTTTAGACAGGTAGCATATGTAAATAGCACCTGGTTGTCAGTTTGTTAGTGATGGTAAGTTCATCAAAATATGGTCCAATCCATATGCATAGCTCCTTTTGATTCATTGTTGTACAGAGTGTATGCTCATTTGAGTTGAAATGAAACTTCAAACAGTGCAAAATGTTTCTTTTTAACTTATAACAGGCAATGAATTAACTTAAAAAAAGTTCAGTATCTTAAGCATTTTTTTTATATGATTTAATACATATATGAGAAATAATTATTCCTTAGCCATTAGTTATTTCTGGCTTGAAACACCCTGTCCCCCATTTACCCCACCCATACAGAGTTGTATAAGTTGGGAACCTTTTAAGGCTTTGAAGGCCAATGTTTGCATCGTATTGGGTTCTTCTGTATGTAATCAGTGTGATTCATTCCATTGAACTGTCATTTCTGAAACATAAATTATGGATAGTAATGCTTTTTCACAGCCTTTTTTCCAAAAGGTGAGCAAAATTCTCATAATGAGACTATGCATTATAGCCTGTTTAGTGCAGATTGCCTGCTGTGCACTGACTTTCATCATGCATCAGGCAAATTAAATATCCAAAGTGCAATGTACTGAACTCATTACACAGAGTTAATGATTATTGACTCCATTTAGTGTTTGTATTCCTAAGCATTTGCATTTCTTTCTCAGCGTTTTACAGGAAACCAGATAGCAAAGATTTACAGCCAGAATCCTGAGGTCTACGCACAAACTGAGGTTGGCTCAATTTCAGTCCACTTACTGGAAATCACAATTGAAAATCTTTTTAAATTTTTTAAGGAAATATAAAAAAAGTTTTTGCTAAAAAGAAATACATTTTGTTTATTGAATTAGTTTTCATAATGCAAAATAGGTAATGCTTTTATAAAGTGGGTCTGTTTTTTTTAATTGTAATTTATTTGGCAGATGAAAATCAAATATCAAATCCTTTTAGAATGATGCATTCAACATTGTGAATATTTCTGAGTCACAACATTTTGAATTGAAGTTTTTAAAAAATAGGCCTTAGTTTTGCCTGCACAAAATTGCATTTGCACCAGTTTGTGCGGGTATTACCACATTTGCTCACACAAACAAGTGATTATGCACAGTTGATACACCCACAGAACAGCTATTTGCATGCATCAGTGCAATATTTGCTGATGCAAAACAGGTGCCAGGCAGCGTTACCCAGGAAAAACTGGAGGTTGAGTTGAGCCCTTTTTAACAAATTGGCCCTTGAAAGTTATTTTGATCTCTATAATTATAAAATAAATTACACATTTCAAACGAAAGTTTCCTTTTTTATTGACATTTCAGAAATCAACAATCACAATTATTATTTTAACTGCTCAAGGCTGAAAATCTGATGTTCTGCCTCAAGCAGTGATTGATTACTCCATGCTTCAGAGCAAGGTGATAAACCCCTGTAATGCATGTAGGCAGTGCTGTACGTGAGGGAAGGACATACACCCTGAAGCATGAGATCTGTCTGAGACTCCTGTTTTGGCATTTATTACTGCACTTGATAAAATTTCCAGGGCTTTTAAAATCTATTACCAATATGGACCAGTTGACTTCCTGCAGCAATAAGTCTCACAGGTTCACTATATGCTTTATAAAGAAATATTTTCTTTAATATTGTTCTGTCTGTATTTCCATGAACGTTATTGTGACACCCCTTATTCTAGTGTGGGATGGAGTGGAACGGATGGAAGACAGACTATATATTCTGGTCACAAATTTAAGATCAAATACAGAAGTGAATTAAACTGGGATCGTTGCAATGTGAGCCTTTGATCAGAGTGGGTCTAGAGGCTGAGGACTAGATTGTAACTTTGGCTTCCCCAGTTGTGCTGAAAGGAATGTGGCAGTGCCATATTACAACCAGAGCCCCCAGGAGGAATTCTGTCTTGGTAAGAATTCCGCTTGAGGACCCTCAGGCAGCACACACTAGCTTGGCAGCTCACTACTTTATAGAGGATGCAGTGCGTTCCCTCCACTGTGCCAGGCTGTTTTGCTGGCTGATTTAGAGAGTTGAGCCAGAACCAACCTTTAACCCAACACTCCTCATTCTCTTTCAGGCAGCTAGTGTCCTTTGGAGCACTAGGAAGGGCAGGGCCTGTGTTCCTCAGCCATGTTGAGATGTGTCCCTGGGTAGAGCCTCAAAAAGAGATAGAGGGTCATTAAAGCCTACCATCCTTATGATTCCATCTACAATCTATCTCCGAGCAGTTAGTTTGTGGCATAGTAGCAAGTAGCATTGCAATGCATAGTTGATGGCTGTCAGAGGGCTAACTGCAGGGGTGATCTATGTTGCCTGACTTAGGAAGAAGTTGATGGACTCAGGAAGACAAGAGCCCATGTAGGGGTGATGGAAGAGTCTCTCGGAAGAGGCAGCAGAAGTTTGTAAGATCTATTCCTTGTTTAGCTTTGGTTTCCCTTTGGATTCACTGATGGATGTTGTCGGTATGGTTTCTGTGCTGTCATCCATGCTTTGATTTTTCCGCCTCTCTGTTTTTTTGTATGCAGACTTCCTTTTATTAAATTGTGGCCCTTGGATACATCATGGCTGTGCAGTAATTCATGCTAAGGCAGAATACGCTAATATATTGTGTATATTTTGTATGTTTCAGAGCTAAAAGCTATTAAAAGCTTTTATTATAAGGTACCTTTTTATATGGATGTCTTCTATAAGCCCAGGAAGGAAAATTTTACTGGATAATCCCTGTAGTACTACTATTTCTGGTAGATAGTACCCATTGCTGAGATTTTATTAATATTTTGTTTCTTTCATCTACTCAAACTGCAGTTGCTTTGGCATGAATGTTGACGGGAGTTACTATCTCATGTTATCTTTTTGTTTCAGAGAATCTCTGTGGTTAGTAGCTTTGCAGCGTCCCTTTTTCTAAGTGCTTATGCACCCATCGATTATTGTGATGGTAAGTGTTGTGTCTCTTCTTTTTCGGTGGGGACAGTCTAGCATGGGAGTTCCCTTTGTCTTCCCATCATGAGTAGAAGAGGGGCAAGATGTTTCTCACATGTTCAAGTCTTACTATTCCCATTTTAGTGTTCATCTTAATTCTGTCAGTCCTTTGTCCACATGTGCATACATGCATGTGCGCGCACACACACACTCAAACTCACTCTCTCTTTCTAACCTCCACTTTCTTACAGAATCCCTCAAAGGTTTTTACAAAAATGGATTTGTGCACTTTATTTTTCTGCTTTATGTTGTATGAAGGATGTATGAAATGTCTGTCAAAGTTATAATTTTGCTTTTTGTTGTCTTAGACTTGACATTCCTGATATTTCTATTCTTCCATCGTTTGGATTGGGTCTCACAACATGTATATGAGCTTTCTCATTTTAATTGGTGGACAAATTTATAACAAAAACATCCTTTCTCCAAAATGTTTATTAGCTGATGTTGTTAAATAGGTGTTAACTAAAGCAAACAAAAGGGTTTTAAACAATCTAAGTAAAAAATCCCTTCCCTTTTTGATTGCTTGATGTCATCACTTTCTTGTGATGACATTGCCTTGGTATTTTTTCAGTCATCAAAGTGAGCCAAGACAGGGTCTTAATTGCTAATTTAAAGAGAAAAACCAGCAAAAATAAATAAGAACAAAACAGACCTTTTGCATCATAATACAGGCAAAAAGGTGACTAGCCCAATTACTTTTTTCTTTGCAGGTTACCTTTAAGTTTCAGTAAGCTTCAGTAATAATTTTTGCAGGTCTACATCATCTTTCCCAATGGGCTAACTCCTGAAAGATTCTGAGCATCTGTCACTCCCATGATCTTTAGTGCAGCTTATGGATAGTCAGCAAGTGCAACCCATTGACTTTATTGGGAGTTGAGGGTGCTTAGTCCCTCACAGAGCACCTCAGCACTTAGGAAAATCAACCCCAACATACTATACTTAAACTAAAACTGGTCAAAACTCTTTGGGATTTTTGTGTGTGTGGAAAAAATGACTTTTTAAATGAAAAGAAAATTTTCATTTTGGTTGAAATTTTCCATTTTTTTTTCAATGAAAAACTAAAATGGTTTGATTTTTGAAAACTATTTTCAGAGAGAGAAAATAGGGAGGAAAAACAACTTTTTCGGTTTTTGAAATGGAAATGTTTTTTCGTTTAGTCAAAAAAACAAAACATTTTGTGAAAAACTTCGACCAAAATGGGAAATATTTTGTTTCATTTGAAATTTTTCACAGATAACATTCTAACCAGCTCTAACTTACACATATGGTGCCCTTCTAATTTTGTTGCTCCTCTGGACATTTAAATACCTAGAGTAAATATTCAGTCCTGAGGATATAACATTTATTAAATCTTTGTGTGAAAAAGATGAGAGAGTGAAGTAAGACATTACAGTGCCAGTCTTTACTAGACTGAAGATCATGTATTATTTAAGTTACATTTTGTCTTCCATTCCCTTGTCTTCCATTAACATAATGGGAGATCATTCTAATTCCAGTAATAAAAAATAATTATTATGCAATAGTTATTTTGCTGCTGATTACAAAAGCCTGTTATTTTCTCCTTTTGTACAATTTCCTGCAGTTCACTTGATCTCTTTCCATGGATCCTGTATATTGCATTTGGAAATACATCTCTCAAAATAATGTTCATATAATAGACCTCTATTCTTCATTTCTGTAGGTTTAACTTCAGGTCAGATAGGCTTTAAAAGACCCCTCAAGTTACACTAGAGGACTAAACAACTTATGTCTTTAAAGTTGTAGATTACACTAGGAAATGTTACTCCAATTTAAATTTTTTCCTTTTTAAGACCCAGTCTCATAAGGCATGACTCACTATCCATAAGCAGCAGAACACCCTTGCTTGCTTGATTAAAAAAAATTAACTACACTGTGGGAAATGAGGAACGATTTCCATGTATGTTGTTTCAGAGTAACAGCCGTGTTAGTCTGTATCCGCAAAAGTGGGAATGAGAAGTGGGCTGTAGTCCACGAAAGCTTATGCTCTAATAAATTTGTTAGTCTCTAAGGTGCCACAAGTACTCCTGTTCTTCTTTTTTCATGTATGTTGTGCAGATGTTAAAAGTAAGATACATTTGGGAGCTAAAATACTTGAGTGTGTCACCTTGAGGCATTGTTATTTAAAAAAAAAAAACAAAAAAAACCCACAAAGAACAGCTACTCAGCTCTTGACATGAAGAGGCTTTTATGTTTTGAAATGTTTTGTAAGTACCTTAGGCACACCATAGCTTAGCATACTTGTTTATGTTCTACCAAAGAAGAACATAGAGAATTTTTCACTTGACCACAGCTCATAGAGCCGAGAAGGCCTTTGTCAAGAGGAAGCATATTGGCCTAAATTCATCCTGGTGTAGCTCTGTTGGTGCCAATAGTGATATACCAGCTACGAATTTGACTCACCAAGAAGAGAGCTTTGACACAAATACACTATACAAATACACACATATATGTTTTATAATATTGATCACTGGATATTTTTTTCACTTTTAGTCCATTAATAAATCCAATTAGGCAATGTCTTTTTGCCCTTTGTAAGAGAACTTGATTTTTTCCCCCAGTGTTGAATCATTTAGGCTTTTTTGCATCAGTAATTAACATTTGCTGATCCTGACTGCACTTCTTGATCATCTTGAACTACCAATCAATGATGCTTGCAATGAGATCCTGAATCCCTTCCATCCACATATGGATCCTCTTCTCAGTCACCATTGAACCATGACCTCCGATATTGAATTCATTTGTTGTTGAGTGTGTGTCCATATGAAGTGATAGGTCAAAGATCTGGCTTTGCTTTGTATGGCTTGACTCACCTTGATTTTAACCCTTGGAGTACTGGCAATCTTTAGACTGCCATCTAGATGAATATGTAGGAAGGTATGTGTATTCTACCTGACTTTTATATGTAAAGATAGATATAAGTAAAATATTAATTTCTCCCTATAGGCTCCAATAGGTAAATAGCTCATTTAAAATATTTTTTACATTTTCTCAACCAGGTTCTGAATGGGAAGGTAAATTAAATGATCCTTTCACCCTTGAGTAGTATAGAAATATCTGAACATTTATTAGCAATTGGTGGCCTGAGGGAATTGAATCATCATCTTTTCATTGTAGGAGATCAGAGTGAATTGCAAAGGTTGGTGTTTTGCCCATCTAATTGGCTTTGTGGTGTTGTGAACACTGTCAGCGCATATAATAAATATATGAAAGCTATTTGACATTCAATAAATAATGTTATGTCCATACAGAGATAGCTCAGTGGTTTGAGCATTGGCCTGCTAAACCCAGGGTTGTGAGTTCAATCCTTGAGGGGGCCATTTAGGGAACTGGGGTAAAAATCTGTCTGGGGATTGGTCCCGCTTTGAGCAGCGGGTTGGACTAGATGACCTCCTGAGGTCCCCTCCAACCTGACATTCTATGAAATCAAAACACTTTAAATCATCCATTTTAATCATGATTTACATCAGCAAGCGGAAAACCTTGTTATAAATACTCAATTTTAGTTGTGTTTTACATTTATACTTTAGTTATTTGCCTAAAGAAAGTGTGATTTTTATTAAAGCATGTTGATTTTTAGTGTGTTGATTTGCAACTATATACAGCCTTTATACTAAATTTGTTGCTTCTTTTTGCTAACAAGGAGGATATACTATACCTATACAAATTTATTTAAACTATATAAGTTAACACATTTATTCAATGTGTGTTATTTGGTGTAAATATCCCATACGTACTCATTGTTGGACACCTCTATATAACGTTACGCCACCAAAGTGCAGAGGTCTAGCGCAAGTCCCACTGTGCCACTTAATCCCTCTGTGAGTGAGTGAGTGTGTGTCTGAGTGAGAGAGAGCGTTTTTGGAAGAGGGGCTGCAGTGGGGATGGGGGTTATTTATGCACTCTATGAGCACTGTGGATGGGGGCTCTTCAGTAGCCTGAAAGAGCTTGGAGCAGAAGAGGCTGTTAGGAATTAACCTAGGGTGTGGCATATAGCTCAGTGCTTGCATATCCAATGGTCTCAAATACTTGTATAGGGGTGCAGAGGGGCTACCCCATTGTTTAGGTTAGGGGCCAAGTTGCAGCCTTGTGGTCTTCCAGTTGGTTGAGGGGTGGACTACATTTCCTTCCCCCCCCGCCCCACAAAACTCCATGGACTGCCTGATCTCACAGTCCCTGTGCAGAGGGTGAGTTTCACTCTCCCTACATGTGTTGAAGTGTCTAAAGGTCAGTAGCACTGAACAAGATTCCATTGGTTTCAAATTTCCCAGTCAGTTTGGACAATGATTGAGTTTCTGTCAGTGAGATAAACAGGTCCTGGGCTAATTAGATATAAAAGCAAAAGTGTTCTTAGCCCAGGATAACATTATTACTAAGTTAAGAGAATTCACCTCGGGTTATTAAAAGTACAGTGACATGTCTAATTAAATATATCTTAGACCAGGGCAGGGAATGAGTTGATGGTAATCAACATCTCCACAGTTAGTGCTCACTCAATCATGGGTTTTAAAAATGTTTGTTCTTTTTAACTAGAGGAGAAGCTGGAGCAGTGTAAACAGAGAGGGGAATGCAATGAGCTACTGAGGCAGCCCTGTCCATTCAGGAGGCTTGATTAATCTAGTGTGCTAACTGCAGGGTTCGGATTTAGAGTCACCTCAACTCTAATCCTGGCTCTGACACTGACTCACTTATGTGGCTTTGGCCAATCATTAAGACCAAATTTTAAAATGTGTCCAGTAATGCACACACTGAACCTGATTTTTAGAGGTGCTGAGCACCCACAACTCTCATTGACTTCAGCTGGACTTGAAGGTATTCAAAAAGTCTGAAAATCATGTCTTAAATGTATAAAACTGGACACTCAAAACTTGTATCACCCAAAATTAGAGGTTATAGTACTTTTTAAAATTTGGGCCATGACCTCTCTGGATCAATTTCCCCTTTTGTAAAGGAGGGTGATAATACAAACATAAGCTCACAGGCATCTTGGGAGGATAATTTACAGCAAAATGATGGCCTAAAACCACAGCCAAATAGGGTGCAACGCAAAGGTGCATACCACCTTAGTAGGAATTCCTGCAATATTTAGGGTGACCAGATGTCCCGATAATTTTTTTTTTTTTTTATGCTCTGCCCCACCATGTGTCCTGATATTTTCTTCCCCCTATCCGGTCACCCTAGCAATATTGTGCCTGAGAGACAATTCCCTCGACTGCAGAGGAAATGCAATTGCTGCATCACCCTTTGATTGGGTGCAGCATATGCTTCATTTTCTGCTGGCCAATGTTGAGGGGTTGCAGGGTCTATGTCTGTACCCCCCACTTATTTTGGGAGTCTAGCATCACTGGTTGGAGTGCAAGGACTTTGACTATATCCAGTCCCTATGCAGTGTGGAAGATTCCTTGCCCCCTCCCCCTTTCCAAAATGAAAGTTACCACAGAGCTGTGAGTCAGTAACTTTACAACATCCCTGTGCTCTGCTCAGCTGAGACCATTCCGTTTCAGTATTAAACGTCCACTTTTATTTATAGTTTCTTTTCTGCCTTTAGGCAGGTGAAATCCTCTAATTCAGTATATTTTGTTTTCTTTTCATTAGAAACATAAGTTCATAAGTGGAACATAAGTGTATGTATATTTTGTGAATAACTGGAGGGAGATCTGAAGTCAGAATGCTGCTGTTGTCTTTTCATTAATCTATTCTTACGTTCCAAGATCTACATTGCTTGTTTGAATACTGTTGTCTCATAGGTTCTGGAATGAATTTACTGCAGATTCGTGATAAAATATGGTCCACCGCCTGCCTCAATGCTTGTGCGCCTGGATTAGAAGAAAAGCTGGGACCTGTTGTGCTATCCAGCTCAGTATTGGTATGTGCCAGTGGAGGATAACTGCTGATGAACATGTCATTGGAAGATTTTGGGGCTATGCTCTGTGTGTAACAGCTGGGGCCCCTCTTGGTGTACGTTTACAAGGAGATGCTGTGCTCCAGGGGTAGTCCCCAGAGCTGTTCTGGCTGACTAATATGTCCAGGAGTGCTGTGAAAGTGCATTCCAGAGCAGGAGCGCTCACATCTTTGAAAGGATGCACAAGCTTTACTTTTGTGGCTGCTAGCTGTCACTACTTTCATCACTAGATTCCTCTAATCTTTGCATGCTGGGCATACAAAGACTAAGATTGTGGTGACCCCACTGGCAGTGCTCAAATGATAGAAGTCTCTTTTCTCTCCTTGCACACCCACAAATACTTATTTGACTTTAAAAGAGCGAATGATATTTACTGTATTCCTTTTGTTATCAGTCAGAAACACTGAAGAAATAGAGCCTGACATTCAAGCTTCTCAAGTTCAGTACTGTATGGTAGTTATAAAGTTTGTAGGGCTCATGCAATAACTTCAATCAATTATCAGGTTTATTAAAAGCCCCTCAGTTCACCCAGCATATCTTTGTTATATTGCCAAAATGAATCAGGTTGAATACCTTTTGAAATAGATCAATTTGGTCTGATCAGCACCACAAAGAGAGAGATGTGCATGTGTGGGAGTGGGGATAGCAGGCACACAGCCACTATATAAGCACTAGTGAATACGATTGACCCATCTGGGAGTGTGCTGTGATTCCAGTGCCAAGTGCTGGTCTTCTGGTATTGGCAGTGAAAACTGGAGCAGTGTTTTAGAAGTAATCTTAAGTGTCCTCTTACATTAAAGAATAGTCTCCTCTTGCTACTATTTGTTATTGGTGAGATGTAAAAGAATGGAATCCTCGACCCTTCAAATAAAAGATAATCGATGATGAAAATTCATATCACATCTGACCTAGTGATGCATACTAGCTGTGTATGTGTTTTTGATTGCATATCAATCTGTATTCCTATCTAATTTTGAATATTAATATATATGTATGTGGGTGTGGAACATAAGTGTATGTATATTTTGTGAATAACTGGAGGGAGATCTGAAGTCAGAATGCTGCTGTTGTCTTCACCGTTTCAGAATCTGATCTGAGGGATGTTTTCAGGAGGTTTTCTTGTTTGTATCTTACAAAAATGTTAGCTCAAAAATTTCTAAAGCACTGCAGTGTAAAACAAATGTCAATTATTGCAGCTACTGTAGAAGTACTATAGAATCAGCTGGAAATCTGTGTTATAGACGTACTTTGACACTCGGGGATTAATTTGCACTTTTCAGCTTTCTTCATGTGTTGTTTATTCCCTAGGGCTCTGTTTCTCCATATTATATTCAGCGCTATGGGTTTAGTCCAGACTGTAAAGTAGTAGCATTTACCGGGGACAATCCAGGTGAGATAGTAAATAAATATGCTTCCATAATTCTGTGTTTGTGTATTATCATCTTCACTGAATAAATCTCATTAATTCTTAGATGATCTATATGTGGTGAAAGAATATATCACACAGGCACCTTTTTCCAACAGCCTTTGTCACTGATTCTTCTGAGGTACATAGTTTGTATGAGATATATACTGCATATGGACTCCAAATGCATCTCATAATCACAGTGCACCTAAATTGCACCTTGAAAATTTAGGTTTTGGTTTGTCCACACCTGAGAAACTTCCTTTGCCAATGAACACTTCCATTTTAGCTTGAGAAAAATCTATTGTTTAAAGAACTTGCATTTTCTCCTCCAAGCCTGAAGGCAGAAACCGAAATCAGAGAGTCACTCTAACTACTAGAACTTTTCTTTAATCAGGCTGTTAATCCTGAGTATGAAGAAGGTAAAACATAGTTCAAATAAACATATATATAAATTAAGATAAACCAATTCCCAAACCTTTAAAAAGAAATCACCTGTTAAAAACTGAAAAAAAAGGTTTAAAAGTAAAATTCTATAAACAGGAAACAAACCCTTAAAAAGTAGTGCACAGTTTCACATTAATAGTCCATAACACTAGTACTTGCATTAATGATACTTCAATGCTTTAGACCAGTGGTCTCCAAACTTTTTTGATCGCGCACCCCTATCAGTAAAAAATTTTTGAGCACGCACCCCCTGCCGCGCCGACTCTACCATTTTTGCTGAAACAACAACAAAAACCGCTCGGACTCCCGCCCGAACTGACGAAGCACCCCACTTTGGAGACCACTGCTTTAGACGGTTACTTGTGTAGAATAAATACCATAGTTTTTTAAAAAGGAATAACACAGTGACAGAAGACAAACTTTGTCACTACAAGATACAGTGTAAGCCTTACTTGAAAGAGACAGTGGGAGGTCAGGCATCAGAGTGCTTGAAAGTTTGTTTTTATTCTTTTAATCTCCCAACCTCATTAATCTTGTGGGTGCAGAAATTTTAATGCTGCCCTTTACTAAAATTCTAATTAAGAGATAATTGCAGGGGCTTCAAAATTCCCTGGTGTCCAGGATGTGCTAAATTTAGGGATGTTTTGTGGAAGTTCTGAAAACTCCTATGGACTAGAGTGCGGAAGCGCCATTTCTTGAGATTTTTAAATGATTATTCATCTATATTACAGTAGTGCTTCCATATCTGAACCAAGATAGGGGCTTCATTATCCTAGGCACTGTACTTACGTATAGTAAAAGATAGAGTTATAGTCAAAATGGACAAGTCAGGCAAAAGGGATTGTCATTGGCCCCACTTTATAGATGGGCAACAGAAGGAGATTAAGTGACTTGCCCAGAGTAACACAGGAAGTCTGTTGCAGAACCAGGAATTGAACCAAGACTGCCTGAATCCCAGATGGGTACTTCAACTACAAGACTATCCTTCTCTAAGGTTCAAATCCAGCAAAGGACTTAGGCATGTGAATAGTCCCACTGATATCAGTAGGGTACCTTGTCTGTTTAAGTACTTTACCAAAACAGGGCCTAAGATATTTAAAACTTGAGAGAACAAAACACTAGAAAATATACCATAGAGAACAATCCTGCACTGGGGAAAAGTGGGAGTGTGTGGACTAACAGGTGACATGATAGAATTTTTAATCTCCAACTCCTTTGATTCTAGGATGCCCTATAATGACCAACTTCAGTATTTAGGGTGAACGTCTCCAAAGTGAACAAGGCCTACTCACCACTTAAGTCCACTTTGAGGTTATGCTTGGGCCTTGCGCTGGCTTTCTGTACAGAATAGAATGTCATCTCTAGTGCAGCATAATTACCTTGCATGCCTAGTTATTAATTGAAGTATCTTACGTATGTTTTCAGCATCGCTTGCAGGAATGAAACTTGAAGAAGGGGACATTGCGGTAAGTCAATACACATTCATGAAAAATGTTCACATCACTGTGATAAAATTAGAGCTACTACAGAGTGTAAAATAGTAACTTGGACAATAACCTTAGGTCCTCAATAAACCAAAATAGAGAATCTGTTGATTTTCTATGTACTGGAGTCAGACTGATTCTCATTTCAGTTTTTCCTGGAGCTGGATGTAGGATTTTAAGCAAACTCATGGAATATTTTTAAGATAATGCCCCAAATTTATAAATCGCTGGATCTCTTTCTATCTCTGGAACATATTTCATTAGGGTGACAACCTGAATCAGCGCTTGCTATAATAAGAATCCAGTTCACTTAATGTGTGATTTAAAAACAATTAGCAGTAATAATAAATGGGTTTAATTTAATTTCTATATTGCCTTCCATGTGATAACACTGCAATTATTTTCTTCTCCAGATTAGTCTTGGCACAAGCGACACATTGTTTCTTTGGATTAAAGAACCAACGCCTGCATTAGAAGGTCATATTTTCTGCAATCCTGTTGACTCTCAAGCCTATATGGCACTTTTATGGTAACATCCTTTTATATTATTTTTCTCTTACATTTGGAGTCAACAAGATATTTTTTTTGTTTCCTTTGCAAAATGATAATGAATAAAAAATTCAGTATTATGTACAGTATATGACAACATTTGCATCAACATTATGACATCCCCATTATTTAATTTGGGGATCAGGAGCTGCAAAATTGTGAGGAATAAACTCTAGTGTCAATAGTAGGGATGGGGTTCATTTTTCTATAATTTGAGGCTGGTGAGCATGAATCTAAGGCAGTATATTAAATTTAGAGGAATAGAAATCACGTGAATGGTAATGGTTTGGGGGCTAGCTCCTTGACCCAAAATATGTAACTTTTGCACTAGTAGTACAAAAGGGATTTAAAGGTACCTTAAAGAGGCATCTGGAGATTCCTCTTTCACAGAGGGGAAGAACTGCTGTTGTTCTGAGACATACTGGGTGTGTAGCTGGAACACATCATCCTATGATATTCAGCTGATGGAATGGTCTCTAGGATAGCCCTGTGGCTGCTCTAGTTTGTCCCCTAGGCAGCACCAAGTTCAAAGTAGGAGAGACAGTTTGGAGCCACCTTTGTCTCTCCCACCTCAGTTGCACAGACTTATAGTACCCTGGACTGAGTCTTTCAAAGCAGTCTAAGGAATTTAGATATATGTTCCATTAAAGTTCATGAAAGTTGTGTGTATAAATCCTCTAGTGTGTCAAAATCCTCTTTAATAATCTGGGGGGGGGAGGGTCCAAATGACTTGGAAAATGCAGTTTTTGAATATATAGTTAGTATTGTTGTTTGTTTTTAGTTTTAAGAATGGCTCTCTAATAAGAGAGAGGATCAGAGAAGACTGTGCTTCAGGCTCCTGGGACGAATTCTCCAAAGCCCTAAAATGTACTGTTGTTGGAAACAATGGAAACCTAGGTATGAACCTTAACAAAGTAGAGTTTGCTTGGATGCAATCATTATTTCACAGGTGGTAGAAGTGAAAACTTGGGTGGTGATAAAGACCAAGAGTTAAGAAATCCAGAGTGAGGGGGGAAAAATAGTCCCAAAATGTACCCAGATATATTCTACTTTGTTGGAAGACCAGTTTTCATTTTAGCCTTGTCTTGAGTGGCCACTACCAGCATCTTATTCTGGAAGCTGTCTTGGCAACTGAAAATGGGATAGTACTGTTTCATTACCACACACACAGGACACAGTTTGATCTAGAGAATAAGTTAAGCACTTAGTGTACTTTGTATACATTGTATTTTGTGTCAAACTGTTTCATAATTACACAAACGGGAGACATTTTGATCAAGAAAAGATGAGAGATTTCAATCAGCACTAAATAGCAGTTGCCCATAATGATTTAAAAGAAATAAAAAATAGAATAGTTAAACTATTATGTCATGACAGTAGTAGTCTTGAAATGGTGTAAAATAATGAAAATATAAAGATGAAAAAACCCTAAAATAAAATGAAATTTTGAAATTCCAAAATGAAAACCTTTCAGATTTTTCCTTTAGCAGGAAATTCTGAAAATATTTCTTTTCATCCCGATTCAGCATGAAAACAAATTTTGAAATGTTGAAATTTCCCACAAAATAGAAATTCTACGTTTCGACCAGCTGTACTAGGGTGTGTCTTTATGTTTAAAACTAGAGCTGTAATAGTGAGGAAGATGGAGGGCAATAAAATGTCTAGGGAATGAAAAAGGCTTTCATAAAAATTTTCACTGTTCGCCATGGGTCATATCTAAAGTTGATTAAAGTCAATGGGTGTCCGAGCAGTGAAATAACTAATAACCATAGTATGACGTTGTGACCGGGGTCCTAGTGGGGGCCAATTATGATCACTCAATTAGGGTGAACTGCAAAGAATGGGGCAGACAATCCCCATAAAGCTAGTGGATATTCCATATTTAGATTTACCAAGCCAGCATAAAACAGATTCTTTATTACTTTACTGGTTACTCAGAAGTCCAAACAACACAGTTCCCTTAAAGTGATCAAGCCTCAGGCCTCCATCCAGGTATCCACGTCAAAGATGATGAAAATTTCTGTAAATCTTATTTCATCATATAAAAGAAAAGATTCTACCAATCCCAAAGTATCAGAAACATTACCTACCAGGTTACTGAATATTCGATGTTACCCAAATACACGCTACAGCCAATTCTTATTAACCAAACTAAACTTTATTAAAAAACAAAAGAGAGAGAGAGTATGGTTAAAAGATCAATATGCATACAGATATGAGTTCAATTCATTTAGGTGCAGATTCATAGCAGAGATGATGAGCTTTGTAGTTGCAAACAGTTCTTTTAGAAATAGTTAATAGATTATAGTCCAATGTCCAAATATCATAGTCAGGGCATATTGGCATAACTGGGACCTCAGTCTTGCCCTGATGAAGCCTAAGCAGAACTGATATAACAGAATCAGGACCAAAGGATATTTTATCCAATTTCATGTCCTTTTTGACAAGTTGGAGTTCAAAAGGTAATTAGCATGACTTTGAAGGAGATCCATCACTGGTACTTTGCTATATAATTAACATAAGGCAATTTGTTTGTTCCTCCACCATTCACAGATTATTTGCTATACAGCTCAAAGAGAGATGAGTATAGAGAGAGCCCATGTTTACAATTCATTTAAATGCTAGGATGTTCTTTTGATCTCTGAATTATCAGAATACAGCATAGACAGGGACTGTTGATTACATTGTCGACCCTACTCATACATCTGTAAATACACAAAAACATTATCTCCCCACGTCTTTTGAGGGTTATTTATTTTGCAGGATGTTTAACTCTGTCTAGCCACGTGTCACAGACATTTTTAATATTGAAATGTTACGTTGTAAGCAAATCAGAGCAAGTGAACAAAGCACTAGTATCAATGTTACATGATAGTCATGCCTAGTCTACACCTGAGTGCCAGGAGTGTGAAAAAAAAAAAAAAAAACATACCTGTAACCAACATAGCTATGCTGGCAAAAGCCCTCTTGTAGCTTATTGCAGCTTGCACTTATTTTGGCAAAAAAGTTTTTTTGCGGGTATAGTTTATTTTGTTTGGGGAAATTGCATAAGTTATACTGGCAACATAACTCTTTTGCTTGTATAAACTGTGTCTGTACTTGGAGGGTGTGCTGGTATGGCTATATGGATATAGCTCTACTGGCAAACCCTTTCTTGGGTAGACAAGACATCAGACCTTTTCCCAATGTGAGTCGGTGTTTCAGTACTCAATGTCGTATTTAAGTGAATTAAAACTATTTTCCATTATGCAGAGAATCAAAATAATAGTTGAAATAGTTTGTCTATTTATACTTTGTAAAAGATTTATATTTGAGGATATTTATTTTCCCTCCTGAACTTTACTGTCCCACATATAAGTGTATTGGATAGCTCCTAGTGAAGTTGACGAAAGCTGCATTTGTATGCATTCTAATAAATAAGACAGGGCCTTGTTCCAGTCAGCTGACCATCTAAGATACTCCTTGGACTTTCTCAGCTCTTCTTTCCCCATCCTCATTTTCTTTTCCTTATCTCATTCATTGACAAGTGGCAACAGACCTTTCTCTCAAATTGCTCCTATCTAGAAAACCCTCTCTGCCTCTTATCCCTGATCTATAACTTCTAATGCTGTCTAAAAAAGCCATCAAATCTGACACCAAGAGCCTTCCAGTTTGCCTGTGCTCCTTCTCCTAGCTTCCTATCACTTGTTCCTTTCGTCTCTCCCTTTCCCACTTGCCCTGTATCTACTGATGCTACCTCTAAGATTTATTGTAACCTACGTACACTATTTGTATACGTGTGTATTTGGTTGGTAATTTCTGTTAGTGAGGCTGAGTTGCTGGATTTGTCTTTTTTTTATTATATGGTTTGTGTTTCTATTGAAGTATTAAAGGTGCCTGGAGTCAGAGATGCTTTTAAAAAACACATTCTTATTAATCAATGAAAATAGAATAAATTAAATGAATGTGTGGACTGGAATTGGTCAGGAAACATTCTGTGATTTTATTTTGTGTATGGAAATTGCTATACAGAATTTAAATTTATTGTCTAATAAATCAAATTACTTTGTCTTGCTTCACTCTGTTACCATTCTGTACTCTTATGGGCATTATATACACTTGTTATTTTTCTAGCCATTTGCTGAAACTAATACTTTTTTGTGCCAGAAGAAAACATGACTATCTTTAATTTGCTTTGATTTAAGGTTTCTATTTTGATGTGATAGAGATTACTCCTGAAGCTGTTGGGATTCACAGATTCAACAGAGACAACAACAAGGTAGTAATAACCTATTTAACACAGTGTAGTAAATCATGTTGTGTTCATGACTTAAAGGAGGCTCATCCCATCAAGGCCTGAGAACTTTGCTCTCTTCTGCATCTATGGTTATTCCTTCTGGATTTCATATACTGATGTGATCCTTAGAGTGATTTTCTGAAGACATTTTCTGGCCTGTGTCCCAGGCTTAGAGGTATCCACAGTACTGATTCTGAACCCAGCTAGCTCATTATAAACTGACCAACGCCTATTTATCGTGCTCCTGGGTTAGGGGACTTGATGTGCTCTGAAAAGTGCAGTGCAAACCAAATACTGCTAGATTAACATAGGCTGTTGCCACAGCTGAGACTAAAGTAGGGTTACCATACGTCTGGATTTTCCCGGACATGTCTGGCTTTTTGGGCCTCAAATCCCCGTCCGGGGGGAAATCCCAAAAAGTCGGACATGTCCGGGAAAATAGGGAGGGAGGGCCAGGCGGTGTGGGGCCGGGGTCCGGTGCGGTGCTCGGCAGGGGCTGGGGCCAGGGGCGCGGGGCTGGCGCGGTGCTGGGCCGGGAGCCGGGGGCGCGGGCATTTGGCCGGGGGCGCGGTGCTGGGCCGGGGGCGCGGTGCTGGGCCGGGGGCGCGGGCACTTGGTTGGGGGCCGGGGCCGGGGTTGGCGCGGTGCTCGGCCAGGGGCTAGGGGCGTGGGCAGTTGGCCGGGAGCCGGGGCCCCAGGGCCGAAGCCGGGCGGGAGACGCCAAGGCCAGAGCCTCTTGGCCTGGGCCGGCCGGCCACCGAAGGGAGCCACTCGGCCAGGAGGGCCGGACTGAGCCGCACCGCACCCCGCCCCGCCCCAGCCTACCTGCTGCCTCCCTGTTTCAGGTTTCCTGCGAACATTTGATTCGCGGGAAGCAGGGGAGGGGGAGGAGCAGGGGGCGGAGCGTTCAGGGGAGGGGGCAGAGTTGGGGCAGAGCTGGGGGCGGGGAAGGGGCGGAGTTGGGGCGGGGCCAGGGCCCCATGGAGTGTCCTTCTTTTTAAAAATTAAAATATGGTAACCCTAATTAAAGGTTTGAGTTTTGTACACTGGCATCCATTTTCTGTGGGCACAAATCACTTTTCTAAGTCAGTGTCTAAACTGCGAGGATTGTTGCGGAACAACTATGGTACTGTAACTATGCCAGCATAACCTTGTAGTGCAGACACAGCCTACAGCAACAGAACAAGTTTTTCTGTCACTGTAAGAACACCACATCCCTGAACAAAGTTAGCTAGGCTGACAGAAGCTATCTGCTGTTGAGCTAGCTACGACTACACTGGGGGTTAGATTTTCACAACCCTAAGTGTCATAGTTATGTAGGTGTAGACCTGGCCAAAGTCCCTGATTTGCATACACAGGCAGAGGTGCACACATCTTAGTGGCACAAACTATGGGCACAAATAATTGCTTGGTTAAGGATGAACTGAAATTTTGGCCTTTAAAAAGTTACTTTTTTTGGCCAGCTCCCCCTAAATATACAAAGTAAAGAACTTTCCCCGCCTCTCTGTCTCGATCCAAATGGTCTGAGAGTCATGTGGTGGGCTGTAATGAAACACTGGACCAAATCAAATTGGAATGAAAATAGAATAAATTTTTTTGGGCAATGGATGTTAACTGGCTTATCAGGTCTATCAGTAAAGATGCTAATGAGACTAATAATGACTGGAAATTGTGATTAATCATTGTTGAGTGAATAGAAGTTAGTACAGTCTGTCTTTATAACCGCACCAATCTCAAACTCTTACTGATTAAGTGGTTGAAAAGTTCTCTCTTACTGTTATCCAAATCATAGGCAGTTATTACATTGCATGGGAAAATGCTACAGATGATATATAATTATTTATGAAATGTAGCTTGCCTCAGGTTTATATCTGGCTGTTTTCTTATTTTAGTTGCCTCTCTCATATTGTATATAACTAAAGGAGGAAAAAATATTTTCTTTGAGTGGCCTTTACACATTCCCGCCATTGCAGCTCTGATAATAGAATGTTTCGTAGCAGGTCCTGTTGGAGTGCTCTTATGTCCTCTTCTGCCCTTCCCCCTTCCCCACCCACTGTTTCTGAATATTCTGAAGGTGAGGCTATAACAGGGGGTGTGGTACACTGGTCACCTCAATTCCTTCCATGTGCAGTTGCTGATGGATTGGAACCTTCCAGATTGGACTTGGATCCACTTCTTTAATCAAATAGTGCCATAGTTAGTTAAGAGTACAGTATTTTATTTTATAAAAGTATTTTATTTATTAATATGTGAGACTCTCTTTAGGTTCTGCACCTCAGTGCAGTCTCATGGATTCTGTGGTGGATCCAAAGGGAAATCCACCAGGTTTTAAGTGAAATCCTTTTTTCCTGCTGTTTTCCTTGCCTCCAGCTCCTGTATGAGGTGTCTAGCGTTCTTAGGAGAAGGACACATTCTTTCTTAGTGCAAAGTATATAGGACATTTACTTCAAAAGCCCACAAGGAGCAGCAAAACTGGCTACCAATTCTTCTGTTACAGGAGGACCTAGTGGCCAGACCCTCCGGTGCTAATCAATTTGGTTCTGTGAGTAAAGTTAGGTCTACATCCTTTGAGAACTAAGAATCAGCAACCTAAAGTTCTGCAAAATGAATTATCCTCCAATGCAGGGAAAAGAGTAAAACTCTTGATATTGAGAGATCCTAAGTTGTCACCAAGAGTAGCAGAATGGTACATGTGTTGGCCTCTGTTAGCAGAGCCAGCCCTGTCAAAAGAGCCCAGACTCCTGGTTCGGGGCAGAGTGGTATTGCGTGATGCTGCCTCCATTTTTATGTCCAAGCACCATCTGGAATCCCTTTCAGATTCTTTGGGATTGATTCCAATGTCATTCTCAAATCCTAAAATGAAGTCTAAATTGGAGGTTCCTGGTATATCCCATAAGGCAGGTGATATGAGTGTTACCAATCCAAAAATCATCTCCAGTGCTGAGGAGCCACCTGTGCCAAAGTTAACAATTATAGCCCACTACATGGCTCAGATCCTAAAATAGCCTCAGATCCAGAAGACACTACAAATTACAAAATAAAAGGGAAGCAATAGAGGCACCTGCTCTGCTTTCCCCTATGGGGAAAAAGACAAGAGGTTATGGAGCATATCCAGATCTTCCCTGAACTGTCTTTTCCCTCTCCATCATCTCCTACAGGCTTGCTGGGAAAATCATCTTCCCCTTTTTTAGTTTTTAAGTTTGCATAGACCTCTAGTGTCACTGTTTTCAACTATCTCAGATCTGAGGTTGGATGCACACTCCAGTGTGGCGTCAGATAGGTTACTTTCCACTTGGTTCTGTTTTGCTTACAAAACATATATTCTCAATGACCCATACTCACACAGAACACACCCATATCCAGGTGGGTTCCATGATACAGAAGCTGATTCTGAGTACTGCCAAGACTGGCAGTGTCCTCCTTGAGCTGGATGGTCCTATTGGCCATCTCCTAGGTATTATGAGGAAGCTGAACATATGTAGTCATAAAGGGAGTCATCCCCTCTGAGACACCTTGGTGGCCCCAAATCTGTCTACATCAGCATGTATAGACAGCAATCTCCAGTGGTGGTCCCAGATACTCTTTCAGAAGAAGAACCAATGTAGAGTTCCAGGACACTGATTTAGAGACTGGAGACCAAATCTCTCCAAGTGATAATGTAAGAATAGCATAGCATCTTCACTGTCTGATGATATAATATAGTTCCATGGCTTGGTCTTTAGAAGGGCTTCCAGTTTGAATATACCATTAGTCTCTATAAAAGAGATCTCTCATCTATTTTTTTATAATTGGGGGCTCCTTCTAATTCAAAGATCACTCTACCAGTACTGGAAGTACTTTTGAAGCCACCTAAAATAATTTGATTTAATCCAGCTATGAGTCTGGTCATGTTGAAAAAAGCAGCTGCTCTATGAAGGGTTCTTGCTGTTTCACACTCACCTTGCTCCCAGCTCACTGATGGTGGCTGCAGCTGTTCAACAAGCAAAAATATGGTCCGGTGCATTCTGCTCTGTCTGATAGGGAAGGTGGAAAATTAGACACTTTAGGGAGGGAGATCATCTGTTCATCAACTTTCTGTGTCAGAGTCTTAAACTACCAAGCTCTGATGTATCAATATCAGTTCTGTCATTGGGAAAAAATGGTTGTTTTTGCTAAGGACCTTCCTGAATAGAAAAGAAAGTTAGCGAAGCTGTTAATTACAGAGAGACAGTTTGTTGCCAAACAGTCATTAAGAGCTGCATATGATATTTCAGATTCTGTTTCAGGGGCAGTGGCATCTACCATTGCCATAAAGAGACCTGCATAGTTCAGGTCTTCTGGTCTACCACCTGAAACTAGTGCATGTGTAGAAGATCTCGTGATGCCCTAGATCAATGGCCAGATCCCTTGGTGTCTATCAACCTCCAACAAGAAGGTTTGGAGTTCCTGTCTTCAGATATGGCTTCTGTTAAGCAGGAGGTCAGACTAGATGATCATAGTGATCCCTTCTGGCCTTAGAATCTGTACCACAGACAGAAGTATCCTTCTTCACTTTTCTCCTTATATTTTACCCAGAGGTACCCTGATCAACAACAGCAGCCTGTTCCTCAGCAACAACAAAGGAGAAAGGAACCACAAGCTTTGTCCCCAGAGAAGGCAGACAGCCTCATCCTCTTCTGCACCACGCCATAGATCTCAGGTTTGACAGGGGGAGCGAGAGCTACAATCCAATTTCCAGTCAACCTCTGACTCTTCCTCTGGAGATAGATATTCCCACTATTTCCATCAATAGAGTGCCATCTCCATGAAAAATGGATCCCAGAGATAGTGCCAAAATGCTATTCGATGCAATTTGACTCCTTCTCTCCCTATTCAGGGACTCCTCTCACAAGAACCTAGTAAGAATAGATGTTCTCTCCCTTCTAGAAGCAGGAACCAACAGGGAGGTGCCGAGAGACTTTAGAGGGGGAGGGGTTTTATTTAAGGTACTTCCGGATCCCAAAAAATGATGGCAGACTGAAGCCCATCTTTGACTTCAGAAAATTTAATTCTTCCATCAGGAAGTTCAGATTCCATATGATGACTTATGCTTTCACAATTCCCCCTTTACCCACCCAAGATTGGTTCAGAACTCTGTCTCAAAGATGCATACTTCCATACATATGTATCTCAGACCTTCGCATCTCAAATATTTCCATTTCATGGTTGGGGAAGATTGTTATCAAAACAAGGTTCTTCCATTTGGCTTTTTCTTCCACTGCACAGTCATAGCAATACAGTTAAGGTGGCAGGTATTTACATATATCCCTATTTGGACAATTATAAAGGCTTTATCTCAAGAGTCCTTGACCATAAATATGGACCACATGCGTAGCCTTTTAAAAAAGCTGGGACTCGGAATAAATTGGAAAAAAATCACATTATCTTCCTCCCCAGAAGATCCCTTTCTTTGGGGCAATCTTAGATTCCTAATCTGGAAGAGCCTTCCTCCCAGAAGCAAGATTCCTAGAGGCAGTCTGTTTTATGTGAACAAATGGTGAGGAGCTTGTTCCTCCCAGCTGTGTAAGAAAGCTATAACACTATGGGACCGATGTGTCCTTCACAACATTTACTCAATAGCATTACACTTAGCAGGAAAAGACAACAACCTAGCAGATCAACTGAGCAAAGACAGGGACACAAATAGTCTCTGAAAATGTTATTGTCAGAAGAAAATATTCGTTCCATGGGGTCACAAAGAGATACATCTGGTCTCAAGGGCAGACAGTGAGATTGCCTGAGATTCTGCTTGACACCAGGAGTAGTTATCTTGTCTGTATCAGATGCATTCCTTTTCAATTGGGGAATAGGTCTCTTCTACACCTTTCCCTCATTCTACTCAAGAGGGTAATACAGAAGAAGAGGCAAGATATCATGAGGATAATTCTGATTTCCAGACTTCCTTCACCTCTTCAGAGGAGTGTACTGATTTCTTCCTATGACCACAGATCTGATATCTCAGCAGCATGGCCAAATCTTGCTTCCAGACCCCCCAGTCCATACACTTGATGGCATGGTGTGACAGAATACACCCTTGTATTCACACCCTACACACTATTGTAATGATCTTTGTACAAAGTATCACTTGTAAGGTATCATTAGAAAACTCATAATTTGTTGGTTAGTATTGTTGGTAAAATATATGTGGCAACATCGTATGTGAAGTTATAAGATTCCCTTATATGATGTTATTAACACATGTTCCAAATCTCACAGCCAAGCCCAGGCAAAAGTCAGGTCTGTCCTAAACAAAAGAAGGAATGTATGCTTGCCTTAATTTGCATTTAAGCAGTAAATAGAGTCATCAAGGAGGGAGGGAAAACAAAGGAAGTTCAAACTGGTGAAAAAAAGCGGCGGGGAGTATCTTTTGACAGAGGCCTGCTCTACACTACAGGGTTAGATTGACGTAAGCTGCCTTGTGTTGAACTAGCTGTGGAAGTGTCTTCACTTAAATTTGGCTTCTGCCAACATAACAGCCTCTCGACGCTGATTTAGTAACACCACCTCCATGAGTGGCATAGAGTCACAGTTGATGTAATTAGGTCAACATAGTGTCAGTGTAGACACTGTGATGCTTATATTGACTGTTACTGGCTTTCAGGAGCTGTCTCACAATGCCCCATACTGACAATACAAGTGCTCCTAGTGAAGATGTGCACTGTCGACACAAGAAGCCAAGAGTGCACACACACAAGCAATTGAATAATTATGATGTCTGTATGTTGACATAAGTTAGGTCAACATAATTTTGTAGTGTAGACATGGTCATACACTCTTTGTCTCCTAGGTTTCAACTAGAAATGTTTTTCAAGAGGGGGACTGAAACTATAAAAAAGAGGGACAAACACCCCCAGGCACCCCTCGCTCTCCATGCCTATGGCAATCACCACACCTGAAAAGACAAAAGAAAGCAGCAGTTGGACTTGGGGAGAGGGGTCCAGATCTGATGAGTTTGGTCAGTAATCTGCTGGAGCATGTGGTGAGAGAGTTTGCCTTGCAACTAAGATTGTTTCTTAAGTAGATGCTAGTAAATGTTTCATCTTTATTTTTCTTGTAATCATTTCTTTTATGCCTCATAAAATCATAGGACTGGAAGGGACCTCAGGAGGTCATCAAGTCCAGTCCCCTGCACTCATGGCAGGACTAAGTATTATCTAGACCATTCCTGACAGGTGTTTGTCTAACCTGCTCTCAAAAGTCTCCAATGATGGAGATTTCACAACCTTCCTAGGCAATTTATTCCAGTGCTTAATCACCCTGACAGGAAGTTTTTCCTAATGTCCATCCTAAACCTCCCTTGCTGCAATTTAAGCCCATTGCTTCTTGTCCTATCCTCAGAGGTTAAGAAGAACAATTTTTCTCCCTCCTCCTTGTAACAACCTTTTATGGACTTGAAAGCTGTTATCTTGTCCTGTTATCATGTCTTCTCTTCTCCAGACTAAACAAACCCAATTTTTTCAATCTTCCCTCATAGGTCATGTTTTCTAGATCTTTAATCATGTTTGTTGTTCTTCTCTGGACTTTCTCCAATTTGTCCACATCTTTCCTGAAATGTGGCACCAAGAACTGGACACAGTACTCCAGTTGAGGCCTAATCAGTGTGGAGTAGAGTGGAAGAATTACTTCTCATGTCTTTCTTACAACAGTCCTGCTAATACATTACTTATACTCACTTAAAATCTATCTCTTTGTAGTTCATAAACTTGTTTTACTCTTTTAACTAATCCACTATATTTAAATTGAAGTGTCTGTGACTATTAAGGTAATAAACTGGCATATTATTCCCTTAAAGGAATAATGGACTTAATATATTTGTAATGTCCAGGAGAGGGCAGGACAGTACAGGACATATATTTCTGGGGGAAGATCTGGGACTGAGGGGGTGTTGGGGTCATCCTGCAATATAACCAAGGCTGGTGAGGGCCAGGGTGTAACTGGCAGGTTGCAATTATGCATAGACACTCAGGGTGTGGCTTGCATGCTGGAAGGCTGTTTGTGAGCAGCCCAGGTGGGAGCCTCTACCAGCAAGGCATTATAAGGCACCCAAGTTTACAGGGCAGAGTTGACACAGCCCCCACTGGTCTGAACTGTGCCCCGATATGTCACACATGGACTATAGGATTCTAACTGATTTAGAGATGTCTTGCTCATCAGAAGTGCAGCGTTATCTGCTGGAGAATTGCTAATATAGTTCCTATTTTTAAGAAAGGGGAAAAAAATTATCCTGGAAACTACAGGCCTGTTAGTTTGACCTCAGTTGAATGCAAGGTCATGGAACAAATTTTGAAAGAGAAAGTAATTAAGGACATAGAGGTAAATGGTAATTGGGATAAAATACAATATGGTGTTACAAAAGGGAGATCGTGCCAGACCAACCTGATCTCCTTCTTTGAGAAGATAACTGATTTTTTTTAAACAAAGGTAATGCAGTAGATCTAATCTATCTGGATTTCAGTAAGTAATTTGATACAGTTCTACATGGTAAATTATTAGAGAAGATTGGGATTAATGTAAGAATTGAAAGGTGGATAAGGAATTGGTTAAAGGGGAGATTACAGCGGCTCACTCTAAAAGGTGAACTGTCAGGGTGGAGGGAGGTTACTAGTGGAATTCCTTAGAGACTGGTCTTGGGACCAATCTTATTTAACATTTTTATTATTGACCTTGGCACAAAAAGTTGTGCTAATAAAATTTGTGGATGACACATGGAGGAGGACTGGAATATCATACAAGATCTGGATGACCTTGAAAACTGGAGTAATAGAAATGGGATGAAATTTAATAGTGCAAAGTGCAAGATCATGCATGTAGGGACTAACAACAAGAATTTTTGCTATAAGCTCAGGATTTATCAGTCGGAAGTGACAGAAGAGGAGAAAGACCAGGGTTGATTATATTATTATTACTATGAGCCACCAATGTGAAGCCTCTGTGAAAAAGGCTAATGCAACCTTAGGATGCATCAGGTGAGGTATTTCCAGTCAAGATAGGGAAGTGTCCATTATACATGGCACTGGTGAGACCTCATCTGGAATACTGTGTGCAGCTCTGGTTTCCCATGTTTAAGATGAATTCAAACTGGAACAGGTGCAGAGGAGGGCTACTAGGATGATCTGAGGAATGGAAAACCTACTTTATGAGAGGAGACTCAAAGAGCTTGGCTTGTTTAGCCTAACCAAAAGAAGGTTGAGGGAAGATATGATTGCTCTCTACAAATACATCAGAGGGATAAATACCAGGGAGGGAGAAAAGTTATTTAAGTTAACCACCAGTGTGGACACAAGAACATATGGATATAAACTGACCAGCAACATGTTTAGGCTTGAAATTAGATGAAGGTTTCTAGCCATCAGAGGAGTGAAGTTCTGGAACAACCTTCCATGGGGAGCAGTGGGTGCAAAAAACCCCTAACTGGCTTCCATACTAAGCTTGATAAGTTTATGGAGGGGATGGTATGATGAGATGCCTATAATGACATGTAGCTATGATGTGACTGCTAGCAGCAAATATCTCGAATGCCCAGTGATGGAATACTAGATGAGGAGGGCTCTGAGTTACTACAGAGAATTCTTTCTCAGGTATCTGGCCAGTGGGTCTTGCCCACATGCTTAGGGTCTAACTGATTGCCATGTTTGGGGTCCGGAAGGAATTTTCCCTTGGGTCAGATTGGCAGAGACCCTAGAGGTTTTCACCTTCCTCTGCAGCATAGAGCACAGGTCACTTGCAGGTTTAAAGTAGTATAGATGGTGGATTCTCTGTAACTTGAAGTCTTTAAATCATGATTTGAGGACTTCATTAACCCAACCAGTGTGTTCCCACAATTGTAGATGATTTTAAAGCTTATCAGGAGCTGTTAAAGAGAATGTGTTAAGGACTGGAATGTGAGGAGTCAGACATAGTGGTTGAAGCAGGAGTTGGGAGCTGGGAAATGGAACCAAGGGTCAGAACTAGAGTCAGAGACCAAATGCTTGATCCCAGAGTCAAGCCAGAACCAGAGTCAGGAATCAAAGCCAGAGATCAGAACTGGAGTCAGAGGCTGAATGCCAGAGCCAAGCATCAAACCAGAGTCAGAGCCAGGAATAGGAGCTGGGTTACCTGGAGTCAGGGAAGGCAGGAGCAGGGCTGGATCTGAGGCAGGAGCAGGGCTGGAACAGGGCTGGCATAGGATAGGAGTGGAACTGGTACAAGGCAGGAGCAGAAGCTAATGCAGCCACAGATGAATGCTTTGAGCAGCCACTGTACTACTGCTGCTGCTGGGCTTAAGAGCTGGTCTGCTGACTCTTCCAGCCAGTCAGGTGGGGCAGCCTACTACAGGTCAGCTGTGCTCGTTAGGTTGCCTGGGGGTTAAGCTAGTATGTAAGCAGGCTAGCTGCAGGTCATTACCCGTGACAGAATGGCAGTTTCCCTTGGAGTTTGTTCAAAAGAAAACATACAAGCTATTTGATAATCTTCAACCAGATGTACAAAGTAGAATATCTCTTCCAATTATTGAGGGAATCCTTGAACTTACGGGCTACTCCAGCATCCATCATAGCAACCTCAGAGGGCTGAATGCAAATATCAAGTCCCACCAAAAGGATTTGAATATTTCTATTTGCATAATCTCTAGTGGTTACTGCAATTAATGAAATGTCTAAGTGGGAGGTATTGCAGTCCCTTCTAAGAATCATAGAATAGAATATCTGGGTTGGAAGGGACCTCAGGAGACCATCTAGTCCAACCCCCTGCTCAAAGCAAGACCAATCCCCAGACAGATTTTTGCCCCAGATCCCTAAGTGGCCCCCTCAAGGATTGAACTCACAACCCTGGGTTTAGCAGGCCAATGCTCAAATCATTGGGCTATCCCCACCCTGAGACTCCCCAAAGTTTGATCTTTTTGGTCAAAATGTTTATTCTTCTGCCTCTCTTCAGGTTATAATTACAAATTATCTAACTGTGCTAGTGAAGTATAATTATATCTAATGGGATAGAGCAACAAGTAGATAAGCTACTTGCAGATCTGAAAGAGGAATCTAAATCAATTTGTTCAGAGGGAAAACTCATTGCTAAGACCTCTTTACAAACAGCCCTGGACTCTGCTGACATGAGCTAGATCAATGGCTGTAGGATTTACAAGGAGAAGAGATTCATGGATATTTCATTTGGGACTCCCCAAGGAGGCCTAAACAACTGTGCAGAGCTTACCATTTGATGCAAAGGATCTCTTTAATTAAAAAAATGGATGAAACGTTGCACTCCTTGAAAGACTCTCAATCTATACTTAGTTCTTAGTTCCCAGATTTTAGGAGGAAGCATTCTAAACTTCAGTTTTATTCTAGATAGACATCTCAGCCGATCACTTCTTCGTATTTTTATCATAAGAAACAGTAGGATCAGATGAGAAAGAGGTTGAGGTTCCAAAAGAGAGAGCCTGCCCTCACTATTTAGCAGCCAACTATCTTAGTCTCAGAAGCAGCAATTTTGATGTTTCAGTTGAGGATACCAGACTAGAATTTGCGGAGTTACACCTTCCTCCCTCCTTTTTGTTCCCACCTTTTTTTTCCCAAGGAAGCCTAAGCTGCAGTTACATCAGAGCATTAGGTCATCCAAGAGGGGTATACCCTCCAACTTCATTCCACACCTTCCTGTGGCACCTCACGCTCCATGTCCCTATTCAGGGACCAATCTCATATGAGTCAAATGCTGCAAGAAATAGCTTCTCTGCTGGAGTTGAGCTCAATAGGGCAAGTGCTGTTAGCTTTCAACAGAAAAGGATTTTATTCTGCTTATTCCAAAAAAGAAGGAGGGTTAGTGGCCCATACTAGAACTGGGACTTCTTAATGCTTATGTAGTGTGCACCAACTTTTGCATGGTGACTCCTGCATCTATCATACTCCTTCTAGATCCCATGAACTGGTGCAGTACCCTCAACTTGCAAGACACATACTTTCATATGCTGTTATATCCATTGCACACAAAGTTTCTTCACTTTGTGATATCACTCAGTCACTATCAATTCAGAGTCCTTCCATTTGGCCTTTTAGCTATACCTTGAGTATTCACAAAGTACTTGTCAGTAGTAGCAGCAGGTTAGGGTTAGGGACCCGGTGCTGAGCGTCTCCTCAGGCACCATGCCTCCACCCCCCGGCACTGACATTGCAGTCGGTACTGGCTGAGAAAACCAAGTTGGCACCGACCGTGCTGACTAAATCAACACCACATCTGACAGCACCAACGAGAGCGCCCCCATCGGCACTGCCGGCACTGACATCAGAACTGCCACAGAAATTAGTGCAACAGAGAGACTTGGCTGTGTCCTCGGCACCTCAGTCCCCACTACTCGGTACTGAGAGCTCTCCCTTAAGTTATAGAAGAGATCCCCATACTTCTCATGGCACGGTACACTTGTCGAGTGATGATGATGATGATGTGCAGGAACCATGTGCTTTCTCGCCGCATCACTCATTACCGAAAGACTGACGACTAACCTGGAGCCAGATGGGTTCTAAATACTCTTATAACCAGTCGGCCCAACCATGGTAATGGACCACCATGGATGTATACACAGATGGCCTTCCCAATGCAATGGGCATTTTGGGAACTCTGGACAACTTACTGGGGCCCCCAATCCAGGCCACCCACGGCTCAGAGGCAAGCTGAAGTCTAATCCCACATCTCCCACCCCGCAACCAACGGAGGCTCAGGATGTTGGGGACAACACAGAAACAGCCACTGATCAGGAAGCAACATCTCCTGCTCACAATTCTTCCTCCTTCCCAGATAAAGCAATCATGCCACTCCTACCTACCTCGGTGGATGACTTCAAAACAGTCTCAGGAACTGTTTAAGCGGGTTGCCCAAAGCCAGGACATCCCAATGGAGGAAGTGCAGACAAACCAACACAAGCTGGTACAAATCTTACAACCTTCATTCACTTCCAAAATTGCTCCGCCCATCAATGATGCGATCTTAGAACCAGCAGAGACAGTCGGGCAGACACCGGCCTCAATTCTGCCAACATGCAAAAGGGCAGATAGAAAGTATTATGTCCCCACCGAAGGGATAAATTTCCTTTTCTCATATCCGCCTCCCACCTCCTTGGTGGTCAACGCTGCTAACCAACGTGGCAAACAACTACAGTTTCAATTGACCCCACATGACAAAGAACACAGGAGGCTCAACCTCTTGGGATGAAAAATTTACTCCTCAACGACATTACAATTCTGAGTCACCAACTATTTGGCCTTGCTGATCAAATACGATTACGATAATTATGGGAAACTCAGCTCATTCACAGCGGAGCTCCCTGAGGAGAAACAATCACAATTCCAGGCCATTGTAAATGAGGGTTAACTCTTAGCTAAAACAGCCCTCCAAGCATCTTTGGATGTTGCGGACACGGCAGCCAGAACCATGGCCACGGCTGTAGTCATGCACTGGGCATCCTGGTTGCAATCTTTTGGCATACCTAAGGAACTCCAAAACAAGGTAGATGACCTACCTTTTGAATGAAAGAAGCTCTTTTTGAACAAGACAGACGAGGTGCTCCACTCAATGAAGGATTCCCGAGCCACCCTTCGCACTTTGGGGATCTACACTCCACCTGCGAAGAGAAGATGATACCAACCTTATCAGAGGAACAGGGATTCCTCTTCCAACTGACAGCAACAACAGTGACAATACGAGAACCAAAGACATCACCAATGGTCGCAGCGATGGAGAACACCTCAAGCTCAACGGCTGGCTTCTCAATTGGCTCTGCCCAAGCCACAATTTTGAAGTTTTGGTTGAGGGTCTGGACGAGCTCCCTCACCAGGCAATGCTTTCACCTGATCTGTCCCCATGCTTTGGACACTGCCTTCGCCCATTCTACCACATCTGGATGTCAATAACAACGGACCAACGGGTGTTAGATATCGTACCCCCTTATCTCCCAACTGCCTACACGGCCCCCCTCCCCATCCCTCTTCAGGGACCCTTCTCACAAGCACCTGTTATGACAATAAGTCCATCATCTACAACTAGGTGCCATGGAATGAGTACCTTCGTAATACACGAGGAAGGGGTTCTACTCCCACTACTTCTTGACCCAGAAGAAGAAGGGGGGATGGAGACCTATTTTGGATCTCAGGAAACTCAACAAGTTCGTACGCAGTAAAAAGTTCAAAATGGTGACCCTGGGCATGATACTTCCAGTGCTGCAAAAGGGGGACTAGTTTTCAGCACTCGACCTCCAAGATGCTTATTTTCATATTACTATGCACCCCACTCACAGGAAATTCCTGCATTTCACAGTAGGACATGGATACTTCCAGTACAGAGTACTACCTTTTGGCCTATCCACTACACCAAACGTTTTCTTCAAACCCTAGTGTAGTAGTGGCACATCTATGCAAACAGGGAATAATGATTTTCCCTTACCTGGATGATTGTCTTCTCAAAGGCCCAACTCAACAAGAAGCACTGGACTCAGTCCAGATGAAGAGCACACATTTCAGGGATCTAGGGCTAGAGATAAATGAATGAAAATCCACTCTAATCCCTATCCAACAACTGGACTTAATTGGGGCACATCTCAATGCCATAGAATCCAAGGCATCCCTGCCCCTGAACAGATTCACAACACTGACCAACCTTATCTCAGAGGTAAGAGTCAGCCCCCAAATACTGGCTAGTCCTGTCCTGTAACGGCTAGGAAACATGGCAGCCACAGCATTCATGGTATGACACACAGGACTACGTATTCTCTGCCTACAGGGCTGGCTGAGCTCGGTATACATACCCAACAAGCACAGCTTGCACAGACGACTTACAGTATCACCCCATGTCCTGAACTCTCTACACTGGTGGATAAGACCAGAAAATGTATGCAAGGGCATCCTGTTTCAACAGAAACCCCCATCAGTAATAATCATGACAGATGCCTCACTGATAGGCTGGGGTGCCCATGTGCACCTGCGCACGGTTCAAGGCAAATGGTCTCTTGCGGAGACTCAGTTACACATCAATCTACTAGAACTATGCACGAGCCATAATACCTGCAGACACTTCCTACTGCACAAAAAGAACGAATCCATTCGCATCATGACCGACAACATTGCCTGCATGTTTTACATCAATTGACAAGGGGGCACTCAATCTCACTCACTGTGCACTGAAGCCATGAAACCATGGAACTGGTACATATACCACAACATAAACATTTCGATTTCCTACCTTGCTGGCTGTAAGAATGCGATGGCGGACACACTAAGCGGGTACTTCTCTCGAGACCACAAATGGGAAACGAATGGGAGAGTCTTGCTCTCCATTTTCCGGCAGTGGGGCACTCCCCTCATCGACATGTTTCCATCCCCAATGAACATCAAATGCGCAATGTTCTGCTGAAGAGTGGGGGTGGGATCCTGGTCACTGGGGGACGTCTTTCTCATCACAGAGGATGCACAACTCATGTATGCTTTCCTACCAGTTCCAATGATATCACACGTGATACACAAGATACGAACAAACAAGGCCAAGGTTATCCTCATAGTCCTGACATGGCCCAGACAAGCATGGTACCCTTACCTGATGCGCAAGGCGATATGTGCCCCTCGAACTCTCCCTTGTTGTCCGGACCTGCTGTCTCAGAACAACAGTCACACTCTTCACCTGCATCCGGAGAAACTCCACGTACAAGCGTGGCTCCTACATGGTTCCATGATGGTGAACTAGCCTGCTCGGAACAAGTTAAACATGTGTTACTAAACAGCAGAAAAGTGACCAAAAGATAATAGTTACCTTCAAAAATGGAAGAGATTCTTCTCCTGGTGTCAAGAAAAACACTTGATGGCCTCCACAGCACCACTACCATTAGTGTTGGAATACTTACTGGAGCAGAAATGATCAGGTTTAGCAACGAGCTCAATCAAAGTCCATCTTGTGGCCATTACTGCATTCCATCTTGAGATTGACGGGAACTTGATCTTTGCACACCCAATTACTTAATGCTTCCTCACAGGTCTCCAGAACATTTACTCAGAAGTTTGTGAACCTGGGACCTCAATCTGGTGTTGAAATGCCTCACCACGCCGCCATTTGAACCCTTAGCCACCTGTTCCCTGCTGCATTTATCCATGAAAGTGGCCTTTCTGTTCGCCATTACTTCTGCCAGAGGGGTGAATGAGATCAGGGCACTCATGGCCAAACCTCCTTACATAATATTCTTCATGCTACTGGTCATGCTACATCTGCACCCAAAATTCCTACCGAAAGTAATATCAGCCTTCCATATGAACCAACCAGTCCATTTTCCCACATTCTATCCCAGGTCTCATGGTACTCCAATGGAGGCCGTTTTGCATACATTGGATGGTAGGCGGGCGTTAATGTTTTACCTGGAAAGGACTAAACCGTTCTGAAAATCTCCTAGACTTTTTGTTTCTATTATAATGCATTCGAAAGGCTGCGCAATATCCACTCAGTGATTGTCTAAATGGATCTCCATATGCATTCATCAGTGCTATTGTATTCAGAACACGGATCCTCCTACGCACCTCAGAGTGTATTCCACATGATCTGTTTCTACCTTGATTGTGTTCCTCAACAATTTTCCAATAATAGAGATTTGTGGGGCAGCCACTTGGGCCTCTGTCCACACAGTCGCTGGGCATTATGCACTCACTCAAGACTCCAGAGCTGACGCCATAGTTGGCCTAACCATACTTACCTCTACAACTCAAATGAACCCGAAGTCCCTCCTGCCTTCTGAGGAGCACTGCTCTACAGTCACCTGAAGTGGAGCATCCACAGGGACAGCACTCAAAGAAAAAGAGGTTACTCACCTTGTGCAGTAACTGCGGGTCTTCGAGATGTGTGTCCTTATGGATGCTCCACTACCCATCCTTCTCCTCTCACTTTGGAGATTGCTGCTAGGACTCTACGGTAGAGAAGGAACTGGAGAGCTTGGGTCGTGCGTGCACTAGACGCGGCACCAACAGCACCGCAAGACACCTACTGCGCACGCGTGACCCACACGGACACTACTACCATAAATCTCTGATCGACGGCTCCAGCACCTGAAGTGGAGCACCCACAAAGACACACATCTCGAAGAACCTCAGTTTCTGCACAAAGTGAGTAACCTTCTCTTCCTGGCCTACTCAGACAGCCTTCAGCATGCAAATTCATTCCCAGCTAAATACATGAGCACTCTGACCAGTCACTCTTTAGTTACATACAGGGCAATGCCCGCACATTCTTAGTCCCAGCCTTGTCTCCCAGAAATGTGAGTCTTATACTGTCCAGCAATCTACTGAACAATGCAAGCTCGCAGAAAATCCGTCATTTCATCAAAGAAAAATGATAATGAACCAGCCTTGTTATCCGAAAGGGTGTTTCTCCCACACAGTAATCAAAACACATGGATTGTGGACAGTATTAGAATGTCATATTATACTAAAAATGACTATTTCTAGTTCATGTTACTGTTCATTCAATGAGAGCCTAGGCTATGTTGGTGGCATGTTTCAGTAGAAAACTAATTGTGGAACTCTCTAGAGCAGTCACATGGTTCTCAATGCATATATTTATCAGTCATTACTCTCTGGTGTCAGCATCAGGAGCTAATGCACAAGTTGGGAAAGCAGTTCTGCAATTTTTATTCAGATGAGTTCCTAGCTCCCACCGCTTGGAACCAAATTGTTAGCTGAACACCATGACTGAGATCCTCACACACAGAGACTCAAAGACAAAAAACACAATTACTTACCTTATAGTAACAACAAGGAGTCTGGTGGCACCTTAAAGACTAACAGATGCATCTGAAGAAGTGAGGTTTTTACCCACGAAAGCTTATGCCCAAATAAATCTGTTAGTCTTTAAGGTGCCACCAGACTCCGTGTTGTTTTTGTAGATACAGACTAACACGGCTACCCCGATACTTACCTTATAGTAACTGTCATTCTTTGAGATGTTCTCTGCATGTGGATCCCATGACTCGCCATTCTCCCCACAACTCCCTCCATCCCTGCCACTCAGAGACTCTTAATCTGTATTCTGGGTGGTGAAGGAACTGAATGGTAGGATCTATTCCTTACACCCTGGGGAGGGAGTCCAAGGGTGTGAAAGACGCATATGAGATCCATAGTGGACAGAACTGATAAAACTGCCAAACTCCTGTGCAGAGGGCACATACGCACCATGAGTGAGATCCACATTCACAGAACATCTCAAAGAACAATTGTTACTGTAAGGTAAATAACCGGTTTTTACAAGGGAGTAATCGCTCTTTACCACAGTGAACGAATCAGTGAAAAGGATTAACTTTTGTTTCCTTTTTTTGTAGACAAAAGGACAAATTTAAACTCTTCTGTGTATGACATTACTTAGTACATCTGAATTTTCTCTAATGTACCCCAGAGGAGATAATGTACTTGAGGCGAATTTCATAAGCAGCTGTTGGTGTTGAAGAATAAATGTAGAGGAATTTACAACTGACATTAGAAACACTCCCCATCATGCACTGATTTCAGGATTGAAGGATTTGCCAAGAGTGCCAAGGTTATAGGCTATATTCTGTCTGTCATGAGCATCTAGAAGTGCTGTGTGTATGTGATTGAAGACTAGAAGCAGAGTTCTGGGTGCAGGCATCAGGGTGAAGACAAAGATAATGAACTATAAATCTGTTCGTTTTTTTTAAAAACCAGACCCCAACCTTGTGTTGTTTACTACATAAGGTGCATGTTAATTTAATGTATTCCTCTGATACAGGTTCCAGACTTTCCAAAGGAGGTGGAGATACGAGCATTGATTGAAGGACAGTTCATGGCCAAGAGGATTCATGCTGAAAAGCTGGGATATAAAATCAGTAAGTGTGATTAAAAACAAACAAAAAAACAGCAGAGGCAATGGAATCTCATATCAAGCACTAAAAGAGTGGTTCTGACTGTAATGCAGATGGTAAGGTTGTTATCTTGCCTGACAGGTACTGAAACTGATGTGAGTTTTGACTTAGGCTCTTGTTAAATGCCATTCTTGACTATGCAAAAAGGAGCCTGATTCTAGCAGATGCTGATTTAATTGGGGGTGATGAGAATCTCTCAGAATCAGGCTGTAGATTATTTCTTGAGGTATCCTGGATATTTCAGTGTATTAGGCTTCACAAATAACTTTTTAACTAGAATTTTTGTTAAATGAGAGGAAGGAGGGATAGCTCAGTGGTTTGAGCATTGGCCTACTAAACCCAGGGTTGTGAGTTCAATCTTTGAGGGGGCCACTTGGGGATCTGGGGCAAAAATCAGTACTTGGTCCTGCTACTGAAGGCAGGGGGCTGGACTCGATGACCTTTCAAGGTCCCTTCCAGTTCTTGGAGATGGGATATCTCCATTAATTATTATTATTATTAAAAAAGGATGGTCTTGTGGTTAAGACACTGGACTTGAGATTAATACATCTGTGTTCAGTTCCTGGCTTTGCCATAAGAATTCCTGTGTGACTTTGAGCAAGTTACTTAGTCTATCTGTGCCTCAGTTCCCCATCTGCAAACTGGAGATAATGATATTTCCTTTCTTTCACCCGTTGTCAGTCTTGTCTATTTAAACTGTAACTCTTTGGGACAGGAACATTCTCTTACTTTGTTTGTACAGCATTTAGCACAATGAAACACCAATCTTGGCAAGTATTGTAATGTAAATAATAAATGGGAAATTTTAGGAAAAGATAAATACATTAAAAAATCATATGCTTAAGTTTTTGCCTGTTGTTTTCTGCCATGTTTATCTTGGAGCTGCATGCCTTTTTCAACATTTAAAACTAAATAATTATTTAAATATTCATTTAAAACTAAATAATTAAAATCCACCCTCAGTTATCCCTTGGTATCAGTACAATTGAGAACAGACTGGCTCAGGATGGCCTGTATTTTTGCTTGGCAGGGTACAGTTAAAGATTAATATAAAAACAAAGGCCACAGTTGAGACAGGTGAAGAAGCTAGTGGTAGATCCACATTTAAAAGGGGGACATTGCAGTGGGTGATAGGGATGGGGAGGCATGTCTGATGCCACCAGCTTCAATATTAACATAATAGACTCTCTCCATAAATTAAGGTGTAAACATAAGTCATCATCACCCCTGTCAGGCAAAAATGGGCCTTTAACATTCTCTAATGATCAATAGACTTTGGGCTATCTTACACATGTTGGAGAAACATGATGTACCAAGAACACCTGCCTCCAAGCCCTCCCCACCAGATCTGACATTCAAATCTAAGAACTTTTCACAAAAACATCTCAGCTGATATCTTCCATTGTTGTATTCGGTGCAGTTGTAGCTGTATTGGTCCCAGGATATTATAGAGACAAGGTGGGTGAGGTAATATCTTTTATGGGACCAACTTCTGTTGGTTGTCTTGTCCCTCTCTCATCAACAGAAGTTGGTCCCATAAAAGATATTACCTCACCCACGTTGTCTCAGTTGATATCAGCTGTTATGAATTTAGATCTGCCCCACCCTTGCCCTTGAACCTTGGATTGCAATCCCAGTCCTCCTGCTGAGGCAGACTGGATTGGCCCCTGGTCAGACCCTACAAATGTTGCTCTTCAGTTAACTAGAGTGGTAGTTGCTGAGCTACAGAAAGCATCCCCTTCTTCCAGGGTGCGCTTTGGCAACACTGAATTGAAAGGCTGGATCTGGAAATAAAACCTGGGTCTCCTGCACTGCAGTACCGCTCCTCCATTAGTCTGGCCTTTTTTTTCATGATTTAACATCCCATGACTTCTTTTTTAAAGCAATACTTTAGCTTATTACAACATAACTCCCCCACTCCCTTCAGCTGAATATACCCCAATATACATGTTATACTGTGTTGTTATCACTTGTGTTGAGGCAGCACCTATATGCCTCAGTCAGCGATCAGGACTCCATTGTGCTAGGCACTGTGTCTGTGTTGTCAACCCAAACATTCCAAAATTATAAATCAGGTCCCCAAAAGTCCTGAGATTGGCTTAAAAATAATAATATTTATATATATAGGGATCTTTTTCTTTGCCTTCTGGTTTATATACCTTTAGGCTCCACTTGGGGCATGTTTCCAAGCTGTTCTCCACAGCCATGAGGACTAAAACCTTTTTCTAAAAACGAAAGCTGAGATTTTTATGTTAGAATGTGACTCTAGGAACTGGGACTTCAAGAAAAACATCAAATATCATGAGACTCATGAAAAAAATCATAAAATTTGACAATACTGCTTTGTAAATACAATAAAAAGATGCTGTGTAGTGGAGACAACACACCTGCTTATTTGTGGAAACATTAAAATACATTGTATTTTAAATGTCCATGTATACCTCATTCTTGAGATGACTATTTACAATATTTGAGTGTGACAGTGTCCAGGAGCGGCACCAGGGTTTTTGGCGCCCTAGGCGGGGGTCCTTCCGCGCTCCCAGTCGGCGGTGGCAATTCTGCGGCAGGGGGGTCCTTCCGTGCTCCCCGTCTTCAGGGCACTTCGGTGGCGGGTCCTGGAGCGAGTGAAGGACCCGCCGCAGAATTGATGCCGAAGACCTGGAGCGCGGAAGGACCCCCCACCGCCGAATTGCCGCCAACGGCGGCAAAATGCCACCCCCCCCCAAATCCTGGTGCCCTAGGTGACTGCCTAGGTCGCCTAAATGCAAGCGCCGGCCCTGACAGTGTCCCTTGAATTGTATCTTCCCAACAGATGCTATGGAACATTTTGATTCTAGTTTTGTTGCATCAGGATAAACTTCCATCTATGTAATAACTAAAAGATGAGTTTAAAAAGAACTGCTGGCCCCTATTGCTAATTTTATGCATTTCCTGCTTTTTTCCTCAATGCTGTTATTTATTTAAATGTGATGCTCTATTTTGCTAGTGATGGCACTCTCTCAACCTTTTTTTTTTTTTTTTTTTAAACAATTCTGAAATGGGAAAAAATACAGTGTGTTTTAGGGTACAGATATGATCATAGTACTATAAATATGTTTAGTTCCCCTGCACACAAGATACTCTTTCTCTTGTTTGTTTTGGTAGCAGTCAGTTTTTGTTCTTGTAGTGATTCTTGATGAGGTGTTTAAAAGTCTGTTTATCTTTCGGAAGAGGTATATAACAAGAGTCACTTGTGTTCCTTAAATACCGCATCCCATAGCACATTTAGGCCTTGTATATATGGGGGATTTCCCCAGATTCCAGGAATTGAGTTGATTTACATCCACTGCTGTAGTTGCATCAGTGCAAACTGCAGCTTTCCTTAATCTACACTTTTGCACAAGTGCAGCTACAATGGTAATTCCTGCTAATTCCTGGAATTGGGACACATTCCTCAATTTAAACAAGGCCTTAGGAGGAGATGGGGTTGACATGATCTACCACAATATACACCTCTATATGGTATTTTGAAATGTATAGGGACCAATTCTCGGTGGTATAAATGAACCAGAAATCTGGCTTAGCTGGCTACCTGAGAATTTCTCCATCCAGCCCCAGAATATGGGAGTCACAAAGAGTATGTAAAACCATTTTTGTATCCAGACCTTCCCTGCCCCTCAGATCCTGTGTCAGGTGCAGCTTGGTTGAACCCAAGAATCTGGGCCGTAATCTTAAATGCAATGGAAGATGGATAAACCCGAAAACTTTGGAGTTTGAAGGAAACTTGTTTAAGGATATTTCCTGTCCACTAGAGTTCATGGATGAGTAACATAAACAATATAAACATTGGATAATCTATTATAATTTAATTTCATTTTATGAATTAATTTATCAACTTTATAGGAAAACTGAAAATCTCTTTTCTTTCTAGAAACTGGTTCTGTAGTAGAAAAAACATAGTGACACTGAGAAATCAGAGTTTGTTTATTTAGTTGTGTTTCCAGTTGCACCTATCTAAAACTCTAGGTGCATTTCATATTTAAAAAAAAAATCTTTGGCAAAAGTCTAATTGCAACAATCTTAAAACAACCCTGTACTTGCCATGTTTATATGTTCACATGTGCACATGTACAGATTTCTGTATACAATTTGTTTATTTACCAGGAGAGGGCGGTAGAGTCCATCTCATGATTTTATTTTATTTTATTTTATTTTTTTTACTGAAACCAAGATACATATTTTTTGTGTCTCAACCCTGTTTTTAAAACTGACAAAGTCACCAGATGATACTTGTGAGAAAAGTTAGACCTTGTATAAATCATGATTTAAAGGCTTTAATGTGTTTGTCATTGTGTTACAGTTTTTTCAATTGTTTTCAATCAGATTTCAAGGAAAATGATTGAGCAACATCCTATATCCTGTTATGATTATTTACTGGATGGGTAGGTAGAGTGTTGCCAACCCGGAACAAACAAATGAAGTTTGCCCTGCTCTTGTTCTTTATATCCTCTGATTCAGTGATCTGCAGAGATAAGGTGAAGGCTTTGTGTTCCCTTTTTTCTCTGGGTTTTTATTGTACTAGAAAAGTCTTCTGTTTTGTCACTTCTCTATTTTTATGGCCATCCCTCTGAAATTTAATTTCTGCTCAACAGTTAGGAGTTCAGAGATCAGATCCTAGACCTGTCTGATGATAAAGCCCCGCACCTCTTATATGTCCTCTGAAACCAAAACCCATGGCACCTTTATAGTGAAAATTATGATGTATGTAGCCTCCTGACACAGATATTCACAGCTGCTTTAAAAGTGTCAGTAGGTTCAAACTGATTGGGCAATCTGTACTGTACTTGGTTACCCTCTTAGAAGCTTATCCTGTTCCCATGGAAGTCAATTATAAAACGTACATTAACATCAATAGAAGCAGGATAAGACCTTTACTTTGACTGGGGATCTTACATGTTAGGGAGCCTCAATCAGGGTTTTTATCCTGGTTTGGGGGAATCCAGTGTCACTAGCTTCAAAATAAGTAATCTAGGGAGTGAACCCTATGCCTGCCCCCAGCTGAGTGAAGTATATTTTGGACATTGAATGAAAACTGTACATGTGGCGGGGAAGGTGGGGGAGTTACTGTGAAGTTGACAGACCCAATCAGTATAACTTCTGTGTATTCAAAAGTGCCCATCAGTGACTATATAATGTTGTAGCTTTCTGACATTGTTCTAGTGTGATGTTTAGTTTAGGTTTTTAGGAGTCTGATTCTCACCATCTAACTGTCATCCAAAGAGTAATGGAGATGGATATAATGTTCTGAGCTTTATATGCTAAAACATTTATGTTAAAACCCTTTGTCTGTATTTATTATATATTACATTGTCCCCTGCATGTGGAAATCCAGTGCTTATGTTACCCTACTAACTGTGTGAACAGTACACTTGCATGCTTAAATATTGATGGCTGTGGTACCAGGCATGCCCACTTTTTTGCTCTCTTGCTAAGAACATGGTAGGTTTTGTTTTCTAAAGTGCCATGTGTGAATAGTATTTCAAGTGTGTGAAAGTGCATTTCTTCTGATTGAGTTAAGATGTTAGCCACATCTTTAGAAAAACTGCCATCCCAAGATACTAGTTATAAAAAAAATGAGAGAGTGCCAGTCTAGGCTCTTTCTAGGGTTTAACTTCGCCATTGTTGTCGTAGCAATGAGATTGAGACCCTATATTTAAAAAGAAACCAAAGCAGAGATCAGTGTGAGGGCAAACTCCAGTGCATCTAATGGAATTTCCCTCCTTTCTTCAGACACTCTTTTACTCTCTACTTGGTTTTTCTTGGTGTAAAACTGCTGAAAAAATGCTGAGCAAATGGACCAAATGGATCCATCTTCCCTCCCAGCAGCTAGCAGGGAAATGAACATAAGAACGGCCGTACTGGGTCAGACCAAAGGTCCATCTAGCCCAGTATCCTGTCTACAGACAGTGGCCAATGCCAGGTGCCCCAGAGGGAGTGGACCTAACAGGCAATGATCAAGTGAGCTCTCTCCTGCCATTCATCTCCATCCTCTGACAAACAGAGGCTAAGGACACCATTCCTTACCCATCCTGGCTAATAGCCATTAATGGACTTAACCACCATGAAATTATCCAGTACTCTTTTAAACGCTGTTATAGTCCTAGCCTTCACAACCTCCTCAGGTAAGGAGTTCCACAAGTTGACTGTGCGCTGTGTGAAGAAGAACTTCCTTGTATTTGTTTTAAACTTGCTGCCTATTAATTTCATTTGGTGACCCCTAGTTCTTGTATTATGGGAATAAGTAAATAACTTTTCCTTATCCACTTTCTCCACATCACTCATGATTTTATATACCTCTATCATATCCCCTCTTAATCTCCTCTTTTCCAAGCTGAAAAGTCCTAGCCTCTTTAATCTCTCCTCATATGGGACCCGTTCCAAACCCCTAATCATTTTAGTTGCCCTTCTCTGAACCTTTTCTAGTGCCAGTATATCTTTTTTGAGATGAGGAGACCACATCTGTACGCAGTATTCGAGATGTGGGCGTACCATCAATTTATATAAGGGCAATAATATATTCTCAGTCTTATTCTCTATCCCCTTTTTAATGATTCCTAACATCCTGTTTGCTTTTTTGACTGCCTCTGCACACTGCGTGGACATCTTCAGAGACGATGACTCCAAGATCTTTTTCCTGACTTGCTGTAGCTAAATTAGCCCCCATCATATTGTATGTATAGTTGGGGTTATTTTTTCCAATGTGCATTACTTTACATTTATCCACATTAAATTTCATTTGCCATTTTGTTGCCCAATCACTTAGTTTTGTGAGATCTTTTTGAAGTTCATCCCAGTCTGCTTTGGTCTTAACTATCTTGAGCAGTTTAGTATCGTCTGCAAACTTCGCCACCTCAATATTTACCCCTTTCTCCAGATCATTTATGAACAAGTTGAATAGGATTGGTCCGAGGACTGACCCTTGGGGAACACCACTAGTTACCCCTCTCCATTCTGAGAATTTACCATTAATTCCTACCCTTTGTTCCCTGTCTTTTAACCAGTTCTCAATTCATGAAAGGACCTTCCCTTTTATCCCATGACAGCTTAATTTACGTAAGAGCCATTGGTGAGGGACCTTGTCAAAGGCTTTCTGGAAATCTAAGTACACTATGTCCACTGGATCCCCTTGTCCACATGTTTGTTGACCCCTTCAAAGAACTCTAATAGATTAGTAAGACATGATTTCCCTTTACAAAAACCATGTTGACTATTGCTCAACAGTTGGTTTTTCTATGTGTCTGACAATTTTATTCTTAACTATTGTTTTGACTGATTTGCCCGGTACCGACGTTAAATGGAGGGAAAAGATACTAAATTGGAGTTAGAGAGGTTCACAGAATATTCCTGGTGGAGATTTGACATTTGGGCATATCATTGTTTGTGTCATGATGCTGTGTCATTAAGTCCCAACAGTGTGGCATTATGGTGCAGACATTATAATGCAATGTCAGTCCATTTGATGATGAGGTGGCTCCCTGGCTCTGCAAAGCTAGAGACCACTAGTCCTAGGGGCATTCATCTCACAATATTTCCCTCAGCCCATAAAACAGAATTTCTTGCTAATGGTTCAGCGTGACAGGTTTCAGAGTGGTAGCCGTGTTAGTCTGTATCAGCAAAAACAACAAGGAATCCTTGTGGCATCTTAGAAACTAACAAATTTATTTGGGCATAAGCTTTCGTGGGCTAAAACCCACTTCAGTGTGAGTTATTGGTAAAATTTTCAATGGCTTCTGTGTTTGCCTATAGTCACCATCACTTGTCTTGCTTATAGTAACTAGTATCTAACTTCCTACTTGATAAATTATCACAAGCTTTCGGGAAACCTTAATTCCTAAAGGTACTGTATTGAAGGCTTATTCTGTCAACGTCTTTACATTCATTGCAGAAGAATCTGGCTACTTGAGCTGTAATTACGTTACATCTTCCTTCCTAGCTGAAAAAAGGAATCTTGTGAAGGAGCCATTTTGTAGCCACATACAGATTAAATTGACGTTTTTGCCCTGAAGGATTTAAATTTCTCAAAGAAAATCAATACTAAAATGTTGTGTTGGCTGCTTGCTTGTTTCTTGCTGTTGCTCAGAGTTCTGATGTTGTTTCAGCAGCTTGAGTGCGGGCGGCTCCTGTGTCTGAGGCCCATTGCTTCATGAAGCAAATGAAAACAGATTAAAATAATGTAGTGCTCTTAATAGCAACAAAAACCTCTATTAACAACCACATGTGCAGTGAAAGCTTCCTACAATGCCCCTTGCCAATACACTTCAACCTTTCTCTGTGGGGAGAGGATTATTAGCGCTAGAGGTGAGAGAGGTTAGTTTTACCTTCATATTAATTAAAGTCATGATCCTGTTCTCACTGAAGTCAATGTCAAAACTCCACAGGGTCTCAAATCCTTTCTGGTGAAACGGCCCACAAGAGTCCCAGTTGTGATGTGGGGACTAGCTTTTCAGCATACCTCATCTTATATCACAACCCAACAAACATCTATCAGATAGCAATGACTTCTAGTCATGATTGATCAAGGCTTGGATTTGAACCAGTGACCTGGTGGTGAAAGGTTTGTTAGCTGAACCATCTAGTCCACCCAAATTGCTGCTTTTTCATCTGGCAGAGGGAAGTAACAGAATCAGTTTAAATTTTTTTAAAGCACTTACAGATAAAATGCCTCCAAAGGAAGTGACCTAATGTGTTACAAGGAAGCAGCCTACGTGCACTAGAATTTTTTGCATGCATTGTCTTGCTTGGAATTTTGTTGTTGTTATTCTCTCGTTATCATCAGAAAGGAAACACAGCTAAGACAGAAAACCTGAACACTTAAAGAGATTGGATATTGCATTATCTGCCTTTCTTTTGACAATAGATAAGATGCTGTCATTGTCTGAACAATTGCTTTAATGTTTAGTCAGCATAATGCCAAGTATTTAAATGATGTGATTCTTGTGCCCAGATGATTTTTTTATTCTGTTTCGGTGGAGATACTATTCACATAGTCTCCTAAAAAATGTCAGGCTATCAGTGTACTATGTCTGCTAGGAAGCTGCATGGAATCATAGAAATTAAAAACGTTAAAAATTTATTAGGTCATCTAATGCATCCTCTACCAGTTAGGGACTGTTTCCTCCAGTATATTTTCTAGTGCTGTTTCCAGTCAAGTTTTAACTGACTCTGGTGATGTGGCTCCTATTCCTTGTTTTGCGAAGCTATTCCACAGCATAAAATATTTCACTGTTAGGAAGCTTTCCCTGATATCCCTGTATTTTCTTGTCTGGTTTAAATCCATTATTTCTAGTTAAACCTCCTCATATCACTGTAAATACCTCCCCTTTTCTATTTTGGTTGTTCACAATGTGAAAGAAGAGATTGGACTCCAGTCAGCTCCCCAAGAAATTCTCCTGTTGTTCTAATTGTCACAAACAGGCCAGAGTTAATTCTCTATTTACTTGTCTCAGGTGTCCTGGCTTTTCTTATACACTTATCATTATATGTCACTTTTCATTCATGGATCTCAAAGTGCTTTACAACTGCATCAGCCCAAGTTTGACCCAATAGAATGTCTTTCTATAATGACAGGGAATCATACCCCTCCCTCCATATGCTGTATTTCCTTACCTATAAACTGGAATTTAGATGAATTTGTGGTTTTGTTCTCTGAGATTGGGATGCGGTTTATAGAATCGTAGAAATGTGGGGCTGGAAGGGACCTTGAGAGGTCATCTAGTCCAGCCACCTGTGCTGATGTAGGACCAAGTAAACCTAGACCATCCCTGACAGGTGTTAGTCTAACCTGTTCTTAAAAACCTCCAGTGATGGGGATTACACAACCTTTTCTGAGAACCTGTTCTAATACTTAACTATTACACTTAGAAAGTTTTTCCTAATATCTAACCTAAATCTCCTTTGCTGCAGATTAAGCTCATTACTACTTGTCCTACTTTCAGTGGACATGGAGAACAACTGATCACTGTCCTCTTTGTAACAGCCCTTAACATATATGAAGACTATTATCAGGTATCCCTCTGCCCCAGTCTTTTTTTCTCAAGATTAACTTTGCCCCGTTCTTTTTAACCTTTCCTCGTAGATCAAGTTTTTTAAGCCTTTTATTGTTTTTGTGGCTTTCCTATGGATTCCATCGAATTTGTCCACATCTGTCTTAAAGTGTGTTGTCCAGAACTAGACACAGTACTCCAGCTGAGGCCTCACCAATGCCATGTGTAATAGGACAATTACCTCCCATGTCTTACATTCGATACTCATGTAAATCCACCACAGAATATTAGCCATTTTCACAACTGCATCACACTGTTGATTCATATTTAACTTGTGATCCACCATAACCCCCAGATCCTTTTCAGCAGTACCCCTGCCTAGCCAGTTATTCCTCAATTCCTAGTTGTGAATTTAATTTTTATTTTCTAAGTGTAAGTATTTCGCATTTGTTAATGGGGTCCACTCACGGCAAGTTGCGTCTCCTTGTGGCTTCTGTGGGGATCAGCTGTCACCAGGTCTGGTGCCCTCTTCTGTCCTCTTGCTCTCTGGGACTCAGCACACTCCATCTTTGTGTCTTGGCCCTTCAGCCAGGTCACCATAGTCCTCCCCTTACAGGGGTACCAAAGTCCCATCGGATAACTGTCCTAGGCAGTCTTCTGCTACATTGGCTGGTCTGTGCCACCTCCCCAATGACTGATGGGGTACCTGTGCCCACATACTACTCTGGGTTTCAGCCCAGGGACCCAAAAAGAGGTTAAAAGAATATCTAATTCTAGGAAACTTGGGAGCCCCTACTGAACTTCATACATCTGGTACTTTCCAAACAATTTGGCATCCATGTAAAAAACATTGTGCTTAATAAAATAATTTCAAGAAATTTTGAAGGCTGCAGTTAAGTTGAAGAAGAGAAGTGTGTGTGTGTGTGTGTGTGTGTGTGTGTGTACTGCACACAGGGGAAGATTTCTAATTATGTTATAGTTGATAGTTTGTCCAGGATAAATCAGGTTTTAGAGGATACATATGGTGCAAATAAACTGTTAAATGCATTTGTCAATCTTTAGCTGAGTATGTCACTACATCATGCTTTAGCTCTTCTTCCCGTTCTGTCTTGATATAGGCTCATCAACTGTGTTGGTTCTTGTAAAATGCAACTGTATTTGGAAGGTGCTTTATTATGTTGGATCAGCTTCTAAATAGAGCCTATTTGTACAAATCAACTAGCTTTTCCACAAGATATAACTATATATAGTTTTACTTATTTACTTTACAGATGCTCCCCGACTTACAGAAGCGTTCCGTTCCGGAACACCTTGTGTAACTCGAACTTTGCGTAAGTCGGAAACATATACCTGACCATTACGCAAAACAAACAAACAAAAAAACAAAACAAAAAACCCCCTCCTATTTCTAGCTTACGGAACTTTTTCCATAAATGTGGCTTTACGTAAGTTGGGTTTGTGTTACCCGGGGGGTGTCTGTACTGCATTCAGGATAAACTAAAAGAGGAACAGTTGCACGGGGATCATAGTGTACTGTATAGTCTATCAGAAAACCTGTCTTGTCTTACACATGGATATTTTGGTTGTGTCTTTCTTTTTACAAATTAATATTAAACATAATTAAAGATTCTAAATAATAAACATTCATTATAAACATAAATAGCAAATAGCAGCATTTGTTGGGTACAGATTAACTGATTTGAACATGACTTGGGTATCTCTAGAATCTAAAATTATGGTAAATTGATTTATCATTTAGTAAAGCCCCGGGATATTTAAATATGTGCCTTATCACTGATAGAAGCTTTCTGCAGTGTTATTGTTATGATATTTTGTGTTCAGTAGGTTAACATAGGCTCAGACTTCCTGTTGTCAGATCTGCAATGTGGACTTTGTCAGAAGAGTCTTTAGGATTTTTTTTGTCAATTATTGTGTTCTGTAATCTTACGTCAGTGGCAGAGTGGTGGTCCTAAGAAACGATCTATCCCTGACAAACTATCAACTGTAAAATTATTAGAAATCTTTCCCTAAGCCTATGTTAACTTACTGAACACAACATATCGGAACAATAACACTGCAGAAAGCTTCTACCAGTGATAAGGCACATATATAAATATCCTGGAGCTTTACTAAATGATAAATCAATTGACCATAACTTGGGTATCTCTAGAATCTAAAATTATGTTCAAATAAATTAATCTGTTACCCAACATATAATAGTGTTTTCTGTTTATATTTATACTGAATGCTTATTATTTAGAATCTCTAATTATGTTTAATATTACTTTGTAAAAAGAAAGATACCACCAGTTCTGAGAGCTGGTCTAATTTACAGCATTCCCCTGTGGGCAGCTAATGGACTGCTCAGTAAATTTGCAACAAATGAGAATCCCTGTAGCTCATGCAGGCTTTGGGGGCTGTACTCCAGCCCCACTCTCTTCTGTATTCTCCCCCAATTGTCCCTCTGTGTCAGGTTTTGCAGGGACTGGGGTGCTTGGAAGACAACCTGTGGCTGTTTTTCTCTACCCCGGGATAAGGTGGAGATTCTCCCCCAGTCAGAACCAGGGTTGCTAGAGCTCCTTTTCGCTACTCCAGCGCCTTTATCCAATGTACAGGAGTACATTGCTGAAGTAGAGGTGAGTCTTTATACCTTATGTAGGAATCCTTATTTAGGCACCTAAATAAGTGATCTCCAATTGGAGCTGCTGGACGCACAGAAATTCTGAAAATCAGATAACTTATTTTGGTCCATTCAGTTATCCTCTTGGAACATACAAAATAGTAGTTTAATGCCCAGAATCCACCTACATAATGGCAGCTCTATAAACAGTGTGTGAGAGAAGATGATTGTTAATCACATAGAGGTGCTTAAATGTACCTCTGGGGTAACATTTTTGAAAGCATGTAAGTTCCATTTTCACAAGTGGAAGTCAGTGGGATTTAGGCTCTTGTGTCAGTTAGTCACTTGTGAAAATTTTATCTCTGGATTTATTTTGATCAAAATTGAACTTTGTATAGTTTCGAAGTAGAACCAAAACTTGGTTTCCAATATTATGTCCTAATTATAATAGTAATGAAAAAGGAGAAATGCTTGACTGATCTCTTCCAATTAAGTGTTTCTAGTTAAATAACTTAAATTTACTGAACACTTGTGCTCCAGACTGTGTGACATCAAAGCTAATTACTAAATGTTGAATTTTGCCCTTGGATGTGGATATTGGCTACCCACAGAAGTCCAGATGAGCATCTGAGGTCAGAATTTGGCCTTTAAAATGGAACTCGAGAATGAAGTACTGCCGGAACGTTTATTGACCAGAAAGAACTGTGTTTTAGACAAATTGTACGTTCTTCTTCAAGTGGCCTCAACATATTCCCATTTGTGTGATCAAGGTGCCTGCACAACAAGCTTCTGAAACCTTCTGGAAAGCAGTATCCATTGGGATCACTCACCCTTCCCTCCCCCACTCATCTTGGAGGTTCTGAGGGTATAAAAGGGGAAGTGGTCTTAATTCCTTCTAACCGTCAAGAGTCCAGTGAGCTTGGATCTCACACAATGGCCTCAATGCTTTCCTCCTGGTTTATTCTTATTCTCTGTCCTTTTGGATCAAATTTTGCTTATAGTTTGTCATTTAGTCTGTCAGGTTTGTTTTTTAAAAGAAAAAAGGAGATGCCTGTCTGTCACAGGCTTTGTCTGGACCCACAAGAACGGGAGGGCTGCCTCATACACTCCTACTGACAGGGGAAGCTCCTCTCGCTGTTCATCATCAACGTCCCTCTCCAGGTTGACCTAGGAGACCTAGCTATGTGCCTAACATGGCTCTCTAGCTATTGGATCCAGTTTCCAAAGGATCTGGATCCACAGATCACAGAACCTTCAGACAAGCATGGCTCTGTGGCTGTAATATCCAGATCTGGATCTAGCAGCCACACATGGGTCCAGAGTTGCAAGATCTGGGTCTGGCAGCCAAACATGGATCCGGGAGCTGCAGAACCTGGATCCACAACAGAGCAAAGATCAAGAGCTTTTTTTTAAAAAAAAAAAAAAGCTTAGTATGGATCTGTTGTTGACAAGTGTAGATCCAAATCCTTTAACCAGTCTGGATCTAGCTAGACAGCCAACCATGGATCCAGGCTGAGATCCTGGATTCAGATTTGGCAGTCAAGCATGGTTGTCAAGAAGGGATCAGGTTGCCTAGGATCTAGCAAATGTGAGGATCTGACACCTTCTATTATTCAAATCAACAAAGAGTCCCGTGGCACCTTATAGACTAACAGATGTATTGGAGCATAAGCTTTCGTGGGTGAATACCCACTTCGTCACCCACGAAAGCTTATGCACCAATACGTCTGTTGGTCTATAAGGTGTCACAGGACTCTGTTGCTTTTTACAGATCCAGACTAACACGGCTATCCCTCTGATACTTCGATTGTTCATTCACTTTTCTAGTGGTTCTGTTACCACTGTTAGGTTGGGTTCATTTTCACATTTGTTTTGTGTTTACAGGAATCCATGTTGGTTCCAAAATAGAGTTTTGTACCCATATGAGTTATAGGTCCATTTTCCTGCTCTTTAATCTTTCCTGGAGTTGTCAACAACTTCCAGTCAGAACTGGTTTTACTAAGGGGTTTCCCAGAAGGGGCTTCCCGCCTTTTCTAAGGGGTTTCCTGAGCAAGTGTAGAAAAGGCTGCCCCGAACATGGCCTCAGGGCTGTCCATCTGAGTGGCAGCCAGGGATGGTCACAGGTCCTACCTGCAGACATCTATCCATCCTAGTGATAGAAAGGTTAGGGATTTTCCTCCAAAAGCTTCCTCATCTGTAAAGGGAAGAGAGAGAAGGAGAGGAAACAACACTTACCTTCGTCATCATTTGTCGCTGTTCTCCTGAGCATACCATCTGTTCTGCTTCCCATGGTCCCAAAGGAATATCAAGGGACTCCTTGGAGCTCCTCTCCAAAGGCTTGCCATTAGCCAGAGGATCGAAGTCCCAAGCACCTGCCATTGCTTTGATCTGTGAAAAAGATTTTAATATCTGTTTTATAGGGTTGAGTTTGGGGGTAATCACTGTACTGCGCAATTTTGCTGTTTATTCCCCTTCTTATTTGTCCCACTCTGTTATAAACCCTTCAATACACTTTATTTGATTTTTACCTTTACTGATTGACTCCTAATTATTTAGGGTGGGAGGGATCCTCTTTGCAGGAGAAGGGATCCTACCAGATGACAGACGCTGGACAGGGAGGCTGAACCTAGGGAGACAGAAAGCATAAGGGTCTCTTGTCTCATCACACACACACACACACACTCCTCCTTTGTCTTTCAGTCCTTTCCCTTTAACACCACTGATCTGATCTGCCCAGGTCAGTGGAATCTGGTACTGCAGTTCCAACACCATAATCTTTGCAGAACTGCTTGCCTTATTGATTCTGTGCTCAATATAGTAGTGTGAGCAAGGAGGGCCAGGAAATGCATTACAAGATCAGATCAGATCTGGATGGTGGATAGTATTTTTATGTTATGCTTCCTGTTTGGCATTTTCACACACTCAATGCCCTGCTAGTCTGAGAGAGTTTTCCCCCCTTCCATTGCTCCATCTATGAGACCCTTGCCCTTTATGTGGGGAGAGAAGGACAGTCCATTCTTAGACTCTTCTACTGTCAGAAGTCTTAGAATCCAATTTACTTGGTTCTGGAACTGTCATTTCTCCTGGTTCTGGATAGGGACTGTTGAGTTTCTGTAAGGACTAAGTTGTCTAAGACTGTGATTCCCAAACTTTTTAGTTCTACAGCTCCCTTACAAATATTTTAAAACTTGGTGGCTCCCCACAACCAAGTACCCTTTTTTTTTTTTTTTTTAATGATTCTGTACACTAGATTCAGTTCAGGACACGACTCAAGTTGGACACTTGAATTCTTTGTTTGTTAGATTCGAAAACTTGGTCCTTAGCATATAATTACTTGACAATTCTAGAGATTTTCTTGAGCTGAGATACGCAAAGTTGGAATGGAGTCAACTGTTCCTGAGAACAGATTTTGAAACTAGAGACTTATGTTCGTGGACACTCATGTTCAACTCCAAGAAAATGTTTGTCAAAATGGGAATACAATACAGATGCATGAATTTAGTAGTAGGTCTTTAATTGCAGTTTGATCTTTTTCACTCTGTTGTTTTAAGAAGTCTGATAACATTGGAAGTATCTTGGTAACTTCCCTTTCAATGTGGCATCTCCAAAGACAAGGCTACTTCATGAATTCCCTGATTTTTTCTTTCATATCTAGTATATTTGTATTCCTACCTAGAACTGTTAGGTTCAGTACATTCAATTTGTTGGGTTTCTAAATGTCTCAGTAGTTTCCTCATACTTTAATTTACTAACACTTGAAAACAAATGACACAATGTGGGCTGTGGACTTTCCCTAGTAATATCAAAACAGGAAAATCCAGACAAAATGTAATGATCATATTGTCTACTTTTCTTCCTTTTCTGTTTGATTTTATTAAAATCATTTTCAGCCTAACGTTTTCTACATGTAGGCTTAGCACTTCATAAAAATCATTCCATTATAAAGATAAGATGCATCTGTCTTTCCCTCAGTCCTCTGCTCCTGTCTGCTGGTACTGCTGCTGCTACCAGTATTGGGAACGTCTCTCTCTCCTGTACTCCAGGAAGCTTTCAGCTGCGAGACTTCCTGCTGAATGCCTCCCTCAGCAGGAAGTCTCTCTGCTGGAGTCCCCCTACTGGAGCGGAGGGCACAGAGAGGCACCCATCCCTGGCAGCAGCAACAGCATAATATAAGACACAGGTGATTTTTAAGTCTTGTTTAATACTCTCTTAATTAGAAAAAATGGGCATATTGATTACATATTTTTGCCAGATACTTGTGGCTCCTTCATGAACCTTTGTGGCTCCCCCAGGGAGTCATGGTTCACAACCTGTGAACCATTGCTCTAACAGAAATTCAGCTGCTCAGGACCAAATTTATGAGAATATATATGAAGATTTGACAGGCCAAGAACTTGGATTAGAAGCTCCCTTACAATGTGGGGCTACTGTATCCACCTCAGTTCGATTGATTTTGAGATCTCTGTAAGAGAAAAAGATTATGGTATTACAGGATACATCTGATGCTTCAGAAAGGATTGCCTATTGACTTCAGACCCTCTTTGTAGCCTGCAAATACAAAGGCAAAAAAAGAGATGCGTAGAATCCTTTTTCTTCATCTTCAGGAAATTAAAAGGCACATTGCTAAGGTTCTGCTGAGAATTGTAGGTCCTATTTAGATTTAGAGCTGTAAGAGAGGTTGTGATAACTACTCTGATATTCCCTAAATATGCTGATGGATTCCTCTCTTGGGAGGAAATTTTATTATAACATTACTGGGCTCCTGGCTACCTACGTCCAATTATAACTAGCTTTTGATTCTAAGCCAGGAAGGAGACTTTTCAGGTCCAGTTCCACCTGCACCATGGAGTACACTGTAAAAGAAGGCTAAACTGTTTTACACTGTTGAGCCACTAGTTGCCAATGTGTGTAACCATACCTTATCTGAGCATACAACAGATATACCTGGTAGTCATTGAAGGATATAATGAAAGACACATCTGGTGTATCTCTTTGAGAAGGAAGCTCTGTAGCCCATCCATATCTGGTACAGAAGCCTGACCTGCTAACAGCAGCCCTGCAACCTATCATGTACATGACATACACAGTGTCTAGGATTGTGTACTGTGTATTTTTATAAAGCTCATAGGCTCTCATTTAAGCATTGGTCATATTATTCTCTGTACTATATTGCTATGAAGATGCCATTCTTGTTAGCTTATGGTTACTGAGATACAAGTCTAATGACTATCCCCTTTAAGTTGCATTCTTACAGAACAGGTGGTCCTCTCTACCGCTCCGTCCTAACTGTCTAAGATGCTTGGGCTTTCTAGTAGTAGTCGGAAAGAGATGGAATGTCTGTCTGTCCCTGAGCCTCACTTACATTCAGGGAGGCAGGTATCATACTTTGCATATGAAGAGAACTTTCATTTTTATGTGGGTCCCAAACTTATCTACAAGTTCCCAAAACCCTTGGAGAGAGGGAGCTGACAATGGAGGAGTCAGTCCATCATATAAAATGCACTGTACATGTAAAATGCACTGTTTCACAATTATTACCGCCTGACAGGACTTCAACCTCCTGGAATTGTTGGTTGTTATCCATGACAAAAGCAACATCCATGGCATACCCTCATGCTGTCTTCATCACAGCATGTTGCATATCTGATACTGAAGCTGTATGCAAGCATTCACAAAAAAATTACCCTCATTAATACTTTTTTATTTTTGGAGTGCAAGAAGTTGAATCGCCTCTATTCACTCTGGTATGGCTTCCAGAGTTGATGTTTCTTTTTGTAGTTCTGTTGTCCATGTTTACTGAGAACCCTTCAGCCCATCTTCCTGGGGATTGTACTGCTCACTAAACTTACACAAGTGGAAATATGCAGAGCCTGCTTGAAGAAGAAATGAAGGTTACTTTTATGTAACATGAGTTCTTTGACATAACCCTCTGCATATTCACGCTCCCTGCCCACCTTCCCCACTTCCTTAAAGTATTAGGTTAGGAATGTCCAAATTATTGGAAAGAACTAAGGGGTTGCTGGGGCCACCTCCACTTTATACCTTCTGAATCCTCTCGGATCTGGGGAAGAGAAGGTTGAGTGGATCTGATGGACATTACTTTCCAGAAGATTCTGGAAGCTTGTTCCCCCAGGTGGGAATATGCAGAGGCTCATCTCAAAGAACCCCAGTTACATGTAAGTAATCTTTTTTCTCAGGACATAGTGGGGTTTTGTCTTGTTTTTCCTCTGTTAAATAAATAAAATAAATAATTCATGGAGATATCCTATCTCCTAGAACTGGAAGGGACCTTGAAAGGTCATTGAGTCTAGCCCCCTGCCTTCACTAGCAGGACCAAGTACTGATTTTGCCCCAGATCCCTAGGTGGTCCCCTCAAGGATTGAACTTGCAACCCTGGGTTTAGCAGGCCAATGCTCAAACCACTGAGCTATCCCTCCCCTCTGTTAGACCCCTTTGATTCATTATTAAGGATTTTGAATTTCCTTCAGCTACAAGTTCTGATGCAAACTCAAACACACTATAAATTACAAACTTCTTCCAAACTATTACTCACAAGAGTAATTATTTCAAGAGTTTTCCCACTGATTTGACCACTTTCTCATCTGAATGCCAGTGTGTAGGTGTGACTGGAATCCCAGGGGAGCCAGCTGAGATAACTCAATTAGGGGGAACTGCAAAAAATGGGACAGACAATTCCCAAAGCTGGAGGATAGTCCAATACTTACCAAGCCAGCACAAAGCAGCTTCTATTATACCTCACTGGTTACTCAGAAGTCAACAACACAGTTCCCTTAAAGTAACCCAGCCCAGACCTCCACCTAGACACCCAAGTCAGGTATGATGAGGATTTCTGAAAATCTTATTCATCATATACAAAAGGGTTCTACCAATCCCAGAGGATTGGACACATTATCTCCCAGGTTAATGAATATTCCAGACCTTTCCCAAATACATGCTTACAGTCAATTCTTATTAACTAAACTAAAATTTATTAAAAAAGAAAAGAGAGAGAGAATTGGTTAAAAGAACAGTATACATACAGGCATGAGTCAACCTTGAGATTCCGTTTCATAGCAGAGATGGAGAGTGTTGTAGATGCAAAGAGTTCGTTCAGAAATAGGTTATAGTCCAGTATTTATATTCAGGGCGGTCCAGTCAGAACTGGGATCTCAGTTCTTATGGCTTAGGCTTCCCCTGCATGAAACCTCAAGCAGATCTGAGATGACAGGATCAGGACCCAAAGCTCTTTTATACAAGTCCAAGCCTTCTTTGACATGTCGGAGTCCTTAGCAGAACAATATGCCATCAGGGCGACTTTGAAGTAGGTCTATTTCCTAAGCATCACCGGTACTGAGCTACATGAATTAACCTAAAGCAATTGCCTGTTTTTCCACCATTCGCCGATGATTTGCTATACATTTCAAAGAGAGATGAATACAGCGATATCCTATGTTTACAGTTCATTTAAATGTTAAGATGTTATTTTGATCTCTGAATTAACAGAATACAGCATAGACAGGGACTGTTTGATTACATTGTTGACCTCTACCACTATATATGCAAATACACAGAAACACCAACATTATCTCCCCATATGTTTGTAAGGGTTGAATTTTAAGGGTCATTTATCCTGCAGGATGCTTAACCCTTTCTGGTCATGCTTCACAGTAGGATTGTGTCCTTAATTTCCAAACCCTTGAGCAGTCTTGAAAAATTTACTAGACATCTCCTCCTCAGGGAACTTTATTCACTTTCTATAAATGGACTAGAAAATATGATGCACTAAACTGAGATGTGGAGTAAATGGGTATAACGCCACTGAGGCAATAGAGTTGTGCTTACTTATACTAGGTCTGAAATTTGTCCCTCACTGGATTGTCACCTAACGGGAGTGGAAACAAGATCAGAGTTGAGGTAGTTTGCAGAACCTTAACTCCAAATATTGTGGCTTTCAAACATTTTAATAGTGTTTTGATAATACTATTCTAAATTAATACATACATATTTACAACCTTAATTAAGTTCTTTTTATGGGAACATATGTTAATTATCAATCTACCACTACAGTTTGAGATATAGGAAGATATGTCTTACTTTGTTGTTGCAGTTTGTGCAATTTGAGTTTCTGATACTTAAGAGCAGTACCAAGAATGCCTAGGAAATGTGAACTAATGGATAGGATATCCCTAGCCAGCTCACATTCTTGAATGTGTCTGAATAAGAGCAATTATCTCAATTGAATGCAGTGTTTTAAAAAACAGCTTCATCCATTTTACTGCCACTCTTTGCACTTTTTCCTAAAAAAAAACCTCTAATGTATATTAATTAATTGCCTGAAATAATGCCAATAGATCTAACAAGGTTTGTCTAAAGCTTGGCTGCACAGAGAAAACTTCATGTTTGTTTCAGTGGGGAGAGGATAAAAAAGCATTTACTGAAAATATTAAGAAGGCTAATATTAATTTAGATGGACTTTAAAAAAAAATCTTTAATGGCTTTTTAAAATTTTTATTTTTGCCCTAGATTTGAATTTGAATTAAGTCATTACTATTGTTAAATTAGTTAAACGCTAAATTAAGAAATGCAAATGAAGTGAACCCAAAATCCAATGTGGATATTGTTTTTATTGATATACTGTAGGTTAGTGGGGTGGAACAAATTCCAATTATATCTGATCTGTTATTTGCAGTACAAGTTCCTGACTCCTCATTAAAAGTAATACATTAGCTTAAATGCTTTGCTCAGTGAGAGAATTGGAGAAAGTACCACTACTAGAAGCCTCTTGCCTCTTCTGTTTTTTAGTCATAATAGACGTTTGGATTATTAGCACTATGTAATTATGCAGCCTTTGAGACTTTAGGTTTGGAAATTTACCTAGCTGGGATCATCAAAGGAAGATAAATTTGAACTGTAGGGGAACAATCACAGGAGACTTTGTGAGGTAAGGAGAATTGCCAGAGGCAACTCCATTATGTATATCAGTTTACTTGAATAGATGTCCAATGTGGTCTCTATGCCAACTTTAAATACTAGTAGGTAGTAAAAAGAAATGCCAGTTTAAAGTGATATAAATCTATAGTTGACCAAAACTAAAAATAAAGCCTGCACTCTAGTATCAGAAGTGGATTTTATACCAAATTGATAGTAATGCCTTAATTTATATTTTTAAGACTCAGTGCTGTGAGGTGCTGAGCACCTCCTGCAGTGTGCCAGGTGTTCTAAACTCTGTCTGAAATAGAGGGGTTGAAAGCACAACATCTCAGAGAATCTGGGCCTTAAGAAGAACGTAATAAATGTGCCAATCATGGGTGATACCATTTTGTACCTTGAACAAAATGGTTAGGGGACTCATTTGTACAGAAATCCCTGTCTCTTTCGGAAGCTAATGTATTTTTCTTAAAATACTACCAGAATGTGATAAGGGGGGAAAGAGGGCTCGGGCCAGCCCTGCGTGTGGGGTAGGGGGCTCAGGTGAGCGGTGATGCCAGGTAGTTTGGGCGGACCCCATGTGTGGGGAGGGAGAGGCAGGGCTGGGCAAGTCCCGTGCAGTATCGCATTTTCTCTTTGGGATATATGGTCACTCCAAGCCAAGGTCACAGGAGGTCTCCCCTCTGCCTGGCTTGGAAGCTTTAGAGTCCCAGCATACTGCTAAAGCTGCTGCACAATCTGTAAAGGTGGTGGGAATGAAAAATGTAAATAAATCACTGGGTGTTTTCCCTGAGGAAGGTCTCCAAATAGTTTGTCTGGAAAGAGGCAGGAGCGGAGCACATCCCTGGCACAGTGTGACAGAAGGACGGGATAAAGAGCACAATGAAAAACAGCAGAAGAGGAATCTTGAAATGATGTGGGATCAATTGCTTTAATGTGAACAAACTACTGTACAACCCCAATTTCACGATTCAGCACTTCAAGTGTCAAAAATTTTCAGTAATAAACAGTGAGATGACATCAGCATTATGTGTGAGGGAGGTAAATATGGGACTGAAGTGAAAGATTTGAAAGGTAAATTTACATCTCAGATCTTGATTAACATCCCCACTCTGAACTTTAGGGTACAAATGTGGGGGTCTGCATGAAAACTTCTAAGCTTAACTACCAGCTTAGATCTGGTCCGCTGCCACCACTCCCAAAGCTAATTCTCTTCCCTGGGTAGCCTTGAGAGACTCTTCACCAATGGCCTGGTGAATACAGATCCAAACCCCTTGGATCTTAAAACAAGGAGAAATTAACCATCCCCCCTCCTTCCTCCCACCAACTCCTGGTGGATCAAGATCCAACCCCCTTGGATCTAAAAACAAGGAAAAATCAATCAGGTTCTTAAAAAGAAGGCTTTTAATGAAAGAAAAAGGTAAAAATCATCTCTGTAAAATCAGGATGGAAAATAACTTTACAGGGTAATCAAACTTAAAGAGCTCAGAGGACCCCCCTCTAGCCTTGGGTTCAAAGTACAGCAAACAGAGATAAACGCTCTAGCAAAAGGTACATTTACAGGTTGAGAAAACAAAGATAAACTAATATGCCTTGCCTGGCTGTTTCCTTACAAGTTTGAAATATGAGAGACTTGTTCAGAAAGATTTGGAGAACCTGGATTGATGTCTGGTCCCTCTTTGTCCCAAGAACAAACAACTTCCCAAACAAAGAGCACAAACAAAAGCCTTCCCCTCTCCCCCCCCCCCCCCCCCCCCCCCAAGATTTGAAAGTATCTTGTCTCCTTATTGGTCCTTTGGGTCAGGTGTCAGCCAGGTTACCTGAGCTTCTTAACCCTTTACAGGTAAAAGGATTTTGGAGTCTCTGGCCAGGAGGGATTTTATAGTACTGTACACAGGAGAGCTGTTACCCTTCCGTTTATAGTTATGACACCCCCCCCCAAATCACAGATAGTGTTGGACAGCCGGTTCCACACTGGCTGTGATTTCTTCCTGGAGCTCTAGGAGAAAACCTGTCTGGCCATTCAATGACAGACCTGCGGGTGGCTATCTTACAACAGAAAAACTTCAAAAACAGACTCCAACGAGAGACTGCTGAGCTGGAATTGATATGAAAACTAGATACAATCAGCTCAGGATTGAATAAGGACTGGGAATGGCTGAGCCATTACAAACATTGAATCTATCTCCCCTTGTAAGTATTCTCACACTTCTTATCAAATTGTCTGTACTGGGCTAGCTTGATTATCACTTCAAAAAAATTGTTTTCTCTTACTTAATTGGCCTCTCAGAGTTGGTAAGACAACTCCCACCTGTTCATGCTCTCTGTATATGTGTATATATATCTTCTCAATATATGTTCCACTCTATATGCATCCGAAGAAGTGGGCAGTAGCCCACGAAAGCTTATGCTCTAATAAATTTGTTAGTCTCTAAGGTGCCACAAGTACTCCTGTTCTTTTTATAGGAATAAGCCTGAGGGCAGGCTAGCAATAAGCTTCAGGGCAGGCTTGGGTCAATATTCCCTTATCACTATGTTTGAAATTGTTTTGCTGCATTTCTTGAAGCATAAGAGGGGCTTTTTCAGATCTTTTGAAGACACACATCCTCTACAAACCCACACACACTGAGAATTCCTCCTTCTTAGGGTTCCTCACATTCGAAGATCATAAAATTACGTCAATTTGCTAAACTAGGGAACATGCAGTAATCTACTTTCCTTGCCACATGTAGAAAATAGTGAGTCTCTTGCCCACCATCACGTTCCAGAATACCTTATCTGTCAGACATAAGAACATAAGAATGGCCATACTGGGTCAGACCAAAGGTCCATCAAGCCCAGTATCCTGTCCTCTGACAGTGGCCAATGGCAGATGCCCCAAAGGGAATGAACAGATAGGTTATCATCAAGTGATCCATGCCCTGTCACCCAATCCCAGCTTCTTGCAAACAGAGGCTAGGGACACTATTCCTGCCCATCCTGGCTAATCGCCATTGATGGACCTATCTTCCATGAATCTATCTAGCTCCCTTTTGAATCCCGTTATAGTATTGGCCTTCACAACACCCTCTGGCAAGGAGTTCCAGAGGTTCACAGTGTGTTGCATGAAAAAATACTGTCTTGTGTTTATTTTAAAGCTGCTACCTATTCATTTCATTTGGTGGCCCCTTGTTCTTGTATTATGAGAAGGAGTAAATAACACTTCCTTATTTACTTTCTCTATACCACTTATGATTTTATAGACCTCTATCATATCCCCCCTTAGTCACCTCTTTTCCAACCTGAAAAGTCCCAGTCTTATTAATCTCTCCTCATACGGAAGCTGTTCTATACCCCTAATCATTTTTGTTGCCCTTTTCTGAACCTTTTTCAATTCCAATATATCTTTTTTGAGATGGGGTGATCACATCTGCATGCAGTATTGAAGGTGAGGGCATAGCATGGATTTATATAGAGGCAATATGATATTTTCTGTCTTATTATCTATCCCTTTCTTGACGATTTCCAACATTCTGTTCACTTTTTTGACTGCCGCTGCATATTGAGTGGATGATTTCAGAGAACTATCCACAATGACTCCAAGATCTCTTTCTTGAGTGGTAACAGCTAATTTAGGTCCCATCACTGTATATGTATAGTTAGGATTATGTTTTCCAATGTGCATTACTTTGCATTTATCAACATTAAATTTCATCTGTCATTTTGTTGCCCAGTCACCCAGTTTTTATGAGATCCTTTTGTAGCTCTTCACAGTCGGCCTGGGACTTAACTATCTTGAGTAGTTTTGCATCATCTGCAAATTTTGCCACCTCACTGTTTACCCCTTTTTACAGATAGTTTATGAATATGTTAAATAGGACGGGCCCAGTACAGATCCCTGGGGGACACCACTATTTACCTCTCTCCATTCTGAAAAGTGACGATTTATTCCTATCCTTTGTTGCCCATCTTTTAACCAGTTACCAATCCATGAGAGAACCTTCCCTATCATCCCATGACTGCTTATTTTGCTTAAGAGCCTTTGGTGAGGGACCTTGTCAAAGGCTTTCTGAAAATCTAAATACACTGTATCCACTGGATCTCCTTTGTCCGCATGCTTGTTGACCCCCTCAAAGAATTCTAGTAGATTGGTGAGGCATGATTTCCCTTTACGAAAACCATGTTGACTATTTCCCAACAAATTATGTTCATCTATGTGTCTGACAATTTTGTTCTTTACGATAGCTTCAACCAGTTTGCCCAGTATTGAAGTGAGGCTACTGGCCTGTAGTTGCCAGGGTCACCTCTGGAGCCCTTTTTAAAAATTGGCGTCACATTAGCTATCCTTCAGTCATTTGGTACAGAAGCTGATTTAAATGATAGGTTACAGATGACAGTTAGTAGTCCTGCAATTTCACATTTGAGTTCCTTCAGAACTGTTGGGTGAATACCATCAGGTCTTGGAGACTTATTACTGTTTAGTTTATCAGTTTGTTCCAAAACCTCCTGTAATGACACCTCAATTTGGGAAAGTTCCTCGGACTGTCCCCAAAAAGAATGGCTCAGGTTTGGGAATCTCCCTCACATCCTCAACAGTGAAGACCGATGCAAAGAATTCATTTAGTTTCTCCGCAATGGCCTTATTGTCTTTGAGTGCTCCTTTAGCATCTCGATCGTCCAGTGGCCCAACTGGTTGTTTAGCAGGCTTTCTGCTTCTGATGTATTTAAAAAAATTTTGCTATTACTTTTGGAGTTTTTGGCTAGCTGTTCTTCAAATTCATTTTTGGTCTTGCTAATTATATTTTTACACTTCATTTGCCAGAGTTTATGCTCTTTTCTATTTTCCTTATTAGGATTTATCTTCCACTTTATAAAGGATGCCTTTAAGCCTCTCACTGTTTTTTTTACTTTGTTGTTTAACTATGGTGGCTCTTTTTTGGTTCTCTATGTTTTTTAAATTGGGGTATACATTTAAGTTGAGCCTCTATTATGGTGTCTGTCATGGGGCGGGACTCAACCTGCAGCGCCTCCTGCTGGTCACCCAGGGAATTAGCATCTCCAGCTCCGGAGTGCCCTCTGCAGGCTGGTGTCCCGCTTGCCACTGGGCCCGAGTCCCTCCTGGACCCTGGTGCCCCTTTCAGGCCGGGGTGCTGCCCTCTGGCAGTACCCCCACAGATCTGGGTCTCCCCTCCCCAGGGAACCCCCACCCTCTATTCCCACCTCACCTCAGACTATGGCTACTGCCAGTCTCGATCTAGCCCCCGTTCACTGGGGCAGACTGCAGTATAAATGCCACTCATCACCGGCAAGCGGGGTTTGGACCTGCTGGCTCCGCCTACCTTTGGGCTGCCCCTCAGCAACCCCAGTACCCTTTTCGGTCTTTAACAAGGCCTGCAGCTTGGGGGGTTTCCAGGCTGGAGCTCCCCCAGCTCCTCTAGCCTTCCCCCAGCCCTGCTCCACTTTAGGTACTCTGTTCAGCTCCCCAGCAGCCAGGCCCTTCTCCCTCAAGAGCTAGAGGGAGAGTCCTCTCAGCTCCCGGCTTCACTAGCTTTTATAGGGCCAGCTGTAGTCTGATTGGGGTGTGGCCCAGCTGCGGCAGCTTCCCCAATCAGCGAGCCTTTAGCTCGCAGCCCCAGTCCTCTCCCAGGGCTGGCTTCAAGCCCTTTCAGGGCAGGAGCGGGTGATCACCCTGCTACAGTGTCTTTAAAAAGTTTCCATGCAGCTTGCAGGGATTTTACTTTTGGTACTGTACCATTTAATTTCTGTTTCACTAACCTCCTCATTTTTGTGTAGTTCCCCTTGCTGAAATTAAATGCTACAGTGTTGGGCTGCTGTGGAGTTTTCCCCGCCACAGGGATGTTAAATTTAATTATATTATAATCACTATTACCAAGCGGTCCAGCTATATTCACCTATTGGACCTGATCCTGTGCTCCACTTAGGACTAAATCAAGAATTGCCTCCCTCTCCTCTTGTGGGTCCCAGGACTAGCTGCTCCAAGAAGCAGTCATTTAAGGTGTCAAGAAACTTTATCTCAGCATCCCTTCCTGTACCCAGTCAATATGGGGATATTGAAATCCCCCATTATTATTATTGAGTTTTTTATTTTAATAGCCTCTCTATCTCCCTGAACATTTCAGAGTCACTAACACCATGCTGGTCAGGTGATCTGTAATATAGCCCTACTGATGTATTCTTATTTTTCAAGTATGGAATTACTATCCATAGAGATTCTGTAGTACAATTTAGTTCATTTAAGATTTTTTACTTAAGATATTTTTACAATATCTATGTTCCTTAGCCCCTTGCTTACCTTTTGTAATGCTTCCCAGTGCATCCCAGGTATGAAAAACTCATGGGCATTTCTAGGTCTCAGTTCAGTTGTTCTGTACCACTGTGGCCTTGAAAGCAAATAAAAAAGAAATGCATGTTTATGGAAGAATATATTTAACTACTCAAATAGTTTGGGATCTTTCAAGGAAAACAAGTGGAATTCAAACTTAACTTTAAAAATGGGTTTACCTTTGACATAGCTATAATAAAAACGTTTTTAAAAAGGCTGAGGATGGGGGGAGAAACTTATGTCTGATATTGTGGAGTATGTGTGCCTAATGTAGTACCTTGAAGAAGTTGTTTCAGTTTGCTGGAATAAAAACAATATCTTTAAAGCTTCTGAGGCCATTGGTGCCTTGGAGAACTGGTCTTAGAAGTAAAACCTATTTTATCTTGGGAGATATTTAACTTACATATCCAGTTTAATGAAAAATAAATGTATGAATTTCTCTCATGTCCTTTCATACCAGATCAGTCTCTACTTCCCTCCTCTCTCACTGTCATTCTTTTGGGTTTTTTTAATTTAAAAAAAGGGCCTGCTTTATTGCTTACTATAGCATTGCCATTTGATTCAGTGGTGGGAATGGTTTTTGTGCTTCTTCAAGAGCTCACAGAAGGTTAGAAAAGTAACAAAAGCAAGACAAAACACATTTATTGCAGGATCGATGGCAAAAAAACCTGAAATCCTCTGCTTATCTGGAGAAGAAGTATTGAATAGGCAACATCAGTGAAAGCTGCCTTACCAGTATGTCTCAGTCCTGACCTTGACGAACCTCCTGTAGAAATGAGCATGGTTCATTCTCTCTGCCAGTTTAAACCCCATTTCAGCAAAGCTTTTAAGAACATGCTTAACTTTAAGGACATGAGTAGTCCCATTGACTCACTAATGTCAGTGGGATTATTCATATACTTCAAGTTACAGGTCTGTCGCATCTTACGCGCATTTAACATGCGCAATTTCAACTTTACGCGGTCGGCAAAAAAAAAAAAGAGAAAAACAACAGTTTTAATACTATACCTGTAGTGCGGGCGATTTCGCCCGCCATTGAACACAATGGAGTTTTGGCTATACGCAGTTTTCGCTTTACGTGCTAACCGCGGAACGAAACCCCCGCGTAAGATGAGACAGACCTGTATTAAGAGCTTTACTGAATTTGCAATCTTAGTTGTTGGCCTTTCTGCTGAGAGTCAGCAAAAATGCTGAGCTAGTGACATAGACACTGTCCACCAATTTCTTTCAGACACCTCATTGGACAGCTATTATTGGATACTAACAAATTTTGGCCACTACTGTCCTGAGCCAGGTTCTTCATACCAGTGATCTATTAGTGTATTGTCTAGGAGCCCCACCCAAAATTGGGGCTCCATTGTGCCTAGATGCTGTGTGTGTGTGTGTAGTCAGAGAATGCCTCTGCCCTGAAGAGCTTACAATATAAATAGCCATGACAGACAAAGGGGGACGGGGAGAGGGAAAACATCTAGACGTGATAGGCTCTGTATCCCATTACTAAATTCTGTTCCAGCCAATTAGTCCTCATTTTTACATACTTAATTCTTTTCACAATCATCTGAGTGTCCCCTTGTGATGAGTAGCTTGTGTTGATGAACTGAATGGCAATGTCTTGTAAGCTACATGGGGAAAATTACATTTTATGAGCCTTTTATGTCACTTACAGGAGAAAAAACAGCAACCTAACCTTAAGCAGATATGTCATTTCCGCATCAGGCTCTTAATGAGTGCATGTAGCATTCTTCTTCGAGTGCTTGCTCATATCGATTCCAATTAGGTGTGCGCGCGCCGCGTGCACGATCGTCGGAGAATTTTCTACCCTAGCAACACCGGCGGGTCGGCTGTGGAGCCCCCTAGAGTGGCGCCTTCATGGCGCTGAATATATACCCCAGCCGACCCGGCGCCCCCTCAGTTCCTTCTTACCGCCCCTGACGGTCGTTGGAACTGTGGAGTGCGGCGTAGCTGTTCTCCACTCTCCCTAGCTTATTCCGTTATTTATAGTTATAGTTATAGTTCTAGTTGTATATAATTAGATAGTTGTTTAATTCACTTTGTTAATAGTTGTTGTATAGTTAAAGGGGATTAAGGGGGTTGTCTCCCCCTTTTTCCCCCGGCGCGTGGCCGGGCTCATGCCCAAGGCTCCCGGCTTCAAACAGTGCGCGTCCTGCGCTAAGCCTATGCCAACAAGTGACCCGCACGACTCGTGTCTGAAGTGCCTGGGGGAGTCCCATCAGACAGATAAGTGTAAGATCTGTAAGGCCTTCAGACCGAGAACCAAGAAGGAGCGGGACTTTCGGCTTCGGCAACTCCTTATGGAGGCGGCACTTAGCCCGGACGCTCCATCGGCGCGTCAAGCCCCGGCACCAAGCGCCTCGGTGCGCAGTGCCCCAGCGGCACCGACCATTCCGACTACGCGAGTGGCGTCGGACAAGCCTCCACGGCACCGGACCCCGTCGGCACCGCACTCACAGCAAGTGCCTAGGCGCCGTTCATCATCGCCGGGACATAAAAAATCCCATAAGACGGGGACTGCCGTACCGAAGACGCCGGCTCCCCCGGTGCCGGGGGTAGAGCCGCGTCCGCCTGTGGAGCACCAAAAACAGGTGCCTCCGGCACCGTCGACTCCGGCTCCGAGGCCGTTGAGTCCGGTGCAGACAGGGTCACCACCGCGACCGGCGGTGATACAGTGCCTCCCGTTGACCCCAGAGACCTTCGCGACGGCGAGAGATTTGATCGCTTTCACGGAGCCGGCACCGCCCCAACCACCGGCACCATCGGCGCCGTTGACTCGTCCAGTCCAATCCAGGGGGAAACCTGCCTTGATGCGCCCTCCATCGCAGGGACTGGAACCACGGCACCGTTCCAGGTCCCGAAGCAGGTCCCCACGCCGCTCGCAGTCCCGGCGCCGGATATCACCTCGGCACCGGTTGTACTCGCGGCTAAGATCATCGTCGCGGCACCGTTCTACGTCCCGGCACCGCTATGATCGTCGGTACCGGTCAACATCGAGACGTAGTTCTCGGCACGGCTACGATCGACGCTCAACGTTGAGGGGTCGCTCCCAGCACCGGGCCTACTCGAGGTCGCCGTCCAGGTCCAGGTCCGACTCCCGGCACCGGCGCGGTCATCGGCACCGATCGTGATCTCGGCACCGATCGCCGGCACCGCGTAGAGATAGAACATCTCCAGACCGGCACCGTACGGCACCGTATCCCACGGGAATCGTCTCGGCGCAGTCGGCACCGCCATGGCCATCGAGATCGGTGTCTCGCTCCTCTGAGGACGTATCGAGATCGGCATACCCCCCTCAGGGGCAAGCCGAGGAGCAAGATATAGGCCACTGGCAGGAGTTAGCAGAGGACCCTGCTCATGGCCCCTCTCACTGGTCTTTCTGGACCCCGTGGGCGTATCATCAAGCGCAAGGGGCTCCACTAACTTCAGCCTCTCGCTCGGGACACTCTGATAGAAGGGCCCCAGAGTCCACCATCTCTCTCCCTCCTCCAGGGGGCATGGAGGCTTCCGTGTCCGCACCACCTGACGTCCTGGACCCAAGGGCAGGTGATGCTCCGGCCCAGGAACAGGGAGACCAGGACCCTCCCTTGGATCCCTTACCACCGGAGGCATCTTCCTCTTCCTCTCCAGATGAGGCAGTGGCGGGCACGTCGTGCACAGGTCCACCCCCGATAGATCTTCGGGCTCATCAGGACCTCTTACGTAGGGTGGCCCGTAATATGGACCTACAGGCGGAGGAGATAGTGGAGGTGCAGGACCCCATTGTAAATATCCTCGCGGCGGATGCCCCATCAAGAGTGGCGTTGCCCCTGATCCGCACGATCCAGGCTAACTCCACTACGATATGGCAAACTCCTGCCTCTATCCCACCCACAGCCAGAGGGGTGGAGAGAAAGTACTTTGTCCCCTCAAAGGACTATGAGTACCTGTATACTCACCCACAGCCGTGTTCACTGGTGGTGTCATCGGTGAATGCAAGGGAGCGCCACGGTCAACAGGCCGCAGCGCCCAAATCGAAGGAGGCTAAGCGCCTCGATTTGTTTGGCCGTAAAGTTTATTCAGCCGGAGGACTGCAACTTAGAGCGGCTAACCAGCAGGCGCTCTTGAGCCGTTATGGTTTTAACTCCTGGAACTCTATGGGGAAGTTCAAGGAGTTGATTCCCCAAGAGTCCAGGGAAGAGTTCGGGGCCCTAGTTGAGGAAGGTAAGAAGGTGGCTCGGACTTCCTTACACGCCTCACTAGATATAGCGGACTCGGCTGCGAGAACCCTGGCATCAGGTATCGCTATGCGAAGGACCTCCTGGCTCCAAGTTTCGGGTTTGCCCCCTGAGTTGCAACAAACCCTGCAGGATTTGCCCTTTGAAGGACAGGGGTTGTTCTCGGAGAAGACGGACTCTCGCCTGCAGAGCCTCAAGGACTCCAGGACAATCATGCGCTCCCTGGGGATGCATGTTGCGGGTCCTCAGCGCAGGCCATTTAGGCCTCAGCCTCAGCGCTTCTACCCCCCCCACCTCGTCAGAGACAGGACTCTGCCCGGAGGCGGGGGCGAGGTGGTAGAAGAAGGTGGACCGGCCCTCAACCTGGTCAGAACCAAGGGCCACCAAGGCCACCGGCAGGCCACAGGCAGAACTTTTGAAGGTGCGGTCGAGGACGGCGCCCCAGTCATCCCCCAGGATCCAGCCCCCTCCTTTCGGGATCGCCTCTCCCACTTCCACCGTGCTTGGTCCCTTATAACTTCGGACCGTTGGGTCCTTCGCACGGTGGAGAGGGGATACGCTATCCAGTTTTCTTCAATCCCTCCCTCCCATCCCCCTTCCCCGTCCCTCTTCAGGGGCCCTTCTCACGAGCAACTTCTTATACAGGAGGTTTCCACGCTCCTTGCTATGGGGGCCATAGAGGAGGTTCCAGTAGTGTTAAGGGGCAGGGGATTTTATTCCCGTTACTTCCTGATCCCCAAGTCCAAAGGGGGTCTGAGACCCATCTTGGACTTGCGCGGACTCAACAAATTTATAGTAAAGTTGAAGTTCCGCATGGTCTCCTTAGGAGCCATTATCCCTTCCCTCGATCCTGGAGACTGGTTCGCCGCCCTCGACATGAAAGACGCATACTTTCATATTGCAATTTACCCGCCCCACAGACGCTTCCTGCGATTCGTGGTAAGCAAGGTGCACTATCAATTTGCGGTCCTTCCCTTCGGCCTATCCTCGGCCCCAAGAGTGTTCACGAAATGTATGGCTGTCGTGGCAGCATACCTTCGTCGACAAGGGATACAGGTGTTTCCGTACTTAGACGACTGGCTGATATGCAGCCGCACCAAAGAGCAAGTTCGAGCTCACGTCCACATGATAGTGCACACATTCAACAAGTTGGGCATCCTACTCAACAAGGACAAATCCACTCTAGCACCTACCCAGAGAATAGAATTCATCGGCGCAGTCCTAGACTCCAGACGTGCACAAGCCATCCTGCCAGACAACCGCTTTTGTACCATCACGAGCCTCATTCAAGGGCTCAGGGCTTTCCCAACTACCATGGTGAGGTCGTGCCTCACCCTACTGGGTCACATGGCTTCCTGCACGTACGTAACCAGACATGCCAGACTTCGGCTTCGCCCACTCCAGACCTGGGTGTCATCGGTATACCGCCCACATCGGGACAGCCTGAACATGGTGGTCACGGTCCCGAACTCGGTCCTGACCTCCCTCACCTGGTGGCTAGATCACAATGTGGTTTGCGAGGGGATGCCATTTCACGCCCCACAACCCTCTCTGCACCTGGAGACAGACGCTTCATCTCTGGGTTGGGGCGCCCATCTCAACGAACACCATACCCAGGGCCTGTGGACTGCACCCCAGCTAGCCCTGCACATCAATGTTCGAGAACTGATGGCGGTGCGCCTGGCGTGCCAGGCATTTCTCAATCTCCTACGTGGCCGCTGTGTGTTAGTTCTCATCGACAACACCACGGCCATGTTTTACATCAACAAGCAAGGAGGAGCACGTTCGTCAACTCTATGCCAAGAGGCCATTCGCCTGTGGGACTTCTGCATCGCCCACTCAATCCATCTCACGGCATCGTTCCTCCCTGGAGTCCAGAACACTTTAGCGGACCGACTCAGCAGGTCCTTTCAGACGCACGAGTGGTCTATCCGTCCGGACATCATACATTCCATTTTCCAGAAGTGGGGGTTTCCCCAGATAGACCTGTTTGCATCTCGAGACAACAGAAAGTGCCACGTGCTCTGCTCCCTGCAAGGTCGAGCTCCGGGCTCCCTCTCGGATGCGTTTCTCCTTCCCTGGAAAGACCACCTGTTTTATGCCTTCCCTCCGTTTCCTCTGGTCCACAAGGTACTGCTCAAATTGCGCAGAGACCAGGCACAGGTAATTCTGGTCGCTCCAGCGTGGCCGAGACAACATTGGTACACCACACTGTTGGAACTCTCGGTTCAGACACCGATCCCGCTTCCATTATGTCCAGATCTCATCTCTCAGGACCACGGCCAGCTGCGTCACCCCGACCTGCAATCTCTTCACCTCACGGCGTGGCTGCTCCATGGTTCACCCAGGCAGAGCAACAATGCTCACTCTCGGTCCAACAGATTCTGTTGAGCAGTAGGAAGCCCTCAACACGAGCCACGTACTTGGCCAAGTGGAAGCGGTTCTCCTGTTGGTGTGAACAACGAGCCACGTCCCCGTTACAGGCACCTATTCCTCTCATATTGGAATATCTCCTCTCCCTAAAACAGCAGGGGTTGGCGATATCTTCAATTAGAGTTCACCTGGCCGCTATATCGGCCTTTCACCCAGGGGAACTCGCGTCCTCGGTATTCTCTAACCCGATGGTCGTTAGATTCCTCAAAGGCTTAGACCGGATGTACCCACAACAACGTCAGCCCGTTCCGACGTGGGACCTCAACCTGGTTCTCTCCAAGCTCACAGGTCCTCCATTCGAGCCACTGGCCACCTGTTCACTTCTGTACCTATCCTGGAAGACAGCCTTCCTCGTAGCCATCACCTCAGCAAGGCGCGTTTCTGAACTCAGGGCGCTTACATCCGAGCCCCCTTACACAATTTTCCACAAGGATAAAGTGCAGCTTCGTCCACATCCTGCCTTTCTCCCTAAGGTGGTTTCTCCATTTCATATCAATCAGGATATATTTCTCCCGGTCTTTCATCCTAAACCACATGCTACTCGCCAGGATCAACGTTTGCATTCTCTGGACGTACGCAGGGCCCTGGCTTTCTATATTGACCGCACAAGGCACTTTAGAAAGACGACGCAACTCTTCGTTGCAGTGGCCGACCGAATGAAAGGCTTACCGGTCTCCTCACAACGCCTATCCTCCTGGATTACGTCTTGCATCCGGACTTGCTATGACCTGGCAGGTGTCTCAACACCGCACCTCACCGCTCACTCCACGAGGGCCCAAGCTTCCTCGACTGCTTTCCTGGCGCAAGTTCCGATCCAGGACATTTGTAGAGCGGCAGTTTGGTCATCAGTCCACACATTTACAGCTCACTATGCCCTAGTGCAGCAGTCCAGGGACGATGCTGCATTCGGATCAGCGGTTTTGCACACAGCAATGTCTCACTCCGACCCCACCACCTAAGTTGGGCTTGGGAGTCACCTAATTGGAATCGATATGAGCAAGCACTCGAAGAAGAAAAGACGGTTACTCACCGTTGTAACTGTTGTTCTTCGAGATGTGTTGCTCATATCCATTCCAAACCCGCCCCCCTTCCCCACTGTCGGAGTAGCCGGCAAGAAGGAACTGAGGGGGCGCCGGGTCGGCTGGGGTATATATTCAGCGCCATGAAGGCGCCACTCTAGGGGGCTCCACAGCCGACCCGCCGGTGTTGCTAGGGTAGAAAATTCTCCGACGATCGTGCACGCGGCGCGCGCACACCTAATTGGAATGGATATGAGCAACACATCTCGAAGAACAACAGTTACAACGGTGAGTAACCGTCTTTTTCTTCAACCTGCAATTTGAAGGTCTTGAAATCTTTTCTCCAATCTTTTCTCTCTTAAAGTGTAACTATACAGAAGCCTACTTTTATGTTCTCCTCTTGAATAACATTTGTATATTAACCTATTTCTGTCGGTGGCTACAAGCCAATCCAAACCCTCAGATGCCATCCCACGTTATTTTGCCTTGTTTGGACAGCTAGACCTAATTACATTAGATAGTCTATCCAGAGTTTTACAGATTAATTTATAGCATGATGCACACTCTCAGTGATGGAGATGTAACTAAGGGAGAGAGGGATGATGTGACCTTGTCACTCAAATGGATTTGAAGACATACTTCTCTTTTCCCAGCTGGCTTTGGAGTTGTGCAGAAAGTCAGTAATATGTTTAATTACTTTTGACAAATGAAGAATGCTTCAGTTTTTTAGCTGTATTGCATTATGCCTTGTCATGATATCAGAAGTGTAGAGTAGTGGCCTCGCCAGCAGCCCTTTGATTAGGATGCTGTGTTATGAGGTCTTGGGTTTCAGGTACAGCTCTCAAATGCAGGGATGCAACTCACATTGATGGTAAGTGAAGGCAGAATTAAGGCCCTTATTCAGGAAAGCACTTAAGCATGTGCTTAGGTCTTACTGAAGTCAATGGGACTTAAGGATGTGCTTAAGTGCTCTCCTGGAAAGAGTTGTTTTCTCAGCAGTCAGGCAGGTAACTTGCATGCCAAAAAACAACAATGATGCAATTAGTAGATAGTAAAAAGTAAAGATTAATTTGAGACAGCATTTGCACATGAAAAAGGTACAATGTTTTTGTAACATTAGAGTCATGATAATTATAATTAAAGTTGCCAAGACAGTTTCCATTGTCAAATCATAACTTCTCAGAATAGTTGTACTCAGGGATGAAAATTTCCATACTTGAAACCAAATTTGGTGTAAGTGGGTATAATGTCACTGGCTTTACCCATTGCGTGAGGTCCAGAATTGGCCCTTGTTCACTGCGTGAATGAATTTTTTCTTTACTTGCTTTGGAATAGGAAAGGAGGAGGGAAATTCTGACCAACATTATTTTCATGGGTGTAACTCAGAAATGATTGAACTTTGAGGGTGAGATTTTCAAGAGTGTTGAGTATTGGATGAACATTGTTGCTACAAAAGTCAGTAGTAAAACTCCCTTTGACTTTAGTGGTAGCAATGTTAGGCTGATGCCGAACAGTTTTGAAAATCCCGCCCTGAAACTTCAGAGATTTGCTAGGATAGAAAAAACTTGGGTTTACAATAAAATTAGGACATTGGAAAATGTAGGTGGATTATGAGCCAAAGCAATTTCCATTTAACTTGTAGCTGCTGACTTGGGCCTGATTTTGTGAGGTGCTGAGCACCTCTTGTGAGGTGCTGACAACTCTGTTCTCCCTTTGACTTAATTAGAAATTGAGGGCTCTTTGCACCCTGCAGGATCAGCGACCTAAAGGTAGATTCAATGCATGTGCATGGGATGGTAGTTTCGTTGTATAGTACAGTTCCGTACAGGTACAGATTACAGGAATTTACAAGATGACGCAGGAGAAGAGTGTAAACTAAGAAGCTTAACAACTTCAGAGCAAGGGGTAGTGAAGCTTTGTAACTGTAGCAAGCTGTTTGCTTAGATCTAGACTAAGGAGCTTAAGGAGCTTATAGTTCCACAAGCCCATTAGCTCCAGAGCAAGGAAACTTACAAGCTGTGCAATAGCTACACTTCAAAGAACTTACAAGCATCATTGATGAAACCGGCAGAGCTTGTAAGGTGTGCATGCCAAATAACTCTGGATTTCTCTCTCTCTAGCATTTGAGTGTTTCCTCTTCTTTTTCGCCTGTGAAATAATAAGGGCTATTAAATATGATGCCCACACCCTCCCCTAGTATTAGTGCAACATTCACTGTCAGACACTCAAAAGTCAGGAGGTTCCAAAAGTTAACTTGACCATATTGCACATATGTATTTTATTCCTCTTTTTCCTTGCTGAACATATAGTTGTTTATGATATTAATCTATATCATAATACATGTAAGATGTGCAATTTAGCTGTGTTAATGTTTTGGGAGAAATTATAAAAGGTTGAAAAGCCTCTTGTGGTTATAGTGAGGGATAGATAGAGAGTTGATCTCAACCAGTTTGGTGTAAATAAATTACCTTTGGGTTCTGTTGGTTGAGCTAAAGGTCTTAGGGCTAGATTATCATGTCCCTTACTTGCCTACAGAGGGAGTAAGAGGGAATAGTACCCATTTACTTCTCTGTGCAGATTGTTACTCTGGCCAGAGTTGGGAGAGCAGGAGCTACTTACCAGATACTCTTCTTGCAAGGAAGTGATTATAGATGGGCTGAGTGTGGAAGGAGCCATAGCTATACCCTTTCCAGCTTGCTGTCTCTGGGAAGTAAGCTGCCCCGGGGAAGAGGTGAAGTAAATTACTCCGCCACTGTAAGACGAGAGCAGGGGAGGGACTGAGTCACAGTTAGGTCTCTGTTCCACCACTCCTGGGGCAGTGCTGCTACATGTAACCCCTTACTCAAGGCTGGTTGTAAAATTGCAGTTTCACCCTTAGGGCCCAGCCCAGTGCCCATTGAAGTCAGTAAGAGTCTTTCCATTGCCTTCAACTGGAGTTGAATTAGTCTTAGGGCAGGTCTACACTACCCGCCTGAATCGGTGGGTAGAAATCGATCTCTCGGGGATCGAATTATCGCGTCTCATCGGGACGCGACAATCGATCCCCGAATCAACGCTTGTACTCCACCAGCGGAGGTAGGAGTAAGCGCCGTCGATGGAGGAGCTGCGGAGGTCTATTTGCCGCCATCCTCACAGCGGGGTAAGTTGGCTCCGATATGTCTAATTCAGCTACGCTATTCGCGTATCTTAAATCGACTTCTCCCCCCCCCCCCGCAGTGAGGATGTAGCCTTGGTGAACAAACAGCTGTCTATATTCATATGATAAAGGAAAAATATGTTATCCAACTTTCCCCCATGACCCTCTTGGTCAAATAGCATGAGACAAACTTTCCTTTATATTCCCCAATGATCTCATCTCCTTTTTTGACCCAAGAACCTAGTCAGAGATTAGATTAATCTCAAAGGTTAAGAGTTCATTGCCATATCAGGGTTAGGTGATATCAGCATTTCCACTAAGTACTGAGCCTAATCCAGTGGGTAGCTGCTTGTTGTTAGGGGTTCCACTATCATACCTACAGTCAGCATATGATCAAGCCTCCACTGTGGTGGCCACTTGAGTACAGTCTTTTTGCGACCCTCTATGTGTGACTGTCCACTTCATAACTGTTTGGTTTGGATATTTTATTGGAGTTTTTTATATTGTGTATTCTGATTCAATTATTTATTTGACTGTACAGAACCTGGGTGCCTGGAGATGGGAGAAAGGGGTGGGGAAAATCTTTATACTGTATAGACTGGTTCAGCAAACAGGGATGTGATCTTTTAAGATTTTTTGTCATTGTTTAAACATACTTGCCCTTTCTGAGCTGGGTTAGATTGTAATTATTTTAGGAATATGCTATTTCATGGTATATGTAACAAGCTTTATTGTGCGTGTGTGTTTTTTTCACTGAAAAAATACAGTTGTGAGTTTTGTTCAGGTTTTCCTAGGCAGGCTCTTCCTGTGGTTCAGGATGTTAGCAAATCCTATCCTCCACTCCTCCTCCCCATCCAGCGTGATTCAGTTTCAGGGGAAATTCAGCCTGGATGAAAACAAAGGTAGTAGTACACATTTTTCTTCAGTCGTTAATTGTTCTTGTATCTTTCCGTATCTTACATCCTAAACGCTTTCTGGAAGAACACTTTGCTTTGCAGATTTTAGCCTGTTGATCTGACTACTTGTAGCTTTTAAAGAGCTCACAGCACTTTTGGGAAGAGTCAGGGAGTTAACACTGGTGACCTGGAGCAACTCTAGTTGGGGTAATTACTTTCTCTACCTAAAATCCCCCAATACTTTCAATTAGACACAGTCTTAATCTTCATATCCTGTCCTAATGTGTGTTGCTCTGTTGTATTGCATGCCAGAGGAGGCTGATTTCACTTTCAGACTTCTGTTATAATCTCTTGCCTTCACATGCCCACAACTTAAAAAAAAAAAAAATCACTTGTGGGGCTGACACTTTCAACCCAGAGGTGATATTGTTTTCTTTATAGTGGGAGGAAAATCCCATTAGATATTTCTGTGTTATGGGGAGATTGGAAAAAAAAAGTCATTTTTTTAGATGAAAAGAAATGCACTGGCTTCATATTGATTTCACAATGGTTTTATTCCAGTGTAAATGCACTAACTACTGAATCACACCAGTGAGGTAGGATGGTCTTATGATAATACATTGCCTTGGAACTCCGGAGATTTGGTTTCTGTTCCCGGTTCTAATACAGGCTTCCTGGATGAACATTTATCTCTATTGTGCCTCAATTCCTCATCTGTGAAATAGGGACAATAATATTTCTGTATCTCATAAGAGTGTTGAGAATAAATTCATTGTTTGGGGCCATAAAGAGTCCTATAAACACACACCACCAATGTAAGAGAGATCAGATTCAGATCCATTCGGGGGTTCCCCCCACCACACACACGCCAGTAACTCAAAATGGTTGAACAAATAACTCAATTTATCATGTGGTTAATATTCAGATGAGGGGTCTCCTAACTAAGGACCCTATTTCCCTCCTCCACATGGGCCTGACCAAACCCGTTGAAGTCAGTGGAAAGACTTGCAACCATCTCTCCTACATAAACCCTTTCTGCAGTTGGGGTTAGAGCTCCATGGACTGGGAAGGGGAAGTGTCGGGGGATGGCATCATTTCTCCCCCTTCAAGTCCATTGGGATACTCAAGAGTATGATCATGCTGACTTCAGCTTTATTTAAATTACTTCCTTGATGTATATTCAACCATTCCCAGGTAGGTTTGTAGAGCTGCCAGCAAGGAGACCATGGAAGCATGGATCTCAAGGAAGCCAGGTTGCCACTGGGGAGGACCTGACCAGGGAACAGTGTGGAAGTCCCACTTCGTTGTAGCCCTCCAAGGCTATCTTGATGAAGCTCAGAGCATAAGCTATTAGTACGTCCTTTTATCCAGGTGATCCTCCTTCACCTGTTCTGTTCTTCCTCTTCAGGGTCACCAGGATGGAGGCTTTACTTTCTACAGACAGCATTTTGGGGGCAGCCCTCATCTCCAGTTTCTGCGCTTCTTCCTGGTCTCTTTGTCACTATTCCAGCTATAGCACCACCAAGACTTATCTCCTGGACGCTACTTCCTCAGCACAGCCTCCTGGAGTCACTCCAGTTGTACTGTGCAGAGCCCTCAGTTAAAGATTTGTTTACAGATTGCCAAAACTGTTATGAAACTCACTGTCTTTTTCAGATAGGCCTATCTCACATCCCCAGATGTTTGGTTAATGCCTATCCAATAAGGTTGCATCCTCAGACCCTGCTCGCCTGATTAGCTGGCTTTCTGTTAAGTATATGAAGTAAAGGAGGGAGGTGAATCCCAAGCCTTAATCTGCACCATTAAATTATAAAACCAAAGATGCTAGTTCTTTCTGTTTAACAGTTTGTCCAGTTTGCACTTATATCTAATTAGTCTTACTGTCAGCGTCCCTGGATAGCTCCTTGGGTTGTATAAGGAAACATTCTAACATCATCTCTCCCTTTGTTTTCCCTTTTACATGTGTGTCTTCATACTTCAGATGGCTTTACAGTATTTTTAGTGGATTTTTGTAAATTTGCAGAGCTGCAGTCAATTTACTTATGAAAAATTAACCAGTCCATGCCCTTGAAAAGTCATTGCATCCTTTATTACCTTCAGATATGATAAGTTAAAGAAAATGATTAGCAAAGGTGTCACTCATTTCTGCACACAGAATATCAGATTGGACTTACTGTGAAGAAGTGAACCATGTTAAAGCTGTGAAATCAGTCCAGTTCTACAGGGACTAGAGCCAGCTGCACCAATTTTACTACTTTTTCCCTTGCAGATTCAAGAATGATTGCAATAGAATTTGACAGTTTATTTACAGATTTGCTGTGACCGACAGGTTGCCAGAGGGGAAATGTTTGTACTCCCTGAAGATAGTTTTGGTGTAACTAAGACTAAATATCTGACATGTACAAGACTTCAGTTACCTTGCAGGAGACTAATCAACAGCCATATTATTGAGGAATTGGATGTATTCTTTCACTTAAACTGGACTTGAACATATAGGGTCCAATCTGCCTTTTGCACTGGTATAAATCACTACACAAGGTGCAGGGCAAAGTGGATGTAAAATGCTACTGTGCTGATTTGGTAGCATTTTGTATTCACTTTGCATTGCTGTAAATGATGACAGAAAGTGCCTGGCAATGGTAAATCAGGCCCAGAAGGTCTGATTCTGATCTTACACCAGTGTAAGACAGAAAGTAACTCCATTGACATCCATGGAGTTGCACCAGTGTGAGTGAGATCAGAATCGTTCCCACAACTTGCTTTTACATATAAGCTTGAAGTTTTTTTGCATTTTTATCTGGAATTCATGAGACCAAATCATGCTTCCCCTACTCTTGTGAGCTATCCCGGGTCTCCAAGGGACCAAGGCAAGTGGGACTTGGCCTGTTCTCATGATTGTCTGGGCCAGATTCTGATCTCTTGTTTATCAGTGTAAATCAAAGTAACCATTAACTTGAGTGTATTTGCCCTGGTATACAGAGATCAGAATGTGCCCAAAATGCAATTCCATGCAAACCAATCATCATGCTATGAAATTAAAAACCTTCAGTAGAGAAGTCTTTCTTTTTAGCCACATCCTGTATTACGTATAGTATATATATTTCTCTTTTAGTATCATACTCTGTATTCCCAGAAATAGTATTAAACATTGGCTCAGAAAAGTATTCTCTGTTCATTAATACTTTAAAAGGCACAGAAGGTTTCAGATATTGAAAAGGTTAATTATACTACAAATAAAATACTTGAATAAATTGTAAGTTTTATAGGTAACAAAGAGGGCATGAAGGTGGAAAGATTTGTCTACCACAGAGAAAAATAACTTTTTTTTTAGGTTGCTAAATGTGCTGCCAACTAGCCAAATGCAATCTGAGTATTCATAAGCAAGGGATGCTGATAGATTTGCAGGAGACAGAAAGTATACATCTTAGTGCTTGGTCTCTATCTGTACTTAGCCAGTCTTACTGTTTGTTTGCCTAGTATCAGAGTTGGGTAGGTTGTTTATTTCTTCCCATTTTTTTTATGTCTTGAGTGATCATCTACTCTCAAGTGGATTCATTCCAGCACAATTTTGATATAATCAAGTTATCAGTCCAGGAAAAGGGCTTAGAACACAATTTATGGAGAAGCCGAGACTGGGAAAACTGAGCAATTTTAAAATCATGACTTCATAGTAAAATAAGCACTTATTTTTCCCTCCACCAATATTGGTATATCAGGCATGAGTCACACAGAGTCCTGGATATAGTGTGCGAATTATTGTGCTAAAAATTTAAGGGATACCGAGCCAGATTCACCCTGGTTGTCAGTTATTGCAGGGAGCTTGAAACTGCGCCTCCTTACGCCAGCCTGGCCTCTTGCAATGATAAAGGGAATCACATCTACTACCCTTTTTTAAATATTGCCCTGGGGGATGGCAGCTGAATTGCCTCTTGGGGCTCCACAGGAAACCCGCCAGCAAAGATGTGACAAAATTTGGTATCTTTCATGATGTTTCATAGCAAGCACAATTTATAATTTAAATGCATTTATAATGAGGAAAATACATTCTGCATTGTTGAGGGACCAACATACAGAATAATACAGACATGGACAGGCAAATCAGAATTCAGTCACCTTGACTTTTGAAGATCAAAGTGGCTTTTGAAATTCAATAATGAATTTGGAATCAGGAAAATTGCCTACGGATGAGCTAGCTGAGGGGGTGTTAGCAGAGAGAAGGGACAATAATCACTGTATGGAAAACAGATTGTATTCCCCGAAACAGTATTTAGTGGAAATGCTGATATAGCCTCACCCTGATATGACAATGAACTCTTAACCTTTGAAATTAATCTAATCCCTGACAAGGTTCTGGGGTCAAAGAAGGAGGTGAGGTCATTGGGGGACACAAAGGAAATTGTTTCTCATGTTGTTTGACCAATAGGGTCATGGGGGAAAGTTGCTTAGCATATTTTCCCTTTTATCATATGAGAAGTTGAAATGTAGGTATGGTCTGAAAATAGTTTTGTTTTGCTACAGTTCTCCCTATTTTTTATCATCTTTCTTTTAATAAAAACCAATATGAGTCATAGACGGTTTAGATAATTTCTTGCAGTCTACCCTAGATACCAAAAATCCCCCAATCTCTAATAAGAGGTGGTGAAGGGTTTGTGGAACTTTACACTCAATTGGAGGTTTTGGTCGGAAGGGCACTGACAAAGGTGTCCTGTCCTGTCAGCTGTTTCATAACAAAGGACACAGAGAACCACAGAGAAGACATGAATTGGAGGGGGCGCTAGTGAGAGGATCCAGCAAGGATGCACTGAATAACGCAGATCCTTTGGCTATCAAGGCCATGACTCACCATTTACAGAGCTGTGCGAAGCTCCTATTGCAACCCCAATAGAGAAGAAGTTACATGCTGCTGTGTACCGATGCCACGTCTCCACCAGTGCAGTAGCTAGCATAAACTGGAAGTGCATCTGACCCACAGTGGTGGAGTTTATGTACAGGACTGAAGCATATAGATCAGTGGTTCTCAACAAGGGGTATGTGTACCTCTGGGGTATGCAGAGGTCTTCCAGGGGGTACATCAACTCATCTGGATATTTGTCTAGTTTTACAACAGGCTCCATAAAAAGCACTAGCGAAGCCAGTACAGACTAAAATTTCATACAGACAAAATGAAAAGTAAGCAATTTTTCAGTAGTATTGTGCTGACACTTTTGTATTTTTATGTCTGATTTTGTAAGCAAGTAGTTTTTAAGTGAGGTGAAACCTGGAGGTATGCAAGACAAATCCGACTCCTGAAAGGGGTACAGTAATCTGGAAACGTTGAGAACTACTGATATAGATAACCACAAGATTTTTTTGCAGTTATTTATTTTCTTATAGATATTACTGTAGTAATAATAAACAGTTTGTGCTTACATCTGAAAATTGTAACTGAGCATCACAATAGTACTGTGAAGCAGGTAAGCATAGAATTATAGAAATGTAGGACCTTGAAAGATCATCTAGTCCAGTCCTCTGCAGTGAGGCAGGACTAAGTATTATCATTGTTGTTCCCTATAAATATGAAGACTATGGCACGGAAGGGTTAAGTGGCTTCCCAGGGCCACACAAGTCAATGGCAAATCCATGAGTAGAATCCAAGAGTGCTGTACCCATACTTTCCTGACGTAACTATTAGATCACACTATATTTAAAGTATACCAGATAGAAAGTAGATAAAATGTGCTTTTCATTGGACTTCCATGTACTTCCAAAATGCTTTGCCGCATAATGAGTTATACATTGGAAGGGAAGACTGTGGACAAATATAGTAGCCACAACACATCTAGCAATCACATGCACCCAGCCTGGTCATGAAGACCTGTGTTTTAGTAAGAAGGGGAATGTTGGCTAATATACTATAATTATTCCCTATTCCTTGTGATAGAAATGCCATGAGATCTTTAACTTCTATGTTCTCTGCCATCAGAGATGGGCAAAAGGGACCTCAGTGTAATGCCTCATCCAGACTACAGCATTCCCGTAGCACCATTCCTGTCTTCTTCAGAGTATTACATTGCAATTATTCTGAACCCAAGTGATAAACTTTGAGATAAACAACAGAACTGTGAAGTGGAATTACAAATGCTGAGCTTGTGATTCAATGCCTAAAGACAAGAGCATCATTACACAGAAAAGGTCATTTTTCTAACCCAAGGACAGTTGTATCCTGCCTTCTGCCTTTAAAAACAAATCAGCATTTGTTGCATTTCATCCTTGAATTATTCATCAAGATCAGACACTTTCTTGTTCAGTTCACTTAGTCATTTTCCTCTTGCTTATTCTCAGCAGTTTTGATGAAAATATAACACAGTGCCTGCTTACAAGAGACATTCAGTTTAATAGATATCTTGATTGGAAAGACATTTCTTTTGGTCCAAGCTAAAAATCAGATGCTCATTGTTTGAGTGGACTTTATGCTGTGTTAAGAGAAGTAGCTAAAATTCAATGTTGCAAGGTCTCTATACTAATCTCTTTTTTTATTATTTTCCATCAGTTCAGATCCTTCATTTGAGATAGCCCAGAGTTACACAAGGGTGAAACCCTGAATTCCTATCTCACTGAGTCCTTACTCATGCAAAGCTTCCATTAAAGTCAGAGTGTTTTGCCTGCATTGGGATTTGACCCCATTAAATGAAGTATAGTTCCCTGTTGTCCTTTCTTAAACATCCTTCTTCATTAAGTCAAAATACTGCAGATGCTCTAGAGGTGCCCCATTGTTGGTCAGATTATTTTATGACACTGGCTAGTTGCTGAGTGCTATACAAAATAATTCACCTGAAGTAGCACATCTGTTTCACCTTCTATTGAAGTAAATGGAGCTGCATGAGTGGGTAAGGTGATCAGGATATGGTCCTGTGTGTTCTTTCCACCATGAACTGTATTTTTCCTTTTGCTGCTTTCCTCCATAATTTACCTTGTTTGCATATCTTAGTGTTTCATACCACAGTGCCTGAGTCATTTTCTTTTGAATAATTAAGTAGGTACATGCCCTTGGAAAGTCATTGTGTCTTTTATTACTACTAAATGTGTTAACTGTGAGGAATTAGAAAAGATCTGCATTTTTGTTCACTTATACACAATTAGATATACTGCAAAATAGAAAACTTGGAATGTAACATGCAGTGTACTCTGGGGTGCACCAGACCCAAGAAAAAGGGGAAGGAGTGTTAAAGGGGCAGAAACAGGACAGGGAAAGCATTTCCTAGTCGTCCTGCTGCTGCATGAGAGGGCAAATAAGCAGTTTCCTTTTTTGTAAAAATGTTAACCATGGATTGGTGGAGTCAGTGGCTTATCAGCAACCTTCCAAAGAACCAAATGCGGGAAGCAGGCCAGTTGACTGAAGATATTGGCCTCTCCAGAAATACATAAAATTCTTCTTTGAGTGATTGCACATGTCCATTCCACTGTAGATGTGTGCGTGCGTTGTACACAGTTGTTGATTTTCCCCTCAGGAATACTCGTCAGGGCAACGTAAGAGCCCTCTGGTGTCTTGTGCCACCGCATGCAGGTATAAAGGGCCATGCTATCCCTGCCCCTTCCCCCCCAACCTCCCAAGTTCCTTCCTACTGCCAGTGTCGGTTGTTGGAACTGTGATCTTTGTATTTGCAAGTCTTTCCTCCCTTCATATGTATATAGTACCTGTCATGTTAGTATAGTGTAGAGTAGTGTATTTTGTACATAGTTACTGACTAGTGCAAGTTTAGTTTTATTCTTAGTGAATCTTGGTCTCCAGTGCCTGTTTGGGCACCAGGTCCAGTACTGGATTCATGCCACATTCTCTCAGCTTCAAGGCCTGTCACTCTTGTGGCAAACCAATGCCAGTGAATGATCCTCATCCCAGCTGCCTTAAATGTCTGGGGAAAGCATGCGTAGGTGACATATGTCACAGTTGTAGAGGGTTCAATTGTTCCAAAAAGGAGAGGGCTGGCAGGCTCAAATACTTACTCGTGGAGTTTGCTTGTCACTCTCCATCAGCACCTTCACACTTGGAACGGGTACTGAGCATGTCTGAGTTTGTCAGGAGTGCTCTGTCCATTCTAGCTGACTATAGGCAGACCCTCCTTTCCATACTGAAGAAGAGACTTCATAAGTCCTTGATGCCTTCAAAATCTGCAGGTAAGGCACCGAGTGGAGGCAAGGACACTGAGGGGCAGTCGAAGAAGAGAGACCCCCTGCATGCAAAGAGGGATTAATGACTTTGGAACTCAGGAAGGACCTGTTGAGACCAATCCCAGGACTGGCGCAGCTCATTGTACCTCAGGGTCAGGAGCCTTTGATGGCGCCATCTACACCGAAGCATTCAAGACGGCTTGGGAACTATTGATCTTGATACCGGTTTCACCTGCAGTGCAAGATTCCTGCCCTGCACCAGGATCGGACGTGTTAGATCCTTCCTGCCAGCTCAATCCCCAGTGCACTGTTCAGTACTGCTGACTGATACCGTTGCTGCATCTTGGTGGCTTCCATCAAGGGGGAAGCCTGTGATGGTCTCACTAGTGCCTCCATCACTAAACTTGCAATCGGTCTCCCCAGGACCAATGGGGTCATTTCCCCCTGGTCAGAGAAAGCAGACTCATCTTCCTCGTTAGACTCTGAGGTTGGATCCTACGCTTCCAGACTTGAGCAGCCCCAGTGGGATTCCTACCCACTATGGTTTAGATCTCAACCCAAGGACCAATGGCTGGCATATAGTTGGGTCCTATCTATGTATCAGTGTTTCTTACCTTCCCCCTATGCTCTCAGACATCCCCGCTCCCTTCCAGCCCTCCCATATTGAGTAGGTATTGGGAACATGTTCACCAGGGTCACAACTCCCCCTCTTCTGGGACTGGAACTGTGCAAGGGGAGTTATTTTCTCAGGACTCTCCTGTGCAGGAGTTGGACGAGGGACCTCCTCAGCAGCCACTAGCCTCTTCGTGACCAGATGAGGCGGTAGTCATGGAGTCTACCTCACCCTTGCAAGATGACTTCAAGGCCTATCAAGACTTACTAAGAAGGGTGGCTACAGATCTGGATATCCAGCCAAAGGAGGTGCAAGGAAAGTCTCACAGATTGGTGGACATTTTGATCTCTATGGGCCTTTCTAGGATCGCTCTCTCTATTAACAAGGCTATCCTAGATCCCATTAAGAATTTATGGCAGACTCCATTCTCCCTTCCTCTCACTGCTAAAAGGGTGGAAAGGAGATAATACATCCCTTCCCAGGAATATGAACATTTTTACAACCATCTGCCTCTGGGTTCCCTGATAGTGTTTGCTGCAAATGAAGAGGAGACATCAAGCATGAGCCTCGAAAGGGAAAGAAATAAGGAAGCTGTACCTCTTCAGCTGGAAGATGTATTCCACAGGAGGTTTACAACTGAGAATTGTAAACCAGCAGGCTCTGCTGGGTTGGTACAATTTTAGCTTGTAGGATAATGTCCTAAAGTTTAAGGACAGGCTTCTGGATGAAGCTAAGCAGGAGTTCACTGCTCTGATGGATGAGGGCAAATTAATTGCCAGATCAGCTTTACAAGTAAGCCTAGATGTGGCAGACTCTGAGGCTCGAGCTATGACTTCTGTGGTTACTATGCGGCATTCATCTTTGCTGCAGTCATTGGGTCTTCCCCCGGAGGTGCAATAAACTGTACAAGATCTCCTATTCAAAGGCCCCTCACTCTTGTCTTAAAAGATGGACGAGAGGATTCATAGCCTTAAGGATTCAAGGTCAACCCTTAATTCATTGGAAATTTATACACTGGTGACAAAGAGAAAACCATTCCACCCGCAGCAGTCCCAGTGGTTCCACCCTTTCATGCCTTGTAATCAGGACTTGTTGAGAAAGAGGGTGTAGTGGTCCCTCACTACTGGCAGACCGCAAGTAACAGTCTTATGTGGGGGAGAGCTCCACCCCCTGGGCGTGATGAAGCATAACAGTTTTTAACCCCAGCAGATAGACTATTACTATCAGGGAGCCCTGGCCCTGTGGGCCGGGCAGAGCCGCAAACAGTCTTTAATCCACAGCCACCTGGTTGGGGCAGACAGCTACAAACAGTCTGTAGAGGGGCTCGGGCTCTGGCTCCCTCTGGACAGGGCAGGAAACGGGGCTTGCAGGGATGAGCACCAAAGCAGTCTTGGCCTATGGAGGGGAGGCTGCCACCCCAGGGGTAGAGTAGTAGGGGGATGTGGGCCCACCCGATTCCATCGCAACCCAGCCCAGGGCCCTAACAGTGGCAGTGCGATCTGCCACTGGGTCAGTGGGGATTCCAGTTGCAATAGATTGATTCATACACCTGCAGCAGAACTGGACTAGAGTCTAGTTCCCCTGGGCTACGTCCTACCACAGTCTGGGTGTAAGGTATTGTGGTCCAAAGATCCCCTGTCTCCTCAGGGTATTCGGCCATTGGTAGCTCCAGCAGCTCCTCGAAATCCTCATTTCCCTCCCCCAACGGCAAGTCATCGGTCCGCTCTGGGGCTGGGCAAGGCTTTTTCAGAGACGTCTGCTCCATAGAAGAGATGTCCGCACTCTCCTGTGGCTCAGCAGCAACTGAACTCCAGGGCTCTCCTTTTCTAGTTCCTGTCCCGCCCTGGTACTTCTGGTGAGGTGGGCAGAGCAGGTTTGGCTCCCAGCACCCAGGGAAGTATAGTGGTCCCTCACACTCTGGTTCAGAGGGAGGCCATTCAGCCTTACTACAGAAAGGTAGAAGTTTTAAGAGATGGCCTCCACCTCCCCTGTCCTTTAGAGCTGGAGGGTCATCTTGGCAAATTGGATCTTCAGAGCAAACATTTTGACTTGTTGGTTGAGAGCAGCCTACCACTTCCCAGAGTACCATCTTTCCCTTCTCCTGTTTTTGCCAACCGCCTATTCCACTTCCTAAATGCTTGGTCCTACATCATCACAGACCAGTGGGTTCTAAGCATGTTGGAACTGGGATACACCCTTCACTTTATTTCTGTTCCCCTTCTCCCACCCCTTCCCCATCCCTCGTCAGGGACCGTTTTCACGAGAACAGGCTTCTACAGGAGGTCCAGTCTCTCCTTTAATGTGGCAATTCATAAGAGTCACAGAAAATTTCTTAGAATCATGGTCAATGAATCCCACTACCAATTCACAGTGCTGCCTTTTGTCCTCTCAGCAGTCCCTCATATGTTCACGAAATGTATGATGGTAGTAGCGGCATTCCTGGGAAGTTTGGGAATCCATGTGTTTCCTACTTGGGGTGACTGATTAGTGAAAGACTGATCCAGGTCTCAAGTACTCTCCAGCATAGCTGCTATCCAGTCAGCCTGTCATGCACTAGGGCTCCTAATAAATACAGAGAAATATATCCTGATTCTGGTTCAAAGAATGGAACTAATTGAGGTGGTCCTTGACTGTACGCAGGCCAAGGCGTTCCTGCTGCAGCAGAGGTTCCAAGCAATGCGGCTTATTGCACTAGATCCAAAGATACATCCTCTCACTATGTTTAGAAACTTCTAGGGCAAATGGTGGCATGCACTGATGTGGTCCAACATGCCAGACTGCACTTCAGAGAGCTACAGGGTTGGTTCACCTCAGTGTATTCTGTGACCTGCATCAAATGGACAGGGTGGTTCAGGTACCTGCTTGAATCTTGTACTCCCTGGACTGGTGGATAGACCCATCAGATGTTTGCACAGGAGTCCCCTTTGCTCCTCCTCAACAGACACTCCCCTTAGTTACGGATGCGTTGAATCTAAGTTGGGAAACTTTTAGGTTCCCTTCAGACTCAGGGGCTTTCATCTTGCCAAGATCTAAATTTGCACCATGTAAATATAAGGAATTTGTGGGCTACCTTTTTGGCTTGGATGGCATTCTTTCTGCATATTGCATTGCGGAATTCATTAGTGCTCAAGACAACACGGCAGCCATGTTTTCTAAACAAACATGGGGGAGCCTAGTAAATGAAGTTATGCCAAGAGGCAATTTTGCTTTGGAACTTCTGCGTAGCCAGGTCCATCAGTCTGAAAGTGGCTTACTTTCTAGCCCGGGATGTCTAACAGATGCTTTCTTCCTGATCTGGTTAAGAGGCCTGATGGATGCCTTCCTTCCAGTTCTTCTCCTGTCCAAAGTGAAGCAAGATTGTGTTCACATTGTGTTAATAGTCCCAGCATAGCCCCATCAACATTGATATTCAACTTTACTACCCCTATCACTCTGTCACTCCCGAGAGATGCGGACGTGATCTCTCTGGACAATGGCTGTCTCCTCCATCCCAACAGTGCGGATGCTTCTTGGCTGACATATTTGGAATGAGATTGCTCTAAAGGAATACAAGAAATTCTCTGCAACAGTAGGAAGCCTTCAAGTAGGTCTACTTACCTTGCTAGATGGAAGAGATTCTAAATTTGATCTATGGGCTGGGTGGATGCCTCTTTGCAAGCTTTAATTCCCCATATCTTGGTCTATCTTCTGTTCCTGAAACAACAAGGACTAGCCCTTAGTTCCATCAGAGTCCACCTGGCAGCTATCTCAGCTTTCCACCCTCCAGTGGAAAACTGATTTACCTTTTCAAACCCTGTGTCCATCAGATTTCTAAAGGGTTTGGACAGGTTATACCCACAGATACACAGCCCGATTCCAAAGTGGAGCTTGAATTTAGTTCTAGCAATGTTGATGGTTTTCCCCTTTGAGCTACTAGCGACTTGTTCCCTACTACCCCTATCTATGAAAGTGGCTTTCTTGGTTGCTATTATCTCGACTAGGAGAGCAGGAGAAATATGAGCTTTAGTGTCAGAACCTTCCTATACAATATTTTTCAAGGACCAGGTTTTCCTGTGACCTCATCCAATGCTTCTGACTAAGGTGGTTTCTGATTTTCACATTAATCAAGACATTTACTTACCAACCTTCTTTCCAAAGCCTCATTCAGGTAAGATGGGCAGAGTATCTCCATTCTCTAGATGTTAGAAGGGTGTTGGCTTTTTATCTGAATTGGACTAGGTCTTTCAGGTCATCCCTGCAACTATTTTTCACAATTTCAGACAGTGCAAAGGCCCACCCAGTGTGCACTCAAAGAATGCCCTCCTAGATTTCCAGATGTATTTGTTTATGCAACTGTCCAGCAAATATGGAAGCTCCAACTAAAGTGGTGGCTCATTCAGCTAAATCACCGGTAGCCTCCATGGCCTTTCTGGCTCACGTGCCCATCCTGCACACTTGTAAGGCAGCAATCGTTCAATCCACATGTTTACCTCTCAGTCTAGAGACAATGCCAGATTTGGATGGGTGGTCCTACAATCCCTGTTCAAATAGACTCTGAACCCAAGTCCAGCTGGAACAGCTTGTGAGTCACCTCTAGAGGAATGGACATGTGTCATCACTTGAAGAAAAAATTGTTACCTACCTTCCGTAACTGTTGTTCTTGAAGATGTGTTGTATGAGTCCATTCTAGAACCCACTCTCCTTCACCTCTATCAGAGTCTTTCTGGTAGGAAGGAACTGGGGGGGATCAGGGCAACATGGTTCTTCATGCCTGTGTGCAATGACACGAGGCACCAGAGCGTGCTTGCGCTGCGCTGCACTGACAGGTACTGCTGAAAGAAAAATCTCCAACAACTGTGCATGAGGCATGCAGTCTTTTATTAAGGACAAGTGGAGTCTGTTTGGGGAAACAGAATTCAGAGACATTTTGAGAGGAGAGGAATTGTTGAGAGATAAAAGAGGATTCCAAGCTGGCCTGGAGCTGGTTTGAACTTCAGAAAGTTTCAGGTTCTCATTGAAATGCCAAGCCAGGTGAGTTTTACAGCTGTAGCTGTAACACTCTTGGGGGTCTCATGTTGACTACTGATGTTTGATACCTGGTAATGGGTAGCAACTGGAATGGATAATCCAGTCACCATTTCCATCTGAGGAATAATCTGGATTCCATGTGGTAGTTTAATAACAAAATAAGCTTTTTGTTAAATATCTTTTTGTTTCATTATTGCTGTCTTGATTGATACCCTCCTTCTCCCTCCTTTGGTGGTAGACATTCTTAGTTGAGAGATGTAGTGTAGGGTTTCTGGCCACTACACCACTTCTCTTAGGAATGTTAATTTTCTCTTTTACTGCTCATCTAAGCTCTAGTAGTTGCCTGATAGATATTACTAGAACTCTACAGAGTTAGCTAGATAGCTTTCTTTCATAATAAGTCACATATCTGTCTAAATGTAACAAAATAAACTAATACATCTTCTTTTCTTTAATAGCATACAACAGGGTGTCAGGTCTCCTTAGCTGACTTATCCCATTAGCATGAGTTGGAACACTGTAGGAAAATGCTGGCCTACACTTTGTGGCAGAGATAGCTTGTTAACTCAATCCTGGATATGAGGAGATGGAATCCTCTCTTTGGGAAGAAACAAAGACGTCTGTTCAGGGAAACAGTAGGAACAGTCAGGCTTTGGGTTAAAGCTCAGATTGGTGTTTATACTTTTGTTGCAGTTTATGTGGGTTTTACTCAGAGAAGGTTTGGAGTTCTACCTCTTTACATTCATTTTTCAGCTGTTTCAGCAGTTCTCTTTTATTTTGGCATTTGGAATAGCCTGTGAATTGTCCAGCTGTGTTAATCTTTTACTGTGCCAGGTACACTGAAGCTAAATACATTCAGTTCTGGGCACCTCAACATGAGAATGATGTAGCAAAAATGGAAGGAATTCATAGCAGAGTAGCAAAAATGATTAAGAGGCTGAAGAGATTGACACCTCAGAAGAGATTACAAGAACAAATATCTAGAACATGGGTTAATAATGACTAATATTGGAAAGGTGTAACTACCAAGGATTGAGAGGAATTATTTAGCATTGTAGAAGGATTTATAACAAAGAGCATACCTCTCAGCCTTCAAACCCGTTAATGCATATGACACACGTCATCAAAAAGTATGACAGATAACTGAAATGTAGAACACCTATGTTTTGATGCACTTTGTGCCATAAAATCTAAATTATGGGTTTTTAATAATAGAACCTGATTTTTAAAGTGTTTCTTTGTTTTTTACTGTGTGAATCAAATACATCAGCTCTGCAACCTGTAACAGGTTAATTAGAGTGGAATGAGGTACGGGCAGCTTGTTATAGATTGCAAAATTTGTTTCAACCAGGAAGAGTGGCAGATTTCTTGTCTTTTTTTTTTTTTTTTAATTTATGGAAATCTTTAAAACTGACATTGCTTAACATGAAGGTTTGTTGATAAACTTAGTGTAAATCTCCAATATTCCTTTGATAGGAAAAGTGGGTGGGCTCAAAAGGAGGCTGAAACAGTTTTAAATACAACATAAAGGATTTGATTGGACTCGGTGAATGAATGGCAGGGTTCCGAAGAGCCCTGGGTTCTCTCTTGTTTATTGTCATCAATTACCAGTGCCCCATGATGGACTTAGTCTTACTAGAGTTGAGCCCTTTTGTGACTGTTCTATAAATGGTACAGTGTGGACCCAAGATATACAAAGTCAGCTTCACTGTCTCCCTTTTCCTCATAAACCCTTGTTTAATTCTGTGTGGTTGAATTTGGTGACATTTATTGCACATTAAAACAAGCAATTTATAACCCTAGTTAAAGCCAACGTTATTTCAGGCTTGTTCCATGTATGCTTTCCCACTTAGTTCTGTCTAATGTACCTGAATCCAGACCTGAAATAAACCCTTGTTATGTCAGTCCTGAGCTTCTGTTGAAAAGAGATTGCTAATTGGAGTGGTTTCATAACATGGAAAGATGTTCTTAGAAACTATGTCAATATAAGACAAGTTAGCTCCAGGGTCATTAAAACTGAAAAGCTGTTGTATTATATTTGTACCAGAGGTGCCGAGGAAGATGTCTTTAAGCCACAGTTATTCATGTCTGGCTGTGCACCAATTTGGTCCCCTGTCTTAACTTAGTATAATTTATGGCAGTTCATTAGAATGCTCTGACTGCCAGTGACTCCAAGGGGCCATTATGGTATTTCCGAGGTCACTGAGGTTCAGGGAAGATCCAGTCATGCCCACTTTCCTTCACTCCCAGTATAGCTGCAGAAACAGATGGTGATATTACAGCCACTAAGACAGTTGTGTGCCACCAGAGACCCTCCTATATCTGTCTGTGGACAACTATGCAGCATTTAAGGCCACTCTGCAAAAGTGGAAGGGACCAAAGTGGCCTTAACTCTGGGAAGATTTTGGACCATGGAATTGAGACTTGGAAGGAGGTCACAACAAAGTTGCAATCCTGCTGCTGCTGCAGCTTCTTTTGTTTCTGTTGGGTCAATTTGATCTTGTTAAGCTTTCAGTTAGTCCCTTCTCTTGGTTACAATCAAAACTTTTGGCCCAATCTTCCTCTTGTATTTGCAGATTAAAATACACAGTCCATCAGGATCCCCAAATAAACTATTAAATCTATGGAAACAACGACCTTTATCACAGGATTACATTGTTCGCCACACTACAGTGTATCCTGCATAGCTCTGGTATATCATTTAAAGGCAGTTTGCCTGAGTAGTATAAAATATGCATGATGGGTGAACACAGATGAGTTGTGTTAATGTATTCTAATTTACTTGCTAAAAATATTTTTAAATCTTAATAGGCTTACACAGATTTTTCTGATGATCAGATGTCATGTCAATGAGCATGGCAGAAAAACACAGATAGGTAGATAGCACAGGGAGACCATTGGGAATGCTTTATCAACACAGCATTCTTTTTCTGAAATCTTTTCATGGTAGATGTCAGAGCTCGGTCTTAATGGATTAATTTCTTAAGAATCTTTGGACTGTCTACTTAAGCTTAATAAAGAAAAATATAAAGCAATTCACCTATCAGATTTCTTTTGTTTTGCTAGTTAATTATGCATTATGAAAATATACTAATTATATTTACAATAAATTAATAGTCTGTATGTGTGTTTGTGGCATTCTCTGTCTCCTTTTTAAAAATGCCATAAATCTTAGATTGTGATTCTGTTTTTCTTCAGGCTATTAGGTTTCTACAGACTGTATTTCATTCCTTAGCATCTACTGTTGCTTGGCAACAGCATCCAATTTACAAGAGCCCAGCCCAGTGAGTGGCTAGCTACCTAAAACGTTCCTGTTACGATACACTGAGAGCCAGAACAGTTTAATTCTGATGTAGAGCAATTCTTAAAAAAAAAAAAAAAAATCATTCTATCTATTAGTTTGTCTGTGATTATTTTTCAGTTAAAATAAAAACATCATACCCATCAACGGGTCTTAATTTTACCTGTAAAGGGATGGAGGGAGTTCCTGGGGACCACAAGAGACCCTTGTTAAAAATTCACTTTCCAAGAGAAGGGGTGTGTGTGTGTGTGTGTGTGTGTGTGTAGAACAGTAGTGTCTCGTGGGTCCAACTGAGATCGGAACCTCCTATACTAGGTGCTGTATGTACACATAGAGGCACAGAGAAGTGAAGTGACTTGCCCATGGTCACAGAGCAGGTTAGTGAAGAGTTGAACGCTGTGCTATGCTATCAATATATTCCCTACATTCATAGAGTATAGAATATCAGGGTTGGAAGGGACCTCAGGAGGTCATCTAATCCAACCCCTGCTCAAAGCAGGACCAATCTCCAACTAAATCATCCCAGCCAGGCCTTTGTCAAGCCTGACCTTAAAAACCTCTAAGGAATGAGATTCCACCACCTCCTTAGGCAACCCATTCCAGTGCTTCACCACCCTCCTAGTGAAAAAGTGCTCCAGCCCCCTAATCATTTTTGTTGCCCTCCACTGGCCTCTTTCCAATTTTTCCACATTCTTCTTGTAGTGTGGGGCCCAAAACTTGACACAGTACTCTAGATGAGACCTCACCAATGTTGAATAGAGGGGAATGATCACGTCCCTCGATCTGCTGGCAATGCCCCTACTTATACAGCCCAAAATGCCGTTGGCCTTCTTGGCAACCAGGGCACACTGTTAATTCATATCCAGCTTCTCGTCCACTGTAACCCCTAGGTCCTTTTCTGCAGAACTGCTGCCTAGCCATTCGGTCCCTAGTCTGTAGCAGTGCATGGGATTCTTCCATCCTAAGTGCAGGACTCTGCACTTGTCCTTGTTGAACCAGATCAGATTTCTTTTGGCCCAATCCTCTAATTTGTCTAGGTCCCTCTGTATCCTATCCCTACCTTCTAGCGGATCTACCACTCCTCCCAGTTTAGTGTCATCCACAAACTTGCTGAGGGTGCAGTCCACGCCATCCTCCAGATCATGAATGAAGATATTGAACAAAAGCGGCCCCAGGACTGACCCTTGGGGCATTCCAGTTAATACCGGCTGCCAACTATACATGTAACTATTGATCACTACCTATTGAGCCCGATGATCTAGCCAGCTTTCTATCCACTTTATAGTCCATTCATCCAGCCCATACGTCTTTAACTTGCTGGCAAGAATACTGTGGGAGACCGTATCAAAAGCTTTGCTAAAGTCAAGGAATGACACATCCACTGCTTTCCCCTCATCCACAGACCCAGTTATCTCATCATAAAAGGCAATTAGGTTAGCCAGGCATGACCTGCCCTTGGTGAATCCATGCTGACCGTTCCTGATCACTTTCTTCTCCTCTAAGTGCTTCAGAATTGATTCCTTGGGGACCTGCTCCATGATTTTTCTAGGGACTGAGATGAGGCTGACTGGCCTGTAGTTCCCCGGATCCTCCTCCTACCCTTTTTTGAAGATAGTCACTACATTAGCCCTTTTCCAGTCATCCGGGACCTCCCCCGATCACCATGAGTTTTCAAAGATAATGGCCAATGGCTCTGCAATCACCTTGTCCAGAAGCGGAGAATGAATATTTCTAGCTTAATATGTTTGCTTTCCCAGTGGTGCTGCCTCCATCTTTGGTGCTTCATATGTAACGTTTTTGTTTAAATGGGAAAACAAATGAATAGATTCACTTTTTTCCTTAGCCTTGCTTTCTGCAAGCAAATGTTTATCTTTCAGTCAGTGGCAGTTTGCCTTGGTGAGCTCATCAGGGTTAGGCCCAGGAGGTTATCTTTTTTATATTCTTTCAAATTTCTTACATCAGAAATGTTGAATTAGGAAATTGAGGTTTACAGATAACTATGTAAAATAATTGAGTCCTGTAACATTCTAAGCTTCTCATACTAAAGCCTTGTATTTTGCATCTTGTCCACACATTGGACTGGATCCTGACCACCCCTAATCAAATAAAAATCTCAGCACCTGGATCACACCCTTTTTTGTCTTTTCTTTAGGCCTTGGTATATTGATAAGTATGCCTGTCAGAACAACCAAAGACTAGAAATGGGAGAAACACAGCGGCTTTGGTTTGCAGATGTTTGTGCAAATTTGATATAGACTCAAGTAATGAAGTTTAGATTCGAAATTGGATCCCAATTTGAACTTTTCCCAAAATTTGGAATTGTTCCTGGATTTGTTGTTCCAGTTTCACCTGTAGTGGAGAACCACAGTGTTTTGCACTGGAATTAGATCTGAATCTAAATTTCCCTGATGTATGTTCTCTACCTTCATCACTTTAGATCTGGTGTTCAAGCTCAGGCCATTTCCATTGTGAACCTTTTCATTTAGTTTTATGGTTTTAGGAAACTCTGAAGCTGGGTCTGTTTTTTCCCTTCTCCTCATGGAATGCCTTCTCCAGGTAGCAAAAGCCCTGCAGATTAGCTGTTGTAGAATCTCATGATTTTGTACTGTAGCCATTAGAAGACAGAAACAGGAGACCTGGGTTCTATTCATGATTCTTCCACTGACTTACTGTGTGACATTGGGCAAAGTCCTTTAACTTCTCTACGTTTCACTTTTCCCAATTTTCCTATCTTCATGCAATGCCTTGAAAACCCTGTAGGAAGATGCTATATGTATGTGTGCCAGTATTATTTTTATTTCTCTTGTGAGTTTCACCGGGCTGAATATGCCTCTATATGGGAAAAATAAAATAGAATTTTTTAAAATAATGTGATGTTGAATGTTATAATGTTTTTTAAAGAAGCAAGTCAGCAGTTTCAAAAACAATAATTGTATATTGGCATGTAGGCAACAAGACTTCTAGAATATTTTGAGTCCCTTGTGTGTATATACCAGAATTATAATGATCTGTACATTCAACATGATTTTTCTCACTCAGATTGAAGCATGCATTTCTCATTTGACAGAATATCTTCATGAAGCCAGGGCTACATTCCAATGCCATTAGTGAGAAATTTGTAGTTTCATGTCAATTCGATCATTGACTTCTTAACTGGAAGTACAGTGCACGATCAACTCCCATAGATTTCAATAGGACTTGCACAGATTGGGGCATGACACCAATGATTTGTGGTCTGGAAAACATGCCTTACAGTGACAGAAGGAGCTCAGTCTATTTAGCTTATCAAAAAGAAGGCTAAGAAGCAAATTAGTCATGGTCTAGAAGTACCTATGCAGGGAGAAGATACTTGGTATTAGAATGCTAATTAATCTAGCAGACAAAGCGATGGCAAGATCCAGTGGCTGGAAGTTAAAGTCACAACACTCAAACTGGAAAGAAGATGCAATTCTTTAACAGCAAGAGTAATTAACCACTAGCACAGAGTATCTGGTAAGTTCTCCATCACTTTGTGTATTTAAATCAACACTAAATCTCTTTCTAAAATGTATAGCGTAGTTCATCCTCAAATTGTTGGGCTAAATGTAGAAATCACTGGATGAAATTTTGAAACTTTTGTTGTTCAGGAAGTTGGACTAGAATGCTAGAAGTTACTAATATTCCCTTCTAGCCTTAAAAATCTATGAAACTCATTATACATATGCCACCGAACAGCCAGAGACCCAGGATAAAATTTGAAATTGGTGACCTAGAGGTGAAAAGCTCTGTTTTAGCTTCTTTTTTTAGAGAGGACTAGTGGGTTGGATAACCCACATATCACTAATCTATATTTTAGTTCTGAGTGAGTGAAATTTCTAAAAGCTGGCAACCCCTAGAACAATATTTTAAAAAGATATAAGACCCTCATAACAAATAAATTAGAAGCATCCTATAGTACATAGAGAGGCATAGTCTAGCAGCCTTAAAGGAATGAGAACCAGGAATTTCTGTGTTCTAATCCCAGCTCTCATGCTTGTACTTGTCTCTGGCCTTGGGTAAATCACCTAGTATATTTACTTCAGTGTCCCCATATGTAAAATCAGACTACCTTAGAAAATTGTTCTGAGAATCAATTAGTAAATGAGATAGATTCAGTCCAATATCTGGCTTCTGTCTATTTAATGCCATAGCGAATTCAGGTGGAAAATTAGGGAGGTGACAAGGCTGAGGTGTTGCCAAGTATTTTAGGGACATGTATAGAGGTGTGGGTGTAATTTAAAGTAGGGGAAGCTACTTTATCTTAACCATTTAGTTAGAGTGTTAGCCACTACATGGATGTTTGGAATAGTGCTAAATAGCCAAAAAAGCAATTAGAACTTTCTCTTGACACATCCTGTTTTTAACTTTCCCAGCTCTTGCCTCTTCTAAGCCTTGGGTGACAAAGAAGGCTAACTCCACTTAAGCAGCAAATAGTGCATTCCAAATTGATGCAATGTAACTCCATTGGCACACATCCCCACTTTCTGCCTTACTTACCCCACCATGTATGTCAATGATTAATAGAACTCATTACAGTTTTTTCTGTCATGAAAAAAATCCTAATAATCACAAATTCCTGGAAGTTAAAGAGACAGAAGAGGTCTACTGGTCCCCCATCCAGTTAATCTTTCTACTAATGCAGGGTTGTCCCCCAAAATACATTTCTAGAGTCTTGTGCAGTCTAGTTCGCAAGTAATGAGGCTTCCATCTTTTCCTTTGGGATTTATATCACAGCCTAATCGATCTCACTCTCAGAAAGTTTCCTGATATATATTCCTGAAGAATTTCTGGCTCATATTTGTGCATACTTTTGGTCTGGATTTATTCCTTCTTTCCTTACTGTAAATACGAATGCTGAAATCCATATTTTTTACCTTTAGCATTGGAGTGCAGCCCTGGCTTCATCAAAATATTCTGTCAGATTTGTGCCTCAAACAGAGAAAGATCACCGAGAATGGAAAATTTCTTACTGATAATTTCCTCTCTGCTAGCGGCTTCGCCTACAATTCTGGACATCTGGATTGCTCTCCTCTCTCTGCAGCTCACAGAGATGAATCTGTGTTCTGGCACCGTATAGTGGGGCTGTGCCCCCTCTGCTCCTGCTAGCTGCTAGATGAATTATTCCATGCTGTAAAATTTGCATAACATCACTATTAACAAATATTCCAGAGATGGCAAAATAACTACAGTAACTCCTCACTTAAAGTTGTCCTGGTTAACATGGTTTCGTTGGTACGTTGCTGATCAATTAGAGAACATGCTCGTTTAAAGTTGCACAATGCTCCCTTATAATGTTGTTTGGCAGCCACCTGCTTTGTCCATTGCTTGAAGAAAGAGCAGCCTTTGGAGCTAGCTGTTGGAGGCTTGGAACCAGGGTGGACTGGAAGCCCCCCATCAGCTCCCCCTATCAGCTCCCCGCTCCCCTAAGTTCCCTGTGCGGCAGCCGCCCAGCAGGCTATCAATTGACAGGCAGTTCAGCTATCCCTCCCTCCACTGCCATGTGCTGCTCCCAGGAGCCTCCTGCTTGGAATGGGCTGAGATATTGGTATCCTAACTTCCTTGAGGGATGGGCAAAAGGTGTTTTGTTTTGAGAGCCATGCCTTATCCCAGACCACAATGTGAGGGGTGTCCCGACAACTGAGGTCAATGTATCGTTTGTACATTGGTGGAGTTGTGGTGGAGTATGAGTGGATTTTTAATTTTTCATGGTTGTGGTGTGGAGATTTTTAATTTTTCATAGTTGTGGTGCGGGTGCTTAGAAGCTGTCAGAATGAGAGAAACTGGCAGTATGGACAGGTGAAACCAAGGATGGAAACCATAGATGGTGTAAAAAGGACTCTGGTGGATTGATTTGTGGTCAGAATTATTGTATGTAAACTTGGCAAAGTGAAGAAGTGATGGTAACTGATAAAGCAGCAGAGATGATGCTCCAGAATTCGGTTTACTTGTTGTGTCTTCCCATAGGCTGAGGAGGCTCATAGATTAACATTCAAGAGCTTGAACAATTCCTACCAACGATGGGAAATGAACTGCGATTCTTGGTTAGATGTAATATCCAGTGGTAACCCTGGAGCTTGAAGATGTGATTAAAAATAGTTGGGCTGTCACCTCTGCAGTAGAGATTTTCCTGCAGGGCACAAAAAAAGACATCATTATGAGGAGGTCAACGATAACTATTGTGGCCAAGTGGCCTTGGGAATTGGAGTGATCAATAATAAAGTCCATAGAGAGAGATGACCAGAGTTGAGATAGAGTCATCAGTGAAACCAAAGTGACCAGGGTTTCTGCTCATGAGGTTTTTGTCAAAGCACATATGTTGCAGGAATTGATTTAAGACTTTATAGACTGATGTAGTTTTGACCACCAGAAATGACGAGAGACTAACTTCATCATTTTCCAGTGACTGAAATGGCCAGCCAGGGACGAGTAGTGACATAGCTGGAGTAGGGCTAGATGTGGTTGGCCATTGGGGACATAGATCCAATCTTTTAACAGGAGAACCCCGTTCTTGACTGTGACATTTGAGTTGGGAGCCGGGTGTGTAGTGGTCAACAACAGTAATACCACAAATGGATGGAGGCAGGAAAGACTTCACAAGAGACAATAAATCATTGTTCACCTATACATTGACAAAAGGCAGGCTTCAAGACTGTGGCAGGCTGTAGGGGTCTATTCCTTTTGTCCAGGTATTTGTCCTTGCGAGACAACACATCAGGCGTGCCATTCCAGGTACAAGGGTGATAGGTGAGGGTAAAACCAAACTGGGAGGAAAAAGGATCAGTTTGTTTGAAGATGATTGAGTACCAAATGGATGTATTGGTCATGGAGGGCTTGATTTTTCAAGAAGATGATGATGTCATCTAAATAAATCACTACAAACTGGTCCCGAACATCTCTAAAGAAGTCATTGACAAAGTGCTGGAATGTGGTTGGGGCATTGGAAAGGCTGACGAGCATGACAAGATATTCAGAATGGCCATCCAGGTGTGAAACACTGTCATTCACTCATCGCCTTCTTAAAATCAGACTAGATTGTAAGCACCACAAAGATCAAGCTTGATGAATGTTTTAGTGGAGCTGACCCTCTCCAATAGTTTTGCTGATCAAAGGCAAGGGTTAGCTATTCTTGATGATGATATTGTTCAGGGCTCAACAGTCTACACAGAGATGGAAGGAGCCATCCCTCTTTTTGACAAGCATATTCAGAGCCCTGGTGGAGGATGTAGACAGACAGGTAAAGTTTTTTGCCAGGTTCTCATGAAGGTATTTCTGTAGGGCCTGGAATTCTGGTTTGACAAGGGATAAATCCATTCAAATGGAATTTTGGCCCTGGGCTGCAGCTCACTGGGACAGACACAGGACTGATATGGGGGTAGGATGTCAGCATTTCTTTTGTCAAACACATTGGCAAAATCTCAATATTTTGCAGGGATTGGTAAATTGTTACCTTCTTGAATTTGCTGGAAACAGAAGACAGTGGCCTTCCCCACACTGTTTCTTGTTTCCTTGGTGCCTGACTTAGCTAAACATCATTGCTGGCAGTAGCCTGACTCACACTGTACCTCTTGAATCTTCCAGAAGATATTTGGATCAGGGACCAAGAGCCAGTGGATGCCAAGTATTATGTGGAAGTGGGGTGAGTTGATCAAGTTAAATTACAGGGTTTCTTGGTGGTTTTGGGTTTCAAACCAAAGGGCATAGATTCATGGGTAACAGGACCTGAGAACAGTATCAATCAATTCCACCAGGTCTGGGGTGAGCTTTCTTTGTACCAGAAGTTGGTTAGTCTTATCAAATCCAGTATTCATAAAATTACTGGAGACTTTACAATCCACAAGTGCAAATTGAGAGCAGTTCACCTCATGTGTAGACGGGACACAGAGACGGAGCAAGACTTGCAGGTGGGGATGACAACAGTCCACGGCTGTTAAAGTTGGCTTGTGGCACCCAATCTGGTGATTATGTCAAGCTGTGACCCTTCTAAAGGGGCTTTATGTGGTTGTTACCCTGATCTGCTGCAGGTCTGGATTTGAGGGAGCATTTGGTGGCAAGACAGCCTTGCCCACCACAGTATAGGTAAAGGCCGTTCTGTCGCTGATACTCCTTCTCCCAGTCCGTGAGGTATCTTTGCATCACGTTGTTCTTCCCAGGCTGTCACCCTGGGACTGGTTGTGGTAGTAGCTGGAATGGGACCAGACTAGATTGGGGTAGAACGTATACCTTTTTTTCCCGTTGGCGCTATTTGAACAGTTGGTTCTCAATCTGTATGCATAGTTCAGTGTCTGAGTTCAGCACCGTGGGGGCCTGAGGAGGGCGGTTTACCCAGGCCAACTCATTTTTATGTCATCTGTTAGACCCTGACGGAAATGATAGATCTGTGCCTCCTCATTTATTCCATGTCAGTGAGCAAACGTTGAATATAGGTGGCATATGCCAAGTTGGACCAACGGCCTTGTTTAAGAAACTGCAGGGCAGCGCTGGTGGTATGAGCACAGTTTGGACCATCGAATATGAGTGAGACGGCATGGAGGAACTTGTCAAAATTGCCAAGGACCTGGCTGGACTGCTCTAGGAGAGGAAAGGTGCAGTCTAGCACTTCACCAATCAATAAATTGATAACCAGCCCCACTTTGGCCTGATTAATGGGTTACATCTCAGTGCATATCAGGAAAAACAGATGGCATTGGTTGAGGAACCTGCAGAACTTCTGGTAGTTCCCATCCAACTTTCCTGGCAGCAGGACCTTCAGGCCTTGTTCTAAAGGTACTACATCTGGCCACACTGGGGGTATTGGGTTGTCGGGATCTGTGAGCAGAGACGGTGTTCTCCAGTTGGAGCTGGGCACGTTGGCTCTGGAGGCACTGAATTAACTCCGACATCTCAGTAGCAGACGTGACAGAGGTTTCCGTCTCAGTTGCTTGACCAAGCATGAAAAGGGCAATCTGCTGAAATGGTTAGAGTTGCCAGGTGAGGCAGAAGCAGATGAAAGCTGGAATAGGGTCTGGCTGGCATGGGAACAGGCATGGGCTGGAGCAGGAGTAAAGGTAGTCTGTTGAAACTACTGGCAGGGGGAATGTTCCTGGCCAGTTAGTGATGAGCAGACTGGAGAGACTGTTTCTCTTTGGAGCCTATATACCTGCCTTGGGATCACAAGAATGGAGCCTTACCTGTGGATTGGGTGAACCCTGCGGGTAATTGATGACTCATTGCATTTGAGCAGGCTCAGTCTCAAAGGTAATTCAGCGATGAGTCATTATGGCCACGAGACCCTGAGCCAACACAGAAGAATTGTCTTCTGTATGGACACTGAAGTCACTTAATACAAATCTGGAGAATGCACAAAACAAGCAATTTACAGCCCAATATTTACCTTGGCCAATTAAAATATACAGCAACATATTCCTATATTAGTACAGTGATCCAAAGCTGGATGCTTGCATAACAAAAGCATATAAAAGGACAAAGGGCTGGAGTGTGCTTGGGTAGAAGTAGTTGAAAGAAGCAATTTACCCAAGAAGTGGTTGTAATTTTCATTTGGACTCCTACTATTTGCCCTTATCACCTTTATGTTCTACATTGTTCTTCCCTGACCTTGGTATAGTGGCACTGTATGATGCATTCCCCATGTGGCCGGAGGCAGAAACCAGTCTCATTCTTTGAATTGGTCACTGTCGTGCGGCAAAGTGAGGTAAATGTATTTCTGTTTTTCACTTCAGTCTGTTTTGCAGGATGACTTGGAAATGCGGTGCTTTCATCTTGGATGTGATGCTTTTTTGAGAATATCATGCCCACAACAAGGTGTAGCAAAAGAGAAATTCAACTAATAGGCAAACCATAAAGAGTTCAGATTTGTTTCCAGGCACAGTGGTTTATTGGTTATTTTTCACTTGTTTCTGCATTACATTGTTTTGATGATCTTGGCAGGGATCTGTCACTCAATGTAGGTATAATTGAAACTTGGTTCCCCTGAGGAATCATTTGGTTGATTTGTTTACTGACATTGACAGATATCTGAATGGCTTTTAAAACACAATTTGTGCATCACTGAATATGCACCAAAAAGGAAAATAAGATTAATGTATTGGTAAAGTGAGGTTCTCTTTGGCAGTGTCATAAAGTCTCTACCTGAGCAAGTCATTGTAGGTTCAGAAATTGTATGAGAACCCTATGCAATCTACATCTTCACTTTGTTGTTGCTTTTTATTTTCAGGGCTTTGACTACAGATTCTCTAAAAGGTAGAATATAAAGAATTGTTTGTAGCCTCCAGAGCTGTTTGACCACCTTTTCCATTGTGTTTTGTCTTCAGCTCAAGCCAAATTGAGGCTGATATAATATAGATGTAATCAGTGAAATATCTCTTTGGGAGGGGTCTTCAGCATTATAGCGTTTAACAGTACCAAACACTATAGTAGTTACTATTGATTATTACAAAACATCTCCTTCCATAAATTCATGCTGCGCATTACAAACATGGGCCCTACTTCAGCAATGGTATTTAAATAGTTGCCTAGTTTTAAGCACATGAATAGTCTTTTTGAAGTCAATGGGTCTACCCACAACATCTGGGCAGGAAATGGTTTTCCTATCATTGAAAATTTTTAAGGTTTCAAAAATGTTCCCATTCTGCATTGGGGATGAAACTAAGACCTTCTGAAAGTTTAGGTGAAAAACCATAGAGCATGCCCAGAATAGCCCCATGGGCAGGGCACTCACCTGGAATTGAGTCCCTGTTCTGCCTGTTGAGGGCAAGGGACTTAAATCTGGGTCTCCCACATTCCAGGTGAGTGCCCTAACCATCAGGCTGTCTGAGGTGGGCTAGTCTCTTGTTCTCATTTTGACCAGAAATCCCATCCTAAACCTAAGAAAGCTTCCCAACAATACTTTTGTTGAAACTGACAAAAAAAGTTTTGGTTTAGAGAAATTTGCATTTTTCAATGAAAAACTATTTCATTGTGAAATTTGCAACCAGCTCTACTACTAATATTCTTAAGTACTTTGCTGAATTGGGGTTATGGACATAAACACAGATTTTGTGCTCTGACAAGCATAAAAACAAATGACAAGACACAGGACAGTGAGTGAATTATTAATGAAGAGAAGGAGGCATTTCTTGAAATGTTGATTCAAAGATGAATAGGATGCTATTTTTAATATCCCAAAAGGTATGGGCTCAGTTCTTCAAGAGATTGTCCACATAGATTCTGCTCTTGGTGCACATGAGCATAAGACTGGATTATTTTCAACAGCCATGTCTGTTGGGGGTTAAGCCTGTGCTCTCAGTGTCCTCTTGCTCCACATAGCAGTGCGCATAAAGAACAGGGCAGCCATAATCTTCACTCAGTTCTTTCTTCTCTCCCATGGCTGCAAGGTAGAGCTCTGTAGCTCTTAACCACATTCCACAGCAAGTGAAATGAGACTTCACATGTTGGATGTTGTGAGAGCATTATCCTTTTACTTGAATAGGACCAACCCATTCAGGTGTGCACCTGGACTCTTCTCTATATTTGCTGAAAGAGGTAAGGGACAGCCTGTGTCTTCTCAGATATGAAGTGGGTCTTGGACTGTGTCAGGAGTTGCTCTGGTTTGGCTAAGAAAGAGCCACCTGGACAGATTAGAATTCATTCCACCAGAGTTCAGGTGACTGGCCTCCAGTCTGCTTGGGTAGCATCCCCACAGCAGAGATATGTAGATCAGCAATGTGAAGTTTATCCAGACCTTTACTACTCATTATTATCCAGACCTTTACTACTCATTATTCTTTGGTAAAAGCTTTCAGAGCAGTTGCTAGTTCAGTTAGATATCCTACAGTCACTCTTGAAATGGGCCTCTGCTCACCAGCCTCCGAGCACTGGGTTAACAGCTTGTTAGTCACCAAGAGTAGAAAGTCTGTGGACAATCACTCGAAGAAGAAAGAGAACAATTATTTGCCTTGCAGTAACTGTGATTCTTCCAGATGGGTTGTCCACACAGATTCTGAATCCTGCCTTTCATCCCCACTGATCAGTGTCCTGCTCGTTGGGGATTCTTATTAGAAAAGGACCTGAGTGCAGGTTATGGCTGCCCTGCCCTTTATGCTCTCATCTATGGGAACTGAGAGGAAACTCAGTGCAGGCGTGGCTTCCACGGGCACTGCTGTGTTGCATGCATGGGGCATGTGTGCACCAAAAGTGAAATATGTGTGGAAAGTCACAGTTACTGCAAGGTAAGTAACCATTCTGTCCTGTGTTGGGTGAAGGTTCATAAAGACTATTTTATCAGAATGTGTTAGTACCTTCCTAATTATTATTCTTTGAAACACATTCTTATCATTCAGGCAGATGGAGTTTGCCACGATTTCACTGACTAGTGATTGTGAACATCACAAAGAGATGTGTTTTGAGAATTTTGCTGATTTTGTAAGTTGTTTGTCAGTTTGCACATACATAACTGAGATCCAAACTGAGGCTGACCTCAAATCAAAACTATAGCATAATATCATCTTGCCTTTGTTACTGTATCCCTCTTCAGTAGAGCTTACTGATTTTGGTACCACAATGATATTAGAGTTACATTATTTATATTGCCTTTTTTATCCATGGATTGTAACATGCTTTATAACAGTGGCTAAGCAGCACTATCCTCAGTTTTACTGCTGGCAAAATTGAGGCCGAGGTAGGTTATGGATTTGTCCAGAATCACACAGTAAGCCATTGGTAAAGTCAGTGATAGAAACCATGTCATCTTATTCCCAGTTGCGTGCTCTAATTGCCAAATTAAATAGCATATATCTTGATGATACTTATTTAACTGATCTTTCTATTGCCTTGTAGTGCCAAGAACAAGAATTTTGGCCACTGGTGGAGCATCATATAATAAAGAAATCTTACAGGTAAGTGTAGATCGCTGAGTTTGTTAAGAAAATTACATTGCACTGGATATTAACAGCTTTGGCAGAGGTTTATATTGGTGTACTGAGTTTGCCGCCTCTATAGCTGCACATAAGATTGAGAGTATTTGAGATTTTAAGAGCTATTTTTCAAATTTTGAGATATTGCGTGGAGTGTGTTAACAAAATTATAATAATTTCTCCCCGTGTTTTACAGGTTAATCCAATGCTAATTTCAAATTGAGTTCTCTGAAGAGTATTTACAATTGACTAGTTTTGTGAAAGTATCTTAAATGCTGATAACCTCCAAGTCTCATAACTTAAGTCACATCATTTCAGCAACCAAACCAAAGAGTTGTTGGTAAGAGTGCATTTAAGGTGAGATTTTTAAAAATGTTCAGCGTTGGACCATTAATTTCAATGAGAGCAGAGTTAGACTGAACACCTTTGAAAATCTCAGCCATAATGTCTATGGGAGTGCTGGAGGCTGAAGTCCTCTATTCACCCACAGGACACTTACAGCATAGGCAGTATCAGTACAATCTACTGCATACTGCCTCACCAATGCACCTCAGTCCCATTGTGAAGGGACCACCTCTAGGTGATGAGAAAGTAGTTTAGTCTCCCTGGCCCATTTAGTCATCAACCTCTCTCCTGAGATTGATAATTAGTGCTAGTTGTGGTGGTGTATTTGTGACAAGGACAGTTGTCCAGTAGGAACTGGACTGATCTTGCTCATTTATTTCACACCTACCACAGAACAGCTTTGAGACTACAAAGGTCTTTGACAAAATGACTCACCAGCCTATGTGCCGCTTTGTGGCTTGGTGTGGCAGCGTTAGGGTTTTCCTCGCTATCGTCTCAGTGACACACCATTGGGGGTCTGCTGGGTGCCACCTTTGTCTTGTGACTCAACTCTCTGGCCAGGCCATGGTTTAGTCTCACCACTTTCGAGGTAAGTGAGAGTCCTGTCCAAATATAGTCTGGTGGCCTTGTGCCAGGGCTTCAGCCTCACTGTAGGCCCACTAGACCTTATGACCCTTGTCTGGGGCTTTCACCAGTCCTTTCACTGGTGGCCTATAGGACAACCAAGTCCATTCTTCTATCCTGGGTTTCAGCCTAGGGCTCCTGCAGCAGGCTATTAAGATCTGCTTCTTCAGACTTCCTGCTTCTTCCCTGGGCTTCTATCTACTGCAGTCTGCCTCTAGGCCTTCTTCCCCAACCCCTTTCAGGCCTCAGAGGAAAGATAACAAAGGAAAAGCACAACACAGAAATAGTCCAAACTTGTCTCTGGCCTCCCTCTTTTCAGTGTCCTCAGAGCTACTGCACAGTGTTGTCAGGAAGCCTCTGCCAGCTTCATCCTCCCTTCCTGGGAGCCAATGAAGAGAGGTCTGTCCACTTCCCAGAGCTGGGACCTTCTGAACTGGGCTCCTGCAAGATTAGCATGCCTCCCAGGGGTGGCGAGGCAAGGCTGCCTGAGCCCAAAGTTGTATAGGCAGTTTTGCCTGGTGTGGGGTTTGCACACCCCATCACAGTCTTGGTCATTATGGAATTGATCCAGATTTGAGCTCATGACTTAGAAGTGAAAGGCTCCATATTTCCCGAGTCATCCAGAATCCCTTTTCTCAGTTTTGTATGACAATAGGGTTTAAAGTAGATTGGGACAAGAGAAAAAAATTGACACATGTTGCTTGTTGCTGTTATTTCTCTTTGTCTGTTGTATCTGCTCTGGTTATTCTAGTCAATAACTTGACATAAGGAAGATTAAAAACTATGGGCCAGATTGATTCGTGCTCGTGTAATTCCACTAAGGCAACACCAGGGTTGAACTTGGGCCAGTACATTTAGTGGGAGCGAAACCTTAGTTTCTAAAGCTATATATACACCCTAGAGCCATTTGTAGAGCCTCCTCACTGTTATATCTAGGCAAGGAGCTAGATGTTTTTCACAATACATTTGTACACAGTGAAACAAACTTAGAGGGAAATAAAGTTATAGAACTTGCAGTTTAAGTATAATAAAACTGCTATTAAAACTTGTTAGAAGTGTCTTAAAATAATATGATCAATATAGTGCCATTCCTTTAATTTAATCACTGGTTAATTGGATCCTTTAAAATTTAATCAAAACCTCAGGAAACAATGTGTTTTCAAGTTATTGTTATTGCTTTTGGATAATTCATTCTGGGGCTATAGAAAGCTGTCACTTAATAACCTGTATTCACAATCCCTCATTTTATACATACCAAAGGTAACACTCAAGAATATCTGTTAAGAACATAAGAATGACCATACTGGGTCAGACAAGGTGTTCATTTATCCCAGTATCCTGTCTTCTGGCAATGGCCAATGCCAGATGCTTCAAAGAGAATGAACAGAACCAGGCAATCATCAAGTGAGCCATCCCTTGTCGTCCAATCCCACCATCTGGAAGTTAGAGGCCTAGGGACAGAGCATGGGATTGCATCCTTGACCATCTTGGCTAATAGCCATTGATAGACCTATCTTCCATGAATTTATCTAATTCTTTTTTGAATTCAGTTACAGTTTTGGGCTTCACAACATCCCCTGGCAATGAGTTCCACATAGGGTGACCAGACAGCAAGTGTGAAAAATCAGGACGGGTGAGGGTAATAGACACCTATATAAGAAAAAGCCCCAAATATCGACCCCAGATAGGGACATCTGGTCACCTTCCACGGGTTGACTGTTTGTTTTAAGCCTGCTGCCTATTAATTTCATTGGGTGACCCCTGGTTCTTGTGTTATGTGAAGGAATAAATAATATTTCCTTATTCACTTTCTGCACACCATTCATGGTTTTATACACCTCTATCATATCCCCCCTTTGTTGTCTCTTTTACAAACTGAACAGTCCCAGTTTTATAATCTCTCTTCATATGGAAGCTGTTCCATATGACTAATCATTTCTGTGGCCCTTTTCTGTAACTTTTTTTGCAACAGTGTTACTCTGTTGACTCATATTTAGCTTGTGATCCATTATGACCCTCAGATCACTTTCCACGGTACTCCTTCCTAGGCAGTCATTTCCCATTATTTATGTGTGCAACTGATTGTTCCTTCTTAAGTGGAGTACTTTGCATTTGCCCTTACTGAGGGAACCCATTCGTTATGCCCTTCCAGCATGACTGTGAACCACAGATAACTACTCTCTGGGAACGGTTTTCTACCCAGTTATGCACCCACCTTATAGTAGCTCCATCTAGGTTGCATTTCCCTAGTTTATGAGAAGGTCATGTGAGACAGTATCAAAAGCGTTACTATAGTCAAGATTCACCATGTCTGCTGCTGCTTCCCCCCATCCACACGGCTTGTTACCCTGTCAAAGAAAGCTATCAGGTTGGTTTGACATGATTTGTTCTTGACAAATCCATGCTAACGGTTACTTATCGCTTTGTTATCTTCTAGATGTTTGCAAATTGATTGCTTAATTATTTGTTCCATTATCTTTCCGGGTACAGAAGTTAAGCTGACTGGTCTGTAATTCCCTGGGTTGTCCTTATTTCCCTTTTTATAGATTGTCACTATATTTGCCCTTTTCCAGTCTTCTGGAATCTCTCCTGTCTTCCATGACTTTGCAAAGATAATCGTGAATGGCTCCGATATCTCCTCAGTCAGCTCCTTGAGTATTCTAGGATGCATTTGATCAGACTCTGGTGATTTGAAGACATCTAACTTGTCTAAGTAATTTTTAACTTGTTCTTTCCCTATTTTAGCCTCTGATCCTACTTCATTTTCACTGGCATTCACTATGTTAGATATCCAATCACCACCAACCTTCTTGGTGAAAACTGAAATAAAGAAGTCATTAAGCACCTCAGCCATTTCTACATTTTCTGTTATTGTTTTTCCCTCCTCACTGAGTAACAGGCCTACCTTGTCCTTGGTCTTCCTCTTGCTTCTAATGTATTTGTAGAATTTTTTCTTGTTACCCTTTATATCTCTAGCTAGTTTGATCTGGGGCAAAAATCTGTCTGGGGATTGGTCCTGCTTTGAGCAGGGGATTGCACTAGATGATCTCCTGAGGTCCCTTCCAACTCTGATATTCTATGATTCTATGATCTTGCTTTGTGCCTTGACCTTTCTAATTTTGTCCCTACATACTTGTGTTATTTGTTTATATTCATCCTTTGTAATTTGACCTAGTTTCCACTTTTTGTAGGACTCTTTTTTGATTTTTAGATCATTGAAGATCTCCTGGTTAAGCCAGGGTGGTCTCTTTCCATACTTCCTATCTTTCCTACACAGTGGGATAGTTTACTCTTCTGCCCTTAATAATGTCTCTTTGAAAAACTGCCAACTGTCTTCAATTGTTTTTCCCCTTAGATTTGCTAGCTCTTCGCAGTCTGCTTTGGACTTAAACTATCTTGAGTAATTCAGTATCGTCTGCAAAATTTGCCTTCTCACTGTCTATCCCTTTTTTGCAGAACATTTATGAATATGTTGAACAGCAGTGGTCCCAGTACAGATCCCTGGGGGACACAGTTATTTACCTTTCTCCATTCTGAAAATAGACCATTTATTCCTACCCATTGTTTCCTGTCTTTTAACCTGTTACTGATCCATGAGAGGCCCTTCTGTCTTATCCTATGACTGCTTACTTGGCATAAGAGCCATTGGTGAGAGACCTTGTCAAAGGCTTTCTTAAAGTCCCAAATACACTATATCCACTAGATTACTCTTGTCCACATGTTTTGACCCCCTCAAAGAATTCTAATAGATTGGTGGGGCATGATTTCCCTTTATAGAAGCTGTATTGACTCTTCCCTGACAAATCATGTTCATCTATGTGTCTAATAATTCTGGTCATTACTATAGTTTCAACCAATTTGCCTGGTACTGAAATTAGACTTACTAGCCTGTAGTTGCCAAGATCATCTCTGGAACCTTTTTTAAAAATTGGTGTCACATTCGCTGTCCTCCAGTCATCTGGTACAGAAGCTGATTTAAGTGATAGGTTACACACCACAGTTAGTAGTTCTGAAATTTCATATTTGAGTTCCATCAGAACTCTTGGGTGAATACCATCTGGTGACTTAGGCCTGCCTAATTATATTTTGACACTTGATTTGCCAGAGTTTATGCTCCTTTCTATTTTCTTGTTTTAAAATATAGTCCTTAATGTCTATACTAGGGAGTTTTTTCTTTTACATCTTTAACTCTTGATGAATGACTGCATGAAACATGTGGTGAAATGTTTGTTCTTTATTTTTGACATTGAAAAGTTCTATCTGTTACTTTTGAAGTCACTCACGAGGAAGAAATCACACATTCTAAATGGTTTGTTATATACATGAATTTATGAATAAGCTTAAATTCGATCACCAAGCCATGGAAAGGACGTCTTGATCAATTTTCCATTTGTCCCCTAAAATAGAGTTTCATGTGATGCTTGATATAGATGGATCCTTAGAAATGCTTACTTTACAATGCTACTTGAAGGGACCACAGCACTGGCTTGGTTTAGATTAAAAGTAAAACAAGTTTATTAACAACAGGAGATAGGATTTTAAGTGAGTTCAAGTAAGGGATAGAGTTAGATATGGGTAGAAGCAAATAAACGTGAAAAACACTTTCTAGTGGCTAAGGCTTAAAACAACAAGGTACAGCATTTATTCAAGGTAGTTTCCTTACCAATCTACTTTCCAGCAAGATGGCTGACCACTATTCAGGTCAGGATCTTCCACAAAGTCCAAAGTGCTTGGTTCCTTTATCTTGTTAGGTGGAAGATAACTTGGGGGGTTTTGCCCCTCTCTTTTATAGTGCAATGAACCTTTACAATGGATTCTTCTGAAGGTTGTCCTAAAGCAAAGTTCAGTCAAGCTGTGAGTAGGGTTACCATTCGTCCGGATTCCCCCGGACATGTCCGTCTTTTTAAGCTAAAAATAGCATCCGGGGGGAATTTGTAAATGTCCGGACTTCCCCCACATGCAGAGCCTGTGTGGCTAACAGTGCAGCTGGCCGGATGGTGCCACTTACATGGGGCTCCGACACTCAGCCAGAGAGCTCCTCCTCCTCCCCCCTGCAGCAGAAATCACTCCCTCCCTGCATCGCAGATCAGCTCCGGCAGTCTGGAGCTCCTCCCCCACTGCTGCCCAGCGTGCCGGACGAGCGGCTCATGCAGTTCCTGAGCAAGTTCACCGAGACATTAGGCGAAGAAAGGCCAACAACAAGGGGGTCAGGGGGTCGGAGAAGGGGCAGGGAGGTTTTGGAGGGGGCAATCAAGAGATGGGGGGGTCGGGAGTTCGGGGGGGGCTTTCTGGGGGTGTGGATAAGGTTTTGGGCAGTCAGGGTACAGGTAGGGGGTAGGGTCCTGGGGGGCATTTGGGGGGGGGTCTTAGGAGGGGGCAGTTAGGGGACAAGAAACAGGGAGGCTTAGGTAGGGGGTGGGGTTCTGGAGGGCAGTTAGGAGTAGGGGTCCCAGGAGGGGGCAGTCAGGGGACAAGCAGCGGGGGGGGTGTTTGGGACTTCTGGAGGGGGGCCTGTCAGGGGGCAGGAGTGGGGAGAGGGATTGGAGCAGTCAGGGACAGGGAGCAGAGGGGTTTAGATGGGTCGGGAGTTTTGGGGGGGGCTGTCAAGGGGTGGAGAGTGGTTGGATGGGGCGTGGGAGTCCCAGGGGTCTGTCTGGGGGTGTGAATAAAGGTTGGGGCAGTCAGGGTACAGGTAGGGGGTAGAGTCCTAGGGGGCCAGTTAGGATGGGGGGAGGGTCTCAGGAGGGGGCAGTCAGGGGACAAGAGGCAGGGAGGCTTAGGTAGGGGGTGGAGTCCTGGGGGGCAGCTAGGGGCAGGGGTCCCAGGAGGGGGCAGTCAGGGGACAAGGAGCGGGGGGAGGGTTAGGGGTTCTGAGGGGGGGAGTGGGAGGGGCAGGGGCGGGGCTAGGGCAGGATGGGGCGGGGCTAGGGCAGGACAGGGGCGGGGCTCCTCCTGTCCTCTTTTTTGCTTGCTGGATTATGGTAACCCTAGCTGTGAGGAAGGCTACGTAGAGTCTTTTGAGGAAGGAAGCTTCATGCTGGTTTCCTCTGCTGGTGTTTGCTAAAATGCCAATTAATCTGTTTTCTGCAATGTCCTCCCTGTGCCATGATGCTGAGTGCTTATCTCCTCCCCTTGTTGCCTTGATGGTTCTGTTTATCTTTTATGTAAATTGCATTTCCATTGTCTCTTAATGCACCTTGGAAGTACCTTCAAGGTGGCAGAACCACATTACTTTGTTTAGAGTGGGGTAATTTCAGCCCTGCTCAGCAGACACACTTTAAGAACATAATTCACAATATGTTTGTAATTTTGAATTTGTCGTCTGTGCATACACCCCGCAATAATATTAATGATTAGTATGTTATTAGATTACTATTGATGTCTTACATTATACCTTTTTAAATACAGGTTATAACATTAGTGAGTTGGTGTACACTGAATTTGTCTGGCCAGTTGAAACTCACTACGAGATACCATTTAGCCCCCTGTCCTCTTGCACTGGGATACTGTTAGGGTCACACGACTCCTATACCACCCTCCCTGTAGACCCCAGAACAAGGGCTATGTTGGGGGGAGAGAGGAGGAGTAGCTGGAATGCTCTGGGCCTCCATGCTGCTCTAACCTTGGTCATGTCTGAGCAGAGAATTGGGGAGTTGCAGTCGACTCCCTCACTTCTCCCCTCTTTCCTTCTACTTTGCTGAGCATAAACTTGGTGAAGCAGAGAATCTGGCCCCCCATTTCTTGGTTCAGGAGTGAACATATCTGCCCCTTACAAATCTTGGGGGATGATTCTGAGAACGTGCTGGAGATATAATGACCACATACCGAACCCTTGTAAGTGACAACATTGTAAGAAATGTATCTTTATTTCCTGGCCCCAGTCACCTGACCTGAGTCAGGTTTGCCAAAGGTTAGTGCTGTGTCACATGAAAAGGGTCAGTACACATTGACCCCTGAGGTAACTGTTATAAAGCCTGCACAAACATTTGGCTATCGTGTGCAGGAACCATTTGCTTGCCTCAGCAATTATAAGGAATTACTTATTGCCCTGTGTTTCACAGTCATATGTAACGGATGCTTTTATACTCCCCAGGTCCTGTCTGATGTGTTTAGCGCACCAGTGTATACTATTGACACCGCCAACTCTGCTTGTTTAGGATGTGCTTCCAGAGCAATTCATGGTAAGGCTGTAAAGAAAAGTCCTCTGAGCAACCCGAACATTTAATTTTCATGCACCCAATACCCATGGTTAAAGTTTCTGAAAAAAAGTGAGGGGTATATAAAGCATAGGACCAGATCCATAGCCCACTGAAGTCAAAGGGAGTATTTCCACTGACATCAGTGGGGTTTGGATCATGCCCAGTAAGAATAAAAGTGAATTTTTAGGATTTCACTCACTCTCACTTCTTGCAGCAGAATTTAGGTTTGGGCTCCCAGTGGCAGATCGTCTGCCTAGAGGGGAATGTAGGATACAGCAGCACAAACTGCAGCAACCTCCTCTCAGACAGAAGTGGGACCTGGACAGATGGCAGGTACATCCCTGGAAATGGATGAGGTTTGCTGGGAAGGATGTGCAGCCTTGATGCACTGATCCTCCACCAACAGATACCCAGTTGTTAATTAAAGCTCCCCTCTCCTGACTGAACCCACAAAGGAAGGGGGAAGGAGTTAGAGAAAACCAGCCTAGTAATAAATACTGCCAAAACGGGTGACATTAAAATAAATCTTCTGTGTAAAACTTGGCATTTTTAAATGACAAACCATCTATCAGCATATACAAGCTGTGCTGTGCTCCACGTTCAAGCTGTGTACGCTTCATGTTGTGAATGCATAAATCTCTTGTTCGGTCATTTCATTTACTGCAGTACATCACCAGTTGTAATGCAACAGCCAAAGTCCCAGAAGTAAAGGTGTCAATTAATTTGTGTATTGATGTAAAAACTTGTATGTTAATGACAGGTTCTCAGAGGGTTAATGATGTTGAATCCCAGGAAGGTCTTTCTTCTTCAGGTATTTTGGAATACTTTAATAGCATTGTTTACTGTTAAACATGTTCAAGGCTGTGGGCCAAGTCCTTAAAGTCCTTACTCAGGCAAAATTCCCATAGGCCTCAATTAGACATTTTAGCAATGGACAGCCTATGTCCAGGTTCATGCAGGGTCATAACATTGAAACAGAAGCATGGTGAAGACAGTGCAGATCATCACAAAAGCATCCAGATTTCATTTTCAGAAGCAAATTCTGCCTTCAGCTACTGTTACGCCCACATTGACTGCACTCACAGGTCTGAAGACAAAGCAGAAACTCTGTGCAGCAGAGAACCAGAATCAGTAATTTTAACGCACAAAATATGCCTCCACCACTTTGTTTCCAAAGAATATGCAATGGTGCCATCAGCAAAGCATTTAGGAGAGTGGAAATAGCAGCACCACACTATCAGTAGGAGTGAAGCATGCTGAGAACATTTTTACACTTTAGGGACCAAATCCCCACATCCTTCCTCTGTTTTACTCAGACTGTGTCCTATACTTCAAAATCATCCTGAACTTTTCCAGTACATGCTGGATTCTCTGCCCTTGAATACAGCTTGAGGTGCACAGCTTCCATTAAGATTTATTTCAGAGTAGCAGCCGTGTTAGTCTGTATCCGCAAAAAGAAGAACAGGAGTACTTGTGGCACCTTAGAGACTAACAAATTTATTAGAGCATAAGCCCAAGAAGTGGGCTGTAGTCCACAAAAGCTTATGCTCTAATAAATTTGTTAGTCTCTAAGGTGCCACAAGTACTCCTGTTCTTATTAAGATTTATGCAGCTATTTCATATGGCCAGAAGATGGGGATTCCCTCTGTCAGTAGACTTTCTAATATAAATGAAATATTGATGACAAGGGCTCCTTAACAACATTATAATTTATATCTACAAATACAGTATTCCATGGTTAGTCTAGGTTGTTTGGCAGGAATAACAAAGAATATCTGAATGCTGTAGCTTACTCTGCAAGGGAGAATGCTGTGGTAATGGGATTCCCTCTGACTGTTCAGCTGCCTCGTGTATCATCATAGTTTAATGAGTATTTGTAGTACACATTTTCTTGATACTGTTTTCACATCTCATCCCTATCTTTCTAGCTGTGCTTTTTCTTGTGGTTACACTTTGTCCCTGGATCCCTTCCTTCTGCATATTTTCACTGCTGCTTACTTTATTAATGGTGTCCATAAATGATTACTGATATTGTTGAAACTGCATCTCTGCTGCTATCCCACCATAAGGTACAAATTGAATGACTGACCAAAAACTCAATCTCAGAGTCTTCACATTCCACATCAGTGCATTGGAATGTAAGACCTTTGCCATTTATCCTTCACTTTTGAATGCTGACCCAGCGAGGGAGGATCAATATAATGTATTAATTTGCCAGTGTGTCGAGGCACATCCCTCAACTTGCTTTTGAGAATTGATCCGTATTTTGATTCTCTCTGCAGGTCTTGTGGCAGAAACAAGTGTGTCCTTGGTAGATGCAGTTAAATTAGCACCAGAGCCTAGATTAGTTGTTACACCAACTGCTGGGGCAGACCAGGTGAGTAGCTTTGGAATTTCATCATTTTCAATTTTATTTCATTGGTTGTTTTTTTTTTTTTTCCCCAGTAAAATGGATGTACTTGTAACTTGCGAGACACTAGGATTGATTTGGGGAGATCTGTGTTTTTGTAATGATACAATATCTGAGTGATCACTATATTCAGACCCATAAAAGAGTAAATTTCCCCAATCAGATACATGCAGAGAGGAAAAACTGTCATCTTTCAAGGACAGAAAGTGTTATAACTTGGGTTTAATGCCAGTGCTGGTCATTCGGGTTCTGACTGGTAATATTGACAAAATAGTCTTTACTTCCAGCAAAGTGCTACTTGGAAAAATGTAAATGAAGTTATGTTCTCTGTTTGGAAAACATCAGAAAAATCCGTGCCTGCCTGATTTTTAATATTGATCAGCAATCATTTATGAAAGGCGCACACATCTTCACTGATAACTTCCAGTCTGAACAGCCAAATGGTCCTAATTAGAAATAATGCTTACTAGAACCAGTTTTCACTACACACACATTCTCTAAAGTTTTACAATTCCCTCAAAACAGGAAACTTGTGTTTTGTGGAGCCACATGGCTAAGCAACCAGTTAGGCAACAGAGCCACATAGTTCATGTAAACCAAGGAAAGAATTTGTCTTGGGACTTCCAATTTCCCATTAAAGGCAATTTGTTCCCATCTGGAGTTCCATAAGACTGTAGCTCTATTACAGCTTTTTACATATAACTTAATATCATGTAATAAATGAACAGTATAATGCAGCAAGAATCCTGTACAATAGTAACTTAGTTGTAGCTGTCTAGGATCTAAATACCTTCTACCTCCACTAACTTCAACTATGTACAGATTTCTGCTGCATTAATTTAGTCTGTTGGCATGTTGCATAATAAGTTGGATACACCATGTCACTGGGCCTCAGTGGGTCACAACTTAGAATGCCATATTCAGGACAAGCTGTTGGGAAATAGGGCAGACTCACACCAAACTGGTGGTTATTCTATCATTAGATTATACCAAGCCAGTAACAAAAGTAAACTTCTGTCTCACCACACTGGCTAAAAAGAAGTCAGAAATGCAGTCTCCTTAGGCATTCCAGCCCTTATCTCACCTCCCAGACACTGGACTCTATGAGGAGTGGTTATTGAAAACCAATTTCATCACACATAAGGTCCTTCTAATCTCAAGAGATCAGCCACTTAGCGAGGTCAATATATAGCTCAAATCTTGCCCAATAATCATCATGCTGCTGCCAGTCCTCTAGTAACTAAAATCTAAAGGTTTATTAATAAAAAAAGAAGAGAGTTAAACTGGTGAATAGATCATATACATACAATAGTGGCAATATTCTTATATCTGGTTTGTAGCAGTGATATTACAGACTGCTGGCTTGTAAAGTCTCTCTGGTAACTTCCAAAGTATTGGAAGGTCCTCAGTCCATAGTTCAGTATGCTCCTTTTTGTTGTAAATGCACAGTCCAGAGAATCAGAGCAGGAAAGAGGCAAAATGGGTCTTTTATACCCTTGGCCAGGGGCCTGGAAATTTTCTATTTCAAACAAAGCTCATAGCCTAGTTTGTGGAAAATTACTGGCACAAGATGGAGTACAAGTACACATGAGCATATCTCATGTCCTTACATGGCTTGTTGACTCACAGGTGTTAACTGAGGCTGAGGCATCTGTAGGAAGAAATATCTTGGTGGAATGAGTTTTTTCTGTGCCCCATTGTGAGAGTTAAGTGTCTTTAATGGGCCATCAACACAAAGCTGTCTGACTTCATTTTAGATTTTACCTGGTGGGTTTTACCCAGGAATACAGCATATCTGTATGATGTCAGTACATAGTCAATATTTATAACTTCAGATAAAAAAGGATACATACATATAATTGGATAATCATACTTAGCAAATCATAACTTTTCCATTGACACCTTACATGACATACTTTGTACAAGATTTGTTGCAGTGGCAATATCAAGGATATGAATGGTCATACTTCAGTCATACAGCATCACACACCATAACTGCAGACATCAAGGCTTTAAAGCTTTTATTTAAACTCTTAGAAACTACCAAAATTACTAGCTTCCAGCTAAAAGGGTATTGGAGCACCAGACATCAGCAACAGTAATAATGGAAATGATTATGCTACATAGCAGCATAGTATATACCAGCATATTATTTAATTATTAACAGAACTGGAAAATCTTATTTATCAAACAAGTCCCGATCAGAAATATTAAGCCAGTCAATTTAAAATCAGATGATCTGATCTCATTTGCTCAACTTTGTGATACCTGTTTCAAAAGATATATGATGATAAAGAGCTGTGTTCTGTTTTTTGTAATCAGAGCTGCCAGGAGATATGGGAGGGGTGGATAAACACTCCTCTGCAGTAGCAGTCCACAGTGACATCTGACTCAGCCACAATGTCTCCGGAAGGAGTGAGGGACATGATACCAGTGGGAGATGCGACACCCTTTAAAAGTGTATAATATGTGCTCCCTGTGCAAAGTTTGTCTCTGCTGGCTTCTGTGGAATGGTGAACCACAGGTTCACTTCTTTTGGGCTGTCTAGTGCTCTTCTACTTGCCACTTGCAAAGCTTGCAAGAGAAAGTGGCAGGGGTAGGCACCGCCTAGCTCAAAGTGTCAATAGTGAATTCTTTTGTCTCTTTTACATTTGACTGGCATACAATGTCCTGACAACTAAAAGAATAATTGTCTCTGTCTCAATACTTCTCTCCTCCTTTCTCACTTTGTTAGATCTGGCTATCATTGCACATCTTTTTATTGGTCTTAAATGATATCAAGGCAGTGAATTATTGCTCCAGTTGATACTGAGTTATTAAAGAGATGGTAGCAGCTAAACAACAAACTGAGGAATGACCATTTCTGCACCCCCATTTAGCATGCCAGCTGCATCCCATTAAAAGCAGTTTCTTTCAATTATAAATTCCACTCCAATTTTTTTATCTCCTGTTCTATAATTTTACAGTTGATAGTGGATTCCTTGGCTAGTTTCATGGCTGTGAAACTGCAGAAAGCCAGAGGGCCTGTCAGTAATACAGTGGGTTAGCATGAACAGTGCAGTGAAAATTCATAACGTGATGCGTCAGTTTGGTTCTGTTTTTTACAGGGCTGCATCTCCCTGTTCATCCAATTTCATTCTGTTGGGTTTACTGGCTTTCACTGACAGGACAGGTCTTTTTATAAACTTCAAAGTCATTCTGAGGTGAAGCTCTGTCTTGCTGAGCAGCTCTTGTAGAGCAGCTTTGCTAACCAACGTGAGTTGCCCATTTCGTTTTTGGACGGCTAGAGCCAGATCTTGGCAGTGTAGGGAAGCTGGTCAAAGCTCAGGAATCTAGTCTGGTTTCCTTCTTTTGCCAGTATAAGTTGGAAGCAACAAGGGCCAGATCACTGGAGGGAGAAAAACCTGCTTCTGACTGCGGCAAACCATTACATACCATTGCTGTATTTGAATCCTGAATGTGAAGGTCTATAAGCACAATAAAATTTCAAGAATCAAAAGTACAATTTTTATCCGAATGTGTTTATTATTGTAGGGTCAGATGGGGACCATTACAAGTCCTTGCACACACTTGAGCAGAAGGGCTGTGTGGTGCTAGCACTGCCAGCTGTCCCAAAGAGGGGGAGGGGCAGGGAGGAGCATGGGCCCTCAACTTGCCTGTCCCTCAGCAATGGCTTGCAGCCATACTGGGAGCAATAGCTGTGCCCCCCTTCACATTGGGGAACATGATGCCTTTCCTTGTTCCTGTTGGGGCAAGGAACTGGGATTGTGCAAGAAGGGCACAATAGAGCTCCGGATACTGAAGTTTCCCAAGTTGCAGCCTGATAGAACCACTAGGCATGACAGAAATAACTGGGAGACCTTATAACAATATGTATATGCTAACTGACAGTAAGAATCCATTATTACAGCCTTAAAATGCAGTTCAATTTTAGAAGTCTATTAAAAATGGAGATGGTTGGCTTATTGGCTAATTAAGCAAAAAGGCATGAGAAATAATATGATTATCTGGAGATAATCACCTCTCTCGTGTTTTTACAAGGCATGTACCTATGCAACGGTATAAGATTTGGTTTAATGCTGTTATGTAGGATTTTGTGTAGGGAAGGTGCAGGGCAGTCCACTTCATTTAAGTGCATGGGTTTTAATTACATCATCTATTTAATTCATAAATTTTGCATTGATGTAGTCAGCATTGGCTTATATAATACATGATAGGTGTGTAACAAGGGGGCTGTTTGTGTTGTTGACTTTATTAACGTTCGTAGTATTCTATTACAGTAGTAACTAGGGACTGGGTCAGGGCTACACTGTATAAACAATTGATAAGATGACAATTCCTGCCCTAGAGAGTTCACAATCTAGGTTTGCAACAGATGGATAGGAACGGAGGACAAGATAATACTGATGTGAGCATTTCTTGCATGGAAGGTAGTAGTCTCAGTCTAGGTTATATTGTATTTTGTTTTAACAGTTTGTTATCTTTTGTTTTCTTATTTACGTGCTGAGCCCTGGTAATGTGTGAGACTGTCAGTAATATAGTGATGACAGTTACGTTATAGCAAGTACAAGCTTTATGTTATAATACACATAATTACTTTTTAAAAATATCACTCTTTGATATGTTACTTTTTGAGGGTATTACAAAGAGGGAATTTATGTTCCTGAGCTTTTGTGCATCACTGAGTGTGTTCTTTATTCCCTGTGGACATCAATTATAAAAATAAATCCATATAATTGCCTCTGGAAAAATACTCCTGAAATCACTTAGGAAGAGTTATCCAAGGTAATGTCAATGGAAACCAGCTACTAGAAACGTAAGAGTAATCTTCTGTATATACAACCATATGTATGCACTAGGCCAGATCCTCAGCTGACTTCAGTGAATTTAAATGAGCTGCACCAGTTCTTCTTTGAGTAGGTGCAGCCGTGTATTCCATTTAGGTGTGTGCACACCCAGGACACCGGAGCTGGAGAATTTTGCCTAGCAGTACCCTCAGGAGGCAGAGCTTGTGCCTGGGGCTCATAGCCCCTCCCCTGGCTGTAGGAGGAAGCGTTACCCCCAACCCCCTCAGTTCCTTCTTACTGCTTGTGACTGGAGTCAGAGCTCTGTGTGGTTGCTAACCTCACAATCGTCTCTCCATCTCTTAATGACTTTTTCTAGTTGTATATAGGTAGTTAGTACCCTTAGTATTAGTGTTAGTTAAGATTTAGCATTAGGTAGCTTCAATTAAGTTTAAACATTGTCCGTAGCATGGGGGAGTGAAGCGGTGCTTGCTGTGCCGAGGCCCATGTAAAAGAGCGGTGTTTGATTTGTGAATCATTCACAAAATGGACTTAGGTGGCTAGGGAATTTTTGCCTGAGCAGCAGTCCTGGGGCAGCCCCGGGGACCCCTGGAGCAGCAGCAGGTGGCTGGCTTTGGTGGCTGTCAGAGCAGTGTCCCTGGGGGCCTTGGAGCAGTGGGCGGATGGAGGCAGTCAGCCCCCGCCGCTAGAGTAGGGGCCAACCATTAACCTCTGGGGCTCCCCAAAGCAGCGGTGTCCCGGGGCCCAGCAGCAGCAGCACCCTAGGAAAATGTAAGATTTAATCAGTGGTATTTATAGTAAAAGTCATAGATCACGGGCTGTAAATTTTTGTTTATTTCCCGTGACCTGTCCATGACTTTTACTAAAAATACCTGTGACTAAATCTTAGCCTTATTAATGGGTAGAAAGATCTACACCTCCTCTTCCCTGCAAATGCAGATTGCTAACAGCAGGCATTGTTGTCTAAACATGACTTTGTGAATTGGATGACTGTCTGACTTGCAGACCAGTTGCCTGAAACCTCCATAGAGGAATTTTGTGTCCTGGTTGCTGAAGGCTGCTTGGTGGCTAAGACATCATTGCAGTCTGCCATGGACATCACAGGCACTTAAGCCAGAGAGATGGCCTCAGAAGTGACTATTAGAAGGGCGTCCTGGCTGCAGAATTTGGGCATTGCTCCCAATGTGTCAGGGGCTCAGTGGTTCACATACTTACCAACAATACCGCCGAGATGTATTATGTGAACAGGCATGGGGGAGCACAGTCCAGGGTTCTCTGCCAAGAGGCAATCACGTTGTGGTGGTTCTGCATTGAGGAGAGTATCATTCCAATAGCCGATCACTTGCCCAGGGTCCAGAATCATCTCACAGATCATCTTATCAGGAATTTTCCCCTGAGTCACCAGTGGTCCCTGACGACAAGATGTCCTGTGTATCATCTTTGCAGCTTGGGACAGTCCGACAATTGTCTTATTTGCTACAAGAGACAATAGGAAATGCTGTCTATTCTGCGTTGAGGGGGCCTGAGTTCTGGCTCCCTGTCTGATGCCTTCCATCTCAGCTGGCAGTTGGCTCTCCTGTATGCTTTTCCTCTGATCCTGATCATTCCACAGGTCATCTTCAAGCTGAAAGTGTATCAGGCCAAGCTCATCCTCATTGCCCTGGCATGTCCGAGGTATTGGTGATTCTCCAACTTTCTTGCGCTGACAATTTGGCCTCCCATAGCCATTCCTCTCCATCCTGATCTACTCACACAGAACCATGGACACACCTGGCATCCTGAACTCAGCTCCCTGCATCTCACTGCATGGCTGCTTTCTGGTTGAATGAGGAGGAAGAATGTTGTTCGGTGGCTGTTCAGCAGGTTCTACTCCATAGTAGAAAGCCCTCTACCAGAATGACCTATTGGGTGAAATGGAAGCAGTTCTTGCTGTGCTCATTGACCTGTGGAGTTCAATCGATGCTGATTTCTGTCCAGGACATCTTGGCATATTTGCTGCATCTTCAGTCAGGCCTTGCACTTAGCTCTTTGAAAGTCCATTGGCGGCAATCTCAGCGTTTCATTCCCCCATTCATGGACGACAGTATTTTCCAGTGCCATGATAGCAAGATTCTTAAAAGGGCTTCTTGGCCTCCATCCTCTGGTCTGAGAGCTGGTTCCTTTGTGGGACATGAACATGATCCTGGCAGTCATAATGGGACCTCCGTTTGAGCCTCTGACATCTTGTACCTTTCACTTTTGTATCAGAAAACTGTGTTCCTGGTGGCAATAACATCCACAAGGAGAGTCTGTGAGTTGCAGGTTTTGATGGCAGAACCTCCTTATCCATAATCTCCAAAGACAAAGTGATTTTATGGCTGCACCCAAATTTTTTGTTTATAGTGGTTTCTCAGTTTTCATTTGAACCATTTATCTGTGTTCTTTCCTAAATCGCATTAATCTCTGGAGGAGCAGCGTCTCCATATTTTAGATGCGAGACATTGTCTAACCTTCTACCTGGACAGGACTAAACCGTTTTCTGCGTCGCCTTGCCTGTTTGTGTCATATGCAGATGTATGAAGGGACAAGCAGTCTGTTCTCTGGGTGGATACCATCCTGTATCAAGACTGCATATGAAATAGCTTCAACCATGCCTCCTCAGCGGGTGCGAACTCTTTCTACGGGAGTGAAAGCTATGTCAATAGGGATCCTCAGTGACATCTCAATATAGGACATTTGCAGGGCTGCCACCTGGTTGTTGATACATATGTTTACGAACCATGATGCCATTACTGCATCTTCCAGACCGAATGCAAACGTTGGTAGTGCAGTCCTGCAATCTTTGTTTATATAGACTCTAAGCCTTGCCTCCTGGGGTGGATATTGCTTGTGAGTCACCTAAGTGAAATACATGGCTGTGTCTACTTGAAGAAGTAGAAATGGTTACTGGCTGTCACTGTGGCTCTTCAAGATGCAGCTGTGTATTCCACAACTCACCCTCCGTCCCGTGTGCATTGAAGTGCATTTCCAGGTGTTCTGTGTAAAGGAACTGAGGGGTGTCGAGGTGGCGCTGCCTTGTATAGATGGAGAGGGGCTATGAGAACAAAGTGCTTTTTCCGCCTCCTACAGGTACCGCTAGGCAAAATTCCCTGGTTCTGTTGCACTGGGCATGCACACACCTAAGTGCAATACACGTCTGCATCGCATCTCGAACCACAGTTACAGTAAGTAACTGTTTCTTACACCGTCTGAAGTTCTGACTCACTGTGTGTGTGTGTGTTTGCATATAAAATACCAGTCACTACAGCCTGCAGTAATAGAGGGACATGCTGTGCCACTAGTGTTTAAACACAACTCCCAATGAAGTCAAAAAAGGGGGTAAGAAGGACATGTATAGTTCACAGACTTTGTGCTAGACCTCTGCACAGGGGGTGAATTTCACCCAAGTTGTACAGAAATAAAGTAGGAGGGATGGTCTTGATTTTTCCCACGTGCCTGCAGTATATATTACAGCACTCATTCACACGGATGGTTGGGAGACCCACTACAGATGCCTGAATTTTGCAAATTAGCAAGTTAAGTGTTCAAGGCCAATAAAATAGTCAAGGACACTGTATCGGTTAATGTGGCTGTTCATTTATTTTGACACTTTTTAATTTAGAGTGATGTAGTCACAATAATACTTCATATTGTGCTAGTAAATGTGCAGTAGTATATATTGTAAAAATAACGTCATATAAGTAATATGAGAACGCTAGCTTAGAAATACAGCACTCTTAGCAATATAGCGTTCTGCTATTAAATCTTTGCTGAAGATTCTGGTAAAGCAGCCGGGGTTTCTCAAGTTTACAGATTAGCAAAGCAAGAAGTCGTGAGGCTTGACTATAGATGTTTCAGTAAATAAAGGATCTATTTTTGTCTGACATTGATGCTCCTAATACAACCCAGGAGTGTTTGCTTGGTATTTTGTTTACTCCTCTATATATATTTAGGAAAAATAGGAGCAATAGCATTCTGTGGGACGTGTAATGGTAATTCCGGTATTGCACAGGTCCTGAGAGCACTTTGATTCACAACACATCTAAGGCATTCATGTCGTTAGTTAAAATCATATGCTCTGTGATGTGCTATGAGGGATGTTCAGAAAGTGTCTAGCCTGGCAAAGAGAGAGTCATAATTTGCATTCATTTGTTTATTTTTCAGTATAGTCCCCCGTGACATCAATGCATTTGGTCCAGTGCAGCTGCAGAATAGACAGCTGCAGTTTGGCTGTGCTTGTGTAATAGAAGTCCTTGTCCTGCATGTCCAGAAACTCCTCAATTTCTGTGATCACCTCATTATCATCACTGCAACTCTTTCCCCAAAGGTCTTCCTTCAACTTGGGGAACAGGCAGAAATCTGAGGGAACCAAACATGTTGAATAGGCTGAATGGGGAAGCAGCTGAATGCCACATTTGGTTGCTGTGGTCACTACAGTCTGGGATGTGTACAGTGATGCACTGTCCTGGAGGAGCAAAAAGTTTCCTGGAAACATTATCACACTCTCTTCTGATCAGCGCTGAACATTCTAGGCACCCATCTTACGGAAACCTTTCTCATACCCAAGTCTTCACTGCAGCTGGCATACACTGACCCACTGCGGCTGCCCAGTATCTCAGCTGTGTGCCTGACTGTTGATTTTCTGTTATGTTTCATCGTCCTGTGGACTGCATCAACTTTTTCTGGTGTTCTGGCCTCTCTAGGGCATCCTGACCTTGGCTCATCCTCAGTGCTGATTCTCTCTTGCTTAAATTCAACAATTCATCAGCTCAGCTTTTTTACTGTGGCATATGGGCATCATTCCCCAGTGTTGCAACCATGTCCTCATGGATTTCCTTTGGAGTCAAGCCTTTCTTATGGAGCTACTTGATCACCTCTGTGATTTCATTCTTCTCCATTTTTCAAATCTTCGGTGACTACTCACTTCAACACATCCTTGTACAAGTTCGGCACGGGGGGGGCTGCTAACAAAGAAATACAAAATATCAGTTCTTTGGTCTGTGAAATATATTGGGCCCTACTGTATAATTAAATAGATCAAGCTAGACACTTTCTGAATGACTCTCATCATAATAGTACTCTGCAGTTTCATATCCTTTTTGTCCATAGATCTCTTTATCTCCGTTTTACAGACAGGAGAAATTGAGGCACAAAGATTAAACAAGTTGACCAAGGCCATGCAGTAAGTCAGCAGTAGATTAGAAGTATACCTTAGGTCTCCTGTCTCCTAGTCTGATGCTCTATCACTGGAAGATAGTGTTTAAAAATATGTTAAAAAACTTATTAGCTACCATGTTTTAAAACACCTATTTTCCTGTAGTTGACAGGGCTTCAGTGAAGTGTATAATGTATATTCTCACGTGCCATAGATATATTATATACTTACCTTGTATATTCCTTATAGACTTCCACCTGATATTTTTAATTGAGTATAGAAATTTGCTTTAACTGCGGTTAACAGCTTATTAGTGATGCGTAGAATTAATCAAAGCAGGCTCCTCTGTTGCTGAATTTGTCCAACAATTCAATTCTTTAGTCAACAATTCTTGACTAAATTCCAGGAACAAAGAGAGAATCTCAATTTGAAACAATTATTCTGGGAGAAGGGGACTCAGAAACTGAAGATTTTGAAATGAATGGAAACACAAGGTCAAAACACCATCACTTTTTTTCCCTCAGGTGATAAAATCCTACAAAAACTGTAAATGTGTTCTCTTGTGAGAAGATATGATCATATTGGGAGATTTTATTTTATTCCAGTTGAGTGTGTATTAAACACTGATGCCATGAAGCACTGTACTTTTAACTGATGAAAGGGCAGTTCTGCTTTTATTACTCTCACAAAGCCTGTACTTCTCCTCATGAAAAACTCAGGGTGAAGCCATTTAGAGTTTTGTCTGAGTAAAGATTGCAGGCTGGAGTCCTTATTTGGGAAACAGTGAAATTCACTTAAACACTGGGTCTTACTTATTGGTTACTATGGATAAGGGTTTCCAGTTATTGGGCCTGATTTATTATGGCTCTGTGGCCCCTTAGTGCCAGCAGGCAGGCATAACACCGCCCTGCCGGTGAATAACATCAGCGCAGGGAGCATGTAGGCCAGAGAGGTTGAGGATGGTGCAGATGATATTAATATTGAGGGAGATGAGGAAGGCCAGACAAGAGTTTTGGCTGCGTGGCTAGGAAGACCAGGTTGGGTTTTAGAAATGTTACAGAGAAGGATGTGTCAAATTGTGAGTAAACAATGATTTTAATAGAGATGACTGCTTACTTCCCCTTGAAATAATGACAGGTTTCAGAGTAGCAGCCGTGTTAGTCTGTATCCGCAAAAAGAACAGGAGACTTGTGGCACCTTAGAGACTAACAAATTTATTAGAGCATAAGCTTTCGTGGGCTACAGTCCACTTCTTCGGATGCATATAGAATGGAACATATATTGAGGAGATATATATACACACATACAGAGAGCATGAACAGGTGGGAGTTGTCTTACCAACTCTGAGAGGCCAATTAAGTAAGAGAAAAAAAACTTTTGAAGTGATAATCAAGATAGCCCAGTACAGACAGTTTGATAAGAAGTGTGAGAGTACTTACAAGGGGAGATAGATTCAATGTTTGTAATGGCTCAGCCATTCCCAGTCCTTATTCAATCCTGACCTGCGGGTGGCTATTTTACAACAGAAAAACTTCAAAAACAGACTCCAACGAGAGACTGCTGAGCTGGAATTGATATGCAAACTAGATACAAACAATTTAGGATTGAATAAGGACTGGGAATGGCTGAGTCATTACAAACATTGAATCTATCTCCCCTTATAAGTTCATGCTCTCTATGAAACAAGTATTCCTGTTCTTTTTGAAATAATGACTGATGCTCATCACAAGAACACTGAACTAACATGCACACATCTTATCACACCACTACAATAGAAACTGTCTGAGAGTGTCATAAAATTAGAGCTGTAAAAGAACTGTTAGTAAGGGCTATTAAAAACAGAATGAAGAATAGCAATGCATGTTCTTGAGGAAATTTCTAAAAGACTCCTATCACTTTGGTTGGTTCTGGTGGTGGTTTGAAATGCAAAAAGTTTTAAAATCCACGTTTTAAACATACACATGTAACTTTCTCTTCCTTTTAGCTCTACCAGCCCCTTCTGAAAAGATATGCAGAGCTTGAACAAAAGGTGCTCTACAGTCCAAACTCATCTATTCTGGCTAAATTGCAAGAAAAAGAAAAATCTAAGACTAGCTCAAGGAATTGACTGCCAGGGTGAAGATCAGAAGAAACTTGACAGAATTTACTGCAGTTGGTTAAGGCATTCTTTGTATTTTGTGCAAAAACAAGGTCTAATACATATTAAAATGGTTTTTTTAAAAGGTGTTACTGGAAAAGTTGCTGAAAGATTGAAATCTTACTTAATCAATCAAGTGTTTTTTGTGTCCACAGCATCATTTTTTTCTCAGATCCTTTTCAGTATTGTAATTGGCATTTTGTAATAGCTGGGTAACAATAGTCAGGTTAATTCTATCGATCCGTTTACCCATGTCTTTCTCTCTGTCTACATGTCTGTCTCTATCTGTATGTCTACCATATCTGTCTGTATCGTATCTATTTTATCTGTCTGTTATATTCATTTATCTGTCACAACTATCTTTCTATATGTCTCTAATCTGTCTACGTTTTTATACCATGTTATACCATGTTTATTATGGTGCTGCCTTACAGAAATTACATAAAGGCCACAAAAATCTAAGCACCATTGATTTTGGATTCTCTCTCCTCTTTCCTTAACATATAGGCATTTTATGAAGCTGCTAGATTAATCTAAAACAGAAGGTGGTGTATGAATATCCAGGGAATTATGTTCCTCTGAATGCAATATTAATATTCAAGACAGTAGTTTTTAATTTTCCCCTCTTCAGTCCCAGTGATGATCTGTTTCCATTTGTGGAAATGCCTTAGTGAGTATTATCTGCTATTACAAAGTACTGTGTTGGCTACATTGGATCAAATCCTGCCATAACTTATGTCTGTGCTAGCACACTGAAGGGTTGCCTGGGTGTGACTAAGAGGGCGGTTTGGCCCAGTGACTGAAATGTGAACTCAATGCTTTTGCAGTTTATCTGTAAAGTAACAGCTGAGGCCTCTGAAAGACGGGAGACTTGGCTAAATGTGCTACATACAATAAAGAGTATTAAAACAAATAAAGGATCTGCTAGAAATGAGCCTTCTTGTAGAAAGTGCCTGTATGTGCTTACAGTGTGTTACATCCGTGGGTGCCCAAACTATGTCTGTGGTTACATCATCACATAGTATTTTTTTCACAGGATCCCTGCCTCATTCAGTGCATAGGAGGGACTTGGTCTGAGGATGAATCAGGGTTGTATAGGGAAAGAAACTGTAATCTGTAGGACCCCTGCTTCTTTTGTTGCAGAAGTATACGGAATGAGACAGGAGACTGAAGGAAGAGAAGGGTTAAGGCAGTTGAATGCCACCCTAGAGAATTGGATTCTCTCCCTGCCTATGCCACTGTGTCCCTGTGTGATGCTAGGCATGCCACTTAAACCAGCCTCTATTATGTGATATTATATTGACACCCCATGAGCCATCAGAGTTGGAAGTTTTAGATCCACTGCACAGACCTCTGTTCTTGAACTAATGGAGTAGCTGATAACAGCAGTAGGTTGTTATCGTCTATGTGGACCAGCACTAGAGGGGAATGAGACACTTGTCTGGTATATTAACAGACATTTGCTGGTAGCAAAGGAAGGGTAAGACTCAGGAATTTTGTGTTCCATTCCAGGCTGTGGAGGGGTTTGTGCTCTTGTGGGTAGATTCTTCTGGCCATTTTCCCAAAGCGTGATCTCTTTGGCCCAGCCCTGTGTCTTTCCCACCCTGCTCCTCCCAGTCCTATTTTCTTCACCTAGTTCAGTCTCCATTCTTCAGGCTTCTCCTTCCAGTCCCTGCAAGTCCTATTCTCATCCCTCAGGGCTCCGTCTTCCCACCCTGTCTCTTTGCACAGCCAGTCACAGTTCCTCATCTGATCTCTTTCTTTCCCTTTCCCACCCTGGCCACCAATCATCTTCCCCTCATTCCTTAGCCCCACTGGCTCTCAGTCCCAATCGCCCTCTCCGGTCTCCTCATCCAGTCAGTCCTCTTTACCTAGCCAATGCTGGTTCTCCTCCCCATGACCCAGCTCCTCATTAGATTGGTGTCCCCTCCCGCCCTCATCTTCCCCACATCCCACTGTTTCCCAGTCGCAATCTCCTTACCCAGCCAGTCCCTGTCATCTCATCCAATCTTAATCTCTCCCCCAGCTACTGGCTCCGGTGCCAGTGCTAGCCCACTGGGGGCCCTAAGCAAAAATATTTCCCCTCCCCCACACACAACACATACTAATAATTAATAGGGGACCCCCTTGAGCTGGGTCGTCGGGGGGCATCCTTCCCGGTGGGGCAGTGATCAGCTTCCTGGTCCTGGGTCATCGGGGGGGCTCCTCTGGTGGCATCCTTCCTGGCGGGGCAGTGATCAGCATCCTGGTCCTGGGTCTGCTTATGCCTAGTGCCGGCTCTGACTGGCTCCCAATCCGCCCTGTTTCCCTCCCTCACTATGTCCCAGTCTCCTTGCTCAGACCATCATATCATCCTCTGTCTTCTAGAGTCGATCTTCTTATCGTCTCTGTTCCAGTTTCTACCCCTGGTTCCCAGACCCAGTCTCCTTGTCCAGGCAGTCCCAGTATCTCCCCTCCCCCAGACTCCTTGTCCTAATCTACTCCCCTACCCCTTGTAAATCCAACTCTGCATTTGAGTCAGTCAGCTTCCTCCTCCACACTGCCTGGGCCCAGCAGGGTTATCATTGAAAGTATTCTAGAGACAGTCTCTCTGCACTGAGTTCAGGTGCCTGGACCTGGGTCCAGCATGGCCCACAGAAGCCCAGAGATGCAACTGCAGGGAAAGTCCTGTTCAATCCCAGACTGGAGCATGCCCAGTATGGACAGAATCTTCAGGGAATGTAGCTGCTAAAATATCATAGAATCCTAGAATATCAGGGTTGGAAGGGATCTCAGGAGGTCATCTAGTCCAATCTCCCGCTCAAAGCAGGACCAATCCCCAACTAAATCAAAAACAAAATATAAGCTGTTTCTACTCAGCATGTGCAACTGTACTTTTTCAAAGGCTTATAACTTGGCCAAATTTGGATGGATTTTTATGGCGACTTGTAGGGCAAGAGAGACATCCCCAACACAAAGGCCCATTCCCTTCCCAAACTTAAAGTCCCTGCTCCAAAGTATGGGGGTATTCGAACTCTTCAAAGAAAAGGTGAGCAGAATTTTTTAACGGGGGAATCATTTTTCCCTAGCCTTTTCCTTGGAAATGGCTAAACCATCTTGGTAACATTTTCCAAAAATGTGCAGCCTGCCACACACTGGGCTCTAAGGGACTAATAGAGCCCTAGCGAGGCTGTGCAGGAGGCAGCCAGTCAGAGAAGGGCTGAAGGGAGCAGTCAAGCAGGCCCATATGAAAAGGGAGCTGCAGGGCAGAGGAGGGCAGTTCTTTGCTGGGAGCCCAGGGAGGAAGGACTGTGTCTCTGGAGGACTAAGAGAACTGCCCACATCCTGGACAGAGCAGTGCTGTGAGGGAGCAAGAGACAACCCTGGCTGGCTGCTGGGGTTTGCAGGCTGAGGCCATGAGGAAATGGCCTATCTCATAGAGCTGGAAGGGACCCTGAAAGGTCATTGAGTTCAGCCCCCTGCCTTCACTAGCAGGGCCAAGTACTGATTTTTGCCCCAGAGATCCGTAAGTGGCCCCTTCAAGGATTGAACTCGCAACCCTGGATTTAGTAGGGCAATGCTCAAACCACTGAGCTATCCCCCCCCCCCCCCCCACAATTTGCTGCAGTTAGCTCTAAGGGAAGCGGCTGAATTGTGGACTGCAGGTCCCCCACAAGGGGGGGAGCACAGTGTTTGGCCTGGCCGGAGGGCTGTGTTGCTGAAGAGGACGCTGCTGTCCTTGGAAAGATGTGGGTCCTAGAGCAGGAGTGACGGCAGCCAGGTACCACCTGAAGTGGGCGCCTTAACACGCAGAGCTAATCCCCAAGACAGCCAGCAGGAGGCACCAGAATGGTGAGTGAATCCCGTTACACTGAGGCAGACACCAACATGGAAAATTTCAGCCCGAGGGGTTAAAGTTTGGCCAGGTTAGCAGCAGCTGAAAACAGGATGTTATAAATGAGGCCCGGTGCAAATCATGATTTCACACACTGCTCAGGAGTTGTGAAATTAGTCCAATACTGTGATGTTTGCAATAGTGGGGAGGTGGAAGTAGGAATGTCTGCTGCTGCTTCCTTGCTGTTGGAAAAATCACAGTATTGGGCTAATTCTGCTGCTCTGGGGGGTGAGGATGTCTCACCTCATGGCACCAACCATCCGGCCCAGGCCGCTGCCACTGCCGGGGGGTGGGGGTGGGGAGGGCAGTGCTAACAATGTGCTGCAGTTAGGAAGCCCAGCCCCCCCCCCCCCCCCACACACACACACACCTCCCCCACAGCAGGCCCAGAGGAAACATTGCAGGAGCTGAGATGAGGATCTGTGGCTTGGAGCATGAGCACATGTGAGAGGGGCCCTGTCCTGGTGGGGGAATTGGGGTGTGTGGGTGAAGGGATTAGGGTGGGGGGATGGAGCCCAGAAAACCCCAATTTTCCTGCAGGGCCATCGGGGGGCCACTGTGGGGCAGTCCAGGCCTGGGTTCCTCATTGCTGCATGTTGTCAGCAGCAACCCCGTCTCCCCACTTGCCGGTCAGACAGGAAGCAGCAGCAGCCTGGCTGACAGTGAGATGCATCCCTCTTGTCTGCTTGCCCCGCCCTCTGCCTGGGACAGGACTGGCCTGCTACCTACTTAGTCCCCCCTGAGATAGGAGCAGCCCACTAACCCCACAAGCAGCCATGGCCTCAGCAGGGCGGTGCGAGCTGAGATGCCTGGTTTCACCTCCCAGCTATTGGGAAAAAATGGAGTAGTTCGGGGGCAGGGGTGGGGTCTTCGTGGCTGTGCCTAGCCTGTGAAATTCCCAGGCCTGGGCTCTGGCTGTGATGTGGTGTCTTTGTTTGTTGTTTGTTTGTTTTGTTTTTTAAAAACCCTGAGATTTATATAGGGCCTAACTTAAAAAGGGACGTGTCAGGCAAGTTTAATAAAAGGTGGTGTTACCAATTGCACCTACAATTAAATAATGGTGATCCGGATCCTTGCAGTGGACCAAACAGTTAAACTGAACACGTACTTTGGACCCAGAACTGGAACCTTTCCAAACATTGTGCTTCAAAGCCATTTCTAATATCTAAGGCCATGTGTAATTCAGGAAAGCACTTACGCACATGCTTAAACCCATCTATCATAGGGCATGCCTGCCTGTAGCGCCCCCTGCTGAGCTGGTGCGGTGCTGCAGGTACTCCCTGCCTCTGTTTCCTTTTTCTCAGGGCCCTTTAAGAACTCCACACTGTCCAAACCGATGCAAGACATAACATCTTTGCTGGGGTTCTACTCCATTAAATTCAAAATACACTTGAACTAATTCTCCCTCTGGCTCAGAGGTTGCACAGCCCTCATCCTTGGGGCCTATGGGTCTCAATCCTGGTAGCACCTCTCCCTTGGGAGAGTTTCTCTCTACATGAGCACCCCCAGTAAGTGAACCCTGGAAGCCTTTCATGAGGCCCTGGTGCTTGTTATCCAATGAACTGCCTAGATGGCTTCTTAAAGTAGTTCTTCACAGGTGGCATTGGCTTGGACTCCCCTTAGAGGGGCCAGCAACCCCATGATACCATCCGTACTATGACATTTCTTTAGCATGTATTTACATCCCATTTTGTTCAGCACGTGCCTAAATGAATTCAGGATGTTTTCCTGACTTGAGCCCCATATTAGTAAATTTCAATACAAGACTGTTACTAGAAGATGACACAAGCGTCTGACTTTTGTGTAAAGAACAGCTTCAATGAAATGTTGTCCACTGTGCATTATAAAGGAATGTTTGTTCATTCATTTGAATGAGCTGCTGCTGAGTGAGGACTCTATCACTTTTGTGTTTAAATACTTTATCTGTGAATCTGCCATTTTTGTTCATGATTGAACCATTAGAACTGTTCCTGATACTAACAAATTCGGGATTACATGCTCATGTTTCTGAAAGAGGGTTTTTTGAGCAATTGCTTTAAAAAGTGGCATCATAAATACACGTTTATCTTTGTGCATTGCTTCCTCTCTTTTTATGTGCTCTTTAGTCTGTGTCCCCAAGTACAATGCTATAACATATACCAAGTACTATAGCAATAGCCCTCCACCTTTAACAGCCATTTTGTTATCCAACAGAGTGGCAGAAGAATTAAAACTATTAATTATACATGAGAGAAAGCAATGCCTTGTAATTAAAACACAGAACTTGGAATCAGGAATCCTTGGTTTTGTTCCCAGCTTTACTCAGACGTGCTGTGTCACATGGGGCAAGTCACTTAAACACCCTGAACCTCCTTTTCTGTGTATGTGGGTAATACTTATCTCAAACTGATATTGTGAGGTTCAGTTCATTTACGAGATGGTGCTTTGAGGTTCGGTGATGGAAAGAGCTGTGGAACTGCAAAGTATTAGTATGTTTGGAATTCAGGAGTGTATGTAGAAAATTTCTTATACGTTAATAACTCAAAGTCGGTAATGAAAGGGAACATTTTGTGCAATATCCCTTTGGGTGAGTGAGAAACCTGGCATTTGATGTATGTCACCTGGGATAAAAAGCCCGGTTGTACCAATCCTGGCTCCAACATGCGGGATGTATGTCTGCCGTTCTGGGTTTGTTTCAAATTGTCATTTTCCCCAAGGCGACTGTTGCATTGTCAGGTTGCTGCAGGAGGCCTTACACGACCCTGAGAAGAGAGAGGAACATGTAAGGCTCTGAAGGCCTGCAGGTTGAGCACCACTGAATTATAGTATTGCTGTGGTGATGTGTTTATTAGGGGTGACCTCTAAGGATTGGTGTCTGGTGTATAAGAATTTATAGACAAGCTCTTTTTTTCCAACTCACCAAAGTCACAACTATTCACTGACTAGTGTCAGATAGAATCAGACTCAGCAAATCAAGAAAGTCCTTTAAAGAAATGCTGTTGTAAGACTCAGTCCACCCTTTTGTTTTCTCTTTTCCAGGCATACAGGCTAGTCTGGCAAGGACTCACGGGTCTCATATATACACATCCCTTCCCAAAAACTCAGGGATGCAGGAATGTGGGACCCTTTTCTCCAAATTTAATGTGTCTTGCATTCGAATTTCCAACCAGATTTCCCATTTCCCATTGTTCAGGCTCCTTGTTTATCACAGTGGATGTGTCCAGATTAGGAAAGAGGTCAGAGTTCGTTAACACACTAGCTAATCCCAGTTGACCCACAATCTTTCCCCTAGTTTAGCTGCAGGTTGACCCCTTCTACCTGGATTTATTCGGTTGAGGTTGACCCTAGGCTCCCTCGCTACAGTGACCTTGACTAGCTAAATACAGGCAAAATGCTAATCTTCATCTAAACTAAGAAACGGTCAGGGTTAGCTATTATATTGACTAACCCCGACCAATCCACAACCTTTTTATTAATCTAGACAAACCCAGTGAGACTGCACGGAAGACTGATCCCAGCCATCGGAACAGCAGTGAAACATGCTAGCTGTGGGGAACTGGTTTGCTGCTGTTTGACTTGCATTACTTCTCACTCCCATGCCAAAGACATTCTAGGTGGGAGCCTTATGGGTCATGGAGTACAAGGAAAGACCCAGGCTGCAGCCATGCCCTTTAATGGAATGGCCCCTAACTGTAGTCTCAATCCATCTGCAAAAGGCGCGACTCTCCAATAAACTGATCGGATGAAAAAAGCACTTTGTGATAGAAGTGGAAAAGAACAAGAAAAGATTGTTGGTTTTTCTGAAAGGATCAGTTTCAAAGAAGTAGAGCTCTGACTGAATAAATAACACACTGAAAACATCTACTTTCTGTCCATGGTTTAAGAAGTAGTTGACCCAAATACCGCCGTTTTTGACCCCTGTGGAATCCTTTTTACATTTCATTTTTTAGTTGTGACAAATTCAACAAAATTCAACAGTAACACAATGCAGGATACATGTCTAAAGCAGCAGAAAGGCCAAAAGAGCACTTCACACACATACTTTGCCTTATTTCCATTTGTGCTCCAGATGGCTGGGGAATGGAAGCAATGTATAACATTTTAAAGATTCAAAATACGAATAAAGAAGCAAGTCAGTAAAGTCTCGGAATAATGATATCATATAAACAAAGAGACCCATAGACAATGGGCCTGAGTTTGCACAGCCCGGCCCCTAGCATAGTAATTTACACCTGTGTAAAATGGGCATAAAATGCTACCAAATCCGAATGGTAGTCCCTATTGCTTTGTATTGCATAAGCGTTAATGACAACACAATGTGCAAGGCAGTGGAGAATTAGGCCAAGTATTTCTATAGTAAGCTTATAGCTAAACACATCTTATCTGAAGCATCTATGTAACGCACCTCTCTCGGCTTAGGATAGTAATAATTACAGCCTCTATCCACTCTGCATGCTTTCAACACTCCTTAAGTCAGGGCTCTTTGATCCAGGTAGTCCATAGTGGTTTAGCTTTGAGTAATCCTAGCAGAATTTAAGATTTTTTTTTCCAGAGACTTGATCTATTTTGTCCAGCAAGAGTTCCACAACTTCTACCTCTGAGAGCAAATATGTTACATAAGAATATCCATACTGGGTCAGACCAGTACATCTAGCCCAGTATCCTGTCTTCAGACAGTGGCTAATGCCAGGTGCCCCACAGGGAATGAATAGAACAGGTAATCATCAATTCCCTTTCATTCAATCCCAGCTTCTGGCAAACAAAGGCTAGGGACATCATCCCTGCCCATCCTGGCTAATAGCCATTGATGGACCTATCCTCCATGAATTTATCTAGTTCTTTTTTGAACTCTGTTATAGTCTTGGCCTTCACAACATCCTCTGGCAAGGAGTTCCACAGGTTGATTGTGTGTTGTGTGCAAAAATACTTCCTTTTGTTTGTTTTAAACCTGCTGCCTATTAATTTCATTTGGTGACCCCTAGTTCTTGTGTTATGGAAAGGAGTAAATAACACTTCCTTATTTACTTTCTCCACACCAGTCCTGACTTTATACCCCTAATCAGCCCAGTCACATCGTTTTGAGAGATCCTTTTGTAGCTCTTCACAGTCTGCCTGGGTCTTAACTATGTTCTTCTGTTGTATTTCACCTATGGGTTTTGCTGGAGATGGGCTGCTGCCTCCACTTCTTCATAGGAATGAAGACTCCTCTTTTTGTTTGACATTTCATTGTGTGAACCTCCCTCCTGTTAAGATCCATTCTTGATATTACTTTTACTTGACTTGTCTTTCTGCTGTTCTGTAGTATGACAAACATAATGAAACTTTTGCAATTGTTCTTTATTTTATGCTGGCTCTTTCTTGACCATTGTGTATGCCAGTTCATTTTGTTCAGTGCCTGTGAAGCATGTGGCTTAGAGGTTAGAACAGGGGATTAAGTGTCATTATAACTTGATTCTGCTTGTTTTCTGCTATTGGTTTGTTGTGTGACCTTTGACCAAGTTCCTTACCCTCTGTGTGCCTCAGTTACACATTAGTACAGTGGAGATAATGCCAATTACCTACCAATTATGAAGCTTGTTTAATGTTTGCATATCGCTTTTAGATCCTTGGTTGGCTGGTATTATTTGAAGTACATTATCCTTATTATTAAGTCATTATTATCAACTATTTCTTGATGGAGTTTCTTAAAGCTTTATCACTGTTGCCTTTCCCCTGCAGCACATGCTCTCTCTTGTTTATTGGGGGCAAGTGGAAAATTCCAACTGAATTCACTTTAACTCTGGATAAAATGTTATAACTGGCTTGACCACCTTATTCCTGCACACAGCCCTATTACAGGGTGCATAGATTAACACAGGTCATGAGAAGAGTCTAGCTGGGCCCAACTGGGGGTGAATTACAAAATCCTCCAGAAAACCACAGGAGCTGTATGATCTGGGGAATTGGCTGTAACTTGAGAGTCAGAGTTTGGGGCCAGAAGGGACCATTAGATCATCTCGTCTGACCTCCCATCTACCAAAGGCCACTGACACCACCCAGCACCTGCACACTAAGCCCAACAAACAAACTTAGACCAAAGAATTACAGCCCCCAGGAGACCAGTGCCCTGGGCAAGAGAATAGGGGACACCCAGCTACACCAGTGTTTGAGGACCCTGCAATGGCAGGGGAATGATGATGAGATACACCTAGATAATCCTGGCAAGTGATCCGCACCCACATGAAGATATAAGCCCCCCCACCTTGGTTATTGCCAGTCTGACTTGGAGGGAAATTCCTTCCTGACCCCAAATATGGCAGTCAGTTAGACCCTGAGCATGTGAGGTTGTCCTAGAAGTCAGAGCATCTCTTTAGAGGGAAAGGAAACTCTTGTGGCTTAGATGTTGGACCAGGATTCAGGAACTGTGGGTTTACTTCCCAGGTCTGCAGTAGACTCCCTGAGTGACTTAATCTATCTGTGCTTTGCTTCTCCATATAAAATGGAAATGTTGATACTTCCCTTGTCTGTCTTATCTGTTTAGATTGCAAGCTCCATGGAGCAGGGTCTGTTTTACTGTGGTTGGTGCTAGGTGCTGTTCAAAGGGCTCTGATCTTGGTTGGGGCCTCTAGGCACTTCTGTAATGTTGTTAATAATAATAACTAGCGAATACCAATGCCTTGGCTAGCAGAAACCCCCTACCTGGTTTATGTTTGATCAGACAAGTCTGTTCATGTGTTTCAGGGAGAGGAGGGGTTTGGGCTGAAGGAAGCCACCCGTGAGGTACTTGGATTTTCTTCTGTAGCTAGCTGTACAGAAGCTCTGGAAGACTTTATTTAATTCCTGTCTCAAATGAGAAGGCAAGATATTTCCTTCCTCCATTAATTCTGTACAACAATAAAGCCTGGTTGGTCCAATACTCCTTTATTTTTCCTCCTAACTAGGTGGGATTTGCTCCCCACCTGCATCATGCTCACCTGGCATGTCACAAACTCCCATCAGAAAATCCTCTTAATCCATTCGTACAGGGATATCCTGCAGATACGGACAGGTTACTTTGTTACTTACATCATCTTGCCCTCTGTCTCTCTGTTGTGTGCCCTTGTCTGTGCTTACCACTGCAGCTCAGCTGTCCTCTTCCAGACGTTCATATTGTGTCTGCAAGCCCAGTTCCTGGGGTTAGGTAAAACAAGACTCCCTTGAGATTTTGACAGGTGTTGCATAATACAATGTGCACTGGTTTACCAGCTGTTGAGGGACTCTCGTACACTTCCTCATATGGACAGGGAGTGTGAGTCAATCTGAAGCTCCAGCCATTCTATAGCTGGTAAATGTTGCTTTATTGCAGATGGAATACACTTAAAAATATAAACCATGCTATGAAAGGGCTTATACAGTCACCTCAAGTTGGTTTCCTACCTTAGGCTTTTATCTTAGAGTGAAATACAAGTTACAGAAAACAAATAAGCAAAGACTTCTCGCAAAACTTCGATGTCACTGCTTATGTCTCCTGAGAGCATCTCTTGAGACTGCTGCTGTAGCTTGTTAGGTCACAGTGGGACGTTCCCCATGTCACTCATGGTTTCATTCCTTTCATTAGATTCCTGCCCTAACTGACTCAGTTTGAGGATAGTTGCTTATAGCAGAAATGCCTCTTTGATAAAGAAAGATATTGTTGAAAGATGACAATATGTTTTCCCAATTTCCCTTTCTTGGCCTAATTATTACAGTTCCTGCCATCAGTGTTACTTTGAAGAAACTCCAACTCAAGCAGAGGAAAAAATACATTGAAAGTACTTAATCAAAGATGACAGGTTTCAGAGTAACAGCCGTGTTAGTCTGTATCCGCAAAAAGAAGAACAGGAGTACTTGTGGCACCTTAGAGACTAACAAATTTATTAGAGCATAAGCTTTCGTGGACTACAGCCCACTTCTTCGGATGCATATAGAATGGAACATATATTGAGGAGATATATATACACACATACAGAGAGCATAAACAGGTGGGAGTTGTCTTACCAACTCTGAGAGGCCAATTAATTAAGAGAGAAAAAAAAAAAAAAACTTTTGAAGTGATAATCAAGCTAGCCCAGTACAGACAGTCTGTACTGGGCTAGCTTGATTATCACTTCAAAAGTTTTTTTTTTTTCTCTCTTAATTAATTGGCCTCTCAGAGTTGGTAAGACAACTCCCACCTGTTTATGCTCTCTGTATGTGTGTATATATATCTCCTCAATATATGTTCCATTCTATATGCATCCGAAGAAGTGGGCTGTAGTCCACGAAAGCTTATGCTCTAATAAATTTGTTAGTCTCTAAGGTGCCACAAGTACTCCTGTTCTTCTTAATCCAAGATGCAATTTAGTCAGACAGTTCAGCCAAACATGCTGCATTTCAAGACCCCTCTTTCATGTTAAACCAATTTCTTCTGGGAATGTCTGACTCAGGAAACATGGTGCACTGTTTCTCTTGATTCCATTCCCCTGACTTACCAGCACACTTGAGTCATAAACAGAATTGTTTTCTGAATAGATCCATTTGTCCAGTGCATGTAGAATCTCACTTTGATCTGCTTTGTGGGCATTTTAGGTCCACTTATAAGTGGGCCAGTTCTACTTAAAACAACTATTGCTAACAACTTCCCCAGCCAGCTTGAAGCCAACAGGGGTGGGGGATGGGGATGGGGATGGCTACAAACTGGCACGGGAAGTTGATTCAGTAGCTTCCATAGTAAAAGAAAGAAATCTGCTAGTGTTCTGATTACTTCCTCTAAAGACTGGAATGAAAGTCACAACGCTGCTTCCACTCTTTCTAACCATCCTGGATGCAATGGCTGGTCTGGGAGCGTTGCTGTGAGTTAGAATGATTTTGCAGACGGCGTTTTAGATAGTGGGTGCTCCCTGCAATGAATATCCTGGGCTGAGAGGCAGATGCCAATATGTTGATATTCAGTCTGGTTGTCTAGGCTAGAAATGACTTTAATGAGACTGGCCAGATAATTGATGTCAAATTCACTGTTTTAAAGTTTACAATGTATACTCCGAATCTTTAAGTGTCGAAGCAAATCAAACTTTTCAGATGAGTGGGAATCGCATATTTAAAGGAGAAGAGAGCTCCTCTGCAATACCTTTGCAGGCTGGAAAGTTTGAGGCTCTGTTCCTGTTATAGTTGACACCTTACTGTTACGGCTTTAGAGCCAAATAAACCACTCCTGCCTTTGAACCCACAGTGACTTTGAGTGGATGAAAATGACAGCAACAATGAAAGAGATCCTTGTTATAAATTGCAACCAGTCCGCTCCATTCTTTGGTTCAGTCTCCAACTAACTCTGGCTGCAATTGCTCCTAACCGTTTTAAGTCTAGGCACCATCCTCTGTGGTATTGAGGTGCCATTCTACTAGCCTTAATACTCCCGAGAATGCCCTGCCATGATTCCCGTTGGCTTGCTGGAAGGCACATGATATTTTTCTCTCTCCCTCATCACAAACCCACCTTTCCTGGCTGCTGAGAGCAAGAGATTCTTTCTTGTCTACGCTTTGCACCCAGGAATGGGATCTTGGTGACTCGTGTTCGTTGCTTTAGCTCTGCCCTCATTGATTCATGTGTGTCAATCCGGCAGTGCGCCTGTGAGCGGCACTCGGCTCACCCTGTTGGAAACTAAGCAGAGTGTGTGGAACTTGATTCAGGTTCATATTTACCACTATTAGCATTATTGCATTACAGTTGCACCTGTGGGTCTCATTCAGGATCAGAGGCCCATTGTACTAGATGCTACACAAATATGAGAGAAATCCCTGCCCTAAACAGCTTTAAATAGATACGATAGACTGAGAATGTCATACTATGCCTCAGTTTCCCAAATGTAAAATGGGAACACAGAGATTACGTGACTTGCCCAGGGAATGTAACAGGGTGTGCTGGATCGGAGCTAATTCAGCACCCACTCACTCTAATACCCACCAGTATATAGTAATTGGGACCTAACTGGAAAATAGGTAGTTGAGGGAGGGTTTCAATTAACTGAGTAGAGCTACAGCTTGAGGGAGAAGCAACCCCAGCATGTGGGGGTATATAAATTGACAGGAAGGAAGTGCTGGAAGAGTTGGGAGCCTGAAGAAAGGCTGAAGTAGGCAGGACTAGATGCTGCTGGTACTGTTCCCTTCTCCAGACACAAGTGGGGAAGCTGGCTAGGGACTGTAAATTCACATAAACAACACTACAGGCCGTGGCCTGCTGGAAGAATACAATAAAACATGGTGGTGGTAAAGGAAACCTGGAGTGGTTGTGGTCTGTGATTAAAGGCCTGAAAGGATTCTCAGGGACCAGTCTGTGACAAGGAGCATAGGAAGTTTGGCCTAAGTGCACAGGGACTGGAGTGAGGGTCAGAAGACTGCAGCTCCATTCTCTGCTCCGCCACCGATTTCCTGTGACCTTAGGCAAGTCTCTTAACCTACCTTGTGTCTCAGGTCCCCATCTGTAAAATGGGGTAAGACCTACTGACATCTTGGGGGGGGGGGTTGTGAGGATACAATCCTTTAATGATTGTGAGGTGCTCAGATACTCTGATTATGAGAACCATGTAAGTACTGAGAGAGAGAACTGAACCTACAGCTCATGAGTCTACTGTTCTTGTGGTTAAGGCATTCTTCTTGTCAAGAGCTGTATGTGGTTCTAGAGGCCGCGGCCAAGTACCTTTGCTTTGAAGCATGATTTTTACAACAAAGTTATGACATGGTTCTTAGAAATCCTCATCCACACTAGTCAAACAAACTGTGTTAGAGACAAACTTGCAGCACCATTGTTTATAGACACTGTTGTTTTGTCCAGTTTCTTACTATACTGTGGAAAGGACGAAAGTTTCTTATCAGACCCTCCAGGACTCCCTTCTTGATTATATTATTTTGGAAAAGGATCTAGTCAGACAACGTGTGATCAGTGGAAAGCTTTTTGAATAGTCTCTGCAAGATTATGCAATACGAACATCTGTGCATCAGACCTTCTGGTCCAGTCGTCTGCAACCAAGATTAATTTACCCCACAGCAATTTTTCTTCACTAGGACCCTACAAAAGGAAGTGAAGTTTAATTAGCATTTTGGAGTGGGCAGCCGTGAAGTTAATGATATTCAATAAAGAAAAATTGTTTTAACCTTATTTGCACTTTTCAATTTACTTATTAGAGGCCATCTGTTAAATTTTAAGCAAGTGCACTGGGGAACTAAACTCTCAAATTGCCAAATAAGGTCTTAACTGGATAGGCAGTAGGAAAAAAACATGATGCCTGCACAAGGAAAAATATTAACTGGTCATTTAAGGCAACAGGAAGCAAATGGTAATGCCACAGGACCATTCTTCTATTGTTTATCTAGGGCTTGATCTTGCAAGATGCTGAGCCGTCCTGTGATGTGTCACTTGCCATCAGCTCCCACTGACTTCAACAGGAGCCGAGAGCACTCAGCATCTTGCAGGACTGAGACTGTAGCGCACATGAGCAGGGCCACCCAGAGGATTCAGGGGGCCTGGGACAAAGCAATTTCAGGGGCCCCTTCCATAAAAAAAAAAAAGTTGCAGTACTATAGAATACTATATTCTCGTGGGGGCCTGGGGCAAATTGCCCCATTTGCCACCCCCTCCAGGGCGGCCCTGCACATGAGTGGGGTTCCTAGGCTCTATGATGCACATAAATATCAATGATGATGAGAATAATAGGTGTGCTTTGCAATCAAATATAAAGACAAAGGTCAACATCTTCAAACCTGGGTGGCAGAAGTTAACTATTCAGTCCCTGTCCCACCAACACGTATCCGAGTGATCCCATTGGACTCAGTAGTGCTTCCCAGACATAAAGCCACTCAAGTGCAGAAGTGTGTAAAGGATCAGAGCCTTTGGCATCCAAAGCCCTGATCCTGCAAACACCTATTTGCTTACAGACACACACATGCTCATATGGTCCATTCCCATTGAAGTCAGCTGGACTCAGGTTAAGTGCACATATGTAAGGGGTTGCAGGAGTGCGGCCCAATAAGTGTCCTTACCTTTCACAGGTGCCGAGCCCCAGCTGCTCCCACTGACATGGTTGATCCTGCCAGTAGCTTATGGTTGTCTCAAAGATTAAGCCATGCATGTCTAAGTACACACGGCCGGTACAGTGAAACTGTGAATGGCTCATTACATCAGTTATGGTTCCTTTGGTCACTCCAAAATTGGGGGAGGTTTGGATATTAGGAAAAACTTTTTCACTAGGAGGGTGGTGAAGCACCGGAATGGGTTATCTAGGGAGGTGGTGGAATCTCCTTCCTTGGAGGTTTTTAAGATCAGGCTTGACAAAGCCCTGGCTGGGATGATTTAGTTGGGAATTGGTCCTGCTTGGAGCAGGGGGTTGGACTAGATGACCTCCTGAGGTCCCTTCCAACCCTGATATTCTATGACTTCAAATTAGTGCTGCAGGTTTCCCTGTTCTAGATGCTATGGGCTATTGTAGCATAAATGACCAAGCCAAAAGATAAAATACTTGAAGCAGAACTACAAAACACTGTAAATAGAAAAAAACAGCCATCTGTACGCAATGTCTCTTGTAAGCACTGAAGCAGAGTGCAATAAGAAAGCTTTTATAAGACTTTTTGTGTCATTATGGGCTTAAAATGCCATTTTGCATTCAGGTTGGTGTTGGAGGGAGAAATACTTGAGGTGACTTTTGTTTTAAGATTATTTCCAATTTATAATTCAGCTGGCTAAAATGCCTTTCATCAAAGTACAAAAGTTTCTTGCTGTAATTAATGGCAAGTGATACCTAGTGCAATAAAACCCCATCATTTCAGTGTTCTTATAAGATTATTTATGACTGGATATTGAAACTGATAATGATTCTGCCATTTGTCCTCATAATTTATTATTCCCAGGAGAGACTAGCATTGTTAAGGATTCACCATCCATTTTATAGAAAGAGTGCTGAATTCAGCTTTTTGTGTGTGTTAATGAAAGTGTTTGGTGCTATCTGAAAAATACATGTGATGAGGAGCGCAGACTTCATGTAGGGGCTAGCAGAGAGAGGGTTAATCAATTGCTCTCTCCTGGGAAAGGAAAGACGAGGACCACATGCCCTAAGTAGTGGCACCATCAGTGTAGCAGGATAGGGTGAACTGCGGTACATCAAGTCACTGCAGAATGGTATAAAAGGGCAGTGCTCTGAGTGTAGGGGTTGGCTGGCATTAAGAACCCTTTGGAAAGCAGAGACAATACTTCCTGGAAGTCCAGGCTGCATTCTGACTCACTGAAGTAAGTAAATCTTTCGACTGACTTCAGCGGGTTTTGGATCAGGCCCTGTATACTCATTTCAACTTTTGGGTGCAAAAAGCCTTTTTACAAATGATCCTATTTAGAGAGCAGGTTGAAGGATATCTTGTGAACTTAGGGCTTGATTCTGATCTCTCACCACTGCAAACCTGTAGTATCTCCACTAAAGTCAGTGGAGTCACACTAGTGTAAAACATTTGAGATCAGAATTGGGACCAATATTTAATCTCCTGACTATCAGTAGTTCTGGCTTTTGACTGGGCTCTGAGAAAGGCCAGGTACCTCAGTCAGTCAGACTCCTAGATACACAGGTAAGGATCCCCAAGGCCTACAGTTCATTGGCATGTACCAATGTATTATCCATTTGCTGTAGAATAAGCAATTGCAGGTAAAAAACTGCTTTTCCTTCAGTAGTCCTAGCAACAGACTGAGATTTCTGCTGCTTTGCAAACATTTTGGAGTAAATCCTGTTTTGAGTTACACCCATATGACCGTGTGGAAGTTGAGAGCAGAATTTGGCCCATTTTCTTTCCTTTTAAAGAGCTGAGTGATATTCGCCCCCCTCCCCCCATTTATTATAATCACCATGTCAAAAGGGAACTTGCTCATTTATTGGAGGTTATCTGTGTCAAGGGAAGTTATATTTCCATCACTACCTGGGGGCCCATCAGCAGATGAAGACTGAGAGCAGTGACTCAGAATGACTTTGAAGCAACACCCAGCAGCTCTGAAGATGAGAACATAACTTCAGCTGACGTTTAAAATAATCCAATGCACAAATAAAACCATTCCACTAAATTATACATCTTTTTCCTGTTGGCTGTTTTTAAAGGAAGGGAGCACGGTTGGGGGAAGAATGCTTTTTTGCACTTCTGTTGGTTTTTTCCTTTCTGGTCGCTGAGTGACAGACAGACCCACTGATGTACCATAGTCACTCAATTATGCTGTTGCAGTTTTCTTATACTGAAAAGAGTGACGACATTCAAAATGATTGAGGGCCTCTATTCAGCAAAACACTTAAGCCGGTGGTGCTCATTAAATGGGATTTAAGCATAGGCTTAAAGTTAAGCCTGTGCTTAATTGCTTTGCTGAAGAGAGATGCGCTTAAGCACATGTTTAAAACCAAGCATGGGCTTCTGTGCTTTTCTGGATCAGAGCCTGAATTAATTGATGATTAAATAACAAATTAGTAAAAGCACATCCTAAATATAAAATATTTTTTAAAACTTTGCCTGTTACTAATAAAATTTTAAAACAAATGATTTAATTTTAAAGTTTACTTTTTATTACATTTATGTTATCAGGGCCAGAGTTACACCTTACGTGCTTCCCCTGCCTACAGCTGACCTTCGTGTTGCACACCGTTTTAGAGCGGTACGGTGCCCCAGGACACCGGTGCCGCTAGGCACATGCCTACGTTGAAATCTGGCCCTGGCTGATGTTTGGTTGCTTTTTATTTTTTCCTGCTGAAAAGTTTGGATGATGAGCAACAGAACAGTTTTGACTCTGGGGTTCTGGACAGTTTGGGGTGATAATTTTAGCTGCACATTTATTATAGAGAAAAATTAAGACGGAATGGAGGGAGAATAGGAGAGGGCTTCAGGGACTCTGTTCTGAGTTTGTACAGAGCCTAGCACAGTGGGGTCCTGGTCCTTAACTTAGGTGCCAATAATGTGCTCAGACCCCTTTTTAAGCAGCATCTTGACAAGAGCTGCTTATGTGATGATCTGGATGGTAAATAAAAGATTACTGCAATTATGTGCTCACTCAGAAAAACTCCCATTTTGCACCCACAAGGAAAGCTGGAAGCTGCATGCAGAAAACCCTGTCTGCAATTCAGGTGTTTAGACATTCACTCCCCAAAGGGCATGAGCCATTTCCCCTAATTGGGTCTTTATTTGTAAACACAATATTCAAGGCACAAATTGACTGGCCATTTCCAAAAACGTTAGCCCAAGAAATTCAATGTATCTGTTTTCTGTATTTGAAAGTATAAATTGCATGTCATATTGAACTTCAAGTCTCTAGGATTCGCGAGCTATTTTTGTGAAGAGTAATCTGTCACTTTGATGGTCTCGTCCTAGTCCCTTGTGGACATGTATATACATCACAAAATGACCACGCGATTTACAACGACAGGCAGTCTCTGCTTAAAGGTCACAAATGGGTTCCATTGGCTGATCTGTGCGGGGAGGGGAAAGCTTGCAAAGCACCTGCTTACATCATCCTGGGTCTAGCTAGTCCTCTGTGCTCCTCTCTTTCATCAGCACTAACTTGAGGCAACAAGTGAATCTGTGTAATTAAGTTCCTCTCATTTCACACACCTGGCAAATGTCATGGCCTCTTGTATTTATTCAAGGATGGAGAACTTACTTGCTAGATGGGTTTTTTAAAGAGAATGAAGATCTAACCAGAACTGGAGAATGGACACGAGTTGTGGTTTACATTACTGACACCTTTTCCTTTAACTGAAAGTTTCTGTCAGATGAAAAAAGCCGCAGCAACACATTCAGAAGGGAACTAATTGGGGACACAAGAAGGGATGAGGAGATAAATTGAAAGTAGATCCCCTAAAGAAGTCACACACAATGACCTTTATTTTAGACTAAGAATGACAAGAAAGAACACAATTGAAATCATCATGAAAGAGCGCAGTATGTCTTTGTGTGACAGTCTGCTTTTAACTGAACACAAAATGGCTGCCTCACTCTGCAAACAGCAGAGTCCTAAGGGATTTAAAGATTCAGGAAACAAAGGAATAACCATTATAGGGGAGATTTTCAAAAGCAAATGACAACTAGATGCCTAATTCCCTTAGGTGTCTAACTCCCATTGGTGGCTTTGTTAATTTCCCCTGTATTGGTAAAAACATGGCTTCCAATGAGAATTTTTATTCTTTGCTTTCTTGGGCTGGAGCCTGTTCTTTGTTATTCCTTATAAAGGCCAGAGGCACATACCATGTGAGCACCTTAACTGCAGTAGAGCAGCAAGTAAGAAGCTGGGAGAAGGGGCTATTCATTAGAGCAGGGGACTGGTAGTCAGGACTCCAAGGTTTTATTTCTGCCTCTACCACAGTCTGACCTTGAGTAAGTCTCTGTGCCTCAGTTTACCCCTATTTGAAACAGGGACATAATCTTCCTTCCTTAGCCCACAGCCATGTTGTGAGGCTCGGAGGGAAAGGCACACTCGGAGTGCAGGTGTTCTGATTTCTTTTGTTCAGTGCGGCACAGTGCTTCCTTGCTCTCAATGATAATGTGAACTGTCATCCTGAGAAATACATGGGAGCCTATTTACCATTCTCTGAGCAGCGCTGCACCGATGACACAGCATACATTATCCCAAAGTTCAGTGGAGTTCGATGAAAGTGATTAAGAAGGAAAAAAAGTTGTTTTTCTTTCAACAGATTGAGAGCCAAGTAATAAAAGGAGAGAGATTCTTTTACAGCTGTGATTCTGATTTCTCAGAAGGGCAGTCTTCATCCAGCTCTGATGAGAAAGGCACGGTAGTAAATTTCCCACAGGGGCTTGGGCGATACCAGCAGAGAATTTTGGCCCTGTGTTGTTCTTTCTCCTCCTGCTGCTGCTGGGACCGCTGTCGTTTGCTATATGCAGCGTATTTGCCGGGAGCAAGATCCCTGAAAGAGGGGAACACAAATACTGAAGGGGCACAACCAACCAGGGGAGGTGACCCTCTGTTCTCAGACCAAGAGTCCAACACAATACTGGGCTCTGAATGATTTACTTTTGAAAATAAAATTTTATATATTAAAATTGTCAAAGAGAACCCAGTCTCCATCTCACCCAGACTAGCTTTAAAGCTAGAGCTGCTTGAAATTTTCCAAATTTCTGTTTGTAGATGGAGGAAAAAGTAAGGAGAAGAGTTTTGACTAAATTTTCACTCTTTTTTTCCTTCCTCCAGATCCCCGTCTGTCAAACAGAGATGCCGATGCTGCTTTTCTCCAGCCTTTTGTTGGTCTTCTGCATTTACACTGTAAGCTCTTCAGAGCAGGGACTTCACTGTTCATACACAGCCTCTTATAGCGAGGCCTCAACTTTGTGGGGGCATGAAGGCCCTGCTATAATTCAAATATTAATAAAGGGTGGCTACATAACCTGCTGATGAGTGTGTTATAGGAGCCCTCTGTGCCTTATCTATGGAGGAGATGAGTCCAAAGGCAGCTTGGCTCTTTAACTCAAGCTGTAGCTTTTAACTCTGGAAGTCCCCAGTTCAGTCCCCAGTGTGCCCACCAAGATGGTGGCCATCGTGCATTCTAACTCAGCCAATAACATCAGATTACTTGCTATAAGAGCGGACAGCAATATCACTAAAGCTCAATATTGAAACTAGCCAGCGCCCTGCCATTGCTCACCCTGCCCCCCTGGGCTGGCACCTAACCACCTCTGGTTTCTTTTTTCCTCAATATAAACGTGTCTGCATGTGACAGAGAATAACCTGCTGCTTCTAGGCAGCAGCACCAGGAGCGTTGGCATTTGTTTAGTCTTCACTGTGTATGATCCCCCAAAGTTACTGTGCTTTTTTAAAGGTGCTCAGGGTCCCTCCGTGCCTCCCTGTGTGTCTGCTAAGCTTTGGGCCTGGCATGTGGTATGATCTTATGATAAAAACATCTGACAGGGTGACTCGTTACTGCTCACACTAATGGAGCTGATGTGTTGATAGAGGAGATGGTGGTTAAAGAGATATAGAACCTGGGGGCATGGAACGCCTACAAGCTTGTAACTGCATAGTAAAATATAATCGGATGAGATACAATGAAGGGGACAGGACAGAGGGAAGAATGCTTCCCAGCTTGTGCCACTAGAGGGTGCCCAATTGCTTTGTTCCAAGGATCCTTTTCTTCCCTTCAGCACGCAGCAGCTGCTGTTCCCCTTTCTCTGCAGGGCTCACGTCCATGTTTGCAGGGATCTGCTCTGTACATCTTGATCACTCATTCTGCTCTCCTCTGAATAGTTCATTATGTGTGCTGCATTACTGTTTAATCACCCACTGCTAATTGGTCTTCAGCAGGGCAGTGAATGCCCAGAAGTCCATGACACATCCACTCTAAGAGCTCCTCCTTGCAGCAGAGATGTGCTTTGTTTTCTTAGCCAAAGCAGAAATCAGTAGGAAAATTCTAGGTTTAGGAAAGCACCCCTCCAGCCCAGGCTTTGCACTCGGAGAAGCGTTGATGGACTCCAAATATAGCAGCCTCCTGGTCGGAAGTAGGGATGTGCTGCTGATGCAAGGGGCCTTGGCATGTGTGTGGTGGAAGGGGAAGAAATGCTGGAGGATGCTGTGAGTTACTGAGGCTACGTCTACACTACAAGGGGGGATCGATTTCAGATACGCAAATTCAGCTACGGGAATAGTGTAGCTGAATTCGACGTATCTGATCCGACTTACCCCGCTGTGAGGACGGCGGCAAATCGACCGCCATGGCTCCCCCCGAGAGATCGATTTCTACCCGCCGATCCGGGCGGGTAGTGAAGACAAGCCCTTAGATAACTGCACTCCCCTCTGGGATCAGGCCCCTAGCAGTCACCTGGCTTGTGGGGGAATCAGATGATTCTCCCACTCCGACTGGTCCCTGGCTGAAGTCCCCTGTGTATCAGCTTTGATTACCTCAGCAGGGCTGACTTTAATCCAGCACCTGCAAGTCTGTTCCCTCTTGGAGCAATGGCAGTGGTACCCAGTAACCAAACAGCCCCTTTAAAGCAAAGTATTATTTGTTAGAACAAAAACATGTCTTAAAACAATGAACCAGTCTGTACGCATGTCTGGCTTCCTAGGTGTCTAGACATCTTCTCCATGGCGAGCCTGGGAGCGCTAACCTTCATAGAACCCCCATCCCTCCATGAGACCTCTAGAGTCTGTTTGGCAGAGTCTGTTCCCTCAACTTCCAAGCCAGTTCTCTTCCCTGCTTTAGGGAGAGTCCCCTTTAAAAGCCGCTTGGTCCTTTTGATCACCCTGTGGCCCTGAGAATAAGTCACTTTTAACTGTTTTGAGCCCCGTGATCGGTTAGTTCTTCTTGAAGTAGATGCGGCTGGGTATTCCACTTAGGTGTGCATGTGCCCAGTGCACTGGAGCTGTAGCAATTGGCCTAGCAGTACCCGTAGAGTGGCAGCATTCAGGCCTCGTGGTCGTAGCCCCTCCCCCGACTATATGAGGTGGCACTGCCCCAACCTTCGCCCCGAACACATGGAAATGAGACTTCAGTGCAGAGGGGATGGAGGGTGGGTCGTGGAATACACGTCTCAAAGAACCACAGTTATAGTAAATCACCGTTTCTTTTTCTTTGCGTAGATGCAGCTGTGTATTCCACTTGGGTGCCTCATAAGCCAGACCCACCCCAGGAGGCGGGGCTCACAGTCTACCTAAACAAGGACTGCAGGACCAACCTTCCGAAGTTTGCATCCACCCTGGAAGTTGCGGTTATGGTGTCATGGTTCATGAACGTACGTATCAACGACCACATAGCAGCCCTGCAAATGTCCAATATGGAAACGTCACTAAAGAATGCTGTGGCCGTAGCTTGCGCCCTCGTAGAATGAGCTTGTGCTCTCTGACAAGGTGTAGCAGAAGCTGTTTCGTATGCAGTCTTGATGCAGGATGTTATCCAGTTGGCGATCGGCTGCGAAGAGACTGCTTAACCTTTCCTGTGATCTGCATATGACACAAACAAATAAGGAGAAGCACAAAACGATTTAGATTAAAAGGCTGGACGTTGCCTGACATCTAATGTAGGGAGATGCTGCTTCTCTGGCAGAAGGTGGCTTGGGAAAGCACCCAGCTAACTATACCGTCTGGTTCAAATGAACCTGAGAAACTGCTTTAGACAAAAATTTTGAATGCAGTCATAAAATCAGGCTGTCTTTGGACAACGGTGTTTAAGGAGGCTCTGCTGTCGGAGCTTGCAACTCTCTCACTCTCCTTGTGCATGTTATCGCTACGAGGAACGCAGTGTTTTATGACACAAAAGCAGAAAGGGACAAGATGCCAAGGGCTTGAACCGAGGTCCCATTAAGGCTTCTAGGACTGTGTTAAGGTCCCACAGAGAAACCAGCTCTTGGACCGTAGGGTGCAGATGAAGGAGCCTTTCTAAGAATCTTGCTACCATGGCATTGGAGAAAATGGATCTTCCCTGAATGGGGGGTTGTAATGTTGATATCGCTGCCAGATGCACTTTCGATGAACTAAACGCAAGCCCCAGCGATTGCAGGTACAGCAGGTAGTGCAAAATGTCCTGGTTAGAGACCAGCGTTGGTTGGATTCTGCGGGCTGATGACCACACCGAAAATGGCTTCTATTTTGCTGAATAGAGGACCTGAAGGATGATGACTGCTAGCCTAGTGGGGGGAAGGAGACCTTACAACATGTGAAGGGGCTTGGAGATGGGGGAATGTAGGAGAGGGGATCATTTAACTAGTGGATACAGATCTAAAAAATCAAAACCAATCCACCCTTCCCCAAACAGGGATTTTACCCCACAGAGGGAGATGTGCCAGAGACTCCATGAAGCTCACTAGGGACTATGCTATTGATGTTATGAGGAAGGTACTCCGATACTATGATGACAGGCAGCAGTATAAAATGCTAAGACAAAGAGAGAGATCTACATGATGGTAAAACAAATACTAACTGACTCCAAGAGCAATAGCAGGGGAAAAAAGTCCTTGATAGGGGGAATATTGCTTGAAGCTTTGCCTCAGGCTATATCAACTATATTCTACAGGTGCAGGAACTATTTTTACTCTTGGGCAATGTGTTACTGCTATTGTCCTTGCACCAGACCTTAGTGTGTATATTAGCTCTCTCCCCTTGCAAGGTAAATTCTAGATAGCGTAGGAGCAATGCTAAGCACAGTCAAAAATGTAAATTAGAACTTTGTTAAAGCTACATTAGCCCCTAATGCTGCTCCATTGGAAGTCAATGAATTTACACTGTGGATACATTTGGCCCAATGTTTTCAAGTTATTTGCCTACCTGGGCATTTTCCTTGGCCAACGTGATAAACCAATGGGAGGAGACCCTTATCCTCCTATTCCATCCTGTCCATTAATTCATAGATTCCGAGGTCAGAGGGGACCATTGTGATCATCCAGTCTTATCTCCTGTATAACACAGGCCATAGAACTTCCCCAAAATAATTCTTAGTGTAGATCTTTTACAACAACATCCAATCTTGATTTAAAAAATTCCAGTGATGAAGAATCCAGCATGACCCTTGGTAAATTGTTATAATGGTTGGTTACTCTCACTGTTAAAAATTTACACCTTATTTCCAGTCTGAATTTGTCTAGTTTCAACTCCCAGCCCATGGAGCATGTCATACCTTTCTCTGCTAGACTGAAGAGCCCATTGTCAAACATTTGTTACCCAGACAGGTACTTATAGACTGTAAAAAGCAACAGAGAGTCCTATGGCACCTTCAAAACTAACAGATGTATTGGAGCATAAGCTTTCGTGGGTGAATACCCACTTCTGATGAATATTCACCCAGGAAAGCTTATGCTTCATGTGACAGACCCACACCAGTGGGGGTACAGGAGTCTGGTAGAGGGCAAATATACTGGTCACTGGATGAGTAGTTTTCTGTCCCCTGAGTGACCAGAGCAGGGGCTGCACTAGAGTAATCAGGAACCTGCTAGAACCAGTTAAGGCAGACAGGCTAATTAGGACACCTGGAGCCAATTAAGAAGAAGCTGCTAGAATCAATTAAGGCAGGCTAATCAGGGCACCTGGGTCTTAAAAGGAGCTCACTTCAGTTTGTGGTGCGAGTGTGAGGAGCTGGGAGCAAGAGGCGCAAGGAGCTGAGAGTGAGAGGGAGAGGGTGTGCTGCTGGAGGACTGAGGAGCACAAGCGTTATCAGACACCAGGAGGAAGGTCCTGTGGTGAGAATAAGGAAGGTGTTTGGAGGAGGCCATGGGGAAGTAGCCCAGGGAGTTGTAGCTGTCATGCAGCTGTTACAGGAGGCACTATAGACAGCTGCAGTCCACAGGGCCCTGGGCTGGAACCTGGAGTAGAGGGCAGGCCCGGGTTCCCCCCCCAACCTCCCAATTGACCTGGACTGTGGGCCCTTCCAGAGGGGAAGGTCTCTGGGCTGTTCCCCAACCCACATGGTGAATCTCTGAGGCAAGAAAATCCGCCAATAAGCGCAGGACCCACCAAGATAGAGGAGGAACTTTGTCACATCCAATACATCTGTTAGTCTTAAAGGTGCCGCAGGACTCTCTGTTGCTTTTTACAGATCCAGACTAACACGACTACCCCTCTGATTATAGACTGTAATTAAGTCAGGCCTTAACCTTCTCTTTCTTAGGCTAAATAGACTCAAGCTCAGTCTATTATTATAAGGTATGTCTTATAATCGTTAATTATTCTCATGGCTCTTCTTTGAACCCTCTCCATTTTTTTAACATTCTTCTTGAATTGCGGACCCCAGAACTGGACACAATATTCCAATTGCAGTCATGCCAATGCCAAATACAAGGGTAAAATATCCTCTCTGCTCCTACTTGAGATTGTGCTGTTTATGCATCCAAGTTTCACATTAGCTCTTTTGGCCACAGCATCGCATTGGGAGCTCATGTTCCGCTGATTATCTGCTGTGACCCCAAATCTTTTTCAGAGTCACTGCTTCCCAGGGCAGAGTTCTCCCATCCCGTAGAAATGGCCTACATTCTTTGTTCCCAGGTGTATACATTTACATTTAGCCATATTCAAACACACATTTGCTTGAACCCAGCTTACCAAGCAATCCAGTTTGCTTTTTCAGTGACCTGTCCTCTTCATTATTTACCAGTATTCCAATGTTTGTGTCATCTGCAAACTTTATCAGTGATGATTTTATGTTTTCCATCCAAGTCATTAATAAAATATTCAATAGCATAGGGTCAAGAACTGATCTTTGCGGGCCCCCGTTAGAAGCACACCCACTCGATGATGATTCCCCATTTACAGTTACATGTTGAGACCTATCAGGTAGCCAGCTCTTAATCATTTAATGTGTGCCATGTTAATTTTCTAGTTTTTTAATCAAAATGTTATGTGGTACCGAGTCAAACACTTTACAGAAGTCTAAATATATTCCTTGGACCCTATTATCTTGATCAATCAAACTTGTAATCACATAAAAAAACCATGAATAGATTCATAGATCCCAAGGCCAGAAGGAACACTTGTGATCTTCTAATCTGACCTCCTGTATAGCCGAAGTCATAGAACTTCCCCACAATAACCCGTAGAGCAAATCTTGCAGAAAAACATCCTATCCCAAGATATCAAGTCAGTTTGATAGGATCTATAGGGGGCACGGTGGGGCCTGAGCCTGCCCCCATGGGGGACAGGGAGGGCGTGTCACCCAGCCCCACTCTGCCCCTAGCTCCTCTCTCACTCTGGCCCCAGCCCTGTCCCAGTCAAGGCCCTGGCTTCAGCTCCTGGCCCTGGACCTGGACCTGGCCCCAGCCCTGCTGCAGCTCCAGTCCTGGCCGCCGCTCCCAGTCCTGCTCCCGACGGACTGTGGACAGATTACGTTCCGGAAGGCAGGGACGTAGCCATGTGTGGACCCTGGTTGGGACGTTGCCCACCCACTTAGCATCCAGGCCCACCCAAATCTGAGACGGGGTGTATTGCTGCCAGAGCGGCCCAGAGCATCCCTTGGGCACATGAAATGCAGGATGGAGCTATGTGTCCTTCGGAAAGCTGCACTCCGGCAGCTCTGCCTTGCCATTTTATGAGCCTCCCCATCCGCGTGCCCGGCTTGGCAGGTGAAGCCCTGTGTCTGAGGGCACCAGGGCTTGAAAGAGGGCATGGCGTTGGGGGAGAAGCTGCGCTAGCAGGTGCTGAGGGGCTGCCCAGTGGCCACCAGCGCTCTCTGCACAGTTCATCGCCTGAACAGCTTGAGGAGGTCTCTTTGCAGTGCATCCTCTCCTGGGAGCACTTTGCTGGACAACTCAGTACAGCGTCTGGGCTAGTAGCACGCACAGGCAAGGCCCTGTTCATATCCCTGCAGCGCAGCCGGAGCCGACCCCACACAGGGGCCGTATGGCCCGCAGGAGACACAAGCCCCTGGCTGAAGAGCAGCAGCCCATACCCTGCAACAAGGCAACGGCTCCCTCTCTTCCCCCACTGCCGAGTCAGGGCACAGCCGAAGGGATCAGCCCTCCCGGCCCCGGCCAGGCTGCACAGCCAGTGTGGATAGCACAATCTGTCATTGCCCATCCACCTGAAAGCCGGAGTCCACCCAAATTTCCATTCCTAGCTACGCTGCTGCTGGAAGGCCTGAGAAACAGGCTGTCAAAAGGAGGCAATCCACGGGACCGAAGGTTTCCAGCCATGGAGAGCAAAGTAGAGTGCGGTCTAAATCCAAGCACTCTTCTGCCTTGGTACTGCAGAAGCTGGCACCGTTTACTCCGGCAACCATGCAGGTACCGTCAAATTCAGAGCCAGAAGGGGCGTCCTCTTCCTCCTTCCCAGACAAGGAAGTATTGGGGGGCATGTCTCCCCCTCAGATGAATACAAGGCTCAGCATGAATTGTTAAAGAGGGTAGCCTTCAATCTGGGAGTTCAGATGGAGGTAGTAAAAGAGACCTCCCAAAGCCTGGTAGACATTCTAGCTACTGCAGGTCCTTCCAGAGAGGCCTGGCCTCTCAATGAGGCCATTATGGACCCAGTTAAGAGTCTGTGGCAGACCCCCCTTTTCCCTTCCCTCCACTTCAAAAAGGGCTGGATGAAAATATTATGTACCTGCCCAAGGTTATGAGTTCTTCTACACCAATCCCCCGGCGTCCCATGTAGTGTCTGCTGCCCATGAGAGAGAAAGGCAAGAACAACAGGGCACAGACCTGAAATCAGAAGACTCAGAAAAGCAACACCTGTTTGGTGGGACAGTTTATTCTATTGTGGGGTTACAACTCAGGATTGCAAACCAGCAGGCGCTACTGGGCAGGTATGATTTCAGTTTATGGGACTCCATGCAAAAATTCAGACTTGTTGCCACAAGAGGCTAGGCAGGAGTTCCCCTCACTACGGGACAAAGGAAAATTGGTGGCGAGGGCCTCTTTACAGACTGCTGTGGGTGCGGCTGACTCAGCTGCCAGGTCCATGGCTTCTGCAGTGATTATGTGTAGGAGTTCCTGGTTACAGTCCTCTAGGCTCCCGCAGGAGGTCCAACAGACTGTTCATGACCTGCCCTTTGAGGGATCCTTGCTCTTTTCAGAGCAGAGGGATGCAAAACTCCATGGCCTAAAGCAGTGGTTCCCAAGCTTGTTCCGCCGCTTGTGCAGGGAAAGCCCGTGGCGGGCCAGGCCAGTTTGTTTACCTGCCGCGTCTGCAGGTTCGGCCGATCGCGGCTCCCGGTGGCCGCGGTTCGCTGCTCCAGGCCAATGGGAGCTCCTGGAAGTGGCGCGGGCTGAGGGACATACTGGCCGCCGCTTCCAGCAGCTCCCATTGGCCTGGAGCAGCAAACCATGGCCCTGGGAGCCGCGATCGGCTGAATCTGCGGACGCAGCAGGTGAACAAACTGGCCCGGCCCGCCAGGGGCTTTCCCTGCACAAGCAGCGGAACAAGTTTGGGAACCACTGGCCTAAAGGACTCAAGAGCGACACTAAAGTCCCTTGGATTGTACACCACAGCCCCTTCCAGGAAACACTATAGGCCGCAACAACTCCTCCGGTACTCTACTGTGACTACCAGTCAGCACCTGGAGAGAAAAAGAAATAGAGGTTATAGGCGACCACTCCCTGCTGCCTATGGATGAATGCCTGCCCCACCCAGACATCCAGGGGGTTCTAAACAGACATTTTGATGGCTGTACCAGTTCCCATGATGCCAGACCCTGTTTTTCCTTTATTTGCAAACCGCCTTTCCCATCTCCGCAGTGCTTGGTCTTGTATCACCACAGACCATTGGATGTTGAGCACTGTAGAAGTGGGAGACACCCTTCAGTTCATTTCTACCCCTCCTTTCCACCCTCCCTCTTCAGGGACCCCTCATGTAAAACTTCTGCACCAGGAGGTTCAATCTCTCCTTTAGCTGGGAACCATAGAAGAGGTTCTGGGGACGTTAAGAGGAAAGGGTTTCCACTCCTGATATTTCCTAATTCTGAGGCCAAGGGAGGTCTCAGGCCTATTTTAGACCTCCGCCAACTCAACAACTATCTCAAAAAGATAAAGTTCCGCATGGTCACCCTGGCATCCATTATTCCCTCTCTGGACCCCGGAGACTGGTACGCTGCCCTTGACTTAAGAGACGCTTACTTCCATGTATCAATATACCGAGGGCACAGAAGGTGCCTCAGGTTTGTAGTGAATCATTCATGCTATTAATTCAAAGTGCTCCTGTTAGGCCTGTCTGCAGCTCCTCGGATGTTCACAGAATGTATAGTCATAGCGGCAGCATTCCTAAGGACATTGGGGTCTACCCTTATCTGAATGACTGGCTAATTGATGGCTGGACCAGAGCTCAGGCAGTGACCAGCGTTTGACTCGAGGCCCCAGGCCTTCTAATCAACACAGACAAGTCTACCCTGTGTCCAGTACAGAGGATAGAGTCTGTCCGGTCGGTGTTGGAATCTACCCAGGCCGCCAGGGCATTCCTCCTGGATTTATGTTTCCAGTTAATCTGCTCCCTGATGACACATCTCAAAGGTCTTCCAATCACAACAGCCCGAAACTGTATGAGACTCCTAGGCCACCTGGCCTCATGCACATATGTGGTACAACATGCCCTCGACCCCTCTACATTGGAGTTTCCAGAAAGAAGGAACGGGGGTGGGAGGGAAGAGGAGTTGGCTGGGTGCTTTATACCAGCGCTAGCAGGCGCATGGCAGCAGAAGGCGCTTGAACCACCCTGACCGAGACCACTGAGGGAAAAATTCCCGGTGACTGTGTGTGGGGCATGTGCACACCAAGAATGGGATGGACACGTTCATCACATCTCGAAGACCGACAGTTACGAAAGGTTAGTAACCATTTTACACAGGAGAAGAAGCAAGCCCCTCCCCAGCTCATCTCCAAGGTATGTATGCTGGTTCCTGGAGCCATAGGCGCCAAGTTTCTAATCTGCTGGGGGGGATGCTCCACCTAGGCCCTGCCCCCACCTTTCCCCAATGCCCCACCCCGGCCCTGCGTCTTCCCATCCCATACCCACCCCCACCATGCCTCTTCCCTGCCCAGTTCTGCCCCTTTCCTTAAGCGTGCTGCACCCCCACTCCTCCCCCCTCCCTCCCAGTGCCTCCTGAGGCCACAAAGCAGCTATTCGCGGCGGGTGGGAGGCGTGGGGAGGGAGAGGGGAGATGCTGATCAGCACTGGGGGGAGAGGGAAGTGCTGATAGGGGGCTGCTGCTGTGTGCTAAGCACCCACCATTTTTGGAGCACCCATGGAGTCAGCGCCTATGCCTGGAGTGCTCCTTGAAAGTGGGAGTATGAGTAAGTGTGAGGGAGAGCTAGAAAAGGGACCCAGTGTGGTTGGTTCTAAATCCTTTAATTTTAACTTGATAAACGCTCTTGGAGTCAAACCTTCCTAGTCAGCAAGCCAAAGGGGAACAAGAGAAGTGGATTTTTTCTCCCAAAGCCTGCCAAAAATATGTATCTTCTTAAAACAGCCATTCACTACCTAGTCCAGTGGAGCCCTGATGTGGTTATGGCCTGTAAGTGCTACTGCAATACTGGTAATATGTGAGGATAACTAGTTAATGCTCCTCTTTTCAGTTCTATCCTATGGGGCTGGATTCTGTTACCCTCACTCATTCTGAGTGGACCTGTGATAGGGACTTCAGTGGCTGGGGAGCCTCATGGCTAGATCGTTGGTTAGGGGGTGCTGAGCGGGACCTGACCTCCCCTTCTCCCTCAGGTCCAGGCCCAGGGTCCTGTCGCTCACCCCTAAACAGGGGAGGTGGACCTTTCTCCTAGCCATGAGGAGGGGTTCAGGACCTGTTTTCTTGGGCTGCTCCCTATGCCAGTCCCTCTCGTTTGGGGCATGGCCCCACTAGCCCAGTTTCCCCACAGTTGGGGCTTGTCTGCAGGTTCCCCTTGGCAGGGGCAGACTTACTTGCCTCCAGTGGCTGCCTTGGCAGGCAGGTTGCTGGTCTGTGCCTGCAGGCAGGCATACAGAGAGCTCCTGCCTCTTCGCCAGGCAGCCCCTGTCTGAGCCAGGCTCCTTTCTTTTCTACCCCCTTCAGGCCTGGCATTGGCTGCGGGTATAACCAGACAGTGCTAGCTGAGCCCATAGGTTTTTCTTTAACCCCTGCTGTGCCCGGCTGCAGTCTCTCTGCTCCTTCACAAGACTCTACCACTCCAGCAGTCTGATTCATTTCAGTGGGGCGACTTGGGAAGGAAGGAATGACGAAGGGTAACAGACTCCAGGTCAGAAAGAGTTTAACTCAAGGCTAATCACACACATCATTTTCTAGCAGGGAAGGGAAAATCCAGGGCCTGATTTTCCTGTCTCTTCCACTGGTGTAACCAGGAGTCAATGGAGTTACACCCAGGTAAGACTGATGCAAGTGAGAGGAGAGTTGGGGCCAATGGGCTAGTCAAGGGGTAATGGAAATTATTTCCCCGTTCTGTAAAAAGATACCTGGACCTGGAATGTGCGCCAGGTGCTCAAATCTCTCCTAAAGCGCTCTTTGCACCTCTGATTTATTTTATTTTGCTTTGGGCAAGCTGTCAATCCCATTGGTGGTGCCATGAGACTGAATGTCAAGATCTTTTCCTCCCCTTCCCCCCCCTCCAAAGGAAATCTCACCAGCTGAAACAAATGCTACTTTTGTTTTTCATCCCGTGCCTTAGTGCTAATCCTAGAGACATTTGGACACTTGACAAATTGAAGTTTAAACCTGGGAGAGGGGAGGGTTTTTATTTTTACTGGTGCTTCATAAAAACATTTCCTTTGTTACTGAACAGTGATGGCTTCTGAGGTTAAAATGGTAAGGCAGCCAAATGCCCCAGGGCTACCGGTGACTCTCTCTTCACATCTCGTTCTACAAAGCACAAATTGATGTGTGACCAAGATTTTGAAATAAGTTATTCTTATTGTGACTCTTGTTTATAACCCCAGATTCATTGTTTGCAATTTCGTTCAGTGGGATCCAATCAATAGCTGACAATAAAATATTATTTCGAGTGATGTAGGCATTCCATGAGGATTTGATTGATTGCTTTAATTTCTGCCTTCCTCGGTGTTTTTACTAAGCCCTGTCTTGATTTCTTTCACTCTGCCTATTTCTCTTCAGCACCAGTTGTTAAATAAAGTGACATATTTATTATGTCAGATTTATTTGACAGATTACAGGGTGACATATTTTATATGAATGTTTATTGAGTGTGGGTGTATATATATATGTGTGTGTGTGGGTGTGTATATAAGGTGGTGTGACTTAATTTTGCTGAGATGAGTTTGGGCACATCGCTGAGTGTATCAGCCTGACTGTCCCATACAAGTGTCTATTAGGACACTTCTACCACTCCATACCATCGTGGGCTCCCTGTAAGACGCATCTTGTACAGAAAATCCATTTTACAAATGTGTTAGAGACTTTTTAAATGGTTCTCAGAACAATTTCTTGTATCCTTCCACCTGTCAAGCCTGGTGATTAGTTATTATGAGTCCAACTGTACGAGGCTCATACAGAGAGAAATTAAAACTGAGGGTCAAGATCTTCAGCTGATGTAAATCAGCATATTTCAAGTTATACCTGTTGAGGATTTGGCGCAATACTCCTTTAAAAGTGTGATCTCAATGAGCTTTTCTCCACGTAGATGTGTCATGGCTGTAAAGTTAGCTATTTTAGGAGCATCCAGGACTATTGAACTCATTGGAAACATGGGCATCTGCTTTCAAATGGCATAAAGCTCTCATGTCCAGTTCTGCTTCGGTGCAAGATATTGGACCTTCATTCCTCCACCAGCGATAGGTTTTAACGTTGCCTGTCTCACACCTCATGCAGCGTATTTGGGGGCTGGGAATTGTACAGCTGTTGTAAAGAGGGCAGGTTGTAGTGATCTACTAGGGTTACCATATTTTGTGCCTCCAAATGGAGGACACTCCAGGGGACCCCGGCCCCGCCCCCAGCCCCGCCCATGCCCCCGCCCCAACTCCGCCCCCTCCCCAAAGTCTCCGCCCCCTCCCCTGCTTCCCGCGAACATTGAATTCGCGGGAAGCCTGAAGCAGGTAAAGGGGGGGGGGGAGGAGGTGCGGCCTAGGCTGGCCCCCCCGCGGCTCCAGCCTGGGTCGGCTCGGGCCCTGGGGTGCCGGCCGGCCCCGGCCGACCACACCCGGCCCGCCCAGCACTGCCGGCCGGCCCCTGGCGGCCCGGCGCACCCCCCGGCCCCGCGACCCCGGACCGGCTCCCGAACCGGCCCCCCGGCTCGGCGCACCCCCGCGGCTCCGCGGCTCGGCGCACCCCCGCAGCCCGGCGCACCCCCCGGCCCCGCAACCCCGGACCGGCTCCCGAACCGGCCCCCAGGCTCAGCGCACCCCCGCGGCTCGGCGCACCCCCGCAGCCCTGCGACCCCGGACCGGCTCCCGGACCGGCCCCCCGGCTCAGCGCACCCCGCGGCTCGGCGCGGCCCCGGACCGGCCCCCCGGCTCAGCGCACCACGCGGCTCCCGGCTCAGCGCACCCCCCAGCGGCCCGGCGCACCCCCCAGCGGCCCGGCTCCGCGGCCCGGCGCGACCCTGGACCGGCTCCGCGGCCCGGCGCACCCCTGCGGCCCGGCCCGGCGCACCCCCCAGCGGCCCAGCTCCGCGGCCCGGCGCGACCCCGGACCAGCTCCGCGGCCCGGCGCACCCCCCGGCGGCCCGGCCCCCGGCACCGCGCCCCCTGCTCCCCGCCCGGCCCCGCGACCCCGGCCCGGCCCCGCACTGGCCCGGCCAAAGAGGCCCCGGCCGAGCCCTCCCTCCCTCCTGATTTTCCCGGACATGCCCGGCTTTTGAGGATTTCCCCCCGGACGGGGATTTGAGCCCCCAAAAGCCGGACATGTCCGGGAAAATCCGGACGTATGGTAACCCTAGATCTACAATTGACTTTTTTTGTGGCAGGTTCATTTTTTTAAAATGAAAGTTGTTTGAACTCGCTCAGTGGGCTGGGGTGTTCGATTCAGGGTATGTCTACAAAACTGAACACCCCACCCCTGCCCCGAGGCTCTGCCCCGGCTCACTCCATCCCCCCCGCCCTCTGTCGCTTGCTCTCCCCCACCCTCACTCACTTTCACTGGGGTGGTGCAGAGGGTTGGGGTGTGGGAGGGGGTGAGGGCTCCGAGGTGGGGCCAGAAATGAGGGGTTCAGGGTGTGTGAGGAGGCTCTGGGCTGGGGCAGGGGGTTGGGGTGCAGGAAGAGGTGAGGGCTCCAGCTGGGGGTGCAGGCTCTGGGTTGGACCTAGACTGAGCGGTTTGGGGTGCAGGAGGGGGCTCAGGGCTGGGACAGGGGGTTGAGTTGCAGGAGGGGTGTGGGGTGCAGGCTCCAGCTGGGCGGCACTTACCTTACGTGTTTCCTGGAAGCAGCTGGCATGTCCAGCTCCTAGGCTCTCCCGGGCCAGGAGCTTGGGGCCAGGCAGGACGGTCCCATGGGCCGGATGTGGCCCGCAGGCCGTAGTTTGCCCACCTCTGGGCTAATGCATGCTAGACTGTGAATTGTACTGAAAATGGAGAACCTTCCTGTATATTTCTGAATCTGTCCAAAATGTTTGCAGGGGTGGGGTTGAAGCTTAGCTGCCTGCCTTTCTACAGACACAGCTCATTGTCTCCAAAGAAAGGTGGTTGTTTTTTATCTCCTAAATCCTATTATCCAGAATATGATTAGCACGCTGGTTTGAGTTATAAATCACCTTCATTTAAAATGCACTGTTGCTACAAGTTGAGATTTGGAAGTACAATCATGCAAATGCTGTTTGCGATGTTTTCACTCTAGTAACCTTGGTGATGCTGCAAACACCTTTCCTATTTGCTGCACACATTTTTGGAGTCACGATCGTAAAGCACAGACTGGGGGAGGATGAGTTTTGTGCCTCTTTTGGGGGTCATTTCTGTGGAAAATTCCGCCGTAGGAGGAAGCAGAACCCTTGGCAGAGAGTCATTCCCTTTTGTTCTCTTTCTGTTTTATGTTGTTTTACTTTGGATGTTTCCAGCTCTACAGTATTTAATCCCCAAAATATAAATCAAAATCATACAACATAAATATTTATCAGCAAAAGGAAAACACTGCAGAGGAGACACACTCAGGAAGTGAAAAGCCAAATATCGCACATAGAGGCAAAACAGCGTGTTACATTTTCATCCCCTGCTATGATCTGGTGTGTGGAAGTCACAAAAGCCGGTGGCCTCAACTCCTTTTCAGCTTGGTGCGGAAAAATAAATACCCTAATGTCTGTTCCATTCCCTTCCTTGTGTAACCACCTTCCCTGTCTGAGCTCATGTCACTCTCCTAACAGACACATGCTGCTTGTGGCTAGTGGAAGCCAACACAGAATTCCAAGGACTGCTGTTGGCAGAGATTGTCAGTGTGTCACTCAGACAAGGAGCACTCCCAGCAGCCCTTGACCACACCGTGGTTCATTGTATGCTTCCTGGAAACAGTCTTACCAGCTTGTGCCCAGTGTCCAAGTTCTCCTTCCTGAATATGATCACTGGCAGGAGGCAGCACCTCCCCTACTACAACATTCTCATAAGAACATAAGAATGGCCATACTGGGTCAGACCAAAGGTCCATCTAGCCCAGTATCCTGTCTTCCGACAGTGGCCAATGCCGGGTGCTTTAGAGGGAATGAACAGAACCGATAATCATCAAGTGATCCGTTCCCTGTCACCCATTCCCGGCTTCTGGCAAAGAGGCTAGGGACACCATCCCTGTCCATCCTGGCTAATAGTCATTTTTGGACCTATGCTCCAGGAACATATCTAGTTCTTGTTTGAATCCTGTTATAGTCTTGGCCTTCACAACATCTTCTGGCAAGGAGTTCCACAGGTTGACTGTGCATTGTGTGAAAAAATACTTCCTTTTTGTTTGTGTTAAACCTACTGCCTTTTAATTTCATTTGGTGTCCCATAGTTCTGGTGTTATGGGAAGGAGTAAATAACACTTCTATATTTACTTTCTCCATACCAGTCATGATTTTATAGACCTCTATCATATCCCCCCTTAGTTGTCTCTTTTCCAAGCTGAAACATCCCAGTCTTATTAATCTTTCCACATATGGAAGCCATTCCATACCCCTAATCTTTTTTGTTGCCCTTTTCTGAACCTTTTCCAATTCCAATATATTTTTTGAGATCAGACGACCACATCTGCAAGCAGTATTCAAGATGTGGGGATACCATGGATTTATATAGCGGCAATATGATATTTTCTGGCATATTATCTACCCCTTTCTTAATGATTCCCAACATTCTGTTTGCTTTTTTGACTGCCACTGCACATTGAATGGATGTTTTCAGAAAACTACCCACAATGACTCCAGGATCTCTTTCTTGAGTGATAACAGCTAATTTAGACCCCATCATTTTATATGCATAGTTGGGATTATGTTTTCTAATGTGCATTACTTTGCATTTATCAACATTGAATTTCAACTACCATTTTGTTGTCCAGTTACCCAGTTTTGTGAGATCATTTTGTAGCTCTTTGCAGTCTGCTTAGGACTTAACTATCTTGAGTAGTTTTGTATCATCTGCAAATTTTGCCATCTCACTGCTTATCCCTTTTTCCAAATCATTTATGAATATGTTGAATAGGACTGGTCCCAGTACAGACATCTGGGGGACACCCACTATTTACCTTTCTCCGTTCTGAAAACTAACCATTTATTCCTACCCTTTGTTTCCTGTCTTTTAACAAGTTACCAATTCCTGAGAGGACCTTCCCTCTTATCCCATGATAGCTTACTTTGCTTAAGAGCCTTTGGTAAGGGACCTTGTCAAAGGCTTTCTGAAAATCTAAATACACTATATCTACTGGATTCGCCTTGTCCACATCCTTGTTGACCCCCTCGAAGAATTCTAGTAGATTGGTGAGGCATGATTTCTCTTTAAAAAAGCCATGTTCACTCTTCCCCAACAAATTATGTTAATCTAGATGTCTGAAAATTTTGTTCTTTACTATAGTTTCAACCAGTTTGCCCAGTACTGAAATCAGGCTTACTAGCCTGTAATTGCCAGGATCACATCTGGAGCCCTTTTTAAAAATTGGTGTTACATTAGCTATCCTCCAGTCATTTGGTACAGAAGCTGATTTAAATGATAGGTTACAAACTACAGTGGTTGTATAGCAGTGCTTCTGCTTCTGATGTAGTTAAAAAAAAAATTTGCTGTTACTTTTTGAGTCTTTGGCTAGCTGTTCTTCAAATTCTTTTTGGCCTTCCTAATTATATTTTTACACTTCATTTGCCAGAGTTTATGCTCCTTTCTATTTTCCTCACTAGGATTTAACTTCCACTTTTTAAAGGATGCCTTTTTGTGTCTCACTGCTTCTTTTACTTTGTTGTTTAGCCACGGTGGCACTTTTTTGGTTCTCTTACTATGTTTTTTAATTTGGGGTATACATTTAAGTTGAGCCTCTATTATGGTGTCTTTATAAAGTTTCCATGCAGCTTGCAGGGATTTCACTTTTGGTACCGTACCTTTTAATTTCTGTGTAAATAACTAATTTTTGTGTATCCCCCTTTCTGAAATTACATGCTGAAATGTTGGGCTGCTGTGATGTTTTCCTTGCTGCAGGTATGTTAAATGTAATTATATTATGGTCACTATTACCAAGCAGTCCAGCTATATTCACCTCTTGGGCCAGATCCTGTGCTCCACTTAGGACTAAATCAAGAATTGCCTCCCTCTCCTCTTGTGGGTTCCAGGACTAGCTGCTCCAAGAAGCAGTCATTTAAGGTGTCAAGAAACTATCTCTGCATCCCATCCCTAGGTGACATGTACCTAGTCAATATGGGGATAGTTGAAATCCCCCATTATTATTTTTTATTTTTATAGGTTTCAGAGTAGCAGCCGTGTTAGTCTGTATCCGCAAAAAGAAGAACAGGAGTACTTGTGGCACCTTAGAGACTAACAAATTTATTAGAGCATAAGCTTTCGTGGACTACAGCCCACTTCTTCGGATGCATCCGAAGAAGTGGGCTTTGTCCACGAAAGCTTATGCTCTAATAAATTTGTTAGTCTCTAAGGTGCCACAAGTACTCCTGTTCTTCTTTTTATTTTTATAGCCTCTCTAATCTCCCTAAGCATTTCACAGTCACTATCACCATCCTGGTCAGTAATATAGCCCTACAGCTATATTCTTATTATTCAAGCATGGAATTACTATCCACAGAGATTCTGTGGTACAGTTTGGTTCATTTAAGATTTTTACTTCATTTGATTCTATGCTTTCTTTCACATATAGTGCCACTCCCCCACCAGCACCACCTGTTCTGTCCTTCCGATATATTTTATATCCTGGTATTACTGTGCCCCAATGATTATCCTCATTCCACCAAGTTTCTGTGATGCCTATTATATCAATATCCTCATTTAATACAAGGCACTCTAGTTTGCCCATCTTATTATTTAGACTTCTAGTATTTGTATATAAGCACTTCAAAAGCTTGTCACTTTTTAGCTGTCTGCCATTACATGATGTAACTGACTGGGACTCTTTTTCATTTGACTGTTTCTCATCACGTCCTACCTATATTTTATCATGTTCCATCCTCTCCTCTTTACTAGGACATAGAGAATCTCCATTAATAGATTCTTCTCTAAGGGATGCCTCTGTCCGAACCACATGCTTCTCTGCACTTGTTGGTTTTCCCCCAGCCCTTAGTTTAAAAACTGATCTTTGACCTTTTTAATTTTAAGTGCCAGCAATCTGGTTCCATTTTGGTTTAGTGGAGCCTATCCTTCCTGTATAGGCTCCCCCTTTCCCAAAAGTTTCCCCAGTTCCTAATAAATCTAACCCCCTTCTCATCCACACATTGAGCAATTCTGCCTAACTGGCCCTGCGTGTGGAACTGGAAGCATTTCAGAGACTGTTACCATGGAGGTCCTGGACTTCAATCTCTTACTAGCAGCCTAAATTTGGCCTCCAGGACGTCTCTCCTACCCTTCCCTATGTCATTGGTACCTGCATGTACCATGACCACCGGCTCCTCCCCAGCACTACACATACGTCTATCTAGATGTCTCAAGAGATCCGCAACCTTCGCACCAGGCAGGCAAGTCACCATGTGGTTCTCCTGGTCATCGCAAACCCAGCTATCTATGTTTCTAATGAACAAATCCCCTATAACTATGGTCTGTCTCTTCTTAATAACTAGACCACCCCACCGCCCGGAGAGGTATCCTCAGTGCGAGAGGATACCACGACATCATCTGGAAGGAGGGTCCCAACTATCCAACTATGGGATTGTTTCTCTCTTCTCCAGTTGGAGGTTCTCCTTCCCTGAAACTTTCATCCTCCTCAACAGCACAGCAGCTGTCAGACTGAGGGTGGGACCATTCTACTATGTCCCGGAAAGTCTCATCTTTGTACCTCTGTCTCCTGTAGTTCCTCCAGTTCAGCCACTGTGGTCTCCAAAGCCCATACATGGTCTCTGAGGGCCAGGAGCTCCTTGTACCGAATGCACAGATATGCCACCTGCCCATACGGCAGGTAATCATACATGCTGTATTGTGTGCAATAAACTGGGCAGCCCCCACTCTGTTGCTGGACTTCTGCCTGCATTTTTACTTCTGTAGCTTGTTCCTTTGTTGATGTTTTGTTTTATCAGGGGGAGTTTTTGGCTTTAAGTTTGAAGAATGTTAAGTGTATCTAGCCCCCCCTCACACTCTCCCTCTAAACTCCTTCACAAAACTCCCCTGTTAGGCGCTCCTGTTTGCTAGCTCATCCAATCTGCTCCAGCCATGATGGAGGATGTCCATGCAAGTGCTGTTTGATCTGTCAAAGCAGTGGATTATAGGTTGCTGCTGCTTCATTTATGGGACCGAATGCGGCAGGCTACAGTTTAATGCTGAATGCATTAAACTGATTTCACTACCTCCTAGCCATCTGATTACAGAGGATGGTGCTGGAGCAGCTATTCAAAACAGACGTTTAATTAATCCAGGTAAGACAAATTACCCTAATGGGCAAAGAAAGCCTCATTAGATATCGGCAGTATTTACCCTCTGATTGTCAAGGTGGCCTGAAACTTTGAGGCCTGCCAGACTCTTTGCTACACATGGATTTTCAGGCAGAAGCAGCTACCAGAATGCCTTCTTCCACCTTCATCTGGCCAAGAGTCTACTCTTCTTGCTGTCTTGCTGCTCCTTGAAGTTGGAACTTTGCTACCTTGAGACTGGTTATTGCAATTTGCTCTACTTTGGCCTAACCCGTATTTTTGGAGGATTAGAATAGTGATGGTGCACAAGGCTGCATCCTAAACTGCAGCTTTCTTTTCCCATCCCAGCTGCCAGAGGTAGTCTACAATTCTGCCGCCTCTCCCGAAGAGCTCAGCTGGAGGGAAGGGGATGTACATCCGAGGTTACACCCTCATGTGACATCCCTCTTGAGGTCTTCTAAAATCTTGTCAAAGTCCTCCAGCAAACAGGGTGTGTGTGTGTGAGGAGCTGATATTTCTGATATTCAAAATAAGCAGATGAAAGAGAAGATGGTGATGAAGCTTGAAGACATCCACCTCCAAAAATGTGTGTATATAAAATTTGCTTTTGATGGACATACAGATAAAGGAGTAAATCACATACTACTTTGTACTCAGACGGATTTCAGCCTTGAATTTATTTACAAAAGAATGTGAGTTAAAACTAAATCTCACCACATCCAGTTCACAGGATCATCTCCTCCTTGGGTCTGCCTACACCAACGTAAAAATCATCCTCTAATGTAGATGGTGTGAAGTATTTTAAGCAGACCTTCATAAATGGGGACAAAAGGTGCTATGAGTAAAAGTTCAGTTTGGTTAAATCCCAGATAAGTCCCCAGGAGACAGATTAAGGGCCAGATTCTCAGCCTGTGTAAATTGGCACATCTCTATTGAAGTCAATGAGGCTATGCTGATTTAGATCAGTTGAGAATTTGGGTCTAATTGTCTAACATTTTGTTGAAAGTGACTAAGGATCAAAAACTCCTGAGTTCAAATTGTGGTCCCTCTGAGTCCATCTTACCTTTTTTCTGCCTCCATTTCCCAATAATATGAGGATGATACTATTGGCTGACTTCATGAAATGTTGTGAGGATTAGCTGATGAATGTGAAGTGTTTTGAAGAGGGGAAGAAGGAACATAGGAACAGTTCGGTTTCACAGTGCTAACTGTCTATTATAATCCAAGTACAAGGAAACACTTATGATACTTAGGATGTGCACTGTGACTTTGTTGTGCACCCGCTTTACCTAGAGATTTTTTAACAAAATATCTAGCATAGGAACTCTTTTTGGCTTGGTTAGTCAAGATGAACACTAAAGCACTATCAGTGACCAGGAGGGTAGATAGGATATCACGCTTCCTGGCGTGCACAAGGGCTCTTTGTATTATTGTATTGTTTCGCTTAGCCTTTTTGGGCAGCCACTTCATGGCCTTGGCCATTGTTCAGGTTCTATAGCAGAGTCAAATGTTAATCAGTTCTTTGTAACACAAGGTTTTTATGGTACAATTTAGGGGGTTTTCTTTTCTTGCAAAAATGAAAGAACCTGCATGATACTTTACATCAGCACTTCAGGGCTCTCCTGCGCATGCTGGGAGCTCCTCTTTGTTCAGCCTGCTTTCAGAGGAATTAATACCATCCCTTCTTCCATCCTGCATATCTGGGGCATTTTTGGTTTGGCTAGTTGATTTGTATGTGACCTGCAATTTATGTCCTCTGCAGTATTTGGCTTTTTGTGTGTGTATGTTTAGGCTGAGATTTTCCAAAGTGGTTATTGACTTTGGATGCCCAACTTCAGCTCCTGTCATGGTGTCTCATTTTCAGAGAGTGAGTGCATAGCATTTTCTGAAAGACAGGCCTTTAAGCTGTATGGGCCCTCATGAATGGAGGCACCCAAACCAATTGGCATTTCTGAAAGTCCTGGCTATGGTGCTCCTGGATCGTGTGTCCTGGAGAATGCAGCACTTTCCTTATCCAGAGGGTTGGTACAGCATGAGAAGCCGGGGAGAGAGCTTCCTGTCATTGCCTTGCTGACAGGAGTGAACGTGGGCCTGGAATGCTGAGAAGACAATTCGGTATCCATGGCTCGTTCAGTCCTGGGCCCCTCGGCAGGGATTGCTGGAAAAGGTGCCAGTGAAAGGAGACATGGCTCTTCTGGGTCTTAGTGCCCATGCTTGCTATTATGCACCTGTCTGGCTTTACACACCTCTTTCTCTTGCTCTCTCTCTTTTCTAGAGATGGGCCTGAGCACCAAAGTTGAGATCTGGAGCCAAACTTTCCCCAAACCTGGGTGTGCTGGAGCTTGTTGGTTTCTGTGTGGTGGGGGTGGGAGGAGATGGATGAGGTCGAGGGCCTGAGTTCATCCCATGTTTAGCTATGTTTGGATCTGGAGTCAGAACTATACTATTCTCTAGCTAAATCAGGCTGTTTGCCTGCAGGTGTTTTATCCAGGCTCATCCCTACTTTATTTAAATGTATTTTAAATTCCTCTCTCTTCAAAAGCTAAAGCTCCCCAATAGCACACCAGGCAATGTCCCGCTGACAGCAGGATTCTAGCTAAGTCTTAGTAGAATAGACTGGAGCAAAGGAAACCAGGTGGGTTGTCTAATTTTTAGTTCTTTATGTGCATTTATGAGCTGCCCATCACTGTGGTATCTTGGCTGCACAGAATTCAAGACCCTGTGATAGGGGAATCATTAGTGGGATATTCATATCATGAAAGCAACCCAAATCATGACATTTGTCAGGAAAATAGGGTGGAGGGGAGGCTTCTGCACACGGTTTGAAAAGTAACCAGGGTGCTGCTTAGCGTCTGCATGCTGCATTAGTCCTCAAGGTGGGTGTAATTGTTGTGGGATTTCTTAGTTCTTTGTATCTTTCACAGAAAGTTTAGTTTGTTTGCTCAGTTGTTTTGTTTGATTGTCTGGTAACAGCTGGTAAAGGTACCAAAGGTACTGTCAGTGAGTAACTACTACTGTACAGTTAATTAGTTGAGCTGATCAGAGATGTTTAATTGTTTTGGGAAAATAAACATACAGTAGCCCAGATCAGTGTCTGGCTGATCAGAGTAAGGCTCCTGAGAGAGGTCAGCCAAAGTCAATTCACAGGACCATGGGACAGCTCCAAAGCTTACAGTGTTGTAGCTGTATTGGTCCCAGGACATTGGGGAGATGAGGTGGGTGACCTCACCCACCTTGTCTCTCCAAACATTTACGAACATTGAAAGAATAAAAGATACAGGGCCACCCTGATGGACTTGCACCCACTCATGCCAGCACTGAGTTTAGCTCCAAAGCATTTACGCTACCCAGGGATTAACTGGGAACCCTCCTTTCACCGTCTCTTCTTGTCCCTTTATTGAGACGGATCTAAAATGGAACATTGGTTCCGAAACCACAACCCTGAATTCAGGGAAGTTCATTTTTGAACTCCACTGTTAGGGGCCATCTCCATTATTATAGCATTTCCCTGAGTCTTGTTCCCCCACCCCATCCCATTTGTACCCCCTGTCATACTCATGGCATGCTTTGGTAGGTGGTATGTTTTGTCATCTACATCAATTTAAGACTATAGGATACAAGGCACTCTGGATCAGTCTTGGGCCCAGCCCACTGAGACTGGAATCCTACATCTGACAGAGAGGCTAAGCCCTGAGACTTAAGAGGAAAATGAAAACACCAGCTAAGGAGCCTGGTTGTGGTGTATGTAGCCATGTAACTGAAATGAGAGGTAATTCTGTTTCCTTCTGACTGCACCTTTAAATGCGAGAGGGGCTTCCTGCCTGCTGTGAGGCAGCTGACATTTTGTTTCAGTTCTGATGAAGAAGGTTGCAGATTGAGTCCCCGTTTCTCCCCTCTTTATTTTCCTTAACCTAAACTGAGCAGGGGGAGGGATAGCTCAGTGGTTTGAGCATTGGCCTGCTAAACACAGGGTTGTGAGTTCAATCCTTGAGGGGGCCACTTAGGGATCTGGGGCAAAATCAGTACTTGGTCCTGCTAGTGAAGGTAGGGGGCTGGACTCAATGACCTTTCAAGATCCCTTCCAGTTCTAGGAGATGGGATATCTCCATTCATTTATTTAGCGTCTATAGTGACAAATTTGTCTTTTGTTTTTCTTGCATGGGCAGACAGAAGGTTGTGCTTTGTCATCGGTGCATTTGTAACAAACCTTGGTAACAAAAGATGCACAGCTACACCCAGCTCTAGCTAGACTATGAGCACAGAACCAGCATCACTCTCTTGGTGTGGCATTTGTACCATCTGACGTGACCTGTTGCCAAGGCACTTGCTTTGCGTTGGTTTTGTATAACTGTTAAAAGTGAATGGAGGGCTGGCTGTGCAACGCTGCTGGAGGCTGATGCCTTCTATTTATTCCAAGAACAGACACGAGATGGACTACAGTTGGGCAAATGCTCCCACATGCTGACCTGACAATGTGTCTCAGCCCTGGCCTGGTGGGACGACTTCTGAGGTGAGAGAGTAGTTCTGTGTATCTGAGTATTGCTTGTTTCTCATATGACGCAGGTCCTGGTTACCCTGACAGCCCATGTTACATTGTAACAATAACCTTCTCAAACAACAATAACCATCCTTCACAAAGCCCTTCAAAAACCATTAGTCAACCAGTCCTCACCCCCACTTTTGGGAGGCTGCAAACTGACTGCTCGCCCTCCCCATTTGACAGATGGGGAAATCAAGGCAGGAGGTCACAAGATGTGGCCAAGATCCATAAGCATCAGAACCATGATTTCCAGGGACCCAGTCTTCTGCTCTAACCACTAGGACATTCCACTCCTTATTGGTAGCTGTAAAGAAACACCCAGTGCCATAAGAAATGCACAAGTAGAATAAGGCACACAGCAGACAAAGCATATATATATATAAGGCCCTAATCTGGCCTGCATTTAAGTCCTCTTAAAGACCTTCTTCTCTCGTGCTGCTTACAGTGAAATCAGTTGGCCTATATAAATGTTTCCTATGTGTTTCTGCTCTTCCTTTTAACCGGTGTCTACTTGTCTGCCTTCCCTAAGAGTATGTGGTCCTCGGGACAGGGACCATCCCTTCTTGAATGTCTGGGAAGCACCTCCCACATCCTGGGCACTACCGTAAACAATAATAGAAAGTCTTATTGAACAGATAGGTTAAACACTGGCCATACGTGGGAAAAGCATTCCTCTATGAGAAACCACCCCCAGCCAGATCCACTCGCATAGTACCATAAAACAATGAAACTGTTGGACAAACTGAGCAACTTACGATGTGAATCGTGCTGCCCTTATTGTATGCAGAGACACATCTATTCCCCCTTCACCCCCCCCCCCCGTTCCCTTTTATCACACCAAGATCGGAACAGTGACACACGAGCCACAGCAAAAAGAACAGGAGTACTTGTGGCACCTTAGAGACTAACACATTTATTTGAGCATAAGCTTTCGTGGGCTACAGCCCACTTCTTCGGATGCATCGGATGTAGCCCACGAAAGCTTATGCTCAAATAAATGGGTTAGTCTCTAAGGTGAAACAAGGACTCCTGTTCTTTTTGTGGATACAGACTAACACGGCTGCTACTCTGAAAGTGAGCCACAGCGTCGCACTGTGCTGACTGATGAGCTCATTGGGCTTTGACACAGCTATTTCCCCCCCTCACCCCGCCATCAGCATTAAACTAGAGACAATCAACAGATGTTTCAAATGTGCCATAGTAATGACCTCTTTCATATTCCATTTTAGTGGAGGTCCACAATTCCCTTCTCAGCTACTCATTTGCATAAAGTGTTATTCATGCTCTATAACCGTCAGGGGACTCTCTCTAACTCAGCAGAAGTGGATATTCATCAACTTCCCTTTGCTAATGAATTGATATGACACTACAAAGGCATGTAAGTCTTGCTTTACCAGTGGTGGGGACTGGAGAAGCAAGATACTTCAGGTCTCTGGAGGAGGCTTTGGAGAATCCTCTGGGAAAGTGGATCCCTGACAGGACTGGTTACCTGGGTGAGGAGGATTTTATTCTTGGGCTGTATGAGTTTACTCTAAGGGCTGAAGAATCCTGACTTGTAGATCGATGAAATCTGGAATGTCAATGCACAGAGAACCCAGCATAGTAGGATGAGCTCAGAGGATGTTGCATTACAAAGGGAGGAGAAAAACAGATTTTTTAAAAGTGGCACCTGATTTTGGATGACAAATTTTCAAGTGGCCTCTATTTTTGGGCAGCCAACTGGATCCGTAGGGACTGATTACCAGCAGAATCTTTGGGTTTTCTTCTTGATCTGCATCTGCCACCTATAGAATTTGCTCTGTTGATTTTTCTTTCTGAGGAACAAACTGTAGATGTCGATTGTTTCTGTTAAACTCTCCATTGTCAGTCTCAGTCATATATGATCTGGGCACTGAATTCTTTTTCTTTATGACAGCTGAAGTTGTCCATCCTATTTCTCCATTCAGTTTGACAAAAACACGGTCACCAGGTTCTAGACCTGGCAGTTCTCTAACTCAGTGATGTCTGTTATACAAGTGTTGTAAGCTTTTTTTTTTTTTTTTGCCTTTTATCTGATTTGGCTACTCTGTTCACATCTGGCCACTTTGGCGATAGATTCTTTTCCAAAGTCAGAACAGTAGTTCTGAGTTGTCTTCCCATCAGGAATTGTGCTGGACTATATCCAGAAGTTGCTGTTGCTGTTGATCTGTAACTCAGAAGAGCGAGGAATGGATCTTCCTGTGGTAGGATTTTCTTGGTTGTCTGTACAGCTCTCTCAGCCTCTCCATTTGCTTATGGGTAAAGTGGGCTGCTAGGAATATGATCAAAATCATATTTTGTTCTGAATTACTTAAATTCTGCTGCACTGAACTGTGATCCTTTGTCAGTCACTATTTGTTCTGGACTACCGAAGTGAGCAAAAGTGTACTTCAGTTTCTCGATAACTCTGTGACATCTTGTTATGTCTTTCGAGTACATTATTTCTATATACCTGGAAAATGGTCCGCTATGACCAGGTAATGATGTCCTTTGAATTTGCATAAATCTGCAACAAAACTCTTCCAAAGTCTGCCTGGTAGAGATGTTGTTATTCTGTATGATTCAGCATTGTCTCATAAGGTTATTTGTACTGGATCTCCTTTCAAAAGTCCAATATCATCAAATCCTCTGAGTTTTCCCTCCTTTCTCACTAGGCTCATCATGGTTGCCATGCTATAGTTAAGAAGGTTAGCAGTCTTTGATCCTTTGATCACATGCGTGCTGAATGCATAGCTTTTGTCTTTGTACATCATTTTCTGTGGTGAACTGGCCCACGCAGTTCCGAGTACCTACAGGACTAGTCAGAGCTGTGTCCGTTGACTTCAGCTCTGGGAGGAGTTGAAGCTGATTGTAAGACCTTTCTGAGATGACTGTGACATCTGCTCCTGAGTCAATTTTAAAGTCAATAGTCCTTTCATGAATATTCAGTTTTGCTCTCCAGGGAGACTCGGTGTCATCACATGTGATAGATCCCAGAAACAATAGCTCTTGATTGTCTGAAATATTAGTCAACTCCCTGACTGCTTTGGTGCAGCAAACAGATGAAAAATGTCCACATTTTGTGCATTTGTTATATTTTTCACCTTTAACTGGACACAGGTGAAATTTTCCACACCTTGTACAGTTAGGCTGAAAGGCTTTGGTGTTTGCTTGAAATTTGTCCCTCTTAGTTTCAGGGGTCTTATGATAATGACTTCTGGCAGTCATGCTGAGTTTCTTTACAGCTTCCTGTCTTTTTTTGTCTGCTGTTTCACTAGTTCCGTCTATTTTGCTATTTGGATAGCTGTGTTTAGGGCTAAGTCTGTTTTTAATTGTAATTTTTTTAAATTGCTGTGAAATATTTATATCTGTTATCCCAATAATCAGCTTGTCTCTGGTATTTTAATGTTTTGCAGTCCCAAAATCACAGTTTTTATCCAATGTATATAGAGCTCTTGTACAAAATTCAACATTTCCCCTTTGTCCTTGAATTCTCAGGTGAAAACATGACATTTCATAAGCCACATTCCTCTGAGGTATACAGTATGCATGAAACATCACCAGAACCCTTTAATCTTTGTGACTCTCTTCAGTAAAGGTAAAATATTTAAAGATATGCTCTGCCTGCTTCCCCAGAGCATAAATTAAAGAGCATACCTGAATGTCTCCAGCTTCCTTGTGGAGTTTGGTAGCAATGCAAGAACTTGGAAAATGTTGTTTCCTGTTTGAAGAATGGCATGATGATGAGATCAATCCTGCAAGTTTTGTTACTTTGTTCCTTCTGTTTGCAACCTTGGTTGCTGCTTTCCTCCAGTTTCTGTTCTCCTCTGGCACTAGTTTACTCCTGACACCATGTCATGTGCACCTTGTACACAGTAGGTTGCAGGGCTGCTACTAGCAGGTCAAGCTCCTGTACCAGATATGGACTGTCTACAGAGCTTCCTTCCCAGAGAGATACACCAGATGTGTTCACAGAAGGTCCTTTAGTGTACTGCCAGGTATGGCTGAGACAAGCTTAAATAAGGTATGTTATACATAACGCCACCTAGTGGCTGAATGTATAATACAGTTTAGCATTTCATTATACAGTCCATCCCCAAGTGCTGTGTAAGGCAAAATGGCTGCTGAGTGCCAGTGAGGGTGATGATGAGATAAGCAGTGTGATGGACATGAGATCTGGGAAATGTGGAAACTTCAAAGATGATGATAACAATAAGCGGTATATGTATCTTTGTATTGCTGGCTCGCTGGATGGGTTTCCTGTGGAATCTGGAATCACGGGGGGATAATTACTGTAAATCCCCAGACCGGTGAACAGGTCTGTAGAACCGTACTAGAGTCCTGTTGGGACGCTGTTCTGGCATGTTTTGAAGGAGCTGGAACAGCATCTCATGGCACTTCTGGTACTTACATTGCAGCACTTCTTGACTGCAGCACTCACTTGTAGCTATAGAAGTACCATCCTCTGAGGGGGCGGGAGGAATGCATGTACTGGCTTTGACCAGGTTCATGACAGCTAGCAAACAAAGACCTCAAGCTGTACAAAGGGCCAGCCTGAGCTGACCCAGGAGTGACACACTCTGGAACAAAGAACGGACAGACTTGTGTATGGATGTAGCAGGCTCCCAGGCAGAGGATAGGTGGTACCTGGTAAGCTCGCGTGCATGTAGACTGTTTGTAGTTTTATGACTTTTTGTTTTATGTTATGCTTTTGTCCTGAATAGTTGTACTGTCTCTGTGAAAGGTGGCTGGGCACTGGTAATGCTGCCATTGCTCCTGGGTGTGGACACTGCTGGGGGGAACTAAGAGGTACCTAGTTGGGATTTACATAGTCTTGTTCGACAGAGGACTGTGTTAACATGGACTAGGAACCTTTTAGTTCACACCAGTAGCATCCACGTGTGGCAGTGACCACAGAACACGTTGGGGTGAGATCTGCAATTCACACTCCATAGTCCTCACGGCGGCTCAGTGTAGACATAGCCCTGGGTGGAAGAATGGAGCAGTTCAGCAAGTAAAAAGGAAGGAATTCAGAAGGTAACTTTATTTTCAACAGTGGCTGGTTCAGAAATACTTTGTGTTCAACAGTTTTCAGTTAACACAGACAGAGGAGGCTAACTGTCAACCGGGTACAGAAATTTGAGGAGTTCTGCACTCCAGGTAAAAATTGAATGTATGAAGAATTACAAGGTACAAGCAAGATGAAACTATAGAAGAGTTTGAGGCTGAAGGTCAGACCTGCAGTTTTAGGGGACTAATTGAGTCCCTGATGAAAGACCAGATTATGGTTGGAATCTGGAACCAAAAACTCAGAGACAGACTGGTGGAAGACCCAGAATTAATCCTTGTCAAAACAATTTGCCCACCAAGAGAAGTCATTCAGTCCGTAATGAAGTTTATGGAAGGTGGACAGTGCTCTGACACTGTAGACATGATTGAGAATCCAAAATATCACAAGAAAAAAGACCTAAGGCAGAAAGGGATGTGGAGATCACAGTCAGAATCAAGCAAGAACATGGAGCTGCACATGTCATGACAACCAGCACATGGGAAAAGTTGCAAGAAATGCAATGAGTTACATCACTTCGCAAAAGTTTGTAAGCACCAGCAGAGTGTGCATGTGCACAGCATGGACACAGAGGACTACGACAGCACAACTAGCTCAGATTAATTTTTCCTAGGAGCAATGGACACTGTTGCAGCAGAAGACTGAAAGCTAATGGGACATCTGTTAATTTAAAGTTGGACATTGGTGCACAAGCTAATATGTTGCCAGAAACAATGTTATCAACACTTTTTTAAAAAGCCAGAGATAGTGAAAAGTAAACTCAGGATTTACAGTGGTGAGCTTATCCACCCACTAACGTAATATTCAAATAAAATATATGGAGCAAATAACAAACTGGAAAAGACACAATTTGTAATAGTACCAGGGAAATGAACACCCTTTATTGGGTTAAAAGTGTCACACCCTTGGTCTCATGAAAAGAGTGCACTCATTGTAGGGGCAGGCGACCAAAACAATTCAGGAAGGGTTTGAGGATGCCCTCAAAGGGTTAGGGAAGCTCTCAACAGCATAGAGCTGAAAGAGCCCAATCACCCCACAATTCATGCCCCCATGAAAGCTCCCCTCACCCTAAAGCAGAGGCTAGAGGTGGAGCTGGATAGACTCATTGCTCTGGGAATCACAGAGTGAGTAGAAGAACCCGCAGAGTGGATATACTCCTCGGTCATTGTAGGAGAAAAAGACGGCTCCCTTCGCTTATGTATAGACCCAAAATAATTAAATAAAAATGTAAAAAGGGACATTTTTCCACTTCTTACACGGGGGGAATTTTTTGGGAAGATGGCTGATGCCAAATATTTTTCTACGTTGGATGTTTCAGCAGAGTTCTTAGACAAACAGAACACATGTTTGTGCACGGTAACATACCCAGGATACAGTCTAGCCTAGTGAGTAATTGTATCCCCCCTGCCCTTTAACCTGGAGTGCCCTTGACACTGCTTTGCCCTCGCTGTCTCTGGTCCCGGAGTGCTCCCAAACAGCCCCTAGGAAAAGTCACTCCCAGCTATGTCTGTATCCACTTGCAACCTGCCAATCTCACCCAGGCTTCAACCAGCCCAAAGTATAATGCAGGGTGACTCCAGCACACTCCCAGTACCAGATTCTCCCTCCCCCCCCTTCCAGAAATGTATGACTTATACTGCCCAGCCCTTTCCTGGACAATACAAGATCATTTAAAGTCTGTCATTTTATTAATATAAATGATATGTACAAATCGTGTTATCCCAAATGGAGTTTCCTGAACACTTCAATTCAAACACACTGGTTTACAAAGAGATGGATTTTTAAGTGAATACAAGTAATGAGGCATAAAAGTCAGAAGTGGTTACAAGAAAAATAAAGATAAAATGCAACTAATGCCTAATTTAACAAACTGTGGTAAATTCAAAGTCAAGTTTTTCTCAGCACATGCACGCAACATTTTTACCGCCAGATTTCTTAGGCCAGGACCCCTTTTCTGTATAATGGCTGTCTCCTTCGTTCCTTCTGGTGCCGTGAATCGAGGGACAGAGAGAGAGGAAGAAGGAGTCCCTTGAGGTATTTCCCCTTTCTTGTTATAGTCCTCTTCCCCCCCTTTGATAAACCTCTCCAGCTGGGATCATGGTGATATTGGCCTTGTTTACACCTGGCTGAGGTGTCAGCTTGCCCTTTGTCTCTGGTTTGTCCACTCCCCAGACTTGAAACAAGTTTTAGTAACACCATAGAGTAGAAACTTATAACTTTACATATAATGCTGCTACATATATTTTACCGGGACAATAATGACCAGCAAATTATGAGTTTTCAAATGATTTCTCCCAAGGCATACTTTGTAAAAAGATTATTACAGTAGTGTGCAAGGGGTGGATGCAGGGTACAGTCTGTCACATGCACATTCAATGCCCCCTTTCGGGGAGACAGTTTCCTCAGGCTGCCATTTGGGTAATGTTTGGCTCCTGAGGTGTTCCACCATAAAATACAGCATATTTCTGATGGTCTACAGGCCACTCAGGTTCACATAGATGATGTTTTGATCTGGGGAAAAATCAGTATTATGGCATGAGCAGAGGCTATGGGTGGCTCTGGAAAGAACCAGAGCAGCTGGGCTAAAACTGAACAAACAAAAATGTAAATTCTGTGTGATGGAAATAATAGACCTGGGAGAGGCGTTACCACAGCAAGGTGTAGAAGTAGATCACAATGAGGCTGAGGCCATCACCAATATCCCTGCACCAATAGACAGGAGAGGAAGGGAGTGCAAAGATTTCCTATGTAGGGAAATTTGTGCCCATGCCAGCTGTTCAAACCAGGAACCTGAGAGTACTACTGGGCACAGATGTCCAAATGGACATGGGATACAAATTGAGAAAGGAAAGGAGTTGAAGAGGCTCCCGTCCTAAGGAACTATGACAGTAATACAAAACTAAGTTGTCCTCGGACACCTCCAAGGAGGGTGTTAGCACAGTCCTCTTACAGCAGCATGGCCAAAACTGGAGACTGGGGCTTGTGCGTCATGGGCGCTAACAAAAACTGAGTGTCAATATGCTCAAATGGAGGAGGAAAAGGCTTTGGCTTTAGTCCATGTTTGCACAGAGTTTCATGTCTTTATTTATGGGAGCTCTGCATTAGTTGAAACTGATCATAAAATACTTCTTGTCATTGCCAAAAGAGGCCTTGCAACACCCCCCCCCCCAAGAATACAGAGATTATTGTTTCAGCTACAACTTTGTGATTTGTAAATTGAATGAAAACCTGTGAGAGATTTGGTTGTTGCAAACACACTCTTTAGATCATTTGACAAAAGTGCAGAGGAGCAAAGTCTAGAGCTAGATTTTCATAGAATATCAGGGTTGGAAGGGCCCTCCGGAGGTCATCTAGTCCAACCCCCTGCTCAAAGCAGGGCCAATCCCCAGACAGATTTTTGCCCCAGATCCCTAAATGGCTCCCTCAAGGATTGAACTCATAACCCTATGTTTAGCAGGCCAATGCTCAAACCATAGGTAAATATGATTAAAAAAATCTGTCCAGTCTCAGATGAAATGTGGACTGTGATTGCCAGAGCTACTGCTCAGGATGACACCCTCTATAAGGCTTTTAGCATCAAGTGGCTGCAACAGCCTATTCCCAGCCCCGATTATCACCTTAAGGAGGAGTTCTCTTGCAGATATATAAAGAGAGAAAGAAGGCAAAACAAAAAATCAATATGGTTTGGGGTCTGGGAGCTGCCACCACTTCATGAAAATGATGCCGTGTGTCTCTGATGGGAAACAGTGTTTGCAAACAGCTATGGTGTCACAAGAGGTTGCCCTATGATCATATGAGGTTGTCACCCCAGATGGACACATGCTACAGAGGAATAAGTGACACCTTCTCCAAAGCCCAACTGGAAGGGAGATAAGGGACATTGACTCTACCGTTTACCTGGGACGGTCTGAGACAGGCAACAGCAGGTTGAGAAAACAGAGCCCCAGGATAGGGCACCACCAGAAGAAGAGGATTAGCAATAGTGCTGATGTTCCAGGGAGCCCTGCAGGTCCAAACGGCAGCACAGAGCACCTCAGAGACTAACTGAACACTGGCACACATTTAGTTATTAGGCTGGCTGTAACGGTTTGTAAATGTCTGCTCTAGTAAGGTTGGCTTGGAATTAGATGCTGTGCCTTTAAGGGCTTAGCTTCCCAGATGGAGAGTCCGAGTGAGGCCCTGTGAAGCTCTTGCTGTGCACAGCCCAGGGGAACCTGACACAGAGTACAGCACAGCTTTTGCATGCACCTAAAGTACTGAGTTATCACTGACCACTACAGGCTGGCCTCCCTCTTGAGCTCCCAAACACTTCCCACAGTGCATGGCAGGAAAAATCTGTGCCTCTCATGCCCTTTTCCCCACCTGTGGCACCTGTTCTGGCCTAGCCCTAATTAATTAAGCCTCACAAAAGCTATGTGAGGTAGGTAATTTAAAAGACACACTGCAAAGCTTAAAGCAAAACAAAAAAATACAAAGGCTGGGTCTGTGCATGTGCCGGGGTAGTCTCAGGAGTGGGAGAGGGGTAGAGTGCGTATGTAATGCTGATAGACCCCAATTATCATCAGCCAGGATCAAACCTGGGAACCTCTGGTGCTTAATGGATAAGCCTCTATTCCATGAGCTAAAAGATGCAGCTCTCCAAACTAAGGCTGTGGTAGACTCATCACTCTGGTCTAGGTGCCACATTGAAGGGGATAGAAGGCCATATCAAGCAGGCATGGGTTACCCATTGTGCCTGGAAGTGGAGGGTGCATTTGTTTGTAGAGGTGTGTTCCAGGGGTAGACTCCTGCATGTTCTGTATGGCAGCAGTGGTGGTAAAATCTTAAACAGGGTAATGCCAGCTGCTGCTGCTTCCCCTTTGAGCATGGCGTGCATTTGGGGTGACCAGATAGCAAGTGTGAAAAGTCAGGATGGGGGTGGGGAGTAATAGGTGCCTATATAAGAAAAAGCCCCAAATATAAGGACTGTCCCTATAAAATAGGAACATCTGGTCGCCCTTGTGTGCATCAGAACATGAGGGAGGGTGAAAGCTCAGTGCTAGAATGTCCTCCTGCTACTGTGATATTAAACTGCACCAATTCACATTAACATAAAGCTCTTAACTCAGCCTTCAGTGCAGCTTGCAGCTTGCCTCTGTGTTCCTAATGCCCATTCCCTTCACGCTCCCAAACAGAGCTCACTGTGGTGGGAATTCGGGTTTTAAATCCCTTTATAGCACCTTTCTGAATGGGAAAACAAGATACATTTGAATCTCAGAATATTGCAGCCTGGCTTGTTAGGTTCCTTAGGTGAAGAACAAAGTGACTGGCTGTGCCAGCCTCGTGCCCGCTTCTTTTCAGTGTCTGAAGAGACTCTGCTTCGTGTGTCCCCACGTGATGGAAAGGCTGGGGTGGAAAGTAATTACTGGACAAAGCTGACGAGTTGTAAATAATGTAAGACAATGCACTTAGCTGGGAGGGGGGTCTGCTACTTCGAGTATTGATTAGGAATGAATGTATAACCTTTAAGAATGCAGTACTGAAGCTCGGGGTGATTATGAAGCACTAGATTACTGCTGTCTGTGTGATGAGTTACCTCTGGAGACCAGCCGGGCTGTGGAGGCTGATTACATATGCATTTGGAGAAACCTGGATTTTCCATTTTTTCACACAAATCTCATAAATCAAAACTGACTTCAGCTGGGATTTATGAAAACTGTTTGACTGTCCGTTGTGCTCATTACATCTCTTGCTTACCCAAGTTGGGAACTCGCCAAGGCCGGAGACATACCGTAAGAATTATTCCGCCCTCAACAAGGTAATTGTTGCGGTGTCGAGTGCTAGAGTTATTCATCCTATTCCTTCTGTTTCTCTTTCTTTCCCTCTCCTTGAGAAGCGAGGGGTGACATGTTTTATTCTTTCTCCTTTGCGTCGTCTGTCTCGTGTTTGGAACTCGGGGCAGTTTGTCGCATGGTAGCTGAGCCTGTGCTGAAGTTTGGTTGTGGAGGCATTTCTGTCACTGTTAGTGAGATTTGTGTTGTTTGTCCAATCCAGTTCTATGCCAGGCAAATAAGCCTAAATGATGCATTGGAGCTCTGCCTCTGTTTCAGAACGTTCTTCGGCTGGGGGGGAAACGTCAACCTTCTCCCCTCCCCTGCATTTGATGGAATTCAATTACATTTAAACTATTAACAGAGAAAGTCTAAAAATTCTATTAAAGTGACAGTTTAATAAATCTTCTGAGGTTTAATCTTTCATCTCTGGACTTGGGGGGAGGGGAAGGATGAATTATGACAGCGTTAAGTTTTCCCAGAGCAGTCCCTGTGTGTTAAATTGGCTGTAACTCTCCAAGTGTTAGTGTTCCAGAACATCTCTCTGTTTGTAAAGCAAGCTGACCTAATGGGAGCGGGTTTGAAGCATTTAATGCGGGAGACACACCATTCAGTTTTGGATCTGGATTTGGAATACACTAATGGCTGGGGAATATGGATTTGGGGTCTTAATATAATAATATATGGAGATATACCTATCTCATAGAACTGGAAGGGACCCTGAAAGGTCATCCAGTCCAGCACCCTGCCTTCACTAACAGGACCAAATACTGATTTTGCCCCAGATCCCTAGGTGGCCCCCTCAAGGATTGAACTCACAACCCCGGGTTTAGCAGGCCAATGCTCAAACCAGTCTTGGTTTGGATCATTACATAGGAAACCATACAATTTGTGCCCGGATCTGGGTAGGGTTCCAAATCATGCCCCTCCCCCCGCCCTCCCTCTTCAACAGAGGAGGTTTGGATATTGAGTTGTGCTTTGGATCCATCACTATTTAATAGGACTGAACAGTTTAGTTCTTGTGTTATTTTTTGTCTCCCTATTCCTCTCCATTCACCTGTCTCCGTTAATATTGCTGTAGGTAACATCTAGAGCCTCAACCAAGTCCAGGGGTTTCTGGGGCCACACGGTGCTAGGTGCTGTACAAATATCCTAAATGACAATCCCTGCTTGCTCTCTCTCTCTCTCTCTCTCTCTCTCTCTCTCTCTCTCCAAAAGCCTTATGTGTCCATTCTCAGGGCTTGTATACATGGAGACTTAGTATGGGGCAAGCTAGAGTGTAAATAGCCTGTCATGCACTAGCTGGCTGTGTGGACCCTGCTGCTGTACCTTAAACGTTCTGTAATGTGTTTTGACTTACTGCTATTTGAAACGTTTGTAAAACAGCAGTAGGTCAAAGCACACTACAGAACTTCTAATGTGCAAAAGCAGGGTCCACACGGCCAGCTAGAGCACGGTATGCTGGAGCACTGTAGACGTACACTCCAGCTTGCTGTGACCTAACGCTGTATAGACATGGCCTTGGTCAGTGGCCAGCTCTGCACCTCCTCTGATTGCTTTTACTGAAGCCTGATTTGCAGCTGGAGTGTATTTGTCGCTGGAATTTTTGTATGATCCCTTTTTGTTGTCCTCATGCTTGAAATAAGGGGTTGTATATGGGAGTATGACCTTAAAATATGTAGGTCTCTCCTCATCTCTGCATTGTGTCTTACAGTCTTATATGGGAATGTCTCTATGAGTTAGGGGAAGCATAATGCTGTATGTGAGTGGCACAGACCTGACTGTCTTGCGACAGGTCACCCCTAACAAGTGAAGATCAAAGCTCTGTCTAAAACGATGGGCTGTTTATACAGCGCAAGGAGTATTTAAAATGCCAGTCAACATTGCTGGGGACATTGAAAATATTGAACCAAATGAGTGTGTTTCACCACTTTGTATTTCACCAGCTGCTTATTTCCTCGGAGCTGCAGATGGCCCAGGGTGCAGATTTAGTCTCTAAGGCCGCCATCCCACCCTGACCACTCTTTTGCATGGGGTTTTGCATGGACACTAGTGCCAAGTGAGGCTGGTGCATGTCCTGTCAGGGCACCAGTCTGGATCCAGACTTCCCCAAAGTCTAGCAGAGTTGGTTCATTCAGGGATTCATCAAGGTCCTGTATCTGTTTGGCCCTTGGCAATGGGAATGACCAAAGACAATACCCTGTGTGTGTGCATGTGTGTGTGTCTGTTACTGTATAGGAGCAGTGGTTCTCAACATATGCGTCCCACAGTGCGTTACCTGGGCTGCAGGTTGAGAACCACAGCGCACTCCCCCCCCGCAGGCCCCTATGCCCATCGCCTCCCACCCAGAGACCTCTTTACAGAATGGGGCCAGGCATGGAGCCCTGAGCGGGGGTGCCGGGCGGTAGCACGACCCTGGGCCTGGTCATGTGGGACCAGGTGGCAGGGCAGCCAGGCAGCAGCCTGGATCCTGACCCTGTGGGGCCAGCCGGCAGCCCTGATGCCAACCCTGGATCCTGACCTCGTGGGGCTGGCCAGCAGCCCCGGACCCCCACCATGCGGGGCTGGCGAGTGACCCCAATCCCGCCACGCTGGGTCAGGCAGCCGCGAACCTGGATCCTGTCATAAGGCCTTTAGCACACAGCTGGGCTCAGCTGTGTGCTAATTGGGCTGCATGCGGCCCACAGGTTGAGAACCGCTGGTATATTGTACCTGATTGGCAGACATTGCCTTTCCTATAGGGATTCAAGTTAAGCATATAATGAATGGAGCTTTAATGCTAAGCTATCCCTTAAACTAGGATAGCTAGTACTGTACGTTCGGGATTGCTGGTGTCAAGCCAGGTGGCTTTATTGAATTGGAATTAGTTTATAATTTCCTAAACTGAGATGCCATTTTGTTGTACTAGAGCCACAGACGTAGGTGGAAAACAAATCAACGGACAGTTTGTACTTCTTGGGCAATACTGATAAGAGACGACTACTACACCTTGTCCATGGCATGGACTGACACTGGTATCTGGCAATGGAGGCAGGATGGTTTTGCAGGTAAGGCACTGTACTGGGACTCAAGAGGTCTGGGTTCAAGTCTTGGCTTGGCCACAGACTTCCTCTGTCATCTTAGGCAAGTTGCTTTGGCTTGAAGACTAGGGTCACTTTACTGCAGTGTTAAGGGGTTTAGCGTAAATCAGAATCGCTCCTTGTCTCTATTCTTTATCTATAAAAGAAGGAAATAACGCTTCCTTGTCTGTTTTGATTGTAAGCTCCTCAGGGCAGGGGCTGTCTGTTCTGCGTGTTTGTACAGTACCTAGCACAATGGGGTTCTGATATCAATTGGTTACCATGATATAAATTAATGCAATAATAATAAGTGCAAGGCTGATTTGCAGAAGCTTTCAGGGGCATTTCGATAGTGCTGGGAGATATTTTCATCTGGAAAATGCTGCCATAAGTGATAGTGGCTTTTATATAGTTACAGGCATAAATCCGCCTCAGTAATACTGCTGAACAGTAAGACTACTAATGAGGTAGCCAAGTCAGCTGTTTCCAGAGTTGTCTTCATCATTCTTGCGTGTGAAATTGTACATAACATGGTATTTAAATGTACAGCATATTGCAAATTAATTAATACCATTCTTTCCTCCTTGTAGCAACAGCAATGTATTATTTTCAAATTGTCCTAAAGGCTTACGCTCAGATAAGTTGAATGGCCCCACTCCAGTAATCACTATGGAATGGAGAAAGCTATTGACAGGCGAGAAGGACAGTTTCACTTACTCACCGAGAGAAAGGGGTGAAAAATGAAATAGATCCATGTGCTTTGGTCAGACTGGCTACTAGTGGTTAATCGAAGGCTGCCTGAGAGTGTGAAGGGTGTGCTGCTTTTGTTTGGGTGAATAAACCATGCATGTTCATGGCATATTAATTAATAATAAATGAACATGCATGAATTATTCATGCTCATAAAAGCAGATTTGCCCAGAAGGCATAACACAAGATAGGTTTTAAGTTTTTTTTTTATGGGGGAAGGATTTGTATAGGGCATAACTGATCAATGGTAATTTGAATCCTAACACAATATGACTACCACAGCCGTGGTGTGGCCAATGCATCTTAGCATACTGAATAGGCACTTCTGTTTCTATTTAGGCTATTTTAGAGACAAGATGGGTGAAGTAATATTTTTTATTGGGCCTACTTCTATGGGTGAGAGAGACGAAGCCATGCAGTTACAACTACTATACTGTTTTACTCATTCATTTGTCTCCTTGGTAGCCGATCAAGACTTACTTGCTTTGAATCCTATTTGACTCCACTTTCTCCCTCTGAGAAGCAATGGGCCAAAATTATCCCTTAGTGTAACTCCACCGCTGTTATAACAGGGATGGATTTACCCCCGGGTGGTCATTTTACTGGTGGATTTGTTCTCCCAGCATGCTGTGCAGATGTCTCATACACCATTCAAGATGTAAGGTAAGATTCCAGGCTGAGAACCATTGTACAGAATGCTGCCCTTGCGTTTTTTAACTCTATATTATGCTGAACTGCCTAGCAAGGATCTTTTAGTATGTCACATTCAGATGACCCTGAATAAATGATTTCTCTTGTTATGGTCAAGAATAACAAGCAGATTAATAGGAAGGATTCCAATAAAGCTGGCTCTGTGTATCCATGGCATGCAGCCATGCCATCTCAGGCTGTGATCTTTACACAGTTTGTGAGAGTTGATATATGGGATTTGGTTAGTGCTTGGATAGGACTTTTTCAAGTTCTACAAGAAGTACATCTAAGGCACTTATCACTGTGGTGTTTGTAACAGTGGCCACTGGAGTTAGTGAATATTGATCCCCTAGGATAGGGGTATTAGCTTTTGTACCAGTGCCAGGAAATAAAGCTGATTTTCTTACCAGTGCTCTATTCCACCTTTGTGTTACACTTGTATTACTGTATTAGTTGATCAGTTGGTGGAGCACATCCTTGGTGACTGTACCAAATCAATTCCCCTGCGTGCCATTAGGGGGTGCTGTGCTGCTGTATTGTGTCATCCTGTGGATGTGCTGAAGGTGGGAAGTAATTAGAGATACTAAGCCATCTCTCACGGTAGCAGGGGTCTTAATCCTGGCCAGATTCTGATGGAGGTCATTCTGCCTACCTATGTCGCTCCTTCTCCTCCCATCCTTAACTGTTACATAGAGTTGCTGTGAGTGCTGTTAATTAGATGCCATATTGCACCCTAGAGGTGGCTGCCTAGTAGTGGTGAGTGAGGCTTTATTTTTCCTTCTCTGTCTATATGTGTTTAGTAACCTATACAAAGGTGTAGGCAATGTTCCTCGCAGAGCAATCATCTGGGTGTGTGTAATTGTGCCTCCATCCAGACACACAATTTCTCTGGGATGCTCATGTTACCAGAGCTACCGGCCAACTCCCCCTTTGCACACCTGAGCCCTGAGAGCCAAATTACAGCTGCCCCCTGAGTAGGTGAATGGTGGGGAAGGTCCTCTCTGCACTTTTTCTCTCTTTTAGTGCACCCACACGTGGCCAGCCATGATTCAGACCAAAGTTTGCATTCTTTGGATGAAAGGTACTAGATAAATGTACCTATAGTGTACAATTATATGCTGGAAAACCATTCCCAGAGAGTAGTTATCAATGGTTCACAATTGAGCTGGAAGGGCATATCAAGTGGGGTCCAGCAAGGATTTGTCCTGGGTCCAGTTCTGTTCAATATCTTCATAAATGATTTAGATAATGGCATAGAAAGTACACTTATAAAATTTGTGGAGAATACCAAGCTGGGAGGGGTTGCAAGCACTTTGGAAGACAGAATTAGAACTCAAAATGATCTTGACAAACTGGAAAAATGGTCTGAATTAAATAGGATGAAATTCAGTAAGGACAAATGCAAAGTACTACACTCATAAAGGAATAACCAATGCACAAATACAAAATGAGAAATGACTTCCTAGGAAGGGGTATTGCAGAAAAGGATCTGGGGGGTCATAGTGGATCACAAACCAAATATGGGTCAAAAATGTAATACTGCGGCAAAAAAAGCAAACATCATTCTGGGATGTATTAGCAGGAGTATTGTAAGCAAGACACGAGATGTAATTCTTCCACTCTACTCAGCATTTGTAAGGCGTATTGTGTCCAGTTCTGGGCATCACACTTCAGGAAAGATGTGGACAAATTGGAGAAAGTTCAGAGAAGAGCAACAAAAATGATTACATGTCTAGAAAACATGACCTCTGAGGAAAGACTGAAAAAACTGGTTTTGTTTAGTTTGGAGAAGAGAAGACCGAGGAGAGACTTGATAACAGTGTTCAAGTACATAAAAGGTTGTTATAAAGAGAAGGATGATAAATTGTTCTCCTTAACCATGGAGGACAGTACAAGAAGCAATGGGCTTAAATTGCAGCAAAGGAGATTTAGGTCAGACATTAGGAAAAACTTCCTAAATGTCAGGGTAGTTCAGCTTTGGAACAAATTACCTAGGGAGGTTGTAGAATCTCTTCATTGGTGGGTTTTAAGAACAGCTTCAACAAACACCTGTCAGGGATGGTCTAGATAATACTTAGTCCTGCCTCAGTGCAGGGGCCTGGACTAGACGACCTATTTCCCTTTCAGTCCTACATTTCTATGAATTGTTGGGGAACTTCTCGTGGCTCATCTCAGGCCCCAGCCAGCTCCCACAAAAGTCAGTGAAAATGTTCCCATTAACATCAATGAGAGTTGGACCCATGAAACCTGAGGCTGACGGGAACACTGCTGAAGGGCCTCTCAACCGATGCTTATTGACAGGTCGGATAGTAGGATGGAGCATGGCATGAGAGAAATGTAATCAACATTTCAGAAAAGATTTAGCATCTCCCAATGGGAAAACATCAGTGAACATTACAAATAAAGGTCAGATCTTCAGCAGGTGAAAATCAGTGCAGCTCCATGGATTTCAATAACTCCCATTGACTGTGACAATTTTACATCACCTGAGGATCTGGCTCAAAACAGTTACAAGACTCAAACTCCTTTCCCCCCGCCCCCCCAGAAAACTCCACCAATTTACTCATCTAATAAACTGCTTGACCGTAGTCTGTGCTGTATTTTCCCCAGCAAGGCTGCTCCCTTAGGTAAGCTTCTTCCTCCTGTCTTCATATCACACCATTATTACTTTTTTAGTTTTTGCCTTTGTAGCAATCTCTCACTGTTGATATGTTCCTTTGCCTTGCAGTGTTATCCCTTGTTTTCTGATTCCATAACAAACACATTTTACAGCTCCAGCCTCTACTTCCATGGCACCACAGATGAATTTTCAGAGAAAAGTGTTTCATGTATTATAACTTAAAACAGAGGCGGATTTATTAGGATTGAATGTATTGGGAACTAAGCCATCAGTCTCCTTTTGTGGCAGAGTTGTGCAGACATATGGAGGCGATTTGAGTAATTTATATGTTAAAATGTAATAATCTCTACAACCTTTTATCCATCCAAACGCTCTTGCTTTGATCTTTTTATTTTCTAGAAACACCTTGTTCTTTTTTTACCCTTCGACACCTTTAAAATAAAAAGCCACTTATTATTCCCCTAGGATTTCCCTAAAAGAAAGAGGAGCAATGCCTGATTCCCACAAAGCCAGCTGACTGGCCCCATCAGTCGAATAACCCCAAATTAACTGCTAGAATAGTTGCTGTTTAGGGCAGGGTACTTTGAGGACTGGATTTTACTTAAATACCTGAAATCTGAAACCCTCTTGGTCTTGCAGGATTTAGAAGAAGTCAGTAGTTTTCCTAGTAAACGTTGTTCACTCAATTACAAAGCTCTCTATTTGAGCCAGCCAATAGATTTTTGGTATCTATAGAAATCTTTACCTGGAGTCAAAAGATTTAGTGTTTTATTCCTCCCTGCTCCTCTCTCGGCCACACACAAGCTCAGTGGGAGTGAGACACCATTTAACAAAATGTACCTTGGCCTTCTGCTTGCCCGTCAGCATGAATGCATGACAAACCCCGGTGGGATTCTGTCCTTGGTGTGTGACAGGAATTGGAGTTTAATTGCAGTAATTTAGTGGGCTGGATTATTGTGGTGCGGGGTACATTATTGCTCTAAGGATAGGGGTGGGGGGAGAAGTAGCATTTTGTTAAAAGAAACTGTCTGGTTCATGTGACACGTGGAACATTTCAGAGATGAAAAAACATCCAAAGATGTCTCTTTCTTTTTAGACGGTTCCATTGCTTCAGCTAGTGATTAGCAGGCCAGTTTCAGGACATCTCATGGGGAGAAAGAAGAGCAGGAGTGTTCAGTTTTCACTTTGTAGTGGGGCAAAGGGCAGACAGCACTGGGTTGTCTAGGTTCTACCTCTCTCTATAAATATACGCCTCTGAGAAGAATCTTATTTATCTTAATTATTTTCTCTCTCTGTCACTTCATCTGTTGATTCTTTTTTCTTCTTCTTCCCGATGGCGAATTCAAGAAGAGATTTACAGCTATTCTGTAGAAACCGACGTCATGAGTTTTATCTGGGAGGAGATATGAGCCACAGGAGAGAACGATATTCACCCAAATGAAAGAATGGATTGAAGATCTAGAAGCAGAACTAATGTTCATGGGCAGCTAGGAGATCTACCACCCTGGGCGACTGAGCAAACATTGCCGTGGTCCCTGGGGGATGGAAATTCTCCCCTTCCTGGAGAAAAAATACCAGGTACTAAAAGGCTCTTTAAACTAGCAGAGAAAAACATAACAAGAAGCAATTGCTGGAAGTTAAAACCAGACAAATTCAAATTAGAAATAAGGCACAAATTTTTCACAATGAGGGTGATCAAGCATTGGAACAAACCACCAAGGGAACTGGTGGATTCTCCGTCTCTGGAATCTTCAGATGAAGACTGGGTGCCTTTCTGGAAGAAATTATTTAGCCAAGCACAAGTTAGTAGGTTCAAAACAGGGGAAAAACAAAATAAATTACGGCTATTTCATACTGGGGGAGGGGAAGGAGGCAGAGCAAGGTCCAGAGTCTTGGGTCCCTCATAGAGAATGCTCTGCCAGCCCCTTTCTCCATTATGATGAGAGGAATTCAGCTCATGTGCCCCACTAACCGCAGCTGTGGCAGTATGGCATGGGGAGAGAGACAATCCCTCAGGGAGGCCGGTCCCAGGCTATTTAGGGCTTTATAAGTCAAAATCAACACCTACCAATGGGCAGCCAATGCAGATCCTGGAGCACTGGGGTCATGTGATCAGTAAGGGGGCTATAGCATTCATTCTACTCCAGCTTTAGTCTCTGCATGGTTTTAAGGTGTGGCCCCATGTGAAGAGCCATCATCACCACCTCAGTCTTGTCTGGGATGAGCTTCAGCCACTTCGCTCTCATCCATGCCCCAATATCAACCAGACCCTGGGTAAGGCATGGAACCTCATGATCTAAATCAGACACACAGCTGGGTGTCGTCAGCACACTGGAAATGCCGAACCTCATGGCTCCTTATTAACCCTCATAAGGGCCCACATAGATGTTGAACAGAGGGGATGACACCATGGCAACCTGCGGCACCCCACCCTGGGGGGCTCTTTGGGAAGAAGAGCCAAGTCCCACTACTACCCATTAAGATCTCTGATTGAAAAGAACAAAGCCACTGAACAGCAACCCCAGCCCCACTCCTACCAGGGTCCGTGAGGCAATAGTTACTAATACACCTCTACCCCGATATAACGCCACCCTCGGGAGCCAAAAAATCTTACCGTGTTATAGGTGAAACTGTGTTATATCGAACTTGCTTTGATCCGCCGGAGCGTGCAGCCCTGCCCCGCTGGAGCCACTGCTTTACTGCGTTGTATCCGAATTTGTGTTATATCGGGTCGTGTTATATCGGGGTAGAGGTGTAATAGGAGTCTGCTACAGCTACAAGCTAATAGAATTACTCTTTAGCCCAATCTGAGGAGACTCAAATTTTCAGCTCTGCAGGTACCACTTCAAACCCTGCTGCTGGACCAGGCAGAATGGGTTCCACCGCGAACTCCACAGCGCTGTGGCCTGCATAAGGACAGACGTTGGGAGTTGGCTAAATAATTTCAATTGCGAAGTATAAACTTCCCTTCCCTCCCACCCCCAAATCAGAGAAAGTAACAGCAGCTACTGCAACAGCGGAACAGACCTACTATGACACAACACACAAAATACTCAAAGGCAAACAAAGGCTCGTCTTGAAAACAAGGGGAGTTTGTCTTATTCTGAGGCTAATAGCAATGACAATAGAAAATATCGCTGACAAGGAGCATTTTCAGCTCTTTATGAAGGCCCTGATTCAGCAAGGCACTGAAGCTTGTCAGTGATTTTAATGACTTCAGTGGGACTTTGCATGTGCTTAAGGAGCTTGTTGAATCGAGGCCTATAAGCATGGTGAGCTAAATGAGAGCTGATTCTACGGCAAAGGCTTTCATATATTTTAAGGTCAAAAGGGATCATCAGATCCTTCAGTCTGACCTCCTGTATTGCACGAGCCATAGAATTTCACCCTCCCCCGGAGTGAAATAGCTCTAATTTGGTGACTTCTGGGCATGCTGGAAGGGCTCCCCATCTATAAAACAGGGGGTGACCCTTATTCCTTACTACCACCAATTGTTAGTCTCTATTTAGAGTGTAAATCCTTTAGGTGAGTGACTGTCTCTGACTGTGTGTCTGTACAGCACCTAGCACAATAGGCCCCGATCTCAGAGCCTGTGGGTGCTAGTGTAATATACAATAATAACTCCTACAGGGGTGTAAGTACTTGATTCATTACTTCAGTTTCATACACACCCATATCTGTTATTATCTATCACTGTTCAATATAATAAGTACAGGGTGGGTATGAGCATATGCTGTCCAATAGGAATAGGTTTCTATGGGCTGATATCATCAGACAGCACTTCTGCCTCCTGATTGATTGAAGGGCTCCATTTCCACATTAACTTGCAATAAAGTGCTTTCCTGTGCTGACAGGCATTTGTCATGTAAGCCTGTTTATAACTTAATTTACTCGAAGATAATGATGATATCTAAATATTTATGGAGCGGTCAGTGTGAGTAAATTTTTTGGTAATTTTGTTTTGCTTTCTTCCCCCACCCCACTCTTGAGCCAAATTATCTCAGTGTTCCCTGAAGACCTCACTGCTAATTCCTTTGTTTTCAGTGACAATGGAGAAAGAAAGCTGATTAACTGCAGGCTTCCTTAGCGCTGAGCCCGGCCAAGAAACTAACCGCGGTTGCATGGCACATTCCTGCCTTTTATTGTAATTTGGATCTGGGGGAGTGTGTGTGTGTGTTTACGTGAATTAGGAAATGCAAACTTTACTGTACTGCCATTAAAGTAGTCCTTTGCTTGTAGAACTATTTGGGGTAGCATAATCCACCGCATATTGGTCATATCTTCCATTGATGGTAGTCTGTTCAGCATGCAGGTGAAAAGGTTTTATTATTGCTGGTAATTTTTTGGAGTGGGCTCTGTCAAGAAACCACGTTCATTCTGATGCCATCTGATGCTCAGTAATATTAGTGGCAAATATTTTTACCAGATTATTAATCTCACTGTTATCTTGTACTCCCCACCGCAGCTGTTTGTCGTACTCACCTGTTATCAGGACTTCAGACTGGAAATAAGGTATAAATTTTTAACAGGGAGAGTAATTAACCATTGGAACAATTTATCAATGGCTGTGGTGAATTCTCCATCACTGACTATTTTAAAACCAAGATTGGATGTTTTTTTAAAAGCTCTGCTCTAGGAATTATTTTGAGGAAGTTCTATGGCCTGTGTAATATAGGACAGACGTCAGCCTAGATGATCACAATGGTTCCATCCGGCCATGGAATCTATGAAGCTCTCATCCAATCTTAGACTGTAAACTCTTTGGCACAGAGACCATCTCTCTGTTATCTGTTTGTACAGTGCCTAGCACTACGGAGGCTTGGGCCTTTAGACGCTACCTAAATACTACTAATAATAATTAGAGCTGGCCAGAAATTGGAATTCCTGTTCTGTGGGTAATTCAGAAATGAAAAAAAAAATCCTACAAAAATGGAATAAAAAAAGTGCAATTTCCCGTGCAATGGGAATTCTGACATTTTGTTTAAAAGAAGTCAAAATAAAAAAGTTGTTTTGACTGTTTAAAAATGTTTCCAAGGCTCCCCGAGCTGCTCAGAGTCCTGGCAGCTGACCAGGTGGGGAGTTGGGCAGATCAGGGAACCTGAGGCCATGGGAGCTGCAGAGCTTCTGGGCTGCTGAGGAGCTGGGAGTCTAGGAGTCCCAGCTCTGGGGCAGTGCACCTGGCAGGCTGCTCCAGACCTGGGAAGACTGAAAGCACAGGCTCCCCAGCATGGCAGGCTGCCCAGGAGTGGGGAAGCCATGGAGCTGGGAACAATATTCTGATGGGAAATCAAAATTTCTTGGACAAATTGAAATTTTCCCATGGAAAATGGCACTTATGCAGAAAGAGGATTTTTCATTGGAGAATCATTCGGACAGAAAATTCCTGACCAGCTTTACTACTAATACTCTGGTTCTGAATCTTTATGTTACGAAAAATGCTGTGACCAGGTGGGCCATGGTAGAATTTGGTTACTGTATCTGAGGGCTGCAGAAAGCTTCTTCCTCCCCCTGCGGTTTAGAGACGTTGCATCGATGAAGGATGCTTGATTTCTATCCAAGAGGCATGAGCCCACGATGCAAAATTCAGATCCAGAGCCACACCTCTGCCAAGTGTAGGTTAGTTCAGATTGTGCTGCTCTGCCTCTGAATCCATGGGCTGGGGAGAGGAGAAGGTTTAGCACTGGAGTTGTTTCTGGCCTGTCTCAAGCTTTAGCTCTATTGACACTGGTAAATGACAGGTTTCAGAGTAGCAGCCGTGTTAGTCTGTATCCACAAAAAGAACAGGAGTACTTGTGGCACTTTAGAGACTAACAAATCTATTAGAGCATAAGCTTTCGTGGACTACAGCCCACTTCTTCGGATGCATACAGAGTGGAATAAATATTGAGGAGATATATATACACACACATACTCTCTGTGTATATATATCTCCTCAATATTTATTCCACTCTGTATGCATCCGAAGAAGTGGGCTGTAGTCCACGAAAGCTTATGCTCTAATAAATTTGTTAGTCTCTAAGGTGCCACAAGTACTCCTGTTTTTTTTTTGGTAAATGAATGTTTAGGTAGACACAGGTACTGGGGAAATGAGGCTGAGTAGCTGCTCTCCACTTCTTAGCATGTCAGCATAACCAACCTTGTTATTGAGCCTGCAGTCTGTGGATTTGGCCCGGACTGTCTTGGGCATTGCTAAGGTACCTTTCCCCTTGGCGTCTGGGTGCTTGGATGCTGCTTGTATTGAAGAACCTCAGCAAGAATCAATTTTGATAAAATCCTTTATGTAAGAATAACTCAACACAGACACATCCCAGTCATATGGGAAGCCTGATTTCCAAATACGGGCACCTTCTTAGTAGGACACCCAAACTCTACATTTGGATATTCAGCTCAGCATTTAGGTGCTTCAACGGCAGATTTGTGCATATATGAGTGAAATTCACCCCTGTGTAGAGGGCTTGCATGAGGCTTATGCACCACTTAAATCCCACTTCATCCTTCAAAATAGGGTTTAAATGGTGCATAAAGCTCTGGTGGCCCTCTGTGCCGGTGTGGATTCCACTTCTAAGTTACTTCAATTGAAAGCTCTTTGGGGCAGGGACTGTATTGCTCTGTGTTTGTACAGTGCCTAGCACTATGGAGCCTGATCCTGGTTGGTCCCTATGCACTACCGTAATAAACATGATTAATAATAGTGAGTGGTGTTGTGAGCGTGCATATGCAGTATTTGGCTTAGGGATCCATGTTGGAACCTGGGCCTGAGATGTTCCATTGGGCACCCTTTGTAAGGTTGAGAAGGGACAGCTATTTTGTAAATCTACTGTAAACCATAAAGAAATGACGTAAGAAGGGAAAGATGTTGGAGTGCGGCTAACAGTAGAGGGAGGAAATTATAAGTGCAATTTGCTCCATTAAAAATTTCATAGGCTATTACTTTTACAATGCAATTAGCTCTGTAATCCAGATGCCATTAGAAGGCTACGGTGATAGATAATCAGAGGCAGGAGCACCGCTCTGGGTGTTTGGAAGTAGTTTTAGGTTTCTGGCCATGTTTCATGTGACAGCCTTGCTTGCTCTTCAGCTTCTGTTTTGGTACATGCACAGAAACCAGCAACGGTGGTTCCCTTTCGCTTCACCAGCACCTTGTTCACGTTTCCTTCCACAACTTCAGCAATCCATAACATATTGATGTCTTTGTTCACTGTGCAGCTGATTTTGGGGATGAAATACAATGGTATCTGTCAGTGGTGGGGAGCACTAGAGTGGTAAATGAAGGGTTGGGGGAGGGTGGATGCTGCAAGAGCCTTTGTCAATAGTAAATGTATTCTCCTTTGATGCCAATCGTCTTGGAATAGTTAATGCTGACAAGGAAAGCAGCAAAAAGGCTTTTTATGTGAATGCTGACTTTTAAAAAAAAGGGATCCTGAGAGCCATTTAAGTATATTTCCATGGCTGAATCCTTCATGCAAGTTACATTTGTTTTAATGGAAACTGATGGCCATTTTTACCCTTCAAAAGTGGGGGAAATTGCTCACTTTCTTTAATAAAGGGCCTGATTCTGAACTGGTTTTCCCTAGATGGACTCTGCTGTAAGCTCCCTGCTGACCTCAGTAGGCATGCTCCTAATTTACGCCAGTGCAAGTGAGCTCAGAAGTAGGCCTGAAATCTTCGCAAAAAGAGTTTTGTTTGATTCCCTGCCCATGGCTGCGTGGCATTGTGAAGGACTGTCAGTCACAGGGCCCACAGTGAAGCAACTACAAGTCAAAGCGCTTTTTCATCAGTGTTTGGAGCAGTGCAGTAATTCTAGGGGTAGTCTTCCTAGCAGAAACAAACATAAACCCCACCAGGGGTACAGGCCATCTGCATGGGCTTTGTATTTTCCTGGCCAGGAATCTGGAGCCAGGTATCCAGATTTGTTTATGCATTTGCAAATGTTTTAAGGCAGGGGGGCATCCTCAGTTTATGCAAATAAAAAGCAAGGGCCTGATTTTCAGGCACATTTACTGACTTATGTAGCTGAATATGCACATTCAGCTCCTCAGTTTATATGCATGCATAGTTGTGGCATATGGAAATATAGCCACATGAGCACTATGTGTACGTGTGTGCAAACATACTGTGGTACATATGCAAAATAGATGTGTATTTACATGCATGCAAATGATCTACTGTTGTGATGGGGTGTCCACCCCACACAGGATTAGAAGGGGGTTAAGATGGCCCATTAACTCCCCAGGCTGCACCTGGAAGAGAAGCCAGGGAGAGGGAACTAATTGATTGCATGCCAGCTCACCTGTGCAGGGGGGTGGGAGGCAAATAAAGCCAGGAAGCTGGCTCTAGATTGGCTGTGGCTGGCCCAAGGAAGAGAAGTAGGCTGCAGCTGTTCCCTCAGTGGGGGGTGTTGAGGGGCTGGCAAACCCAGAGAGAGGGGAAGCTAGATAACTAGGAAGAAGCCCATGGAAACAGCAGGAAGGGGCAGAGCTGGATTTCTAATTAGGCACAGTAAACACATGCCTTGGGGCACCGGCACTCTAGGGGTGCAAAGTTTCCCAAGTATATGATTTTTTCTAGCCCAACTGGGCTATTTTTAACTGTTAGTTGCTGGGATTTTTTTAGCAGTTGTGAGTTGTGGTATTTTGGGCTATTTTGCTGCCCTGCTCTGGAGTTCTTGGGAGGGAGCCTCCTCATCTGCCCTGCCCCCTGCTGACATGCCCCACATGCCACTTGTCACGCGCCGTGCCCCCTCTCCTTCGATGACATTTGCAGCATGCGCAGAATTCTTGTTTGAGTGAGGCAGAATTTTTTTTCCTGCAGAAAATATATTTCAGTTCTGCCTTTTGCCTTTTGCCCAGCAGAGGCCGCTGTGGTGCCAGAACAGCCTGAGCTGGCTGAAGCTGACTGGTCTGGCGGGTGGCAGCAAATAGTCTGCAGGCGGATGTATTTTTTCCTCAAGTGAAAAGTCCCAGCAGTCTTCTTGGAGCCAGGTTAGGGGCACAGCAGGCCACACAGGGCTGCTGGGGAGGGGAGGGGAGGAGTGTCACAGGGCCACATGGGGATATGGGAGGGGGGCTCCAGGCAAGGCTGTGGGGGGGCCACTGAAGATGCTGTGTTCAGGGGTGTGTAAGGTATAAATCTGGCCCTGGCAAGGGGTAGAACTGTGCAGAGACTTTGGCTGGAACCCAGTGTAAAGGGTGCACCTGGGTTCCCCTACCAGCCACTGGGGCGTGGCAAGGCATTGCAGAGGCCAGCCAGCTCGTGGGTCTGGACTTTGAATTGCCCAGAAGGGAAGGACCTTAGTGACCCGGCCATAGGGCCAAACTATGAAGAGGAGACTGCAGTCTCCGGAGTGAGAGCGGCCATATGGCGAGACAGCACGCGGGAAGAGAATGCCGGAGGGGGAGCACAATGCCTGGCAAAGCTAATTCCCAGGATGGCCAGCAGGAGGTGCTGATAGCAGTGAGTGAGCCCCAGGACAACTCTCTTGCCAGTTCTCATCATTTTATAGTGATTCTCGTGATATTTGGTGTTTTTTTTCTATAAAGCCCCAGTTCCTGGAGTCATGTGATTAAGTGAGTGCCTCTGCTTTCGTGTAAGGGGGAAAAAGTATGTTTTTATTCCTTATGGTTGCAAAGAGAATTTTGAACCTTAATGTTCAAAAGCCAGAAGTCAAATAAACAGAACCCAAAATTATTTTTAAAATCTCATGATTGCAAAGCCCATCTGGGGCCTGACTGATTTTTTTGAATGCTTTGGGATGACAATACTAAGCACCTACCATCAGATTCAAAACAAGGCCTTACATTTTTAGGGCTAAAATAAATCTAAATGAGATGAAACTGAAGTCAGATTGGTTGCCTTGTACTAGTGTCTTTCACTCCCATGTGTAAGGTGTAGATGTAATTTCTCTTGTTATGGTCTTTTGCTCTACTGGCTCACCAGGGAGAAAGTGATGGAGGGACAATATGCTCAGAGCTGTTGGGAGGAAGTTCCTTGTGTTATTATGCCTCCACGACCAATGAAGAAGCTGCGTTCTTGATGTAACTTGATACTGTTACCACTTCCTACTTCTTGTCAGAGTTCTCAAATTCTGTTACTTACAAGGAGGAGTTTTTTTCGTAAAAGATGAGTTGCATATAAGCTAATGTGCTCCATGTATTCTCCATAACAATGACACTCTGCTGTTCCTCAATGTATAGGATTTTGCTGTGTGTTCTAGTCTCCTTCTCCATAATTTAAAAACTCACTATGCGAGTGTGACACGCTGTACCCCATATGCTCCACTTGTATAGAGTTAGGATCTGTTTTGTACAAAGTATGTCTTGTGAGGTATCATTTGAAAACTCATAATCTGTTGAACATCATTATCCTCTTAAAATGATTGACAACCATCTTTGTAAAGCTATGACATTTTACTATATGTTTGTTGTTGAAATATGTTGTAATTGTGGGGAATGCCCACAGGCTAGCTCGTCAGACACAACAAACAATGGACCACAGGTGTTAGAATACTAAATTGCTGAAGCAACCATTCTCTGGCAGGGAAGAGTGTAAACAAAAACTTTTACATGTCACCTCCCAGACAGCTCAAACTTCACATACACAGAAGGGGTAAACAAGAAATTTACATTTAATCTAAAGGACAGTTTGGAACTCGCCTACACCACAAACTAATTGTCTGCACCCTGGTGGGTTGCAGGGGGTAATCCTTAGAGACAAGGAGCATATAAAATAAGGGATACAGACCTACACATTACCTCTCCTCCCGTCTGTACTCATGGCAGCAAGATTACTTGAAAGACTATAGGAGCATGATTGAACTGCGGGGAGTGGTCCTAGCTGAAAGGTTTTCCAGTTATTACGGACTGCTGAACGTTTCTGGGTGAGGGAAACCTTTTTGCTTTCAATTCTTATTTTGCTTGGTAAAGTTTAGGAATTAGAGTGCGGGTTTATCTTTTTATTTCTTTTGTAACCAATTCTGACTTACGCCTTATCACTTATAGTCACTTAAAACTATCCTGTTCAACCCTCCAGGTTGTACCCCGGGGGACGTCACAGCCAGATACTCTACTTGCATCAGGTCCACACCAGTTTATACCAGCTGAAGAGCTGGTTCAATATGTATTTTATGAAAGACCCGATTGGGTCTTCAGGAATTAGGGAAGTGCATTAGGAAACTTACTCATTTGGGCTTTGGGATCCCTAGAGTATAAAAGATACAGTATCGGGATCTCATCTGCATCCAGAGCCCTGACCCCCTCCAGTACCCCTGCCTCGGCCTGGTGAAAGTGAATGAGGGTGGGGAAGAGTGAGTGATGGGGGGAGGGGAGGATAGAACAAGTGGGGGCGGGGGCTCAGAGAAGGGGCGGGGCAAGGTGTTCAGTTTTGTGTGATTAGGAAGTTGGCAACCCTACCAACAGATCACCATTTAAGTGTAACTCCCTTGGGGATTAGAGCGCTTGGCCTGTTTAAAACCTGGTCCTGAGGAAGAGGAAGCGCTGATTGTTCCGGGGGAGAGAGGGAGAATGAGAGGGCTGTGGCTGTAGCTCGGGACAAGGACCTACAGTGAGCAGGTCCTAATGTAGTGAAGCAGCCAAGAACCAGTCTCAAGCCTGGGAAGGACAGAGCAGCTGACTGAGGACGTCTCAGGACAGGAGCTGGGAAGGGCAACATGAGGACAAACAGGAGCCAGACCCAGTATCACCGTTGGCCAGAGCTGTAGGGGCCGTGAGTACTGGGGCTTGTGACTTTGGTTTGGGAATAAGAAGACAGCCTGTTGCTCTGTATGGGTTTGCAGAGAGCGGCAGAAGAGGGCACCAGAGCGGTTTGTTGGGGGAAGTTTACTGGCGCTGAAGATGACCAGGAGCACCTAAGACTCACTGCTGGACTGAAACTCTGCCCAGGATTCCTGAGCTCTGAGGCTAGACACAGTGCTCAGCATCTGCCTTCTCATATTGTGGTACCGCTGGGCCTGTGGAGCTTTGTGAGGGCTGTAACCCTGTTTTACTGCTCCCCCCATCTTCTCCCCCTGCTGTTTTTCTCCATTTATCCCTCTGTAAATGAATATTTCCCTTTCCTATACTCATTGCACTATTTCAGGGTCTGGGTGTTTTTACTCCAGGAGTTTGGGACAGGTGCCCCTGGGGTGGAAGGGAGTTTCCCTGCTGCGTTTCTGCACGCACTTCTTTCTTGGCCAGAGATGCCTGCAGAGCAGACTCCATCTTGGCCATGAGGACGCTATAGTTACATAGCCCTGTAGCAACAGCAGCACAGGGGTTGCTTAGTATGTTCCACAGCTGTGTCTGATCTGCTTCCTGTCCAGCCCTTGCTCCAACCCTTGCCTGTGGAGCTCCAGCCCTAGTCCCTTCCTACCTCTGACCTCCCAGCTCTGACCATTGGCTTGTCTCCTGACCACACCTCCCATTCTGCCGTATGGTTCTGCTCTGACCACTAGGCCAGACTTGTGCGCTGACCACGAGGCCGCACTGCCTACACCTTCATGTGTGACAAAAGATTCATTTATTTCCTAGTATCAGAGGGGTAGCCGTGTTAGTCTGGATCAAGTATCAGAGGGGTAGCCGTAGGAATGGCAATATACAAAAACCTGTAGGAGAACACTTCAACCTCCCTGGACACACAATAGCAGATTTAAAGGTAGCCATCCTGCAGCAAAAAAACTTCAGGACCAGACTCCAAAGAGAAACTGCTGAACTTCAGTTCATTTGCAAATTTGACACCATCAGCTCAGGATTAAACAAAGACTGTGAATGGCTAGCCAGCTACAGAAACAGTTTCTCCTCCCTTGGTGTTCACACCTCAACTGCTAGATGAGGCCTCATCCTCCCTGATTGAACTAACCTCGTTATCTCTAGCCTGACTCACTCTTGCTTGCACACTTATACCTGCCTCTGGAAATTTCCACCACATGCATCTGACGAAGTGGGTATTCACCTATGAAAGCTTATGCTCCAATACGTCTGTTAGTCTATAGGGTGCCCCAGGACTCTTTATTTATTTCCTAGTCTGTTTCACTGCCTCAGATATGTAGTAACAATTCCTTGGCTATTTAGGAAGCTCATGGATGTCACATGCTGCACAGCATGGCCACTTTGAACTTCTTGGCAACAGCAGGGCTAGAACTAGGATCCACTTGCTGAAAAAGCAGGCCTCTACCTCTTCAGTGTAAGGAGAATCCCCATTAACTGTTAGCACTGCAGGACCTAGGATGCGCAGTTAGGCAGTTCTGATTTTTATCCGGTAGAGGACAGTAGTGCTCACACACACGCATGCTTAGACACATGCGCACAAATCAGTTTTTATTAGTATGTATTTAGGATGCAAATGATCATTAAGACACTAACCAAAAGAGGGTTAGAAGAGCCGTGTGTGTGTTGTATGCATCTGGTTTGAAATTGCTAAACATTCTGGAATAGAAACAACAAAGAGTCTGGTGGCACCTTAAAGACTAACAGATTTATTTGGGCATAAGCTTTCGTGAGTATAAACCTCACTTCTTCGGATGCATAGAGTGAAAGAAGTTTTTAAGGCCCGGTTTGACGAAGTCCTGGCTGGGATGATTTAGTTGGGGTTGGTCCCGCTTTGAGCAGGAGGTTGGACTGAAGTCTCTTCCAACCCTAATCTTCTATGAATTGCAAGTTCAAATCTTAGAAGACAGTTTACAGTTGCTTCCATTGTGGCGAAATTGAGCAGGTCCTATCTGACTTGCATAAAACATAGTACTTCTGATAAGTGAAATGGCTTTCTCTTTTGTATATTTGCCAGAATTCCTCTGCTCACACTTTTATGCTGCAAGTTGGTTTATTAGCACCTTCCCCCATTGGGGTAGTTGCATTTCATTTGTGCTCTGCCTATAGTTTGCAAAGTGTTTTGGGATCCTTTTGGAGGAAATATTCTGTGGAGATCCAAGAGGTTTTTACTGCCTTGATGTGTAGGTTGATATTGCTGGATTTGGTCCTAGCATTCTCAGTCTGGCGTAAACATTTTCCTTGGCCTTCCCCCACCTCTGCTGGAAATCATCTCACTATCCTGTCAAGCCAGATGTTTAGCAACCAGATTTTCCTAGTAGGAAATTAGTCACCATCAGGTAGCAGGTGGCATTTTCTCCTCTTGCTCTACAGTATACACCATAGGGGGATAGAATATAATCAGCTTCTCATGTCTTCAATTATTTCCAATGGACGGCGGTATGGAAGCTACTAGAAAAGCCTATTACTTGAGAGAAAAGAGGAAATGAGAGTAAGAAAAATAAGTATCTGAAATGGATCCAGGCCAGTGGCAGAACATCAACATAACTGCAGCTAACAGAGACCCTGACTACTATAAATATGGCCTGTATCAAGTCTCAAACACCGAGGGGTATATAGTCTCCTGAGAGAGAGAGAGAGAGAGAGTGTGTGTGTGTGTGTGTGTGTGTGTGTGTGTGTGCCTGCCTTCTATTAATGAGCTATATACATGCCTGGAGAGGAGAACATAGCCCTAAGTGTGTCATGTAGGCAACACAGCCACCTCTCCCAGGTGCCATAGCAGAGAAGCCGCTTCTCCGATAGGATTCTATGCACAGGTTGGGGGGAGGGTGGGGAAGGGTATTTTTTACTCTATTTGTTTTGTGTCTCAGTAAAGAGCAGTGAACATGTGAGACTATGCAGAGCCTGAGTCCCCACTGCCTTGTGACTGGCTGGCAGCTTCTTTTACAGTGTGCTACCCTTCCAATCTGGCAGCCTTTTACTCCTTTGCACAGGAGTAAAAGTTGATGCAGGATGCAAAGCAATGGAGAATAAGGCTCTGGGTGTTCAGCAGCATTATGGGGGTGGCAGGGAGAAGGGGGAGAGATGCTCTACAGCCACAGAGCAGGCTCATTGGACAGCATCTCAGAAGTACGCCAGTTCCCATCCACCCATTTATCAATAGGATTAGTGCTTCTTGCAGATTTCCCTACCCTACAACAGCAGCTTGACAACTGTAACTAGCTTTTGGTTCCACTTTACCCTTCTTATTCGCCGGCAGTGCTGTGTGTGAAAAGCAGCATCGCATTTGCTGTATACAGCTTCAAAGGAGAACAAAGCACAATAGAAAAGGGCCCTATACAATGTCACCCGTTCTAAGTTATCCCTAATACGCTGGTTTCTTGTTGACCAGTTAGATTTGTGGGGGGAAAAGTCCAATGTGAATTTAAAGGTAATTCCATGTAACTGACCCCAAACTGCACTGTGCGTGAGAGGAGGAGAGAGAGGAAAATTTAGTGCTGGGGAAAACTGCACAACAACTGAAAGGAAGGATGGACCAGTGATTAGGACCAAATTGCTAAGGGCAGCATCCGTCTCAGGAGCATGTGCAAGTAGGCGTCGGAGGCCACTGAAGGTTTCACAAGGTAACTAATTAAAATAAAGCAGCAGAGTCCGAGGGCCGATGGCATCCAGCAGATAGCAACGCTCGTCAAGCCTTTACAGCATGAGCTCGGCTCGCAGGCCACGAGTTCTACAGCAACAAATACCAGGCCAGCTCCCCGGCTGGTATAAATGGTTGTAGCTCGGCTGGCAGCACCCTTTGACCCCAGCTTGGGATCTGTCCCAGTGTGAATGTCTAACTGTAGGAACACACATGCACATTTCCTTGTTAAAGAGGAAATAAACCAGATGGGGGCGAGGCTTGGGAGGGGGGAGGGGCTGGGGTTAGAAGGCAAGAACATTCCGTTTTAGTCTTGTACCTTCCCACCTTTCTTTATGGGGTTAATTTTTTTTTCCTCCAGGGGTTTACAAATGTTTGCTGAAATGCGCAGGCCAGCTGCCTGCCTGCGGCAGCAGGAAAGCAGGCAGACAAAGCAGATGGGCCCAGCAGGGGTGAGGCAGCACTGTCTTCAATGGGCCATAGGCATCACTAAAGAGTAAACAGCTCTTCAAAGGGAACCGTGAGCTAACCCCCCAAGCCCCATCCTCTCTGAGGTACTCAATCACAGTGCATTAACAAGAGCTCCTGGACTGCTAGGGTAGAGTAAACAAGGAGAGGTTGGCAGGAGAGTGGGAAAAGCAATGCCCCCTCCAGCTACTATTTCTTGTAAAAGGGTGTAAAAGTGGCTAAGTATGTTGTCAGCAAGCTGTATCCTTTGGCACTGCTCATCGCCTTTTGGAAACATTGTCCTTTCTTTTCCACCATGACAGAAAATTAATACCATCCACACAGAGAGAGAAGTACATTAGAGATACCGGTAATGGGCCTGAGCAGTGCCACAAGAAATTAACCAAGGCAATTCCAAGTTAAAGGTTAAATAACATCCCTAACCTGCCTCCCTCCCCATCACCCTTTATACCTAGATCTTGCAACACCTGACAGGGAGTAGGCTGGCCTATGGATGTGCGGTGTATTTAGAAATGCAGGCAGGGAGCAATATAGTTTCTGGGCCAGATTCTCCTTCTTTAACACTAGTAGAGCGCTATTGACTTTCATGGAGTTACTCCTGATTTACACTGGGGTAGGTGAGCGGAGAATCCGACTCTTTGGCTCACATTTCAGAACTCAGCATTCTCATGTTAAACATAAAGGGCCTGATTCTCCTCTCACTTACCCTACTGTAGCTCCATTGATTTCAGTGGAATTGCTCCTGATTTAAACGAGTGAGAGATGAAGAGCTTTGCTCTTTCATCTAGGTATTGCATTGCAGCCAAGTCGGTTTATAAAACTTTTGGGAGCGGGAAGTAGCTACAGATCCTCTTCCCTCTCCCCTTCTAAACATCTGAATTTCTCTCCTTTGGCCCCTGCTGCAAAATTGATTGGCCTCATCAGGCCGTGTCTGACACATGAACCATGGAAAATCTTTTCTTCTTTCCAATCCCTGCACTTACTTGGGAGCCCGGCAGTCTGTTAGCAGCATGGGTGGGTGGCCTCCAGCAATGGAGTTTGCCGCCTTCTGGAGCTGCTTTGCTTTCATGCTTTGACGTCCGGTCCCTTTGACGTTGTGTGAATTAATTTTTTTTTTTTGGTAGCTTTGTTTCCTTGGTGCTCTTTTAAAAACAACGGCAACATCACTAGTAATGTGCCCCTTACATGCTTTTAGATACAGCTGAGTTTCATGCCTGAGAACCAATTGCACATTCCCATCACTCCCTGCATGGAGTGTTAAGAGGAGTACAGCACATACGCATGTTACAGCTCCAAGGCACCAAACATTCAGTAAAGCTCCTTAAGAAAAAGCTAGTTCTAGGGCATGCAGAGCGGCTGGTTTGTATATACTGTATCTCTATATTTTAGCCATGGTTAACGATGCTTTAGGAAGCACACTAAGAGGGTTCAGTGCTTAGCATACTTGGGCGACTATAGAATTAACAATAATGGGCCCATGCATTCCTTGGCTGGATATTCGGGAAACATAGCAAATTTAAATGTGTCATTTTCTCTTTATCCTTCTGTCTCAGGGGTGAGAGGTTTGTCACCCCATGAAAGTAGCTGGTGATTCAGCCCCCGTGCACTGGGAAATGGCTGAAACACCAACCACACGGCTGCCCAAAGACCAGCTGAGCAATGATCAGATGGCAGGTAACAATGTCCAATCATTGCTATCCAACTGGGCTCTAATCAGTCCGGGTGACCTAAGTCAAAATGCTCTCTGTCCTAGTACTAATGCCTTGAACCAGTGACCATCCCATTCCCACCCTACAGCTGCCACATTTCTATGCAGTCTTCTTCGTAGTGTTATGTAAACCTTGAACCTCTTTTTAGACCAGAAATCCCCAGACGTCCATAGTGAGTCCAAGCCAAAACCCACTGAAGTCAATGGCAGCCTTTCCATTGATTTCGGGAGGCCCAAGGAGAGTGTCCCTACAGCTTTAAAAGTATCATCAGAGCTTCCTTGATTTTTCTTTTTAAGCAAGACAAAAAAAAAAATCTTCAAATCAAATAACAATACAGTGAATTGCATTGTGTGGTTCTGATTTAGCATATTGACAGCATAGCATATTCCTCTTAGGAATTTAAGCTCCCTTCTCTTTTAAACCTCAAAAGGTTAAACACTTGAATAAACCGAAAAGCCTTAACTGGAGTTGAGTTACGTTATTTGGAGTTCAGGCATCACGTATAGGTATCTAAAGGGGGGGAATCATTTTTCATTCGAGTCACTTGTTTTCTCTCTGGTCTCTTCTTTATTTTTCTGATCATCCACCCCTATGAACAGCTGGTGCTGCTAATGTTCTGCCTCTAGCCATGGAGTGTGCTGTTGCTTCTGTATACGACGGACCTTTCCCCCACTGCTCCCTCCTAAAACTGAATCTTGGTCTTGAATATCATTACTGGGACCAGCAACAGAGCCAGTAAGCAGGAGCCCTCCTGCAGAGCAGTTGCAAAGCAATACTGTGGGTGTATGTGTAGCCCTATGCTATATGCAGCTTCCTGCACTGGAAGAGCCTTGACACAGACTTGTACTGGACCAGTCAGTTATAGGCAGAATTCCTGGATCTGTGGTAAATATTCAGCAGCCCTCCATCTCCCCTAGGGCAACGCTTCATGCTGAGAGGCCATGGTCATCGACAACAAATGCTGGGGGTTCCAGGACTGCCCTTGTGCTTTCAGCTCATTGTACTGCGTTCTGCACATGGTACCACTCCCTCTCAGCCGGGCTGCAGGAGTTTAACCCTCTGGAGTCTGGCAAAGAAATGCTCCTACTCTTAGGAAGGTTGCAGGTGCGTTTCTGCAGCAGCCAAAGTCAGGTCACATTTTTCAAATACATCCACTAATTTTGGGTGCCTCGTTGTTGGGGTGTCTGGTTTTAGGTACCTCGGGCCTCATCCTCCTTTCACTTACACCAATGTATCTCCATTCTGATAGCCTGATTCGTCTCTCATTGACACTGGTGTCAATCAGGGCAACTCCAATGAAGTTGATGGAGCCATATCAGTCAGTGACGGTGGAACACTTTTAATACTGGGGGAGCTGAAAGCCAGCCCCCTTGCTCTTGGCCATGCCCCCCCCCCCAGCTGGGGCCAGGAGCATGGCTGTGTCTCTAGGAGGAGGTCACCCGGATGGGGGTAAGGGGGACAAAGCTGGGGCCGGCAGCCAGGACCCTGGGCACGGGACCAGGAGCAGAGCTCCAAATAAAACCTGGAGGTGCTGCAGCACCCCCTGCACCCCTAGTTCCCGTGCCTATGATATCACTGTAAACCTGGGGTAAGGAAGAGGAGGATCGGGCCTTCAGCAGCTCTCACTGACCTCAATAGGAGTTATGGCTTCTCAGCACCTCTAAAAATCAGGCTCTCCGAGGCAAAAGTCATCCCAGTGCCAAGATAAGAACGCCATACTGGGTCAGACCAAAGGTCCATCTAGCCCAGTATCCTGTCTTCCGACAGTGGCAAATGCCAGGTGCTCCACAGGGAATGAACAGAACAGGTAATCATCAAGTGATCCATTCCCTGTCGCCCATTCCCTAGCAGCTTGTGCTTCCTTGGTTCCTGGGTGGGGGAGCTGCTTTAGCCTCCAGAACAGGTTAAAGCAGCCCAAAAGCCATCCTAATTTGCCATAGTCCTTATGGGGCTTGCACCAGTGGGGAATCATTGGGAAACAAGACTCTGCCCATTTGCCACTCACCCCAAATGTACCCTGCGCTTGGGGCTTCTGCTGAGTGGTGCAGAGCTGGCTCCATGGTAGATGGAAAGGCCCCCTGTGACGGTGCTATTCACTGGGATGAAGGGTGGGGGAGACTTACGTTTGCCATCTATGCCTTTGCACTGATTTACAATGATGAATTTGCTGCTATGGCAAATATTTTCAGAAGTAACCAGTGATTGGGGCCCCTCTGTCTTTTGGGAGCCCAATTTGAGACATTAAAGGGGGCTGATTTCCATAGGGCAGGAGCTCAGCATTTTCTGAAAATCAGGCCCCCGTAGGATGTCTCAAGCTGGGCACCCAAAATCAGGTGCTAATTTTGGAGCTGGGGGCCTCAGCCTTAAATGGTGTCATTACAAAATGGGTGTAATGATACTCTGCCACCTGGCAGGAGTGTTATGAGACTTGCTTCATTAATAACTGGAAAGTGCTTTGAAGTCCTTGGCTGAAGGGACATATATGCAGTGAATCCAACGTATGGTTATTATTCCCAAGAGGAGTTTGCCAGCAAATTTCAGGGATTTGAGTTACCAGATGGCAAATATTGCTCACTACAATGCATTGACCTCTGGGTTGCTGCCTTATTTGTTAAAGGCGTTACTATTCCCCTAGGAATAGTGCTTGCTATGTTTTATGCTGTAAGGATGTAGTTCCTTTCATGTTTATCTTTCACTTGAACATTGTCAGGGGCAGTCCCTCACACTTATGCAATTCATTGTATTCTAGCCATGAGAAAGTCTCCCCTGCTGTTTGTATCTTTTTCTTTCCAGTGCAGCTAGTAAAATATTTGAACAGGGGAAAAAAGGGACCCACTAAACCGCTTCCAGCATTTAGAGGATAAATCAAAGATTAGAGAGGAAGCATGGCTGTGTAGTTAATGCACAGGGTTGGGAGTCAGGAGATGTAGTTTCTATTACTTGCTCTTCCACTGCTCTTCCCATGTGACTTTGGGCAAGGCACTTGACCTCCATCTGCAGCAGTGGCAGGATATTGTAAAATGCTTTGAGATTTCTGGTTCGAAGGCAAAGCATTATGAAGAACTCGCATTCGGTGGATGTTTGGGGTTATTCTTTGTCTATCATTTTTATTTGTATTTTGGTAGCAGCTAAAAGCAAATATGAGGATCAGGGCCCATTGTGGTAGGTTATATATATATATTCTGTGTGTGTGTGTGTGTGTGTGTGTGTGTGAGAGAGAGAGAGAGAGAGAGAGAGAGAGAGAGAGAAAAGGTGGTCCATGCTCCAGAGAGCTCAGAGGAGTATAGGAGTTGCCAGTTGCTGGTACCAGACGCTTCAGAGCAAGGTGCAAGAACCCTGCCATAGGGAGATCTGAGAGAACCTGCCTCACATTAGGCCTGATACATATATACATACATATATCTTCTGTACCCTATCCCTTCTCTTCCCCATCCCCTCTCCCTCTCCCTCCCCTTGCCTTATTCCATCCCCTTCCTGTCTCACCGTGGGCACTCACCTTTGTACAAAAAACAGGATGGTTCCCAGCATACACAGAAGGGGACATGACCGGCACTAGGACCCAGGAGATGGCATCCAGCTGCAGTCAGTTAGCTGGAACAGCACCCTCCCTCACCCAATCAGCTCTGCACTCGCAGAAATGGGAGGGAGCAGAGGAATATGCCCCCATTAGCCCCCTCACACTTTGCCTCTGTTTGGGGGGCAATGCTCCCTGCCCCTCCAAACTATGCCCATGGGTGTCCACAACCCCCCCTTACCTCCCTGGCGTGATTTACCTCTCCGCCAGCTGCTCCAGGTGCTGGAAATCTTGTGCCCACTTTATTGGGGAGGGGTATGTGCCCGCTCTTGCAGCTTCCCTTTGCTTCCCTGTCATTTTCTGCAGGAAAGCAAAGAAATCTGCAGGGGACATGAATTCTGTGCATGTGCACTGTCACAGAATTCCCCCAGAAGTAAACCTATATGGCCCACAAACTCCAGTGCCTCCTCAGATTTGGGTAGGAATATCTTTGCCTTTTCAACAGACTTAGATGTTATCATTGTCTTTGTCTTTTCATATGATACCTTGAAACCTACCTTCTCTGCTTCTACCTTTCTAGTAATTTTTGCACATCTTCTTGTGATGATCCAATCAGGTCAATTGCATTGGTGGAGCACCAATAACTAAATTTACACCACCCTCTAGGTTGCCAACAATAGCTCTTAAGATTTCTTCAAGATAACAGCTGAAGAGGGTTGGTGATAGCAAGCGGCCCTTTTTGACATCTGTCCTCAAGTCAAACCAACTACTTCATTCACACCCCTCAAACACCAAAGCTGTTGTGCTTCCACAGAGATTTTGTATCAGACTTAACACATTTTCACCACTCCAGACAGCCACAGGATTGCTCAAAGAGGTTTGGGCCACATGCTATCAAACGTCTTAGCAAAATCCACAAAAAAGATGGACCACCTTCCCATTGTTCTCCAGCACTTTCTCGTATAGAATCATAGATGATTAGGGTTGGAAGAGACCTCAGGAGGTCATCTAGTCCAACGCCCTGCTCAAAGCAGGACCAACCCCAACTAAATCATCCCAGCCAGGGCTTTGTCAAGCCAGGCTTTAAAAACTTCTAAGGAAGGAGATTCCAACACCTCCACCTCCTTAGGTAACCCATTCCAGTGCTTCACCACCCTCCTAGTGAAATAGTGTTTCCTAATATCCAAACTAGACCTCCCCTACTGCAACTTGAGACCATTGCTTTTTGTTCTGTCATCTGCCACCACTGAGAACAGCCGAGCTCCATCCTCTTTGGAACCGCCCCCTTCAGGCAGTTGAAGGCTGCAATTAAATCCCCCCTCACTCTTCTCTTCTGCAGACTAAATATACCCAGTTCCCTCAGATTCCCCTCGTTAGTCATGTGCCCCAGCTAGGGTGACCAGATGTCCCAATTTTATAGGGACAGTCCCGATTTTTGGGGCTTTTTCTTATATAGGCTCTTATTACACCTCACCCCGTCCCAATTTTTCACACTTGCTGTCTGGTCACCCTAGCCCCAGCACCCTAATAATTTTCATTGCCCTCTGCTGGACTCTCTCCAATTTTTCCACATCCTTTCTGTAGTGGGGGGCCCAAAACTGGATGCAATACTCCAGATGTGACCTCACCAGTGCTGAATAGAGGGGAATAATCACTTTCCTCAATCTGCTGGCAATGCTCCTACTAATACAGCCCAATATGCCATTAGCCTTCTTGGCAACAAGGGCACACTGTTGACTCATATCCAGCTTCTCGACCACTGTAATCCTCAGGTCCTTTTCTGCAGAACTGCTGCTTAGCCAGTTGGCCTCAGCCTGTAGCGGTGCGTGGGATTCTTTTGTATAGCACATGCAAATTGAATATTTGCTTCAGTGTAATGCTTTTGGGTCTAAACCCAGCTTGTTCTTCAGCCAGAAAGTTCTCTATCTTGGGCACAGTTCTTCTCAGCATGATGCGCAGCAGTATTTTGCTAGGGTGTGTCACTAAAGAGATTGTGCAGTGATTTTCACAAACAGCTGCATCCCCCTTTTACTGAATAGGACCCATCAGGGACTGTACCCAAGTCTTGGGCCATCTTCCAGACTTTCAAATCACATTGACAAGCTTATGGTATGCCCAGATGAGTGCCTGTCCACCACTTTTAATTAGTGCTGCTTGTACGTTGTCCACTCCAGGGGATTTGTTGCTTTTCAGTATCCAAACCACATCCACAACTTCTTTGGTTGTAGAAGGAAGTTCATCAGAGTAAGTCTAGCTTCTTACATAGATCTCCTCTGCCTCTTTCACTTCCAACTTAAAATTCATTTTGTTCATCATGAGTCTAAGAATCCCTCAGTGCCAACTGGCAATGAATTCTCTGCTCTGTAACAATAACTATCAGGCCTGACAAACTCATTACCCCTAACACTTTGTGCTCATTATCTAGAAAGAACCTCATGTATGGTATCAAGTAAAAGCTTACATCATACTGGTCATCATAAGCATTGCAAGGCGTATGCATGGATGTCATTCAAAAAGTTGTAGGTATGTACTAAAAATATGTATAAACAACATAACCAGGCAGGGTCGGTAATCAACTTTTTCCCAGACAAAGGAATGCTGATTTAACTGTCTACCTAGATCTCTAAAGTAAATGAAGCAGGATATGCCAAACACAAAGGAAGCGCCATTTGCATATTAAGTCAACAGGAAAACAGGTTGATGGGGGGAGGGATGTGAAATCAGCATGGGAGACCAAGGCCATAGGGAATTGTCTTGTCTCTAGGGTCAAAACAGTGAGTTTTGGGGAAATGTAAGGTGAAGAATTGGTTATCATGGAGGGGAGTGATTCATGGAAAAACCTGGATCCTGATTTGATTGAAAACCAGCAAACCCTACAAAAGGACTTGGAGGGTAAGAAAACTGCTTTAACCAAAACACTGAAGCGTGTTATATTTCTGTTTTATTTGTAACCAATTCTGTGTCCACTCTCCTTACTCAGTATCACTTAAAACTCTATCTTTGTTTATAAACTTCTCTTTGTTTTATCATCAGTAGATCTCAGTGCTGCAATATGAAGCATAGTATAAATTCTTAGTTGACTGAAACAGGCTGGTGTGTAAACTGTCTCTTTGGAGGTAGCAAACTAGGTAGTTTCTGTGGGTGTCCAGTGATGGGCTGGACAGTCCAGGGAACGCTTTTCTAGAGGGCTTGGGAACTCGGGTGCAACAAGTGTTACTTGGCAGGCAAAATAAGAGCTGGCAGAGTCTTGAGAAATCTGTCAGGGGTGGCTAACAGATCAGGGTGACAGGAAGCTGTTATCCCTTTTAGCTCCAGCAAGTCTCTCTTTTGCTAAGGCAGAGCGGTGACAAGGTCACTCATAGTTCTGGGCGCCCTGAGAAAGTGTCATACTCCAGTTATTGGAAATACCTTTTCACCAATACTTGGGGCAGGTATTTTTTCCTGTCATAAAAACCTTTCAAAAGAGTCTTGATGGTTTGGTAGGCCTTCCTGGTGGCATTTGCCACAAGATTTCTGTATATCAGTGCACAGTTGTTCAAACCAGTCATCTTTTGCCACTTTAATTAGTGCATTATTTTTTTACATCATGCAGGAATATTGCTCTTTTGCAGTTTCATTCATCTCCCTTTGTGCTCTTAGCTTCCTTCCCTCGTCACACAACTTGATGATCTTCTCCACAATCCAAGGTTTCTTCTTTAGGATCCGTTTCCACAGGAGTTCATCGGTGGTCTCTGTAATGGAGCAGTAGATGTTGTCCTATATCTGATCTATGCTTGCTGTGCAGAGGTCTGAAGCTTTTGTTCAATTGCCTTCTTGAATTTCACTTGTGTTTCACAGGCTTTAAGAGTGGGGACCTTATAATGGACTCTGAAGGTACTTGCAGGTCATTTCTTGCTTTGCAGTTTGAAGGTTATGTTGGCTGTAACTAAGTTTTGATTGGTTCCTGTTGGCCTTCTTGAAGGATCAACTCCCCATCACATCAGAACACCACCTGTTTGACATCATCATGATCTCAATATGGTTCTTAGTCCGCAAGTCCATTTAGCTGCATGGCTCCCTTTCATGTCAATACAGCACAGGTCTGATTTCAGACCAGGATCATTAGCTATCCGCTTGGGTGGTGGCAAAGGTCTCTTTACCAAGGAAACCAGTCTTAAGACCCACAGATTCAAATTTGACAACCTTTCTAGTCCATCTAAGTATTTTACTTTTCGGACGACAGCTCCCTCATGCCAGTAACAGTTTAATGTTATCTGTATTATAGTATCCCAAGCAGGTCAGAGACCCCATTGGGCTAGGTGCTGTAGAAACCTAGTAAGAAACAGTTCCTGCCCCCAAACAACTTATGGCCAACTAGGCAAAAGGGTGGAAGAAAGAGTGTTGTTATGCCCACTTCTCACATGGGAAATGGAGGCACAGAGAGATAAGTGACTTATCCCCAAGATATCATAGAGAGAGGCTGTGATCGAAAGGTATCCTAGAAAAAGGCAACTGAACTCCTAATCCAGTGCCTTGACCACAGGTCTAGCATTTACCTCTGAGTTCCGATAGTAGCATCAAATCTAAAGCGGGAAAGAAACCACAAATTCCTTCTAGCCATATGGTGAAAAAGGCACTAACTTCCAATTTTTCAAGACCGTATATAGCCTTGTAAGACTGCAGCAAGATTCAAAGAGGGATTTGACATTTACACCTCTACTCTGATATAACGCGACTCGATATAACACGAATTTGGATATAAAGCGGTAAAGCAGTGCTCCGGGGGGGGTGGGGATGTGCACTCCGGTGGATCAAAGGAAGTTCAATATAACGTGGTTTCACCTATAACGCGGTAAGATTTTTTGGCTCCCGAGGACAGCATTATATCGAGGTAGAGGTGTATATGGAGATCAAGACTATCCAGAGTTGTCATAATTGATAAAATTAGGAAGAGATAACACACTTCATGCTTTACGTCTTAAACCTGTCTCTAGCTATTTATCAGGACTGGGACATGGACAGGCAGGCCTACTGGTTGGAGCAGCTGGCTGTCAGGCCTAGTGGTCACAGCTGGAGTCAGAGGCCAGGAACACCACCGAGGATCAGAGCTGGAACCAGAAGTCAAAGCCAAGGGTTAGGGACCCAGAAGGAACAGGACTGGAGTAAGTCTGGGAACAAAGCAGACACCGGAGCAATTGCAGCTGCAGGCATTAAATGTTGAGCAGCCGGCCACCTGCTGGTACTGCTAGGCTTAAGAGCACAGCCGCTGGCTCCCTTCAACCAATCAGGCGATTCTGTTGTAGCTGATCTGGGCTCACTAGTCTGCCTCAATGCTGAACTAGCTAGTCCCCAGGCTCAGGTGCAGGCCCTCCTGATGCTATTACAGAACAGAATGAGGACTAGTGAAATCGGAGTTCCTTCTCCTTGGCAGGCTGTTTATCAAGGCTGACGAGCCACGCCTGTCCTGAGCAGTCTGGTTTCTTTTAAAGGCAGCAGACACTCCCCTTTTGCACACCTGCTTTTAATAGAAATACTTCCACTGCACGAAGGCAAATGATGGGGAATTTGGCTGTCTGAGGCAGTTGCTTAGGGTTACCATACGTCCGGATTTCCCCGGACATGTCTGGCTTTTTGGTGCTCAAATCCCCGTCCGGGGGGAATTTCCAAAGAGCCGGACATGTCCGGGGAAATAGGGAGGCAGCATAAGCCAGGGTCCACCCAGCACGATCCGCTGGGTCCGCAGCGCAGCCCAGCTGCCCCAGCTACAATGCTCAGGCGGGGAACCGGGGGGGCTCGGTTTTCCCTTGCGGGCGGGGACCCCCGGCCACTGGGGGACCCTTTCTGTGGCCCCGTTGACCCGCGCAGCTTGGAACCTGGCGCCACGGGAGCTGTTTCCGGCGGGGACAGACAGGCCGGGGAACGTGCTCAGCGGCAGGAAGGAAGCTGCGGCCGGGGCTGCAGGGACCCACGCTGCCGAGCATCTGAAGCCCTCAGCAGGCAGAGGCTGCCGGGTGAGCGGGGGAGCAGGGGCAGGGCAGGCGGGCATAGAGGCTGCAGGGCGAGTGGGGAGCAGGGGTCACAGAGGCTGCAGGGGCAGGGGGGCGCAGGGGCAGGGTAGGCTGGGGGGTGCAGAGGCTGCAGGGCGAGTGGGGAGCAAGGAAGCACTTAGCAACCCCCAACCATGATCAGAGCGGGAGGGAGGAGGGGGAATGCAGGGTGCTCAGAGGAGGGGCCAGAGTTGGGGAAGGGGCGGGGTTAGGGGGGCTGGGGTGGAGTTGGGGCGGGGAAGGGGCGGAGTTGGGGCAGGGCCAGGACCAGGCCCCAGTGGAGTGTCCTCTTTTTTCAGTGTTGAAATATGGTAACCCTAGGTTGCTTTCATCAGCCATTTTATAGGAGTTGGTAGCTTGTCCCTAATCCCACCCCAGCCATAACCCTTTTAGGAGGCAACAGCCCTTTTAGAAGACAAGCTTGGCAAGAACACGTTCTGGTGGTTTAGGAACACGTTCTACTGATGGTGGTATCTCAAGAGGTTAAGAGATTTCCTATAGTCCAGATAATGACTCCACAGTTCAAATGCTTCCCTTAAACTCCTTGAGCATAACTGGTGATGGGTGAGAGGGAGCCAAAGCTGGCAATAATTAGCTTTTAATTTGGCCTTTAATTTGAATCAATTGAAATATCAGAATGATGGCAGTCTATGTGCTTGTGGTAGGAGATGTGAGTGTCTGAGAAAGAGTGACCAGGATTTTTTTCCCCTAGTAAAGCAAGAGGCCTTTAATTATATCTAATACCAGGCAGGAAGAGGGAAGGGGGGGCATAAATTTCACCTCTGTGGGTGATGGTTTGAAAATGGTGGTCCCTAATGCTAGGAAAGATTGGCTGGAGTCAGGCTAGCAATACCTGTTGCATGCTGCCAAATTCATTATGGCTGAAATTCCCACCAGGCCTAGGCACCACTCCATTCCCAGTGAAACCTTCAAAATAGTAGGACCTAGGCCTTGGACTGGCCCTCTGCCAAAGGCAAGATTTTGCCTTGTTGGTGAAAGCAGATGCAATTCAGCTGTCTGCAAAGGCATCATATCTACCTACACCAGCAGGGAATGTGTCCCATTAAATGGCAGTGATGAGTAAGTTACAGGTTACGGCAGAAGGACAAGAGTAACTGCTGGTTTGAAAATGGTGGTGTGTACTGGTAAATTTGAAAGGACAGATTAGAGTAAAGCTAGAAAGTTAGAAACTGGTCCATGTCCTGTGCCCAGATTAAGATTCTGAATGGTGGGCATATTGAAGATTCCCCTTCTCCCCAGTGAAGTTGTCTAGTTCTGGAAAGCAACAGTAGTTTTGCTTTCACTAAAGATCCTGTCTTCTTTGGTGGGTGCTAGAGGACTAGCGAGGCATTAGGTATGATTAAATCCCATGAGTATTTCCTTGTAGTTCATGAAATACTAACTGTGTTTCCTTGTCTGTTTTATTGTTGTATTTTCAATCCTTGAATCATGCCCCTAAATCCCTGTTTTGGCCCCAAAGTGCTGAGGCCCCAAAGCTCCCATTGTTGCCAATAGGAATTGTGGGTTCTCCGCAGCTCTGAAATCTATGTCATATAATCAGGTGCTTAATATGGGTTTAGTTGTCTAACCTTAGGTGCCTGAGTTTGAAATTTTGGCCTTAGTTTGTGAGGTCTTTGGAGCAGAGCCCTTATCTTCATACAGGTTGTTGGATGCCATAGAGGCAGACCCCATATAATTGCAGACCCCGTTCTATCCTACTTGGTAAAGTGCCAGGAATACTTGGTGCTAAATAAATATTAATAATCACAAAATGCCACAAAAACAAGGGAATTGTCAGTAATCCCCCCCCAAAACCCACAAAATAATGCACCCTTCCCAAGAAGGGCTACCAGAAATTATTACACTCTTTTGCATTTACTGTATGATTTCTTGCTAACTCCTTTTGATCAGATTTCTGTTCCTTATAAACTAAGACCCCGAACCTGCCAGGAGAACCATATTGTCAAGCCTCATCGACTTCACTGGGGTTCTGTGAGAGAACAGGAATCCACCTGTGTGGTTTTCTCTGCTGGATCCCTACCCTGATCCTGCAGTTGGATCCATATGGGTGAACCCTGTGCACAGGCACAGTCTACCCTGCACAGATCCAATTGTAGACTCAGGACCTATAAAACCCTCTCGTTTTTTTTCAGGTTGACCCAATCATGCTTTTTGTTCCAATGGATCTTGTCAATGTTGACACATTCTGACATGAGCAAGGCTTACAACACTGCTGCCAGCAAATGCAATCCCAGAGAGGAGCTTTCGTGATGATACAATGTCTTTCCAACTCCTTTCTTGTCACTTCTTTTCCAGCCCGACGACATCGGTCTCAGGAACTGACCTCATTTTTTGCTATTTTTGAGCTAGAAACTTGGAGCACAGGGGATGTATGCACACAACACCTGTTGTTATAAAACCTTAACAGGTTTTGGGAGCACATCTCCCATGAAATCTTCCAGAAACCTGCCCAGAATATCTAAATCAATACACTGTGTCAAGAACCATTGAGGTTTCTCAGTTGCTTGATGGTCTCCGCAGACTCTGGTTTTAAAAGGAACAAAATAAGGTTCTGATTCTCGCTGTTAAAAAATTGTAGCACTGTCATACAGAGCGAGGGCCAGGGAAGTATTGGAAATTAGTAGACCAGGCTTCTTGTGCCTTCCAGTTTAATTTCTTCTCTCTATTTAAATGAATGCTAGTTTGTAAGGGAACGCAGAAATACTGAGCCAGACCAATGGTCTACGTAGCCTCTTGTCCTGTCTCCAACGGTGGTCAGGATTAGCTGCTTCAAAGGCAGGTGCAAGAAACTCTGTAGTGACAGTTACGGGATAATTTGCCCTCAGGGAAAGTTTATTTTCGATTCAGTGATGATTTGGGGGTCTGCCTGTACAGTTCATGAAGGCTATGTCTATGTTACAGCCATGTTGGCGTATCCTCCCTCCCCTAGTCTAGATGCAATGTACCCCAAGAGAAGGAATTTTTCTGCCAGTGTAGGAACACCACCTCCCTGGACGACATTAGCTCCGCCCACAGAAACCCTTTTCTGTTGCTATAGCTGCGACTACTACGCTGGAGGTTGTGTCAGCTGAGCTATGTCGGTTGGGGAGGGGGAAGTGTTTGACTAACAATAGCTATGGTAGCATAAGTTTTAAATGTAGATCAAGCCAAATTCTTTGTGCAGTTATGAACTCTCTGTATGTGACTTTACCAAGCTGCAAATTCCATTATGAAGCCTTTTGTCTCTTCTGGTGTCCTTTAACTTCCATGTTGAACAGTAATCCCAACAGGAGCAGTGGCGAAGGCCTAACAACAGAGGGTCGCTAAATGTGGGTGGTCCTTTATTCAAGATGGAAGCACCCTAGGTAAAAGGCTGGCCCCTGCCAGGAGAGCTGGTTTACCAAGGGAGAGGTTGCCTAGCAACTAAGTCACCTGGTAGGGCTCTGATCACCTGGGAGTCACCTGATAGAGGGGCTGGAAGGTTATGAAAGGGCAGAAGCTGCGTATTTGCTCTCTCTGACTATTTTTCACTGGCGTAAAATGAAGGAAGCTGTTGCGGGAGCCAGATAAGGCAAGAGGGGTGGTGGACACCCTGACTAGAGATGGTCCCCCAAAGAGTCTCAAGAGAAGGGGAAGCTAGAGAGAGGAAATGTGTGTAGGATTTATTATTTTTGTATAGATCTGTGTATTTCTTGTGTGACTAAGCTAAGAGCAACAGCAGGGCAGTGTCCTGTGTAAAGTGTCTGTTTGTAATATTCTATGTGCTGCCAAGAGAGTTAAACTGTAACCCAGAAGGTTCACAGCTTTGATGGGATGCTGAGAGAGGGAGTGTTTAAGGTATGGGGACAGTCTGACGGGTCAGCACTGGATCCAGGGGCTGGGCAGCTGGGCCACATGGTCATAGCTCTCAGGAGGGAGCGCCAGGCAGAGGGTCTGTGCTCTGAGGGAGTGCCTCCAGACCCCAAGACTGGGACAGTGCTGGGTTCTGTTCAGATTCTTAAAACACTTGGGGATCTAGAGGCTGGATTCCCCTAACAGCAATCTGTGGCCACTGACAAGGGGAGCCTGAGTGGATCTGTGACAGATTCCCTTTAGAGGCTAGTTTGTGCCCTGAAGCATGAAGGTTTATATCGCTTCCAAAACTCTTGATTTTGTTTTTAATCCTTACTAGTGTAACTCTGGATATTCTTGTTATCCGTATAAACACCCAATCCTTTTTTTGAATCCTTGGCTTCAGTAATATATATTGTGGCAATGAGTTCCACCCGTTAACTGTGATTGTATGAAATCCATGGATGTCAGAGAGTCTAAGTGAAATGACTTTGGTAACCTAAGCTTCCCTGCTGATGATCTAGGCATTTTCCATATCTAATAGTTTGGATAAATTAAGACCCATCAGGAACCTTTGCCTCAAACTAGAGCCCAGTACGGTATTATTTTTTATTCCTGCTCCCATCCCACAGTTTCCACTCCCACATGCTCCTGCATTGTTTCTTGAATTTTTATCTGCTCCTGCTATTGTGGCTGCTGGAATTGCGGGATCCCTCCCACTGCAGGGCTCTAAAATTGTCCCAGAAATGGCTGAACATGCTGCTCTCGGCAGATGTCTCTCCACCCACCGACTCCCTGGACCTCCATGCAATGGGATGGGAACTCCCGACTCGCCCAGTTCACCCATGCAGAGGGATTGGAGTCCTCATGCACCGCTACAAGGGATCAGCAACCCCTGAGTCTCCCCTTCCCCATGCAAAGGGCCTAGAAATCTCTAACCCTCCATGCAAATGGCTGGAGAGCTCCTGCATCATCCTGCAATGGGGATGGGAAGCTCCCATACCCTGCCATCCCCAGGCACAGGCAGAAAGAGTCCCCATTGCCACCCTTACTTCTGCGTTGCCTACAAAGCTGGGCAGCTGGAAAGTGGCAGCGGCTGACTGGGGCATTTGTGTTGTTTGTGCTGTGGGACGACTATTTTTTTTATTCCATTCCCGCCCTGCAATACCCACTCCCACCCGCTCCCACATTGTTTCTTGAATTGTTATCCTGCTCCTGCTATTATGGCAGCAGGTCCTGCAGAACCCGTGGGATCCAGTCCTGCTGTAGGGCTCCACCACAAACTCAAGTTAAAAAATACTTTGTTTTGTTTTTTTAGATTTAAGAAATGTTGTTGGTTTCACTTCCCGCCCCCCCGTCTCTGTGTTACTTCTATTTGTGTGGCAGCCTTCCCCACCTCTTGGTTTGGCCAGAAGTCAAAGTACTGAGATATCGTTTTCTTTATTCAAACATGTAGAGGAAGTGGTCAAAACCTTTTAGTAAAATTTTATTATTATTATTATTTTATTTAATATAATTTTTACTTAAGATACTGTTTGCCCGTCACTCCTGATTTTTGTTACTCTATTTCTTATCCCATTTTGAGTTACTGTTCATTCCATTTTCCAGATTTTGAGATCTCATTTTTGTGCCAACGAGACCAGTGAGTTTGATTTGAAACTTGATTGTGCTGAGTCACGTACTGCTCTGGTATCATCTGTGTGCAGCCCATACGAAGCCAAAGGCGGTGGTGGTGCTCTGCACTGCAATGCCATGAGCCTGCATTCAGTTTTTACCACCAGTTTCTCACGCCGCAGAGGCTGGCAGGAACTGTGAATGCTATGGAAGCAATGTACCCATTCAGAGCTGGTATAATCAGTTGCACCACTTCCTTGGAGCTGTTCACTTGACTTGCGTTCAGATGGTAAAAAGAAAGTATCCTGTTTCTAGTGACTTCCATGGCTGATTATATGCACAGTGATATAAAGACAGTGTCAGAAGAATCAGGGCCGGCTCCAGGCACCAGCATTCCAACCAGGTGCTTGGGGTGGCAATCTGCAAGGGGCGGCAGTCTGTGTACTTTTGCCACCCCAAGCAGCGCGCCGAATTGCCACCGCGGACGGCGGGGGCAGTCCATGTGCCGTAAGGGCGGCACGTGCGTTTCCAAGGCGGTGGCAATTCGGCGGCAGCTTCTATGTTCAGCTGCCCGTGGCGGCAATTTGGTGGCTTCTGTCTTCCAGCTGAAGACAGAAGCTGCCGCCGAATTGCCACCGCCGTTCTTGGATGGAATGTTGGGTTATTTCAGTTTAATTCTTTCCTAATTTGGTATGTTTAGTATGGCAGAAGCTGGTGTTAATCTATCTGTTTTCTAACAGCAGTCCACATTGTGCATTTAAAATAAACTTATCAGTGTCTCCCCTTCTTTTTCTGTCTCTAGGAACAATGGAGTAGATCCAATATAATTTCTGCCTCCTGGGTTCCACTGCTTGAAGAAGTAGATGGCACTTTACTGAGGGACTGGTTTTGCTGGTTTTGTGTGTGGAGTGTAACTGGTTTGTATTTTTGGGTTTCCAGAAGGAAATGGCTATGCAGTGGCTTTCCTGTTGCAGATCAATTTCAGTCTTGGCTTTGGTCACCCCTGTAACGTCTTTCATGGCCAGGAGTTATTTCTTGTGGTCATTTCCAAGGGAGTGCATTTTCAGAACAGAATTACAGTAGGTAACTTAATTTTAGTAGGAACTGCATGCATGCCTAATCCTTGCACAGGATATTCAGATCTGACTGTACCTCTACAAAGAGGAACATCATCATCAAAGAGCCTAAACATGTGAGCCATTGACATCAAGTGTTGTCTGGATGTCACACAGGGGGAAAATAACTCAGTGAAGTCAAATCTTAAAACGTACCATAACTAGAATATACACCAGAACAAAGGAATTCCCACATCAGAGAAGACCCACGGTCCATCTAGCCAGTATCCTGCCTTTGACAGTGACTAGTGCCAGATGCTTCAGAGGAAGGTGTATCTGCATATTGTGGGATAATCTGCCCCCATTTCTTCCCCACATACAGTAGAACCTCAGAGTTATGAACAACCTCCATTCCCGAGGTGTCTGTAACTCTGAGGTTCTACTGTAGGTGTCATCCTGATCTCTTAAAGCAAATATTATTATGGCCAACATAACATCTGTGCATTAGAAATAAACCACAGAATGGATCACCCTGGCTCAGCAAAACAACAAGTAACTGGGATAAATGTAGACACAAATGTCCAGGTCCGCAGCTGTTCCAACTTGGTTTAGTCCCATTGACACCAACAGAGCTACTCTAAGTTACACTAGCTGCAGGTCTGGTACACTGGGACCAAATACATGTCATGCTTGTTTCATGGAGCTTCTCCTGTGTTCATACTCAATCCATTACATTGAAAGCAAATAGAACAAGATGCATTTTTAGTATTGTGTCTTTTTACTGTGTGGACAGAAGGAAGAGGCAGTCAACAACATTTCAGCAGCCGGTACATAGTTATTGTTTATGTCAAACAAAATTAGAATGTGCAGCATTTGAGTGTATAAACAGCATGACGGCAATAAGCATAAAAACATAAGATGGGAAGCAGATTTCACTTTTGGGCCTTGGGAAGCAGATGGACCTTAGATTGTGGTACATTTGTACAGTTTCCAAATCTATAGAAACTCTATCCCTTTGTCAACATAATGTACAGGAGTTGAATGCACCACTGGTGCAGATGGACACAGCTCCATTGAAAATAATGGGCCAGAGCCTATCCCCTGCCTAGCTCTGTCTCTTTTGCACTGCTCCAGCAGCCCTAAAGGGATGAGTGATGCTCCAGTCTTGCAGCTGGAGATTCCTTTGACATAGGGTGAATCTCCAGATGACATAGCCACCACTCCACCACCTTCCATGTGTAGGCTGGGTGGGCGGGTATAGCTGAATGGGAGGGGGAAGCCAGAGCACACTGCATTCCAGGGATCCATGGTTAGTGCAGAGTGGTGTTTCACAAAGGGCGGGTTTGTTCCAAGGATCTGAGGAGTAGAAAGGTGGCTTAGACCCTCCTTCTTTTCCCACTCTAGATCGTACTCTGAGCACAGCACATCCAAACGCAGGGATCTGGCCCACACATTGGAATTGCATCCCTTTGTGCTTGTGTAAATCAGGAGTGACTAAATGAGAAGAGAATCAGGCCCGCTTAGGGTTGACAGGTGTCCAGTTTTTGACTGGAACCCCGATCGAACAGGGACCCTGGTGGCTCCAGTCAGCACTGCTGACCGGGCCATTAAAAGTCCAGTCGGCATCACAGTGGGGCTAAGGCAGGCTTCGTGCCTGCCGTGGCTCTGCCTGGCTCCCAGAAGCAGCAACATGTCCCCTCTCCGGCTCCTACGTGTAGGCGCAGCCAGGAGGCTCCACGCGATGTCCCCTCCCCAAGCGCCTGCTCCGCAGCTCCCATTGGCTGGGAACCGTAGCCAATGGGAGCTGGGGGGGGGTGCCTGTGGACAGGGCAGTGCACAGAGCTGCCTGGCTGCACCTCCATGTAGGAGCTGGAGGGGATCATGCCGCTGCTTCTGGGAGCTGCTTGAGGTAAGCGCCGCCCGGAGCCTGCACCCCTGACCCCCTGCCCAGCCCTGATCTCCCTCCCAGCCTGGAGCCCTCTCCTGCACACCGAACCCCTCATTCCCAGCTCCACCCCAGAGTCCGCACCCCCAGCCAGAGCCCTCACCCTGCCCCAGCCTGGAGCCCCCTTCCACATGCTGAACTCCTCATTTCTGGTCCCACCCTGGAACCCACACCCAGAACCTGTACCCCTTCCAACCCCATGCCCATGCCTCAGCCCAGAGCCCCCTCCCATACTCCGAACCCCTTGGCTCCACCTCCCAGCCCAGAGTCTCCTCCTGCACCCCTGTGAGCCAATGAGTGAGGGTGGGAAGAGTGAGCAACAGAGGGAGGAGAGGTGTGAGTAGAAAATTGGCAACCCTAGGCCTGCTGTATATACTATTAGAGATGCAGCTTTCCTTCCATTCATTTTCTCCCTTGGTCCTCAAATACAGGTGACAAAATTGAGCAATTCAAGGCCATACCTGTTATACACTTGGAAGGAGATGGATGGGCTGCTTGCCCATTATGTATATCAGAGATTCCATGTCAGATCACTGCTGTTTGAATGCAGGTCATAATGAGGGATTTCAGTCCCAAATAGACAACCAAAGCACGTGGGAAAATGAAAGGCCGGAGACCCACATTCACAGCACAGAATGAAGCAAGGCTGTTTTGAAATAACAACGTTAATCCACAGGCTGGATTGAGAAATGCAGATTGGGGAGGGGTGATTGATACGCAGCCAGGGTGAAAATAATAACTGTAGAGGGGGCATCTATTTTTCCTTGTGGGCCTCGTTAATGGAAAATGCAGAGTGAGAAGAACAGAACCCCAGACTAATTTTTTTTTATTTCTGGTACAGCATTGTAAATGAGCCACTGTACAAAGGCAGCAATAACAGTACATCCCTGTAGTTACAGTATCGCTGAGTTTGTCAGCATTTAGCTGCATCAGTGCTTATCATAAACTAACAGGCTGAATAATATGCATGCTAGCAAACATTGTGGAAGAGAGCAATTAGAAAGAAGGGCATTAAGACTGCAATAGGGCACATCAAGGGCTTGATTCTCCTTCCTCTGACCACTCAAAGGAAGCTATGTATGAATCACCATGGCAGGAGTGGGGACCATCCCCCAGGTACAGAATCAGCATAGAAACCTATCATTTTCCTGTAGTGGGTATAGGCTTATTTAGGTTACCTAGTAGTACTGCTACATTAGTGAGCTCGCTTAGAAAGACAGGAACTATTCAGCTGGAAAAGCTACTCATCCACAAATTAGGAATTTTAATACATTATTTTAGTGTGCAGACTACACATATAGCATGCAACCTAAGTGTATATTCTAATCTCACAGATTCCCACTAGCAGCAGTGTTAGAAAGGTCACTGTTCGGAATGGGTATGAGTTTTCAAGTGGAAAAAATATTGCATGTTTCTTACAAATTTGGACCCTTTTTTGCAAATTTGAATAGACAGCGGACGTGATGAGTAATTTTTGGGTGCCTCAGGTTTTAGGTGCCCATTTTGAGACATCTTAAGGGGCTCTGGTTTTCAGAAGGCGGCTGCTTAGTGCTGAAAATCCAGCCCATTCAAGGTGTCCCACTGTGGGCACTGAAAAATGGAGGCACCCCCAATCACTAGTTGCCTTTGAAAATTTGAGCCTCCATGTCAAGATTTTCAAATGCTGCGGTGAATATTTTGCTTGACCCTATCTGAGGACCAGGGTTGAAATCCTTGCCCTATTGACGTCAGTGACAAAACTCCCATTGACTTCAGTGGGGCCTCGATTTCACTCCAGCTGTTGTTAGGATTTTTGTCTCCTTCTCAGTCCACTAAATTGTGCTGCCTCTACAAGAGGGATTAAAGTCCTAACAAATCAAAAGCAACATGCTCAATCTTTCTTGATTTAAACAGTCAGTAAGGGTCAGATTTATCTATCCTCTCTACCCTGCATGCTTTGGACATTTTATTTTTCACAGTTTAGTACGTAGCCTGACATGAGTTTTTATGGTGCTTAAGACAGAGGCTTTATTGAATTTGGCTTTAAGTTAACATTGACTGGATTGACTGTATCAATTCAGAAAGAACTATTGTGGTCTCTTCTGCTAATTATTTGTAGCTTGAGTATCCCAAATAATGTGCGCCAATAGACCTTCATGTCAATAACCCACAATCCATACACGTCCGTGCTGAGATTTGACATCGCCTTCTCTACTTGTTTGTTAACAAAACAGAATATACACAACTATGTATTTCATGTTATATTAAAGGCCACATTCTCTTCACAGTCACATACATGCATTGGCATCAATGAGGTTGCATTGGTATAACTGAGAGCAGAGGTTAGCCCCAAGGTTGGACATCAATGAGTCCAGGACATGGCTTTAGCAGTTTAGGACTACACTATATTCTATATGCTACGAAGTTGGAAACCTGACTTGGAGTCTTTGGTCTTTCTCTCTCCTTGAGCAGGTGGGAGTAAGGACAAAAGGAAAGCTGAAATATTCAGTCGGGGTGGAGTTAACAGCTGTCTGAAGGCACCTCTGTTCCACCCAATGGGATGGAGGACAGTGATGGGGATATGAGGTCTGTAGGCTATATAGGGTAACAGTAAAGATTTCATGAACATATCATGTAGGTTTAACCCAGAACACAACCCTCCTCTGCTGCCCAGTCCATAGATTTCATGTACTGGTCTTTGGGGACTTTGTGCCACAACTGTGGCACCACACAATCAGGCCCAACATGGTAACTGTGCATGCCTGGGAAATACCGGGAGGAACAGATTTTTTAAAAATGAGCCTAGGAGAAAGCTTTCACTCTGACCGTAACTTGATCTGTTGCTCCGAGGCTCTGCAGTACATGTGCTGTGTTATATCCTCCATTTTCGCAAGTCTCCTCAGAATACCTAGGTGCCATGAGTTAGGAGAGAGCCTGAGGCTGGTGGTTGAGGTTTTAAGTCAGGTTCTTAAAGTGACTCAAATGTCATTGGTGTGTATATTACAGACGCATTTGTTCTGGCTGTTAGGGCTGCAGGGAGCTCCCAGGTGACCAGCATTTTTAACTCTAAGCCCTCCAAATTCCAGCAAAATAGGAAGCAAAAGAAAAGACTGGTTCTGCCTCATCTCTTCAAAGTAGGTAGCTCATGAGAAGTGCAAATAAAGAAGGTGCTTTGGCTCATGAATGAATAAAACGTGAGGACAAACTTTCAAGATGGACAGGTACGTTATGATGATAACATTTGTGCCTGGAGGCTTGCTGGGCATGTGAAATGTGTATTGGCCCTGGCAAATGGGTTTCTTATGGATGCAGTTACGCACTTTGCAGATGCAAAGGCACATGCAACTTCAGCACCAACCCACTGGCTCTGTAAGGGCCAGATTATCAGGATTATCAGGGCCTTACCCTAGTGAGCAGTTACTCATATCAGGGCTGGCTCTAGGTTTTTTGCCTTACACTAGTGAGCAGTTACTCATATCAGGGCTGGCTCTAGGTTTTTTGCCTTACACTAGTGAGCAGTTACTCATATCAGGGTTGGCTCTAGGTTTTTTGCCGCCCAAAACAAAACAAAAACTCCCGGAATGCTGCCCCTGGAATTGTGCCGCCCCAAGCACGTGCTTGGTTTGCTGGTGCCTAGAGCTGGTCCTGATCTGAATAGTCCCATTGATTTCACTGGAACTGAATGTGTGAGTAAGGAGCTCACAATCTGGCCCTACACATAAAGGCTTTATTTTACAAGTAGAGAGACAAGGTGGGTGAGGTAATATCTTTTACTGGACCAACTTCTCTTGGTGAGAGAGACAAGGCTTTCGAGTTTACACAGAGCTCTGATTAGGCTTTATAATCAGGATGATTCTACGAGCCAAAAATTCTCAGTTGTGAGCCTAGTTGAGTGTTAAATTTATCACGAGGAAAATCTTCTGAGTAGGGCTGTAGATTAATCACAATAAATTCACACAATTAACTCAAAAAATTAATTGCAATTAAAAAAATTAATTGTGATTAATCGCACTGTTAATAGCATACCAATTGAAATGTATTAAATATTTTTGGATGTTTTTCTACGTTTTCAAATATATTAATTTCTATTACAACACAGAATACAAAGAGTACAGTGGTTACTTTATATTATTATTTTTTATTACAAATATTTGCACTGTAAAAATGATAAAAGAAATAGTAAGTATTTTTCAATTCACTTCATATAAGTACTGTAGTGCAGTCTCTTTATCGTGAAAGTGTAACTTACAAAGGTAGATTTTTTTTTGTTACATAACTGCACTCAAAAACTAAACAATGTAAAACTTTAGAGCCTATATGTCCATTCAGTCCTACTTTTTGTTCAGCCGATCGTTAAGACAAACAAGTTTGTTTACGTTTACGGGAGATACTGCTGCCTGCTTCTTATTTACAATGTCACCTAAAAGTGAGAACTGGTGTTCACATGGCACTTTTGTAGCCGGCGTTGCAAGGTATTTACATGCCAGATATGCTAAACATTCATATGCCCCTTCATGATTCGGCCACCGTTCCAGAGGACATGTTTCCATGCTGATGATACTAGTTTAAAAACAAAAGTGTTAATTAAATTTGTGACTGAACTCCTTGGAGGAGAATTGTATGTCTCCTTGTAGTGTGGCGATCACCCTGCTCTGGCTCAGAAGGGGTTAAAAGCCAGCCCTTGGAGAGGGCTGGGGCTGAGGAAAACCTAGGCTGATTGGGGAAACAGCCACAGCTGGGGCCATGCCCCAATCAGGCCATAGCTGGCCCTATAAAAGGGCTGTGAGCCAGGAGCTCAGGCACATTCTCTCTAGGTCCCTAGAGAGAGAAGGACCTGGCTGCCTGGGAAGCCGAGGAGGGTACCTAGGCTGGAGCAGTGCTGGGGAAGGGCAGAGGGACTGGGGAGCTCCAGCCTAGAAAAGCCCCAGGCTTCAGGCGAAGCTAAGGGCCCACAAGAGGGTACCTAGGCTGCAGAGGGGCAGCCCAGGAATAGGCAGAGGCAGCTGGTCCAACCCCCCTTGCCGATGATGAGTGGTTTATAGACTGCCGTCTGCCCCAGGGAGCGGGGGCTAGACGATGACTGGCAGTAGCCACTGAGGCGAGGTGGGGATAGGGGGTTGGGGGTTCCCCTGGGAGGGGAGACCCAGAGTGAGGGGGTACTGCAGTGGGCAGAACCCCTGGGCAAAGGGCACCAGGGTCTGGGAAGGACACGGGGCCAGCGGCAGGTGAGACACCGGCCTGAAGAGGGCGCTCTGGAGGCTGGAAAGCTAATTCCCTGGACAACCAGCAGGGGGTACCGTGCCGGAGAGTCGTAACCCCGCCACACTCCTGTTCTGTTTTACCTGCATTCTGCATATATTTCATGTTATAACAGTCTCGGATGATGACCCAGCACATGTTTGTTTTAAGAACACTTTTACTGCAGATTTGACAAAACACAAAGAAGGTACCGATGTGAGATTTCTAAAAATAGCTACAGCACTCGACCCAAGGTTTAAGAATCTGGAGTGCCTTCCAAAATCTGAGAGGGACGAGGTGTGAAGCTTGCTTTCAGAAGTCTTAAAAGAACAACACTCCTATGCGGAAACTACAGAACCCGAACCAACAACAACAAAAAATCAACCTTCTGCTGGTGGCATCTGACTCAGATGATGAAAATGAACATGTGTTGGTCTGCTCTGCTTTGGATCGTTATCGAGCAGAACCCATCATCAGCATGGACATATGTCCTCTGGAATGGTAGTTGAAGCATGAATCTTTAGTGTTTCTGACACATAAATATCTTGCAACATCAGCTACAACAGTGCCATGTGAAAGCCTGTTCTCACTTTCAGGTGACATTGTAAGCAAGAAGCAAGCAGCATTATCTCCTGCAAATTGTAACAAAACTTGTTTGTCTGAGTGACTGGCTGAACAAGAAGTAGGACTGAGTGGACTTGTAGGTGCTAAAATTTTACATTGTTTTATTTTTGAATGCAGTTATTTTTTTACGTAATTCTACATTTGTAAGTTCAACTTTCATGATAAGGAGATTGCACTAGAGTACTTGTATTAGGTGAATTGAAAAATACTATTTCTTTTGTTTTTTATAGTGCAAATATTTGTAATAAAAAATAAATATGTGAGCACTTTACACTGTCTTCTGTGTTGTAATTGAAATCAATATGTTTGAAAATGTAGAAAACATCCAAAGATATTTAAATAAATAGTATTCTATTATTGTTTAATCGCATGATTAATCGCGATTAATTTTTTTTTTAATCGCTTGACAGCCCCTACTCCTGGGCAAACATCAGCCTGGAGTCTGCAGCCTCTGCTATGACTGGCAGTTTGGCACTGCAGATTCGGATCCCTAGGCTAGAATGGGTAAAGACTGAGGGTGGGGTTTTCAAAAGTGTTCAGCTCTGCCCGCACTCAGGTCCCTGGCAAAAACTCCCATTGGGTTCAATGGGAGCAGAGTTAGTCCAGTGCTGAGTGCTTTCAGAAATCCCACTCTAGTCTAGCATATGACTGCTGCAGAGGGCTCCCCCTGGCTTCTGGGGATGGGGGTTACACTTCAAAGGCAGCTGATTCTCCTTTGGTATTTAAAGGGATAGAGCTGTGTGCAGAGCTAGGGGAGATGACCAGGCCCTAAATGACTTACCTCACATAACCAAGATGGGATCAGCAGCCTCTGTCTGAGTAAGAGGTGCTGCACCTAGAAGAAGCTTTCTCCTCCACCCCCCAGCCCCTTCCTTCTGCATCCTATGCAGTCTATCGAAGATTCATGCCAGTCAATGCTAGTGCCTTTGATGGAGATTGTACCCACAGCAGGGTAGATTGTGGCTGCTATGTAAATACAACATTTATTTTCAGCAAATGAGAGGATGTGTCCTATCAGCCACATTGCATTTGACATCTTTGGAAATTTAAAGCAGCTCACGTGGGTACTGTGGGGTTTATTTATATTTAATATTTATGAATTGATTTGTGTTCTTTGTGCAGACTCTTTAAGTGCAATGTATTAATCTTATTGTTCTGGTTGCCATCTCTTGTAATCTCTCAGTTTTAACCCTATCCTCATTACTAACAGGAACGAGCAGAATCCTGCACTGTTTTCTTTTTCAGGTGAGCATGAATGCTCTCAGTCCCCATTACTTTGCCCTGCATATGCTCCCAGCTAGGATAGTTATTCTCTTTGATAGTCCTTCCTCTTGTGACACCCCATGTCGTTCCAGAGGTCTGAAACAATGATTTCCCAAATCCACAACAGGACTCGTGTTATGCCCACTTACTTGTATTTCAGGAGGACGCTGTAGCTTTCAGCCATGATCACGTGATTTAGTCACATGCCTGTATAAATGAGTGTCCTTTGACAGGGTTCTATCCCTTTGGGCGTCTTTGGTGAAAGAAAGGCCTACTTGTAAGGAAGAGCAGCTGTAATCCCCGAGCAATAACAAAATCGATACAAGGTCTGTAGATTTGGAAGTGCTCATTTTTTCCATATTGCAACAGTGCATAGAGAAACTTTTTAATTATGTTCATGTTATGAGAAGTGGCTTTTGCAAGCCGTTCCTTTAACGTACAGTATTCTTGCCGTCTTAACAGCTTTATACCGTACAGTAGCGGTGCAGGGAGGAGTTGGTTAGGAATTCTATTGTCGAGCCCTGTATTGCAGGGGTCACTAAATGCCCTGTAATACGGACAGTGGGCATTGTTCTCTGCTGCACAGCACTTCATGGAGTCACTTACACCAGTGCAACCTGAGCATCAGAAATGGTACCCAATCAAAATGGCAGCCTGTCATACCTATTTTGCACTTGTTCTACATAGGTATAAACAACGACACATGGTGCAACAGAGGAGAATCAGGCCCAATAAGTACCGCAAATGCCAGCCACAGTGGGGAGGAGTTGAGGATAATTTTTCAGCCTTAACCCTGAATTGTGCAGGCACACAAATGTCGTTTTGAATGTGTTTTGGTTGGCGACAGAGGGACATCTCCACCTGGTTGGAGTTTGGGGTGAGTCCCAAAGGCTCAGCTACTTCTCTGATGCTTATCAAACCTCGGGAGTTTGCACAAGTGGGCTGAAGACTCTGCCTCAAGCTTTCCAGCATTGGTAGGACCTGGGAGCGTAAAGACATCAGAAAGCCCTAAAGCAATGGGGAGCTTCTTAATCTAGTTTTTATCATATCCAAACAGGCTTGGCCAATCATTTCTGAAAAGGGGTGTCACCAACTCATGGTGTGGTCCTTGGCAGGGTCACTGCTGCCCTTGTTGGGACCCCCTTAGTTTGCCCCTGATCAGGGCGCAGGGGTGCAAGTAACTTAAGGGACTTATCAGTATGCAGGGCGACCGGGGTTCTGAGCAAGGTGGGGAGGGCAGTTCAAATGGAAGGGGCGGGGCCTCAGGCAGAAGGGGCGGGGCTGGGGTCAGACTCCCCCACCCAGCCCTTCAGCATGGCCCGTCGACAATTTAAAGGGCCCAGGGCTCTTTAAATCACCGCTGGAGCCCCATGGTAGTGGTAGCGGCATCCGGGAACCCCAGGGCTCTGGCAGTGATTTAAAAGCCGCTGCTGGGAGCCCTGGCCTCTTTTAAATTGCTGGGCCCCGGGGAAGCTGCCCCTTTTGGCCCCCCTCATCAGTGGCCCTGCTGGTACAGTCAGATGCTCTTACCGGTACACCGTACTGTACCGTACCAGCGTACTTTCACCTCTGTCAGGGCGGTACTTTGACTGAGGCTAGAAGTATGCCTCAGGCTCTTAGCTGTGCTTGGGGAGGCAGCCTAGAGCAGGGGTATTTCCCCTTTGCTGTCCTAGGCCTTTCTGCCTCCCACCCCCTCCTTCTCTTCACTCTGTTCTTTATAGTAGGCCTTGTTTCCTCAGTTGGGTGCATCTGTGAGTGCCTGCCTCCATGATTTGCAGTTCTGGCAGCTGCGTGTAGGTGTGGTCGAGCTGCTTGCCTGCAGATAGGAGAGGCTCCCTCCCACTCCTGCCTAAGATCAATATGGGGTTTACAGACCCCGGCCATGTCTACACTACAAAATTAAGTTGACCTAAGTTACGTCAACATACAGCCACTGCAGTAATTACGTCAATTTTGCATGTCTACACTATGCTCCTTGTGTTGGCAGAGTGCGTCCTTACTATCTGCACTTGCATTGATGCAGAGAGCAATGCACTCTGGGTAGCTATCCAACTTGCCACTATGTAGCACCGGGTGTTTTGGGAGCGGCCTCATGGGGGCAAACAAGAGGTGTAGGGTTTAAACATGGGTTCAACATTCCATGAAGCTGTTTTCTCCATCACATAATTCCATGGGCATCCTGTTACATTTCGTGCCTCTTTTTAAAACTCCCACAAACCTGTGTGGCAGCCATTTCTGTGAGAAGCATGGATCCTGCACTGCTCTTCAGTAGTGTGATGAGCATTATGAACACAGCGTGCCTGATCCTTGCAGTATTTCCGGAGCCAGGAGATGGAATATGATGATTCCTTGCAGGCTGCCTTGCTGTGTGCCATGGAAAGAAACAATTCAAGGTGGTTGTTGGCATTCACAGAGCAGCTGCACACGGTGCACCATTGGTTCTGGGCCTGAGAAACAAGCACGGACTGGTGGGATCGCATCGTTATGCAGGTATGGGATGGCCTCCTGCACTTTCAGATGCAGAAGACCATACTCCTGGAACAGTGTACAGAGCTCGCCCCAAGTTACCCTCCAGCGCTTTGACACCAAATTGAGAACTGCGCTCCTGTTGGAGAAGCGAGTGGCGATCGCAGTGTGGAAGCTGGCAATGCCAGATTGCTATCAATCAGTCGGGAATCAGTTTGGAGGTGGAAAATCCACCGTGGGGGTTGCTGTGATGCAAGTGTACAGGGCCATTAATCGTGTCCTGCTATGAAGGACTGTGACTCTGGGCAATGTGCAGGAAACAGTGGATGGTTTTGAAGCAATGGGGTTCCCTAACTGCAGTGGGGTGATCGATGGTGCATACATCTCTGCTTTGACCCCAGATGCTGGTGGATCACTGGGGTTGTTTCACCATCATCAATGTGGGCTGATCAGGGAAGATGCATGACACACGCATCTTTAAGAACACAGGCCTGTACAGAAAGCTGCAAGCAGGGACTTTCTTTTCACACCAGAGGATTACCACTGGGGATGTGGAAATGCCCATGGTGATCCTGGGAGACCCAGCCTTCCCCTTTCTCCCATGGCTCATGAAGCCTTACACTGGCCACCTCAACAGCAGCAAGGAGCACTTCAACAATAGGCTCAGTAGGTGCAGAATGACAATTGAATGTGCCTTTGGCTGTTTGAAAGGGCGCTGGTGCTGTCTACTCACAAGATTAGACCTCAATGAAAAAAAATCCCCATGGTCATAGCTGCTTGTTGTGTGCTTTATAATATCTTTGAAACAAAGGGGGAGAAGTTTCCCCGGGGGTTGAGGTGGAACGGCTGTCTGCTGATTTTGCGCAGCCAGATACCAGGGCTGTAAGAAGAGCTCAAAGGGGGCTCTATATGGCTCAGGGAGGCTTTGACGAACCATTTTAACAATGAGCCACAGTAAAGTGTGTTGCTGTAGTGTGCTGTGCCTGGCATTTTTTTTTTGCACTCTTGTATTAACATTATAATGAGTGCTGTGTGTGTGGTAATACAACATTGCAAATGCATCTATTGCTATTATCTGTGAATGATTTCAGCCCCAGCCAATATATCTTGTGAACTAATAAAGATGAATTTAGTTTCCATAAATAGACTTTTATTCTGAACACATACAGACATATTTAAAACTGAACAAAACTTTATAAATACAGGTGTGATGAGGTGTATAAACCCCTCACTGGCTGGGGGGGGGGATAAAGAACAGTTGTGGGCTAAGGAGGCTGCACCCCTACACCCTGGAGGAGCACACTTGGGCTGGAGGTGGGGTTTAAAAGCCAGTCCCGCAGTTCAGACCAGGGCTAGGAAGCCAAGGAAGAGGATGTGGCCTGGGAGCACCCACGGAGGACCAGAGCTGAACCCGCAGCAAGCCAGTGAACAGGGGAACCACAGCATCCAGGGACTGGGGCAAGGGCTGGAAGCCCAGAAGGCAATGTTCACCAGAAACCAGCGGCAGCTGGATGGGATACGGACTCGAGTACGAAGTGGCCCAGGCAGTTTGAGGAGGCTGACACCATACAGAGATAGGTGAGCAGCTGAACCAGTCCCAGAGGGCCCAAGGGTCGGAAGCTGGTGGAGTAGGGTGGGCCCAGTTTTCCCTACCTCGCCTGCACTATAGCCACTGGGTGGGGCTGCTGCCACATTGAACTGTAGCCACTAGGCGGGGTGGCTGCCACTTTGAACTGAAACTGTTAGGCAGGAGCCCCCTGCACCACACCCCCGATCACAACAGGGAAAAGAATCTTTGAAGGGGATAGAAAAGTCATTTCCATTTCACTAACACATACACCAACCATGTCTCTCACAGGTCAGTGTGTGTCTGGCTGTGATTGTCTGTGCTCTCCCCTGGGGTGGAGTGGTAGGGGTACTGTGGTGGCTCTGGATGCCACGTGGAATGAGGCGGAGGCATGTAGGGAGGAACTGTGGAAAGCAGTTCTCTGAGGGCTGTAGCGGGAGGTGAGCCTGGATCTATTGAGCCTGAAGGTCAGTTAGAGACCGCAGCATTGGGCCAAAAGAAATCTGATGAGGTTCAACAAGGACAAGTGCAGAGTCCTGCACTTAGGAGGGAAGAATCCCATGCACTGCTACAGACTAGGGACCGAGTGGCTAGGCAGCAGTTCTTCAGAAAAGGACCTAGGGGTTACAGTGGACGAGAAGCTGGATATGAGTCAACAGTGTGCCCTGGTTGCCAAAAAGGCTGGGGGTGTTGCCGCACCCCTTGGCTTGAAGTGGTTTCAAAACTAGTTCAGTTTTGTTCAATTGCTTTCAGCCCCTCCCACCGCCAACCGACACAAATTGTTCTGGCACCCCTGTTCCTCAATGTAGTACTTTGCACTTGTCTTTATTGAATTTAATCTTATGGATTTCAGACTAATTCTCCAATTTGTCAAGGTGGTTTGAATTCTAGTCCTGTTCTCCAAAGCGTTGGCAATCCCTCCCAATTTGGGATCTTCCACAAATTGTATAAGCATATTCTCCACTACAGTATCCAAATTATTCATGAAAATATTAAATAGATCCAAGTCAGAATTTTGTGGGACATCATTAGATACATCAACCCAGTTTGACAGTGAACCATTGATAACTACTTTTTGAGTATGGATTTTCAACCATTTATGTACCCACCTTATAGTAATTTCATCTCTATACCACATTTCCTTAGTTTGTTTATGAGGCTGTCATGTGGGACTGTGTCTCAAAGTCTTTACTAACATTAAGAGATCACATTTACTGCTTCCTCCCCCCCATCCACTAGGCCAGTAACCCTGTCAAAAAAGGAAATTAAGTTGGTTTGGCAGGATTTGTTAATTATTCTTCTGCTTGTGAGAAATTGATTTTTATTTTTAATGTTGACAGATATCTGTTTAGCATTTTTTTATATTTTCACAGTTGTGGAAAATTTTTGAGGGTTTAGACATTTATTTAATGACAGTAGATGTTGAGCTTCAAAGAGTTAAAGTTTTATAACTGTTAAAACACAAATTGTCAACCTCACAGGTCAAAATATTCAAAGTAAAGATCCTAAAATCAATCTCTGTTAAGTTCTCAAGCAATACTTTTCTTACTCTGCATATCTATAAATTTTGATGATTATTGATGGAAATATTTTCCCATCAATTTGAGTGCATACAGTGAAATTGATGTTTACCAATATTTGCTGATTTAAAAAAAATCTTATCCTTCCAAGCTTATTTAGCAACCTGTTTAATAATTTGTTCCAATATCTTGCCATGTATAGAAGTTTGGCTGACTGATCTATAATTCACCAGGGTCTTTTTGTTCCCCGGTTTTAAAGATACATGCTATTTTTGCCCGTCTCTAGCCCTTTGGAACCTCCATGTGTTATCAGAGATAATTGCTAATAGTTCAAAGATTGCTTCGGCTAGTTTAAGTACCTTTAAGGTGATTTTCATCAGGCCCAGACAACTTGAATGCATCTAATTTTTCTAAATATTCTTTAACCTGTTCTTTCCCCGTTCTGGCTTGTTTCCTTCCCCCTTGTTGTTAATATTAGTTGTGTTAAGCATCTGATCCAAGAGGTGAATATAGCTGGACCGCTTGGCAATAGCGATCATAATATAATTAAATTTAACATCTCTGTGGTGGGGAAAACACCACGGCAGCCCAGCATTTTAGCATTTAATTTCAGAAAGGGGAACTACACAAAAATGAGGAGGTTAGTTAAACAGAAATTAAAAGGTACAGCGCAAATAGTGAAATCCTGGCAAGCTGCATCGAAACATTTAAGTTGAGCCTCTATTACGGAGTCTTTAAAATGTATACCCCAAATTAAAAAACATAATAAGAGAACCAAAAAAAGTGCCACTGTGGCAAAACAACAAAGTAAAAGAAGCAGTGAGAGGCAAAAAGGCATCCTTTAAAAAGTGGAAGTTAAATCCTAGTGAGGAAAATAGAAAGGAGCATAATCTCTGGCAAATGAAGTGTAAAAATATAATTAGGAAGGCTAAAAAAGAATTTGAAGAACAGCTAGCCAAAGACTCAAAAAGTAATAGCAGAATTTTTTTAAGTACATCAGAAGTAGGAAGCCTGCTAAACAACCAGTGGGACTACTGGACGATCAAGATGCTAAAGGAGCACTCAAGGATGATAAGGCCATTGTGAAGAAACTAAATGATCTGGAAAAGGGGGTAAACAGTGAGGTGGCAAAATTTGCAGATGATACAAAACTACTCAAGATAGTTAAGTTCCAGGCAGACTGCGAAGAACTACAAAAGGGTCTCTCAAAACTAGGTGACTGGGAAACAAAATGGCAGCTGAAATGCATGTTGATAAATGCAAAGTAATGCACATTGGAAAACATAATCCCAACTATACATCTAAAATGATGGGGTCTGAATTAGCTGTTACTCAAGAAAGCGATCTTGGAGTCCTTGTTTATAGTTCTCTGAAAACATCTACTCAATGTGCAGTGGCAGTCAAAAAAGCAAACAGAATGTTGGGAATCATTAAGAAAGGGATAGATAATAAGACAGAAAATATCATATTGCCTCTATATAAATCCATGGTATGCCCACATCTTGAATACTGCGTGCAGATGTGGTCGCCCCATCTCTGAAAAGATATCTTGGAGTTGGAAAAGGTTCAGAAAAGGGCAACAAAAATGATTAGGGGTACGGAACAGCTTCCGTATGAAGAGAGATGAATAAGACTGAGACTTTTTAGCTTGGAAAAGAGACAACTAAGGGGGGATATTATTGAGGTCTATAAAAATCATGACTGGTGTGGAGAAAGTAAATAAGGGAGTGTTATTTACTCCTTCTCATAACACAAGAACTAGGGGTCACCAAATGAAATTAATAGGCAGCAGGTTTAAAACAAACAAAAGGAAGTATTTCTTCACACAATGCACAATCAACCTGTGGAACTGTCTGTCAGAGGATGTTGTGAATGCCAAGACTCTAACAGGGTTCAAAAAAGAACTAGATAAATTCATGGAGGATAGGTCCATCAATGGCTATTAGCCAGGATGGGCAGGGATGGTATCCCTAGCCTCTGTTGGCCAGAAGCTGGGAATGAGCAACAGGGAAAGTATCACTTGATGATTACCTGTTCTGTTCATTCCCTCTGGGGCACCTCACATTGGCCACTGTTGGAAGACAGAATACTGGGCTAGATGGACCTTTGGTCTGACGCAGAATGGTCGTTCTTATGTTCTTATGACCTTTTTAGTGAAGACTGAAGCATAATAGGCCTTATACACCTCAACTCTCTTGGTATCATTTTTTAACTCTCCTTGCCCGCTAAGTAGTGGATCTACACTTTCTTTTGTCTTTCACTTGCTCCTAATATATTTAAAGAACCTCTTCTAGTTTCCTTTTATGTAATTCACTTTGTCTTAGCCTTTCTGATTTTATCCCTATATACTTATGTTAATCTTTTGTACTCCTTAGTACAATTTATCCATGTTTCCAGTTTTTGCAGGATACCTTTTGATTTTCAGGTCATTAAAGAACTCCTGATGCAGCCATATTGACCCCTTACTATTCTTCCTATATTTCCTTCGTATCAGAATAGTTTTTGCTGTGCCTTTAATATTGTGTCTTTAAGAAATTGCCAACTCCCCTGAACTCCTTTTTCCTTAGATTCCCCCCCATTTCCATGGGACCTCTCCTACTAGTTCTCTGAGTTTTAGTCTGCTTTCTGAAGACCACTTTCCTTATTCTGCTCTTCTCACTCCTTTCTTTCCTTAGAATAAAGATATCATCATTTCATGTTCACTTTCATCCAAGTTCCCTTCCACCTTCAGATTTGCACCCAATTCCTTCTGTTACTCAGAATTAAGTCTAAAATGGCTGTCTCCCTGATTACTTCCTCCACCTTCTGAAACAAGTTGCCCCCAGTGCATTCCAGAACTTATTGGACACTTTGTGTTTTGTTTGTTGTTTTTCCAACAAATATCTGTGTGATGGGTTTCCCACGGGGAACCACCTGAAACTGGGGTACCGCTGAGCCCTCTGATCCACCAGCCTGGGGTCCCTCTCACACTGTGCTGCTGTGACAAGCTGCAGACACGGTCCCGGTCTTGCATTCCACCAGCATTCACACAGGTAGGGACACACCCAGCTGCAGTTACATGCAAGCTTTCTGACCAGCCACTGCATGTGAACCAGCAATGGAGAGGCTACAGCCAAAATAACCCCCAGCTTTCTAGCTTAGGACCCCAGAGCGGTACCGTCCTGCCCTGGTCCAAACCCCAACCAGTATGAATTTATTATCCAGTTCACCTCCTCCTCAACGTGGAGAGGAATATGCAACAGCCCCTCTGAGCTTAGATTCCCACGCACGTCACTCCAACTCACGGGTTTAGATTAAAACATAAAATAAGTTTATTAACTAGAAAAGAGAGATTTTAAGTGATAGCAAACAGATCAAAGCAGATTACCTAGCAAATAAACAAAAATGCAACCTAAGCTTAATATACTAGATTGGAGATTAATAGCAGATTCTTACCTTAATGGATGGTACAGGCAGACTCATAGATTCTTAAGGCACAAGCTGCAGTAGCTTTACATCTTGGGTTTCTCAGGTCTTCATACACAGGCTAGAAATCCCTTTAGTCTGGGTCCAACACTTCCCCCAGTTCAGTCCTTGTTCCTCATGTATTTCCAGGAGTCTTCTTTGTGGGAGTGAAAAACAACAGATGATGTCACTCCGTGCCTTATCTAGCTTTAGCATATGGCAGGAATCCTTTGTTTCAAAACTTGGTTCCCAGATCGGTTTGTGGAAAAATACTGACATCCCAAGATGGAGTCCAGAATCATGTGGCCTGGTTACATGTCCTTGTAGAGTCATAGCAGCCATTGCTTATAGGCTGGCCAAAACATTCACAGGAAGGTTACGTTCTTTCAGGGTCCATTGTCTTTGCTGATGGGCCATCAGCACTGTATGGCTTCTTCATTGTTGTACCAGAAAGGCTAGTTGTGGGTGTTACCCAGAGTAAGCATGATTGAAATACAATATTCCTAACTTTAGATACAAAAATGATACGTGTACACAAATAGGATAATCATATTCAGCAAATCATAACTTTTCCAGTGACACCTCATAGACCCATCTTGTTGTTATACCATAATCATATAATAAAATCACTGTGAAGAATATGGGGTGCAGTGTCACAAGCTGGATAGTTAAAGTCCCCCTTTACCAGGGCTTGTGTTTTGAGTAGTTGTTAATCTAGAAATGCCTCCTTCTCTTGATTTTGTGAACTATAGTAAAGCCCTAAATGTTACCCTGTTTCTTTCCCCCCTTTTATCTTTACCTGGGACTTTCAACTGGTCTGCCACTCACCTCCTTCCCCACTTTAGAAAAAGTGTATGCATTCTTGATGTATAATGCAACACCTCCTCCCTTTTTCCCCTGCCTGCCCTTCCTGAATGAGCTATACCAATATTCCAGTCATGAGATTTATCCTACCAAATCTCTGGTGCCAGTTAAGTCATAATTTAGCTTGTATATTAAGACTTCCAGTTCTTCCTGTTTATTCCCCATACTTCTTGGGACGTGGCTGAAATCAAGTAGTTTAGGTTGCCTAGAAGAGGTCTAAATTGGAGGCACAAATACCTGCAGTTAGAAAACGTGGGGACCTGCGAAGGATTAGTGCATCTTTAAGGGTTAAATTGAAGACTATATGCTTTTGTTTGTTCACAGGACTCATGCAGTATAAGCAATGGCATATGCAAGGCAGTGTGGAGAACCTTGCCCCATGTTTCCATCACTAACTGGAGGGTATGCCTCTAGGATTGACTGGATCTGTACTAAGTGGAGTTGGGGTAAGTGGAAGACGGATGTGGTCAAGGAGGAAGGCATATGTCTTGTTGTTTGAACAATAGAGGAGAGGGAAGAACAAGACCTGGTAAGGTTCGGTTACTGGGGGATAAACATCTGGGCTGACATCCTAGCTCCATTGAAGACAACAGAGGTTTTGCCACTGATTTTAATGGTACCAGGTTTTCATCCCTGAACTGTGGGGACATATTTAAAAATTTGACACTCAAGTTTCTATCCTGCAAGTCCCTGCATGATCCAGTGAACGGACTGCAAGGTCATTGTGCTCCATCACTTGTCAGAACGTGATTCCTAAGTGATCTCTGATGGTAAGTAAGGAGAAATTGTAATTACTACATTGTCCAGTCAAGTGCCTCAAAGTGTTTCACAATGTTTTTTCATTTACTTCATAATAATGCTGTGAGGCAGGTATGTATTATCTCCATTGTGTGTTCTCCATCCCCATGGTGTTCAAAAGTGTGGTCTTACTCTGAAAAGTATCTGGGTAAAAATGTCACCTTCTTATTCAACTGATCGATTATCCAAGTGTAGTCAGCGGCATAGCTGCTTATTTTGTAGACTAAGGGCCATAGTTCCACCTGAGCACACAGGTAGTTCCACTGATTTATCTGGAAGATGCAATTGAGTTCTGGGACTATTTTCATACTAAGGTTCTGTTCAACGTGAATAAAAACTGGAGAACTGGGCCATAAGTTTTTACTACTCTCTACTCCTGTTAGTCCTGCACTGTCAATACAGTAACAGGAGAGACAACTGGATTCTATTTTGGCTCATGTATCATCAGCAGATTTGTTAACTAATTTCTAGCTGTATATTCTTTATTGTTGTTTGATGCATGGGCCAGAAATAACTCAGCTGTGGACACTTAGATTCCAGAGTGTTTGCAAGGCTTGCAGGAAAAAACTAACATCCTTTTATTTGTAAAGTGAGTGCATTTGATTTGGAGTCACTGATGTCTACACTATTGTGGTAATTCGACCTATGCTACGCAGCTACGTGAATAACATAGCTGAAATCTACGTACCTTAGGTCGACTTACCGTGGGGTCTACACCACGGGGGGGTTGACAGGAGAAACTCTCCTGTTGACTTACCTTACTCTTCTCGTCAGGAGAAGTACAGGGGTCAGCTGGAGAGCGATCTGCTGTTGATTTGGCAGGTCTTCACTAGACCTGTTAAATCTACCACCGGTGGCTCGATCTCAGAACTTTGATCCCAACTGTGTAGATGTAGCCTCAAGACAATACACATGGCCATCTTTACAAAGTCAGCTTTCAGAGCAGTACCATACAGCTAAAGAGAACAGAATCCAGCAATCCTGACCCCATGTCACCTGCTCTTTAATATACATTTCCTGGAAAAGCAGAATCATTCTTCACCTTTAAAAGTAAGAAGGATTGAGGGAAAGCCAGGAGTTTACAATGCTAACTAGCCGAGTGCTCCTGTTATGAGTGGAATAAAATTTCTGTTAATGTTTCTGTCGTGCGTAACGGTTTCCACAATGCAAGTAATGTTGATCCATTCTGTGTCTGACTTGTTTTACAAATGTACTTGATCCTACTAACTGGAACATATTACCCCCAGGTGCTTGAGTTTTAAATGTAGAAGAGATGCTGGGGGGAAATCTAATCCAGTTTAAAAACCACCCTAGAGAAATAGCAGAATAATCGCTCTTTAACACAATTTGCTGTTGTGTTCATCGCATGGTCCCTTTGCTATGATACCTAGAATTTAGAGGAAAAACTTGGCTGAGGTGTTGTTGCAAGCCAGAAAACACACATCCAAGTAAATCAAAGCACAGCATTTCCCTAAGGGAAAATTGCTAGATGTGCAAACCATATTTAAACTGATACCAGAAATGAACTTTTATCTTCAATCAAATTTACTGTAAATCAGAAATTACTCTGTAAAATGCAATCTATTAGGCAAAATGCATCCTGTCACTTTCAATTAACTAGCTAAAAGGTTGTTAATGAATAAATATTGACTTTAAGAGGAAACACTTCTTAACCAGCTTCAGATCCATGTTCATGATATTTGACAAATGAGCAATACAGAGCTGGTGCACTCATGCTAACCTGAAGGTAACTGTTCAGAATGGCTATGCATAGTGATAAATATGTTGTACAATGAGTCAACGGTAATAATAAAATGGATGCCTAGATATTTTAAAGTTGCATATATTAATATACTAACTGCACTCTAACTGTTAGCACAATAGGGCCAGAATTGTCAAACTTGTGAGCCTAAAGTTAGCTGCCTAGAGGGGGATTTAAATGCATAACTTGCTCTTGATTTTCAGAGGGGTTGAGTGTCCTCACCGCCCTGTGAGGTCAAATGGGGAGCTGTGGGTGCTCAGCACCTCAGTAGACCAGGCCTCTTATTTAGATGGCTAAAATATGGATTTATATGTTTAACTCTAAGCTCCCAAGTTTAGATAACTGAAGCTCATTTGCTTATATAGATTTACCTCCTCTGTGACATGGGGCAGGTGAAAACCCATTGATAACACAACACATCACTTCTGTCAATCAGCGTGCATTGTCAGAGGTGTATGGTGGAATGCTCCAGGCCCCTGGGCAGCTGGGGCAAGTGTGACTGCTTGGAGTTGAATGCTGCTCCTTCCTTGTGGGCATGCCAGGCTCAAAATGCAGTGGAAGTGGTATGGTTCCACAATGTGCAAAGATGCCAGATGATCTTGCTTGGCAGGAAGGATGATCCCATGCTTAAGGCACTAGTTTGGGACTCGAGATATAGTTTCCAATCCTGGCTTTGCCACATGACTTCAGGGCAAGTGACTCAATCTCTACGTGCCTCTGTATGCAAACTAGAGACGCTGCTGCTGCTTGTGCATAGAGACTGGACTATTCCCAGCAGGATTGTCTCGTACTGTATGTGTGTGCAGCACCTAGAACAATGGGGCTTCTGGGGTTGCTGCAATAGACAAGAAGGAGACTTCAAGGGGGGATTGGGGACCATCGGCTATAATAATGGTTTCAGTGACTTTGACTTTCCAGGGCTTCCCTTTGCTGTAGCTTTTGTACAGATTTAAAAGCCACTTTGTTCAAAGCTTTACAGATTCAATTTAGCCTTAAATGAAACTGCTGTCTTTGAGCTGATCATTTCTAGAAACCTAGAGATCACATCTGAACCATGACAGCTGCCATCACGTTAATTGCATGTTTAAAGTACCAAGTGGTATGATTTTGTTGTTGTTTTTTAAAGTGGTTTTCCTAGTGGAAGGGAAACCCAAACTCTCCTGCTCCCTGAACTAACCGAAAATGATCAAGATCATAAAGTTCATGCACGGCATGCTGCTGTAGCAGTATATCTAAATGAAAACTAATCCATCAGCTAGCTCTCCTTAGGAGAGAATCTGCAAGCTTATTGTTTGGAAATAAGCCTGTTGCTATAAAGGTTAAAAGGGACCCTGTTGAGAAATATTTGACCTCCCTTAACCGAGCAGTGTAATCTCTACTCTCAGTGCCCTGCTGCTTCAGCATTGGATACATATTTTTTATAGGAGAACTGAAAAATTATTGTGTGTGATAAGTACACAGTGCACTAGTTGTGACCCTGCAACCAACAAAGCACTCCACCGTTTTTCTTTGCTGTCTCAGATGTATGTGGCACCAATGTCTATATTTCCTCATTCTTTGCCCCACCCCTTTGATGTCCATCTGATCCATTTTTGTAGTGCGGCAAAGGACTAAACCTCACTAGAATCCTGCTAGGTGAAGTCAAGTGGGTAGATCCCCAAGAATCATCATAGGGCAGAGTCAGGTAGATCATGATAAGCTGAGGACAAGTCTAAAAGTTTATATCAGTGAGTGGGCTGCCCAGGCCTGGCACTGCACACTGTGTCTGTGCTCTGACATGGAGAAGTGGTACTGTCCTACTTCATTGACATGCGTATGATTTGGGCCACTCTCACTCATTCTCTCTGGGTCTTGTATAGTACTTGTATAAACACACACTTGTCTAGAAAATGCCAGAATGTAGCCAGGCCCCAAACATGGGTATAAGGAGCCGTGAGTGCAAAGTCACATGGGGAGTGTGAAACAACTGGAGTCCTTGTGTTCCCCTGAGTACAAAAAAGAACCTTGGCTACTGCTCCTAGCTATCCCAAAAGCAGTGGGGAGGGGGGCGACACCTTGATGCCGTTTGCACCTCTGGCTCAGGCTCACCTCCTTAAGGGAAGCAGCAATGTGCATACTTCCCCTGGATGCACAGAGCTCAGGACTGTGGAGGTTTGACCCCATCAGGGACCCCCAGCAAAAAGCTGAGCCAAAAAACTAGAGCCAAGCCCCGAAATGGCAAATTTCTATGGGTTAGAGTCTGCCAGGCTCATTCACATTCAGTAGCACCTTATTCTAGAAAAACCTTATTGAAATCAATGGGAATACTGGCAGACTAAGTACTACGCCTGTGAGTAAAGGTGAGAGAATTTAACCCTATGATTTTTTCAATAGAGCAGGAATTAGTTTACTGACTAGTTAATAGTATACCCGGACACATCTATATTCTTACCTCTTTCATCAGAAAACAGGACAGAACCCTCCCTCCCCCTACAGTTAATTATAGATTCTTCATAAAAATTACATCCATTAATATCTGCTTTCCATAGGCCACCTCAGTAGCACCAGCCATGCATTAGAGGGCTCACTCTGGAGTTTACAATAAGGAGATTTAGTTGTTCGTTGGGAGGAAAATATGAATAGAGATTAGATTTACACAAAGTCAATTGAAGGGGACCTTGACTTGCATGAAAATATGCCACTAGATTGTCACAAATTCTTACCCGTCACAAGAACTCAGAAGTAGAGATGCTCCCTCTCCAATTGCTCTAATGTTCTGCTCATCTGACTTAACTATTCATCTCACGTTCCCATCCAGGCAAAGACTAATGCTGCACAAATTATAGGAATGGATGTTGGGTGCATCAACAACAGTAAAAGCTAACAGCACTGCACAGGGACCAATAAAGCTTAGATAAGAACTCCTGGTTTTCTTTCTTCTTCATTGGCAGTTAAATGTGATTTCTATTATCTTACTGTTTGCTTTAATGTTATATGGATTCTGTCAAAACTCCATAGTCTCAGTTTCCACTGGAAAGTAAGGACTTTGTAAATAATAGTACCATTTCTTGCTGAAATGTGTTTTAAAACAATTCTATTTGATCTAATGCAGAGAACCCTTCACTGTTAGTGATAGTGGCAATTTACAAGATTAGGAGGGTCAGATAAGTGTGAATCTAACTCTCCTGACTTTACCCTGCATTCATACTCATCCCTTGCTCTGTCCCAGCCCAGATCCAGTGCTGAATATCCCCCTTCCTAATACATTCAAGTCTTGTCCTCTTTCTTCTGCCATTCAAGTCCTTGCATTAGACCCTTAGCTGTGTACATGGCTATGTCTTCACTGAGGTCACAGCCTCGAGCATCTGGGCCATTTGGACGGCAGGTCTTGCAAACTCTGTTGGATGGGATTTCTGGTCACCACAAGTTTCAAACTTCCCTGCATTTGTGGACTCTAGGGGTTTCCTGTTACTCCAGCCTCAGAGTGCCCCGTGTATCTCTGGGAGAGAGGGAATCAGTGCAGGGGTATCAGTTGTGAGGTTGGGCTGATTGTCATTAGAGGGATTAATAGTGCCATCTAGGAGGAAGTGTTTGGGATTGGATCCTTTGGACAGCAAAGGAGGGGGAGAGAAAGAACTAGCCTGAATATTTCTTACTCAGAGCTGATTTGTCTGTCTCTCTTTATCAAGAAGTATTAGATGATCCTACACTGTGAGCTCAATGAGTGAGGAAGTCCATCCTTTCCCTTCATAGCTGAGCCTTCCTGAGAGGTTTTGGAAGGCAGTCCCAAATTACAGGGCCAATGAGGAGAAAGCCACCCAAAGATCAAAGTTGGGTCCTAAGAATTAGAAAGAGAGCTGAGGCAGAGGCCCTTAGTCATTTAGCTGGTGTATAACTTGAGCCAAGAAGATGCCCGACCTAGGAGAACTTTTTCTGTAAGAGCAGAGGGCTAGAATCAGGGTTGCATGAAGGCAACTTTGTGCTGCTGCTCTGGCATAAAGGTGGATTAACTGGCCACTGTAGGATTCCCTCTGGGTGGTGGGGACTTTGGGTGGTCCAGAGTTGTTGTAATGATTCCTTTGCCACCATCCCTCTCAGCAGCTAGTAGAAAAGGTGTGACTGGCAGCATTCGGGGTATCTGTCCACACTGGTAATCTCCTTAGGGGTATTTGCAACTGGCATAAATTAGAGCAGGCTTCAGGCTTCTCTAATTTATGGACTGGACTCTAATTTATGGACTGGATTTGCATACAGTTTGCCCCAGGATATGGGGAGCATTAAGGTGGCTTAAAATCAGTCTTGCAGTCCTCCCTGCCCTATGCTAAGCTGCAGCTGCAGATCTGGCTCCTATATTTTCAGGTGAACTTGCTGTCTTATGAGCAGGCAGACAGTGCATGAATTAGACATTTAAATGAGAATGTGACTTTCATGAAAGACTTCTAGATACTGCAGAATTTGGTGAGTACTCAGCGGACAGGGTAGTTGGAGGGAGTCATTGGAATTACTCCATATCTATTGTATTTTGTTGAATTTGTCTCATTTGTTTTTTCCCCTTCTGGTGGATCAGTTCATTAACAACCCCTTCTTCATGCCTCGTGCACAGTTGTCTTCCATCATATGCCTTCAAGAGATCAGAAAGCCCATTATAAAGCTGGAGCCATCACCACTTTTTCAAGAGCAGGATTTCAGGTAAATTGATTGGAAATTGCCTCATGCGCAATTCTGAGCTGTTGAGGACAGGAATGGTCATTGGATGTGGAACTGGAACACCCGAAGAGGGACACAACTGGAGGCCATCTCAACTTTATGGGTAATTGGAAACAAGATGTGCATTAAACAAGTGGTTTTCTCAACCAGAGGTCCAGGGCCCACTGAGGGGCTGCGAGCAGGTTTCAGGGGGTCCGCCAAGCAGGGCTGGCATTAGACCTGCTGGGGCCCAGGGCAGAAAGCCGAAGCCCAGGGCTCCAAGTCCCACCACCTGGGGCTGACCCCGAAGCCTGAGCAACTTAGCTTTGCAGAGCCCCCTCTGGCATGGGGCACCGGGCAAATGCCCTGCTTGCTACCCCCTAACGCCGGCCCTGGCTTTTATACACAGAAAAACAGTTGTTGAGGCACAGGTGGGACGTGGAGTTTTTATAGCATGTTGGGGGAGGGGGTCTCAGAAAGAAAAAGGTTGAGAACCCCTGCATTAAACTAATTTTGCAGTTGGACTTCATTGAATAATGGCTCCTCTGGCTTTCTGAGCAAATTGATGCACAGGAGCAAAGAGAATTTATTCATGAAGAATAGATAAAATAAAAAATAAAAAAGCCCATACAAGCGGAATCTATAGCACCTGACAGATGCACTCAGGATCTCTGCAGACTTCTTTGCCCTGTCTCTGAGGAACAACTCTGTGTGTCGTAATATTTATATTCTGATAGCACCTAGAGGCCAGTTGTGTCGGCATCCTATTGTGCTGTATTCTGTACAAACATAATAATAATCTTTAGTGCTTATATTGCACTCTTCATCCATAGACCCCCCAGTGCTTTACAAAGGTGGGAAGTGTCATTATCTTCATTTTGAATATGGAGAAACTGAGGCAGATAAATGTCAAGTGACTTATCCAAGGTAACTCAGTAGGCTCATGAAAGAGCCAGGAATAGAACCTAGGTTCCAGCCCATGCTCTATCCACTAAGCCAAACTGCCTCTCTTTTAGTAAGTGACAATCCCTTCCCCAGAGAGTTTATAATCTAGAAGACAGAATGCAACAGGTGGATGACAAACAAATGCATCAGGATGGGTCAGGGCAAGGGGAGAAAACAGTAACAAAAGTAGAATGTGTGCAATTAACCAGTCAGGAGCAGTAATCACAAATCACCATCTACCTAGTCTAGTCTCATCCAATAGCACTGCCTAGAGGATGGATTAGACAATCAGAAAGGTCTTTTCTATCTCTTACTTCTCTGATTTTTCTGACATCACACCTTGGCATTGCACTAACGCTGGCTATAATATTGTCAATATGTGCCAAAATTACCACTCTATTGGAAGCAGATTTTTGATGCCCTTGTTGGGGGATCTGATGGGGTCAATCAGTTTTCAGACCCCTGCTGAAAAGGCATAACAAGTGGGGTTCCGCAGGGGTCTGTTTTGGGACTGGCTCTGTTCAATATCTTCATTAACAACTTAGATATTGGCATAGAAAGTACACTTATTAAGTTTGCGGATGATACCAAACTGGGAGGGATTGCAACTGCTTTGGAGGACAGGGTCATAATTCAAAATGATCTGGACAAATTGGAGAAATGGTCTGAGTTAAACAAGATGAAGTTTAACAAAGACAAATGCAAAGTGCTCCACTTAGGAAGAAAAAATCAGTTTCACACATACAGAATGGGAAGAGACTGTCTAGGAAGGAGTACGGCAGAAAGGGATCTAGGGGTTATAGTGGACCACAAGCTAAATATGAGTCAACAGTGTGATGCTGTTGCAAAAAAAGCAAACGTGATTCTGGGATGTATTAACAGCTGTGTTGTGAGCAAGACACGAGAAGTCATTCTTCCGCTCTACTCTGCTCTGGTTAGGCCTCAGCTGGAGTATTGTGTCCAGTTCTGGGCACCGCATTTCAAGAAAGATGTGGAGAAATTGGAGAGGGTCCAGAGAAGAGCAACAAGAATGATTAAAGGTCTTGAGAACATGACCTATGAAGAAAGGCTGAAAGAATTGGGTTTGTTTAGTTTGGAAAAGAGAAGACTGAGAGGGGACATGATAGCAATTTTCAGGTATCTAAAAGGGTGTCATAAGGAGGAGGGAGAAAACTTGTTCACCTTAGCCTCTAAGGATAGAACAAGAAGCAATGGGCTTAAACTGCAGCAAGGGAGGTCTAGGTTGGACATTAGGAAAAAGTTCCTAACTGTCAGGGTGGTTAAACACTGGAATAAATTGCCTAGGGAGGTTGTGGAATCTCCATCTCTGGAGATATTTAAGAGTAGGTTAGATAAATGTCTATCAGGGATGGTCTAGACAGTATTTGGTCCTGCCATGCAGGCAGGGGACTGGACTCGATGACCTCTCGAGGTCCCTTCCAGTCCTAGAATCTATGAATCAGGCCTTCTCTGTCCCCTTCTGGAGGCATTGGCATCCCTGCTCAAGGAAAATCCACTCAGTCCAGGCTACCAACAAGACAACCCTCTAGAGCCCTAGAAGGGCCTGGAAAAATATTGTCCAATCAAGAGTCAGCAGGCCAATTAAGATGCCTGCATCGTCTTAGTGGTAGAACTAGGGAGACCGGGATGCAGCACCTTCTCCTCTGCACTAGTGCAGAACCAGGTCAGGACTTTGTATTTAGTGCTTGCATTTGAGTTTTTTCTTTCTTTATTTAAAGGCACAGAGAGCCAAGTCCTGGGTTATTTTGTTATTTAACTGTGGAGAGACTGATGCTGAGCTTTTGGCATGGGCTATCTTGCTCCAAGCAGGCGGCCAAAACTTATGGATGAAGGCAGGGAATGCCTGCAGTACCATGCTTGGTCCAACAGAGACCTCATGTTTGATGTTGCTAGAATTCTGCAACTGGCCATTTCACAAGATGCTAGCAATATCATATATGTAGCAGAGGCCTTCTGAAACATGGCTAGACATTGTCCATCTCTATGCCAAATGGCTAATGATCTTTGGCTGGAAGGATCTATAACCCTATTGATTCAGGATTGAAACTATTAAGCAATATTTGTATTATAGAAGGAACCAGAGGGCCCCCCGCCCCAGTATCAAGGTCTTGTCGTGCCAGGTGCTGTACAAACACACATGAAGTTGCAGCTGCTGCCCCACAGCATTTGCAAGCCAGGAAGCATGGCAGACATTGCTGGCTTTGAAGAGACAGCTTCCATGATAGATCTGAGGCATTCTTCTTCCCAGGACCTATATCATAGGTTTCCTAAATGAATTTACCAAGTCAAAAAAAGTTTGAGCAGATTCTTCAATGTAACTTTTTCTGGCAAGCCTCTGTGCAGGCAGTGTGGTGAGATGGTGCTGTGATGTTACACCCCATATTCTTTAAGGAAATATGCTTATGATATGGATATAGCATAACTGAGATATTTTATGCAAGATGGGTCTTGTAAGGTGTCATTGGAAAGGCTATACTTTACTGAATGTGATTATCCAATTTGTATACATGTATCATTTCTGTATCTAAAGTTAGGAATATTGACTATGTAACAATTACAACTGGGTGTGTACTTGGGAAACACCCACCAGACAACAGGCCATTAGCCTTGATGGGCCATTAGGAAGAAACAATAAGACTCTGAAGATACTAATCTCTCTCCTTCCTGAGAGGCATCCTGGGACATTGCTGTGACACTACTAGGTCATGTGGTCATGTCACCTGGTACTAAACACCATCTTGGACTTCTAGTAGTTTTCCACTAAAAGGAGTAGGAGGTCAAGACTGAGAAACAAAAGATTCCCGCCTTATGTAAATCTTATTTAAGGCTGGGGAGTAAGTTGATCTTGTTTCACTCTTCATTGAATCCCCACCCTGGAAACACCCAAGGAACAAAGAAAAAGGGAAAGGGGGAGGAGTACTGAACCCAGGCTGGAAAAGGGATCTGGTCTGTGAATAAGATACCTGAAGATTTAAGCTGCAAGCAGGGTACCTAACCTTCAAGAATTTCTGCAACCTGCCCAAAATCAATATTTAGGTGAGAAATGACTACTTGTAATCAGTTTCTTTAAGATCTTAAGCTCAGTATGCATGTTTTGTTTATTTGCTTAGTAATCTGCTTTGTTCTGTTTGCTATCCCTTATGGGTAGACTGTGTAGACTGTTGGTCCTTCATCAGTTAAGACTGAGCCGATCACAACACGTCTTCCAATCTTCTCTTGCTCTGGCCATCCCTCGCCATGTTTGTCCATATCTCCTTGTTAAGAAATCATCCCACCTCTTTGGAGGCTGACCGCATGGCCGTTTCAGTTCTCGCGGATACCACTCAGATATAGCTGCGGTCCATCTGTTGTCACTGAGTCGGGCCACATGTCCCGCCCACCGCATTTTGCTAAGCCTGCTTTCGACAACAACATCTCGGACTCCAAACTGCTGCCTAATTATTTCATTGGGGATGCGATCGCGGAGCGAAATGCCCAAAAATGTTCGTTCCATTGCCCTCTGTGTGACAGACAGTTGATGTTCTTCAGTCTTCGTCAGCGACCATGTTTCGCTGCCATATAGCATCGCTGGAAGCACGGTCGAGTTAAAAAGATTCGCACGAGTTGTTTTGCTGATCTTTCCTTGGAGGATGTCCCTGATGTTGTTGAATGTGCACCATCCAGCTTTTTTTCTGCATGACAGTTTGCCTTTCTGATTGTGGCGCATGTTGACTTCCTGGCCCAAATAAACGTATTTGTCGATCTCTTGGATCTGCTCTCCTCCAAGAGTTATTTGGGTTCTTGGCAGAACATCCGATCTCATATATTTCGTTTCCAACTGGTTCATTTTTAATCCGACTTGACTACTTTTCGCGTTCAGTTCTTTAAGCGTTCTCTCAAGCTGGACTGTATTTTCAGCTATCAGCACTATATCATCTGCAAACCTGAGATGGTTTAGCCGCTCGCCGTTGATATTAATCCCGCCTTTCAGGTCTGCTCGTCGAAAGACCAATTCAAGACATGCTGTGAATAATTTTGGTGAAACTGTATCTCCTTGCTTCACATCTTTCCCTTATAATCACTTAAAATTTACCTTTGATAGTAAAATTATTTCTTATTTATAACATAACCCAGTTTGCACAATTAGTATCGGGGGGGGGGAGGGGAGGACAAGAAGGTGTACATGTCTCTCTTCACTTTGAGGGAGAGGGGGAATTTTTATGAGCTTGCACTGTGCAGACTTTTCTGTACAGCGCAAGACAATATTATTTTGGGTTTACTCCCCAAAGGGGGGTGTACACTTGCGTGCTGGGCAATTTCCTAGCTGAATCTTCCCATAGAGAGCTGCTGGCAGACTCTGTGTGATTCTAGTGTGTGTGCGTGTGCGTGTGCTGCCACAGAGCCTGATTCAGCAAAACAGGGAGAAGAAGCCCAGGCTAGTGAAGCAGGTGGGCTCACTGAAACCCCAGTACATCAGGTGGCATATCAGATGGGGGTGGGAGGTGAACCCGTCACAGGTACCACAAGCAAAGCAGACAGAGCAGCTTTGTGCTCAAGAGCAAAACAAAACAATTTAATAACATGTATCATTGTCCTCTAGAAGAAAATATCAAAAGAAACCTGGGATAAAGTTTCCCTAGATTATTCAAGAACAGTACAGATGTTTCTAGAGCCACCTCCTCCTCCACGTATTCCATTTTGGAATTCTCCCTCCTCCATAATCCTGCCTGCACGGACAATAAGCTCCTGAGGTGTTTGCCTCAAGATTTCAAATATCCCAGAAATCCCAATGATGCCTCAGGATCCACTAATTGGGAACTGCTGCACCTGTGGCTTTCAATTAGCCACAGCTGGACTAGTCAGGTTCTAGTGGTTGCTACCAGTCAGGAAATAACTAGTAGATTTATTCCCTCCCTGGGCACAGCTATAACTTTATGTAAGGGGATAAATAAAAATACAAACTCTTTCAGAGCTTTTTATTATTGGGAGGCCCTAATCTTTCCTGTTGGTTTCAGGTGAGCTTTGTCTACACTGTGCCACTCAATTCCCTCTTTGTACAGGGAAAGAGATATAGCTTTCTTTCTGATTTGGGGAAAAGGTAAACTAGAACATTGTAGAGGTTTACAAAGGAAAAGAATGGTAATGCCTTTTCACATCCTGTTGGAATCATGTTCATTCATATCCATGCACCCCTATGAAAAAGACTACCCAGGCAGCATAAGAGCTGTTTGTTAAAGGGACAATGCCCCTGCAGTTTTAGGGAGGGGAAGGAAAAGCGATTGCCCCCTTGTAAACTCCTTTTGGGGGTATCCTTAAACAAGAAAGAAGGGGTGGCAGGTGATTTCATTCCCTCAGAGCTGTCTTTTCCTAGATGAATAAAAAAGGAAGGTAAACAGGTAAACAAATCTTAAATAGCCAGGTCACCTGACTGGATTGTTGCTTGCATGTTGAGCTCTTGGGGGAGTCATGTATGTAGGTCTCTACTTATTTCTGGCTGTCTACCTTTTGCAGAGCCTCGTTTTGCCTTTATTTATGCCGCTATCACTCTCCTCTTTAGGTGAGTTCTCAGCAGAGCAATCTCCTTGAACCAGCTCTGTGGTCCATATTAAGTTAGTTATGCATGCAGACTCAAAACGTCTGGAGTGGGAGTGGGGCTTTTGCTGTTTGACGGTTCACTTTAAAAAGATTAGATCTGTGTGATTATTTAGAGCCCTTACTTCTCAAGGCTTGTACTCCATCCAGCCCACTTTTGAGTGACCCCCAAGGCACTTCTTTGGGAGACGCTTGCACAGTCCAGATTTTTCCATCCTGCCTCTTGTACTGAACACAATACACATGGTTTTTAAAACATACTTTTTGTGTGTGGTGTGTGTGTGTATATATCTAAAGAGGTGCTCTTTGGAGCTGTGACTAGTTGATGTACGGTTACCTGCTGCTTAAGCTGCACATCTGGGAAATGCAGAGTGGTGCTGAAGAATTCAAGCACAGAAGGACTTGGGAGCCTTGTGAATCTGTGCAGTAGAGTTTGTTCAGTGCTGGAAGATAGGTCAGATTTTGCTCCTACAAGGCATGCGAATACTATAGCCACTCAAAGGCATTTTAGCAGCCAGTGCATTTCTACTACTGCATGGAATAATGCATGTTTTAAATATTTCAGACACATCTTGTTGCACTGAGTTGTATTGCTCCAGTATGTTCTGTTGCATTATGTCAGAAACTGACATGACATGAGGTAATTGGATTTGAAGTGACATAATCCAGACATAGAGGAACATGTGATAGATGAAATAATTTTCCCTGAGGCAAGCAGAAACAGGCTGGTACTGTATAGTACCTGCAAGGGGGGAATGTTTTTAATTCTCTACTGCTGCTCCTCCAGGGTGGTACATTGTTCCGTCTATGCACAGCTGTAATTGAAAACTCTCAGTGTGGATTTTTTTAAACCACTATACATGAGACTGAGTTTGAAGTGAAATGAAGCTAAATAAAAATTCTAAGAACCCCAAGTATCCAATAGCATGAAAAAAACAGAAGCCCATTTATATACAGTGAAGTGTGAGCTCCCACAGCCTATGAAATACAACTGAATTTGCATCAACTGCTTCTGGCTTAGAAGGCCCTTTCTTTCCTCTTTGCTGTATTTTTGTGTGGCTAGCTGGCTGGCTGTGGCATAGCTAGTTGGTGTTAGAGATGGGCCTAAAATAGAATTTCAGATCCAATTCCTCCTGAATTTGGAGGATGTTCAGAGCCAGATTCTGAGCCGGTATCCATTGTTTGGTGGAAAAGCAAATACTGATGGGTTCATACACGTCTCCATTTATGTTCTGATCCTGAGCTCTCTGTGGGTGCGTCCCTCCTTCCCACTGAAGCCAATACCAGTCTCCATGGATGAAGTCTGTTGCAGGATTGGGGTCTTAACTAGTAACTCCCAGTCAAAGTCCATTCTATCTAATCTTTGCTTGGGGAGACATCATGGACCCATAGATGTTCATTTTCTCGTAACTAGAGTGGGCCCCGGGGGATATCCCACAGAGCTTTTATATCAGCCACTGGATTGGTCCTAAGGTTGTAAACTTTCATTTGTGGAGGGACATTCCCCATTGAAGAGTTTTAGAGCGAGCAGAAGAGCCCCTGAAAATGCATTAGTGGGGGTGTAGTTCTAAAAAGCATTGTCCTCTGTCTCCTTGAATTCAGCTTGCTGACGCTTAGATATTTTACATGCTCTCATTTCAACAGTATTTTATTGGACATTGGCTTCTGTTCATTAAACGAAAAATGCATAAAAGGTCTAGAATGGGTGGGAGAGAAGAGCCTGACAAATAGAAGGATCTTGGAGGGGGGGGCGAGGGTGTCTGAAAATAACTTGTCTTGGTTCTTTATGACTTTGCTACTGCTGTTCCTCCCTTAGCATGGTGTTTTCTGAACGCTGTATGTTGTGCGTGTAACACTTGGACCTGTTTGTGCTACAGTTCCAATCCTTGTTTTTTATGTGCAATGTGTGACTGTGTTCCATCATGTGGATAGTCAAGTGACAACCTGCTCCTATCTGCCCCTGGGAAACATCCTTTGCCAGGTGTCCGGTTTTCAACCGGAACACCTGGTTGAAAAGGGACCCTCCCCAGCCCAATGAAAATGAGTGAGTGAGGGTGGGGTAGAGCGAGCAACGGAGGGAGAGGGGATGGAGTGAGTGGTCTGGGGCCTCAGAGAAGGGGCAGGGCAAGGATGTTCAATTTTGTGCGATTAGAAAGTTGGCAACCCTAAAGAAAAATAAACAAAAGTAGCAGATGACCAAGTATCGTGTCCAACAGCCTCCGAACACTATACTGGGACATTAGCTTACTTTGGATATGAAGGGAGGGGTGCCTCTCACTGCGTCACCAATACCAATTCCTATAGTATCCTAGAATCATTTTCATCATTGTCTGCCATCCATGAACTAATTAGGCCTGATGGTGCCTGACGTCTGAATTGTCATGATATTCTAGCCTGACGAGGTATGACTATGAATGGAAATGTAATGCTGACAGACCCTGGGACCTATGGAGCTTCATGAGCCTCTACCGCATGAGCTTAAAGCCAATTGGCTGTTAGCTAAGGCTGTAGAGCAAACTCATTTTATCTCTCTCTCTAAGTGGTCTCGATGCCACTAGATGGGACAGAACACCACACCCAGGAGGTGTGTGGGTTACAGAACCATGTCTTGACACTACAATGTCTGTGAATGAGGTGATCCTCTGTCATATCTGCTATAGTAGCCTATTTATTTGTCTTAGATGTATAGAAACCATATAAACTTATCTGCCTGAGATTTTTTTGTGGTTCCTCAACACTGTTATATCCAAGTGTTTTCAGCAATGGCAAACTGAGTTTCAGTCTTAGCTTTGAACATCCTTCATTTGGGTTTGAAAGAGATGCTAAATGTTGTTCTTCTAGCCTGTGTCCTTTGAGGTTCTTTAATATAAATCTCTGCCCCATTTCTTAAAAGCCAGCTCAGCTGCATGAACTAGGCTTTATTTTTATAGGCTCATTATTTTTTATATTGATGTTCATTTTCTGAAAATAGTGAGAGAGCTAAATGTGTACAGCCCTCTAGACATTTTAACAAAACCATATTTCAGTGGTGGTATCGATTGCCTATCGATACGGTGATACATGGCTGCGCGTTAACATTAACGGTGCACTGTGTTAACTCAAGTAATGTGAAAAACAAAAATGAGAGCTGGGCTTGTTTTACTTTTTGCTCCGGTCTGTGACCCTCTCACTGTGTTTTATTGCTCCCCCGGGTGTTAGCTGATCACAGGAACAACCTCTAACTGTTTCCCTTAATGGGTGATAAGCAAAATCAGCCAGAGTTTCTAGTATGGAGATAGGATATAAACTGTCGTCCTCCCCTCAAGTTTGTGCACACGCTTTGTGTTGGTAAGTAGAGAAGCAATCGAGTTCACAGTTAAAACAATTCCCACTCTTGCTCACCCCTATACAATCCTAGAGCCTTAACATTCCACGTGCCCTACAGAAGGGGAGGGTTCATTTTACAGCAACTCGGGGGTTTTCAATTGAGTTCACTTTTAAAGCTAACCCCAGAAATGAATTAGGCACCAGGACAGCAGTTCAGCCTGCAGAACCTTGATTACTTTTAAGAATGTATAAATTGTAGGGGGAGAGAATCCCAGATTGCACTATTCCTGCCTGCACCAGAGCGATAATCCCATGTTGAATACTCACCATCAGTCACAGCAGTTCTGCGCACAGCCCAAGTTGCTGGGACCATTATTTTAATATAGGTGGGTTTTTTTAAGTACGGCAAGTATCTTCATTTCCGTTTTTACAGTTGGGGAAACCAGAGGCACTGGAAGGTGAAGTTATTTACTCAATGTCACACAGAACGTTATTGGCAGCACTGGGAATAGATCCCCAGACCCTTGACTCCCTGTCTAGGGCCCTATCTGCTGGACTGTGCTGCCTCTGTAAGATAAACCAGTAAAACTATACATTGGTTATAGCAGTACGTAGATAAGACCCTGACTATGTACAGGAGTAGGAGAGGAAGGATGGTTGAGTGGTTAAGGCTTTAGCTAGGATTTGGGTTAAATTCCCTGCTCCACTATAGACTTAGGGCATGGCACTTAGCCTTTCTGTGCCTCAGGTCCCAATCTATAAAATGGGGATGACAGGAAAGTGCTATCCTACGGGGGTGTTGTGTGTGGATAAATACGTGAGATTGTGAGGCACTCGCACACTAAAGTGATGCGGACTATATACGTGACTTAGAGAGATAGAAGATCTGTCAAGTAAAACAGTGCCATTTTCAGAGTTAGGAGAGCTGCCCTTAAAGCAAACAGAAGAAGCTAGAGAGAACCAAGGGCCAGTTAGGTCAGTTATTCCTCTCTGGCCTACTGTCTCTTGCAGCTTTTTTTTTTTTTTAAATCACATTTGTTGGTGGAAACTCCTCTTTTCTCTAGTTCCCCAGGGCCTAATTGGACAATTGGGCACTTTTGGCCCCCACATCACACCCTTTGCTGGAAGAGGGGGCTCTTGGTCACCTCTGCTACAGCCAGAGCTCACGGATGATCAGTGCCTACTGTAGGGTGAATAAGAAGTGGGAGCTCTTCAGCCTTTCCCAACCTCCTGGCTCCTGCATGGGTAGGGGGGTCTCGCTCTTCCATCCAACCACATGGCCACTATTCCTGCTGTGCCCTGGGCTGTCCTCAGTGGTGGTTCTACTTTCTCCTCCTCCACCACCACCGCCTTGACAGCAGTTCTGCAGCCTGGTTTTCACCCCCCTCATTCAGACACTGCTCCTCTACTGTGGCTCCCTGTGGCTGCTGCTCCTTTTCAGGAGCGTGGGTTGTCTATGTGCATATATGGCCCCTTTTGGCCTAGTATCTAAGCCCCTGTGAGTGGATTAACCACTCTTCAGCTGCTGCTGCTCCTGCTCAGGCTGGAGCTCCTCTAGTTGGTTGTCTCACACTCTGCTATCTCTGCTTCCAGGGCCTGCTCTTCCTTTCCGTCCCCTGACAAAGGGGAGGCCAGGTCTGGGGCGGGGGAGGGAGCCCAGCTCCTGACAGTGCACAGAATGGAGGCTAGCAATCAAAGAACCAGGGAGCCACTAATAAAAATGAGTGGGGTGGGGCAGCATGAGGGACTCTCTTGAGACCATTGGAGAATGGGGCGAGGGGGAAGTGGCACTCCCCCAGACCACCACAGTAAAAAGTGGGAGCCCTTCCTCTGCTTTTAGCTTTGCTTCCCTTCCCCTTAACCCCTGCTCCTGTTTTACACTGGAGAGAGAGAGAGAGATCAGGATCAGGCCCTTTAAGAGCAAAGTATTCCCGTAGGACTCCACCCATTACTCACACAACATGAACACTAATAATGGCCGCCAAGCGCTCTTTCGCTCATGTCTCAATGTTAATGCCTTGCACCCCAGTTTCCCCATGCATTCCCTTTCATCTCAAACTCTGGGGAGAAAAATAAAATCAGCCACAGATTACTCAAGTCTGCTGAGTGTGCTGTCTAGACCAGGGCATACATTCTTCACTCGATGCATGTGCATAATTCCCATTAAAACTAATGGGAGTTATGTGCTTGCATTCACAGGAGAATATGCCCCTATGTCTGACATCTCATTTCATCAGTTATGGTACTGAATGACCTGCAAACAGTGGGGGTCAATGTGCTGCAGCTGATCTGAAAGAAGCAAACACCAATAAGCCATTTTGGGTGCCATGGTTACATATAGGAGCTAATTCTCTTCCCCAGTGTTAATGGAGTGAAGAATTGGGCTCATACTATCTCTGTGATATGAGTGCAAATGGGGAAACTATAAGATTTTTGCAATGTATTTACTAAACTTTCGCTGTTGTGTTGAAATAAGTCTAATCTTAAACTCCCAACTGTGCTTATACTCGTGTGTAATGTACTAACTCCCGATTTACACCATTGTAAATGAGAGGAGAATCAGCCATGTGGTGATGGTCTGCAAACATTATGAGGTATAAATTCTACGGAAGAACAACAATTGGTACAAGGTGGTACAACTAGGAGTAAAGAAATAAAACGGAGAAGGGAAATTTAGGTTGAATATTAGGTAAAATTTCTAGACAGTGAGCTATATTAGGCTGTAGAATAGTCTAAAGGGGGTGGTAGGAACGTCATCACTTAGAGCATTTAAAACGAGACCAGACCCTTCCTTGCATTTGGATCTGGAACCCCGTGGAGAGACTTTTGGTGGGCTGGGAGAAGTGGGGAATGATGCTACAGAGGCAGGACTTTTGTACCGGGTCCTAGGGCTGGGCTCTGATAGAATGCTGTATTCTCTTCTCTCAGACCAGGCGAGTGAGATATGGCGTATAGTTAACTGAGCCCCACGACAGCCCTCTGAAGTGGGTATAAATAGCCTCATTTTACAGATGGGTGACATGAATGTTTCAGAGCTTAAGGGCCTGATTATTTTTTTGAAGGTGCAGAGCAGCTGCTGCTCCCATCAACTTCAACTGGATTTGTGGATGCGGAGCACCTCTGAAAATCGGGCTCTAAATCACTTGCCCGAGGTCATACAGCAAGGGACAAACTGGGAAGTGAATATGGGAGTTCTGACTCCCAGGGCCCTGTTCTATCTAGAGCAGGGGTCGGCAACCTTCGGCACATGGCCCATCAGGGTAATCCGCTGGTGGGCCGCGAGACATTTTGTTTACGTTGACCATCCGCAGGCATGGCCCCCCCGCAGCTTCCATTGGCTAGGAACGGCGAACCACGACCACTGGGAGCTGTGGGGGGGGATGTGCCTGCGGACAGTCAACGTAAACAAAATGTCTCGCAGCCCGCCAGTGGATTACCCTGATGGGCCGCGTGGCAAAGGTTGCTAACCGCTGACCTAAAGGGCAACCCTCACTGTGTGTGATAATTGGTAAGAAAATTTGATCTCTGTGAGCCCTCTGTGAATATGTGGTATAACGGCCTTGATGTGTACTGTTTAAAGGTACAGTCACAGCTTTAATTATAATGTTGCAGTGGTTTTATTTTATATCCGTTATTTATACCTGACCCCACTTCAAGCCCCCTTTTAATATTATCAGCACAAACCTAAAAGAATCTGCCTCAGAATAGCCTAGTGTGTTGACAGTGGAGAAAAATCTATGGGTGGAATTAAGGCATATTTCACATATGCCCACTGCTGTTCTCTCACTATTTACAGAACTTGATTTCTTTCCCCTTGTAAATGTTTTCCTGAAGGCATGCTTGTCTGGCTCAAATGTAACCACTTGGTTCAGAATTCACAGCATGGGCTTGATCCTGCTGGCTTCGCTTAGGCAAAACTCTCATTGACTGAAGTGGAATTTTGCCTGAGTAAGGCCTACAGGACTAGACCTTGAGTGTTTGTCTATATCCAGTGCTTAAGGTAGTCCCAGGCAGAGCATCATGCCACTTTATCCTTGCAGGGATCCTCTTTTTGTTCTGTGTTTGTACAATGCCTAGCACAATGGGGTCCTGTCCGTGAATGAGGCTCCTAGGTTCTGTGATGGTTTCATACCTGTAAGCAAGGTTTGAATGAGCTCTCCCCTGACATCTGGTGATGAGCAAGGAGAAAAGACTTCAGGAGCAGACCGTATTTGCATAGATGTGCCTAGGTAAGCAGCAGATAAAGCTGCTTTGCCAAAATGATTGTTTGGCTGGTTTGGGGTGACACATTGCTCTAGTATTTGAATGGCAGGGTAATGAAATGTTGTTATCCTTATTTTACGAGTAAAGGGCAGAAGAACTGTGCTTACTATGCCCTAAACTTAACCTCACTTGCTAAGCAAGGGGTAGGGGTGCCAAATCCCAGTGAAGATGGGGGGGGGCAGGTATTCCTGTTTGCTGGTGGGGAATCTGCCTGAAGAGTTCTAGACCCCCCCAGTTGACCTTTTTATTTCCTGGGTTTAAAGATAGAGCTAATTAGATCTATTGAGAGTTCTTGTTTCTGGTTGGTGATTCCTAGAGCTCACAGCGCTGCTGAGGAGGTCTAGGTGCTAAACTCAGGCCTTGTGTGGGGACAGTGAAAGACAACACAGAGATGGTACTGGTGGTGAGATTACCCAATGAAATCACTGAGAGCTCAAATCACTAAGGACAGGTCTACACTTAAAACACTGGACTGCTGTAGCGCTTCAGTGAAGATTGAAGTACCCTAATCTATCTCGGTGAGCAGGGCTGGTGCATAGGGTTACCATATTTCAACAAGCAAAAAAGAGGACGGGAGGAGCCCCGCCCTAGCCCCGCCCCTGCCCCTCCCACTTCCCGCCCCCCCAGAACCCCCAACCCTCCCCCCGTTCCTTGTCCCCTGACTGCCCCCTCCTGGGACCCCTGCCCCTAACTGCCCCCCGGGACTCCACTCCCTATCTAAGCCTCCTTGCCTCTTGTCCCCTGACTGCCCCAACCCTTATCCACACCCCCACCCCCAGACAGACCCCTGGGACTCCCACGCCCCATCCAACCACTCCCCACCCCCTGACAGCCCCCCCCCAGAACTCCCAACCCATCTAAACCCCTCTGCTCCCTGTCCCCTGACTGCTCCGATCCCTCTCCCCACTCCTGCCCCCTGACAGCTCCCCCCCAGAACTCCCAGCCCCCTACCCCCCCGCTCCTTGTCCCCTGACTGCCCCCTCCTGGGACCCCTGCTCCTAACTTCCCTCCAGAACCCCACCCCCTACCTAAGACTCCCTGTTCCTTGTCCCCTAACTGCCCCCTCCTAAGACCCCCCCCCCAACTGCCCACCAGGACCCTACCCCCTACCTGTACCCTGACTGCCCAAAACTTTCTCCACTCCCCCCAAAAAGCCCCCCCCGTTTCTTGACTGCCCCCTCCAGAACCTCCCTGTCCCTTCTCCTGCCCCCCTTACCCTGCTGCTCAGAACAGGGTGTTGGGCTCTGTGCCAGCCGGACACATGGCTGAGCTCCCCTGCACAACACAAAACCCGGTCCCTGGCCCTGCACAGGGTTGCCGGAGCGGGCTGCAGGAGGAGGAGCTGCCGGCCGGCTCAGAATGCAGGGGGGGGGGGTGGGAGGAGGAAGCTGCTCCGGAGTCCAGCCCGGGATTTTTCTGCAGCCCTCCCAGCCGCTCGCTCTGCCGGGGGAGGGGGAAATCCCGGACATTGTGAGTGCTTTACAAATTCCCCCCGGACGCTATTTTTAGCACACAAAAGGAGGACATGTCCGGGTAAATCCGGACGAATGGTAACCCTACTGGTGCAACCATTTAGGCAAACTAGGCGGCCGCTTAGGGCACCTAGTGGTTGGGGGTGCCTAAAAGCCAATCCACGTGGTGCTCGGGCACTAGCAATATTCAGAGCCAGGGGCTCAGCTCCAGCAATACTTGGGGCCGTGTGTCCCCCCCCCGCCCCCGCCCCCACATGCAGCCCCTCCATGCCTTCCCCGAGTGTCCCCTGGCCCTGACTTGCTGCCCCCCCGCTCCGCCCCGGAGTCTCTGTCCAGGAGCAGAGCCTGTCTGTCTTTGTCTCCTCCATGCTGCTTCCCTGCAACAACTGCTGCCGCAGGGTCCTAGTGCCCCCCTGCTCCACTGCCAGGGCAGACTGACTCTGAGCCTGCCCTTCCCCCTCAGACCCTTTCATTTTCTAATGGGACCCTCCAGCAGCACAGGGGACCCCCCTGCCCGCAGTCACTGCTCCTGCCCCAGGCTGGACAAGGAGGCACCCCCATCCCTCACCCCCAGTGCAACAGCAGTAGGGTTACCATTCGTCCGGATTTACCCAGACATGTCCTCCTTTTTGTGCTAAAAATAGCATCGGGGGGAATTTGTAAATAACTCAAAATGTCCGGGATTGCCCCCCTCCCCCGGCAGAGCAGAGCGAGCGGCTGGGAGGGCTGCAGGGAAGTCCCGGGCTGGACTCCGGAGCAGCTGTAGAGGAGCCGGATCCGCCCTGCATTCTGAGCCGGCAGCTCTCCCCTGCAGCCCGGCTCCGGCAGCACTGTGCAGGGCCAGGGACCGGGTTTTGTTGTGCTGGGGAGCGCAGCCACGTGTCCGGCTCGCACAGAGCCCAACACCCTGTTCTGAGCAGCACGGTAAGGGGGCCAGGGGGCAGGAGAAGGGGCAGGGAGGTTCTGGAGGGGGCAGTCAAGAAACGGGGGGGGGGGGGGGGGGCGGGAGTTCATGGGGGGGCTTTTTGGGGGGAGTGGAGAAAGTTTTGGGCAGTCAGGGTACAGGTAGGGGGTAGGGTCCTGGGGGGCAGTTGGGGGGGTCTTAGGAGGGGGCAGTTAGGGGACAATGCACAGGGAGTCTTAGGTAGGGGTGGGGTTCTGGAGGGCAGTTAGGAGCAGGGGTCCCAGGAGGGGGCAGTCAGGGGACAAGGAGCGGGGGGGGGGGTTGGGAGTTCTGGGGGGGGAGCTGTCAGGGGACAGGAGTGGGGAGAGGGATCGGAGCAGTCAGGGGACAGGGAGCAGAGGGGTTTAGATGGGTTGGGAGTTCTGGGGGGGGCTGTCAGGGGGTGGGGAGTGGTTGGATGGGGCGTGGGAGTCCCAGGGGTCTGTCTGGGGGTGGGGGTGTGGATAAGGGTTGGGGCAGTCAGGGGACAAGAGGCAGGGAGGCTTAGATAGGGGGTGGAGTCCTGGGGGGCAGTTAGGGGCAGGGGTCCCAGGAGGGGGCAGTCAGGGGACAAGGAACGGGGGGAGGGTTGGGGGTTCTGGGGGGGCGGGAAGTGGGAGGGGCAGGGGCGGGGCTAGGGCAGGGCTCCTCCCGTCCTCTTTTTTGCTTGCTGAAATATGGTAACCCTAAACAGCAGGGGAGGAGGCACACGCAGCACCCCGCCATGGGGGAGGCGAGGGAGATTCCAGGACCTGAGAGCAGGCCGGCTCCAGGCACCAGCTTACCAAGCAGGTGCTTGGGGCGGCCACTTCGGCGGACGGTCCCTCACTCCTGCTTGGAAGGACCTTCTGCTGAATTGCTGCCGCAGATCGCGATCGCTGCTTTTTTTGTTTGTTTGTTTGTTGGGCTGCTTGGGGCAACCAAAACTCTGGAGCCGGCCCTGCCTGAGAGGGACCCTAGGAGCACATGCAGTGACAGTGGTGGGGGTGAGTGTGCTGCTGGGAGGGGGCGGGAAAGGGGGCTCGTACCCCAGAGCTTGCTGCTGCTGGCGGGGAAAGAGCTGGGGGGAGTCCTCCTCTCTGGCCCCTGTCCCAGAGCAGCCTGCCTGTACCCCAAACTCATCCCCAGCCCTGGCCCACCCGAGAGCCTACACCCCCAGCCAGAGCTTTCACCCCCTCACTGCACCCTCAACCCTCTTCCCAAGCCCTGAGCCCCTTCAGCACCCCAAACACCTTATCCCCTTATCTCCTCCAATCGGCGTTGCAAGCCTGGGAGGGGAGGAGAATTAGAGCGGCGCCAGTGTGCTCAGCGGAGGAGGTGGAGCCGAGGTGAGCTGGGGAGGGGCTCCCCAGGTGGGGTTAGCTGCCGTGTGGGGGGGTGCTCCCTGGCCAGGGTTAGGTGCAGAGGGGGGTAGCTACTGTGGGGGGGGGGCTCCCCAGGTGGGGGGTGTGATGGGAAGCTGCTGTGGGGAGGGCTCCCCGGATTGGGGGGGGGTGGCGGGGCTGGGTTAGCTGCTGTGAGGGGGCGGTGGTAGCTGTGAGCCAGGTGCAGAGGCAGCAGCAGAGACATTGCTTGATGCCCTGTCCTTTTCTGGAGTGGGAGGTGAGCCCCTGTGAACACACATCTGAACTCTGGGTCTTTGCTAACCAAGGACAGCCAACTGTGAGTGGGGTGCAGCCAAGGGAGAGGGGAGTGATGTGGTCCAGGGATAGACATTCATGAGAACAGCCAGACTGGGTCAGACCAAAGGTCCATCTAGCCCAGTATCCTGTCTTCTGACAGTGGTCAATGCCAGGTGCCCCAGAGGGAATGAACAGAACAGGGAATCATCAAGTGATCCATCCCTGTCGCCCATTCCCAGCTTCTGGCAAACAGGCTTTAGTCGGACTTTCTCACCACAAGGTGGGAAACCGAGGCAAACTCAGTGCACTGTGGGGTCGGGTAGGCTTACGGTTGCCTGTTTTTGAATGTAGTTGTTGCCTTTCCCCAAACTAATGCTTGGTTTCCTTTTAATAAAAGATCTTTTTTGTTATACACACACAGGCTCGGTGCTTGTGAGTGGGAAGTATTGCCTCTTAGAGGCAGCCAGGGGTAGTGTTAGGTTTCCCTAGATTATGGGATGGGGCTTGAGCCAGTTCTGTGTCATATTGTCAACAGCAACCACTGAGAAATTGAACCTAGCCTTTGTTGTTGCCAACTCCACTTGGCAGAAGGGTTACAGACACACAGCGTGATGGGGCATTTATTTATAGTTAATGACATGTGACCTTCCTCATCTCCTCGCTACTCCTGTAAATCTGTGCTAATCTCATTTAATAAGAAAATAAGAACCTTAGGGTATGTCTACACTGCAGTAAAACACCTGCGGATGGCCTGTACCAACTGTCTCAGGCTGTAATATTGTAGTGTAGACATTCGGTCTTGGGCTGGAGCCCGGGCTCTGGGACCCCCCTACTTCGCAGGGTCTCAGCCTGGACGCCAGCCCAAGGCCAAACATCTACACTGCAGTTTTATAGCCCACAGCCCGAGCCCCACGAGCCTGAGTCAGCTGACATGGGCCAGCTGTGTGTGTTTTCTTGCAGTTTGGACATCCCCTTAGAGGGAGAACCTGCACCTGAGCGGCCAGCTCAAACAAAGTTCCAAGTGCTATAGGATGAAAAATCCAGTAGCCAGAACTGACTATAAAGGAATCGACCTGAGAGAAGATATGAACTGGCAACCAAATGGCATAAAAGGAGGTTGATTTCTCCCTCTCCACCTCTTGATTTAACTGCTCATTTTCGTTGGGGGGGGGGGAGGCAGGAATAATACTAAACCGCTGACTGAGGGACAAATTCATCCTGGCACCAGTGCAGCACCAGCAGGAAGGAAGCTTCCAGTCCCCATTCCCATATGGAGTGGTTAGGGGCCAGTTCAACCTATGGCAAAAGTCTAAGGCAGGCCTGTGATCTGTTCTACTATGCGCCTCTGTTGTGCTCTAGTGATGGCTCATAGGGAGCATTGCAAATGTGCTCCGGATAGACTCTGGCCCCCCTCCAGCCTGCTCCTGATGTGACACCTAACCTGCATTACCCCATGTAATAGGGCCGGGGCAGAGCTGTCTCTCTGCCTGTTGGGCGCCCCCATTGCACTGGGAGAATTCACAGCAGAAGAGGAAACACTCCCTGAGGCTTGGTCTGTGCTTAAAACTTATGCTGGCACAGCTGTGTCAGCCAGGGGTATGAAAAACCCACAGCTCTGACTGATGTCACTATGGCGACAAAGCCCCCAATGTAGGGGCAGCTGTGGGAGGTGGTGTTCCTACACTGACAGAACTCCTGTTGGTGTAGGCTGCCTCTACGCTAGGGGCTATGCTGGCATAGGCTCTGTAGTGTAGATGTAATCCTTTCCCAGCTTTGGTTAGGGAAATCTCTGCCCAGGAGTGGGAAGCAGAGATAATTGGGCCTCCATATAGACTCTGCCTTTTATGGATATGGGGGTCTGTGAGTGCTCAGGGCCAGACCTACAGCTCATGCACACTGCGCTCCTGACATAAAGAGGTGGGAGGGAAACTCCCCAAAGGTGTGTTTCTTCTCCTCCTGTGGGATTTTCTGGGGCAATATGCCCCCAGCTTATAAATTTAGCGACTGAGCCATACTCACTAACAACTGAAGCATTAAATCTCCCATCGTGCTTCCAGGCTGATGCTCCACTTTTTATTGTCTACACAAATCTGTAATTATTAACTCTGAGCAACATTTCATGGGCCAATAAATGTTAGTTATGGTATATCTGGTAGCTTTATGAAATGTAATTAGTGCTGGAACGGTATGTGATACCCAGGCGTTCTGGAGTCTGGAGAAGAACCTTTTATCAGCTGTAGACATTTAAGTCACGTTAACAAAGAAACAAAAACAAATAACGATATTGTTGTGCTGGGTTAGACCCCCCCCCCCCTTCTGGGATGCCACTTGATGTACTGGGGTTTCACTGAGCCCCTACTGTTCCACCAGCCTGGATTCTCTCTCCCTGCTTTGCTGAATTAGGCTCTCCATCCTCTTGCAGCACACACACAGGTAGGGCCACATCCAGCTGCAGACACAGACTGAAGTCAGCTCCGTGAGAGGATTCACCCAGTACTCACGTGTACACCCACTTTGGGGAATAAACCCAAAATAATACTGTCTTGCGCTGTATAGAAAGATCTGCACAGCGCAAGCTCATAAAAATTTGCCTCCCTCAATGTGAAGAGAGAGATGCACAACTTCTTGCCCCCCCAGTTAGAAATTGCACAATCTGGGCTTAATAATAAACAAAACAAATGTATTAACTATAAAAGGAAGATTTTAAGTGATTATAAGGGATAGCAAACAGAACAAAGCAGGTTATTGAGCAAATAAAACAAAACACTCATACTAAGTTTAAGATCTTAAAGAGGCTGGATTCAAGAAGTAATTTCTCACCCTAAATGTTATTTTAGGCAAGTTGCAGAGTTTCTGTAGCTTAGAGTTCCAGTTATTTCTTCTTACAGACTGGGGCCCTGTCTCAGTGTGGACTCACCCCTGCCTTTCCCCTCAGGTTAGTTCCTTTGTCCCTTTAAAAAGCAACAAAGAGTCCTGTGGCACCATAAAGACTAACAGATGTATTGGAGCATAAGCTTTTGTGGGTGAATACTCACATGCGTCTGACGAAGTGGGTATTCGCCCACGAAATCTTATGCTCCAATACATCTGTTAGTCTTTAAGGTACCACAGGACTCTTTGTTGCTTTTTACAGATCCAGACTAACACGGCTACCCCTCTGATACTTTGTCCCTTTAGGTACTCTCAGCAGTCTTTCTTCTTGGGTAGGCAATGGAGGAGAGTCCATATTAACCCCCTCCCCAGCTTTAAAAGGATTGTTCTAAGGCAGGAAACCTTTGTTTTATCCCCATCCCCTTACAAAGGAAAAGTACCAGCAGTGTCCAAGGTGGTATTTTGTATCAGGTGATCTTATCACCTGACCTTGCCATGTTAAAGCAACTATGAAACCTGGTTTATTTGCAGGTCTCCCTCTGACTGAATTGCTTGCCTCCCTTTATCTGGGGATCAGGTGATCTGCAGGACTGTCACCTGACCCCTGACTTCAAACCCATCATGTGAGAAGCAGCTAACTAGACACAGGCCAACTCCGTTAGATGGCCAGCTCACCCTGTGATACGGTGTGTAACATTACAAAGTCCGCATGGCAGTTCAACCCTCTTTGCCGGGGCATAAAAGGTAACACAAGAGGCATAGGAAGTGGCCTGACTCTCCTCTCCTCACTGGGGTAAATAAAGAGCAATTCCACTGAAGTGTATGGACATTTGCTTGTGTAAACTTGGTGTACGTTGAAAATTAGACCCCTGGCATCTGACTCTGTGTTCAATGGGGATCTAGCGCAGAGAGCAGTGGAATAGGTGAGCTGGAGTTGGGAAACCAATAAAAGGTGGGAACATTCAGCACCTCCCAGGATTAGTCCCTCAGTGCAGACTGACTTGGTGTGGGTTGGGGTGGGGGGGAGAGTGGATTCACTCCAGTCCAATGCATTTTTACATGATTTATATTTTCTTTCACTGACCTCAGAGGTCTTGCAATGTTTGAAAACTGCATTGTCTTAACGTTGCATTTGTAGGTTATACACATTGCAGAGTTATAAATCCTTTTGAACACAGCACGCTTCTACGACCTAATTATATTGTCACCAATAAGGTCTGGAGCAGGAGTGTATGTGGCACGGTGCTCTGCTGGCCCAGAGTTCAGATAGTATTCATAGAGGCATTTTATCAGTCAGTTTCTGGAGACATTAATTAACGAGATACTTCAGTTAGATCATTTCTATCACTAGGAAGGAATTATTCTTCATGATCAAGATTACATCATCTTAATTAGTCCCTCTCCAAGTAATTTGCTTCTTCTCAAACCCTCAAGAAGGGTATATTCATTAGAGATAATTAATATTTAAGTTAATTGACTGTACCCTACAATTCATGGAGCCCCTTTGAAATAGATTTTCTAGTTAGGCATAGGAGAGGGTCTGTTAAGTTGCACTGCACAGTTTTATGTAGGGCTTCTTAGTCATCCAAGGGTTTAAACTATAATAATAGGCCCCAGGCCTGCCTTAGCCACGCCAGTTAATATTCACAATAGGGTGCCCTTTCTGAGCAACTACTGTGTTTGTGTGTGTGTGTGTAAGTTGAGACCAGAAGGTTAGCTTAGTTTCTTGTATTTATGTACACACTTTATTGAGACTATAAAGAAAACATATTTTTTGTCAACATATGTTCACATCCCTCACAGTGAGATTCTTCCATTTCTCATTTGTTCCTTGAAATTCTAAAAGGTAATTTAATAACTGTCTTGCCCTGGATTTTTGTTTGCTGTGTTGTTGTAGCCATGTTGGTCAAACCCAATTTGTTCTATTTATTTATTCTATATAAAGAAATGTCACACAATGCCTGCATTGTTTCTTTTAGCACTACCAGCAATCCACAGAAAACTAAACCTGTGTGCAATAGTTATTTTAATGCATTTCGTCTGTACTGTATATTAATGTTATTGCATAAAGCCATCTTCCTTTTGCCACTGTTAAAACCTGTCCTATAAGGAGGTGTTTAAGCTAAGGCTTTCAGCAGTGACTGGTGATTTGGAGTACTTAAGTTTTTGGGTGCCCAGTTTGAGACTATAGAGGGGAGTGCCTAGCACCTGCCTTCTGAAAATTAGACCCCATTAAGGTGTCTCAAGTCGGGCACCCAAAGTCATTAGTCACTTTTGAAAACCTGGGCTTTCATTTCAATTTGGTAACACGTACAGACTAGTAAAGTGATGGGGTCAGCTACAGCTGTAGTATAAGCAGATCATAATACCTAGCTCTTAGATAGCGCAGTAGATCGCAAAGTGCTTGGCATTCTTTTTTTATCTATCTATCTATCTATATATATTTGTCCTCAAAACACTCCTGAGAGGTAGGGAAGTGCTGTTACCCTCATTTTACAGGTGGGGAGCTGAGGCACAAGGAGACAAAGAGTACGTCTACACAACATGGTCTCCCAGCCTGGGTCGACAGACTGGGGCTTGTGAGGCTCATGCTAGCACTGTTAAAATAGCTATGTGGAGAGCACTTTAAAGTCCTATCCTGAGTTCTGAAGCCCGTCCCCTCCCTAGGCTTCAAAGCCCGAGCTCCAGCCCAAGCCACAACATCTATTTTTGGGGCAGGAGCAGGAGCCCAAGTCTATTGGCCCACGCTAGGAGGCTCATGGCCATGGGTTGTGTAAATGTACCCTAAGTGACTTGCCCAAGGCCACACAGGAAGTCTTTGGCAGAGCAGGGACATGAATCCAGGTCTCCCAAGTGCAACTCCCATCAAAGTCAATGAATTAAGCTGACTTACACCAGGCTGAATATCGCCCATTGAAACGGAAATATCTTCACTCTTCATTTTGGTTCAGATGTAGAACCTTCTTGCCCCTTTGATCTAAGCAGAACTATTAAGAAAAGGAAGTGCAGGTCATACGTGCATCTGACTGTTTAAACAAACTTCCCAATTGGCTCTGTTGTATCTCAAACTATAAATAGTGAGCTGGGCAAATAGTGCAAAACCTGTATGTGAATTTTTGCTTGACTTTTTAAAGGATTTAGCTTTGCCTGTCTGCTTGCCCCTTGTGTCTGAGCCCTGGTCTACACTGCGGGGCAGATCGATCTAAGTTATGCAACTTCAGTTATGTGAATAACATAGCTGAAGTCGACGTACTTAGGTCGACTTACCATGGTGTCTTCACCGCGGTGAGTCGACTGCTGCCGCTCCCCCATCAACTCTGCTTGTGCCTCTCGTGGCGCTGGAGCACAGGAGTCGACGGGAGAGGGCTCGGGGGTCAATTTATCGTGTCTAGACTAGACGCGATAAATCGATCCCTGCTGGATCGATCGCTGCTTGCCGATCCGGCGGGTAGTGTAGTGTAGCGGGGTGGTAACCCCACTCCTGCCCTGAGGGTTTAAAACAGCCCAGGAGAGGGCTGTGGCTGGGGCAAGCAGCTCCCAGGCTGATTGGGGAAGCAGCCACAGCTGGGGGCCATGCCCCAAATAGACCTCAGCTAGCCCTTATAAAAGGGCTGTGAGCCAGATGCTCAGAGAGAGTCTCCTCTAGCTGTGGAGGGAGACGGGCCTGGCTGCTGGGGACCATACCAGGGTACCTGAGGTGGAGCAGGGCTGGGGAAAGGCGAGAGGAGTTCCTGCCTGGCAACTCCCCAGGCTGCCGGCCTTGAGCAAGGCCAAATAGGTACTGGGGTTGCAGAGGGCAGCCCAAGGATAGGTAGACGCCGCAGGTCCAAACCCCCCTTACCTGTGATGAGTGGCTTGTACACTGCAGTCTGCCCCAGTGAATGGGGGCTAGATGGTGACTGGCAGTAGCCTTATACTGAGGCGAGGTGGGGATAGTGGGTGAGGGTTCTCCCGTGGGGGGGAGACCCAGAAACCGTGGGGGTACTGCCAGGGGGCAGTCCCCAAGAGAAAGGGGCACCAGGGTCCAGGAGGGACACGGTGGCCAGCAAAAGGCGAGACACCGGCCGACAGAGGGCGCTCCAGAGGATGGAAAGTTAATTCCCTGGACAACCATAGGAGGCACCATGGTGGTGAGTCTCGCACCGTTACATGTAGACATACCCTTAGCTTCCTCTGAATATTCTAGCAAACAAATTAAAGGGCAGGAATGCTGGTGGAAGAAGTGAAACAAGTGAATCGAAGAATATTTAGTATGTGAATTTTTTATTCCAAGCAGAAACCTAATTTTAAGAGTACACTTTTCCAGTCAGGGAACAGAACCATTATTATTATTTATTTGTATCACAGTAGCCATAGCCAAGATCAGGTCCCCCCTTGTGCTAGGTGCTGTACAAATCATAGAATTGTAGGACTAGAAGGGACCTCAAGAGGTCATCTAGTCCAGTCCCCTGCACTCATGGCATGTCTCACCTGCTCTTAAAAATCTCCAACAACGGAGATTCCTTAATCTCCCTAAGCAATTTATTCCAGTGCTTAACCACCCTGACAATTAGGAAATTTTTCCTAATATGAAATCTAAACCACATTTGCTGCCATTTAAGTCCATTGCTTCTTGTTCTATCTTCAGGAGAACAATTCCCCCCCTCCTCCTTGTAAGAATCTTTTATGTACTTGAAAACTGTTATGTCCCCTCTCAGTCTTCTCCTTTCCAGACTAAACAAACCCAATTTTTTCAATCTTCCCTCATAGGTCATGTTTATTAGACCTTTAATCATTTTTGTTGCCATTCTCTGGACTTTCTCCAATTTGTCCACATCTTTCCTGAAATGTCGAGCCCAGAGCTGGACACAATACTCCAGTTGAGGCCTAATAAGCACGGAGTAAAGTGGAAGAATTCTCATGTCTTACTTACAATATTCCCGCTAGTACATCCCAGAATGAGGTTTGCTTTTTTTGCAGCAGTGTTACACTGTTGACTCATATTTAGCTTGTGATCCACTATGACCCCCAATCCCTTTCTGTGATATTTCTTCCTAAGCAGTTATTTCCCATTTTGTATGTGTGCAACTGATTGTTCCTTCCTAAGTGGAGTATGTTGCATTTGTCCTTATTGAATTTCATCCTATTTATTTCAGAAATACATAATGAGAGTTGTCTTGTAGTCTTAGGCTAGGTCTACACTACCCACCTGAATCAGTGGGTAGAAATCGACCTCTCGGGGATCCCCGAATCGACGCTCTTACTCCAACAGCGGAGGTGGGAGTAAGCGCCGTCGACAGAAAGCCGCAGAAGTCGATTTTGCCGCCGTCCTCACAGCGGGGTAAGTCGGCTGCGATACGTCGAATTCAGCTACGCTATTCACGTAGCTGAATTTGCGTATCTTAAATCGACTCCCCCCTGTAGTGTAGATGTACCCTAAGGCCTTGTCTGCACTAGAAAGTTATACTGCTTTAACTAAGCTAGTATGGGGTATAATTCCATACCATAATATAATTCCATAGTGTGGATGCAGTTATGTTGGTATAAAGGTGCTTTATACTGGTATAACTGTTCCTGTACTGGATGGGAATAAGCTATACCTGTATAAAGCATCTTTATACTGGTATACCTGTGTCCACACTAAGGAGGGTTGTACTACTTTAACCATAAAAAGAACGAGGAGTACTTGTGGCACCTTAGAAACTAACAAATTTAAGGTGCCACAAGTACTCCTTGTTCTTTTTGCTGATACAGACAAACACGGCTACCACTCTGAAACCTACTTGAACCATATATCAGAGGGGTAGCCATGTTAGTCTGGATCTGTAAAAAGCAACAAAGAGTCCTGTGGCACCTTATAGACTAACAAATGTATTGGAGCATAAGCTTTCGTGGGTGAATACCCACTTCGTCAGACGCATGTAATGGAAATTTCAATGGAAGAGGACCTCATCCTCCCTGATTGAACTAACCTCGTTATCTCTAGACTGATTCTTGCCTGCATATTTATACCTGCCTCTGGAAATTTCCACCACTAATATGGTTAATTACTTTAACCATATTAGTTTGTAAAAAATCACACCTCTAACCAACACCATTATACCAATGCAAAAACTGTGAGAAGACCAGAGCTAAATAAACAGTGGCACAGAGTGATGAAGTGACTTGCCCAACATCACACAAGAGGTCAGTGGCAGAACTGGGAACAGAACTTAAAGCTGTATCCACTAGGTCATACCACTTATCCATCCCACACAGCCTATCATCTGTGTTCAGTCAAAACCAACGCAGCTCATATTTTGAAAATCAAATACTCTTAATAAATAGAGCAGGTTAAAAAACAACTCACAACATTTTTGGCAAAGGTTTGATTTTTGTTGAAATTTCATTACAATTTGCAATGAAAATTACAAATTTCAACCATTCCCATCAAAGAACTGCTTTGCCCACAAGCTATAGAGCACGAGTGACCAACAGAAACAAACTGTTACATAATATCCAACAGCAAATTCATTTGAGACAATAGTAAGCTGTTGGGAGTCAATTTGCAAAGAGCGGGGGGAAAGAAGCAAAGAGTCTTTCCCAGGTAATGATTTGTTAGGAATTATTTGTCCTGTGGTGTTCAATATGCATCCTGAATTAACAACCTGCTACTAGCTCAGTGCCTCTGCCTCACTCTGTTTTCCATGATTGATTAAACGAGTGCAATTCTCAGGAGTTTGCCCAATTTATTTTTATTTTTATTGTTAGGCCAATAAAAGGCACTCATCTAAAACTTTTTTTAAAACCCTTTTCCCTGCTGGACTCACACAATTACTGGCCCTGCCTTCTACCTAGTTTCTGGTGTCTGTATTCTTGCATTTGGATTGCTAATATTTTCCAAATGTGCCCCATAGAATGCACTGGGATCTTTTTGCTGTTGGTTTTAGAACGCATTAAAGCTGACATTTTGTGGCCCAAATCAAATCGATCTTCTGAAGCTTGAGTCTGTCATCTATTTAGAGGGAACGCTCTGTTCTTCTGCTGGCATATAGTACAGAGGGTACACAGAGAAAGAACAAAACAATTGCATTTCTTTAAGTGTAATTTTAAAAGGGTTCCTTTATTGATTTTTGGATAGAACAATGCTGAAGAAAACATTTCTGATTGTGTTTAAAAACTAACCTGCCAGGCTGCCTGACGCCATATCTATGGGCACATTTACTCTTTCAGCTCTCTGGCTAACCATACTCTTTGCATAATAACCTTAAAAGGATTGGTCTAGGATTCTAGGTAGATCATGACAATACTTTGCACTTCTATAGCATCTGATTCAGGGATCTCAAAATGCTTTGCAAATAGAATCTCAACACCGCTATCAAGGAGCTAAGATTGCTTTTAAGATGGCTAATCTGAGACCCAGAGAGGTTAAGATCGAATTTTGGAGGTTCTGAGCACCCACACCTCCAGCTGAAGTAAATGGAACTCCAAGTAGTTGACATCTCTGAAAAGCAGGGCCATAAGTAAATTGTTGAATGTTACACAATGAATCAGTGACATAGCTAGAAGTTTTGACTCCCAGGCCAATTCTCTGATCACTTTGGGGCAGGGACCATCTTTTTATTACGTATTTGTACAGTGCCGGGCACAATGGGATCCCGGTCGATGACTAGGGCTCCTGGATGCTATCATACCAATAATAAATAAAACAACAGCACTTTGGACTAATTTGATTTACCCCATATTTGTTTGCCTGTCATAATATCTCTTTGGATAGAACTGCATAGTATTATTCTGTCTATTAATAATCAATTATGTTTCTTACTCTGGAGAAATTCTTATTTATAAAAGCCATTTCATGCAACTCTAGTTTTTAAACTAGGTACTTCTCAGTTGCAGCTGGTTTTTAAAAATTAGATGGATCATTGTTCCTGCAAATTTAGAGTCTGAAGAAGATAAGAACATAAGAACAGCCGTACTGGGTCAGACCAAAGGTCCGTCTAGCCCAGTATCCTGTCTAGCGACAGAGGCCAATGCCAGGTGCCCCAGAGGGAGTGAACCTAACAGGTAATGATCAAGTGATCTCTCTCCTGCCATCCATCTCCACCCTCTGACAAACAGAGGCTAGGGACACCATTCCTTACCCATCCTGGCTATTAGCCCTGAATGGACTTAACCTCCATGAATTTATCCAGTTCTCTTTTAAACACTGTTATAGTCCTAGCCTTCACAACCTCCTCAGGCAAGGAGTTCCACAAGTTGACTGAGCGCTGTGTGAAGAACTTAGTTGTATTTGTTTTAAATCTGCTGCCCATTAATTTCATTTGGTGGCCCCTAGTTCTTGTATTATGGGAATAAGTACATAACTTTTCCTTATCTACTTTCTCCACGTCACTCATGATTTTATATATCTCTATCATATCCCCCCTTAGTCTCCTCTTTTCCAAGCTGAAAAGTCCTAGCCTCTTTAATCTCTCTTCATATGGGACCCATTCCAAACCCCTAATCATTTTAGTTGCCCTTCTCTGAACCTTTTCTAGTGCCAATATATCTTTTTTTGAGATGAGGAGACCACATCTGTACGCAGTATTCGAGATGTGGGCATACCATCAATTTATATAAGGGCAATAATATATTCTCCGTCTTCTTCTCTATCCCCTTTTTAATGATTCCTAACATCCTGTTTGCTTTTTTGACTGCCTCTGCACACTGCGTGGATGTCTTCAGAGAACTATCCACGATTACTCCAAGATCTTTTTCCTGATTCATTGTAGCTAAATTAGCCCCCATCATATTGTATGTATAGTTGGGGTTATTTTTTGCAATGTGCGTTACTTTACATTTATCCACATTAAATTTCATTTGCCATTTTGTTGCCCAGTTTTGTGAGATCTTTTTGAAGTTCTTCACAGTCTGCTTTGGTCTTAACTATCTTGAGCAGTTTAGTATCGTCTGCAAACTTTGCCACCTCACTTTTTACCCCTTTCTCCAGACCATTTATGAATAAGTTGAATAGGATTGGTCCTAGGACTGACCCTGGGGGAACACCACTAGTTACCACTCTCCATTCTGAGAATTTATCATTTATTCCTACCTTTTGTTCCCTGTCTTTTAACCAGTTCTCAATCCATGAAAAGACCTTCTCTTTTATCCCATGACAATTTAATTTACATAAGGGCCTTTGGTGAGGGACCTTGTCAAAGGCTTTCTGGAAATCTAAGTAAACTATGTCCACTGGATCTCCCTTTTCCACATGTTTGTTGACCCCATCAAAGAACTCTAATAGATTAGTAAGACACGATTTCCCTTTACAGAAACCATGTTGACTTTTGCCCAACAAGTTATGTTCTTCTATGTGTCTGTAGGGCTGGCTCTAGGCACCGGTGCTCCAAGCATGTGCTTGGGGCGGCACTTTCCGAGGGGCAGCACTCCGTCTCCTTTTTTTTTGTTTTCCCCTTGGGGCGCAAAAAGCCGGGAGCCGGCCCTGAGCGGAGGTGAGCTGCAGCAGTGAGCTGCGGTGGTGGTGGGCGCGGGGAGGGCCGCAGGAAGTAACCGGGGGGGGGGCAGAGGAACCGCTCCCCCCCCAGCTCACCTCCGCTCCACTGCCACCTGCTCCCCCCAGCGCGCCGCCGCTCCGCTTCTACCCCCTCCCTCCCTCCCAGGCTTGCTGCGCGAATCCGCTGTTTTGTGGCAAGCCTGGGAGGGAGGGGGGAGAAATGGAGCGGCGGTGACGCGCTCAGGGGAGCAGGCGGAGCGGAGGTAAGCTGCGGCAGTGGGGGGCACGGGGAGGGCCACAGGAAGTAAGCCGGGGGGGGCAGAGGAACCGCTACCCCCCAGCTCATCTCCGCCTCCTCCCCCGAGCATGCCGCCGCTCCGCTTCTCCCCCCTCCCTCCCAGGCTTGCCTGGGAGGGAGGGGTAGGAGGGGAAATGCAGCACACCTGGGGGAGGAGGCGGGGCCGGGGATTTTGGGAAGGGGATGGAATGGGGCAGGAAAGGGGCGGAGTTGGGGCGGGGCCGGGGGGGGCACGGGAAAATGTTTTGGCTTGGGGCGTCAAAAAAACTTGGAGCCGGCCCTGTGTGTCTGACAATTTTATTCTTTACTATTGTTTCAACTAATTTTCCCGGTACTGACGTTAGACTTACCAGTCTGTAATTGCCGGGATCAGCTCTAGAGCCCTTTTTAAATATTGGCGTTACATTAGCTAACATCCAGTCATTGGGTACAGAAGCCGATTTAAAGGACGGGTTACAAACCCTAGTTAATAGTTCTGCAACTTCACATTTAAGTTCTTTCAGAACTCTTGGGAGAATGCCATCTGGTCCTGGTGACTTGTTAATGTTAAGTTTATCAATTAATTCCAAAACCTCCTCTAGTGACACTTCAATCTGTGACAGTTCCTCAGATTTGTCACCTACAAAAGCCGGCTCAGGTTTGGGAATCTCCCTAACATCCTCAGCCATGAAGACTGAAGCAAAGAATCCATTTAGTTTCTCTGCAATGACTTTATTGTCTTTAAGCGCGCCTTTTGTATCTCAATCATCCAGGGGCCCCACTGGTTGTTTAGCAGGCTTCCTGTTTCTGATGTACTTAAAAACATTTTGTTATTACCTTTCAAGTTTTTGGCTAGCCGTTCTTCAAACTCCTCTTTGGCTTTTCTTATTACATTTTTACACTTATTTTGGCAGTGTTTATGCTCCTTTCTATTTACCTCTCTAGGAGTTGACTTCCACTTTTTAAAAGATGCCTTTTTATCTCTCACTGCTTCTTTTACATGGTTGTTAAGCCACGGTGGCTCTTCTTTAGTTCTTTTACTGTGTTTCTTAATTTGGGGTATACATTGAAGTTGGGCCTCTATTATTGCTGGCACCTCCTGAGAAAGAAATCTGTTTCTGACCTTGGGGGCTAAAATAGAAGAAAGGTCATGGCCCACACTCTCAGTCGGAGCAAGACGATTGTGAGTCATTCCTTCAATAAGGGGTTCTGAGTACAGCTGACTGCAGTTAAGAGGGACCAGGGAAGAATTTACAGACTACAAGGAGGACTAGAGGAAATGACAGTAGTGACTACAGATGATTTGAAATTTTTCAGGTGAACACTTTGAGGGTCAAAAATGACCTTTTTCAAAATATAAAATTTTTGCAAAAAAAACCCTGCCCATTTACATTTTTTGGCAAAATTCTTTTTTCTGCATGTTTTCATTTTTCACTTTTTCTTTCTCTTTGCTTCAAACTCGCACTCATTTTCCAAACTAATTTTAATGAAGAGAAAAAAGGAGAGGACCTTAGAAAAGGCAAAGGCAAAATAAATATAAAAAATTAGTGGAAAAAATTAATGGACTCATTTTAAATCTTGTGAAAAGAAAAAATAACTTCAAAAATTTAAGATGTTTTGTAGAATTGTTTACATTTTCCAGCCAGCATTGACAGGGGTGCTGCAGATTTGTCCAAATTAGGCACACACTGACATGAAACTCTATAGCCTTCTGCAACAGAAGCGAATACGATTTACTCTTTTAGTTACAAAAGAGGTCGCTGTTCCTTTAAGTGTGAGTAGGTGCAAAAGGCTTTTGTCCGTTGCCATTGCACCTGAGATAGGCATAGTAATCAATGTCATTTATTTTAAATAGCTTTTCAATTCCCACTTCCTCAGGGTGTTTGGCATTTACCCACATGACAGCCACCTTGTCCGAGCAGAGCCCTTAAATTGAATCCAAGAGGGGAGCATGGGTGAGACAGAGCTGATCTGGCTGAAGGACAAAATTTGCTTTTCAACTCCATAATGTTGACAGGAAGTGATGTGTCCCCATGCCAGCGCCCCAGCCATGACCGCCTGATTGTTTTCACAAGCAAAGGGGGGCCACTTATCTAACCAAATATAAATCCAGACCAGTGAACAAAAACCACAAGGGCAAGGATCCCACATGTCCAGCATAACCTTCAACCAACCTGCACAGTGCAGTCAGAGTGCTTTCAACGCACTGTTTAAAGGACAGTGTGGTCCAGTGGGTAAAGCACTGGATGGGGGTCCAGAGATGTGAGTTCTATTCCTGGACTTGCTGTGTGACTTTGGGCAAGTCACTTTACCTCTTTATGACTCTGGTTTCCACTCCTACTCTTCATCTGTCTGGTCTGTTTTGACTGAAAACTCTTTAGGGACCGGGACTATCTTTCACTTTGTGTTTGTACAGTGCCTAACACAAAGGAGCCCTAACCTTCACTGAGGTCTCTAGGTACTAATGTAATACAAATAAATAATAGATCCTTTAATGCAATGTGTTCAGTCAGAACTTCATAAACCTGTTATGATGAGACAGGCTTATATTAGAAATAGGCTCTGGTCTGACAAGCACTGACAAGAGAATCATTAAACAAAGTTCACTCTTTGAAGCTATTTTTTCCCCTTTGAATAAAGGGAAAAAATTATCTGGAATTTGTGCTGTGGCAGTTTCCTAGGGACTGTGTTATTTGGAAAGTGATGGAGTATTTTTAAAGTGATCTAAGCTGAAAACCCCAGCAGTGTATTGATTAAACAGAGCTAAATATTGATATCCATGTAAAAGTACAGGTGGTGCTTTGCTTCTGTGCACGGCAGGCTAGGGGAGACCTGTGAGCTTTCTTTATCACAAAATCCAGAAACGCCATTTCATCAATCAGTGTAATATACATATAAAAATGCCCCTACAGCGTTATTTACCTAACTATACAGTCTAAAATAGCTAACATGTAAAGCAAGCCTCATGTACAGTCAGTATTCAGCAGCATCAAGTTTAGGCTTGGATATACGTTATGGAATGGAAACTAATTGCAGTAGGAGGACGTGCTGTTGTTGTTTTATTGGGGGTAGGCATTGTGGGATGGAAAGTCTTTGAACATAAACAGTGAAGGAATAACCCAGATTTTCCTTTCTAACCAGCATGTAACTCACACAACCGGATGTTAAAAAGAAATACCCTGGAGACTCCTTGGCTTCTAGTCATGTTTTCTATAAGGAACCACACACTGACAGGGTGTCTCAATCCGCTGAGTGTTGACAAGCCCAAAAGCAGAGTTAAGAGCCTCTGAAGCTGAGTGAAGTTAGTGTCAACAAGTCTGGGATTTCTTCCAACCATAAAGCATGCAACCAATATGGAATATCTGTCAACCTGTATTCAGGAGCAACTAGCGCCGTTACCATAAGACTTAATCTAGATTCACAATGAGCATTGAGCTCCGGGTAAAGGATGGAGCTGTAGAATGGACACATGTTAAGTGCTTTTTGTCCAGAAAGATCCCAAAGCACTTAACCCACTTAAGTATATGCACTTTTACCGTGACAACTGAGCAGTTGCAGAGCATTTTAATGACAGCTGCTAATTAATCCTGACAACAGCGCGGGGGAGTTTCTATTGTTGTCCCCTTTTCGTAGATACATAGAGGTTAAATAACTTGCCCCAAGGTTCTCAGCAAGTCAGTGGGAGAGCCGGGATTGCAGAGCTGAAATTCTTGGCTCTCAATCCTGTGCGCATTCTAATGATACCACATAGCTGCCTGTGTTTTATTTAGATACACATTCATGTGAGCACACATTAGAAGAACACTGCTTGCCCCAAACTCCCTCTTAACTGACACTGGGCTAGGTCCCCTGTTTTGAATTATTTGCCCATTAATGTACATCTCTTATCTAACCCTCTGTTTATCCTAATGCTTATGATGTCTCCTAAACCATTGCTTATAAACAGGGTACTACTACACATGGGGTTACGTCCACACTACCCGCCGGATCGGCGGGTAGCGATCGAACTATTGGGGATCGATTTATTGTGTCTCATCTAGACGCGATAAATCGATCCCCGCCGTGCTCCCCGTTGACTCCGGAACTCCACCAGGGCAAGAGGCGGAAGCAGAGTCGACGGGGAAGCCGCGGCCATCAATCCTGCGCTGTGAGGACGGGAGGTAAGTTGAAATGAGATACATCGACTTCAGCTATGTTATTCTCATAGCTGAAGTTGCATATCTTACATCGACCCCTTCCCCCCAGTGTAGACCAGCCCATGGTGTATAGGTCACATCACTGCTTCATCCCACACTCACACTCCAGCGGTAGCTGTGTCTAAGACAGCAGCTCTTGTGCTCCAGCAGTGCTATGTAACAATGGGACTGATTCGGGCACCCTGTGCGAGGTGTCTATCAGCGCTAGTGTGGGGTACACATGTCATCACAGTTGCTCAGAGGAAAATAAAATAATTTTAAGGAGTCAGGATCTTCTTCCTCATTTTGCTGTGTTCCCCAGATATTTAAATGATATTTCTACTAGCTTTGCCACCTGATTCACGTTCCTTGACACTAGAAACAGGTGTACTACTGCCCTTTTGAGTTTGCAATCACACAATCTCAAATGGTAGCCCCAAAAGAGATTTGAACTTCCCGAGTTCATTATATTGATGTGTTAACTATGAAGCCTAATTTTGATTCTTAAAAGTCATTATGTTTAACTATTTTATTGTACTGGCAACATTTAGAGTAGTAGTTTTTAAGGTCAGTAGGGACCAGTAGATCATGTAGTCTGACCTCCTGCATAACAGTGGCCAACACTTTTTACCCAATGACCCCTTTTATTGAGTCTGGGTATGGGTGTTTGGCTAAAGCGTATCTTCCAGAAAGGCATCCAGTCTTGATTTGTAGCATCTAGCCAATGTGCTTGTCCATTGCATTATCTGGAAGCCACATCTTGACTGATTGCTTTAGGAATTAAGCTGCGAGTGTTGAATCTATAAATAGCCCCATGCTCTATCAAATGTTCTTTTATTACATTTCTTGAAACCATTGGTATTTGGCATAAAAACAAAGGTGAAAGTAGTATTTCCACTAGCATGAGGTAATAATAAGTATTAAACTCATGATCTAATTTATAGGATATAATGGAATTCTGGGAAATGTAGTGGGTTTATGATCGACCAGGAGTGTAGTCAAGTCAGTTCAATAAGCACACAAATATTTTTGAAAGAGCGTCTTTGATATTGTCTGATTTTTTTTTTTTAAGTTAGGGCTAAAGCAAGTAGAAATCAGAAAGAGCAAAACTTTGGCATGGATCCCGCCCATTTTTGGATAATCCTCTTCCTCAAAGATTTTGGGAAAAAAAAGAATCCCTGCGGAGCTTGCTAAAATTCCCTTCCAACTCCCATTGTCCCTGTTAATTGGTGATAGCCTCCTTCATGCAGAAGCACTAGAGAGGTGAAATAAAAGGGAATATTCAAGAAAAAAGGGGGGGAACAAGAGGCTGCTATATCTTGTGAATGAAGTACATAACAATGACCCAGAATAAGCTAATATATAAATGAAAATATCAGCTTGTTTCTTAGCTGGACTTTTTGATGCTTTGAAAGTTCACATTAATTCCAGCTGTGTGAGTCCCTTCATTAATTAAATGGTCAAGAGAAACTCCGTGTGCAGTACCAGCTCCGCGATCAAATGATGAAAGCAGCATGTTGACATCCTTATTCTAAGCTGCACAATCACCTTCAGGGGCTGCATTCAGAAAGAATTACTTTGGCTTCGGTGAATTTAAAGAATTCCAGACTCCTCTCAATAGACTGTAAATCCCTCAATGCAGAAACGAGAAGGAGCCTTGCTGACACCCTCCTTGATGTTCCTAATGGTAAAAAACATTAGGGCCAAGTAGGTAGATCTAATTATTTAACAGGGTGCCAAGCTGCATTGTTCCTCAGTTTCTCCTTTCAGCATCTATTTAATGAGGAAGGTTGGCTTGGTTTATTTTTTTAAGTGAGTTCTGATTGCATTGCATTTCAGATTTACTCTCTCTCATGGCTTTGTGTTCATTTGAATATTCACTGCATACGTATCCTGTGGTTATCATTTGGGCATTTTACCCCTTGGAACTTAACTCAGAGAGATCAGTAAGAGAGTGAGTGTTCTTGATCAGGAATGTGGTACCGATATCAGTTACTCCATTGTGCCACCGGTCTCTGACTGGGGCTAGAGTTGGTGTAAATGCAGAAGAACTCAGTTGACTTCAGTGGATTTACACTGGCATGGCTGAGATCAGAATCTGGCCAATGGCGCTTTCTCCTATCTGTGCACATAGCATAGGTAAGCTAAAAATAAACTGGAATATCTTTAGAATTACCCTTTCAGTCTGAAACCCAAGTCAGCAATTTACGCTGCAAAGCAAGTGACTTGGACAATGACCATCAGCTTTATGGAATGTAAGAGCCAAATCCTGTGGAAGACCTGAAGGGCTGTTGGTCCCATGTGGATCAGCTGCATAGGGTGAGGCCAAGGAAAGGTTGTCCAAGTGGATTCCACTCTCCCTGCATATACAGAACACTGCTTGGAGGAAGAGCCTTGGAAGGGTGGGAATATGACCAGTGACAGTATAAACCAAACCTTCCTCCTCAGATTTCTCGAGCTTTGTGAGGAGTCCAGATCTGGCCCTACAGAAACACAATGAAAACAAAATCATAGGTTCAGCTGACCTGATGCCGAGGGAAGACTGTGATGATTGACCATGCCTAATGCAGTGTTTTTGGTGCATAAGGGTTCTGTAAACCTGTATCTCTGATTCATAGGAGTGCGAGGGCAGAGAATGCTCCTCACACTCTTCCCCCAACCTTGCACACCCATACAGGTCTGGTCACAATTTGGTCCTCTATCTTTTATGAAACACTGACATTCTGCAGGTAGATTCTCTGCAGTGCAAGGAATACCACCAGTTGCATCTGGAAATAATGAATACTTCAAGTCTGGAAGATTGTAAATCCTGAGGCCCCAGCCCATGAAAGCTCTTCAACATGAGCTTTACATACTTCGCTGATTCTGCACCTTAATGGCTGGTTTGCCTGATACCCTGCATATATCCTAGGTTGGGCAGTTTGTGGGAGGGGCAGTAAATCTGTACACATGGGCACCCTATGTCAGGCATCTAAGTAGGAGGGCTGATTTTGAGAAGGGCTGGGATCCCAGCAACTTCCATTGACCTCAACTGGGGTTCAGCGGGTTCCGACCTCCTGAAAATCAGCTCCTTTGCTTTGAGGCTGCAACTAGGGTGACCAGACAGCAAATGTGAAAAATCAGGATGGGGGTGGAGCGTAATAGGAGCCTATATAAGAAAAAGACCCCAAAATTGGGACTCTCCCTATAAAATCAGGACATCTGGTCATCCTAGATGCAACCAACCTCCAGCTATTGAGGGAGAAGAGGAAGCGTTCCCTGGGGGCAAGAGGTCCCAGAACTGGATTCAGGGTTCCTTCCTCTGAAGCAGGTGGCATTGGTCACGGTTGGAGGCAGGACGTGGGACTAGACACCCAGTTTGTAAGTTGGGCCTTGGGTTTCTTTTATACCATTTGAATGTTTATGATTTTAAAAGAAATCTTTGCACTAGTTGCATGTGCTGATTGATTTATGGATATTGTTATTATACAATTTCTTACAAGATATTGCATGGGCTTAGTACAGCTTAGTTTACTGATAATATTATACACTATTCTATCTTGGGTCATCATTTGAGGTCTGAAGCAGTAATTTAATAACATGCTCCAGTGGCCAAGTCAATTCCTCCTCCTAAATTTTTTTCTCCCTTCCCACATTATTAGCGACTGGGGAAGCGGAGGCGCATGGTGGCTGTACAAAGTGGGAAGGGTTTTCTCCTAAGCCAGTACAGGCCTCTCACTGCACAGTCTTATGTGCCAGATGCTTAGAGGTTAAAACCAGCTCTTAAGTCTCTTGCCATCTCTGGGTGGCATCACAAGTATGAGCATTTTACAACTGATTTGGGGAGACAGAAGCTGGTAAAAACTCTGCACCATAGAGCTCATTGTAGCTGTATGAGATGCTCATAAAAGATAGACCAATTCATCAGATTCCTGTATTAATATTAAAGTGAATAGCCCTCTCTGTGGTCCATGCCCTAGGTAAATTTTAATGCACTGACTGAGGTATCTTTCCTGGTGTTTTACAAACAGGTTGTCCAAGACCTTTTGAAACTGAGAGCAAAACCTGAGAATAGCCAGTAGTAAGGGGATGTGGGAAAACCAGGTGCAAGACCTTGCATCTGCCCTGCCCCAGGTGAGTGGCTGAACCACCAGGCTACAGAGTCAGTCTTTCTCTCAGACCCAATGAAAACTGTGATCAGAAGCACAGTCTGCACCTTGCTAAGACAGAATGTGTTCTGTGCAATTAGGGCTTGTCTTCATTGCAGAGTTAACTCACGTTCTTACTTGGTGTTGCCCCTAACCCAGCTCCTGTTCATACACACCCACACCCCTCTCACCTGAGTGTGGTGGTGCTTTATGCCCAGGCTTGCTTGGTTGTCGACTAAAGCTCAAGTGCTGCTTACACACAGGCTGGTAACCTACCCACATTGCACTCTGAACCCCAGCTGAACCACTTTAATATTGATAGTCCTCCAGTGCCTTCCCACAGTTTCCCTGCGCGTCCAGAGGACAGACAAGTTCTCCCACAATTCACTGGGAAAGAATCATGGAGCAGCTCAGCTTCTTGCAGCACTAAGTACCATGGGACAAGTCTCCAGAAGCCCTAGTGACATACATGGGGGCATTCAGCACCAGTGAGGAGATGGAAATTCAGGTAGGGCTTTGCAGTGTGGTTCCTCACATCCAGGCTAGGCCAGCCTATTGCTTACACCAGAGTGCTGATCACCAGAGTGAACTTTGTAGTAAAAACATACCCTTAGTGTCAAGGCAGGTCAATCAGTATATTGTCTCCAATTAGTGCTCCTATGAGCTGCTCAGTACCTTACGTACAGCCAAGTGGCCCTCAAAATGTGCACAATTCTTTCCTGGCTTTGAAAACAAAGGCAATCCAAAGAAGTCATTTTCAATCAGAGCCTGAAACCAAATGCCCCATCCATCAGCAGAAGCGAGGGTCAGGCACATAAGCAGCAACAGGAAATGGCTTTTGGAAAGTGAGATTGGATTCCCAAAGATTAACGCTGATCAGGGAAACCACTATCTACTGGCACGTTTTGGCTTTTTTTTTTTTTTTTTTTTTTTTTTGCAGTAAGAAAACAATTCCTGTAGAGTGAGGTCCTGGCCACATGAATGAAATTTTCAGCCATGAATTAGGAGAGGCAATGGTATTACTTGACCACCCCTACTCCCCCAGATGCATAGGGTGGATTCACCCAAACACACTCCTTGACTCTGGACTCCAGCTTTTTTGCCGCCCCAAGTGGTGAAGCAAAAAAAAAAAAAAGATAAAGCCGATCGGCGGCACTTGGGTGGCAGCTCAATCGCACCGCTGCAGCAATTCGGCAGCGGGTCCTTCGCTCCCTCTCTTCCTCTTTGACGGCACTTCGGCAGCAGCTCAAAGAGGAAGAGAGGGACTGAGGGACCCGCCGTCGAATTTCTGCCGAAGACCCGGACGTGCCGCCCCTTTCCATTGGCCGCCCCAAGCACCTGCTTTCTTTGCTGGTGCCTGGAGCCAGCCCTGATTCTGAGACATTGCTGATGTTGGACAACAACAAAAAAAAGAAGTGGTTTTTTACCCATGAAAGCTTATGCCCAAATAAATCTGTTAGTCTTTAAGGTGCCACCGGGCTCCTCGCTGTTTTTGTAGATACAGACTAACATGGCTACCCCTCTGATGTTTAACTTATTATTACTTTACTGTTGTTTACTTACTTTTGAGTTGTTGTGGTGTTTTCCCAAATTAATATCATATTTCCTTAAGTTCTTAATAAAAGTTTGGGGATTTTTTGTTATACACAGAGTAAGTGCTTGCAAGTGGGAAGGGAAGTATTGCCTCTTAGGGGCACCCACGGGTGGTGTTTAGTTTTCCCAGATTACTGGGTGAGGACTTCAGCCAGTTTTGTTTTCTAATGTTAAGAGGAACCCCCAGATATTGAACCAAGCCCTTGTTGCTGCCAGTGTCACCTGACAGAAGGGTTATATTTGTATAGCAGGGAGGTAGCCTGGACCCTGGGTTAATACTAATAAACCCTTGCACTTCCATTCCATCTATCAAGTGAGGATCTCAAAGTGCTTTCCAAATGTTAATGAAACCTCATGATATTGCTGTGAGATTAGTGGTGGATAAGAATCATGTCATCCACCATTGAAGTGCAGCTATTTATAGTTTCAGAGTAACAGCCGTGTTAGTCTGTATCCGCAAAAAGAAGAACAGGAGTACTTGTGGCAAATTTGTTAGTCTCTAAGGTGCCACAAGTACTCCTGTTCTTCTTTTTGCTATTTATAGTGAGGAACTTTTGGACAGGAAGTTAAATAAAATCCTGTATCCAACTGAAATTGCAAATTAGGTAGGTAAAGTTTAATGGCCTGGGTTGGAATTTGGTCACAACAATCTCTATTATGTCAATTGAAATGGAGTCTTTAATGACCACAAGTAGTTGGGACCTCTGTTTTTACATCTCATCTGTTTTTACATTTCATACAGCACCTGTAACAGCACAATGTCCTCTAAAACTGGGCAGGTAGCATAGATGATTTCAGGGAACAGCACCACCTATTGAATCACCACTTCCTTTGTCCCTCGGGTGTTTCTCACTCTATCCACATATTGCCCCAAGCCAGTTCTGCATGTGTGAAATCTGACAGGCTAGCAGCACAAGATGGCATGGGTTTCATCTTTGGACAACTAGGGCACAAGTAAAGAATGACAAACCCAAAGAGAGTGAGAGGTGCTTTCAAAAATAGCAAGGTCCTAGATCATACACCCTGTGATGGGGTGTATCAGCCCCACACTGCTGAGGAAAGGGTTAAGGAGCAGCTCTGGGCCCAGAAAGCCCCACCCAGTGACCCTGCTGGGCACGCTCACAGTGGAGGCTGAGCTCAAAAGGGAGCAGCTCAGCTCAGTCTGGGTGGATGGAGCAGAGGAGCAGTTTTGTGTTGCAGGCTCCTGCCTGATGTGGCTGGGCCCAGGCCTCACTGACACCATCCCAGGCCTTTCTGTCATAGAGGTCGATCCAAGATGTGACTGCAAGAGGACACCCCTTGGGAGCATGGATAGAGAGGACTCCAGGATGGACCCAGAGGCGAACCAGTGACACAGAGAGAGGAACCAAAGGAACCATCTCTGGAGATATTTAAGAGTAGGTTAGATAAATGTCTGTCAGGGATGGTCTAGACAGTATTTGGTCCTGCCATGAGGGCAGGGGACTGGACTCGATGACCTCTCAAGGTCCCTTCCAGTCCTAGAATCTATGAATCTATGAAAGCCAGAGTAGGAAATGGCCCAGGGAGCAGGTGTAGGGGTGCCCATCTCTAGGCTGCACATTTTGAATTATTGTTTCCTTGGGCCCTGGATTGGAACCTGGTGGAGCAGGGAAGGCCCAGGTTCCCAGAAGGCCCAGGTTCCCCTGGCTGTTGATTCTCACCACTAGGCAATATGACCACAGACTCTCACCGCTGGGTGGTACTGCCAGGCTTTGACCCCAATCCCCACCTACTGACACACCCTCAACTGAGAGACCAGCAACATCCCCTGCAGATTCCTCCATATGGTTTAGCTTTACCCACCATCATCTCATGTGTCTTGTTCAGATTTATCCAAACCAAACTTAGTGTGCCAGCCCTTTCATTACTTACTAGTAATGATAGATTTTATGTCATTTTCAATGTCTACAATACTGACACAGTAGTTTCTTGCTAATTAGTTTATTTCATGCCTTATGCACCCTGATAACTTGGTGGCAGTATCAGAAACACACATCAAGATTGTCTTACTTTAGGCCGTAGTGGATAATGGCTTTCAACTTTAAGTTCTTAGTTAGAGATTGATCCAGGTGGTGCTTGATCTGGAAGGAGGCTACGTTTCTTTGGGATTTGCCTTGATGATGGATGCTGGTTCACAACCTCAGTCCAATGCACAATGGTGGAACTTCTTAAGACTGTTAGCCTGTGCTCAGGACTAAAAGAGTATGTATGTTATATTGCAGGTCAGGTATCATATTCATGACTCTGTTAGGAAATGTGCCCTGTACCTGCTTATGTTACACTGGGATCTAGTCAATGCTTATTTCCAGAGCACTAAAATCCATTCCTGGTGGGTTTCTGTTTGCTTTAAAGTGTGTTTGTGTCAAACCCCAAGGATAGAATTGTTCTGGTAAGTGTGAAACCCCGCTGCCGCCTCCTCCGAGATATGAAAGAGTCAGAACTGTGAACTATAAAGCACTTGATGATGTTGTGAATGGCTAAAACTGACAAAAATATCAACACTAGTTAACCTAGCCTGCCAAAACTGATAGCAAAATTAAGGAAGCAAGTAAGCCCCCCCCCCCATAACACATAGTAATGGCTAACAAGCATAGGACATATTGAACAAAATATCAACTTCACAGCTTGAGAAAACACCTTAATGTTCCCTTGACTGGCTGGATATTTATCAAAGCGTAACCTGTAGGTTAGCCTACAAAGCACCAGAAAACAAAGGTTTTGTGCTCTGATCTTTGTAGGGCAGGGGAGTTGAATAAAGGAGGTGCTATGGAATGTGCTATGTAGGGAGATCTTTGATGCTGGAAATCCAGTGGAATAAAGGATTTGGAGTAGTCCTTTTCATACTTCCTCCTCTGTCCTTGTCTGCAGGTGGTTATAAGAAAGAAAGAAGTGGAAACAATTGACATCCATTGATGATGTCTTTTGAGTAGTCGCATGTGTATCATCTGGAACAAGAATGTGTCCTGTTCCAAACAGTAAGGCCTGTTTTTCTTCTTCTTGGATTTCCTGCCCTATGTCTAGTGTTTTCAAGATAAACTTGCACAAGGGAAGCACTCAACCTGAAATGTATAAATCAGCATAGTTATCCATCTGACCAAATTCTCCCAGTGGGAAAGTTACTTGTAAAATAAAGGACAAACCCTGATCTCACATCTGTTTAAATTAGGTGTAACTCTAATGGAGTCAGTGGAGTTACACCAGGGTAAGTGAGATCAGAATCAGGCTCCAAGATACCCGGTTCAGTTGCATCAGACTGGGGAGAGTTACGTGTGGATTTGCAAAATACTACTATGCATATCACATAATTAAGCTGTGGATCTCGCTGCAGCAGAATCTTATTAAGGCAAACAGCTCACAGAGTTTAAAAAAAAATACAGAGCTACTAGAAAAGTCCTTTGCTAGGCCGTTTCCACCTCCTAGGTTAACTACGGCATCCTCCTCCTCTCTGGCTTTCTCCCTACACAATCCAATTGCTCAAATCCTCCTCCTTATTCAACAGGCTGACTACATTCCCCTTCTCTTTGAACCCCTTCCTTTGTTCCTCTTCTTCACAACATCAAGTTCAAACTTGTCCTCACCTTCAAAGTTCTGCATATGCAAACCATCTGAGCAAGGGGAGAGTCATTGTCCCTCCTACAGCCCTTAGTTTACATTAGAAGCTGAGACTATACTGCAGGTGGACGGTAATGGAGTTTACTCCTATCGCTCAAGCAGTTCATGCTCCTAGCACTGTAGGTCCTGAGTTTGACCCTGCTGAGGAGCCCGTGGTTGCAAGGGGTGTGGTTTTATATATAACTCTGCCCCCACTGACTTATCCAATCTAATCTCTTGTGCTGTCTGTCAGACACCCCACTCGCAACTTCAGTGCCCTGTCCAGCTGCTTCTCCCGCCATCATTTCAGTGCCTTCATCTAGGCTGCCCCTGACATGGAACTGAACTAGTTTCCAAGGTTTGTGCCCTCTCCTCTTCCAACTCTTCCGCCCACTCCTAGCACAGAACCTAGAGTGAGGGCGGAAACAGTTTTTCTGTCCCACAACATTTTTTGAAAAAATCAAAACATTTTTCCTTCCCCAATTAGGACAAAATGTCAATTTAAAAAAATTTTGTGAATCAAAAATCTGAAAGAAAAAAAAAATCTTTTCAGATCAATCGAAATATTTCCCTGAGATTTTGATCTTTTGAATAAACTTTTTTGAACTATAATTAGTTTAAATATTGAAATGAAAAGTTGCTTTTAACTGTGAAAAAATAGAAAATTTGTTTAGAAAATGTGAAATGTTTTGACAATTTGTAAACTTCTTTTTTTCTAAAAAAAATTTCAAGTTAAAAAATTTGTTGAAACTGACCTTTTCCTATGAGAAGTTTTGGTTTTGACAAATTGGCATTTTTGACAAAAAAAAATTGTCAAAAAAATTCCCAACAAGCTCTGCCAATGCCTACAAGAAGGGAGTTCTCAGAGACTATTTTATGTGTGTGTGTATATTTAATGTATATAATGTAAAATTGGTTCAACCATGGCGTGCACTGGCCTTTGCTGTGTATCCACCTACTCCTGTTCCTCTAAACCCTGGATTTCCTGCTCCCTCCCATTTTATTGGCCCCTGTGTTGTGTTGGAGTGTGACATTTGATTGCAAGCTTTTTAGGACAGGGATCATATGCTATTTCTCTGAACTGAGAAGTATCTCAAATAATTGCACATGTGTGGAAGCAGGGTCTGAATGAGCTCTCCCTTGACATCTGGTGACGAGCTGGGGGAAAAGACTTCAGGTGTAGACTGTGTTTGCATAGACGTGCCTACTCTGCCTAGGTGCGCAGCACGGTGGAGCTGCTTTGGCAAAATGATCACTTTTGGCTGGTGTTAGGTTACAAATCACTTTAGTATTGAATGCCGGGATAATGAAATGTTATCCTTATTCTGTGAGTAAAGGGCAGCAGAAGTGTACTTAGCCTGCCCTGATTGAGGGGGTCACCCTAAACTGAAGCTCACTAGCTAAGCAGGGGGTAGGAATCCCAAATCCCAGTGGAGATTGTGGGGTAGGGTGTTTTACCAAACTAATGCTTGGGTCCCTTTTAATAAAAGTTCTCATTTGTTATACACAGGTTCAGTGCTTGTGAGAGGGGAAGTATTGCCTCTTAGAGGCGTCTAGGGATGGTGTTACATTTTCCCAGATTACTGGATGGGGGCTTGCTCAAGTTCTGTGTTGTATTGTTAAGAGGAACCCATAGATATCGAACCTGGGCCTTGTTGCTGCCAACTCCACCTGGCAGAAGGATTACATGTATATAAACAGAAGTTGTATCTGCAGTTACAGCTGGATCAAATTACAAAGCTATCAGTTCTCAGGCTCCAGGGCATCTTCTGGTTGGGGGTCAGGAACAAATTATGGCTCTGTCCCTGCAAACTGTTCCATGTGGACAAACACCTTTCCCTGTGGAAATCTATACTGACTTTCCCCTGGTATCTAAATGCCTCATCTGAATTAACAGTTTTCAGAGTGCGAAGGTAGCATCTGAAAACTGGGAAAACATGGAGAATCCTACAGAGAACTAAGAGGGTCATTTTAAATATTCAGAGAACGCCCAGTTTTATAGAACTTGGTGAGGTTCAGTCTGGACAGATGGATCTGCCCATGCACAGCAGCTTGCTTTAATATTGTGCAGTTGGGACATTATTATGTAGTCTTGCAAACTTAGGTCACTTCAAGAGTTTGTGCTTTTCTCTGATCTCCTGATCCTGGTTGCTGCTGGAGACCATATACTTGACTAGGTACTTTCTTGGTCTGTTTCACTAGTTGCTTTGTTCCTATTAAGGGTATGTCTTCACTGCACCCAGAGTTAACCCAGGCTCTGACCCAGGTATTGGACGTGGACTCTGAAAAGCTGGGTTCAGTTCCTAGCTCTACCACAGATTTCACATATGACCTTGGGCAAATCACTTTATCACTCTGGGCCTCAGCTTTGCATCTACAAATTAGGGATAATCATGCTTCCTATGTCTATTTGGAGCGTGAGTTTTTTGGGCAGGTACTGACTATTACCTTGTATATGTGCCTAGCACAATGGGGCCCTGATCTCAGCTGGGTCCTCAAGGTGCCACGTGATACAAACAATAACCTCAAAATGGAGTAAAAGATGGCTTGAGGATGTAATGTTAAATCAGAGACTGTAAGCAGCTCAGTACAGTGGATTAAATAACATTATAATCATCAAGTGAAGGCTGCTTTGAATTCCTGGATAGTGTTTCTTTGTGATTAGGGCAGGGGACTGCGATTTAGAGCTTCTGGGTCGTATTCCTGGTTCTGCCACTGACTTTCTGTGTGATCTTCTGGAAATTTGTTCATCAAAAAAGGAAACGGAGACTTCCGCTGCCCCTCCAGTCATGTCATCTGTGTCCCCTCTAAAAGGGAATTCTGGGGGTCCTTACTCACACAAAACCGCCTATTGGCTCCCAGTCTGAATCCATAATGCCCACAGGACAATAATGCTGAAATGTGACCCCAGTTAATGCTACTTCTTCAGCCATCAAATTGTTTTACATTATGTTGTTACCTCAACTGTTAATCCAGATGTTATTTACATCAATACGGTAACATTAAACACTTGTCCAAGTAGTATTAATAGCATCAATAACAATACCAAACATAAACAGCAGCGGCACCAATAGTAATACTTCCAAAGCAGCTTGTAATTGTAACGACCTGTCATTGTTATGCTGACTCAAGATTAAATTGCTCTGTGTATGGAAAGCAATGTGCAAAAAAGCCCATCTGTGCCAAGATTATTTTCCTTCCTTTGTATTTTTGTTTGTTTACTTACACCTAATAGCTGAGAAAATGTCAACATGCTTTACTCTCTTTATTGTTTGCCACATTCCAGACTGGCGCATCTCCTGGGCTGCCAGTCACTGGGAACAGAATACAGCAGTGGAATGACAGAAAAAGGACTGCTTAAGTCTCCTTTACTTGATAAAAAGAACAGGAGTACTTGTGGCACCGTAGAGACTAACAAATTTATTAGAGCATAAGCTTTCATGGACTACAGCCCACTTCTTTGGATGCATTATGCTCTAATAAATTTGTTAGTCTCTAAGGTGCCACAAGTACTCCTGTTCTTTTTGCGGATACAGACTAACACGGCTGCTACTCTGATACCTTTACTTGATACTGGCTTTTTGCTGCTGAATTTCCATTGACTTCAGGGAAGTTATTCCTGGTTCATAGAATATCACGGTTGGAAGGGACCTCAGGAGGCTATGTAGTCCAACCCCCTGCTCAAAGCAGGACCAATCCCCAGACAGATTTTTGCCCCAGATCCCTAAATAGCCCCTTCAAGGATTGAACTTAGAACCCTGGGTTTAGCAAGGCCAATGCTCAAACCACTGAGCTATTGTGGTGCAGACTCTCACACCCCTGGCAGACTTGCTAAGAAGTCTGTTCAAGAGTGACTGTTACTTTCGAGAGATGCTTTTCTCATCATTTTCTTTCTCTCTATTTTATACAGCTCCCAACTATCCTTTGCCACCATATGTCCTGGAAATGGCTCATATCACAAGCAAATGTGATAAAGTTTTTTATGTATTTGATGTGATGGGATTTTCAGGCCAAAGGAATTTAGAATTCTGAACTGTAACACATCAAAAATGGTGTGGGTTTTATTTAGTCATTGGCTTAATAATGATTTCCAAAGGGAATACAAGTCCACTTTTCACTCCAAAATCTGATATTATTTCAGTGACAAATGGCAGAGTTAATAAAACTGATGCCTTTTCAGAAATCTGAGATGAGAAAAATCTCAGTGTCTTAAATTGTTTGCATTCCGTGTAGAATTTTCTGGACATCCCCATTGCTAGAACATGTTAGATAAGCAAAGAGCAGCTTCTAGCTAAACCAAGCTTAGCACATCTTCTGCTGTCTAAGGCCCTGAACCAAAGCCCACTGTGGTCAATGGAAAGACATCTATTGACTTCAGTGAGCTTTGGATCAATCCCTAGGTCATTAGCTAGATGAGCTGTTCCCAGTTTGCGTCTCAGTCATGATCAGGGCCGATGCAAGGAAGTTTTGCGCCCTAGGTGAAACTTCCACCTTGCGCCACCCCCTCCCCCAGCTAACTCCACCCCCCGTGGCAGCTAACCACGCCCACCCACCCCACCACCACCAGAGGAGCCCCCCCGTGGCAGCTCCCCCCCTCGCAACTAACCCTGCCCGGGGAGCCCCCCACCACGGCAGCTAACCCCGCCTCCCGCGGCAGCTAACCCCGCCCGAGGAGCCTGCCCCAGCTCACCTCCGCTCCGCCTCCTCCGTTGAGCATGCCGGTGCCGCTCTAATTCTCTTCCCCTCCCAGACTTGCGGCGCCGTTTGAAGGAGAATTAAAGCAGGGGCTGCGTGCTCAATGGAGGAGGCAGGGTGGAGGAAAAGTTTTAGAACAGAGGCTAGGACCTCGGATGGTGTAAATCAATGTGGCTCCATTGACTTATGGACTTTAAAATCTTGTGCTATATTGTTACTTGAGCTGTTTGGGAATCAGAATTTCTGTTTCACAAGAAACCCTGAGATTTTGACATTTGTTTTCATTCCTCATCAGGGAAAATAACCCCATCCCCCCACCCCCCCAATTCAAAATGTTTTGTTCCATTTCAGTAAACAGAAAACATTTCATTCTGATTGTGACTTTAAACTTTTTTTTACTAAATTTATAAAAAATCAAAATGAAAAGTCCCATTCTCTGCTGCTCTCTGATAGAAAGCAGAAGAGCAATGTGGAAATGAAACCTAATTGTTTCAAAAGTTAACCAGCCTTTTTCAAACACAGAAAAGGTTTGGATCAACTTTGTTTTCAATTAGGGACAAATTAAGGTTTAGGGTGGTTCCCATTTCCGTTTACGTAATAGTCAGCTTTCAGAAAAGTGGCTTTGTTTGTGACTAAGGCAAAGTTTTCAAAGGTATTTTAGTCCCATTTTCATAAGAGACATAAGCATTTAGAAGCCTAAATCGCTGGTACTTAGAAGCCTAACTGAATATCACTGAGACTTAGGCCCCTAGGGACCAGGTATTTAGGTGCATAAAGATGCAGATGTGGAATTTCCAAAAGTGCCTACGTGCCCATGGGAATTTGGTGCCTAGATGCTTTTGAAAATCCCACTAGATGCTTATCTGCATCATTAGCCACCTAAATACCTTTAAAATCTGGCTATCAGTGCCTACGTACCTCTTAAGATGGGACATAGGCACCTAAGTCACTTAGGCAATTTTAAAATATTTGTACCCAAGACCCCAGTGTAGGAAACTATACATGACATAGTTCCGTCCTGATTAAAGCAGTTTTCATCCTGATTAAATGTTTTAACATCAGTTATAGAATTTTCTGTGCACAATGAAACACTTGTTTAAAAGAAGAATTTCAAGACCTCATGTCCAGTTTTCTAATATTTTTCACACTCTTAGAAGCATGAAAATATTTTTCCTATTGAAATTATCTTTTTTCACTTGACATTGACCCCCTCCCCCCCGATTGTTTTGAACTGAGATGAAAATGACACCATTGCTTGTTTAGCATCCACAGCCTCATTTTATCAAGTGCCATTAAAAAGGTATCTCTGGGGTTTAACAGCATTTCTATTAAAACAACAAGGAGTCTGGTGGCACCTTAAAGACTAACAGATTTATTTGGGCATAAGCTTTCGTGGGCATCTGAAGAAGTGAGGTTTTTACCCACGAAAGCTTATGTCCAAATAAATTTGTTAGTCTTTAAGGTGCCACCAGACTCCTTGTTGTTTTTGTAGATACAGACTAACACGGCTACCCCCTGATACTTGACAGCATTTCTGTTGGTGCACTGGAATTATCAGTCAGGTCAGCCCTATGGATAGTGTTAGCTGCTGCCACAGAACCAGCAGAGGGAGCACAGCACATTGATTTAGGAAAGACTCACCAAAATGGAGGTGGTGGTGCTGATTCTTAAACAGTATTTGTAACAATATGGCAGTCTTTTTGTATTATTTAACATCTCATCAAATCTACCATAGATCATTAGAAACTGGAAGACATTCCCCATCTGAGTGAAAAAATTGTGAGGTTGGTAAAATGTTGCATCTGAAAATCTCAAATGTAAGTTCCTCTTCCCCTAATGTTGGAAAGAGCTTTGGATAATGAGGCCAATTTACAGTGGTGGAACAAGGTAAGTTTATTTCTTCCCTTAGACTGCGGGTGGGATTTTCAATGGGACTTATGCTCCTAAATCACTTGGGTGCTTGTGAAAACTTCACCATGTGAGTTGTTAACCTTTGGATGTCTGTATCAGGGAGCAGTATGGTATAGTGGCTAGAGCACAGGACTGGTGCCAGGACCACTAGGTTCTATTCCTGACTCTGTCACTGACTCTGCTGGGAAGCCTTGTGAAAGTCACTAAAAATCTCTCTGCAACTCAGTTTACCTGTCTGTGAAATGAGACTAATAATAATGGTTAGAAGGCTGGTGTACTGGGACCAATGCCTATCAAGTTGTCCAGAACTGTCCATTGTTTTCTTGTGATGTCTGTCTGTCTCTACCTATTTGGCCAGAAAACATCTTTTGCTCTGTATTTGCACAGCACCTAGCATGTCCTGGTCCATGATTGGGTCCCTTAGGCAACTATCATAATACAACTGGTTATTAATAATACTTCCCTGATCTGCCAGGACTGTTGTGAGATTTAGTTAACTGATGTTTGCATACTGATTTGAGATCCTCTAATGAAAGGCTGTATAGGTGCAAAATGCATGTGTGTGTATTTAACATATATGATACAGTATGACTGAGATTTTCAAAGGCACAAATGGCATGTAGGCAGTTAGTTTTGAAAATCTCCCCCTATGTGTATAATAGCTAAATACTACAGTGGTTGATGTTATATAAATATCTTGGCTAAATAGTATGAATGCAGCAAAATAGAATTTCAATTTTCACATCGTACTACATAGAAACAATTTTTTATTTTTTTTCCCCGCTTCATTGTAAACAAACTGTCACTCTATCTGGCTTCATTGTAAGTGGGTTCTACGGTACATCCTCCAGGGAAATTCATTATGGCTGGTAGTCTGGAAAGTGCCAGTATTCTAACCACCACCACAAGAGGCTGCAATTACTGTACTTCTGTTTCTTAGCATGTGAAGCTACTGTATTAGTGGTAGCCTGTGCATATTAAACATGACCGTCCTCCCTGGACTCTTTCTGTGATGCTAGTAGTTCTCTGACAATAGCAGATTCCAGGAAACATGGCTGGAGTGATTTTTTCATTTATTTTCCTACCTTATTTTGCCTAGAGGGTTGACAGCAACTAGGTACAAAACTGGAGTCATTTAAAAATACCCCCAAAAGCTAAGCATATCTCTACAAAATGTCAAACTGCAAAACGTTTAAAGAAACTGTAGGAACATATCACAGGATGGAACTGTTTGTGCTACAGTTTTAGATTGGATTAATGAATAAGAATGAGCCAGTGTGATAATCAAAGTTGTCAGGCCATAATAATAATTAATAATAAAGGGTTGTTTAGAAATCCTTTAATTGGAAACAAGATTCAGCTTTGGGTAAACAACCTGGAGAGAGAGGCTGGAGGGGGGGGTGTGGATCCAGAGCCCTTGGAGTGATAGATTATGTTGAAGCTGCTTTTATCTTTTGTCTAGTGCCGTTGTTGAATGTAAAGTTGGCTTCATCTGTGTGACATGTGTGGCAGATGCCTCTTTGGTCTGTGCATCCTACCGGGTGCAAAGGACCAGCTGGTTCAGCACATTCCTCTCGGCAATATTCCCTGCTCATCTTAATACGCTGCCCGGGGATCCGATGACATCCTTGGGAAAGATTGATTTGTGGGAGATGAGAGCAGGGTTGAAAGGCTGGGGGAGGGGAGGAAGGGAAGGGGCTGCAGAGCAGAAGTAGGCTGGTTTCCTGACACTGAAAGGAATTTCTTTTCTGTTCCACAGCTCAGAATGGGAAGCATATAGACACTCTCAGTGACCTTTTTCCAGGTCCAAAATATTCTATTTGATGAATGAATGTTTTCACATTAACAAATTCAAAGGCACTTGTACAAGCTCGTAAGAGAGATTGCTGGGAAAGCGCTTGGAGTGTGGTACTGGAAAGATGTCTGCTAGCCAGATATTAAGAGGTGTGTATAGAAGGAAAGGATCCTCTAAGTTATCAATTTCCTCTGGGACTTGCAGAGGAGGGATGGTGCTAGCCTGGGATTTGGGAGCCCCGAGTTCCCTGTTCTGCTACAAACTTTCCTGTGTAATCTTGGGGCAAGTTGGCTAGGGACAGATATTTAAAGGTATGTGTGCCTAGTGGGATTTTCGATAGCCCCTTAGACACCTAATACCCATTGAAGTCAATGGCAGTGAAGCACCCAGATGCTTTGAAAATCCCACTAGATGCCTAAGTACTTTTAAAAATCTGACCCTTACTTTCCCTGTTCCTCTGTTCCCCATAGGAAAACAGCACCTCCCTTCCTCCGCGGGGTGTTGTGAGGATAAATACCCTGAAAATTGTGAGGTGCTCAGTGTGACCCTAAGAGCACCACAGTGCCCGAGGGCAAGGAACTCCCTGGTACGTAGCAGTAAGTCTCAGCTGGCCTAACCAGCTCAGGGCATCCCACACACTGTTGTCATGATATGTGTTTAAAAGGTGTCTTGTGCTATATAACTGTAAAACTAGTATCTTACTGATCAGAAATATTCTTTTGTGATGTGTGTACAGTTAACATGCAAAAAGCTAAACAGATATGCTGGAAATATGTCTCAAATGTGTTTGGCGATCCATGCCTAAGCCCAGCCCATCCTAGACAAAGGAATGTTTTTTCACTGGCTTGACTCCATTGTCTCCAGTGTAAATGAAGCCAGGTGTGACCCAAGACAATGAAAAACACATTTACATGCAAGGTAAACAAAGCCGGCAGGCAGGCAAGTGGGGGAAGATGACCACGGAACAATCTAGATGCGGGATGGAGACTGCTCCCCCAGGAAGCCTTCCTCCTACCTCCTGAAACAGGGCCAATGAACTTTGGGATGATATAAGTGATGGCAAAAGGCCATTTTATCATCCTTCACCACAAAGAAACCGAGTAAAACCGATCTGTGTTGGATCTTGGCTAAAGACTGGCCAGCCACGCTGGGCGAATGACTGTGGTGCGAAAACACCTTTGAACAAAAGACTCTAGTTTGTTGAGTTAGACTTTAATTTTAGAAGCGTATTTTCACTTGTGTTGTTTTGTAACCATTTCTACGCCTGTCCCCACGACTTGGTATCACGTAAATCTGTGTTCTTTTGTTAATAACCTTTGTTGAACTAGAAACCAACTCAGTGCTATATATTGAAGTGGAGGGTGTGTTAACCTCAGTTAAACTAACAGGCTGCTATGCACTGTCTCTAAGGGTATGTCTACACTACCTGCCAAATTGGCGGGCAGCGATCGATTCAGCGGGGTTGATTTATCGTGTCTAGTCTAGACACAATAAATCGACCCCCAAGTGCTCTCCTGTCGATTCCTGTACTCCATGGCCACGAGAGGCACAGGTGGAGTTGATGGGGGAGTGGCAGCAGTCAACTCACCGCGGTAAGTCAATCTAAGTACGTTGATGTCAGCTTCGTTATTCATATAGCTGAAGTTGCATAACTTAGATCGATTTCTCCCCCGCCTCCAGTGTAGACCAAGCCTAAAGGAGCAGTGAACTTGAGAAGTTTGTGTGTGTGCTACCGTGAGAGGGGCTGAGCACTGCAGAGAAAGATTTTTGGGGAGAATTTGAGACTAAAAGGGTTGTTGAGGTCCCCCTGCAAAGAGTAACTGGGCAAGAAGGGGGAAACCTTGCTTGTATACTGGCTGTTGGTGTTCTGGCTGTGAATCATGGCAACATAGCATTTAAACCAGCGAGAGTTGCGAGGCAGATGTTAACTGAACCCCTTACTGGCCTGTGTGAACCCCAAGTATCACACTTAGATACCACTGTAATGGGGGCCATATAATATATCTAGAGATAGTGTGTCTGTCCATCTAATTAGATTGTAAATCCAAAGATTGTAAATCAGCACCTTGGAGGATCGAGCCATAAAGTACTACTTTAAAAAAAATTCAACTCAATTACCTGCCTTGGGAGACTCTGAAAGAGCCCTTGATCCAGGAGGAATCTAGCATGGGTCCTTCATAGATGGCATATGGATTATTTTTCGTTTCTGAACCCTACATGCAATACATTTCTTTGGGGAAAGAAAACCAGGTGACTTACGGCAAGGATGCAACAGCCAGAAAAAAGAAAATTATTCTAATTTATGGTGATTTAAACATACCATACCTGCATCGCCATTTCAAAACAACAATTGTAAAAGAACTATAACAGAAAAAACGTGGGGAGGTATTTATTAAAGGCTGGGCCATTTTAGCAAAGCCAAGATCTGAGCTGCCTGAAATGTAATGCAGCACTTATAAACTAAAGGCATAAGTTATTAACTTAACATAAATGATTTCAGATTTGTGTTCAATGGACTTGGTAATTATACCAAGGAATTTAAGCTGACCTCATCAAGCCTGCTTTCTCTTTTAAAAGGTATTTCTGTGTCAATTAAAATGCCTGAGTACAAAAAGCAAAGTTTTTATAGGCCTGGTTATACAAATTCATTATCACGCTATTATATACTTGGCAGTCTACAGATATACCAGTGATTAACTTAGTGTGCTTTGGCTGCCAGTGTTGCAATAGTTCAGAGAAGTGTGGCTATTGCTTCCACGCCGCTGACTGAAATTGCAGTGAATATAGTTCTTGGATATCCTGTGGAAAGTAAGTTATTTCCAGCTAACTGCAGCCTATATAATATCTGGAAGAGTTGTGGTCAGTGGGCACCTCATTATGGCTAAAAATAAGAAATATTATTAGAGAGAGAGAGAGAGTTTGATCTACTGGATAAGGTGCACAAGTGAGACTCAGGAGGCCTGGGTTCCAGTCCTGCTTCTGCCAGCTGTATGACCTTGGGTAAGTCACTTCTCCTCTCTGCGTGTCTCTCCTCATGCTCTTCGTCTGTCTTCTCTATTTAGACTGTAAATTCTTTGGGGGCAGGGACGGTCCATCACTTCGTGAGTGTACAACACAGCCCCAGGGGGTCTTGGTCTTGGTCAGGCCTCAGGGTGCTACTCTAATAATAATAGAGAGGCCCAAACTGGAAGTGTGTGAAACAATGTTACTGTCTCCTCTCTTATTGTTATTACCAGTTTTTTATTACAGTAGCTCCTAGAGACCCCATTGTGCTAGTCACGGTACAACTACAGGGTGGGAGACAGTCCCTGTTCCAAAAAGCTAACGGTTGAAGGCCCTGTTTACACGTACGGCAGCGTGTAGAGTGCAGGCAGTACACGTGCAGCTACACGCCGCAGTGAAAGGCAGCTGCATCCACACTTGTCGCTGAAGCGTGTAGCTATATGCAGCAGGGACAGGCTCCAGAAGTGGGGAGGCAGGGAGCTGCTACAGCCCTTCCCCGCTGCCTCATCCTTGTCGGAGCCTTTCCTCACTGCATCACCCTCACCACAGTCTTCCCCCGCTGCCTCCTCCCTGCTGCCAGAGCATTTCCCCGCTGCCTTCTCCCTGTCAGAGCCTTTTCTTGCGGCCAGAGCCTTCCCCTGCTGCTTTTTCCCTGTCGGAGCCTTTCCCTGCAGTGGGGAAAGACTCCAGCAGCAGAGAAGCAGAGGGACACTACACTATTTTTAGCAGTGTGGGAGGCACTGCTTAGGTGCGTAGAAAGCCATGTAGGGCACTTACGCTAGGGCCCTCCACTCTACTCACCGTCTACGCTGCTATATATACCCGGGCTAGCTGGGCGTGCAGTGTCAGTATTCTACATACCGCCATAAGTTTAGATGTACCTGTAGGCACAGATCCTGCAAAAGCTTAGAATCCTAGAATATCAGAGTTGGAAGGGACCTCAGGAGGTCATCTAGTCCAACCCCTGCTCAAAGCAGGACCAATCCCCAACTAAATCATCCATGTTAAACACATGCCTAACTTTGCAGACCTGAGTAGGTCCATTGACCTTGGTGACAATAGACGAGACACACAAAGGGTGGGAGAATGGGATAATAAAATTATCCCAAACTTATAAATGGGGAACTAAGGTGCAGAGAGACCAAGTGATATGCCCATGGTCACACAGGAACTGAATCCCGATCTCCTCCCAGTCCAGTGCCTCGGTCACAAGACTATCCTTTTCTTCTCCACCATAATTAGTTAAAAGACAACAGAATTTAACCCCTGCTAAATGTTACAAAATACCTAATATCAAACTAAATAAAGTGATATTGTCAACCGAGAAGAAACTATTTTCTCAGGGGAATGGGTTCTTGCTGTCAGATAAATGCCGAGGAAAAGCCCAGGGAAGTACTGGAAATAGACATTAAGGCAAACCCCTGGGGGAAATGTGTGATGCCATGACAGAGTTCTCTTCCTTTCACTTTGCTGTGTCTGCCTCCTGGGGCCTGATTTTCACAGGTTCTGAGCACCTGCACATCCCATTGCAGCTGTGGGTGCTTAGCACCTTTGAACATCAGTCCCCAAATGAAGACTTGATGTTGACCTGCCATTTTGTCTGATTACTAGACTGACAACTGCCCAGTGGGAACATTTATTGCAAGACTGTTGTTTGTTCCAGCTCTTGTGGGCCAGAGCTGGAACTGGAAGTACTAAGATGCTATGCCCTGAGAGAAGCTGCTTTTGTGGTATTTCTAGCCTGAGCAGGTGTCCCAAGTAATGGAAATCTCATGAGAAGAGTCTCTTCTTACAGCTAGATTTCCAGCTAGATCGTCTGGACCCAAGAGGTTCAAACATTGTAGATTGGAAAAGCTTCAGATAAAACATCTACACTTTCTCAGTTCACCCACTGTTGATTTTGATTGCTCTTATGGGACTTCTGAACCCTTGGAGCCTGACAGGCAAGGGGTAAATAAGGGGCACCGTCATGAGGACTAGCCCTCTTGATGGTCAGGCACCCTGCCGTCCTGTGACAGGCACCACGAAGGAGAATGAGCCAACCCTGATCCACCTGTGGATGGTTAATTGGATAAGTAGCTGGGCTGTAGTCAGGTAGTTAAGGAACACCTGGGCTGTATAAAGTGTTATGAGGGCTCAGGCTGGAGCCCGGAACACACAAAGGAAGATTCAGGAGAGAAAGCCCCTCCCAGGGAGCTGGGTAGGAAGCTACTTCCAGTGGTGTCTCCTGGAGGGCAGAGACTCCCAGGGAGAGGAACAGCCCCCAGAACACAAAGAGAGTCTGCTCCAGAGGAGAAAGACTACCAAGCTCTCCAAGCAGGAAGGCCAGGGAGATAATGCAGAACTCCAGGCAATGGAGAAGCCTGGGGACTTACAGCAGGAGGAGGATTGTTTACATACCATATTTGATGATGCTTAAATAAACTAGACCCCTGAAGAGGCATTGTTCAGTGCATACAAGCCTCACTGAGCTTATTGAGAGCTCAGCAGAGGAAATTGAGGCAGAGACACAACTGTGGTTCCATACCAGCCTGTCCGGAGGTGTTGCAGGGTTGAGAACCCACATTACAGACACCCATTGGCTTTCACACTACTGCTCGAGAGAACACAAAAGCAGCCAAATCCCAGGTACTAGAATCCACTGGGAACAGGGACAGGGAGGAGAAGGAGCAGCTGCTTCCAACCTGCTATTATTATCAACTTTGTTCTGCTCTGGCTCTGCCCCGTTCAATCCCTGTGCAGCTTCCAGCAACCCAGCTCCCCACCAGCAGCCAGCACCTCCTCTCATGTGCAGCTGCCAGCTCTCAGTGTCTAGGGCGCATAACCAGAGGATAGCCTCTATATGAAGGGGGGCCAGCATTGTAAATCATCCTCGAGATGTCAAGGGGGGCATTCTTCCATCACATGAGTTGTTGTCTGCAATGCTGCCCCACGGCCACAGCATGGAGAGAAAACCAGGCCAAGCTGGTGCATAGTTGTGGCAACTCGGAGTCAGCGTTGCCTGTTGAACCTGGTTCAGGATCTAAGATCAAGTAGACAAGAAAGCAGGTGTAGTGATGGACTCCTGTATAGGTAGTGTGTTAGGATATGTCTACACTACTGAATGTTAAAACCTGCAGCAGCAAGTCTCAGAGCCTGAGTCTGCAGACACGGGCTTGTGCTAGGCCAGTGGTTTTCAAACTTTTTTTCTGGAGATGCAGTTGAAGAAAATTGTTGATACCCCCGACCCAACAGAGCTGAGGATGAGGGGTTTGGGGTGTGGGAGGGGTCAGGGCTCTGGGCTGGGGGTGCAGGCTCTGGGGTGGGGTCGGGGTGAGGGCTTTGGGGTTCAGGAGGGGGCTCTGGATTTGGGGGGATCAGGGCTGGGGCAGGAGATTGGGGCACAGGGGTGGGGCTCAGGCTTACTTGCAGCAGCTCCCGGTCAGCAGTGCAGCCTGGGTATGGAGGCAGGCTTCCTGCCTGTCCTGGCGCCCTGGGGCGCAGTGCGGTCCATAAGTGCCCAGCAGCAGGTCTGGTTCCTAGGCGGAGGCGCATAAGTGGCTCTGTGCGGCTCTTGCCTGCAGGCATCACCCCCCCTAGCTCCCATTGGCCAAGAACCAGCCAATCGGGGTGCGGAGCCAGTGCTCAGGGTGGGGGCAGCGCACGGTGCCCCATGCCCCCCACACACACCTAGGAGCCAGACCTGCTGCTGGCCGCTTCCGGGGTGCAGCGTAGTGTCAGAACAGGTAGGGACTAGCTTGCCTTAGCCGGGCAACACCACCGACGGGACTTTTAACAGCCTGGTCAGCAGTACTGACCAGAGCCGCCGGGACCCAGTGCCTTACATTCTGCGACCCAGTACTGGGTCACGACCCACAGTTTGAAAACCACTGTGCTATGGTACTAAAAACAGCTGTGTAGACTTTTGGGGTTTGAGCTCTGAAACCCACTCCCCTTCTCAGGCTTCAGAGCCCAGCTCCAGCCCAAGTCCAAATGTCTTCTCAGCTCTTTTTAGCACCATAGCACAAGCCTTGCGAGCCAGAGTTTGTGGACCTGGGCTCTGAGTCTCATTGCTGCAGGTAAACTTACCCTTTGACTCTCTTTCCCACCGAGGCTATAAGAACGTAGTTTCCTGGTGGCACTGATCCTCTGTGCATGGTAAAGGACCAGTTGTGCTCTTGTCTAGGAGTATATCAGCTTCCCTAGCAAAGGGGTGAGGAGAAACCAGCTGTGAGTGTCACACACAGTCTGCAGTTGTGGGATTTCTCCCCTGAATAGACGCAGACCTTCAGGTCGGTGCTGCGTGTAGTTTCCTGTCTGAAAACGAGGCATCAGTCAACTGAAATAAGTTAATTTCATCTGTCACAGCTCTCCAGGCATGCTTAAAAGTAATGGCATCTTGTCGAAGATCCTGGAGAGCTATGTGCACTAGCATATACAGATTGGAGGTTGGTTTATTGTTCAAGCAACCACTAATAATAGGAGTGGAAAATTCAGCTCCAAGTTGACCAGATGAGTGTGGCAATTGCACCTCCAAACCACAGAGCAGCATTCAGCTGGAGCCAACACCAGGGCCAATACAGATGTACGAAGGACCAAAGGATCTGCTCCCAGGAGGTTCCCAATAGTTTTCCTATCAAGGTGGTACAGGAAGAGATCTTCATTTTCAGGTGTTCCAGGTGTGGCCAGTATGTCAGGCTATGGTTGAATTTTACTCCCACCTATGTTGGAATGGCATTAACCGTCCTTATATGTGGATCAAGATGGGTTGAGTGACAAGATGATTGTTTAGATGTAAAGTAGTTGCCACTATGTTGGTTTCACTAAGTATTAGTCTTCGCGGCTGGAAGTAAGGAGTCAAAATGTCCATGTGTTGACTGAGATTCCCTTCAGCCCTATGGAAATTGTTTCCAGTGTCAGCAATACAGATGTCATCAGCATATACATACTTCTTGGCTTGCATTTCAGGAAGCTCATATGTGTATATCTTGAACAAAAGGGGAGCCAGAACTGATCCTTGTGGAAGCCATCACAGAAACGATTAAGGATTGTCTCCCCAAATTGCAGGATGAAGCTTTGGTTACTAATCATTTCTTGGATGAACCACACCATCGGACTACAAGGAATAAATTGCAGCAGCTTATCAGTCAGTCCGAAATGCCACATAGTGCAATAGGCTGCCATCAGATCAACAAGGACTGCACCAACTATCTGTCCTGACTCAAATGTCTTGAGTCAGACAAGGCACCTGATCTTGGGTGCATGGCCCATCCTGAATCCAGCATGAATGGAAGGCAGCTGAGCATTGACTACCTCATTAATCTGCATTAGGATTAGTCTGTCCATCAGCTTGTAGGTAACAAATAGCAGAGAGATGGGTCAGTAACTCTTTGGGTCTGTCAGTGGTTTCCCTGGCTTGGGAGCAGCTGTGACCTTTGCTCTGTGTCAGGCTTTGGGATGCAGCAATCCTGGGTATAACAATTCAGATAGTATCAGAGGGGTAGCCGTGTTAGTCTGGATCTGTAAAAAGCAACAGAGAGTCCTGTGGCACCTTTAAGACTAAGGCCTTGGCTACACTGGTGCCGTACAGCACTGCAACTTGCTGCGCTCAGGGGTGTGAAAATGCCCCCCCCCCCCCCCCCCGAGTGCAGCGAGTACAGCGCTGTAAAGTGCCAGTGTAATCAGAGCCTGCTAGCTCGCAGCACTGCAAGTTACTCCCCTCGGAGAGGTGGAGTACATACAGCGCTGCGAGAGAGCTCTCGCAGCGCTGGCGGCGCGACTACACTCGTGCTTCACAGCGCTGCCGCGGCAGTGCTGGGAAGTCCCGAGTGTAGCCAAGGCCTAACAGATGTATTGGAGCATAAGCTTTCGTGGGTGAATACCCACTTTGTCAGACGCATGTAATGGAAATTTCCAGAGGCAGGTATAAATATGCAGGTAAGAATCAGTATGGAGATAACGAGGTTAGTTCAATCAGGGAGGGTGAGGTCCTCTGCTAGCAGTTGAGGTGTGAACACCAAGGGAGGAGAAACTGCTTCTGTAGTTGGATAGCCATTCACAGTCTTTGTTTAATCCTGATCTGATGGTGTCAAATTTGCAAATGAACTGAAGCTCAGCAATTTCTCTTTGGAGTCTGGTCCTGAAGTTTTTTTGCTGTAAGATGGCTACCTTTACATCTGCTATTGTGTGGCCAGGAAGGTCGAAGTGTTCTCCTACAGGTTTTTGTATATTGTCATTCCTGATATGCCTATCTCATAGAGCTGCATCAGTTCCACTGGGACTCCATCTTCTCCTGACTGATCGTGCTGGGGGCTCTGCCTGTCTCCAGCACTCAGGACCCTGAGCTACCACCATCACCTGGGAACTCCAACCAGTTCAAGCCTCATGGAGTGGGTGAGATCTCCCTTCTTTCTCTCTCTCTGTTTTCCTTTCTACCTTAGGTATTAATCTTTAATAATGTATGTTATGTTGGTTTAGGCTCTCCTTAATGGTGGTGTGGAACCAGCCCCACTTGGGTTGTCAGTGAGGTTTGAACTGAGATCTTAAGCACAAGCCTCTGTCCTCTGAGCTAAATGATGGATTCCTACAGCTGGCAGCAGTACCAGATTCATAAAACCTCTTACGTGAACCAGCGGTTAGAAGGGGCAAAGACCCAAACTCTCCATGTGTGCGTTACAGGCATATAGCTGCAGCCCCACATTTTAAGGTTGCTCACCTGCTGCCCCTTGGAAGTTCTGGCAGGCAGATACAATGCCTCAACTACAGTACATCCACAGCTCCACCTCGTACGCCATCCATTCCTCACTCTGCCCAGTTAGCTCTGCTTCTCATTGTGGCAAGAAGATTAGGACATAGTCCTGCTTCCTTTGCCGAGGTTGCAGGGACAGTGGTACCAGCCAGCCGGTGACCTTGAGCACACAGACTTCCATTTTGTGTGGCTACTGCAGATGAGCAGCTAGAGATTGCTAGCTAGGCCCCGTCTCAATTCACAGGCCCATGTAGGCAAGCCTGGACTTTCCCCTGGTTGTTGCATCTTGAGCTCTAGAATCTAAGTTCACATTTAAAATAATAATAATCATGTAAGTCGCTAGCCCTTATGGTTGTGAAACTAACCTGAACAATGCGACCTGACTGCAAACTGCTGCAGTGACTTCTTCCTGAGTCTGCAGACAGCCTGATACTGACAGCTCAAGGGAGGTGCAAGCTGCCTGTATTCTTTTACAGTGATGTTAACTCTGAAACCCAGTGATGGCAATATGGATGTCAATATTATTAATCATTTCACTGCTGATTAAAACATCCACAGAAGGAGAGGGATGATCATATTAGGCAGACGTGCGCAACGTACTGCGAGATTATCTACCATTATTTTCCACTAGCTAAGCTTGAATTTTTCAAAGCGACTGTTGTTCTTGCTGCCTTTCCTTCTTTCCCTCTGTTGCATGAGATGGTGGAGGCAGTGGGGAGCTTGGTGAAGTGCCAAAATCCTCCCAGCTAATGTTTAATATCATCACTTGGGACACTGGACCAGTTCTTCAAAACCAGAACCATCCTTTTGAACTGGGATACCTGGTTGTGCTCCCCAGGCTGAGCCCACGAAGCTCGTTGTGGCATGTTTGCTAATCAAACGGGCTTCTGGCATAGCAGCAGTTCTGATGCTAGCCATGTGAGCCTGTCTCGCTCCCAACTGCTGTTCTGGTTTCAAAAGCAATAGAGTGAAATCAAATCATTACCCTCTGCGTACTCTCTCCTCTAGCAAAGGATAGGCACAGAGATAATAAGTTGTAGGAAGGGGACTGATTGTACAGTATCCTGGGGGAGGGAGGGAAAGAGGAGTACAGTAACTTGACTATTGATCATGAAACCGCCCAGAATATCTCACTGTGCCTAAATCAGCTGCAGTTAGAGGGGTTCAAATGAAAGAACTGCAAGACAGTGATAGGTGAGCATTAGTTTACGAGACCTAATCTAGGCCGCTTGGCTAAGCTGTGAATGCTTTAGGCCAAAGACCTGGCCAGACAGCCTTGTTTGTCATTAGAGAAGGTTGTGACAACAGCCATTTATCTTTCTTAAATTCTTCTTCTTCTTTTTTTTTTTTGGTAGAATGAACAATTTTCTCTCTATTTCCAGTGATCAGTCTCTGTGAAGTGCACCCTATATATATACACACACACACACACCCTATATATACACACACACACACACACACACACACACACTTAGGGTTAATATTTGCTGGGGCTCATCAATAAAAGTGCCAGTAGTTTTCTTTCTGATGCTGTCATCCATCTGAGAGTGAGTGGTCTGTGGGACTCTATCTGCAAAAGTGAGCAGCTTATTTTTTTTCATTAATAACCCGAGTGGTTCATCAATAAAATCCCTCTTTTTGCCCTCAGTAAAATGAGCTCCCTGTGTGTGAGAGTGGCTTACATTTAGCAAGTGTGCCAAAATTAGCTTGTTTCCCTTTTCCTTTCTCTTCATTGAACAGACTTTTATTCTGGGGGAGGTCTTTTCACAATACATCCGATTTCACAATAAGTGCATTTTCCCTTCTTGTGTTTATTATAGTCTGGGAACCTGCAGGCCAGGCCCAGCTCTGATGTGATGCTGCAGTTACGTCATAAACCTGGGTTTGTGGCATCTCAGGGTCAGATTGGTATGTTCCAGCAACACAATTATTTCTTCGCTATAAGGAAATTCACCCCGTGCAGAAGGCTATATCAAGGTTATGCACCACATAAGCCCCACTTACAGTATTGCCAACCCCAAATACTCAAAAACCATGAATCAGTCCCTCCCTCCCTCCCCTCATGAGATTGGATGGGAGGAACCAGTAGATGTTATGTACATTGATTTTAGTGAGGCTTTTGCACAGTCCCACATGACTTTCTAAAAAGCAAACTAGGGGTATGTGATCTAGATGAAAAGTATTTGGTGGGCACACAACTGATTGAAAACCTGTAGTCAGAGTAGTTATCAATGGTTTGCTGTCAAACCGGAAAGACGTGTCTAATGGGGTCCCTCAAGGGTCTGTCATGAGGACAGTACTGTTCAGCATTTTCATTAAGGACTTGGATAATGGAGTGGAGAGTATGCTTATAACATTTTCAGAGGACACCATTCTGAGAGGGATTGCTAGCACTTTGGAGGACTTGGATTAGAATTCAAAATGATCTTGATAAATTGGAGCATGGGTCTGAAACCAATAAAATGAAATTCAATAAAGACAAATGTAAAGTACTTCACTTAGGAAGAAAAAAATCAAATGCACAACTACAAAATGGTGAATAACTGGTTAGGCAGCAGTACTCCTGTAAAAGATCTGGGGGTTATGGTGGATCACAAATTGAATATGAGCCAACAATGTGATGCAGTTGCAAAAAAAAAAAAAAAAAGCTATTATTATTCTGGGGTGTATTTCCAGCAGTGTCGTATGTAAAGGTACAGCTACACTGCACACCAGTGGCATGTAAGGTATTTGTGTAGCCGTCTGCCACAGTGAAAAGCAAGCTGCGTCCACATTGTGATATGTAGCTACACGTGTTGGTGAAAGGCTCTGGCAAGGGGGAGGCAGCCGGGAAAGGCTTCAAGTGTAGGGTGACCAGATGCCCCGATTTTATAGGGACAGTCCTGATTTTTGGGTCTTTTTCTTATATAGGCTCCTATTACCCTCCCACCCCCTTCCCGATTTTTCACACTTGCAGTCTGGTCACCCTATTCAAGTGTGGGTAGCTGCCAGAGCATTTCCCTGCTGCTGGAGCCTTTCACTGTGGCAGGGAAAGACTCCAGCAGTGGGGAGGCAATGGTACAGTACACTGCTCCAAATAGCAGTGTAGACTTGGGCAGCACTGGGCGTGCATGCAGAGTGTCACAGAGGGTACATATAATTAAACTTATTAAACCACCTCTAGTGACACCTCAGTCTGGGACAGTTCCACAGATTTGTCACCTAAAACGAATGGCTCCGGTGTGGGAATCTCCCGCACATCCTCTGCAGTGAAGACTGATGCAGAGAATTCATTTGGCTCTTCCCAATGGCCGTGTCTTCCTTCATCGATTGTCCCGTGCCCCCAACTGGCAGGCTTCCTGCTTCCAAACTAAGTTAGTACTTACAAACTAACAGCAAACAATTTTTTTGTGTCTTTTGCTAGTTGTTCTTCAATTTCTTTCTTTCTTTTTTTTTTGGCCTGCCTAATTGTACCTTTACACTTGACTTGCCAGAGTTTGTTCCTTTCTATTTTCCTCAGTAGGATTTGACTTAAATTTTTAAAGGATGTCATCTTGTCTCTAACTGCCTCTTTTACTCTCTTTAACCATGGTGGCATTTTTTGGTCCTCATACTGTTGTGGGTTTTTTTGATTTTTTGGGGCATGTGAGGGGGTATACATATAGATTGAGCCTCTGTTATGGAGTTTTTAAAGTTTCAATGCAACTTGCAGGCATTTCACTCTTGTGACTGTTCCTTTTAATTTCTGTTTCACTAGCTTCCTCATTTTTGTGTGAGTCCCCTTTTTGACATTAAATGCTACTATGGTGGGTTTCTTTGGTCTTTTTCCTTCTACAAGGATGTTAAATTTAATTACATTATGTTGCTATTAGTGAGTGATTCGGCTATTTCACCTCTTGGACCAGATCCTGTGTACCACTTAAGAGTAAATCAAGAATTGCCTCTCCCTTTGTGGGTTCCAGGACTAGCTGCTCCAAGAAGCAGTCATTAATGATGTCTACAAATTTTATTTATGAATCCTGTCCTGAGGTGATTTTCCCAAACAATATGGGGATAACTGATATCCCCCATTATTATTGGGGTTTCTGTTTTTTATAGCCTCTCTAATCTCCCGGAGCATTTCACCATCCCCATCCTGGTCAGGTGGTCAGTAGTATATTCCTAATGCTACACTCTTATTATTCATGCATGGATTTTCTATCCGTAGCGTTTCTATGGTCCAGTTTGATTCATTTAAGATTTTTTTACTATATTTGACTTTATGCTTTCTTTTAAATATAGTGCCCACCCACACCAGTGAGACCTATTCTGTTACTCCTATATATTTTGTACACTGGTAATACCATGTCCCACTGATTATCATCATTCCGCCAAGTTTCTGTCATGCCTATTCTATCAAATAGAATGGAATAAATGGTCAGTTTTCACAGGGAAGAGAGGTAAATAGTGGGGTCCCCCAAGGATCTGTACTGAGACCAGTGCTGTTTAACATATTCATAAATGATCTGGGAAAAGAGATAAACAGTGAGGTGGCAAAGTTTGCAGATATTGAAAGGATAATTAAGTCTAAAGCTGACTGTAAAGAGTTACAAAGGGAGACCCAGTCACAAAACTGGGTGACTGAATTTCATATGCCATTTTCTTGCCCAATGTTGATAAATGAAGAGTAGTGTACACTGAAAAACATAATCCCAAGTATAGGTACAAAATGATGGAATCTGAATTGATCTGACCCATTCTTATGTTCTTACATACCCTAAGGGTTCAGGCATATCTTTACTCTTGGGAGCAGTGCCTCGCCATCTACACTTTTGTTTATAGCCATGTATGTACTCTACTCATGGCCGAAAGGAGAGTTCAGTGTAAACATACCCTTAGACATGGGAGGTAATTGTTCCACACAACCTGGCCTTGGTGAGGTCTCAGCTGGAGTATTGTGTTCAGTTCTGAGGGCCACACTTTAACAAAGATGGGGATTAATTGGAGAGAGTCCAAAGGAGAGTAACAAAAATAATGAAAGGTTTAGGAAACTGGACCTATTTAAAATAACAATGAGGCTCCAAATGAAGCCTATTTAGCTCTTTCTTTGAAGGGGGGGGAGGGAAGGAGGGAGAAACAGGTTAAACCAGTCCAAGGAGGGTCCACCCTCTTACTTTCACAGGGCTCTGGCATTTTAGTCCCTGCTTAACAAGGTCTTTCAGCTGAGGGTGACCCCCTCATTTGGCACAGGTTAAGCACAGTCCTGCTTCCCTGTATTCATACAATACTGCCAATAACATTGGTAACAGCATTTCACTACCCCTGCTTTTAGTACTAAAGTGATTTGTAACCCAACACCAGCCAAAGTTGATTACTTTGAGCAACCCACTGCTCTATCTACTGGATATCTAAGCAGAGCAGGAGCAAACTGTATTTACATGAATACCCATAAAGTCTCTCCCCGTCTCAGCTAGCTGTCAGGGAAGAATTCATTCAGACCCTGCTTACACTAGGATTTATTTATTCCAATTAAAACTGAGATTCTCAAGTAATCCCATGACTCCAGGAGCTGGGGCTTTAAGACAAAGCACCAAATATTGTGAGCCTAGGGATGACATTGCCAGAGCTGACAACATTGGGCTTAAATGGCCCATAGCTCTTATGTTGGCTATTTGCACATCAGGTGAATTTCACCCTACAGGATCAAATGGAAGTTGGGAGGGTGGGGGCGGGGAAGTCTTATCCAGACATGCATATCTTGGCTGAAATATAGTGAAATGTTGTTGACATGTTGAGAATCTGAACCTTCTTGACCAGCTTTAATAGTAACAATTACAAAGGGGAGATGTGGAAAAACAGTGATCGCAAGCTGATGCCTGGTGTAAGTCAACTGAAGACAGTGGGGTAACACCAGAGATGGATTTAGCTTATGAATTACTATTCGCTGGTTTGCACATGTGAATAGCTGAAGGTTAGATAAGAAAGCAAGAATATAGGAAGAGTAAGTGCACATTTTTACACTATATTTCAAATGGGAAGGTTTATTAGCTCATATTATCAGTTAAGCTGCAAAGCCCACTGGTGCTTAAATGATGATGTTTAAATCACCCTCCGTCTCTTGAGAAGTGGAAGGTAATGGTACCCCAGCTGGTCCATGACTATGCCAACTACCGTTTGCTTATCTGAGCTGAGACACAGATGGTCTTGTTCTCGCTGTTTATTTTTTCTGAATGGCCTTTCCAGCCGCTTCGATCTGTGACCTTTACAGTTTCATATCTTCTCCTAAAAATGGGTGTATAGGGTTTTGACAGTACACTGGGACATTGGATTCATTTTCCCTCAAAGGGCTAGAGTCTCCACTAGTGTGAATCAGCATGACTTCAGTGTAACCTTCCTGATTTACATCAGCTGAGGAGCTGCTCCATTGATTCTCTTCCTCCAAAAATGTAATGGAAAGAACAATGAGGACATATTGTTGAACATATGAAGAATGTCCATCTTGTTGCATTTCAAGCACAGGTTATGCACCCTGTAAATAATAGCCCCATAAATCATGGTTGGCTCTAATATAATACTTGGCACTTTTCATCTTCAAAGTAAACCTGTGGTATAATATAAAAGATGGTCTAATCATTGCATTTAATACAAAAAGGAGTAAAATACTAAACAACTTTTAATGTCAAATATAATAAAAGAAAGGAATGATTAACAATCAAAGAGCAGCGGAAATCTTGGCAGACTAATGACATAGAGTAGGACTTGGGAGATGTAGTTCCTCTTAGAATTCAGGAAAAAGCAGATACTTTCAGAGTGTAGGGTATGTTTTGAAAAATGTAGGTACGCATTTAGCAGTGGTTTGTTAAATTAACCAGAAATTAAGAGGAAAGAAGAACTTTCCTTCCAACGACACTGAAAGTCCTTGCTTTGCCAAGTTTTGAAATAGGAGCTGTGTTCCATGAGGTCCTAATCTGTATCACTGAACTGCAGTTTCCTGTGAAGAGCATCAGTGCAATGGCCATTTCTACTGGGAGATCAATCTCTCTATTCAGATACAGGGTTAATGTCTGGTATATGCCATATGCAGTGTTTTCATTTTACGTCGACCATGCCTTTACAGGTCATAGCCCCTTCTTTGCGAATTACAGGTTCCACCCCATTTTCACCCAGTGCCACCAGCAGCTTCCTTGAACCCAGCCACCACTGATGGGTCCAACAGTCCAGGAGGAGCTCAAGAACCACCAAGAAGAGGCAAAGAAGCCTTAGAAGAAACATGCATACCGTCAGCGACAGGAAGCTCCATCATTCACAGGAGGCCAGAAGGTGTGGCTCACTGCAAAGCATCTCCAGACCAGTCAACCCTCCTGGAAACTGGACCACCATTTCCTGGGATTCTTCCAGATATGCCAGCAAATCAACATGGTTACCTTAAAACTACAACTTCCCCAGTCCCTCAAAATATAACCAGTTTTTCAAGTTTTCCTTCTGAAGCCCTATACTCAGAACCCCTTCCCTGACTGAACACCGCCACCATCTCCACCAGTCAAAAGCCAGGGTTACAAAGATTATGAAGTGCATGCCCTGCTTGATACCCAGGGGCGGCTCCAGGCACCAGCGCAGCAAGCGCGTGCCTGGGGCAGCAAGACGCGGGGGGGCGGCCTGCCGGTTGCCGTGAGGGCGGCAGTCAGGCTGCCTTTGGCGGCATGCCTGCGGGAGGTCCGCCGGTCCCGTGGATTCGGCGGCAATTCGGCGTCGGGGACGCCGAAGGCGCAGCACCGGCGGACCTCCCACAGTCATGCCACCGAATCAGCATGACCAGTGGACCTCCCGCAGGCACGCTGCCGAAAGCTGCCTGACTGCCATTCTTGGGGCGGCAAAAAACATAGAGCCGCCCCTGTTTGATACCTGATGGACACATGGCTGCCTGAACTATTTGGTGGACTGGGAAGGCTACGGCATCGAGGAGTGCTCTTGGGAACCTGCTTCACATGGCCATACCTCTGACTTGGTGCGGGAATTCTACAGGACTCACCTCGACAAGCCTGGGCCAGCACCACCCCGAATGGGGGCCTGTGAGGGCAGGTAATGTAAGAACATGGGACCATTGGGGTTCTAGGCTGCTGATGCTTCTGTATCACCATTGGAAACTTAGGCCAGGTTTCCCCTGGAGGACCTTGTGAAGCTAGATATTGCAGGAAGCACTACCCAACAGGACCCGAGGGGCAGCCCCACAGCACACTAATTGGCTCATGCTAGTATATAAACCTGGAAGCCATCATGGGGAGCTGTCTGAGCAATGGTGCAGACCGCCTGTTTGCTTCTGCTCCAGACCTTCCAACTTGAGCGTCAATTATCTTGAGCTAACTAATGCAATTGTAAATGCTGCTCTAGACACACTGGTCTTCTTCAAGACACAAATGAACAGTGATCAGGAACAAACATTTATGGAGTGTCTAGTTTAGCATTTAGAGTCATGATAATGCCTGCTGTACATACAATTTTTGGATCCATCTTACTATTTAGTATATGGGTGTGGTTTTGTTTTTTAATCAGAAAGGTAGAACCTTTAGTGTGAACACAATTATACCAGTGTAAAAGTGCCCTATGCTGGTCTGGTTTACTTCTCATCCCACAGCTTTTGCCAACAAAACTTTGTAGTGTAGACAAGGCCTTAGTTTCTCCCTTCCTTTGCCTGATTAGATTATTAGGACTTCAGGGTAGGGACTGTCTCTTACTCTGTGTGTATGCATCACCTAAAACAATAGTGCCTGGATCTGCTCCTGTGATACTAATAAAAATTATGCATTTCATCCCCATCTTTGCCATAACAAGGAGCGCATGAAATTTTCAAACCAGTTCTGAATGGGGAGCAGTTTTCCTGGTGATAATTCATAGAACATCTCAAGTATTGTTCCAGTACTCGGTTCACTCTTTTGATTTGTCCATCTGTTTGGGGGCCGTGTGCAGGGGTAGTGGATATGTGAAAGTCCAGTAACTGAAGCACTTTGCGCCACAAGCAAGAGGTAAACTGTGGGCCTTTGGTCTGAAATTGTGTGGCTTGGAAGCCCATGGAGATGATCCATGTTTTGCACCAGGAGTTGGGCAGTAGTCTCATCCGGGGGCAGGTGGTTGCAGTGATGAATTGGGCCATTTTAATCAGACGGTTCTAGACCATTAAGACTACTGATTAGCCACTGGAAGTTCCACAATGAAATCTAGGCTGCTGGTGGACCAGTTCTGGTTCAGACAAGGCGTATGTCTGTTCATAGGGCACCTTTGGGTCCCAGGTTGTAGGTCAGTTGCAGTCCTTGTGTGGGGATAGTGAATCTGTCTTTTCAAACACATCCAGGTAGTCTTGGTAGTTGTCAGGGAGGGTGAAGTTCTGGTCTGGAGCTGCTCCTTTCTGGTTAGCCCCTGCCATCTGGAGTCTTGCTTCTGAGGATCTTTGCCAATCCTAGGGCCTGGGGGTTGGTCAGTTTGTTGGAGGCAAAATTTCTAGCAATATTCACAGGGGAATCTAATGCTCCTCTGCCACCAGGAGATACACAGGTCATGCTGCTCTAAGCAAAGAATTATTGGGAAGACTGGAGAGCAGGTTACATCATGTGATGTCCCGGGTGTTGAACCCAGGCCCAGTAGCGTAGCTAGAGGGGTGCAGGGGAAGCAGCTGCTTCCCTTGAGAACATTTTCTAAAAGCGGTGCCTTTCCGGGCAGCCAGCACTGGGCTCCGGATTCAGAACCCGGAGCCGGGTTTTGCATGCGGCCGCCGACTGGCTCTGGGCTCCGCACTGCCCCCCTGCATCCCCAGCCTGACTCGCTCGCTCCGGGGCTGCAGGCAGCGTCGGCTGGTTGCCCGGCTCCCAGGGGAGGAGGAGGCTTCCCCACGCCCGCAACTTGCTAAGCCGAGCCCCCTGTAGCACACACCGCCCAGGCAGGGGTGGGCTCTGCCAGGAGGGGAAGGGGCGGCAGCACAGTGGGGGTCGGGGCTGGGGGCTGAGGAGCAGCAGCCCCATTGGTCTCCAGCCCCAGCAGCTCCATGCAGAGTGAGGTGGCCGCGCGGCGGGGAAGGCAAACACCTCCTGAACCGTCCTGGGTGAGCTCTTGCTCCTGGGCTGGTGATGCAGGAAGCCGAGACCTTCCCTCAGAGTCAGTATTGAATCAGCACCGAAGCATGACGCTCAGGGGACACTGTGCCACCATCTCTCAGAGGAAGCTTAAAACCAATGTCCTGACCATGTGTGATCACTAAAGAGTCCACTTCCTCACTGCTTAACCCTCCTGTCCTGGCCAGTGTGGGCGATTGCATCCTGCTGACCCATCTTGCCCCTGCAGTTGTGACACGAGGAGATATTTTTTCACTTTGTTGCCTCCGTCACACCGTTGTGGTGCAAATTGGCTGCCAAGTTCCACCCCAGAAGCAGCTGCATTTCAGGCTGGGATGAATGGTCTCTCTGTCTGTACGGTTGTATTCTATAAAGCACAATGCATGAAGAGCATCAATGGCAAGTACTGGTATCCTGCTGACATGATAGCCAGGGCACCATGATACTGTGTTGCATTGTTTGCATCTTTAGTTGTGACGATGCCTGACTGCAGGACACTATTGTGTGTCCTGGGGCACAGTCATTATGTGACACCATCACAATGCACTACATTAACATGCAGCTGTTTAATGGCTCATGCTCATGGGACACAGGACATTTACAACAGTGGAATCATAGGATTGGAAGGGACCTCAGGAGGTCTTCTAGTCCAGTGCCCTGCACTCGTGGCAGGACTAAGTATTATCTAGACCATCCCTGTTAGGTGTTTGTCTAACCTTTATTAAAAATCTCCAGTGATGATGATTCCATAAGCTCCCTGGGCAATTTATTCCAGTGCTTAACCACCCTGACAGTTAGGAACTTTTTTCTAATATCCAACCTAAACCTCACTTGCTGCAATGTAAGCCCATTGCTTCTTGTCCTATCCTCAGAGGTTAAGAAGAACAATTTTTCTCTCTCCTCCTTTTATGTACTTGAAAACTGTTCTCATGTCCCCTCTCAGTCTTCTCTTTTCCAGAGTAAACAAACCCAATGTTTTCAATCTTCCCTCATAGCTCATGTTTTCTAGATCTTGAATCATTTTTGTTGCTCTTCTCTGGACTTTCTCCAATTTGTCCACATCCTTCCTGAAAGGTGGTGCCCAGAACGGGACACAATACTCCAGCTGAGGCCTAATCAGCCTATTACTGTCCTGAGACCTCCAGGTAAAGCAGCAATCCAACTGTATGGAAGCCGGAGACATGCGTTCAATTCCCAGCTCTGCCAGTGACTCCCTGGGTGACTTTGAACAGGTCACTTAGTCTGACTGTGCCTCTGTTCTCCATCTGTAGGTACGTCTACATTGGAGCTGGAGGCATCATGCCCAGCTGGAGGAGACATACTGGTGCTAGCTCGGATCAAACGAGAGTGCTAAAAATAGAAGTGTAACGGCATGAGCACCAGGAGGGACTAGTCACCTGAGTGCTTATCAAGGGTCTCAGGTGGGATCACACTCAGGATGGCTAGCTCCTTGCACTACTGTGGCTCCATTTCTACTTTTAGCACACTAGCTTGATCAGCGCTAGCACGGGTATGTCTACACAAGCTGGAAATTACACCTCCCTTTTCCAGTGTAAACATACCCAAATCACGGGGATACTTCCTTTCGTCCACCCTCTGTAAACTCTTCGTACTCTATATGTACAGCTTCTAGCACAGCGGGGCCCTGACTTCACGCGAGGCTTCTAGGCCCTACTGGACTTGTTATTAATAATAATTAATATGCCACCAAGAAATAAGGGAACCATTGGCTGGAAACCAAGCGTGCAGCACTACAATAGGCACCTGTCACTTGGAAGTTAACATGGCTTCCAAGCTTTTGGTTTTCTCACATCAGGACATCCAAGGAGACCTCGACAGAACAGCACAAAAGCCACAATCTGGTGGGCAGAGCTCCTCGTGGCTCTGAAGCCCAGCTGGTGCCAGCGGAGGAGGTGGAGAAGGAAGGAAAAGTGGGGGAGGGGGGATGTTTTTTTCTCGTGGTCTCTCTTAAGCGGCATCTTTTCTCCACGAGCAGCAGCAGCCCGGGGAATGACTCTGCCACAGCCGAGCCGCCGCTCTGCTCCGGGGGCAAGGGATGACCATTACAAACTACTGTATTCTGTGATTTACTTTCTAGAATCTAAAGTGTATCTCAGTGTAATCTAAAGTTCTCCTGTGAAATGCCGGCTGTGCAACCCTTCCGTGGCTGGATTATTCTTGTGTTTTTATTTTAAGTACAAATAAATATGTATAATGAATTTAAAAGTATGTAATTAGTAATTTGATATGTCGGGTGGCACCTTTTTTTATGTGCCTCCCCAAACAGCCAGGCGTGGCCCGGTCCCCGCCCCCTATCTGACCCCCTCTGCTTCTTGCCCCCTGATGTTAGAACCTGGCTACGCCACTGCCCAGGCCTGGGTGTTCCTAGACAGCTGCCATATCCTGGGCTCCACCCAATACTTACTGAAACTCAGTGGACTGGGAAGCTGCTATAGCCCCAGCCAAGACCCCACCCACGGGAGCTCTGATCAGAGGATTGCCTGGCTCCACCGATTGGTCTGCAATTTAAATCAGGAGGAGGAACAGGAAGTTTGTCCGAGCAACAAGAAGGTTTCCTGTTGTGGTTGTGGTTGCATTGGACCCTGCTTGTGCCTGCCTCCTGCACCCAATCCTGTTTCTGGCTCCTGCCTTACTCCCACCTTCAGTCCTGTTCCCACTGTCCCCCGCAGCCTCAGCTCACTGCGCCGCCGGCGCAATGCTCTGGGCGGTGGGGCTGCAGAGCTGCGGCCTGATCCGGTGCTCTGTGCTGCGCGGTGGCGTGGCTGGCTTCTGTCCGTGCTTGATCCTTGGCTCTCCTCCTGCCCTTATGCCTCACCTCCAATCCTCAGTGACCAGTTCTGGCTCCGCCCCTGGCCTCCGACTTCTGCTCTTAACTCCAGCGTGAACCTTGGCTCTGGCATTTGGTATCTGACCTTCGCTCTGACCCCCAGCTTTGATTGCTGCTGCACATTAACGATTAGTTAGCTTGCTTTGATCTAGTCCCATTTAAAAAAGAACTAGATAAAAGCAAACTAACGAATTGTTAATGTGTTGCAGCAGAGTCCATATAAAAGGCAAAATTCACATCTTCCCTGACAGTGGTGACCACTGTGACATAATCGTATCCTTAGAAATGGTTGCCAAGTAAAGAGGAGAAAAAGGCACAGTTGGCCATTGAAGCCATCGGGATTTCAAGCTCAATTGAGGATCCAAAAGTAATCCCTAAATACTGAACTTTCTTGAATAGTGGTGTGCAAAACACCACAATAATGGAGGCAAGCACTAAGTAAATCCATTTATTCATGTCTGAATACACTGCTCTACAGCCAAAATGCTTCTGAAATAAATGTAGTCAAACTTTACTAATTCTGGGTCACTGAGAATGAAAATGATGCTTAAAATTGTTGATTGGCTCTAGTTTTCAAGATATGCTATTGGGTCAGTATATATGACCCTTGACTTGGGAATGGCGGAGGATAAGTGAGTTATAAAGGGAAGGAATCTCAATTTAAACCAGAAATGACTAAAATACATCTTTGACTGGATCTATGAATAAATCTATGACTGGGTTTGGACAGTACTTGCTTTTTCGGCAAAACAATGAATGATGCAATCTGAAGCTGGTATTGCGTCATACATGATATGAATTGCATCATGTTATTCCTAGAAGTCATGGATGATGCAATCATAACGAAGCTTACATCACTCTGCTGAACAAATTGCCCTGTATCAGCTCTAGAAATCATACAGTGTCGTGCTCTCTTATTTGTCAGTGTTTGATTTTGCAAAGGGACACATTTCTGTTTAGCCAAAGTGAGCAGAGATACCTCGTACTTGTGTGAACAGTGCAGATAACTTCTGCTATGTTTGTGGTGAAGTGACTTTTGCATCATAAAAGCGCAGTAGAACCACTATGGTTAAGAAAGCCTATCACCTTTATTTTGGCTGCAAAATTGGAGATCAGGACAAGAGGTGGGCCCCACACATATGCTGCAGCACTTGTGCAACAAATCTTCGCCAGTGGTTGAACAGGAAAAGGAAATCTATGCCTTTTGCAGTGCCAGTGATTTGGAGAGAGCCAACAGATCATACCAGCAATTGTTACTTCTGCATGGTGTCTCCAGTTGGGAAAGGTGTGTCAAAGAAGAAAAAGTGGACTGTGCATTATCCAAACATTCCATCAGCTGCACGCCCAGTACCCCATGGAGAAGGACTGCCGGTTCCTGATGCACCAGAATCATTCTGACTTGAGTCAGACGAGGAAGAGGAAGAGGATGAAACTTCTGGTCCTGAATCATCAATGTCACAGGACCCACATTTTCTCCCATCCTCCTCCTCTGAACCACACCTCATAACACAAGGTGAACTGAATGACCTTGTCAGGGATTTGGAACTACCCAAGAGTAAGGCAGAGCTGTTGGGCTCCAGACTACAGCAGAGGAATCTCCTGGCAGGTGATGTTAGGGTTTCCATGTTCCGTGACCGTCAAAAGGATCTTGTCCCATTCTTCTTCATGGAAGGTGATCTTGTAGCCTGCAACAACATTGATGGTGTGATGGCAGCCCTCAACATCGTTCACGATCCAGATGAGTGGAGACTGTTCATTGATTCATTGAAGACGAGTCTTAAAGCTCTTTTACTGCATAATGGCAATGTTTTGCCATCAATTCCAGTTGGTCATGCAGTCCATATGAAGGAAACCTATGACAACATGAAACAACTTTTGAGGTGCATAAACTATGACCAACATCAGTGGCAGCTTTGTGGCGATTTGAAGGTTGTTGCTCTCTTGCTCGGTCTGCAGACTGGATACACAAAGTACTGCTGTTTTCTCTGCAAATGGGATAGTCGTGCAAGAGATTCCCACTACATCAAGAAAGATTGGCCACTCTGACAGGCATTGGAGCCTGTGAGGAAAAGTGTTCAGCATCCACCACTTGTTGAATCAAGGAAGATTTTGTTACCACCCTTACACATCAAGCTGGGTCTGATGAAGAACTTTGTCAAGGCCATTGACAAAACACAAGCAGCTTTCAAGTACCTCCTTGGAAAATGTCCAAGGTTAAGTGAAGCTAAGATAAAGGAAGGTGTCTTTGTTGGTCCTCAGATTCGTGAACTTCTTTGAGATGATGCATTTGACCATGCACTGCGTGGCAAGGAAAAGACGGCATGGAAAGCCTTCCAGTTAGTGGCAATAAATTTTCTCGGAAACAACAAGGCAGACAACTACAGGTTGTTGGTGGAAAACCTCCTCAAGGCATACAAAAGCTGTCAAGGCTGTATCCCCACTTTGAACTTTAGGGTACAAATGTAGGGGCCTGCATGAAAACTTCTAAGCTTAACTACCAGCTTAGCTCTGGTCCCGCTGCCACCATTCCCAATGGATTCCCTCCCTGGGAAGCCTTGAGAAACCTTTCACCAATTCCCTGGTGAATACAGATCCAAACCCCTTGGATCTTAAAACAAGGAGAAATTAACCATTCCCCTCCTTCTTCCCACCAACTCCTGGTGAATACAGTTCCAACCCCCCTGGGATCTAAAACAAGGAGAAATTAACCATTCCCCCTCCTTCTTCCCACCAACTCCTGGTGAATACAGTTCCAACCCCCCTGGGATCTAAAACAAGGAGAAATTAACCATTCCCCCTCCTTCCTCCCACCAACTCCTGGTGAATACAGATCCAACCCCCTTGGATCTAAAACAAGGAAAAATCAATCAGGTTCTTAAAAAGAAGGCTTTTAATTAAAGAAAAAGGTAAAAATCATCTCTGTAAAATCAGTATGGAAATTAACTTTACAGGGTAATCAAACTTAAAGAGCTCAGAGGACTCCCCTCTAGTCTTAGGTTCAAAGTACAGCAAACAAAGATAAACACTCTAGTAAAAGGTACATTTACAAGTTGAGAAAACAAAGGAAAACTAACACGCCTTGCCTGGCTATTTACTTACAAGTTTGAAATAGGAGAGACTTGTTTAGAAAGATGTGGAGAACCTGGATTGATGTCTGGTCCCTCTCAGTCCCGAGACGAACGCACTCCCAAACAAAGAACATAAACAAAAGCCTTCCCCCACCAAGATTTGAAAGTATCTTGTCCCCTTATTGGTCCTTTAGGTCAGATGCCAGCCAGGTTACCTGAGCTTCTTAACCCTTTACAGGGAAAAGAATTTTGGAGTCTCTGGCCAGGAGGGATTTTATAGTACTGTACACAGGACAGCTGTTACCTTTCCCTTTATAGTTATGACAAAAGCCTTGGTTGCAACATGTCACTAAAGATACATTTTTTACACTCGCATCTAGATTTTTTTCCACCGAACTGCGGAGCAGTGAACGACGAGCATGGCGAGTGATTTCACCAGAACATTGCAACAATGGAGAAACGCTATCAGGGCAAATGGAGCCCATCAATGCTTGCAGACTATTGCTGGACAGTGACAAGAGATGCTCCATTTAATGAATACAAGAGACAAGGAGCTTCTTGGCTTGTCTCTTGTATTCATTAAATGGAGCATCTCTTGTCACTGTCCAGCAATAGTCTGCAAGCATTGATGGGCTCCATGTACATAATAGTTTTTTGCCTCTTGTTTCATAATAAATTTTATTTATATAATCCTTTTGCTGATTTTTAAAGTGTTACATAAACAGGACAGATGAAATATTATCATGTAAAGCAACCATAAACACATGAAAAGACCTAGGTTTACAATTTATGATTAAAACTCTACTATCTACACAATACACATAGACATAAAATGTAAAATCTTAAATATCTTAGGAACAGTAGCCAATCAGTTGTTTTAATTGTCATATTTGAATTCAGCACATCAAAATACATAATAAATAGCACATTTTATCTCTGAAGCAGACGACTTCTCAAAAATTGTAGACCGGTGATATCAGTGGCAACAAAGCAGAATTTTCTGAAGCCTTCACAATCCATCTCTAACTCTGAGCACTCAGCAGCTGACCTTCCAGTGATCTGTCGCACACCAGCCACTTCCTCACTGGTCATCCCCCCAGCGATGACCCTTCACCATTCCATCCATAATAACCTTCTCAACTTTCTCTGTGCCTATTGTGACAAAAGTACATAACTCTCCGACTATTGATTTCTAACAGTAATATTTTGAACATAGGCATTCATCTTTTTCTCCATCCAGGAGATACACAAGCACCAGCACCACATTTCAAAAGTTTCAATTTGCTTCTTGGCAGCAGCATTAACTTCCCACAATTCATATCCATGAATTGCTATGGAAAAAATTAGGCTCTTCATCAGTCACACCTTCATGCATTTCGAGATGGTCTTTCCACCGAGCAAGCCATCCTTAGTCTTCTTCCAATTTCTTTGGAACAGACTCCTTGTCTGGATCTATATGATCCCAGATCATTAAATTCATCTATTGCTTCTACAGCTTTCCTGTTAATCGTGATGTCCACTTGCATTCTGTTTTTGTTAATTGTGTCAGCATACATAATTGCTTTCATCACATTCAGGACTAGTCCATATTCCTCACTAACTATTTTTACAGACACCAACATTTGTTATCTTACATCAGGAATTGCAGTAAACAGAATCCATATCATCAGCATAGCGGAAGTTAGTGGAGGTGTCTACCAACGGAAATCCCAGCTCCTTCCACCTTGCCAAAACCTTCCAAGGCATGTCTCATAATAAATTCTATGTCTATATTAAAGAGGGCTGGGGACAAAATACATCCTTGTTTCACACCCTGCCAGTAAAAAATCAGTGGCTGTTGCCTACTGAGGTTTGCACCATTGTCTACTGGTGATGATAGAGACTTGTGCTGAGTTCAGTGAGATGCTTTGGAATCCCCATGTCTGCCAGTAGCATCCGCAGATGGTTGTGTCGAATGGTATCAAATCTTTTGAGTAATCAATTAAACACATGATCAACAGGTGTTTATACTCTTGGCCTTTTTCAGTGGGGTGACAGATATTTGCAATCTGGTCACGTGTGCCTTGGCCCTCTCTGAAACCAACTTGTTGTGGTGGTAGTTCTGCTTCTATGCTTCATTTCATGCGATCCTGAAAGAGCAGAACGCTCACATGCGATATCAGGGAGATAATCCAATAGTTACTACATTCTGTTACGTCCCCTTTCTTGGTTGGGCAGAAAAATTCCCTTCATCCAGTCCTCTGGCCAATTTCTAGTCATCCATACATCTTTACAAATTGGTCGTATACGATCAGTACCGTGTTCACCAATTGCTTTGAACAATCTTGGACAGAACAAGAAGCAATGGGCTTAAACTGCAGCAAGGGAGGTTTAGGTTGGACATTAGGAAAAAGTTCCTAACTGTCAGGGTGGTTAAACATTGGAATAAACTGCCTAGGAAGGTTGTGGAATCTCCATCTCTGGAGATATTTAAGAGTAGGTTAGATAAAGTCTATCAGGGATGGTCTAGACAGTATTGGTCCTGCCATGAGGGCAGGGGACTGGACTCAATGACCTCTCAAGGTCCCTTCCAGCCCTAGAATCTATAAATCTATGAATTCTGTAGGCTTATCTACTAATGGTGCTTTCCCAAGCTTCATTTTCATAATAGCATACACCACATACTCTTGCAGGATTGATGGTACCAGCTCCATACTCTCTTTTCTGTCGTACTATACTATGAGTCGAGGCAAACAGATAGGCACAGTAATCTCTCACCCTGTGTTTAATGTTATCACCCGCAGTAAGGAATTTGCCATCATGATCTTTTATTCTGTTTGATCTTGGGAAAATCTATTGGTAAGAAGTCTGACCAATGTGAACCTCCCTTTGGTATTATTACTCTCTTTATAATTCTCAAGATCCATACATTTTGCCATTTATATATTTGTTCTTGTCTAGCCTCGTCTGCCTTTGAATCTGTGTGCTTGATTCCTTATATTATCTTATATGCCCTTCTGTTTCCAAGCCACTCTGTCATTTTTCCACAATCTCTAACACCTTGTCAATTAACCATGATGTAGTTCAACACTGACTTTTTGGAATGCGTGCTTTGGCAGTGTTGAGCATAATAGTTTTCCTTTCATGCCAAAGATCATTGCAGTAGTCGTCCTCATTCACCTGGACAGAAATTATATAATTTTCATTGATTCTCGACAAGTCCAAATGCAAAGGTTAGACAAAGACCTGTCTAACGTCGTAACTTTTTAAGTTTGAGGCTAGCAGATGGTCTGACTCACAGTCTGCAGTCGGGAAAGTCTTTGTCCATTGGAACAAAGGAATGTTTGAATCATTATATAGTCAATCTGATTCTTTATCATACTGTCAGGTGACCTTTATGTGTATAAATGTCTAGGATGTTGGGTGAAGATGGTTGTAATGGCCAGGTAATCAGGGTAGCAGAATTCAATGCCTTGCTTTCTCATTTTGTGAACACAGGCCATTGTTTCCCATTACTTCTTTAGGAGAGCGTACAGATCCAACATTTGCATTCAAGTTCCCAATTACAAGAGTGATATCTTTAATTTGTGTTTTAGGAAGTGTCTCTTCAAATCGTTCATAGAACTCATAAATCACATCATCAACATCTGGTGCTGGATGGTGAAACCCACAGACCAGAAGGCTTGTCAGATTATACTGGGGAGGAGGCTCCGGCCATTAAGAGTGCAGGCTGTGATTGTTATGATGGTGCTGTACCAAAACCTTTGGGAAGTACATTGTCTGATGTTTGCACCAAGGAAAAGAATGAGCTAAACCTTCATAAACTAACCATCAGAGTTGGAGCATGGAATGTGAGGAATATGTATGAAGGGAAGCTTGCCATTGTGACAAAAGTATTTGAAAGCTGTAAGATAAAAATATGTGGAATCTCAGAGCTGCATGGGAAGGCAAAGGGTTATTTTATGATGATGGATAGATATGCAGTGTACTTTCCAAGATCTGAGAAAAGGAGAGAAAATGGGATTGCATTTATTTTAGCCAAGGGGACATCAAAGTGTGTACTTGGATATAATCCAGTCAGCAATAGAATAATTACAATTTGCCTGTGAGTGAAGCCAGTCAATATGTTGATCCTATAGGTTTATGCCTCTACAACTGGCATGCACTGTCCCCTGTGTATTCCTAGTTATCTACAACCGACCCACATAACCTCTGTCTCTGCAGAATTGAGCTTCAGCTAGCTCAGTTTCATCCAAGTCCTATAGCACCATGCCATCTGGGTCTGATGAAAAGGAGATGTAGAACTGCATGTCTCAAACAATGATTCCACCACTTCCTTTGGGAGATTCCATGCTAAAGTATTTAAGGATAGTATTCAAAGCAGTAGCAGAACTCCCAGCGTTTAATTTCTCCAACGAAAGTAGCACTAGGTGGGTTGCAAATGATCAGAGCATGTCAGTTGTCAGATGAAAGCATTTCCAAATGGCTTTCTGGTTTTATTTACAAGGCAAGGTAGGTGAGGTAATATTTTATTGGATCGACTTCTTGGTGAAAGAGACAAGCTTTTGAACTACACAGAGCTTCTTCAGGTCTTTTAGCTGAAAATGTGTGACGGGTTCGGTCTTGGGACTGTCACCTGATGTGCTGGGACTACCTCTGAGCCTGTTTTCTCTGCCAGTTTGGGCCTCCAGAACCCTGCCTTGTTGAGCCAGACACGCAAGTCTGCTGCAACACAGACCCAGGGTCTGAACCATACCCCCAAAACTGCAGACTTAACTGAAAACAGCTTAGCAAGTGCTCCTGTCTCCAGCACCCAGACACCCAGTTCCCAATGGGATCCAAACCCCAAATAAATCCATTTTGATCTCTATAAAACTTATACAGGGTAAACTCATAAATTGTCTGTCCTCTATAACACTGATAGAGAGATATGCACAGCTGTTTGCTCCCCCAAGTATTAAGCACTTACTCTGGGTTAATTAATAAACAAAAGTGATTTTATTAAGTATAAAAAGTAGGATTTAAGTGATTCCAAGTAATAACAGACAAAACAAGGTAAGTTATTAAATAAAATAAATCAAAATATGCAAGGCTAACTTAATACACTAAGGATCTATTTACCAATACTAACTTCTCACCCTAGATGTTATCTCAGGGACAATCCTTTTCAGACCAACGTTGTGGGTCCAGCAATCACACAAGGGTGTTCATAAGAATGAATATGTTAATTAATGTATGTAAAGTGCTTTCAGATCCTGGGATTGAAGGCACTACTAGAAGGGCAAAGTAGTGCTGGTAGAAATGTTTCAGAATTAGAAATATCATCACTGAATGTTTGAATTTTGAAAAGTTTCTTGCAAAATGTTCTCCCTCCCTTCTTTCCGCCCCCTCCCCCCAGCTCTAGTGCAGAGTGCATAAAACCAGTCCTCTAAGTCTAGAAGTTTAACATTAAGCATATTGCCCATTGGCAGGGTCCTTTATAAAAACCTTCTCTTGACCAGGTAAACCCAGTCCATGTACTTAGATACATGTTTTCCTAGGCAATCTCCACCTACAGTGAACCTTTTTCATTTCACGTTACTTTAAAAATTATGCATATTACATAAAGTGATGGTTAAATATCTAAGGTGATACCCTGTATACGTTTTCTCATCATCATTGAATAGGAGAATGACTCATTTCTTGATTGTTAAGCTGAACACTAGAGAAAGCTCATCTATAGACTTTATGTAAATCACACCAGGACCTTCAGCACAAAACTCTACCACTTGAGCCAAAACAGTAACTCCTTTAACTGGCAGCTGTGGTAAGCTATTAGCCTCTTGAGACTACTCACGAGGCTTGGGACATGACACACACTTTTCAAGCATGATTTCCCTCTCCCCCATGTCACTGTTCACCATAGAAATAATATTTTGTAAATCTAAACAATTGTCTCTCAATGACTGTCACATGCACATAACATGTGAATGGAGGCAGTACAACACTACCTGGCAGCTATTTTCATGCAAAAAAAAAAAGTTCTCTTATGATTGTCAAGAGGTGTGGGGAAGGGAGAGAGAAAGAAGCCAGCTAAATAGTTTAGCAGCGTGAAATTTATATGGTCAGTGAATCAGTTCATAAACCTGTCTGTTGAAAATGCCATGGCTTACTCTGATCAAAACACTCCAGCAGGAGCTGCCTCTAGGACCTTATAGCTCAGTGAAGAATTGCAACCGTTAATCTGAAGAATATTAAGAAGTAAAACAAAAAATAAACAACGCCCCTATCCAAGCCTCAAGTCAAGTGTCTATGGTCCTAAATGTACTTTGTCTATGTCACCTCAATTGCTAAATGCGTTCTATTGATTTCTCTCTCACATGCTCTATTTTTTATTTGTTTGTTAACATTCAGTCCAGTTGTTTCATTGGTACAAAGTGTGTCTTAAAACAAAGAGCTGTGATGCAACCATTTGCAAGAGCAATACCTCCCTTGGTCTCAGTCCTTTGTTCTCAAGGCCAGTGACACCTAGGGAAGGAAGCTGGGTTTCCCAGGCTCTGGTCTAGATTCTGACTGTAGGCACAGTCTTGAGCAAAGGGGGGTGCCCAAGCTGCCTCATGCCAGGTATAGCTCTGTTCCCTCTGTAGCCACCCCTCCTGTTCACTGGCCCAGGATGAGGTTGTTCAAGCTAAGGGAAGCCTGCCTGGCGACTTTTTATACAACTTTGGGAAACTGGGCTTGAGACTCGTTTGTGTGCTCTGCGTTGCGTCAGCATGTGTTCCTCTCAGACCAGACCCACTCAGACAACCACCAGGAACAAGGCTTTATTCTGTAAAGAACATAGAACAAGATTACAGTCCAGCAGCCTCTTCTGCTTGCCTGCTACGTGCTCCCAGCTCAGTCAGTGCTGAGACCTTCTGCTGGGGGGGCAGAGGGTACATCCTGGCCAGAACCAGGAAGTTCTCCCAACATGCTGCAGTTTGTAGTCCACAACTTGTAGTTCCCACAGCTGCTGTTGAACCACACTGGACCTTGGGCTACACCTCTAAGGTACAATTCTGCCTCCTGATCCTGGGGGTGGGGCAGTAGTTTGGTGTTGACAAACCATTCTCCTTCAGATACTCTGGCCAGTGATAGGGGTGAGGAGAGTCAAGCCTGTGTCAACTGCTTGCACCTACCTGTCCTTTCCCTGCCCATTTACTCCAGGCAAGCGAGCAAGTGGGTGAGCAGCCCTGCCTATACCTACACACCCAGACCCAAGATCCAGAAGCCCCCAAAGGGGGCTCCTTACTCCTTGAAGCAGGCACATAGACTGAATCAAGTCTAGCACTAAGAGGTCTCAGAAACACAATGGGATTAAGGGCCTGATCCTGCGAGGTGCTGAGCACTCACCCACAGGTCTCATTGACTTCACTGAAAGCTGAGAGAGCTCAGCACCTCGCAGGATCAGGCCCTTATTGGGTCAGTTTGTCTATTTCCAAATGTTTCACTATCAGAAACAATAACACTCTCGCCCCTCCCCCCCCCAAACCAGGCCAAACAGCATGTTAAATAATGAGGCTCTTTTGAAACCGGAACACAGTGGCAGTCTGGACAAGTGGTACCTGAGGCAGCGTGTTATATTACGAATGTGAGAAAGGCCAGAACATCCCTCAGGACAACTTTCTACTCTGTTCTCTCTCTGTTGGGAGAGAGGGGGATTGCTTGTATGTGGCAGGATGAGATTGTCGCAGTTTCAGGGTAACTTCACCTGTGCTTCCCCCACTAGGGTCTCTCAAGGGTGCCCACTTGAAGGTTTCTGGCTGCCAGCCATCACCTCTCTTGGGCAAAGATTTGCATCGCACTCCCTTCTGACAGGGGGTTTTAAGGGTGCACAGCACCCTGGATACACTGCAATAGCCGCAGCAAGCCAGTCTGTCTTAAAAGGCCGGTGCCTGTGCATGGTTTGTCTGTGGGGGCTATGAACAGTGTATTGCCAGCAGTTACAAGTTACCACACCGCATGCACATTTATCCTTCAGGTAATAGCATTACAGAGAAAACATATACCAAATGATAAATATTCCTGTATGCATGGTAACAGCTTACTGGAGGTCTCCCATCAGTCTTATGGGGACCCAGTAGCTCAAAGTCTTTCCAGCTCTGCCACAAGGGTTGGGGCCCACCTTGGACAGCAGGTCCTGGCAGTTTGTTGGTGGAGGAAGAAGGCTCTGAGTCAGTTGAATCCAAACGTCCTTTCTCAGTCTGTTGGCTGCTGGTGAATCCAATTTGAACTAGTATAGGCAAGACTCCCCAGGAGGTGGTACATCGATGGAGGTGTTATAACCGGAGTGATTTGCTTTAATCATCCCTTCCTGTTTTCATTTCCTGGAGGAGCTGTGGTAACCCTCTCCCGTAACATGTGTACAATCCCTGGTCCACAATAATACATAAGCTATTCATACTTAAGGTATTGCAGGAAGTTGCCCTAGCTGTCACAGACATATTTTAAAAAATAGAAGGCTTTTTTTCCCTTCAGGAGCTGGAAAATAAGGTTACTGATCTGGAAGGAAGCAGTGTTTGTGGTAAGATATGAAACACCTGACTAGATATGTTTAAGGCCCTACCAAATTCATGGTCCATTTTGGTTAATTTCACAGTCATGGGATTTTAAAAATAGTAAATTTCAAGATTTCAGCTATTTAAATCTGAAATTTCACAGTGTTGTAATTGTAAGGGTTCTGACCCAAAAAGGAGTTCTGAGAGGATTGCAAGGTTATTGTAGGGTGGGGAGGTTCTGGTACTGGGCAGTTGGAGAGCGACAACTGCTGGCCTGGAGCCCTGCTCTGAAGGCAGAGCTGCCGCCAGCAGCAGTGCAGAAGTAAGGATGGCATGGCATGGTATTGCAACCCTTACTTTTCACTGCTGCCTGCAGAGATAGGTCCTCAGTCAGCAGCCACTCTCTGGCTGCCCAGTTCTGAAGGCAGCAGCGCAGAAGTAAGGGTGGCATGGTATGGTATTGCCACCCTTACTTCTGCACTACTGCTGGTAGGGCACTGCCTTCAGAGCTGGGCGCCCGGCCAACTGCCGCTGCTCTCTGGCCGCCTAACTCTGAAGGCAGCACAGAAGTAAGGATGGCAATAACAGACCCCCTCTAAAATAACTGTGATGCCCCTGCAACTCCCTTTTGGGTCAGGACGCCCAATTTGAGAAACACTGGTCTCCCCCGTGAATTCTGTATAGTATAGGGTAAAAGCACACAAAAGACCAGATTTCACGGGGACAGACCAGATTTCACGGTCCGTGGTGTGTTTTTCATGGCCGTGAACTTGGTAGGGCCCTAGATATGTGCAAAGGATGCTTCTCTCCCCACCTCCCACATACACTTTTTCACTGGCCATCAGAGCTGAGATCAATTCAAGTGTCTTGGCCACAAATTTGGTTAGCGAGCAAGGAAACTATGCCTTTGTTCCAACACTGACAAATCCTCTGAGCTTGATTATCTGAAGTACAACCATCTGCAACCACTCTAATCAATGGCATGTGCATGGGGCATAAATACTGGCTGCATTGTTCGTGCGAGATTTTCATTAGTTCAAATTGTTGTGCTGTGGGAAAGAATTAATGGGATAAGCGAGTGGCTGTGACTTATCCAAATGCAAGAAGGGGACATGTAACACATAGGAACTGTGGATAACATGTTCCCTTTGGTAGCTGGTCCACAGAAGATATGAGTCTACTTCAGCTACTGCTAGACAAGCTGCTGCTTTAGTTCAAGTGGTAGAAGCTTATAGGAGATCTTGAGTTGAGGTCCCCATCACATGGTGCTGTTTGCTGTCATACTTTTCCAACTGCAAATGGCTAGAAAAGCTGATATACTATAGCACATTTGGGGAGAGGAGGGCTACTCACATTTTGCCCCTTAGCAATTTCAGAGGAGCCCATAGCTCTCACTACATTTGCACCAAATGGAACAATCTATCCAGTTTCTTATATTGGTGCACATCACCATATCAGCCGAATGCTTGTTCTCCATCTTTATCATTAATATGGAGGCCTGGCCAGTGGCCACTGTAGCCACATGGATCAAATCAGTGATTATATACGGGAACTTGAAGTCTCCCTTGACTGAAGCTCTATGGCAGCCATAGATTGTATTGTTGCCCTTTCTGCCAATATCTGTGTCCCGTTCTGACACCAGCGTCACCCCCTCTCGTGAGCGGCAGCAGATGCCCAGGGCTATGCAGGTCAGCTTCCCAGTAGAGGAGAAATCAGTGATGTAGAGTCTGGAGATATGCTGAGTGTATCTTGTTTTATTTACATACATACATACACCAGTTCTGGAGCTGAGGTCACAAACAGCATGCAGGCAATCCCCTCCTTCAGGAATCTCAGCTCAACACCAGTGCCCAATTCCCAGGGAACACTTCTGTCACAAGAACTGACTCTAATCAGAGACCAAAACTGAAAGCAAATTCTCCTGCTGCTTATACAGCTGCCTCTCCCCGGAACCTTGCATAGCAAAACTAACACCACACACCATGTCTTCACAACACTGAACATTTGCTCACACACTAAGAGAAAGAACTTGGAAAAATATTTGTAACAGTGCCATCTGGTGACACCTGCCCTAGGTATTAGAGAATTATTTACTATAATCTTTCACATAATCTTGAGGCTATTCATATTTTTCATGCTGAATTCTTGTAACAAAGGCTGTAACAGGAACTTGCGATGGTAGGCCATGAATCCATTCTCTTGACTGTTAATACTGACTGTAGCTAGAAATGGGAACAGAACAAATGGAAACCTTTCTCATGTGGTTGGTACTCTCTTAAAATCAGAAACTTCTGGTCCTTCTTGGACACTATATTGTTCCAACTGGAGCAATACACAACATGACGCTGGTTTAAGAAGTGGCTTTTGTTCTTCTCCTATCTGTATAGCATGACCTTCAATCCTACTCCTCTAAAACCCACATTTGTTTACCATAACATTAATCAGCAGTAGATGTGTTTGCTTTGTATTCTGAGACAGCTCTGAAAACTACCCTCTTCCCTTTGAATTCTGATAGGCAGGTTAAAGGGGCATCCAATCACATAGTTTAATCTATACCTTGCCTGACAACCTTTTCAGCATATTCATTGCTTCCTCTCTCTCTTTCATTACAAAACAATGATCTGATTTTTAAAAGTCCACTCCATATCTGCCCACTTTGGGGATTGCTTTATGACAGCAAGGCCTGTTTGTAACCAATTTATCTTCTTTTCATCGTGAATGGTGATCTGGGCTATACCAGATTAAATGACTCCTACTGCGAAGTGCTACTTTATGGGAAAGATTGAGCATTTCTGACAATCTCCCAAACCAGAGCCAAGGCCCATAGCTAGCAAATCCCCCCCCCCTCCGCCATTCAGCAAAGCACTTAAGCACATGCTTAACATTAAGCCAGTGCTTAAATTCCATCAAAGTCAAAGGGTTTTAAGTGCCTGCTTAAGTGCTGTGCTGAACTGAAGGCCAAAAGAGGAAACCACTGCAATTTCCCTGGCTGAGTTTTGGTCAGTCTCATATATTCAAAGCAATGGTGGAAGCCAGGGCCATCATAGGCAGATTGGACTCTTCTTCTTCTTTGCTTGTGAAAGCAAGTGTAGAATAATGAGGACTCTTGCTGAGAGAGCTAGTCAATGTCTCACCTAGTAAAAGCCTAATCCTTGCATCTATAAGAAATGCAATGAATTTGACCTATGCACAAGCAGCCATAGGACACTATGACTTCACCAACTCCTGCCCATCTCTAACCTCCCTTTCCTGGGTAAGATTGAGAAGATTGTGGCTTCAGCAATGTTTCATCTCTGCCCTGAACAAAGAGTAGAGCCACATGGAAAAATCTCAAAGAAATATTCACAAAGATTGAATGAATTTGTGCCTCTTGTGTTTTCTTTTCTCAAGCCTTGCTAGTGTAAGGAATTTGAAAGTCCCAATGTTTGGATATTGACTGAAAGCAAATCTTGAATTTCAGAACAGCAGTCAACAACAGTGTGAATTTTTGAGTTTTCTACTTGAATGTGCAGTTTGAAATTCATGCTGCTGTTGTTTAGTTAAATATAATTTTTCCAGTCAAGGAACAGAAGTGTTCCCTTACCATTTATATGGCCAACCCACACAGCATGAATTGCAGACGGTAACTGTTCACAATGTACTGTTCCCCAGAGAAAAAACCTGCAAATAATTTTAGATGAAGAGTCTAATCAAGAATCTATTTGCAGACAATTCACCAACACAAAAAGAACTAAAATTCATTGAATAAATTATTCATTAGGAATTATTTATCCAGTTCTAATTAATGAAGTTAACGGGAATACTCATGCTTAAATTTAAGCACATTTGTATGTATTTGCAGGGTCAAGGTCTGAGCAAGAACTTCAGGCTTTGGGGTGAAATCCTGTCCCTATAGAAATCAATGGCAAAAATCCCATTGACTTCAATGGAGCAAGGATTTCTCTCTTGGATTTTAGTTTAGTGGCCCATCTTTTTTGCTATTATTTAATGAGTCAGTGTGGTTGATATTGAATGATGCAACATACTCCTCCTTCTACACCTCCATTTAGATGCATGGAGTCTTTCCACTAGGCTCACCTACTGTGACGTTCCCCTGGTGTTATCTGGACCAGTGATCTGCTAGGTCACTCCAATCCTTGACTTTGGGAGCCAGCCTTACCCTGCTCTGCTGTGAGAGCCCCCACTCCCGGGCTGTTCACGCACAGCCTCTAGCATGTATGCTGCTCCCAGCTATGTGAGTGAGCACTTTTGGCTAGCCGCTGCTTGGATTGTGCAACCGAATGACACTAGCCAATGTCTCCGGTCCCAGACACAATCCTAGGAACCTCCATCTTGCAGTGTCCAGTTATGTCCGCCGGACACTGCAAGCTTATGAGTTTGTCAATTTAACAAAGAAATTGATATGTACCAGGCTTGTTATCCCAAGGGGAGTCTGACACACTTCAAACCAAATGCACTCCTTCAGGTAGAATAAACAAACACATTTATTAACTACAAAAGATAGATTTTAAGTGATTATAAGTCAAAGTACAAGAAGTCAGATTTGGTCAAATGAAATAAAAGCAAAATGCATTCTAAGCTGATCTTAACACTTTCAGTGCCCTAACAAACTTAGATGCTTCTCACCACAGGCTGGCTGGTTGTCCTTCAGCCAGGCTCTCCCCTTTGATCAGCGCTTCAGTCACTTGGTGGTGGTGTCTGTAGATAGAGGTGGAAGAGAGAGAGCATGGCAAACGTCTCTCCCTTTTATCATGTTCTTTCTTCCCTCTTGGCTTTCCCTTCCCCCCTTCAGAGTCAGGTGCCATTACCTCACTGTAGTCCCAAACTAACCAAGGGAAGGGGGGTGACTCACTCGAGAGTCCAACAGATCCTTTGTTGCTGCCTAGGCCAGTGTCCTTTGTTCCTGTGAGGCTGGGCTGGGTTTGTCCCATACATGCCCTGATGAGATGTGAACTGCCCCTCTGTTCCTGGAGAGCTTCTGCTTGGGCTTGTTTTAAGCCATGAGGACACATTTTTAGCCTCATAACTATATACATGAAATTACAACCTATAACGTTACTATAACAACTATGCTCAGTGAATCATGAGCCTTCCGAAGACACCCAACATGACAAACTTTGCATTGGATACCACACAGTCATATTATAAGGATGAACATGGGGGTGCAGGGTGTTCCCCTGAGGTACAGAGTGTCACACCTACAAATAAACATTTTAAAGCAAGGGGGAAAATTGGGTCGCTTGTCTGTAACGCCAATAACTTTTTTGTTGTATCATAAATCATATAGATTGTTAGAAGGAAATCATATTGAAAACTAGGAGTGAGGCTGACCCCCAAAGTTTAGATCCAGAATGGAATTTGACCAAGGATTGGGGGTGTTCAGATTCAGGATCTTAGCTGGGGTCCATCTCTATTTAAAATAAAGAAGAAACAATTTCTGCTGAAATGGAAATTGTGAAAATTTGAGAATACTTTAAAACTTAATTTTTCTCTGTAAATAGTTTAGTTTGGCCAATATTTTTAAACTTGAGCACATGAAGCTAAGTCCCACTCCTGAAAAGCATTTAAAAATATGCTTAAATTAATCATGTGAGTAGCCCCATAGAAATCCATAGGAGGATACCTGTATGTGCAAATGTAAATACATGAGTAAGTGTCTTCAGGACTCTGGTATCTAATATAAGTGGTTTGATTTTTATATGTGTTGAGAACCCACAAATCCCAGCAGAAATAAATGGGATCTGTGATGGGTTTTCAAAAATATCATGTTTTTGTAGGTGCCTGAATATGGATTTAATACCTTAATGTAGTCAGCCAAGTTTGAAAATTTTGGCTTTAGTCTACTATAAATAAAGGTTTTTCTTCACTTGATGGTCTCTGTGTGTATTCCACATGTGAGTTCAGAGATTTTTAGTAAGCATTATCCATTGGTCTACACGTGCACAGTAGTTCTTCTCATGCTCTTAACTGAGAGTATAAGGGGAGGTGCGGAGTGGCACCTCTCCAGTTCCTTCTTACCGCCACATGGCCTGAGTCGGAATCCTCTGTGTCCACAGCTTCTTCCTTTGACTGCTTCAATCTGTAAATACATTGTACATAGTTTTAGTATTTTATTCTTTTCATCTTAAGTACTAGTTGTAACTGTTCCTTTTTGGGCCACAACTGAGAGTGCCAAATTCAGGACAAACTACTGAGAAATAGGGCACATACACCCCAAGACTAGTGGCTAATCCCCCATAGGATATACCAAACCAGCAACAAAAGTAAACTTCTGTTTCACCACACTGACTAACAAGAAGTCATAAAGCAGTTTTCTTAGGCATTCCAGTTCTTGTATTACCATCAAAAACCCTAGACTTAGAGATGTGTGGTTCTTTAAAACCAATCTCTTCAAATAAAAGGTTCTTCTGATCCCAAAGGACCAGTCACACACCCAGATTAATATATAACTTAGATCTTACCCAAAAATCATGCTGATGCCAATCCTTTAATATCTAAAATCTGAAGGTTTATTCATAGAAAGAAAGAAAGTTGAGAGTTAAAATTGGTTAAAGGAATCAAATACATACAGTAATTGCAAAGTTCTTGGTTCAGGTTTGTGGCAGTGATGGAATAAACTGCTGGCTTGATAAGTTTCTGGTTGCTTCCAAATCATTGGAAGGACCTCAGTCCCTTGGTTAGAATGCTTCCATTAGTATAAGTCCATAGTCCAGAGGTTTGAGCAGGCAAGAGGCTAGAACAGGATAGAGGCAAAATGGAGGTGTTTCCAGGGCCTTTTATAGCTTCTGCCATGTGGAGGGAAACCCATTGTTTCAAACAAAGCCCCTCGGCACAGCTAGTGAAAAATTACAGGTAAAAGATGAGGTTTGGAATCAAATGGGCAAGTCACATCTCCATGCATAATTTTGCTTAATCACAGCAGGAAATTATTACCTATACCCCAGTGCGACGGGGCAGAGCGGCCCCACACTGGCGCCGCAGGGGTTAACCCTTCCTTCCTGGCAGAGGAAGCCCCGTCCCGGAAACCCCACCCCGGAAGCCCTGCTGGGCATGCTCCAACTGGAGACTAGGTATAAAAGCCTGCAAAACTGCTCAGTCTGGGCTGACCACCAGAGGAGAAGGACGCACACAGTCAGCTCCTGAGGAGGGACAGCCAACGCGCCAGGATCCAGGAGCCAGCCCAGCCAGCACGTACCCTGCCAGGCTGCATCACAGAAAGCTGTGGGGATGGCTAGAAGCAGCATATGCCCCAAGTTCTCATCATTTGGACAAGGTGGTTCGAGTGCCAATGCCAGTTTTGTCATCTCTGGATTGGTGGATGGACCCTCTGAAAGCCTGTGTGTGGGTCCTGTTAATCCCTCCACTACCAACCCTCACTGTAGTCACCATCCCTGGGTTGGGGGCCTCACATGGGGTACCTGCTGACTCAAGATCTCTGGTTGTCTCAGAATCTAAGGACTCATAGAAATATCAGGGAGTTAAGAGCTGTTTGATTAGCTTGTACAGCTCCTGCATATAGTAGGAAAGAATTTGTTAATTCTAACAGACAACTCTGCGACTATGTTTTACATAAACAGAAAGGGAGGGGGTGAAGTCTACCAAGCTATGCCAAGAGGTAATTAACTTCTAGGACTTGTGTATAACCAATTCAATACAATTTAAGGCTGCTTATCTTCCAGGGAAACAGAACATGTTGGAGGATCGACTGAGCAGGACAGTCTCTGATCACCACGTGTGGTCATTACACCCAGATGCGGCCAGATCCATTTTCTAGCTCTGGGGGACTCCCCAAGTGGACCTGTTTGCAACAAAACCCAACAGAAAATGCCATCAGTTTTGCTCCAAGGAAGGTCTTAGCCCGGGCTCACTGATGGATACTTTTCTACTTCCCTGTAAGGACCCCCCACTGTACCCCTTCCCTCAGATTCCCTTGCTACCCAGGGTCTTGTTCAGAGTCAAACAAGGCCATGCTGATAGCATCAACATGGCCTTGACAACACTGGTAAGTGACTCTATTGACTTTGTCAATCAAACTTCCTTTGTTTCTGCTGGATCCAGATGTGATTTCTCTGGACCACAGCCACCTGCTGTATCCCAATCTGTGACCCTTCAGGTGACAGCATGCATGCTTATTGGTTAATGCATTTGGAAAGATCCTGTTGTAAGGATGGTCAGAAAGTGCTTCTGAATAGTAGAAAACCCTTAACTAGGGGCACTTACTTGGCTAAGTGGAAGCACTTCTCCATTTGGTCCCAGCAGAAAAGTGTATCTCTGGAGCATGCACCCCTGCACCTCATACTGCACAATCTTCTATGCCAAAAACATCAGAGTTTGGCTATTAGCTTCCAGATGTACTCTTATAAAACTATCTCAGCCTTCCATGTCTCGGTGGATAGTAGATCCCTTTTCTCCAACCCCATCATCACCAGATTCCTGAAAGGCTGGGTCATATTGTACCCACATGTGCAAGATCCTATCCCTCCTTGGTCCTATCTGAATTTGGTCCTAGTAAAGTAGATGGGCCCACCATTTGAACTCCTTACAGCTTGCTCTCTGCTTTACCCCTCTGTGACGGTAGCATTTTTAGTTGCCTTTACCTCAGCCAGAAGGGTGGGTGAGTTGAGACCCCTAGACCTCTACAGTTTTTCATAAGGATAAAGTTTATCTCTGCCCTCACCAAGGTAGTCTCTAATTTTCATGTTAACCAGGCAATCTATTTGCCAACATTCTTCACAAAACCTCACGCACATAGAGATAAGGTGAGACTTAATTAATTGGATGTGATAAGGGCTTTAGCTTTCTACCTGGAGTATACTAAGTCCTTAAGGTCCTCCACACAGTTCATTGTGGTTGTGGACAGAGCTAAGGGCTGGCCAGTTTCCACTCAGTTTCCACCTGGATTTCTTTGTTCATTCATTTATGCTACCAACTGGCTACTATAACCCCACCAGCTAGAGTATTGGCAAATACTAGAGCAGTTTTCTTGGTGCAAGTACCTATCATAGACATTTGTAAAGCAGCAACTTGATCATTAGTCCACATTTTTGTTTCTCATTATGCTATTTCCCCATCAGTCCAGGACTATGGATGTTTTGGATGGTTTGTCTTATAATCATAATGTTCAGGTAGACTCTGAGCCCACCTCCATGTTTGTCTGCTTGTGAATCACCTACAGCGGACTGGCCATGTGCAAGCACTTGAAGAAGAAAAAACTGTTACCTACCTTTCTATAACAGTTGTTCTTCGAGATGTGTTGCACATGTCCTTTCCCTCTCTGTTGGAATCTTCCAGTATGAAGGAACTGAGAGGAATGTGTGGTAAAAGAGGATGCTCGAGCTACTCCAACGGGTATCTCTGAGAGAAAAATTTCTCTGTCAGCTGTGCACGAGGTGGAATATTCATGTGCAACACACCCCGAAGAACAACAGTTACAGAAAGGTAAGTGACCATTTTTTACTTACCTGTAACGGGAGGCTCTTTGAGTTACATGGTCCCCTATTTGTATTCCACTACCGGTCCTTCAGCCCTTCTACTGCAGATCCCCTTATAACCTTGGTTCAGAGCACAAGGAGAACAACCGCACACCGGCAGACCAATGGACACCACTTACTAAAAATCTCCTGATTCATGCACATGGCGCAGCTGTGTACCCACATGTGGAATACAGATAAGGACCTCAAATCTCAAAGAACCTCCAGTTACAGGTGAGTAGACTCCATTTATTTGGTGGTCTTTTTCTTGAAAACTTTAGAGAATTTTGTTATCATGGTTACTGGCTTGACTTCAACATCAGAGCCTTAAGAATCCAGCTATATGTTTGGATGCATTTTGAAATTTATAAATGTTCATTTTTTGCTCTCCTAGAACCTGGTGCTGTTTATGCAAAATGCATTTGTCAAGAGATGCAGTATTTTTGACAGAGCTACGCTAAACCTTTAACAGGTAGGGCTCTAAAATTACAGACCACAAATCTCCCCACTAAGCACTATTTACTAACGTGATAATTGTGGAACATTCAATGATGCGTTAAGTGCCATGGAGTGGCAGTATAATTACAGTATATGGCAAGCTACAATATAAATAAAAAGTAAATACATGATTATTTTTGGCTTAGGTCACATGGTAAATACTAAGTGCAATTATAGTACCAACTAATTTGCAGGAATGTGTAATTACTCTGGGGCTTAATTCATTTGCAAAGACTTGTCCAGCTTTTCACACTGTGTTAGGCCATGGAAACTGTGCAGAATGGATTATTCATGGCTATGGGGCAGGGGGGGTTCCATATCAAGTGAGTCAAATCTTATATATTAATGACTTCCCCACCCCCACCCCACAGTGGCTCTGTAGCCACATGAACTGTTTGGTTAGGATTTTCAAAGAGATCTAAGGGATTTAGGTGCCCATTGAAGTCAATGGGAGTTGGGCCCTGAACTCCATGGAGCTGATTTGACAATCTCAGCCCAAGCTTCCTGATAGTTCTGGTCTCACTGGCACTCCCTTAGTGGGAGCTTTATTTCCCCCCTTTGGATCAGTCAGCCAGCAAGTGGCTATGTGAGGTTCACAAATCAAAGGGTATGTCTAGTTATTGCACCTCATGCAGTGGTCCCAGCGATTCTTCCATTCTGTAACCCCTATTCTTCCAAGTGCTGACAGCTAGTTTGCATTAGGGGCTTGGGTTTGTAGGTCTGCATAGTACTGGTCCAGGTTTTTGGCACCATTTGTGTAAGTCTTCTGCCAGATGAAGCCGGCAGCAACCAGAGCTGGATTCAATATCTAGGGGTTCCTTTCCATTGATACAACACAGAACTGGCTTGAGCACCCACCCAGTAACCTGGGAAAATTAGACACCACCCTGGGGCACATCTGAGAGGCAATACTTCCCTACTTGCAAGCACAGAGTTTGAGTGTAGAAAAGAAACTTTTAATAAAAGGAGGGAAGTAACTTGGCATTAATTTGGGAAAACACCACAAACAGGGTTCATAAACCTAAACCATGAGCAAAAGACCCACCCCCAAGTAAGTTGGGCAGTGTCCTTTTCCCCTCAGGTTAAGTCCAGCAACCCAAAAGTCCCTTTAGCGTGCAAGTCCCTTCTCTGCACCCCACTCACAGTTGCTGTCCTTGGTCAGTGCAGACTTAGAGTTGCAGCTGCAGAGTTCACCTCCCACCTTGGGTGGAGGTAAAGAGGCACCTTACTCGCTCTGCTGTTTGGGCACTCATCTGCCGCCCCTCTCTGTGAGCCGCCCTGCTGGTGGCTCTCCGCCCCTCCATTGCCAGTCAACTGTCAGTCATCTTCTGCTGCCAGCTGCCTCTCTGCTGTGACCTCTGCACATCAGTCTCTTCGTGACTTTTAGCTCTTAGCAGTCTGGGCAGAAATAGCCCCCTCCCCCCCCAAACTGATTTCAGCTCTGATTGAGCATTTAAAATAACAAAAGAGGCTCCTAATAAAGCCTATTTAGCTCTTTCTTTGAACAGTGGGGAGGAACAGGTCAAACCAGTCTGGGGACTTGTAGGGAGCATCCACACCTCCTGGCTAGGACACCAGTCCCCACCTCTCTTACTGTTACAGGGCTCTGGCATTTGAGCCCCTGGCTTAACGAGGTCCTTTCAGCTGAAGGTGACCCCCCTCATCTTGGACAGGTTAAGCAAAGTCCTGCTTCCCTGTATTCCTACAATAATGACAACATTTTGGTAACAGCGTTTCACTACCCCTGCATTCAGTACTGAAGTGATTTGTAACCCAACACCAGGCAAAGTTGATTACTTTGAGCAAAACACTGCTATATTTGCCGGATATCTAAGTAGAGCAGCAGCAAACTATATTTACATAAACACACCCAAACTCTCTTCCCCCTCCCAGATAGCTGTCAGGAAAGAATTCATGCCCTGCTTACATCTGTTTAATAGCAACTGGATCTGGTGTAATCAATTGGTGGTATGTCAAAGGCAGTAGCCCCAACACTGGGAAGCACAAACAGGAAGTGTGTACAGTGGATGTTATCCTGGCTCTAAGAACAAGACCAATATTTAACATATGCATTACCCTCAGGAGTCAATGGAGCAGTCAGGAAATGCACAGTACAGACTCCTAGTGAGATATATTAGGGGAGAAGTTTATCGGAGAAAGGGGGGAAAGAAAAGATAAAGTATTACTTTTTAAAAGCAAACAGAATATTTATCATTTTACCCAGTAAACAATAATGGATCTCCAAGGTCTCCAGCTGACTCTTCTTTCGCATGCCTGATGTGTAACAACCTGTACGGGACTTTGAGGGAGAAGCAGAGGTTGCAAGAGGGAAGGGTTAGGAGAAGGCACCAGGAAGCCAGTCTGTGTGCACAAGGCTTGAATCCTAGCTGTAGTTGCAGCACCTCTGTAAATAGTTCTCTTAATAAAGAGCAGTTTAGTTTTTCAAGGTTGGAGTTCTCTCCTGTTATTATCCAGCATGTGGTACATGAAACACCTGAGACCTCAGAAAAGAATTCTCCCCATAGGCTTGCAAGAATATCAGTAGTAATCTGATTGTCTGTTAGCAGGACTTGACCCTGGGCCCAGCAGTGCCAAACAACAGACCTCTACCATTTGAGCTGAAGGACTAACTAGATTTGCTGGGAGCGGTAGCAGACAGCTGTCTTCTGTGGACCAGCCATAGACGGCGATGCAGTGACATTTTACAAGCAGGTTACATATTCATACATATCACAGCCCTGTTTTTTTCCACGGCCAATTCTTGCATTTGGGAGTGGGTGCAAGATGAAGACAGGAGATGGGAAACAAGCTTAAACCATAGCACGGATCCAACACAACAACAGCCCACTTAGAGTTGCTTATAAACACACAGTCTACCCCAGATCCTTTGCTGAGGTTTCAGAACTTTTGACAGGGTCTGGTACAAAGCAAACCTCCTGAGCCCGCGCTGTGCTGCCCACAAGGTTTCTGTGATCCTATCATTAGGATATGTTTTGCACAAAGTATGCCTTGTGAGGCATCATTCTAAAAGTCTTGATCTGCTAGACATTAATATCTCCTTGGATTGTATGTGCTATCATCCTATGTGAAGTTATGAAGTTTGGTTATGTATGTGTTACTGAAACGTTGTGAGGGTGAAAACACCCACAAGCAGCCTTTCAGTTACAACAGTAAAAAGGCCAAACAATGTGAATGGCTTATTGAGGAAATGCACACAAGCACAAGACTTACCCCAGGAACTGTGTATAATAGAAACCTCTCAGAGCTAGCACTACACAATGGGAACTGTTTGACCCAGGTCACAGCAAAAGAACTTTCCAGCAAGTGGGAAGAAGATATAAAAGAGGGAAATGACATCATGATGGTACCTCACCTCTCCCTAAAACAACACACCTGGAAACACCCGAGGAACAAAGACTGAACTGGGGGAAGTGATGGTCCCAGGCTAAAGGAATTTCTAGCCTGTGTATGAAAACTGGGGAAACCCAAGCTGCAAAGCAAAGGCAGCTTGTGCCTTAAGAATCTGCCAGCCTGTTTATCACTCAGGGTGAGAATTTGCTAATTCATATCCTACCTATCTAGTGTGTTAAGTTCAGTTTGCGGTTTTGTTTATTTACTAGGTAATCCGCTTTGATCTGTTTGCTATCACTTATAATCACTTAATATCAACCCTAAAATAAGTTTATTAATATCAACTCTTGATATTATGTTTTAATTCAAACCGGTGTGCCTTTGACTAAGGTGCCTGGGGCAAATCTCAGCTTGGTTACCGCAAGTGTGAATGGAGGGAGAGGCGGACCAGGAATTAAACCCATATACTGGCCAGATTTGACCAGGGCAGGACAGTACTGCTCTGGGGTCCTAGGTGCGAGGCTTGTGGTTAGAGAGCCTGCATGTACCTGCAGCTGGGTGTGTCCCTACCTGTGTGAATGCTGGTGAAAGTGCAGGCTGGAGGGCTTTGCAGCTTGTCACAGCAGCACAATGTGAGAGGGCGTCCAGGCTGGTGGGTCAGAGGGCTCAGGTGGCACCCTGGGGGGAACCAGTCATGCTCTCTACTGCCCTTTTCTGGGGTGGGGTGTGGCAGGGCCACAAGGCCACCAGCGGGGGGCCTCAGGGCCTAGTCCACCCTGTCAGACCATTTCTTTGTGAATTCAAAGTCAGGCCTGGTTTTGTGAATTTTTTGTGTTGAAACAGGCCCATTTTGAGTGGAATTGTTTTCATGGAGAAAATGGGTGAATTTTGATATGGTTTTTGTGGTCCAACTACCATTTTTGTGGCATTTAGTAAATTTAAATTTTTCACAGGGAGGTGTGTGTTTGAGAGAGAGATTTCAACTGTTCCACATTGTCCCACCTGCGCTTACCCACACCTAACTTCATGCTGCAACATCTACTGTTGGCAGTGTGATGGAAGCAGAGCTGGAAGATGGCCACAATCGCGAAGAAGCCCTTGATGAAAGTGGAATACAGCAGGTGCCATAACCATTTATAGCCAGAGGTACCAATAACGGAGAGGTGGGGCCAGATCCTACACCCGCTTAGGAACTGACCCATGATGACTTCTCCAGAGGGAAGGGAAAGGAGTTAAATACAATCTTAAGGGTCAGATTCTGTTCTCATTTACCCTACTGTAAATCCAAAGGCACTGCAATGATTCAAGTGGAATTACTCCAGATTTACGCCCATGTAACTACAGTCAGAATTTGGATCTCTGAGTAAGAAATTCTACCCTCTTTAATCCCATGTTTTTTACATCTGATGTCATTGTGATATGTCTTTGGTTTATGGCTTACCCACTAAAGGACAAATTACTACAGCTCCCTTGGAGGATGCTTGCTTCCTTTGGCTTGCTCTTCTTCACAATCTCTTGAAAAGCTGGTCTTGTTTGAGAACAGTTTTCACCAGAGTCGCTCAACAAGCCATAACAGTCCCTTCCCTAAAATATTGTTTATACCATAAATTATTGCATGCAAGGAGTGTCCCATGGGGGAGTAAAAATAAACATAGTACTGCCTTGTAGCTTGAGCTATGCTCCGCTCCCCAGAAGGGATAACATTTATAAATCAAACATGGGTTTAATTAACCTTCGTTCTTTGCACAGGATTAGGAGGGGACATGCACACTGATTTGAAGATGCAGGGCACTCACATGATTCTGCAAAATTTCAAGAATATAAAACAGTGAAGTAGCAGTATATTGTAATACATAAAGCTCCAAATTCAGCTCTCAGTTACACCAGCATAAATCTGTAGTAACTCCATTAAAGTCAGTTTAAAGCAGTGTAACTGAGAGTGGAATTTAGCTCCCAAAGTGCGTATCACTAGCTTGTCGTTTTCATTGTGAGAAAGACTTTTCCAAAAGAATGACAGCAATATTAAACAATCACATTTGAAAGGGGTTGATATATGCTTTACCATCCTGCACTCTGCAATCATACACACTTATACTTAACCTGTCATTTCAGTTAGTGATATTAGTTTAGCTGGTATATCATTTTTTCCTGTTGATAGAGAGAAAATGACTTCACTGATAAAATTATGCATCTTAGTTATGAAGGAAAAAAACAGGCACCTTATTTGGGAAGCCCTTGTTTGTGGAAGTGGACAAACTCTTCCTAGCTTCTTAATATACATTTAAAGTGAAATCAGTCAATTAGAGCTGCATTACTTTTAGCGGTGCTGGTAAGTTACCACTGCCATCTTTACATCAAGACTTGGGTGTCTTTCTAAAAGATGTGCTCTAGATCAATCAGAAGTTGTTGAGTTTGATGTAGAATTTGATTTCACTGTGTGAAATTATATGAGCTGTGTAATGCAGTAAGTCAAACTGGATGAACATAGTGATCCCTTTTGGTCTTAAAAATCTATGAGCTAGAGGCCCTACCAACATTAGGAAATTCTCTAACTTCTCTGACACCAGCTGAGCTCCATCATGGTTAGCAGCACTAGAAGCCCAAGCATAGATGGGCTGCCAGCTGCCACTAACATTTTCAAACACTCTCTCAGTTAGAATCACTCTATGTTCATGGCAACTTGACCTGTATATCCTATAAAGGTATGTCTATGCGACTAGCACTACAATGGCACAGCTACAGTGCTGCAGCTATGCGGCTGACGCGCTGTAGTGTAGAAAGTTGCTCCAGTGGCAGAAGGGTTTTTTCTGTCACTGTAATAAATCCAACCCCCCAAGAGCAGTAGCTAGGTCGTTGGAAGAATTCTTCCGTCGACCTAGCTATGCTACAGTGGGGGTTAACCTAACTACGTCATACAGGGTGTGAAACTCTTCACAGCCCTGAACAATATTTCTAGGTCAATCTAAGTTTCAGGTGTAGACCAGGCCTAAGACTCCCCACATGGCGAACGCTGAAGAAGCTGAAGTTGTGTTAGCGATGATCAGAATATTTTTAGCAAATGTTTAAGTAGACAAGGCCTCAGGGATTTCAATAATACAATGGGTTGAAGGATGTTAACTGAAGTTCCAAGGAAACCTTACAACAGCCTAAGAGCTGGGCCACGTCATCTGCTCTGTGCAGAGCTGGTCCCCTAAAGGTGGCATGTTACAAGAAAAGGTGTGGTTGACGTGCTGCCTCTGTAATGCACATGCTTCTGTCTAAGCAATTCCCTAACCCAGGAAATAGTTGAACTGTCTTTCCACACCTCCTCATGAGGACAGTGGTAATGGGTATGTGTGTGAGCTTTTAGCAAATGTCCACTAACTAGCTCATAGGATTAAGGGTATGTCTACACTACCCGCCGGATCGGCGGGCAGCGATCGATCCAGCGGGGATCGAATTATCGCATCTAGTCTAGATGCGATAAATCAACCCCCGAGCCCTCTCCCGTCAACTCCTGTACTCCAGTTCCAGCAATCGACTCACTGCGGTGAAGACACCACAGTAAGTCAATCTAAGTACGTCAACTTCAGCTACGTTATTCACGTAGCTGAAGTTGCGTAACTTAGATCGATCCCTCCCCAGTGTAGACCAGGGATAAGAGACCTGGCTCTGCTGTGGGACCTTAGGCAAATTGCTTTGCTTTCTGTGGACTCACTGACTTCACTGGGACTACTTGTATGAGTGACTGCTCACCAGTGGAAGTCAGAGGTTCACAAATCCCCCCCCCCCCCCCCCCGGCAATGATTAATATAAAATATCCTTGGGTTTCTTGTTTGTATCCATCCACAAATTGATTATGATTATCATGCTTGGGTCTGAGATTCTTCTTTCCATTTTCCCTGGTTCCCCTAGTACATTGCTCCTCTTCTTCCTAGGTTCTTTATTATATCCCATACAAGTAATTTCCTGCCAGTTACAATTTCAGATATGCTCCTAGGAATCATTACAATCATCTAGATAATAGAATGGAGAGGCTGATGTAGCTTCTAAATGAGATTGAGTCATTTAAAGAGGCATCTCTCTATCATCCCCTTGAATCCTAAACAGAAATGAGAGCTGTGGAAATGTTTGCAGTGGAACCTGAAACCAGGAGAAACTTGGCTGATTTCTAATCTCTTGCATACCTGACATTTGCAGCTCAGGTGAGTTGAAGGTCCTTTGGTGACTGACTGTAAAGCTTTCAACCAGCCCTGGGCTCATTTATGGCTTTGCATTGAAACTTTAATTTTTTTTTCATGTCTTCACCATGAAACTTGCCAGAATCACCTGAGTTTCTTTTGTGTTGAGCTTTTGGGCCTGTTTAAACCCCCACATTGAAAGCAAAACTGAAGGAAAGGTGGATATTAGAGTTAAACCCAAACCGGAATATCTTGTTCTGTTTTGGAGTGTTTTTCTAATCCCTGGATCCCAATCTGGCCCTGTGCTTAGAGGTTGGATCCAAATTAGCAGCAGCTAATTAGCTTTGGAGCCTGCATAGAGTAGACGCTGTGCAGTTGAGCTGACCAGAGCCCTAAGGCAACACTAGTACAGTAGATTTCATGGCCTTCCCTTAGAAATTTCAACTTTTCTCCTGTCTTTACTCTTCTCCTCTTTGTTCTGCCTCTCTTCTCTTTATTTCACCCCTCATGTGGGTCCTGTGTAGAAAGGACTGAAATGGTTCTAATTTTCCTTCTATCAACATATAGGTACAGCTACAGGTAGATTAGATACTAATTTGCTTACCTGCCTTGTTGTAGATCTGATTCACTAAATGCATGATTTTTCCAGATGCTGTGTACCTTCAGCTCCCATTGACTTCAGTGGGAGTCGAGAGCACTTGCCAGTCTTGCAAGTTCAAACCCTAGGTAGGTACCACAAGCTTGGCTGCAGTTCTGATTCTAGGGCTGGCTTGTTATAATATTCCTATTAGCCTTCTTGGGAATTAAGCAGTATTCATGTTCTGACAGCTAATGTTTTAAGCAACGTGGATTGATGGATGCTGTGTTGTTCTTCTCCGAGAGAGAACAGGCTCTCTCATAAGATTGTCTGATGTTGGAAAAAACCTCAAGAATAACCTCTCTCATAAGAATTCATAGTTCTGGTTCTGACCAAAACCAAGTTGTGCAGAGAACTGTTAAAATAAAATCATAATAATTTATAATAAATTAGCCATGCTCTTTCCCAAATCCCAGAAGAGATTTGGGTTCTGTGAGTGTTTTGCAATGAAGGTTCATGTTGGTTCTTATTTCATCTAAACCAGATTGATCGTCCTCTACCAGCACTGGCAAAGGTGTCTAGAAGAACTACCTATAGATCCAAACCCCTCCAATAGCCCGCTTTCAGCAAGACCCATGGCAGTTGCATGGCCCATGCCTTTCAGCACTGTCAAGACAGATGTGTTCACTGAAAAAAAACGTAGATAAAGTTTAAAGTAAATGGTTGATGCTTTCCAAGAAAAAGGACCTAATAGGAAAAATAAAACCTTTTGAATTACAAAGTTTTATCTAGCTCCCTAGCAGGTAGCACTTTCCCAAGGTATTGATGCCTTTCATGTTTAATGCTTCTATCAGAGAAGATAGGATGCTTTTAAAGAGAAAACACTGCTCCAAGCCAATGGGGGGAAAATAGAATGGAGTATGTTAGCAAGATATGTTACCTGTGTTCTGACCGCTAATGTATCTTTCTTTGCATCACTGCACCTTTGTCCTGTATTGTTGCCAGATAAAAAGAGAATCATTATGGATACTCCCAAAGACAGCTGGTAAACATATACGATAAATTAAGTTCTAGGGTCTCCTGACAGGACTTTAGCTTAGAAAATTCAATGCAATATCTGTACAGGGCCCAAGTACATTTTTTGCAAAAGTTACTTGAGAAGCCTGTCAAAATTGATGGACTGTAGGTTGTTGTTCAGAGTGCAGTTCTGGAATTCTGCTTTCCCTGCAGGAGGGGAAGAATCATTTTTTATTTTTAAATTGCTCATTTTTTTTCTTGGTGCTTTCATTTTAGTGCTTCTCTTGTGTGTGCAACGCGTTAGAAAGGGGGTGCTGGCCAGCCAGCCACACTCTTTAAAACATAACTGTCCTTTCCCGCACCACTGAACTTGCTCAAAAAGACATCTACTCAATTATATTCTTACAAGAAGGCAAGACTGAATTCTTAGAAAAGGTGTGGAAGAGGCAGTGCACAGATCTGCGAGACAAGTTGAAGAGGAGGGGGAGACTGCTTAAAAGAATTGTTTTCCCATGGTAGTGGCTACCTGTGGCAGCCAAGGGGACTCTAGCTTCCATTGCAATGCATTGGCTTTGCAACAGGTACCATGGTAAGGCAAATTAATTTAAGCTTGGGGGGAGGAATAGCTCAGTGGTTTGAGCATTGGCCTACTAAACCCAGGGTTGTGAGTTCAATCCTTGAGGGGGCCATTTAAGGGATCTGGGGCAAAAATCTGTCTGGGGATTGGTCCTGCTTTGAGCAGGGGGTTGGACTAGATGACCTCCTGAGGTCCCTTCCAACCCTGATAGTCTATGATGATTCTAAGCTGACCTTGTGGTATCTTATCTGACAAGCAGAAGAAGGCAACATGGACTCAGCCAGCCATGAACTGGTTCAATGTGGAATTGCTATGTATGTTGGAATCTCAAGCTTCTGATGACTCTCCCCTAGATTCAGTAGAGGGGAAGGTATAAGTCTGATTGAGGACTGTTTTTTAGGGAAAGATACACGCAGCTTCTATGCCCAGAGAACATGTTCCTGCTTCCTTTGAAGTCACTGCAGTCAAGGGGAGTTATTTGTATGCTAAGGTGGGAGAATCAGACTGCTACTCACAAGCAGAGACTGCACAAGCACTTAGGCTCTCTCTCTCTCTCTCTCTCTCTCTCTGATCTCTTCAACCCCTTCTAATTTGTCTGCACTAGGACAGTCAGTAGTAGTGACACTGATCAATGAGATCAATGTGAAAAATGGAAAAAGAAAATGATCCCACAAGAGAACACATGAGGTAAGATAAAAGAGAACCCCAGCATTACATTTTGAATTATCACTGGACTAGGACATGGGGGATCAAGGGTCACATTCCAGCTCTGCCACAGACTTTCTATGTGACCTTGGGAAAGTCACTTAACATACGTCTGTATTGCACATGGGAGGTGCAATTGAAGCTCCTTGAGACATACCTGCACTCAAAGCTAGCCAGTGTGTGTTTACAGGAGCTAGTTTGAGTAGCCACGGCAGCATGGCTTAGCCTCCTGCAGTACAGACCCAGGGTACATAGTCGAGCAGCTGGCTCCTGCTGCTGTGGCAACACAACTATTGTTACTGGAGCTAGCTTGGGTCGAGCTAGTACAAAGCTAGCTCAGGTATGTCTACCCAAGCTGCAGTCACACCTTCCGATTGCAGTGGAGACATGCCCTGTGGGCAGCTATTCAAAAGAGCTTACCCACTTCTGGGGAAAATTACAATGATCCCTTCTGGCTTTAAAATCTGTGCCCCAGCTTCACTCTCTTGTACTCACATATACACACCATCTTCCTTCGCTCCCTCTGGGGTGTCAGCTGGAAGCTGTCCGCTTTCACTATGCCAGCTAGGCCAAAATGAATAAGAATAAAATTCAAGAGAGGGATGATTAGACGCCAATTGCATTATTTGCATGTGAAATTGAAAGTGCAGGATATACCACGTGAACACCAAAAAGGAGGTAAAGTGCAGCAAAAAGGTTGGTTTGGGTGGTGTCAAATGCTGCACAAGAACAGTGGTACAAGATGGCACAAAGACCAGAATAATTTCAAAATAGCAGGAAAATCATGTCCGCTTTCCAGCATGTTCTAGCATCCATGGTAAATAGTATATGCAGCATAATGCTTCATAATGTAGAACTATAATAATTGACTGAGGTATAATATACCAGGTATCGAGCTGCAAACTCCATGCTGTTTGGTGAGTGCCATTTTGATTGTAACCTGTTGTGTGTCCTTTGCTTTTTGCACTGAAGTCTCTATCTTGGTCTGGGACACCCAGGAGGTGGTGGAAACACAAAATTCCCTCCAGCGTATGTTGATCATAATAGAAGTTGAGGTAGATCTTGAATCATGCTGAAATGATTGTCACTCACTCAAGAGAGCTCCAGTGTGGCTGTAGTTCAGTGCCATGATACAATCACTGCAACAAGCTTGTCCTCCAATGCCATCCCCAAATCCCCCAGCAAACTCCCCCAGATGGCCAGTCTTGCCATCTTTCCACTCTGCACTTGCAGAGATTGACCCTGCCCAGCAGTCACCTGCCACTTCATATTTGTCTGCTCAGCATGCTGGTCCCCAGCTGGGAGTTTCTTATACTTCTGATCCAAAGAGCCACCAGTGGATAATGATTGCTGAGGTGGCATCCTATCGGCATGCTGCCATCTTTTGGCCGGTGACATCAAGATCACGGTCAACCTTTGGTCCAATGCTTGCATGCACCAGTAAACTGGAAGCCCATGCCACCTCATAGATCTGGGCTTTGAATAGATTGTTTTAAGTTTACTTCTGTGGTAGCCAATTGCTCAGCTGGTGTAAATCAGCATCACTCTGAGTTCCTGAGGAATCTGACCCTCTATTTTCATACCCTGTTTGTGTTGAGGGGGGGGGCTGTTGGATGGTTAATAATAGCAATATTTGGATGAGCGTATCACTCTTCATAGCAGGGTTCAAATGACTCTGTAAAAGCTGGCAACTAGTATCCCCATTTTATAGATGGGGAAACAATTACCCAGGTTACACAGCAAAGTTACCTGAAGAGGCTGATTTGGGACTAGAACTCCAGTCTCTGAACTCAATCCCCTCCTCCTTAAACTGCCCAGTCACACTAATTCCCTCCCTCCCCTCCCTACAGATTATATTTTATTATTAACCTGCAGATGCCACACTAGGGATTTCTTTTTTTTCTTTTCATGCATTATATGTTCCCCTGGAAGGGAGCAGCATGGATTTCCTGGACAAGTGGACATGCCTTGGATCTGGCCATTTCAACTCCTGCTGGTGTCAATGGATGTAACGGTCAAAGAACATGAGGATGCACCTAACAGGGAGGTAATCAGCTGAAAGGGAAGGAGCAACAGCAGCACAGGAAGAAGTCGGGAGCCTGCTAAATCTATGAGCTGCTCTGTTCCTGGTGGACATTTAGAGAACTAAAGGAAGACGGGAAGATGTCATCTCTGATGCACTCTTACTTAAAACAACTTACTGCAAGGAAAGGATGGGAAGATGGGAGATCACTGGTGGAACACTGTGTCTTTTATTTCTAAAGAACAAGGGTTTAAATGCAATCTGAGTTCCAAGTGAAGAGGAGCTAGGGAATCCTGGCTAAAAGGCCCATTTTTGGAGCTACAGAAGCTCATCACCCCTGAAATTCAGAACCCCAAGCCATAGTAGCAGTGGTCATAACTGTTTAGCCTCTAGAACAATGGTTCTTAATGTGTTATGTGGGTGGCAGGTTGTGAATTAAAGCGCCCCCCCCAAACCCCTACAGTCCCCTATGCCCAGCGCCCCCCGGCCCAGAGACCCCTCCAGAGAGGGGGCCAGGAGGGGAGCCCTGGGCCAGGGGCAGGAAGATGAACTGAGACCCTGCTGTGTGGGGCTGGGCAGCTGGAACCCGGGATCCTGCAGTGCACAGCTGGGCAGCCAGATGTGGACCCCGCCATGTGGGGCTGGGCGGCTGGCAGCTGGACCCTGCCTTGCGGAGCTGGGCAGCCAACAGCTGGCCCCCACCTCACTGAGCTGGCCAGCTGGACGGGACCCTGCGGTGCGGGGCAGCTGGCAGCCAGACCTGGATGCTGCCATGCAGGGCTGGGCAGCCAGACCTGGATGCTGCTATGCAGGGCTGGGCAGCCAGGACCCCTGCGCCGGGCCAGGAGTGGAGCGCCAGGTGTGGGCGGGCAGCCAAGACCCTAGGCACTGAGTCCCACATAAAACCTGGCACTCTGCAAACCCCTGGTTCCCAGCATCCCCCATCCCCTCACAGCCCAGAGCCCCGCCCCCCACAGACCTACCCAGAGACACACTCTCCTGCCCCCTGCTGGCAAGAGCTCTCCTGCGGGCTGCTAGATGCTGCCTCCCCCTCAGCCAGCCCCGCCCCCTGTCAGATCAGAGCGGCAAATTTTGAATTTTTTTAGCACAGAGATGGACTGCAGCTGTCTGCTAATTGGGCCACATGCGGCCCAAAGGTTGACTACTGCTGCTCTATGTATGAGGCTTAAGTATGAGAGGCCAAATTCTGCATAGATGTTCACCAGAAACTCTTGGCCAAGAAGGGAAGGGTGGGTATAATGGGTGTTATTACCTTAGAAAGTGTTGGAGAAGTATTCTTGAGAAGCCCTGAGAGGGGGAAGCAAAGGGTGGGGTGCGTGTAGGGCCACCCCACACCAGGAGGAGGTGCTGTGAGATGTGAGGCTCTGACATACGCTATCTTGCGCTTGGCCCCTTATGCATGATATGACCTCCCAGAGCTCATCCCCAAAGTCCCTACCCAGTCCTTATTTAAGACCCTCTTAAAAACCCACATCTAAGTCCTACTTTGAGAGAAAGGATGGCCTTGTAGTTAATCCATTGGACTGGAGGCAGGAGACCTAGGGTCAAGTCTCTGCTTAACCACTGACTTCCTGTGTGACTTGGACATATTGCTTAAATTCTCTGTGCCTCAATTCCCTATCTGTAAAATGGAAATATTTATTTTCTCCTTCCCCTTGTCTGTAATGTCTATTGAGCAATAAGTTCTTCATGGCAGGGCTAGTCTCTTACTATCTATTTGTACTGCACCCAGCGCAATGGGACTCTGGTCTTTGTTGGGGCCTATAGAGGCTACCATTGTACAAATAAGAAATGGCAATAAATTTTGCTGAGTTCTGACAGTTAGTTGAACTGACCTCTGTTCTTCTTCCCCTAATCTCTGTCTACTTGTCCATCCATGCGTCCGCTTTTAGGACTTGTCTGTGCACAGGTTAAACAGGTACAAATCTGAGTGGACACTATTGTATTGGCATATTTTTGATACAAGCTAAACTGTTTTAAAAACCAGATTTCAGTAAAATGAGTGTCAACACAGGCCTTGGTACCAGCTTAAGTAAATTTGTTTCAACACACACTTTTAATTAATCCAGTGCATACCTATAGGTGGACAGAGCCTCCAATTCTGAGCTCCTATGAGCAAGAATAGCCTTTTCTCAGATGTTTGGAAAGCATTAGCACATTTTGGCTGCTACTGTAAATAAATTATTAATTATAATACCCTATGCAGCTTTCAGGGGCAGGGGTAATTTACTTCTTGCCCTTAGAAGGGTGGCTAATATTTTTAGCCATGGCCCTACGGAACAGAAAATATTAATCCATCCTTTTCCTCCTGTGCAGAGGAAGGATAGTCCAGTGGCTCGGGTGCCGGACTGGGAGTTGGGAGCCCCAGGTTTAATTTCCTGCTTTTGCTACAGACGCCCTGTATAGCTGTGGGCAAGTTACTTAGCTTGTCTGTTAAACAGGGCAGTGCGATTATCCCCATTTTACAGGATAAATGCATTAAAGGTTGAGGCACTCAGATGCTACAGTCATGGGAGCCATCTAAGTATCAAATCTCTATAGTCATTCCTTTCTGCAGGCATGCTCTAATGATGTACATTACTATGCAGGGTGGTTACTGACCATCAATTACACTGTTCAGACTATAAATGTGTTGGACATATTACCAGTACAATTACCGTCCAACTTCTAAAATCAGCTGATCTATTTTTTTATGAAATTTAAACGTTTATAGAGCTCCACAGAAATAAAGCTTCAAAAAGCCAAAAACTGCTTCACCCTTAACATCTTTCAACAGATCTTATGGTGCTGGGTGGAAAACGAATTTAACAGGATATTACTGCTCTGTTGCAATATTTCAGGTGTACAACAATATTATAGTTGGTGTTAAACTTTATTACTAGCCCTGTGATAAAATTAGTTCAATATTGGCTGCTTTTATAATGTGGTTTTACAATTGCAATATGGGATAATGTGATAGTACAAAAAGAGAGCGAGAAATCAGAGTATGGAGAGGAACAGACCCTGTATGTAACTTTAGGTACAGGACAGGGGTTGCATTTTAAAGCAGGTTGCTGAGAGAAGCTCTCTACACAGGTTGCTCACTGCAAAAAAACAAAACAAAACAAAGCCTCTCTTTTCTATTAGAAACTGAACGATTGTTGTTTTGAAATGTTTGCCAAATCGAGAGCAGGAGGTAAAAACGAGAGAGAGTGTGAACAGGGGGACAAATTATTACACCTATGAACTCATTCACCTGGAGGTGAATTTAGAGTAAAGCCATCACATTGTCATTGGCAACCTAATGCACGGATTGTTCAAACAAAATGTAACTGGCTTTTAAAGAATATTTATTTTCCCCAGGCAGGGTTATTTAACCTTCACAGTATTTAGCATGTTGTGACATACATTAAAGCTTAATTGGCATTGTCTGGTTAGGCCAGCTGAGGATCTGGGCCTACATGTGATTATTCCAGCTGAATGTTTTAAGACACATGCTATAGTTCTAAATCAACTCCAGCTGAACAAAATTGGCACAGAAAGAGCATAAGGTTTCAGGTCAATAAGGCCGTTCAAGCAGAGAAGGCTTTCTTTTTGCTACTTCCTAGAATGCTGCTTAATTGTTCCTTGAGGCCCCATTTCAGGAAAGCACTTAGCATGTGTTTTAAGTTCCTGAAAAGGCTTTCCTGAATCAGGACCTGAGTAGCCTCTGACTGACAACTTGGCCTACCTGGGAATTCTGTTTTTCTGCAATGAAGCACTGTTCCTTGCCCACCCTAAATCTGGACTTCTTTAATTTACCTCAGCATCACCAGCATTCTTTCTGGGCTAATACATATAGCTTGTTACCTGATGATAACCACCTAGATTATAAAAGACATGGGAGTTTATTTCAAACAAGAGACAGGCCTGGAGATGCAAAGTTCTGATTCAGATCTGGATTCGAAATTCCCTGTAGTCTAGGAAGTGCTCAGATCCTGAGGTCCATATCTAATGGAAACCATTGCAGAAGATCAGATCCAAATAAAAGCATGATTAGCCCCCTACTGATCTATCTTTTAAGAACTTGGGTGGTTTGGCAAACCATGGATTTCACTGGTTGGGATTTAAGGCATCTCTTGGACACTGTTGTACTCGTCACAAACAAAAGCTGCTATCCAAACCAAGGAGACATATTGTACTATGATGATGTTTTGGCATGATAGCTCCTTGCTGATTTCAAAAGAAATGTCTGTTTTGAAAACCTGATGGCACACTCTAACCCCAAATGTTTCCTTCTTCCAATTCTAATCTGTTTTCATGTTGGGCTACATGCTCCGTTTGTAGTAAAAATGGAGTGGTAAGTGTAAAGATTCTTGAAAATGTGTTACAAACCTGAGCAGCGTACATTAATGTGTTCTGCTATCCAGCCATGAGAAATAGATATTCGTGGTAACCAGCACTGGGAATGGCTAGAAACACCCACTGGAGAGATGAAAGCCCTGTGGGAAAGATGTCTAGTACTGCACTACTACAACCTGCAGAAAGAGGCTATGGCTTGAGGAAAGGTGCAGCAAAATTTCACAAATTCCTTGTGACCTGAGATTAAATCCATGCACTCCCAGCATTTGCAGCTGGACCATCTAGATAATTGGACAGCCATGAAAACACTCCCTGGCTACACAGATGTGGATTTTGGATAATTTAGGGTCTCATTTAACACACATTGAAATGAATGCAAATCTTTCTATTTACTTCAGTGGGCATCGGATCAGGGCATTAGGGCCATATTTGGCCACTCTTACTTGCATAGAGTAGTACCTAACTCCTCAAGTTCAAATTGAAAGCAATGGAACTAATTGACGAGTAAGGCTCTACTCAATGTAAAGGTGGCAGAATCTGGCTCTTAGCAACTTTCTACTGTTCACGGCAGCACTAACATGTTCTTTAGTTTGCTGTAGTAACTGATTTGTGGTTTTCCTGAGCTCCTTCACATCTTCAGACCACACTCCCTTTTGAGTTTGCAGATCTTTTGAGGCTCTTCTGCCTGGGACGGTTGCTGTGCGGCGGATGGGTACAGCAGCCATGCTGCGAAGGAGTTTTTGGCTTGGGCATAACTTCTGGAAGCAGGTTTGTTGTGTAGTGAGCTGCTGCATCTTTCACTGCATTCACACCGTTATACCACGTTATGCTGTGTGACATCATGTCAGGTGGGCTTTAGTGAGTGAGGCTGCTGCTCAGAGAGCAGCATAATTCACTGCAGCAACGTGAGTAATGTTTACTTGAGAACACCCCATTTTTCTAGCTGGCTGCTTTTCTTAAAAATGAGTGGCTGGCTGAAGGATAACAGTACTAGTGAATGAGAGGGATTAAAGCAGAGAATAATTAACAGTTTTAGGTCAGTTCTATTTATCTATCACCATAGTGTACTTTCAAGGAGGAGGAGGGTGCTTAAGGGCTAGATTACGGGTTGCTGCTGTCTAGATGGTTAGAATGGAGAGGCCACAGGGACCACTGTGTTAATAATATGCGGGAGGAGGGGGGAGCATACATCTGAAATGTATGCTTCCCCTCCTCCCGCATATTATTAATTAGCATTCCAGTAGCACCTATGAGCCCGGACTCCATTGTGCTAGGTGCTGTCCAAACACTGCTGCTCCAGATGTCACAAAATGGGTGTAGTTGGGCCATTGCTATTGGCTTCTGCACCAGCCAACAGTCTGGGGCCAGCACTGAAGGAGAGCACATTGCTTTGCCCCTGTGTGTTCTTCCCCTTGCACTGACAGAGGGGAGTGCCTCTCTCATCTGTAGGCAGACTATCTCCAGCCATTAGTGCTGGTGCTGTGGGTCTCCCCCCGCAAGCATAACAATAACTCCATATGTCACAGTAAAGCCTTTATATAGCAGCTGTCACCCTGAAAGATTTCAGGGTGCATACAGGGAGCGCTACATCATACAGCACTAAAATGCAGCCACTTAAGGGGTGACACAGAACAGCCTTCAAAACAGTGCCCAGCAACACTGCAGGAGGGGCTTTGTTTCTGGCTGATTAGGGACATGAAGTATCGCTCCACTGCAGAACACCAGGTCTCTAAAGGTATGTCTGGACAGCAATAAATGCCCCCACATGCTCAAAGGTATTTAGGTGCCTGATTTCAGTTGAGAGTTAATGAGAGTTAGGTACCTAAATACCACTGAAGCGCTGGGCTGTAATCACTGGAAGAAAGGACATAGGGGGCTAAAGTTGGCTGTTCATTGGGGGTGCTCCGAGGACCAGCTTCTGATGCTAGATAATACCATATTCCACCAGAAATCCCACTGATGTCAGTGGGGCTACTCAACATGAGTGAAGGGATCAGAATGTGGCCATATATCTCCAAAATTCTAAGACAACACTCCCTTTAATGTGGCCAAGACCTACCTACCTATATATATATATATAACCATCCCTCTGCTAATGATTAGTTGAAAAGAAGCTCCTGGCAGTAGATAATGTAGACTTCTTATTTCTGTAATTTGCATGCCCATGCAAACTCAAAAAAAATCCATCAGCACCAGAGAGTGTAGTTTGTATACTGTGAATGCATTGCTGGGTTTTGTTTCTGCCCCCCGCCCTTCTTTTCTTGAGCGGCAGGATGGGCACCCGCATGCACTCAGAGGGCAAAGGCTAAAACCTCAGATGGGCTGCTTACAGCTTCATCAATATTTCATGATTAAGAAGATGACAGAATTCTGCTTTATTTAATAAGAATATTCCCCAGGTAGTGCATGTGTGCCTGTCCTGGCCCTATAATTACCAACTGTTTATGCATTAGCTGAGCCACTTCACCTAATTGTCTCCCCTTCAACTCTTTTAAAGAGCCAATGTTAGCCTTTGTCAAATCCATGTTTTCCCTCAAAATCAGCAACATTTTTCATAGGTGGTTTTAAAGGAGTTAAAAAGAGAGAAAACAGAGCATTGATGTGATTAGAGGCCTGGGGGTAAAGGAGCTGAATTTCATCCTTTCTGAGCACTGCTTCTACAACACAGACAAACGTTGTGCTTCAGTAGTCAACATGTCAGATAAAACTCCCCATATTAGGAACCATAATCTGAGAACAGCCACTCCCACCAGTAGAGACAGGGGTAAGGTCAGCAGGTGGAATGGAGTCTTATAAGCCGTTAGCTGTAAGCTTGTTGGGTCAGGGACTGCTAAGGAATCTCCTTCCTTAGAGGTTTTTAAGGTCAGGCTTGACAAAGCCCTGGCTGGGATGATTTAGTTGGGAATTGGTCCTGCTTTGAGCAGGGGGTTGGACTAGATGACCTCCTGAGGTCCGTTCCAACCCTGATATTCTATGATTCACTATGTTTGTACAGCACCTAGCACAATAGGGTTCCGACCTGGTTGGTGCTACCGCAATAGCCATATTGTGCAATTATACTAAATAAACTTGGGGATTTGGTATGATTTATAATGGAGGTGCCTGGTGCTTTTACCGAGTAAATACATGGTGCCCTAGTCAGTGTTTCCTAGAACTTTTGTGCACTGGTTATGGTAACTCAACCCCCTCTCCCCACACAGTGAAATCCCTCAGCAGGTTGGACCCTTGGCAGAAGCATAGTACTGGCTCTGCTCCTCCTGCAGAAGGCTCTGAGGCAGGAGTTGTGGGGTTTAAAAGGTGGGGGAGCACAATTAAAGGCAGAAGGGAGTTCCCCCAGCTTGGATAAGTAGTTCACCCTCCACAGCTCCCCCTCTTCCTTGAGAGCTGCCCCTCCTGTTTCAATCTACTTTAACCTGGAGCTACAGTCCTGAACCCCAGTGATTCTTCATGCTCACTATAGCCCATGGAGGCTACTGTAACAGGGATGCCTGTTTTGGCTGCCAAAACCTGGAGTGGGTACCCAGTTAGCCCCAGGAGAACTGGAGAGGGGCCAGCTGCTTCCCTTCAGTCCCAGTGCTGGCATATGGTCTCTACCCCAAAGGATATGTCTGCACTGCAGCTGGGAGGTGTGGTTCTCAGCATGGGTACATAGACATGGGCTAGCATGCTGAAAATAGCAGCGTGGACATTGCACCATGGGATAGCTGCCTGAACCTGGACCTAAAGGGGTGGACTGGCTTGGACTCAGGTGGCTAGCCTAAGCTTCTGCCCATGCCACAACGTCCACACTGCTAACTTTAGCACACTAGCTCAAGCTGAGCTGATGTGAGTCTGTCTGGGCTGGGCAACACATCTCCCAGCTGCACTGTAGACATACCCAAAGAATTTACAGTCATAAGATTCAGTTCTGCAAACTCTTACCACCAGCATAGTACTTTCTACTCAGAACAACGCCACGTGAGGAGGACCACTCGCTACTTGCAGTTGTGTTTGCAGGATCAGCCCCTATATTTAACATAATGTAGAAACGATAACAGCAAACAGCAGAGGGGTGAGGGAAAGCAAAGGTTAGAATGATAAGAGCACTTGGCTGCTTTAGTTATTACTCATGTATCTTCAAGGATCCCTCTGATGCTTCTTTTGTCTATTTCAAATGTTTTGTTCCTTGCTTAGAAAAGAAAGTTGTTGTTTGTGATTAATGTAACTTTTTGTGTTTGTGAAACCATGGGGGTGGGTGGAAGGGATGAGAATGGAGTCAGCAGGCTAGAGGGATGGTAGTTGAGGGACCATATTTTCAACATGAAAAACCAGGACACTTTTGCAGTGACATTTTTAGGATCATGAAGCTGTCACACAAAAGGCCAAAATGCACTTTTTAAAATGAGTGCAGATGTCACCACTGCCAGCTTTTATCTCAACAATGACATGTGCAGGCTTCTTGGAACAGAGAACATCTTCCACCCATGTAGTATCTGAAGGGATTTAGCAGGACCCCTGAACAAGTGCCATTGATGTTCATCTGGAGCAAAGGAGAAAAGCTCTGCTATGAGTGTCAGCACTCATTAGATTTGAAACACTGTTCATCACACTGAACACTCATTCCACTGGACTGTTTGTTCCTGTAAAACAGTGAGCAAATTCTCCATGGTGCAGCAATAAGTCTTGAACAAGCCCTAATGTTTTCACCGCTAACATGGAGAAGTGGAACATTGCAGGCAATCTTCAAAGCAGCTCCCGAAATACCAACAAATCATAAGAGAAACATGGACATATGGTCATCTTATATTAGTGGACATCAGGCCTGAGGGCTATCTGTGGCCTGATGGATAGTACCCTGGATTAGGATTCAGGAGACCAGAGTTCTGTCACTCACCTGATGTGTGACCTTCATCTCTCTGTTCCTTGGTTTGATGGAGATAATGATACTGAACTCCCTTCTCAAGTGCCTTGAGATCTACAGAGAAGAAGCACTAATTAGAACTAAGTGGTATTAATAATAAAAACGGACTTAGCAAAATCAAGATGAGAACAGCTCAGCCATGCTCAATAGACTGGGAGGGCTCTGAAAGCTCTATGTCGTCAGCTAGGAACTGTGATAGCTCTGTCCATGGTAAATGAGTTAATAGCAACTCAGGCTCAAACAGGTGTTCAAGGGAGGGGCCTTCAAGGCAGCTGTTCCAGGAACAGAAAGGAAGAGGCAGCTCCTTGCCTGGAAAGTACTGGAATAAATGCTGAGCCGGTTAAGCAGTCTGATATTTTTCCTGTGATCAGAAAATACAATTCTCACTGGAAGGTGGGGGCAGGGCAAATTGCTTCACTAGCTCACACCCTGCTCCTGCCTTTGCTCCAAGGAACAGGCTCTGCCTTTAAGCACATATTTTGAACTTTTTTAATAAAAAGTTTGGCTTGAATTCTGGACAAGGGCTTATGACTGGAGGTAGCTTCTCTCATTTTAACTGAGCTAATTTACTATCTTCCTTGAATCTACAGCACTTCACCTGCTTCTTCATGCAAGCTTTTATCTGACCTAATTAGATGAGAGGCCACACAGGCTGTCACAATCTGAAAGGCTATCCACCTTCTCCTTGCTAGGTGGGAGGGCTGTGCAGTGTTCTTGCAGGTATCAAACCAGAGCAAATTCTGTCTAACAGTTCCCTGGAATAAACTCTTTTTTTTTGCAGACCCAGTGCGCTATGTCTATTCAGCAGCCACAAGGATACCCAACTGCAGCATAAGACAGAAAATGCATGGCACCTGGTGAGTGATGTATTTGATATGACCAAGGTGAGGGGGTGGGGGAGTTAAGTGGTAAGGCTTAGTTACCCGCTCTGTTTTTAAGGTAGTACTCTGTTCTTAGGTGTAACGTGAGGTATTGTTGCAGCTGTATTGGTGCCAGGATATTAGAGAGATAAGGTGGGTGAGGTAAAATCTTTTATTGGAGCAACTTCTCACCAACAGAAGTTGGTCCAGTAAAAGATATTACCTCACCCACTTTGTCTCTCAGCTGTAATTGGCATTCAGCACAAATCCCCAGTGCTGTCTTAGGCTTACTCTAGATGTTACAAATGTGTTTGATAAATGTGGCTCTGACCTAGACTGACTCTGGCAGATGGAGGGTCACTCTTTCTTTCCATTGCTGTTGTGAAAATGTCCTTTGGCCAACTCAGTGTTAATTTTACGTGTGTTTGACCTCCATTGAACAGTGCTTAGAGGGAAAATGCATGAGACTTGACTTAACATAGAGGACATGCAAATAGTGGCCCAGAATTGGCAGGAGTGGCAGAGCCTGGTTTGACAGTGTGGGCAGGATTCAGGTTCAGAGCTGAAGTAAAGGGTGGGAGACAGGCTTTGGGGTTTATTGGAAGAAGTTCCTATATGGGGGGGAGCTATAGCCCAGTGGTTTGAGCATTGGCCTGCTAAACCCAGGGTTGTGAGTTCAATCCTTGAGGGAGCCATTAGATACTTGGTCCTGCTAGTGAAGGCAGGAGACTGGACTCAATGACCTTTCAAGGTCCCTTCCAGTTCTATGAGAGAGGTGTATCTCCATATATTTATTTTTTATATTTTTAAATTCTCTGAAACAGGCTAGCTAAATCCAACAACCAAAACTGGACCAAAGTATTCCACCCTCCAGGAGACTAAACTATTATGTGCCACAGAAGGGATTGAAGTGCACCAGTGCCCAAAGTCCCTTCAATGTGTAGTCTTTTGATGTGCTTAATTGTATGCATGTGCTTTTTCCAGCACTAATAACAAATGTTCACAACATGGTATTGTGAAGGAGAGTATTAAGTAGATTGTGATTGCTTGAATTTATATGTTCAATTTTATGTGTTCAAACTTAATGCCTCAAGTAATTTTGTTTGAATAATTGTGACTTCTCTGCAAGTATTCAGTACTTTGTATGTGAAATCCAAGCTGAGAGTTCTGATTGGCCAGCTAAATCACATGATGTGATTTGTTTTTCTAATTGGATGAGTTTGCAAGCTCTTTCGGTATTAATATGTGGGTGTGATTTATTTATTTATTTATTTAAAGATTGGTTACTATGACAACTAGCAGATGCTGCTTTGAATGTTGCTGTCTGCAAACATCTGTGCCAATAAAACTGGTCAGCAAGATTGTTCATGGAAAGGATTCCTATAAAAAGTGGATGGAGAAAATTCATTTACAAATTTGAGAAAACATTTGTGGTTCTTTGCTCACAGTCCTTGCCTTGTTGTATTCAGCACCCTAAAGGGACCCCAATTTAGTGCTGTTGAGCCATGAGGAAGAAATTCCCAGTCACTCTGGGAGTTCCCCAGATGGCAGAATAACTTAGGCCTTCTCCACACTACATGGGTTTTGTTGGCAAAAGGCAGCTTACCATAGAGGTGTACACGCTGCAATGCTACTTTTGGCGGCAAAACTCTCCTGTTCTGCCAACAAAATAAAACCACCTCGAGGAGAGCCATAGAGCTTTATGCAGCAAAGTTAAAGCGGCAAAGCGTCTGTGTAGATGCTGCAATTTGTTATGTCGCCATAACAGGCCTCCCTCAGTATCCCACAATGCTCATCGTGATTGCTCTGCTCACATACGCACTCCCCCGCAATACACGTTCTGTTTCTGTCTCCCCCTCCCCCCGTCTCACACTCTCTCCTCTCCTCTTACCCCCCCCTCCCCATTTCAGTTGAATAGCAGCTGGCAATCTAGTAGGATGCCCATGGAACAAGGGGATTGAGAAACTTGCATCATGTGATACTGTACCTGCCCCACAAGGCACTGCAACCCTTTCCCAAAGCACCCTGCAGCCAGTTGCACAGTGGGATAGCTACCCACAGTGCACTGCTCTCTATGTCGATGCAAGAATGATTAGGGGTCTGGAGCACATGACTTATGAGGAGAGGCTGAGGGAACTGGGATTGTTTAGTCTCCAGAAGAGAAGAATGAGGGGGGATTTGATAAGTTTCAGAGTAACAGCCGTGTTAGTCTGTATCCGCAAAAAGAAGAACAGGAGTACTTGTGGCACCTTAGAGACTAACAAATTTATTAGAGCATAAGCTTTCGTGGACTACAGCCCACTTCCGAAGAAGAAGTACTCCTGTTCTTCTTTTTGGGGGATTTGATAGCAGCCTTCAACTACCTGAAGAGGGGTTCCAAAGAGGATGGAGCTCGGCTGTTCTCAGTGGTGGCAGATGACCGAACAAGGAGCAATGGTCTCAAGTTGCAGTGGGGGAGGTCCAGGTTGGATATCAGGAAAAACTATTTCACTAGGAGGGTGGTGAAACACTGGAATGCGTTACTTAGGAAGGTGGTGGAGTCTCCTTCCTTGGAGGTTTTTAAGGCCCGGCTTGACAAAGCCCTGGCTGGGATGATTTAGCTGGGAATTGGTCCTGCTTTGAGCAGGGGGTTGGACTAGATGACCTCTTGAGGTCCCTTCCAACTCTGATATTCTATGATTCTATGAGCTGCTAGTGTGGATGCGCTCTGCCAACACAAAAAGCATAGTGTGGACATGCAACAGCGGTTTAGTTAAAGTGGTGGCTGTATGTCGGCATAACTTTTGTTGACAAAACTGTGTAGTGTAGACAAGGCCTTATGATATGGGGAGGCAGGGGGAAGGCTTACATTATTTTCTTTCTAAAGGTTCTGGGAAGCTTTCAGGTCTCATGCACTTTGTGTCCATTTCTGAAATAGCTGCTTATAGAAGCAGGCCAGCTTGCAGTAGCAACACAATACAAAACTGGACTGACTAAATGCTTTCTGAATTGATAGTGAGCAATGTGTCCATCTGAAAATAAGTTGTCAGTTAATAAAACTTTACCTGCTGATCGTGTCATTGTGCCATCTGGTTCTGAACTGGCAAGACATCCAGAGGTCACAGCTCTTTGAATTTAGAATGCTTTGCTTCTCCGGGTAGGGTCTGCTAAGATCAGCAACAGTATATAGAATCATAGACTATCAGGGTTGGAAGGGACTTCAGGAGGTCATCTAGTCCAACCCGCTGCTCAAAGCAGGACCAATCCCCAGACAAATTTTTACCCCAGTTCCCTAAATGCCCCCTCCCCCCCGATTGAGCTCACAACCCTGGGTTTAGCAGGCCCATGCTCAAACCACTGAGCTATCCCTCCCCTCCTAGAGTCCTTCAAGGCAGTTTGTGTTGAGAGCAATTGTTACTGTGAGAGCGCCTGCTTCACCTGAAGTGTGTTTCATGAAGTTGGAAAAAAAGTAGGAGAAAGTTATATATACTGCAGTAAGTCCCACCCACATCTCTGTGTCAAGGTTGCAGGCACGTGTCAGTGCCTTGAGTGTAGGCTCCTTTTCAAGATAATTTTGTAGGCTGATGACACATTCTTCTGATCTTATAGCATACTTAGCTCTGCGCTAACAATTCTAATCTTCCAAGAACTCTACAAACTCTTGAGTCTACAGTCGCACCCGGAGGCACTGTACAAACAGGAAGATAATCTCTGACCCAAAGAGTGTGCCACCTAAATAGAGAAGGCAAAGGACGCACTATAATCCCATTGGTACAATGGGGGAATGGAGCCACAGTGACTTGCCCCAGGTCACACAGGCAGCCTGAGTCAGAGCAGGAAATGGAACCCTGATATCCTAGTCCTTAACCACAAGACTCGCCTTCTCTAGCCTGAGTGTGGCTGTGCTTCGTGAGCATGGTCCCGCAAGGAGAATGGTGCAAAGCTGCATAGTGGGAGTGTACCTGCTGCTATAACCTTAGGAAGGTGCAATGTGCCCTCCCCTCTGCGGCCAGCCAGGCTGAGGAATACTTTCTTCTCCCTGCCTTCTTTGGCATGTGGTCAGCACCCACAGGGGCATCACTGGACCTGTGCTTGCACTTGAGGGGCACAGGGATTGCAAAGGCTGCGCAGGGAACCTACAAAGATGCTTCTCGTGTCCTTTCCCCCCTTCCCCGCTGCATGGGTGTACATTAGGATCTTGTTTGAAAGGTTAGCTTCACAGCAGTGAGGACTAGAGCCATACCTGGTGTCCTAAAATGAAACCTTCGATTCTGGAACACAAATGCTGCAGAAAAGAGTGATACTATTTTGGGGGGGGAGGTTTTGTGGGTGGCTAACCAAGATCCTTGCCCTTTCTACTTCCCCCTCCCACAAAGACCACACATCTTGGGGACCACTCTCTGCCAGAGTCCACCTGGGCTTTGACATTCATTGGCTGTACAAGGTCACTTGAGCTTGGTGCAGTATTAACCAGCCATAAAACTAGTGCAGTGTTCATTTGTCTAAAGAAGCTTTCCTGTTCTCTGCACTGTAATGAAGGTTGATATTGCAAAGCTAGAGAACAAGCAGTAAAAGATCACCATTAGAGCTCTGTGAGGCTTTTGAGGTGTTAGCATTAAATAATTAGTATTGATCCCCACCACTAAACTAGAACTCAATGGGATGGTTCCATGAGCTATGTTTGCCTAGAGGCTTTGTGCTCAAATATAGCTTCTTGGGTTTTCTTCCATCCAACCTACTACAAAGTAGTTTTCTTCAAGGAGCTATTGGGGAAAATCCCATTGTAGACTGTGGCAGTCTTTAGAGTCTTAAGGGGCCTTAAAGTCACCAGTCACTTTTTAAGTTCAGGCCCCTTTTGGGTGCTTGTTATGAGAGGCTGAATTACTGAAAACCAGGCACCCAAAAGATGCAGCCCCAAAAACAGAGGCACCAAAAACCACTTCTGAAAACACTGGCCGTCATTTTGAAATTTTATTTAAAAAATAACACATTTTGGAGACTTTTCTAGGCAAAAAATTATTCTTGCTTTTGCCTACTTTCTAGCAAGGGGAGGGAATAATTAAAAAAAAAAAAATCCCAGCTACCTGTTAGAACTTGTCAAACATGGGGTTGATGATACTTCCTTTGACTCATCTCCAGGGGTGGAAGTAAGTCCAGTGACTTACCGGTACGCTGGGGCCAGCTCTGGCCCCCAGAAGGGGTGGGGCCTAGGGCTGAAGGGGTGTGGCTGAGGGAGTCTGAGCCAGCCCACCCTGTAATGTAAGTGCCCCCCACCGGGATAGCAGCAGCAGCCCAGGGCTCCGGGGTCTACTGAAAGGGTCCGGGGCTCCCCTGCTTCTACTGCCCCGACCCTGTAAATAGCTGCGGGAGCCCTGGGGAAGCGGCGGGGCTCCCGCGGCTATTTAAAGGGCCGGGGCGGTAGAAGCAGCGGAAGCCCTGGACTTTTTAAATAGCCCCCAGAACCCCGCAGCCCTACCCCAGGGCTCCAGCAGTGGGACTCTGGTGGCAATTTAAAGGGCCTGGGGCTCCAGCCCCTGCTGGGAGCCCTAGCCCTTTTAAATTGCCCCCTGGGGAAGCCAGGCTGCCCCAGTATGGCAAACCGGCTCTTGCCAGTACACCGTACCGGGGCGTACTGGCTTACTTTCAGCTTTGCTCATCTCTTTGAATATAAATCCTTCAGGTTAAGGGCTGTCTCTTGCTCTATGTTTCTACAGTCCTCTGCGCAACAACTAATTATGAAGGCAAGGACAAGAAGCCTACATGTGATAGGGGAGAAACAATAGGAAGCCAGTTACATTAGGAAGATTGAAATTTCTCATGCATGTTCCAGATTAAAAGTGAAGGCTTTTTAAAAGGTTAGAAAATTCAGTTCAGTACGTCATGTCAATTGGACTCCTTAATATACAGTGTAATGGCCCTGTAAGGAAACTAAAGTTTTTTTGGTTTGTTCCTCCCCCCCCCCCCCCCATATGCCTCAATTACAGGTCTCCTGAGAGATAGAAATAACACATTACACATTGTAAAGCTGGGTGCAGCCTCTCCCACTTAGCTCTGCAGCTGCCTTTGATCCTGACATTGTATGACTTTGCGCCATGGTGACATGTTCTCGAGGTTTTGGGGTTTTTATTGTTTAGTTTTTTTGCAAAGCAAGAAGAAATAGTCATACTGCTTTGTTTATCTTTTTTTGGACTTAATAGATCGTAAACACATCTGCTGTGGGCTCTCTGCTCCCAAGAAAGAATTAAGAATACAAATCATAATACAATAAAATATCACAATGGAGGCAAGTCCCACATTGGAGACGCAAGCTCAGAGAAAACATTCCCACTGCTCCAGAAGTGGAGGAGGACAGATCTACAGGTCTCTGAAGGGTGTAAACGCCAAGGAGTGAGATGGAATTCTTGAGTGGGATCCAAGGAGGCGCAACTGGTAGAAGCGCTGTTACTTGAGTCACTTAAAACTATTAATATTTTGATAGCACCTATGGAGATCAGTTGTGCTAGGCACTGTACAGACACAGTAAGAGACCACACCTGCCCCAAGGAGCTTACAGGCTAAATAGACATTAGAGACAAAGGGTGGGAGACAGGAAGTATTACCTCCACTTTACTAATGGGAAATTGAGGCCTGGAGCGAGTGAGGGCCAGATTTTTCAAGTGCTCAGCACCATAACTTAGGTCAAATTTGTGTAAAGAGCTTGGCCTTTAATAGGATCGCTTTTGACAATTTAGCTACAGAGCTGGTGCCTAAATAGAAGCTGATCTTGCTTGAGAATCTGGTCCTAAGTGACTTGCTCAAGATGTCATGAGGTGTCTGACAGTCAGTAATTGAACCTAAAGCCCCTGATTTCCAATCCAACGTTAACCACAAAAACATCCCTTCCTCTCTGTGTCTGAGTCATTCGTAACTAAAGTGAAACAATCCTTCATTGGCAAGGGGAGAGACTATATCTGACCAAACTAGTCGTTTCATCTCTCACTTCCATAATCCTGGCTGGATCCTTGTCCCTACACCTGGCTGGATTGCACCAATGAAGCAGCTGGAAACTTGCCAAATCCAGTCACTTGTGTGGTTCCTGGGTGGTGCAGGATGCCTAGGACAGTCCTAATGCCATCTGGCTGACACCAGTGTATCAAGCAGAGCTCTGGTACAGCTTTGGTGTGGCTGACTGGCCGTTCTTTGCCTGGCTTTTCCCTAGTCTGTCAAGCTCTGTCGCTTTCTTACGCACTTACACGGTCCCAGTTGTAGACCAAAGAAAGTACCTTTAACATCACATGCTTAAAATAAGCCTTGCTTTGTTCCATTTATATTGATCATGAAATTAAATACTTAGGAAACGGTATTTTATTCTGACCTCATTTTCCCCCACCTCCCTAGTTGACATGTCTGTGCAAATGTTGGAGATGAATAATGTAAATAGCTTTCTTTAGCAGTGATGGCTTATTAAAATAGCATTGGTGTGAATTTCTGTCACTAACCAGGAACCCTACTGATACCAGTTGCATGCCTGGTGTTGCATTATTCAGCAGCTGAAGGAAACCCATTGTTCCAGTATTCTGGAATTAATCAGTTCAGTATGAAAATTACCTGTCACCAAAATATCCTGTTTACCCAGGCCATGAAAACATGCTCTACTGATGGCAGTTGGATTTCCTCCTTGGGGCATTAAGCATTGAAATGCTCCTTCTAAATGCTGTGGTGACCTACTGGTGTTAAGGAGAATGTAGGGAAGTGATCTTTTTCATCTGTCTTGAGGGCTGGAGTTTACAAGCTGCTATTGGGAAAAGAAAGAATAAAAGAATACAGCAAAGAACTCCTGGGAGTTATGAATCAATCACTCTGAAATGTATAATGTTATTGTGCCAGGTCTAAATATGAGTGTTTCAGGCTTAAGCACTTTCCAGCTACAGCAGAAGTCATGCAATGGCCTTGACTTCATTATTTTACTTCCATGCAGTTTTTTAGCCTTGGAGCTGTTGTCTGAAAGCTATGCCTGTTGCTAGATGGCCTTTCTTCTAATTCGTTTCTTTTGGCCCTTGACCTCTTTAGCATTCTTGCTCTCCCTGTTGCCAAGGTAGTATTTGACTATCTAGCCTTGACCCTTCCCCCTCCCCTCCATTTTTATTTATTTATTTTTTTAATTTTATTTGGTTTTTTTGGCCACTCTTCTGTGTTACATTAAGGAGGCCTGGAGCTGAGCTACAATCATGGTGCATCTCAAAAAACCCTCGTGGATCATCTGATTGCATTGAGTCCTGCCTGCTAACAAAAAGGGAGTTTGCAATAGCAGAGAGGTTGACTTTCTCTTCTCTCTTTATGATATTACAAGTTACAGCCTAACAGGTATTGGGGAATAACTAGATGAAGAGATTTCCCAGTCTATATCCCACATTTTTCATTGCTTATTCAATAGGACTCAAGACATCAGCTTTTTCAGACACCCTAGATTCTGTGTGCCTTGGTACAGCCTCATTTAGAAAAAGCTTTGGCCCAAGACAGACCAATGTGGGATTACTGTGCTCTTTCCAGCTTTCATTAAGGCATTCATCCAGGACTTGAGATCTTGGTTAAAGTCCCAGCTCTACCAGAGACTTCCTGTGTGACCTTGGGCACATCATCTCCTTTGCTGTCCTGCACTCTGCTTCTGCTTTTCTGCCTAGGGATTAGAAGAAGAAGAAAATCCCCAGACACCACCCTGGGGTGAGAGTTCACCAATTGTCTATCAAGCAGCAGAGGTGCCACCAATACTGCAGACCCGTCCTCTTATCCACACTTATGCCCAAATAAATTCATTAGTCTCTAAGGTGCCACAAGGACTCCTCGTTGTTTTTATCCACACTTGTTTTACTTGGTGATTTGACCCGAGCACTGGAGCGCAAAATCGCCAGTGCCACAAACCCGCACATCTTTCTGCCCACCAGAGGCATCAGCCATTTTAGCTTCTAGCTCAGCACTCCAGGGGCAACCACACAGGAAAGAACTTCTCCCTAGACTGTTGGATAATCTTCCCTAGGGAAGGTGCTGTCACTTGGAACCCTTAAAATGACTAGCACTAGCAATTGTACTGTAGTGAATGGATTAGCAATAAGGGGGATGGTCTAGATGGCCTAATAGGTCTTCTCTGTCTTCAGTTGCTCGCCGTCTGTAATTCTGTGAACTCAGCCTGCTTCAAAAGGATGTTTTAGGGATGGTTCTGCCAATCTTTTTTTCACTGGAAATTCTTTCTAAAAGTTTGTTTTTTCAAAATTTTTGAAGAAAAATGTTGGTTTTCACTGGAAACTTAGAAAAAAATGTTTTTGTTTTTTAAAAATCATTTTTCATTGAAAGAACAGAAAATTCCGCCCCCAGCTCTTCCACTACACTGACCGTGGAAAAGCCCTTTTGTAGACAAAAGAATGTTTCAGTAAAACATCAACCAGCTCCGCTCAGTTTATTTTGCATTAGCACTGGTGCCTAGGACTCTCTGGAAGAGAGCATATCCAGTGCCCTGCCACTTGAATTCTTCAGAGCAGTGACGGCTTCATTCATGATGGCAAGTGAGTCAGCTCTGTGAAGACTTCACATTAATAACTCTTTCACTCCTGCTTATGAGATCTGGATATTGGTCTTACGGAGGTCACAAGCAAAAATACCTCTGTTTGGTTGCTTTTCTGCAGACAACTCAACACTAATCATTTATCTTTGCTTAATGGAGGTGTCGCAGTTCCCCCTGTTGCCGTCCAAATTGCACAAGAGAATACAACTGAGACTGTGTTGAATAAAAGCCTCCGCTCCCCCAATCCTCCAGCTCATGTCTGCAACCTCCAATGACCATAGGCCCAAGTGACAAAGCTTCTTGGTTTATTAATTTTAGTGGTATCTTATAAAGAAGCTGGAGGTCTGATCTGAGGTCTCCTAGATACAATGCAGAGGGCAGAATCCTGAATTCATCAGCATTACACATGCCTAGCAGCAAGCAACATATTCCTAGTGCTTATTAGCTTTGACTGGGGGGTAGGCGGCAAATGAATTCAAAGCTGTTTATCCACATCTAAATTGACTGTGTTACTGGAAGGCCCAACTCACTTACTTTGTGGGGATGGCACCTTATGCTAGACACCTGAGGCATATGTCTCCCAGATAAAAGCCACGTCCCTTGATTTAAGGGGTCAAAGCAGAATGCTGACAGGACAGAGCAGGAAGATCAGGCAAGGTATTGCCGAACTCTGTAGAGTGATGCAGTGGAGATTTCAGAGCAGAGAGCAAACAGATGAGGTGGATTCGTTTAATCCAAACACAACTTAGACAAAAATACCAGTACTAAAAGGGCTGGACAGAGCATAAAATATTTGCCATTTGCCTCTAAAATGTTACCTGAGTGAATTCAGCCTTTTGAAGCAAGTTGCTTCTGTGTTTGTACAGTGGTCCCTGTATTCACACAGTAATCACTGCTCCCTCCCTTATGTCAACAAAGCAGTGTGCTACTCAACAGTTTTGCTGTCTCTGCAGCTCTATTGTGTCTCTCTCTAGTGTTGTCCCATCGCGCACACCCCTTTGCCCTCAGCATGTACTTGCCCTTAGTGGTGGGAACTATCCCAGTAAGCCCTCAGGAGTTATACTGACTGGAAAGGAGGCACCGAACTTTATTAACAATGTGAGCACTCAGGCTTGGAGTCTCCTCAGGCCTCTGGGAAAGGTCCCGTTCAAACCAGGCGACGTTCTTGGAGTTTAATAGGTATTGACATCATTGCTCCTGTGCTCAGCTGAGATAAACAAATGGTAATAAAATTAGCTATTATTTCCTTGCTGGTTACTAAAACTTCCTCTTCCTTTTACTGCTAATGGATTTCTCCCAAATGCTTTTAATTTGTCCCTGCTCCACCGGCACATATTCCCCTTCCTCCCCCCAACTACTACTAACTACTGCTGCTGGTTTTGTTTATTTTGAGTTAGAAAGGTAGCTCTGAATTCTGTTTTGAAATTGAGGTCACTGTGAAAGAAATGGACAATTGAGACCTGGAGATCCTCTTAAGGAAAAGGACACCATTTCCCCTGATCACACCGCAGCAGCAGGCACCACAGGGAGCATGTGCTGTCTTTTCCAGGGACTCCTTCCTACGGCATTCTCCTCACAGTGTGTGAGCAAGGGGCAGAGCTGCTCACCAGCACTGATCTTTCTCTTTGGTGTCCCTTTGGGAGCCTGAAGTCTACAGGATCCCTGAAGCTAAGATTAATTCATGAATATTTGCGCAGCGCTTCAAAGGTGTGAAGTGCCATGAGATGCTGCTAAGTGTCTTAGTAGTATGGAAGGCAGGAAAAGACAAATTGTAAAACTTTTAGAAAAAATTTCCCTGTGCCAGTTGGCTATTGGTGCAAATAATGGTGGCTAGCTGGCAACAAACCAGGTATTGTCCCACACAGAGGAGAAAGGCAATCTTGTGGTTAAGGCTTTCAACCGGGCTTCAGGAGTCCTGGGTTTTGTTCCCATCTGTGCCACAGACTCACTTTGTGACTTGGGGTAAGTGGTTTAAGCTCTCTTTGTCTCACGTGAAAAATAGGATAATACTACATCCTTGTATCACCGCTCTATTGAGAGCAGAGGCAGATTTACAGTAAAACACAGGGTACCCTGGCACGGGGTGCCCCAATGTCAGGGGGCCCCAGGGCCAGGTAGCTGCAGGGGCACAAGCTTAGTCCTGCTGGCTTCTGGGGGTCCTGCTGCAGGCTCGGCCCCGACCAGCAGCCAAGCTTCCCCCCCCCCGCCTCTTCCCCCGAGCGCACCACGTTCCCACCCCTCCCCATCCCTCCCAGCACTACCCCTGCCGTCGAACAACTGTTTGCCGGCACTTCAAGAAGGAGGAGGCGGAGAAGAGGCAGGAGCTGGGCCTTGGGGAAGGGGGTGGAATCAGGGCAGGATGGAGCAAAGGCGGGCCCCTGCACTCCCTGCCGTGAGCCGCTCCGGGCTGGGGTGGGGTAGGGGGCTGGGAGCACCCCCAGCCCCCTGCCCTGACTCCTGCACCCCCCCACACCCCTAGCCCTCCCTGACTCTTGCACCCTCACATATACCCAACCCCCCACACCCAATGTGCTGACTCATGCACCCACCCCCCACATCCCCACCCCCACCCTGAGCAACAAACAGGAGCTACTGCACACACACACATCCCCACTTGCACCCCTCCCACCAAATGGGAGCTGCCCCAGGTAAGTGCTCCACACTCCTGCCCCATCCCTGAGCCCCCTCCTGCATCTTAACTCCTGGCCAGACCCTGCACCCCAGCCCCGAGTCTGGTCCTGCACCCTGACTTCCTCCCAGACCCTGCACTCCCAGCCCTGACTCTTGCACCCCCTCACACAGTCCCAGCCATGACTCCTGCACCCCTCTCACATCCCCAGCCACCTGCCCTCCCTGAGTCCTGTACACCCCCTGCCCACTCTGACTCCTGCATCCCTCACACCAAATGGGAGGTGCCCCAGGTAAGCGCTCCACACTCCTGCCCCAGCCCTGAGACCCCTCCCGCATCCTAAGTCCTGGCCAGACTCTGCACCCCAAAGTTTTTTTTACATTTTTTTTATAAAGAAATCTTATCCAAAATGCTTTACAATAGCTAGGTAATGGTACAAACAATATTTGAAAAGATCATTAAGTGGTCCACCGAGACGCCCAGCAATTTTCAAGTGGTCTGTGGAAAAATGTTAGACTACAAAAACAATCAAGGTACCTCACTTTATTTTCATTTACTTCCTATCACTTATAGGAGGAGGATGTAGAAAAACGAATGAAAAACGTGGGCGGGGGAGGAGATAAGAGAGAATGTTCTTTTTCTTGGGTGGGTCCCAAGAAGCGTCCCCCAAAATGAAGCTGAGCACAGGGCCCCACTACCTCTAAATCCGCCACTGATTGAGAGGCTAAACACGCTGTTTGCGAGATGGCTAGCTCCTATGGTGGTGTGTTGCCAACTTAATAGTAGGACTGGTCCTTTCCAGTGACTGGTGGGGTTGTTTGGGAAAGGCATGATCATTTTTATTTTTGCCTGGTTAAAAAGCAAGCATTTTGAAAAACATCAAAAATCCTGCTGTCAAATGACTTGATATATAAACTCACTCGCTCTCCTTCAAAACAGTCTCCACCTCACTTTGATTACCCACACCAGCATTTTTATTAATGCTTTGATGTTTTGTTTTTTAAAAAGCCACTACACCAGAAAAGGCGCACTTCAACACAATGGGCCAAACATATCCCTGAGAGAAATCTAAAAACAAGTTTTAGTTCTTCTGTCCACTACCCCAGGATACATTTGACACAATTGGGATTCTAGTCTCAGTTGACGATCATGCATGTCAATTTTTACAGATTCCACTGTCAAAAATAGATCCCCTAAGTTCGTGTTGTGCAGCAAAAGTTCTTTGCTAGACCATCGAATGGTGATGCCTTTGCCCCTGACGCTGGGTGCTGAAGCACAAAGGCAGACCCTCTCTGGAGATATGAAAACGAATGCCCCCTGGAGGCAGAATGGTGCATTTATGCATGTTGTGCACTCTTTACCTCTAAGATTCCCTTTTCAGCCTAACCAATGTCATGTGCCACATTCCACAGATAGGCAGTGATATACACCTATGGTAACTTCATGCCTATCCAGTTCACTGCTGTCTGAGTTTGCATTTGCCTGCTAGCCAACCAGAAGCAGGTTTTTGTGTGTGTTCCCCCACAGATGTTCCACAGAGAAGGAGAGCACTCCCCCCTCCCCATGAGAATTGATTGAGTTCTCCCAGAGACTCCTGCCTTCCTCTTGCCTCTCTGCTCAGCCTAGGCAAATGGGCTGTAAATTAGAGGGTCAAAGGTGTAATCTGAGATGTCTGACAGAATTACTCCGAGAGGCTTTTAACACTAGCTGAGCTAAGCAGGGTCCTTCTACTGTACCAGTGTCACCAGCATCCCTAAAGATGTGTTTCGAATGCAGGCTGGAGTGTGGGTGGGAAAGCTGCATATAATAATAAAAACCCAGCCATAATCACCATCTCCTCTTCCAATCTACTAAAAGATCTTCCCTGACACCTTAACACTCTTTCTTATACGATTGTTCCACTGACAGCAAAGCATATTGAATTCCCCTGACCCCGGGGTGATGGGAACAAGCTCCAGCCATCCATATGTTCTTCTCTGCATCATTTAAGAATGCCACAGGCACAATAGCAATTTTTCCTGCTGGCCCCAGGGGGTGTCACAGTTACTGACTTACTGGTTGCAATCCTTAATGTTTCTGCAGTAAATTCTGTTTTAGGTGATATTAGACATCAGGGTGGTGGACACCTTAGAAAAACAAGAGCAATAGGAGTAAATAGAAGAGGAAAAGGGGATGAATCACTGATAACTCAAAGACAATGATCTTGAATGCATATGGATCAATGTCCAGCCAATAAAGAACAAGATGGGGTACTAGTTGGTGTCTGCTACAGATCACCACATCACACTAGGGAACAGATGATTGTCGCCTTATGCACCTATCTACAATGTGTAGGTGGGAAAAGCTGTGTTATCAGGGGGGACTTCAATTTGAGTGATATATACTGGCGGTCTCATGCTGCCAGTACTAAAACAACCTTGGAATTTCTAAACATTATAGATGACAATTTTCTAAGTCAAAAAGCGGTACAGCCAATGTGAGGGAATTCTTTATTAGACCTTGTCCTAACAGATAAAGGTCTGGCTTTGCCCCACTCCAGCCGGGGTGCTGGGTTGGGGGCCGCACCACGTGGCTCGGCACCCCTCGGGCACTCCAGCCGGGGTGCTGGGTTGGGGGCCACACCATGCGGCATGGCCCCGCTCCAGCTCCTACACACTCCAATGGCCCCCTCCGGTGCTCCAATGGGAGCTACAGGGGCGGTGCCTGCAGATGGGGGAGTGTGCAGAGCTGCCTGGCCACGCCTCTGCGTAGGAGCTGGAGAAGGGACATGCCACTGCTTCCGGGAGCTGCTTGAGGTAATAGCTGCTTGGAGCCTGCACCCCTGAGCCTCTCCCCCTACCCCAGCCCTGATCCCTCTCCCGCTCGCCAAACCCCTCGATCCCAGCCTGGAGCACCCTCCTACACCCCAAACCTCTCATCCCCAGCCCCACCCCAGAGCCCTCACCCCTGCCCACACCCCAACCCCAATTTTGTGAGCATTCATGGCCTGCCATACAGTTTCTATTCCAGATGAGGCCCTCAGACCAAAGAGTTTGCCCACCCCTGGAGGAGAAGTGGGTAAAGCTGAGAACTGGGATATTAGAAATCCTATTTTATGTACGACAATGGAAACAGGGACTCGTAAGGTGTAGATTATCTCTTTCCTCTCTTCTTCCTCTCATTCATACCTTATTAATAATGAGTGTGATGTTAATTTGCATCTCACACAACTGACAAAATAAAAACCCCTGATTTATATTGTTCTTGAAATACAGAGATTCAGACACAACCTTGGATAAAAACTTTGATCACTCATCTCCCCACCCCATTCCCCTGATAAACAAAATGCTCAATAATTAAAATGGTTTTTTGAACGTTGGGTTCTTCTCTGGATCTCTGCAGCAGTCAGTCAGCTCACCATATGTTATATGTAGCATGTTATTGAAAACGTGGCCTCATTTATATTTGCATATACCAAGTTAATCAGATCAACTATGATTAAAAGGTGGTACATTAACCAACTTTGACCCCCGTCTGGCTACATTTCCTGGCCGCAGGAAAACTGTCACCCACACTGATGGCATCCTTCATACAAAGACTTCTCTCTCTGGAAATGGTTCGTGTTTATTGTTTGGAATGCATTTCCCAAGTGAAAGCTTGCCTGCAGCATCTTTTGCTTTCACTGAGGTTTCTGCTTCATTATAGGCAGCATGTCCTAATGGATAGGATGCTGAAGACCTGGGCTGTATATCCAGCTTGGCTATTCACCTACCATGTGACCTTGGCCAAGTCCTTTCCACCATCTGTAACTCACTTTCCCCATCCGTCAGTGGTGAATAATGATGCATACCTTTGGAATTCATGAATGGGAAGAACTATAGAAGATATCTGTCTATCTTAGGGACTTGTAGGCCTGCCCTTATTGTACTATTTGAGCACCTCATAATTGTTAATGTATTTATCCTCATAGCACCCCTGTGCCTGGGGGAGCTGACTTTGCACTGTCCGGTAGTCTGAATGTACTTTATCAAATATTGTACAATAATATCAGTGCAGTCATATAGGGCTTTTATCAAAAGCCAGCTGCTAGTGTGATGAACTCTACTGAGCTGGACTTTCCTTCCATCAGATTTAGTTTAACTGAGGCAGGAGACAGTGTCAAAGTAAACCAAAGAAAAGTATTCCATTCAAATAGAAACATCATAACCATTCACTGGAAGACTCTGAAAAAGATACTGAAGAGGACTTCACTGCCAGCCTTAGAGCTTTAATTTTCTAGGAATTGAAAGGGCCACAGGGTCACCCTAGAACAAAGTGCTATCTAAGGCATAGATATCAGTAAAAATAGCTACTATAGGAAAATTCTGCTTGACCATTCCCGTGCTGAAAATAATTAAGGTGGCCAAATTATGATGGAATACCCTGTGGCAACTTAAAAATATCCTGAAAAGCACTAGCTTTATTTCCCTTCTTTCTTTCTTATAGGAAAATGGCCCCTTTCCCTTGCAGGTACCACATTCAGTGCATTAGAGGAGCGTGCAGAGGCATTTTCAAAAGAGTATTCGATATCCTTCCTGAACTTGTGGATTTCTGACTGTGCTGTGCAGCTGTACGTTCAGAGCTAGAGTTCTGCAGACACACTGTGTGGTGTTACTGAGTTAGCCGAGAGTCCTATTTTGGGTGCCTGCTGTGACTCGGACTATTAGAACAGTATATTATCCCCCTGTGCAAGAAGAACTAATGGGCAAAGTTAAGAGACGGGCACTGGGCAAGAGCACTTACTGAGGGCTTGCATAGAAATCCTTCTGCAGCACTGAAAAATCTCATAGCGTGCATGTATTGAGACCTTGTAGCGGGGTGGTCACCCACTCCTGCCCTGAAGGGTTTAAAACAGCCCAGGAGAGGGCTATGGCTGGGGGCAAGCAGCTCCCAGGCTGATTGGGGAAGCAGGCACAGCTGCGGCCATGCCCCAAAGGGACCTCAGCTAGCCCTTATAAAAGGGCTGTGAGCCAGTGATTCAGAGAGACTCTCCCTCTAGCTCTTGAGGGAGAAGGGCCTGGCTGCTGGGGAGCTGAACAGAGTACCTAAAGTGGAGCAGGGCTGGGGGATGGCTAGAGGAGCTGGGGGAGCTCCAGCCTGGAAACTCACCCCCCCAGGCTGCAGGCCTTGTTAAAGGCCAGAAAGTGTACTGGGGTTGCAGAGGAGCAGAGGGTAGGTCCAAGGGTAAGCAGAGGCAGTAGGTCCAACCCCCCCTTGCCGGTGATGAGTGGCATTTACACTGCAGTCTGCCCCAGTGAACGGGGGCTAGATCGAGACTGGCAGTAGCCATAGTCTGAGCGAGGTGGGAATGGAGGGTGGAGGTTCCCTGGGGAGGGGAGACCCAGATCTGTGGAGGTACTGCCAGGGGGCAGCACCCTGGCCTGAAAGGGGCATTGGGGTCCAGGAGGGACTTGGGGCCAGCAGCAAGCAGGACACCAGCCTGCAGAGGGCGTTCCGGAGGCTGGAAATGCTAATTCCCCGGATGACTAGCAGGAGGCGGTGCGCCGGTGAGTCCTTGCATCGTTACAGAACCATTATAAGATTATAATGTCAGTGTATCTAATAAAGCAGGTGTGATGTTCTTGACATAAACTGTGACCGTATAGATCATTGTTGCAACCACTGTTATATATTTGCTGCAAATATTGTACAAAGGTTGTCGTGTGAGGTGTCTATGAAAAGGGTGTGATTTGCTGGTTATGATTATGCTATCTGTATGTGTGTATCATTTTGTAATTGAAGTTATGAATGTTGGCTAGGTATTTGTATCTCAATATGTTTGATTCTAAGTTGCATTAGTGAAGCATTTGGCCAGCTTCTTGAGAAAGGAATTGAAATAAAATAAATTGGAGATATCCCATCTCCTAGAACTGGAAGGGACCTTGAAAGGTCATTGAGTCCAGCCCCCTGCCTTCACTAGCAGGACCAAGTACTGATTTTGCCCTAGATCCCCAACTGGCCCCTTCAAGGATTGAACTCATAACCCTGGCTTTAGCAGGCCAATGCTCAAACCACTGAGCTATCCCTCCCCCTGTGCTTAATTTGCAGATTAAGCACCCAATCAAAAAACACTTAACTGACAATGGACCTTGGGAGACTCCAATCTACATATGAGACGTCTTCCTGGGACATTCAAGGTAGCATGTGAGCAATGGCTGCCACCTGCAAACTGAATCCTGCATGGACATATGACTTACCCAGGTGGCTACAAACTGCATCTTGTTGCTGTGATTTTTCACAGGAGAACAAAGGGGTTTCCGCCCACAAGAGAGACTATAAAAGGCCCTGGAAACCCCTCCATTTTGTCTTCAATCCTGCTTCTTACCTCTGGAGAAACTTTGCTACACTGAAGCTCTGAACAAAGGACTGAATGACCCATCCCAGCTGTGGATGTACTCCAGAGACTTGATTTGTGCCTGCAGTTTATTCCATCACTGCTACAAGCCTGAACCAAGAACTTTGCCATTACTATATGTAATTGATTCCATTTAACCAATTTTAACTCTCATCTATATTTCTTTTTTTTTATGAATAAACCTTTAGATTTTAGATTCTAAAGGATTGGCAACAGCGTGATTTGTGGGTAAGATCTGACTTGTATATTGACCTGGGTCTGGGACTTGGCCCTGTGGGATCAGGAGAACCTTTTTTTTTTTTTTTTTTTTTTTTTTTTTCTTTTACTGGGGTATTGGTTTTCATAACCATTTGTCCCCATAAGAAGTGGCTGGTGGTGGTAATACTGGGAAACTGGAGTGTCTGAGGGAATTGCTTGTATGACTTCTGGTTAGCCAGTAGGGTGAAACCAAAGTCCTCTCTGTTTGGCTGCTTTGGTGTGCAGAGGACCCCAGCCTTGGGCTGTGACTACCCTGCTCTAAGAAATTTGTCCTGAATTGATACCCTCAGTAGTGGTATTCCACCAGAGGCTACATCATTACAGCAGGTCAAAAAAATTCCATTAAAACTATTCTTGATGGAAAACTGGTTGTCTGACTAAATGACATTTTTCATGAAAAGTGTTTGGGAAATTTCAATGGTGTTTTTTTAAACAAAATGCCCAAAAACTTTGGAAGCGCTGCCGTGTTTCCTCAGGGGAGTGGTAGTTCAGTTGCCTTGTGTCACCATTCTCCTTTATGGGCTGGGCTCTCCCATAATGCCTCTTGTCCAGGGAATGCCATGATGCACTGCCTTGCCTCTCAAAAAAGAGGACACCATGATGCATCATGGGAGATGTTGTCTGACCAGGACGCTTGGCCTATAGAGAAGAATGGGAGCATGAGGCACAGTGGTGCCATTTCCAAATGGAAATATTTCAGTTTTTGAATTTCTGCCAAAATATTGAAATTTTCCATGATGAGGAAAAAGCCCATTTTAAAAAAACCCTCTAGTATCTAACCCAAACATATTAGCCACTCCTTATTGTAAAGCACCTTGTGACTATAATCAAAACAGGTTCATACAAATAACTTTTGGTTTGTATTAGAAAGACAAGGTGGCTGAGATAATATCTCTTATTGGACCAACTTCTGTTGGTCTGTATGTTGTCCTTGAGTTCACTGTAGCTGTTAGAAATTTTGAGCTCCATTGGTTAGCTGTGATTGGACACGCAGGTCACATGGTATGATTCAGTTCCCTGATTTGAGGGCAAGCTATAGTGTTGTCCTTACGGTGCTCACAAAAGGGTGTTGGGGAACATAATTTCCCTTCTTACTCCCCTGTGTAGGTTACTCAGATTGCTGCTGTGTGTTCATAGGATGGACAACAGAGGCTGTGTGTGGCTGGTCCTTCCATGCAGGTGCGTAGTGAATGCATGAGCTTTGGCCGTCCTAGGCAGCAAAAAGGGGATAGTAATTGCTAGTGGTTAGGGCCAGTACCAAATTACTGCCCCCTGCAGCAAAGGGGAATACCAGGGGAAGGTATTCAGTTCTCTGGGCTTCTCCTGAGTCAATGCAGCTACACACCTGCCACTTTGCTTCTGGCCTTGTATAAATGTAACTTTTAAAATCAGTTTCCTGGTGCAAATACTCATGTTTTTGTACTGATGGCCCTGGGCAGGTCATCTGCAGTGATCAAACCTTGGATGTCTGCATCTAAAATAGTACTCAAGTCATGCTGGAACACTCCGGATTGCCTTTCTTTCTGGCACTTTTTTTAGTAGCCAGAATGGTGGTCCAGTACTACTTCTGGTCCCTGGCCAGTCAGCTCCTTTCCTTCCCCAGCTGCAGAGTATCCTCTCAGCCGGCAGATGCTGGGGCTGGGCCCAGATGGGGAGCACGTGGTGGTGGGTCAGCACAGATAGTCGGGGATGCTGCAGCATGAATTGGACAGGGAAGTGTGGGAACTGGAACCATTGGAAGCCTAGGGCAGATGTATACCCAGAGCTGGATAGTGGGACTGCCTGTACAGCAGAGCCCCCTACAGGGAGCAGGAGCTGGACACAAGTAGAGAGGATGTGGGTATGGATTTTGTGAGGAGTCACCTCCAGCTCCCCCAGGCCAACCTCCACTCTCCCAGTTCCTCCCAGCTCATCCTGTAACCCCAGCTTCCCTTGTTCCCTTTGAGGCCTTCCACAGCCCTGCCTCCTGGCACTCTTTTTTTAGGACCTCAGCACTGGGCTAAAAGCAGGGGTCTCTACCCTCTGAGTCCAAGGACCAGATTCACTGACTCATGGACAGCAGCAGACTCAGTAACCTCTATCTGTGTTCCAGCTACTAGACGGGGACAAGGAACCACATGGAAATAGCACTGGCTACATTTGCAAAAACTTGTCTGTGAATAGTCTTCAACATTCACTTTTTCATGAACACTTCTTCCAAAATACTCAAAGATCAAGAACACGAGGAAGGGCGAGCACTTTTGAAACATGCTTTGACCTCCTGAGAATACCACTGCACCATAATTAAGGAAACGATGTCTATGATTGTAGAAGCAGAGAAGGAAGAAAAAGTAGAACATGTTATAAATGGTCACCACTGTTTGGAGTGTTACTTTCTTGTGTTTTTTCCCAATGGCAAAGAAAAGTGGAAACAACATAAAAACAGATGGAAAATGTCCCTTTTGTTTTGCGCTTTCACAAGCTTTCTCCTTTTAATTCCCTCTTTAAAATGTACAGGTGATGTTCTCTCTATTAATAAATGGGCTTGTTGTGCAATAAAACATGTAAATTGGGCTGCTGAGCATTTCAGAAGCAAGCTATTTCTTTTCAAATATCATAAATATCACCGTGTAGAAGCTCTGCTAACGCAGAGAGAGGCAAGCTCATTGTCAAGTCTGGGAAGAATCATTCCTACAAAAGTGCCTTTTATCATGCAAACCGTGTGGTCAGAGGTTACCCATGTGACATTGCACCCCATAATACTTTATAGAAATATGCTTATGAGTGTAAATATGACATAACTGGAATATGTTTTATGCTAGATATGCCAGGTAACAGATCTTTGCAAAGGTTATGTTCTACTGCATGTATTCATCCTATTCATATGCATGTATCATTTTTTATATCTGAAGTTATGAGCATTGGCTCTATGCTTGTATTTCAAGTGTTTGCTGTAGAAAGCACCTAAGGCAGATTTGGTCAACATAGTGTGAAGGGGTTATTCAAGTAATTGGGAGTACTTGGCTAACAATGGACCTTGATAGACGCCAATCCACATCTGAGCTTTCCTGGGAATGTTCGGGCTAACATGTGGGCAATGGCATCGGCCTGTAGAGAACTGAGTCATGCATGGACATGTGACTTGCCCATGTGACTCCAAAAGTCCGTCTTGTAGCTGTGATTCTACACGGGGGAGAGAGGGGTTTCCACCCACAAGAGAGAGACTATATAAGCCCCTGGAAACCCCTCCATTTTGTCTTTGGCTGGTTCAAGAGATGGCCTCTCCACCCCAAAGAGATGCCTGAAAGAAACTGAAACAAAGGACAATAACTACACGGGTGTGAGTGATTGCTGGACCCAGACTAGGAGGAAGTTTAGTCTGTAAAAGAAGCTTATTGGAAAATCTCTGAGGGTGAGATTTACCTGCATTTAGTTTCTTACTGTATTAGGCTTAGACTTGGGTGGTTTTGTTTTCTTTTGCTTGGTAATTTACTTTGTTCTGTCTGTTATTACTTGGAACCACTTAAATCCTACTTTTTATATTTAATCAAATCACTTTTTACTTTTGATTAAACCAGAGCAAGCAATTAAGTCCTGGGAGAGCAAACAGCTGCGTGTATCTCTCTGTCAGTGTTATAGAGGGCGAACAATTTATGAGTTTATCCTGTATAAGCTTTATACAGAGTAAAATGGATTTATCTGGGGTTTGGATCCCGTTGGGAACTGGATATCTGGGTGTTGGAGACAGGAGCACTTCTTAAGCTGTTTTCAGTTAAGCCTGCAGCTTTTGGGGGACGTGGTTCAGACCTGGGTCTGTGTATGTAGCAGGCAAGCGTGTATGACACAACCAGGCAAGGTACTGAAGTCCCAAGCTGCCAGGGAAATTGGGCTCAGAGGTAGTCCCAGCATATCAGGTGGCCGTCCCAAGGGGGTTTCTATGACCCAACCTGTCATAACCCATCAGCTTTTAAAAAGAGCCTATAGGGCCAGATCCTTAGTTAGTGTAAACCGTTGTCACTCCACTGAAGTAGACGAAACTACACCACTTAATATTATCTGAGGATCTGACCTCGTGTGTGTTGCCCATTACCCCCCTCCCGGCATGCACATTTAATGAACCCAAGTAAATGGGCTGTACCACCATGTAATTTGGGTTCGGAGAACAAATACCATTAGAGAAAAGGTCTTCATTACCTCATGGTGAGGATTTGCTGTTTTAAGGGTCAATTAATTTCTTTGTGTAGCCAATGTGAAACACATTCCTTACTTCACATGTTTATTTCATCTTCATGTGGGAAAAATATACATGCTTATTTCTCCTGCTCACTTCCCAGCACCAGCTGATACCTAAACAGACTTGCAAAATATCATATTACTGGGAGGGAGGGGAAGATGTTACATTTTTCTCCAATGGCTGTGGGGATAAAATAATGATTTTAAAAGTGTGTGGGTTGAACAGATAGTTTCCCTTAACAAATACAATCAGGAAACTCAGGCCAGGTCTACACTACAGACTTATACTGGTATAACTATGTCACTCAAGGGCGTGAAAAATCCACACCCCTGAGTCATGTAGTTATACTGACCTAGCCCCAGGTGTCAACAGTGCTATGTCAATGGGAGAGCTTCTCCCGCTGACATAGCTACCACCTTTCACAGAGGTGGATTAACTACGCTGATGAGAGAAGCTCTACCGTTAGCGTAGGACTGTCTTCATTTAAGTGCTACAGAGACACAGCCGCGCCGATGCAGCATTTTAAGTGTAGACCTGCCCTCAGTTTAGAATCAAAATGTTTGCTGTTAAATAATCAGTGATGACCGAGTTTGGCAGTACTACTTATAAGTGTCAGGTCCAATTCTGATTTTGCATGAGTGTAAATCAGGAGCAACTCCATTGGAGTCACACTGCTGCAAAACTCAAGAGATCGTCCCACTTCTACTCATACTGAGTAACACCATATTATACACATTACCTCACTGAAATCATTGCAAGTGCCTACTTACTATCAGGGTGGCACAATCTGGCCCTAAGTGAGGTCATAATCAGACTTGTCTAACTTGTTTCTAAATATAGGCTGGGGGAATTCCTCTGCCTATAGCATCACCAGCCTTTTAAAGTGGTGTCATTAAGAGAGACATTAATTTAGGCCTCTCACAGCAAACTGCTTGGTAGGCAGATTTGGGGTGGGGGGAAGAGTTCCTTCCCAGGACACGATATAGTTCACTGGGTCAAGAAACACTGAGAAATTATAGATGGCCCCCAGCCGAAGACTGCACACACCACTTGCATCACTGATTACGCTCAGGAAAGGAAACAGGCCAGGATAAAAGGCAAAGCCAGCATGACCGATAACATGCATTATGCTCAGAAGTAGGGTGACCAGACAGCAAGTGTGAAAAATCGGGAGGGGGGTGGGGGATAATAGGAGCCTATATAAGAAAAAGACCCAAAAATCGGGACTGTCCCTACAAAATCGGGACATCTGGTCACCCTACTCAGAAGTGACTACATGACCTGATTGATTTTGCCCTCCCCCATCCCTAGCCCTCCCTGCGTTGTCATTCTAGGCCACTGGTTCTCAACCTGTGGCCCAATCAGCACACAGCTGCAGCCCATGTGACTTCCTTAGGGCCATACAGGTGGTACTGGATGTCGCCCACATAACATATTGTGGGCCGCATATGCAGCCCACAATGGTAACTAGGTTGAAAATCACTGTAATCTCGACTATAAATTGGCAGGACCTCCATGTACACCCCTGGCTCTGTATAAGCCAAAAATAAATAATATTTAAAACTTTAAAGCAAAGGAAAATGAGGAAAAATGCAAGACCCAGTCTACTCAAGAAACACTTCTCTCAAAAGCCTCCATTAAACAAACAAAAACAAATACATTTTGCAACTTGCCCTGAAGATCAGCAAGGTTAGGGGCTTTTTAGACCAAAGGTAGATTTCTTGAAAATGATGTAAATTAGCCAAGAAACTTGGAAAATTGTATGGATTTTTTTTTAATATAGGACTGAATTTGAGCCATTTTCACTCACAGGTAGTCTTCCTTTTTCAGAATGCAAATGACATTTTTGGGGGAAAAAACCAATTTTGTGAAACAGGTAGTTCTGCAAGTGTGAAGATACCCAAATGAAGCTTCTGTGAGATCATTTTTGCCCACATTTCGTACAGCCTTAATCTTGAACAACATAGAGCTTAGCTCACAAGACTCCATTCAAAAAGAAAGTTAGTGTCTGGTAAAGATGAAGAACAACCACCAGACACACACATTTTAAAAAAAAAAAAAATCTTTTTCTCGTCCGTTTGCTTTTTCCAAAATTTTGATTTATTTATTTATTTTGAAATTTCCCTTATTCCCACAGCCACTCCCTGCCAAAATCTCAGTTTCACTGAAATTTTGGAATTTGAAAACTGTTGTCAAAACTGGAATTGCAATTAGAGCTAGTCACCAAATGGAATCTGATCTGGTAAAATAAAGTATTTGAATTCAATGCCTTGCACTTTGTGGGAGCATGCTCATCAGTATTTGCCAATCTCATGTGAAAGATCCACAAGCCCAAAATTTTCACAGATTTGTACCAGGATGAGCATTATTTGTTATTTTTCTGTTAAGAGGTTTTACTTATTCATTCAGCAATCAATCACACACCAGGAATAATGGATAGCCAAGCCCTTCACAAGCTCACTGGCTGAAAATTATTTTTCTGAAATATTCACTTTATCCTTTGAGTCCAAATTCATATAGAGCTAATGGGACTGGCTCACAAAACAATACAAAAACATCAAGTCATTGAATTATTGTTTCAACGAATACTCTAATCATCTCTAGTTATAACATTAGTGCAAAGTGATGGATGCATTAGGAATGTAAAGACAGATTTCTGCTGCCCCTCAAAAATATTTTATGGAAATAGAGATGATTCATGTACCCTATTAAGTCCTGCTCATTGCAGAATCAGGTCAATGGGATCCCACACAGGTACACAGACCCTGTCTACATTGCAAGACCAGCAGTTTATTAATATTGTCTGGGAGGTACCTTTCCTAACAAAACAGTAACTTAATTCAGTAGGAATTAGACAAAGGTTTGCTCCCACCCACAATTGTCCCAGTTCAGTAATAGAGGTCACAGATAAGACTTAGAGAAATTTTTGTTGAATTTTGGAAACACGGTGCAGAAGTAGTGAAGTAAAGAAGGGAACTGCCATATCCAATTGGGAATAAAAGATGTTTATTGGAAGCTTAATGCAATTTTATTGTAATTAAATTCAATCTCTTCATCTTTGATGCAGTAATGGATCAGCAGATAGAACTCCAGAGCGTAGCCCCAGCCAAGTAATGTTTCTGTGGTCGGATGTGCCACCAGCAGAAGTACACTTTATAAACAAGGGTCAGTGCAAATTGATTTAGAATATTTAAAAGAACAGCGCTTTTCCCAGTTGTGTGCGCGCAGTGGACATGTATCCCCCCCTGCTCCCCCTTCCCCCACCCAGCATGTATTTCCAAGCCATCACCGCAAGCAGAAGCCTCATCGGGTATGTCAACATGGCAATTAAAAACCTGCACCTGGCCAGCGCCAGCTGATTTGGGTTCACAGGGTTCAGGCTGTGAGGCTATTTAATTGCAGTGTAGACTTCCGGGCTCGGGTTAGAGTGCAGGACTATGCAAAATGGGAGGGACCCAGAGCTTGCGTTGCAGCTCCAGCCTGGAAGTCTACACTGCAATGAAACAGCCTTGCAGCCTGAACCTGCAGAGCCCGAGTCAACTGGCCTGGACCAGCCGCAGGTGTCTAACTGCAGTGTAGACATACCCCAGTCAGATTGGCCAAGACCTGGGCAGAAGCGGAGGGTGGGGGGTTCGCTTTCCTTTGCGGCATGGGGCACGGGACACTTGCAGGTTTAAACTAGTGGAAATGGTGAGTTCTCTGTAACTTTAAGGCTTTAAACCATCATTTGAGGACTTCCGTAACTCAACCAGAGGTTAGGGGTCTATTTCAGGAGCGGGTGAGGTTCTGTGGCCTGTAATGTGCAGGAGGTCAGACTAGATGATCATGATTGTCCCTTCTGGCCTTAAAATCTATGAGTCTATTTCTTGAGGTCCCTTCCAGCCCTACATTTCTATGATTGTCAGCTAAATAGATTGAGCTCCTTGAGTCTATCAATATAAGGCACATTTTTTCTAATCCTTTAATCATTCTCATGATTCTTCTCTGAACCCTCTCAGATTTATCAACATCCTTCTTGAATAATGGGCACCAGAACTGGACACCGTATTCCAGCAGTGGTTGCACCAGTGTTCTCTCTACACCTACTTGAGATTCCCCTGTTTATGCATCCAGGGATCACTTTAGCCCTTTTGGCCACAATGTCACATTGGGAGCTTATGTTCATCTGATTATCCACCAAGACCACCAAATTGTTTTAGAGTCATTGCTTCCCAGAATAGAGTCCCCCATCCTGTAAATATGGCCTACGTTCTTTGTTCCAAGTTGTATGTCTTTATATTTAGCCATATTAAAATATAGTTTATTTGCACCCAGCTTACCAAGCGATCTAGATCACTCTGTTTCAATGACCTGTCCTCTTCATTGTTTGCCACTCCCCCAATTTTTCTGTCATCCGCAGATTTGATCAGTGACAATTTTATGTTTTCTTCCAAGTTATTGATAAAAATTTTAAATAGCGTAGGGCCAAGTACTGATCTCAATGGGACCCCACTAGAAACGTAGCCAGTTTTAAATCAATTTAATATGTGCCATGTTAATTTTATATCTTTTTGGTTTTTTAATCAAAATGTCATGCAGTAGCAAGTTAAATGCCTTACAGAAGTCTAAGTATGTTACATCAACACTATCACCTTTATCAACCAAAACTGTAATCTCGTCAAAAAAAGATATTGTTAATTTGACAGGATCTATTCGCCATAAACCCATGTTGATTGACATTAATTATATTAGCCTTCTTTAATTCTTTATTAATTGAGTCTCTGGAAGGAAAAGCTAATGGAATGGACGGCTAGGGTCTTGCAAATTTCAGACTCCTACAGCTATTTTAACAGGGATTGTTATGTGTCAGGTGGCACAGATCATGCCTGGAAAAGGTCGCTTACATGACTGGCCTTGTCATTAAGGCATTAGATTCAGGAGATCTGGGTTCAGTTCTTGCCACTGTCCCAGACTATCTGTGTGACCTTGGGCAGCTCATTTAAAATCTCTGTGCCTTTCTTCTCCATCTGTACAAAGTACCACTTCCTTTTGTCTATCTCGTATACTTAGGAATTAAGCTGCTCGGGCCGGGGCTGTCCCTGATGAAGTGTTTGTACAGAGCCTAACACAAGGACTGGAGTTGCTAGTAATCTATGTAAGAAGGTGCTATAGGTAAAGCTTAACAATAGGAGAAATTAAGTCAAGGAAACATAATCCTGAGCATGCTAAATGTTCTTTTAGGGAAAAAAGTCAGGACCAGAAATACACCATGTAGGCTGCTTCATTTTAGCACCCAGTGGTCCTGGGATCAGAGGCAAGGAAAGGTGGCTTTGGTCATGGAGGGAGAAGGAATGGAAAGGTGCAGTTGTGTTGGGGACCACTGTGCTGGCCAAAGATTGGATAAAGCCCTGTGTGCTCCATCTCAACATGCTCCCTGTGCCCAACAGGGCTGGATTAATACATGGACACCATACGCTCATGCCTCAGCTCCTGGAGTCACACGATCACATCAGAATTGGACCTTTCCTTTACAATAAAAGCAAGTTTCCAGCCCTCATGGTTATGGGGAAAAAGCTTGAAAATTTGAATGTAACTGTTGCAGACACATCTGCCTGAGTCTGCAGACAGCCTGAAATAATAGCTCTGAGAAGTGTGAATGGTCTTGTGTATCTCAGTTGTTTTGTTTGCAGACACAGTGCTTGGGGGACCTTGCCCTCGCCACCTTAGCAGAGGACGGTATATGTGGTAGGAGGCAAAGAGGGCAGCAGGCCCTGCTCTCTCACCCAACCAAATATGCTCTGGCTCCTTTGCTGCCATCTTTACTTCTCTGAGCAAATTAGAGGGGATCAATGTTGCTACGGGGGGTGGACAGAGGAGCTCCATTCTTCTGCCCTGCCTATCTGGTAGGGGAGGTAGGTGGAGTGGCAGGGTTTAGTGATTCAAGAGAAAATTCAAAATGATTGAAGAGCTGGAGAAAGTGCCTCCCGGGGAGGGACTTAAAGAACTCCATCTTTTTACTGTATTGAAAAAAAAATTGAGGTGCATCTTCATAGCGTGAAAATGTCAGGTATGAAAGGACTCTTTTATCTAGCAAAGAAAGTCATAACAAGGACCAGTGGCTGGAAGCTGAAACCAGACCAATTCCAATTGGAAACAGGGCACAATTTTTTAACAGTGAGGGTAATTAACCACTGGAACAAACTACCAAGGGAAGTGATAGATTCTCCATCTCTTGATGTCTTCAGATCAAGACTGGATGCCTCTCTGAAAGTTTTGCTTTAGTTAAACACAAGTTACTGGGTTTAATACAGTGGTGACTGGGTGAAATGTAACGGTCTCTGCTATACAGGAAATCCGACTAGATGATCTAATGGTCCCTTCTGGCCTTATGCTCCATGAATCTGTGACGAAGGGGGTGAAGCCATGGGATTCTCCATTGTTACAGGCAACAGAGAGTCCTGTTTCAGAGTAACAGCCGTGTTAGTCTGTATCCGCAAAAAGAAGAACAGGAGTACTTGTGGCACCTTAGAGACTAACAAATTTATTAGAGCATAAGCTTTCGTGGACTACAGCCCACTTCTTCGGATGCACAGAGAGTCCTGTGGCACCTTTAAGACTAACAGAAGTATTGGAGCATAAGCTTTAGTGTGTGAATACCCACTTCATCCAGACTAACACGGCTACCCCTCTGATACTTGACTCCATTGTTACAGTGTGCCTAGAACTCCAGATTGCTTGAATCCAGCCCTGATGTCCTAGGGTGGGTTTCAGGGGGTGGGGGTGGAGGGGAGGGTGAGAGGGAAGAAGCAGGTGCTGTGAAGATGACTATGTCAGCTGCACAATAGCCATGGATTCCTGCCAAGCTGCGGGAAACTTTAGTAGACTGTATGAGACCGTTTCAAGGCTGGTAACTTTGATCTGGTTGAACTGTATGGAAAGTAGTTCCTGAGCGTATAAAGTACAATTAGGTGTGCCAAAAATAGAATTTGGAAATAACAACACTGAATTCAGTGTGCTGTGGTGCCTGGATTCCTATTATTTGTTTTGCTGGCTATTCGTAAAAATGTTTGTAAATCCCAAAGTTTCCTGGACTGTAGCACAAACAATGATGCATCTGAAAGTTCCTAAAAATATACATATAGTTTTCCTGTTTAAAAATATTGTCATTGAATCAAGGAGCAGAAACAATACCATGTGGGCTAGATGAACAGTGACCCAACAAGAATACCATATATTCTAAGTGAACAATCCATGAACAAAACCTCTAGTTTGAAAATCATTCATTGACATCATAAATTATATATGAACAGAGAGTATGTTCAGGGAAGCCTGGATTGGGTCATAAGCATTTTCTAGCCAAAATAGGGCTGTCTATATGTTATAAATATGATTAATAGAGAGTGTTTCTTGGAGCAGCTTGTCCTGGAAAGCAAAAGGGGAAAGAGAATTCTTGATTTAGTCCTAAGTGGTGCACAGAATCTGGTCCAAGAGGTGAATATAGCTGAACCACTCAGCAATAGTGAGCATAATGTTATTAAATTTAACATACTCATAGGGGGGAAATGCCAAATAAACCCACCACAGTAGCATTTAACTTCAAAAAGGGGAACTACACCCAAATGAGGACGCTAGTTATACAGAAATTAAAAATGAACTGTCTCAAGGGAGAAATGCCTGAAAGCTTCATGGAAGCTTTTTAAAAACACCATCATACAGGCTCCAACTAAATGTATACCCCAGATAAAAAAAAAAGAAAAAGGTTAGAGGGCCAAAAAAAAAGGCTAACAAGGCTGATCATCAGAGTAAAAGAGGTGATTAGAGGCAAAAAGGCACCTTGAAAAAAAAAAGTTAACTCCTAGTCATGGCCGCCCAGAGGGTGGGGCAATTTGCCCCGGGCCCCGTAGGGGCCCCACGAGAGTTTTTCAGGGCCCCTGGAGCAGGGTCCTTCACTCGCTCCGGAGGCCCCGGAAAACTCTCGCGGGGCCCGGGCCCCCGGAGCATCTTCCGCTCCAGGTCTTCAGCGGCAGTTCGGCGGCGGGGGGTCCTTCCGCTCCGGGACCCGCTGCCGAAGTGCCCTGAAGACCCGTGGTGGGGGGTCCTTCTGCCCCGGGACCCACCGCCGAAGTGCCGGATCTTTGTCGGCAATTCGGCGGCAGGGGTCCCCTGCTGCCGAAGACCCCAGACCCCCTGGGGCCTCTGGGCAGCCCTGCTCCTAGTAAGGAAAATAGAAAGGAACATAAACTCTGGCAACTCAAGTATAAAAGTATAATTAGGTGTGCCAAAAAAGAATTTGAAAAGCAACTAGCAAAAGATACCAAAACTAACAGCAATTTTTTTTGTAAGTACGTTGGAGCCAGGAAACTTGCTAAACATAGGGTTACCATTCGTCCAGATTCTCCTGGACATGTCCGGCTTTTCTGAGTTAAAAATAGTGTCCGGGGGGAATTTGTAAATGTCCGAATTTCCCCCCTATGCAGAGCGCACGTGGCTGACAGGGCAGCCGGCCGGATCGTGCCACTCGCACGGGGTTCCGGCAGGCAGAGCCCCTCCTCCGCTTCTCCCTCCTCTCCCCTGCAACTTGAGATCACTCCTCTCCTCTCGCTCTCTCCCTCCTCCTCCCTGCATTCGCAGATCGCCAGATGTTTGCATCTGGCCTCCGGCAGTCTGGAGCTCCTCCCCCTGCTCCTCCCCCTCCCCCCCCCGCTGCCCAGCGCACCGCTCAGCAGCACTCTGCGAGGGCAGGAACCAGGCTATGCACTCTGCTGGGGAGCGTGGCAGCGTGTCGGGCTGCGCGTGGAGCCCGACACGCTGTTCTGAGCAGCACGGTAAGGGGGCCAGGGGGCCGGAGAAGGGGCAGGGAGGTTCTGGAGGGGGCAGTCAAGAGACAGGGAGCAGAGTTGGATGGGTCGGGAGTTCTGGGGGAGTCTGTCTGGGGGTGGGGGTGTGGATAAGGTTTTGGGCAGTCAGAGTACAGGTAGGGGGTAGGGTCTCAGGAGGGGGCAGTTAGGGGACAAGGAACAGGGAGGCTTAGATGGGGGTGGGGTTCTGGAGAGCAGTTAGGAGCAGAAGTCCCAGGAGGGGGCAGTCAGGGAATAAGGAACGGGGGGGGTTGGGGGTTCTGAGGGGGGCAGGGGTGGGGAGAGGGATCGGAGCAGTCAGGGGACATGGAGCAGAGGGGTTTAGATGGGTCAGGAGTTCTGGGGGGGCTGTCGGGGTGGGGAGTGGTTGGATGGGGCTTGGGAGTCTCGGGGGTCTGTTTGGGGGTGGAGGGGTGGATAAGGGTTGGGGCAGTCAGGGGACAGGTAGGGGGTAGAATCCTAGGGGGCCAGTTAGGATGGGGGGAGGGTCTAAGGAGGGGGCAGTCAGGGGACAAGGAGCAGGGAGGCTTAGGTAGGGGGTGGAGTCCTGGGGGGCAGTTAGGGGCAGGGGTCCCAGGAGGGGGCAGTCAGGGGACAAGGAGCGGGGGGAGGGTTGGAGGTTCTGAGGGGGGTGGGAAGTGGGAGGGAGTGGAAGGAGCAGGGGCGGGGCTAGGGCTGGGCTCCTCCCGTCCTCTTTTTTGATTGTTGAAATATGGTAACCGTACTAAACAGTCAGTGGGCCACTGGACAATCAAGATGCTAAAGGAGCACTCAAGGAGGACAAGCCTGTTGAGAAGAAGCTAAATGAATTCTTTGTATTGGCCTTCACTGCAAAGGATGTGAGAGATTTTCACAACTGAGCCATTCTTTTTAGGTGGCAGATATGAGGAATTGTTCCAGATTGAGGTGTCAGTCGAGGTGTTTTTGGAACAAATTGATAAATTAAACAGTAACAAGTCACCGGGACCAGATGGTATTCACCCAAGAGTTCTAATGGAACTCAAATATGAAATTACAGAACTACTAAATGTGGTATGTAAGCTATTGCTTAAATGGACCGTTGTACCCTATGACTGGAGTGTTGCTAATGATTGTTTGTTTGTTTCATTTTTTAAAGACTCCAGAAGTGATCTTGACTTGGCAATTACAGGCCAATAAGCCTAACTTCAGTACCAGGCAAATGGGTTGAAACTATAATAAAGACAGAATTATCAGATGCATAGATGAACCAATTTGTTAGGGAAGAGTCAACAAGGTTTTGTAAAGGGAAATCATGCATCACCAATCTATTAGAATTCTTTGAGGGAGTCAACAAGCATGTGGACAAGGGTGATCCAGTGATATAGTTTACTTGGACATTGAGAAAGCCTTTGATAAGGTCCCTCATCAAAAGTTCTTAAGCAAAGTAAGCAGTCATGGGGTAAGTGATAAGGTCCTCTCGTGGACCAATAGCTATTTAAAAGACAGGAAACAAAGGGTAGGAATAAATGGTCAGTTTTCACAATAAAGAGAGGTAATTAGAGGGGTCCCTCCAATCTGTACTTGGACCAGTGCACCTGAACATTTTCATAAATGATCTGGAAAGGGGGGTGAACACTGAAGTGGCAAAATTTGCAGACAATACAAAATTACTCAAAATATTTAAGTCCAAAGCTGACTGTGAAGGGTTACAAAGGGCTCTCACAAAACTGGGTGGCTGGGCAACAAAATGGCAGATGAAATTCAACGTTCATAAGTGCAAAATAATGTACATTGGAAAAAATAATCCCAACTCTACATACAAGATGATAGGGTTTAAATTAATAGAATATCAAGGTTGGAAGGGACCCCAGAAGGTCATCTAGTCCAACCCCCTGCTCAAAGGGGGACCAATCCCCAGACAGATTTTTGACCCAGATCCATGAATGGCCCCACTCATGGATTGAGCTCACAACCCTGGGTTTAGTAGGCCCATGCTCAAACCACTGAGCTAGTCCTCACTGGCTATTAGCTGTTACCACTCACGAAAGAGATTTTGGAATCATCATGAATAGTTCTCTGAAAACATCCACTCAATGTGCAGCAGCCTCAGAACCTTAGAACCATTAGGAAAGGGATGGGTGAAAAAACAGAAAATATAATGCCACTCTATAAATCTATGGCATGGCCACACCTTGAATACTAAGTGCAGTTCTGGTCTCCCCCCTCTCAAAAAAGATATATTAGAATTGAAAAAGGTAGAGAGAAGGGCAACAAAAATGATTAGAGATCTGGAAGAGCTTCCATGTGAGGAGAAATTAAAAAGATTGGGATTGTTCATTTTATAAGAGAGATGACTAAGGGGCAATGATATAGAAGTCTATAAAATCATGACTGGTCTGTAGAAAGTAAATAGAGCTGTGTTATATACCTCTTCACATAACACAAGGACTAGGGTGTCACCTGATGAGATTAATGGGCTGAAGTTTTAAAACAAACAAAAGGAAATAATTCTTCACATAACACACAGTTAACCTGCGGAACTCATTGTCTTGGGCTGTTGTGACAGCCAAAAGTATAACTAGGTTCAAAAAAGAATTAGATCTGTTCATGGAGGATGGGTCTATCAATGGCTATTAGCCAAGATGGTGAAGGACACAACCCCATGCACCCAGTGTTCCTAAACCCCAATGGTTGGAGGCTGGGTCTGGCTAATAGAATGGATCACTCTAAATTGCACTGTTCTGTTCATTCCTTATGAAGCACCTGGCATTAGCCACTGTCAGAAGATGGCATACTGGGCAAATGGACCATTGATCTGACCCAATATGGGAATGATTTGACCAGCACTAAGTATACCTCTTAATTCTTATTTTGGGAAATGGCTTACTTTCATTTTCTTTTCATTGCTGATTTAGTAATGAAAACTGATGTCCTAAAAGAAAAAAGATTCTGAAGTCCATTATCAGTCCCCTGAGCCATCCATTGCCCCCCCCCTTTAAACTTTATATTAAGTTTAGATCAGTTCAACACTTAGTTTTCTGTAATGTCTTTCTCTTTTAGACACAACTTTCAAGTTGGGTTGACTGAGGGTTCAAGAAGGTTAAGTGACTTGGCCCGTTTCGTGCAGTGAGTCTGTGAATGAGCAGGAATTAGAATACAAAATTACCAAAACAACAAAAAATCACAGGCCAGGGAATGAGATTTTATAGACAAAGCTTCAACTCACAGTGAATTACAGGCCCTTAAATAGCAGGGTTTGTAATGGAAATACTAAGAGGAACCTGAATGTAGCAGCGGTATAGTAGTAACTCATTACTTATTCCATTAATGGCTGTGTTCCTAATAGAAACAGGTTCATTACATGGTAAGGAGCGAAGTTTGCATTAAATAGAAACATCGTTTTGGTGTTTTATTGATTAAAAGGAGATTAGATTTCCACCATGTTCTTTAGCAAATAGGATGCCTCAGAGGAAATGTATATATTTATATTTCAAGGAGGATTTTATTACAGTATAATGGAAAGAAAATGTATCTGATAATGATAGTTTATATCCCACAAGGGATCCAATAACTAAAAGTTTAACTCTTAACCTAGTGGTGAAGTCCAGACATAGTCTGCATTAATGCATTAATACAGAAACTAACGCTTTCCATCTAGGCCTATTAGAAACATGCTGCGTGTGACAGCAAGGTTAGAACCTCTCTCCTGACCTAGGAAGACCAATCAAACCAATCCCTATGGGACACCCTAAAGTTGGGTTGCACGGGGAAAAAATACATAAAGGGAAAATTATTGCATCTATAGGCCAGTGTCAGCAGAAACATAATCCTCTCCGATCACTGTATATATATCTCATGCCCCTTTTTCCACTTCTTCCTGGATCCATACAAGTATCAATATTGGCAGTGCTAATTGCCCACACAATATTGCACTGATGTCTTTCCTGCAGGCAGCTCTAATTTATGCAAAGACCTAGTCCTCTATTTAGATGGCCCCAGGATTGAGGAAACATAAAGATGGCTCAAAGCCATCTTTGTACCGAGTGCTCATTGGCTGCAGCTCAGGATCTGGGCCTGTGAGTTTTAAAGATATATATATATAAAGGAATAAGATGTGGCGCATATGTGCCAATCCTTTAGTATCTAATATCTAAAGGTTTATTTATAAAAAGAAAGAAAGAGGTGAAAGTTAAAATTAGTTAAAGGAATCAAATACATACAACAATTGCTTGTAGCAGTGATGGAATAAACTGCTGGCTTGTTATGTTTCTGATTGCTCCCAAATCATTGGGAGGTCCTCAGTCCCTAGGTTAAAATGCTCCCATTAGTATAAGTTCATAGTCCAGCGGTCTGAGCAGGAAAGAGGCAAAATGGAGATGTTACCAGGGCCTTTTATAGCTTCTTCCACATAGAGGGACACCCATTGTTTCAAACAAAGCCCTAAGCCTAGTTTCTGGAAAAATGCAGGTAACAAGATGGAGTTTAGGGTCACATGGTTTAATCACATGCCCATGCATGCTTCACTTAGTCATAGCAGAGGCCATTACCCATAATCTAGTTAGAATGTCCTCAGGAAGTCCATCAGCTGTAGATAGGCTTTTTCCAGGTCCATTGTGTTCGTTGATAAACCATCAGCTTGAATACTCCATTCACAATGTGCTGGCCAGACTGGATTCAAATTACCCTGTACATGTTACCACAGGAGCAGACACATTTGAAATACAGGTACATAGTCCATATTTACAACTTCATATACAAAAACAATACATGCATACAAATAGCATAATCATATTCAGCAAACCATAACTTTTCCATAGACATCTTACATGACATACTTTGTACAAGCTTAGCTGCAATTACTGTATATAACAGTGGTAGCAACAGTGATCGACATGGTCATGACACTGTCTAAGCTGCTGGATAAATGCAGCATTTTAAATAACCTTTTATTTGTGTGTCTCCTATATGTAAAACTTCTGTGAAGGCTCCTTTAGCACAGGGTGAGGATTCTCTCTCAGAAACCTTTTTTTCCACAAATCACAGAAATTGAATATGAACAAGACCTTTTATGTAATTTAGTCCATCCCTGTTCATGACAGACAGTCTTATGCCAACCAGAATGGGTTCTACCTCCTCTGTAAAGAACAGTGATCGTAATACTTAGTGTTTGTACTGTTAAGAAGCATAAGAGATATATTTATGTAGCCTAACTAAGGCCTGATTCAGTAAGGCACTTTAAACATGTGAGTAGCCTCGGTGAATTCAATGGCACCACTCATGCTTCGGTGTCTTGCGGAATTGTGATCATTAGCTCTAAGAGAACTCAATAGAGGGGTAATCAGATGAAATTCTCTGGCCTGTGTTACACAGGAGGTCAGACTAGATGAGTGATACTCAGACTGAGGCTCGCGAGGCTCTTTAAAGTGTCTCCTGTGGCTCTTTGCAGCACATGATATTAAAACACTGTGTGATTTATTTATTAACCAGTCTAAGTTATTAACCAATCAGGATGCTTTTACTATGTTGTTAACCAATTGTTGTTGATCAAATAACAACACTTGGTCAATCATTTTGCTGTGAGAAAAATGTGTGTGTATATATATATATATATATATATATACACACACACACTAAATATTTCCCCGTCCTACTATATAATACAATAGTAAACGAAACAATGAATTCACACTAGTGTGGCTCTTTTGGGTAATGTTAGTCGCTAATTTGGCTCCTGAACCATTGAGTTCTGAGTATCACTGTACTAGATGATCTAATGGCCTTAAAATCCATTTACTGTAGTTGGGTCAGCGGTCAATGCTTTTGGATTCTTTGGTGTGAGGAAGACACTGAATCTCTAATCTTGGCAAAGGTGTAGGTAATGGTTCGAGTGAATGGTATTCGATATGGAGGAGGCTATCAATTCTTCTGGTGTCAGAGAAGGGCAGGGCAAGGTCATTGTAGGCACAGGGAAAGCCAACAGCCCTGGAAGGTACTAGGCACTTTTTATTCTTGTAGTGCAGGATTGTTCCTCTCAGTGCATTTCCTAGTGCTTTATCCAGTTGCCTTTTGAAGGAAGCTCTGAGCAATGAGGATTCCAATTGCCTTTAGGAGAATATTCCACAATTCCTCACCAGCTAATGAATTCATTGTAGTGCGATTGCTGAACCAACATGCTGATTGACATTTGAGAAGCTTCACAGTTCGACCACTGGAAGAAACATTGCTGTACTTGGTGGGCGGGGGTTGTTTATTTGTTGTTTTGTGTTTTTGTTTTTATTGCTCATGTTTATTGCTAACTACTGTTAAAGATCGCATTGATACATATAATATGGTGTTGTTGACTTACACTGAGCTTCCATAATATACGGAGATATATCTATCTCATAGAACTGGAAGGGACCCTGAAAGGTCATTGAGTCCAGCCCCCTGCCTTCACTAGTAGGACCAAGTATTGATTTTGCCCCAGATCCTCTAAGTGGCCCACTCAAGGATTAAATTAAAACCCTGGTTTTAGCAGGCAAATGCTCAAACCATGAGCTATCTCTCCCCCCCTTGTGGATAGGAAATGTTCCCTTCCCCAAAGTGACTATAATCTAAATAAGAGCAGAAACAGAACTGGACAACAGTTCAGGATAGGGAGCAGCGCGGGATTGTTAATGATGGAAAGCAGGGAGGTGAGATTGCTTGAAAAAATGAGTTTTAGGGAGAGATTTCGATGGGTGAAGGGAGAGGCCTAGATTCTCAGTTCTGCTACAGCTGCTTTCAGCTGCTCTTGCAACCATAAAATCAGCAGAGCCAAGAGCCCACTTGTGTAAAGGTGAATCTCCAGTTGGCACGGAACTGGCATAGTGGCTCTATGTAGCCCTCCCTGATCCCTGGTGCAGGGCTCCTCCAGGGAAAGAAAGCGTGGCAGGCTCTGAGTGCATGGGGACCCGGCATAAGTTAGAACAGCCCTAAGTCTGATGGTTTGGAAGAGCACAAAGTTGATTTAAAGTCCTCTCTGGGTCCCTCGGGTTCAGTACTGAGAACATCTCAACAAGACCTGAGAGGCTGGGCCAGAAAATCTACTGCAGGAATAGGTAGGACTGTGATGGAAAAAGCTGAGAGTGGGAAAGGTGGGGTGAAGGGATTGGTGGGAGGGAGTGTGGAAGATGAGGCCAGAGATTATAGATCGGGAGCAAACTGAATCTTTCTCATCTCCATGCCAAAGTGCTCCAAAGCATCCTTCTTCCTCAGTCTCATTTTCAGTTCTATGCAACTCAAAGACAGAAGCACCTGCGACTTTATTTTTTGGCTCTGTATCCATGTTAATTCCACTCCACTAGGTATCTCAAATGAATCAGATATGAAATATAATTAACAAGTAAATTAAATTAGCATTATTTTTCCTGCCTCTCTTCTTTGCCTGAAGTCCATCTCTTCTTACATGTTCACATAAATCATGGTTTCCATTTGGGGACAAGGCTGAAGACCTAAGAGGAAGAATATGTTGAGATGAACGTGGTTGTGGGATGCGATCGTTGGCTCAGGTTCATGTCACATTAACAGCATTCATTCTGTCAGGCACCACCCTTGCTACCCTTTTTGTAATGACTCACTTTTTGCCAGAGTGATATTTTCCCTGTGTAAAGTAATAGATCAGGAGTAGTGAGATATTGTCGTATGCGGTACACACACAGCTAATGACCTCACGCTAACAATAGCTCAGCTGGAGGCAAGGATCAGAGAGGTTTCAAAACAAAATGAAGTTATTTATGAGAAAAAATAATTCCACTGCTCTTGGAATGGTTTCAGCTCCTCATTAGAACCTCCAGCAAAACGATAAATGTTCAATTGACTGAGACAGAGGAGCGGGCTGCATCCAGGCCGTGGCTGCAAGATTAGAGATGGCTCTTTGGCTCTCAAATGAGGAGGAAAACTATATGAGTTCTGTTATTTCATGGCTCAGTCAAAGTAGCCTGAGCCTCTCAAAAACATTTAACTTGCATTCCTTTTGGGGTTTAGAGCGGATTGCAGCCCTGCGTTGTCACTAGCCTTTTTGCTTTCTTTAAAGTGAATTTAGTCCTGATAAATGGGACCCGTGCAGGAGCCCCACACTCCGGTTTTTTGGCCATGTTAGTGCACTCTTCCCCAGACTGACCCACCTGTGTGTCTCATCCCTGACCTGGAGCAACCAGCTCTAGAAAGAATGTAATACTTTTGCAACTGGGAATGTTTCTGTATGGGCCAGAGCTGGTATAAGTCAATGTTGCTGTCCAAGTTTCCTCCTGAAAGTGATGCTTAGGGCCCCCACTCCACAATATGGCATGACTTGGTGTGGTGTTAAAGTTCTAATTTTTAAAATGTTCTAGCCTAGGGGTAGAAAACAAGAACATTTTGAAAAGATACTAAACACGGGAATTGCCACACTGGATCCGACTGGAGTTTCCAATCCAATATTCTATGTCAGGCAATGACCAGTACCCTTCAGTGAACTCCACCATAGGCAGATGTGGGGTAATCTGCCCCCCTTCGTTAGTGCTCATCCTGGTCTCCCATAGTTGGAGATTGCCATATTCCCTGAAGCATGAGGCTTAATATCACTTCCAAAATGTTTGTCATCATTCATTACCATAACACTCTGGATGTTCTTGACATCCATATAAATGGCCACTCCCTTTTAGAATCTTGTGAAATTCTCGGCCTTGGTCGTGGCATCACGACTTCCTGTGGCAATGAGTTCCGCAGTCTAACACCATGTTGGGCAAAATAGTATTTCCTTTTATCAGTTTTAGATTTGTCATCATGTATAGTCATTCATCCATCAGCAAAGAATGTGGGCCATACATACATACAGGATGGGGATGCTATCCTGGGAAGCACTGACTCTGAAAAAGACTTGCAGGTCATAGTGTTTAATCAGCTGAGCATCAGCTCCAATTACCATGCTCTGGCCAAAAGGGCTAATGCAATCGTTGGAATCTCAAACAGGAGTAGAGAAGTTATTTTAAGTCTGTATTTGGCACTGATTTGGCCACTGCTGGAATAATCTGTGCAGTTCAGGTGTCCACGGTTTGAGAAGGATGTTGATAAATTGAAGAGGGTTCAGAGGAGAGCCATGAGAATGGTTAAAGGATTAGAAAGCATGACAGTGATAGACTCAAGGTGCTCAATCTATTTAGTGTAAAAACAGAAGGTTAAGGGGCGACTTGATCGTAGTTTATAAACTTACCTACATGGGGAACAAATATTTGATAATGGGCTCTTGGATGTAGCAGTGTAAGGTTTAACATGATCCAATGGCTGGAAGTTGAAACTAGACATATCCAGACTGGAAATAAGGTGTAAATTTTTAATAGCGAGGGTAATTAAACACTGGAACAAAGTACCAAGGGTCATGCTGGATTCTCCATCACTGTCACTTTGTAAATGAAGAGTGAATGTTGTTCACTAAAAGAAAGATCTGCTCTAGTTCAAACAGAAATTGTCTGGGGGCAGTTCTCTGTCCTGTGTTGTACAGGAGGTCAGACTAGATGATCACAGTGGTCCCTTCTAACCTTGGAATCTATGAATCTGTGCTCTCTATTAGAAATTGTGTGCATCTTTGCCATCTTGTTCATTTTAAAGGGACATCGTCAACTTGAAATTCAGACCATTCCAAAAAAATGAGCTGAAAGCAGTTCCTGGATCTACATCTACCCTGTTGTCCCAAGTGACAGTTTTTGTGGTTGCACGATCTCATTTGTCCTATTTTTAAGTGTGTTTTTTCCTCTTCCACATTGCTGTGTAAAAGACCCACACAAACAACAAGGGAAAGTGACTGACTATACAGGGGAATAGCGGAATGGAGTCTTCACAAAGGACTGTCTGAAGTCTGATTTGGATGGGAATTGAGGATTAGGGATAGTTCTAATCCTGCTGCCACTAGTCTTAAAGGGAGCTGATGAATAGTCTCTGCTGCCTCCTGACTCTGAGAAGAAGGTGGCCCATGAAATGTGCTGCCCCTGGTGGCCTTGCAGCTGTCTGGTCTAATGGTCTTTGCTGTCCCCTGGCCCTGAGATTTAGGGAAGCCCTGGGGTGCGGTGATGATGGGAGATGCATGTCTGCTTGCCTCTTGGAGTGGCTGGGAGTTTTTGATAGTCATCTAGTTCTAGGCCAGGGATTGGCAACCTTTGACACACGGCCCGCCAGGGTAAGCCTCCTTGCGGTCCAGGCCACTTTGTTTACCTGCCGCGTCTGTAGGTTCAGCCAATCGCAGCTCCCACTGGCCGCGGTTCGCCGCTCCAGGCCAATGGGGGTTGCGGGAAGCGGCGCAGGCCTAGGGATGTGCTGGTCGCTGCTTCCAGCAGCCCCCATTGGCCGGGAGCGGCGAACTGCGTCCAATGGGAGCTGCAATCGGCTGAACCTGCAGACGCAGCAGGTAAACAAACTGGTTCGGCCCGCCAAGAGGCTTACCCTGGCGGGCTGCGTGCCAAAGGTTGCCGATCCCTGTTCTAGGCACTTCTGGTGGCTGTAACCTACTGTGCTGGTATCTGGATCAAGCTCATCAATTTACATATTGGCTCTTACTCCCTCTGGAAGAACTTCCTGTGAGGGCACTTACTGAGTGCCACTTGTGTGCTGGGAATCAAGCCGCTCAGACAGCAAGTGAAGTGTCCTTGTGAGGAGTGCTTTGAACAAGACACAAAACCCTGCTGTGTCTAAGACGTGGTTTCACCAAAGAGGGCCCTTTTTGTCTGACGCTGGAAAGTTCAACACAAGGGGGCTGCAGGTTTTTCTATGGCCAGTTACCTCAACACTAACTGAGCCAAGGCATCAGGCAGCAGTTCCTTCTCCTCCGCAGAGGAAGATGCTTTGCGGTTAAAATGCTGTTTGTAAAATCTCCCCGGGTGATCTCCTAGGTGAGAGGCAGACAGAAACAGGTGGGTGGCATTGTGGGTGGGTAGCCCTAAGCTAGGAGTGTGGGGGGGGGAGGTGAGTGCAGGGACTGTGGGGGCCTGCCACAATATCGGGCCTGGGAAAGCCTAGATTGCAGCGCTAGGCCCAGGGCTAGATGAGCCTGGTGACCGATCTAACCTCTTACCTCTAGAGAGATCCAGGCTGTGGCACACTGGCAGGGCAGTGTGGGAAGCTTGCCCTGTGGGCTGCGCTCAGTGGATGTGAGCAGTAAAGCAGGGCCAAATCACCGGGCTGCTGGGGTAGGAGGGAGGGCCCAGAGAGCAGTGTGCAAAGTCTGGGTTTTTCTGTTGGCTGCCCTGGGCTTCACTGGGCTGGAGCCTGCCTTCCCCGTGTATCGTTTGGCTCAGTGGGCATTGTAGGCCATGTCTGATGTCAGCTCCATGAAACCACAAACTCTTCCACAAGAGGAGCATTCAGCAGAACCCAGCCAGCAGAGGGTGGAGGGAAGTGGGTGCTGCGCCTCATTAAAGGGTGTACCATTGCAGTATGAACTCCCTCAGACCTGGAGGCATTGGGCCTGGCCCTCGGTTGTGCACAGCTTCCATTGGGAACAGCTGGAGTGGGAAGGGCCAAAAGGGAGCTGGTTTGGACTCCCGATCCTGGTGTAGTTTCTAAGGGCTGCTCTAAGTTGCACCAGGTGGCTATGGCTCCCAAGGGTCCATCCAGCAGTGGAGGATTGCTGGAACGCCCTGCGCTCTAGCCACTTCGGCTTCCCATCCCTTCCTGTATCCTGTCCCTTATGGCAGGAGCATGGGGGTTATCATTTAGCTATGCCAGTCCTACATCTGCTGGGGACTCCCCAACACCTCGGAGTCCCTCAACTGGGAGCTTGAAACCACCTTCTGCACCATAGGATCAGAGCTGGGGACCAAACTGATTCACTGTAATGTGCCTCTGGGAGCTGCCACCAGTCTAGTGCTTTCCCTGCCAAAGGCGATGACTTAAGAGTCACAACAGAGCTCTCTAGTTGGTGCTACAGAGATCAATAAGTGGGGCAGAGTTTTCTAGCAACAGAGTCAGCGTTACGGAGGAAAAACCTTGCTTCAGGTCCATGCGTTCCCCTTGCTCAGCAATATGCTCTTCTTTCTGTAGCCCTGCCAATCTAGAATCACTTGGCTGGAACATTTACTTCATGGTGATATGATGAATGCTAGGGAGCCAAGACATGCTGTAGAGATCTTTTAAGGAAGAACCAAATTTTCACACCCCTGGCTCTGATATCTCTGACTTGGAGCTATCTAAGCATTCCTTACTCCGATTTGATAGTGCGTGTAATCTGCCTCAGACATTCAGTGGAAAAAATCACTTTCTGTTAGCAAACTCTGGCATTTCCCACACTTTTCATGGTGGGGATGCAGTGGTCTTACAACAACGTGCTTTACACGTCTCCCTGGTGTCTGTGCACTTACACTATAGCTGAGTGATCATAGTGTGTCTGAATGCTGGGGTCACACAGTCTTTCATTAATGGCATGGGACACCAATGTTGTGAGGTTTTTGGTACATCAAACCTTTTACTCCCAGTTTTGTATGGAGAAAACTTGGCCTCCCTCTGCCTTTAAACTGTAGCTGGTCATTCTGATGCTCTTCTGTTTTCCTTGCCCCCAGTTAAAATTGTTGCACAATCATTGTAAATGTTACTGTACTTAAATGCGGCTATTTCTCTTGATACACAGACAACTACACTGCTAGGAAATGACCATTTCACAACTGGAACAGTCACACAACACTATAGGAACAGGACTGCACAGGTCAAATTCTGCTCTGAAGTACACACGTGCAGTCTCAGTGATTTCATTAGGGTTGTACACGTGAATTGGAGCACAGAATGTGGCCTAGCATGTGTCAGTAGGAATGGACACCATCCTGTGTGCTGCTGTCAGCAAGTCCAAACCAATATGCTGCCTAAATCAAATACAATGAATGCAGTTAAAGTCACATCCCCCAACGTTAATAGGATGCATATGTAGACCTGAATTACATGAGTGGGTCTAATCCTGCAGGCTGCTGAGTACCATCAGCTGTCATCGAGTCAGTTGGGGTTGCTGAGCACTCACAGAATCCAGCCCAAATATAATCTGCCAGTAACCTGAAAGGAGGTTTTATTTGCCAAGGAATAAGTTCAGAGATCATCATTTATTCCCTTTGATGTTACGAACACCTAAACACAGCAGGGAGCTGAATTCCTTTCTTTGCCTTAGGTCAGTGGTTTTCAACCTGTGGTCTGCAGACCCCTGGGGGTCCACAGACTACGTCTAAGATTTCCAAAGGGATCCGCACCTCCATTTGACATTTTTTAGGGGTTGGCAAATGAAAAAAAGGTTGAAAACCACGGCTTTAGGTGCTTGTTTGAATGCTGCAGCAAGGTTAACACATAGCACAAAATCAAAGGTTGCAGGAAGGTTCAGAGAAGAGCCACAAGAGTGATTAAAGGATTGGAAAATACGCCTTATAGTGATAGACGCAAAGAGCTCAATCTATTTAATTTAACAAAGAGAAGGTTAAGAGGTGACTTGATCACAGTCTATAAGTATCAGGGGGTAGCCTTGTTAGTCTGTATCTACAAAAACAACAAGGAGTCGGGTGGCACCTTAAAGACTAACAGATTTATTTGGGCATAAGCTTTCATGGGTAAAAACCTCACTTCTTCAGATGAGGTTTTTACCCACGAAAGTTTATGCCCAAATAAATCTGTTAGTCTTTAAGGTGCCACCAGATTCCTTGTTGTTTTAGTCTATAAGTACTTACATGGGGAACAAATATTTGATATTGGGAACTTCAATTTAGCAGATAAAAATATAACATCATCCCGTGGCTGGAAGTTGAAGGTAGATAAATTTGGACTGGAAACAAGGTGTATATTTTTCACAGTGAGAGTAATTAACCATTGGCACAATTTACCAAGGTTTCTGGTGGATTCGCCGTCACTGGGAATTTTTAAATCAAGATTGGATGTTTTTTCCAAAAGATCTGCTCTAGTTCAAAAAGAATTACTTTGGGGACTATTACACTGTGGCCTGTGTTATACTGGAGGTCAGACTAGATAATCACAATGGTCCATTCTGGCCTTAGAATCCATGAATCTATGAACGTTACTGAAAGTCATTTAAATTAGTAGAGCAGCACCTGCTCACACCAGGGCAGAATTTGGCCTGTAGGAACCCTGTGTTTGCCATACCATATTGAATCAGTGGTCCGTCCAGCTTTCAGTAGTGGCCTGTCCTTGAGATCAGAGGGAACCTGAACCTCTTCCAGCTTAATGTACCTGGTCAATTGCTCTAATGTCTCTATACGGGAGAGATCTCTGCTGTAATCATTTTATACCTTGATGCATTACATGGAGCTCTGCTCTCAGGTCTTGGTTGTTAAGAGGATTCAAAAATCAAGAAAACAAGTTTGGCACAACAATTCTACTATCACCCTTTTGTGAAAATAGCAAGATCTGCAGTTCAGAGCACCGGAGGGCTGGATCTGGCACTTTTGTTGGCAGTCTCAGCAGAGAGGTTAAGTTTGCTCACATGTGAAGACTGCACACCTGTCTGCAGTATCGGCAGTTCCTTGGACAGGTGTGAGGCACATTGATGGAGGATGTGGAAGAAGCTTGCATTTCTGATGCCCAGGCGGTACCTATTCTGCACCTGCTGCACTAATTCTCTTTGCTGATGTCCATGCTGTACCTATCCTGTAGATGAAGAAATTCTCTGGAGCTGTTTAATTTGGCACCTTTCATCTGCATTTAAAGACTTTAAAAAACAGCCCACCCACCCTTTCCCAACATGAGCAATGCATCTCACACGATCTCACTTTCCACGAACTGTACATTAAACCGATGTCATTAGGCTGCTGTTAGAAGGAATCCTATGTAGTGATAGCAGTTATTCCAACAATGTTAATGATTTGTAGAAAGATGAATTAAGCCAAGAGAAAGAAGTGCACAAGTCTATTACTACTCTGTGCCTAACTCTATTAAAAAGAGCTGAGCTGTTCATCCATTTATGAACCATTGACAGGGAAGCATATATCTTCAAGAAAAAGGTCAGATTGCTCCAAACTGGGCATGGCCAAGTTCTTTCCTTTCGTGGCAGAGATTCTACGTCTGGAGTATTTTCCAAGCAAAAGGCTCCTGAGCAGACTTTATTCCAGCCTGGTGGCCAAAGGGCCGACTTGGACTTTTCAGGTGCATGTGCTAGCACAGAGGGTACGGAAAACCAGCTGAGGCTTAATCACATTTGGCTGAAGCGTAACGCAAACATAACTCATTAGCAGCAGAACGCTGTGCATGCTGGGGCAGGCAGGGAGGGGGAAGCTGGCTCAGACCCCAACTGTTTTAAGTAGGTAGGGCATCTAGAGGAAAAATTATGTGATCTTGGGTGGGCTACATTTCTACCCCCTCTTTCTGATTACCATACACATCTGCCTCCATATAACCTATTCGTTTTGTTCTATCGCAGGGTATTTCTATGGAGCTCTCATTGTAATATCAAAATGCTATTTATTTAGGCTCTTTTTTCTTTGAAGATTTAAAATGAAATGAGCACTGTAGGAATGTGCCAGACTGAAGTACTCTATCGAACCCCTTCCATCGCGGTAGTCAGTATCTACGCTGCAGCGCACAGCTGTGCTGCTGTAGGGCACAGCTAAGAGCCAGAAGGACAGGGAAAGAAGAAAGCCCATCTGAACTGCCAGAGAACATCTGGAGACTTGTGTTCCTGTCACACCCAGATACCACGGGCCTTTCCATGATGGACTGGCAATGGACCAGTTTATAGATGCTCATCTGGACTTGGATTTGCAAATCAAGATTAGCGAAAGGAAACGAAAGACACTCCGAGAGGCTGTGGAATTTGCCATAGAACTTGAATCTTTTCTTGCAGAAGTGCACCAGACAAGGAAGCAGTTGCTAGTGAGGAAGATGTCAGCTGATCACCATGAGTCCTGTAAGTACAGCATTGGGTTTACTATGTATGATGAAAGAGGGGATTCTAATCTGGTTCATGACAGCCCTATTGAATAATTAGAACAGATGATAAATTTGGGTTGTAAAATAAAGGAAGGTGACAATAATGCAAAAACTAAAGGAAACAGTTCAGTTCAATGCTAGTACTGTGACAAAATTGGCTACAAAAAGGAGGATTGTTATAAATTTAAGGAAGGCCAAGCCAGACTGTTGCTAGTGTTTAGTGAAAGCCTCTCTCCCAGTTCAGGAATCAGGGGAACACCAACCTGAAGGGGCAAAAGTTGGTGGAGTTAACCTTTCGTTCTGGGCAATTACACAATAATAGGAGTTTGGCTATTGATGCATAATAGGATCTGTCATGTGTATTGGACTAGTTGACACAAGCTCAAACATAATAGTTATTAGACCAAACATGCTAAAAACGGTGAGGGAATAGGAGATCCAAAACTGACCTCACCCCCCAAATTTGTCTGAAATGGAGACATTGACTAGGGCAAGGGCACGGTCAAGGCTGAATCCCCACTCTGGCACTTCAAGTGCAGAAGGTGGGGGTCCGCAAGGATTCTAAAAATCCTCTCCAGCACATCATCAGAGATCTACAACCTATCCTGAAAGATGATCCTTTACTCTCACAGATCTTGGGAGACAGACCTGTCCTCACTTACAGACAACCCCCCAACCTAAAGCAAATACTCACGCTCGTTCACCTGCACATCTACCAATGTGATATATGCCATCATGTGCCAGCAATGCCCCTCTGCCATGTACATTGGCCAAACGGACAGTCTCTACGCAAAAGAATTAATGGACACAAATCTGACATCAGGAATCATAATACTCAAAAACCAGTGGGAGAACACTTTAACCTGTCTGGTCATTCAATGACAGACCTGTGGGTGGCTATCTTACAACAGAAAAACTTCAAAAACAGACTCCAACGAGAGACTGCTGAGCTGGAATTGATATGAAAACTAGATACAATCAACTTAGGATTGAATAAGGACTGGGAATGGCTGAGCCATTACAAACATTGAATCTGTCTCCCCTTGTAAGTACTCTCACACTTCTTATCAAACTGTCTGTACTGGGCTAGCTTGATTATCACTTCAAAAAAATTTTCTCTTACTTAATTGGCCTCTCAGAGTTGGTAAGACAACTCCCACCTGTTCATGCTCTCTGTATGTGTGTATATATATCTCCTCAATATATGTTCCACTCTATAAGCATCCGAAGAAGTGGGCAGTAGCCCACGAAAGCTTATGCTCTAATAAATTTGTTAGTCTCTAAGGTGCCACAAATACTCCTGTTCTTTTTGCAGATACAGACTAACACGGCTGCTACTCTGAAACCTAAAAATTAATACTGGCCACTCCAGGCTTGTATTAAACTCCCAAGGTTACAGCTTTTCTCTGACCTGGGCTTGGTAAACGTTGCCACCACCCAAATGCAAAAAACCCCCTTGGACCCAGGAAGGAGCACTTTGGAATTCCTCTCTGTGGGGTAACCTCAAGCCCTTTCATCCCCCTCCGGGAAAGAGCTGAGAAGAAAACAAAGGAAATTAGCTGTTGTCACCAGCTAATAAAACAACATAAGCACAAACCTCTTAGGACACAACAATCCAAATCCTGTTCTTAAAAAAGATAAATTTTAAAGAAAACAAAACAAAAAGAAAATACATCTGGAACTTAGGCTTTTGCTAGATTTTAAAAGAGCAATTCCAAAAATTAAGCACCCAAAATAGCTTTCTTGGGGGTTCAGCTTAAAGATTACAAGCAAACAAAAGCCTCTGGGGTTAGCACAGAGGAGATCCACAAGCCGAAATAAATCTGATTGCATTTATCTAAACATTCCCTATCCAAATGATTCCTTCTACATATGGAAGATAATTTTTCATACCTGATTCAAACCTTACAAAGCATTCCTGCTTATAGCATTGCTGCGCCGCGTCCCTGCAGCCCAGAGAGAATAACAGACAAAGGGAAAGTTTCTTTCCCAATTTTAAAAAGTTCTAGCCTTCCCATTGGCTCTTTTGGTCAGGTGCCCACTTTTTTTTCTTTACCTGGGGGACTTTTTAATCCTTTACAAGTAAGCAAGTAGAGAACAGCTACCGAGAGGGATTTTACAGCTAACTGGCCGGCTGGGTGTCCATCTGAGGATATATCTATACTACCCACCAGATCGGTGGGCAGCGATTGATCCAGTGGGGGTCGGTTTATCGTGTCTAGTTTAGATGCGATAAATCGATCCCCGAACGCTCTGTCGTCGACTCCTGTACTCCACCGGCGCGAGAGGCGCAGGCAGAGTCAACGGGGGAGCGGCAGCAGTCGACTCACCGCAGTGAAGACACCGTGGTGAGTAGATCTAAGTACGTCGACTTCTTAGATCTACTCACCAGTAACTTAGATCCATTTCCCCCTCACACCCCATTGTAGACCAGGCCAAAGGGAGCTACCCCTTCTCCCCCCTTTATTTATCACAGGCACCCATCCCAAAACTGGAAAAACTGGGTATGAAGATTGGACCTCTAAAATTCAAGCCAAAAGTCTGGGTGGCTGAAGTAGTAGATGAGCTAATAATTGGCCTGGATTGATTATGGCTAATAACTGTATAATCAATGCCAGGAAAGGTGTTTTTCAAATTTGGTCTGTGGAAATTCCCTTTAAAGATATGGCCCAGGTAAGACAACTGGTTTGAAGACAACTGGTTTGAAGACAACTAATTGTCCTTGCCCCAGGGCAGAACCTATTATAACAGCTACTTGCTGTGGGAGCTTTTCAGCCAGGGAAAGATGGGGAGTAGTTGAAACCTGTTTTGAGACCCAGGATCCTGGCAGTCTTAGCTGCTAAAACTCTTGTGGATCTGAATCAGGAACAGCTCTCCGGTCATTTGCTGAATGTTTCTGACAGGCAACAAATACTAAAAGAAGGGAAACCATTTCCACAGTCAGCAGCGTGTGATTTAGCACTTTCAGAGCTGAAGAGGCTATTGACTGTGCCTGTCTTGGTCTGTCCCTGTTTCAAAACCCCTTTCATACTGGACACCAATGTTCTCACAGTTTGGGGGACAGGATTTCAGCATGGCTGCCCCCCAAATCTGAGTACGTAGCTGGGGAAGTTGAGGTTGGAAAAGTTGTTACGGAGGTGAATCCCCATTAGTATAGAAAGGGCTGGGTCTGCCTCAGCCAGCATATTCCACAGTAACCATTGGCATTCCGCAGGGGCTGACTGGAAGGCATTCCTCCCTGGTGGTGGAGAGGAAATCCAGGGAGACAAAAAACCCGAGAGAGAATAAAATTCTTTTATGTTGATGATGTGAAACTATACTGCCAGAAGGGCACTGTCTCTATGTAAATAGTTAAGCTTGTATCATTTGTAATTTGTCACATTTATTTTCTTTCTGTTTGGGGTGGGTTGTTGGGTGGTGTTATCCAGTGGGCAAAACCTCCTTATGGGTTGTGTTAAATCCTGTTTACACTGGTAGGTATGAACTTGTCCGTCAGTTAACATAACTGCAAGCAAAAGCCCAAGACAAAGTTGTGTGTGTGATCATACCCAGGAGCTTTTGGCTGAATGTTGTTTTGGGTAGGGATGTGAGTGAGAGAAGAGAGATCACACAGTAACTGAGAACAGATAAGAACAAAGAAAGCCTGTAAGCCAGTGTGACCCTGGAAAAAGCTAGAGACTGCATTTTGGGGCCTGGTATTGGCTAAAGAGGCTTGAGGGCTGTAAGCTAAGGAACTGCTACTTTTGTTCCGGGTTTCTTCTGTGTTCAGAGACGCAGGACTTTATACATATCTATTATAAATAAACAAGATTGCAGCAAATTAAATTCAGGACTCCATCAATTTCTGCTTCCAACTGGAACACCTAGAGAGTCCCAAACTTTGACTAGCTGCTCCAGTCAAAAAGGGGCAACACCATACTAAGCGCTGAAGTCCAGTACTGCAGGGCCTTCTGCCCTTGGAATTTATGAATCTATGAATGAAATGAATCATTTGGGCCAAAAAGGGCAGCTGTAGTTTAGCTACTTAGTACTATGCTCCTGTCAGATCATACAAGCTAAGCAGAGGCAGGCGGGGCCAGCATTTTGAATGGGAGATCTGTATGGAGGTGCCCTAGGAAGCAGTGTTAGTGAATCATCAGGCTGCGAGTCTTAACTCTTTGCTATGAGCCAGTACTGTGGCGATGCACTTGCATGGTTTTAGGGAGCACAGAGCTGTCTTTCGGAGATCTGGAATTACAGTGCTGGCAAACTGATGGTCCTAGAAGATCTGTGGGCAAGTCTACACTACAAATTTACATTTTACAAATTTACTGTAGCGCGTCCAGTGAAGACGCTCTAAGCCAACTGGAGAGCGCTCTCCTGTCAGCTTAATAACTCCACCTCCGCGAGAGGCGGTAGCTGTGTCGGTGGAAAAGCTCTCCCACTGACATAGTGCTGTCTACAAGGCGGAGTTAAGGTTGGTATAACTAAGTCGTTCAGGGGTGTGGATTTTTCACCCTCTCCTCCCCCCGAGCAACATAGTGCTACAGAAGTAAATGTGTAGTATAAACCAAGCCTCTGTAAGAGTCTGTCTGTTTGATCCCACCATGCTGCCCAAATTCCAGCTTGGATAATTATAGTGGTTCCCATTAAAAATGGAGCCCACAGTTACCACACACGTTCTCTGCATCTGGAGCAATAGGAAATAACGGTGGCCTCTGTTGGCAGATGTTAGTATCTTCAATGACAGCCGGCGTAATATTGTGTTTTATCTAAATTCCCACTTGAATTTCAGTTGGAAAAGGTGCCACCCTAAACTTCACTTCCTGACCCAACCTATAGGAGGCACTGTTGCGTTAAACAATTGCTGCCTCCTGGTGGTGGCAGGGAGTGATGTGCTTGTACACAGCTTTGGGATGATGGGTGTTGTATACATGTAAGATTGTTAACAATGTACATTAGCAGGGGGGGAATGACTTTAGATCATAGTAACAGAGCATGAAGATCTAGGGATCTGTGCAGAGAAGTGGAGTAAATCTACTGACTCACCCTAGTGGCTAGGTGAGTGTTCCTGGTAGTTCCAACCTACGTATATAAAAGGGCTCGAATCTGGTGGAAGCAGAAAGAACTAGGAGAAGGGGGAGATGGGTGCTGCAGGGAAAAGCCCTGGGATTAGCAGAGCGTAGAAGTAGCCTATGTTGAAATGTTTAGTTGTTTAAGTTGGTAAGAAAAGCAAATCCCAGGAAGAGGTTAATTTTGGACCTCTGTGTATATACACTGTATAGGGATCAGGACGAGAATGCCACCAGCTTACAAACAATTTTGAAGAGCGGGTGGGAGAGAGTGCAGTCTGTCTGAACAGCTGCCTTTTGTTGGGGAATTTTATTTTGGGAAGAGGGAGGGAATTCAGTTTGGGTGGCAGATGGCATTAAAGATATTGCTTGTTTGTTTACATACATAGTGAGGCGTCGCTCCATTATTGCCCGGCACACTGACAAAACCTGTGCGGGAGAGTTAGGTGATTATCATAGCACCAATAAAGTAGCAGCACAATGCTGCACAGCAGATAGGTTAGGGCAATCAGTTAAAAGACCCCTGCCCCAAAGAGCTTACTTTTCGTTGTCACAAGTAGGAACAGTATAGCAGTAAGCCACTGCATGGTGCACATTACTATGCTATTGGACCACGCCTCAGGTACAATGTGAGGTGTGAGGCTCAAGATAGGGTGTCTTCGGCCACCTTTTTAGTCTTTGAATGTTTGTTTCCACTAAATCCACTGTTCTACAGCTCAGTTAGAAAGATACTACTCACCAACTCTCAACATATGGCACACCCGGCACATCCACATAGCTGATTTTAAACATTATGGGCCAGAGCTTGGCTGGTGTAAATCAAGGTAGCTCCTTTAAAGTCAGTGTAGCTACAATGACTTACCCCAGCTGAGAATCTGGCCCTTTAAGAGCAGAGCTAGTGGGGGCTTTTTAATTGCGGCCCGTGGAAATGAGGCGAGCCACCGCAAAGACATCGCACATGGTGTCTGGTCAAAGTGAAGGGGCTGTTCATAAATATGCATGCACTGAGAAAAGCCATCTGCATTTTTAACATCTACGTCCACAACTGATTATTTCCCAGTTGAAGAAATAGTGCTCTTTAGCTGTAGGGATTATTTCCACTCTTGGCTCTGTTTAATGTCACTAGATGTTACAACGTGGATGAGATAATATCTTTGTCTCTCTCATATCCTGGGACCAACATGGCTATAACAGCACTGCAAACAATAGGTGCTACAGGTGCTCAGCACCTCTAGAAAATCAGCTACATCAAAAGCCACCCCAAGGGATGGATTCCAGCGAGGATTATACACCAGAACAGGGCTGACAACCAGGAGAAGGGAGCAGGTTTTGCAAGCGTTCAGCAGTGTCACCCCAAAGCTCTCCAGGAGTGCTACTGGAAGAGGCAGTGTTTCACATTATTGCTTTCATGCTTTTTCTTCCTTGTTGTACAAAGTCCCTCTCTGCAAAATCAGCCAAGGGAAGTGTACAGTATCACCAAGTCTAAGGATTCAAAACTCTTGAGTCAGGCCCCCAAAGTCATGACATTTTAACAAACCAATAGGTGTTGGGGTGAGGTTACCTGGTTTCTGAGCCCTCCGGGGTGCATGCAGGTCGCATTTTCAAGCGTTCCCCCTCAGCTATGAGTGCTAAAAACTTACTCTTTTTAAACACAGATGAAAAGTGAGATTCTCTCCTAATCACTTGACTCTGACAGCTGGGGCTCTAAGATAAACACCAAATATCATATGGCACTTGCGATAAATTCATGTGTTGGCAACACTGTTCCTTCCCAGCACTTTCTATACTCAGACCATCCAAAAGCTGTGCCACTAGCTTGTATATGGATTCTAATGAACGAGTTCTCCTCTGCAATGTGTCACCATACGGGTTACAGCTGAGCGATCTCCAGCCTATAGGTGAAATCTCACTGGCTGCTTTTGAGGGCTGGTTTTTTGGAGATTATATTTTAATGAACAATTAGGAGGCAACTAACTGGAAAATAACCGGACCTTTAACAGCCTCGGTGCTTAATTTACCATGTACTTTTTCTTACATTCCCTCTCTTACTGCTGATATTCTATCAGCATGGTTGCCTTTCTGATAACAATTTTATTCAAATATTGCTGTTTCCATCGCGCCTCTATTCCTCACTCTGCTTCACTGGGCTGTTTTGCTGGGGCTGCCTCACCTGTCATCGTGGTCTATTGCTGCCTCGTCAATCATAGCCCATTAAGAAAGCCTCTGCATGCTGGACAATTCAATCTGTATGCTCATGACATGTTCCAAAAAGCAGCTTTTCAATTGGATTCCAGATTGTTTGCAGCGATGTGGAGTCCATACTGCCTGGGTATACGGAAGGGGAGGCGGAAATGGCTCTGTGGATGGAATCATTTAAATCCATGATTTATGTGTTCTCCACACTTTAATTGCATTGAGGAATCTCTCACTCTGGCAGTGTCTAATCTCTCGACATTTCACATGTTCTGCCTGTGCAGTGTCAGAAGATGAATAGCCCATTCATAGAGGGAGTGCTTCACACCCAGATATGCTGACTTACAATGCTGATAGACTGTAGCAAGAGATGAAGGATAGCAGCAGGAATTAGGTAACTTGTGCCTTCCAAGGCTCAGTAGGGTGACCAGACAGCAAATGTGAAAAATCAGGACAGGGGGTGAGGGGGTAATAGGAGCCTATATGAGAAAAAGACCCAAAAATCGGGACTGTCCCTATAAAATCAGGACATCTGGTCACCCTAAGCCTCAGTGATACAAAAGTAAGACAATGAAACAAATTCTAGGGCTTACCCCACATGTATACAGTGTTAGTTGGCTCCTTTTCTCTTCAGTGCTGGTTAGGGCGACCAGATATCCCGATAAAATCAGGACTGTCCTGATATTTAACCCTTTGTCCTGCGACCCGATCAATGTATGATCGGGATGCCATTTGTCCCGATATTCAGTTAATGAGGTGAGCGGGAGGGAGGTGCTGACTCCGTGGGTGCTCCAAGGTTGGAGCACTCACGGGGAAAACTTTCAGCCAAGCTCCCCCTTCTCGCCTCCTTCTCTCCCTCTCCCCTCAGCGTGCCGCGTCCCTGCTCCTTCCCCCCTTCCAGCGCTTCCCACTGCCTAACAATTGTTTGGCGGCACTTAGAACTTTCCAGGAGGAAGGGGGGAAGCGGGGAAGCGGGGATGCGGGGTTGCGGCGCACTCAGGGGAAGAGATGGAGAAGGGGCAGGGCAGGGGCGGGGACTTGGGGGGAAGGGGGTGGAATGGGGGCAGAGTAAGGGCGGATGCTTGGGTGGGAAGAGGCGGAGGATGGGCAAGCACCCACCTGGCAGAGGGGAAGTCGGTGCCGTAGGCGTGAGTGGCGGGTGGAGGGGTGAAGAGGCGAGTGGCGGGTGGAGAGGGTGAAGAGGCGAGCGAGCGATGGCTGGCTGGGGTAGGTTAGGAGGCGAACGGTGGGTGGGGGACTAAGGAGGGACGCAGCAAGCCAGCAGGGGATGGGGGGGGGGGGCGATCAGGGAGGGGGTGGGACCTGGGGCAGAGCCTGGGAGGAGCGGGGGTGGACTGTGGGTGCGGCTGACGGCACCCCAATATGTCCCGATATTTTAGTGTTGTGATCTGGTCACCCTAGTGCTGGTAGGATGTGTCTGATGGTTTGTTTATATTACAGAAGGGCCCAGAGATCCCCAACAAGCTAATGTACTCAATGATTTTTTTGCCTCTCTCTTCACAAATAAGGTCAACACCCAGACTGCTGCACTGGGCAGCACAGTATGGGGAGAAGGTGACCAGCCCTCTGTGGAGAAAGAAGTGGTTCGGGACTATTTAGAAAAACTGGATGAGCATAAGTCCATGGGGCCGGATGCGCTGCATCCAAGCGTGCTAAAAGAGGTAGCGAATGTGATTGCAGAGCCATTGGCCATTATCTTTGAAAACTCATGGCGATCGGGGGAGGTCCTGTATGACTAGAAAAAGGCTAATGTAGTGCCCATCTTTAAAAAAGGGAAGAAGGAGGATCCGGGGAACAGGCCAGTCAGCCTCACCTCAGTCCCTGGAAAAATCATGGAGCAGGTCCTCAAGGAACCAATTCTGAAGCACTTAGAGGAGAGGAAAGTGATCAGAAACAGTCAGCATGGATTCACCAAGGGCAAGTCATGCCTGACTAACCTAATTGCCTTCTATGATGAGATAACTGGCTCTGTGGATGAGGGGAAAGCAGTGGATGTGTCATTCCTTGACTTTAGCAAAGCTTTTGATACGGTCTCCCACAATATTCTTGCCAGCAAGTTAAAGAAGTATGGGCTGGATGAATGGACTATAAGGTGCATAGAAAGCTGGCTAGATCGTTGGGCTCAACGGGTAGTGATCAATGGCTCCATGTCTAGTTGGCAGCCGGTTTCAAGCGGAGTGCCCCAAGGTTCAGTCCTGGGGCCAGTTTTGTTCAATATCTTCAATAACGATCTGGGGGATGGCGTGGACTGCACTCTCAGCAAGTTTGCAGATGACACTAAACTGGGATGAGTGGTAGATACTCTGGAGGGTAGGGATAGGATACAGAGGGACCTAGACAAATTAGAGGCTTGGGCCAAAATAAACCTGATGAGGTTCAACAAGGACAAGTGCAGAGTCCTGCATTTAGGACGGAAGAATTCCATTCACTGTTACAGATTAGGGACTGAATGGCTAGGAAGCAGTTCTGCAGAAAAGGGCCTAGGGGTTACAGTGGACGAGAAGCTGGATATGAGTCAACAATGTGCCCTGGTTGCCAAGAAGGAGAACAGCATTTTGGGCTGTATAAGTAGGGGCATTGCCAGCAGATCGAGGGACGTGATCATTCCCCTCTATTCAACATTGGTGAGGCCTCATCTGGAGTACGGTGTCCAGTTTTGGGCCCCACACTACAAGAAGGATGTGGAAAAATTGGAAAGAGTCCAGCAGAGGGCAACAAAAATGATTAGGGGGCTGGAGCACATGACTTATGAGGAGAGGCTGAGGGAACTGGGATTGTTTAGTCTGCAGAAGAGAAGAGTGAGGGCGGATTTGATAGCTGCTTTCAACTACTTGAAGGGGGCTGCAAAGAGGCTGGATCTAGACTGTTCTCAGTGGTACCTGATGACAGAACAAGGAGTAATGGTCTCAAGTTGCAGTGGGGGAGGTTTAGGTTGGATATTAGAAAAATCTTTTTCACTAAGAGGATGGTGAAGCCCTGGAATGGGTTTCACTAGGGAGGTGGTGGAATCTCCTTCCTTAGAGGTTTTTAAGGTCAGGCTTGACAAAGCCCTGGCTGGGATGATTTACTTAGGATTAGGTCCTGCTTTGAGCAGGGGGTTGGACTAGATGATCTCCTGAGGTCCCTTCCAACCCTGATATTCTATGATTCTATGAACTGTGAATGGAGCCTCATTGCGCTGGGTGCTGTCCACATATAGTAAAAGAATAGTTCCTGCCCCTCAGACAGGGCAGGCAAAGGACGGCAGAAAAGAGGAGATGGTGCTATCCCCATCTGAGGCATGGAGACACAGAGAGATTAAATGACTTGCCCAAGGTCACACAGACAGTCTGGGGCAGAGATAAGAATTGGAACCAGGTCTCCTTAGTCCCTCTCCAGTGCCTTAATCACAAGACCACCCTTCTTCTCCATGATCTGACACATTTCACATAGGAAAATATTACCTAGAACTAGAGCTGGTCAAACTTTGTGATTGATAATATTCAGTATGGAGTTAGCCCTTTCATAGCCAGTAAAATCCTTACCAAACCAATCCTGATTTTCTTTCATAATTTGTAAGTGTACACCAAATAGTTTGGGAAATAGCATAATTCATTGATATAAAGGTGCAATACATACCCTAGTAAAATAGCCACATTAGATAAACTTAGGTTATCCACTGAAACCATCAAGTTCAGTATAGACACAACTGGGTCCCCACTCTTAGCATTCATAAATCCACAGTGGGAGCATTCAACTGAGAAAGGAGTAAAGTGTAATTTCCACATCCTCAAAATGGGTGGTGTCTTGCTTATTTGGATCCTCCAAATAAACAACTCGTAAATTCAGGCACGTGATCGTCTCATAGATTTCTATGTAATTTTGTTGCTACTGAAAGAGCACGACTTGATTTGCACAATGAAATGTCCAGCAATTAGATCTCCTTGTGACCAGGTATCAGCGGTGGAAGGTGCGTGAGGAATTGACATAGAAGCCTTCCTGGATTTTTAGTAGGCAATTTATTTCACCACTCACCACCTCCACCACGTTCCCTCCGACTGAAAGTTTAGAGAGCCTGATGTAAATCATTCTTCCCTCCAGCTGTACGACTCAAGACAAGGGAGTCCCTTGTAGTGAATAACTATGACTTTCACCGTTTGTGCACATTCTTACTCTGCTTTGTTAGCTGACCTGAATCCATCCACAGGCTTTAAACCTTGAAAGCTGGAGGGAAAGGTGCCATCTTAATTCCATCAGGTCCTCACACTGTTTGAATAACAGTGGTGAGTTAATCAGTTTGTACTTTTCTCTCTGACAGTCGAATTGTTCCGTCCAGAGCAATTGCATCCACACGGTGTGCTTAAAAATGCATTTCTGAGCAGGTTCAGTTATAGTAGTATGAAGAGCCAAATTCTCCCCTGGGATGCATACATCTGTGGCTCCCCTTAACTTCAGTTGGAGTGGCACACCTGTAAACAAAGGCTCAATTTGACCCAAAAGGTTCCCTGTTCCATTACACGGGCTGGAGACAGCACATCAGAAACACTTGTATTTGTACGAGTGTGTCTACCACTAACACCAGGGATCAAAGTGGGGACGTCTAGCGATAAAAGCTTGAACTACAGAACCAAGGCTCTTTGTCTGTTTTCTGTAACAACTCATAGGCTCTGTGAACTCAGCACAGAGTGGGACCTGTAACACTAACTCTCCAATGGGTTACATGTGCAGGGCCTTAACTTTGGGAGTGGTTGTGCTGTAATAGCATTCTACTATCTTGATTTTACCAGAACACCCCAAATTCAGGGATCTCTTCTTTTAGGAATGGGCGTGGGAGCCAGGAGAGCTGGGGTTTATTTCCAATTCTGCCACAGAGTTATGAATCACTTGGGGCTTGATTGTACAAGGTACTTTAGCATGTCCCAAGCTAAGTGTGTGAGAGTCGACCCACTGAGTGGAAGGCAATGGGTCTCCGTGTGGACATGGGTCTGTCTGTGCCAAGTCGCTTGTCAGATTGGAGTCTGTGTGTACATAAGAATGGCCATACTGGGTCAGACCAAGGGTCCGTCCAGCCCAGTATCCTGTCTTCTGACACTGGCCAATGGCAGGTGCCCCAGAGGGAATGAACAGAACAGGTAATCATCAAGTGATCCATCCCCTATCGCCCATTCCCAGCTTCTGGCAAACAGGCTAGAGCAGGGGCAGGAACAACCACTATGGTCAGAATTGCATAATGGTCTCATTCTAATGACCCACAGCTTTCAGATCTTTCAAAAACTTTCATTTTGGGGCTCAAATTTTCCAGGCTCTAATGCTGCCTTTAGGTAAATTATTTTGGAAAATTTGACCAACAACGGTTTAATTGATTTCGCGCTCTCTCTTTCTCTCTCTCTCACTCTCTCTCTTCTCAGAACAAGGTGAGTATGAATGAAAATCGACTTTTCCATAACGGGGGTCACTGCTGCGAGATTTTGGCTGCATCTGAATAGAACTGGTAAATAAGCCTCTTCTGAATGGGGATTGGACCCAGGAATAGATATAGCAATTAGACTAGTTCTGAACATTGTAATTGATGACTTGATGATCCTCTCCCCACTTTGGTTTCCACTAATTTGGAAAAAAATGGAAAATCTAGGTCCAGATTTTCAAAAGTGGTTTGCAATTTTGAGTATGTCTGAAAATTTGGCTCTTATTTTGTGTGTCTAAATGGGAACGAACTACTTAAACCAACAAAAAATCTCATCCCCGTTGTGGGTGATGAACCCTCGAAAATCTGGCCCTGACCTCTTTTGAAAACCCAGCCCCTTGCGGGTGTTAAAAACAGAAGCAGGATAGAGCATCATGCCAAGCAGGACAATTCTTCATGTAGCAACAGAGTTGAGCGGTGGATACTTTTTTTCTAAAAAGTGCTGTCCCTAGGTCTGGATGATCTCTCTTCCAACTAGACGAGGATATAAAGACATTGGTAATGAGATTCATTACAGCAGCCATCTAATCTCTTTCACTACAAAACACATTACATTTGGAATTTGACTGTGTGCGCTGCACACCAGGTGGCCAGGCTGCTTTTAGAGAGAGAAAATAAAGAAGCCGAAATGCACTGCTGTATAGTGCTCTTAATGCCTAATAATGTCATAGAAAAAAGAAGGATGTTCTTGCTCTCTGTTGCTGATGACTGCCAGATGAAGCACCCATTATACAAGTCACACATGCTGTAAACTAACGTTGCTGCAGGAGCCCTTAGCTCACACTCATTTCAGTGGGATTAGGAAAGAAATTACACATTGGCAAAGAGCTTCCCCCCATATCTGGAGAGACAACAGAAAACCCCTTTTGGAAATGTTATGACTGAGCCAATATACTTTTTGTGGGCTGACACATCTTAAGAAAGAGGAGTATTGTAACAGATGGTCAGCGGAAAAGAGACTATAAACTGGACTCATTTTGCCAGCCAAGGAATGTTTATGGATTTTCAGAGCCAAATTTCAGCTTGTAATAAGGAGGAAGCAACTCCACTGAAGTCAGGGGAATAGTGTGTATTTAAATGAGGGATGAATTTCCCCCTGAATCTTAGTAGGTTCGGTACAGCTAAAGATTATAGGGGTTTGGAGATGGAAAAGAGCTATTAGGGCACCTAGAATATGCCCTTGTTCTGAGGACAATTGCATGTGATTCTTGGTAAAGTTTCTTATGCTTTGACATAGCCACTAGGGATAGGTCGACATTGCAGCTGGGATCGTGCTTCCCAGTGCGGATAGCCAGACATACGCCAGGTGTGCTCAAACTACCGTGTTAAAAATAGAGTGTGGCACAGAAGGTGGCCCAGGATAGCCACCAAGCACAATCTCACTCGACCCCCGTGTTTATGTACAAGAAGGGCTAGCCCAAGCTGCTGTTTGTGCAGCCACAGCCCCCCTGCAATTTTTCAGGTGCTAGCTCGTGCAGAGCTAACACGTCTGCCTACCTACACTGTGCAGTATATTCACAGCTGCAGTGTAGACATACTCAAGAGGTGGTCAGGATTTTTTTGATAAAATGCTTTTTTGACAGAAAATGCTGATTCGCCAAAGCTGAAACTTTTGTAGGAAAGGGTCTGTTTCAACCAATTTCCTGTTTAGAAATTTTTTTTGAAAAAAAACAGTTTTGAAAGTGCTGTTTTGACCATTTCAAAATTGAAATGTCCATGTTTCTGTTTGAAAGGACTTTTCATTTAAGCATGCCATTTAATTTATTGCCAAAACAGTGTAAAAAAAAAAAAGATTGAAATTGAAACAAAATGTTTCGACATTATCGGAGCAAAATGTTGTGAAAGACTTGATCCAATATCATTTATTTATTTGTTTAATATTTTCAGTTCATGAATGATTTTGACTTTTCATCTCAGTTTAGGATGGGAAAATTGTTCCATCTTGAAAATTCTCAGAAGATGGGAAAACCCATGTCAAATAGCCACTACCCAATTCTCTCCTTGAATACAGTAAGAATAGTGGCTTGGTTGCTGGCCTGCCATGATTTGAAACCATTGCTGGAAGTTGGAGGCTAAGAATCAAATTCATTGCTACTCTCCAAGGAAGTGAATGAGAATTGCACCTGCTTATGCCAGGGGTGAACTTGGCTTTATGGGCCTGTTCCTGCTCCTTTTTAAGGCAGTAGGAATTTTGGACTTGATTTAAGTGGAAGGAGGGTCGGGCTCTTCATCAGCTTTAACAGCGTTAGGCACAAAGCGGTGAGTAAACAATGCCGTGGCAAATTCCAGTCTGAATTTCCTCTCTTCTGGATTTAAGTTTCCTGCTTTCGATATTATTTTACCAATGATTATTTTTCTTTTTTTTTGGTGCTGAATGCACTCTCTGGATGGTTTCAGTGGGGGAATTGCCCACTGAAGATCTATGAAGTGCAGAGCAAACATCTAATGCTCTACACCAGGGGTAGACAACCTGTGGCACGCGTGCCAAAGGCGGCACGCGAGCTGATTTTCAGTGGCACTCACACTGCCCGGGTCCTGGCCACCGGTCTGGGGGGGCTCTGCATTTAAATTTAATTTTAAATGAAGCTTCTTAAACATTTTAAAAATCTTATTTACTTTACATACAACAATAGTTTAGTTATATATTATAGACTTATAGAAAGAGACCTTCTAAAAACGTTAAAATGTATCACTGGCACGCGAAACCTTAAATTAGAGTGAATAAATGAAGACTCGGCACAGCACTTCTGAAAGGTTGCTGACCGCTGCTCTACACAGCTGTTTATTGTGGATTGGATCCTTTCTTTGTCATGGGCTGGGATCCAGTTGCAGGACAGATGTTTTACACTTTTGTTCATTGAACTTGTTATGCGAAAGGTTGTGCTCCATATTGACAGAGAGCAGGTGGCTCACAGAAGGAAGGGAAAACACGTTTTGTGTTCAAGTGTTTACAGATTCTTACAATATACTGATGGCAGTTGGAGGTGCAACTAGGCAGGATTTAGAGGCATCCATATATCCTGTCTTCCTACATATTTTAGACACAAATACAGATGCAAAAGGACTTCTGCTGGTTCTATAGGCTATTCAGTTTGCTTGATAAATCTTCAACATAAGTGTATAAGCTGTTTGTTTTATTTTTTTTAATGTATGGTTCTCATTCTGTTCTCAGTTATGTCAGTGTAGGCAGTGGAGTTACCCGCGTATAAAACAGCGTGAGATCAGAATCAGGCTCATTCTTTCTAGATCTGTAAATAAAACGTTCTATCTGTAACTCTGTATTCTGCTGTGGAAGATTATCTGGCTGGAGAAGACTGGCACAGATTTGTACTTGTATTGTAAACATTTTATATCAGCCGTGTTTTGTCATCATATTTCTCATGTTTCAGTGCATTGAGGGAAGACTGGCAAAGTAAGGGGAATCTCTTACCATAAAACAAGCAAGTCTCATGTTGGTGTCTTGGACTAATGCCAATCTTCAAGGAATGCTGCACTAGCAACACGGAGATGCACAGTCTGAAGAGCGAAATTCTGCTTTCAGTTACATGCTGGCAGTTTGGAATGATGTCAGTGGAGGGAAAAGGGAGATAAATTTGGACTTGAATAGTCATTGGGCCAGAGCAAGATAGTGAGAATGACTGTAGAGCACGGTGGTTCGAGATCTCACTGGGGGAAGGGGACACCCAGGTTCCAGTCTCTGCTCCAATGACTATTTAAATATTTATGCAAGATGGAACAGCTTCTACAGGAGAGATGGAGAGAGACCCATCCCAGAGTAGCTGAAAGACTTGTGGTTAGAGCACTCACCTGGGAGGGCGAAGACCTGGGGTCAAGTCCTTGCTTCAGAGTGGGGAGCTAAACCTAGTTTCCCATATCCCAGGGGAGTACCTTAACCACTGGACTATTAGATATGGGGACAGGAGGGTTGTCACAGATCTGGCCAGGCCCCCTTCATGACCACCCACTGGACTGTTCTGAGGGGAATCCAAGCTTTGGTGTTTTAAGCATCTGGAGCCTGAATAAAGCCCAGCCACTGCTCCCAGCTTGGGATCCCTAGACACACTCTCAGACTGCAGCTCTGCACACTAACACTCCTTTCTGAGAGCTGGAGCTCGCTGTCCAATTGTCTAACCCAGGGATGGCCAACCTGAGCCTGAGAAGGAGCCAGAATTTACCAATGTGCATTGCCAAAGAGCCACAGTAATACGTCAGCAGCCCCCCCATTAGCTCCCCCACCCGCTCCCAGCACCTCCCGCCCACTGGCAGCCCCACCGATCAGTGCCTTCTCCTTGCACCTCCCAATGAGCTGCTTCGTGGCATGCAGGAGGCTCTGGGGGGGAGGGGGGGGAGAGGAACGAGGGCACGGCAGGCTCAGGGGAGGGGGCGGGAAAGAGTGGAGTGGGGGCAGGGCCTGTGGTTGAGCAGTGAGCACCCCCCGGCACATTGGAAAGTTGGCACCTGTAACTCCAGCCCTGGAGTCGGTGCCTATACAAGGAGCCGCATATTAACTTCTGAAGAGCTGCATGTGGCTCCGGAGCCACAGGTTGGCCACCCCTGGCCTAACCCTTCTGGGTGCAGGGCCAACCCTTCAGACTCCCTTGTATTTAAACACTCCCTCTTCCTAAACTCCACCCCAAAGTGTAAAGCAGTTAACACGCGCAGAGACGCTTTGCCTGAGTCTCACACAATATTGCTCTTTTATACTCCATCCTATAAAGCACAAGAGAGTGCAGAAGTTATTCATAGTACCCCAATTACTGTTAACAATGTTTTATACTATTTCCAGGGTGTTTTGTGTTCATTAAATGCTCGCTTTACTAAGCGAGTGCATGGTGCTCTCTCTTTGAAATTGACTGGGAACTGTTAACAGCCATTTGTTGTTTTGCATACAACAGTCCTGAGGTTTAACTCTGTGTAATGCTTTTTGAAAAGTCCTGAAAAGACAGACAGAACGCTGGCCTGGACTTCAGCAAAGAGAAGCCGGGGTGTGGAAGAAAGGGGAGTGAAGGCATGTTTTTGTGTGTGAATACATGGGTAAGTGTATATTCGCATGAGCACTGGGGCATGTTCAAAAGCCATGTTGAAAGCCCTTATGTGGGCTCTGGGGTCATCTAGTTGGGGAGCAGAAACAATAGCATGAGACGGGGTCCACACAGCAGAAACAGCAAACTAAGAATAGCGAATACTCCTAGCCATAGCACTGGTGAACAGTTTGGGAGCAACTCAGAGGCTGAACTATGTTTGTGCAAAGAATTTGTCAAATTACTGTGAATAACTAACAGTGTGGTAAAAAAATCAGTCTGTTCATGGCAAAAATCACCAGCAGAAAAGGGGTCAGGATATCAAACTATTCACCGTGAGCAGGGTGCCCACATCGTTGAAGAGATCCTGAGACTGATTAGGAACTAAAGAGAGAAATTGCTTTACTGACTGTAACGAGAGGCTAACAAACACTTACGAGCATCCTCTTAATTGGCCAGTGGCCCAGTGAAAACTCAAAGGTGCCCATTAAATGATCGTCCTGAGCCACGAGTGACATGATGGTCACATTTATTCTGTGAATTGCTCAAATAATAAACACTGTACAGAGTTAAATAAACAAGCATCTCAAGTTAAATGTTCTCATTTAGCAGCTATGAGAAGGGAACTAACTTGAAATGGGAAGAAAATGGGCTGACCACTGGGAAAATGTATACTAAGGCACCAATTTAGAACTGCAGACAAAACAAGGTGTGCCATTTGGACAACCCAGGTGCGCTATTTAACCATGGCATAAAGTCACCGGAATGCACGACAATCAATCTATTCTCTGCAATCATCCTCCGTAATACATGTGCTGTTTACTAGGGACGTGTTTAGATTGTGTCTAGGCTAGGGTATTTTTTCAGCTGAAATGGAGAGCCCTGACCTTGTACCAGCAGCTATAGCACCCATTTTCATATTTAGTTTGTTTCATACCAACTGTGGTACTTTCTATAGTCTATCAGATCTTTCTACCTAAGTATTTATACTGTGCCCATCATCGTGCACCATCCTGACATTTGCACCATCATGATATGTTGTCAAGGCAATCCATGAGAAGGCTGTGATGTGGTTTGTTGGCACACAGTCACCCCATCATTGCACAATGCCACAACACCACGAAGCCTGAAATGATTTGAGGACGCTTTGTGAGGATCTTGTGAACTGGGGGGCAGGTATCTGCCTTTAGGAGTCCCAGAAAAGACAGAGGTTCACGTAAGGGGACTGTTGGCCCCTTACTAAAACTTTGTGTGGGGTGGGGGGTTGATGCCTTCTCTTCATACCAGGTGAGAGGGGAGGGGCCAATGAAGAGTTGGGATCCTGGGACTGACAGGGCCTCTGGACAATCAGAGGGCTCCAGAGCAGGGCCCATGGGGAGTAGCCAGCACCCCAGGTCAGTCCCATTGACCAGGCAGCTGAGCCAATCAGGGAGCCCCAGTTCAAGTCCCAGCCTGCGTGCATGTGTACTGAGGTAGGGAGACACCAAGAGCAGCTTCAGGCAGGTGAGGCTCTGTGGCTGTCAGCCAGAAGGTGAAGAGCTGTGTGGGAGGCCAGAGGAGGCTGCTGATGGCCCAGTGACACGTGTGAGAGCCAGCGAATGAGGGCAGGAGGGTCATACTGGGGGCGGGAACCCACCAGGAATAGGGTGACAGACCCAGCAGGCAGGGCCCATGGAAGGGGTAAAAACAGCCCAAGGGAAGGAGGTGCCTGAAGGGAGCAGCCTGGAGGATTCCAGATGCTCTTTAAGGGAGCGAGAGACAGTCACAGAGACCCCGGCGAAGGGGAGGAAATGGGGCAGTGTGGGGGGCGACCTGTGGGAGCCTAGTAACTCCCCCTGTGACCAGCCTTGCAGGGAGCGGTGACTAGCACTGGCTGGGGGGCGTGGGGAGGTGGTCCTGGCAGCCCCTGGGCTCGGAAGAAGGTGGTGAGTTCTGCAGGGCAACTGCAGCCGGGTCTGCAGAGGCTTGTCTTGTCCAGTCCAGTTCTGAGGCAGAAACCTGTGAGAGCTGTCCACAGTCTGGGCAATGGCGGCCCCACTCGCAGCAGACCGGGGAGTCCAGAGCTCAGAGAAGGACAGTTTTTTCTTTTCTCTTTTTCAGTCGACCCGTGACTATGGAGGGCGGGGGTAGGGGAGTGGATCACTCCTGCTGGTGAGTACTCGGCCGGTGCATTCACCCACTTGGGAGGTGGGTTGTTTTCATTCACTCAAGCCTAGTGTGGAACAACATCTATGACCTTTTGAACCAGGATCTCTGTTGTAGGGACGATTTTGGGCTTGCACAAATATAAAAGGAGAGTCTGGACACTGCTGTGATGATTTGTGTGGAGCACCGAGCGAAGTCATAACATCGTGGGCAGGGCATTAACCTCATCACACACCTCTTCTGGGGCTATCAAACCAAAGAGCCGAGCTTCACCACCCCACAGAAGAGTCGGTTACTGTTCAAAGAGGGAGGTGGGGTGGCTTTGTGTTTATGTATGTATAGGGTCACCAGATGTCCCGTTTTTATAGGGACAGTCCCGTTTTTGGGGACATTTTCTTATATAGGTGCCTATTCCCCCCCACCCCCTGTCATGTTTTTTTACAGTTGCTATCTGGTCACCCTCTCTATGTATATATAGAGAGAGTAATTAGTTTAAGATGTCTTTCCATCCAGGTGTAGGAAGCAGTGTAAGGATTACTCTAGTATATTTTAAAACCTTTCAACTGCTTGGTATATTTTGAAACCTGGTAACAAGTTTTCTCCTGTTTTTAGGCTCTATCTCTGCAGCTAAGCTTGGCTAAGATAGAACCCACCAAAATCCACTGTGGATACGTGGTGATTTCTGCAATCAACAAACTCGGTCTTTGCCATGTCATCTAAATGCGAAGAACCAATAAAGAAAAGGAAATAATAATCATTACCCCTTTGGCCTGGGTGGTTAGTCAATATTCAGGCCTTGCAAGGTTGTTTCTGTTAGGATGAGAAAATGATCCGAGTCCTGTGTTCCCTCTAAGCTGCGCGATTGGGCGGCTGCCCAGGAGAGATTCAAGGGCCGTGCACTTGATTAGCAGAGCCGCGCACATCCAGCAGTGTGTCTTCAGGTGCCCCTCCCCCTGCTGTTTTGTTGCTCCTGCAGCTGCTCCCGGGACCCTCCTGCTGTGCAGAGCGGGGAGGAGGGGGGTGCTCATGTCAGGGTGTTCCCCTTCCCCCACCCCTGTACCCCATCTCTGCAGAGCAGGGGAGAGCTGCTGAGGTCTGAAGGAGCCTCTGGGCAGTGAGTGAGTGCCTTAAAGAGACAGCACACTGTCTCTGAGACTTCCCCAATAGCCAGCACACACAATATTTTGGAAAATTTGACCAACAACGGTTTAGCTGATTTCTCTCTCACACACACTCACACACTTTGTCTCTCCCCCTCCCCAGAAACTTTCCCAGCAGCCAGCACACACACTGTCTCTGTGTCTCACACACACATACACACACAAACACTGTCTCTTTCACACTCACCTCCCAACATATACTTGTATTATTGCTGTTGCTACTTCTTGGTACTTCCTGCAATGCGGTATATTTTCTGTAATTTTTTTCTTTCAAAGTGTGTTATTTTAGTGTTTTGACTGCTCTGTGCATTTCATAATTTTTATTTCTCTTGCACTTAAATTTAATTCTTTGAGTAGTGAGTTCTAAAATGCCTAACTTGTCCTGGCTGGAGTAATTATCCTCATGGTAACTTTTTAAAAATCTATATTATATCCACACATACCTCAGTGCACATAACAAAATTTATTCTGCACACGGATGGAAAAAATTAGAGGGAACATTGTGAGTCAGGTATTTCCATGGTGGTATCGTGTTTATTTATAAAGTATATGCACAAAGTCCTATTTCCCTAGACACTGTAGAAACAAACAGCAGTCAGTTTCCTTGCTCAGAAATTCACAAGCCTGCCACTTCATCAACCTCTGTGCCCAAGAAGCCCTGTCCATCTGCTTCCTCTCAGGATCATTCACACCACTCCTTTTCTGGCTTTCTGCCTCCAACACATACAACCGGCAACCAAACACATCCACCTTTATAGTCAGGGAAATCCCTCAATAGGCTTTGTCTACACTACACAGCTTTTAGCAACATGGCTGTGCCGCTAAAAGTCGCACAATGTAGCCGCTTTTTGTCGGCAGGAGAGAGCTCTCCCACCGACAAAAAACTTCCACCCTCAACAAGTGGCAGTAGCTTTGTCAGCACTGGCGCTTTTCGTCGGCAAAACTTTTGTCTTTTGGCAGAGTGTTTTTTTAACATCTCTGAACAACAAAAGTTTTGTCATTCAGTTGCCAGTGTAGACAAAGCCTTAGTCTATCTGGTTTAGCTGTAACCTGCTATGTGGCCTATTGAGGTAGTCACCTCAAGTGTCTTCAGCTGTCTTTACTACACTGTAGTGGCGCGCCAGCTCAGCAATAGATAAGATTTACAACAGTTTTCTGTTTAAAGATGAACTCTTCCAAGTGCTCTAAAATTTGCATGGTTACTGGGATTGCCTTGAAATAATAAAAGAGCTTGATTGCTCTTTATCCTGATCCTGAAAGAGTTCTTGTCCCACCCATTGATTTTAATGAGATCTGTGATTGTCTTTGAATCTAAGATTTCCCTGTTGGCATCCATTAGCATAACATTACTTAGCACATATGTAGCATTTTCCTGTCTACGGACATCAAACTATTTAAAAGTCAGGTGGAAGAGGTATAGAGTGGGTAAGTGACGTGCCCAAACGCATGCAGTGAGTGAGTCAATAACAGAGCTGGGAACATAACCCAGGTCTCCTGACTTCTATTCCTCTGCTCAAACCACTCCAAATAAATACTAGAAGAACCGTGACTATTGAACAGTAGGAAAATGAAAACAAATGCAGGCTTTATACACCTGAAGTGTCAATACAGCTGAAGTTCAACAAAGAGGTCAAAAATACAGATTGCTACTTGTCCACTACAGTAGCTCTGGAAGGGTTATGCTACTGCTGAATTACTGTCAAGTCTCAAAATAACAAAAGCATAAATAAAACATCCAGGTGCGTGTGGATTCAGATAAAGATGCCCTCTGCATGGGATCCTCAAGGAAATAAGGGTTTAATGGAAGTTGTGTCAACTGTATTTCAGATACACTTGCTGAGTACAGAGAAGAGGGGAGGGATAGCTCAGTGGTTTGAGCATTGGCCTGCTAAACCCAGGGTTGTGAGTTCAATCCTTGAGGGGGCCACTTAGGGATCTGGGGCAAAAATCAGTACTTGGTCCTGCTAGTGAAGGCAGGGGGGTGGACTCAATGACCTTTCAAGGTCCCTTCCAGTTCTAGGAGATGGGATATCTCCATAAATAAATAAAAGAGAATATACCTAAATATATTTGTGTGTGATTTAAAAACCCACCCACCCAATATTTTGTCAAAGCTGAAGGAAAACTTCTTCCTTGCCATGCATAAAGAATAGGTCTGTGATGGGGTATGCCCCATTCCCAATCAGGAAAAGGCTAACAAGCTCCTCTGGGCTCAATCCCTGCCCAACAGACACACCTGCAGAACCTGCTCCAGATGGAGGAAGCAAGCTTAAAAAGGAGAGCTGGTCACACGAAGAGGCAGCAAGCAGGAGGAAAACTGCTGTTCCTCGGAAGGTGCTGACTCTTGCTTCCACTGCCCAGAAAGGCCTTTGAAAGGGACAAAGGGCTCTGAAAATGCCTGTCTGTGACCCCAGAGAAAGGGGTCACAGTCAGGCCTATCACATAATGATGGAGAATGCGGGCATCAACCCCCCACACCTGATACAAGGGTGGAGAGAGAGAGAGACTAGAAACCCTGGGACTCTAAGTGAGAAGGAGTCAGAGTGCTGGTGACAGTGGTGGCTAAGATGCAGCAATAGCAGGCTAACCAACAACGACAGTTCCAACAGCAGCTGCTACAGCAGTGGACTATGCAGCAGCAGATACAAGTGTCACAGAAACAACAGCTGTTGAGAGAGATGGTAATCCAACAGATGTGATTCAACAACTAATGTGAGCCTTACTGCCCAAGCAGCCCCAGCAAGACCAGCTTCCCCAGGAGTAACTCTCCCACAGGTCCCAGTGAAGTTAACCAAGATGGGACCCAATGAAGACTCAGAGGCATTTTTACCCCTTTGAGAGGACAGCACTAGCCTCTCAGTGATGCCCTGAGCACTGGGATTTGATATTGGCACCATATTTGATGGGACAGGCTATCGCAACCTGGACCAAGAGCAGGCCAAGAACTATAAGGAAGTGAAAGCTGCTATTCTAGACTATTTAGAGATTAATGAAGAGACATTGCTTCTGACCTAAATTGCTGACATACCCCAAAGACACCAGACCTCGTGTAGTAGGCCAGTGCTTGAAGGAACATTGCTTGTACTGGTTGTGCACTATGGAATAGTCTGGAGCCCAGGTTGCTGAGTTAATTCTAATTGAATAATAATTTATACAGATACTACCAACAAGAGGTTGAGAGTGGATGTTATGACACCACCCTGGGTATCTGTCAGACCCTGTGTGATTGATGGAAAATGTCATAGCAGCCATGGAATCCCCAGACACAGAATTTCCCCAGCCCTCAATGGTCTTCAGACTGATGAAAGGGAGGCATGAGACACAGACACTAAGCCCTTAACCGTGCTCATGAGGGGCCACATTTAGATGTTCCCTCCAGGAGGGCCAAACTGCCTGCTCAGTAAGGGAGAGGTCCTGCCCAAATGATCATCCTATATCTCACTTGGCTGAAATAGTGTCCACAGAGGGAGATTCTAGTGCCATCCCATGACCAAATTACCTCTCACAAAGAAAGACATCACTGAGACTAACCCAGTAACCTGTTCTCCTCTGAGCAGCAAAGACATACAAGGACATTCAAGGAAAGAAGGCTCCCTCATGGAATGTGAATGTGCCTGGGGCTGAACCACAGAGATGCATGCTCATAAAAAACTCCCCTCCCCCCAAAAATTAATAGTACTGGTCTACAAGAGAACAAAGTGTAAGGACTCGTAGACTTTGGGTGAAGCCAGACAGTAATTCAAGCCTCTCTGGCTGGGGAAGACAGCACCCAAAAGAGACAATCCATATACAATGCATACGTTTATATAAAAGCCTACCTCTGCCAGTAGTTACAATTGACTGTGGGAATGCACACCAAAATCCTCACAGTGGTTCTGGCTGGAGAGCTGACAAACCCAATAACAATAAGATAAGACTCTTTTGGCAAGTCATGAATGAACTAACGAACCCCACCGTTATGGACTGGGATGATCCCTTCTCATGGAAGATATGGAGCTAGTGGGACTCATGGAACCAGAAGACCTAGAGGAGGGGACCTCAAGAGCACCCCAACCTAAACCATAGTTGGAGAGGAAGAAGATATCCACCCCAGACTTAGGGGTCGTAGACAAGAAACTTTGTCCAGGAACAAAGAGATGATCTCACATTAAGCCATGCCTATGAGCAACAAGCCTCTCTAAATGGAGAAGTGATGGAATCTCCATGGCTGGAGCAATACTCCCATTTTGTACTCAAGGAGGAATACCTGTACCGTGTTGAGTGAGACCCAACCATCTGGGGAAATGAGGACCCAACTACTCATGCCACGCAAATACTGCTGACCAGTAATGCAGCTCATGCATGATGTTCCTTGTGCCAGCAATCTTGGGCAGGAGAAGACGCTGTTGTGACTACTGTCCCACTTCTAAAGGCCTGAGGTCCACCAGCAAGTAAGAGAATATTGCTTCTCCTGCCCAGAATGCCAACTGTCTACCACCAAAGATGCCCCAAAGGCTCTACTAGTTCCTTTGCTACTGATCACAACACCCTTTGAAAGAATAGGGATGGATATGGTCAGGTCCTTGGAGAAGAGTGCCCCCGGGTAATTAGTAGTCATTAATTACATGACCTGATATCCAGAGGCTGTTCCCCTTCATGTGGCAAAGGCAACTGTGATTGCACCAGAATTTATTAAACTTGTTTTTCATGTGTGGAACTCCCTTGTGAGATATTAACTGACTAAGGGCCAGCCTTCGTCTTGCAGGTGTTGCAATCTTTTGAAGATTAAATCTTTGAGAACTTCTGAATACCATCCACAGACAGATAGTCTTGGAGAGAGATTTAACAAAACCCCTAAAAGAAATGCTGAAGTGCTTCATCTTATCTGACCCCAAGAACTGGGATCAACTGCTGTCACCACTCTTGTTCGCCATAAGGGAGATCTCGCAGACCTCTACAGGATTCTTCCCCTTTGGACTATTGTATGGGCATCAGCCTCACAGGATCTTATATTTGCTGCATGAAGGTCGGGAGGAACAGGACGTGACCATCAATACAACCCAATATATTGTTCATCTAAAGGAGTGAATTAAATGGCTGGGTATATTCACTACAGAAAATCTATGGAAGGCATAGCAGATATAAGAACAATGCTATAGCTGAGGGACACACCTACATCATTTCCAGCCAGGAGAGTGAGTCCTATTATTGTTACAGTTGGCCGAATCTAAATTAATGGCCCATTGGCAGGGTCCTTTTGACGTAGCTAGACAAGCAAGAGTGGTAGACTACAAAATAGTGTTACCAGGCCAAAGAAAAGAGTACCTACCACATGAATCTTCTCAAGCCCTTGAAAATACAGGAAGCTTTGCTGATAATTCCTTTTGCTGCAAGACCTGAATTGGGACCACAAGTTCACACTGGTCATGTGTTGATAGCTGTGGCGGTAGGTGTGGAACACTCTCTTGGACAGAGAGTACAACTCTCCCAAGTTACTAAGAACTTCACTCACATGCTTTCCTCAACACCCAGAAAAACCCACTTAATACAACACCACCTGGAAACAAGACCTAGACAACAAGTTAGGGAGAACCCCTAGCCCTTACCACAGAAAATGTGGGATGGGCAGGAAGAAATATGGGTGATAAGAATGGGGGTAATCAAAGAGTCCAAAAGTGAATGGAGGAGCCCAAGAGTTCTGGTCCCCAAACCCAACGGTTCAATTATTTTTTGCATTAATTTCTGTAAAGTTAATTCTATTTCAAAATTTGATATGTATCCTATGCTGCAGGTAGACAAGCTACTGGAGTGGTTAGGATCTGTGAGATACCTTAATACCGTCAGTCTCATGAAGGGATAATGGCAAACCCGGTTATCCCCTTCTTCGTAGAGAAGACAGTCTTTTCAAGTGACTATGGGCACTTTCATTTCAAAACCATGCCATTTGGACTGCATGGGGCTGTGGCAACTTTTCAACATCTCCTGAATAAGGTTGTCCATGACTACTACCAAGACACCGCTGCCTACCTGGATGATGTCATTATCTATAGTACCACGTGGGAGGGTCGTCTGCAGCATCTGAGGGCAATATGGGATCATTCCAAGGAGCAAGTCTCACAGCTAACCCAATTAAATGTAAGTTAGCAACCATGGAAGATACAGTATAGGAGGTGGACTCTTGAAGTCATAAATTGATAAGTGCTGGCTTTAACCACATGTCCCATCTTCCAGACAGAAAGGCAAGTGAGATGTTTCCTGGATATTGCCGGAGATTTATCCCTAATTTTGATTCTGTGAGGCAAACCTGAAGCCAGACCAGGGTTGCTCACTCAGCTGCCATGACTCAACTGTCCCCTTCTGCGTCCTGGCTTTTGACCCTGTGACCCTCACTCCCATCCTTGTTTTTTCATTTGTCCCCTGAACTTACTTGGGATCTGAGTTCAGTAGCTCCTCCCCTAAGGCTGTATCCACCTCCTGACCCCCAGGCCCTCGGACTGACTCCCACCCAGCTTTGACCTTTGGCCGGCTTCTGGACTCAGGCTGATACTGACTTGGCTTGCCTATGGTCTCTGACCTTGGTTCTGACTCATGCCCTGTCCCCAGACCCTGATTTCAGCACTGTGCATGGCCCAGTCCCAATCCTACTTCCAGCTGTGACCTCTGCTCCAACCATCAGGCCTGACTACCTAGAACCAGCGCCTGACCGCTTCAGTTACAGCTCTCCTATAGACCTTATAAAAAGCAATAACCCCAAGAAGATCTGATTGAACAAAAAGTCTGAGAAGGCTTTTAATACCATGAAGACGTGCCTTTGTCAGGCCCCCATCCTTCTAAATCCCGGCTTTTCCCAAGAATTTATATTACATATGGACGCCTCAGATGTTGGACTGGGCGCTGTGCTTTCACAGGACTTTGCAGTGAGCTGCACCCAGTCCTGTATTTAAGCAGAAAATTATTCCCCAGGGAGAGAGCCGACTCAAATATTGAGAAAGAAGCACTGGCAATTATGTGGGCCATAGACTCTCTGAGGTAATTCTGGTGGGCAACCACTTCTCATTAATCATGCTCCCTTATGTTGGTTGAATATCATGAAGGACTCAAGCTCTCAATATAATGCGGTGATACCGGGCACGCCAACCATATAGATTCAAAGTACAACAGGGAAAGATCATGCCAATGCTGATTTTTTTTCCAAGGGAAATGGGAGACGTAGATGCTCAGAACCAGGAGCTCCTTACCATCTTGAGGGGTGGGGTATAGGGTGCGGCATGCCCACACCCCAATCAGGAGAAGGCTAACTCCCTACTGAACAGACACACCTGCAGAGCCTGCTCCAGCTGGAGGAAGCAAGCTTAAAAAGGAGAGCTGGTCACAGGATGAGGGGTCAAGCAGGGGAAAGAGCTGCTGCTGCCTCTCAGAAGCAGCTGACTCTTCATAGAATCATAGACTATCAGGGTTGGAAGGAGTGACGGGTTGGATCACAGAACCCCCCTTGGGAGCTGCCACACGATGTGCCAAGACTACTTCTGCCCCTGCTTTCCTGCCCCATCAGCTTAGGACTTCAGTGCCCTGCCTGGTTTGATCCAGACTCACTACCCCGCTGCAAACCCAGACCCAGATCTGAACCACGTCCCCTAACAGCAGTAGGCTTGACTGAAAGCAGCTTACAGAAGTGTCTTGTCTTTAACACTCAGATGCCCAACTCCCAGTGAGGTCTAAACCCAAATAAATCCGTTTTACCCTGTATAAAGCTTATACAGGGTAAACTCATAAATTGTTCGCCCTCTATAACACTGAGAGAGAGATATGCACAGCTGTTTGCCTCCCCCAGGTATTAACACATACTTTGGATTAATTAATAAGTAAAAAGTGATTTTATTAAATACAGAAAGTAGGATTTAAGTGGTTCCAAGTAGTAACAGACAGAACAAAGTAAGTCACCAAGCAAAATAAAATAAAACACGGAAATCTATGTCTAATCAAACTGAATACAAATAATCTCACCCTTAGAGATGCTTCAGTAAGTTTTTTCCTCAGACTGGACACCTTCCAGGCCTGGGCACAATTCTTTCCCCTGGTACAGCTCTTGTTCCAGCTCGGGGATTCTTCATGATGGTTCCTCCTTTTTTCCTGTTCCACCCACTTATATATCTTTTGCATAAGGTGGGAATCCTTTGTCCCTCTGGGTTCCCATCCCTTCCCTCAATGGAAAAGCACCAGGTTAAAATTGGATTCCAGTTCATGTGACATGATCACATGTCACTGTAAGACCCCCGCCCAAGCCTTCATTCCTCCCAGCCTGACTCACAGGAAGGCTTGCCTACAAATAGAGCCATCTACCGTCAGTTGTCCCGGTTAATGGGAGCCGTTAAGATTCCAAACCACCATTGAAAGCCCACACTTCGCATAATTACAATAGGTCCTCAGAGTTATATTTCATATTTCTAGTTTCAGATAGAAGAGTGATACTTTTATACAAATAGGATGACCACACTCAGTAGACAATAAGCTTTGTAATGATACCTTACAAGAGACCTTTTGCATGAAGCACATTCCAGTTACATTATATTCACCCATTAGCATATTTTTATAAAATCATATAGACTGCAACGTCACAGAAGGGACCTCAGGAGGTCATCTAGTCCAACCCCCTGCTCAAAGCAGGACAAATCCCCAACTAAATCAAAATGCAGTACTACATTACTCTTGCTACAGAGTAGCTGAAAGGGAAACAGCTGACAAGCTTCTACCACCCACAAGGACTTACAACACCCACAGCAGCCTTTGAAAGGGGCAAAGGGCTCTGAAAGTGCCTTAGTGTGACCACCAGAGAAAGGCACAGGTGCCAACTCTGTGGGTGCTCTGGGGTTGGAGCACCCATGGGGAAAAATATTGGGTGCTTAGCACCCACCAGTGGCCCCAGCGATTAGCTCCTCCCCCTCCCTCCCAGCGCTTCCCACTCGCCACGGATCACCTGTTCAGCGGTGTGCAGGAGCTGCAGGGGGAGGGGGAGGAGCAAGGGTGGGGTGTGCTCGGGGGAGGGGGTGGAAAAAGGTGGGTGGAGTGGGAATAGGCAGAGCAGGTGTTGGGGCTTTGGGGGAAGGGGTGGAGTGGGGGCAGGGCCTGGGTGGAGTGGGGTCAAGCATCCGTGGGGAAATTAGAAAGTCGGTGCTTATGGAGAAAGGCCCTGACTATCGTAAAGTCACATTTAATTTTCTACGCGATCATCACAGCCAGTGTGGGAACAAATGGGTTTTTGTCTATGGCATTGGGTATTGGATATACTCTCCTACTAGCAGAGTTAGCTAACATGGGCCCACAACAAAAGTCTTTAATTAATGGCCAAATCTTGGGCCTACCGAAGTCAATGGGAGTTTTGCCCTTGAGTTCAGTGGGATCAGGATTTGGGCTTAAGACCGTGCTTCTCCAGGGCCCAGTGCTGCAGCCCTCGCTCAGGTAAAATGCCTGTTGACTTTGTCTGTGCAACAACTTTCTGGTAGCTCCATAGTTAGTGACAGATTTTCTAACTACATCTTTGCAAAGCAAGGGAGCTGGGGTATGCGCCACAGCTGCGTTTACAGAGAGGTGCAAGTGAGCTCATGTCTCTTGCAAACATCACACTGAAGATCTAGGAGTGGGAAGGGTTCTGATAAAAATGCCAAAGGCAACTTGCTTAAGAGAATAGTGTCACTATGGTTTTTTTAAAGTGAAATTCAGTGGGAGATGAGTCACTCATACACTCGCCTTTTTCACACTTTCCTCTGGCTAGAGTAGAGTGGAAATTTCCACTTTTTATTTTATTGGGCTCATGAATGCAGTTTCCAGTGGAGCTGCACATTTCAAAGTGGGGTTATAGTAAGAAAAACCTCTTACTCAGTATTTCTGCTCCCTGTAGGCCACATGTTGTATGTCTTCACTGCAATGTAAGCCTGGGCTCAGACTCAGGCTTAAGCCTTAACCCCCCCAACCATCTACACACAAACCTCTTGAGCTCAGATATAGGGTCCAATTACCCGATGGGGTAGATGGTCCAAATCCAGCTGGGACCCAGGTTTGAAGCCCTATCGTTTTGCAGTGTGGTCACAGCCATGCTGCACTCAAGTCCTGTGAGTCCACCAACATTATCCCTCAAACCATGAGCGGCTGTTCTTTGTCCTCTATCCTACGAATTGCTAATTGACGCCCGGGAAATGGAGGCAACCCCCTTTGTTCAAATACAGCTCAGCATTTAACTCTTTCATTTTATCCTGACTGCTGAGCTGCAAACACAATGAACCTTCTCCTGTGTTTGCAATGGCCACTGACCAGAAGAAGTCCTTTGCCAAGCATGCTGCTTCCTAGTCATGGAAGCACACCCAGATTTTGACGAATCTCTGGCATGAGGCAACCAAAGCATTTGATTTTAGTAAGAGTACCGGGTATGACTATGCCTACCAATAAATAGAGAAGAAGCTGGCAGCATTGGAAATGTACCAGACTGGTGACCAGTACAGGGAGCAGATTAAGTGGCTCATGACCAACTACTGCAAAGCCAGGGGCCAGAGCTGCATCTCTAGGAACTCGCTGTCATCCTGACCATTTTACAAGGACTTTGACTGGATGCTGAGCACTGTGCCTAGCATGAGACAACATTAGTGCACGATGACCTGGTCAGCGGGGATGACGCCCTACTGACTTCAGAATCAAGCTTGAGAATGGATGGCAGCCAACAGCAGGCTCCAGGTGAGACCACTGATGTGATTCTGGTGATGAAACCAATTCCTGAGGAGGCTTTGGCCTGGGCGCAGCTGCAGCACATTGTGGGCCCGTGCTTGGAGGAGATTGCTGATGTCCCCCCACAGGAGAAGCAGCCTGCTGTGGAACTGGCAGCAGAAACAGAAGAGGCAGAAGTCGCTCCGGAGCCAGGTAAATTTCTGGCTCTGTTTTTGTGTTTATTAATATAGCTACGAGAAGGGTTTCTGTTTTATGAACCAATGCAAAAGTTATTACAACCACTGGGTAGCAGCGGGTATCTCTTAATGGCGGATTGCGTGCGGATCTTAATGGTGGATTGCATGCCAATGCCTTGGTGCCCATCCTACCCCCACCCCTACACGGAATTCAAAATGGAGATCGGGAAGCACAAACACTGAAATAACCCTATAAAAGTGATTGTTTTTACTAGAAAAACACAAATTTTTGCTAGGACGTCCCAGTTTGTTAAAAATTAAGAACCTTATATTGCCTTCCCTTAAGCATGCTGCTCTGTACCAACCTAACGGTGTAATGAGCTGCCGGCAAACAGTGAACTGTGCAGGGAGTGGGAGGGGAGTGAAACGTAGTCCATTTACAACTGTAGTCCATTTAATTCCCCATGGTAGTGTATGACACTGGGCCCAGAGTCTCAAAAGTATAAGCTCCTAACTACCATTGATTTCAACGGAAGTTTGAGGATAACTCTGTATCCTCTGTAGGAGCTGTATCTCTCAGAGGGAAGACCTAGGTGAGGGTGCCCATGTGTCTAGTCACTGCCCAACCTTTCCCCTGGAAGTGTCCATTGGCAGATCCATGTTGCTTTCTCTACTTGCCACAGGGTGGAAGGCTCCTTGTAGGGCCTACTACCTAAGTGAGGAACTGGGGAGCCATGTGGTTGCTCCTCCCCACTCTGCCCCTTGTTCACCTCTCACATCGGTGTAACCCTACTGACTTCAGTGGCGTGACTCCTAATCTGACCCAGTCTAATTTAGATCAAAATCAGGCCCATCATCTTTTGATTTGTAAATGGAGCTTGTTAGATCTGGCAGCTGTGGGAGCTATTAAAGGTGGACTCTCCCAACATAATTCTGGGACAATCAGTGTTCTGATTACAGCAACACTTTAAATATCGCAGTCATCCCTGGAACATGCTGTTCTCTAGGGTTCTGGATTCATCCAAAGTCAAAGGACCCAGGCCTAGATCCTCAAAGGTATTAGGCATTTAGCTCTCATTGATTTAAATGTACGCGTTTCAATGGGAATTAGGTGCCTAAATATCTCCAAGAATGCGGAACCCAATTTCAAAATAAGGATATAAACAGTGAAGTAAAGGGGTAATGTACCAATCTGTGTTACAAGAAGAATTTCACAGGGCAGTTTTTAATTACAGGTGATTCCCTATATTTCCAGCACTACAGGAGCAAAGAACAGTATTAACACACAGGTGGTGTTTGATATTTCAGCTATTGCCCTGCAGTGCATATTTGGAACATGAATTTTGTGCTGGTGTTCAATTAACTGACAGGAGATTTGTATCATCAGCTAAAAACTGTGCAGCAAGCGTTGTTTAAATAAGCAAACTTGAGAGACCTTCATTATGATCAGCACACGCAGGGGCTTGTTGGATTAAAAAAGAAACAAACTTGAACCCAACAAATTAGAAACTTGAAATAAATAAAACATTTTATTTCTTATTGCATAGCCTCAGGAGAAGAGCAAGTTCGGCTCTACGGTGCGGTCTAATCCTCTTTGGGATTGTAACGCTGTTTCCATTCTGTGTGGACACCAGTTGCGAGGGCTGTGCAAAATGTAAAAGGTTTGCTTAGCGTGGGGTCTTGTGACTGTTTTTCTCAGGTTGATCTTATGTGGGTTCATGTTAGAGATGAGCCCAAAATCCTATCTCCAATTAACCCAGATCCAGGGCATGGGGAAGATGGCATAACAATACCTAGTGGGCAGTCAATGTGATGCTGGCCACTTCACTCCCTTGTGTACGATTGGCTAGGAAACTGAGATGCCTTAACTGTATCAGCCGATGAGCCATTGGCTCAGGGGAACTTTGACTTTGTCATGCTTTTCGTCAGTACATTTCTCAGTGCTTTGCAAAGAAGGTCAGTACCATAATCCTCAATTTACAGATGCGGAAACTGGCACAGAGTTCACCTGGAAGGCCAGTGGCAGAGCTGAGAACAGAACCCTGATCTTGTGACTTCTGGTCCAGTGTTCTATCCACTAGACCACACTGCCTCAAAATACCCAACCAGGTGACATCAATTAGAAATATCTCTTGAATCTGCTCCAAGTGACTTTTGTAGGAGCCAACATATGGGGCCAAAATTTCCCTTCACCCATGCAAGCCCATTGAAGTTAAGTGGATTGTCTGGGTATAACTGAGTGCAGAATCTGGCCTATTAGATAAAACTCATTATCCCTGTGAAAGCTTGCTCTATACACAGACATTTGGGACCAAACTATGCCCTGATTTAGGTCCTGATCTTGCAAGCTACGCTGGTACAAGGGTCTGTTCATGCAGCGCAACATGTAGGACTGCACAGATCCACTGAAACGAAGGACTTGCATGGAGTATACACGGGGGGCAAGATGTGGCCCTTGATAGATTGACTTTGGGCATGTTTTTATACCTTGCAATGCCATTATAGCAACTGATATGAAAAAAATCTTGCCTTCCTTTCTTAGGATCTGGGTTTGAGTTTTCAGTTGACTTTAACCAAGCTACAAAGGACTCGCTAGAGCAATGAGATAGAAAAGCCAGAGGGCAGTTGTGTATGGGATTGAAACAGCTTCTAGCCTGGAGAAAAGCCTGGAAAAAGAGTTTGACTCTAGCTGGGCAGCAGTGTATTGAGAACAAGGGGAAACTGAACTCTGCACTAGGACTTCATGCAGCGTTTAGCACAGAGAAATCCGTGTACTCTTAGTTGAGGCTGAAAAGGCAGCTTCTGCTCATCTGCCACTGTGGCTCAAAAGTTAAAAAAAGAATGCTGTATGCAATTGGAATAATGGTAGGAGGAGGGGCTAAGAAGAAGGTGCATTCGGTTTCTCTATCTGTGAATGTGATGCAGAGAGACATTTGTAGTTTCCAATAAGCAGTTCATTTATCTTAACTTAATACCTTTTTACTCCATGGCTGGAAGAGTGATCCCAATTAAGGCAGCACAGCAGGGTTTCCAGTATAAACCTCCTAATGCTGCAAGTTACCTTATTTACTACATCCAGCGAGAGTTATGATCACCAGTGAAAAATAAGCTTCCTCTCTGGCTGCTGGCCAGAATCCTCCTCGCAAAGCAGAGGAGAAGGACGGGGAGGAGGAACACATTGAAATGTAAAGCAGCTAACATTTCTACACTATCTGTCAGCATCCCCCAAGCACAATGGGCAATTAAAAAATGTTACATTGTACGCTTCGCCATGGAAGAAAAGCTCATTTTGATGGTGGAAAGGGCCAGAATGCCACAGACTGTATTGCAATGTTTTCCTTTCTATGTACATTGCTGAGTACAGAATTTTAAAAAGCAGGATTTTAGCCTTAACAGATAAGCGAACTCTTGGGACCTCATTTCTCACCATTTAGCAGCACAGAGGTTGGATAAGGAGCAGATTTTCAGTTGCTTTCCACAGCCACTTCTCTTTATTTTCATAGAGCCATTTTCTGTTAGAAAATTGTCAAGAAGGCTGTAGTGTATCTTCATTTGTTCCTCTCTTCCCCCCATCCCTTTTGCCCACTGCCCAGCTTCTGTTCGATCCCTAGCCTTGCACTGCATGTGAGCAGTTTACTTGCAGTACCAGGTTCAGCTACCCAACAAAGTGATCAGACAGTCCACTGTAGCTGCACGCCACAATCATGTTGCACTGTCCCATTCTGGTGGGGCGTCCCAATCATAGTGACTCTGATAACCACACTGGCAATTTTCCAGGAGCCCCTATGGACTGCATCTGAGTTGTGCAATGATCTCAATCGAAAACAAATACATGCAGCCATTATGTTCGCTCGAACTGCCATGTTCCCTAATAGGTGAATGGGAATGGCTTGTTGCCTGGGTTCACCAGCAGTGAAAACCAGCTGTGATGATTTGGGTAATCTGTATATTTATAGCCTATGGATTCTGTTTGATATTGGGGGCCCTTCATATATATCTGTGTCAGACTGCAGCCTCCATTTGGTCTGCTTTCACTGTTGTCCTTTTCTCTCCCTCGTGAAAACAGAACCATCCTAGAAATAGGCTGGCTCCAACCCAGGGGAGCTGGTTTATCAAGAAGGAAGTTGCCTGGCAACAAAGTCCTCTCAGAGGGGTCTGTGGTCACCTGTTAAGGCTAATCAGGAGGTCACCCCCTCCACAGAGGTGACTGGAAAGTTATAAAAGGGCCGGAGCTGCTCTCTTCTGGGCTCTTTAATAATTTTCACCAGCTCAGGCTGAAGAAAGCTGCTGCAGGAGTCTGATGAGGTAGGGAGAACTCTGCCTACCTGAGCACAGATGGACCCTCAATGACTCCCAAGAGGAGAGTGAGCTAGAATGAGGGGCACTGTGGTTAGGATGTTTGTTTTCTAAATGATCTGTACTCTCTTGTGCTTTATCTCTTAAGCAAAGACTAATTAGATTGGAAACCTTTTGCCGAGTCTGTGGCCAGTTGCTTTGCTACCACACACTCCTGAAAAGAGAAATTGGAAACCAGAAGGCTCACGCTTTTGGTGGGATTCCGGGGCACATGCTTGAGCTGCTGCGGAAGCTTGGGGAAGAAGGCACTAGTCTCAGGGCCTAGGCAATCGGACTGCAGGGTCCCCTCTCCCAAGAGGGGTGTCAGACACGAGGGCTGCACTGGGAGAATACGCATAGAGGCCGCAAAACCAAGGACAGTGCCTGAACTATACCCAGCCCCAGCAAGCTAAGGGGATGAGGAGAGATTCAGCATTTGGCTCCTCTTGCGGCAGTCTGGTATGTGTTCAGCAGGAGGAGCTTGACCAGATCAGTGACACCTGCCTTTAAAAAAAAATTACAAAAAAAAAAAATACGGTCCCTTAGTACACATTTCAATAGGCTTCATTAGAGTCCTTCCTCTCGTCTCAGTTAGCACTTTATTGAAAAAACAGTAGCCCCAAGAACCAGTGGGCCAATACATTGGTTTCTCTTTTTCACAGCCTAGTTGCCATCTGGAACCAGTGGGAACCAGATGAAAATCTTTGAACGAAATTTCTATTCAGAAATCAGTGTTGGGAGAAATTCAACTAGGTCTCGTTGTATCTAACACTTGCTGAATAAAGCTGCAGTAGATAAATGCAATACACACTAAAAGTAGAGGAGTCGGGGAAGAGAGGACAAAAACAAGATGGTGGAGCGCTATTCTATTATTTGAGTTTGCTTGAGGGAAGAACCTAGCTTAACCCTACTGTCTGTCTAATTGTTTCATTTACATCAAGCCACTTTCAAAGCTCCCCATTGGCTCCCTATTCTGGACTTGGTTATTTGAACATTGCTAATCACCTCTCTTTCCATGTGGAAGAAAATGAACCTCACAAGTTCTAGAGTTACTTTTGCTGCCAAGCACCCGGTGGAGTAATGAAAGAGGAAAGAAGGAGGAAGTTTCCCTTTGTAGTTAGACTGAGGTTTTCACAAGGTATTTTAGGACTAAGAATTAATGTTTTGGGACTGGAGACTAGCATTTCTTTTTCCTACTCATTTCTGAGCTTGGGACAGAGTAGTACTGTGCTGCGGCTTCTTTGTCACGTTCAGTATTTTGGGTTGGAGATGGTCCAAACTGTGAGCATGGATACTGCTGTCAACACCCCGATATTGAGGGCAATTGGATTCAGTGTTCTGCTTGGGCACCATTTTTGTTTTAGATTGAAGACTGATGTATATGCAAGAAGATAATCAAATGTGGTATTTAAAATCTGAACTACCAAAACTAGAAGAAACAGCTCTACAACATGGGAGCGCTGGGAATCCTAGTTTTGCAGAGATGTTCCGCAATGGTTCATGAGATGTTACATCTTGAAATTGTTCACTGCTCCATCATACCAGACAAGAGATAAGGTCTTCCAGAGAGAGCAGGATGCTGTCAATATCTGGTATCCTGGGCCAGGGCACTCCTGCCTATACTGGTCACAATAATAGCAGCAATTTGTGTTGAAGTAGGAACAGAGGAATGACCACCCGATAGCAGGGAGATCTCAAACATGGGTGGGGCAATCTCAAAGGGAGGAATGGAAAGACTGTTCAAGCCAATACAACCATTGGGGGGAGGACAGGACCTTATATCACTTTATTTTTTTGATCAGATGGAGCACTGCTCCAGGCAACAAACATGAAGACAAATAAAAAAGTTGTTTAAGCCCCACACTGTACCTAGGTTACAATTGTTACACGAAGGGAAGGGAAGCCTCTGAATATGAGAGTTGTTCAAGTGATTCAACTGACATGGTGAGACTACCTCTATGAAACAGCATCCATGCCCACTCAGCCATGACTGTCAACAGAGACTGACCTTAAAGCTGCCAGCTTATGGTGCATGCTGTGATGCAGACACTTGTCTATGGGAACACAGAATGGGAAAACTATAAATCACTCTATGTACTGCAGGGCACCCAAAAATCATCACAAGGTAATGGCTTTAAAAGTGAAAAGCTCTGCATTATGGTGTCAGTCCTATGAAGTATCCAGTCAGTGATACCTTGCTTGTAGTGTTTTAAATCTATTACTCCACTGTTAAGAAAACAAATGTTTTCAAAGCAATTTTTTATAGGTCCTATAAAAAACATTTTTTCCTCCTGTTGCTGGAGCTGCACTGGACTCCACTAGCAAGCATTGTTCTGGTTCTTGCACCTCACTGTGGGACTCTGCCTCAGAATGATGCTGTGGTGCAAGAACAAATTCATTTTAGCACTATATGTTAACACTCATGTTGCTTCTTGTTGACGATGAGGAAAAATTCTGTTTGAAATATATACATTTTAATTGTCAGAGAAAATGTCGGAAGGGTCTAAGGCTCCAATCCTGCAAAGACATAGGCATGCAAGCAATCACGTTGACTTAATTGGGACGACTCGTGTGCTTCAAGCACATGCATAAATCTTTGCAGGATTGAGACCTAAATTAGCAATGAGGGCAGTAAACTGGAGCGGGTGGCTTAGTGATCTAAGTAGCAGACCTGAAATATTTAGACTCCCTAGAACTGAATCCCAATGAAATTGATTCAGCCTGTCGTCATTCTGAAGCTGATACCTGAATGCTATGCTATGGATTTTTTTCATATTTCTACACCCTTTTAGTCCCCATCCCTTGTATTAATTGGAAATTGGTTTTTCATCTGCCGGGAAGCATTGCTTGTAGGCTACTGGGTTTCCCCTTATGCCATATCTTTGGGTTAGGGTTAGCTGTAACACTGGGCTGGCTGGTTGTATATGTTTACTGTGCTGCTTTGTGTTAGTTTCATTGTAATTATGCCTAATGCCTCACCCTTTTAACACGGTAGTTTGTTTTTTTTAACCACACAAAAAGACCCTGTAATCTTTACATGTTTCCAAAAATCTTCTCCTTTGGCTCAATCTGTTAATTGAATGATACGCTGTTGTCTTGCAATGACCCACATTAAACCTTAAACATAAGCATTATGGCCCTTTTATCTCTCTTCCAAACTTCTTTGTCCAGCTAATATCCCATTTAGTGCTCTAATACCCTCCTAATGCCTTTTTAACCTGTCTGAGACTATTAACTGAGGCAACTCCAGGCACCTTCTCCTGCTGCTGTTTCCCACATGGCTTTAGAAGTGGGACACGGAAGCTTTGCACATATCCCCAACTAGCTATTGAGAAGACCTCTTGCCCAAATCAGGAGCTTAAAATGACCTGATCCAAATTCCATTGAAGTCACTTGGGAGTCTTTCCATTGACTTCAGTGGGTGTTGGATCAGGTCCAAAGGGTATATTTGAATTGGTGACAATGCTAATTATTGGATACGTTATTTGCTTCTGTGCATCTGAGTGGAAGGAATTGCCCTGTTATCTTTAAAAAGCAACACAAATTATGCAACTTTGTATGATTTTTGGTGTGTTCTCAATAGGGCAAATTCATCCCTGGACTGACTTCAGTAGTCTTACACCAGGATTGAATTTGGCCCTAACAGTTAGCTAATAGGGACCTCTTGGAATAATCTGGTTCAACAAAAAGCCAGTAAGAAGACACATTTCATTTACATGGTGATCACTGTCATAACCAGAACAAGTTACAAAGCACTGATCAGCAAAATGTCCCTGGATATAAAGTCCTGGTCTTACAAAAATACTATTGTATGTTCTGGCACATGAATACAGAAAATGGCCTAGGGAAGTCATGATGCTAAATGTTCCACAATCTGAAGGCCTGATTTCCAGTTATACAAAGACCCCAAGGAGCCTTAAACTGGGCAGAAATGCCCCCCCCCCTGTGATTACTCTTTGTACTGGGGACCGTCTTGGCCACTGCAGGACTAGCATAAGGACTCTGTGTGAGCCCTACTCCCAGGCCCTAGCATAGAGGGCAGACTGAGGGCATAGCCACAATGCACTGTGCTATGGCTAGTCTCTGCTTCCCAGGGTCCAATGTGGGCCATGTGAAGCAAAGCATAAATTAGAGCACCCCTTAGGCTGCTCTAATTACACCAGGGGCTATGCAGGTCAAATCACAGCTCTAGAATACAGGGGGTGAAATCCTCGCCCAATTGAAGTCAATGACAAAACTCCCATTGTCTTCACTGGGGCAGGATTTCACCCAGGAAGTACACAGATGGCTTTGCCCTTCCAGCTCTGCCTCAAGCATAGAGACAGATTAACTGAGAATCAGACCCCCAAATCTCTGTTTTGAGTCACTAATTCCTCTAGATCCCTTGATTAGTTGGATTAAATTCACCCCAGTATAAACATCTTCAAATATTTACGTACAATAACTTGTGAGCATTTTGATTTCAATGATTAAAACAACAGGCTTGACTAGACGCTAATTGCTATTGATTGTTTAATGATATTGTGGAATGGTAATGCAAGCTTCATATTGACAGTCAAAAGCAATTGACCGAAAAGTCATTATCCATTTTTAGCTTTACAAGTAAACTGCCTGAATTCTGATTGAAAAATACTGTGTTAAAAGGAGAAAACCTCCCAAAGAATAAGGATGAAAAGCCTATCCCCTGCATTACTGAGAGCATGTAAATTACTCTCTTAACCACACAGTGGGAACGCAAGGAGAACGTTAACCTTCATTTCCAGAAGGAAGCTTTGACTACAGTCCGTGGTTAAAGCACTAATCTTTTGGTCCTAGGACTGCGCTTTAAGTTTGTTCTCTGATTTTTATGTGCGTATCTTTATGGCCTCATCATGTTCCCTGTAATTGGCATTGCTTTTCATCACAAAACCATTATACATAATTTAGCTGTGTTCTTTGTAGGTCAGATCTAAGTAGAAGGTCAGATTGGATATGGTTTAGGCAGCTCCAGTTAGAAGATGCACACTGAATTCTGATTTCCGCTCTGCTGGCAGTTCTTCACTTATGGAGGTAGATGGTACCAAGCAATGGCATACGGGGGTCGGCGGAGCATGGGGAAATGGCAAAAACATCATGGGAGTTGCTGTACTTTATTAGTAGTATTTTATTTATATTTTTGACTCTGTGTATATTGTTGTTATTCATGTGGTGCTATAGTTGTATCTGATGCTCCACCAACTTATAGGGAATTCAGATGAAATCAAGACAAAGTCCCAGATCCATGTATCCCTTGAGTTTTAGGTAAGTTCAGACCTGGATCAGGACCTGCATCAGAACTACACAGCTCCATATTAACATCTCTACCATTGGCCAAACCAGACCTCCAGGTCCAAAATACCCCACTTATACCTGGATTTCAATCTGGATTCAAATTTTGGAGTGAGCTCAGGCATATCCTAATAGGAGGACACGGTCCCTGCCCTCAGGGGCTTCCAATTTAAGTGGTGGTCTCTGATCCTTTTGAAAACAATAGGGGTTTTCCCACTAATTTAAATTAAAGCAGGATTGGGCCCTAAATTAGACAGGTACGCAAGAGCAGAAATGCTGTCTGAGGGGAGAGCAGCAATGGATGGCTACATCCGTTCATTGCACCTAGTTCTATAGGCCTCACTCATGCCAGCAGTGAGCCCCTGGGGCATCAGTGGCACTAGTCATGTGAGTAAGGGCTGCAGGACCAGGCACAATAACTTGTTTCCCAAACTCTCTTTCCTGTCTTTTCTCTTGCTTTGATGTATTGACTAGATGTAAGCAGGGGTGAAAGTAACTTAAAGGACTTACCAGTACGCTAGAGTCCTGTGCAGGGGAGCAGGGCGTCAACCGGAAGGGGTGGGGCCTCAACCGGAAGAAGTGGGCCTTTAAATCCCCAGGCCCTTTAAATCGAGATTTGAAGGGCCCAGTGCTCTGGCTGCAGTAGCGGTGGCTGGGAGCCCCAGGCCTTTAAATCGCCGGCCTGGGGAAGCTGCCCCCGCCGGTACGGTCGGCGGTGTACCGGCTCTTGCTGGTATGCTGTACTGGACCGGACTGACTTACTTTCACCTCTGGATGTAAGCACCCATGTGGTGCAATCATCTCCAGCAGGGGTTGTACAGCCTATCAGGCTACAAAACCGTGTGCGTGCACTTGGAGTTTTCATCTCAAGTTGAAATGTTTGTTAAATCTGGCTACTTTGGTTAAAGCAAAGGGGAAATTCCTCAGCTGAAGATGCTGTGACATTGTATTAGGCTAGTATCAGAGGGGTAGCCGTGTTAGTCTGAATCTGTAAAAAGCAACAGAGGGTCCTGTGGCACCTTTGAGACTAACAGAAGTACTGGGAGCATAAGCTTTCGTGGGTCAGAACCTCACTTCTTCAGATGCAAGTAATGGAAATCTCCAGAGGCAGGTATATATCAGTGTGGAGATAACAAGGTTAGTTCAATCAGGGAGGGTGAGGTGCTCTGCTAGCAGTTGAGGTGTGAACACCAAGGGAGGAGAAACTGTTTCTGTAGTTGGAGAGCCATTCACAGTCTTTGTTTAATCCTGATCTGATGGTGTCAAATTTGCAGATGAACTGAAGCTCAGCAGTTTCTCTTTGGAGTCTGGTCCTGAAGTTTTTTTGCTGTAAGATGGCTACCTTAACATCTGCTATTGTGTGGCCAGGGAGGTTGAAGTGTTCTCCTACAGGTTTTTGTATATTGCCATTCCTGATATCTGACTTGTGTCCATTTATCCTCTTGCGTAGTGACTGTCCAGTTTGGCCAATGTACATAGCAGAGGGGCATTGCTTGCATATGATGGCATATATAACATTGGTGGACGTGCAGGTGAATGAGCCGGTGATGTTGTAGCTGATCTGGTTAGGTCCAGTGATGGTGTTGCTGGTGTAGATATGTGGGCAGAGTTGGCATCGAGGTTTGTTGCATGGGTTGGTTCCTGAGTTAGAGTTGTTATGGTGCGATGCGTGGTTGCTGGTGAGAATATGCTTAAGGTTGGCAGGTTGTCTGTGGGCGAGGACTGGCCTGCCTCCCAAGGTCTGTGAAAGTGAGGGATCATTGTCCAGGATGGGTTGTAGATCACTGATGATGCGTTGGAGAGGTTTAAGCTGAGGACTGTAGGTGATGGCCAGTGGAGTTCTGTTGGTTTCTCTTCTGGGCCTGTCTTGTAGCAGGAGTCTTCTGGGTACACGTCTGGCTCTGTTGATTTGTTTCTTTATTTCCTTGTGTGGGTATCGTAGTTTTGAGAATGCTTGGTGAAGATCTTGTAGGTGTTGGTCTCTGTCTGAGGGGTTGGAGCAGATGCGATTGTACCTCAGTGCTTGGCTGTAGACGATGGATCGTGTGGTGTGACCGGGGTGGAAGCTGGAGGCATGAAGGTAGGCGTAGCGGTCGGTGGGTTTTCGGTATAGGGTGGTGTTAATGTGGCCATCGCTTATTTGTACAGTGGTGTCCAGGAAGTGGACGTCCCGTGTAGATTGGTCCAGGCTGAGGTTGATGGTGGGGTGGAAGCTGTTGAAAGCATGGTGGAATTCTTCCAGGGCCTCCTTCCCATGGGTCCAGATGATGAAGATGTCATCAATATAGCGTAGGTAGAGAAGGGGCATGAGTGGACGAGAGCTGAGGAAGCGTTGTTCCAGGTCAGCCATAAAAATGTTGGCATATTGTGGGGCCATGCGGGTGCCCATAGCGGTGCCACTGGTCTGGAGGTATATATTGTCACCAAATTTGAAATAATTGTGCGTGAGAATAAAGTCACAGAGCTCAGCAATAAGTTGTGCTGTGTCATCATCAGGGATACTGTTCCTGACAGCTTGTATTCCATCTGTATGTGGGATGTTTGTGTAGAGAGCCTCTACATCCATGGTGGCTAGGATGGTGTTTTCTGGGAGGTCACCAATGCATTGTAGTTTTCTCAGGAAATCTGTGGTGTCACGGAGATAGCTGGGAGTGCTGGTGGCGTAGGGCCTCCCTGATTGAACTAACCTTGTTATCTCCACACTGATATATACCTGCCTCTGGAGATTTCCATTACTTGCATCTGAAGAAGTGAGGTTCTGACCCACGAAAGCTTATGCTCCCAGTACTTCTGTTAGTCTCAAAGGTGCCACAGGACCCTCTGTTGTATTAGGCTAGTTACCAACATTTTCAAACCTGGGCTTTTAAGGTTAGGCTCCTAAAACCACCTAAACTACACGTGGCTTGATTTTCTATCAGAGCTCCTGTACACCTGTAGCTTCTATTGAAGTCAAGCTCCAGTTTCACAGATTCATAGATGTTAAGGCCAGAAGAGACCATTAGATCATCTAGTCTGACCTCCTGTATAATGCAGGCCATAGAATTTCACCCAGTTTCCCCTGTATTGAGCCCAATAACTTGTGTTTAGCTAAAGCATGTCTTCCAGAAAGGCATCCAATCCTGAAATCAAGAGATGGAGACAGGGCCGCCCAGAGGATTCAGGGGGTCTGGGGCAAAATGGGGGAGCTGCGGCGCTTGTACTCACCCGGCGGCGGTCCGGGTCTTTGGAGGCATTTTGGCGGCGGGGGGCCCTTCAGTCGCTCCGCGTCTTTGTCAGCACTGAAGGGCCCCCTGCCTCCGAAATGCCACTGAAGATCCGGACCGTCGCCGGGCCAGGGCTCGCGGGGCCCCTGCGAGGCCTGGGGCAAATTGCCCCACTTGCCCCCCCCTCTGGGCAGCCCTGGATGGAGAATCCACCACTTCCCCTGGTAATTTGTTCCAATGGTTAATTACCCTCACTTAAAAATGTATGCCTTATTTCTAATTTAAATTGGTCTGGCTTTAACTTCCAGCCGTTGGTTCTTGTTAGCCCTTTTTCTGATAGATTAAAGAGCCCTTTAATACCTGCTATTTGCTCCCGATGAAGAAACGTATACACTGTAATTCGTTTAGGTTTCTAACTATGAATTTAGGAGCTCAGCGTTAAGCACCCAGATCTGAAAATGTTGGCCCTTACTCACAACTTTAAACTTATCTCTTGGGAGACCGTCATCCTATTCATGCAATAAAGTAGAAGAGATGGTTTCTTACCGTGCTTAGTGATGCTGATAAACTGTGAGTTTCAGATTGTGCTTCCTGCTTTTGAAAGATAAAAAAGATGAAAATAATATGTGACAACAACTTTGATGAATGTGCACAGTTCTTTACCAACACTGTGGTTGATTCGCTGTGATACTATTCTTACATTGGCAATAAAACTGAAACAGGTGTCCCCCCTCCAACACCTTATACCTTCATTCATTGTAAATTACTAAAAATGGCTTAGTATCTAATATATTTGTAATAGGTCACAAGTATTGGGACTATGAAATGAAATAGATGCCAGTGTTGTCTTACTGGGGAAATTCATTCTATGTTATTTGATTTCAAGTCACTGAGATCTTCAATGTTTAATATGGGACATTTAATCCCCTCCCTCTGTGCGCTGCTACGTACGGTGGCATTCGCTGTGAATGGTGAGAGCCATAAATGTCTGTTTCCCAGCTTCCTTGTTCTTAATCAACGTGAAATCTCCCATTAAGCTTTAAATCAGTTAAAAAGTCTGGTATGGGCTGTGGTGTCTTCAGTAAGTAGGTTTCCTCCAGCTCCCTCTCTAGCCCTTCTGGTGTTGACAAGAGACTTTCCAAATGTCTAATAGATACAGCACTCTGCAAAAAGTATTTGGGCATTTTTACTAGCATGTTTGTTTACAATGAAGACTGAGGGCGTGGCTACACTTGCGAGTTACAGCACAATAAAGCAGCCCCAGGCACCCTAGCTCACTCCCCGTCCACACTGACAAGGCACGTAGAGCACTCTGACTCCGAGGCTACAGCGCTGCTGGTACTCCACCGCGGCGCTAGTGTGAACGAGGTGTTGCGTTACTGCGCTCTGATCAGCCTCCGGAAACGTCCCATAATCCCCTTAAGTCAAGTGGCCACTCTTGTCATTGTTTTGAACACCTGAGGGAATGCAGAAATGCCCTTTCAAAGCTCCGTTTCTGACAGCCGGCGTGCAAGCCATTACTGTGGAATGCTGTGTGAGAGAGAGGCGGGGCGGGTGGGGGAGGTCTGCTGCTGTTTGAACTTACAAGACAGCATGCTGACATGCTCTCAGCCCCCCAAAACCCCACTCTCTCTTCCACCACAGACACACAACACACTCCCTGTCACACTCCACCCTTGCCCCCCATTTGAAAAGCACGTTGCAGTCACTTGCATGCTGGGATAGCTGCCCATAATGCACCGCTCCCAATGCTGCTGCAAGTCCCACAAATATGGCCACGCCAGTGCGCAAGCAGCTGTCAGTGTGGACAGACTGCAGCACTTTCCCTACTGCGCTCTCCGAAGGCGGGTTTAACTCACAGCGCTCCACATCTGCAAGTGCAGCCATGCCCTGAGTCAGCTGAAGGGCATGTGTGGTGTAATCATAATATAATGTAATCCCACTTTACTGACCACGGCCCTGATCCAGCAAAGCTCTTAAGCATGTGAATAGTCCCACTGACTTCAGTGTGGCTGTGTGACAGGCCACCCTCTGCTCCTGTTGTCTTTGCCCTCACATCAGACCACTCAGAGACCTTCCTTTTGTAGATATCACTGTGTAGTTTATTTACAGTGCTTCACCTCACCACCTTTTACATACTCATGCTGCCATACTGTTTACAGAGTCATTCAGCTTCACTGCCCCTTCTCCCAAGGGCTGGGGGTGGGAAAAGTCTCTACATGTGACCTCCCTTTATCAGCCCTAGCTAGCCCTTTCTCTTTCTTCTGCTTCCCCCCACTTCCCTCCTTCTGATGCTCTTTTATCCTGTCTCCTTGTCAATGGACTAATTAGCTTATTAGCTATCGCGCCCCAAGCTGATCTGGTAATCAGCAACTCCTCTCCTTAATCAGGCACTCCCTGGGGGCCGAACTGATTAAACAGTAACCAGAGTGCTGGTTCAGCTGCTGATTCCCAGCACTCTGTCACACACCTCCCCCCTTTGCCTGATGGAAAGACCTTTCTTTCCCCAGGCTTTCCCCTCTTTACGGGGGCACTGCTCAACTCCAGCCTCTCTTTGTGCCTAGGGTGGTCATCTAGGATCCATTTATAGGGTTTGTCCATTCTCCACCCACAAAAAGTCACATCTGTGGGTAGGGTCTGCCCCCATAATTCCACTTCGGCCCACAGGTCCTTGTACCAGGGAGAGTCTGGGGGGCCACTCTCCATGTTCTCACCCTCCTTGCTTTGTGGAGGGGTCTGCTGGTGTCCCTCCTCCTTCTGGTTACCTGTGGGATCCCTCCCCTTGCCATTCTGGGGGCAGGAGTTTCAATAACCACTCAACCGCTGTTAATAAGCACATGTTATCACTTCAGAATATTTCCTTGGTTTTTTTCCTTCCCCCTCCCTCTCTTGGGGTACGCCTCTTTCTTTACTTTCTGTCTGCCTTGTGTTCTCCTGTCTAGTATTTTCCAATTCTTCTACATTTAATGGATCTTTTCTCTTCCTCATGGGTTTCATTCTTGGGTCTCCAGATGCCCCCTTGTTTCCCTAAATGACGTTGGGCATCAGGGCTATGCCTGTACTGTGGAGAACCAGGACACTTCACATTGGGCTGCCCTTCCAAGGTCCAATCTGCAGCCTTGTCTGGAAACACCAAACCCCAGCTGCTGATAGGGGGGCCGAGGTTGGGGTGGCACTCTCCTCCTCTTACAGTTACCCGCATTGGTACCTGTCTGCTGGTACCTTGGTGAGGAGTGGGTCCCGATGCATCTCCAGCTCGCTCTGCAGGTCCGACACCCTACCATGGCCGAGGTCCACGTAGAGGTGTTGGTGGACTAGGGAGCCTCAGGCACTTAATGGATTTTGCATGAGTACATAAGATCCCCACCCAACGCAAGGACTCTCTGGATTTGGTGGAGTCTATCAACAGCTCACACCTATCGTCAGGCCTGGTTACCTAGCAGACCATATCCTTAGAGGTTTTACTCTCTGGGGTCACCAAAAGACCCTCCAGTTTAGATGTATCTGAGCACCACATGCAGGGGCAGCTCTATGTATTTTGCCGCCCCAAGCACGGCAGTCAGGCGGCTTTCGGCGGCATGCCTGTGGGAGGTCCGCTGGTAAGGCGGATTTGGTGGCATGCCTGCGGGAGGTCCACCAGTCCCGCGCCTTCAGCATACCCACCACCGAATTGCCGCTGAAGCCACGAGACCGGCGGACTTCCTGCAGGCATGCCGCCGAAGGCAGCCTGACTGCCGCCCTCACGGCGACCAGCAGGCCGCCCCCCACAGCTTGCTGCCCCAGGCATGCGCTTGGTGCGCTGGTGCCTGGAGCTGCCCCTGACCACATGGTCCAGTAGTCTTCGGCATGCTCTGGCTCACCACCCCACAACCCGTGCATTCATTGGCAGGTGGATATGGTACAGGTCAGCTCTCCACATGGCTGACAATTCCATCTTCTGAAACCCGAATATGGGCTGAGAGCCCTTTATGGCTCGGCTTGCCTTCCTCAAGCTCTCGAGTCTGAGCAGGTTAATCCCCAGGGAGTCGTGTTACCCTCAGCAGTTCAGCCCACTGCCTCATGTTACCACTTAAATACAAGGACTTTGCTGATGTGTTTGGCAAAACGAACACTCGCACCCTGGTTCTCTATCGCAGCTCGACTGTCCCATCAACCCCCAGCCCAGAGCAGAAGTCCCTTTTGGCTGTGTTGACTTTCTTGTGGAGTTGAAACTTCAAGCTCTCCATGACTACCTCCAGGAAAATCTACAAAGGGGTTTATCTATCCTTCCACATCTCTGGTTTGGACTCCAATTTTCTTTGTAAAGAAAAAAAGATGGATTTCTAAGGCCTTGTGTTGACTATCGGGCATTAACCAGGGTTCCAATTCAAAATCGATAGCTCCCTATCATGAATGAGCTTTTGAAAAACTTTGCTCCACTAAAGCGTTTACTTTAGTGGGGGGAGGGATAGCTCAGTGGTTTGAGCATTGGCCTGCTAAACCCAGTGTTGTGAGCTCAATCCTTGAGGGGGCCGCTTGGGGATCTGGGGCAAAATCAGTACTTGGTCCTGCTAGTGAAGGCAGGGGGCTGGACTCAATGACCTTTCAAGGTCCCTTCTAGTTCTAGGAGATGGGATATCTCCATTAATTTTTTTTTTTAAACTGGATCTTTGCAGGGCCTATAACTTGGTCTGGATTAGAGAGGGTGTGGTGGGGCGATTGCCCCACGCCCAGAGAGGGTGGGCTGCAGCAGGCCTAGACGCCTGCGCAGACGCCTAGCCAATCAGGGAAGGGCTTACAGAGAGCTAATCAGAAGGCAGATTGGAGCCAGCCAATCAGGGCCCGGTTTAGCCATATAAAAGACTGCCCAGAGCAGGAACAGTCAGTCTGTCCCAGGCCTTCAGAGGGGAAGATCTGTCTCCAGAGCTGGGAGGCCAGCACCATGGACAGTGCAGTGCAGTGCAGTGCAGTGCAGGCCAGGCCAGGCCAGGCCAGCCTGAGAGAGTGGGAGAAGGCCCTACTCCATAGCTGGCTAGGCGGCAGGCCTGGGAGGAGGAGGCCTAGCGTAGCGAAGGGCTGTTGGGGAAGCGGTCCAGAGGAATAGTCAGAGGAGGAAGGAGAAGGAAGACAGCAAGACTGTCGCCCGAGGGCCTCTGGACCGGGACTCAGAGTAGTGGGCGGGCCTGAGTCCCCCCTCCTTCCCCCCCCCTTTGTTTGCTGTGCTGCCCTACGCACAGCCACAGGGAGCGGCCGGCCAGAACCACGCCAGGTCCTGAACTGTGAGGATCGGACTCAAAGGTGTGGGGCTGTTGTTTACCTCCCCCCCCCCCCCCCCGGAAGGGGGTGTGAAGGGACAAAAGGGACACTGTTGGAGGACAGTGCTCCGGAAGAGGACTCCGTACATTGAGGGTGACACAAGTCCGCGCACCCAACGCAGGTGGAACAACAGGCGGGACGCCACCCGAAGGGGCGCCCTACTGGTTCGAGCTAATTCCCCGAGATGACCAGGAGGAGGCGCCACAGCGGTGAGCTACTATCCTGTCAGAGAGGGCAATGAGTAGAAGACAGCCTTCCATACACGTTACCTACACTTTGAGTACCTGGTCATGCTGTTCAGCCTGTGCAATGCCCTAGTGACAGTCCAGCCCTTCATCAATGACATTTTCAGGGATGTGTTAGGACTTCACCAACATGTATATGCGAAGCCCAGAAAATGTAAGTTCAACCAGGATGACTGGTTCTTGTCTGCTCCCTGATGCTGAGTTTGCTGACAATAATGCCACACATACCTCTACCCAGCAAAGCCTTTTTTGTGTGTGTATGCCAACTATGGTTTCCACCCTGCTTTCATCTGGATGTCCCCATGAACTCCCCAGTACCCGCTGTCACAGATCTAGCTACCTATCTTCCCCAAGTTGTGACCAAAAGCACCCTTGTATTCACATCCTACACACTATTGTAATAATCTTTGGACAAAATATGCCTTGTGAGTTATCATTTGAAAACTAATAACTCACTGGTCAATTTTCAGAGTAGCAGCCGTGTTAGTCTGTATCCGCAAAAAGAACAGGAGTACTTGTGGCACCTTAGAGACTAACAAATTTATTAGAGCATAAGCTTTCGTGGGCTACAGCCCACTTCTTCAGATGCATATAGAATGGAACATATATTGAGGAGATATATATACACACATACAGAGAGCATGAACAGGTGGGAGTTGTCTTTCCAACTCTGAGAGGCCAATTAAGTAAGTGGAAAAAAAACTTTTGAAGTGATAATCAAGACAGCCCAATACAGACAGTTTGATAAGAAGTGTGAGAATACTTACAAGGGGAGATAGATTCAATGTTTGTAATGGCTCAGCCATTCCCAGTCCTTATTCAATCCTGAGTTGATTGTATCTAGTTTGCATATCAATTCCAGCTCAGCAGTCTCTCGTTGGAGTCTGTTTTTCAAGTTTTTCTGTTGTAAGATAGCCACCCGCAGGTCTGTCACTGAATGACCAGACAGGTTAAAGTGTTCTCCCACTGGTTTTTGAGTATTATGATTCCTGATGTCAGATTTGTGTCCATTAATTCTTTTGCGCAGAGACTGTCCGGTTTGGCCAATGTACATGGCAGAGGGGCATTGCTGGCATACATGCTTGCTCTCTTTCTTGCTCTCTTTCACCTAAGATGACAAAGAAACCAGCCCTTTGACTCTGGGTGGGAGGGGACATCCTGACCTGAGAATTTGGTTAGCCCTGGTGCTGGGAAACGTGGTAATCTCGCTACAGCCTAGCCCCTGCCCTGCACCCAGCCTTGTTCCAGTCCTGTCCCAGTCTTGCTCCTGCCTTGGAACCAGCCAGATAATCCAGTTTGGATCCTCAATGGATTCCTGGCTCTGACTCTGTCTCAACCCTTGAGCTGGCATTTGGACTCTGACCTTTGGCTCCAATCCCCTGCTCTGACTCTACTTTGATCTTAGGGCTCTGGCATTCGGACTCCAACCACTAGGCCTGACTCCTGCTCTGATCAGTAGGCCTGACTGTGTCAAAGGACTGGGTTGTAGGCACTGTCTTTTCAATAGCAACAGGGTACGATGTCATCCTTTGGTCATTTTTTTCCCCACAGTGCCTCCAGCTCTCATGAGGATATGTACACTGGGTGTCACTTTGCCTTTGAGAACACTTTCAGTGCATAATGCAGCTTACACAATGCCCTCCGGAAGTGGTTCTCAACCAGGGGACTAGGACACAAGCAGATTTCAGGGGGGCTGCCAAGCAGAACTAGTGTTGGACTCGCTGGGGCCCAAGGCAGAAAGCCTAAGCTCTGCTGCACAGGACTGAAGCCTGGGGCCCTGAGCCCTGCCACCCAGGGCTGAAGCAGAAGCCTGAGCAACTTAGCTTCATAGGGGGCCCTGGGCAGTTGCCCTGGTTCTTACACCTTAATGCCAGTCCTGGCTTTTATATGCAGATAACAGTTCTTGTGGCACAGGTGGGCCGTAGAGTTTTTATAGCATGTTGGGGGGGCCTCAGAAAGAAAAAGATTGAGAACTCCTGCCCTAAAGCATCATGAAACCAGCTTGTCTTCAAAACACACAACAAGACACATACACAAACATTGTTGCACAAATAGAGTGTCTGCTCCTTTAAGGGCCAGAGGGCCTGGAGCCAGCCAGCCCTATTCCATTCACTTCCAGCTCATTTTCAGGGGAGCTACAGGAAGCAAGTGGCTGGCCCTGGAGCAGAGATGCAAGGGCCAGGGCTTCTGGGATCCTGCAGCTTGCTTCACTCAGGGGAAGGGAGAGCTTTATTTGGTGAGTTGTATTTTGAATAATAAACTGAACCTTGAGGGAAAGGGCTTGATCCAGATGCTGAATGTGGTATTGGGTCTTGCTGGGTTAGGGAGACAGGAGCTACAGTGTGGTAGTGGTTGAAGTTTATTGGGGTGAAGAGCATGGGACCCCCTCTCTCCCCGTAACAGTGTCTGCTGTTGATTGCTCCAGGGTCTGGGCAAGAATATGGAGAGCCTCCCCTCTTGGGAGGTCTCCCCCTGCCTCCCAGCTGTTCCAGATCAGTCAGTGCCTGCCAATAGAGAGGGAGGGAGGGAGGGGACACCTTACTAGAAGAAACACAGGCAGCTGCAAGGACCAGTACAGGTTCTTGCAGCCCCTGCAGATGGGAGGAGCATGCAGCCCGGAGCAGCAGGAGTCAGACCCAGGCAGCTGCAGCTATGGGACAGAGAGGGACAGAGGTAAAGAGAAGCAATATTGTGTATATTAAGGCACAGAGACCATAGAACAGGTTACCAAGCAAACAGTGACACATAATTCAGCAGCTCTCCAGCCAACAACCACGAGGCATCAAAATATGACCCCAGTGGTTTTGTCAGATAGTACATGCCAAACTAATGCTCCTTAAGGGTTCCACCTTCCTCCAGACTTAGTGCTGGCAGGCAAATAGAGGATAGGCTCAAGCTATGGTAGCAATCAGCATGACAGTAACAGCAAGCTGAGAACTTCTCATAACACACAACCTACCCGACAGAAACCCCGTGAGAAGGTTTTATAATATTCACAGGGGTCAGTATCAACAACGTCCCAGCTTCAGTGCATCCAGGGTCGTCACATCAGGGAAGAATACGGTGCTTGTGCTCACTGAAGGAGCATTAGATTTGCCAGATCTGTGGTCCACCTAGAGAAAAATACAGAGATGGGAATGAAACACAGAGCAGAAAGGATTTTTGATTGAGAAAATGGCTTTTTTCTGTGTGATGTATTTATATCTTTATAGCCAGAGATTGGAACATGAGCCCTAGAAGCAGGAAGGTGCATGTGAATGGCAAACACTTATTCCACCCTTACTTGTCAAGAGAGAAAACTGGGCCTTACAAATACACTGTTATGCCAGTTTCAATCTGGAATAGTCAGTTGGAATTATTCTAGATTGACACTGATAATTAAAAGCAGAATTTGGCCTGATACCCTGGAATCTGGGGTTAAGCTTTTCAAAGCTCTCTAGGGGATTTCCATTAAAAGTAGAGGAAAATGTGTCTAAATCTCCTAGAGAGCTTTGAAAACTTCAGCAATGGACTTGAGTCAAATCATCTTTAGTACTGGCAGGACAATTATCAAAGAAATTTAGGAACTTGAAACCCATAGGACAAAAACCAATCTGGTGGAAATATTTAATTATGTAAAGTAGTTATGGACTGACCACATGGCATCCAATACTGAATGAGCCTGGAACCTGTAGAGAGGCATTTTTACTCTATTGTATAGATTACACACAAACACTACATTAATAGAATGTTATTAAGGTTGCAAAGTCAAGCAGTCAAAAGTTCGGAAATGCCAGAATTAAGGTTGCCCATGGAGCCTTATTTTGTCCCCCAACTCCTTGTGCATATGCATATACAATCTTTAAACATGTAAGCGCATACTATTTTTTCCATGTGGAAAATTTCAGCCCAGACAGTTAGTTTGTCAAAGTTAAAGTGAAAACAAGGGTCTTTTAATGAGAAATGTCAGGCAACCTTAATAGGTAGTACTCCCATCCCCACACATAATATTTTATATATGGATAAGATTACAAATACCACATTTCTAGGCACACACTGCTGCATAACCATAGGATGTGGTACAAAACCCATTGAAGCCAATGAGAATCTTTCCAGTGACTTCAGGGCTTTGGACCAAGCCCAAGGTGCTGAATTTGTTGACACTGCTCTGCCTTCGTTGTTTCAGCTGAAGCTAGACCTTGCACTGTAACTATAAAAATGCTTTGCTGTTGAAGTAATGTACAGCCAAACAACTGTTTGTTAATAAGAATAACAATGTGCTTAATATGTAAAACTGGAGGTAATAAATAATTCAGTCTCAGTAGTTACCTGAAGCCAAGTTAGAAGAGCACTAATGTTACCATACGTACTGTATACAGGAATGAACGTGATGGGGATTCTGGAGATTTGTCCTGAGACAATGGAATTTTAATATCTGAGTGCTTTTCTATGAACCTTCTTAGTCTAATATTTGAACATATCACTGAATTAGGCATTCTAGCTATGGAGAAATTTACAGGCAAAATACAAGGTGGGGGGGGGGGCTGTTTGTCTTTTTGGTCAAAGAACCAAACCCCACAATGCAGAGAGACAAAGTACAGATTTTTACAATATTTTCCATTACTATCGGTCTTGGGACCGCAACTTGTTTGGACTTTACGGCCATTTTTATCCAGTTCAAAGTCCCCCCACCCCGCTTTTGTAATTTTCTCCCTTTCCATTGCATTCATGGAATGTTATGGGTTCCTTTTCAAACGACTCCTTTAAACAATTCCTTTTAAAGGATAAAACAACTCCTTTAATTCCTGTGGGTGTTAAATCATGTCTGTCGCCCCCAGTGACGCTTGTTACAATGACTAACACTGAGCTATATTAAATCCTCGGCTGTTTTGTTTTCGGGTTTTTTTAAGTCTCTTACTTTACCTAGGTTTTATTTCTTATTCGTTACAGTTGTAAATTCACAGACTGTAATTCCTGCCTCACAGCAGAGATTCTCTGCTCGGTGTCCCGGTCGGGTTCCCTTGGTTTGACCCTTTGACCGCACTCCTGTCCCTGTTATTTCATTAGTTGTCCCCTGGAATCACTTGGTTTCCAGGTGCTGTGGATCCTCCCCTTAGGCTTGGGGGAGGTCCTTTCACAGTGGGCAGGCCCTGCCCGCCCACTTCCTGGATCCCAATAGGAGCAGAGATTAGGGGTCTTGTTCTAACAGAGTCTAGAACGGGGGTACAACAGCAGCACTTGCTGAGTAGATATAGTCCCTGTTCTCTTGAGTTTGGGGCTATCAGTAGTAGTGTGGGTTTTTTTTTCTTTTTTTTTTTCTTTTTTTTTAATAGTAATCAAGCCCATAACCGAGGATCAGTAGTGGCCCATGGCTTCCACTCAAGTGTTGAGAGAGAGGAAATGTGGGGAACTGGCTGGAGACACTGGAAGGGCCCAGTGGCTGGTCTGTCTTCCCAGTAGAAATTGGCCCGGGCTACTCGATGAATAGTATCTTAGAAGGGGAGAAAAAAATGTAGTAAGGTGCAGTTCATGTCACTGAGGGGCACATGACATGCACCAATCAGCATGATGAGCAAGATGGACAACCCACCCAGTGATTCATAGATTCTAGGACTGGAAGGGACCTCGAGAGGTCATCGAGTCCAGTCCCCTGCCCGCATGGCAGGACCAAATACTGTCTAGACCATCCCTGATGGTCAGCAGCAGCCCCAAAGATGGCCGTATTCAGCATAACCACCACGGGGTGCCTCAGGACGCGGGGCAGGCATATATGTTGTTCACTCCCAGTCTCCTGCTGTGTGAGGTTTTGCCTGCTGCTGCTGGCACACGTGCAGCACCTCATTCAGGATTGGACCATTTGAGGCAGGCGAGGGGAGAAACCAACCATGTGAAGAGGAGCACATCTTATACTGCACAGACCTCTGGGATTTTGCCACGGACCCAGGGAGCAGAGCAAGGCAGTGATGGAAAGGGGCACTTAGCTACAGGCTTGTGGCTGGCGTGCTGGGCATCTGAGGCACAGCGCAGGGTGGGCATGATACTGACAGCTGGGAACAGTTCAGGTGCAGGAGCACTGACATAGGCAGAGGACCTGCTATTCTGCAGTCCAACAACAGCAGGGCCTTCGAGGAATCCTACATCTTTCTATCAGTGGCTACCAATGTGCCCTTCCAAGCTGCTGTAGATCTACATCACAGAGGAAGCCCCGTGTCCTCTATCTGCCCATGATGTTTTCAGAACAAATTTAGATAATGGTTTTTGTTTTCAGTTTTTTAAAATTTCACAGAAGTGGTCTGTTCTGAACCCTGCAAAACAGAAGCAACTTCGGTGTTTTCATTGTTTTGACCAGCTTTATTAGTAAATAAAAATCCTTATAACCTCAATGTGTATGATGGAGACCACTGGAGTCCTACTGCAGCTGCCTTTCTGTCACTCTGACAGGGATCTATGACCAATGAGGGCATGGGCGGTGGGTGAACCCCTGGCTTGGGGAGGTTAGCCCTGTCCCTTCCCCCCAAAGCCCCACCTCTTCCACACCCATCAGAGCCCAGCCCCCACTGCGTCCACTGGCCCCTGACCCAGGCTAGCACCCCCAGCACCCTGCCGTGCCGTTGGGCCCAACCCCCCCCCCCCAAAACCGCCCCCCAGCCAATCTGCCAGTCCCAGAGCTGGACGGACAGGCAGCTCGGCCGGAGCACCTACAGCCCTGGAGCGGCCCCAGCGCTGGGCAGGCGGCTCGGCCCCGGGGGTGCACTGCGCCCCCAGCCTGCCTGCCCCAGGGAACAGCAGGCAGGATGGGATCTGGGGGTGGAGCATGGGCAGGGGGACGTCAGGCTGTTTGGGAAGGCAATGCCTTCCCGTGCCTACGATACCTGCCGCCCATGAATGAGGGAAACTGATGCAACACTCATCCAGAGCTCTCTGGTGTCATTAACGTTTCATTAGTAGGAAGGGTCTTTCACAACTAAATTAGAACTGCTGTGGAGGTAAACCCAGAAACATGGCTGCACATTATCAGCATAATAACTGTACACTTGTGTCTCAGAATGCCATCGTCACTAGTCCAATGATATTGGAAGCAGATAGTGCTAAAAAAAAGCTTGAGACTGAATTCAAGAAACTCATTTGGCCATCGTCTTCCTCATTCCAAACCTATTTTGCAGATGATTGAGAAAAGCAGCTGATGGGTTTGTTGCTGCAGTCATCCAAGGATCACCTCCAAAACAATGCCCTTTATGAGAAATTTCAGTCAGGTTTTAGACCTTATCATAATGCAGAGATAGCTCTTCTCAGGGTCAGCAATGATTTACATATGTCTAGTATGCTGATCACAACTTACAGTCAGCTGTTTTATTTTTGGATTGCTCCTCCACGTCTGACAGAGTGGATCACACAGTCTTGTGCCTGACCCGGGAAGAACAATGGGGGTGGGGGGTTCCAGCATGTGGCTTCTGGTGAGTTCAGCTCTTATGCTACCATAGCCACCAACTTCTTTAATGGATTAGATGTTTTCATAACCTCTCCCACAGCTTTCCCTACTCGTTTCCAGGAATCAGTCTTTGGTTTTGTGCTTCAGCAGAGGCAAAATTTCATCTGTTGACACCTAAATTGGGCCTGCAATATTTGTTTGTACAGCTCTGAGTTTAGGAGGAAATTAATCTCTGTGCAGAGGGCCAACACAAAGGTCTATGCACCACTTACATTCTTTCACAATATCCAGAAGCTGAACTTTCCCTGTCCTATTGTCAGACAGTATAAATATGAGACATGAGTTGCACAAGTGGAAAAACTGAGTAATACAGTGGGGAATCATCTGATGGAATGGGATTACACAGTGTAAAAGTGAGATGAATCCAGCCAGTTGAGCATAGCAACTCCCAAACTGTAGTCCATCTGGAAGATTAAGGATGGTCCCATGGTTAGGGAACTAGCTGAGAACCAGGTTCAAGTCCTCACTCTGCCACAGACTTCCTGGGTGCCCTTGGGCAAGTCATTTTGTCTCCATGTGCCTCAGTTCCCCATCTGCATAATGGGGACAATAGCACCTCCCTTCCTCACAGGAGTGTTCTGAGAATAAGTACATTCAAGATCCCGAGGCATTCAGAATCTATGAGTGGGGCCTTAGAAGTACCATAGATTAGGGTGTGACTTCTTTTGCCTGTTGCTGTGAGCAAAGAAAGGATGTTGATGGAAACTAGACACTTCCCCACAAAAACTTATCTGTACAAAAGTTGTGTTAAAATGATTTCAAGCAATATTCACTTTGTATTTTGATATGGGTTCCATTCCAGCAATGTATTTAAGCATGTGACCAGTTCCATTGACTTCAATAGGTCTCCTCACATGCTTAAAGTTAGGCACATGCATAAGTACTTTGCTGAATCAGGGCCAAAGTGATCAGGCTTTCTAGTCACAAAACCAAATCAGGTTTAGGGCAGGTCCAGTGGAGTTTCATGGATCCACTGTGACAATGCCAGCCTTGGATTTCCTTGCTTTTATTGACTTTTAATCTTTTTGAGACTGCAAATTTAGAGGGCTACATACAGCAAAGATTTTGTGAGGCATGATATGCAGTGCTTTAAAATCCAAATGCATTATAGCTGCAGCTCTTCCTTCATCCTTGATGACTGAAGTTCTATGAAGAAGGTCGTCCAGTTCGTATGATGCATTCCTTACAAGCCCATTCCTTATCAACTCAAGCTGCTTCTTCATGATTTGTATTAGAAGAGCACCTAGAAGCCTCAATCAGGATTGGGTTCCAATTGTGCAGGGTATTAGTGAAATGCATATTAAGAAAGATCACCTGCTTTGAGAAGTTGACAGTCTAATTTAACATGATGCAACAATTGGGTGGCTAACACAGGGTGCTAACAACAAAAAAACAAAATACGTTACGGAAACAGCCTTGGAGAAATCGACCATTACTCTGTGTGATGGCCTTCAAGAGTCAATGATCCGTATGAGTGCCAGTGGTGGAAGCCACTAGCATGAAGACTGAAGTGCTCACCGCCAAGACAAAAAACAAACTTGGTTTTTGGAATGTACGGACAATGTACGAAACAGGGGAGCTAGCTCAGGTCACAGCAAAGCTGAGACGTTACAGCTTACACATCCTGGGTGTCAGCGAGAGCAGATGGACGGGATCAGGGAGACTAATAACAGCCTCAAGAGAAACTTTGCTGTATTCTGGACGGGGTGATGGACAACACCAGGAGAGTGTTGTCATCCTTTTGAAGAAGGGACTGGAGCGGTCCCTGCTTGAGTTGAATCCATCGGCAGCAAACTTATGAGAGCCAGACTGAAAGGAAAACATAACAACACCACCCTGATTCAGTGCTATCCTCCAACAAATGAAAGTGATGAAGCAAAGGACAAATTCTACCTTACACTACAGGCGGAGTTAGAGAGAGTACCATGCCATGACCTATCAGCATGGGAGACCTGAATGCCAAGATCGGTAAGGACAACACAAACAATGACAGAGCAATGGGAAGACACGGGTGTGGCACCAGGAATGAAAACTGACAGAGGCTTGTTGATCTATGCAATATGAATGACCTAGTCATCGGCGGAACCCTATTTCAACATTGTGAAATTCAAAAGCTGACATGGTTGTGACGGGTTCCCCCGGGGTGCCACTTGGAACTGGGGTATCACTGAGCTCGCCTGACCCACCAGCCTGGGCTCCCCTTACACTGTATTGCTGAAGCAAGCCAGCCAAGCCCTCCCTCAGGCTTCAGACTGCATTTAACCAGCACGCAGACAGGTAGGGACACACCCCGCTGCAGCTTTACACACAGATGCTGAGATCAGTGCTGCATGGGCAGGCTCAGCTAAGGAACTGCCCATTCACTCAAGTGCACACCCCCCTTTGGAGTGTAAACCCAAAATCACACCATCCTGCACTGCACAGAGAACTGTACAGTGTAAGCTCATGAAATTTGCCCCCTCCCTCAATGTGGAAGAAGATATACAACAGCTTTCCCTCCCCCAAACCAGTTACGATTCCCATGCACTGGTATCTCTGAGAGGTTTGTATTGTACACAGTTCCTGGAGTAATCCTTGTGCTTGTGTGCATTTCATCAATAAGCCATTAACATTGTTTGGCCTTTTTACTGTTGCACCTGAAAGGCTGCTTGTGGGTGTCTTCCACCTCACAACATGTTTCAGTAATTTCATAACTTCACATACGACGGTAGCACATACAGTCCAACGAGATATTAATGTCGAACAGATCAAGACTTTTAGAATGATACCTCACAAGGCGTACTTTGTACAAAACACATCCTAATTACATGATAGAGGTTAATATTGGGGTGCCAGGGAGTCACAATAGTATTCTCCAAATGGCAGAGATAAGAACTGGATTGACCATATGATGATCACTGGCCAATGGTGATGTTCACTGACAGATATAAAAGTGAGAAGTGGAGCAGATGTTGGCAGCGACCACACCATCTTGTGACAGCCTCTATCAAGCTAAAACTGAAAACTGTGGCTCCACCAAACAAAGGACATAGATGTTATGATGTTGACAAGCTAAAGTCCCCTGAAATACAGAAAGCCTTCGTTCTGCAGTTAAAGAACAGATTTCAGGCATTTGCTGACCTTGATGAAGAGGAGGGGAACGCAGATGAAGAGATCAACAAGAAGTGGGACAAAGTAACAACAATCTATAAACGGAAGCAGTGAAGCCTGTTTAGGCCACAGGCAGAAGACAAGAAAGGAGTAGATTACACCCAGCACCTGGAACACCACAGAAACCAGACGAGCCCTGAAGAAAAAAGTTTTAGACACATAATCCCAGAAGCTAAAGGACAGATATGACGAGCAGTATAGCAAGGCACACCAGGAGGTCAAACGCCTTGTGAGAACGGACAAATGACATTATATTGATAATCTGGCAAAACAAGCAGAGGATGTACTGCTCGTGGTGAACAAGGAACAGTCTACAAAATGATGCAGCTTGTCAGTGGCAAAAGGCAGACACCAACAAACACACTTAAACAAGGCCACCTACTGACAACAGAAAAAGAACAAGAAATGCACTGGACAGAACACGTCAAAGAATTGTTGAACAGGGAGCTACCTAAAGAGGAAGCAAACATCCGGGAGGCAAAAGAAGATCTTGATATCAACACAGACACCCCAAGAAAGGAAGAGACCATCCAAGCCATCAAATCCTTTGAAAATGGGAAAGCTCCTGGCAAGGACAACTTGAATGCAGAATTGCTCAAGTTAAATCCTGAGTTAACAGCATCTATCCTGGCCCCTCTAGTCACATCAGTCTGGGAAAGGGGAAAAGTGCCAGATGAGTGGAGCAATGGGGTTATAGTGAAGATACCAAAGAAAGGAGCTCTTGGTGATTGTAATAACTGACATGGTATCACCCTTTTATCTGTGCCAAGTAAGGTTTTGTGTAAGTTCATAGTCCAGCGTATATCAGAGGCAGTTGATAATGTTCTCAGAAAAGAGGAATACGGTTTTCGGAAAGGGCGTGAATGCATAGACCAGATTTTCACTCTACGAAACATAATAGAACAATGCTCAGAATGGCAATGGCAACTCTTCATAGACTTTGAGAAGGCTCTTGACAGCATTCACAGGACCAGCCTATGGCGCATTCTGCAGTCATATGGAATCCCTGTATAATCGTCATCAAAAGGTTTTATTCTAACTTTACATGCAGTGTTGATCACAGTTAGCTCAGTTTTTAAATCAAAACAGGAGTACGTCAGGGGGTGTGTTATGTCTGTAATCCTCTTCAACATCACCATCAACAGGGTCATGTGATGTACAACAGAAGACATGCCAAGAGGCATCAGATGGACACCCTTCTCATCTCTTGAAGACCTGGACTTTGCATATGATCTTGCTGTCCTATCACATTCCCAATGCCATATACAAGAAAAAACAACCCAGTATCCCGTCTTCCAACAGTGGCCAATGCCAGGTGCCCCAGAGGGAATGAACAGAACAGGTAATCATTAAATCATCCAGCCCCTGTCATCCATTCCCAGCTTCTGGTATACAGAGGCTAGGGACACCATCCCTGCCCATCCTGGCTAATAACCATTGATGGACCTATCCTCCATGAACTTATTTAGTTTTTTCTGAACCCTGTTATAGTCTTGGCCTTCTCAGCATCCTCCAGCAAGGAGTTCCACTGGTTGACGGTGCGTTGTGTGAAAAAATACTTCCTTTTGTTTGTTTTAAACCTGCTGCCTATTAATTGCATGTGGTGACTTCTAGTTCTTGTGTTATGAGAAGGAGTAAATAACATTTCTTTATTTACTTTCTCCACACCCGTCATGATTTTATAGACTTCTATCATATCCCACCTTAGTCATCTTTTTTCCAAGCTGAAAAGTCCCAGTCTTATTAATCTCTCCCCATATGGCAGCTGTTCCATACCCCTAATCATTGTTGTTGCCCTTTTCTGAACCTTTTCCAATTCCAATATATCTTTTTTGAGATGGGGCGACCACAACTGCACACACTATTCAAGGTGTGGACATACCATGGATTTATATAGAGGCAATATGATATTTTCTGTCTTATTATCTATCCCTTTCTTAATGATTCCCAACATTCTGTTTGCTTTTTGAACTGCCACTGCACATTGAGTGAATGTTTTCAGAGAACTATCCACAATGACTCCAAGATCTTTTTTGAATGGTAACAGCTAATTTAGACCCCATCATTTTATATGCATAGTTGGGATTATGTTTTCTAATGTGCATTACTTTGCATTTATCAACATTGAATTTTATCTATTTTGTTGCCCAGTCAACCAGTTTTGTAAAATCCTTTTGTAGCTCTTCTCAGTCTGCCTTGGACTGCCACTGGATCAGCAAGGAAACCATTGAACCACACTGCCTCATTTCCCAGCAGCCCCCAACCGGGTCAAGATCTGTTTTCCCTGGACCACTTCCTACCCCACTTAATCGCTGGTATTCCATCAAGCAGAGGCTCTGTCTTGTCACTTTGCAATCAGGTGGCAGCCACTTCAGTCCCTCCTTGGGTCTTCTGCCTTCTCTGACAGGAGGGCACAGTTCTACTTGGTGGCTAATCCAGGATCCTGTAATGGTCTCAGCTTCCCAGAAGAAACATCGGCTCCCTCCCATGATCCAGCCCCAACTGAACTCCACAGCTCTCCTTTTATATTTCCTGTCCCACCCCGGGACTTCTGGTGAGGAGGATGGGGCAGATTTAGCTCCACCCACCAGGAGGAGTGAGGGAGGCCACTCCGCCTCCCTACAGGCCCATTGTGCTAGATGATGCACAAACACATAGAAAGACATAGTCTCAGATCCAAAGAGCTTACAATCTAATAAAAGACGAGGTCTGAGAAATAGGTCTGACAGACAATATGACGGCAGGGGAGCAAGAGGATGAGCACGGCAGTAATAAGATCTCCCAGTGAGAGGGATTAGCTAAAGGCACAGCTTGATAAGTGTAATTCTTTCTTTCCTTATTAATCATTCACATTTTTCCCCTACATTTTTCTTGTAAAAGATGGTGGTGGGTGCAGGTTAATGGAGTTCAGTATCTTGCCAATTTCTGGGTGATAATTTCATTCATTTTGGAAGCATTTATATCTTCTTCATTCATTAATGGACCTTCAGCAGGATTTGGAGAATAGGACCTAATCACTGGAATGATTTTTTTAATGAATGTGTGTATTTCTAATGTTACATATTGGCAGAGGTGCCTACTCATATAAAATAATAGCTTTCCAGTGGCAGTGTGAACATTAGGAAAATCTCTGCTTCGTATCACTTTTCTTTTACTCATTCCACTCCCTGAGACAACATTTGTATCCCAGAACTGTTCTTCCCACTAGTATGCGTTCTTATAGATCAAGTGTCACTTATTTAAAAACCTATACACAATATAACCACGGAGCACATTGCACGCCTTACACACGGTTAGTTCACAGCCACTGTATTAGTGCTATCGATATTTTGTGTCAGAAGGCAGGAAATCCCAGCAGACAATGCTGAAGTATTAAGGATGACCTTGAAAGGAAAGAAATTGGACTTGTGGGTTTTTTTGCTGTGCTATGATGCAAAAGAAGACATGGAAAAAGCCCTTGTTCTCCACTCTGGAAAGTTAGGTCTTTCTCGTCTGGAAGATTCTAGAGTGATTGGAGAACTAGTGACATTATAACATCATTAGATCAAGAGCAGAAGGGCTTTTTAGTCTCTGTTTAAAAATTCTTTATATGAGTTTGGCACCTCTTCACCTCTGAGTACTGAATGTTTTGGAGAAATATCTTTGTGGAAGATTGTTCACTCTGTCCCTTCAACTACGGCAGGAGCTCAGATCTTCCTAGATGACTGGGATCCATTGGGACTCAGCTGATCTGTGTTCATTTCCTATCTCTGCTAAAGACTTCCTGGGACAAGTCAATCTATTGGTGCCTCAGTTCCACATCTGTAAAGTGGGGATAGTAATAATTCCTTTCTCACACCTTTGTCTTGTCACTTGGACTATAAACTCTGGGGGCAGGGAATGTTTCTTTTGTGGGTGTCTGTACAGCATCCAGCACAACAGGGCCCCAATATTGGCTGGGGAAGCTAGGTCCTACCAATTCAAATAATCATTTTAAGTGTCATGAATGTACAAAACCCTCATTGGCCTCAATGGAAACAAGATCAGACCCACAGAGTAAAACACATTCAAAGAGCTTATAACCTGAGTGCCAGATCATGCAAACCCTGATTTCTGAGCACAGGCATTGTGTCGATAAGTGGACCCATTCAAATCAGTGGGATTACTTGTGAGAGAGAGGAATTGCAGGACTGGAACCTATGGCAGACAAACCAAACAAAGGGTGGACTGAGTCACAGTCAGAGTGTGGGACCTACTAGGCAAACACTTTATCTATCTATTTATTTATTTGTTTATTTTTGGAACTGTGGTTTTAATACATCAAAGTCTGTGCACTTTGCACACACCGACTGTAGCAAATGATCAGATTCTACAAATAAGACGTTATACAAGTGTCACTCAGTGGACTGGCCAGGAGAGTTAGGCTCAGTCCCACCTGTGCCTGTTTTTCCACCTCACAGGTGATGGGTTTGGACTTGGCCCAATGGTTAATTCAGGTGACCAGGCACCACAGGGAGCTTCCTATAAGTAGGAGCCTGTTTCCTCAGAAAGAGAGAGACACTAGGGCTGAAGAAAGGAGACTGGAGAAGTCCAGGGTTGCCCTGCCAGAGTTCCCCTGATCAGAACGAACTGGGGCCCGATACAAGGGTGAAGAGCAGAGAGAGACCTGCAATGAGGCTCCTTCAGAGGACCCAGAGGGGAACAAAGGAAGAAGCTTCCGATAGTAATCTGAGGGAAAGGCTCCACTGGAGCTACCTGCAGTGAGGGGCAGGAACAAAATCCTTCAGAGGGAATTAGATGCCCAGGAGGGGCACAATGGATTATTGAAGCCAATTATGTACTGAAAGGATTAGCTGACCCTGAGGAAGAGGGCTGGAAGCTTTTGTGTTAAACTGTTTTTATATTAATAAACCAGACCAGGGAGGATAACACAAATGCACCAGTCGTGGTGGTTGGTTTGACTGGGGAAGGAGGGAAACTGAAGCCACTGCAGGGTGTGATTGTTAAATTAGTGTTACAGCAGGATGGTGGCCGTCTGGAACACGGAGATCCACTATTGCTTCTGCCATACATGCTGCTGCTTTTGCTGGTTTGGAAAGACCAACTGTGAGTCTGACTTTATTTTCACATAGTGATTCAGATTTGGAATGCTGCTTTCCTTTTTTAAAATGTAAACTTTCCTGCTATTCGACTGGACAAAGTACGGTAGAACTTCTATTTGGAAGATGATAGCAATAACGATAATGAATAGGTCACTTTTATATGGTTTGTTTCATTTCATAAGATCCCAAAGCTTTCTCCAAACATAATATCTATAATATATACACACACAGGAATCACTTCACTCATCACTGAAATGCAGCAGCTGTTCCTCAGCAAACCGCAACATTAAACATCTGTTTAGGTCAGGAAGTGAAGAAGAATGCTATACACCACTGAAATGGAAGAAGGAGTTTCGATAAGCTGAATGTAACTACCTGAACTGGATTTTGGCCAGCACTCTGGTATAATGCGCCTACTCTTAGGCTGAATAGTGTCATGAAATCTTTAACAACCACAAGTGATCAGGACTTTGGTTTTACATGTCATCTGAAACATGGCACCTACCAGTATGGTGACCTTACCACTATGCTGGGGCATTAGGTCAGTACTGATTTAAAGGGAGGAGTGTTGGCTGCTGAACCATCAGCACTTGGGTGTTTTCCTGTGAGTCTCCCACCCAGCCCAAATCTGCTTAGCTTGTAAGATACAATAGGCACTGTTGATTTAATACCACGCTGTAGTTTTTCCAAGTGCAAAATACAAAATATAACAAGCCACCCATCTGTCTCTGTACAGAGAGGCGTCGTCTAAATCCACTGGAGACTAGAAGAGCTAATTCAGCACTCTTGCTGAGCTCCATTAATCCACATATTTAATACAAACACAGCATTAGAACTAATTCTGTCTCTGATGTAGCAAAGCAGATGTAAAGCGTGTATGTGTAGCAGAAAATCCAGCTCTTCACATTGCCCATCATTTGTGGCTTGGAGAGTAATACGACAGTCAAACCTCTTAGGCTTACGTACCTGTCAGGAGGGGAAAAGTAGCAGTATTTGCACTTAGGCAAATGTTCAACCACATAGAAGAAAGCTTTTTGCCAGCTGTCTTAGAGGATTGTGTGAAGGTCCATTGTGGTTATCCTATTATAACCCACACACCTCCTGCGTGTGGTGTTCTGTCCCATCTAGTGGCACTGCGACCACTTGGAGAGAGAGATAAAATGAGTTTGCTCTACAACCTTAGCTAACAGCCAATTGGCTTTTAGCTCATGCGGTAGAGGCTCATGCACTAAGTCCCTGGTTCAATCCTGCCTGATGACAACCGGGGTCTGTCAGCATTACAAAGAACTCAAACTTATTTACCTAGTTAAACGAGTCTAACTATTTGGATTGTACACAAAGGCTAAGATTTTCAAACGTGAACTTGTGTTGGGTGCTTCCATTTTTGGATGCTCAACTTGAGTCACCTTACTGGCACCTAATTTTCAGAGGGTAGGGGTTCATATTTCATAAAAATCAAGCCCTTTAGGACTTTAGATGTTCACATATTGGTGTGGAACTCAAAAGCCTTAGCTGCTGAGCCGAAGGCACCCAGAAATGTGTAGTGCTGGGGACAAGATGTGCAATCCTTTAAATTTCTTTCACATCCTTTGATGCTTGCTTCTTGAGTTGTCTTTTTATTTGAATGGAGGTTTCTAACAGCTATAGATTTCAGTTTGTCCTCTATGGATAAATATGCAGCAGGTAGAAGACAGAAGAGCTAGAAGGAGAGAGGCTCTGAGGAGTAAACAAATCAGTCCAGAATGAATACAATGGGTAGAATTTTCAGAAAGTCCATGAAAATTCTACCCTCTGTCTCAGTCTGAAAATCTCTGAGCCCCTGCCTATCCAAAGACAAACTCCCTTAGCATAGCTTGTCTAAGGCAACAGATTAGAGAGCCTGCACGTGGATCTTCCGGTCCTGTGAGAGACCAGAAAAAGACTGAGCAACATTACCATAAGGTAAAAATTCTTTGGAGGGGGGTAGGGATACTTAGTGCTTGGTTCATGTGATCATTACCAGCTGTAGAACAGATGGAACTCCATGATGAGGAAGGCAACACCTTGACTAGCATTGCAATCTCACACCAGCCTGGGGTAAAGCACAAAAGATTGTGTTTGAGATCCCTCGGAGGGCGGATTTCAGCCTGTGATTACGGAGCTTTGGAGAGTAGAGGATGAACTTAATCAATCACTGGCCAAAAGTGAAGCCATTAATGTAGTCAACATCTGAGGCAAGTAGCACAGGAATGATTTTTAGTACTCCGCCTAAGACCTGGGGGGGGGGGGGGATTTTAATCATACGAAGTGAATCTTTGGCTTTTGCTTTAGAGTTGTGAGTAACTTGATGGGTTGTGTCCATGGGGTTTGTACAAGTGGTTTCATTTGGTTTTTGATCTTTGGGGATTCACACACACTCAAACACCCCCCTGAAACCTTTGAGTTTTTTGGGGTTCCAATGAATCCCCAAACTCAAGGCAAATCGTAGCTGAATGCACTGCGTTTTTCCTGATTTTGGTTGCAAATAGTGGGAACCCTCCAAGTTTCACATGGCTTCTTCACCACAAAGCCATAAGTCAGCTGTGGGTCACACACTGGACCTTGGCTTCCAGGAACCCTTTGACAAAACCACAGTTGAGTTTCCAGTGTGAAATGAAACCCAGGTGTGTTTTTCAGGGTTTCACAGACAGTTTCATGAAATCACTACCCTTCATGTGATCAAATACAGCTTAGAAAGAGGCAGTTTTGTTAATAATGCTTTTCAGAAATCTATTGATCCACACTCCGATACTTCTGAACCCCAACATTGTTACATAACCCAAATAATTAGACTGACACTCCCCCCTCCCCCAATTGCAATGACTGCAATGTCTTTCTTCTGGAGACTTCAAAAACATACTTGTGAGGCAGCACGTTCTACTGGATATAGGGCACTGGGCTGGGCCTCAAGAGACTGGGCTCTATTCCAGGCTCTGGCTTGCTGTGTGATTTTGGGCATGTCACTCCCTGTCTTTGTGCCACTCTCTTGTCATCTTAAATAGGGTTGCAGACTTCCTAAGTTCTGAAAACTGGACACTACAGCAGGAAAGCCAGAACGCCCCTCTTCCCCCGAGACCCCACCTCTGCTCTGCCTTTTCCCCTGAGGTCTCACCCCTGTATTTCACTGCCTTTCCCTCCTCTCCCTTCCTCCTCACTTGATTCTGTCCAACTCCCTCCCCCACACCAGCTGGGCTCCCTCTGCTCCGGGGCTGACAGGAGCCTGCCTGCACACAAGATGCAGGTAGGAGGTGGCCCTAGCTGAGCAGAGGCTGGTGTGGGTTGATGACCCAGAGCCTCCTCTCTGCCCTCCCCCCACCACCTGTGGTAACTGGACTTTTGGTGTCCGGACAGTACATGTGACCGAACACTGTACAGGTCCCCTTTCAAGCAGACTTTCCAGTCGAAAACTGGACACTCGGCAACCCTAATCTTAAACTATTCGCTCTTTGGGACAGGGACTGTCTCTTGCTGTATATTTGTGTAATGCCTAACAATGGGCCCCTGGTCTCAACTGTGCCTCTCACAGGTACTGCTGTAGTACAAATAAAGATATGCACTTCCAGAAATTGCATTTCTTTCAGGGAAGCTGCAAATTTTGTTCTGATCCAAGCAACCTTATCCACATTGTACAGAAAAAAAAACCCCTCATGATGTGTATTACTTAATACTGCCTCTGACTGGAGGAAAGCCACAGTTCACCAAGAGGTCTGCCATTTGGAGCTGATCCTTCTGCCTACCTGAATCCTTCTTGCTAGTTATCACCTAGCAGCAGAGTTCAGGCTTGAAATTAGACGAAGGTTTCTGACCGTCAGAGGGGTGAAATATTGGAACGGCCTTCCGAGGGAAACGGTGGGGGCGACGGACCTGTCTGGTTTTAAGATTAAGTTAGATAAATTTATGGAGGGAATGGTTTAATGGTAAAACATAGTAGTCAAGGAAAACCAAGCAATGGTAGGTAAATAGTACAATGGCCAACAGGGGTCAGGCTAGAGACTCTTGCCTACATGCTCGGGGTCTTACTGATCGCCATATTTGGGGTCGGGAAGGAATTTTCCTCCAGGGCAGATTGGCTGAGCCTCTGGAGGTTTTTCGCCTTCCTCCGCAGCATGGGGCAGGGATCACTAGCAGGAGGGTCTCTGCCGATTGAAGTCACTGAAACACAGGATTGGGGACTTCAACGGCAGAGTCCAGGGAAGGGTTTTGTGGCCTGCAGCATGCAGGGGGTCAGACCAGATGATCATAATGGTCCCTTCTGACCTTAAAGTCTATGAGTCTATGAGCAGAGACGACCCTTACCTGCAGATAGCTAGAGAAAAGGGGGGCAGAGAGAGGGCAGTGGCTGCAGCAGATGTTACTGAGCATTCTCAGTACAAGCCAAAAACAGCAAATCTGGGGGGCATGTAACCCCATGTGTGTCCCCATGCGGTGTCTCTGTCTAGAAGGGAGGTTTTTTTTAACTCAGATGATCATTTAGCTGAAATGCAATGACTGTAGGAGATGGGATTCATAACAGATTTGGAATTAACATCATGATATTTTATAATAATCATAGCATTGCATAACATTGATTGTCAGAGCAAACTGACAGCAAAAGCATACCAGCTGTCTGTAACTGCAACATCATTTCAGTTTTTAACGTTCCTTCTCAGTAAATTTTGATTAATTATGGGGCTGGGGGTGGGTGTTTTGTTTTGTTTTTTAGTACATTTATTGGTGGAGAGAAATCACTGATTGCAGAAACTTACCACTAAAACGTTTCTCTAGGACTAATTAACTTTACCCCCCAGAAGTGTTTGGAGGGTGAGAAGTAATATCTCCATTTTGCAGATAGGGAACTGAGGCAGTGAGACCAAGATTTTTTTTATTATTATTTTTTAACGATTAATGGTTTGGGGTATCTTGACTTTTTTTTTTTTAATGCACCCAGCTTGAGATGCCACGAAGAGACCTGATTTTCAGAGGGGGGTTCTCAATACTTTTTGAAAATCAGCCCCCTTTAAGATGTCTCAAGTAGAGCACTCAAAATCACTAGTCACTTTTGCAAATCTTGACTGGAGAGATAAAGGGACTTTCCTAAGGTCACACAAGTCTATGGGAGAGCTGGGAAATCAACCTCAATCTCCTGACTTCTATTCTGGGCCTTTAACAGCAAAAACTTCTTTCTTCTTTGATCCTCCTTTGACCACTTATGAAAGGATTAATTGCTAAATTTGTATGATGGCAAATTAATACCACCTCCACCACAATTTAGGGATATGTTCCTATCAATGAAGCTAAGACAACATAGTGCTAAAAATGATTTTCTCAAGGTATGTCAGTGCTGGCACATGAGCACCTCACAGAGCCAAGTTTTGTTTTATTGCCGCTGCTTTAACACCTGTATATATATTATGAGAAAGTATATCTCACCACTGAAACATCGCAGTGAGGAATTAGCTTCTTGCAATGCTGTGCCGATCCATGGCTGATATTCTTCCCCATAGTGTGAACTTTGGCAGCAATGTGAAATTAAGCCTGGGTAACAGCAGCTGAGAGGAAGAGTGTTGGCTTAAGAATGTTGACAGCACAAACAGACAGTAGTACCTCTCTGTGTGGATGACTGTGGGCTGATAGAAGCAAATATTTGCTGCTTTACCTGATGCAGAAGGATTGCTAGGTCCCTGGTTGGCTGGATGCAGATATCATGCTGACCGATCCTTAGAGCTGTTGCAATAATATCCCTCAATACATTATCCAGTGAATATTGCTATTTTTCATCTAAAATCCTCTTCAATTCGTACTTTTTTGGTATTTAACTAGGTCCATACTTTGCCACTGAAACTATTTCCTCCCTGGAGAAAAGTAAGTTGGGGACAAAAATTAAAACAGGATTTTTTAACTCTTAAATTTGGAGGGTGGGGGGGTTTGAGGGGAAGCATGTATTTAATAAAACATTATATAATCAGGACATAAGCCAGTCTCTTATGGGGGTGAAGGGGAAACTTTCCCTAGGAGCAGTTTACTTTTAACTGTTCACTTCAGAGTTCCTACACTTCCTTCTGCAGCCGCTGGCAGTGGCCACTGCCAGAGCCTGGATACTGGTAGAGCTGATAGAAAATTTTTAATCAGAAAATGTAGTTTCATCGGTACTGAAATGTTACATTAATTTTTCATTTTTTGACCCAAAAAATTCTAAACTAAACAAAATGAAAATATTATTTGTTCCATTCTGAATTGCAATTTACATTTTGGTTTTCCAACACTGAAAAAAATGGGGGGTTGAGTTCTCCTCCCTCTTCCCCCCTCCCCTCCCCCCGGAGCCCCATTTTTTTTTACCTGTAAAATTGGGGGAAGGGAGACAGAAGTGGACAACCAAGTGGATTTTTTGAAAGCCAAGAGGTTTGAAACAAAGTGAAACAAAAATGTTCATGTTGCTTTGTTTCAAAATTTTCCATCAAAATCCAGTGTTACTTCTGGGGGAGGGGGGAAATTGTGCAAAATAGTTTAATTTGAAAAGTTTTGTAGAAATAAAATAGGATTTTTCAATCCGCTCTAGTTATGGGACTGGACGGACTTATCCCATTTGAAATCTAAAATGGCGGTGGGGTAAGCAATAGGAAGCAATAAGATAGCAGGACCTGATTTTGCTGCATTCCCACAGCCCCATTGACTTCAACAGGATTTGTGAGTGCTCAGCACTTCTGAAATCAGGCGCAGCTTCTTGAAATGGTGACTATTAAAACAAAGAAAGAAAGAAAACCAAAACAGCGTCATTACTAAAGGGAGAACATGAACCAAAGAGCATGCTTTTAGAAAAGTGCTTTGGACTAGGACTTGCTAATTCATATGCTGAAGTCCTTACCCAGTTTTTATTAGTCCTTATTCAGGCAAAACTCTGCTATTTCAGTGACAGTTTTGTCTGTGGAAATTCTTAAGGATTTTGCTGTAATGAAGAGACACGCGTGGATGGCTGTATGAAAGCCTGAAATGGTGAGACAGTAGCTGCACAGAGGCTACAGAATGACACATGTTTGTCTGTGTGTATGTATCATTCCATGGCACCTTTTATGCAGATTTTCATCACTCCTGTAAAAGAAAATGTCAGGCAAGATTGTTTTTTCCAGGAAACTCTGAAGAGGGATCATCCTCATCTTATTTCACTGGAATCTTCTGCCATACTTGTGTGAACCTGTAGATTCATAGTTCCAAGGCCAGATGGGACCATTGTGATCATCTAATCCGACCTCCTGTACAGCACAGGCCAGAGAACTTCCCCAAAATAATTCCTGGATCTTGAGAGTCCTGACATAAAAATTGTCAGTGATGGAGAATCTATCACAACCCTTGGTAAATTGTTCCAATGGTTGATTACCTTCATTGTTAAAAAATTACATTTTATTTCTAGTCTGAATTTGTCTAGCTTTGACTTCCAGCCATTGGATCATGTTATACCTTTCTCTGCTAAGATTATTGAAGAGACAAATATTAAATATTTGTTCCTACGTAGATACTTATACATTGTAATCAAGCCACCTCTTAACCTTTTCTTTGGGAAACTAACTAGATTGAGCTCCTTGAGTCTATCGCTATAAGGCACGTTTTCTAATCCTTTAATCTTTCTCTTGCCTCTTCTCTAAACCTTCTCCAACTTATCAATATCCTTCTTGAATTGTGGACACCAGATCTGGACACAGTCTTGTTGCAACAGTAGCACCAGCGCCACATATAGAGGTAAAATAACCTCTCTACTCCTATTCAAGATTTGTCTGTTTATGCATCCCAGGATTGTCTTAGCTCTTTGGGCCACAGCATATGTTCAGCTGATTATTTACCATGACCCCCAAAACTTTTTCAGCGTCACTGCTTCCCAGGACAGAGTGCCCCATCCTGTAACTATGGCCTGCATTCATTGTTCTTAGATGTATGCATTTACATTTAACCATAGTAAAATACATATTGTTTGCTTGCACCCAGTTTGCCAAGTGATCCTGATCATTCTGAATCAGTGACTTGTCCTCTTCACTTTTTACCATTCCCCAAATTTTTGGGTCATCTGAAAACTTTATTAGTGATGATCTTATGTTCTCTTCAAGTCATCTATAACAATGTTAAATAGGTTAGGGCCAAGAACCAATCCCTGCAGGACCCCACTGGAAATAGACCCGATGATAATTCCCAATTTATAATTACATTTTGAGACCTATTAGTCAGCCAGTTTTTAATCTATTTAATATGTGCCATGTTAATTCTGTATTATTCTAGTTTTTTAATCAAAATATCATGCGTTGTTACCAAGACAAACACCTTAGAGAAGTCTGTTACATCAATAAAATTACCTTTATCAATTCAACCTGTACTTTCATTTAAAAAATATCAAATTAGTTTGACAGGATCTATTTTCTATAAACCCATGATGGTTTGCATTAATTACATTACCCTCCTTTCATTCTTTATTAACTGAGTCCCATATCAGCTGCTCAATTATGTTGCCTGGTTCTATGTCAAGCTGACAGGCTTATAATTACCTGGGCCATGCCATTTACCCTTTTTTAAAATTGGCACAACATTAGCTTTTTTCCAGTCTTCTGGAACTTCCCCAATGCTCCAAGACTTACTGAAAAGCAACATTAATAGTCCAGTGTGCACCTCAGCCAGCTCTTTTAAAGCTCTTGGATGCAAGTTATCTGGATCTGCTTATTTTAAAAAATCTAACTTACAAAGCCTTTTGTGAAAATAGTTGATGAAGCAAGGTATATTTGTAAGTAAGACAACTTTCCCAGGCTCATCGTATCATAGTTTCCCCAAATACAAATTTTTCTCCTGCTCCCAAAGTTACTACTAAAATTAATAATTTTAATTAACTAATCTTTCCAAGCCAGTTGCTATTAGCTATACATTAAACAGAGCCTACAAACTAGAGATGGAAAAACCTCTTAGACCAGAGTGTCTCAAACTGTGACCAGTTGTCTGAGGAACATTGACTAGACACATGAATCTAGTGCTTCTCATTTCCAGCTGTTAAATCACTTTAAAAGACAGACAAAGATAGAGTACACACACTTTCCTAATGTTATTTTTCCTTGGAGCCAATTGATGTTATATCACATCATGAATGGGAGGGGAGCTGGTTAACATGAATGAGATTGAAAGGGAGATGATCCACGAGTCAATCTATGATGATGTGATCCACAATAAGAAAAGATTCCTGAACCTCTATATTTGACAATCCAGTCAATCTCCCTGCTACTGGAAAATTATTTCCTATAGACCATTTTCCAGTGATATGTGCGGTCTTGTTTTAAGTCCCAAGTGTTGGAGCTTCCAACTCTTCCCCCAACAGACTTTTCACAACCTATTAGTTTCTTTCGGTGATGCTCCACTAAACTGTCTGTGTTTGAATCTCTCATTCTCCAGTTTATGGAGTGAAATTAACTTGCTAGTAGAGTTCACAGAAGAGTTACTGACAGGTTGGACAAAGTGCCAAGAACCAAATGCAGCTTTGCAGGTGCAGTTGCCCCAGATCCATATAGCGAGGGATTGAGTGCCCTATCCCATACTCTGTTTTTTCATCCCAGCATCCAGAGGATATATTTTTTGCAGCCACATAATACTGCAAACCTTTGTCTAACTTGGTGCCTATGATCACCCCTAGATTCATCCTTGATATAAAGTCAAATTCATCCATGGTATAAAGTCAATGGGATTACAATTGAGGTTGAATTTGGCCAATCAGATTTTAGGTATACATTAAATTCTGAGGTCAAAAGCCAATGTGGTTTAAATGGGGCAGAATTTTGCCCCGTGGATATAACAGAGAGGAAAGAAGATTATTACGATTGTTACACTCAGATTGCGAGGTCTCAGAGCCAGCTATTGGAGCATGAATGAATTCAGATTCAATCGTTCAGACATACTTCTGCTTCTCCATGGGCAAGAAAGTGAGGCCTGAGTATCCAGGTTTGGCTATATATGGGGAGAAAGCAAAGAAAGGGAAAGGCAGGTTTTGAAAGCTGTCGAACACACTATGTCCTTCTCTTTCGCATGTTAAAACACAATTGAAATACTAATGGTAATAAAATATGATTTAGTTCATGCTGCAGACTTCAGTTATTTACTTCTTTTCATTCTTTGCATTTTAGCTGCTGGGTTTCAGACTGTCTAGTGATAAACCACCATGAAGAAAATACAGAAGAAGAAAAAAGCACTTCTGTGCATAATTATTAAATTTAAAAAGTTGAGGGGGAAAAACCTGCAACAATTGGACATCTTTCCTAAAAATGTTGCGATTATTTGTAACAGTAACCTTATTTCCCCCAATCTCAGCAACAATAAAAGCCAGCCAAACAAAACCAATCAGGTACTTTATATAGTGCCATGTAATTATACCACTTAACTCTTACATAGAGCTTTTCCTCCGTAGATCACAAAGCACTTTATAGAGGGGCCAAGTATCATTATCCCCTCTAAAAATCACCTGACTGACAAAGGAGTGAAACTTTTACCCAAGGTCATCCAGTAGGACCGTGACAGAGCTAGGAAGAGAACCAAGTCAGACTCCCCATCTAGTGCCCAGTCCACTTGACCACACTATTTCCCTGCACTAATTCTTGAACTAACTCTTCAGTACTCGTGTCTGGCGTTGGCTAGGCAAGGGGTGAGCTAAGAGATCCATTATCCTGCTAAACGATTCATTTTGTTACCTCATCTTCCCACCCTCCTTTGTCCTATTTATCTTATCCTCCTAGCCCATCTGGCCCCATCCTATCTGACACCTAGACTGTGAGCTCTCTAAACCCGTTGTCTTTGCCTTTTAGCACCTAAAGCAATGGGGTCCTAGACATTGAATTGAGTTCCTAATAGCTACCAAAATGCAAAAAAAATGTAACAACAATGAACTAGAGAAGTCAAACTTACCCGGAAAGTCTGCTAATGCTAGTAAATAGTTAGAAAGGAGATAATGGTAGAGAGAAGAATATTTAAGTAAGTAAATCCATGTATTCATGTCTGACTGTTGGTGACATCATAGCAGAATTTTCTAAAGCCTTCACAATCCATCACTAATGTGCACTCAGCAGCTGACCTTCCAGTGATCTACCACTCACCATCCATCCATCTTCTCGCTGATCCTCCCCTACTTCAATGACCCTCCACTATTTCTTCCATAATAACTTTGTCAAATTGTTTTCATCCTTACGCCTAACGTGACCAGAGTACATAAGTTTGCATCTGTTGATTTCCGACATCCGGGTCTGCTTCTCTCCAATAATATTTCTAAGATAGGCATTCATCTTGTTTTCCATCCAAGAGATACATAAGGACCTTTGCCAGCATCACATTGCAAAAGCTTCCGTTTTCTTCTTGTCAGCAGCATCAGCTTCCCGTGATTCACATCCATGAATTGCTATGGGAAAAAATTAAGCTTTTCACCAGTTACACCTTTTACATTTCAAGATGCCACCGTTTTTTCACACTTCCTTAAGGAAGGCCATACCTGAGAGAGACAAGAATGTTTAAATGCCCTTTAATATGAACCAAACTGGATCCCTACATAATGTCTTCCATACTACAGCTGATTTCCTCCTCCTCCAAAATAATTTGCCAAGTTTGCTCACTCCTAACTGGTCTAGACTGAAGCTTTCCTGTGAAGTGCTGGGATGATTTAGCAGGAAAACCAGCAGCAAGTTGTGTTTGGCACTGGTGCAATCACTGTTTGAATACTGGGTCCAGTTCTGAGGTCCATAATTCAAGAAAGATTGTTGATCAATTGGAGCAGTTTCAGAGAAGAGCCACAAGAATGAAAGAATTAGAAAACACACCTTATAGTGATTGAGTTTCTTCAGTCTATTTAGCGTAACAAAGAGAAGGTTAAGGGGGTGACTTGATAACTGTTTATAAGAGCCTATATAGCAACAAATATTTGATAATGGGCTCTTCAGTTTAGCAGACAAAAGTCTAACAAGATCCAGTGGCTAGAAGCTGAAGCTAGAGAAATTGAACTAAAAATAAGGTGGACATTTTTATCAGTGAGGGTAATTAAGCACTGGACAATTTACCAAAGGTAGTGGTGGATTCTCCGTCATAGGGAATTTTTCAATCGAGATTGGATATTCTTCTAAAAGATAAGGTCTCATTCAAGCAGGAATTGTTTCATGGAAGTCCTATGGCCTGTGTTATATAGGAGGTCAGACTAGATGATCAGAATGATTCCTTCTAGCCTTCAAATCTATGGTGACTCTTCCTCGGGGATCAGTAAAATAGGTTAACATATATAAAGAGTGAACTGAAAAGCTCCCCAGCATGACGTTTACCCCTGTTCTATGAGTCCTATGATCCACCCATCCTAAAAGCATTCTTTTTATATCCTTTTCCCTTCCAAGCAGCCACTCTTATCCATCTCCCAAGCAGCTGTGCAAAGGATGGGGGAAGATCAGGAGTTAACTACTTGTTCACCAGGGACTAGGTAATTTCCCCCCATCTCTGCATGCCTGCTCTCACTTCCATTGGTGAGGTCCAGTTTTACTAGCACCATTACAGTTAATTTGTAAGGCTTTGGCCCTACAATGTGTTCTGCATGAGCATACCCTTTGCTCCCATGCAGCATCTCATTAAAATCAATGCAGCTCTGTGCGGACATGGGGTCGATCCCCACAGGGATCAGATGGCTGGATTATGACCAGTTGCTAGGGAATGTGAAACAACATTGTGCTACAACTTAAAAAAACAACAACCCAAAACTGTGTTTTAAAAAGAAAATATAGTTTCTTTCGTGAAGAAATTGCGAGCAGTTACATGGTGATGCTTGGAGATGCTATAGTGTCGTTTTAAAAAAAAAAAAGAAAGAAACTTACCTTTAAAATGACAAATTGTGACACAAACTGACAGAAACGCCGATATATAAAGGGAAGATTGAAAGTACCTTTCTTGCTTTATTTCACTTATTTTCTTTCCTCCTTCCTTTTCCCCAGCAAAGGACAAAATGTCACTCATAATTTAGACTCTCCAGAGTTCTGTCACTTTATCTCCATTTTAAATGTTACCTGAACGTTCGCTCTTTCCAGTTGCTTTGGATTTTTGTTTTTGTTTGTTTTTAAAAGCAAACAGACCATAAAAGTCATAAAACCTTTATGGGAAGGTTATAAAATGCATATTGCTTCCCAAAGGCATGGGGGCATCTCCCATTCTATTGGCTACATGAATATTGAAAGAAGTTTTTCTATCGTGCTCATGTTTATAAAGTTTTAAAGTTAATTTAGTGCGGGCAAAAAGTACCAGATCGATGACTCAGCTTGTTAACAGAACAATGCAGCATGGACAGCAAACAGGGTAAGCTCTGCCATCTAATATGCCTTAAGTCTGTCTGGAGGGGACTAGATTGAAAGGATGTATTTGGGATGAAAAGTACAGTGTTTATTGCCCATTCAATCCTTGGTCTCTAGCCCAGCACTGGTGGCAGTTGTGATTGTGTGACTCGTGTTACAGTAAGACTGCATTGAAAATAATTACTGAGAAAAGGCTAAGCCAAGATTTGCAAAAGTGGCTAATGATTTTGGGTGCCTGTATTTCTAGGTGCCCAACTTGAAACACCTTCAAGGGGCCAATTTTCAGAAAGTTTAGCCTCCAAACCATTAATTACTTCTGAAACTCTGGGACACATTTAAAGCAGGGCTTGAAAAAGCCATTTGCCTGTGGCAAGTAGGAAATTATCCTAGATAAACTGCCATCCATAGCTGCAGAATCTAAATATTCCTTAAAAAGAAAAATCAAATTTCTAGCAACAAAGACAAAGGGTGGGAGAAATCAGTAGTGTGTTACAATCCCCATTTTTCAGCTGGGGAACTGAAGTGCAGGGTAGATGAAGTGACTTGCCCAAAATCAGACATGAAATCTGTGGCAGAGCCAGGAACTGAACCCACATTCCCCAGTCCAAGACTAGGCCCCAGAAAAGCATGTTTAACTGTAAGCATGCACAAGAGACCCACTGATTTCTGTTGGGCTTAAGCAGGTGTTGAGCTGTCCTAAACAGAGATGCTTCCCTGAATTGGGGCTGTCATGTCTTAGGCACAGGACCATTGTTTCCCTGGAGCTCATTTTTGGTCTCAGTCATCGGGGACAGACGCTCCTCTTTCTTCATGCTGTGTCTATACTAGTCTGGCACTGCTGAACAATGGCACCAAAGGTTTTATGATAGCTCTTATATGGCCTATTCCTGAGGTCCTTACTCAGTATTCCAGCAAAATTCCCAATGAATTGAAGGGAATGTGTGGCTACGTAAGTGTTCTGGATAAACCTCCCAAAACCGCATCCAGGAATATGAAATTAGAGCGACGCCATTGATTGCTTAGAGCTCTTACAACTTCAGTGAAAAATAGATTTGATCCAACTACTTTAGGAATCCATCTTCTTTTGTCCCAGTTATTCTGCATCGACATCTTGGGGAAATTTGCCTCAGTCTATAACATATTCATGTTCCCTTATCATTGTAGTCTTGATTTAGCTAATGAGAAAGCTATAACTGTGAAATAGACAGTGAAAGGCAGGCTCTACTATTTGTACTGGCAAATGGAGATGCATTCCCTAATTTCCTATTTGTCTTACAGACTCAAAGTTTTTACTTTCCCTCTATTAAAGCTGGTAACAGATAATAAAGGTAGCAATTACTTTACATCCCAACATGCCCAATGCAGAGGCTATGCACCAGCCTCATCACTAAGTAGTATTCAATATTTATTCATGTATGTAAATTCCACCAGTCAAAATCTTGACATATTCACAGCATCACAGATTTCATTCAGTTTATCCTCTGTAATTGTTCCCAACTGCTCAACAGCGCTGAATGATGAGTTCCAATGAGAGCAGTAGGTACAATAAGTGCAGTGGCTGCTTTTCCATCAATAATCTCAGAAGCTTGAAGACCGCAAATGACCTTTCCTTTCCTTTTGAGTATTGCTTTAGGAGACCACCATTGAAACGTGCTTCCATGGCCCTGGCCAGGGCCGGCTCCAGGCACCAGCTGAGCAAGCTGGTGCTTGGGGCGGCAGATTGTTGGAGGCAGCGTTCCGCCCAATCCTAGGGTGGCACGGCCGCTTTTTTAGTTGTTGTTGTTGCGCTCCGACCGCCCTGTAGGGGGCGGCGGCGCGGAGAACCAGAGCGCCCTGCAGGGCAGTCCTCTTCCTTCTCTCCCCCCCGACCGGAGCGGAGCCCTCGTGGCGGGAGGCAGCGCAGAGGGAGGGGCCGCGTGGCAGCGCCCCTGCTGTAGCCCTGGCCGCCCCCTTCTCTCTCTCTCTCTCTCTCCCGCCCGCCCCCTTCCCCCCCTCTCCCCCTCAGCCGGTCCCCCTGCACCCGCGCTCCGGCTGCGTCACAGGTTTTTTGTTTTGTTTTGTTTTTTTTGCTTGGGGCGGCCAAAAAACCAGAGCCGGCCCTGGCTCTGCAGCATTCATGCCCGGGTGGGTTTTTTGTTTGTTTGTTTGTTTTTATTTAAATACAAACAAATGGCAAAGAGAGAGAGGGGTGGGGTGGGGAACACACAGAAGGGTCCACATTTTAAAACAGTAAACTGATTTCTTGTCATTTTAATTTTTTTCAGAGTACATGTAGTTTAAGATTACATTTCATAGTTAGAAGGGACCTCAGGAGGTCATCTAGCCCAACCCCCTGCTCAAAGCAGGGCCAATCCCCAGACAGATTTTTGCCCCCCAAACCCTAAGTGGCCCCTTCAAAGATTGAACTCAGAACCCTGTGCTTAGCAGGCCAATGCTTAAACCACTGAGCTATCCCTCCCTCCAGTATAATTCCTATTATACTGCTGGTGGTGGAGGATAGTAATGCAGTAGAAAATCCAGTCTCTCTCTCTCTCTCACACACACACACCCACCATTTATTCTGAGTACAAAAATCTTATGGGGAATTAAGAGTCACAGGCCAACATGTATTTTCAAATATGATTATGATTTAAACTTCTCTCCTGGCTCTTCCTTTACAGCTGGGAGCTGCTGTGTGCAATTCTGAAGACATGCAGTAGGACTAAATACTGTACTACTTTGGGGCTGGATCTGGCAATCCGATCCCCACACCTGGGCCTTCACTGCCCAGTAGAGTTCCATTGGAGTCCTGCTGCTGCTCGGCTCATCTGTGCATCAGTTTGGAGCCTTGGGGCCAGATTCTGACCTCATCTACACACCACTGTAAATCTTGAGTCACCTCCTTGATTTGACTGGAGCTACTCTGGATTTACAAAGGTGTAACCAAGATGAAACTCTGACCCATTGTAGGGAGTAACGGGAAAAAGCTTTCCCTTAAACATTAAGGGCCTGATTCTCCTCTCACTCGGATCCGAAGACCACTGAAGCCAATAGGAGTCTTAACATTGATTTCAATGAGCTTTAGAAGCCAGTCATTGCAATTTCTGGCATGAGTGTAATTCTATTGACTTCAACTGAGTTACTCCTGATTTCCACCAGCATAAGTGAGAGGAGAATCAGACCCTCTTTGTTCAGAGGATGCATCTGGAAATACTACTTCTAGCATCATCAGTGCTTCACCCTGCTAGCCCCTGAGCCAGCAAGGTAGTGACCCAGAGAGCAGGAATTAGAAAACTAATTCTGTAATAAAACCAGCTAAATGGGGGTGGGGGAAGTGCCAGTATTAGAATGGGGATGGGGGGAGGGTTGGCATAGTAGAGACTTCTGTTTTCAGCAAAATGCAGTTTCAGTTTCAGCTTCAGAAAAATACTGTAGAAATTTCAATGTAGGCTCTAAGTTACCCACATTTTAATATAATCTAGGGAAATTCAGCACAGACCCCCAAGGAAAACTAAGATAGAACATAAAGACTCTCTAGTTAAATGTCAGTGTGTCCCTCTAAATAATTTGTTGGCATTTGATTTTATAGGAATACTTACAGTATTAACAGTAGCATGGAATGCTTCCTTTTGCTGTTCTGATTTATTATGTGTATTACACTAGCACCTACAAACTGCAACAGAGATCGGGACTCCATTGTGCCAGGGGCTGTACAAACACATAGAAACAGACAGTCCCTGCCCTGAAGAGTTTGCACATTAAGTCCCCCAATGCTGCAAACATGCATGTGCTTCACACAGGCCCATTGACTTCAAAGGAACTACTTACGTGCATAAAGTTAAGCACGTACGTAAGTGTTTTCAGGATCAGAGCCTAAATAGACAAGAGAAAGAAAAGTTGGTAGGAAGGAGAGATTACTATTCTCATATTGCAGAGTGGGAACTGAGTCCTGGAAAACAAGTGACTTGCTCAAGGTCACCCAAGAAGTCGGTGGCAGAGGTAGGAGTTCATCGTAGCAGTGTCTTAAGCACAGGACCCTCCATCCTCTCTGACAGGCCTTCTTCCCTCTCCTTTTTTGCTTGTATATTTTGGAGCTGGGATCATAAAAAGAACTTGAGAGATTCAAAACGGGCACCTGAGGACAAGTTGCAGTTTAGTTCTAAGCATCTGACTCATCTGAGAAATTCTGCCCAGGTGGCTAAGGGAGAACATAGCGATCGACACCCAGATTTTAAACTCCACTCAGTGTTACAAGGGCCAGGGTTTTAAAGATATTTAGGCTCTTATTCTGCATTGACTTCAGTGGGGGCTAGGCACCGACATACCTTTACAAATTTGCCCCTAAATGACTAAGTCCCATTTTCAAAAATGACTTAAGGCACTTGAAAGCCAATGGGACTAGGCTTTAAAAATCTGGACCCGGGTGTCACTGAAAGTGATTGGAAATGACCCAGGACTGCATGGCATTTGAACTGTGTAGCAATTAAGACTTTTGGAAAGCTATAGCATGCACTTGAAAGGGTGTGGAAATGAAGCCCATTTATCTGACCACTGGAGCCGTTGCAATGTGAAGGGCAGATGAAAGAGACCAGGTTGAAAGGTATGCATATTGACTGAAGGCGCTAGTTGTGTCGCATCTGCCAATACATGGGGCAGTTTGGTTGAAGCCACCAAACGTAACCGATGATCTGATCAACAGAGAAATGAATAATTTCATCGTGCAAATCAATAGGAGTAATGGGAAGGGAGGAGAAACCAACACCCAAGTTTTTGTGGCATAGCTACACCTTGTTTATTGCTATAAGCAAGACACTCTCTCATAGACTTTATTTTGGTTCTTGTTCTCCTTAAAGTAAAATAAGTCATTTTGGATTGAAAGTGTAGGGTGGCTCTTAGCATAAGGGGAAAAAAAAGAGTTATCAAAGCATATATATTGCAACCGGTGCAGCTATTTCTCATTAACTGGGACAAGCTTGAGTGGATATGAATTGTGCTCTGCCTGTCTGTTCTTGTACCATGCCTGCCATCATTGCAGCCACATTATCCTGCAACCCCAGAAGTTAGGGTTGCCAACTTTCTAATCACACAGAACTGAACACCCTAGCCCCGCCCCTACCCTGAAGCTCCAACCCCTGGTCAGTACATTTCCCCCTCCCCCGGTGGCTCTCTCTTCCCCCACCCTCACTCACTTTCACTGGACTGGGGCAGGAGGTTGGAGCTCGGAGTTGAGTCACGGGCTTACCTCCTGGTCAGAGGCGCAGCCGGGCTAAGCCAGGCTCCCTGCCTGTCCTGGCTCCAAGCTATGCCCCGGAAGCAGCCAGCAGCAGGTCCGGCTCCTAGGCAGGGGGACCAGGAGGCTTTGCACACTGCTCTCGCCCGCAGGCGCCATCCCCCCCAGCTCCCGTTGGCCACGGTTCCTGGCCAATGGGAGTACGGAGCTGGTGCTCGGGGCAGGGACAGTGCGCGAGGACTATTATTACATGCACATTTCAATTGAGGAATAACTAATACATAGACACGAAGGAATGGCTGCAGGAAATATTACCTTGTCTTTTTTTTCTCTCAGGTCTGGTAGCCCCTAACAGACTCCATCAGCTTGCCAAAGATCGGGGGAACCTCACATGTGCCCGGCAGTTACATTTAGGTTCAGAAAACTAACATTGCAGCAGTACTCCCCTGTGCTGCTGATCAGGGCCGGCCCTAGGGCTGGGCCACCTGGGCGACCACCCAGGGCACCATCGTCAGGAGGCCGCCATGCGGCAGGGCAGAGGTGCATGCTGCCGACTGGCGGGAGCATCAGAAACTCGCAGAGGCGGTGTGTGTGTGTGTGTGCGTGTGTGCGTGCGTGCGTGCGGGGTGCCCAGATTTCTCCCTGCTTCCTCCCGGCGGAGGAAGGGAGGAGGGAAAGGCGAGCAGTGACGCACAGATACTGCTTCCCCCTACCCAATGTTCCTCCATGCCCCACCCACCAGGGGACTGGGAGGGGGAGAGCAAGGAGCAAGTGCTCTCTGCATCCAGGTCACTTTCCCCACCTGAGCTGTGCTATGAGCTGCTGCTCTTCTGCTCTCCCCTGACACAGCCCAGGTGGGGAAAGTGACCTGCATTCAGAGAGCCCTGACATGGCTCCTTGTTCCCCCCCTCACATCCCCCTAGGGGGGGTGCAGCTTTGGCAGGGGGCAGCCAACAGCCGTACCAGCCACTCCGTGCATGCAGGTCAGTTTCCCCAGGTGGACACAGGATGGGGGTGCAGGGGCTAGGGGACAAGGGGTGCAGGAAGGGTTAGGGAAGAAAGGGTTATTGTCATTGTGTATTTTACAAATAATTTCAGACATACATCTCAATTTTGTCAGTGACTAACGTCTCTCAGTACTGGCACAAGATGGGTGCCTCTCCCCCTCTGTCTGCCTGGGTTCTCTCCTTCCCTTACTCTATTCTTGGGAGCAGGCAGAAACCAAACTAAGGGTGGCATTACACATATACTATGCCACCCTCATTACTGCCCCCTCTGGCCACCCGGCCAGTGATTAATTTGTGCCGGGGCTTCCTGGGGCTGATTCCCAGTACCTCTTTCAACACAAATGAAGCACGGGGGGGGAGGCAGCAGGGCCCTGGGGAAGTGAGGAGTCTGCGGGTACAAGGGGTGATGGGGAGAGCCCAGAGAGCCCACAGGGGCCAGGAGCAATGGGGGGCACTCATGGGGGGCTGGGCCAATGGGGGGATGCCGCACTTACGGGGGCCAGGAGCACCAAAATACAAGTTCACCCAGGGCGTCATTTTCCCTAAAGCTGGCCCTGCTGCTGATAGTCTATCAGACCTCAGAGATCGGCAAAGCCAGCCAGGTCAGCGCTTAAATGGAAAACCTCCAAAACCTAGATGCTGCAGCAATGCTGTTGCTGATTCACTGGGTAGCACTTCTCCCTCTGAGTCATTAGTGAGCTAAAGGTGTTAGGGGACACGGTGATGCTGGAGATATTATTCAGAGGAAACACAAAACCAAGGCCCTCCTGACCACTTGCCATCACTACAGATCCCATGGCATTTGGTTTAACCAAAGTAGGAGACTTAACCTACAGTCCTGGCAAAAATCCAGACTGGATAATGAGACGCTGCCTAGCCACTTTCCCCCAGACAGATTTGACTGAATAAATCACTTTGTGGTACAGTGGCTCTGTAGACTTTTAAACCCTTGTCTTCATCTCATTCCTGAAGTGGCTCCCGGGGTTGGTGAAATAAGCCTTGTAAATCACAACAGTGGTGTAACAAGGCCCCAGAGGGCCCTGGTGCACAAATAGGTTAGGGGCTCCGTTCCCAATTCTGAAATCTGCCCCCTTCAGCTCCCCACTGCCCATGCGTCAGGTCCCCCACAGCCCCAATCTCGTTCCCCTTGCTCAGTCATTCTCAACCGTGGTACCCATACCCCTAGGAGTACGCAGAGATCTTCCGGGGGTACATCAACTCATCTAGATATTTACTTAGTTTTACAACAGGCTACATAAAAAGCACAAGCAAAGTCAGTTCAAACTAAAATGTCGTACAGACAATGCCTTGTTTATACTGCTCTATATACTATATGCTGAAATGTAAGTTCAGTATTTATATTCCAATTGATTTATTTTATAGTTATATGGTATGAATGAGAAAGTCGGCCGTTTTTCAGCAGTAGTGTGCTGTGACACTTTTGTATTTTTATGTCTGATGTTGTAAGCAAGGAGTTTTAAAGTGAGGTGAAACTTGGGGGTACACAAGACAAATCCGACTCCTGAAAGGGATAGTCTGGAAAGGTTGAGAGCCACTGCCCTAACTCCACCCACCAGCCCCAGTCCAGCCCCCATCTCCTGTCTCTGGGCTCCACTCTGTGCATCCCCCAGTGCTGCGATCCCCCACACCTTCTCCACGCATTCTAGCAAGCTGCTCGTGCCGAGGCTCACCCTGACCAGCGGGACCCCACATCCCAGCCTCCCCCTGCCCTGGGAGGCCCAGTGGGCCTAGCTCTCCCCCCCAGCACCCCTTTTGATTGGTCCCCTATAACCTCTTGGACCCTGGTGCAACTGCACCACTTATACCATTGTAGCTCTGCCTGTCAGGAATCTGGGCCTGCAGCAGAGCCAGTTTCTAGGCAACCTAACAAGTACAGCCGGCCTGTAGCAGGCTGCCTGATTGGCTCTACTGCCTGAGTGCTGGGAAGAGTCAGCAGACCAGCTCTTCAGCCCTGAAGCAGTTCAGCAGCTGCTCAAAGCATTAGCCTTTGGCTGCTCCTGCTTTGGACCCAGCCTGCATCACTCCGGGTAACCTGGCTCTGACCCTTGACTCCGATTCCTGACTCTGGCCTCTGCTCTGGTTCTGCATCTGGCCTCTGGCTCTGACCTTGGACTCCTATTCCTGGCTAAAACAAAGAGGAGTCTTTATGGCACCTTAGAGACTAACAAATGTATGTGGGCAGAAGCTTTCGTGGGCTAGAACCTACTTCATCGGATGCATGGAGTGGAAAATACAAGAGCAGGTATAAATACATGAAAGGATGGGGGGTTGCTTTACCAAGTGTGAGGTCAGTCTAACGAGACAATTCAATTAACAGCAGGATACCAAGGGAGAAAAAATAGCTGTTGAAGTGGTAATGAGAGTGGCCCATTTCAGACAGTTGACAAGAAGGTGTGAGTAACAGTAGGGAGAAATTAGTATTGGGGAAATTAAGTTTAGGTTTTGTAATGATCCAACCACTCCCAGTCTTTATTCAGGCCTAATCTGATGGTGTCCAGTTTGCAAATTAATTCCAGTTCTGCAGCTTCATGTTGGAGTCTGTTTTTGAAGTTTTTTTTGTTGAAGAATTGCCACTTTTAGGTCTGTTGTTGAGTGACCAGAAAGATTGAAGTATTCTCCTACTGGATTTTGAATGTTGATTCCTGATGTCAGATTTGTGTCTGTTTATTCGTTTGCATAGAGACTGTCCGGTTTGGCCAATGTACATGGCAGAGGGGCATTGCTGGCACATGATGGCATATATCACATTGGTAGATATGCAGGTGAATGAGCCTCTGATGGTGTGGCTGATGTGGTTAGGTCCTATGATGGTGTCCCTTGAATAGATATGTGGACGGAGTTGGCACTGGGGTTTGTAGCACCAACCTGGTGGTGTTTTTGTTGTGTGGTGGGTAGTTGCTGGTGAGTATTCGCTTCAGGTTGGGGGGCTGTCTGTAGGCGAGGACTGGCCTGTCTTCCAAGGTCTGTGGGAGACAGGCTACCACTCTGAAACCTATTCCTGGCTACTGATTCCTGCTCTAACCACTAGGCATGCTACCCCACACAGTCTCTGACAATGCCCCTGTATTGTGTGCCAGCACATAAAGTCCAAGTTCCAAGTGCAACAGCATATGCATGTAAGATGTTATTATTTTATCCATCACATTTCTGTACATACAGGAACATGCTGCAGCATCCCTGTCATTTATTTCATTTGACGGTGTCACCTGAAGACAAGACTGTTGTTTTCTCTTTTTGCTTGTTTGGTTTCTCTTGTGTTTGTGGCATGATTCCTGCTTCTAAAATTGAGTAAAGATAATAGCAAATTTTTAAAATGCCTTTTACATAGCCATAGGTAAATAAAGAATAGAGTGTAGCACTTTTCAGTGGTCAGAGCACTTTGGGAACATTAACCTTCCTGGTCTTCCTTTGGGGTACATACAAATACTTGGAAAGTCTGGTGCGGGAGGCGGGTGTGCAGCCTGAAGACAAACAGAATTATTGGGCCTCTTTCAATATTGCCTGGCACCTTGTGTGATTATTTACACCAGTGCACAGTGGTGCACCGTACTACTATTCCTATTGGATAGCATTTTACAAAATACCTCCACAGGATGCAGGCTAACAGCCAATCAGGTCCCTTATCCTTATTTTAGAGAAGGGGGAAACTGAGGCAGGGAGTTGGAGTGACACAGGGAGCCAGTGACTGAGACAAGATTAAAACTTGAGTTGTTGGGACCCATTCCCTTGTTCAAGTTATTGGACTGCACCTCTGTGAGGTGAAATGTTCAAGGATTCTGCATTACTTAAGTCTTCAAAGTGGCGCATAAGCCCATAGGCAGCTGGGGAAAATATTCTTGCAGGGGATGGAGTAAAACTGTCCGGCCCCACTCTCTGGTGTGTTGGAGGGGCTGGAGGTGTCATTTCTCTACCCTGGCCTGGCGTGGAGGGGAAGGCCCAGGGAAGGGGGTTGGGTAGTGAGTCTGCCCCACACTCACCCCACAGTGGAGGCTCCTGTCGTGTGGGGTTTGCAGCTCCCCGCTAGCCATCCTACCACCCCAAGAAGACAAGGATGGGGAGGACAGAGGAGGGAAGAAAAGGTCAACAGCCCCACATAATGCTCCAAAGTGAAGATGGGAGTCTCATGGAAGAGCTAACGGGTTGAGGGGCCCAATGGGAGGGATCCTGGTTGAGCCATAGAATACTGGAGCAATTGAAGAAGGAAGAGAGGGGAGGTGCAGCCAGGAACTGGGAACTGTGATCTGATCTGTAGGGTAGATGGACTTGGGTGTTAGGGCAACAGAAAGGTACCTTGGAGGGAGTAAGGGGCAGTGGAGCATCAGGGCAGAAGGGGGCAGTTAGGGTAGGGAAGTGGTTTGAGGATGGTGAGGGTGGGGGAAGAGGGGAGGTTATTGAGAAGTGGGTTTACTGGGGAATGGGGTTTGGGGTGGAGATGGTGGGCAGTGGTGGGGAGGGTTTGGGGAGTGGAGGGAGGGTTTGGGCTGGGTAATGTTTTATGGGGCCATTTATTTGGGAGGCTGTGTGATGGGGTGGCTTTATTTAGGGAGATGGGGGGTTGGTGTGGTGGAGAGGCGGGATGGCTGGGGGCTCTGGTAGGAGATTTTGTGGGATTTGCATTTCTTTGGGGGGTGTTTATTCAGGGTTGGATAGCCGGGAGTTGGACGTGTTCAAGCAGCGGCTGGATGGGGGTTGTTGGGGGTTGGAGGGCTGTGGGTGGGACCTGTGGGAAGGATAGGATGGGGGGTTGAGCAGGGGGTTGGAATAGATGACCTCCTAGATCTCTTCCAACCCTGATGGTCTATGAGTCTATTGTGGGAGCAGGGGAGCTTGGAAGTGCAGGGAGTTGTGTAGCGGTTCCGGTGGCTGCAGCTGGTTGTGTCTGTGACTGTGTCTGGTTCTCTCCTCTACAGCCCTTTTTCTCCTCTCCTTTTTGTGTCTCATTCCCTCTCTCGCTGGCACCAGCCCCAGCTCTGCTGGCGGGCACCAGGAAGTGCTGGACTGGCTGCTGCCGCCACATTGGGGATGGGGCTGACTCATTGGCTGCACTCGGCATGGACTCTGCCCACAGCACCAAGCCAGGGCCCATGAACTTGCCTCACTGCCTGGCTCCGAGGATGCTCCCTGCTCATCCTGCTGGTGAGCAGCTAGGAGGCTCAGAGCCATGCTGGCCCCGGTAGCAGCGGAGGTGGGGCTTTGCTGGCCAAGATGGGGTGAGCACACAGGCAGTGGAGTGGCTCAGGTTTGGGTGGAGCTGAGCCCGCTCTAGACCTAGCACCCATGCATATGCCTTGTGTTGGTGTGATGGTTGCCACTTGGCTAACACACCAGTGATCAAACCCGACCTCCAGAGCTAAAAGCATGAGCTGCTCCAGCTTGAGCTAAAGAGCTACGGCTGCCAGGCTGGGACTGACATCTGCGGATCAACACAGCGGGCACTTATAACACACCCTCACCAGAGCGTGACTTTGGCCTTCTGCAGAGAGGTGAAGTTCACCTTTCATGAACATGTCAAGGATTCCATGTTGCTTCTGGGACTGTTGCCACTGGTCCGGCACCATGCTCAGCACAAACCGAGTCCCCAGCCTGCAGTTGGATCCATGTGAACAGGCCATTGTGCCTGGGAGGAGTCCCCGTTGAGTGCGGTGAACCTTCGCCTGGGCCGATGGCTCTGCCCATCTGGATCCAGTTGCAGGGACGGGGCCTGGAAAAGGATCCTTGCCAGCTGGCAGTGGTACAACACCCTGGCCTAACATAGGCAAAGCTGCTGTCTGGGGGCTGCGGTCCTGGAAGTACAACGGTTCTAAATGAATGTTCTGCCTTTCCCAAACCCTGTTTTAGATGCTATGCCTGATTAATTGAGTCTCTCTCACTGAGTTCTCAGACCCTTTTGTGGTGGTGTCTGAATTCATGAAAATCCTGTTTCTTTTACTGATAAATGAATTTGATTTTCTTTGATAAATTATGAGTGATCATAAAAGAAGTGCTCTGTGCCCGATGACAACTTCCTTTGAGGTGTAGCACATTAATTTACATACTGTGTTTGCTTTGAAGTCAGAGCAGAATCCTGCAGCGTGATGTGTGTGCGTGAGAAAGAGACAGGAGCCGAGCCAACTTCCGCTCTGTGACATTTGTGCAAATCCGGATCAATCCTAAAACTAGAACTGAACTCAGAATCGGGCCCTCTACGTGGTCCCCAAGCATATCAAGAACTCTACAGGATTAAAGGAAAAGCAAAGAGAGGGGAAATTCCCTCTGTTTGGCCTCCTCGGTGAACAATATCTTGACCTGAAGATTATCATGCACATTAAAGATAATATTATGTATCTGTATAGAACAGCTTAAAGTGAACTGGCAATAAAACAGTCAAAGGAAGCTGTTATGCTGGTAAAATATCAGTGTGCCACAAGTTACATAACTCAAAATGCTTTTCACTGACACAGCGTCAGTACAGTTTAGAGCCCGTTGCTGCACTCACACCGGTTTTATGCTACCATAATTCAGTGAATTTCAATGGAGTTACTCCAAATCTACCCTGGTGTAAATATCAGATAAAGCAGGCCCTGTTACCCTATTTTCTGAGCCCAGTCCTCAGTTCCCCTTGCCAAGACCTAACTTCCTCCTATCCAGTCTCCTTTTCATAAAGAGACCCTAGGCTGGGCGTGAACTCACTGGTTTTATGCTGGTGTCACTGTGACTGCAGTGAAGTGACTCCTGCTTTACAATGGTGATCAGGCTCAGCAACATCTTGTTAACATTCAACCAGCACCTAACTTCAGAGCTGCCACAGATGTGGTATAAGTTATGGGGTGTGTGTGGGTCTAAGTGTGTTACCCAAAGGGAAGCCAAGCTGTTCTCGTGAAAAGGGGAAGTCCTGTATATAGCCTACTATTACTTATATCTCCTCCCACCATCTACACCTTTGGCTTGGGCTCATTTAAGCATTACCTTCAGTTTGGTTCATAATGTGACTTTAGTCAAAACACCTTTCCAAATGGCACATTATTACTTACAGAGAAGCACATGATAGTCCCTCCCCTGCTAGCAGTAACACCCCAGGGTGGATGTTGGGGGAGGGGGAGGAGGGCTAATGCAGAGTGGGTGCTGCAGAAGGAAAAGCAATCGCAGCTAGGTCTTCCCTCATCACCTGAGGGAGCCAGAGAGTGAAATCCTCAGCCTACTGACGTCAATGGCTTCCGTGGAGACAGGATTTCACTCCCAGTGTCTGCATCGCTAAACACCACAAAGGGGGCTGACGCCATGGTAGACAGCAGGACAGTTGGCATTGCTGTGTCCACTCCCCCAGTGTAGCTGGAAGGACTGTGCTTGCCACCCACTGCAGGCCAAATGTCAGTCCCTGGAAAAATCATGGAGCAGGTCCTCAAGGAATCAATTATGAAACATTTAGAGGAGAGGAAAGTGATCAGGAACAGTCAGCACGGATTCACGAAGGGGAAGTCGTGCCTGGCTAACCTAATTGCCTTCTATGATGAGATAACTGGCTCTGTGGATGAGGGGAAAGCAGTGGATGTGTTATTCCTTGACTTTAGCAAAGCTTTTGATACGGTCTCCCACAGTATTCTTGCCGCCAAGTTAAAGAAGTATGGGCTGGATGAATGGACTGTAAGGTGGATAGAAAGCTGGCTAGATCGTCGGGCTCAACGGGTAGTGATCAATGGCTCCATGTCTAGTTGGCAGCCGGTTTCAAGCGGAGTGCCCCAAGGGTCGGTCCTGGGGCCGGTTTTGTTTAATATCTTTATTAATGATCTGGAGGATGGTGTGGACTGCACTCTCAGCAAGTTTGCAGATGACACTAAACTAGGAGGCGTGGTAGATACACTAGAGGGTAGGGATCGGATACAGAGGGACCTAGACAAATTAGAGGATTGGGCCGAAAAAAACCTGATGAGGTTCAACAAGGACAAGTGCAGAGTCCTGCACTTAGGACGGAAGAATCCCATGCACTGCTACAGACTAGGGACCGAATGGCTAGGTGGCAGTTCTGCAGAAAAGGACCTAGGGGTCACAGTGGACGAGAAGCTGGATATGAGTCAACAGTGTGCTCTTGTTGCCAAGAAGGCTAACGGCATTTTGGGCTGTATAAGTAGGGGCATTGCCAGCAGATCGAGGAACGTGATCATCGCCTTTTATTCGACATTGGTGAGGCCTCATCTGGAATACTGTGTCCAGTTTTGGGCCCCACACTACAAGAAGGATGTGGAAAAATTGGAAAGAGTCCAGCGGAGGGCAACAAAAATGATTAGGGGTCTGGAGCACATGACTTATGAGGAGAGGCTGAGGGAACTGGGATTGTTTAGTCTCCAGAAGAGAAGAATGAGGGGGGATTTGATAGCAGCCTTCAGCTACCTGAAGGGGGGTTCCAAAGAGGATGGAGCTCAGCTGTTCTCAGTGGTGGCAGATGACAGAACAAGGAGCAATGGTCTCAAGTTGCAGTGGGGGAGGTCCAGGTTGGATATCAGGAAAAACTATTTCACTAGGAGGGTGGTGAAACACTGGAATGCATTACCTAGGGAGGTGGTGGAGTCTCCTTCCTTGGAGGTTTTTAAGGCCCGGCTTGACAAAGCCCTGGCTGGGATGATTTAGCTGGGAATTGGTCCTGCTTTGAGCAGGGGGTTGGACTAGATGACCTCTTGAGGTCCCTTCCAACTCTGATATTCTATGATTCTATGATTCTCCAGTTTTACTGACTCAATAACCCCCATGCTCACAAATCGAGCAATGACTCCTGTGGCACAGTGCCACCTTGTATCTAACAGGATGTAGGCTAGAGAGAGATATGGAGACAGACTGGTCTACATCCTCAAAGGTATTTAAGGTCCTAACTTCCATTGATTTCAGAATGCAGAGTTGTTGTAGCTGCGCCGGTCCCAGGATATTAGAGAGACAAGGTAGGTGAGGTAATATATTTTATTGGACCAACTTCTGTTGGTGAGAGAGACAAACTTTCAAGCTACACAGGTCACGTGAGGCAGAGTTCTGTGTAGCTCAGAAGCCCGTCTCTCTCACCAACAGAAGTTGGTCCAATTAAAGATATTACCTCACCTACCGTGTGTCAATGATTTCAGTGGAAGTTAGGAGCCTAACTACCTTTTGAGGATCTGGGTCACAGATCTTAGGGGCTTTCTGGATAATATGCTAATAAAGTTTCATCCAGCCCATTTATGTAATTGCTAAATGAAAGCTTTTCACTGGAACATGAGACCACCCGTCTTCCTCAGGAGTACTGCAGCTACTACATCCACACGCTGTCCTTGCGTATCTTCATTGCACGCCTACGTATAGTGCAGAGTAGACTCTTGCTTACCCAGGAAACAGTTGGGATTTTCATTCACTCTCCCTCTAAATATACCAAGTTGCTGTATCATTGGGGTTGTGTCCCCATATTCCAATGTTTCCCAAACTTGGGACACTGCTTGTGTAGGGAAAGCCCCTGGCAGGCCGGACTGGTTTGTTTACCTGCCCCGTCCGCAGGTCCAGCCGATCGCGTCTCCCACTGGCTGTGGTTCGCTGCTCCAGGCCAATGGGAGCTGCTGGAAGCGGCGCGGGCCGAGGGATGTACTGGCTGCCACTTCCAGCAGCTCCCATTGGCCTGGAGCAGCGAACCACAGCCAGTGGGAGCCGCGATCGGATGGACCTGTGGACGGGGCAGGTAAACAAACCAGCCTGGCCCGCCAGGGGCTTTCCCTACACAAGCGGCATCCCAAGTTTGGGAAAAACTGCCATATTTGATATTAATTGAAGCAAGTAGAAAGGTGCGGAAACAACTACCACAGTGTTGGATACATTTCAATTTTTTTTTTTTTTTTTTGCTATTTGTTACTTATATCCACTCTGTATTTTGCTTTTCTAAAACTAATCTTTATTTGGGGGTGCGGAAGGGGTAAGGAAACAAGAATCATATTTGGATCTTTCAAGAAATAAAACAACATAGAGTACATCTTAGGAGAGAGAGGGGGGGCGTGCTCTGCCTTTATTCCTCTGGCCTTCTGCCTAAGGGAAACATTCACTGGCAAATCTAAAACTTGTTCAAACACTCTTTAGAGAAGCTGAACACTATTAAATTATTTATTTTATCTTTGAAGTGTTTCCATTTCTACATTGTTAAGGAGTTCTTGGGAAAAGATGGGGTGTCTAAGAATGTTTGGCCTGTCGTGATCTTTGAAATAAAATCATTTTTCCTCCCCTCCTTCCTTTCTTTTTTTTTAAAATATGGATGAGAATACATCTGATGCAGAGTGGCTGCGCTCAGGGGGGAAATTTAAAGAACCTTCAACTCTTTGAAATAGCTGGAACCTGGTTTGCACCATGTTTTTTAAGAGAAAATGGTCTTGATACAAACAGAAAAGATGTGATACATTATGCAGTGCTCTCCATTGCCTGTTATAGCTGATGCTAAGAGCACTCCTGTAACAGTGCCTTTTGAAATTGCAGTGCTAGCAAGGACTTCCAAAACCAGCAGGAGAAAGTAATTTCATTTGCAGGGTTATCATCCACTGAGGCCTGTTCCTTAAGAGCTTAATTCCATGCTTACTGAAGTCAATGAGAGGATCCCCGTTGACTTCAAGCAGCCTTGGATTGGGCCCTCCAAAAAACTGTTACATAGTTGTTGTTACCCTTTTCCCATATGTTCCTTTTAAAAGAGTGAGAAACTAAATGCACACATCCAGGACAATCAGTATGGAGCTTCATGTAGGAGTGATGCATTAGCCTCTGGTTTGGGAGTGAAGGGGCAGCTGGTCATCAGGGGCTAATGGGGATAAGCCCCATTAATAATACTACAGTTGCGACCTATTATGGTACCACACCCTGAAGAGCATCAGCCATGTGCTGCCACTGGGGGGCTCATGGCAGGGCTTCGGCCCCTTGGAGAATGCAGTCCACCTGCACGCCTCAGGGGAACTTCTGGCCTTTCAGCAGAGGCGGGAGGCACAGATCATACAGGTTGCTGAGAGGTCACCTGTCAGAGCTCTGTGAAATTCTTTGTATTTTTTATAATTTTTCATTTTATTTTTGGGGGAAGTTGGTGGTGGTGTGGGTGGGCAGGTCCTGCTCCTGGGTGAAGGGGTTGGAAGGCCCTGGGGAGAAGAGAGGGTTGCTGAGCAAAGCACACCCTGCACTCATCCCACAGAAACAGTGCCTGTCCCGCCGGGCGTCACACCTTAGCCCTCGGGGTTGCAGCAATGATTGGCTTTGGCTCGGCTGCCCTTCTGTCTTGATGCCCAGAGTGGGGAGCCAGGCCCAGCCCCACTGGACAGGAGCTGCGGGATCCACTGCTGCAGGGTGAACTTTTTGTTGTTTCATATTTGTGGAAAACATGAGGCTCTACAAAGTGAGATTCTGCCCATGCTTCCTGCAGCATCCAGCCCCTACAGCAGGCCCAGGTCCAAATTTCTTGCTCAAGGTGTAGTCAAGATCCAGACTCCAGAGAAAATAATAAAAAAAGAACAATAATGATAAGTAAATAAAACAGTTCAGGGTCCATTCAAAAGCATCTGGTGGTCCGGATTTGGCCTGTGGTCCGCCTATTGACTACTCCTGCCCTAGAGTCTCTGCAGCACATGGGTTTCAGGCAGAAGAGAGAGGAGGCTGAAAAGAAGGGAATGCAGGTTTCTCTGGTGGGGATTCAGAGCACAGGGCGCCCTGCAGCCACACTTGCCTCTGCTCCTGCTTTTTCAGAATGAACAGCAAGTAGGGAAGGGTCACGGTTTCAGATGGGGAAAGGGAGGGATTCTGAACCTGGTAGTGGGTGTGGCGTCAGGTAGACGGTGCAAAGGTTCTGAACCCAGGGAAGAGCTCTGAGTCTGGAAGATGGTGTGTATGTGTGTAAGGGGTTCTCATCCCGGGACCACCCAGTGGGTGAGAGCCCAGCGCAAGGGGATTGACTGAGTTGTGGGGAGATGAGGTAGGAAAATGAGGGGTTCTCAGCCTGCCTGAAGGTCGGCGCATGGCGGGCAGGCAGGGTGTTGTAGCTTCACTGAAGTCAGGAGATTGCACGGAGGGTTAGATTTATCCCAATGTGTCTTATGTTCGGTGCCAGAGAGAATCTCACCAATGCACGCACGCACAGCACAGACAAAAGAGAGCCTGTGAATAGGTTACCGTCAGGAAAGCAGGTGACTTACCTTTCTGGTGTACAGCTGTAAGAGAAGACAGGACAGATCAGTGCCATGGTATAAATAGGCTACTGAGGAAGTTGGTAACTAGGGTGACCAGATAGCAAGTGTGAAAAATCGGGACAGGGGGTTGGGGGTAATAGGTGCCTATATAAGAAAAAGCTCCAAATATTGGGACTGTCCCTATAAAATCAGGACATTTATTTTTATTATTAATGGAGATATCCTATCTCCTAGAACTGGAAGGGACCTTGAAAGGTCATCGAGTCCAGCCCCCTGCCTTCACTAGCAGGACCAAGTACTGATTTTGCCCCAGATCCCTAAGCGGCCCCCTCAAGGATTGGGCTCATAACCCTGGGCTTAGCAGGCCAATACTCAAACCACTGAGCTATCCCTCCACCACAAATCTGGGGACATCTGGTCACCCTATTAGTAACGCTTTATGGAGTGGCACCTGGTGGGACTGTTCTCAACCATAATACTCAAAAGACCTTTCACTCTAGCTGGGTCGAGAGGAACTCCCGCTATCTGAATGATTGTCAAGGAAATGTTACCCCTTTTACCAGCTCCCTGATTGAAATGTGCAGTAAAGTGTATTGGAAAGCTGGTACACAAGGGTGTGTTTATGTTGTTAAATTTTATTCCACACGAGAGGGGATTTGTTCTGTTTTGGGCTGTTCTCCATGTTGCTCTCCTACATGCACACTGGTGATTAGGAAAATGGCCCACTTCTTTCCCATAGCTGATGATTGTTTTCGCGCTTTGGCAAGCATGCATTGAGTGGTTTTGATTGCGTTAGTTTAACTCCAATGTTTGTAAGTGGCACATCTCCTGCAGCCACTCATTAAGCATTTACTTCTCTTTCTTTCATTTCCACGTTTAGTTAAGTGTGTATATGAGGAGTAGGTGGGTATTAAAATGACTTTTGATGAGGGTTTTTCCCCTTTCCTTCTACAAAATGTGGGGGTTTTTTTTTGTTTTTTTTAAAAGCTGGCCCACTGCAGATGTTCCTAGTGGGGGACACTGTTGTAATGAGTCTAAAACTGTGGAGGAAGCCACAACATAAAGACTATGGGATTATAATGCAAAGCTATCCATTTCTGGTACTTATATGGCTTGTCATAGTATCTGTGCACCGCAAAGGCTTTAAAGGATATATGTGTAAATAACAGATTTAAGACTCCTGTAGCAATGCATGGGGGCCCCAGTCTGTATGGGACAGAAGGGTTCAGGCATAAGTCCTGGAGAGGTGACTATGCAAGCATAATGCATACAAATGGTAAGTGATCCTTGTACAAGCAGTCTTGGTCTGTGATGTGGATAGCTAGATGGCATCCAGCCGTGGTGCATACCAATGTGTTTGTAGCTTGGCCGTTCTAATGCTGCAGGGTGCACATGAGGACCAAAGGAAACATGACAAACAAGAAGAAAACGAGCTGGCCCACAGTCCAGCTAATGTGGACATTGCCTTACTCAGCAAAGGCAAGCCAGAGCCAACTATCATGAACATGTTACTCCTAATGAGAAGAGCAGTAAGATGAGCCCTACAGAGAAGTGTCTGGGTAGGTAGTAGCATCCTGCCATGCATTGGCTTAAATCAGAAGTGGTTACAGTGCATTCAGGCATCTGTAGCTGTTCACACTGCACCACCTTTAGGCAACTCTCATAGGATTCGGTGCTTACTTTGGGTTAATCTTGGTCCCATTTGGCTATGTATTGTTTTTCTCTGCTTTCTTTTCCATTCTGCCTCGTGTATGTTACAAGTGGTGATGTTTTTAAATGTTCTAAACAATAAAGTGAGAATTGTTAGTCTCTAGCACCCCATTGGCTATAACAGCAACTGATTCTACAGTGAAACTCTCGAAAGCAGTTGGGATAAAACAGCTGAAATCACCACATCATCTCTGATTTCTTAGTGAGGGCTAGGGAAAGAATTATGGTGGCTACCTCCTGATTTACAGAAAACTGGGATGGGGAAATCTGTCTAAGAAGTTTGGTCAGTGACTGGGTTAGCCTGTTTTGAATCTGCATTGGAGACACAGCTAGCCTGTGGGGAGGAAAGATGGTTTTGTCATTAAGACAGTGGCCTGGGACTATGGACTAAACTAGATCTTGCAGGTTTAAAATTGTGGATTCTCTATAACTTGAAGTCTTTAAACCATGATTTGAGGATGTCTGTAACTCAGGCAGAGGATCTGGGTCTAGTACAGGAGTACGTGAGCGAGGTTCTGTGGCCTGCGTTGTGCAGGAAGTCAGACTAGATGATCATGATGGTCCTTTCTGGCCTTAAAATCTATGACTTTGGACAGGATATGTGCAAAGCTGCTTAGCAACCACGATTGGGGTCAGGCTTTCAACAGAACCCAGCATGTTGGTAGCTGAGCACTTTCGTAAATCTGGCCCTACATTTTTCTGTGTCTCTGGTCTCCATCTATAAAATGGGATAATCGTTCTTCCCCACCTGGCATGGATGTTGTGAGGGTAAATCCATTGAAAGTCTGAGGTGCTCAGATATTATGGTGATGGGACAGGTTGATCTAGCAAAAGTTATTATCAGGCTAGGAAGGAAGAAAGGTGGGTCCTTCAGAAAGTCTAAGAAAGAAAGAATGTAATTCTGATTGGGATGCCTATTGTTTCTTTGCAACGGCAACTAGGGAGACCTGACAATTAGAATGCCGCTAATATAGGGCTTATGGGAAGCTCCTGGAAATGACAAATTGATGCGACTTGTCTTGACTTCCAGGAAGTTGGTGGAGAGTCTAATTAAGGATAGAATTGTTGGAAAACTATAATGTGAAAGAGTCAAACCGCCTTGGCTTGCGTGAGGGGTAAATCCTGTCTCTCTTACTTGTTACAGATCATTGTGTATGGGAAGGAAATAGTAAAGTGCCTGCTTGGCAAATATTTTCCTTGGGTTTCCTACAATTTTTTAGTCATCGTTATTATTATTGAGGTGGTGACAAGTTTGGGGTGGGTTTTTTTTTTAAGCAAATTCAGAAACATTGCAAAAATAAGTAGCATATTAATGATAAACTCGGAAAAACAGTAGAATCATAATATGAGTGAAATTAAGGATAGACTGGCCCTGCCAAAGTACGCTGACCTTTGCCACTTTGCCCCTTCGGCCTGCCAAGGAAAGTCCCAGCTGGCTGCCGAGTTTTCTGAGCTAATAAAAGCACAGGCCTCTCACTCATCACTGAGTTCCTATTGACTCTCCAGTACTAGAAATCAGTGCACTTGCATCAAACTGTTGGCTTCCTACATCTGGCATGTCCAGAAAATCTCTCGTCCTGGGCCCGATCCTACTCCATTCCAATCAATGGTAAAACTCTCCTTGATGGCCATAGTCCTGGGGTGGACCCCTCTGCGTGTGAAGCTTCTGTATATTGACAGTCACTCATCTCACGCACTAACAATGACCAGGACCACAGGCTGCCTAGCTACTTGGTGAGACAAGGTGGGTGAGGGAATAACTTTTATGGGACCAACTTCTGTCTTTGAAGAAGAGCTCTGTGTGGCTTGATCGCTTGTCTCTCTCACCAGTTGCTCATGGTGGAATAAAGGGTTCATACAACTTTGTTACAAGGAAAGAGCCACTTTTCTTGTGTATAAAATAAAAAAATCTGAGCCGGTAAATGATATTTTTGAGTCCTCTGTAAAAGTTTATCAGATTTGTAACACCTGCAAAACCCCACAATCCTCTATCTCCCCCTTAGCATACAGAAATGAAGTGCAAAACAGATTGGTGTATCCCTGTAACATTTCAACTGAATTTTCACTTAGAGCAATGATTTGCAGCCTCTCTTTCTAAAATGGTATGTCATAAACCACGTCAGAGTGAAGCTCTCTCCAGCACAGAGGGTCAGCACACGATGCTTTGCACCACTGTGGGTGGTGAGTATCACAGGCTGTGCCTTCCCAAACAGACAGGCATGGCCCCGTCTGCGCTGCACCCCCAGAACCCCTCCCAGTGGCGGATTTAGAGTTAGTGGGGCCCTGTGTGCAGCTTCATTTTTGGGAGGCCCCCCCTTGTGACCCAGCCAAGAAAAAGAACATTCTCTCTTATCTCCCCCCTGTTTTTCATTCTTTTTTTCTTCCTCCGCCTCCTATATTATAAATAATGGGAAGTAAATGAAAATAAAGTGAGGTCTCTTGATTGGGCTAGGGGGTTGGGGTGTGGGAGGAGGGGTGAGGGGTGCAGGCTCTGGGAGGAATTTTGGGTGTGGGGTGCAGACTCTGGGCTGGGGCAGGGGGTTGGGGTGCGGTAAGGGATCAGGGGTGTAGGCTCTGGGAGGAAGTTTGGGTGCAGGGTACGGACTCTGGGCTGGGGCAGGGGGTTGGGGGTGCGCGGGGGGGTGAGAGGGGCAGGCTGTGGGAGAAAGTTTGGGTGCAGTGTATGGGCTTTGGGCTGGGGCAGGGGGTTGGGGTGTGGGAGGAGGGGTGAGGGGTGCAGGCTGTAGGAGGAAGTTTGGGTGCGGGGTGCAGGCCTTGGGCTGGGGCAGGAGGTTGGGGTGCAGGAGGAGGGCAGTGGGTGGTGCTTACCTCGGGTGGCACAGCTCTCAAAGCGACCTGCACACACACCCCCTCCGGCAGTGGCCTCTAGGTGAGGGGGAGTCAGGGGGTCGCCATGCGCTGCTGCCCGCAGGCACCGCCTTCACAGCTCCCATTGGCCACAGTTCCCGGCCAATGGGAGCCGTGCAATTGGCTTTCAGGGCAGGGGCTGCATGTGGAGACACACCCTCCCCCCAGGGGCTGCAGGGAGCAAAGCGGCGCAGAGGGAGGGAGGCAGAGCAGGCAGGGAGACGCCTTAGCCCTGCTGCTGGCACGTCTCTGCACACCCCTTGGGGAGAGGGGGACAGCAGGTCTCTGTGCACTGCCCGGGGAGCCGCCTCTCCCATCGCCAGGGGCACGCAGAGACGTGCCAGCAGCCAGCTGCTTCCTGGAGTGGCGTGGGGCCACCGGCCACAGCATGCAGGCAGCCTGCCTGCCTGAGCCCTGCTGCGCCGCTGGCCAGGACTTGCGGGCAGGTTGTCAGATATTTGTCCTGCATTTTGGGGGGCCCCTGGTTGTTGGGGGCCCTGTGCCACCACATGGTTTGTTTCATGGTAAAGCTGCTTCTGCCCCCTCCTGCTTCCCGCTCTGTCCTGTGCATGTTCTGCATTTGGCTTTGTGCCTTTCCCGTAAGGTTATGGGCGGCATCTTCAGCAGTGCACAAATATTAGCTCCACTCTGCTCCCATAGAAGTCAGTGGGAATTAGTTAGGCCAATGCTGACTGCTTTTAAGAATCTCACTTCCAAGGTGCAGTGTGTTCCTGCAGGCTCTACGGTCCTGGGAGATGCAGAAGACAGTGTATTGGAATGCAGACTGCCCTTGAGTCTCTGTAGGCTTTCAAATGACTACTTTAGTTGGTCTCCCAGGAGCCATACTGTACTATAAACGTATGCTAAGGAAAACCCTCTTGGAGGACACCATAAAATTCTTCTTTCAGGATCAATCCCAAGGCCCTGATTCCCCTATATATTAGTGTGTACCGGGGACTGAATACGTCCATATTCACAGTTTCCTCACGGAGAGGTAGTTTGCCATTTCATCCCACCCTGCCATGGAAGTAGTAGTGAGTTTGGCCTCTTAACACATGAGAATCCCCCATGATTTGCACAGATCTAGCCTGCCCCCAGCCCCTTCCCAGCAAGATTCCCATGACTGCTCCCTGCACCCCATCTCTGTGGTGGCTTCGACAGAGTGATGAAGGAAGTCACACAAGTTGATGCTCGCTTGGGGTCTGATCCAAAAACCATTGACATGAGTGGGGGGATCTTTCCATTGACGTAAGTGAACTTTGGATCAGCCTTAGGTCAATGCTAACTTATACCGATTTGCTACTCAGGTTTGGGGAGGGGATAATTTGGTGGAGTGCGGCCCTATTCTTGATATGTATGCTTTCTACGTGTTTCCTGGCCCTCGTGTTGTTGCCTGGCCCTCACAGAACACTGGTTGAAGTGGGGAGTATGCTGGAGAGCTTCTATTCTTTCTCTGCACTTTTCTTAGGTAGGAACCATGAATTTAGATACTCCTCATACTGGTTAAACACAGAGAAGTATTTGGCCTCTTAGATTTAAACCTGCACCTGTTTTAACCTGTACTTTATTTTTATTTATTTTAAGTATCCAATACTTGTTAATAGATTGGAAGCCGAACGAGCCAGTTATTGTTTTGCGTGGACAGTTTTATGCCTGTGTAGCAAGGTGGCATGGCCACCCTCGGAAACTGACAGGAAGGGACCACCACCCGCCCCCTGATGGGCAGAGCCAGGAAGGTCACGCCCACCATGCCAGAAGCAGAGGCGCGATACAGGAAATAGAAAAGGGAGCCCTGAAGCTCACTTGGGCTGGAGCCACTGAGGGAGACAGACACCTCCCATCCACTGCTGGAGCGGGAATCTGAAGTGGGCCTCCGCTGCCCCAAGGACTGATCAAATCTTCCAGAGCTGCCAAACATCGAGGAGCTGCTGGGACTGTCACTGGCAGTGTACCCCGGAGAGATAGAAGACGATGCTGGGATCCAGGTACACCCTGAGGGGAGGAAGTAGCCCAGGAAGAGCCGACTGTAGTCTGGCTGCGTTGCTGCCTGAACTCAGGTCAGTGTGTTGTGGCCAGATCCCTGCTGACCCAGTGGTGGGTCACTCCACCAATATTAGGACCTTGGGTTGGGACCTGGTGGAGTAGCGTGGGCCCAGGTCCTCTACCCCCTGCTGCCAACCCCATCCCTGGGGTGGCAGCCTCCCTGCCTTAGGCCAGGAGGCATGTGTTGGTCTACTGTCCACCAGGGCTAGGAAGTTAGGCTATAGACTATTTACTGCTCTGCCCTGCCTGAGGGCCTGAACCCTAGAGACTACTAATTTCCCTCCTTTGCAGATTGCTGTTATAGGTGATAGTGAGGAGGCATGGCTTCCCTCCAAGATTGACAGGGAGGGATGATCATGCATTCCTACAGCCAGCTATAAGTATTGGTTGGCACAGGTCCTTCTTTAATTGCATTATACAAACATAACAGAAAATTGACCCAAAGGGGAATACAATTTTATCCTTAGAATTCTCTTCTGAGTAAGTACAGAGCTTTTAATTAAATTCCCGATACAAAGTGACAGCTTGTCTTTCATTTTGAATCTAACTGATATCAAAGTCATCCTTAAAATAGAGATTTTTCTACCCAAAAAAGAGCAAATACCCTATCACTCCCAACAGAATTCAATAGATGACTTGATAGTATTTGACTTTTAACTGTAAAACTTTGTCTCACTTAAGAAGAATATATAGTAAAAGATGGTCGACGGACCCCACCGACATTCCTGTTGCATCACAATTGTTTATCATAGTTGGTCTTCACCGAGGATAGCTGGCTCCATTTATTTGGTGGAGCATTCTGAGCCAGGCATGAATTCAAAGGTTCCATGTGGCACCACATTTATGCATGAGATTAAAACTGACTCAGCTGATTTTATTTTAGTCTTCTATTTTTTATTATCCATCTATTATTATTACAATAATTGGACACAATTAGAAATTCTGATTTTTATTACAAGCCTCAATAAGGCTTTGGAGTCCCATGGCATTTGGAGCTGTACAAACCCAGAACAGAAGACAAGGAGTTCACAGTCTAAAACTCGGATTCTGTAAACATTCACGCACATGCTTAACTTCAGTGCTGAGAGTGGGATTCCTCACTCTGCCAAAAATGAAATGTCTACACTGGTCTTTGTGGGACTGGGGCTCAACAGGTAAGATGGACCAAGAAGGAGACAACACACAAACAAAACATGAAAGGTGCCAGTCTTGTTAGTTAGATTTTCTTTTAAAATAAACTCCTTCTTAATCTCCTCTCCGCACACTACCCAAGGTCATTGTTGGCCAATGTAGAGGGGCAAAAAACAAGGTGTGACCTGGTGCCTGAAGCAGCCCTCACTGAAAATGTCAAGGTCAGGGTCAGACTGCAAAAAGGAGAGCAGATAACCACCGATTTTGGGAGTAACACTGAAGTTAAACTCACCACCCAGTCACAAACTGTGCTGCTGATCCCCCCACACTGGTTATCGAGAAGCTGAAAAAAGAAACCACACAGCCCACTTTACTGCATTCCAGTTCTCTGGTTCCCGACCAGTACAGTAAGAAGTAATTTAAAAACTCTGCTCACATATACAAAATGTTCTTCTGACCCCCTAGGATCAGCCACATTTCCAGGTCAATATTAGTTTGGATCTTACCCAAAATACCACACTGCCAGCCAATCCTTTAGTATGTCCAACTAAAGGTTTACTATAAGGAAAAAAGAAAGAACAAGAAGAAAATTGTTAAATGATAAAACACTCAGATACATACAGAGACTTCAGAGTGCATATATCAGGTTCTTAGCAGTGTTGGTGAATTTGCTGGTTTGAAAGTCCCTCTGGAATACAGCCACAGCTTGGATGGGTCATTCAGTCCTTTGTTCAGAGCTTTGTTTGTAGAAAAGTTGCTCCAGAGGTAAGAAGCAGGAATGAAGACAAAACTGAGAAGATGCAGCTGCCTTTTTATATCCTTTGCCATGTGGCCTGTACTTCCTTTGTCACAAACACCAGCTCACAGCACATGGCATGGAAAAGCCTTAGGGTACGTCTACACTTACCGGAGGGTCCGGCAGCAGGCAATTGATGTTCTGGGATCGATTTATCGCGTCTAGTTTAGATGCGATAAATCGATCCCGGATCGATCCTGGAAGTGCTCGCCGTCGACGCCGGTACTCCAGCTCGGCGAGAGGAGTACGCGGCATCGACGGGGGAGCCTCCCTGCCGCGTCTGGACCTGCAGTAAGTTCAAACTAAGGTACTTCGAATTCAGCTACATTATTAACATAGCTGAATTTGCGTACCTTAGTCCGAAGTGGGAGCTTAGTGGGGACCAGGCCTTAGAGTTCGCTGTCCATGGGCATGCCCCTACATGTCTTGCTGACTCAAAGGTGTAGCCCCTGCCTTCTCTTAATGGGTTAATTGTACAGCTGATGACCCTTGATGGGCCATCGAGGCCAGGCAGTGCTGATGCCAGTCTGTCTGGGGGTGTCAAACATACAAACATATAAACAAGATTATCATACCTGGCAAATCATAACTTTCCCCCAGTACCTTACATGGCATATCCTGTAAGATTCACTGCAATTCTGTAATATCTGTATCAATAATATTCTAAATGGTCTCACATATCCCACACAGAGACACACAAGGCTACAAAGATGATGGTGGTACCAAACACTTTTTTTTAAACTATTCAACCAGCTTTAGATAACACTTGAGCCAAATTCTGGCTCTTCCCCTTTGCCTAACCAATGGACGGATGTACATTAAACATAAGCCAAAATAGTGTCCGCATGTGTGTGTTTAAGATCAACCCCACCCACAGCCTCCTTGCACAATCTGTTCCTAATAAGAGTAGGGCTAATCTCTGCAGAGGTTGTGGGAGGGTAGTGTATAGATATTTGCAGTTTAGGGGGCATGAACCTGTGAAGCACAGCCTTGGCACCTGTAGCTTATGTTCTCTAATGTCCCTCTGTTGCTCTTGATTGTTCTTCCTGTAGGCAGGATTTTCCCCTAAGAGCATGTGGCAATAGGTCCATTTTAATTGTCTCTAGTTGGCCCTACTAGGTAAGATTCAATAGGAAGTGATTTGTTATCCCATCCCTAGCCTATCCTCTCCTTTTCTTGAAATCCCAGGAAAAGCCTAGAAAGCCGTGGTCAGGCTGGGGGAAAGACTGCTGCAAAGTCGGAGACCTTAATATATCTGTCCAAACTGGGAATGAGTAGTCATTCCAATGAAATAGATGTATGTTTCTCTGTATGCTAATCAGCAGAGGTCCATGATATAATGTGATATGATCACAGACCACAGTCTTACCAACCAGGAAGCACAGGAAGAAGTGTCACTAGCACTGACAGACCTGGGAACTAAGATTCAGTCTCAAAGTAGCTGAACATTAAAGTTACCTATCTTAAAAAGTAAAGATGCAATAACGAAGGCTGCCTGGGTCACTGCAGGACTGACAGGGCCAGGGAGGCGGGCCTTAGGGCTGCCTGACATTGCTTGACCAGAAAGACTTTGCAGAACTCTACCTGTGGAAGGGGAAACCACTTAGTGGCCTGGCCGAAGGGGTGAGTCATGAAGAGGAAGCTACAGTTCCTGGAACGAGAGAGGGGCTGCAGAGACAGAAAGAGACAGAGACTGATGGAGTGCAACCACAGGAAGGGACGTCGGCCTGGCAGAGCTAATCCCCAGAATGGCCAGGAGGAGGTGCCACCCAGTGGTGAGTAGCGCACCCCATCATAGTTACCTATGTTCCAGGCCAACTTTGTGCCCATTTCCCCTGTATTGTTAGAAATGATCTCCACCAGAAATAAAGAATCATGAAGGTTACAGAAAGAGTCATTTACACTACAGGAAACATCCCACCGCATTTTAAGTTTCCAGCATGAATCTTTTTTGTGTGTCCCCCCTCCCTGCCCCATTTTGAGTCTTTGCTATGTATTGCGTGCCACCTTTGTCAGGCTGAGAGGTGTGGACAGGCTGTTGAGGAGGGGAGAAAGTTCATGATTGGTTTTTGGTTTCTTGATCTGATCTGTTCTGGTGTTACATGCGCATGTGCTCAGAGCACTGCATGAGCACATTTTTAGGAATCTGAGTAACACTATGAAATTAAATTCCAGCAGGTATTGTGGCTCTGCTGAACAAACTAACCGCTTCTCATTTCAACACAAGAAGAGTTTTGTGTAAAATATTTGCTCAAATATGCCACCATTTCTCATTTAACATACATTTGTTTCAGCTACGTGGGATGCAAATAAAATATTTAGCACAGGATGGTCATACATCTAAATGCCAGGGGGATGTTAGAAGGATTGGAATGAAATATTGACATGATTGAGACAAAACCCAGAGTAAGTCAGGCATATGTGTAACCATTTATATGGTATGCTAAATGCTCAGAGCTAGAATCTATTCTCAGTTGCACTGATGTAAATCTGGAATAACTCCAGTGAAGGCCAATACAATTGTGATGTAATTAGTGAGTCTCTGTTTATCAGGGCTGAAATTTTCAGAGCCAGGTAGCAGATTTGGATATCCACTTCCCATTAACTTTTATCCACATTGTTTTGAAGCCTTTGAAAAATCTAACCCTAAATTACTGTCACAATAAGGAGGGTCCTGAAATGAAAATATGCACATTTTTTCATAAATCATTTTAATTAGACCTAGTCCAGCAAGCCCAACATGTGAAGAACTCCCATTAAGATTAGTGGAAGCTCTGCACATGGATAGCGAGGAGGATCAGATGCATTGTGGTAGGTAACAAAGAAAATATGAGCAACAGTCCCTGAAAGCAACTCATCAGGCTAAGTATAACAGAACAAAATTTGTTGTAGATTGACCATCATGCAAAGGGATGTTTCAGTTCAGGGTGAAATTGTAAAGGGGATTATTTGGGATTTTTTATTTTATTTTATTTTATTTTTGTAGTATAAAAACTGGAAACACCTAATCCTCTCCCCACCCCAAAAAAAGAATAACAATAATATATAACAAAGGAAAGAAAGGGGTGGTTAATAGCACTATAAATCAGAAGCTAGGAATTGTAGAAAAGTGATAAGGGAACCCAAGGTACACTAGAAATCTATGACTAGTTGAGTTAAGGACAATAAAAAGGATTTTTTAAAAAAATATATTAGGAACAAAAAGAATCCTCATGATGGTATTGGTATGTTACCAGATGGAAATGGTAGAATTATCAATAATAATGCAGAAAAGGCAGAAATGTTCAATAAATATTTCTGCTCTGTTTTTGGGGAAAAACAGATGATATAGTCTTATGACTCTATGTCAGCCACAGCCTGTGTACCTGCTCAGCTGCTTAAACCAGCCTTCTTGTCTCAGCTCTCAGGCTGCCTGTTACCCAGACTTCCTTCTACAGCCATCCCCAAGCCCGGTACTCACACTAATGCACCAGCTCTCTGCCCTCTGGAAGTCACTTTGGATAACACATTGCTCTCTAGTGGCTAGATGCTGACCTGGGTCCCTGGCCTTATCGACATGAGTTGTTGCCTACTCCTTTCCTTCCCACTCGTTCTGGAGACAAAGGTGCGTATCCAGTAGTGAGACAGCAGGTTCATTACAGTATCTTCCATATCAAAGCTATTCCCATCCCCAAACTAGCTCTGTAAACCAAAATATGATTTTTTAAGCACAACTGTTTGTCTGAATGTGGCAGCTATATTTAAAATGAGACAGAGGAAAAGAATTTGAGTAGTAATGAATCCCAGTTGCTCCACGTCCATGGATACTTGAATTGTTTCAGAGTTAGGAAAGCACTGATTCCACGCATCTGGATTTCAATGTTTTTAACTTGCTTAATCCTGCTAAAGACTTAAGATTTATTTGTGTGTTTAGAAGATGCTGCCTTTCTTATTGTATGTATATTATATTCATCATTAAAAATAGAAACAAAAGCTAAAATGGAATGGACTTGCAAGTAGCTGATAATTAATTATGGAAAAATGTTGAAAGGGTAGCTTAGCTGACTATGATATTATTTTTGCTGCCAGATACACGGGCTTCTTTTATAAGCTACAATCTATCTGTCATGGGCGGGGGGGGGGACAGGAAATGCAAAATGAACTTGGCCATTTCAGCTAATTTTCAGTTTTTTAAAAAAAAAACCAAACTTCAGAGTATAAAGTACTCTCTTCTCTTAATGTCAGTAAGTAAGTTGATCTGTTTTATATAGTTTTCAATACAAGTAAACTGCTTGCCATTTAAACAAGTTCAATCAGCTGTGAAAATTGACATTTTTAACCATAAAATCAGACTTCATCCTACCATGATATTAAATATTAAGGAGTCAGTTAAAGGACAGTATACATTTCAGAAACCTGCCTGGGGAGATGAATGCCAATTTCTGCTGTTCACAAATACATACAAAGAAATCGCCTGTTGGCTAGCGCTTTACTGTTCTGCAAAAGCTACTTTACGCATTTATTCCAAGATGGTAAATCACTGTAAGCTTTGTATTCATCCAGAGTGCCACAAAATATTTCCTTCCAAACACAAATCTGTCCAAGAACACGGCTGACAACTGGGACAGCTAAAATGGGGCCTATGACACACACATCCTCTCTGCCATCCTGCTCTTGTGACTGAGGCCCTGATCCTGTGAGGTGCTGAAGTCAGTGGAAGTGGAAGCACTCAGCACTTTGCAGGAGCAGTTCAACCCCTTGCAGCATCGGACGCTAAGGGCTTGTCTAGTCTAGACTGGGAACTAGGCTACTGGAGAACTACAACCGCCAGCAGACAGCTGCTCCAGTGCAGCCTTTAGTGTAGCCAGGCACAGACTCAGTTTCTCCATTGCAACACACTCCTGTGTTAAATCAGAGTAAGCAGTCAGCAGGATTCATGGCTTTCATTGTCTGCCCTGGGGCCACTACCCCAGGGACTGGGCATTGATTGATTCCTGGAGGTGGAACATATTCCCACTTTACACAAGACCTTAGTGAGGCCATTTACAAAATCCTGCTGGACTCCAGAGCTACCCTAGGAACTATGGCACATGTTCTTCTCTGTCTCCTAGCTAGTTTTTGAACAAAATCCTGTGTTTCTCTAAACCACACTTACAACTGACACTTTTCCTCACACATCAGCACCCATGCAGTTTTCCCGGAGCCAACAAGCTCCCGTTGTATAAGAGGTTTCCTTCTGAATAGGACATGGCAAAACAGTGCAGCAGCAGGGTTACCAGGCTGCTTAGGAAAGACAATAGGGAAACAAAACTCAGATCAGAGAGACATTTATTTTTTAGGGGCATCGTTGCACTTTGAAAGGTCTATCTGGCGTCTCAAGCACAACCCAGTCCTGGATTCAGGCAGGATTCCAGCATTAGCAGCTTTTATTTCCAACTTTAATTTGAAAACTGTGTCCTGACATAATACTGTAAACTGTAATAATATCAAGGACTATAAAGATCATCTACCATCAGGTTTCCATACTTAACCTCCTGGAGGTTTAGAGAGCATGGACCCCTTAAAGCCTTGTCCTGAGGCAGAGGACGTGCTGGTTGTTCCAGGGGCAGAGAGTGGAGAGAGGGAGAGCGACAGTTGGTGTGTGTCTGTGACTTCAGATGGGAGGGCCCACAGTGAGCAAGACAATGCCCTGGCTGGGATGATTTAGTTGGGGATTAGTCCTGCTTGGAGCAGGGGGTTGGACTAGATGACCTCCTGAGGTCCCTTCCAACTCTGAGATTCTAGGATTCATGTGGGGAAGCAGCAAGAACCCATCCGAGGCCCAGGAGGGACAAAGTGGCTGACAAGGGACATCTCAGGGCAGGAGCCAGGAGGAGCACTACAAGAAGGACAAGCCGGGGCCAGACCCAGTATAGACTGTCACCCAGAGCCGTATGGGGCCGTGAGTACCAGGGCTTATGGCTTTGCATTGGGAATAAGGCGGGAGGCTGTAGCTAGTTAAATGAGGAGTTAGCCAATCTGTGTGGGTTTGCAGAGAGTGGCGGAAGAGGGCACCGGAGGGGTTTGTTGGTGGAAGTTTACTGGTACCAAAGACGACCAGAAGCACTCAAGATTCACGGCCCGACTGGAAGTCTGCCCAGGATTCCTGAACTCTGAGTCTAAACGCAGTATTCCACATCTACCCTTTCATGTTCACACCTGCACCAGGGGTATCTGGAGAAAGACTCTGCCTAAGCAGGCAGCCCCTCTTGCAACATCACAAGTTTGGCACTCATGGAGTTTGTCTTTGTGGACTTTCTGTCATTAGAGCCTCACCATCAGCGTACTGTGAATATCTTGGGGGTGTCTGACTATTTTACTTGTTATGCCCAGACTTACCCCACCAAAGATCAGACCACTTCCATGGTTGCCAGGATCCTGTGGGAGAAATTCTTCATTCACCACGAGCTGCCTGTGAGACTACGCTCAGACCAGGGATGGGATTTTGAGAGCCAGTTAATAAAAAGAACCGTGCAAGACCGTGGGGGATCAAAAAGTCCCACCCCACCCCTTACCATTCACAAGGGGATCCACTGCTAGAACAATTCAACCGTATGTTGCTCAACATGCTGGGAAATACTGGAGCTGGCATATGGAGCATCTGATACATGCCTATAACTGCGCTCAGCCCGATGCACCTGTGTACACATCATACATGCCTATGTTTGATGGAGAAGCCCGGCTGCCAGTTAATCTCTGTTTTGGAGTGTCCCCAAATGGGGCACTCCTGGAAACTTATTTGGGGTATATGACTCACCTAAAGGATCAGCTGAAGGAGGCATATCAGATAGCGACACAAACCTCGGGTCACCAGAATCATAGAATCATAGGACTAGAAGAGACCTTGCGAGATCATCTAGTCCAGTCCCCTGCACTCATGGCACAACTAAGTGTTATCTAGACCATCCCTGACAGGTGTTTGTCTGACCTGCTCTTAAAAATCTCCAATGACGGAGATTCCACAACCGCTCTAGGCAATTTATTCCCGTGCTTAACCACCCTGACAGTTAGGAAGCTTTTCCTAATATCCAACCTAAACCTCCCTTACTACAATTTAAGCCCATTGCTTCTTGTCCCATCCTCAGCGGTTAAGAAGAACAATTTTTCTCCCTCCTCCTTGTAACAACCTTTTATGTATTTGAAAACTGTTATCATGTCCCTTCTGTCTTCTCTTTTCCAGACTAAACAAACCCAATTTTTTTCAATCTTCCCTCATAGGTCATGTTTTGTAGACCTTTAATCATTTTTGTTACTCTTCTCTGGACTTTCTCCAATTTGTCCACATCTTTCCTGAAATGTGGCACCCAGAACTGGAGACAGTACTCCAGTTGAGACCTAATCAGTGTGGAGTATAGCGGAAGAATTACTTCTCATGTCTTGCTTACAACACTCCTGCTAATACATCCCAGAATGATGTTCGCTTTTTTTGCAACAGTGTTACATTGTTAACTCATATTTAGCTTGTGGTCCACTATGACCCCCAGATCCCTTTCCGCAGTACTCCTTCCTAGGCAGTAATTTCCCACTTGGTATGTGTGCAACTGATTGTTCCTTCCTAAGTTGAGTACTTTGCATTTGTCCTTATTGAATTTCATCCTATTTATTTCAGACCATTTCTCCAGTTTGTCCAGATCATTTTGAATTTTAATCCTATCCTCCAAAGCACTTGCAACCCTTCCCAGCTTGGTATCATCCGCAAACTTTATAAGTGTACTCTGTATGCCATTATCTAAATCATTGATGAAGATATTGAACAGAGCCAGGCCCAGAACTGATCCCTGTAGGACCCCACTCATTACGTCCTTCCAGCATGACTGTGAACCACTGATTACTCTCTGGGAATGGTTTTCCAACCAGTTATGCACCCACCTTATAGTAGCTCCATCTAGGTTGCATTTCCCTAGTTTGTTTATGAGAAGGTCATGCGAGACAGTATCAAAAGCTTTACTAAAGTCAAGATATACCATGTCTACCACTCCCCCCCATCTACAAGACTTGTTACCCTGTCAAAGAAAGCTATCAGGTTGGTTTGACATGGTTTGTTCTTGACAAATTCATGCTGACTGTTACTTACGGAATGAGGGAAGCAACCTAGTGACAGAGGATGTGGAAAAAGCTAATGTACTCAATGCTTTTTTTACCTCTGTCTTCACAAACAAGGTCAGCTCCCAGACTGGGGTGGAAGGGAGTTTCCCTTCTGTGTCCCTGCAGAGCTGACTCCAGCTTGGCCATGGGGGTGCTATAGTTACACATCTCTCTCTGCCTGAACACCTTACCTATTTTAAATATGCTATGAGTAAGGAGGGTAGTTTTTCAATTCCTCTCCCTCCCTTTACCTGCTAGTAAGTCAAGATGGAGAGTTAAACTGTTGCAGGTTCTGATGATCCACATATTAAGTGGCCCTTCCGGCTGGCAGAACATGTCATTTGTGTTCCAGCATCTGCACTGCTATTGACTGCTAGATGGAAGTTATCTTTAAGTCCCCATGATGGAGTGTGTTCCCCAAATTAGGCCAGGCAGGCCCAATCAACCAATTAAGTAGTGAGCAGGGGAGAAATTAAGGCTGCAAAGGGGTGGCTAATTGGAAGCAGGCTCAGCTGCTCAGGAACAGGAAGGGCCTTTATAAAGCCCAGGAGCTGGGGACTGACTGAAGGCAGGCTATAGTCACTCCCTGGGAAGAGAAGGGTGTGCTCAGGACTATCGAGGGCAGGCTATGGTTACTCCCTGAGAGGAGGGAGTTGGGAGGCTGGCAAGTACAGAGAAGGGAAGCCAGGTAGATAGGAGAAGGCTCAGGGGAATAACAGCATGGTATAGGAGAGTGTGGACCTTGGCTGTTGATTAGAGGGCTATGGGCTGGAACCTGGAGTAGAGGGCAGGCCTGGGTTCCCTTACAAGCCACTGGGGATGTGGCACAGACGAGGCAGAGGACCGTGGACTGCCTGGAATAATTTGTCCTGAAAAAACTTTGATACATCCCTTCTCCCTGCAACCCCCAACTGGGGAGCCACATAGGGACCTGGCTGGAGGGCTAAGTCACAGAGAGGAGCAGGGCTGGCGCAACACATAAGGTGACCTAGGCAGTCGCCTAGGGCGCTACAATTTGGGGGGCGGCAACCGTGGCAGTATTTTGGCGGCGGGACCTTCCGCCGCCTCTGTGTGGGGCGGTATTTTGGCGGCAGGACCTTCCGCTGCCTAGGGTGGCAGAAAAGCTGGCGGCGCTCCTGGAGAGGAGGCTGAGGTTCCTGGAGTCAGAGTGGTCTATAGGGCGAGAGGTTGATGGGATAGACGCTGCCAGAGGGGAGCGTGACACCTGGTCAGTGCTAATTCCCAGGGCAGGCAGGAGAAGGTGCCACTAGCGGTGAGTGGACCCCATGACTGTCCCTTAAATGGTTTGGGTCCTTACTTAAGAAACCACTTCTCATGACTTACTGCTGCAGCTGCAGTCAGTGGAAGAGGCTAGGCTGGAACCTGCTAGATTTAAGATGGAGGGTGCTGGTGTTAGTGTTCTCCATTAGGGGCCCTGGCTCTGGCACCAGCTCCAAATCCCATCTAAAATAGCCTTGGAATCGATTGACCTTTGGTGCATGTGTTTACTTGAGTTGCTATGTCTTCCTGTCAGTTGCCTGAGTCACAAATTGACTCTAGACTTGGCGTAGTGTTTGTCCCAGGCACACTGGCTGATGTGTTTGGTGGGGCGGAGCATTCTCCACCCACCCCAGCTCACTTGTGGGTGTGGGATGTTACAACCCTGCAGCAGCTGGTGGCACCCTGCCAAGTCACCCATAGGCTGATTAGCAGGTGAAAGGGATTAAGGTACCTCCTCACTCTCTTGCACAGGCATGTAGGGTGGGCCACAGTCTGGCCCATCATAAGTAAATACGTACTTGGAGTTAAATGATTTAAATACAGTCAGAAATAAAACGCTGCCATTCAAGACAGTGGGGAGAACTATTTTTTTTTAATGTCCATAGCCCCAGTAACTTTTACAGAGATGTCAGCGTAAATAGCCTGGTATCCTGCAGAATCGTGTGTGTGTCTACAATCCCTGGTTCAGATGTATCTGAAAACCCACATCTTTAATAACTTCCAACTTTAGGAAGCAAGAAATAGATGCACTTCAGATGGCAAAAAACTGGGGCATTCTGGGATTTAGAGCATCCCATAATTCCTGGCAGTAGCTGTGGCCATAAAGGGACAAGCGAGAGAGGAACCCAGAAGAAATATTTATTTTAATTAGCTTAACAAAGAGCCGTTTAAGAAGTGCCTTGATCACTGTCTACAAGTACCTACATGAGAAGATGATTTCTGATACTAGACGGCTCTTTAATCTAGCAGACAAAGCAAGCTCCGGTGACTGGAAGCTAATGCTAGACAAATTCAGAATAAAAATAAAGTGCACCTTTTTAACAATAAGGATAATTAACCATTAGAACACCCACCCTGGGACATGGTGGATTCTCCATCACTTGGAGTCGTTAAATCAAGACTGGATTACCTTCTAAAAGGTGTAGCTGAGCCAGAAGTTAGGGGCTTGATGAAGGAATCTCTGGATAAGGTTCTATGGACTGTGTTATGCAGGAAATCAAACCAGATGATCAAAATGGTCCCTTCTGGTTTTAAAATATATAAATCTATTAAATAATATACCCAATACCCTGAATGAGTAAAGCTGTGTACCTTCAGAATGGGTATGGTCAGAAAGCATGTTGGGTTTTTGTTTTTGTTTTTTCTTCACTGATATTTTTTCATAGGTTTCAAACCATCAGGAAGGATGAAGGATTATCACTAAGGAGAATGGCTGAATCCTGGGGATCTGAACCAAAACCCCTGATCCAAACACAGAGGTGAAGACTGTACTTGAAACTGTGGATCTGAATATGAAAATTGGATCTGAATTTTACCCTTGGCTCTAGTCTTAGTAATGCACTGAACACAAACTGTAGAACCAAACACCCTCAAACTCCAAGCTGTTCTAAATCCACATCCAAACAGGCATAGGTGCTGACTCCATGGGTGCTCTGGGGCTGGAGCACCCCTGGAGGAAAAAATGGTGGGTGCTGAGCACCCACTGGAAGTCCCCCTATCAGCCCCCAGCACCTCTCACCCACCCTGAACAGCTGTTTCACAGTGTGGAGGAGGCTTTGGGGGGGGGGGAAGAGCGAGGATGCAGTGCGCTTAGGGGAGGAGGTGGAGCAGAGCTGGGAAGAGGTGTGCAACAGTGGCGCCTTGTGGGAAGATGTGGAGTCGGGGCGGGGCTGCAGGCTGAGAACCCCTTGGCACTTTGAAAAGTTGGCACCTGTGCAAACAGGCATTTTGTATCTGACACCAACCTCTGCATTAGAGGCTTATGCGGCTAGGGTGAAATTCACCCCTGTGCAGGGAGTGAGCACAAAGTCTATGTGCTACCTAAATGTTTAGATGGGACTTAAGTAGCGCCTAGTTCTTGTTCTGGACATGGATGAATCACCCTAACTCCTTAGTACTGACAACTTTCACTCTCTTTCAGGATTTCTCTTCTCCTCTCCATGTACGCAGATCATAACAACTGGAAGAAAACAAATCCAGTGTTTCATTTAACATTTTAAATTGGCACCCTGTGGGTTATTTTATGTCCTTGTGTTTGGCCTATATTTTTTTAACTTTCTTCCTCACGGCCTCTTTACGGCATTCTCTGGAATATTCTTTTCTCTGCAATGTGAGATAATGTTAAAAAAAAAAACTTTTCAATTAGCTCTGACACTTTCATATGAAAATTGGTTTTATATCTGCTAAAGGCCTATAAGCAGTATTAGGGAAAGTAGATGAGATCATCTCCCTATCCGGTGTTTCTGTATAACTGCATATGGCCAGAGAGTGGAACTATGGGAAGATGAGAGATGAGTTACCTTAGGACATTCCTAGTGGTACCTACATTATGTTCCGTGTTTTGCTACCCTGGTAATAAGCATCTTTGAAATACCCGCTACAGATGTGTCTAGATGTGACAGATGTAGATGATGTTATGGGGCCAAATTCATCTCTGGTTTAACTCTCTTGATTTTGATAGAATTGTGCCAGGAATGCATTTGAATTGATGTCTGCTTTTCCTGAAGTGGTAAATCTATTGTATTTTTTAAAAATCATAGAGGCTCAAGAAATCAAGATTACTCCTTCAAATGTCTTTTGGAAGACGTTTTTAAGTCCATGTAGTGCATCCTCTATCCATTGGACATTTACAGATCAGGAAGCAGAAGTGCAGGTTTCCCCAAATTGGCCAGACAATGTACTTCAACCGTGACCTGAAGGACCCACCTCTGTGGAGCAGGGAGATAGTTCAGTCTCTCTGCTCAGTCTGTACTTGGTCTCTGTACTGGAATTGCCAAAGAGGTTCAGTTGAAGTGGTTGGTTCTCCTCTCCATGGCAGACGAAGACCCATGTGAGACCAAATGCTCATTACACATAGCAAATGTCTGTGAGAGGTTAATGACTCTCAGGACTGGCTTGCACTGAAAACTTACATCAGTATAGCTACATCTCTCAGGAGTGTGAAAAAAGCCACACCTCTGAGAGACAGAGCTATGGTGACCTACCCCACAGGGTCAACAGCGCTAGGTCAATAGAAGAATTCTTCCGAGAGGTGGCTTGCGTATGGAGATGGCAGAACTCCTCCCATCACTGTAGTGAGCATCTGTGCTGTAGCATTTCAAGTGTAGACATAGCTTCAGTTGCTCCACCCAGTTGCCAACCTGAACTTAGGTAATTTTTAAGGTTGTTAAATTATTCCCCACTTACAAAAGCAGCTGTGAAACATGTTACACGTTAGTTATAAAATGTCTGTCACAGGGCAAGTTGGGCCCTTAAAGAGAGTTGGGCTCAGCCACACCTGTGCCTACTTATCCATCTCCCAGGCTTGGACTTTGTATGGTGCTTCAGTCAAGTAACCAGGTATCACACGACAATAGCCTGGAGCCCTATGCTTCCTATAAGAGGGAGCCTGCTGGGGGTTCTCTGTGGACTGCGAAGCCTGTAGCCGATGCCCTGATAGAACGGTGGTTGGGAAGGAGTTTCAGAAGGATACGGGGAATACGTAGCTGAGAGTGATGAAGGGAAGAGTCTTTGTTTTGCTGGACTTTCTTTTCTTCCCTCCTCTGAGTGAGAGGCCTGGGGGATGAACTATTTTATGATTTGACTGATGGGCCAAGTCATTCAGAAGCACTGGTTTTGGCCCACCAAGAGTGGGAGACTGAAGTGTCCAGAGCTGAATGAAGGGAAATGAAGCACCAGGCACCACGAGGGCATGGTGATCTTTGTCTCAATGTTCCTTCCCTCATCCATATGTCATCTACTTAGACTATAAACTTACTTGGGGGGGAGGGAGAGAGAGAGAGAGAGAGAGAGAGAGAGTGTGTGTGTGTGTGTGTGTGTAACTAATAAGATTAATAGGCCGGATCTTGAGATCCCTACTCAGTCCTTATTTGGGCAAAATTCCCCCTTAGCATGCAGCTGGTCCAGTGGCCTTCATTGCTTAGGATCTCTGAGATCTGCACCCTCTCCATGCTGGACTGAGGTCTCTCCCTGTCAGCCACAACAGGATTCTGGCTCAGCCTACTCTTAAATGATCCAAATTAGGGTTTTGACGTTCCCCTCTGGAAGAATATCTCACAATCTCATACAGGCCAGTCCAATTCCTATTGAAGTCAACAGGATTCTTTTCACTAACTTTACTGGGTGTTGAATGGGCCTATAGACCGGATTTCCTGGTGATATGGTTCTCTTCCCCACCCCCACCCCTGGATATTCATCCTAAATTGTCCTCAATTTCATCCATTGTCTTGTGTATCACACTTAATTCCCTCTTTTCCTTGATGTTTACATCCTTCAGGCACTGGTAGCTGATTCTCATGTCCCCTGCTGCTCATCCTTTAGCAGAGCTATGGATAGTAAGATCACTTAATATTTCCTCACAAAATAATCTTGTCAGTCCCGTGACCGTTTGTGACGCTTTGCACTGCAAGAAACTGTCATCCCCAGGTGGGTACCATACACACCTCCCCTTGTCACACACGGTCTCTGATACATTTAAATTCTATCCAGGGCTCCCTAGAGATTCACTGATTCCGACATCTTCTGCCCAGCCCGCATTTGGAGCTGTGCTGGTCAGCTCTGGGCCTCTTATCTCCAGGCAGACTTCCCACAACTGGGAGTCCCAACAGCTCAGGTTCCACTGGTTAGATTTAAATCTGGCTTTTCTGTGTACAGTAGGACTGGTAATGAGAATTCTTTTCTGTGAAAAATTGCAGTGAAAAACTTTTGTTCTGTTCAAAATTCCTCCCTGCACCTCCCCCCAATTTTTCAAATATTTCAAAAAAAAATTCCTGTTACTCCTTTCCCTTTGGGGAGAGAAGGGGTCACAATGAACCCCCAAACCAAAAGAATATCACTGGTTTTTGGATCAAAGTAATTTTTCATTTCCAATGGATTCCAAATGTATTTTTTGTTTTGAACGGTTTCATTTCAAAGTCCAGAATTTCAAATGAGGCAAAAAAATTCTGCAAACATGTTCATACAATTCAAAAAGCCCTTTTTCATCAGTGCTGTGACAAAAACATTCAACCAGCTCCACTATATAGTGATTTTTATTTTGAATATGTCAGTATTGATTGGGGTCTCCTGGGTGCTACTGTAATAGAAAAAGAACTAAATTTGTCAAAGGACATGATAGCTATATACAAATACTGAAGGGTGAAACATCAAGGAGAGAAGCTTTTTTTTGTTTTGTTTTTGTTTTAGTGTCTTACAAGAGGGTCTAACTAGGAGCAGTGGAATGAAACTCAGGTCTTGTCTACATTGCCCTGTAGTTCAAACTACAAGGATATGAATAGCAGTGCACATCAGAGTACTCTCTGTAACACTTCTGTGTGTGTGCACTGCTGTTACAAACTAAAAGGCTCCCAGTTCATGTTTATAGACCTGTTTGAAGAGGACTATGTATTAATGCGAAGTAGGAATCTTTTTGTTTGCACTCGCAGCATATACATGAGGGAGTTACAGCTCAGCACTTGAGTGCACACAGCTATTCACACCCCTGTGGTCTGAACTGGGGGGGCACTTTGGAAGTTTGACTCCATCTATCAGAAAAAATTCTTAATGGACAGATCCGTTGGGCTGTGGGATGATATCCAAGCAGAAGTCCTATCACTTGAGATATTTAAAACTAGACTAAAAAAGATCACCAGAAAATGTTATAGGGAACGTGAATGAAATAGAAAATATCTATTGGAAAATCTATCTCTAACTTCTCTGAATTCATGCAGGAAAAATGCTTGTGGCTAAAAAATACAATAGAACATCTTCCACTAATTATGTAAGTTACTGAATACTTAAACCTAAACATGTCTGTGACCGATGTAGAAAAATACTTTTCCTAATACATCCTCTGATACACCTTGTCTGTTGCTAATCAATTGATTTTTTGCCTAGATTGTGTCCTGTGCAATTTTGGGGTTACAGTTTGTAAGTGTGTTACACAAGTAAGTATGTCATGTCCCCTTCTAGTGGCTGATCAAATACAGAATAACTGCTTTCCCCTGCTAATGGAGTGTCTCCCTTAGCTTAGCCGACAGAAGTTCATGCATTTAGTGAAGGAAGGTTCTACGTTCATCTCCTTCTCGTCAACCATGCAAAGCTTGTCACAATGTGGTGCCCAATGTGCGACTAGTCCAGTGGGGTTCAAGATGCTCTTCCCTGGGCGGGGGAAGCATGAGGGAGGAAAAGTGGATATTCTGTGTCATCCTCCCCCACTGGCCAGTCCACTAGAGGATTACAGCCTACTACTGCTACCTGCTGCTGGTCTAGAGGCGTATGATGAAGGTCCCAGGTTCTTCAAACCCTGCTGATAACCCATGAGGAAGTATTTGTTACATTTGCAAGAAAATGCTTTTAGATTAACCTATAAATATCTATCTGTGCTAAGCTCATTATTGTGATATCTGAGGCATCATGAGGGTCATTAGGTGAAGGGCAGGTAGTTGACTAAAGGATCAGGGTAACAAAGAAGCTTTAATAGAACCTCCCCAAAACAGTGTCAGAATTTCTGCTAGATCTGCAGAACATGCAGTTGGAGGAATTTGTGGATTGCCATCTCGGAAGTGCAATAATGACAATTAATATCCAGCAGAGAGTCCTGTGGCATGTTATAGACTAACAGACGTATAGGAGCATGAGCTTTCGTGGGTGAATACCCACTCCTACGTCTGTTAGTCTATAAGGTGCCACAGGACTCTTTGCTGCTTTTACAGATCCAGACTTACACGGTTACCCCTTTGATTCTATGATCTATACAGACTTTTTTTAAATGAGATGTTTTTGTAGGAAACAGCTACACCCAACAGGCTTCCACACAGCATGCCTTCCTAGTTTGTGTCTCTCGTTTACCAGGGACAACACCCTGTCTGGTATTCTTTCTACATGTAAGAGGGTTTTATGTGTCGCCATATCCCTAAGGCAGCTAATCATCAAGAGGAGTCCTTACCCAGAGTCCCTCCGCTTGGGCTGCAGTAGGTTTCAATAGCCTGGGTTCGTAGCTGCTAACTGTTGGTGCATCCACCTGACTGCTTAAGGTAGTCAGGCACCCTACTGTACTCCCTACATGGTTTCAATTATCCCCAACCTGCTACTTACCCCTTGACTAGCCGGACATCTTCTGATACCTCCAAATGGGATGAAGCAACAATCAATGTACACTTAATTTATAAGGGGAAATATGAAGGAAAGGGGAAGAGGGATTTGGAGTGGATACATCAGTAACACCATACAACCCACAAGTAACATTCCACTCAGGGTAGTTTCCCTGGATTCACTAGTGCAGTTTACTCCACACTATTGGGCTCTGTAATGTAGAGGAACTCACGTGTCTTGATGAGTCATTGTAGGCCTGAAGGTGCTTGAGTGCGGCAAGATTGTGAGGGAGTCAATTCCCCAGGGGCTAACCTCTCTGCTGCAGCAATAGTAGCTACTATCAGTGGGAAAAGTCCTGCCTTGGTGTTTCTAAGCCCAGTTGCTTTCTCCCAGAGTAGTTCAGCAAACCCCTTTCAGAGCAAAATAGGCAACACCCCAGGCGAGGCGAGGCAGTCGGGGACAGCTGGAGCTCCCGCAGGCAAAACTGTCGTCCTGTCATCCCCTCAACTCCGATTGCCTTAGTCAGCCGTCCATCCCCCAGGATTTGCCCAGTCATGAGTCACTCAACACTCCTGGTAAGATGAGCCCAAGGAAGTCTTCCCCATCTCTCGTCTACCAGGCAGCAAGCTTTGCTCCCTTTTTCGTCACCCCCATTAACATGGGTTGCATATAGGCATCTAATGGCTGGATAGTGTAACCCACATGCCTAATAGGGATATATGTCTTTAAGAGATCTACAAGAAGAGGGTAAGGAATTAGTTGTGTCCAGAATATTGCTGCTTGGCAGATGCACAGTTAGCACTCCATGCTCAGAAATTTCTGGAACTGGGTGTGGGAGGTTGGGGCATGCTCATTAGGCTCCCTGTAGTGAACTAATACACTCCATTGATGGCAAGTAGGGCACCTGTTTTACAAAAGGACATGTGATCTGCATGGGTTGGGAGAAGCAGAAAACAGGTTGTTTCCCCCAACTCAGAGCATTTTGCAGCAGGTTAGTGGTCTTGTTAACTTTCCAAGAGGGAAGCCCTGGCAGTGTTAGTTATAGAAATGGGGAAAATTAGGAGGGAAAACTTTTATTTTATTTTAATGATATACCTTGAATGTTTGATTTTAGCCAAATGATCTAACCTTTACGATTTAGCAGCTCTTATTTGAATGTAACGATAGGGAAAGGAGTCATTTATATTTTGCTAGTCCCAGTTTTGTTTTGTTTTTCTCGTAACCGACTTTTTTATTTATATGCTTAATAGTGATTGATTGGTTAATTAGTTACCTAACTGAATGATTCCACAGTCCAGCAGAGGAGGAGATGGGTTCCAACTGGAGATTTCTGCAAGCAAGCGGAGGGAAGATATAGTTGCAGTGCTTTTAACTCAGGAGACTGTGTAGAGCTAATGAACAAAGACCAGTGGTGGTGCTAGCCCTTTGGGGGCCCTCCACACACAACACATACGAATAATTAATAGGGGGCCACTTTGAGCTTAGTCTACTTATGCCTGGCACCTGCTTTGACAAAGACTCGAACTGAGACTCAGCTGAACTCAACCTAAGCTTTTGGAACTCTGAGTTACTTCCCATTGTGTTTCTGTGGGGACTGACCTGTTTAGATGTAACTGTGAAGATAGTGTGTCTGAAGTTGCTTAATTTCTACCACATAACAAGGCTATTATGATTCCTTGTCTTTATAAGATTTTATAAGGTTGGTACTTAATTCTTAAGTTCATTCCTTTTGTTCTTTTTGGACTTGATTGTGGAGAGGTTGACCCTGTGCAATTGTTGCTGAAATCCTCAATGATTGAGTTCTGGGTCTTCCTGTGCTTTTCTGTAGGAGTTGTGCTGAAGCACTAGGAGAGGGATAGTGAAGTAACCTCTTGCCCAATGAAAGGTTACGGTAGCATACAAGAAGGAAACGTATTGGGGCTAGCCAAGTCGAATTGACTTTTCTGCCGGCTGTATCTTGCAAGATCCTAACTTCCCAGACGTAAATCTAGTTCATACAATTTTGATTACATTTGCTGTGTGGGTGAAGTTCACATGTTCCATTCTGACAGGTAAAAATAAAGTAATTCCTCTGCTTTTTGAAATTGAAATATCTCCCGACATTTCATGTGGCTAAAGCAGGACGGGTGCTGCCCCAAGGTCTGGGAGGTTGCGCGGGAAGGTTTGGTGCTGCCCTTTGGGAGTGGGTGGCCCAGGGGTCGGCTCCTGTGGCTCCTGACCTGTGGGGCTCGTGGGCTCAGCTACCTGCTCCAGTCTTGTGACTTGAGGCACAGGGTTGCTACACTACGCACCTAAATTTGTCCTGGACACCTCCCTGTCCAGGGGGCTGTGCCAAACCTGAGCATTGCTATAACTCTGTGCAGCAAGGGACAGGTTGCAATGCCCATACCTGGGAGCTGAGCCCAGCCAGCCCTGTGGGACAAGCGCTGCTTCAATTGGGACATGCGGTTTTGTGGGTCAAAGTGGGATAATTCCACAAAACCCAGAACTGTTGAGAGAGCTGGACAAACAGATTACAATGGACTTTCTGCCATAAATATGACACTACTTTGGTAGTTTAGCTCACTGCAGTTCCATGCATTTCTGTCCTTTTAAGCTTTCCTCTTCCTTCCAGCACCAGATTGTAAACAGTATAAAATGCTGCAGTTTGCATTTTAATTTCCCCTGGGAAGATTGACCACATAGCTAGAGCATCTCCTGGTCTTCAATGTCTCTGACTTCCAGGCAGGAGCGTAGCCACAGGTGGATCTGCTGCCCGGTGTTCTTACAGTTAGGAAGTTTTTCCTCAGATTTAATTTAAATCTGCTATGCCGTAATTTGAACCCAATGCCTCTTATCCTGCCCTCTGTGGCAAGACAGAACAACTTTTCTTCATCTTTTTTTATGTCAACATTTCAAATATTTGAAGACCACTATCATGTGCCCCATCAATCTCTGCTTTTCCAAATTAGACATACCCAGTTAAGAACATAAGAACAGCCATACTTGGTCAGACCAAAGATCCATCTTGCCCAGTATACTGTCTTCTGGCAGTGGTCAATGCCAGGTGCCCCAGAGGGAATGGACAGAACAGGTAATCATCAAGTGATTCATTCCCTGTCACCCATTCCCAGCTTCTGGCAAACGGAGGCTAGGGACACCATCCCTGCCCATCCTGGCTAATAGCCATTAATGGACCTATCCTCCATGAATGTATCTAGTTCTTTTTTTAACCCTGTTATAGTCTTGGCCTTCACAACATCCTCTGGCAAGAAGTTCCACAGGTTGACTGTGCATTGTGTGGGAAAAAAACTTCCTTTTCTTTGTTTTAAACCTGCTGCCTATTAATTTGATTTGGTGCCCCTAGTTCTTGTGTTATGAGAAGGAGTAAATAACACTTCCTTATTTACTTTCTCCACACCACTCATGATTTTATAGACCTCTATCATATCCCCCCCTTAGTCATTTCTTTTCCAAGCTGAAAAGTCCTAGTCTTATTAATCTCTCCTCATATGGCAGCTGTTCCATACCCCTAATCATTTTTGTTGCCATTTTCTGAACCTTTTCCAATTCCAAGATATCTTTTTGGAGATGGGACGACCACATCTGCACACAGTATTCAAGATGTGGGTGTACCATGGATTTATATAGCAGCAATATGATCTTTTCTGTCTTATTATCTATCCCTTTTTTAATGATTCCCAGTATTCTGTTCACTTTTTTGACTCCCGCTGCACATTGAGTGGATGTTTTCAGAGAACTACCCACAATGACTCCAAGATCTTTCTTGAGTGGTAATAGCTAATTTAGACCCCATCATTTTATATGTATAGCTGAGATTGTTTTCCAATGTGCATTACTTTGCATTTACCAACACTGAATTTCATCTGCCGTTTTGTTGCCCAGTCACCCAGTTTTATGAGATCCTTTTGTAGCTCTTCGCAGTCTGCCTGGGACTTAACTATCTTGAGTAGTTTTGTATCATCTGCAAATGTTGCCACCTCACTGTTTATCCCACTGTTTACTACCAGCAGGGCCGCCACTGGGGGGGGGGGGCGCAAAAGGGGCAGCGACAACCCGGCAGGGCCACTGATGGGGAGCACAAAAGCCCCCCCGGCCGCTGATGGCAGTGCTGGGGCAAAAGAAGTAGCAGCCCCGAGGCTGCGATTTAAAAGGGCCTGGGGCTCCAGGTGCCACTACTGCGGCAGCGCCGGCTGGAGCCCTGGGTCCTTTAAATTGCCGCTGGAGCCCCGGGCAGCACAGGCCAGGGAGCGCAGATGGACTGGCTGGGGGACACTGACCCCAGCCCCGCCCCTTCCACCTGAGGCCCCGCCCCTGCCGGGGGGGCCAGAGCAGCCCCGTACCGGTAAGAGCTCAATTTTTACTCTCATCTTACTCTTACTTCTAGCAAGGTAACAGAAATGCACATTGTAACTTAAAAATATCATTCGTTTTCTACCGGGTGATGAGCGCTTCTCCTTGCCCCATGGGAGCTTTCTGGTGGCTGTTCTCATTCAAGTAGGTAGCTTCCTTTTTTATTTTGCTTCGGTTCAGCTTTTGTTCTGAGTAACTGCATTGTGCAGAGGACAGCCAAGGCTTATTTGGTGGTGTTCATTACCTTCATTGTTGTTGTTCCTGAGATGCGTATGTTTTGGAGTTTGACTTCCTTCCTTAATAAGGAGATTACTGAAGAAAATGAGGAGCTAATAACTTGGGCCACTTTAGGTCCCCTCTTCCTAGAATGGGTTTTGGGTTGTTTTTTCTCTTCCTCGTTTGTTCTCCTTGGTTCCTTGCACTGAGAAGTGTTTTGGTACCTTACAGGGTGGATCAAAGGTATAAAAACAAATATAAGGGTGGAAATCATGTAGAAATTTGTCATGAGCTTGTACTGGTGACAGATTAGTATATGTCTATCAATGTCCAAAACCCATTCTGTTTTGTGAATCTATTTGATGAGAGACATGAAGCAGCTCAGGTGTGTTTGTGTGTGGGGGGGGGTCACCTGATAGAGGGGATTGGAACTGTATCAAAAGGAGACGCCAGAGGAGGGGAGCACAACCAGAAGACAAGACTGGGCAAGAGGAGAGAGGGGGCAAACAAATCCTGAACTCCTTGGAAGGATCCAAAGAATTCTGAGGAGGGGAGAGGAAACTGCAGCAGGGTTTTGCATGGAGGTGTTAGTTATTCTGTCATACAATTGTAGATTTCCTGTGCTGTGTCTGAGTACACTGTGTGAGTGGTTTAAAAGTGTTTTTGCAAAGTCTGTTTCACTTGCTTTAAATTTCACAGAGTACCCACACGGGTGGAACTGTGACAGGGGTGTGCAGAAGCTACGGGGAAGATTTGAGGGGGCAGCACTCATAGATGTTTAAGGCCAGAAAGGACCATCATGATCATCTAGTCTGACCTCCTGCACATCGCAGGCCCCAGAACCTTGCCCACACATTCTTGTACTAGACCCAGAATCTCTGGCTGAATTACAGAAGTCCTCAAATCATGATTAAGTCTTAAGTTATAGAGAATCCACCATTTACTCTAGTTTAAACCAGCAAATGACCTTCTTCCCCTCCCCGCACTCCCTTGCACGTGGAGGAGAAATCAATGAGAGAGATTCTGGGGCTCTTCTAAGTGTATCTTGTTTTATTTATACACCTCCACCAGTCCTGGAGCAGAGGTGGTCACAAACAGCATGCAGGCAATCCCCTCTTACAGGGATTTCGGCCCGACAGCAATGTCTAGTTCCAAGGGAGCAACTCATTCTCAAGAATTGCTCCAGTCAGGTCACAAGGCTCAGAGCAAACTCTCTTTTTGCTCACACAGCTCTCTCGGTGCAGAACCAAAACCAGCAACACTTAGCATGTTTCCTCAAGACGGAACATTTGCTTGCACCCTAAGGAAAATAACTTGGTCGACTACATGCATGAGCATTGGCTGATGACACCTGCCAAATTATCAGTGAGATATTCTTTAATACAAACAACAAAATAGAAATGCTGGCACGTGACTGGGTGTACAACTCTCAGCCTGTCAAGGTCCAAATGGCAGATACAAGTGGGAGCAGAGACACAAACTGTGAGACAGAAAAACATGACTGATGCAGGAACATTCAAGACCTTAGCCCAGCGACGGAACGTAAGCAGGGCCCTTGCTGGTCTAACTTTCAGTAGAGTTGAAGATCTGGGAGTTGAAGCAGACCTCCCTGCAGTCACCACTCTACATCTGAGCATAGGTCAATCCTAGTGGAGAATCAGGGCCCAGAAGTTTATATTTGTGACCAAACTTCCTTGGTTTAGTAATGTGAAGAAAATGATGGTGTTTTTGTCTGAATCCTGATCCCAGTTCACTACCTTAGTAGTTAAGCTGAGTGCTGGGGAATTCTGGGAATGAAAACTTGCCTGTTGCTGATGTTCAGTAGGACCCTCTGCACAGACTCAGGGTTGGAGTAACTTTTGTGAGAGGAAAGGCCTGTGGCTCTACAGAGCAGTGCACCCCTGAGTCCCACACTCATCCCTCTTGTGCCCCATCATCACTCCCAAGTCACCCCTGTGCAGTCGGGCACAGTAACCCCACTCCTACCACCCCAGGAAGGTCTCCTACATATGCGGTGGTTGCATTAACCCTACATGGATCTCTAAATCCTATTCTGCTTCCCCCTTCTTGCAGGGGCCTCTGCACATGCAGTGGAGCTTATTTCAAAGAGCAAATGAAAAGGTATTATTCACTAGGGGGCAAAAGTATTCCTCCTCCAGAGGTGCACGCTTACAATTTATAACTACAGTAGCAGATTGCATGGCACGCTGGAACAGTGATAAAGTAAAACAGACACACTATATTAACTCACCTATAGTAATCGGTCTTCTCATTTTATAACCCAGATACGACATATTGTTTACATGACTCTCCAGAACGATCTCTCCAAGAGAGAATGATTCACCATACACACTGCTGCAAAGATTAAAGAGTCCGCCACCGCCTTAATGTGCTTCCCTTAAGCAGACACAACCTTTTTTAAATAAAAAGGAACAAAATGTAAAAGTTCAGGCTTCAGACACTTCCACTGAATGGTCTCTAAGGCCTTGTCTATGTGGGTAATTTGCCCCAGGTTCAGTAAGCAATGGCCAACCACTGTTGCCCAAGGCGACACGCAGGGGTGGCATGTGGGATCAAGTGCCCACTGAGATTGGCCTGCCTGGGGGAAGAGAGAGGGGCTATGTCTTCTCGCTGTGCCTGCCTCCTGGCATGCTCGGTCCCTGGCAGCCAGGCCTGGATGGGGAGCAAAAGGGGTGGGACCAGCCGCTTCTCACGCCAGCTGCTCTGGGTCACTGCTCCATGCAGTGCAGCAGCTGCCTGAGAGATTCTGGCTGCTGGGGAAAGGGGCCGAACGAGCCAGAGTCCCTCTTCCCCCAGCACATTTCGAGCTTATTCGGCCCCTCTCTCCGGCAGCTGGGCTCGGGTGGGGGTGGGGCGTGACCCATTGCCACCTCCCCAGCCAGGCTCTCTTAGGCAGCTGGTGCACAGAGCAGCGACCTAGAGTGGCCACCTTCAGCCATGTGAGAAGTGGTTCCATCCCACTCCCCAGTCAAGCCTGGCTGGGGGAGGGTGGCGCAGTGGGAGAAGGACAGAGCCCCCCACCTCTTGCAGGTAACGAGGGTGGGGAGAGCACAGTGGCCCAGAGCTGGGCACAGGGGAGGGGGATCACTGGGCTCAGAGGACATACATGGGGCAGTCCTGTGTCCTCCCCTTTAGATTGTGCCCTTCCAGTATGGGGAGGCATGAGTCGCTATGTTTTTTTGAAAGGTTTCAGAGTGGTAGCCGGGTTAGTCTGTATCAGCAAAAACAATGAGGAGTCCTTGTGGCACCTTAGAGACTAACACATTTATTTGGGCATAAGCTTTCGTGGGCTAAAACCCACTTCATCAGATGCATGGAGATGTGTGTTTTTTGAAGTTGCTCCAGTGCAGACAAAGCAAGCTACAATTTACCCTGGTGGAGAGGGCCGTTGCTTGAAACCAGAGTACGCTCAACTGGAGTATATCTCAGCTTTCCGTGTCAACTCTTGGCACTTTCCCAGGGGCAGCTACTTTGGCAGCTAGTCATCAGTTGGTGGAGTCAGAGGAAATCCCCAATGTACATGAGGTCTTAGATCCGGAAATGTTCCTGGAAGTTGTATTCTCTTTCAAACGGGGCTGGTAACTGTGAGGAGTGTGTACTTGCATTCACATTTTGGATGGAAAATAGTGTTTGGGTGTAGTACTGTGGTAGTGTAGTCTTAACACCTAAGAGGAGAGTCCCAGCCCTGAAGATCTTGCTATCCAAGACATACCAAGTACATTCAAATAGGAGGGAGAATGGGGAGGAAGTTCAGAGTAAACCTGATAAAGATCATGCGGCTACACGAAACGGCGAGTGCGCAACTTGCTGAGCGTTGCTACTGCCCCAGAGTTGGAGTGTCTGGAGGGGTCTTTGAAATCTGAGATTTCATTGGCCTTGTTGGTTTGCCATTAGGCCAGACATGCCCAGCAGAACTGAATCGTCATTCCTGGGCAGTGACTTTAGCTGCAGCCCTGTTTTGGGAATCTTGTTAAAGTAACTTTTAAAGCAGTAAGGAAAACTACTAGACTGAGGCACTGCAATACAGGAGAGAAGGGAGAGGCTAACACACAACTGTTCTATCTGTAATGGATTTGACAACTTCACATGACCAGCCACGCTTACGTGTGCACCTAATGTTATTTACTGGTGGGTACACTTTTGTGTACAGAATGTTGATCACCATGTGGAGGTTAATTGGCCATTTACATGTGCCATGTCAGGGTGATAGGCTACTAATCGCTAGGCAATCGGTTCTGGAAAAATTATTCAACCAAATACCTCCACAAAGCAGAATTTCAGTGTAACCACACCATGGAGCCATCACGAATGCTCCTAATAATCCAGTTCTATTCTGACTGTGTTAGTTCATTGGAATCTTAACTCCATAGCATCTATAGACTTTGATTTTGATCCTGGGAGTTGTTTAGCAGATGGTAATTTTAGAAGCTGGATAGGAGGAGCTGCCTTCCTCTCAGATATAGGACCATACTTAACAGCCTTATGGGGTTTGGGTTGAGTTTTCAGGGTACTGGAGAAAGGAAAGCTTTCAGAGCATGACTGAATTTGATCATCCAGCCTACTGTAGTCCTGACAGTGGAGGTAATATTTTAATAGTGACATTATACAAATTGGGCAGGATATAGACATGTTACAGTAACTTGTGCCCAATAAACAGGCGTCTCCTACAGTTCTAGGAAGTGACTAAGCCACAAAAACTGTGGAGATGTGTACTGTTTCTTTAAATCTTGGGGGGAGGGGGAGTCTGGGGAAGGTTCAGGCAGAAGCTCTGTAATTAAGCAGAAAAAGAGACAGTAGCTTTAGGGATAATGGTGTTCTCACAGTTCTTGCTCAGTGTTTGAAGAAAGCGACTCTTTCTGTGACTCCATACCACTGTCCCATGACAATAACTACTTAAAATCTTAGGGATGACCCTGAGGTTGCTCCTGCATTTCTTTATTATAATTTTGTATTTTTTTTTATGATTGACATTAAAGGCAACAGTCAGACCTGTTGTAAGCATCTTCCGTTCCACTAATATCAGAGTTGGATTCTCAGTGGGTCTAAAATTGAGCCCTTAAAATTATTTCTTGTTCCATAGACGATTCTAGTGATCTGATTTATTAGTCATGAAATGACTGTTATGATGTTGGCTCCTTGTGTGAATTTAAGATTTGTATCTTCTCTTATGCTGTTAGGCTGGTGTTTTCAATGGGGCATAAGGGACATGCCAATCAATGGGAGATGGACACTGTTATGGTCACATTGTCCACAAAGAGATAAAAACATAAAATACTCTTTATGGAAAGTTGCAAAGTAACACTGCGTTTTCTTAGAATTCAGAACCCTAATACAGAAGAAACCAAAAACAGAGAGAGACCAAGCAGGCTGCTCTCTAAGGCAGAGAGGCTCATCTCAACCCACCTTGCTCTAGGCTGACTCTTTGCAGAATAGCTGCTTAAGGCCCAGATCACACACTTTCTCACAGAGCCCCCTAGCCTACAAGCAGGACAAGGAAAACCCTTATAAGCTTGAAGTACTAGCTTGTAATTTTAACATAGCTGTCACAGGCACCTCACTCTCTTTTGCCCCTTGGGAAATCTTAGTCCAGCGATCGGCAGCCTTTAGCACGTGGCCCACCAGGGTAAGCCCCCTGGTGGGCCTGACCGGTTTGTTTACCTGCCGCGTCCGCAGGTTCAGCTGATCACGACTCCCACTGGCCACAGTTTGCTGCTTCCTGCAGCCCCCCATTGGCCTGGAGTGACGAACCGTGGCCAGTGGGAGCCGCGATCAGCCAAACCTGCGGACATGGCAGGTAAACAAACTGGCCCTGCCCGCCAGGGGGCCTACCCTCGCGGGCAGCATGCTAAAGGTTGCCGATCCCTGTCCTAGCCTTATAACATAAAGGTAATTGACTGAACCCCCCCGTCTATTTGTTTTGTCCTTGTTCCATCAACTTCTTGTAACCAAACCTTTATGGTAATGGCAGTACCAAACTCCTGACGCTGTCTGTAAGCAAGTAAACTTGGTTGACATCACAGCCATGTTCTGCATTCCCTGATACATGCTAAAGACACCTATTGACATCAACAAGCATTGGATTGGGATTTTTATCATGCAACACTAAGGGAGGGGCATTTCCAAAAGGAATCTACAGCAGTTTCATGCACTCCCTTCTCTGCTGTATCTGTTGTCTCTCATTATGGCACATTCAAACCAAGTTAGTCACAGGCTGATTTGGTTGCCCTGTCCTTTATGTGTAATTGCTTACTTCAGGTTGCTTAGTGACACACTTGTCAGAGATTAGACAGACCTTTTAAATTCACTACTAGTGTAATAATCAGCACCATAATGAGCATGGAAGCTTGCTATGCTAAGAATGTAATTGTGAAGAAATACAAATCAATACAAGTCTAATCTAAGTTAAACTGAGTTTTAGAGATTAATCAAATCTTAATTACAGACCAGTTCACCCCATCACTACATTCATTGATCGAGCATTCATGCTGGCTCTATAAACTAGGTATCACATTTTGATGTTAATGTCATTAAACATTCTACATTCATCATCTTTTCAATTGCAAATTATTGCCTTTAATATGTGCTGTAATAACATTAATTAGGGCAAACTCTTAGGATCAGATTCCGGTACCGTTACTCTTATTGTATCATTCCTTAACCACAAGCATGCCCGTTGACTTCTGTAGGACACTACAAAAAGGGGCTATTCATAATTAGTTTATGGTAGTGTCTACGATATGCTAGACACTTTTCAAACATTGGAGAGTGGGTTGTCCTTGCCCCAAATAACTCAGTCTAAAGACAGATAGACAAGTAGACAGAAGTTAAAGAAAGAGAATGAATGATTTGGAAAAGGAACAAGGTGGCAAAATTTGTAGATTCATACAATTGTTTAGGATAGTCAAGACAAAAGAAGACTGTGAGCAACTTCAGAGGGACCTAACCAAGCTAGGTGAATGAACAACACAGTGGTAGATTAAACTATTAGAATTAGCTGTAGTAGCACTTAGTAGCCCTAGTCATGAATCAGGGTCCATAGTGCTAGGTGTTGTACAAATGTGGAATAAAGAGATGGTCCCTGCTCCAAGGAGTTTACAATCTAATCAATGTTGACTAATGTGATGCACATTAGAGGAAAAAAATTGAACTTCTCGATGATGGGGGTAGATCGACCCCCACACTGACTAAGGAGGGGTTAATGAGAGCCTGTGGGCCCAGTTAGCACCATCTCATTACACCTCTGCAAGATGTCACGCCTGGAGGGAGGAGATAAAAGAGGAAAAGCCCAGCTCAGCAGTGGCTGAGTGGGAAAGGGAGTCAAACTCTTGAGCTAGCCCTGGGAAGGAAAGCCTGACTGGGGCCAGAGCCTAACTGCCTTGAAGCTGCTTGGAAAGAAGGATCAGCTGGGGCTAGAGCCTATATATAGACTCCTAAGTGTCAGAGCTTTCTTGGAGCATGTAGGTCTGGTGCAGAACCTTTTTGTTTCTTTTGTTCTTCAGCTAATTTGGGTCCCCTTTGTTTTGGTACCTGCAGAAGAGTCAGCCCAGGAACAAGACTGTGAGAAAGGCCTAGCTTCAGCCCACAATAGGAGTGAGCCCAGGGGTACAGCAGAGGTTTTGAACAAACATACTTCATCTGTTTTGGCCTGGGTTCCCCTGTTGGCCCACCTAGGTGGGGTGTGTGAAGACCCTGGAATCCAGGGCTGGCAAACCCAAAAGCCTGAAGTTGGGCCAAACCTCTGGCATGAGTCTGCTAAACCAGTGATGTGTTGGACTCAGATTTCCTTGGAAGGGGCAGGACTAAAGTGGCCTGGCTGGAGGGCCGAGTCACAGGAAGGGGGCACATCTCCGCAGGGCCAGAGCAGCTGTCTGCAGGGGATCCCAGAGGAGGAGGAGAGATGGTACAGCACACCTCCCCACAAGGGGGCATGCTTGCAGTGAGTAGACTCTTCTGCATATGCATAACAGAGTCCTGTATTGACATGTAGCCGTATCAATTCAGGAAAAGGGCCTGAGCATGTGGACAGCTCAGTGAAGACCTCTGCTCAATGCGCAGCTGCAGCCAAAACAAAGAAAACAAAACAAGATCTTAAGATGCATAAGGAATGGATGGGGAAGAAAGGCAGTATATATTATAATGCCACTGTACAAATGTGCTCATTTGCCCACATCTGGAATACCATGTGGAATATTGGTCACTCCATCTCCAAAGGGACAGTTGGAGGGGGTTCAGAGATGGACAGCAAGAATAATTAGGAATATGGACAAAAAAACTCTCCTGAAAAGAGAAGGAAAACATTGGGACTGTTTACATTAGAAAGGAGATGAATAAGAGGTGATCTGATAAATGTTTGCAATATAATGAATGGTCTAGAGAAGATTGGTTGGGAATTTCTGTCATGTCCCTCCTCCTCAATCTCATCACACGAGAATAAGGGGACATTCAAATCAAATTAAAGGCAGCAAATTCTAAACTGAAAAATTAATTCCGCCACTGGCCTGCTGTGCAAACTTTGGTAAGTCCCTTCACTTCTCTGTGCCTCAATTTTCATTTGTAAAACAGGGGTGGTGATACTGATCTCCTCCGTTAAGCACTCTGCAACCATGTGAGAGCAAGGTGTGTGTACTACTTTCCTATCTTCAGGGACATCTTCAGATCCCACAGACAGACTCAGTTTTCAGAATACAAACCCATCTGTGTTCGTGGTGGAAGGAAAGCAATCCTTGTGCCCCACGGGAGTTGTGAGTAGTCCCTCCTTTCCAGTAACAGGCTAAATTAAGTTTACCAAAATGCATTTCATTTAGCCTCACTAAGACAGTTATCCTGTATTAGATGAATGCCCGCTGCGTATTAAAAGGATATTTATTTGAAGATTAACTACAAGGCTGAGTAGTTTATCCCAGTGAGGCAACTGGATTAATGATGAGAAAACTGAGCACCCATCCTATTATCCCTATTATATTACAAATGATGACCCAGTTTTCATACTTTAATAGTGAATTAAAATAAATCTAAACTACCGTCTCCTGCTTCTCCTAGTTGTGTCTCATGTGCTGAGCAAAGCTGCTAGCTTGAGTCGTATATGGCTTCAGAATCATCTATCTAGTTAGGGAAGGTTTGGTGCTCATGCCATTGGCTGAAATCTGTGCAAAGGGTATTGGATGAAATGGGCACAGGGCCGGCTCCAGGCACCAGCCGAGCAAGCTGGTGCTTGGGGCGGCAGATTGAACGAGGCGGCATTCCGCCCAATCCTAGGGCAGCATGGCCGCTTTTGTGTGTGTGTGTGTGTTCTGCTCCGGCCGCCCTGTAGGGGGCAGCGGCGTGGAGGACGGGAGCGCCCTGCAGCAAGCCCGGCAGGGCAGTCCTAGTCCTTCCCTCCCTGCTGACCGGAGCGGAGCCCTCCTGGCAGGCGGCGCAGCGGGAGGGGCCGCGTGGCAGTGCCCCGCTGTAGCTCTGGCCGCCCCCCTTCTCTCTCTCTCCTGCCCACTCCCTTCCCCTCCCCCACCCGCGCTAGCCGGTCCCCCTGCACCCATGCTCCGGCTGCGCCGCAGGTTTTTGGGTTTTTTTTTTGCTTGGGGTGGCCAAAAAGCCAGAGCCAGCCCTGAATGGGCAAAGCAAGAAAATGTAATCTTTCTTTCTTTACTGCATCAGATCTGATCAAAGCATTGAGAATGGGGCACACAGAGATCACAGTTGGGAGAGGGGCAGAAGTTTTTTTGTTTAGGACCAGATTTCTGCCACCTTTATACTTCTTGAGTACTCACTTGCTCTGCAACTTCACTGAATTCAGTGGGGCTACTGAAAGGAAGGTATTACTCAACACGTAAGTCAGTGTGATGGCTGCCATCTTGACCAACAGCAGGGACTGAATGGGGGGATCGCCACAGCTAAAGCATGAGTTGCTACTGCTTAAGCTAAAGACACAGAGCTCTCTACTTGGAGTTGCAATGGAATCATATTCTATGTGAATCAGGCTTAGAAGGGGACCTGTAATGCACATTCACCAGCACAGCACATCAGCATGAACTAACCTGCTAATTTGGGGTGACCAAATTGAGTTTCCGAGGTGCTTGGCAACTATCTATTTACAGTTGGGGACTCTCAGAGAAGGAGGCAGTGTCATAGCCAGGCTTAAAACTGAATTCCTGTCCTTCAGGTCTCTGACCTTGTCATTAGTCCACATCTCCCTCTAGATCTTTAACTTTTCTTTGATAAGTTTGCTTTGCGCTGCCTAATAGTATTTCGAAAGAGAGTCTGCATCCGCCATAGGAAGCAAATGCCACCCTCCTGTATTATGCAATTTTAAGTAACGGCCAGAGGACCCAGAGCTTTGGGAGGGGCACATTTTTATGTATTAAGAAGAAATGAATTACGGATGCAGGGTTGGATTTTCAAAGGACCCTAATGGAATTAAGTGCACAACAGCCATTGATTTTCACCTAACTCCTTTGACAATCCTGGCCATATTTCTTAAAGGCCCCAATCTGAGATGGCAGCACAATGCATAGACATCGACAGCATGACATCCAAAATTAACTCTAAGATTCCTAATGAAACTTGCTCTGAACAGAGCTGCTTCATCACAAGGCTAGCACATAGGCTCACGCTTCTAAATGAGTGACCTGCACCAATCAAAAGTAATGAATCTCTTCTGTTTCTTGACTCAGTTTCCCATCGACAACTTGACAGCAAGTTGGCTGCAAAGTTCATAGTGACATTAATCTTCAGAGAAACTCTGGATGGCGTGTGAGCAAAACTTTGTGCTAGTACCTAGATGAGCATAACGGGGTATGCAGGCAAATGATGTGCTTACACAATAGAGAGATCTGCTGAAAAATTGGGACATAATGTTAATGTTTTAAATAGAGCTCGTCCCAAAAATTCAGAAAGTTTCATGAAAATTTTCAAAAAAATCTGTTTTCAACCAGCTCTCTAGCTAGTGGGTTTTAAAAGAGAGGGGTTTAATAAAACTCTAATTTCTTACCAAAAAAGGGAAGGAAATTCAGAGTTAGAGTTGACACTCTATCCTCCTGACATTCTTTTGGTCTAATATCTAAGCTGTGTTTTACATGTTGGCGATGTAAGCTGTGTTACATGTTGGCACAGAAGCCAATTTCTGCCCTTTTGCACATGAGCAAGTCCACTGACTTCAATGGTGTTATGTGGATGTATGAGAGGAGAATTTGGCTGTAGGTTGAAGACAGAATTCTAGCATTCAAGGCAGCAGTGTAACACTCACTCAAAATCCACATTTTAATGTTTTGTTGTGTATCTTCTTGTATTACACTGGACCAGAGGTGGGCAACCTGCGGCCCGCGGGCTGCATGCAGCCCATCAGGGTAATCCGCTAATCCTCTGGTGGGCCGCCAGTTTGTTTACATTTGCATGGCCACCCACAGCTCCCAGTGGCTGTGGTTTGCGGTTCCCGGCCAATGAGAGCTGTGGGAAGCAGCCACTTCCCGCAGCTCCCATTGGCTGGAAACGGTGAACCGTGGCCACTGGGAGCTGCGGGCGGCCATGCAAATGTAAACAAACTGTCTGGCGGCCCACCAGTAGATTACCCTGACAGGCCACAGGTTGCCCACCACTGCGCTAGACTGTACAGGCTCCATTGTGGTAGGTGTTATACAAGAACTTGGTAAGATGCAATGCCTGCCCCAAAGAGCTTACAATCTAAGAGAGCATTTTATTATTGACCTTTTTTATGGTATCTTCAGAATATTTTCCAAACAGGTAAAATCTTTAGTAGAATTAAATTCATAATCTATTTTAGTGTTAGACTGATACAGTAAACTGGATTATAGACTTGTATCATAGAAAATTGTGCTTTAGTTTCATTAGCCTACTTTAAACATTGGTATTAAAAAAGGATACTTACTTAAATACCAAACTGTGCCTGAGTTATAATCGGTTTCTCTGATATAATAGATCATTTGCAAACCACAAAGTCTCTTTGATCTTGTAGAATGCTCAACTAAACTTAAAAGGAAATTAAACGCAGAGCTCAATTTTTCATTAAGTTGTCGCCCACTGTTTTAGAGTTGACTCTTCAGATCTGTCTCTTCTAACAGGGGGACAAACAGAATGTTAATACCATAGTGTCTGTGGAGTTTTTCCAGTTATTACAGCTTCTTAGCCATTCTAAATCTCAGTCTTATAGAAGTCTCAGGGAACTCTTAAAATACTGGTGAAAGCAGAGCTTTGTAAAATCAGGGACAGTTCTATAGCCTGTGACTGGGACGGGGGAAGGTGTTGAGGGTTAAAGGGACTCTTGTAAAATTGGAGTTTGTAAAATGAGGGTGTACCTGTAGTTAGCTAGGCTCAAAGAAATCCCGGTGCTGGGATTCTGCCTGTACAGACTAGGTTACACATCCTAAAATCTGGTTCCCAGTTTTGTTTTTTTTTAGGGGTGTTGATTAATCACAGTTAACTCACGTGATTAACTCAAAAAAATGAATCGCAATTAAAAAAATGAATCGTGATTAATCACAGTTTTAATCGCACAGTTAAGCAATAAAATACCAAGTGAAATTTATTAAATATTTTGGGATGTTTTTCTACATTTTCAAATATATTGATTTCAATTACAACACAGAATACAAAGTGTGCAGTGCTCACTTTATATTATTATTTTTATTATTAATATTTGCACTCTAAAAATAATACACAAAATAAACAGTATTTTTCAGTTCACCTGATACAAGTACTGTAGTGCAATCTCTTTATCATGAAAGTGCACTTACAAATGCAGATTTTTTTGTTACATAAAAACAAAACAATGTAAAACTTTAGAGCCTACAAGTCCACTCAGTCCTACTTCTTGTTCAGCCAATCGCGAAGACAAACAAGTTTGTTTACATTTACAGTGCTGTCCGGAGCCACCAGGGTCCCTTTTTGACTGTGTTCCAGTCGAAAACCGGACGCCGGCAACCCTACCCCAGCTACACAGCCTTTGCTCTTTAGCTCAAGTTGGACTGGCTTGTGCTTTTAGGTCTGCAGATCTCTGGTGTGTTGGCCAAGATGGTGTCTGCCACCAAAGCACTTACTAGCCTGACCATTAAGGACTAGAACTAGGAAGTTCAAGAATAACACACTGAAGGACACTAACAATAGGCTCCTTTTCCATTTACACCTGTGTCAGCCCTGCTTCTGGTTTCCTGCAGAAATTGTTCAAACTGTTCAGTTGCAACAGAGCCATCTATAATGATTGCTCCCTTATGGGCCTGGACTTATGAGCAATTCTCAGTGAAGTGGTCTTGCTTAGCCCTGTGTGATCTGCCTGCAGTCTGAAAATCTTCTCTTAATTAGGATGAATGCCTGTGAATATTTCTTGAGATAAGGAAGAATGGACTGATGTCAGCCTCCCTGGTGGGGTTCCAGTCATTGCCATTCCTCCTTGGTAGCATTGGATGCCAAAAAAAATATTATTTAGATTGTGGTAATGCCTGAAAACCATCAATCAATCAAAGCCCCATTGTGCTAGGCACTGTACATATATACAAAGAAAAGACCATCCCTGCCCTCAAAGAACTTACAGTCTGAGGATAAGAGAACAGATGAATATAGACCAGGGCCATACACGGTAACAGTGAAATAGTTACACTTGCTCTAAAATGCCTCTGGATCTCCACCACAACCCTTTTTGGATGTATCAGGCACTGAATGCAAACATAGAGCTGGTAGTGGAAGGTTATAAAGTAGCATTACAAAGAACTTTTAAAAAAAAATTTACACTTAGTCTTCATTAGTCTTATAATGTTTCATGTTCACCCATTGTTTCATATTCTCTGTGTGTATATATCTTCCTACTGTATTTTCCACGGCATGCATCCGATGAAGTGGGTTTTAGCCCACGAAAGCTTATGCCCAAATAAATGTGTTAGTCTCTAAGGTGAAACAAGTACTCCTGATCTTTTTGCGGATACAGACTAACACGGCTGCTACTCTGAAACCTGTCATAATGTTAATTAGGTCTCCTGGGAGGCAGAACTTCTCTTCCAGGATAGCCTTTTGCAGAGAATAGATTGGAAAAAAAAGATGAGGATCGTTTTCTGGGACCAGAATGCTCAAAAATCCCCTATTGATAATTGGCTGGTCTGGTTTATTTACACATTCCTCTGAATAACACCTATCTGCCCAGTAGGAGATCTGGTATCCAGGAAATCCAATACTTGGATTAATTTCTGTTTGGTGTGCTCAGTTTCTATTAAAATTAACAAAATTCTGGTTCCTCACAAACTGATCCCTTACCTCTGGCAGTTTGTCTAGAATTCCACTGGATACAAGGCTCTGAGTTTCATAACTGACATATTTGAGGGGAAATGCTTAAATTAAAACAGTAATAATTTTTGGGTGAGTTTGTCCGCACACTGAGAAGATGGAAGCAGTAGAATAGTACAGGCTGACATTGCAAGCTTTCCCATGTGTTTCCTTCTGTGTACCTCATGCCCTGTAATACAGGTACTGCCTGCATCCAGAAAGCAAGCAACCAGCTGCACCATGCTGCATGGTAGTTTCTGGTCGGAAGAAGCATCTCCAGAGACTAGTTTATAAGAATGCAAATGACCTAAGTCAGACTTTATCCTGGGTCCCCAGATTCAGAAAGGAACGGCTGTCAGTGCTTTAACCCCCTGCATCACCCAGCCTCCAAAGAGAATATATTATTAAAATGTATTAGATTATAATCCGGTTTTGATTAAAAATTATAAATCAGACTATGTTTGATGTTAACCCCATAAATGCACAGCACATGTCAAACAAAGCAATGTCTGCATGGCCCTTGGATACAAATGGCAGAGCGCACGCTGCCACTTTCACTGCTTGACAGAAATTAATAGGCTTGATCAAAGGGGAGTGGCCCTCAGCATGCTGGGGGACATGGCCTTCAAGAGGTGAAACCTCAAAGACAACATCTGAGTGAGCTGCATCTCTGATTTATTGTTCCTCCTTTCTTCTTGTTTCTCCTTGAAACATAAGCTTGCCGCCTACAGACTCTTGACATTTCTTCTGAAAGCTTTTGTCATTCAAAAACTGCCATGATCATTGTCAGTAACTCTGCATTTAGCTTTCTGGGTTTGTTTATGGGTTGGGTTTTTTTTAATGTTTAAAGGGAAATCTGAACAGGCAAAAGCGCTTGATCCTGGGAGGTGCTGAGCACTCTAGCCCTGATCCAGCAAAGTATTTAAGCCTACTCTTAAGTTTAAGAATGGGAGTAGCCCAACTAAACTTGGTTTAAAAATATTTAAATCTCTACCAGCTGAATATTAGGCTTAAGAATGAAACTATGAATATGTTTTCAAAATACAACCACTGTCCAGTCAGGGAGAGGAAAGTGACATTGGTTGGGAACTTAGAGTAAATTCCATTGACTTGCACTGGGACTTGTGCTTCTAAATCACATTTTTGAAAACTCAACCCCTTGGGCTTTGTAATGTGGCCCTAGAACCTGATCTTCTACCTGCAGATTCAGAGCTATTTTTCTGATTCATCCGGGGCCACATCACATTGGTCTTACTATCTGCAACTCATGATACTGAAAGATGGAGGGTCTCTAAGGCTACGTCCTCACTACGGGGGAGGAGGGGCAGGAGGGGTGTCGATTTAAGATACGAATAGCGTAGCTGAATTTGACGTATCGGAGCCGCCTTACCCCACGGTGAGGACGGCGGCAAATCGATCTTCACGGCTCCCCCGTCGACGGCGCTTACTCCTACCTCCGCTGGTGGAGTACAAGCGTTGATTCGGGGATCGAATGTCGCGTCCCGACGAAACGCGATAATTCGATCCCTGAGAGAGCGATTTCTACCTGCCGATTCAGGCAGGTAGTGTAGACATAGCCTAAGTAAGGAGTGTGGCTGGGGATGGGGGCAGGATGAGATAGGAGGGCTTGCAAGGAATAACCTTGGAAACAGCCATCTCAAGTAGAAGTTCACGCTATGCCTTATTTTTGTACTCTTAAGTTAAGAATAGAGAAAAGCCTGGCAGTGGGAGGTGAGTTTTGGACACCAACCTTGTGTGCATGTCTGTGTTGAAAGAAGGTAGAGACTCTACCAGATCATGAGCCATTACAATAAAATCACACCTTTAAATTATTATATTTGAACATGGGTGTAAACAGCTTGCAGCTGTTATTACATGCATCATGGAGAGATGCAAAGCAGCCTTCTGGGATATTACATTTGTAAATAAAGTGAGCATTGGTAAGAATTATCCAATAGTTTTGACTTTCTCTGGTGCCATTATACATGCTTAGTGGCTGGGGTTGGTTTTCTATCTGTAATGAGGCTTTCCCTCAAACCATTGGTTGTCTAGGGGAAAAAATGTTCCCCATAAATGATCCAGTCTTTCAGTACTTGATTTTTTTTTCTCTTGAAAACTGAGCAAGTTTTCTGATTCCTAAGGGTTGGGGTCAGTGGTTCCACGAGGTTAGTGCTTCCATGACCAGGTTTTCCCAAATTCTCTTTTATCTGTCCTGAATGCTAGGGGCAGCCAAGTCTGAAACCCAGGTTGCTTGGCTGAATTCTGAAAGTTTGCATGGTAAGAAACCTCTCTTGCCTCATGCGAACCATGAATTAGAATTTCTTTAGTTAAAACAGGACATTTCTGACCTTCCTTCTGCTAGTAGCAGTAATGGTCTTGCTGGGGGGGGCGGGGGGAGGAGGGGAGTATTTATGACACCAGCGGAATGAGGAGTCCTATGTCAGAGACCATAAGCCTTTTGTCATTCTGCTGCAACACTGGTTTAGTCCCCAGAAGAACTTTAGAATCAGATTCTGATCGTGTCTACACACACTGGTGTCAATCAGGAATCTCTCCACTGAAGCCAAAGGTGTCACTCTTGATTTACGCTGGCTAAATGAAATCAGAATCTGGCCTTCAACATGATTTTATTTAAAACAATGTATAAATGTTAAAGTTCATCTTTAACACTAAAGCTCCTGTGTTCCACTCTAGCAGCGTACATGGGCCTTCACATCTGTGCATGATTCATAGATTCCAAGGCCAGAAGGGACCATTGTGATTATCTTGTCTGACCTCCTGTATAACACAGGCCAGAGAATTTCACCCGCTCAGTCCTGTATTGAGCCCAATAACTTGTTTGACTAAAGCAATCATAAGGTGTAACGAGCTATGTGTAAATGAGAATGAGTATTACTTATTAGTAATACTACAGTATTAAAACAGGATGGAAAGTGATGCTCCAGGACCCTTATACACTGAAATTTAGTAATGGGAGTGGTCCTGATCCTGGCTGAGTTTTCTCGGCTCTCTTGAATTTAATATTAGACTTCAGCGCAAGGTGAGGGTGTTCAGCACCTCTCAAGAGGCACTTGGTGCTTTGCAAGATCAGGCCCCAGGTGGGTTTTCAGGAAGCTGTGCAGTGGTGAATGAGTGCAGCTTTCTTTCAAGAATCCTGTCCAAGATACAGTGACAAATAAGTGAAATGCAAAGGTGCATTTTGCATGACCTATATAGAGAAGTTAATTACAGGTAATTAATGTTGGCTAAGCACTTTGAAGATTAAAAGCTTTTCTATAAGAATGATGAACATCTCTTTTATTGAAATGATTGTCTTCCTAATGTTTTTAAATGGTTTTAAGTGTCCTGCTGAATTGAGGTCTTAAATATGTGAGCACACAGTGCAACATATCTTGTGGAATCTGCTACAGCAGAGGTGGGCAAACTATGGCCCGCAGGCCACATCTGGCCCTCGGGACTGTCCTTCCTGGCCCCCGAGCTCCTGACCCGAGAGGCTCGCCCCCGGCCCCTCCCCTGCTGTCCCCTCTTCCCCGCAGCCTCAGCTCGCTCGCTCCACCGCCATGCTCTGGGTGGCGGGGCTGTGAGCTCCTTGGGGCAGTGCAACTGCAGACCCCGGCCTGACCCGGTGCTCTCTGCTGCGCAGTGGCGGCGGCAGTGGCGTGGCCCAACTCCAGCCGGGTGGCGCGGCTGTAGCGCCGCCAGCCACCGGTGCTCCAGGCAGCACGGTCAGGGAGCAGGGGGGGTTGGATAGAGGGCAGGGGAGTTCAGGGTGGTGTCAGGGAGTGGGGGGGTGGATAGGGGTCAGGGTAGTCAGGGGGGAAACAGGGTTGAATGGGGAAAGGGGTCCCGGGGTGGCAGTCAGGAAGGAGTGGGGGTTGGATGGGGCAGCGGGGGGGGTTGGATGGGGCAGGAGTCCTGGGGGGGCAGCTAGGAGGTGGGGGTCGGGCCACGACCCCCTCCCCTAACCAGCCCTCCATACAATTTACGAAACCCGATACGGCCCTCAGGCCAAAAAGTTTGCCTGCCCCTGTGCTACAGCTTTATGATGTGTATTTAGTTGCTAGTTTTACAAGATATATGGTAATATAAACATACACTTACAAGCCCAAACTCTTGCACTCAAAGGACCTGATCCTGTCCCATTGAAGTGAATGGGAGTTTTACCATTGACATTAGTGAGATCAGGATCAGGTTCGAAATGAACGCAGGTTTTACACATCTCTTTAGCATTCATAAAAATAAGCAGTCATCTGCCAGTAGATTTATGGTCAACTGTCTTTGGTTTTCATCTTTTTCTCTTTATTATGTACAAGGTAGATGTCACTGTAAACTATGTACAGCACAACAGATTGGAAACAATGACCCACACCCACTGAACCATAGACTCTCTGAAAAACTAGTGAAGTCATACACTGTTTTCTGGCTGTGTTTTTATCATTGTGTTCTGAAAATAAATGGAGCAATTTCAGCAGACAAGAACATCTACAAGACTTTCATGGCAGGTGGCGACCATGGAATAAACAAACTGCTGACAGATCTAATGAAAATCATCAGTTTATTGGCGTGTCTAAAAGAGTTATCTTATTCAAGAGATACTGTTTTGTCTACTACAGGCAAATTCTCTGGACATCTTCATCCAGAGCAACATCTTGAAGAGCAATACTTCTTCATTGTGATCATATAGCAAGTCTGATTTGACTCTTAACAATCAAATGGGTTACTTAACTCTGTCAAAGGGCTGGTTGGATCGTGTCTGTCACCTAGCCCCAGGAGAGACCAATCTGAAAAGTGTACTAGTCCATCTGTGGGTAAAAAGTACAAGGACTCCATCTCCAGTGTATTATGTGTATGCTCTTGGTCAGACTACGGCACAAGTACTTGCATATTGGGGCACCTATGAATGAATGCCTATAGACCTACCACTTTGAGCTGTGCTGTCTTCCCTTACAAGCTCTATTGGGTTAGCACTTGTCACTGTTTGATTGGGAGACCTCTATTGAAATCCTAAGGGTCTGCGTGAAGCAACATGGCTGATTCACTGGGAGGCACTCTATCTCGGAGGACTCATCTTCACACGTTTGCTAACATGAGGTAAAATCCTAGTGAAGCTTTCACATGTGTTCGGAGGTCTAAGTAAAGACTAGGGGAACCTAGAGTTCACCATGATCTGCTAACTCATGATAAAACTACAGCCTAACTTGTCTTCAGTAGGACTTTACCTTGTGTCAGCTAACATGATACCTCCTTTTTCCTAGTGAAGACATGACTCAGTTCCAACCCAATGCCCAAATGTAATGAGAAGGGGCGCTGTGCTGTTGGAGGTGTTATCTCTCTGATGCGAGTTAAAACTAAGGTCCTGACCACTTGTGATGGGTAAAATCCCATGATCGTTTCCACAAAGTTTTTGCCAGATTAAACTGGCAAACTGTAGTCTGTCTATGTGGATTCCACCTCATCAAAACCACTCTCACAATAGTGACAGGTTTCAGAGTAGCAGCCGTGTTAGTCTGTATCCACAAAAAGAACAGGAGTACTTGTGGCACCTTAGAGACTAACAAATTTATTCATTTGAATATTCCACTCTGTATGCATCCGAAGAAGTGGGCTGTAGTCCACGAAAGCTTATGCTCTAATAAATTTGTTAGTCTCTAAGGTGCCACAAGTACTCCTGTTCTTCTCACAATAGTGGAAGTGTCAGCCAGCAACTCTGGCATGCTACTTTTGTGGCATTAAGGAAACTTATCTTTCCATTGCCCATGCTGTACCTGTCCACTGTGGTGCTTCAGTTTCCAGGGCTGTCAGTCAGTCTGCCACCTTACACAAACACTACATTCACTTAAAAGAGAGCCACTACATGGCCAACCTTTCACTGAATAATTCCAGCTTTTGTTACTGTGACCTGCCCTTGTAGATTTGAAAAGAGCTTTGAATACACACCCATGAGAGCAGGAAATCTCTTCTATGGAGTACTTGTAGAACGGCCTGGCTTAAAAAAACACACTGCAGAAAGAATGAAGCCTGACTGCAAAGAAGTGTTTTTTTTCCCCATGAATAGGATCACAAATTAGCAGCCAAAGTGAATCATTATGCACCCTTGCCATATGTCACTTTCAATGAATGAGGCCTTATACTCAGCTAACAACCATTTTAAACTATACCTATTAACAAGAATGCACACTTTCATAGTAATAACTCTATGCACGCCAACACACACGGATTACAAATAGATGAGAATGATCATACCAGACAGGAGATGGAATTTTTGAAACAATGGGCAAAGTGTGTTTGTACATATACAAAACTGTAAAAGCTGCCATTCACATCCCTCTAGTGTCTTTTTTTTTTAATGTCATAAACTTCTGCAGATGAATCCCATTTGTTTAGCATACACTTTCTTTAGGTTGATAACACATCCAGTATCTCACTTGATGACATGAGATTGTCTCAAAAGAAGCTACTGCATTATGATCCAGCACCATGATGATGACAACCAAAATTGATACGAGCTATAATAGACCCCTTAAAACACAGCCCTGCCCTGAGGACAGTGCAGAAGTGCACTTCTCCTTAAGTAGGTCCAGTGTCTGCCAGAACTCCAGGGATACAGTGGGTTCCTCTCTACTGACAGCCGCACTAGTCTTTATGCAGGTGACTGCAAGATCTATAACCATGCTGGTCCTTTTTGTGGAGCTGTAAAAAGAGAGGCAGGGTGGTCCCGGGGACAGGGCTCTGGCCTGGGAGTCAGGAGTGGGTCTATTCTTTGCCTTGCCACCCTGCTGCGTGACCGTGGATAAGTCACTTAATCTCTCAGTACTTCTGTTTCCCCCTCATGTGTTGTATCTCTTGTTTAGTTGGATTATAAACTAAGTTATTGACCTTGAGGCAAGAATTATTAGATGATGATCAATAGTCTGTGTCATGCAGGAGCTCAGACTAGATGATCATAATGGTCCCATCTGGTCTTGAAAGTCTATGAATCACTTTGTTTGTACAGTACGTAATACAGTGGGGGGGGGGGCACTCTTGTGTATGGTACCTTTAGGCACTGCCACACAAATAATAAAACTTGTGCTTGGCCCAGCCCTGAGAAGGCAGACATAATCTTTCCCTCAATGTCTTAAAGATTTTTTGTTAGATGTTGCCTTGGCAACCCCTGTGCAGAGGTCTAACACACACTGTCTGTGCAACACCCTTTGTGAGACAATCTGTGTGCTTTGCAAGGAATGTCATAAACTGGTCCACTAATGACAGAGTGCTATCGCTTGAGTGTTTTGGGGTTTTTTGATACTGAAAAAAGAATGCATTTAGCAACTTGCAGTTAGCTTTACTATGTTACTGATCAGTTTCTTGAGAGTATCTCACACACTAACAGTTGGAAGATAACTACACTAAAACAGTGTTTGGAATAAAAGATTATTACATTAATCAAATCATGACCCGATTTGCAGAGGACTATATTTACCTTCCAGCAATGCATGCTGTGTGAAATTCAACCCACAGCCAGGAGCAGCATGCGGCTCATGCACCACGTGAGTCCCAATGAAGCCATCAACATAGAACTGACATGATGCTTTGGCCTTGTCCTGCCTCTCAGCACAGGACTAAATTATTAAAGTATAATTTTGAGGCTAAACCTAAAGATTTCAATTATTTCTTTTCTAGCCAAAATCTGGCCCCAATCCCACAGTCCTGATGGGAAGGTTCCCAATGGCTTGGATGGGAGATTTTGTACACTCGGCAGATTTGTTGGACTCTTGAATTAATAATACTCTGCTCTTACACGTAGATAGGTTGGGTTCAGTATGGGGGTAGCTAGGTGAAATTCTATAGCTTGTATTATACATGAGGTCAGATTAGATAACCTAAGGTTGACCTTCTGGCCTTAAAATCTATGAATGATGATGAATATAAACTAAAATACGTCAACTGTACTTATATGTTTGTCTGTATATACCGTGTACCTGTCGACCTGCTTTCAGCACCCACATAAACATATTGGAACAGCAGAGGTATCTGAAGGAATGAGAAAACCACACATTATCTAAAACTCCAACCTGTTCCAAGCCATTAATGGAGGCCAAACCCTACCGCAGCAGTGCCTCCCTCCTCTAGAGCAGATGACAGACAGCACCACCTTCCAATAGAATGCTTTGTTTCAGTTCTATTCTGCCAGGCTATGTCTCACACCACACCCACCTTGTAGGAGATGGGTAGCCCATTACAGTAGTAAGCCACACAAAGTACATCACGGCCTAGAAATGACACAACCTCAGAAAGAACAGGATTCCCCCAAATCATCAGAGAGATTGAGGCTTGCCCAATTGGCACCTTCTGGCAAAGACATGGGGAAATACACATGTCTCACAATGGGTCCTGACGCTTGGGATGCCAGACCAGTGGGGAAAACAAATTCTAGAGTCAAGAGCACTTGGAAGAGGATATACTATCTTTTTAAGTGAGGGAAGCCTCCTGACCTAGCACTATCCTGTCTGAGGGTTTCTGGAAGGCATAGCTGTCAGATAGGAGATGCAATCGCTGAGGGAGAAGAAGTGGTCTGACAGAGACACCTGAGAGAAGAAATCTAGAGTGCTATCTTTGTACAGGGACAGAGTCTTGAATTCCAAAGTGCAGAGGGGGCTGGAACTCATCTCTCCTTTAAGTATACTTCAAGCCAGCTTCCCTCACCTGACCAAGACAGCAGGGCATGCTGGGAGTTGTAGTTCCCAGGGTGGCTGCGGTTGTTGTCCAGGGTTCCAGCGATACACCCCATTTGAAAAAGGACTTTGGAGCAGACTGCTCTTTGGGGGAGAGTAAATTTACAGTATTGCCACCCCCCCAGTGCTAAAAAAATCATGAGTCAGGACCACAACACACGAGAGTGGCTTCAAAATAATGAAATTTTTTAAAAATGTTGGGTTCTTTTTATTTGCCTTCTGAGGCTTTTTTGAGCACTTAGGGTTCCCGTGTTTAAGCTTGAGGTCTAGAAACTTACTTTTTTTTTTTTTTTTAATAAAAGCTGACATTCCCACAAATTCACATCTGCAGGAGCTGGGGTTTTAAGAAAAGCACCAAATATTGTGAGAATAGGCTACACACTGTTTGTAAAAGGATTCCTTTGGGGAGGGCCCATGCTAACTGCTGAAGCAATGGGAAAGAAAAGCTTTGACAAGGAAAGCTTTTAGGTGTGAATCTTTAGGAAAAATGCGTGGATGTGGCTTTTGGTTTGACCTGGCCTGCCACTGCCCTCCAGTGAGGGAACTCTGCCAGCAGCCCCAAGCCGTGTAAACCAAAGAACTGTCAGCGAGAGCATCCCAGGGGTTCCTAGCTGGTTGGCTGGAGCAATAAGAGAGAGGCAGTCTCTAAAATAGCCAGGACCCAAACAATATCGGTCTTTTATAGATTAATACTATCACTTTGAACTGCACCTGGCATTCTTCACTTCAAGTACTGTATAGTCCCAAGAATCCAATCTGGGATGGGCCAAAGCCATGGATGATCATGTCAAGTTTCACACCAAGAAGGAAATGTCACAACATCCTCGCACTCTCAGCTGTTGTCGCTACTTAAAACACTAGGAGCAACTGCGGATCCAGCAGGACCCCTAGGCTGTAAACCACATCTCTCCTATTTCTTCCATGTCAAGCATCAGCCAGCTAGCTGTGTTCATGGGTATTAAGGAAAGTCAACAAACAGCACTGTTCAAGTCTGACAAAACCAAGACATGGTCAAATTTAGACTCTGGTGTTAGTAGATGCTACTCCATTGAAATGAATGGAGACCTGCATTGGCCCATAGTTCTACATCCCAAACTGTCTCATGCCTTTCCTTAGCAGCCTTTGAGACGTCTTGAGTACACTGTGGCAGGGCCGGCTTTAGGCCAATTCCCCCAAATCGGGCCCCGTGCCTAAGAGGGCCCCATGCCCAGTGGCAGGGCCGCCCAGAGTGGGGAGCAAGTGGCAGAGAATCCCTTCCCTGGCTAGAGGCACCTTTTTAATTTTTACTCACCTGGCGGCGCTCCGGGTCTTTGGCGGCACTTTGGCGGCAGATCCTTCAGTGCCGCCGAAGACCCGGAGCAAGTGAAAGACCTGCTGCCAAAGACTAGGAGCGCTGCCCGGTGAGTACAAACCCCACGTGTTTTTTTTACATCTTTGTTTTTTTAGTCATCCCTCTCGGGGCCTCGTCGAAACTGTTTGAATCGGGCCCCGCACTTCCTAAAGCCGGCCCTGCACTGTGGTATACAAAAGTATCTGTGGCGCAGATGAGCAGTTACTGAACATTGCCCTCCGGGACCTCTCAGAGCAAAGACTGGAGCCAATCAAGATAGCAGCTCTGTTACACCTGCCAGAGTCCACAAATGTATCAATGCCCTCAGGTCCAACTGCTTCAAAAGCTGCCAGTGGGTCTCAGTGTGGACACCTTGGACCCAATTCAAACCAGATGCAGTTCCTTGGACTGCAACCAATTAGCACCTGCTTCCAACACATGTGCATTTGATGCCTTGTCTTTATCACCTGAAGATCACTGACCACGGAGAGCCCCATAACCAGGTTTAAATCAAGATTCCAAGGGATCAAAGAGAGCTGTAGATTCTAGAGAATGCAGATCAAAATGACTAATAATCGTGTTTTAAAATTTTGCATCCTTCATTTCCCTTTACATGGCTTTATTTGTTTCCCGGTCAATAAGACTGATTTTTATTCTTGCTTTATAATTAGATTTTTTTTTTTTTTTTAGATCTCCCATGGTAATTAATGCACTTTTCTTCAGCACTATAACCTATCACTGTAGTTAAAATATTAAACCACAATTGCTGCCAGATCTAAGGGAGTGTAAGACGTACATTTTTCAATAGCCACTTTGTCTTCATCTCTTAAATTACTGTTTGCAGTTTGCTCTGCATTTTTGGGTAAGTAATAGGATTTCCTGGTTTGTATGAAGAACGTGATATAAAAATAAATTGTATTGTACTCTTAATTACATATTCTAAATTGTCCTGGTGATGCTCAGAGCTCTCGTATAATAATGTTTAATGATCTCTTCTCTTTATTGTTTTGCCTTGTAATTTAAATACTAAAGTGCAGTTTCATTCCAGAATTTCTGCATTAGGTCAGGAATTCTACTTTATTATGGAGCCCTAAGAAATGGTCTGATGCCTCCCCCCCCCCTCTTTTAATACTTACCTCCTCCTAGGCCCTGACTTACAGCTACTGAACCACACTTCTCCAGTACTATGAGCAAAGGGGACTTGGATCTGAAATGACCGGAGACAGCAAATAGCCTCAGTGGCATAATCTCCTCCCTGCCTGTGGAAGCTCCTTCCTGGGTGCTCTGGAAGAATCAGGCTAAGTGGGGGAGGAGAGAGGTGGTGACATTGGAGAGAATCAACAGAGGGTCCTGTGGCACCTTTAAGACTAACAGATGTATTGGGAGCATAAGCTTTCGTGGGTAAGAACCTCACTTCTTCAGATGCAAGTAATGCATCTCCTACAGGTTTTTGTATATTGCCATTCCTGTAGGAGAACACTTCAACCTCCCTTGTCACACAATAGCAGATGTAAAGGTAGCCATCTTACAGCAAAAAAACTTCAGGACCAGACTCCAAAGAGAAACTGCTGAGCTCCAGTTCATTTGCAAATTTGACACCATCAGATCAGGATTAAACAAAGACTGTGAATGGCTATCCAACTACAGAAGTAGTTTCTCCTCCCTTGGTGTTCACACCTCAACTGCTAGCAGAGCACCTCACCCTCCCTGATTGAACTAACCTCGTTATCTCCATACTGATTTATACCTGCCTCTGGAGATTTCCATTACTTGCATCTGAAGAAGTGAGGTTCTTACCCACAAAAGCTTATGCTCCCAATACTTCTGTTAGTCTTAAAGCTGCCACAGGACCCTCTGTTGCTTTTTACAGATTCAGATTAACACGGCTACCCCTCTGATATTGGAGAGAATGACTGCTCCACAACATCACTCAGGAACCCATAGCACTGACCCACTCAGCATAATTGTACTCATTGTCTTCTTCCATTCTGTGACTTCCATGCCCCTCTGAGGGGAGGTTTGGGGGCAATAGCCATTGGGGAGTTCAAGTCCATGTGTGGGAAGACAAACTCCATGCCTGAGGAGGGGCTGAACTTCTCTCCCGAACTGATGATGTGGTAGCAACTCTGCAAGTGCACACTTGCAAATTTCCCAGAGTCCTCATAGGAGATGAGCTGGGCCTTTTTGTGCAAGAGGCTGGGATGAGGCTGCTTTCAAGGCCTGTAAGCATCACTCCTTAAATGGATGGTGGGATTGCTGATAAACTACCTGAGGCAATTCCTTCCCCCTGGCACTTGCGTTCACCTGGCTTCCTTCTGACCTACTGTCTTCATAGCCCTCAACTCTCCCTTTCCTACCCAAAGCTGCCCTATTACTTCCCTGGTGTACCCCATCCTGGGGGGTCAGTCTCAGCTCTGGGACGTGGGCAGCTTGCACTCTTGCTACTTGCAAGTATTTCAAACTCATAAGAAATAAAGCAAAATTAAATTCTCCTTTTAATTCAATTGCCATAAAAATTGTGGTTCCTCCATTCCTTCATTAGTGAACTACATTCTATGTAATAACAGCAGCAACTGCAGGCAGAATCATTATTAAAATCTCTGTTAACACCATAATGTTACTTTGCATCTTTCATTTCCTCCACTATTATAGAATTCAGATGCATTTCATCTAACATTAGCAGTCTCTTTATTTTTAAAATTTTGATCATACACAAAATTAAAGGAGGGAAAGTGCTGAATTCTTGTTATGGAAGATGGTATTTATTCTTTTTAATAAATCTTCTATTTTTTTCCCCTCCCAGCAGTTCTTGATTTGTATCTCCCCCAGGAGCTGTCCTCTCATGGCAGGGGTGCTGGAACAGGGGGGACCATGGCCCTCCCTCCTTATCCTCCTGAGTACCCCCCCCCCCAGCCAGGCCAGAAACCAGGTAAGAGTGGCCCGGGGAGCCCGGGCAGCTGTGGGGAGCCATGGACACTCCATCTGTCTCCACAGCTGCCCGGGCAGCTCTTACCAGGGGCTGGCTGCAGCTCTTCGGCCCCTGAGGCCAGGGTTGTTGGATTATTGAGTCTCTTTCTACGAATTATTTCCCCTCCCCCCACTTCTCCAGAAGTAAATGGTGATTGCTGGTAGATGAAGAACAGGAACAGTGGCATCATAGGTAAAATTAGCAGGTGCTCCGCATCCACCAGCAGCCAAGCTCCTCCCCCTTTTCTCTCTCTGAGCGCGCTGCATCCCCGCTCCTCCTCCTCCCTCCCAGCGCTTCCTGCCCACTGCCTAGCAGCTGTTTGGCAGCGCTTAGGACTTTCCGGGAGGGAGGGGGGAGCGGGGACTCAGGAGAGGAGGCGGAGAAGAGGCAGGGCAGGGGCAGGGACTTGGGGGAAGGGGGCGGGGCTGGGGTGGGAAAATGCAGGGTGGGGCGGGAACTTTGGGGAAGAGGTGGAATGGGGGTGGGGCGAGGGCGGTGCAGGGGTGGGAAGAGTCAGGGGGGTCGAGCACCCACCAGACAGAGGGGAAGTTGGTGCCTATGAGTGGCATGGGAGCAGGAGAGCAGCGGAGTGGGTGTGGGAATGGGGAATTAAGATAAGAGGCGAGGGCGCGGGGGGAGCCAGAGGACTAGGTAGGTGGGGGAGCCGAAGTGATGGAAGGAGCGGAGTAGGTGAGCAATGGGCCATGTGAGCCTCACCCAGCTAGAATTCTGTTTGCAGCTGCCTGGCTGGTGGCATGGAGCAGGAGGAAGCTCTGCACTGCTGATAGGATTTGAGCCAGGCCTGGGGAAGCAGAAAAGGTAGGAGGCAGCTCAGAGATATCCAGCTCTCTAGCACTGAAACCTTTTGATCGCTGAGCAATTCTGGCTAAAATGTTAATTACAAAATTTAGATAAACAGAAATCCAGGCAGTAGTTCTGCTTTCATTTCATTCCCAAGGACCTCCCAGTTCTGGGCTGGTGTCTACCAGGAAACATACAGATGGGTAAAGCATGGAAGTGGATATATACTGGCTTATTTCTGGTTCCTCCAGTTCCTGTGAAGAGACCACTCAACTGGCCCTCCATCCCAGGAACCACAGAGGGCATTCTGGGACACAGCCTGGCACTGGGGCCTGAACATTTGTTTGGGTACGTCTTTGGCTTTCAGCAATACCCATTGCTGCATAAACTACTCATGTGCCTAATCCTGCTCCCAGCTACATCAATGGCAAAACTGTCCAAGTAGGAATAATCTGAATAAGATTGGCATGGTGCTCATAAGTGTATGATAGCAAAATATATGTTGCATTTGAAGGCTTTTTATGTGTCTGCCTCACACCATTTATACTGCAGGCCAACACTCGGCCCTATCTGTTAGTTAGTTAGTTAGTCAGCTGTTAAAATAGAATATTTTGTATAAAGTCTTTTGAGGTACTACTCTGTTTACACACACACACCCTTCATCTTGGCCCTACTGGGTATTCTCATACTGGCTTCTCATGCTCTAAACACTGAAATCTGGGACAAAGGGCAATAATCTGGGACAACTGCTAAAAATATACCATTAAAACACTCCAGGGCAATGTTTTATGGGTCCCTCTGTACATACCTCAAGTGCAGTGGGAGGCACGAGACCACAGGTAAATCTAGGGAAAGTAAAACCTCAAAGCAGCCCAGTTGCCAGCAAAGTGCTTTGGCTGGGCTGAGGTGGGGATGTGGTAGTTCTTCTTTGATGTCCACCTGGCAGCACTGCTCAGGCAGACAGGCTTCAAAAGGGAGCTCTGGGTTTCCACGCCTGCCCTATGTTTGTTGGGAGGCGACAGGGCTGCTTTTCAGTTTGACTTAAGGGGCGGATTTGCGAACTGTGAAATAGCTCCCAGTTTAGCTCTTTAAGCAAAAGTGAAACTGTCCATGCAGCCCGTCTGCACTGTGCAGCGGTGGAGGGGCAGTAGGAGAGAAGGCAGTGGTGAGGGGTAATGCGATGGGGCATTGGTTTTCTGCTGCTGTGGCCCACAGGATGTACTTTAATGAACCATCATTACATTCAAAGCACTGATGAATGCAAGTCCGGTAAATATTATCCCCACTTTCCGGGTGAGGGAGAGCCAAGCAGAGAGGATATGTGACTTGCTTATAGCCATTCAGGGTATCCTGTGGCCAAACGGGGCTTACAGCTCAGAAAGCTGTATTCATCACTGACCTACTGGCCCTGGCCATGCAGCAACCTGAATTCTCGGAAAGTAGGGGGAGTCCTTGACAGAGATAAGGTCTGTGTAGACACTACTCCTCCCTCGGACCACCTGCAGAGCTCTCCAATGTAAGGATTATTGTATTCTTAGGCCCTGGCTCTTCCCACCTGCTGCAAAAACCCACAGGGGCTGTTAGCAGCCATGCAAGTTAAAGCAGTTCTTGAGACTGCTCTAACCTGCCCTTTGTTCCAAACAGGTCCCTGGCATAGAGGAGGTGCAGGTGGCCATGTTGGCCCTGCTCCCCTCTGCCAGCTGCTTCACACAGAAGCTCAATAACAATGACTAAGGCCTTGTCTACACTGCCACTTACTAGCGCTGAAACTTTCTCGCTCAGGGGGGTGAAAAAACACTGGAAAGTGACAGTGTATACAGCCATGCTCCCAGCGCTGGTAGCTACTCCCCTCATGAGGCTGGGGTTTTTCCTATCTCCCAGCGCTGGTAGCTACTCCCCTCATGAGGCTGGGGTTTTTCCTATCTCCCAGCGCTGGTAGCTACTCCCCTCATGAGGCTGGGGTTTTTCCTATCTCCCAGCGCTGGTAGCTACTCCCCTCATGAGGCTGGGGTTTTTCCTGTCTCCCAGCGCTGGTGCCATGACTACACAGCCACAGCGCTTTAACGTTGGTAGTGAAGACATACCCTAAATTGGCTTGTTTTGCGACTCTCTGCCCCAAGACCCACCCAGCACAGCACATTGGCTATCATTACAATTAGCGGAAAAACATTTTCAGTTGTATTTTCACTCCTTCTTCCTCTATCACCCTTTTATTTACATACCAGGCATGTAGACAACCATTGTGCAAATGAAATGATTTAATGCTAGGGCAACTGCTACTTCCACTGGTATTCTGCATTTCTATAGAGACTTCCATCTAAGGATCTTAGCATGCTCTATGGGCACTAATTGACAGATTAATAGATTTTAAAGCCAGAAGGGACCATAAAGAGCATGATATAGGATTTCAAAGTCTTGCATCTTGTACCCAACAACTTTTAGCTGAACTAGATCATATCTTTTAGAAAAACATGCAGGCCAAAGTTAAAGACTCCAAGTGGAAGAGAATTTACCACTCCCTTTAGTAAGCATTTGAATGGTTAATTACCCACACTGTTAAAAATGTGTATTTTATTTCCCGTTTGAACTTTGACTTCAACTTCCAGCCACTGGATCTTGCAATATCTTTATCTGCTAGGTTAAAGAGCACTCAAGTGGTACATGAATTAAGCCCCATCACAGAAAAAGACAAGTTTGTGAAAGGTTGTTTTTGTTTTTTAGAGTGAAGTCCCTTCACCTGCCTACCAGTAGTAAATGTAGGCTCAAGCCCCAATTTAGAACTGCTTCAAATAGAGAAATCCCATTGACTTCAGCGGGAGGCCTGTTGATGATGAAGCTACAGAACAAAATCCTTAGTAAAGGACAGTGAGGTTTTCAGAAGTGTTTAGTGGCTCAATTCTGCTCCCCTTAAAGTTAATGGAAATCAGCAGTAAAACTTCCAATGACTTCAATGGGAGCAGAGTTAAACCAACAATTAGGAGCTTTCAGAACTCCCATTGGTAAAATATTGGTTACTCATAATTTATTATCTTCCACTACAGACTTCTAGCTTCCCCATGGATGTACAGGTTTAGAGTTCATTGATATACCTTCTTTTTTTCATTGATTTATAACTGGACCATAACTACTATCAAATTAATTAATTAATGTTAGTTTTTAAAAACTGCCTAATTATGGCTGCATCTGAGACCCTAAATGTTGACTGCTTTAGAAACCTCCTCGGATTTTGAGTAAATATTATCAGGAAGGGGTTAGTTACACTTTTTAAATATAACAGGTTTATTCCAATGAATAGTTTGCATTATTTAACTATGTCTTTCAGGCTAGGTTCACAAAGGTTGGGGTGCAGGGAGTTTTTAGGGTTATTTCCTATAAATAACAGCTATTGTGAAAACTATCTTAGCAGCAAGCTGCATCCACTCAAACAGTTTGCAGTCTAAAGGCCTCATCCTGTATACATTACCTATGGCAAATAATGGGAGTTTTATTCAAGTAGGCAATGCCAGTTCAGGCACTGCATTTTAATGGGGCCAGTATGGTCAAAGATCCTTCAGATTTTTAGATACACCGGAACCCTGCAACTTTCAATGAAACTATACTGAAATAAAAAATAAATAAATCCAAATTAGTGAATGCAAGAAAATTTAAGGCGAAGAACTCGATTTTTTTTCACTGAACAAATGACAATTCCTAATTTCACATCAGAATTCTAAAGTGTGAGACGTATGAGCAAATATAGCTGTGAAGGTGCATGGCACCAATGTATCTCTGTTATGTATTCAGGTTATTAAAATACGTGAGTTTAGCTTTTTATTACTTCACCCTTTACAATGTGCATATGTGATGGGGTGTTCAAACCCCACACTGGGCAACAAGGGAACTGCTCTGGGCTCAGCCAGCACAACCCCACCACTCCTGTAGCAAATGCTCCAACAGGGGGAGGAGTTAAAAGGCAAGGGAACAGCTGATTTGGTGGCAGCCCTGGGAAGAGAGCAGACCTGCAATTTGCAGCTGGAGCAGAGGGAAGGCAGACTCTCTTCCTAAGACAACTGCCCAAAGGTCCCTCCCTGAGGGAAAGGAGGACATGCCACAGAGGCAGCCTGAGAGGGAAACATTTCCCTCTCCCCCTCATATGAACTCTGGACTCTCATAATTCTCTTTTTTTTTGTTTGGTCTGATCTGGCCCAGGAGGATGGGCCATACCACAGGAAGAGGCAGTTATCACCCAAGAAAGAAAGCTACCATGCTGCACACCACCACCAGAGGGTGCACCACCTTAACCCAGATAGTGACTTTGGGACAATTGCAGGTGGGGAGATAGGAAGTAGCCTGGGGAGGGCAGCCTGGGCTGCCAGATCACTGATAGCCCTCAAAGAGCCCTGGGTCAGAGCCTAGTAGAGTGGGAGGGCCCAGGCTCTCCTACCAACAACCCCCCTGCAGGTCACGGGCCTTAATCCCGACCGCTAGGTGACACTACCTGACAGACCTACTGACCACTGAGTGAGGACCGTCACAAATTGGTAGAGATTGTGGGCATCGATCCCACCCCTGAGAGAAGGGAGGACTGACTGACCTAGACGGCCAAACAGCCCGAATTAAAACAACATGGACTGGTAGGTTGGCCATGATGGATCTAGAATGTTTGCTGAAATGGATGACGGAGAGCCAGCAGCAGCAACAGCTCCTGCAGCAAATGACTGCCCAGCCGCAGCAGCTGGTTTGGGATTTAGGGACCCAACAATAGGAACAGCAGCAATGGTTAGTTCAGCAGCTCGTGGCTTTGATGCAGCCCCAGGGGTCCCCCAGGGCTTCTCCATCAGGAGCCACCAGCCCAGACCTAGGGGCCCTGCCCGTACCAGTGACGCTCACGAAGATGGGCCCTGAGGACGACCCTGAGGACTTCCTGACAATGTTTGAGCAGGTGGCGATGACCCCCTGTTGGCCTCATACATGATGGGGTCAGCACAGGCCGTATGTCGAGGACTGGATGCTGAGTCTGTCCGAGACTATGCCCAGGTGAGAACGGCCATCTTGGACTACCTCAACATCTAGAAGAAGACCTTCCACCAGAGGTTTCGGAGGGAGTGGTACCCTCAAGGGTCTGACCCTGTGCTGTCACCCAGAAACAACAAGACCTGTGTTGGAGGTGGCTAAAGCCAGAGACGCGGACAGGAGTCAAGGTGGTCAAGCTCATTCTGGTGGAGCAGTTTGCCCAAATCCTCCCAACCAGGGGTATGGATTGGGTGCTTAGACATTGATCTGAGTCTCTAACAGACACTGGGGAATTGATGGAGAACTATCTGGCTGCTGAGACAACTCTAACTACCACACCTGAGCCATTGCCTGATGCCAAGGGCACCCCTCGACAGAAGTGAGAATCCAGCCATGGGAACTAGAAAATAGACAGGGTGATTCCCAAGGCCCCAGCTTATCGGGGTGCAGCTGGCCCTTGAGCCCAGGACTGTGACCCTGGAGGAAACCCCAGTCCCTCCTACCTTGGCCTGAACAAAAAGCCTGGGGACTCCAAGGGACTTCCCTGCCCTAAGGCCTGGAGGGGGGAGTGGGCCAAGCACCTAAGGTGGAACACCCCCAAATGTCCGGCTCCCAGCCAGCAGACCCTTGGCTAATCATGGGCACCTGTTTTTCATGTGGGCATCAGGGTCACCATTTTCAAGAATGGCCCCATATGGAGAGCAGCTATGGGCAAGTGTAGACAGCAGAGGGCCTGGAAATGCAATCCAGCAAAGGTAACAGTCCCCGGCAAATAAATGGGACCAAGTTAACAGGTCTAGTAGACTCTGGGTGTGAGAAGACCCAGGACAACTTGGTCCCCAGCTCTAAAGCCCCCAGGGAGAGCATCTTCCTGCAGTGCATTCATGGGAACGTTAAACCCCATCCCAGTGTCAGGTATAGGTAACCATAGGGGAGAACACAAAGCCCCTTGAAGTGGGGCTAGCCCCCACCCTAGCCTAGTTATCTTGGGTTGGGAGTGGGAGCATTTCTCTGATGTATTGAGGGGATGTAACCCAGCTCCTGAAAACTCTGAGGAAGGACCTGAGGGGACCAGGGAAGGTGAGGACCCGCTACAATGGCTGGAATAGGCATAGAGCTGGACCCCAGGGAGGGGGGTTCTAGACAAAAAGCGGTGCCACCGGAAAGACCTCCTAACGACAAGGCAATACAGACCTCACTCCAGGATGGGGACTTACTGACCCAAGAGATGAATTTTGTCAAGGACCAGAGGTAGGATGAGACTTTGAGTCAGGCATTTGACCAACTCTGAGTAGTTAACAGGGAAGTAGTAGATCCCCAATGGGCAGTGCAGTATCCCCAATTTGAGCTCCAAGGGGAGTGACTATATAGGCTGGAAAAAGAGCAACTGACAGGGGAGATTTGGTCACAACTCCTCATCCCTCAGCCTCACTGGCAGGAAGCCATGCAACTGGCTCATGCCATCCCCTCAGTGGGTCACCTGGAATTGGAGGAAACTCTGGCCCAGATCTTGGATTGCTTCTTTTGGCCTGGGGTGCATCAAGAAGATAAAAACTTCTGCAGTTTGGGCCCTGAATGCCAACTAGTAGGTCCAAAGGGGGGAGGGAGAAGAGGCCCTCTTGTCCTTCTCCTGGTCGTTGACATCCCCTTTGAATGGATCAGGATAGACCTTGTTGGCCCCCTGGAAAAAAGTGCAACCAGTTACAAACACCTATTAGTGATCGTTGATTATGCTATCCTGAGGGAATCCCCCTGCATTGCACCAATGCGAAAACTATTGCCACAGAACTGCTGAAAGTCTTGGCTCCAGTGGGGATTCCTAAGGAGATCTTCACAGACCAAAGCATGAACTTCACGACTTGCTTGCTGAAACAAGTCTCTAGTCTTTTTAAAATAAAGACTTTATGCACCTCAGTCTATCACCCACAGATGGATGTCCTCGTTGAACGCTTCAGCCTGACCAAGAAGAAGATTTTGAAGTTTATGACAGAGGACCTGTGCCATTGGAATTAGCTGATTTTTTTTTCACCCTTCCGCCCCTCCCTCCCCCTGCCTCTAATTTGCCATTTGGAAAGTCCCACAATCATCTACTGGATTCTCCCCATTTGAGCTCTTGTATGGGAGCTGATCCCAGGGACTCCTCAACCTGGTCCAGGAGATGTGGGAAGGACATAGAATTGAGAATGTCCTGTGGTATGTGTTGAAGCTCCAGGAGAGACTTGAGACCATGGGAACCTTGGCTAAAGAAAACCTTCTCACCACTCAACAGACCCAGGAGCGCTCCTATAACAAAGGAGCACAGGTACGCACATTTAAGCAAGGTGATCAGATAGACTTTCTACTCCCGAGTACGGAGTCCAAGCTACTGGCCAAGTGGCAAGGAATCTACAAAGTTGGGTGCCAAGTCAAGATGGTTAATTATGAGATTAGACAGCCGGGCAAGTGGAGGACCTACCAGATCTATTATGCCAAACTTCCGAGGTTGTGGAAAGTGCGAGAAAGCTTATTTATTGCCCTGTACCACACTGAAACTGTAATTGGGGCCCCAAGTGCCTTATGCCATCCCCAGATGCTATGCAGGTGGGGGAACAACTTCACCCAGAGCAAAGGGCCCAGGTGAGGAGCTTCATGAAAGCTTTCCCAATGGTGTTCTCATCTTGGACATCACCATATCCAGACAGAACCCAGACAGCTGGTCCGGGAGAACTCCCTGCCACTTCCCTCGAAAATGTGAGAGGCCATGAAGCAAGAAATCCAGACCACGTTGGAGCTAGGGATCATTGAAGAATCCCAAAGCGAGTGGTGAAACCCCATATCAGTCCTAAAGCCCGATGGTGCTCTCTGGTTTCGCATTGACATCAGGAAGATCCATGTGATCTCCGAATTTGATGCTTACCCCATGTCCTGAGTAGATGAACTACTAGACTGGCTGGGCGAGGCCCAGTATATTACAACATTAGGCTTAACAAAGGGGTATTGCCAAATCCCACTCACACCAACCTCAGAGGAAAAAAACACCTTTGCCACTCCATTCGGCCGCTATCAATTTTGAACGATGCCCTTTGGCCTCCACAGGGCAGCCCTGACATCCCAGTGCCTCATGGACCAGGTTTTGCAGCCACGTAACTTGTATGCAGCAGCCTATTTAGATGATGTGGTCATCTACAGCTGAACCTGGGAAGAACATCTGGCACAAGTTGCTGCCGTGCTTCAGTCCCTGCAGCAGGCTGGACTAACAGCAAACCCTGCAAAGTGTAAGATAGGTGGTTTCTTCTTTCCCAATCTGGGATACACTTTGGGGGAAAGGAGAGGTCTGACCCCTCGTAGATAACGTCCAAGCCCTCAAAGTAGCCCCACACCCAGCCACAAATAAATAGGTCAGAAGCTTTTTGGGACTTGCCGGATACTACCGCCGGTTTGTACTGAGGTTTTCGACAATAGCAGCCCCTCTCACGGATCTAATCACAAACGGACCCAAAAGGGTACACGGGTCTAAGGCCTGCAAAAGGGCCTTTCAGAAATTTAAAGAACTCCTATGTAAAGAACCTGTCCTATTCACTCCTGACTTCTCCAAAGAATTCACTTTATAGACAGATGCTTCGGATGTGGGACTGGGTGCCATCTTGTCTCAGGAAATAAATGGGGAGGAACACCCAGTGCCCTATTTAAGCCGCAAATTGTTCCCAAGGGAACAAACCTATTTTGTCGTAGAGAAGGAGAGCCTGGCAGTAAAATGGACCATGGACTCACTCCAGTATTATCTCCTGGGAAACCCATTCAAACTCATCACCGACCATGCTCCCTTAAGATGGTTAAATGCTATGAAGGACACAAACGCATGGATTATGTGCTGGTACCTGTCTCTCCAGTCCTACGTGTTCCAAATTCAGCACCGGGCCAGCAGAGACCACCTGGCTTTTTCTCCAGGGAAGAGGGAAGGCAATCCCCTGTCTCCATCTTGAGGGGGAGGGTGGGTGATGGGTGTACAAACCCCACACTGGGCAACAAGGGGTTAAGGAACTACTCTGGGACTAGCAAGTCTCACTTTGCCCCACCCAAATATTCCAAGGGGAAGAGGAGATCAAAGGCAGGGGAACAGCTAATTTGGAGCACAGACCTGCAACCAGCAGAGGAGAGCAGAGGGAAGGCAGACTCTCTCCCTAGGAATAGCTCAGTGGGTTGTGGGTTCAATCCTTGAGGGGGCCACTTAGGGATCTGGGGCAAAAATCAGTACTTGGTCCTGCTAGTGAAGGCAGGGGGATGGACTCAATCACTTTTCAAGGTCCCTTCCAGTTCTATGAGATAGGTATAGCTCCATATATTTTATTTATTTAACTGCCCAAAGGTCCCTCCCTGAGGGAAGGGAGGACATGCCACAGAGACAGCCGGAGAGGGAAGCATTCCCCTCTCCCCCTCATATGAACTCTGGACTTTGGTAATCCCCTTTAGTTTTTGTTTGGACTACCCAGGTAGGGGAAAGCCCTAGGCCTTAGCTGGCCCAGGAGGGTGGGCCATACCCAGGGAGGAGACAGTTACCACCCAAGGGAGGAAGAGAGCTGTCATGCTGCATGCTGCCACCAGAGGGTGCCTTGTGATGGGCAGGCACCCTTCACACCACCTTAACCCAGACAGTGACTTTGGGACAGTTGCAGGGGCGGAGATAGGAAGTAGCCCAGGGAGAGCAGCCTTAAGGAGCCTCAGCTATCAGAGTACTGATAGCCCTCAAAGGGCCCTGGGTTGGAGGGCCCAGGCTCGCCTACCAACATCCCCACTGCAAGTCACAGGCCTTAGCCCTGACCACTACGCAACACTGCCTGACCAACCAACCCCCAAATGAGGACTGTCACAGCATTATAAAGATAGAATACGTTATTACAGAAAATGTCACACACTGTCAAACTGTTTTAGTCCACTAAAAAGTTTATTCTATGTCTGGTGGTTTTTGTTTTGTTTGTTTCTGGTATAAAGAATTATTTAAAAATAACCCAAACTGCATTCCCCATCTGACAACTGTTACTGCACGAGTGGAGCCATACGCCTGCATGAAATCACATTGGTGCCTATGGGGTTCTGCATAGACACAAGGATCTAATTAAGTGGATCACAACTGGAGCCTTATTTTGTAAGTGTTTTTTAGATCGCTGGGTTTAGATGAGGAAAAACAGCTTAAAATGAGTTTGTAGTTTATGCTGTCGCCATGAAGTCTTTCTTAAAGCACACCATTGAATTATGTAACTGGATATGCCTAGATCCTCTCCTTCTGTACCAATATTTTGAAAAAAGAAGAACAGGAGTACTTGTGGCACCTTAGAGACTAACAAATTTATTAGAGCATAAGCTTTCGTGGACTACAGCCCACTTCTTCGGATGCATAAGAAGTGGGCTGTAGTCCACGAAAGCTTATGCTCTAATAAATTTGTTAGTCTCTAAGGTGCCACAAGTACTCCTGTTCTTCTTTTTGCGGATACAGACTAACACGGCAGTTACTCTGAAACCTGTCAATATTTTGAAAATTTCCTGTGAATGGCAGAAATTTAAAAAAGTCATGCTGAAAAGGCTGTGACACTGTCACCATATCAGTATCAAAATGTAATCAGTGACAGTACTGACTCCCTGGGAGATGTGATGTTATTTTTCAAAATTTGTTGCAAGTACAGAAAACACTTTAACTTTGTATGATGAAAAATATCCAAATATGAAACAATGTAATGGAAGGAAGTGCATTGTGGTGTTTGTGTGACAAATATTCTTCCCCAAACAGACAAGCCAGGAGGCCTTATTCATCATTGTGTTGTGCTTTGGGTAGTCACTTGCACCTGTGCAAACTGGGTGTGTGTGATATGCTATTGCTAGTGTTTTACACCCACTTTACATAAGTGTGAATGAAAGTGCTAGACAGTGAAGAATTGGGTCTCCTGGGAATTATCTATTTGTGGCCAGAGGAGAATGGAACCGTTGTGGTTTAATAATGGAGACAGAGTTTAAATGTTTAGAGGACTGGATTAGGAGTCAGGATTAGAACCCAGAAATCCTAACTCACTTGTGGCTTTGGGCAAATCAATCACCCTCTCTGGTCCTCTGTTTGCTTCCAGGTGGGTCATGGAGCTTAATTAAGGAATGTTTGTACATGTGCTTTGAGATCTTGGAATAAAAAGAGCAAAAGTGTTTAAACCAGCCACTGTGGGATTGTGTTAAAGTCCATTCTGTTGGTGTAGCCAATGTTGTTCAGGGAGGTAGTGTCTTACACTGGCAGAAAACCCCCTTCTGTTGGTTTAGGTTGCATCTACACTATGGGGTTAAGCTTACATAGCTATGCCAGTATATTCTCTGTAGTGCAAACATGCCCCCTCAGTGATATCTGTCCCCTTAAGACATTTTTTATGGTGCTTTTCTTTGCTCTGTGGGAGTTTTTCTTTGCTACTTGGACTGCTGCTCCCACTACTTTCTTGGTAGGTGACTTGCATTTTCACTAGCCATTCCAGGTGCATTGCCTGTTAGCGCAAACATTCACTGTAACTTTTCTGAAAGTGCCTTATGTAAAACCACAACCACTGTATAATCTCGTATGCATTTTTCTTTACTGGTACCAAAGTCACAATAATTTACTTATGCTTAGGAAGCTCTTTATTAGTTGTGCCAATCAGGAAGCAGGACCTCATTGTGCGAGGCACTGTACAAACACAGAACAAAAAGACTGTCCCTGTCCCAAAGCTCTTATAAAAGCATTCCCAGGGCACCTCCACACTTTGGTAAAAGCTTCATGTATTACATTTCTTTTGAAAACAAAATGCTCATCAAACTTTTTAAGGAATGATTCATAGTTACTTTTATCTCCTTCTAGAGCAAGGGCAAATGATTTATAAATATATTCAGCTTCACTCCCCACTGGATAAATTAATGAGCTGACCTGCACTTCACTGTTCTGTGTTAAGCTTTGCTGCTGTTCAGAGTCTGGTGAAATGCTCCTTCCACTCTGAGCATGCTCTGAGCTTATCACACTGAGAGTTTTGGGGAGGACTGAGCTTCAGTATCTTCTTTTCCTCTGATTTACACTGGCTTAAAACTAATTAACTTCTGATGTCCTATGACAATGTTAAAGCATCACAGAAAGTTGCTTTCTTCTAATAGTGAGCAATGACTCTGATTAGAATAAGGTAAAAATACTGTTTCTCAATTCTCTGTAGTGCTTCTGCCTAAAATCCTCCCCAACTCCTCCAGCCTCAAACTTCCTGCTACGCATTTAAACAGCCATTACACTACTCTATTTAGATTGTAAGTTCTTTGGGCAGGGGACTTGTTTGTGTTTGTACAGCACCTAGTGTAAGGGGTCTGTGGTCTGTAACTGAGGCTTCTAAGGAATACTGCAATACACATCACTGAAATATGCACATCTCCCCAAATCAGTAAGAATGAGATTTTGACCACTCAGAGCATTAGCCCATCTCCTGTTGAAGTCTATAGGTGTTTTACGATTGACTTCAATGGAAGCAGAGTTAGGCCAATGCTGAGAGCTTTTGAAACTCCCACCCTAATACTTTATCACCATAAAAATCTATTTAAGTCTTGCCAAAGTGCAACTGAGATAACCCCCTTAAATATCTCTCAGAGGAAGGCTTTCCTCTGTGTTTGACCTGCTGTGTCCCATTTGTCATTACTGCCCATTCTGATTCAGTGGCAGCTGCTTTATAGAATGAGGGCATGTTTGCCATCTCTCGTCATTCTTCCAGGGACACACACTCTTTCCTCATCACTTTCTGATAACATCTTCCATGATTTCTGACCGAGAAAACAGCTTTCTTGCATTCTCTTGCTTTCAGATGTTCCAGTAGAAGGTGACTGTCCACCTCAATCCCTCCTCTATCACATCAGCTGCACAGTTGCGCCTCTCCAGTTTTGACTCTTGTGGCTCCCAATTTCCATCTCTAGTTTATTAGCACTGATTCTGTATTATCTGCCTTACGTCTGCACACCAGCAGAGTGACAGAGTCCACTAAGGTCACAGTGGTATACAGAGAGGTGTTTTTTTTTTTTTTTAAGCAAAGGCACAAATAGTCTTTGGAACTCATTGCCACAAGATAATGAGAGGATGAGCTTAGCTGGCTTCAGAGGGAGGCTAGGACAGCCACATGGTGCACAGGAATATTTGATGGGATGTTACCAACAACAGACAAAGTTTGGAAGAGATCTAAAAGCTTCGGGGCTGAAACCAACCTCCACTGGGCTGGGGGGAGGGTGTGAGGAAGGAATTTCCCCTAAGGGCAGCTTAGCCCCTAAATGCCCACTTCAGCACCAGGGCACCTTCCTCGGAAGCATCTGGTCCTGGCCCCTAGCCACAGGTGAGGCGATGCAAAGGGCCGCTGGGCAGGGCCGCCCAGAGGATTCAGGGGGCCTGGGGCAAAGCAATATTGGGGGAACCCTTCCATTAAAAAAAAGTTGCAATACTATAGAATACTATAGTCTCATGGGGGCCCCAAATTGCCCCACTTGCCCCCTGCCCCTAGCAAGTCCTGGCCTCTCCCAGGCTGAAGGGGGCAGAGGGGGGGCCAGGCCAGAGGCGACTGTCCTGCTCCTCTCCGGACCCCTCGCGCTCCTGCCCATCCCCCGCCCCGCGCCTTGACGGGCAGCGCCTCCCCCCAGTCAGCTGCTGGGCTGCCTCTCTCCCCCTCCCGCCCAGCCTGCCTTTGTATCCAACATCCGGGTCCCCCCGCCGGCTCCAGCTCGGCTTCTCCCCCCCTCCCCCCGCCCCCCCCAGAAGCCATTTTGGACTCAGTTCAGGTTTTTTTTTTTTTTTTTTTTTTTTTTTTGTACATGGCCCCTCCAGAGCCAGCCGCCGCCGCTGCTCTGCCCCGCGCCGGCCGCCGCCCGCTCCCCGCGCGCCCGCCAGCGCGAGCGATGCCTCGGGCCGGACCCTCGCCCCAGCCAGCCCCGCGCGCCACGGCCCGCCTCGGAGCCCGCTCCCTCGTCTCCTCCTCTCCCCGCCGCCTCTCCGCCGCCGGGGCAGCAGCAGCCACCGCCGCCGCCGCCTCCTCCTCCTCGGCAGCCGCTGGGCTGGTGCCTCCCGCTGCTCAGCCGCTTCCCTGGATGCTGGGTTGGTAACATCGCTGCAAAGTTTTGCTGCTGCTGCCGCCGCCGCCCGCTTTGCCTTTGGTGGAGGCCGCCCGGCTGTGGGATCGCGCGTGTGTGCTGTGGTTTGTTTGTTGTTTTTGGTGGTGCGTGCGCGCGTGTGTGTGTGTGTCCCTAGTCCCTGCTGCTGGGCAGGCAGAAGGGGCTGGGTTGGGTTGGGCTGGGGTGGGGGGTGGGAGCGAGCGAGAGTTGTTGGTGTGGTGCACGCTTTTCTCCTTGCACAAAAGCCCCGGCAAAGAAAACTCTTGGAAAGCTCGGAGCAGGAGGAGCCGGGAGCCGGACGGCCACCGATCTCGCTGTCCTGGCGCTGCAGTTGTGTGCCCCCTCGAACTGGATACGTTGTTGCAACTGTGAAGGAACTAAATCCGATTTTGTAGGAGCCTTGTTTTTTTTTTTTTTTGTTCGTTTGTTGGTAGAGGGTCTCGTTTTCCTCCAACACCCCCTTCGCTCTCCCGAGCTGTGTTTTTTTTCCTTGGGGGTAGAGGGAGATACACAAGGGGGAAAAAAAGTAAAGGAATATGATTGCTTCGTGGTTGACTTTCGCCTTTCTTTGTGGAACTTTCTGTGCAGGTAAGTACATTTTATGTCTCTATCCATTGAACAGTTTTATATTAACGTTGGAAAAAGGATTAAATTATGCAATTATTCGAAACCACCTACCCCCCACCCCAAATATTCCTAAACTGTAACGAATGGAAAAAATAAGATTGTTGCTAAGATTTTTTTTAAAGAAACCTTCCCATTTACGTTGTTGGTTATGATACAAATGGGTTATATTTCTGCTCTGTGTTCCCTTTAATTAAAGAGTGTGTGAATGAATTACAATGTTCCCGGCCTCAGATTCCTAAGAAACTTCGTCAAAATGGCATGTTAGCGTTGTGTGTGTGGGAATCAAGTTGAGAAACCTTTTGGTTGTTAGTAAGTGTTTTGTCTTTCAGGTAAAGAGCCATGTGTTGTTGTTGTGTTGTTTTTTTTTTTTTTACTCTGGGGTTTGCAAGGCTGCGTTGTGTAACTGGGTTGATTTCCTTCCCCCCTTCTCTTCTCCATTAATGTGTTAATTTCGTGTGATTTTACTAGTCCTTGGGAAATGCTGATCGCCTTTCCATAACAGATTCTTCCTGATTTGTGGTGTGTGTGTGTGTGTTTAGTTCTTTGAAAGGGACTGTTTTTAACTAGCTTGCCAGAGTTAAACGGTGCTGAAAGTCGGTTGAAGCATGTCTCTCCTCCCCCAACCCCCCTTAATGAAATGTTATGATCCCATAGGCTTTTGCTATTTTTATGAGATGATTCATTTGGGCTGATTTGTGACATGGTGATATAATAGAAAGTTGTAAGAGGGGAGCGAAAGGACCCACCTTTGAGTGTGTGTGTGTTTTGTTTTTAAATCTTCCTTCGTGATCCTTTTCAAACTTCAGCACAAATCTGCAGGGTTTGCATTTTTATAGGGACATTGTGTGGCATGATGGAACTTAATGTAAACATTGGACGTGCTAAGGGGCAAAACCAGAAGGCCCTGCTACTAAATGACTTTCCCAAAGCGTTGGGATGCATTTAATTTGCTTCAACCTGAAGAGCTGGATTTTTGGGGTGAAAGGGGCATGGTGGCAAGCGCATGTGATTGTAATAGTGGGTTTGGGGGGGTAGTTAAATGTTTCAGGGGTGTGTGCTGCTTGTTATGGAATTATTCCCATCTGCTAGATCTATTGAGCTGTTCTAAAACCGGGGTGTTCCCTTTGTCAAGGGGGAGAGGGGCGGCTTTTTTAGCTGGAGCCATTTCTGGGTGGCGAGCCTTAGCTTTGCAGGGCTGCTTTGTTGTGTGGTTCCCTCCTTGTTTTGATGAGGGGTGGAGAGAGGAAGAGAGCTCACCCTTTGGGGGATTGGTAAAACAATGATCTAGGTTACAGATCGCATACAGCAACACAATCTTGTGTATAGATACATACATTGACGTTGCTGTTATAGCATTGGCTTGTTACAAAATACAAAGACTTCAAGTTACTTGACCCCCAAATGGGTGCATTTCCCTCTGTTTCCAAGGAGGCTCATTTTGTAAGGGAAAGGGGTGATTTCCCACTAGCACACGGCAATTTTCTTTTGTTTTTTTATCTCTTCTCCCCCCTCCCCCCCAAAAAAATCCCCCAAACATAATGGATACTAAACTGATCTTTATTTAGTCACATCTGGTGCTCTGATAGGGGAAGGCTGTGTGTAGTAACTTGTTACGTTGTATCCATTACCGAGCAGGGAAAGGGTGGTGTGGTGGGTATTTTGGTGTATGGGGAGGGGTTTGGATAAAGGATCACAAGAGAGGCTGCTGGTTTTGAAGTGGGGGATGGTGCTGCAGTTGTGCCCTTTGCTTGCTGCGTGCGTCTGGTGGGAATGCAGTTTCCTCTTCCTTTGAATATTTTTATTTTAAATCTGGAGAGACTGGGAAGAGGAAGAGATTTCCCCATGCGTTGGTTAAATGGTTTCCCATTGGAAACCGGGAGGTGATCCTGCCCCGGTTCTTCGAGGGCAGAGGGGATGAGATCGGGTTGGGTTTGTTTTGGAATGTGCTCTCAGGAACCGCGCGAGTGAAATCTACCAGGCGCAAGGTTCTTGCTGCTGCTGGTGGTTCTTTGTTCCGAGTGCCCATTAAATATGCAGGGCCACTGCCTGGGTTTTGTATTTTAAACAATGCCATCTCTTAATTATTTTAAAGTCATACTGAAGGTGGTGGTGTGGGGGGAGAAGGAACAGAGGAAAAATTAATTTGTGGTGGAAATCAAGCCAGCTAGGACATGTAGCTAATTGATAGGGCACTTGTATACAGCTTTGTTTCCTTGTGTTTACAAGGGGGTTATGAGTGATTGTATTTACATAGCTCTGCCGAGCAAGATCAGGTATTTTGGAAGCAGCAGGATAGCTGGGACAGTGGTATTCAGCTTATTATAATCACAACAGCTCTGTTGGCTGGAAAATTCTATTATATGCATAAAAGGGATTTTTTTGAGCCAGTTTATTTTCTTTCTGTGTACTTCTTGGGTCTTTTTGGCTCATGTGGCTGTCAAGTGAGATGGCCCCTTTTTGTTGTTAAAATCTGCTCCCGTAATTTCATATAATGGCAAAAACATCAACTGGAGAAAAACAAAGTTGCCTACAAAATCTGACCTTGTAAGCTTCCTGTGTATATCATGTTATAAAAGGGTACAACTACTAGGACATACCTCTACAGACTTTTTCTGAAAATTTAATTAGAAAAAGAAAAAATGTATATAATCATATTTATTTTGAAAGGTCTGTGGATCATCAAATTAGAGCACCAGCAATATTGTAAATCTATTTTTATATATTCTCTTCCACATTTCATCTAGTATTTGTGTTTGTTGAGCAGTTATGACCCTCCTTGTCTGCCAGCTTTTCCAAAGGCATTTGTGTCAGAAAAGAGAACAAAGTTGCAGCTTTTTGTGGGGATTCACAGCATGTGTTGCTTGAGGTATTGAGTGTGTGTGTGTGTGTATTTTAGGACTGTGGAAAAGTGGTGGGCTTTTTAAAAATAGCTCAACCTCCATTGTTGATGGATTTTCTGTGCTACCTTGGCTGGCTAACAAAACAAGCACAGTCTGCTATTCTTTTTAAAATTATCTGTCGTGTGCTTAATTTTTGGAGTATTGAAGATTTGTTGATGAAAACATTATGTTCATTTTTAGCCTTTTGTTTGCAAATTTTCTACAGCCCAAATGTTCAGAAATAGTGTTCTAATTTATGAAATTTAGATAATATGGAAGGTGGAAAATGGCGTATTTTGCAAAACATATTACATTGCAGGATTTAAACTCATTCCAAAATAAGAACCACGATGTAGCAATGAATCTAGTTTGCTCTTTCAGTGTCTTGTATTTATCTTCTTGTGCTTGAGAAAAAGAATAAGATTGGCTTCATTACCTTACTAATTAAACACAATGAAGCTTCTGGTCCAAGGTTAATGGCGATTGCTGTTAAAAACACAAAACTTTTGAACCAGGTGGCTAGGATATTTAAAAAAAAAAATTAAAATAAAAAATCAAATCAAATCTAGATAATTATACCGCCAAGATCAAGAGTTTTCTTCTCTTCAGGACTGTGACAATGCTTATGTTAAAGGTGTGTTTGTGTGTAATATATATTAGATTAGTGACATTATAACTTCCACTCTCAGTGCCCTATGCAGTTTGCATTTTTTTAACGATGAAAATTTTAGAGCATCTCTGTTCATGCAGTTTCTTGGGAGTATGTTTTGTTTGCTAATAAAGATTAATGAAAATCAGCTTCACCAGAACAGCGAGAGACAGCCTACACCAGCCCTGCCATCCAACTAAAAGCACTTATATGCTGAAATTTATGCCAATTTTGTGTCTTTGAGTAACCTATCCAGGTAGTAAAATTTTTCTTACTGTCTCATCAACTGAGCAGAAACAGCCAATTAAAGCAGAGCTCTTGCATTGCCAACAGCTTAGTTGTCACCACCCTCCTATCCACTCTGATCTCCATTCTAGTGTGGATCAGCAAAGACATGCTTGTCGGTTATTTGCGTTTTAAGCAATGCAATAGTCTTAGGTCTGGCCTGCTGCTACTGAATAGAAGGAATAGAAGGTACAGAAGAAAGAAACAAGCCTCACCTCATATTTGTTGTCGTCTTTATTTCTCCCCTCCCCTATTGTCCAACGCAGATAAGTATACGGGCTTCTCCAGTTTTGTAAGGCAGGATTACTACTTTTGAAAACTCAAATCCAACAGGATTTTTGAGGAGTTAATGGGGTAACTTTAGCCCCACTCCACATGTCTGGCTTCTTTAATCTATGGGGCACCTCTGTCTATAATAGGTTCCTCAGCAGAACATAAGTACTTTACTTTATTAAAAGAATCAAGAGGCATTTTCAGAATTTACTACTGCAGAATGAATTCTTTGTTCTAGCTAGGCCCACCAGTAAAAATGGTGCAGGTGCTTAATACCCGTTATGCAGATTCCTTAAAAGTCAGTGCATATTTAAAATAAAAATCACTGCAATTTTTTAAAGGCAGTAATTCTGGGCCTTTCATGTTTCAGGGTCTAGCTTCAGAAATGCATAGTAAATTCTAGTTATTGAGGTGGTGGTAAGAAGGTGGCCATTCATGGAATGGCACCTGGCTGCTTTGGTTAACTGAGAGTTTCCCATCATCTTCTGACGATCAGAGTAATATCACTGCTCTACAGCCAAAATGCCTCTGAAATAAATGTAGTCAAACTTTACTAATTCTGGGTCACTGAGAACGAAAATGATGCTTAAAATTGTTGATTGGCTCTAGTTTTCAGGATATGCTATTGGGTCAGTATATACGACCCTTGACTTGGGAATGGTGGAGGATACATGAGATATAAAGGGAAGGGATCTCAATTTAAACCAGAAATGACTAAAATACATCTTTGAATGGATCTGTGAATAGATCTATGACTGGGTTTGGACAGTACTTGCTTTTTCGGCAAAACAATGAATGATGCAATCTGAAGCTGGTATTGCGTCATACATGATATGAATTGCATCATGTTATTCCTAGAAGTCATGGATGATGCAATCATAACGAAGCTTACATCACTCTGCTGAACAAATTGCCCTATATCAGCTCTAGAAATCATAGTGTCATGCTGTCTTATTTGTCAGTGTTTGATTTTGCAAAGGGACACATTTCTGTTTAGCCAAAGTGAGCAGAGATGCCTCGTACTTGTGTGAACAGCGCAGATAACTTCTGCTATATTTGTGGTGAAGTGACTTTTGCATCACAAAAGCGCAGTATAACCACTATGGTTAAGAAAGCCTATCACCTTTATTTTGGCTGCAAAATTGGAGATCAGGACAAGAGGTGGGCCCCACATATATGCTGGAACACTTGAGCAACAAATCTTTACCAGTGGTTGAACAGGAAAAGGAAATCTATGCCTTTTGCAGTGCCAATGATTTGGAGAGAGCCAATAGATCATACCAGCAATTGTTACTTCTTCATGGTGCCTCCAGTTGGGAAAGGTGTGTCAAAGAAGAAAAAGTGGACTGTGCATTATCCAAACATTCCATCAGCTATACGCCCAGTACCCCACGGAGAAGGACTGCTGGTTCCTGATGCACCAGAATCCTTCTCACTTGAGTCAGACGAGGAAGAGGATGAAACTTCTGGTCCTGAACCATCAATGTCACAGGACCCCCACCTCATAACACAAGGTGAACTATGACCTTGTCAGGGATTTGGAACTACCCAAGAGTAAGGCAGAGCTGTTGGGCTCCAGACTACAGCAGTGGAATCTCCTGGCAGGTGAGTCCACGGAGAAGGACTGCCAGTTCCTGATGCACCAGAATCATTCTCACTTGAGTCAGACGAGGAAGAGGAAGAGGATGAAACTTCTGGTCCTGAACCATCAATGTCACAGGACCCACATTTTCTCCCATCCTCCTCCTCTGAACCACACCTCATAACACAAGGTGAACTGAATGACCTTGTCAGGGATTTGGAACTACCCAAGAGTAAGGCAGAGCTGTTGGGCTCCAGACTACAGCAGTGGAATCTCCTGGCAGGTGATGTTAGGATTTCCATGTTCCGTGACCGTCAAAAGGATCTTGTCCCATTCTTCTTCATGGAAGGTGATCTTGTAGCCTGCAACAACATCGATGGTGTGATGGCAGCCCTCAACATCGTTCACGATCCAGATGAGTGGAGACTGTTCATTGATTCATTGAAGACGAGTTTTAAAGCTGTTTTACTGCATAATGGCAATGTTTTGCCATCAAATCCAGTTGGTCATGCAGTCCATATGAAGGAAACCTATGACAACATGAAACAAATTTTGAGGTGCATAAACTATGACCAACATCAGTGGCAGCTTTGTGGCAATTTGAAGGTTGTTGCTCTCTTGCTTGGTCTGCAGACTGGATACACAAAGTACTGCTGTTTTCTCTGCGAATGGGATAGTCGTGCAAGAGATTCCCACTACATCAAGAAAGATTGGCCACTCCGACCGTCATTGGAGCCTGGGAGGAAAAGTGTTCAGCATCCACCACTTGTTGAATCAAGGAAAATTTTGTTACCACCCTTGCACATCAAGCTGGGTCTGATGAAGAACTTTGTCAAGGCCATTGACAATACGCAAGCAGCTTTCAAGTACCTCCGTGGAAAATGTCCAAGGTTAAGTGAAGCTAAGATAAAGGAAGGTGTCTTTTGTTGGTCCTCAGATTGATGATGCATTTGACCATGATGCATTTGACCATGCACTGCGTGGCAATGAAAAGACGGCATGGAAAGCCTTCCAGTTAGTGGCAGTAAATTTTCTCGGAAACAACAAGGCAGACAACTACAGGTTGTTGGTGGAAAACCTCCTCAAGGCATACAAAAGCCTTGGGTGCAACATGTCACTAAAGATGCAAAAAACTGTACTCTCATCTTGATTTTTTTCCCCCTGAACTGCGGAGCAGTGAGCGACGAGCACGGCGAGCGATTTCACCAGGACATTGCAACAATGGAGAAACGCTATCAGGGCAAATGGAGCCCATCAGTGCTTGCAGACTATTGCTGGACAGTGACAAGAGATGCTCCATTTAATGAATACAAGAGACAAGCCAAGAAGTGCCGAGTAGACACTGAATAGGACTAAACTATGTACATAATAGTTTTTTGCCTTTTGTTTCATAATAAATTTTATTTATATTAACCTTTTGCTGATTTTTAAAGTGTTACATAAACAGGACAGGTGAAATATTATCATGTAAAGCAACCATAAACACATGAAAAGACCTAGTTTTAATCATAAATTATAAACCTATCTACACAATATACATAGACATAAAATGTAAAAACTTAAATATCTTAGAAACAGTAGCCAATCAGTTGTTTTAATTGTCATATTTGAATTCAGCACATCTAAAATACATAATAAATAGCACATTTTATCTCTGAAGCAGACGACTTCTCAAAAATTGTAGACCAGTGTATCTTGCAAATGTAAAACTCAGCACCTTTCAACCAAATGCAGCTTGGTAACTGTCTTATATTAAGCATAATAACCTGATCTAAATGTTTTAAAAATGAGTAGCAATTTTGGATGTCTTCATTTTGGGTGCCAAACTTGTAGAACCTTGGTGCAGGCTCATTTTCAGATCAGCCCTCTTCAGAGTTTCTCAAGTTGGGCACCCAGAATAAATAGCACTGAAGATGTAGTCTTGTAATTCTGACATCTCGTACTTAAAACAAAACAAAAAGAAAGTGGTGAAAAGAGAAGACACCTTGCTGGACTTCACATTAATCAAAACTCAAACTAAACAGCTCTTTAGAGAGTGTTATTTATCCTTACAGATGTGTTCTAAGAATTATATAACTATTTACAAATTGACAAAGAAGCTGTTGTTAAACAGAACCCAAGTGCCATGGAGTTTGTTTGGGGTTTGCTTCAAAGTCAGCATTTCTATTTCTCATTCAGTGGAATGAATGATGTAAAAAAGTTTTTAGTTTCTTGGTTAGCTGTAGGAAGCAGCGTGGGCAGTATGGTGTAACTTCTTGGAGCTGCTACAGTACTTCTGGCTCAGTTGCAGTCTATAACAAAATCTTGTGGGAAGCTGGGAAAGAGGAATCCCAAAGTGTAATCTCTATTTTAAAGAGGTGTCCTCTTCCCCTTTACCCCACCTACCCTTTGATTTTAGAACTAGCAGGAGGGTGCGAGGTCTTGCTTGGCCAATAGAATTATCTGGAATCGAATCGTGCAATGTAGTACTGGCCATTCTTTACTCTGTCCCCACTCCTCCCTTCTTGAGGAGATTTTCACAACCGTGAAACTGGATGTCTTTAAGAGAGATTTGTGGAACAGTATTCACCACTACAAGCTTCCTCCACCCCACACTTAAACATTAAAGCTTTGCTGATGTCTTGTATCCTCTCTTCATTAGTACCTTAACTAGAAATAATTTGAAGCCAAAGTTTAGCCATTTGTACCTTTTGAGATAGATTAAATAATATACACCACTTTTCTCTCTGAACGTTCTCGGTAAGATTTCTTGGAGCCGTTGAAGTCAAAGGGTCAGAAACTAAATTAAAGAGGAAACATTCTGTGTCCTTGTATTCTGCAAACCTAGCAAATTTTGTGCTTAGATTTTAATATAATGTTTAGTCTTTTGCACTAATTACATGTCCTTTTCTCACAGTTCGCTCTTTACTTGGCTATAGCAGTGCTACTTCTGTTGAAAACTAAAAACGTTGTGTAGCAATTGCCATTGTACTGTGTAAAAGAAAATAAAAACTTTGGTCAATATTTAGACTTTTTTAAAATTCACTTTTTTTTTATATATGACTTCTGGTTACATTATAGCATTTGGCATTGGCAAACCATGGTGCATTCCTGTATTTCTTTATTGTTGTTATTTGTATTATGGTGATGCATAGGAGCCTTAGTCAAGATCTGGGCCCTGTTTTTTGCTAGGTACTGTGCATGTAGCAAGATATCCCTGCCCCAGAGAGCTCACAGGCTAAACAGACAAGACAGACCAAAGGTGGGAAGAAAAGTATTATTATTACTATTATCATCCTTATTTTGCAGGTGGGGAACTGAGGTATGGAGAAATTAAGTGACTAGCCCAGGGGAAAATCCAGCACGTCTAACATTTTTGTCCATCCCACCATGACTAGCATTTCTATCCAGCCTCCTCTGCCCCCTTGCGATCTCTGAGTCCAGGCCACTAAAAGTCCTGTGGCGCAGCAGGGCGCTCAGTCAGGCTGCTTGCCTGCCGTGGCCCCACGCTGCTCCCGGAAGCGGCCGGCTGCTGCTGGCACGTCTCTGCACACCCCTGGTGAGGGAGTGGGGGGAAGTGGCTCCGCACGCTGCCCTCACCCCCAGCACTGTTCTCACAGGTCCCATTGGCCGGAAACCACAAATGATGGTGTGGCAAACTGCTATGCAAGGCTGGAGGCTTGTTTTGTGTTAAGTTTAGTGTCTGGAGATCTATGCCTGGCCCTGTGCAGATACGAGTAAAAGTCCCTGCACCAAAGAGTTTTTACAGTTTAGTCAGAAGGTGGGATTATAAAGAAAGGAGACAGAAATTTCTCTGGGTACAGTACGAGAGAGATTGTGGAATGAACTGCCCAAGTTGCTAAGGTCCATCACAGACCTCAATGCCTTCTTCCCCCAAGTACAAGACATACTTCTTTTACCTGCCTTCTCTAACATAAATACACACACCTGTGGGTATGGGTTTAAAAAAAAAAAAAAAAAAAAAACCCAAACAAACCTACCAAAATATGATACTCCACTGCATGTTTCTCTTCCTGAGGAGAGGATGAGCGAACAAACAACTTGTGACAGATGTGTCGTCATATTGCTTAATGAAGGCACTCAGATACTATGGTGATGAGCATGGTTTGAGAACATACATAGAATAAACTCAATAGAAATATTATAGAAATATTTTATTATTATTTATTATTAAGGTACTGAAATAAGACTGTTAAGCAGTCTGTAGTGTGCTCCGTCTAACAAATTTAGAGTCACTAGTCATTCAAACCTTTTTGAAATGATTATCTGTCTGTACTTGTGGGGCCCTATTACCATAGCATTTGGGTATCTGTCTTTCATGTATTTGTTCTCATGCCATTAGCAAGCCAGTGACAAATCGAACAATCTATAGAATTCTTGATTCCTGATGCTGTGTACTAGCCACTAGGCTGTACTTTCTCCTAGACAGCTACAGCGGCTGCCATTAAAATAAAAGGCCAGTATTAGTCTAGTTATTGCACTGCGGTACCTTAGATGCTATGTTTATTTTCACATTTCCTATTTTAGCATAGGGAATACTATATCTGAGGTAACCTGTCTTGTAAGTGTTGGTAAAAGTTTACCTTTCAATTCGATGTCTGTGATGCTAATTTGGTGGTCTCCACCCTAATTTAGAGCTTGTCTTGTTTATCAAATAATAAAGTTAAACAGGTTACCCAGTTTTCTGACAAGCCCATTTTTATATACAGATGTCAGAAATGTTTTCTAGTTTGGCTTTTAGAAACACTGTGGATCATATAATACATAGCAGACACAACACAGCTTTGCATTCCTAGAGAGGAAAGAATGCAAATGTGAATCTGAACACCTCTTTACTTCAATCAACCCCCCCCCTCCTTTTTGTGGATTATAAAACTATTTTATAAAATGAGTGCACTTCAGGTTTGGTATTTGCTAAGCCTTTTAGTGCTGTTTCTGTGAGCTCCTTCTCATTTCTGAGCACTGATGGCAAGTTCTTTTGTTTACTTGAGTTGTCTGCACATCTACAGTTCTCCCCAGTAGCCCTGGCTGGCATTGATACCTCTTTGAAAGTAGGACATTTAAGCATTGCAAAGATGATCTCAAGGCCTTTATCTGAGAAAGGAAGCTAAATACTACATTATTAAAGTTGTAAGGAGACCGTGGTGTGGGAAGAGGCTGCAAACTACAGTATTATGTAATCAGTTGTGAGGTGTTTGCTGTGACTGTTTGCTTGAGACCATCCTAATATTAGACACTTTTATACAAAGCTTTATAAACTGTGGAAAAGAATGAAGTTACAGTTGCCTTGAAACAAGGCTACTCAGCCAAATGCGTGCCTGATGTAATTTCAGGGATGATTTCGTCCCATTGAGTTCAGTTGGGAGAAAATTAAAATGAAATGTAAACTGTATTTGTGTGTTTTTGTTTGTTTGTTTTGTTAAAGTCAGTTTTTTGTTTTCTTTCCTCCCAATGGTATGACTGACTGAAAGACAGCCGACTTTCAAATCCCTCAAATTTAGCTTATTTTTAAAATCTGCAGAGTAGTTAAGGGGTTAAGATTGCTAATTCTCCTATATGTGTGGTCTGAGAAATTCAGTTGTCCTTGGGCTTTTGGTGGTAGGAGTATCGGGTTGCAGTTAAGCCTGTCATTGGGTAGCCCTTTGCTTCACTAAAGTTTGAACTTGGTCTCTCTTGCTCTCACATGCGCATACTGTATGTCAATAACTTGTTTTTATAGAAAAGGCTCTGTTCAAGCCACAGTGGTCTTATGCCTGATACAGCACATGTTCCCAAACATGTCTTCCAGTCATTGTTGATCATTCACACATCTGTTTGGCAGTAATCAACAATTTGAGACTAAATAACAATTTTGGCTGGTGGTAATAAACACCATTTCTATATAGCTTGCAATGTTTTCTTCCTCTATAAAATTGTCTTAGAATATGCATTGTGGTCAAGGGAAATACTTGAATTCCTTGCAAGCACGGATAACACTTAATTAGTGAAACCAGGAAAGTGAGGGAGGAGACAATAGGTATCTTGAATGGTTTATTCATTTTGATATTAAATTTCATGTTATTTTACAGTGGTGTAATACAGTTTAGGAATTTCCTACACACTGTGTCTGTTTTATTTAACTTGATGCAGTTATCCAACATTAAAGCATAAGAACACTCATGCTGCATATATGGACACCTTGTAGAGCCATGGAAATAAATGTGCTTATCATGCACCTTTGATTACCTCACCTGTTGCCTGCTCCTGATCTTTGCTCCTTGATACCTGGTTTAATGTTCCAAAACCCTGAGAAGCTTCAAACAGCCACCAGTTTTTAAAATCAACCTGCCAGAGAAATGTTTTCACTTTATCACTATTATTATTTTATTGCTTTGTACTATGGTAGCACCTAAGCCCTGCAGGGTTAGAAATTGGAGCTATATACCTTTGGGGAGAGGAGACCGCCTGCTTCCCACTGCGGCCCTAAATTCACTTATCGCCCTGGAAATAGGCTTTAAAATCAAGCATGGAAAAGTGATCTCAGGTCTTTTTTTTTTTTTTTTTTTTTTTTTTTTTTTAGCCCTGTATATTTGAACTTACGATATTTAAGGCATAAGGCTTTACAGTCAAAAGTATATGAAAAATAGCCCTAATATATTTTTTAAAAATTCCTAAAATATTTTTTTCTGTAACATGAGGCATTTACAGAATATCGAGGGAAGTAGCAGAAAGGTTTTATTGGCTGTGCTTTGGGTTGACCATATAAATTAGTTATAGCTGTGCCCATTGTGAGTAAAGCGTGCATCCCAAACCGTTGTGTGTAAAGAATTTATATCACTCCATGTATTCTCTCCCTCTATAAAATAGGACAAAAGCCAGATTGTGGCAGAGTTCATGGCTATGATGAGCGGTAGCATGGTGCAGTGGTTAAAATACTGAATTGTGGCTCAGGGAGCCTGGGTTTAATTCCCTGCTCTGCTTTGAATAGACTGTTGTGAAGCTAGGCAAGTCATTTCACCTCTCTTTGCCTCTGTTTTTCTCTACTCTTTTCTCTGTCATTTCTGTTTACACTGTAAGTTCTTTGGGTCCGGGACTCTCATACTATGGGTGAGTATAGCACAGTGGCGGACTTTGTGTTCACTTCGGGGTTTCCAGCAGCTATCGTAATATAAATAATATACAACAGTGAAGAAAGCTCTTCTAGGTCTAAACTTGTATGTAGTTTTTAATATAAAATTTGGCCTTCCAATCCAAAGACCTGTAAAGACTTGAATAAAAATCCCTTTTCTTCATTGGTTCTTCTTAATTACTGTCTCTTATGGCCTGAAAAACTTTGTGCCAGCAGTGGGAATAATTTCATCCCAGAGACTTTTTAAAATATCATTTCATGGAATAAATTCCTTTTGGCTTAGTGTGCAGTCCTTTACGAGTGTGAGCGGTTGTACAGCGTCACAGTGGCTGCTGTACAACTATATATCTGGTATGTCAAAATGCTTGGAAACTAAATACTCTCTGTTGCTTTCTTGTAAGCACAAAACAGGCTCAGAGATGTGCTGAGCCTCTCATTTTAGGTTGTCCTGTGAGTCAAACTGTAGTTTTGACCATTACATTATTATTTATTAACCAGTGTAAACTGTAGCTTAATCTTTCTTTGAAAATGACGACTACTAGAGTGAAGAGCTGGGTGTCTTTGCTGGAGTCCTGAAACTTCTCCAAAAGTAAAGGTATGAAGCAGAAATCCTTTGTGGAAGTCTGCGCAGATGACAAACTTGGAATCGCCTATGGCATAAATTTCATTGCAGATTTCACTCACCTACTGGTGTCTTGGAAGCAAAGTGGTAATCTTGCCCTTCATAAGTCAAGTGCTTCTTGATGCAGGCAGTGAAGAGTAGCCTTTTACTGCTAAAAGGTGTCCTTAGTGTTGCTGGATGGCTATTCTAGTGGACTAAGTTTTATAGAGTAAGGGAAGCTTGCCCATCCTGCCCTAAAAGTGGCTAGATGTTTGTCCAAAGCCTCTTACCAAGTGTAGGGTAACATGATGGTGTGTATAATTCTCTGCTGGCATAAACTGACCAAGGCAATGGATCTGTGTCAGTTGACATCAGCAGAAAACTTGGCCCAATATTGCTATTTTTAGTTGTGTGTACTAATACTGATCTTGTGTCTGTCAACTTCTGGAACTGTTTAGCCTAAAGAAACCAGAAAAGTGTTCTATAGAAAATGTTATACAGTATAAATACAGATATGTTCCTCCTTCACCTGGTGTGACAGGGTAAACGCTAAATATTCTGGGTTAGTTTTTAAAAAAAAAAAATAGAACTTCCTATCCTGCACAATCACCAATGCAGATTGCCTCAGACAGAGGCAAACACCTACAGGATCTCTATCAAGTGTTCTTAAAACTACAATACCCACCTAGGGAAGTGAAGAAACAGATTGACAGAGCCAGAAGGGTACCCAGAAGTCACCTACTACAAGACAGGCCCGACACAGAAAGTAACAGAATGCCACTAGCCGTCACCTACAGCCCCGAAATAAAACCTCTCCAGTGCATCATCAGAGATCTACCACCTATCCTGAAGGATGATCCCTCACTCTCACAGACTTTGGGAGACAGGCCAGTCTTAACTTACAGACAGCGCCCCAACCTGAAGCAAATACTCATCAGCAACTACACACCACACAACAAAAATACTAACCCAGGAACCAATCCCTGCAACAAACCCTGTTGACAACTGTCCGCATATCTATTCAAGGGACACCATCATAGGACCTAACCACATCAGCCACACCATCACAGGCTCATTCACCTGCATATCTACCAATGTGATCTATGCCATCATGTGCCAGCAATGCCCCTCTGCCATGTACATCGGGCAAACCAGACAGTCTCTACGCAAAAGAATAAATGGACACAAATCAGACATCAAGAATTGTAACATTCAAAAACCAGTAGGAGAGCACTTCAGTCTCCCTGGACACTCAATAGCAGACTTAAAAGTGGCCATTCTTCAACAAAAAACTTCAAAAACAGATTTCAACGAGAAACTGCAGAACTGGAAATAATTTGTAAACTGGACACCATCAAATTAGACCTGAATAAAGACTGGGAGTGGCTGGGTCACTACAAAAACTAATTTTCCCTCTGTTGATACTCACACCTTATCAACTGTTGGGAATAGGACACGTCCACCTTGATTGAATTGGCCTCGTTAGCACTGACCCCTCCCCCCACACTTGGTAAGGCAACTCCCATCTTTTCATGTGCTGTAATATATATACCCGCCTACTGTATTTTTCACTCCATGCATCCGATGAAGTGGGTTTTAGCCCACAAAAGCTTATGCCCAAATAAATTTGTTAGTCTCTAAGTTGCCACAAGGACTCCTAGTTGTTAATGCAGATTCTGTATTTGTCACATGAATATCTGCTAGAGGAACCCCTTCAAAGGCAAATATAAGCCCCAAAAGTGAGTGTGATCACTATTCGTGTTATATAAATATGGTAAGAGTGTATAACTGCAGTGAACTGCTGATACAAGAATAAACCTGAGAGGGGTGACTGCACTATGCAGGGTATGCTGCAGAGATACCTGCTGTTCAGTTATTTCAGGTCACTTACAAATACAGTTGAAATAAGTAAAGTATAAAACTTTGAAGTGGAGTATGACAAACTAAAGTTCGCTAAAAATAGTTCCGTATATGAAAGCTAGTTGAAAACTGAGCAAGATGAGTCATTTTACAGGCATTGTTGATAGAATTTCAGGGTTCCAGGAATGGAAGATGAATGTCTTTCTGTTATAGTAACAGCTGCTCTCTGTCCATTGGGATATAGTGTTTGCCCATCCAATGCGTAATAATTAAACAAAAGTTATTTCATAGCAGCCTGTGTGGAGGATTATACAGGAATTTTATCTTTCTCCATTTGGAATGCTCTTAATTTTTTTTTTTTTTTTAAATGAGCAACTTCTCACCTGAACTTTGTGCATTTCGCCCCTCCTCCCCCCCCCCCCATACGTCTAGTGGGGAAAGTTAACAGTTAACTGGGAGTGTAAGTAATTTTAAATAAAACAATAAACCAGGAGGTTTTAAGTTTCACTAAATGCACTCGTCCTTAAAGAACGTGTACATTCATTTTTCTCAGAACACTTGAATGGTTCAGCAGCATTTGGATACCTTTATTGTGTGCTTCGTTTCCTGACAGAAGCTTTTAGACACTAGTCTAACTTTAGACATGTAGATTTATTTTTATTTAATCTCCGTCTCCATCCTTGTCAAGTGCTAATACAGGGCTTGACTCTGATTTAATTTACTCGGTCTGAACCTCAAAGTAACTTGAAGTCATCTGAGTTTCACTGGTATAACACCACTATACAGGCCTGTCTACGTGAGGGGGTTTTTGTACTGGGTATAGCTACCCCTTTGCCTTAATGGGGTTTTAGTGATTTGTTTTAATTATTAGAATGGAGTCTTACAACATTTACTGGTTACTAAGTAGCAGCCGTGTTAGTCTGTATCCGCAAAAAGAACAGGAGTACTTGTGGCACCTTAGAGACTAACAAATTTATTTCAGCATAAGCTGTCGTGGGCTACAGCTCACTTCTTCAGATGCATAGAGTGGAACATACAGACAGAAGATATTTATACATACAGAGAACATGAAAAGGTGGAAGTACGCATACCAATTGTAAGAGGCCAATCAATTGAGATGAGTAGAAACAGGAAGGCTGGCTTTAATCTCTCCTTCCTCCACCTGCTGGAAGTTTGCTTTAGTAGCCACTTGTCATTTAAAATAATGGGAGAGGATGTACCTTATAGTGGAATGCAATGTGGTGATCCCCTTCCTCTGTACTCAGTGGTCTTGTGCATTTTAGGGGACTGCTGAACTATGCAGTCACACATAGAAATTAATTTTCCACCTGAGTCAGATGATAAAGTATGTAAGAACTTGAGCCCTGTCTATATTACCTCTTACACCTTGGCTACTGCCCCTGAAAAACTTCAGTCCATATTTTCCCAGTGTAGATGCAACAGGAAAGGTTACTTAATGAGAACAAGTTTCCCAATGCAGGATTAATCTAGGACTGGGTCAGCATGGACTCATAGAAATGTAGGGCTGGAAGGGACCTTAAGAGGTCATCTAATGCTGAGGCAAGATTAGGTAACACTAGACCATCCCTGATAGGTGCTTGTCTAACCTGTTCTTAAACACCTCCACTGACCAGGAATCCACAACCTTTAAATCAGCACTGGAACAGTCTAAAACCTCTCCAGCGCATCATCAAGGATCTACAACCTATCGTGAAGGATGATACCTCACTCTCGCAGATCTTGGGAGACAGGCCAGTCCTCGCTTACAGACAGCCCCCCAACCTGAAGCAAATACTCACCAGCAACCACACAACAAAAATACTAACCCAGGAACCTATGCTTGCAACAAAGCCTGTTGCCAACTCTGTCCACATATCTATTCAAGGGACACCATCATAGGCTTGTCACATCACATCAGTCACACCATCAGAGGCTTGTTCACCTGGACATCTACCAATGAGATATATGCCATCATGTGCCAGCAATGCCCCTCTGCCACGTACATTAGCCAAACAGTACAGTCTCTGCACAAAAGAATAAATGGACACAAATCAGACATCAAGAATTATAACATTCAAAAACCAGTCGGAGAACACTTCAACTTCTTTGGTCACTCAATTACAGACCTAAAAATAGCAATTATCTAACCAAAAAAACCTTCAGAAACAGATTTCAAAGAGAAACTGCAGAACTGGAATTAATTTGCAAACTGGACACCATTAAATTAGGCTTGAATAAAGACTGGGAGTGGATGGGTCATTACACAAAGTAAAAACTTTCCCCATGCTAATTTTTCCCCTACTGTTACTCACACCTTCTTGTCAACTATTTGAAATGGGCCATCCTGATTATCACTACAAAAGTCCCTCCCCCCCCCCGCTGATAATAGCCCACCTTAATTGATTAGTCTCATTAGAGTTGGTATGGCAACACACATTTTTTCATGTTCTCTGTGTATATATCTCTTCCTACTGTATTTTCCACTGCATGCATCCAATGAAGTGGGTTTTAGCCCACGAAAGCTTATGCCCAAATAAATGTGTTAGTCTCTAAGGTGCCACAAGTATTCCTCATTCTTTTTGCTATAGGAATAGTTAACAAGTCTATCCTAATTTTTAACTAAAATTTCCCTTGCTATAAACTAAGTTGATTACTTCATGTCTTATCCTTGATGGATGTGGAGAACAATGGATCACTGTCCTCTTTATAACAACCTGTAATATATTTGAAGACTGTGTCCCTCCTCAGCCTTCTTTTCTCTAGATTAAACATGCCCAGTTCTTTCAACCTTTCCCCATAGGTTGTTTTTTCTAAACCTCTTAACATTTTTGTTTCTCTGCTCTGGGTAAGCATGATGTGCAGTCCTCGATCCAATGCCTTCCCTCCCCTATTAGTTACTTACTGTGCTCTGAGCAGGGTCAGATGGCATGGTTAAAACTCCTGAGCCCTGTTTACATTAGTTTCCAGTGGTGAAATATTTGAATTTTCCCTCCTTCATTTATGACTGATGGCAGTTAATGGGAAGTAGTGGAGTCATCAGAGGTATACAATATGTTTCTAAAGATGTGATTTCAAGCACATTCTTTGATCAAATTTCTGATTCAAATATATAAAACTGATTTTTGAGAGGGCAAAGAGGGAGAAGGAAACCCTTTATTTCAACCCCCAAATTCCTTCTAGCTGTAGAAACATTGTCAGAGTAATTGTAGCCTTTTCAAATCTTTCTGTGTAGATGTTAGTCTAAGAAAAGCCATTCTGTATTGATGAGTGTCACTATTTTTACCAGTGAGATATCTTATTAGGTATCATTTGAATGATATAAAAGTGGCTAATGCTTAAAATTCCAGCTGTTCATGAATGCTGCTTCATGGATATGAAATCAGGATATATTTGTGGGTTATAATTCACTACCTTTTATTGTTTTGGTCATTGTGGGATATAGATAGGTCAGTTAACTTTATCATCTTAATTAAAACTGGATTGAATTGTTGAGTGTGATTTGGAGACCGTGGGGTTTTTTTTTTTTTTTTCCTTTTTGTTGTTGGTTGAATGCTGCAATGGGCTTGGTGAGGATTGTGCTAGAAAATTAGCACAGGGTACAAAAGCTCATATTGCCAAGTAAGTACAGTGTTTCTCCAGCTAATTGTGGCCTTGAAGCATATACTATAAAGGTCATCTTTGTTAGTGAACTACAGACTTCTCCTGAGAGACAGAAATCCATGTCTTTATCAAGGATGAAATCTAGGCTCCCTGGTTACACAATTGAGCTTTGCTATAATTTGGACATCATTAGGCTCTCTAATAAAGCAGTAGAACATTCTAATCAATGTTCTTGTGCTTTTCTGTCTTAAACGTATTTTTGTGTGTGCATTTCTTATGATGTGATTTTTCCCCCTCCCCCCCCCTTCTTCTTTTCTGTCTTCCTCTAGAGCAGGGGCTCCCAAACTTGGTTCACGGCTTGTTCAGGGTAAGCCCCTGGCGGGCTGCTTTGTTTACCTGAGCATCCGCCGGTACGGCCGCTCGCAGCTCCCAGTAGCCGCGGTTCGCTGTTCCCGTCCAATGGGAGCTATGAGAAGCGGTGGCCCGGCCTGCGCCACTTCCCGCAACTCCCATTGTCCGGGAACAGAGAACCGCAGTCACTGAGCGCTTCAAGCGGCCGTACCTGCAGGTACTCAGGTAGACAAAGCATCTCGCGGCCTGCCAAGGGCTTACCCTGAAGAAGCCGTGAACCAAGTTTGGGAACCACTGCTCTAGAGGAAGGGGTCTACAGGAGGGTCAGGGTGGAAATCACCAGTTTCTGGTATCTAGGGTTTTCATTCAATCACAAACGGGTAACCTATGTGCTAGTACACTTCAGCTCTTGTTCTCCTGGCCCTTTCTTTTCATAAAGACTGAATGGGAAGAAGCCATTCTGGAAAGAACTAGTTGAAAATTTTCGGTTAATTTTCTATTAAAAAAAAATGTGAACATCTTTTAAATGAGAAGTTTCATTTCATTCAGAGTTTTTCTGAGAAGCAGCCAAAAACCAAAAAGCTTCCAGTTTTTGAAAAACCAAAGAGTGTTTGTGACAACTTTTGGTTGGGGGGAATAAAAAGGGGGTAGATGGGTTGGGGGGGTGGGATTTTTTTTTTCCAACATATTTTTGTGGACTATACTTTCCATTTTCCAGTCAGTGCTAGACCTGGATTTTTTTTTTAATGTGGGTATCTGCTCTGCCTCTAACTTCTGGATCATAAAACCTAGACATTTCTTAGAGTTCCTTTATTGATCACTCTGTGTCTTTAACCAGCTGACATCTTCTAGTAAGATAGAGGGAAGGATCTTTGTCACTTATACCCAGACCAACCCACACAATAACTTTGACAGCAGTGCACAGAACTGTGTTTTGGCAGAGTTTGCCATGTGGATTTGGAGGCTCTAATTTCTGACTTTTATTCATTTTTTTAACATGAGTGCATCAAGCAATGATCAGCTTGTTTGCTCTGGTAGCCTAGAAGTGCCTATATCAAGTGGTGTTGGAGGTTATTGCTGCAGTGATGTTTAGTTGTCTCTCCAACCTTTTTATGCCCAAGATCACTTTTTGAATCTAAGGGCAACCCAGGATCTGCTCTGTCCCTTCCTCAAAGCCCCGTCCTGCTCTCTCCATCCCCCCCCCTCACTTTCACCGGGTTGGGGTTTGCAGTGTAGGAGGGGGCTGAGCCTGGGGCAGGGAGTTTGGGTGCAACAGGTGGCATCGGGCTGGGACAGGGGATTGGAGTGTGGGAGGGAGTGTGGGGGTGCAGACTTTGGGAGGGAGTTTGGGTGCAGGAGGGGGCTCCAGGCTGGGCCAGAGTGTTGGGGTGCAGGAGGGGGTCCAGGGTGCTGGCTCTGGGAGAGGATTCAGGGCTGGGGGTTGGGGTGCGGCCTCCCACCGGGCAGCACTTACCTTCGGTGGCTCCTGGTTGGCGGTGGGTGCAGTGAGGCTGAGGCAGGCTCCCTGCCTACCCTGGCCCCACACCGCTCCCGGAAGGGGCCAACGTGCCCCTGTGGCCCCTGGGGGGGGTGTGTGTGTGAAGTGAATGGCACATGGCTCAGCGTGCTGCCTCTCTCTGCAAGCACTGCCCCCACAGCTCCTGTTAGCCAGGAGAGCTGCAGGGCAGTGCTTGCAGAGAGGGGCAGCGCACAGAGGAAGATCCCTGCCCCCCAGGGCTGCGCTGGCTGTTTCCGGGAGCGGCGTGGGGCCGAGGTAGGCAGGGAGTCTGCTTTAGCGGCAGCCCCACTGCACTGCCGGAGATGGCGATCGACCAGTTGGTGACCACTGCTTTAGAGAAATAGTATCTATTTTGTGTTCTGCTTGCCTCCCCCCGCTCCCCCCCGGAATTCTGAGCATCTCAGAATTTGTTCTAATGTTTTTATCCTTGAAACACCTCTGTGAGGTTGGGAAGTTCTGTTATTCCCATTTTACAGATATGGAAGTGTGGCACGGAGAGACTGAGGCTATGTCTTCACTAGAAACACTGCAGCTTGGCTGCTCTAGCACTTCAGTGACTCATTATAGTGATGGGAGGGATTCTCCCATCATAGTTAATTCACCTCCCCATTAGTAGCTAGATCAACATAGCACTATCTACACCAGGAGTTAGGTTGGCTTAACTACGTCACTCAGGGTTGTGGATTTTTCACGTCCTGGAGTGCCATGCTTGGTATACCTAACTTTTTAGTGTAGCTCTAGTCTGAATGACTTGCTCAGGGCCATATAGGAGCAGGGTCTTGAACTCAAGTCTCCAGAAAACCAGTCTAGCACCTGAATTATGGATTATCCTTTCTCTGAACTGCATTGCGGGGGGTGGTGGTGGTGTTGGAGAACCTGAATTTGACTTGGGGAGTCCTGTAGGAAATGTCTATGTATCAGTCATCACCATAATGCTTCCCTGAGTCCGTTGTGCGATTTAAGAGAGGAGCTGACGAAAGAGAAGCATAAAGCATTGGCGGTCTAGGAAAAACAGACTACAGTCATTGGCTTCAACATATTTATCTTCAAATGTAACATTCCCATAGTCCCTTTAAGTCGAAGCGGAACCCAGATGAGTCCTTGGGAAATATAACGTCCTTTGGACAGCAGAGGAGGGTTAACTGCAGTATCAGCTTCACTTGCAAATGCAAGTCTTGTGAAAAGTACACCTCATCTGGGAGTGGGTCCATGCATTTGCTTTGTGGCACTAGACAAGGATTGTACTTTGAAATACTTTTCTGTGTGTGTGGTGTGTTTTTTTTTTTTTTTTTTTAAATAGTATAAGCAAATGAGCCAAAGTCACCAGTGCAGTCTGATTTAATAGATGTCTTTCCACCAGTTGTATGGCAGGGGGACTTTATCTATACTGCTGTCCCTCAGGAATCATGCATGTTGTTAAACTTGTTCACATTTTACTGAAACAGAAGATTATGTGCCCTTCATTAACTCGCATCAGGTTTCTCTGAGATGTGACCACGGGTCTGATCCAGTCTAGCAGTTCCGATGTTAAATACAATGAGTCATCGTCTTGTCCCATTCCTGTTCCCACTTCTACAAAAGATGTGTGATTTTATTTGTAGTAGGACCGTATTGCCAACTTAGGCCTTAAGAATCATGAGTTGGGGGGAAAAAAACCATGATAGGGTTAGAAATTGTGAATGTATAAAAAATAACTTTGGGGTTCTTTGTCTTTGCTTTCTGGTTTCTGAGCCTTCAAGGAGCACTCAGGTCCACACCAGGCATTGCAAGATTTACAATAAAATGGTGGGAGATGGTAACACTTGGGGCAGACAGATACACATGTTGGATTAGAGTTGTGAACCTGCTACTCTTCATAGTATGTGAAAGTCTGTTGTTGCAGTTCTCCTTCAAATAAAACTTGTTTTTATTTTGCTTCAACACACATTGCCAAAGCAGCCTGTTTCACCTGGTTGCACTCTAACCCCACAGCTTAACCGGCTACTTGTGGAGTGAAAGCACAGCAGGGTTAAGATTTCCAGTCCTGCTTCATTACTTTCCACAAAAGTAAGAAAATGTGGACAAGTGCTCTTCAGTATTCTGTGGATGGTCAGATCTACCATGGAAAGGCAATCCATGTGTTTGGTAGCTCCAGCCTTACAAGCCTTTGTTTTACAGGCAGGTTTTCCTCTTGTGCTAGTGTTCGAGGATTTACTGGGTTTAGTTGCCTTTTGGTGTTTAAGAGCTGCCAGGAAGTCCAGGAAGCTGCTGGATCGCTCTCATGCATCAGGAAGTAGGACTGTATCACTCCTGTCTTAATCATGTTCACTGGCTTGCTGCCCATCTCTGAGGGCAACCTGGTTTTTTGCATCCTCGGTGATATTTGTGAGGGGTTTTCACTCTGACAGGAAACAGTCAGTTGCGTCTAGGTGTATTTTTGGGAACCAGTTTTCTCTACCATCTGTTCTCCAACTTGCCCTCTCCGGTGACTTTTCTGCTGCTCTGAGGACAGTATCTGAGAGGTAACTGCAGATGCTGTTCAGTAACAGTTTTCTCACTTGTCACAATGACAAAAGCTGGACCTGGAGAAAGGGCATAGGGAGGGTGTAGTCTTGATTGCCAGCCGGTTTGGGGCTTTTTTGCGGCAGCTGCTTTGGGGAAACAGGCCCCTTTGAAGAGGAAAGGTGGGAATGGTCCTGTGTTTCATGGGTTACATCTTGAGCATATAGGAAAGGGTGGCCTGCAGTTCAGAGGAGGACAGGGCTGTAGCTAGCACTCCTACAATGAGCTACAATTCAAAGGGATCTTGATAAATTGGAGAACTGGGCTGCAGACGACAAAATGAAATTCAACAAAGACTAGGGTGATCAGATGTCCCGATTTTATAGGGACAGTTCCGATTTTTGGGTCTTTTTCTTATATAGGCTCCTATTACCGTCCCACCCCCTGTTCCGGTTTTTCACACTTACTGTCTGGTCACCCTAACTAAGACCAATGTAAGGTGCTACACTTAGGGAGGGAAACCCAAATGCACAAACACAGAATGGGCAATAACTGGCTTGGTTGCAGCACTGATAAGAAGGATCTGGAAGTTGTGGCGGAACACAACCTCAACATGAGTCAGCAGTGCGATGCTGTTGCAAAAAAAAAATAAAAAAAAAAAAATGTAGTTTTGGGTTGCATTAAGAGAGGCATAGTATGCAAGTGAGGGAAGGTGATAGTTCCACGCTACTCAACGCTGGTTAGGTCTCCGCTGGAATGCTGTGTCCAGTTTTGGTCACCACTGTATAGAAAGGTTGTAGAGGAACTGGAAAGGATCCAGAGATGAACAACAAGATGATCAAAGGGATGGAATGCGAGCCCTATGAGCAAAGGCTGAAGGAACTGGGTATGTTTAGTTTGGAAAAGAGATTAAGGGGCGACATGATAGCGGTCTTCAAATACTTGAAAGGCTGCCAAAAAAGATAGAGAAAAATTGTTCTCTCCTGCCACAGAGGGCAGGACAAGAGGCAATGGGTTCAAACTACAACATAGTAGATTTAGATTAAATCTTAGGAAAAACTTCCTTAGAACAATGGAACAGACTGCCTAGGGAAGTCAGGGAAGCTCCTTCACTGCAGGTTTTCAAAAGGAGGCTGGATAATAATTTGTCTTGGATGGTGTAGATGCAACAAATCCTGCATCTTGGCAAGGGGTTAGACTAGATTACCTTTGTGGTCCCTTCTAACCCTGTAGCTCTGATTTTATGAGTGGCCTTGGGAAAGCTCTGGGTGATGGCTATATAGAATCCCCATAGGTATGCTAGGTCATATTTTGGGTCCCCTGCACAAATTGTGGCTGCCACTGAATTGCAACCTTCACTTGACTCCCATCGTCTATCTTAGGGCAGGTATGAAACTGATCAGTCTATTTTCATTGTCCAAGTTGAGCAAAGGGTGAGAAATAACTGTAGCCTACAGTATTAATGACACATAAGGACTTCTTTAAAAAAGTGTGATTATTAAGCTAACACTTTCCCCCTTAGGGGTCTAGAGGGCCCAGCTGCTGAAAAGAGGCTGAATATTAATATGTTGTGAGGGGAATAGTAGGGATGTTTGTAAGAGGAAACAAGATGGTCTGTCACTCTCTCTCCTCTCCATCACCTTCCCGTTCTGGTTTCAGCTCCCAAGTCCCAAACCAAATCTGCATTTAAAATGCTGCATCAGCCCAGCTGCGCCGTTCAGTGAAGACAGTACTACGCTGATGGGAGAGCTTCTACTGTCGGCGTAGTTAATCCACCTCCCCAGGAGTCAATTTTCAGAGTAACAGCCGTGTTCGTCTGTATCCGCAAAAAGAACAGGAGTACTTGTGGCACCTTAGAGACTAACAAATTTATTAGAGCATAAGCTTTCGTGGGCTACTGCCCACTTCTTCGGATGCATATAGACAAGAGTCAATCGCTGTCTACGCCAGGGGTTAGGTCGGTATAACTGCGTTGCTCGGGGGAGGGGGGTGAATTTTTTTCAAACCTGAGCAACGTAGTTATACGGATGTTAGTTTATAGTGTAGACGTGGTCTTATTTTCAGGTGAATTAAAAACATTTCTGTTGTCCGCAACTCCTGTATACAGTATTTGGGTACCCTTTGCTCTGCTGAGTGGATTTTTGCAAGACTCTAGATACTACTCTCCTGCTTGTTGACTGCGTACTTTACTTTTATTCAGCATGAATAACACTGGGGCCTGATATTAAGATGATGACCCCTGATTAATGTAAAGAGGAAAAGTCCACAGTATGCATTAGCTTTCTCTACCTGTTTGTTTTACTCGTTCCTCCTAGATTGGTGGCAGTGACTGACAGAAACCTTATTTTTCAAGTAAGAAATTATCTCCTCTAGAAAATACAAAGGTTATTGTGTATACGTGCAGCCTTTCAGCTGTGAAAGAATAATGTGACCTTTGTTTTTAGAATTCACCTCAGTTGATCCACCCCGCATGTCCTTTAAGGTAAGCAGTGTAAGTAGCTGGCAATCAAAGTGGGGAGGGGGAGAGATAGCGAGCCCATTTGAGGCTGACCTGATGCTATCTGATATTTTACATATTTGAAGAGAGACGATTTCTATAAATGTTGTGTGGGTATTTCTGTATTTTTAAAGACTACGGTTCATATAAATCTTAGGAGAGAATTCAGATATATTCTCATGTGAGGATCTTTATTTCTACACTTATTTTTTATTGTTAGCTTAAGCCTTCACTTCTGCACACACTTGGATGCTTCACTTTACCTGAATAGCCCCATTGAAGCCAATGAGACTACTTGTATACTTAAATGTGTGTAAATGTTCTCAAAATTTAGGCCCCAATTTTGCAGAGTCCCCAAATTAGTTTTGAGTAATTTTTTTTTTGAAAGGGGGGCAGGAGGGTGTGTGTTTAGTGTTCCAAAAATAGGAGACAGGAACACCTGAATTATAATTCCAGCCCTGGCCCAGATGGTTTGGGAAAGACTTCGGGTTCTCCATTTGTAAAATCAGGATAAAACACACATGAATATTCTCTGGGGTGTTGTGAGGATTAAAGTTTGCAAAGAGCTTTGAAGATGAAGCCCTTATTATTGAGGCAAAAAGATCTAGACTACATTGCCTCTGCTACAAACAAAATCTTTTCAAAGATTGGTATAGTTTGGGGTTTCAGGAATTTTGGAACAATAAACCATTCCTTCCCACCAACTTCCTGGCAGATCAGGTTTCAGAACCTAATAGTATCTTTGTGGTATGTACCTATATGTGTTTTGAATGATTTAGAGGGAGACCATGTCAGTCTCAATCACGTTTTTCAATTAAAAAATTTAAAATCCAAAGCTAATAAACTTTGGACATTTTGATTTTTAAATTTCTAATTTTGTTGACTTTTGAGCTTTCTTAGCACACAGTGAAAAGGCTTAAAGTCTGCCGTGCAAATGGTTGATCATGTCTTTAATGACAGCTTGACAGCTGGCTTCTCTGCCTGTGTTGGTTGGCAGATGACCTGAAATGGCACACATTTGTGGGGGAAAGAAGAGAGGGAGCTGGAGTGGACTTTCCTCTCATGGCTAGGAATGTTTTCCTTTCAGTTGTTTTTTTCTAGAGTGCTGACTCTTTCATTTTCATTCAGTTGTGATTAGTGAATGGCCCAGATAGAAAGGAAATGAAAGCAGAATTAACATAGATGATTCAGGACAGCATCTGAAAGGAGAGGAGTGGAGGGGGCACGCACACAGTAGCTCAAGTGTGGTAGGTGTGCGTGTCCTTTCTCTCTAATAGTCTTTCGAAGACCTGTCATGACAGGAGGCTCTTGGATTCTGCCTCGTTTCTCTAAAATCCATCACATTCTCCATGTTTATAATAGACGCATTGCTCCCATGTGTGACTTAATTAGAAAGGTTTGCCTTCTGGGGGAGGCATTTGGAAATACACTACTGATTGGTAGTAGCTTGGAGCCACACATTTTTTTGCTGCATTCTCACATACATCTAGCCAGGCAGGTTAGTCAGGACTTTGCCAAGCCAACAGGTGGAAACAAAACTTTCTGGATCTGACCCAAGACCAGAGTTGTGATAATATCTTTGAGATGTTTTTCTGCTAAGTGGGGGAAGGGGTTGCAAGCAGAAATCTCCATTACAGATTTGCACTTCGTTGCAGCCGTATTCTTGTCAGTGCTTAGGAAAATGCAAGTTGCCAAACCTCTGGATCCTTCAGCATATGACTCTTCCCCCTCTCCCCTTTCTTTGTTTGCAGTGAGAGAATCCTGTCTGACTCACTCCTTGGATGCCTTTGGTCCCCATCCTCCGCCCCCCCCCCCCCCCCAATTCCATTCCAGCATGGATCACCGCTTTCCAAAGGGCTTTCAATCAGACAGGCACAGAAGGGGGAAATTTTGTTTTTGTTTTCTTACCACACTTGCCTGCTACACACGGTCACCCATACTGCCTTCAACCCAGCCAGTTGCAGCCTGAGCCAGCTGCTCTATTCTGTCTGCTCTGCAGTGTCCGGTAGCAAAGTCCAACTACAGCCTTTTCCGTTAGTGGCTTGGAAAAGCTCCCTTTGGTTTCTGAAGGAATCCAGCTGCAGTGCCTAGTTGTTGAGGATGTTGGAATATAAGGAGGAACCAAATCCTTTTTTAAAGCTGTGATCAAAACTCAGTGCCATAGTTCAATATACCGAGAAGCTGATAAAATCTGGGAAGTCACTTTTAGGGCATGGGACTTACTCTGGTTATGTTAGATGCACATTTCCTCTTGATTTTGTTTAACACCTCTTCTTCCAGGACACTGCAAATGGTTGCTAAAGTTTCTCAATGGGCTGAATGTACCACTAGTGAATCCTGGTTTATTCCCAAAAACAAATAAACCTTTTAATCCTAATCATGACCTATTCCACAGCCCTCCCTTCAGACTAAGAATAGACTCTTATTTTTCAGACTTCCCTTCTCCCAAAATCTCCAACAGAATTTGAAAGGATGTATTTCAGAAGCTAATTTAAGGCTACGTTAGGATCTATTATAAGCCCCCCCCCCCCCCCCCCCCCCCCCCCCCCGGCAAAAGGTGTCCCTTAGAGATTAGGTTCCCGTCTTTTGAGGGGATTCTCTGTATTGTGGTCTGAAAGAAAAGCAGCTTCTTGAGCCTTGGTTCAGTCGTTCATTCTGGTTACCATACATCAAAGACTGTATGATGTGGCCTTTTGGCTGCTGAGTATTGCATTTCACACTCCCTTCCTCCTGAGTAATGCAGGTGGCTTGACTGTATTTTTCTTTATTTGTCTGGGCTAGAGACTCTCAGCACTAGATCCTTGGATTGCTCTCTCCAGATGTACCAGTAACAGTATTCACCGCAGTCGGTGGATACTGACTCTAGCCATACGATGTCATAATGATTTTGTTTTGACCTAGTTGTCAGCTACATCACAGATCAGTCCCCAATTATTCCATCTGTTAACTGTCCAAATTCATGTGCTTTAGCTTTATTGCATAGTTTTATAACCTAATGGCCAATTGCCTCACCAATTTTCAAATGGCTATCAATCAATTTAAATCCCTTTCATTTCCCTACTGCATATTTCCAGTGCTTCTGGACCTGCCGCATGAGGCAGTGTGAAGGATTTCTCCCTAAATGTCTTCAATTTGTCTTCAATAACACTTGCTTCAGGAAGCCTTGAAATGCAACAGTTCTCATTCTCTGCTCCGTTTTTGCCAAAGACTTAATAATAAGGGATGACACTTGGAAGTGATGGTAAGACTGGTCTTTATTTCTTGGATTTCTGAGGGGTTCATGACAGGTTATCGAACAGTAAAAATAAGACTATCGGGATCCAGAGTTATGTGACAAACTTGCACTTATTTCAGCACATGCATAAATTTTACTTCATAATTTTTCAGTGTTGCAAAAACAAATGACAACATCTTCCTTTATTTCTAATCCCCCAATCCTTAGATTGGACATGTGGTTTAGAGTAGCTAATTTCCGACTTCAGTTGTTTAAATGCAAGGAGTTCTGTGCAGTAGGCCATCAATGTGTTGTGCATTTGGGGGTTAGACTAGATGACCCTTGCAGTCCCTTCTAACCCTATGATTCTGTGATTAAGGCTAGGCCTTGGCATTTGTTTTTAGTTTGTAATCCAATACCCAGCTGCTTCAGCGTCAAACTACAAGCAGCTATTTAGCGGGTCAGCTAGTGTTAAGGAATGCATTGTGGTGCTGCTTACTTCATGTCGAAGGCTTATACACAGAACAGTGAGGTTCAATTTAAAAAAAAAAAAAAAAAAAAAAGCCCACAAATAGAAGCTTTATGTGGATGTTAACCCACATGGAGAGAGTAATGTGACACAGAGAGCTAGATTTATATCCTGTAGTCTACACAAACATTCTTGGTGATGAGAACTGAGGCAGTTTTCAGTGTGTCAGGGAACCGGACCAACAAAAATGATAGATCTGCAGCTGTTCTGTTGCTTCATAATCCCTGGCTGGGGAGGGTGTGGAGAAAAACCACACACACTGAAAGAAATTGTGATTTACATTGTATTTGTGTTTCATTTACCCTGGGAACAAACTGCAGTTTGGGCTCTAATTTTGAAAGAAGGCATTACCTGAATTCAGATATTGGGATGCATTGTGATCACACACAATAACAGCAACACTTGAATTCCTAGTGTTGCTTTAAAGAGGAAATAAACATTTGAGTAGATCAGCACACACATACATATGGCTTCTAAGCATTCCATAGTTTGCTCATGTGCAGGTGGCAGCTTGAGACACAACATATTTCAGAAACTTTTGAGTTTGTAACTTCTGAGAATGATACTGGAGGAAAAATATGTAGACTCGTGCACACACGTGCTCTCCCTCTTATTTGGCTTCACTCTTGAACAGTTTGTAGTGTAAATCCAATTTTTAAATTAAGTAAACGTAGTGCCTGCAAGAGTGCCATGCTGACTGAAGTCTTTTATCTATAGCAAGCAGCAGCAGTTTCCTATCCTGACATCTGTTAGATTTTCTCGGCCCCCTTGTGGATTGACCATCTCTAGTGGTGAGATGTCAATTCAGTTTCCCAAGTCTGTTGTTAAATCCTGGTGGTGTGATATGAACCCATCTCTGTTAGGAACTGGATTAAGGCCACCATTTTACATAGATGGCTAAATAGTCATTGGGTGGTATCTCCTACTGGCTGCTGCTGATTGGGCTGGGGTTTGAACCATGGACACAGAAAGATACAAGTCTTCGTTGTGTGTTCCATTTCCAATCCTCTGAGCTATTCAGTCCAATAAAACATTTATTAGGTGAGGTGCTATGTGCTCCAACCAGTGTCAAGTTTCCAAAGTATTTGTAAGTGAGAGAGCATAAGAGAATGTCAAAAGGAATTCATTACATTGTACTTGGATAGTCTCACTGCCTAATATCTGGCTGTAAGGAGTGTGGTAACAAAGTAGGGCTTTTAGCTATGGACAGCTGGGATCTGAAATGCACTCTGCTTTTGCCTCTCCAGAGTGAGAAGCATTGTAGCAAAGATTCTTAAAGATTCAGACATCTCACTGCCTCAAAATAAGTATAAGAGCTGACAGACCTCTGGCTAGTCATCAACAGATGGAGGAGATAATCCTAAAGAGGGCTAGTCCTGTAGGTTAGAAAATAAATGTTCATAACAAACTGTCTGGTTCCTATGTTGTAAGGAATGGACAGTTGGGACACTTATTCTTCTGCTAGTTAAATTCCTAGGTCACTATCTGAGTCTTACCTCCAAGAGCTGAGCAAAGAAAAGGGATGTGTTGACTCACTATAGTTATTAAAGATGGTAAAATGGGTTGATGACCACATACCTACTGTACAGACCTCCAGTTGACAGCTAGACACCACATGCTATATCAAAACCCAAGACCTGGTACTGCCACTTAAGCTAAAAGTAATCCTCCATTAGCTGTCAACAGTATTATCGCATATGGCCTCTTGGTAGGCCAGCCACGGAACTGAAATTATAGTTGCAAATACTTGAGCAGATCAGACATAGTCTCTAGATAAAAGGCAGTGGTACACTCACACAATAGTATTTTAAACTCTACTGCAATAGAGGTCCCTTTTTATGGCTTCACTAGAACAAAGGAAAAGTAATACATCTTTTGATATGAAGCTTTTGGATCCTGACAAGGAAATCAAGTCTCTTAAAACAAAAAACTCATACTTAAAAATCCCACCAACCAAAATACAACCATGGAATTATGACAACAAACATGGGATCAATTTAAAGGACCCCTGGTTGTGTGGCCTGATCTGGTTTCACAACAGATATCCTTGTGACTTTTTATGGCCCAGGGATAATCTTTCTATTGTCTGGCTCAATTTGATTTAACAATTGCCTTGAAGTATTTTAAAGATGACTTTGCTCTTTCTAGCAGTTTACCTTTGTGTAGCCTGGACACAATAAATATTCGTAGGAATGGTACAAGGAAAACCAGCATGTAAAGATCAGAAAGATATAAAACACAGGATGGGCATATGTATGACAGCACTCTGGCAAAATACAGCTGGTCTCAAGCAAAGTGCCATTGACTTCAGTAGAAGTTTGCGTGGATAAAGATGGCATGATGTGGCCTTGCATCTATCTTGTGGCTAAAGATATTTTAAATGTAAAACTTTGCAGTTCATTGCCTTATTTTAGGGGCTTCTCTCTGCTCAATAAGTGATAGTGTTAGGCCCTAGAAACAGCTTAATTAAGCAAGGTTTGGAGTAATACCTTTTCTGTGCCTGTTACTGTTGGATTGAGATCGCATTAGAGATCTGCCTTGAGTTTGCAACTATGACTGTAGATCAGACTTTTATCAGAGCAATTCAGCGTTGCTTATCAGATCCCTGGGTAGGAGTTCAGTTTCATTGGTAAAGGAAGAACCTCCTTTCAGTGGAGAAATGAGTTCAAGAGAAATTGGAGAGACGGTGGTCCAATTCCTGTTACGTTAAAGTGATGGAGGACAGTGAAAAAGAGTCGTGTTCTCTTGACAGACATTTACTTTTCATGCCCTGGGAAGAAAACCCACAAGTGTCCTAAAAATAGTGTGGAGGCGGTATCCTTAGGGAATGTGTAAACTTCTGTATTGAAGACTATTCTGCCATCTGAAACAGAATAGTAAAAATGCAAATAGGAGTTGCTAATGTTTTATATAGAAGGTTGTGTACGAGGCAGTAAAGCAAGATCTACCTACTTCAAAGCTGAGTGCTGCCAGATTTCTTCCTGTATTAGTGAGGCCTTTAGAGTTAGAGAGGTATTGGATCCTCTGGATGTATTCGGCCATGAGTGGTGGTTGCCTAGCTATTTCTAAAGAAGAGTACTTCCTTCAGATCAAGAGGCTTGTATAGGTGGCCACTTCATTCTCATTTTGCTGCTTTCAGTGTCAGGATGGGTTAGGTATCTAGCCGTCTTTGCAGTGTCCTTGGTCCAAGCTGTAGTGGCCTGCTGCCTGATTTTCTGTTGAGCTACTTTCTGTCAAATCTTGGGTAGATGTAAGAAGAGCTGGGCATGTTTCATGCTACTTATTTCACTTCTATAAGATCTGGTGTGCAAATCAAAGAGACACCTCATACCTGGCCCACTTTTGACAGACAGATCCCCTCTACTTTTAAGTACCAAGATTAAAAACTAGCTGATAGATGTAATGACTTCTTGCACATATTGTTTTGGGGTGGTCTAGAAATAGTGTGCTGGTCTTTTTAACAAACACATATTAAAGATTTAATAGGTGATTTGAGACTGAATAAAATCATACTTTTACTATCTGAAAATTAACTTTAAAATCCTAGGCTAAAATTTTCAACATTTTTGAAAAATCAAGTTTGACAAAGTTGTGCATGGCTTCTTAAAAAATTATCTCCAAACTGAGAGGAATCTTTCCATGTTGAGCAGCTGTAAGAATGAACATGGAACTGATATTTTGATTACCGTTCAGTTGGTTATGTAAATGACAGCTGACTTTAGAGCATGTCTATATGGAGACATTCAGGAAAGCTTATCCAGAATAACAGAAAGTGTGAATTTATAATGGATTAGTTAAACTGCATTAAACCTCTGTGTGGACACTTCTATTCAGAATTTAAGTGACCTTAATTTTATTTAGCTCAATTCAGTTCCAAATTTGGAAGCTACATCACATTAAGGCCACTTTAAACCTCTGTGTGGGCATTCTTATTCAGAATTAATGCGGTTGACTAATCCACTTTAATAGTTGTTTTGGATTAATTTTTCTGAGTGTCCCCATGTAGACAAGTGTTTACGGGCCTGATTATCTCTGGCATGGACTTTGAGTAATCATTTACACTCCTGTAAAGAGAGGGTGTAAAATGGTATTGTTCTGGTTTCGGGTAATTTTGCACTTGCTTTATACTGGTGCAAACAACTGTACAAGGTGCCCGGTAACCGAATCCAGCTCTATATCTCTTCCTGTCAAGCTGCCAAAGTAGGGCAAATTGTTTCTGCTTGGTTGTAACTGGTTCTCCATATTGGCTGTTTGGTTCAGTTTTCAGCGCAGATGATGATGATGATGCAGTAATAACTTTCATAATATACACTTACAGGTTTTGCCATTTGGGTTTTAAAGGATAATGTAAATAACATAGTTTTTACTCTTTTTTAAATAAACTCCCTAAAAAATCTGAACATTGAGAAGATATCTTTATATTATGGGACTAGTAGATATCTTGCATGAACTAGTGAATATCCTACAATCTTCAACCACAATCTTCTAGTCACTTTGTGGGTTTTGATTCATAATTATCTTTCATACAGGCATCAACTGTGGGGGAAAAAATGAAGTTCCTAAATGCTGCAGAAGACAAAACAGGCCACAGTTGGATGCCACAGAATGTTATGCACTTTAATTTTATATTTAGAAGCTAAACACACTTCAGTCTCTTTTTTAAACTGTAGTCAGGAGCAATTAAAACTGGACCATGTGACTTTAATTCATTCTAGGAAGGCTAGTGTGTATGATGCTGCACTTCAGATAGTTTGGTGACTGATTAAGTTTTGGAAAGCAAATTTAAAGAATTGTTTTGACTTTGAGGGTGATTCACTGTGCTTTTACAGTCAAAGTCTAGCTTTTAGGCAGAGGGTACTTCTTTTTTTTTTTTTTTTATTTTAATGGTCCTAAATTTGGGATGACTGGACAGCACAGGTCTTTCAGTATGACGACAACTGAAAATTCTATAGCACTCAACACCTTCCTGTATTTAGTTTTATTCTATGTAGATCCTAGTTGGCTTTTTGCTATTCTTTTGTCTCTCTTACCACCCTCTTGAAGTGTATTGGACACTAGGGGAATCGTATTGCTGGTACACCTCTACCCCAGTAGAACACTGTCCTCGGGAGCCAAAAAATCTTACTGCGTTCTAGGTGAAACCGCATTATATCGAACTTACTTTGATCCACCGGAGTATGCACTCTCCTCCCTCCCCCCCCGAGCATTGCTTTACCGCATTGTATCCGAATTCGTGTTATATCAGGGTAGGGGTGTATAGCAGAGCTTGGTGATACCTTAGAAGTACTGTGTGTCAGTTTAAATGAGGACAGGATTTAATATTGTGAATATTTCATATTTTACCAATATATATTTATTAAAAACATTTCAACTTGCTTCTCACTTCAAACAACCTGGTTATTTCTGAAATGATTTTTCCTCCAAATGGAGTAAAAGATGATGCTATGGAAGAATTGAGCGTTGACATTTTGTGTTGTGAATAAGATCTATTATTCTTGGTAGAGTCTTATGGTTAGAAATGTATGATTAGCTCTCCCCACCCTCTGACTGTCATATAAAAGTGTGGTTGAGAAGACAGGAAGAAGAGTTTTTGGTGTAATCACTGAATAATAAAATGTGACACGTCCCTTTCATATTACTGCTGTGGCCGGGGCTCAGTATGTTAATTCCAAAGGGCACTAATTTATCTGTACTAAGAAGCTCTTGAGTTTGGCTTTCTGTGCACCAGCTGGATTTCTAGGCCAAGCTGTTCCAAACATGAACAGGTTGCCCTTTTCAAGAATTTGAAAAACCTCTTTGGAGGTGGCATTCTCAGCATATTTTTGTAATTAGTGATGCAAGTGCCAAGCCATAATTAATGCGCACTGAACCAAGGCAGGCTGTTGCTTTCTTTTGTTTTGGTTGGTTTTTTTAAAAGCACCTCTGTCCTCCACCTACCCTTCCTCTTTGCTTCAGCCGACTGCACTAAGTTAGATGGGTAAGCAATTTGGGGCAGGCATTGGCTTTTTATTCATGTTTCATCCAAAACTACTCAAGATAGTTAAGTCCAAAGCAGAGTGTGAAGAGCTACAAAGGGATATCTCCTAAAACCGGGTGACTGGGCAACAAAATGGCAGATGAAATTCATCGTTGATAAATGCAAAGTAATGCACATTGGAAAACAATCCCAACTGTACATATAAAATGATGGGGTCTAAATTAGCTGTTACCAGTCAAGAAAGAGATCTTGGAGTCATTGTGGATAGTTCTCTGAAAACATCCACTCAATGTGCAGTGGCAGTCAAAAAAGTGAACAGAATGTTGGGAATCATTAAGGCATTGGTTCTCAAACTTTTGTACTGGTAACCCCTTTCACATAGCAACTGGTAACCCCTTTCACATGAGTCCTCCCCCCCCTTAAATATACATTAAAAACACTTTTTTATATAACACCATTATAAATGTTGGAAGCAAAGCGGGGTTTTGGGGTGGAGGGTTGTAATAACCTCACGACCCCCTGAGGGGTCCAGTCCGGACCCCCAGTTTGAGAACCCCTCCATTAGGGGATATAGATAGAAAATATCATGTTGCCTCTATATAAATTCATGGTAGGCCCATATCTTGAATACTGCATGCAGATATGGTCGCCCTATCTCAAAAAAGATATATTGGAATTGGAAAAGGTTCAGAAAAGGGCAACCAAAATTATTAGGGGTATGGAACAACTGCCATATGACAAGAGATTATTAGCACAGTAGTGTCCAGGAAATGGACCGCTTGTGTGGATTGATCTAGGCTGAGGTTGATGGTGGGATGGAAATTATTGAAATCATGGTGAAATTCCTCAAGGGCTTCTTTTCCATGGGTCCAGATGATGAAGATGTCATCAATGTAGCGCAAGTAGAGTAGGGGCGTTAGGGGACGAGAGCTAAGGAAGTGTTGTTCTAAGTCAGCCATAAAAATGTTGGCATATTGTGGGGCCATGCGGGTACCCATAGCAGTGCCGCTGACTCTGCCATGTACATTGGCCAAACCGGACAGTCTCTCCGCAAAAGAATTAATGGACACAAATCTGACATCAGGAATCATAATACTCAAAAACCAGTGGGAGAACACTTTAACCTGTCTGGTCATTCAATGACAGACCTGCGGGTGGCTATCTTACAACAGAAAAACTTGAAAAACAGACTCCAACGAGAGACTGCTGAGCTGGAATTGATATGCAAACTAGACACAATCAACTCAGGATTGAATAAGGACTGGGAATGGCTGAGCCATTACAAACATTGAATCTATCTCCCCTTGTAAGTATTCTCACACTTCTTCTCAAACTGTCTGTACTGGGCTATCTTGATTATCACTTCAGAAGTTTTTTTTTTCTCTTACTTAATTGGCCTCTCAGAGTTGTTAAGACAACTCCCACCTGTTTATGCTCTCTGTATGTGTGTATATATATCTCCCCAATATTTATTCCACTCTGTATGCATCCGAAGAAGTGGGCTGTAGTCCACGAAAGCTTATTCTCTAATAAATTTGTTAGTCTCTAAGGTGCCACAAGTACTCCTGTTCTTTTTAGCCTTAGAGATGTTCCAATGAGCTTCTTTCACGGACTAGACTCCTTCCTAGTCTGGGCCCAATCCTTTCCCCTGGTACAATCCTTGTTTGTTCCAGCAGGCATCTTAGGTGAAAAGCAGGGGATTCCTCATGACTGGGACCCCTTTGTTCTGTTTCACACCCTTTTATAGCTTTGGCACAAGGCAGGAATCCTTTCTGTCTCTCTGGGTTCCCACCCCTCCTTCTAAATGGAAAAGCACCAGGTTTAAAATGGATTCCGGTATCATGTGACATAGTCACATATCCTGTGAGACCCTTAGTCTCCATTCTTCCAAGGCTGGCCTGTACATACCCAGGAAGTTTTGCAAGTAAACAGAGCCATTCACATCCAATTGTCTAGTTAATGGGAGCCATCAAGATTCCAAGCCACCATTAATGGCCCACACTTTGCATAACTACAATAGGACCTCAGAGTTGTATTTCATATTCTTAATTTCAGATACAAGAACGATACATTTATACAAATAGAATGAACACACTCAGTAGATTATAAGCTTTGTAATGATACCTTACAAGAGACCTTTTGCATAAAGCATATTCCAGTGATATCATATTTACACTTATTAGCATATTTCCATAAAACACATGGAGTGCAACATCACAGGGACAGCGAGAAAAAGGGACTGAAAGGAGAACACGATGAGCCAGAACAAAGCCACAGAGTGGCTCTTAAACGTTATGGAGCGCCAAGTGGACACACTCCAGGCGCCACTAGCACTGCAAACCGAGCAGCTCCACGCCCGCCCTCCGCTGCAGCTAATGTCACAAAACTCTTTCCCATGCGCCCCTCAGACACCACCAACACTCTTATCAACCTTCTGGCTTCAGTCTGCACCCGCATCTAGCACAGGGGTGGGCAAACTACGGCCCGCAGCGCCGCCGGAACCACGTCCCTGCGACCCCCAGGTGGGGATGCAGAGGGCTCCGTGCGTTGCTTCCAGAGGGCTCCGTGCGCAGCTTCTATTGGCCAGGAACGGGGAACCGTGGCCAACAGGTGCTTCGGGGGAGGTACCTGGAGGTGCGGCAAGGGCAGCACAGGTAGAGCCCTTCCCTGCCCCCCCCCCAAACGGGGCTGCAGGGCTTCCTGGAGTGGGGCCAGGGTTAGGGCAGGTGTGCAGGAAGCCTTAAGCCCCCTGCCTGCACCTCACACCCCGCCTGCACCCCAACTCCCTGCCCTGAGCCCTCTCCTACACCCCAACCTCCTGCCCTGAGCCCCTGCTGCACCCTGTGCACCCCCAACCCCCTGTCCTGAGCCTCCTCCCGCAGTCCAGATCCCTCCTGTACCCCAACCTCCTTCCCTGAGCCCCTTCCTGCACACCGCACCCCCTCACGCCCCAGCCCTGCATACAATTTCCCCACCCAGATGTGGCCCTCACCCCAAAAAGTTTGCCCACCCCGATCTAGCACAGTGTGGTTCAATGTAAATGTATACATCTTGGAACAGAAAATATAGGTCATGCTTACAGGATGGGGGACTCTATCCTGGGAAGCAGTGACTCTGAAAAAGATTTGGGTTCATAGTGGATAGGCAGCTGAACATGAGCTTCCAGTGTGACACTCTGGCCAAAAGAGCTAATGTGATCCTTGGATGCATAAAGAGGAGAATCCTGAGTAGTAGTGTAGTAGAGTAGTAGTAGTTATTTTACCTCGTTATTTGGCGCTGGTGTGACTGCTGCTGGAATACTGTGTCCAGTTCTGGTGCCCACAATTCAAGAAGGATATTGATAAATTGGAGAGGGCTCAGAGAAGAGCCTTGAGAATGATTAAAGGATTAGAAAACGTGCCTTATAGTGATTAGACTCAAGAAACTCAATCTTTTTAGCTTAACAAAGAGAAGGTTAGGGGATGACTTGATTAGTCTATAAGTACCTATATGGGGAACAAATATTTGATAATTGGCTATTCAGTATAACATGATCCAAGGTCTGGAAATAAGGGGTAAATTTTTAATAGTGAGAGTAATTAACCATTGGAACAATGTACCAAGGGTTGTGGTGGATTCTCCATCACTGGCAACTTTAAAATATCCATGATTTTCTTAGTCTTTTATGCAGTAGGAATCAAGGGTGCCAGAGCCTTCCCAAAAGTGCGGGGGCCCGGGAGGCCCCACCCCCACGACCTATGTCCCTCCTTATTCCCCCAAGGCCCCCGCCGCTAGCCAAGCAGGAGGCCGGAGTGGGGCTGGGGAAGCCCCTACCCCACCCCACCCGGGGTGGGGCTGAAAGCAGCCCCCAGACCATGTCCCCACCACCTGGTCCCTTTGCCCAGGACAGGTGGAGGGACTCAGGCTCCCCACGGCTGCCATTGTGGCTCTCCCCGACCCAGCTTGGGGCAGGGGGCTTGGAGCTGCAGTGCGGCCATAAGAGTCGTGTGGACCTTCTACCTTCTTGGGGGGAGGTGCTGAGAGCAGCTCCCGGCCTGTGTCACCACCCTCAAGGCACCCGCCCAGGGCAGGTGAAGGGGCTGTGGCTCCACACAGCTGCCCTGCAGCATGGTTCTTACCATGGCTGAGCTGCACCTCCCGGGTGTAACACCCTCCCTCCCCCACGCAGCTGGAGCTGGCTCGGGGAGAGCTGTGCAGGCAGATGTGGGTAGCCAGCACAGACTCGCGGATCCTCCACCTCCATCTGCCCAGGGCCAGGCGGGGAGCCCAGCGGGTGGGGACATGGGCCAAGAGCTGTTCTCAGGTCCACTGCACCCTGGGAAGGTGGAGGATCCACGTGGCTCCCACAACTGCCTCCCCAGCCAGGCTCTATGCTGGCCTGGCCAGGGTGTGGGGTCTGGGGCGGGGGAGGAGGGGAAGGGAGGCAGGCTCTGCCCCGGTGAAAAGTGGAAGGGCCAGGCCTGTCCATTTTGAAAAAGAGGGAGCCCTTCCCCCATTCCCTTCCCCCGGTTCTGGCACCACTAGTAGGAATTTTTTTGGGATAGTTCTGTGGCCTGTGTTGTACAGGAGGTCAGACGAGATGATCACAATGGTCCCTTCTGGCCTTAGAACCTATGAATCTTTGAATGTGGACCTGATCCTGATTGGGGCCTATGGGCATTACTGCAGTAAAAAAATAATAAATAATGTAGTGCTTTTCATCTAATGATGTTTTGCTAATTCTCTTTTGTTTAATAGCATCCTCAGTTGAATTATTCTTGGCACGGTGCTGGGGTTAGTTTGTGCTCACTCTGCTGGCTGGTTGTTTGTATACATATTCTACAGAAAACATACATAACCTTGAAGTAGTATTGAACAGTGACCATTTTATTTTCCTTATGGCCATAGTTTGATAGAATAAAGCTCTCTTCTTCGGAGGGGTTGAGTAGGTTGCTTTTGGAATATGATCCCTGTTAAAGCCTTGTATTACAGCTCCCTAACTCAACTGAAATCAGTCACAAAACCGTCCCTCCCACCCACTCTAACACGCATTTCTCTTCAGCACACATCCTCCTTGGTTCTAAAGGAGCCTAGCAATCAACGCTTCTGCGAAACAGCACTGTGCATATTTGCCATGTAGCTTTTGATGTTTACAGCAGAAGTCCTGTTGACACAATAGCATAGCATCGTGTTACTGCATAGTGCTGATCTGTGCATTGCTCCAAATGTACATAGTTTGAAAAGGGTAAGAACTAGTGGGGAACCCACGGTGTGGGGGGAAGTTGGGTCCTCATTTTTTTTTTTTTTTTTTTTAAGGAAAGCATGGCTGAACACCTGCTGTTCCAGACAGAATAATATGAATTAGCATCAAAATGGAGCCCCAATCAGTTGTGCTGCCTGCTTTTGAGGAGAACAGTTGTCTGGAGGCATTCTGTTGGGGGAGATGTCTTCTAGTGAAAGCATTTTAGAAACAAGGGCTGTGGGGCCCACCCTGCTGCTGGCATTAATAGAGGGGTGGAAACACTATTTTAAATTTCAAATGGACTCAAGTTTTCACAGTTGCCATGTCAATAGATCAAGTTCCTTGACATACATTTTAAGCTGAGTTTACACAGAGCCACAGGAGCCTGCATTGACTCCAATGCCTCCCTTTTTTCCCCCTCCAGCAGTGGTAGGTCAACATGAAGTATTGAAAACGATCTACTGCACAGCAGAATGAAAGTTAGCAAATTTCCCTGGCTCATTCCATTTCTTTTGCAGGATAGTAGCATGTTTAACTAGATCAGTTTAGCTCCTGCTGAAGTAAAATTTATTTTCTCTTGATTAGCGTTTCAGAAGGTGCTAATTAGATCAGGCTAGGCACCTTCTCATGCTTTTAAAAAGCCTAGTTTAGACAAGGCTTAAAAATCAGATCTGACGCAAGTTAGGGTAACAGACACAAGAGGAGAGGTTGGACTAGGACGACAGAGATAAGATCAGGCAGTTACTCAATACAAATTAAAATGAAGCAAAGAATACAAGCTAGAACAATACAAACATTTAATTTAACAAATTGTTAAAGGCTGGAAAGTTCTTAACTCTTAGACTGCTGAGGACACATACTCTGAGCAGCGCACCTAATTGGACCCTTCCAAATCTCAAACCAACCTTCCCCATTTTCTCCCGAAGGCAAATATCTGTCTCTGATATTTCCTTTCAAAGCTTCCTAGCACTTTCACCATACATCCCACACAAGTATGTGGTCCAGGACCAAACCCTCTTCTAGCTGTGCCACATGGCCAATTACCCTTCCCCCTCCCCTTAAATAAGTGCCTAGTTCCAAAATTCTTTCCCTTACAACAGAGTGGCTCTCCATGTGTGGTCCCCTCGGAACTTAGGTAGTGTTTGAAGAGTTGGGGGAGGGGCACAAAAGTATGAGCTCCTGTACATCAGCCTTGAATGTGAATGGAGGTGGGTCCTTGACTCTAGGGTTCATTTCCCTAGACTTGATCCTACCCAGCCAGAATCTGTCTGACATTCCCAGCACAGTTTAAAGCTTCAGTTTCTCCAGGCTTTTGCCTGAGGGGCATGGTGATGGGGAATGTGTTGGCTTTATTTTGGAGCATACCTTTTTGAGGCTGATATTGGTACTGATGAGTGTCTCTTGGTCTTTTATTTTGTCTATATGTGGTTTTGGTGTCTTGGTACACCTGATGCATCCTGAAAATCCATATTTAATTTACATTTTTTAAAATGCAGTCTTCCCGAGGAGGTGTTAAAATGCCTATTTGTGTGAACAGAGCTGCTCTTCAGAAGATGTGAAATCTCTAAGTATGCACTATCCTTCCTTGCCCATCACTCCATGCACACATGATAAATCACTTTCTTGCATTGTGCAGCTAGCATAGGTGCCATCCATATTAAAAATCTCATGCAACTAATTCTTGTTGTGCATTCCCACTAGATCTTCAAATCTGAAGAGCTCTACTCATGTTGAAGGAATATTGTCAGGTACTTCTGGCCTCAGATTATTTTAGGATGTGGTATGTTGCTTGTTGTTTTAGGCCCCACCTTGCATTGTGTAACACTTGGGAAAACTGCTGTTACATTGTGCAGGATCAGGGCCTTAGGCTAGGTCACGGACTGCATTTTTCTAACTGCCTGGACAGTGCCTCGTGCTTTGGGAGATGTAATTAGAACATAAACAATAACTGCTCCAACTGCCACTATCCATTTCCTAAGCAATATTAAATGTTAACACTTCTCACATAAGAATTTTTGTGTGTGATGTTGGGCCTTTGAATGGGTGGTTTGTCATGCACAGTGCTGGCATGGAGACACAATTTAACACACTTCTGCTTCTCCCAGAGCTGTGCTGACATAATCAATGATGCTGGTGCCCAAACCAGGGAAATAAACAAGGCCAGATATGTCAGTTTCAGTGTAACAGCGGAAGTACAGAGTGGAGGGAAAAGAAAACCGTGTTTTCATTATGAGAAAAGGAAAATAGTTGACAGGGAAAATGCTTGAGTGAGTATAATAAATAAAACAGTGGAGACTATACATAATTAACTAAAGATGAAAAATATTGGAGTGTACCACCATCTCAAATGCTACTGGTGATTAGACTGCAATACAGACTAATTAGATGTCAAATAGACTTCAGTTGTTCAATTGTTTGTTACACAAACCATAATATCAAATTGGTAAGCAGATTGCTTATCATTCTCTATAGTTCCTGTAACTTTTCGGAAACCACTTTAAATATGTTAAAATATATATATATATATATATATATATATAATATACCTACTGTAAAAAACATTGACTATTGATTTTAAGACATGTTAGAGGAGTCAGATTTTCAGAGGTTGGGCACTCAGCACTTTCTGAAAATTGCATGCCTCTTGGGTGTGTCAAGTTGGGCACCCAAAAATTGAGGCACTACTATAATTAACTTTGGAAAAATACTGGCCATTATGTCTCCAGATGTTGTAAACTAGTACAGTTCAGTTATAAAGCAATTCAGGATAGGTCTTCCTTAATTATTTTTTGAGTTTGTTACATTGGAGTCTAAAAATATTCTGACTGAGAATAAGAGGGAAAAAAAACTTGCTGGCAGTGTGGGGTAAGTGTTAGATTTTTACCTAAATATGGGAATGGGCCAGTATGAAACTTTATTTAATAATAGAGTGTAAGTAAAAATGGTGGAGGACATTGTGAGACCATTCCAATGGATCCAGAGCTATTGACTAGAGAAGCCAGGAAAGCAATGTTTGGAGCAAGATTAGATTTAGGTTTGGGTTAGTGAGACATCTTTGCCAAAATCTTTTGAAAGAGAGCTGTTCGTGCTTGATTTAAGTCACATATCTGGACCAAAACCAGAAACCAGCCCTCTTCTAGTTCTAAATCCAATCCAGAACCTAAACTTCAGCAGGTTCTGAGATTTTAGATATTGGTTTGTTTGTCTAATTGGTGACAAACTGTATTCTGTGTTGACAATGGAAGAATAAACCACCAGTCGAGGAAGAGGTGAGTATTATGATAGCTGTAGGAAAATGAAAAGTCAGTCTGGCCCAAAACAATTTCATATTTGGGGGGGGGGGGGGGGGTAGGAGAGGGAATATGGAAACCCTGCTTGGATTTCATTGAACATAATAAGGAAAAACATTGTGCCAATATGAACTTGGATAAAATAAATTTACAAATAAGTTTGGCGGGAGGGGGGGGAAAAAGGTTTTAGTTCCCATTAGTGCCATTTATATACTGTTATGCACACAGTATTTTTTGTCTAATCTTAAAATAATTTCGGTAATAGCTCTTATATGAAGGATTTATACTAACAGATGTGTGAACCTTTCATGTGTAAACATGAAATATTGTCTTAGTAAGCTGTGTTTATTGAAAACCAATTCAAAACAATAAATAAACTGCATGAAAGATAAAGTAAGCTTTGCCATAGGGCCTTCTCTTGTCAAATATGCTTAATTTCCTTGGAATGTACTAATCTAATATAGAAACAAATACTGAACAGTTAATTGTTTGCTTTTTAGACCAATTTCCCCATCCCCCACCCCTTTTCAGACTTTCTGTTTGCGACAGACAATCTCAGTTTTCAAATTAGGTGGTGTATTGACCTTTTAGTTTCTGAAATGTGCTTTAAAAGGGAGTGAGGTGGAATAATTGTGCTCTGATTCCGCTCAGAGGTGCTTGTCACCTGGGCTGCTTTCCGTTAAGTGCAGATGAAGGACCCCAAGTGTCAGCCTGGGGAAGGGGAATCATAGAATATCAGGGTTGGAAGGGACATCAGGAGGTCATCTAGTCCAACTCCCTGCTCAAAGCAGGACCAATCCCCAGATAGATTTTTACCCCAGATCCCTAAATGGCCCCCTCAAGGATTGAATTCACAACCCTGGGTTTAGCAGGCCAGTGCTCAAACCACTGAGCTATCCCTCCCCCCAAGAACTAGGCTAGGATTTACTTTTCCCCTCCAGTGTCCTGATCAGAGTGTGATGGAGGAGGTCAGTGAATTGTTTCCTCACCCTCTATTCCCTCTGCTGGTGTGTGAGAGAGAATTAATCCATAATTTGCAGTTTGCCTGGGGTGTGGGCCCCCTGCTGGCCTCTTGGTGGCTCTGTTCAAGGGTGTCTTGCTAAGAGGACATGTCAAGTATGATGGGCCCAGAGTGGTGAAGAATTTTGTCAGTGTGATTAGAAGCTAGTTGGTTGTCATTCTCTACGCTGTTTCCCAGCTCTCTCACTGACTTACACATCATGGAAAGATTGTTTTTTTTTTGTTTTTTTTTTTTAATGATTGACTTTTTAAAATGAATGACCCATGTGCACAATTATATATATGATTTTTGTGTGTGTGTGCTCAGTGATGGCCATTTCCCTGTTGCCTTCCCCACCCCACAAAAAAGAACTTTGGAACCAGAGTATTGTATGTCCTACGTCTGAAATTGGTAAGGCAGGCCTTGTAGCGCATGCCAATCAATGCTGTATGTAGTGGCAGTAGGAAATCTGAGAGGATGGTGCTAGGTTACCATTCAAAAGGAAGAACGCTCATGTATGAAGTTCCTTGTATGAATGGCTGCTGAATGCTGGTTGTTTTTGAAAGGTGCGTTTAGCAGATGAAACTTGCCCTCCACCAGATCTGTCTGTTTCAGTACACCTGTTTTAGTGCATGTGTTTTTTGAACTAGAAACAACTTTAAACTACCAAACCTATAGCAGCAAGTGGTGATCGTTGTTTAACATTAAATACAATAATAAAGCACAGCTGTTTTCAAAGCAGGGCATACTTTTCAGATCTTGATGTGGAGAGGTTGAATAAAGCTTGTATGTCTACACTGCGAAGTTTGTTGACAAAATTTCTGTCTTTCACAGGGACTTAATCGCCCGCCCCTCCCCCCCCGAAAGACAAAAGTTTTGCCGATGCAAGTGGCAGTGTGAATGCGGCTTTGTTGGCAGGAGCACTTTCCTGCCGACAAAGCCAACGTCGCTCGCGGAGCTGGAAGTATTTTGTCGGCAGAGTGTTTATACATGCTGACTTTTAGTGACAAGGCTGTGTGGTGTAGACAAGCCCTAAATTAGAAGAAAGATGATAGAAAGCAGGTTGAAAAGAATGGGAAAGTGTTTGATGCAAAAAGACTGTGATTAGTTTAGACTAATTCCTTGTAGGGATTACCAGATAAGGCAGAAACTATTTTCCATCACAGTAGATTAAGCAACCTCATTTGTCCATTCAGTGTTGGTGGTAGGATTTCACTCTTTGCAATTTCTGTAGTGTGGGAACATGTACAGCACTTCCACAGGTAAGCTGGGAGAGGTTGTCTTCAGCTGTTTCCGAAGGTAGAGCTTGAGGGAGAGCAGAATGGTAAAACAAAGAGCGCCTTACTGAAATGTTTTGGGGTGCAGATTAATTTTTTTTGGTGCAAACTGCAGTATGAGAGTTCCCCTCCCCCATTTACCATATTATTTGCAAGACATTAGAGGCCTGGTGATGTTGCTAGTGTAACCTATGTAGAGGGGAGATGAGTCCATTTCCTTACTAATTCTGTGCTACGGAGTTCCTCTCTGTGACTCAAAGTTAACCAGTAGTTTCATTAGCCACACTATTGAGCAGATGCACAACTTCAAATAAGAAAAGAAAAGAAAACTTGGCAATTGCTATAGCTGATAGGTTCACACACGCTCTTTGATTCATTGATATAGTACACCTCCTAAAGACATTTGGCCTCCAGTCTTCGAATCCTCCTCTATAGTGTTTTTCCCCAGGTTCAATCTCACTGACTCCTGTAAAATTACAGGAAAATGTATTGAGATCCAACCCACAGATTTAATGTGGTTTATCCTTGGCAGCTGTCATCTCCCTGCAGGGCAGAGTTGGGTCTGACTAGTGCTCAAAATGGCTTTGAGTTTTGTACTCCGAACAGCATGCACTACTAATGGGCCAGGAGCTTCCAGCTTCTAACTCAGGGGTATGTGGGCAGAGATACAGGAACATCTGCCCTTTATGAAGTCAAAGGCCTGGTCTACACTGAGCTTAATTTGAATTTAGCAGCGTTAAATCGAATTAACCCTGCACCCGTCCACACAACAAAGCCATTTATTTCGAAATAAAGGGCTCTTAAAATTGATTTCTGTACTCCTCCTCGATGAGCGGAGTAGCGCCAAAATTGATATTGCCATTTCAAATTAGGGTTAGTGTGGCTGCAATTCGATGGTATTGACCTCCAGGAGCTATCCCACAGTGCACCATTGTGACCGCTCTGGACAGCAATCTGAACTCGGATGCACTGGCCAGGTAGACAGGAAAAGCCCCGTGAACATTTGAATTTTATTTCCTGTTTGCCCAGCGTGGAGAGCACAGGTGACCACCGAGAGCTCATCAGCACAGGTAACCATGCAGGCCAATAATCGAAAAAGAGCACCAGCATGGACTGTACGGGAGGTACTGGATCTGTTCGCTATATGGGGAGAGGATTCAGTGCTAGCAGAACTTGGTTCGAAAAGACGAAATGCCAAAACTTTTGAAAAAATCTCCAAGGGCACGATGGAGAGAGGCCACAATAGGGACTCAGATCAGTGACGTGTGAAAGTCAAGGAGCTCAGACAAGCCTATCAAAAAACAAAGGAGGCAAACGGTTGCTCCGGGTCAGAGCCGCGGACATGCCGCTTCTACGCCGAGCTGCATGCAATTCTGGGGGGGCCGCCACCACGACCCCACCTCTGATCGTGGATTCCAAAGCGGGTGTAATCTCATCAGCCACACCTGAGGATTCTGCGGATGAGGAGGAGGAGGAGAAGATTGCGGAGAGCACCCAGCACTCCGTTCTCCCCAACAGCCAGGATCTTTTTCTCAGCCTGAGTGAAGTACCCTCCCAAGCCAGCATCCAAGACCATGACCCCATGGAAGGGACCTCAGGTGAGTTTACCTTTTAAAATATAAAACATGGTTTAAAAGCAAGCGTTTTTTAATGATTAATTTGCCCTGAGGACTTGGGATGCATTCGCGGCCAGTACAGCTACTGGAAAAGTCTGTTAACATGTCTGGGGATGGAGCGGAAATCCTCCAAGGACATCTCCATGAAGCTCTCCTGGAGGTACTCCAAAAGCCTTTGCAGAAGGTTTCTGGGCAGTGCAGCCTTATTCCGTCCTCCATGGTAGGACACTTGACCACGCCATGCTAGTAGCAAGTGATCTGGTATCATTGCATGACAAAGCCTGGCAGCGTATGGTCCCAGTGTTTGCTTGCATTCAAGCAACATCCGTTCTTTATCTCGCTGTGTAATCCTCAGGAGAGTGATATCGCTCATGGTAACCTGGTTGAAATACGGAATTTAATTAAGGGGACAGAGGTGGCCGTTCCTACTGGTCTGTTTGCCTGTGGCTGAAAAGAAATCCTTCCCTGCAGTTAGCCAAGTGCGCGGGGGGTGGGGGTGGGGAGGGGAATTGGCCCTGAGCGTTTTGTGTTTGGCTAGCAGGGATCTTCTCTAATACCAGCCACGTGGTGAGGGGAGGTAAAGCGATCATCCAGAGAATTGGGTGGGGGGGGCATTTAGTTTGTTTTCTGCTGCTGAAGGTTAACAGAAAAACCGCAGCACTCAACGGGCTTTGCTTGGTATGTGGGAAAGGAGGGCGCAGAAGCCGAAAGACAATGGCTTACCATGGCCGCATGCAAGCCGAATTCTGTTGCCCGGACCTGCGTCTGTGATCTCTAGCAGCAAAGCCACAGGCACTCAATATTAAGAGGCAAAATGCGACCTTGCACAGAAATCACATGTGCTATGTAATGTGGATAGTGTTGTTCACCGTGAAAGAGTATAAGCGTTGTTCTGTAAAATGTATCTTTTAAAAAAATTCTCTCCTTTTTTCCCTCCCTCCAGCAGCTGCAAATTTTTCAAGCCTCCCTCCTCTGTCCCGAACGCTATCTCAGATAAGGCGTCGGAAAAAGAAGACACGAGACAAGATGTTTGCGGAAATCATGGAATCCACCCGCAGTGAAAGAGCTCATCTGAATGAGTGGAAGGACACGGTTTCAAAGTATAGGAAAGATGCCAGTGAACGTGAGGACAGGAGGGACCAACGTGAGGAGAGATGCTCGAGATGAGAGGTGGCGGCAGGAAGATCAGGAGGCAGGATGCAATGCTGGGGCCGCTGCGTGAGCAAACAGACATGCTCCGGTGTCTGGTGGAGCTTCAGGAACGGCAGCAGGATCACAGACTGGCGCTACAGCCCCTGTATAACCCCCCTCCCCATGTTCCATAGCCTCCTCACCCAGACGTGTAAAAACGCGGGGGGGGGAGATGGGGGTGGCTCCGTGCATCCTCCCACTCCACCCCAGTGGACAGCCCAAGCAAAAAGGCTGTCATTTTTTTTAACCTTTTTTTAGTGGCCTTCTCTTCCTGCCGATCCTCCTCCCAAACCCCACCTGGGTTCTCTCCCTCTTTTTATAATCAATTAATAAAGAATACATGATTTTTAAACGAAAGTGACTTTATTTCCTTTGAAAGCAAGCTATGATTGAAGGGGGAGGGTGGGTTCCTTACAGAGAATGAGTCAATAAAGAGGGCGGGTTTTCATCAAGGAGAAACAAACAGAAATTTCACACTGTAGCCTGGCCAGTCATGAAACTGGTTTTCAAAGCTTCTCTGATGTGCAGCGCTTCCTGGTGTGCTCTTCTAATCGCCCTGGTGTCTGGCTGTGCATAATCAGCAGCCAGGTGATTTGCCTCCGCCTCCCACCCTGCCATAAAGGTCTCCCCCTTACTCTCACAGAGATTGCTGCTTGCTGTGTGCTCCACAATAACAGTGGGGATATTGGTTTGGCTGAGCTCTGACCGAGTCAGTAACGAGCGCCAGCGACCTTTTAAACGTCCAAATACACATTCTACCACCATTCTGCACTTTCTCAGCCTGTAGTTGAACAGCTCCTGACTCCTGTCAAGGCTGCCTGTGTATGGCTTCATGAGCCATGGCATTAAGGGGTAGGCTGGGTCCCCAAGGATAACTATAGGCATTTCAACATCCCCAACGGTTATTTTCTGGTCCGGGAAGTAAGTCCCTTGCTGCAGCCGTTTAAAGAGAGTAGTGTTCCTGAGGACGCGAGCATCATGAACCCTTCCGGCCAGCCCACGTTGATGTTGGTGAAACGTCCCTTGTTATCCACCAGTGCTTGCAGCACCATTGAAAAGTAACCCTTACGGTTTATGTACTGGGTACCGTGGTGCTACGGTGCCAAGATAGGGATATGGGTTCCATCTATCGCCCCACCACAGTTAGGGAATCCCATTGCAGCAAAGCCATCCACTATGACCTACACATTTCCCAGAGTCACTACCTTTCGTAGCAGCAACTCAGTGATTGCTTTGGCTACTTGCATGACAGCAGCCCTCACAGTAGATTTGCCCACTCCAAATTGATTCCCGACTGACCGGTAGCTGTCTGGCATTGCAAGCTTCCACAGGACTATCGCCACTCGCTTTGCAACTGTGAGGGCTGCTCTCATCTTGGTATTTTGGTGTTTCAGGGCAGAGGACAGCAAGTCACAAAGTTCCATGAAAGTGCCCTTACGCATGCGAAAGTTTCACAGCCACTGGGAATCGTCCCACACTTGCAACACTATGCGGTCCCACCAGTCTGTGCTTGTTTCCCGGGCCCAGAATCGGCGTTCCACGGATAGAACCTGCCCCATTAACACCATGATCTCCAAAGCACCGGGGCCCGCGGTTTCACAGAATTCTGTATCCATGTCCATGTCCTCATCATTCTTGTCGCTGCGCTGCCGTCGCCGCTGCCTCCTTGCCTCGTTTTTCTGGTCCTGGTTCAGCATAAACTGCACGAGAATGCACGAAGTGTTTACAATGTTCATGACTGCTTTCTTGAGCTGAGCGGGCTCCATGCTTGCCATGGTATGGCGTCTGCAGTGTTCACCCAGAAAAAAAGATGTGAAACGGTTGTCTGCCGTTGCTTTCATGGAGGGAGGGGTGAGGCTGTACCCAGAACCACCTGCGACAATGTATTTTGCCCCATCAGGCACTGGGATCTCAACCCAGAATTCCAATGGGCGGGGGAGACTCCGGGAACTATGGGTTAGCTATGGGATAATTACCCACAGTGCAACGCTCAGGAAATCGACGCTAGCCCTGGTACATGGACGCACACCGCCGAATTAATGTGTTTAGTGTGGCTGCATACATTCGACTTTATACAATCGGTTTCCAGAATTCAAATTCTGTAAATTTGGATTAATCCCGTTCTGTAGACATACATTTATACACCAGCTTCAAAACAGCTGCTGAGCATGGTTAACTATTTCCTGCACTCCCTCTAGTGTGCTGAAATAGCAACTACTTCTTTGCAGTCACTCAAGGCTCTATACTGCCACCTTGTCTGAGAGCAAGTAGAAACAGTAGCTGTAATTGATAGCAATGAGTATTTTGGCTGAACACCATGAAATAAGAAAAAGAAAGGGGCAGGGGAACACTAGCATTTAGCAGAACTCTGTGGAGAATGGGTCCTGTACTATCGGTAATGACTGGTGGGGTGTATGTGTTCACCTACCCTTTCTGGTTACTGTAAGTCACCATGCTACGTGATTCTTAAACAGAATTAAAGCAGGAATGACAAAAGTGTATGGAGTAATTTTTGGGGAATAGGGGAGACCAGCGATAAGAAACATCTTGTTCCATTTGCCCATCATCTCTGTAACTGTAGAATAAGAAAAAGCTGTGTGTGAGGGGGAGGGTTGTTCCTCAAGGTTTTTTTTAAGGCTTTGCAGAAAGTTTGTCCTGTTGGAGAATACAGCAAAAAGAGAAAGTTAACAAGAATGTAGTGCGTATAAAACCAAACTTTGCACAGGAAATGAGCCTTGAAAGGAATTCACTCCCTTCCTGCATAATGCATTTGTTTATATACATACAGGTCCTTCTGGACTCTAGAAATGTTCTTTTGATTATGCATCCCAATTAATAACTTAAGTATCAAAAAACATTAACCCATTGGTTTCTCTTTTTCTTTCTTTTCTCCGCAAGGTTGCTTGCAGACTTGCATCATTCCTGTTTTGATTCCACCACCATCTCAAGAAAGCTTTTTGCAATATGGACATTTTTGTTGACCAGAGTGGGCTAGGAGTGCCCATGTAACTATCTCCTCCCTACCTTATTTTTATAATGAGTGGACATTTTAACAGAAAACCTGACAAGTTGTTTCTTATTGTACATTGTAATTATCTATTATAATAGGGAATAAAGACTTAATTAGCTTTCAAGCTACAGATATGATTTAATTAGCTTTCAAGCAGTATCTGAAACACCTGTCTTGGCAAAATCAAAGAGCTTTCATTTAAAAAAAAAATAGTTCAAGCTTGCTGATGTGAGGAGAACCTGTTAACACATCCACAATCTCATTTTAAATCTTGAGCTAGATATCCTAGAAATGTAAGGCTGGAAACGATCTTAAGAGACCATTTTGTTCAGCCCTCACGTGCTGAGGCAGCATCATGTATGCCTAGACCTTCCCTGACAAGTGTTTGTCTAACCTGTTCTTAAAAACCTCCAATGCCTGGCATTGCACAACCTCCCTAGGTCACCTGTTTCTGTGCTTAATGTTATAGTTAGAAAAATTTTCCTTTATGACATTTTTTTCTTTCATGCCTTAATTCATGACATGTCCATCTTCATTAGTAGCACTTATTTTTTGTTGCTCATGACATTACTTCACTGGTCAGAATTGGTGCTCGATAAAGTTGTGGCCTTTTCTGGACGGTATGACTTCATTTTGCTTCATTATGCGGTGTATAGGGATTGAGTTGGTAAAGAGGTTCATGGTTCCTTGTATGTTATAAAAACCAAAGAAATCATTTGTGAAATTGTGTTCCATTTGCTATCCTTAGGGGACAAGACTTCTGGGCCTGGAATCCCCTCTTAATCCCAGCACCTTTATGCCCCTGCTTTTACAGACACAAATGGTGAGGAATAAATTACCTTGCTTCTCTGTGTTGTTCCAGTGCAGCTCCTCTTCTCTGTCTATCTTCTAGGACAGTTCTGTGAATGTACTACTGGGTAGGTACAGCGCTTGTGAGTGTGAAGGAGTCCTGCGCCAATCTTGGTAGTAAGTACTATAGGCAGGCTCAGGCTCTTACACTAGTGCCTTTTTTGCACTGGGAATTGTGTAGTTTGGTTAAATTCTAGAGTGATTGTATTTTCCCAAAGGGGAAATGGGACACCGCATGGGGCTGGCCCAAGGCCTGTGAGCCCCCCCCATTCCTCCCTGCCTCTTCCCCTGCATGTGGGGCTGGCTTCAACCCTGCCCACCAGCCTGGGGCTGGCCTGAGGTCCACCAATACCCTGCGCCTGCTTGGGACCAGCCCGAGGCGCGCCCCGCCCCCCCCCCCACATGTGGGGCTGGCCCAAGATCCCCTGCTGCCTGCCTGCATGGGGCTGGCCCGCCCTTAGCTGCTCTCCCAAGTCCTCACTCCTGCGCAGAGTTGGCGTTGCCCTCCATTCCCCTGCTAGGGGGTCACACTCCATTTTTTTGGGCAAAACTGGGTATTGTCCAGTTTGCTCTTGCCAACTGATGATCAGTTGGCAAGAGCAAAAGGGACAAATGCCCAGTTTTGCCAAAAAAGTCGTGATGGCCAGGCCAGAGCTTAAAAAAGGGACTATCCTGGCCAAAATGGGATATATGGTCACCCTATTAAATTCTGTTTCTAACTATTGTGATTTAGGGGGCACAACGGTGCTGACTGGTCAGTTTAGATCAGGGGTCGGCAACCTTTCAGAAGTGGTGTGCCGAGCCTTCATTTATTCACTCTAATTTAAGGTTTTGCGTGCCAGTAATACATTTTAACGTTTTTAGGTCTCTTTCTAGAAGTCTATAATATATAACTAAACTATTGTTATATGTAAAGTAAATAAGCTTTTAAAAATGTTTAAGAAGCTTCATTTAAAATTAAATTTAATGCAGAGCACCCCGGACCCAGGCAGTGTGAGTGCCACTGAAAATCAGTTTGCATGCCGCCTTTGGCACACGTGCAATAGGTTGCCTAATCCTGGTTTAGCTCAAGTTGTTGTTTTTTGTGTTACTATAGTACACAGGAGCAGGATCCCATTGTGTAAGGCACTTTACAAACACAGAACAAAGTCAGCCCTAGCTCCAAACTGCCTACACTCCAAACTAGGTTGTGTATGCACTGGGTTGGCTACTCTGGGATCTACAGGTAAGTAACATTGATGCTGAATATGACCTGTCTGTGTCTGTACTGACAGTCAGTCACTGCCAACATCATGTTTTTAAATTGACTAAACACAATTAAATAAATAAAATAAATAAAATGTCCTTGTGAAGACAAGCTGTAAGATATCAGGGGCAAAGATTGTGTTTATTCCATGCATGCTGCTGGCACTTAACAAGTACAGTATAGAACAGCAAGGGAAGTACCGTGGAAGGGTATCATTGCATAATGCACGGAGGTTTTGGCTTTATGGTTCTCATGATTTGTATGCTTTCTCCCTATATTAAAAACATTGTTGTATCTTGCATTTCAAGCCTGTCTTTTAATGAAACCACATCCTTTTTTGTTCCCTTTGTTTTGTTTTTTAAAAAGGGCACGTGAGACATCTGCCTCAGCGACAGAATAGGGGTTATTTTCCCCCAACTTTCTTTCAGATCCATTTCCTGGGATGAGGTGTTTGGTGGAATGTGACTTTTTGGTTCTTGAGATCAAAAGGTTTTAAGTTACTGAAAAAGGCAACATTTTTCTAGTCTGTGACTGAGATTTTTCTGCTTGTATTTTTTGTGTGCATGTTTCTCTCTTCCTCACCCACCCTCCTTACTTGCTTTTAAAACCTACTTACAAAGAGGGTTACCTAGTTAGTAACATGTACAATGTAGTAGTAGTAAAAGGTCATACTTCCCTGTGGTAGGGTTGGGCTTTTTTTTTTTTTTTTTTTGGCTTGGTTATTTTTAACTTAAAATAGAGTGCAAACTACACTTCTGCAATTCTTCTCTCCTGGAATCTCATTTGCATGTGACAGTGTTCACTACAAAGCAATAACAAAAACAAAATTATTGTAGTGTTTTTTTTTTTTTTAAAAGCTGTGGTTCTGCGGTTGAGTTGTGCCTGGTTTCTCGCCAGCAGCTATAAATAGCATTGTGTACGAGCAAGAAGTGCCTGAATGAGGGTGAGCGGCAGGAAAGGAAAAGCCCCTTTTGGTTTCCAGCTGGCAGGCAGCCAAGCAGTGGATTGCTTCAGCAGATGAGTGTGTTGAGGTAGCGTGGGAAGGAGAGCAGAGAGTAAGATGGTCTTTCTCTGGTTAGAGGTGTGTGTCTTTTGTTTGGCTTTTTTTTAATGAATGACTGACTTAGTATAGTTGCTCTGTGAATTACTTTAGAGCAGCATGAGTGTCTTCCACACAAGAATTCGTTGGAATATGGTGCTGGAGATTGAACTCTATCTATCTATGCCTTTAAAATATTTTTGTAGTAGAGCAGGAGTGTGGGAAGGAGTATGTGATGAGACTGATTTCTTCCTATCCACGGGAGCGCCTGGGTGGACAGGGCATTGGACTAGGAGTCAGAAGACTTGGTTTCTGTTGTCAGCTGTGCCACTGACTTGCTGTATGACCATGTGCAAGTCACTTCTTTGGGCCTGTTTCCTCTCCTGCCCTTTGTTTGTCTTTTGTTTCTCTTGGCTGCTCTTCAGGATAGGGATTCTTTCTCATAATGTGTCTGTACAGTGCCTAGCACGATGGGGCTCTAATCTTGTTTTATGGTCTCTAGATGCTGGCTTAATCCAAGTAGTAATGTTGTTGGGTTTTAGTGACAGGCTTTGAAGCTTATGGAAGAGAAAGAAAGTCAGAGGTGAGCCCCATCAATTGAACCAACCATAATTGTGGATATGTTTACTTCTTGTAAGGAGGCATGTACATCTTGAAACCTCACTTTCAAAGAGGAGTTAAAAGTAGTTTCTGGTTCCATTTGCTTCTGATTTCCCACCCTGCCAGTCTTTGTGGTTTTAGTCACATTTGCCTCTTTCTTATTAAAAATGCATTTTTCCCATGTGAGTACCCACAACTGTGTCAGTCCTGAAAATGATGGGTTTCCACCTCTAATCCCACACCACAGAACTTCCTCTTGGGGTTTTGTTGTTTCAGCTAGTTGCTAGTTTCTCTGCTTGGATCAATGCACTTTCATCCAGAGGCCAGTTCCCTTATTTGAGGCATTTCTATCTCTGGCCGATTTTCTGGCTTCTTTCCCACACCTCCCTACCCCTCCCTCCAGCCTAGCAGTAGTTCAGTAGGGAGAGCATACTGTGAAGGATTTCCATTGTTCAGTGTTCTCTGTGGTTGGTGTGTGGCCCAGAGATAAGACCAAAGGGGCCTCTGCTCTTGGCTGTCAGGTAACCTCCTCCCACCGGAGTGAGTGAGGTAAGGGACTATTTGAATATGAATATGTTTAGGACAGTTTTCCTGTGGCAAGGTTGTTACTCCCAGCCAGTTGTTTTCTCCTCCCCCCCCCCCCCCCCGGGAACTTAATCTGTCCATTACCAGACATGACTCTCATGAGCAAGGAAGGCTAATTCAGAGGGAAGTCCCCAGGGTGTGAGAATCTCCTGCCACCACTTCTGACTGCTTCAGGGACAAGCTCCTTCTGGCGTCAAACATCCTGGTAGGATGCCTAGGGAAGTTGGGGCAGGGTCGTAATAGCTCCAGAGTCTGGCCCTGTCTCTCTGGTTGCTCACCAGTCATTGGCTCCTATCCTAGGAGTAGAGCTCCTGGTTCCACCCAGCTCTGAAACACTAGGTTGTTCTCTACATTGAGAGCCCTTTTGACAGAGAAAAGGAGCTCCCTTCTTCCCCGTCCCTCTGGGTAAATTGCTTCAGGTGCTTAGACCTATTACTGTGTATTGCTATAGTGCCTAGGAGCCCCGGTCATGGCCCAGGGCCCCATTTTGCTAGGCACTGTACAATGCAGAACAAAATGGAGGTTTCTGCCCCCAAAGAGCGTACGATCTAAATATGTATAGGTAGAGCCCTGCCTTATTCTCTGTGTATGTACATAACAATCTACCTTTACTCTGAAAGTTTGCTAAAAATGCATTCAAATCCATGCCAATTGAACTGAGCATGTGCAAAGTGAATTAATCAAAGGTTCGTTATCGTCAAATCAAACCAATTTTTACTAGAACACTCATAAAGCGCTTCTCTTCAGTAAAGACTCAGAGGGGTAGCCGTGTTAGTCTGAATCTGTAAAAAGCAACAGAGGGTCCTGTGGCACCTTTAAGACTAACAGAAGTATTGGGAGCATAAGCTTTCGTGGGTAAGAACCTCACTTCTTCAGATGCCTAAAGATGCATCTGAAGAAGTGAGGTTCTTACCCACGAAAGCTTATGCTCCCAATACATCTGTTAGTCTTAAAGGTGCCACAGGACCCTCTGTTGCTTTTTTCAGTAAAGACTGTTTCCCTATCAAATTCAAATTTTTCTCTTCCCCAGCTGTTTCAGCCATGGAGCTGTTTGCAGGAGAGGTGTCACAAATTTTTGCGGAGAAAGTATTTTTTCTATCTGCTGTCTAAGGTACTTATAGCTCCCATCACCTAGTATCTCACAGTCTTTAATGTACAGTAAAAGCTTTTTTATACTGGCAATGGGGGATGCCAGTAAGTGAAAAATTCCAGTTAACTAAGAGGAAGGGAGTTTGGGTGTGGGGCTGGGGGTTGGGGCACAGGAGGGGTTGTGGGCTCTGGGAGGGAGTTTGGGTGCAGGAGGAGGCTCGGGGCAGGGGGTTGGGGCACAGAAAAGGTTTTGGGGTGCCAGAACCGGTTGGCACTCACCTTGGGCGGCTCCCCGCAAGCACTGACCTATCCCTGCTGTTCCTAGGCGGAGGTGCAGCTAGGCAGCTCTGTGCGCTGCCACTGCCCCTGCCCCGCCCCAAGCTCTGGCTCCACACCTCCTATTGGCTGGGAAGCGCCTAGGAAGAGCAAAGATGGGTCACCACTTGCGGGGAGCCGCCCGAGGTGAGTGCCCCCTGGATCCGGCACCCCAAAACCTCTCTTGTGCCCCAACCATCTGTCCTGAGTCCCCTCCCACACCCAAACTCCCTCCCAGAGCCTGCGCCCCACACTCTGAACCCCTCGTGTCTGTTCCTCCACCCAGGAGCAGCAGGGACATGTGGATCCCCGGAAGCAGCGACACAGAGCCAGGTATGGAGCCTGCTGGCCCCATGCCAACTGAACTATAAACCAGACTTTATGTGAACATTAGAAAGGATGGTTTATAGAGTTTTCTGGTTGATACAGGGCTGGATAACACAGCTTTTACTGTATATATACTCACAGCACCCTGTGAGATGGCAGTGCTATTATCCCCATGTTACACATGTGGAACCAAGGCACAGAGAGGGTAAGTGACTTGCGTAAGGCCACACAGGCAAGCTGTGGCAGAGTAGGGAATTGAATCAAGGTCTCCCAAGTCTTCACAGGCAAGAATGGCTGAGCCATTTGGGTTCAATTTCAAAATAAATAACTTGCTTTTTGGCAAAGACCAAACCTGGAAATTGCTGTCTAAAAGCTGTGAATGTTCCAGTAAACTCTAAGCTGGGGTCCCCAATGCGGTGCCCACGGGCGTCTAAGTGCGCCTGCGTACTAGCCAGCGGACGAGCACCCGCCAAAATGCCGCTGACAAGCATCATCATCCAGAGGCGTTGCCGCCAAAATGCCACTGATTTTCGGCGGCATTTCGGCACCGATGCCTCTGGATGACGCTGCTTGTCGGCAGCATTTCGGCGGCGATGCCTATTGATGTTGCCATTTGTTGGCGGCATTTCGGCAGATGCTCGTCTGCCGCCATGGTCCTCCATGGCTCGTCGTCTGGTGCCCGCTAGACGAAAAAGGTTGGGGACCACTGCTCTAAGCTACTGAAAATGGGCATAGAATAGAAACATTTAGGAAGTCTTCAGTTCTTTCTCTGCCTCTGCCTTCCCCCAACCCCCTCCAGTTATAAAATGTTTATAAACATTCTGGATAAAAGAGGGTACTCTGCTTGAAGGACAATTAAGCACTTAACTAATGAGGTTGGATTTCCTAACTATTTGAGAATAGCATGAGACAGCACTCTAAGCAAAGCAAGTCTTTAAGAACATTGGGGAATCTAGGATGCTGATTTGCTGATGAGGGAGGTATTAGTTTTTATTAGAGATGGTAATGAGTCAGTGATTCCTGTGTGGCAGATTAGTGTAGTTAAAAGTTTATGGAATTCTTAGCTGTGGTGTACTGGGATGTGGCGATTAGTGTAATTTATCAAAAACGTTCCATTTCCTGAATTTGCCGAAATGCTGTGTAGTCTGCTGGCGAAAATCCATGTGATCTGATGGTTCTCATCTCAAAGCTTTTTGAAAGATCATGCTAGTTACATTACTCATCATATGCCATAGACAATGTAATGAGTGGATTTAAAAAAAATCTCCCTCTGTTTTATTAAACAACTGTTCAGCCATAACCACATAATATGGCCAGAGAATTCTTTTGTGTAATTGGATACTCTCAAACTGCAGAAATTGTACCTTCTTTCTTTCTTTAAAACATTTAGCAAAAATGTAATTGCCCTATATTTTTTGACAGGATGTGTGTGTTTAAAGCCTTTAGTGTTTTTGTCCCAGTATATTTTTATCCATTTGATTTATGTGGATGTCTGTGTAATGCAGAAAGCATCTACCATCTTTTGAAATGCTGATGATTATTTTCATAGATATTTTATTTATTCTCTGGATACAGCAGAATTAAATCAGTTTGGGCTTGTGACATTATGATTTTTTGTGCTAGAGAGAATGTCAAATGTGAGCTGTCTTTGCACTACAGTAATGTTGATGCTGCTTTGATCTTACTTAGTGAAGTGTAAGATGCACCAAAATGGAGGCTTGTTCTGGGATTAAGGTTTTTCTAAATGGCTAAAAAGCTCTTTTCAAAGGGAGGAATCTGTGGGGGTGGGATGGGACCTGATGCTGATGGAGAGGAAATTCCATTTGTGGAATTTGTGTGATAAAGGTCAACAGATTCCTGTTTTAAAACCCAGTAAAGGTCATGACCTCTGGTATTTGGGCTGGGACCCCTTCCTGATTAAGGTTAATGCTCACAAATAAGAATGTTGGTGTGAGAAACAAAGAAACCACCCATGGCTTTTCTGCTATTTTTTTTAAATAATTTGTTCTTGTTGGGGTTGTTTATTAACTGAGGCCAAAGACCAAATGCCAGCCTGACAAAGGAGTTTGCAAAAGGTAGTGGGACTGCCACGTTATTAACTGGAATCATAACAAAACAAAGCACTATTTCTGTGCTTTACGTTGATCCCTTGCTTTTCGTTGATCCCACGGGCTGCATGCGGCCCATCAGGGTAATCTGATTGTGGGCCGTGAGACATTTTGCTGATGTTAACCGTCTGCAGGCATGGCCCCCCATAGCTCCCAGTGGCTGTGGTTCTGTGTTCCTGGTCAATGGGAGCTGTGGGAAGCAGCAGCCAGCATGTCCCTGCGGCTCCTTTGCCTTCAAGGGCCGCTTTCTACAGCTCCCGTTGGTCGGAACGGCGAACCACGGCCACTGGGAGCTGCGGAGGACCATGCCTGCGGACTGTCAACAATTTACGACTCGGCCTCTGTGCCCCAAGATCCATACAGCCGTTAATCTCGAACTGGGCAACCTGTCGTTGACTACTGCTTGCCAGCATGATCTGTCTGTTGCTGAGTGGCGACTCTCAGCTGTCAATGTCAGCATTACACTGTTTCAAGTTATCCTCCAGTGTGTCCTTGAAACTTTTCTTCTGGCTACCTTGTATGCAGTTGCCCACTTTCAGTTTGTCAGTCAGCAACTGTTTGGCCTTCTGGTGTCATCCATCCATCCTCACATGCCAGCATAGTAAACCCTGCGTAATGTAGACCCACTCAGATCAGGTTTCAGTGACGTGGGGATTAAAATGGAGGCAGCCAGTTTTTGTGGTAGCTCTTGTACCATCAGCTACCACCAGTAGAGCTGCAATGTGGAGTAACCTGGGGAATGCTAATGTAGACACACACATGCGTAGATTGTAAGGCCAGAAAGGGACCATTGTAATAATCTAGTCTGACCTCCTGCATTGCACAGGACAGAGAACTTCCCCCCAAAAATAATTCCTAGGCCATGGCTACACTCGAAACTTCAAAGCGCTGCCGCGGGAGCCCTCCCGCAGCAGCGCTTTGAAGTGCGAGTGTGGTCGCGCGCCAGCCCTGGGAGAGAGTTCTACACCTCCACTAGGGGATTAGTTTACAGCGCTGGAAGCATGGCTCCCAGGGCTGGGGCATTGTTTACACTGGCGCTTTACAGCACTGTAACTTGCTGCACTCTGGGGGGTGTTTTTTCACACCCCTGAGCGAGAAAGTTGCAGCGCTGTAAAGCATCTGTGTAGCCAAGCCCCTAGAGTAGATCTTCTTTTAGCAAAACATCCAACTTGATTTAAAAATTGTCAGTGATGGAGAATCCACCATGACGCTTGGTAAACTGTTCTAATGGTTAATTACTCACCATTAAAAATTTATGCCTTATTTCCAGACATTGAATCATGTTGTACCTTTCTCTGCTAAATTGAAGAGCCCATTATTAAATATTTGTTCCCCATGTAGGTATTTATAGAGTAGATTGAGACTGTAAGCAAGCCACCACTTAACCTTCTCTTTGTTAAACTAAGTAGATCGAGTTCCTTGAGTCTATCACTATAAGACATGTTTCATAATCCTTTAATCATTCTCTTGGCTCTTCTCTGAATTCTCTCCAATTTATAAACATCCTTCTTGAATTATGGGCAGCAGCGGTCGCACCAATGCCAAATACAAAGGTCAAATAACCTCTCTACTCATACACGAGATTATCCAGTTTCTCCAGAATAGAATTAGCTCTCTTGGCCAGAGTGTCACACTGGGAGCTCATGTTCAGCTGATTATTCACCATGACCCCCAAATCTTTTTCAGTCACTGCTTCCCAGAATAGAGCCCCTATCCTGGAAGTATGGTCTACGTTCTTTGTTCCCAGATGTATACATTTACCTTTTGTTGTATTAGAACACATGTTTGCTTGGGCCCCGTTGACCACGCAATCTAGATTTCTCTCTATTGGTGCCCAATCCTCTTCGTTATTTACAATTTATCCAATTTTTGTGTCATCTGCAGACTTTCGGTGATGATTTTTTTCTTCTTTCAGGTCACTGATAAAAATGTTAAATAATCTAGGGCTGAGAACCGATCTTTCCATGACCCCACTGGAAACCGACCTACTTGATGATAGGAGTACTTGTGGCACCTTCGAGACTAACAAATTTATTTGAGCATAAGCTTTCATGGGCTACAGCCCACTTCTTCGGATGTACAGAATGGAACATACATTGAGGATATACACACACACACACACACACACACACACACACACACACACACACACAGAAAGCATGAAAAGGTAGGAGTTGTCTTACCAACTCTGAGAGGCCAATTAAGTAGGAGGGGGAAAAAAAACTTTTGAAGTGATAATCAAGATAGTCCAGTACACCTGCACATATACCAATGTGATATATGCCATCATGTGCCAGCAATGCCCCTCTGCCATGTACATTGGCCAAACTGGACAGTCTCTACGCAAAAGAATTAATGGACACAAATCTGACATCAGGAATCATAACATTCAAAAACCAGTAGGAGAACACTTTAACCTGTCTGGTCATTCAATGACAGACCTGCGGGTGGCAATTTTGCAACAAAAAAGCTTCAAAAACAGACTCCAGCGAGAAACTGCTGAGCTTGAATTGATACGCAAATTCGATACAATCAGTTTAGGCTTGAATAGAGACTGGGAATGGCTGAGCCATTACAAACATTGAATCTATCTCCCCATGTAAGTACTCTCACATTTCTTATCAAACTGTCCTGTTCTTTTTGTGGATACAGACTAACACGGCTGCTACTCTGAAACCTACTTGATGATAGCGCCCCATTTATGGTTACATTTTGAGACCTACCAGTAAACCAGTTTTTAAACCATCTAATGTGTGCCATGTTAATTTTATGTCATTTTAGTTCTAGTTATATCATTCAGACAGGCGTGGCAGAAAGTGGTACTGGTAATGCCTTAGAAGAATCTGATTGAAACTAAAAGAACCTACCGTGGTAAAATTAGACTTCAAATAAGTGCCAAGGATTTAATGACTTCAAAATTACTTCTATTTTCAACTGTTTCTCATATTTTATAGTTTGTTTTATAGTCGGAGTTTGCTGGAAAGGGTCAAAACTGCATACACAGTTGTTTATTAATTTGTGTTACACTGCTGGGCCTCTAGGCACTAGCCTATGTGGACTGGAAAAAATTGATTTTCCTGGCACTTTTGGTAGCTGTGAAGAAGCACTGAATTAGAACTTACGTAAACTTACATGTTCAGAAATGCACAAGGGTTTTACAATGAAATACTCTACCCCAAACAAGTAATGGATCTTAACCTGGAGATTGATTAATTATGGTATCAAGAAACCTTTTAAAATCCTAATTGGTGATTATGTTGGGGAGATGGAATAGGATCCTGCACGCATTATATTCTCCATAAATATAAACTTTTTGCCATCTTTAAGGTTGTAACATAGTTTTTGAAGCATTTAATCCTCTTAACTTGTGGCTGCTCCATCAGCAGACCACACCTCTCCCTTTATGGTCATGTGACCAGTATAAGGGTTGTATGAATGCTGAGCTGGAGTGAGGGAGGTGTAAGCTCCATCAGATAGAAGTAGTTCTTAGTTTACCAAAAAGCCCAACTATTAGACAAGGTAAACGTTTGCCTAGAGTAAATGTTTTGAGTGGACGGAGCCGTTCAGATACCCAGTTGACTAAGACCATGTCTACACTACAGAGCTTTGTCGACAAAAGTCAGGTTTAATCGACAAAACAGTGGAGGTGTACACACTGCAATGCTCCGTCTGCCAACAAAACTCTCCTAATTTGTCTACAAAATAAAAACGCCTTGACAAGAGGCACAGAGATTTTTGCCGCAAAGTTATATTGACCGAGTGTCAGTGTGGAGACCATGCTTGGTTATGTTGCTGTAAATGGCCTCCCGGAGGTGTCCCACAATGCCCATCCTAACCGCTCTGTATAAGGCAGGAGAGGAGAGCTGTGGAAAGTAATCTGGTGTTTTCTTTCCATGGCACACAGCGTGTCAGGCAACTCTGATTCCTGTTCAGATTGGGTGCTCACGATATACTGCGTGGCCATCTGTGATGTGTTCATAACAGTAACTACAACAGTAGAGAGCAGTGCAGGATCCATCCTTTTGGACAGAGATTTTTGGCATACAGTAAATCTTGGGCCATTGAAAAATGCCACCAAATGCAGTCGGAAGCCCATGGAGTGCTGGGACAGAAAACTGCATCATGGGACGTTGAGCTTGCACCCATGATGCACTGCGATCAACTCTGCCTTCCCACAACTCTAGCTGCAAAAGGTAGCAAGTAGTACAGTGGGATAGCTACCCACAGTGCACTGCTTTCGCTGTTGATGCTCGAGCACCAAGTGTGGATGCGCTCTGCCGACAGAAGGAGCATTGTGTGAACATGCACAAGTGATGTAATTTATAGTGGTTTATGATCGTCGGCGGAACTTGTGTCAACAAAACTGTAGTGTAGTCAAGGCCTAAATTTGCTCATTCTTGACACAGTGCAGATTGATGGTAGAGGGAAGTGCTGTTGTCTAAAGGATTCTTATCTGCAATCTTTCATTTGTTGGTGATGGTGCCACGGCTATCAAAAATAGGCAGTCAGAGCACTTCAGGCTCTTTGTTACTACATTTCTTTTTTTCCTTGTGTGGAGTTGGAGCCTGCCCAAAAGTGGGGGGGAGGGGCGGGCCCTGGCCCTGCCCTGCCTCTTCCACCCGAGGCCCCACCCCCTGCCAAGTGGGAAACCTTGAGCGGGCTGAGAGCCATGGACCCTCCACCTGCCTGGGGTGGGGGGTCGAGAGCAGCCTGGGCCCATGTTCCTGCCCCACGGGCCCCCTGGCCAGGGCTGGTGGAGGGTCCACAGGGGGAAGGGAAGAGGAGGGTCAGGAATGGGGCCCCTGCCGAAAAGTGGATGGGCCATGGCCCCCTGCCCCCCCCCCCCCATTCTGGCACCCCTGGATCCACCAAAAGCAGAGTGCCCCTTGCTGGTTTTCAGCTGTGGTTAAGTAAGATTCACTGTTCCACAGAGGATTTACATTCCTTAGTGAAATTGAAAATGATTGTGCACTGACAAAAGGAGATTGACAGTAATCATCTTGTTTTCTGAAGTGATAGACCTAACAAAATACAGGCTTTTGAAAAGATGTGAGTAAACAACTCTACAAGGGTATTGCAAAGGGAGAATAAGGAAAAAATCACTCTAGTTTAAGAAGAGTATGGCACTGCTGTGTGTGAAGTCCAGCTTGGTATCTTGGGGAGTCTTTACATTGAGTGAGGAAGGATAATTCTGTGATTAGGCACTAGCCTGGAACTCTCCAAAATACTTCCTGTGTGACCTTGGGCAGATCACTTAGCCTTTCTGTGCCTTAGTTCCCAATCTGTTCTCACTTCACAGGGGTGGTGTGAGGATAAGTACATTAAAGATTTTGAGGTGTTAAAATGGGAGCCAGACAAGTACCTAAGATAAACATTGCTGGGCTTTGGATCAAGCTTCTGAATATCTCCTGCAAATGGGTGTAATCTGAATAAAGAAATTCATTTTTCTAGGTTGTTAGAGGAACGACTTAGGTTGACTTAAAAGGCTTTTGCATCATAATAGCAGCAGTTTTAATTGAGCTGTATACAAACGTTTCAGCCCAGCTAATCAGATCTCTAAATGTTCTTCATTACTGCTTCTGTAATTTTTAGAGAGAGTAACATAACATCTTTTCTATATGTATGTAATGAAATCTAGCGATTTAAGTTAGAGGAGCCTGTACTATACAAAATAGAGACAATGGATTTCAGGAAGGCAGATTTTGGTAAGCTCAGAGAGCTGATAGGTAAGGTCCCATGGGAATCAAGACTGAGGGGAAAAACAACTGAGGAGAGTTGGCAGTTTTTCAAAGGGACACTATTAAGGGCCCAAAAGCAAGCTATTCCGCTGGTTAGGAAAGATAGAAAATGTGGCAAAAGACCACCTTGGCTTAACCACGAGATCTTGCATGATCTAAAAAATAAAAAGGAGTCATATAAAAAATGGAAACTAGGACAGATTACAAAGGATGAATATAAGCAAACAACACAGGAATGCAGGGGCAAGATTAGAAAGGCAAAGGCACAAAATGAGCTCAAACTAGCTACAGGAATAAAGGGAAACAAGAAGACTTTTTATCAATACATTAGAAGCAAGAGGAAGACCAAAGACAGGGTAGGCCCACTGCTCAGTGAAGAGGGAGAAACAGTAACAGGAAACTTGGAAATGGCAGAGATGCTTAATGACTTCTTTGTTTCGGTCTTCACCAAGAAGTCTGAAGGAATGCCTAACATAGTGAATGCTAATGGGAAGGGGGTAGGTTTAGCAGATAAAATAAAAAAAGAACAAGTTAAAAATCACTTAGAAAAGTTAGATGCCTGCAAGTTACCAGGGCCTGATGAAATGAATCCTAGGATACTCAAGGAGCTACTAGAGGAGGTATCTGAGCTTCTAGCTATTATCTTTGGAAAATCATGGGAGACGGGAGAGATTCCAGAAGACTGGAAAAGGGCAAATATAGTGCCCATCTATAAAAAGGGAATTAAAAACAACCCAGGAAACTACAGACCAGTTAGTTTAACTTCTGTGCCAGGGAAGATAATGGAGCAAGTAATTAAGGAAATCATCTGCAAACACTTGGAAGGTGGTAAGGTGATAGGGAACAGCCAGCATGGATTTGTAAAGAACAAATTATGTCAAACCAAACTGATAGCTTTCTTTGATAGGATAACGAGTCTTGTGGATAAGGGAGAAGCTGTGGATGTGGTATACCTAGACTTTAGTAAGACATTTGATACAGTCTCGCATGATATTCTTATCGATAAACTAGGCAAATACAATTTAGAGGGGGCTACTATAAGGTGGGTGCATAACTGGCTGGATAACCGTACTCAGAGAGTTGTTATTAATGGTTGCCAATCCTGCTGGAAAGGCATAACAAGTGGGGTTTCGCAGGGGTCTGTTTTGGGAGCGGCTCTGTTCAATATCTTCATTAACGACTTAGATATTGGCATAGAAAGTACGCTTATTAAGTTTGTGGATGATACCAAACTGGGAGGGATTGCAACTGCTTTGGAGGACAGGGTCATAATTCAAAATGATCTGGACAAATTGGAGAAATGGTCTGAGGTAAACAAGATGAAGTTTAACAAAGTGCTCCACTTAGGAAGAAAAAATCAGTATCACACATACAGAATGGGAAGAGACTGTCTAGGAAGGAGTACGTCAGAAAGGGATCTAGAGGTTATAGTGGACCACAAGCTAAATATGAGTCAACAGTGTGATGCTGTTGCAAAAAAAGCAAACATGATTCTGGGATGTATTAACAGGTGTGTTGTGAGCAAGACACGAGAAGTCATTCTTCCGCTCTACTCTGCTCTGGTTAGGCCGCAGCTGGAGTATTGTGTCCAGTTCTGGGCACTGCATTTCAAGAAAGATGTGGAGAAATTGGAGAGGGTCCAGAGAAGAGCAACAAGAATGATTAAAGGTCTTGAGAACGTGACCTCTGAAGGAAGGCTGAAAGAATTGGGTTTGTTTAGTTTGGAAAAGAGAAGACTGAGAGGGGACATGATAGCAGTTTTCAGGTATCTAAAAGGGTGTCATAAGGAGGAAGGAGAAAACTTGTTCACCTTAGCCTCTAAGGAACTCTAAGGACAGTTCCTAACTGTCAGGGTGGTTAAAGACTGGAATAAATTGCCTAGGGAGGTTGTGGAATCTCCATCTCTGGAGATATTTAAGAGTAGGTTAGATAAAAGTCTATCAGGGATGGTCTAGACAGTATTTCGTCCTGCCATGCGGGCAGGGGACTGGACTCGATGACCTCTCGAGGTCCCTTCCAGTCCTAGAATCTATGAATCTATACCATTCTACAGGCTTTCTTCAAGGACAAAACATGATGATTCCTAGTTACCTGTAATTATTTGGAGACTTGAGATTGTCAACATTATCATAATGAAATTTTGCTCTATTTGAAACTATCTTGGGAGCAACAAATGTATAGGTTGAAATTTTAAAGAGATCCATAAAGCCCAGTGTTACGGGTGCCTCAAACTGAGTTGCCATAACGTTCTAAATGAAATACATCTACATGAGAGGCAAGATGCACACTTTATAGAAGAATGATGCAGATACATTGCATTGGAAATCAAGACTTAATTGCACTAGCCTAGTGCAGGGTGACACTAAATTTTTATCAGATTAAGTGTTCAGGCTTTTTTCTGTAACAAATTTGACTTTGTAGTGAAACAAGGTTGGGTTCTGTCACAGTCTAAGAGAAGGCTGAGAGATGGCAGATGCAAGATGCTGTTCATGAGTGAATATTTCAGATACCTGTACTAATACCAACACACTCAAACCCCACCCCCTAAAAAAGAGAGAAAATCAGCAGGACAACTTTATTGTAGTGGTTAGTGGAAGTTCTTCATGTAAAGTAGAATGGCCTGAAGAAGTGGTCAGAATTTCACATGGTCAAAGGGGAGGGAAATATACTGGTGTCCACATTGATTGAACACTTTGTTATAACTTCGTTTCCTTTATTGTTTAATGCTTATTAGGGGCTCAGTTGTGTTAAATGGACAAAGTTTCAAACATCAATGTCAAAAGTTATCTAAAATACCAGAAACATGGTTTAAGAAGTCACATGCAGGTAGTTCTATATTGTTGTCAGTTTCACTCAGTAGCTCTCCAGAATGGTGCTTTGGAGGATAAGGTTGTTTATCAATTTTCCTCAGCAACCTGCTCTCATACCTTCTCCTGCTGAGTGATTAAAATATGGTGAAGTTCTGGGATGCTGGTTAGTGAGGAGGGCTCATCAATGACTCAGTGGATGGACATTTTGACTCTGGATTAGCCAAAGTAAATGTTCTGACTAACAATATTTCATCTTTGTAAAGTGTGAAACTGCACTCGAGTTTGTTTCTGGTGGACTCAGACAGTTCAAACTCGCATTTACTGAGGGGAAAGTTGGAATGTTGGTTGGGGATGGGATTTGTGGAGATTACACCCAGTGAGTTCTCAACTCTCCCCTGAAGCTACAAGCTGTGAACATGCCATGAAGGACTTTTCATCCCTCTTCACACATGTCAGAATGTGTGATGGTTCTCACCCCTTTCCCCCCTCTGTACCCAGAGACTCTGGGAGGAAAGGTACAGCAACTGGTATAAAGATTTATTTAAAAAATTTAACCCCCCACCGCCCAAAATACAACTCCATGTGGTGCAAACTGTTGTAATGCAGGACTGAACAGAGCTTTGCGTTCTCCTTTTTGGAGGCTGAAGTAAAGGAAACAATGTGGTCTTCAAGAAAAGGCATATTGTAATAATTTAATATACTGTGTGCCTGCGATGGCATGTACAGAGTAGTTTATGGGCAACCGGGTCTCTGTTTCACTTTAAAATATCACTGTAATGGATTTTTCTGGGGGTTCTTTGTTTGTTTTTAACCTTCCTTGAACCAGCTAAAGCGGGCCAGCTGCTTGCTTTAAACCATATGGCACTGGGGGTCAGAGGTCAAGCTGAGCCTTTGGAGTTCTGAAGATTTGACTTAAGGAAAGAATTAACAGCATTGCACAGCTGCAGCAGTGTAACCATCAAATTGTTGAACACAATTAGCTCGGGACCAGGCCTTAAGCACAAGCAGAGGAAAAGTGGCTGCTAGGGTCCTCCACATCCAGGGCCGTCCCTAGCTATTTTGTGCCCTACGCAGCCACAGGACTCCGTGGGGCGGAGGGCTGGCCCCAGGCCTCCTTGGGGGTGTGGGTGTGTGTGGGGGGCCTGCCCCAGGCCTTCGTGGGGGCTGGCCCCTTCCTGTGGAAAGTGGAGTGACCCAGCCCCAGCCTGCTCTGCTCCCCTGGCTTGGGGGGAGGAGGGAACCACCCCCCTGCACTCGCGGGCAGCGTGGCTGGGAGCCAGGGGAGTGGAGCAGGCTGGGGCCGGGTCACTCTACTTACCGGTGAGTGCTGGCCCGGCCACTCCTGGAGTCCTCAGGGGAGTGGGGATGGGGCGGGAAGAGGTGGGGTGGGGAAGGGGTGGGCCAGAGCAAGGGCAGGGGACATGGGGAAGAGCCGGAGCAGGGGCTGGAGCAGCACGCATGTGTACTTTGTGTATGGGTAAGGACGGCCCTGTCCACATCCTATGCAAGCTCCGTAACTCACAAGCTGGCCCCTCGTGCTCTTCGGCAGCGGGACCGGATAGGAAGCAATGACTCTTCCTTCCCCCACCAAAGGAGGAGAGATAATCAGGAGGTAGCTCATGACCTGATTCTTTCCTTCACCCCAGCCACCATTTGTAGCAGCTTGGAGACCAGCTAATTGTAATCCTGGTCCTGAATTATCTAGTCTTTAATTTCAGTGTTATGACCATCTGTTTTGCTGTCTTGAGGGATGCACTTCTGCAAATCGCCCTTCACTTACAAGCGAGCCTAGTGCAGCTGTACATTATACCATAGGGGTAAGGATGTGAGACACAGAGCTGAAAAATCAAACATCCCCTAGTCCAGTGGTTCTCAAACTTTTGTATTGGTGACCCCTTTCACACAGCAAGTCTCTGAGTGCTACCCACCTTTTAAACTAAAAACACTTAAAAAAAATATTTAGCACTATTATAAATGCTGGAGGTGAAGCGGAGTTTGGGGTGGAGGCTGACAGCTCATGACCCACCATGTAATAAGCTTTTGAGAACCCCTGCCCTAGTCCTTAAGGGTTTCTGGCCACTCTGAATCCTTTGGGCTGCCAAGGATGCCCTGAGATCTGGGGACTTTCCATGTGGATCTTGGGCAGGACGTATGACCAAACATTAGCAGCAAGAACTCCTTCCAGTGACAAACGTTGTAAGTGGGTTCTTTTTTTTTTTCTTTCTTTTAAATAGCTTGATGGGCAGCACTTGAGGGGAATGGGTGCGTGTGGGTGTCTGCGCTTTTTGTTTATAAGTTTATATTTGTAAGGATTAAAGTCGTTCATGATAAAAACAAGTTTAAATTTGTGCATTGAGTTCTAGTCCAGTAGTGCAAAATAACTGCACTGTAAAGACAGATTTTTTTTTTTTTTTAAAGCAGTCTAGGGAATTTAAAAAGCTTTGAAAATCTCTAACACTAAGCTTACTGAGTTTGGGCAATTGCTTAGAGCTCCTGTAAATCATAGATGGATTTAGATGATAAACTTTGCAGGCCATTAGCTCTTTCGGTCCCCCCTTTTTTAAGAGGAGGGGTGTCTTATGAGGTGTTTATTCATTTAAGGATAAAATTAGTAAGGACTGATATTGAGAGACTACCTTAATTAAGTCTCTATATATCTCTGTATACATTTTTGTAAATATAATTAATCCCCAGTTTGAGTAAATGGGGAATCATAAGCAATTTTAAAAAATCAGATGTTAACTTTGATACATTTGGAATGAGGCTGTGGTTTTAAGGTGCACTCAGCACTTTGTTCCATGTTTCTCCACTTGGCAGATAGGGCACGTGCTACTAGTAGCTCTGACCTAGCACAGACTATGTCTACACTAGGAACACTTTACTGTAAAGGAATACTAGTATATTATACTGGCAATGTGTTTCTAGTGTAGACACAGCTATGCTGGCATAGCTGGCCTTCGTACCAATACAGTGAAACCAACACTGCCCCCACACCTAGGACTGAAACAAGCTATACCGGTATGTGTCTCCACTAGCGGCTGTGAAGAGGTGTGATCCCTGACTGATGTGGCTTTGCTGGCAGAAGTTTGTAGGGTAGACCTGGCCACAGCATCTGCCCTCTTCTCTGATTATGGCTGGGGAGTAAAGGGAAAGACTCTCAAGTGTTGCCCGTAGGATGGTTTAGGTTAAGAAATATGTAGAAGTTAGGTTTTGGGCCGAAGTTAGCTTAAGTATGGAGGAGTATAGGAAATTGAAGTTGCTAGTGTGAGAAAATTAGGGATAAGTTGGAGATGGTGTTATGGGAAAGTAAAAGTTAGCAAGGATATGACCTCTGGTTACGATACCATTATGTTGTAACTGGTTTCAGCAAGGTTTTTGAGTGTTTAAGAATTTTGAATGTTTTATTAAAATGCTATATATATTGATAGTATGGGAAAGATATTGGTGCAGATGTTAATTTAAATAATGTGTAATGTAAAGAGCCAATAAGAAGGTGGCAGAAATATAATTATGGTAAGGGACAGTGTAATGTTATTTAGTATTATAATGGAGTATAAAAGGAGTAGCCTTGCTAAATTGCAGGAATGTTCCAGTTAACATCAAAAGGGGACCGTTAGATTCCAGGTTTATAAGACCGTGTTTCGCTCTGCTATCAGTGGATTGATCACCCACGGATACACAAAACTATAATTGTACTTACACTCCAAGATGAAACAGTGTAAGTGATAATTACATGACTGCTTAACTAATAATTTTCCTTTTAAATAAAGTTTTGAATGATAAAACCAAAGTGTCACCGAGTGGTTCTCTACTAAATAAACTTCCCGTACCCGACCTAGAGGATCAAACCTGAAAACTAAGCTGGATTTTATTGTACTCTTATCTTTAACAACTGAATATTAATTGGGAGTGTTTTAACACTCGTGACTTTATCCATTTCCCCCCTTCTCTTTAGCTGCATGAGACCAGCCATAATGTAGTCCTAGCTCTTTAACCCAAGAAACATAATAGAAAATAGAGTTGATCCAAAAAGTTATTTTGTCAAAAATGGCCTTTCTAAAAAAAACAGATTGGGGGTTGGGGGGAATTGTCAATCTCATTAATTTTTTTTTACTTTTGTGAAAGAATGTGCTGTGCTTTAAAAAGTCAATGGTTTTGTTTAAATGGTATTGAAATCTCAGTAAGCCAAATGTCAATAACCATTTTGACTAACATTGGGATGAAAATTTGAAATAGTTGCATGAACATTCAAGAAGATGAAAAGTTGGCTAATTTCAAATTAAAACATTTTGAAATTTCAAACATCTGTGTGAAATTAGGCTATCAATTGTAGTAGAAATATAGGTTACTATAATGGAATAATACACTACTGGTCGGTCTTGTCAATTATCTTGTCTCTAGTAATAGCCTGTTGTAGCTGTGGTCTATAAGCCACGATTGATCTATACTTGCTGCTGGTTCATGAAGATCTGGTCAATTGTGCATTCTAGTTTGCACATTCTAATTGAGTTAGTCAAATGCATGTAGAGTAGGAAAAGCCGAAGGCTGATTAAGATGACACCGTTGAAATGCTTGAAAATATCCACCTCACCACTTTCACCCCGTGATAGAGTGTACATGTTGCATGCATAGCTCTAAAGAGATCTTGAATCTTTAGCTCTTAGGTTGACTAATTAAAATATGCAATTCCTATTCTATTAATAGGATCCTAATAAAATTGCACAGTGATCGTATAAAGTCTTGCACAGGATGGGTCAACTCCTGAAACTAACATTAATTAGCAATCAAGTGTAGTATTTTATTTCTCTTAATTGGCCTGGTGAAAGTCTATGGAGTCTTTGAGGTTAGTTATGGTCAAACAAAGAGTGAAGTTGACTGGAAGATATTTCATATTATGTTCTTCTTCTTTAATAGCAAAACATAGCTCAGTTTTTAACATAAGAGCTGCAGATTTAATGTTTAATAAAATGCTTTAGCGCCTTTTAATCAATATAATATTTTCCAAGGTACTAGAATGTTTCTGAGCTCTTGAGTATCTGTAGATACGCCCAGAGGTCTAAAGGAAGTAGCTCAAAGCTTGCATAAATAACTGAATGGCTATATGATGTAACAGATTTTAAATGTGTGAATTTGAGGGATATATGTATCATTTTAAATGAAGACTCTTAGAAGGATTGTATTGATTTAAGGGGAAAAAGTTGTATTTGCTTATTAGGAGCATTAGAAGATTAGATTACTGCACTCAAAATAAATCAATTTATTTGATGGGGCAATTTATAGATTATCGGCACTAATCCCCCTGCCTTTGAATGGCTGGAAATGCCCCAGAAACAATAGAATTAATGTAACTCTTTTCCCCTGACATCCTCTGAACTCTTGACTAATACCCAGAAACTTAAATCAATATAGGACCACACTCTCTCAAATAAGAACTGAGTGAGGAGTGGAACTGAGATCATGTCTACACTACAAACTGTGATCTACACAAGTTAAGTTGGCATGTAGCTGCTGAAGTTTCTGCGCGTGTATACTTGCCTGCTTGTGTGAGTGCTGGACTTGCTCACCAGGAGTGCTTGTTTTGATGCGAAGTGCAGTGCACCATGAGTAGGTATCCCAGTGTGCCATGTGCTATCGTCCAGCGCAATGTCTTTTTTTGTGAAATTTTCACGTATTGTGGAATAGAAATGTCTCATCCAGGGATCTCTGGGAGATAAGGGTCTAGTTTCCAGCATGCAACTTTCTCCATCGCATGATTCCATCCATATCCCATAATTTTTACTCCTTTTAAATAAATTTTTTTTTCACAAACTCACATAGCTCTGTCGGTGCCTGTCACTCTGATAGAAGCATGGAGCCTGCAGAGCTCGGCATGATTCTCATGAATGTTGCAAATACAGGACGCAAGATTCTCCTTTATTTGCAGAGCTGCAGGAAGTACTGCAACAACTAGGGACGTGACGGTTTCTTCTAGGACAGTTTGCTGAGGGACGTAAGGAAAAACAATTCAAGGCTATTGGTGGCATTCGCAGATGGGAAAAATAATTTCTGGATTTTTGTGCACAAATTTTTAACGTTCATTAATGGGGTGAGAAAGGGAGTAAGCATTTGCCCCCTGGAGTGCGTCAGTGTATTCCATTCTGGCTACAGGTACACGAGCTGTGAAGCTGTGGTTTTCCTTGCTGTCCTCTGCTGTGGAATGGTAGGGGTAAGGATGCGCCCCATCATGCCACGTGATATATTGGGGGTGTAGGGAGCAGTGACCATAGAGTTCTCCAAAGACTGCAAAGTCCAGGCTTTTGGGATATGTAGGTCAACCACAGTCTGCAGCATATGGGTTTGCTGCTTGAGAAGACCCATTATTTCCTGGTGCATATCTGTCTCTTTGTCCTGCTGGGACTTCTGGGCCTTTCCCCAGTCCCTTCTGTCTTTTTCCATGCTGTTGGTCATATTGGCCCTCCAGGCTCTTTGCTCATGGACTGATGCAGTACTGGCTTGCAGGATCTCGCAGAACATGTCCTCCCTAGTCGTCTTCTCTCTCCTCCTCCTCCTCAGGGTCAGGCGCTCTGCGTGGGGCACCCCTTACAGCCACCATGCCAGAAGCTGCTGATAAAAACAGGCAGATTTATCATTGGTTCGCAGTCACCACAGAAAAGGAAAGCTAAGTTTTAAAACTCCCTTCCATTATTCCCATAAACACTTCGACTAAAAAATGCTTGTTGACACTTCAGTTTTAGAGTGCCTTGGCACAGCGCCGCCCTCCAGCCCCAGCCATTGTGAGCATGGTCCACCATGAGCAAAGGGGGAGAAGGATTTTCTGTTGCATGACGCTATATCATTTTGGTCCCTATTCCATTAGTACAAGCATAAGGTAATGGCACTAAATATGGCACTGTTTTCCACAGATGGTGGTGATTTTAGCTGTATCTCACTCCTGAAGATAACTAAGGCACAGAGAGCACAGCTGCTATTGGGGTCCCAAAACCGTCCAGGCTTGTATGCCACTAGCCTGTTTACTGCCGTGGTGCCTGCCGAACTCATCATAGAGTGGCCTGGGAAAGTGTCTTAGCATGGAGGAAGAAATAAGGCGGCCATCCCCATTCCCAGACATCTTTGGGGGAGAGGATTGCAGAGTATCCTCACAAACGTTTAATTGAGATCTTTCAAGAGGATAAACAAATTGCTCCTCGTGGCCTCCCCCCTTAATCCAACAGGAGAAGGAAAAGCTGAAGCCAGCTCTTTCTCTGTTTGTGGTACGGCTACCACCTTTCGTACGAGTGAAATAATGAAAAGCTGCTACCTTTTATCTTGTTAACTCGGGGCTGGAAATAAATTTAAATATTTGAATTTAAAATATAAATTTATATTATAAGGAAAAATACATACTCCTACATACCCGATATCCCTTCCCCTTCATCAGGCTCATCTGTGCTCAGCTGGCAGGACTGGTTAGACTGTGGCGGAATCTCAAATGGGTTCTTTGCTGCGTCTCCCTCTTTGCTCCCCACTATTTACGGCAGGGGTCTCTGGCTCGAGCTCCTTGGAGGTATCCAGGGTGGTCTGCGGGGGGCCACCAAGCTTGGCATGCAGCTTGTTGCAAAAGAGACAGATCTGTGGCTCAGCACCAAATCGATTGTCAACTCCCTGGGCTTGTGTCATCCCTGGCAAAGTTCCTTCTCTTTCACACGTCACTGCTGCTGATCCCTGTGCTACGCCTTCACTTGCGTCCCCTGTGCAATCTGTTCATAGACGGCTCGTTTCCTCAGCTGGTCTGTAACTGTGCCTGCACAGCTTCTCCTCACCACAGGGCCAGGAGATCAATACCTCCTGTCTACTCCTGGCAGTGGAGTGAGTGCGTGGAGCTGGCATGGTCATTTTGGCAGTTGATCACGACAAGGGTGAGTGGCTAGGTGTGCTCTCCATGGTGTGCAGTTGGGAACAGTCATTTCAAAAACACACTGGGAATCTTAAAAGGGTGGCTTCCAGTCTCTCTGACCCGTGGGCAGTGGAGGTCACTCTTGTGACCAGAGTGGTCCCTGTTGCAGGGAATGAGGCATTGTAGGCCAGCTGCTGGAGGACTGTTGGGGTTGATACAGGTCATGCAGTGTCTACACTCAGTGCCAGGCCTTTTGGGGAGGTGGTTTTATTGCGTTGCCACAAGGGGGTGCTTACATTGGCCAGAGACAAATTTGAGTGTAAACACATGCAGAAGTAGGTTGATGGAAAGCACCTTGCAGTCGCCTAACTTTGTGGTGTAGACCAGGTCCGAGGCTTGCAGTGGCAATTTACTGTGAGCAAGAGAGTCCATATGATTTTTGACTGCTATCCTTTTTAGATACAGAGCTGTGGAGACAGCTCTCAGCAATCAGTGCTCCATCTAGATGTGAGTGCCCTCTGCCTGAGTCAATGTGGAGAATTCATTCTAGAACCTGATCTCCCCGCAGGATGCGCCTCTGTCGATGCCAAGCAATAAAACTTCGTGGGCTGCATTTAACATGTGAGCCACATTTGGCAGCTGCTGCAGCTTTTGAGAAAGAATTTGATCCCCTGCAGTCTACGCCAGGTTGTATCTGTAGCTGGTTATAAAGAACAAGGATTGATACTTTAAGGGAATGTCTACGCTATGGAGACTATGCTGGCATAACCCTGTAGCATAGATGTAGCCTATATCAACTGAAAGGGTTTTTCTACCCATGTAGGAACACTATGCCCCCAAATGATGGTAGCGACATCGATGGTAGCACTCTTCTGTTGATGTAGCTACCTCTACTCTGGGGGTTAGGATGGCCAGGTGCATGATGTTTTCATACCCCTCACTGATGTAGCTCTGCTGACATAACTTTCAAATGTAGACCAAGCCTAAGGCTTCAATATGTCAGAAAAAATGTTTTTTACCTCCTTTTTTGAGGGAAGAGTGAACAGTATTTAATTGATTAAACTGTGTAATACCCCCTTCAAAAAACAAAAACAAAAAACCACCACACCTTAAGAGACTCTTCACGGCAGCCATTCAAATGAGCAGATTTCTTTTAGGTGAGAATACATGACCGTAGAAGAGGCTGCTGCATGCAGGTATTTGTATTTGCTTTCTTATCCAAAATTAACCTCCATTCCTAATCCTTGATTTTGGCTGAGAGAAAACTAAAGGGACAGAGATGTGGCCAGTTAAAAGGATGCTTCTAAACTTTAGAATCTCATTTATTTTTTTAACTAGTGCTAATATAACTTGAGCTTAGTATGTGTTTTTAAAAAAACTTTGTTTTAATAAATTTCCCCTCTTCCACTTAATTTTTTTGTGCTTTGTTGAGGTTAAACAATGAAGATAGACTTACTGGTTCTCCTGCAGTAGCACGGGGCTGCAAACTTTTGGTTGGACATTCTGCAGAGGCATGTTTAAATCCAAATGTTTTCAGTGAAATCCTTTGCTTGGAGTAAGATGAATTAGGCAACCTAGTAGTATCTTTTTCACTTCCAGATGCTGTAATCTAGTCTTCCAGAGTTGTTCCCCAAAGATAAGTTTAAAACCTTTTTATTTTTTAAATCCACTCTTCAATTTTTTTGCCATAGTTAAAACTGATGGTCTAGAACTATGGAAATGTGATTAAACTTTCCTTTTTCTTCATTTAAGCCTAAGCCAGCGAAGGACTGAATAGGGTTACCATTCGTCCGGATTCCCCCGGACATGTCCGGCTTTTAGAGTTAAAAATAGCGTGCGGGGGGAATCTGTAAATGTCCGGACTCCTCCCCCCCCCTCCCCCATGCAGAGCGCACGCTGCTGACAGGACAGCCGGCCGGATGGTGCCACTTACATGGGGCTCCGACAGCCAGATAGAGCCCCTCCTCCGCTTCCCCTGCAGCAGAAATCACTCCCTCCCTGCATTCGCAGTTTGCACTGGCAGTCTGGAGCTCCTCCTCCCCCGCACGCTGGTCTGAGCGGCAGGGTAAGGGGGCCAGGGGGTCGGAGAAGGGGCAGGGAGGTTCTGGAGGGGGCAGTCAAGAGACGGGGAGTGGGGGGGGGGGCTTTCTGGGGGTGGGGGGGTGGATAAGGTTTTGGGCAGTCAGGGTACAGGTAGGGGGTAGGGTCCTGGGGGGGCAGTTAGGGTGGGGGGGGTCTCAGGAGGGGGCAGTTAGGGGACAAGGAACAGGGAGGCTTAGGTGGGGGTGGGGTTCTGGAGGGCAGTTAGGAGCAGGGGTCCCAGGAGGGGTAGTCAGGGGACAAGGAGCGGGGAGGTGGGGATTGGGAGTTCTCGGGGGGCTGTCAGGGGGCAGGGGTGGGGAGAGGGATCGGAGCAGTCAGGGGACAGGGAGCAGAGAGGTTTAGATGGGTCGGGAGTTCTGGGGGGGCTGTCAGGGGTGGGGAGTGGTTGGATGGGGCGTGGGAGTCCTGGGGGTCTGTCTGGAGGTGGGGGTGTGGATAAGGGTTGGGGCAGTCAGGGGACAGGTAGGGGGTAGGTTTCTAGGGGGCCAGTTAGGATGGGGGGAGGGTCTCAGGAGGGGGCAGTCAGGGGACAAGGAGCAGGGAGGCTTAGGTAGGGGGTGGAGTCCTGGGGGGCAGTTAGGGGCAGGGGTCCCAGGAGGGGGCAGTCAGGGGACAAGGAGCAGGGGGAGGGTTGGGGGTTCTGAGGGGGGCGGGGGTGGGGTTAGGGCAGGACAGGGGCGGGGCTAGGGCAGGACGTGGGCGGGGCTCCTCCCATCCTCTTTTTTGCTTGCTGAAATATGGTAACCCTAGGACTGAAGCACGTGCTTTTGGTTCTAGCCTAGCCCAATAATATATAAACTCTCTTCATATTGTGTTTCAATGCTTTGCTGGAATAGAGATGGATATACCTAAGTGCTTTGCTGATTTGGAGCCTTTAATGACTAGCCACAGTTATTAGGCTGCATGTTACTATTGGACATATTTAGGCCAAGGTAAGGAAGTGTTGCTCTTTCCCTAGTCATCTAATGCCAGAGCACAAACAGTCTAGCTCTCCAATTCATTCAGGCAGATATAGAAAAACTAAACTTCCATGTTTGGAGCTACTTTTAAATAAGTTGTTTAAATCGTTCTTTTACATCTCTTTTTTTTTTTTTTTTTTTTTTAAAGTGTTACACAAAATGGATTCCTGTTTTTTGTTTTTTGGTTTTTTTTTTAAATGTACCAATAAAATAACCTAATAAGAGAGGAGAGACGCACCATCTATATATTGTCTGCTGCAGCGTAGGATGCCCTTTAGCAGAAAGAAGCGCTTTTCAGGTCAGCTCTCTGATGGCCAGTATTCTGCAAATCCCTGGTTGATTGTGCACACCTGGAAATTCTGAGATCCCAAGGACCTTCATACAGTGCGCTGCAGCCGCTGCCTTTTTAAGTGTTTTGACTTCATCTCTAGCTGTAATGGATTTTGTGCATTTGTGGAGATAAATTGAAAAGTTCCACTTGAAAGTAACTCATTGACAGCATCTCCTTTACTAGTTAGTGTGTGTGTGTGTGAGAGAGAGAGAGAGCCATAGCATCAGACTTTTTAGTACATATTGCTGACTGTGTCAAAAGGTTTCTCAATTGGCAAACTGTTCTCCTGCGATTCAGTGAATTTTCTTTTAAAGCTAACTGCACCTAAATGATCTGGCAGAATTTCGTCGTCCTTCATTCCTGCAAGGATAAGGGAGATATTCTGAAAATGAGGAGTTAGTATTTTTTTTTTTTTTAATCTTTGGGGCAGAAGGCAGGTATGACCTGCAGCTGGAATGAGAATGTGTTTATAATCACATTCATCTAATATAGCCTTAGCTATAATCTAGGTATGTCTTTGATAATGGGAATAACTGTCTCGCCCCCTTTTCTTGGGCAATTTGCCATAAAATCCCAGCAATCTTCTAGTCCTTTGTCTTTATTTTTGAAGTGTGTGCCCCACAATAGAGTCCAGCAGCTTGTACTTAACTTTGATTAATAAAAAATGCATGCTAAAGTGTTGTTCTGAACAGGGGTTGATTTAAGTATGTGCTTGGCTGCTTTTCTGAGGTGGGGCCTTGTACCATGGACTTGTTTACACAGTGGGGTAATGCATAGTATGGGGGTATGCACTAACATGTTGCACATTAATTGGTCCATATAGATTCTGCTGATGCACTTTAACGTTAGTGGCATTTTGATCTAACCACGACTATACTGATAGAACTCCAGATTTGCTAGGGCCTTTACTGGCATAATATATTGGCAAAGTATCACATCCCTAACTGACATAGCTTTGCCAGCAAAACTGCCTAGTGTAGACATGCCATTAGGACCAGATTCTGGTAGCTTTGCTCACATTGAGTAGCACCTGACTGAGTAGTCCCATGGACGTGAAAATTTGTTTACTTTCAGCTTGTAGGACTCTTCTGATATACCAGGAGTTTGGGTGGTTGTAAAGTGAAAGTGTTCTGTTAACATATAGTTACATATAATAGTATGATTAATAGCTACTTTATTAACCAATACATGTATTTTTGGATTGTCAAGGAATCTGAAATGAGGGATGCTTATTAACACTTACATGTTAAGAATTTGGTCCCTTCTGCCTAAAGTCCAAGTTAATGGTTTTTATGCAATAAAAACCAATAAGTATACTTGAAGGGCTAGTTTAACTGGTAAACATTAGAATCATATATGAGAGTAAGTCATGGTTGGTAGACTGGAAGTCATGACTTCTAGGTTTCACTCTGCTTTGCCCATGGCTTGTTGTCTGACTGTGGGCAAGTCACTTAGTGCCATGTTTTCCACATTGTCCTTTAGTGTGTTCCTCATTTGTCTGCGCAGACCTATTTGCATGAGCATGTCTGACCTCAAATGCACACTTCTGAAAATCTGGCCCTTCATCGTTTTGTGCCTTTGTGTATTTCTCTGTAAAAGGCTTAGGGCCAGATGCTGATACTTGTGAGTAAGGGAGGTCCCTTACACGCTGTGAAGTCCATGGGACTCTTGTAGAGTAAGGTCCACCTGTGTGGATCAGGTTCTAGGATTGCGATCGGTGTTTGAATCTTTTGTATTGAGAAAGCATTCTTGAGCTGTGGTAAAAGAATATGGAGTTGCTTTCTCTCCTAGCTATGTTTTACTCTTCCAGTGATGGAGTTAGTCTTTAGAATACTTAAAGGGAGGGGGCATTCAAGGGGAACAGATGTGGAAGTTGCTAAGGAAAGACCGGCTAGGGAGGCATTCATGGCTCTTACCTAATCCTGTGGTGAAACATCTGCTCAGCACCGGTTTTCTTTCAGGTAAAGGTGGTTTACACCTCTGGCCAAATTTAGTTCATCCCACCTCCACCCCAGACAAAACTCAGATTAAACAAATTGCCTCCTTGTCCTGTTCCTTTCACCCATTGTTTCCCCTGAGACTTAACTTCTCCCAGTGGCTGGGGTACAAGGATCAAAAGTAACTGAACAGTGTTTGGCTAGATCTATGGCTACTCTACAGCCAGACTCTTCATTGGGAATCTGATCAGCTCCAACCCCACTTCATTGAGGACTGAGTGAAGAAGGACTTCATCCCTCTGGAATCCCTGGCCATGGTCCTCTGAAATGAAAACCACTGCTTCCTCTCTGCTTTGTACAAGCTCTTTCAATGCCCAGGATAAATCCTTCACCCAGAATACTCGCCAGACCGAGTCCTTTAAATGCCCTTGAAATAAAAGAACTACCTTAAGAACATTAAAAACAGCAATACTGGGTCGGACCAGTGGTCCATCTAGTCCAGTATATGGTATTCTGACAATGGTCAGTGCCAGGTGCTTCAAAGGGAATGAACAGAACAGGGCAATTTCAAGTGATCCAGTCCCAGCTTCTGGCCGTTGGAGGTTTGGAGACTCCTGGAACATGGGGTTGTGTCCCTGACCATCTTGGCTAATAGCCGTTGATGGACCTATCCTCCATGAATTTACCTAATTTTTTTTTTAAGCCAGATATACTTTTGGCCTTCACAACATCCCCTGGCAATGAGTTGACGGTGCATTGTGTGAAGAAGTACTGCCTTTTGTTTGTTTTTAAACTGCTGCCTATTCATTTCATTCAATGACCCCTTGTTCTTGTGTTATGTGAAAGCGTAGATAACACTTCCTTAGTCTCTTATTGACACCATTCATTATTTTATAGACCTCTACCATATCTCCCCTTTAGTCGTCTCTTTTCTAAGCTGAACAGTCCCAATCTTTTGAACCTCTCCTTGTATGGAAGCTGTTCAATACCCTAACCGTTTGTTATAGAATCACAGGCATGTAGGACTGGAAGAGACCTCGCGGTGGCAGGACTAAGTAAACCTAGACCATCCCTCACAGGCGTTTGTCCAGCCTGTTCTTAAAAACCTCCAATGATGGGGATTCCACAACCTCCCTTGGAAGCCTATTGCAGAGTGTAACTACCTTTTATGATTAGACAGTTTTTCCTAATATCTAACCTAAATCTTCCTTGCTGCAGAGTCAGCTCCATTACTTCTTGTCCTAGCTTCAGTGGACATGGAGAACAATTGATCCCCATCCTCTTTACAGCAGCCCTTAACATATTTGAAGACTGTTATCAGCTCCCGCCCCGGGTTCTTCACCTCAATGGACAGGGGACTTGGGGAGGGGGATGGAGCACTGTCCACTGCCCAAGGTGGTCAGCAACCAGTCTCCTCCTTGCAGAGCAACCAGCTCTCCTTCCTCTTCTGATGCTGCTGTAATTAGCTAGCATCCTCTATCCCAGATATCTATCTCCATTTGCATCCTGTCGATGAAGTCCTTGTGCTCCCAGATGCTATGCAGATGAGCCACTTCCTCTTGCTGTCCTCGCTTACAGACAACCCCCCAACCTAAAGCAAATACTCACCAGCAACCACACATCACTGAACAAAACCACTAACCCAGGAACCAATCCCTGCAACAAACCCCGATGCCAACTCTGTCCACATATCTATTCAAGTGACATCATCATAGGACCTAATCACATCAGCCATACCATCAGGGGCTCGTTCACCTGCACATCTACCAATGTGGTATATGCCATCATGTGCCAGCAATGCCCCTCTGCCATGTACATTGGCCAAACCGGACAGTTTCTATGCAAAAGAATTAATGGACACAAATCTGACATATGGAATCATAATACTCAAAAACCAGTGGGAGAACACTTTAACCTGTCTGGTCATTCAGTGACAGACCTGCGGGTGGCTATATTACAACAGAAAAACTTCAAAAACAGACTCCAACGAGAGACTGCTGAGCTGGAATTGATATGCAAACTAGACACAATCAACTCAGGATTGAATAAGGACTGGGAATGGCTGAGCCATTACAAACATTGAATCTATCTCCCCTTGTAAGTATTCTCACACTTCTTCTCAAACTGTCTGTACTGGGCTATCTTGATTATCACTTCAGAAGTTTTTTTTCCTCTTACTTAATTGGCCTCTCAGAGTTGGTAAGACAACTCCCACCTGTTTATGCTCTCTGTATGTGTGTATATATATCTCCTCAATATATGTTCCATTCTATATGCATCCGAAGCAGTGGGCTGTAGTCCACGAAAGCTTATGCTCTAATAAATTTGTTAGTCTCTAAGGTGCCACAAGTACTCCTGTTCTTTTTGCGGATACAGACTAACACGGCTGCTACTCTGAAACTTCCTCTTGCAGCTCTCTTTCCTGCTTCCTGAGGGACTTTGCCAACAAGTACCTCTCACACTGGGTGGTTCCTCCTGCCTGGCTTTTGTGGGCAGGGTAATACTCAGGCCTCATTCCCAGCAAGTCAAGACCAGGACCTGGGTGTAAAGCATCCAGGATCAGGATGCCTGTCTGGCTGGACCCCCACAGCTGCAGGCAGAGGAAGAGCTAGCAAGTAGTGTTGGTGATCTGCCATTTTCCTTCAATGACTGGTTAGTTCTTGTAGAGTACCTGCAAACAAAAAACAACACCGAAACCTACTACCCTCTGCTGGTGAACTCAGCTGGCTAACTCCCTGTGTCTCCCAGCTGCCTTAGTCTCCCCAGCCATGTTTTGTTGCCCTTTCCAATTTTAATATAACTTGCTTGAGATGGGGTAACCAGAACTGTGTGTAACATTCAAGGCATGGGCATACCATGGATTTATATAGTGGTATTCTATTTTCTGTTTTATTATCAATCCCTTTCCTAATGGCTCCTATCATTCTGTTAACGTTGAGTGGATGTTTTCAGAAAACTATCCACTATGACTCCAATATCGCTTTTTTTTAAGTGGTAACAGCTAATTTAGACCCCATCATTTTGCATGTGTAGTTGGCATTGTTTTCCAATGTGCATTACTTTGCACTTACCAACCTTGAATTTCATCTGGCATTTTGTTGCCCAGGCACCCAGTTTAGTGAGATCCCTTTGTAACTCCTCCTGGAATGCCTTGGACTTAACTATTGTGACAACACAATTCTTTTGTCCTGTTAGGGCTCAGTGTTTTTTCCCTCTGGTGTTGAGGAGGTCTGGAGTAAATCAGTCTCGCCTCTGGAGGTTTAATAGTTAGGTTGGTTGATTTACAATATTTACAGGGTAGACCTAGGGTTGGCTTGAAGGCTTCTTTAAACAAAGTTTCCTACTGGAGTACTGCCTCTTCTTATGCGGGCTACCAATCACCAGCTGCCCACTCTGGGTCCAGCTGTGCTGGGAACCAAGGCCCTCTCTCCAAACAGTAATAAACACAAAATTTCCCCTTAAAGGGTAAAACAGCTCTTTCCCTAAGAAGCCTTTTCCCCTCACTGCACACAGTCCTCCTGCAACTTGTTTCTCTTCCTTTGTCTTCCTCCTCACTCTCACAGGAAAAGGACACAGACTGCCCTTAATTAGACACAGGTGTCCATAATTAACCTGAGGCAATCTCTTTTATTTCATAGGAAAAAGGGCTTTAACCATTGTAAGGCCAGGTCCGCGGTGGCTAATGAGGGGGTAGATCCCCTCGCGGAGCCCCTGCTTACACAACCCCCAACTTCGTGGGCAGGTGGCCGAGTCCCCCTCGGTATGCAAGAGGTTGGTCCTGGCAGAAGTCATCAGAGTCGGGGACCTCCTGGACTGCGACCAAGGAGACTGGGTGGAGCCTTTGACGCTTGCTCAGTGAATGGGGCTCTCCGCCCTTCATAGTCCCCGGTGCATATTTCAGGAGGTGAGGGCAGCCTTACTGCCCGCTGCTCGGGTTTACCTCAACCGGGTCCTGCGGGAGGGTACTCCCTGCACCCCAGGCCCTCTGAACTTTTTCATCGGGATCCTGCCCCATGAGTCCTCCCCCTCCCCCCCGGCCGTCCCACCCGTACACCACGAGCTGGCTGCATGATTTGCAGCTGGTTCGCTTCCGGACCACACTGAGGAAACATCTGTACACGCTCGTGTTTCACATCCTTCATTTCCTCACCCTCGTGTTCCGCCCCAATACGAAGTGAAAGAACCTATTGCCACTTTTTGAGGGTGAGGAACCCTGGTGGGACAGCCTATAGTCCGCCCAAGGCCCATTGGGGATATCAGTTGGCGGTTCCTCCACGGAGCCGTGAGCATGGGCGTGTACTTGGCGCAGTTCACCCCTGTCCCTTTTGCGGCATGAGGGAGACTGTGGCGCATGTATACCTGGAGTGCGCCAGGTTGCAGCCCTTGTTCCGGCTCCTCCTGAACATCCTTTTACGTTTCTGGCGGCACTTTTCCCCTCACCTTTTCATATACGCACACCCTATCTGTGGCCCCACAAAGTCACGGGACCTCCTTGTCAGCCTCCTCCTAGTGCTGGCCAAAGTAGCCATCTATAAAACCAGGGAGAGGAGGTTGGCTGTGAGCGGTTCCTGCGACTGTGGGGCCTATTTCTGATCCCGCCTTCGCTCACGTATCTGGGCAGAGTTCCTCTGGGCGACGTCCACTGGCTCCCTTGACACCTTCGAGGAGCAGTGGGCGCTGTCTGGGGTTCTCTGCTCAGTGTCCCCTACAAGTTCCCTTTATTTGACCCTGTGACCTTCACACCTGCCCGTTACATTTTTCGTTGTCCCCCGTAATTATTTGAGTTCCTGGACCTTTTCGACCCTCCCCAAAGGCTGGGGGAGGGTCCTTTAGCAGCCCACTTCCCGGAACCCAATAGGACCACCCATCAAGAACTGTCAGTGTGACAAACTCAGACCTATCTTGAATAACGTTGTATCATCTGCAGATTTTGCCATCTCACTCTTCACCCCCTTTTCCAGATCATTTATGAATATGTTGAACCGCACAGGTCCCAGTAGAGATCCTTGAGGAACCAGCTATTTACCTTTTTTCTATGTGAAAATTGCCCATTTATTTCTACTGTTTCCTAGCTTTTAGCCAGTTACTGATCCATGAGAAGACCTTTCCTCATATCTTATGACTTCTTAGGCTGTGTTTACACTGTGCACCTGACAACGGCATGACTATCACGCTGCAGCCGTGCTGTTGTAAGGTGTGCTGTATAGCCACTCTTTATCGCCCGGAGAGAGGTTTCCCAGCGACAAAATAAAACCATCTCCAACAAGGGGCAGTAGCTTTGCTGCCGGGAGTGCAACTAAAACTTTTGTCATTCAGGGAGGTGATTTTTCATCCCCCGACCCCCAAGTGGCAAAAGTTTTAAGGACGAAAGTGCCAGTGTAGATGTAGCCTTAGTTTGCTGAAGAGCCTTTGGTGAGGGACCTTGTGAAAGGCTTTCTGAAAATCCAGGTATGCTAAATCAAGGGGATCACCCTTGTTCACATGCTTGTTAAAACCCTCAAAGAATTCTAATAGATGGGTGAAGCATGATTTTCCTATTACCTGTGTTAACTCTTCCCCAGCACATCATGTTTATTTATTTGTCTGATAATTCTGTTCTTTACTATGGTTTCAACTAGTTCGCATGATACTGAAGTTAGGTTGTCGGCCTGTAATTGCCAGGGTCTCCCCTGGAGCCTTCTTTAAAAATTGGTGTCACATTAGCTGTCTGCCGGTCATCTCACACAGAGGCTGATTTAAGTGATAGGTTACATACCAGAGCTAGCAGTTTTGCAGTTTCACATTTGAGTTCCTTAAGAACTCTTGGATAAATACCATCTGCTCCTGGTGACTTATTATTGTTTAATTTATCAATTTGTTCCAAAGCCTTCTTTATTGACACCTCAGTCTGGGACAGTTCTTCAGATTTGTCAACTAAAAATAATTCTTTACCTGTGGGGATCTCCCTCACATCCTCTGCAGTGTAGATAGATGACGAGGATTCATTTAGCTTTTCTGTAATGGCCTTGTAGTCTTTGAGTGCTCCTTTAGCTCCTTGATCATCTAGTGACCCCACTGATGATTTGTCAGGCTTCCTGCTTCTGATATTCTGAATTTTTTTTGCTGTTTTTGTGTCATTACTTAGTTGGTCTTCAAATTTTTTTTGTCTGCCTAATTATACCTTTACACCTGACTTGCCAGAGTTTATGCTCCTTTCTGTTTTACTCATTAGGATTTGACTTCCAATTTTTAAGGATGCCTTTTTGTCTCTAACTGCCTCTTTTGCTCTGTTTAGCCCTGGTGGAATTTTTTAGGTTCTCTTACTTTTTCTTTTTTTTAATTTGTGGTACACATTTTAGTTTGAGCCACTTATGATGTTTTAAAATAATCTCCATGCAGTTTGCAGGCATTTTACCTTTGTTACGGTGCATTTTAGCTTCCCTTTAAATAGCTTCCTCGTTTTTTCTGCAGTTCCCCTTTTTGATGTTAAATGCTACTGTGGTAGATTTCTTAGGCATCTTCCTCTCCTCCCCCAGTGATAAATTTAATTACATTATGGTTGCTATTATCGAGCTGCTCAGCTCGATTCACCTCTTGAACCAGATCCTTGTGCTCCACTTAGAGGCAGTTCGTGATTTAGTGCTCCATTTGTGGGTTCCAGAACTAGCTGCTCTCCGCCTCCCTTGCTGAGATGACAAATATCCAGTCAACATGATAGTTAAATCCCTCATTATTGTTGGGTTTTCTGCCTTGGTAGCCTCTCTAATCTCGGAGTATTTCATAATCACTGTCACCATCCTGGTCAGGGGGTCGGTAGTATATTACTACTGTGCTATACTTTTCTTATCATTCAAGCATGGAATTTCTAGCCATAGAGAATTTGATTTAAGTTTTTACTTTTTTTTGACTGTATGGTTTTTCACATATAGTGCCACTCCCACACCAGTGCAATCTACTGTCATTCCTATATATTTTGTACCCTGCTATTACGTGTCCCCCTGATTTATCCTTGTTCTACCAAGTTGTGTGATGCCTGTTAATATCAATATCCTCATTTAATCCCAGGCACTCTATCTAATTCATCCATCTTAATATTTAGACTTCAAACATTTATATATAACCACTTGTACATCTTGCTTGGTCTCTCTGAAATCTTTCAGCAGAGTGTAAAAGACCTTTCAAAGTAGTGCTGAGGCTTTTTCTAGGGCCTGTCTTGGAGCGACTCGCTAGCCACTACTGCTTTCTCTCTGTAGAGAGATCCAAAACTGGTCTGGCCTTTTTGTCTGATCTCTCCCTTACTGGGGAAAAAGGGAGCTCTAGCTCTGTTACAGCCACACCCCCTTTCCCAGTATGCATTGCTGCCAAGATTATAGCTCCCATCAGTCCTTCTGGGCTACAAATACCAGAAGGTCATTCTACTTGAGCAGGATTATGCCATAAGTCTTCCTTAAAGGGCCCCAGCCCGTCCTATTACAGAAAAGGTTCAAAAGAATACTCTGCTCAAATTTACGGTCATGCAACTATTTCCTTTCCTGAAACATGTTTCTTACGGGTGATAACTACGCTTACTGATTGTAGTGATCAAAAACATTCTTCTGTACTGTATTAGTTTGCCAGGAGCCAATTGATCAGACCATCGCGAGTGTGTGGGCTATTTTAAATGGACACAAACCCCATGCCGCCAATAATTTAAATTGCTGGATTTTTCATTTTTTCCCTGCAACAAATTTCTTAGGTCTTTGAAATGGGTTTTTACGTAGCTGTTTTTATGCTTTGAATTAATACAGATCATTTTTATATGCATGGCCTCCAGAAGCACAAGTGTTTTATTCTTGCTATTTAAGAGAGATGCCATTGATCTTAAACGTTGAGCACTTTTGTCAGTGTTTATGGGACTGCTTGTTGTCTGACTTTTAAAAAAAAAAAATTTAGACTTCGTTATTAAGGACTAATGTGATCAAAAGTTTGCAGCGTAAGTTCGTTCTTTGATAAACAACATGCATGTTACAGGAATTGGAATCAGCCGACTTGGCTTCATAATGAACCAAGGGAGTGATCCTTACCCCTTTCATCCCTTATTGCTTAAGTATACTGAATTTCAGCCAGTATAAATTGAATTTTGGCCTTCTGCCTTTTGCTACCAGAGGTGAAAATTAAAGTGAACTCTCAGTGCAGCGTTGATCTATCCTTTAATCCAAGTCCCTTTCAGTTTGTCACCTTTCTGTTGTGTTTGGAAAGTACAAGAAAGTGTTGATGAAACTATGCTGGCTCTGCTGATAGAAACACTCAAGTTTGCAGGCACTTTGACAGGGCTGAGCATGTAGGGGGGATAAGTGCCGGTTAACTTTGGCTTTGGGTAAGTTGGCTCTGACTCAGTTGAACAGGGATTTGGTTTCACAGCCAAAAAAGGCATGCAAGGAAAGAGAGGGGTGTGCGTGTGTTTGTGTGTGTTAGTGTTAGCTCAAAGAGACAAGGACTCTTAGTGCACTTTGATAAGCTTTTTTAATGAAGCATTTTTTGCCAGAGGCTACTAATATGAACGTTAAACAGAAGAAACGGGCCCATTAGAATTTAAATGCACCTGTTAAATGGTTGACATGAGACTTCAGCTCAGACAAAGACTGTTGCAACTGAGTCTGGGTCTCATTTGTCTTTTAGCATAGTTTAGATTCATTACAATGACTCTGGGTGAGATGAGCTCAAATGATCTGAACTCCTGTCCTTAAGAGAGCCTTGGTTACATGAGAATTCTAAATGGATGTTAGAAAAGGTTGGCACGCACATGTCCGCTAAAAGGGGAGAATTGTGGCTCTTCGATGACCCCACAGAGTTAGTGGAGGATGTGAATCAAATCTCCCTCCCCCCCCACCCCCCCAACTGCCTGTCTGATCGGTCAGGGAGAACTTGTATTGAATGGGGGTTTTAATTTCACCACTGTTTTTGAGTCCTTGTTTTCCTTTCCTTCTAGAATTGTGCAGGCTTGGGGACTCTGCTTTCAGGCTTCTTTCAAGTCAAATATTTTTTAAAAGGCCACATGTCTGAAGAGTGAACTCTGATTTTGAGTTCGTTGTATCTTTTGCTACTTCCCAACAATGCCATCCAAATGGGTAATTTTACCAGGGCTTGAAAAAAATTCACTCTACCATGTCAGGTAGGGAGTTTTCTGCCAAGATGTCATTAAAACAAACAAAACACGCTTCTGATCGCAGAGAGTATTCAAAATGTGAACTGTATATAAACCAGTGCAGTGATGCCTCCCTCGTTCTGCAGCCGGACCGACAGCTCCTATAATACCGCTGCTGCTGCTCAGGCTTTCCCGACTTGCAGCAGAGAGCACTTCTACTGTTCAGAGCTTTGTGAGATGCAGTGAAACTGGGCCTCAGGTCAGTTTCACCCCGTAAGTCATTGGCAGAGTTCTAAGTAGGGGTGGAGGCACTTGGGCTGCCTGCAGGCTTAGAAAGTGGATGCTCTATCAGTTCACATTAGTAAAATTATCTGAGCCTCTCTAATGGCTAGAAATGCATTCTTTTTTTTTTTTTTTTTAACTTTTTTAACTAAAAGTAAGACTCTGATGAAATTGATGGTTTAAACCCCCCTCTCAACTTGTCTGAGGGGATGAAATGGGTTTTGCACACACTGGTGTATTTAAATTGTACAGATCTTGTATGTGTATTATGCTCCTTCGTTTTTATGGTTGAGTTCAGTTTCGTTCATTGTGGTAGAAGTTCTTAACCATAAAAAGGGACAAACAGGTCTGCCATCCTCCAGTCTGCATGTGAGGGTCTCACGTGCATCTTGACTGGGGGAGGAGGGGAGAGGAGAAAAGGAGTTTATATGGGCTAGTTCCATTACAAGCTACCAGCACTACTTTCCACCTCCCCTGCTATTCATTTGTTTTAGAGCTGGACCAGAGGGTGACGTGGACCAACCTGAAGAGCTTGGCAGTGAGGGACCAAGCTGGGCTGTGGGAAGGGGAGTGACTGAATGTGGTTGGAAGCAGCGGGGAGTGCTCATTGTTCCTCCTCCAGTGCCTGGAGCTTGGTTTAAAAAAAAAAAATTATATATTAAAAAAAAAAAAAAAAAAAAAGCACCTATTTCCGTGCTGTATCTCCTGGGGGCAGCCACATTCACTGGAAAGGTGTGGTAGGATGTCTGTAAGCTCTTCAGGGCAGGGACTGTCTTTCTGTGTCCATACAACACCTAGCATAGTGGGGTCCCATTCTCAGTTGTGGTCCCTTGGTGTTACTGTAATACAAATAATACCAGGGAACTGGGATATGGGCCACTGGGCATCAGAGCTGGTGCAAAGGCACAGGGCAGGTCAATGGGGATCCACTAGATTTGGGAAGTGAGGGGAGGGGGCCGAAGTGTTTTCTGGAGACGGGAGAATCCCAGTTTCCCGGGAAATGTTGAGGGGGTATGTCCTGTCACCACAAGGATTTCCCCTGAGACCTCTTCCATGGACTATTTACTGGGAGGGGGTAGAGTTCTCCCTTTATGCTCAGTAATGGTTGTTTAGCTTTGGAGAAGTTCTTTTATTCAAAAATAAGTGCAGTGCTCATTCAGCTAAAAATATTACTGAAAGAATTCTTCCTTTACCCTGTAACCCTGATACAAGTCAGCAGCTGTGAGTGGGCTGTGTAGAGAAGTAGTTGGGTATGTAATCCATCTAGAAAGGTTTTTTGGCAAAGGTTTCATTTATTTTAGTATTTAAACTTGCCTGGTGTACATGTAAAGACCTTATCCCACATATCTTCTGCACTCAAATTTCCGGCTGGAATACAGGATTGGACTGCAAATGTATAGTTGTAGTTTTGTATTGTATTAAAGGTCAAAGCTATCAAATGCCTATTTTTGGAGGGTGGGTGTGGTGGTGGTGGCAGCAGCAGGGCGGTTGGAATTGGTGACTCTCTCAATATTCCATTTTTGAGTTTTAGATCCCAGCAAGGAATTCGAGCAGAAACACACATGTTTAGAAGTGGCAGCAGGAGGTTACTGTTTCCTGCAGTTCCTGCCAAAGCAGGAACATCCAGAGGTTAGAGAGTCAGAAGTTCAAATGAATTTCATTTATATATGGCTGCAGGGTAGAACATATTTTACTACGGCTTATTAGCATAGTATTTTGCATGTACATATGTTAGAGGAGGAGCCCGAGCTTGTGTTTGTGGTTTAATCCATATCAACACTAAGATCTCTCCTTTCAAGCAGGATATTAAATATATTTCATTAACATCAGTATAGAGATTGAGTGACTTGACTGTCTCTACAATTCCCTTGTCAGTCCATCACTTTCATACATTACTGGGGGACAGTTATGGTGTGAGCTTTGGAGTCTCTGGTTTAACCTTGTAATTTTAAGTTTTCTTACTCATGAAAGGTATTTTCAGCCTAGGATTTCTACTTTTCTTGCTCCTTAAACATGGCTGTCCCTGCTCAGGTAGAAAGAGAACTGTGAATAGATGATCTGCTTCTCTCAGGCATTTTAATAGTACTGGAGATCTGTATTATTATTACCACACAGCACCTAGCTCAAGGACCAGGATCCCATTGTACTATGTGCTGTGAGCCCTTGGTGTTTCTGGTCAAGGCTATTTTAAACTAGCAGGCCTGCTTTTCATTGTAACAGTAATCATCCTTTCTCTCCCCCCCCATCTCTGTCCTGCTATTCCCCCCACTATCCCATATCCCAGTTTGTATCACTGGTCGGAGGGCCCAGGAAGTAGTGAATGTATTCAGAATGTTTATTTCCACATAAGAGGAGGTCTCTTCCCCCGCGAAAGACATGAACTCAATGCAGAAACCTCCTAAGAACAAAGATTTTGAGAAAGGATCAGCCTTATTAGCACATTTAAGGGGAATGGGGGTTTTTGTCACTGCGTCTGTTTATGCTTCAGCACGTTAGTGTTGTAAATCTCCTTACCCTGGGGCTCTTTGTGGAAGGACTGATGAAAAATTATATTTCTCCTGTTCCTAAAAACCAAATCCTCTGCCCCTTATAGCTTGTTGTGAATTTTCTTTTAAACAAAGTTTTTTGTAGTTTGCAGCCTCCTGCAGTTAGAATAATTTTTCAAGTGATTTTTTTGTTTCCCAAGTATTCTTCTGGCCTTTTCACTTGAAAAGGAAAGGCAAACTTTCATGAATTGAGCAGGGGGCACTGTTTGAATGAAGCGAGGGTCATTGCTCCTGGAGGCTGGCTTTTCTTTGTATTGTTTGAAGAATACACTGAGGATGCTAGGAGCAGATGTGCTGCTTCTAAGCAGGCTTATTCTTCTATTATGGGTATGCACTGCCTTTGCATTAATTCCTCCAGTGGTGTTAGAGAGTTTAATCAAAATTGATTAAAAGATGGCAGTTGCTAGTAAATATAGAATTAGGCCTTTCTGGTAGTTTTTGGTGCTTTACACTGATATTCCTCGTACTGTAATATTTTTACAAGACAGAGCGAGCAATCAGTGAGAGTCTTTACGTTCTTTGGTTTGCATTACAGTCCTGTAAATTGCATTCTGTGACTCTGATTGTCAAGGTGCATCTGCAGAAAGTCCTATCGATGCTCTTATTGGCAATATTAGTAAGCTTAGCAACAGTCCCAATGTTAGTCTCTTAAAGATCAGGGACAAGGTAGGATTCTATGGAGTCATTGATTGAGGAATGTGGATTAGTTTCAGCAAAAATATGATAAATGAGGAAGGGGAAGGGAGTTCCTCTTGCAAATAAGTGTATGTTAATGATTTATCCATGTTTCACAATGTACAGAATAGTACTCTTAGCAGGGCATTGTACACCAGACGCTAATGACTTTGTTTGCCAGGGACCCTCAATCTAACTGTACCATGATTATAAATCTAGTGGAGAATGGTCACTGGTGCTTGGGTTTACTAATTTAAAAAAAAAAATGTATTTAAGGCAAGAGGCAAAAGGGAGTGTGGGATTAGAGAGGAGGTGTTTCTCTAATCTGGATTCAGATATCAATCTGCTGGAATCCCATTGCTCTTTGCTGTTTGGGCAGGGTAATCATATAGGCTAGGGTTAAAGCATTCTGGCTGTCTAATTCAATATGATAGTCTCTCTGGTCTGAGACTCAGAGCTGGAAACGTGGTGTTTCTTTACTGTGTACAGTATCATCATTGAAATAACATTGTATGGGTTAGAGCAAGGGATTCATAGTGTGGACTACATCTAAGGGCAGGTCTTCACTACGGGGGAGGGGGGATCGATTTAAGATACGCTGTTTGCGTAGCTGAATTCGACGTATCGGAGCCGACTTACCCCGCTGTGAGGACGGCGGCAAAATCGACCCCCGCGGCTCCCCGTCGATGGCGCTTACTCCCACCTCTGCTGGTGGAGTAAGCACGTCGATTCAGGGATCGATTGTCGCGTCCCAACGAGACGTGATAATTCGATCCCCGAGAAATCGATTTCTACCCACCGATTCAGGCGGGTAGTGTAGACCTAGCTTTAGTCTCTAGACATTTTGTCCTGGACACCTATCCACCATCTCATGGACTGAGGCTCCCTTTGAAACTTGTTATATGCTTGTCACAGCTACAGCAATTGCTTGCTTGGAACATTTAAAGACGGGTTTTTTTTTTTTTTTTTTAACGTTCTCCTTCGGCCCTTTAATTCATCTTCCCATCTCTCCCCCCACCCACCCTCACCTGGCATATGCTCTACTACCTGATCTCAGTCTCCTCTTTCCCTGCATGTTTTCCTGATTCTAGCTTCTTTTCTTCTCTGGACATGTTCCCTGATTGCCTTGATCTCTACTCCCATTGACATTCTTCCCCTAGTGCAGGTTCCTGTTTCCTATCTATCCATCCATCCGTCCAATATGATGCCTGTTACCATAGTTATCTGAGCACCTCACCATTTTGAATGTATTTACCTTCACAACCCCCCAGTGATGTAGCAGTGGTGGTTGTAGAGGGAGCTAGGTTGGCATCTCCTCCTTGATTTCCAACTGCTTTTATAGGTCACTCCGTTCCCCAGACTCCTCATTCCAGACTTGCAGAGAGAAGGCATAGGTAGCAGCAGGCAGAATCAGGACTGAGCTGGGAGGTCTCCTTAGAAAGTACTTCACCTCCCCACTTTGGTAGATGGAACAAGCTGACTCTGTGGAGATGAGCTGGAGGCAGATTACTGGTGAACAGCATTCCATCTCAGACACGCTCCAGCCCCTCTCCCCAGGAGAGGCTTGTATAGAGAAGTTCTTTGCTCCACCTAGGGTCCCCCAAATCTGATCCCAAAGAATACTTGGCGCTAGTGCCAAGGTGATTAGCCATTCTCTTTACTAAATAACTTCTTTGTAGCTTGCTTAGGCAAGAAGTCACATGCTGTTTTTCGCCTTCCAAACTGGACCCACCTAGGGGAAGAGGGAGATGAGGTCACATTTGGAGGACCCCAGTCGTATGGGACATATTCATGATTCCTCCCATTGATCAAAGAATCCATGAGGAGGAAGGGTGAGTTCCAACAAAGTCCTTCCCGTTCACCCATCCATTTTAAATTGGCAATACACAGGGTGTACTACACCATGTGCCCTGTCTCCTCCTCCAGAAGCCTACATGAAACTTATGATGTGGATTTGGTGGAATTGGTTGTTGCGACTCATTCCTAATTCTGCATCTTCACTCAGGGATCAAGCATCCTCCTTGGACACAATAGAGAATGGTAAACACTTCTAGGGATACTTGGCCACTGCTATCCGTGCATCCCACAATTCTAAGGCAGCTCTAAGAAATCTGGGTAGAAAAGGCTGCCTGTGCATGGCTGTTTTAAAACCATTTCTGACCACATGTGATGCATCCTGAAGAAATCAGTCTGCTTTGCTGACGCAACCTTCTCTGGATAAAATTACTCGTTTGTATCTGATTCGTTAACAAAAATGTCCACAGCCAGAGAGGAGTGATGTGACTGGATTAACTATGACGTTTTACAAGGCCAGCTGGGAGAAACACTTCATGACTAAGTGAAGCAAGTTTCTACCTGAACCATATGTTTTACTCTCAAAAACGTTGCATTTTGAAGTGCAGGGTGATCGTCTCATTTTCACTGTGATCAGTAGGTTTTAAAAACAGAGTTTATCTGCAGCTAGTAAAATTGACTCCCTCTCCTGGTCAAACAGAGGCAGAGAGATGCTGTTTTAAGCAGAATTTATGATGAACTTGTCTTTCTGCCTATGCGCTTAGAAACATGATTTGCCCATACTACTTGGAAACACAATAGGGTAGCAATTCAAGGAAACAGACACCAGATGACAATGCTAGTCAACCAGCTGAAGGCCTAGTACACCTCTACCCCGATAGAACGCGACCCGATATAACACGAATTCGGATGTAACGCGGTAAAGCAGTGCTCCGGGGGGGCGGGCTGCGCACTCCGGCGGATCAAAGCAGGTTCATTATAACGCGGTTAGATTTTTTGGCTCCCGAGGACAGCGTTCTATCGAGGTAGAAGTGTATTTATTTGATTTAATAGATTTCACAGGGACAATGATGTCCATCTGTCTGGATCATGCCTTAAGTTAGTGTTTCTCAACCAGGGGTACACTCGCATACTGACAGCAAGGGTACGTCTACATATTAAAAAACAAAAAAACACCTCTGCAGTGGCAAGTCTCAGCGCCCGGGTCAACTGACTCAGGCTCATGGGGCTCTGTAAACATTTGAGCTAGGCTGGAGCCCAGGCTGCAAGACCCTCGCCGGGTTTTAGAGACCGAGCTCCAGCCCAAGCCCCTACAACAGCAATTTTTAGCTTGTAGTGCAAGCCCAAATCTGTTGATCCGGGCTCTGAGACTTGCTGCCGTAGGTTTGGCTTTTGTTTTTGCTGTGTGGACGTAGCCCAAGTGATCCAAAAGGTCTAGACTGGTGTTTGAAATACAGCAATACCATTTGCAAGAGAAAATCCTAACTTTACATGGCACCCAGGAGGAGGTCAAGAAATAGCACATTATGGAGTGCCAGGAAACTATACAGGTCAAAGGGCCGTGTGCTTGGTGTTGACTGAGGCTACATCTACACTACAGCCGGGATCGATGCTCTGAGATCGATTCACCAGTGGTCAATTTAGCGGGTCTAGTGAAGACCCATCAAATCGACAGCAAATCGCTCTCCAGTCAACCTCTGTACTCTACCCCCGACAAGAAGAGTAAAGTAAGTCGGCGGGAGAGTTTCTCCCGTCGACCCCCCGTGGTGTAGACCCTGCGGTAACTCTACCTAAGGTACGTCGACTCCAGCTGAGTTGTGTAACGTCGGTCGACTTACCGCAGTAGTGTAGACATAGCCTAAGGCCTGGTCTGCACTAAAAGGTTAGGTCGACCCAGCTACATCACTCAGGGCTAGGGTGGCCAGATGAGAGGAAGAAAATATTGGGACACATGGGGGGAGGGGGTTGCCGGCGGAGGGGAAAACAAACAAAAAACTGAGTACCACGAAATATCGGGACAAATTGCATCCTGACCAAACATCGGTTGGGATGTGGGACAAATGCCTAAATATCGGTACGGTCCCAATTTTATTGGGACGTCTGGTCACCCTACTCAGGGCTGTGAAAAATCCGCACCCCTGGGCAACATAGTTAAGCTGACCTAACCCCCAGTGTAGACAGAACTACGTTGATGGAGGAATTCTTCCGTCAACCTAGCTACCGCTTTTTGGGGAGGAGGCAGCTAGCGTCTATGCTGAAGCACTACCGTGGCATGGCTGCAACAGTTAGCTCGAGTTAAGACACTCAAATTACTCAACTTGAGTGAGCATCCGTACTGCAAAACAACATTCAAGTTGCACCGTGTGATTGGATTAGTAGTTGAAGTGTGCTAACTTGAGCTGTATTATGTAGCTGCATCCCTACTGCATTACAGGCTTCAACCCATAACCCCAATGGGCCTAGTTAACGCAAGTTTAAAACACCACTTAACTCGAGCTAGAGATGTTTGTGTGTGGATGGGAGTCGAGTTCGGAGCGACATTGACTTATACCTTGAGCTGAGACAAAACTCTTAGCAGCTTTGATTCTTCATCAGGGAAGTCGATAGAGAAGAGAAGCTGCTTTGTACTTCAGTAATTTAAAATTTATCCTGTGATTGGGCCAAAAGGAAGGTTTCTTCAGATATAAGAGAACTCCTGCTGCTGCTCTCTCCAGGAGTCTCTTTGGATGCTGCATTTGGAAGTACTATTGTTATGCTCTTTATCCTAACTTCCCCACTGTTCAGATGATTTGCTCACCTGGTTTAGGGTACTGCTAGGCATAGTCGATCAGTTTTAGATTGAAGAAACTAGCTATAAAAATCCATTCCTCTAATCCACATAGCTTTTAAATAATAGCTACTAAGCAAATTTCAACTGTCAGTTCTGTGGCATGCTGTTGAGGGGGAAGTCATGGTGTGGAAAATCCTTGGCAGTAGATATGTCAGATGAGTGTCAAGCAGCAATAGCACACTTAGTTCCCAGCTGAGGGTGAGCAGCTTGCAGCATTCCAGTAGTCAGGCTGTAAAACAAAACACCCTCATTTAAAGGAAAATTACAGTGCGACATACAAACAAGTCTAATTGCAGAGAGTAAGTAGCTACAAATACTTGAATGTAAAAGAGTTCATGATCAGATCGACAGTTGACCACTAGTACCTGATGTAGCTTAAGTATTGCAAAATTAACCAACATTTTCAAAATAAATAACACTTCTCCCTCCTCTTCCCCTCCCCCTCCCCCCTGCTTTTTTTTGGGGGGGGGGGGCGGATTGTTATTGGGAGCTGTATTCTATCCTACCTAAATTACTTAGCTTTGCTGTGAGTGTCAGTGCAATGTCAGCTTCCATTGAGAGTCACAGAAATCAGTGAATGGTGCCAGGTAAACTCTAAAGCTGTTTTGGGAATTCAGTGGGTATAAGTGATCACTGCTGTTTTCCTTTAAACATGTGGTGGCAAGAAGTGTGATTGATTGAAGCTTCCCCTCCCTCCATCTCAGTCTCTTCTCTCAATACTCATGTATTTGTAAGAGTCCTAAACCAGAAAATGTCTCCTTGGGTCAGTATTAAAACCAGATTTTGGCGCAGGTGATGTGGTAATAGTGGTTTGAAAGTTGGTCGATGGGGGGGAGACTTTCAGTCTTCTGTAACATAAGGGTTTAAATTCAACACTTGTTGGCCGGGCCCCCTTGCATACATTGCTTGCATTGTGCTAGTGGCTGATGCTGGCTGGCTGGCATTGATCTCCGTGTGAGGACACTGAATGCAGTTGTTGCTAGGCAGGGCTGAGGGATTACATTAGCAGGACAGGCACTGCTCTCAGTAGGGGAGAGCATGTGGCCTGGAGTGTGTGTGCATGCGCACAAGGTGGAGGAGTGGTTGCATGACACTGCTCTCCTATAGAGCACTAACTAAAACGAGTAGCCCCCCTCAATCAGCGTGCGGCTTAGAAATAGTCTCTCATAAAGCAGGGGCTGATCCGAGAAGATAGCCAGTAGCTTTTTCCTTCTAGAAAAAATGTTTAATTTTTGCCAGTGCTGAGTCCTGTGGCTGGCTCAGCCGTTTGCAGAGGCAATGCATTGTTATGCTTTCAGCCACTGCTATTTATACATTCCTCTTGTCTTTGTTTTCCCCCTATTCAGCAGCAGCCTGGCATTATACCCCATGTGAGGTTGATCTTGCCTAGCTTACTTCAGGATAGAACTGAAGTGCCTGGTCTTCACTGTGTGTTTACCTTGGGATAGCTCCCGTGTGCTAGTTACCCCCAGGTAAAAACACTGGTTTTGTTTTGTTTTAAAGCAGTGAGGACAAGCTCTAGGGAAGGGTTCGGCAGCCTTTCAGAAGTGGTGTGCCGAGTCTTCGTTTATTCACTCTAATTTAAGGTTTCGTGTGCCAGTAATACATTTTAACGTTTTTAGAAGGTCTCTTTCTATAAGCCTATAATCTAAAACTAAACTATTGTTGTATGTAAAGTGAATAAGGTTTTTAAAATGTTTAAGAAGCTTCATTTAAAATTAAATTAAAATGCAGAGCCCCCCAGACTGGCGGGCAGGACCCGGGCAGTGTGAGTGCCACTGAAAATCAGCCTGTGTGCCACCTTCGGTACCCGTGCCATAGGTTGCCTACCCCTACTGTAGGTACTGGTCCTGTCGATGGGGCAGCACTTGATCCTAAAGGTTTGCGAGATCAGACTCAAAGCTTTAAGTTTATCTTTATAGGTAATGTGGGTTGGAAATTGGAACAGAATCAAAATCTTTGCTTCTTAAAGCTGATTTTGATTCTAAAGAAGTCCCTGCCTCTTTAAGAGGGTTATGTTCTAGAAGTGGAAGGTTTCATATGATTCTCCACAGAGCTAGAGAGGGACATGAAGTTGAGTGCCTGAGAGTGAACAAGTTGGGGAGGCTGGAAATAGAGGTGCAGTATTTAAAAAAAAAAAAAAAGTGTGTGGGGGAGGGAGGGAGGCGGGGGGGGGGGGGGGAGGGAGCAGCACAACCTAAGATAGCTAGTGGAGAGTTTCTCTTTGTGAGCCTCAGTGTCAGGAAGGGGTGGAGGTGGTGATGGGACAGCAGCTGAATGGGTGCCAAGAGGTGTCCAATTGCCTCCTGATTTCCCCCGTTCACCTTCAAACATCCTTTCTCTAGGTATGTGGGCAGAGACTGCTAACAACAGTCTTACCATGAAATCTCTGTTGTGCCGTAGGGCCTCTGGTGGTTTCTATTTCTCTACCTGTATCATTTTACCTGGAGCGGTTACAAGTGGAGTCTAGTTTGGGGCTTGAAGATTTATTCTCTAGTAGAGTTACTAGAATGTCCAGAAAATCTCTACTCTGTCTCACCGGGTAACACATGCGTCTATGAAAGTGTGCTTAAAATACAACAAAGTGAGGGAAATGGATTTTTCTTGCAAGCCCCTCAAGGAAGTATATCTGTGATCAGAAATGTACATCCAGTGTCCAGTTCACTGAAACAAGTGTAAACTTTTATTGCAACATATATTGTCAGTATTAAAGAAGTTGCTGAGTGATATTGCACTTTTCCACAGGAGAAACGTTACCAGTTACATGCCAGGATAGTTATACTGGGATATTCCCACATGCAGATCTTCTTCTTCCAGTGTGAGTGCCTTTTTTGTGTTGATCTTATGTTGTTTGGGAAGGAATTTAAGCTAATCCAGCAAAGGCACCCTTACACCAGAATGGGTGTCCACTTGGAGGGTTATATCTGTCATATTTTGATTTTAAATTCACACTTGTTCAGGTTATTCAGAAAAAGCTTTCTCATGTAGACAAACCATTTGATAGCTGTGACAGGAATGCACATATAGAATACAAACATCGGAAAATTAACAGCTTGTATTTATCTCAAATTTTACTCAGGAGAGAATCTTTGTTCTCAAGTAGCTTATACATATGAGAGAGTCCATATGGAGGCCCCCTCCTGATCTTGTTTGTGGTGACCAGAGAGTAACTTTCACATTCTGACTCATACAACAAAGTGATACCAATTGTTCATGGCAGGTGGATTTCCTCTCACCCAAAGTTAAATACACTTTCTAGCTAATGTTGAAGAAGCAGGTGGAGCTTTTTACCTTGTGATCTCTTAACCCTTGGGGTTCCACCTTTCCCAGGAGCCAGATGCTTCTTGTCAGCACCTACCGTATTTGAATGTGTGAATAAAGATGTCTTGTGGTTGAGGCACTGGTCTAGGACCTTGGTTCATTTCCCAGTTCTGCCGCACCTTCCTATATAATCTTGGGCAAATCACTTAACCTCTCTGTGCCTTAGTTAGTCGTCATGCTGCTACATCTCATCATCCTAGATGCCACTGTTCTACCTGGATTCTGAACTTGAGATAGGTGAATCGGTTCCTGAAATACCGAACAATTCAGGATGGACCCTGGCAACTACCATAGAGAAACAAGGCTTCCTTGTTTCAACCTCCAGGATGTTTATCTCCATGTCCCGAAGGCTCAGTCCCACCAGATATTCCTCAGGTTTTCCACCATGCTATTTCACTTGTAGTAGAAATCCCTGTCTTTTTCCTCTTTAGCCCCCTCATCATTGACCTTTACCAAAACTGATAATTTCTGCAACTTTTCACTTACAAAGGAAACATGTCAAATTCATTTGAGTGAACTCCCAGCAGGAGGCTGGAGCAAAACAAACAGTTGAAGTACACTGAAAATATTTCATCTCCCTTCCTCCCTGAGCCTGTGTGTGAGACAGGGAGGGGGGCGGGAAACACTTAATACTTGGCTGGTTGTGAACAGTTCTCTGAAGACAGTCCTACTGCAGAAACCTCCTCCAATGCACATTGTGACAGACAGTTCACAAGCTCATGCCACACATTAGTCAATTTCAAGGAAAATGCTTTTTCAGTGAGAAAAGATGCCATAGCAAGATGCTGGCAGTGAGAGCGATACCCTTGTGCTTCCTGGCAGTTGGGCACTAGTACAGGTTCTATCTTGTAGTGTCGTGGTCCAGCACTACAGCAGGTACCTAAATCTAGGAAGCTGGATGGCTAAGTGCATTCTTTGTCAGCTAGGCCACTAAAACAGCTTGCTCCTTCCATTACGTTTCTTTACTCTGGAGAGTGAAAGGGGCAGAATCTTTCTGACCCTGGTTGAACCAGGATAGCCCAGGAAAGCACTGTTTGAATCTGATATGCCTGCTGGAAGATGTTAATCTCTCTCCTCCCATGCAGTTTTGCGAGCTCTCGGACCACACGCATAACAGGTATCTAGTCATCTGCTAAACACTATGCACGCGCATTGTTGTCAGCTCTCATGATTTTACCACAAGTCTTATGATTTCTGGTGTGTTTTTTTAAAGAGACAGCTGCTGGAATCAAGTAGAGGGTGCATGGGAATCTCCGCTTTCATTTTAAAAAAATGTAAGTTTCTACCCCCCATTTTTGTAGAAAAAAGTGTATCCTGAAAGCTCAGAAACTAATTAAAAAAAAAAAAAAAAAAAAAAAAAACTTGACTTTTTTTGTGGGGGGCAAGGGGGCAAGGAGTTACGATTTTTTGATCTCTTAAGGTTTGCAATTGAAAGGGAAAAATAGGAGACCATTCTAAACAGCAGCAAAAACTTGCATGTATTGATCTAGTGCCAGGAAGTGACTGTCTTACAAGGGAGGCACATTGATGTGTACAGTATGTTCTGAAGTTGCTCAGAAGAGTGTACTGGGCTAGCGTGCGGGGATGGAAGGACAGACTAATTTATATATATCTTCTTAAAATGAACTAGGTGATATAAATGTAATGAAAGACGATCAGATTCCTGAAGTGACTTTTCAGTTTGCGTTTTGATATTCTTGGGGCAATGGCATGTTGATCGCTGACAGACAACTGTTTTGATTTCAAAGTCGATGAATAATTTCAAAGTGGAACCTCTTTGAATTTATTTCTTTCCCCTCTAGCATTTGAAGGACTAATTATAGGAAGAGCTGCAGAATGCTCTGTGCACAAATGCATGTAGCCAATTTTATATTTTGTCGTATGCATGACTTGCTGTGCAGTTACATACTCTTCCATGTGCACTCTTACCATAAAAAAATAAAATACAAATAGAGTTCAGGGTCTGTTATTTCATTCTTCGTGTTGCTGAGCGTTCACAAACGATTATGTTGCAAAGAGTCAAACTGACGAGGTTCAGGTAATTAACTAGGGATAAACACGCATACAACTGATGTGAAAAGTGAGCTGCTGAAAGCTTAGGATCCTGGCAGGGGTTGTGTTGCTTGCTCCAGAATGTGACCAAGAGACTCAAAACGTTGCCCTATTTTAAGGTGATTTTAAAATGGATGCAAGAATGGTCATGTCCACAGTTCTGTTTACTAAAGGCAGCACTGTGAGTGGACCTGCATTGAGAAAGCTGTGCTTCCCTTTTGTGAGGAATGAGATTTTCTGCTTACCTCTTAGGATACGTCTATACTTAGCTCCGGGTCCGGCAGTAAGCAATCGATCTTCTGGGATCGATTTATCGTGTCTTGTCTAGACGCGATAAATCGATCCCGGAAGTGCTCGCCGTCGACGCCGGTACTCCTGCTCCGCGAGAGGAGTACGCGGAGTCTACGGGGGAGCCTGCCTGCCGTGTGTGGACCCGCGGTAAGTTCGAACTAAGATACTTCGACTTCAGCTACGTTATTCACGTAGCTGAAGTTGCATATCTTAGTTCGAAGTGGGGGGGTTAGTGTGGACCAGCCCTTAGACACCCTTAATACAAGGGTGAAATTGTTCTGGCTGCCCGGATTTCTCCTAGGAAGAGAAAGGGTTAGTTGGCTGTGCAGACAATCTGAGGCACTCTGCCTAGTTTATCGTCAGCGTCTGCACAGCCCCGGTCGCTGTCTAGTATCATAGGTTTGAAGTGGTAAGGGATTAGGGCCAGCACCGTGCTGGAGACAGTGTGTTTGTGAGTGAGGCTGGCTCCAGTAAGTGACGTGTCTGTACTAGCAGGGATAGTATCTTATGTCAGGCTCTGCTTGAGCCTTGTTTCCGCCGCATTTTTTTTTTTTTTTTTTTTTTTTAAAGAATCACGTGTATGTAGATCATGGGTTTAAAAAATTGTTTATTAAAAATGCAAAGAAATACTTATTCTGCTGAGTTGGAAAATTGCCCAGTCCTGAGCTGAATACTTAGCTCTTACAAATGTATGAATCCCCCATCTATTTTCCTTGGCAGAGAGATTTAGAAAGTGGCCAAAACCAATAGAATGTATAATGCTTAAGGACGGAGAGAGGCAGGTAGTGTTACCTAGTGGATAGAGCAACAGAGAGGTGTTCAGGGGACACACATTCTCTTCTTGGCTCTGCTGCTGACCTGTTGTGTAATCTCAAGCAAGTCGTTTTTGCTCCCTGCCTCAGTTTCTCCATATGTGGGAATAACGATACTTGACTTTTAATATACCACCCTGCCTCTTCATCTAAAAAGGAATCACAGGACCCAGGTTCAGCTCCCCGCTCTGCCATTGAGCGCTGTGCGACTTTGGGCAAGACATGTCACCTCTCTGCGCCTCTGTTTTCTGTCCCCACCCGTTGTCTGTCTTCTCTGTTTAGATTGCTCTTTGGGGTAAGGACTGTTGTGCAGTGCTTTGCACGGAGCCTAGCACAATGGGGCCCCGATTTATGTTCAAGCCTCTGGGCAGGACTAGAATGCAAATGATAGTAAAAAGAGCTGTATAAAATCAAAGTATTATTTTTAAGAGAAAATGTGTTTGCTGCATTTGTTTAAATCAGTATGAGCTTGCTGGGAATCATCTAGTGAAGCCCAGTTCTGACAATTTGCTACATTTTACACTGTTGGGAAATTTCCTAAAGCGTGTAATGCAATATTGTATTTGGGTTTTCGAGGTCATTGTTACACAGATTGTTCAAGCCTGGATGCATTTTTAACTGGACTTTGTCTAAAGAATAAACATAGCTGGGGTTGTTTTCCAGTCACCAGCTATAGCAACCAGATCAGAAGTTTGAGTCAGCAATCCTAGCAAAATTTCACATGCTGCTTTAGAACAGGCAATTACAATTTTCCATTTTTCTTGGGGGTTTTTTGCCATTTGAATTGTAATTGTATTAAGTGTAAATTGATTTGTGTGTGTCATATTTACTTCATAAATTATTCTGCTGACTGGTAGATGGACTTCGATTTTTCTGCCTTACTCTTTCACAGCATTGCTTTGAACCATCATGCTTAGCAGTTTATTCTACTGCTTGCTTATGTCTCATGTTGTTTCATATTCATATCCAGTATCCAGAGGAGACCATACCCCTTCTTGGGCTTGTCCTAAACTAGCAACTTACATCGGTACAACTGTGGCTCAGGAGTGTGGAAAATAGACCTAACTCCTGGTGTAGACACTGTTGACGAGAAGGCGTCTCTTGTTGACACAGCTACCAAGTACCTTTGCCCTGCGGGAAGCCCTCCTGTGGGAGTAGGTGGAGTCTTCACTGAAGTGCCACAGCGGTGCAGATACATTGGTGTAGCTGCACCACTGCAGCCTTTTAAGTGTAGACAAGCCCTTAGAATGGGACAGTTGTGTGTGTCTGCTCCAGAGAAACCTTCAGCAGAGAGACTGAGGTGAGGTGGCTAGTCACAGCACTATAGCCCCGCCTGTGGTTCAGCTCATCTAACTTGATCATAATAAAAACTACAGTTCCTTGTGTCCACTAGGATTTTACAGCGGGATAGCCAACATGTTTGTTATCCCACAATAAAAATACACCTTTTTGGCAGTGAAGACACAGTTTTATTCACCTCGTGTGCAGAAGAGAGAGCTGCCAGAATCAAAGGTGGTTGTAGGATACGGGGAGGGAATCGAGCATTGTGCTGGCCCAGATTTTTAAATGTGACTAGTGATTTTGGATGCCTAATTTGAGAAACCTTAAAGGGGCCAGGTTCTGAGAGGGTGAATGCTCAGCGCTTCCTGAAAATCAAGCCCTTTTTAAAATGTCTCACATTGGGCAGCCAAAATCATTAGTCACTTCTGCAAATCATGGCCTAGATTTTCTTACAGAAGCCGGGTAACTGTTGCCAGCTTTTTCCACTTTAGTTTAAAGGTCACTCATGAGCTGTTTGTTATGAATTATTACTACAGGCCATTTTGCTTCTCTATATGGCAGGCACCCTGGTGCCCAGCAACTTAAAAAAAATTCTTAAAAATTGCAACACTGCCAGTAAATTTCACACCCTAAAAATAGGTTCAAGATGAACTATGGCATATAGTGGGCAGCAGGGCACAGGAGGTCAATGGAGAAGTTGCTGAATCTTCATTATCTCAACAGCTGGCTGTTCCAATTCTGCTCAGCTCAGGTGGCAAACTGGGGCAAGAGACAATCTCCCAAGCGGACTGGTTCCATAAATCTAAACCCTAATGGTAATGCTAAATATCTGACCTTGATATATCAGCTAAAAATCGAGACCAAAACAATCCGGTACAGTATTTTATCAACTTTATCTGAAGCATTTGAAGTGTGTATGTCTTAAAGAAACAGTTTAAAATAAGATATTTCCAGCTTGAGGCAAATTGATATAGATGGTAGATTATATAATTTGTTCAATACTTACAAGATAATAGCATCACCTTACAGTACATTTGTCAATTCTGCGTAGGTGAGAAGTGATGAGTGCATAGGATTAATTAAGGGAATGCTTTCATTTAGGGATGGTGATACTTTATTGTGAAGATTTTTAGAAGACAATCAAGGAAAACTTATGGGTAGCTTACATGTGTAATGAGTGTGGCTACCTTCAAACAGTCCAGCCGGTGTGTGTACGTACTCACACACTGAAAATCAAATTTCTGCCTTCAACAACACAGTCCCATGCTGCTTGAGTTGAAATAGACTCTCAATTAAGTGTTAATATTTAGATTTAAATCCTCTGGGCCAGTCACTAGGGGGAGACAGTCGCACTTGAGATGATTGACATTTCAGGGAAGGGTAGTACACATTAATAAACGTTATTGTCCATTCTGCATACTTTAGGGAATAGGGTATCTCAGTGCTCACAAGTTGCCCTAAAAGGCTGGAATAGTTGGTGGTATTTGCCAGGTCTCTAAACTGAAAAGACTCTGAATGCTGCACTAGCAGAGATTATTGGTGTTAAATAGCTTTAAACAAGGATGTGAATCCCTGTGAAGAAATCCATCTAAACTCATAGCTCTTTTCCCCAGAAGACTTTAACGACCAAAAAGCTGCTGTGTGTCAGTGTTTTCAGCCCTCTTTGTGGCCACACTGCATGGAATTCTGCATCGTGGTCCTGCATCTGGCTGACAGGATTAACCTGTTCATGCATGTTACAACATTGGAAGCAGATGGGCAATTCAGCGCTGTGTTCAAAAAGTTATAAAAAGTTTTCTGTTTGTCCTTGGATAACTGCAATGCATTACCAAAGTTCATGAAAATTGGCTGAAAGGCACAGAAACCTAGTTGTTAACTTATTGGTGTTTATTGCTCAATAGGCTGTTTTTGCAATGAAAACCCTAGTCTTGTCTTTGAAATAAGAGAAGAATTTTTAATTAAAAATTCTTCTTATCTCTGGGAGGTATTTGGGTCTAATAAAAACCTTCAATTTGTGTTCATGCCAATAAACAATATGTGTCCAGCCTGTGTTAACATCTCTTATTGCATGTAACACAGTCTTTTTATGTGAGGGGAAGCAGTGAAAGGAGAGGAGTGCGCAACTGTAGTTTTTCTGGTCACTGTCTGGTTTCCCAGAGCTGTGAGTGTTCTTGTAGGCGTGTAAATGGAGGTAAACAAAAGGCAGCCATGTCTTGCTGATGGAGTTCTAAAAGAAACACCGAGTTATTGCCATATGGATGAGGACAAAAACTCCGTGACTTCAGACTTGTAGGAAAATATTGCAAGTTGATGGAGTGTACATTTAAAAAACAAAAAACAAACAAAAAAACTCGTACAGAGCAAAGTGTTAACAAGAGTCTCTTAAGAAGATTTAGTTTGTTTTCTTCATGGAAATTTTTTTTTGGGGGGGGTGGGGGAGCCTTTTGATGATCCAGCCTTAGTTATGCTCCTTCTTTAGGTGCTTTGCTGGTTTGGGGCTGAGTGGGAGTCTTTCAGTTGATGTGAAAAGGATCTGGTGAACACTACATGGAATATAAGTCATGGGTGGCTGGAACATCTCCTGCAGTCCTAGAATACCGCGTGCTATGCAGCCACCCGTTTCTTCATTGCAGAGACTCAAGTTAGTTTTTTGCTTATTCCTAGTGGTAAATCTCTTGTGAGAATTGTTGAGAGAGCATTTTCCAGAGTAGTAGCCGTTTTAGTCTGTATCAGCAAAAAGGAGGAGGAGTACTTGTGGCCCCTTAGAGACTAACAAATTTATTTGAGCATAAGCTTTCGTGGGCTAAAACCCACTTCATCGGATGCATGCAGTGGAAAATATAGTAGGAAGATATATACACACAGAGAACATGAAAAAATGGGTGTTGCCATACTAACTAATGAGAATAATCAATTAAGGTGGGCAATTACCAGCAGGGGAGAAAATACTTTTGTAGTGATAATCAGGATGGCCCATTTCCAATAGTTGACAAGAAGGTGTGAGTAACAGTAGAGGGGAAAATTAGCCTGGGGAAATAGTTTTACTTTGTGTAATGACCCATCCACTCCCAGTCTTTATTCAAGCCTAATTTAATGGTGTCCAGTTTGCAAATTAATTCCAATTCTGCAGTTTCTCATTGGAGTCTGTTTCTGAAGATTTTTTGTTGGAGTACTGCAATTTTTAGGTCTGTAATTTAGCGACCAGGGAGGTTGAAGTGTTCTCCGACTGGTTTTTGAATGTTATAATTCTTGACGTCTGATTTGTGTCCATTTATTCTTTGGCGTAGAAACTGTCCGGTTTGGCCAATGTACATGGCAGAGGAGCATTGCTGGCACATGATGACATAGATCACATTGGTAGATGTGCAGGTGAATGAGCCTCTGATGGTGTGGCTGATGTGATTAGGTCCTATGATGATGTCCCTTGAATAGATATGTGGACAGAGTTGGCAACAGGCTTTGTTGCAAAGATAGGTTCCTGGGTTAGTGTTTTTGTTGTGTGGTGGCTGGTGAGTATTTGCTTCAGGTTGGGGGGCTGTCTGTAAGTGAGGACTGGCCTGTCTCTTCAAGTGACTAGGTTTTAATGAAGATAATAAGAGCTCGTCATGGCCTGGCATGGAGACGGCCAGATAAATGGCAGTGATTAGATAAAAGCACTTAAATAGAGAATGCAAGGGTATTGGAACACAATTTTATAAAAGTAATCGGAGATGCAACATTTATTTCAATGCCTGAATAATATTAAAGAGAGATTAATATCCCTGAGCCCAAGGATCCTTTGGCATATAAGAAATAGAGCCAATAGCTATCACTTGCATCAAAACCAGAAAATAACCAACATAGAATGAAACCCAAACGAATCCCACCTCACCCACAGCTGCCAGCCCCCTTCATGACCTTCCATAGGTGAGAATTGCAGTGTGTCCTGAAGGTGCATGGAGTCAGGATTTTTCAAACTGAGCTCCTGTGTCAAGGTCCCATCACAGAGGGTCTTGTTCGCAGCTCTTTCTCAGAAACAAAGGGGGTTCCAGCGGTACACAGCTGTGGTAGTGTCTCATGGGGAGCCCTGTGTGCTCAGAGTCTTTAGCCCTGTTAAAGAAGTTGGCAGCTGCCTAGTCTGTGCGAATTAGGTACAGCCCTTGGGCTTGTCTGGGAGAAGTTTGGAACAGTTGGGTTCATGGGACACTGAAAGTGTTCAGAGAAGATTTTAAAGAAGTGCGATGATTGTGTGAAGCCTGACATCTTGGCTGACACACGGTGGATTGAACCAGTGGCTCTCCTCAGCTAAAAGCATGAGGTGCTATAGCTTGAGCGAAAGAGCCAAGCCGGTGAAGTTGGGGGCTGAAGCAATTCGTATCTTCTGTGGATCAGCACAGAGGGGGACCTGCAAGACTCAGCACTGAGTTACAGTTGCATCGTCCATGTTGGTAGTTTTGGGGACCTCCATAACAAAGTTCAAATGAGTCTCACATTTCTCTATTAATAGCAGCGAAAATGAGTTTTCAGAGACCCCCCCCAGGCCTGATGCCCTATGGTTTATCAGATTCAGTACAGTTAAATGTTCCTGGATGACTTCCTATTCTTTCCTTATAAAATTTCTTCATATTGTTTCTGAAATATTTGAATCTAATCACCATGGGAACTAACCAATGTTTAAATGTAAAGTTGAATCGCTAAGGCGCAATGTGTCAATTTCCTGAAGTGAGGCTATTGAGTACATGACATCAGGATAGGAATGTGGGAAGAAAATGTTTGTCCATATTGAGTGTGGTGTGTGTTACTTCTGCGTGGTCGGGATTGTTTTATGAACATCTGTAGCTTTAGAAGAAGGGAATGTGTTTTGTACAGGAACTCAAAGTTGTTCAATGGAATTCCATCTCTAGGACAGACAAGTGGGGTTTTAAATCTCTTGGACTGTACTTGTACTCAAACACATATAGATTTCAAAGTGGAATCGATATGCAGCTGCTGGTTGGTGCATGAAATCAAGCTGAAGGATAATATGGGAAACTAATTTATTTACTCTTTACATAAAAGAACTTCACCCTTTTATAAATGTCTTTAAAGAATCATTGCCCTTATCTGGCCCTTTCTTCATGCTTTTCATTATTGTACTAGAAACAATCACTGGAAGTTTCATGGTGGTATTGGATTGTGCTACATTCCTTCATCAGGTCATTTGGTTACAGCCTTGTTTCAACAGATCCAAAGAAGAAAGGTAAATTTCTGTAAACATGAAATAGGTTCTAAATGTGGTGTAGTCACTTGGGAGTAAACTTCATTGCAAAAGGGGCTGACAGAATTGCTTATATGGGATTTACCATTAGGAACAAAAAGGCTGGAGAAATTGGCATCTTATTTGACTGCTTTGCTTCTCGTGCTCTGAAGAATTTCAGGAATGTCTTGACTTCCTTTGGGGGGCTTAAGGCCAGTGTATGATTGCAAAGGCTAGAGAGTTGCTTTTCTTTGCGCCTTTTTTTCATTCATTCTCTCATTCAGCCTCTTTGCTTTCTTTGACTGAAGCTAATTAACTCTTGAAATAACAGTGAAAGTTAGAGAAGATGCTTTAAAAAGCCAGTGAAAGTGTTTTCATATTTCTTGATAGGGAAGCTGCACTCTGTGGAAGTCTAGAACACAATATAAAAGGTGTCACTTGCCCCCAGTGAATCCTCTGAAGTTCCCAAATGCCCTCAAATGGATTGAATTGAGGAACTGATGTTTGGGATGTAGTGCATGTTTGTCATTTATCAATATAAACACTGATTATAAGCCGAAGAAGATCATTCTTCGCTGCACAAGCATTTGCTTTTCAGTGTGCTCCCTGAAATAGCTTCCCCTGCACAAGAGCTTTGTGAGTAAGCCATCTTGGTGAGGATGGTGCTTCTAAAATCTGACTGATGGCTAAAAGCCACAATTTGTTACTCAAACAAAACTTGCAGAAGCGAGGAAGGTTCTACTCCATGTAGTGTGCTAGGATTTTTTTTTTTCCCCCCCGAGTGCCTTGATTAGCCCACTAAAATTGCACAGGCTTTGCGTCCATCAGAGCAGTCTGCAGGCAGCCGTGCATGGATTTTGCTGGAACTCAAGGTGTCATTGAAGGTCTGCAGAATTATTGGTCTAACTTATTGACTCTGGATGGAAAAAGAGGCTACAGATCAGCATCAAGTGAGCTCATCCCGTTTGCAATCTCTGGTTATAAACCAGAGGACCAGCTTCCATAGAATTTAACGGTCTATGATGATAGTACAAGGAAGGAAGTTAAGACTTTGCTGCCTGAACAAAACTGGTGTAATGAGAATAGGGAGAAAGAGCCACAAGCCTGACTTTGAAGTTCTGGCACATGTTTTAGTCAGGCCAAAAACTAATCACCTTTCCTGACCGAAGAGGAAAGGCATTGGCCACGCTTGCTGATGGATGCTGTCAGGCATTGGAAAAGTATAGGAGTACTGGTCGATAACTCAGCTTAGCACTAGCAAAATCAAGTCCTCAAAAACTGGGACCCCAACTGTCTGATTCAGATATCAATCTGCTTGCAGCCTAAAAGAAACTGTGTAGATGATCTTAGCAGCCTCTTACAATGGATAGGATATGGTGGAACTATTCAGGGCTAGTTTCAACCACTGGTGAAAGCAGATGATGAGAAACTCCCGCTGAACGCACGTGCAGGTTGGATTGAAGACTTCCAAACCCACGGTGCTGCCTTTTTTTTTTTTTAAGTGACACTGAGTTTTATGCACGGTGGAAGGAATGGAGAGGTTTTGGGACAGAAACACGGCTCTACTGCAATTACCATAGGCAATGAGCCCTGTTCCGCCAACCTAGACACCTTTTTACCAGCAACATCCACCACCTGACCTCTCTACTGCAGGGCTGGACCCATGCAGAAGGCTATGCTCTGGCCTGTCACACCACAGCAAGTTTCACCCTATGTGCTTATGCAGATGAGGACCCTAGTTAATAAAGGCTTGAGTTCTGAAGCTATACTACTCAAGCAAACTGCCACCTTTATTTTCGATCTGCAGCTCTTCTCCTCATTTAGCTCCTTCTGCCTTTCTTGAACAGAGGCTGTCTTGCTGTTGTTTGATTTTCTGATATGAACAAAGTGGAGGCCCTAGCATAAAGCCAGAAAATAATTTTTTTCTCTGAGACTTGAATTGGGATTTGGTGTCTCTTGCCTTTGGAGAGGAAAGATCTAACAAGACTTCCTTTTCCCCTTTGTGAGCCTGGTGGCAAGTAAAGGTTAAAATAACCCTACAAACCACAAAGTAGTAGAGAAGAACTTGGAGAAATTAACTTCCAAGCATACAGAATCTCCTTTTAGCTACCGTAGATGCATCAACATAACTCTTCCATTGAGCCTCCCACTTGCCCTGATAACTTGCTGACAAAGTGACTATATACAAAGTGACTGGGTTGAAATAGTGCCATTAAAATATTAGGAGGAACTTGTGCATTTCACTCCCATTATATATTTCATATCCATTACTTGCTAGAAATTGTAATGTAGTAGGTCACTTATATCTTGGCAGGTTTCTCCCATTGCATCTCCTTTTAGGCAGGACAGGGAATCCAGAATATTTTGATTTTGATTTATGGCAGACTTTAAAAACCATGTTTTACATGATCTGTCCTGGCAGTTTAAAGAAAGATTGTACCGTTTTACTTCCTTTCCTGTACATCCTGCCAAAAACACTGCCGAGCTCTTAAGCTTTGGTTAGTCGAGTGTAAGAGGGTGACAAGATGACAAACACATTCGTTTGTAGGGCAGAGGTCCCCAAACTTTTTTGCTCACTCTCTCCTGCCCTTATCTGGTCCACGCTCCCCTGGAAGCCGTGATGGGGGCTGGAAGCAGGCCTGGTGCAGGGGCCAGGGCCAGGAGCAGAGCTGGGGGCAGAGTGGGGTTGGCCTGTGTTTCCTCCCTGCCCTCCGTAGGGGCTGGTCCTGGACCTGCTGCGCCTTCCCCGAATGTTTAGTCATGCCCCCTAAAGGGCACACTCCATAGTTTGGGAGCCACTATTTTAAGGGCACAGTTTCTTGATGCCTGACCTTCAATATCATCTTGTCCATTTACATGCATTGCAGTTTTTCCAATTACCAGTGAATTAAATTTGGAATTGTGATATTTAGAAATGTCAAGCAGAATCAGTAGAAAAGCACTTTGGGCCCAGTCTTAATAGACTCAGCACATTTGAAAGCATATTTGAAATGTCCCTGCTGATGAAACTCAGAGGACCATGTGTGGCGGGTGAAGTGCTGCTGTTCAGACACTGAAGCTTTCTGGCAATGGCAGTTCACCAGAGACTTCTTATTTCTACATTGTTATAGGTCTATATTGCATGTTATAAACACACGACTACTCTCTCCCTGGAGAAGAGCTAGGAAATGAAGAGCCGTCTCTGACAGGGTTTTCCTGGGATTCAAAACAGTGGTGGAATGGGGTAGTGAGCAGGGAGATGGAATGTTGTGGACGCATATGAAATGGTGGGCAAGAATGCTTAGTTATCTCTGACATCTGATCGGAAGTATCTCCTCTCTTTGGTTGACTTTAACAGGAAATGCCTTTAGGATATATAAAAAAAACCTCACTTTTAAACTCTCAGATTTTCTTCCACTCAGATTGTAAGCAGCTGGGGGCAGAAACAGACTCTTTTTAGGTGTTTGTACAACTAGCACAATGGGATTGTGGTGCGTGACTGAACTCCTGAGTGCTATGGCAATACAAAGAAGAAATAATCTCATAATTCATGTCGATATAAAAGTGTGTTTCAGAGAGACTTAAGAGAAATATCCCAAAAGACATTTCATGGTGCTATGCAATAGCTTGCCCTCTATAAAGGCTGCATATCTGAAATCCAGTGATACAGGGAGAGAAAAAAGGCCTTCTGAAGATATCATTTGTCAAGCAAGGCAATGTCTTGGTTTAGTGAAGCAAGGAAACTGTGGAGAGACACCTCCTAATGAGTAGGGTTAATGGAGAAATGGTTGGCATTTGCCTATTAACTCTGTGGCAAGGGTCGGACAGAAGCATGCATCCCTTAGGATGTTAATAAACAAATCCCAATTGTGCCACACTCCATGCTTCCCTCCACACATTGAGATATATGGAGGCAAGTGCTGTGTGGCCATGCCTTGCTCCGATGCACAATTTCCTAACCTTTGTGGTGTTTTGTCCTCTTAGATACAGCACTGGTCTGTCTGTCTAATATAACACAGACAAGGTAGGTGAGGTAATATATTTTTATTGGACCAATAAAATATTACCTCTCACACCTCTCTCTAATATCCTGGGACCAACACAGCTACAACACCACTGCAAATAATATAACACACATCCCCCACTGGGTTTTTGTGATTACTAATCCAGTTTGAGCTCTGACTGTCCAAATTGCCTCGTTTGCGACCCAAAGAGCATTTAAACATGAACTGCAGGAGCAACAAGGCATTAAATGCTTTTGATTGATCTCCCTGGTGTTTTTATTAAAGAACCAAAACCTTTCTGAGACAGATATAGTTAGCGATGTAAAGGGGAAAAAATAATTACATTTTGGCTTTGTCCTTAACTGAGGTTACACAAAATAGAATTTCCTAATGGATGAATAATAGGATCCCCTCCTTTAAACAAAATATCAAAATGACCAGTTGAGCTGAAATTGAAATGCCCTATTTCCAGAAATTGACTGACTACTGGCAATGCTTTTTTCTTACTGGTCCAGGGTAGTGGTGCTAATGCTCACCTAGCTAAACCTTCTTGGATCAGATTTTACCTAGGCAAAGCAATGATTTGTTAAACCTTTTCCTGAGTGATCCTCTGCTTTGGGCCAACAGATTAGCCTCACTGGTGGGTGTGTGTGGGTGTGGGTGTGTGGGTGTGTGCAATATTTCAGTAAATCAGATAGTGTTTCCATGTCACTGAGCTGTTTTCTGTAAACAAGAATACTTACCTAGTGTTATGGACTTTGAGCAATTCTGGGCTTCTGTGGTCTTTCATGGGCTTTTTTTTCTAGACTTTCTTTGAGAAAGAAACAAACCCTATTCAATTTAAAATGACAGGAAATTATTCAAAAGAATTAAATCTTTATTGCATCCTTTTCCCAAGTTGCTGCTAATGTCTGTTAAAAATATATTCCCTATATTTCAAGGAATGCATTATATTAGCGGTTTGAGAAAAAAGTGTAATAATCTAATTCTTTTGAATAATTTCCTTGTTATCTTTAATTGACTTGAGCCCAAGTTTAAAAAAAAATAGTGGGGGAGGAGAAGGAATCACTACATAGATGTCTGTGGAAGCGGTGAAGTCTGAGTCATGGTGTGAATAGTGAATATAGAAGCCCCTGGTTATTGTCATCCCTGGTGAGTAGAGAGGATGCATTTCTTAATATGAAGTTCCTTTTTTAATTTTAAAAGAAAATGACTTAAAGCCTCCTGTCCTTTTTGAGACTGGCTGTAATGACATCACCACCGGTTACCATGGTTATATTATATATGTTCAGAATAGTTTAACAGCCACTGATTGACAGAAAACTTCAGAGCTTTTGTCTTGGGAGCCACCTAGTCTATTGACACAAAACAGAACTCAAGCTAATCTTCCTTCTACACATTCTGTGGTTGGTGTTCCCAGTGTTGTACTGAATTCTGGTTTTAGGGAGTTATAAACTTTATATGGCTTTAAAAACAAAAATGCTTTCAGCTGGTCTTGGTTGTACCAGGTATTTTTAACCTAAGGTGGAACTAGTCAAGACCCTGTCCCCTCCTCCCTTTGAGGACATGTCACTTCAAAGTGGTGTGAAGCCTTACAATCCAGTTTGATTCATTACTGGGCTTTGATCAAGCAGAGGTTGCTGTGCCAGCCTATTAACCTGGAAGAAGCTTGGGCACTGGTGACGGATGCTAATACCAGTAGACTGGATTTTTGTTTGGTAAATTCATGGTGTATAGATGTTAACTTATTTGTGGAGCACCTATAATGTAAAGGCTTTATAAATAGGGTGGAAAAATAAGCAAGGCACTCCTTATATCCGCAGGAATTCAGCAAATCGTTCAGCTCAAAATGTCATGAGGTTGATGCTCTTCAAATTCTTTTTTGGCCTATCGAAGTATACTTTTGCAGTTGACTTGCCAGCATTTATGCTCTTTCCTATTTTCCTCACTAAGATTTGACTTCTAATTTTTAAAGGATGCCTTTTTGCTTCTAAGCACCTCTTTTAGTCTGTTTAGCCTTGGTGGCATTTTTTGGTCTCTTATTTTGTTCGTTTGTTTTTTGATTGGGGTTACACATATAGTTTGAACCTGTCTAATGGTGTTTTTAAAAAGTTTCCATGCATCTTGCAGGCATTTCACTCCCTTTAATTTGCACTTATGCTGAGGGAATAAACAATTTTAGAAGCACTTTGTAAAGGTGGATTCGTTCAAGGCCCTTCAGAGATGAGACTGGATGCTCTTTAAGAGTTTTTCTGGGCCTATTAGGTATATAATGAAGTCCACTCCATTTAAGAGATTTGTTGTTGTTGTGCTGCACAAATATAGGGAAAGGGGTGTGACTTTGGAAAAAAAAATATTTTTTAAGACAGATGGTGATTTTTATGGACAAATACAGAAAGTCTATTTTCACCACCATGCTGACCTTTGGTATGTTTTGAGGTATTATTCAAGCCAAACAATCTATGCATACATTTTTTTCTGGAAAAAAGAACAGGAGTACTTGTGGCACCTTAGAGACTAACAAATTTATTAGAGCATAAGCTGTCGTGGACTACAGCCCACTTCTTCGAATGCATACAAGGTGCCACAAGTACTCCTGTTCTTTTTGTGGATACAGACTAACATGGCTGCTACTCTGAAACCATTTTTTTCTGGGTCCTCTTTGTTTCCTTCGTGGCTTATATCTCTCCCGTAATGGCTCTCTGATCTGTTATAGATACCCAGTAAGACAGACATGGCTTGGTTTTCATAATTATGTATGCAAATATGTATGCATAGTTGCTTATTTGGTACATGCAACTGCAACAATTCAGTGTGCAAGCACGGTCCTCCTATAATGTAAAATTACATGCACAAATAGCCATATAGGCATGTAACCACCTGTTTGCAAATAAATAAGTTATGCATACATTTGTATTTACAAGCCAAGTTAAGCCCTGTAGTTCTGAAAATCAGGCCCCAAATTTTGGTAAATTACCCATTATTCTGTACTAATTTTTATGCAATCTATTTTGACTCAACCTGTTCCTTGAATAGTTTTCATTTTAGTTATTAAAAGGGACTACACAAGCTATGAAGTGACACCTACACTGTGCTTTCTTCCTTAAAGGGATATTGTCAACCTATTTAAGTCTCCCCACCTTCATTCAATTTACTTTAACGTTGTTTTAATACAGAGGCTGCAAAGAATGCATTTTGCTACCAGCTTCAGTCACAGCGCTTGTCTACACTTACAGCGCTGCAACGGTGAAGCTGTAGTGCTTAGTGAAGATGCTACCTATGGCTTTAGCTACACTGGCGGTGTACAGCACTGCAACTTGCTGCGCTCAGGGGTGTGAAAACGCCCTCCCCCCCCGAGCGCAGCGAGTGCAGCGCTGTAAAGCACCAGTGTAATCAGAGCCTGCAGCGCTGCACGCTCGCTCGCAGTGCTGCAAGCTATTCCCCTCGGAGAGGTGGAGTACATACAGTGCTGCGACTACACTCGCGCTGCATAGCGCTGCCGCAGCAGTGCTGTGAAGTCCCGAGTGTAGCCACGCCCTAAATTGATGGGAGAGGTTCTCCCATCAGTCTAGGTACTCCGCCTCCCTGAGAAGCAGATCTAGTAGGGCCTACTCTGGGAGCTAAGTCGGTATAACTGCGTGGCTCAGGCGTGTGGGTTTTCCACACCCCTGAGCGACATAGTTATACCGGCATAAGTTTGTAGTGTAGACCAGAGCTCATCATGACCCATTACAGAAGGTTGCGCTGCAGCTGCAGGTAATTTAACACTCATTCCTAAAGCTGTGCAACTTCCTGCTGAGACTGTCCTGGAGAAAAACAAAAGGGTCCCACCTTGGTCCTTGTAGCTGTAGAAACAGAGGATAAGATGCTTGCCAAAGGGCTGTTTACGACTAAGAGCATGTTGCAAACAGCGCAGTTTATAAAGAAGTGTTTCTTTAAGACAACTACCCTTAAGGGCTATTTTTTTTTTTTTTAAACAAAGAAAACACATTTTTTCTGTATCTTGGGTGGACGGGTGGAGCAGATAAGACACCAAAGGGTTTTTTGGCATATTTGTTGGATGTAGATTTAGATTTTTTGGGGGGAAGCAAGTCTTACCCTTAGTCTGAAGCTTGCGCCAGAGAAGACCCGTGTTCTATGGGGGGGAGGGGCGAGGGTATGCCCCAGGCTCATTACAGAATTTCTCATGCTCAAGTATCTGTTGCTTCTTGGTCCCAGAACTACAACTACTGCTTTTTACATTTCCTTTCCAAAGCACTGTGCAAACATTACTCATCACAACATCCTTGCAAATTCTATTCTCCCCCCTTTAGAGAGGGGGTAGTGGAGGTTATACATTTGTGCCTGAGGTTATACAGAGAGTTGTCTGAGCTGGGACTAGAATTGGGGACTACCACTCCTCTGTTTGGTTCACTAGATGAGGCTGCCATCTAGGAGGTTTGGGTAGGGAAGTAAGAAAAATCTCACTCCAGTGAGCTTAGTGGAAAGTTGGGGAATATTATCCCTCTTTGGTTCGGTGGAGAAGATTTTATGGAATTCTTGATCTTGATGCATCCTTTGATTGTGCAATCATTTTCTAGAGAAGACCAGAAGATTATGTTAAATATAGGCTAGCAATCAGCAACTGTTTAAGATGGAAGCCATGTTATATATTACAATAAAGCAAAGACATTCATTCATAGCTTTCAAAGAAAAAACGGCATCCCTTACTTTCCTACACACAAGACAATTGTCCATTATTTGCTGCTGATTTCACTGGGTATTTAACAGGCTTAATTCTATAACAAATTGTCATGTAAATATCAACAGATCAAATGCAAAGGCTTTGCGGAGAGGCAGCAATATTGACGCTTCTCTGTGTCTGGGAATATTTGTGGCTGTTTTTTACTATAGTAAGCAACTTGTCAGAGGAGGACTTGGATGGAGATTTGCAAGTGCTGATAAAACCTTCAGGTGCTGTTAAAACTGAACTCTCCTGTGTGTGTTTTGAATATAATTTTCTGTTTTAAAGCTCCACTTTATGGCTGTTTCCCACCCTTTTAAATCTCTCCCATGATACAGATTAAACATTCTACTTGGGGGGGGGGGAAAAAGAGGTATTGGAGAATTAAACACCTCTTAAAAATATAAAGAGTTCCTCCAGTCTGTCTTCTCCACACTAGAGGAATTACCCAGTGCTGATGATAGATCAAGTCAAGTAACCAGGGCAGCTGACTTGGTGCAGAGCAAGATTTAACTGCAAGAATGGCTCATGGCAAACCATGTTCAGCACCATTTCAGAAGCCCTGGCTTGTCCTGGTCCATCCTTGTACTTAAACCTTGTTCAGCACCAGTTGTCAGTAGTAGGCTAGTTTCCTGGTGTAGACAAGGCTAAATTTACACTAGCATAGCACCTTGAATGCAGACCACTCTCCAAGCTTTCTCCAGAGTACTCCCACCAGTGAAATGGAGGCAAATCTTACCACCCTACAACAATTCAGAGAGGAAGTGAGGAAGATTTAATGCACATCAGAAGGTTACAGGCTGTAGAAAGGAAGGCGGATCCAGAGGTTTGGATGCTAGCCTGGGATTTGGGAGACCCAAGTTGAATTCCTCGCTCTGCCACAGATTTCCTGTGTGACCTTGGGCAAGTCACTTAGTCTCTCTCTGTGCCTCAGTTCTTCATCTGTAAAGTGAAGATAATAGCTCTGTCCTACCTCATGGGGTTGTTGTGCAGACAAATTTTAACGATTGTGCGGTGCTCAGATACTGTAGTAATGGGGACTAAGTGCCTTCACCTCAAGGTCTGCCTTGTAAAGTGGGCAGAATTCAACCCTGAAAGTGCATTGAGATTTTCATTGGCCACAAGGAGTCAGGAGCTAGATTTTTACATCTCAGCCTGATAATGACACTTCTAGCAGCACGATTGTTCCTTTATCACCAGGCTGGGGGATTGATTCAGTGTTGTTTACTGAATTGCCAATACCTAGATTTTCCTTGGAAGCAGCCTGTCAAAGTAATGACCAGGCCTGACCTTGTTTTAACCTGGGTGATCCCATGGTGGTATGGCTACAGCCTAAGAGGATAATACTAATTTGAAAACTTAAACTATTTCTGGTTGTGTGTAATGTGTTTATAGTTCAGCATCTCAGCAGGAGTTTAAAAAGCAACCTGCTATTTGTGGCTCAGTGGTGATGTTTCTGGCGTTTCTATTTATACTCTGTTCTTGATGTGTCTTGTTGCATTTGATTTCTCCTCCTACTTTTAACGTTCGTCTTTAAAATACCTCCTACAGAATGTCTATAACAAAGCTAGGATTTTTGAGACACAAGACTGTGCATGTCTGAGTGTGATCTGTTCATCTCATACTTGATCCCTTTTTCAATTAAAAAAAATTCTTTTGGTACTTTGGATCAGTGTAACAGTTTTTGGCAGCACTTCATTTTGAATCCAGTGAGAGCTTGTTATTACTTTAGCTTCTAGTTAGTATCAGTAGGACGATGAGAGACTCCTTGCTTGCACCCGTTCATGGTGGCTTATTTAACTCAACCCAGTTACTGTGTGTGCCTTAGTCAAGTTAATGGGGGGAGGGAAGAAGGGAATCGTGTTGAATGAAATTCACCCCTGTGCAGAGACCCAGCCTGAGGCTGATGTCCCACTTACACCTTCAGAATAGCCGAACGTGTAGAAATGTATATTCATTTATTATAATAGGGTTTAAGTGGGACTTTGGTGAGGCCCAGGGTGAATTTCACCCCTCACGAGTAATTCCCTCAGACCCCAAAGGAATCTCGTCCTTCAGATAGAATGTTCCCGTCTTGGTGAGGGGAGTGATTACACTGTATGCGGGTCCAGCAAAACACTAACTTCCTTAATGGTTAGGGCATACAAAATGTCATATACTCCACTTAGGCATGATGGTGAGTTTTGGAAGTGTATTTTCTTGGTAAGCTGGCCTACTAATAGTTCTGAAATGTTGGTTGCACTTGTGTTAATTTACCAGCATTGTTACACCAGGGAAATCCCAAACGTACCTGTAACAACTTTCCTGGGGCCCTGGGTTTTACTCGGTTTCCATGGTAAGGGAGACTATTCCAGCATCCCTCCTATTTAATGAGAAGGTACATCTCATAATGCTCTGTTTTGAGTTAAGTGGAGCCCACTCAGTTTAAGGTGGCACAACACATTCTATACCTAGGCCTTTGTGGGCTATATTCCTGTACTGAAGGTGAGGCCACACAAATCTCTGCAGGACGTTGTTCGTCACTTGAACATTACACTTCCTCCTAGGATGATCTTGTGGTTAAGGCACTGGATTGACACTCAAGGAGATCGCTGTTCAATTCTTAGCCTTCCCATAGACTTCCTATCCTATCTGACCTTGAGCAAATCTCATAACCTCTCTGTGGGTTAGTTCCCTGTCTGCAGAATGAGAATAATACTTCTCTGCCTCACAGGGGTGGGGAAGATAAATGAGTTAATTAAATGTGAGATGCTCAGCTGTTACAGGGCTGTGTTCCATGTAAAGTATGGATAAAGATAAAACATGCACACTAAGTAGTATACCCACTTCACTGACGCTCAGCAGCTAATCATGTGAAAATGTCTTTTCATGTATTTAACTTTGGTTTCATGTAAGCACATTTTGGTTTTGGATACTCAGGGCCAGGTCATGGGGAGGCAGAGACAAGGGAATGCATCTACTACAATGCCAACTGGGAGCTGGAGAAGACCAATCAGAGTGGTGTGGAACGCTGTGAAGGAGAGAAGGACAAACGGCTCCATTGCTATGCTTCTTGGAGAAACAACTCTGGCTCCATTGAGTTGGTGAAGAAAGGCTGCTGGTTAGATGACTTCAACTGCTATGACAGGTAATAGCTACAAATTTAAATTGTATTTCAAGTGGGAAAGGCTTGCAAATTGCATTAGTGATGTCCAGAAGCAGCCCAATTCAACTGGGCCCCATTAACCTGCTTTAATTGCTTGTGTAGATCTCTCAGAATTCTCACTTAAGAACTCTTTGCTTTCAGTATGGAAGCCACAAAAGGCACTTTTTGGGGTATTTTTTTTACAGGAAAGCTAAGCAATTCTGGCATGCTCTGAAAAATGTGTCCTGTACCATTGAGTGAAGAGCAATATGTTCTTCCAAGAGTACTTGGCTACATAAAGGAAAACATGGAGTCATTTGGAGCTGTCTAGGAAAACACCCCCCAAGATCTGTATTAGCGTTTGGGATGTTTTTGCTTTAATGATATTGTAAAGGGGTTTCTTTACTCCCTGTCCCTGCTAGCTGGGTTGAGGGTAGGATTGTAGTTTGGCAGAGACTGAGGGGATGGACCACAGAAGTACAAGTGTGTTGGGGTGTGGTGCTGTCTGTAGTCAGCTGTAGGGGAGATGGGCACTGCTGTGTGAAGGGTGTGGATGCGTTAAAGAGCTTGGATTTTAGGAAAATATGATCAAGCCTCATAAGTGTGGGTAACCCAATGCTGAGTTATCAAAAGAGAACAATTGCCATTTTTAAAAGTTTTCCTTAGTTTCAAAGTTTGAAGGAACACTGTCCACTAGTTCTGGGCCCATTTTTAGTTTAAAAAAATGTAGCTAAAAGGTAGTATATAAGAATTATAGCACTCAGAGGTCTGGGCAAAAACTTACTGGGTCATCAAGATGATGGTCTGGTTCTACGATTTAAATGCCAAAATAGAACTAATCCTGCTTTTGCAGGAAAATAGATTATTCCCAACTGTATATTTCCTAGTTCTTTTATCCTGTCTGATTTTAACTATTCTGAGACATGAGGTTTCCACTACTACTTGGGAAAGACCATTCTGGAGTTTAGGTCTCATACGAAATTCTACTTGAACTTATTTCCTGTGCAACCCTATTGAAATCCTTGGGGTTAAGTCAGGGCCAAATTTGGCCCTAAGTTAAAAAGTCTGTCCTATTCATTGAAGTTGTTCCTAGCTCTATCCCATTCCTCTTAGTAATTCTGCCCCACCATATAGCTCAGAAGTAATTCCTCTTATTCCTTCAAATATTTGTAGCTGGCTTATTTTCCCACCACACCCATCATCTTAGTTGCATAGTCAAGCTCCATATTCATTTAGACATTTACATTTTACTCTTTTTTTCCACCACCCAATAAATCAGTCCTTCCAGACTCCTTAGTCATTGTAGTGCTGATCCTCGTGAGAATGGGAACGTTTCACTACCATTTTCTATTTTCAAAACAGGAGTGTTTAGCATAACCAGATTTCCTCTTATAGCATATGCTCCCAAATACAACAGCACTGTGACAGGTGCATGGTATAACACAATGCCCCCATGCTGTAATGTACTGGTTCTCAACTTCTGCCATATTATTATCCTGTATTACAACAGAAGAATGTTTCTGGGCCTTCCAACCCCTCTCATCTAGTTGTAAAGAAAGAGAGGATGGTTGCAATCTTCTAAAACCTGTTCAAATGCCTAAGATTGGATGCTGAAAACACACTAACCCTGTGGCATGAGAACCAGCAGGTACAAACTGACCAGTCTAGTTTCATGGTCCACGCTGAGTGAGATACCAGGTGTTAACAAACAACATAAATGGTGAAAACTCCATTTTGAATTTTTAGAAAGATTTTAATTAACCAAGTCAGTTTTAATTATACATTTCTTGAGTGTTCAGTTTGTATTTTAATGGTGGCCTTTTAGTTCCCCCATGCTGTTATGCTTTGATCCTAGGAGAAATGATAAAATGTAACAAACGTGTCTTTACAATGAATGCAACTGCATTAATGTCCTCATGGCCTTTACTGGCATTTGTGTTCAGCGCACACACACGCATGCAAGCTGCTGGGCTCCCAAGGGCAATCTTGTTGGGATGCAGTTATGTTGCTACATCATTACCTATGAGATGTTGCCTGGAAAAAGGACAGTCTACATGTTCTATCAAATTCTAGTGTCTTTTGTTTAGTAATGTAGATAATGGTTAGTGTTATATGCCAAACGGTACCTTGTTGCAACACCAAGGTTGAGATGTTAATGATGCGAAAGGTCAGGACATTTAGGGTTATGGTTCCTAGAGCAATCTTAACTCTGTCCTTTAATCTCATCTAATCTGTTAGGGCATAGATGTGGTGTAAGAATCTATATAGATTCTTATGCGTTCATTACAATATTTAAACCCCTTGTACTTGTGCATTAAAGTGGTGTTTCATTATGTGATTACCCAACAAATATGCCATAACTTGGCACATGTGCATTTAAAGCTGTAGAAAAGGGTACAATTTAAAAATAAATCAACAGTGCACAATTCATTTATGTGCATAATCTCGCTGGAAAAGAAGTATTAAAATTAACTTGAAGAGCATGTGAATTACTATAAAATGTGCACTTACAGCTATAGAAAAAAGTGTAGTTCTCTCCCACTATATTATATTTTACTGCTTGCTAAGTAGCATGTCAAATTGCCCAGGGTTGTGTACCTGGGTGCACACTGAACCAATTAAGGGAAATAATGAATTGCCTATGCAGAGTAGGCTGTTTTCACTCATTAACTTAATTTCTTAACTAACAGACTTTGCAAAACATGCATTCTCCACTGAAGGCTACAACTACTCAAGTCTAATGCCATTAAATTGAAATGTTTTATATTGTCTGAGTTCAGGAAAAGGTATATGGAAATATTACACCTCTACCCCGATATAATGCCATCCGTGGGAGCCAAAAAAATCTTACCGCATTATAGGTGAAACTGTGTTCTATCGAACTTGCTTTAATCTGCCAGAGTGCGCAGCCTCCCCCTGCCCCCCCCCCGGGAGCACTGCTTTACCGCAGTATATCCACATTTGTGTTATATCGGGTCGCGTTATATCAGGGTAGAGGTGTATTTAATTTATTGAAACATCGTCACTTCGATAACTCAAATGGCTGACGTTTCTTGGAACTAAAAATAAAATAAAATTACTTCCTGGCTGAGATCTTGTATGAGAAATTCCAGCTCAAACGCTATTTTTTTTTCCGTGAAGGAATAAACCACTGAAAATAGTGCCATGGATTAAAAGAGCCTTCTCCACCCTTACTTATAGCTATGTGCTATTGCTGCCACAATCAAGGAGGCTTGGCATGGATTCACAGATAGAGTAATAATGTCAGACACGTGATTGTTTTATTACTTCCTCGGTGTGTTTGAGGGAAGGAAGTTAGGCATATAAACTTAGCTGGATTTAGGAAATCTTTTGATACAGTTCATAGAGCACAAATCTGCAATCTAAGTAACTAGATAATACACTGGAGAGGGTAAAAAACTGACAAAGAAAGCAGGTGTTTGTAAACAGTAGCAACTTGCACTGGGGTGGGAAGCGAGTAGTAGAACACTACAACAGTCATTGGAAAATCTTTTGCATTGACCTGGCAGGAAAGCGGATGTGTGGAAAACTGATGAAGTTTGTTTGATACCTGTATAAGAATCTCTTTAAGATGTACAAAATATTGAAACAGTATGGCTAGATAGCACTGCAGTTATCTGAACTAGAGGCAACTGAGAATATTTAAAACTACAACTTACATTTGTTAAAATACAGGTACTAATGTTTAGGTGGAAATTCTTTAAAGCGAATTAGTAGTTACTTGAGGTAGGAAACTATATTAAGTACATGAATAAGACTTATTCTTTATTAGTTGCAAGTAAGATAACTAATGCAGGTAGTTGTTAGAGAGGACACACCAATAAAATAGAAATACCGTATATACTCGATCATAAGCCGGTTTGTTTATAAGCCGACCCCCCCAAGATGGATAAGTAAAAATAGAAAAAATTTATAACCCGTTCATAAACTGACCCTATAATTCAGGGGTCAGCAAACTTTGGCTACCGGGCCATCAGGATAAGCTGCTGATGGGCCGAGATGGTTTGTTTACCTCGAGTGTCCACAGGCACAGAGGTAAACCTAAGTAAACAAAGTGTCCCGGCGCACCAGCTGTTTACCCTGACGGGCCGGGACAGCAACTGGTGGGGAAGTGTTGTGTATGTGTGTGGGGGAGCTGGGGGTTAGGGAGTAATCTCTGTGACCACCCCCCACATGACACCACCCCTAGCCTGGGACCCCCACACTCTCCCCATCCCATCCCTTCCCACCTTATCTGGGGAGGGCCAGGGGAAGATGTCTCTGGCCTGGCTGGAGCTGCTCCAGCGGGCTGGGCTGGGTGGGGCGGCTCGGCTGCAGCCTGCCAGCCCCGGAGCTGCAGCTGCTTCGGAGGCTGGGGGGCGAGCAGCGTGGCCAGAAGCAGAAAGACTCTGGCCCCACCTCTTCCCTTCTGGCTCTGCTGGCTGTGCTGCCTCTCCTTGCTCCCTCTGTTGTGGGGAGGGGCTGTGTCCCACCTGTCCCTCTCTATACCCATTCATAAGCCGACCCCCTTCTCTGGTGCTTCCCTTTTTTACTAAAAAAATTTGGCTTATGAACAAGTATATACGGTAGTTAGATACAGTAACTGCAAAGGTGCGGCTGGCTCAAGGAGGGTTTCTGGTCTCCTTCCTGTTTAAATGTAATGATTTTTATCCAGTGTTGCTGAGTTACAAGGTTTAAAGTTAGATGTGAAGAACAAAATACCAAAGTGTAGTCTGGTGAGCTGAAGTGCCTGGATAATGTGCCTTTAAGGGCTTTGAAATTCATGGGGATCAGAATGTTGCTAATGAATTGAAGCTGAGCAGCCTTAAAATATGTCCCCCTTCCAAAAATATTATGTTAAACGAACTTTCTTTATTTGCAAAGTCAAGCAGTCAAAAGTTAGGAAATGCCAGAATTTAGGTTGCCCGTGCAACATTAATTTGGTCCACTTTTGCATATTAATTACAATACAGTCTTCAATTACATGATCATGTAGTGTTTTTCCCCCCATATGATCCCTGTCTCAGTCAGTGCACAGAACAGAGAGCGCTCAGGGAATGGAGCAGCTGTTTGGTATTTTAATGCTTATCATTCAGTTAGAGATCACAGCCTTATTTATTACACACCGTCCGAAGCCTGCAGTGAATATGGAATTTTGTTTCTTCATGGTCTTTTCTAGGATGCTTGCCACTATGGTATGAGTGCCACACAAACATTAGTGAATTTATCTCCAATGCAAGATCAGAAAATGTTCTCCTCCCCGTTGTACTGCTGGCAAACTAAGACAAAGAGACTGCCTGAGGCCATGCGGTGAATCGGTGGCAGAGCCAGAATTAGACTCAGGGCCGCCTGACTCCCAATCTTGTACTCATTGCTCCATATCACGTTGCTTTACTGACATGTTGAGAATCCACAGCTCCCATTGGATTTAGCTGGAGTTGAGTGCTCAGCCCTTCTGTAGATCAGCCTTCAGGTGTCTCAAGTTAAGCACCCAGAAAATGGCTAACACCTAAGTAGTGGCCACCTGCCCACATTTTAATTAAAGTGACTTATTCAGTATCACATAAAAGCTCTATGACAGAGACAGGGGTAGTACCGAGTTCTGCTGTGCAGCATTCACCTGCCTTCGCCACAAGACCATCCTTTTTCTTCCTGCAATCCCCTACTTTAGTCTGTACACACCTTCTAACTGCTAGAGCAAATCAGACGAGTCCTCAGCCTCATTCGCTACACAACAGCCCAGTTCTTTCCCTGAGTATTGTCCATCCAGTGCATTGAAGGAGGCAAAGGACCGGTGAGGAAAAAAGTGTGATTAAAGCTATAGGAAGAGAGAAGGAAGTGCACACTGACTGTCTGCCAAAAGTCCTGGAATGTTCACTCTTACCTGGGTTTAATTTACTCTTTTGTACACTCATGTACAAGGGCTGCAAAGGAGGAGAAAAACAGAAACTTCACTGCGGCCAAATTCTTCACTTCCTAGGACAGTATAAAGTAATTCACTAATTTTTTCCCCTGTTCCTCTTGCCCGTTCCTGATACAGGCAAGAATGTGTAGCCACAGAAGAGAACCCTCAAGTGTTTTTCTGCTGCTGTGAGGGGAACTATTGCAATGAGAAATTTACGCACTTACCTGAAGTAACTGGTCCAGAAGGTAAGTGATTCATTTGCGGGGGGGGGGGGGGGGGGGAGTGGAACTGTCCCTCTTAACTAACTTCCAGTATATTTTGCTGACTGAGGAGATGAGAAAGGAATGTTTATGCAGTTGTGGATATAAGTTAAAGGGCCAAGTTCTCCTTTATGGAAAAGTATTAGGGTTTAAATTATATTTTTCTATAGATGTCTTTTAAACTATCCTATAAAATTTTAATAGAAAATATCTCTTTTCTATAGAGTGATCTCAAGGAATCTATAGAAAGCATCTCTGTTGAACTGTATAGATTTTTCGGAGTAATTTCTATAGAATTTTATTACATCCTTATCAGATTTTAAGGACTTTATGAAAGTTATTAATTGTTTACATATTTTTATTACCTATTGTTATTAAAATCCCCTTCATAGCCTCATAATAATAAAATAAGCCTTTCCCTACTGATTTTTGTGTGTGTGTTTAATTCGGCAAATATTGATATTTATCCATCCCTCATCCTTCCGTGTCTCCAGTGAAGCAACATGGCTCTATTTAGACTTCCCATTCTTTGTTCATCAGCTTTACTGATGTAATGGGGAATTAGTACTACTGTGGAGACACTACGTTTGCTGATGGCTTCTGCAGTATTGTACTTTAAACTGACATCATATTGCCATGGCTGGAAAACCTTTCTCTTTGTTAGATAATGGCAGTGGTGGGGAAGGGTTTTTGCCATCTGTGCCCACGTAACATCTTTTGGGGTTAACAGCAGGCAAGCATGTAAACTTAGAAACTCCAGCAAGCAATTTTCTACTTCACTTGGGTCCGTGGAACTTTTTTGGGGAAGTTCTAATGCGGTACTTTAGAGCATGGATGGCTAGATCTTTATTAATAAATTGCTCATTACAAGAGCATGAGAGTCACACAGGCAAAGGAGTTGGGGGAGGGCAAATGCTTGTGTATGTCTGGAACTACAGCCACTAATCCCATTGCAGATATAAAAAATCCTGTTTCACTTACTGTTCTCCTCCCCCTTACAGTAATATATGAGCCACCACCACCAACACCCTCACTACTCAACATTCTGGTTTACTCTCTGCTTCCAATTGCTGTTCTGTCTATGGCCATTCTCTTGGCCTTCTGGATGTACCGTCACCGAAAGCCCCCCTATGGGCACGTTGACATTAATGAGGTGAGTCAGAAGCCTGATTCCTTGAAAACTAAAGGGCAAGAGTTGACTTTTTTTTTCCCCTCTTTTGTAAACTTAATTTCAGTAAGTTTACCAGGTGGTTATGAAAGTACAGAAGCTGTTCAGGTTGAGTATTTCAATCCTCTTAGATTGATTGTCCTTGGATGGCACACTATTAATTTAAGATGGCAGAACTTTCTCTTTGCTTTGTTAAATTGTTAAACAAATGTTGCAATACCATGCTGGAATTCATAATGGCTATCGTAGCACATGCTGTAAGAATCTAATTTTTTTCTATGGGAGGAAATTAAAAAAGTCGTATGGCCTAATTTTAGTTTGAGGTGCTGAACACCCTTTTTATTCCTGCATGGCTAGACGGAGCCTATGCCAAATGAGCTTTTCAAACATGGAAGACAGATTTGGGTTGGAAGAGGCCAACTACTCTTCTACATGAAGCTACGTTGTATTGTAAATAGCATCTTTCATACAAAGATTTGAGTTTATACAGCTGTTATTTTTATGGAAGCCTATTGTGCCTGATTGGATCAAAGACTTACTTGCTGTTCATTAGAATGGTATGAAATATTCATAATGAAGTGCAAAACTATTTGAAATTTTAGGTGTACTTTGCTATTTTGTAACAAAACTGAAGGTGGCATTTTTTTGCAGGAGATATCATTAAAGTGTAAATGTTTTCCAAGTGAAGACAGCTTTTGCATTGAAGACATGAGAAAATTCAAGCTTTTGCCATGATTTGATGCAAAAAGTAGTTTAACATTTCATATAAACCACATTTGAGGGTGGGAAACGCCACCAAATGGCAAAGTGTTTCATGCGAAAATTCTGCAAAACAAAATGTCAATTTCACACTGCTCTGCTACTAAGTCATAACTTACTTTGAACAGTAAATTTCAGTCAGCTAAAATACGTTTTTCCCCTTGCTTCACTGTTTGACTTCAGTTTGTAACCTACATCTTTATCCTTCTTTTGTTTTCTAGGATCCTGGTCCACCACCCCCTTCTCCATTGGTTGGCCTTAAGCCGTTGCAATTATTGGAGATCAAAGCTAGGGGGCGCTTTGGCTGTGTCTGGAAGGCTCAGCTGATGAATGACTATGTAGCAGTGAAAATCTTCCCCATACAGGTGAGAAAAGTTTCAAGGACCTCCATATGCCTTTCAGTATGTTTAGCTCATTAGCAAATGCCACCTGCAGCAGCTGCTGTTTCAAGTTGAGCAAATGATGCCGTTTTGAAATCTACAGGGCATTTTAACTTTGGTCCGAATGTTCGGAGTTGTAGAAATTCAGGGAGGCAGCATGCAGTGTAATACCCAAAGAGTGCACAAAAGACCATGTTAATCCCAGATCTTGCATGACTGTTGCCTAGGTAAATTGAGAATCCAGACCTGAACATAAGTAATTTGCAGCTCACAAAACCACAGTCCTAATGAAGTGAAGACTCATTGTACAGGAACATTACTGTGCTGAGACATTATATATTTCATTTTGAACATTCAAAACGCTAAGAATTGCAAATGGAAAAACCGAAACAATCAGATATGTCCAGTTGAAGAAAAATTATTGAAAAATCTTTGTGCTCTTCCCCTAAACCCCTCTTCTTTAATCCTCCTCTTCCTTGTGTTTTTCATCATGGCTTTATGGAAAGAGATTTCTATATTATCTCTCCAGACCGGACATTTACACAATCCATTCTGGTTTATGATAACCTTAACAATTACAGCTAAAATATAAATCTAGGTAGTATTTGCATAGGCTTCATTCTTTTACTTGCTTTCACAGAAATTTTGGCTACATTTTTTAATCCGTGACTTTATATTGTCGGCTTTCACTTTTTTTAATGAGGCTGTAGAGCTTTCTGAGGGCGATTTGGGGAGGGGTTAAGTACAGGAATGTCTTCTCTCCCTCTGGCATGTAGACCTTTTGGGAAATTGCCTAATTTTAAAGGCATCTGTACTCCTGTTTATGATGCCTGAGAATAACTTTAAGAGGAGCATCAGCAATGCATGGTGTCATGGCAGCTATTTGCTTTAAATGGAAGGTTTAATTTAGAAGTGGTCTTTGATCATGTTTCCCTCTGCTTTAGGATAAACAATCCTGGCAGAGTGAGAGAGAAATCTTCAACACGCCTGGCATGAAGCACGAAAACCTTTTGCAGTTTATTGCAGCAGAGAAGCGAGGAACAAACCTGGAGATGGAGCTATGGCTGATCACAGCTTTCCATGACAAGGTATCATATAGCCACATCTCCATTTGGGGGTTAAAGGGACTGATGCCTATTGGGGCAACTATACAGGATTTGGAATGGGTGTTTACCATTTCAACAGCCACTTCTGAATGTCATGGTCCCCTTGTAGCTATTCTAGAGCATCTCTCACCTCTCCATAGTGAGCTGTGTTTCAGTTTATGGAAAGAAAAAAGGCAAACCGACCCTTGGTTTAAAGATTTCTCAGAAGAACTGTCGGCTTTAGAAAATCAGTCTGATCTGCAGGACAGGAGGAGAAGTGGAAAAGGCCAGTGTTTGCACTTGTAAGCAGTAGTAACCTTGCACCTGTGTAGGCAAACCTGAGAGATAGCATTCAGAGCTGACAGTCAGACTGTTGCAGTCCTTACTCTGCACTTTCAGACAGGCTCTGTATTTACTTAAAACTCACTGCATATCTCTGTTTCATGGGTTGCTTTAGTTGTCAAATATAAAGAACATTTAAAATAAAACAAACATGCACAAATCCAGGTTTGAGCTGCAGTGTTATCCCTGTATTTAATCCAAGGTTCATGGAGTCAATCATTTCCATAGACAGCTAATAGAATGTAAGATCTTTTCTCATTTAAGGCTTTCCCCTTCTTGTATAGCTGCTCCAGTTTTTTCTCGAGGTAGCTAGACCTGGTGGAACTAATTTTTAAAGCCATTAGGTATTTTTATTTCAATGAGTCCGGGAAAGTGATAGTATTTCACCAACATTCTTCTCTTCTTTTTTGTTTTATTCTTTGCAAGTGGATTTTTCTGTCAAATCAAAGTTCAAACTTCTCAAGCACTCATTAAAGCCATTCTCTAAACTGATGATTTGGCACAGCTGTCACTTACCAAGGTCTGTGATTAAGTTCTAAGAACATATGATGTCCCATTTCTCAGGGCTCTCTGACAGATTACCTGAAGGGGAATATTATCAGCTGGAATGAACTCTGCCATGTTGCAGAAACGATGGCCCATGGATTGTCCTACCTACATGAAGATGTCCCCTGGTGCAAAGGGGAAGGACACAAACCTGCCATAGCACACAGGTATTGTCTTTTTGCATAACTATAGTTCTTCAGCTCGTGACCTGAAGAGCTCTGTGTAACTTAAAAGCTTGAACCTTGCACTAGCTGAAGTTGGTCCAATAAAAGGTATTACCTCGCCCACCTTGTCTCTTTCTAAAATACATGCTCGTCTGGTGACAATTTTGTTGAATAGAAGAGGGAGGAGATCTTGCTTTTATGTAGTGCCTTTCATCCTAAGTATTTTGCAAAAGATAACATAAGGTAATAGCCAGGTAGGTAGTCTGTGCCGCCACCACACTGCAGAGCCCCTGTAGAAGAAATGAATGTAGGCCAAAATCATGGGGGGACAAATCCTCCACTGAAAGTGCCAGAGGCTGTTTAATGTCCAAACAGAGTAGGCAGGACCTCGATTTAGTCCTTATCCAAAGGACCTACACATTGGAATACTGCGTTCAGTTCTGGTGTCCGCAATTCAAGAAGGATGTTGATAAATTGGAGAGGGTTCAGAGGAGAGCTGCAAGAATGATTGAAGGATTGGAAAACAACCCTTATAACAATGGATTCAAAGAGCTCAATTTGTTTATCTTAACTTAGGGAAGGTTTTAAGGGGTACCCTTTGATCACAATCTGTAAGTACCTATGTGGAGAATAGAAATTTGGTAATGGAGGACTTTTCAGTCTAGGCAAAAGTATAACAAGATCCAGTGGCTGGAATTTGAATGTAGATAAATTCAGACTAGAAATAAGGTGGAAATTTTTAACAGCGAGGTTAATTAACCATTAGAATAGTTTATCAACTGTTGTGGTAGATTCTGCATCTCTGGCAATTTTAAAATCAAGATTGGATGTATTTTAAAAGATCTGCTCAAGTTGAAAGAGGAATTAATTCAGGGAAGTCCTGTGTTATACAGGAGGTTAGAGTAGATGATCAAAACTGGCCCTTCTGGCTTTATAATCTGAATAAACTATATGGTAGTCTGTATATTCCGTATGTCTATTTGACTATGCAAGGATTTAAACCAGTGCTTCCAGGGAATATAATTATTTTGAACTTGATGCTTAGTCTTATCCTCTTATCCTCCCCAGCTGAGCTTTTTGTTCAGAAGGAAAGAATAAGTGAAATAGAAAATGGCTGCTGTCTATTACTCATTATTTTATAGCACTTAGCTTGCCATGAGCTGTTCAAAAGATACAAGAAGAGACGATCCCTGCCCCAAAGAGTTTACAGTACATTTTAGACATGATACAGGCTGGTGTGGCAGGGCAAATTGCTGGAGTGCAGAACGATGAGGGTTATGGCAACATGCAGATGGATACTCACTTTATACGTCTGCATGTCTTGATGGTTCTGGATAGCTAGTTCTAAAATAAAAATATAGATGGTATAGTCTTGCTTGCTCCAGGCATCATGGAATAGGTGAGTTTTCAGGAAGAATTTTTAAGTCCGGTGAAAGGCTATATACATGGAAGTCCCAGGACATACTCCTCCACCCACTGCCCTGCACTCTAGCTTGGGCTGAAACATGACGTTCAATTGCAGTCGTCTGTATTTGATTTGGTGAGACTGATTTTTACATCCAAAAAGCTTAAATCTCTGTTCTAAAAGTGTTTTCTGTTGAGTGACTGTGTGCCCGCCCCCCAAAACACGAAGAGAATTCTGAGAAATGTGATCTTGTGCAAGAGCCTGCAGCTGCATTTCAGTTGCTTGTGGGGGGAACTCTGCCTCCTTGACACTTGCCCCTGTAAAATAAATGCAGTGATTTATATGTGAGATTCCTAGGGGTGGGGCAGGGAAAAAGCCATGCAAAACTCTTGAAGCTGTGGACCATGGTAATTAGTGTCACAATAGATTTAGCAAATGATGCAGGGGAGGGGAAAAGGAAGGTGGGGAAATTCATTCCCATGTGTAAACTTTACCATCTAAGAAGCATGTAGTTTCAGGGCAGGGGTGTATTTTACTGTCTTTCCCCGTCTAAAAAAATAAATGTCTGAATAAATATGTTTCAAGTTGGGTGATATTTTTGAATAGCACAGGACAATGCACTGTTAAAATGCTTGAATTCTCAGTTAAGTCTGAGTGAGTTACAGCCATAAAAAGCTTCAGATAACTCCTTAACACCATTGGCCTTTGGCACAAAAGGAGGATTAATGTTGTAATTATCACAATCCTTGCTTGTCAGTGCTTTAGTGCCCTCTAGTGGAAATTTAAAGTAAGAACATTGGTGTATAAATCAGTGGAATCTAATGCTGCCAAATATCATTTCTTCTTTGGGCTGATCTACACGTTGGGGGGGGGGGAAGGCGGGAGAAATCGATCTAAGATATGCAACTTCAGCTACGAGAATAGTGTAGCTGAAGTCGACGTATCTTAGATCGATTTACCTCGGGTCCTCACGGCGCGGGATCGATGGCCGCGGCTCCCCCATCGACTCCACTTCCGCCTCTCGCTCTGGTGGAGTTCTGGAGTCGACGGGGAGAGCGTTCGGAGATCGATTTATCACGTCTAGACGTTACTACCCGCTGATCCGGCGGGTAGTGAAGACGTACCCTTTGAGTAGTGTCCCTCTGGGTGCTCTGCTTCAGGTACACACGTGCCTCTCAAGCCAGTGATTGGAGATTTTCACCTAGCAGTGTCCGTTCAGCCTGCAAATGCACTCTAAGCCTCTTAATGTCAGACACCAAAGCTATATAAGGGTGCGTAGGTGAACCGCATCAGTTCCTTTTCAACCACCTTGGCCTGAGATGGAATCTTAGAGCAGTGGTTCTCAGCCAGGGCTCTGGGGCCCCCTGTGGGGCCGCGAGCAGGTTTCGGGAGGTTCACCAAGCAGGACCGGTGTTAGGCTTGCTGGGGCCCAGGGCAGAAAGGTGAAGTCGCGCTGTGCAGTGCTGAAGCCTGGGGCCCCGAGCCCTGCCATCTGAGCTGCTTAGCTTAGCATTAGCCCTTCTTGCCTCCCCTTAACGCCGGCTCTGGCTTTTATATGCAGAAAAGCAGTTGTGGCACAGCTGGGTTGTGGAATTTTTATAGCATGGGGGGGCGGGAAGCGCAAAAAAGGGGTTGGGAACCCCTTCCTTAGTGTGTCTGCCTTGAGTGTGCCTCGGCCTTTCTCTTTTATTCCTTAGTGTTTAGATACTTAGTCTAGTAGTTGTTAGTGTCGTTAGAGTGAGTTAGTTTGTACACGTAGTGAGAAGATGGTTTTGTTCTACTCTCCTTTTTCCCCCCAGGGAGACTTGCATTCTTGGCCTGCCATGCTTGAAATGCTGCCTCTTCCTGTAAGCGATGGCCACTCTTAAGGGTGTCCATTGCTTGGGGGTGTCCCATGTCTCCCAGAAGTGTAACTTCTGCTTGGCCCTCAACTGTAGGGCAGGGAAGAACAAGGAGCTCAAGCGGGGACTGTTCATGATAGAACGTTCTCTACATCCAGAACCAGGTCAGGAGACACCACCTCTCTCACCCCACCATATCTGTCCCTGGACAGAGCCAGTGCTACTTCTGCCTCGGGCAGACTTCCCCAAAAAGGAAGGGAAGACTTTGGAGGCTTCTGGGAAGACTCCCAAAAAGAGGAATGCGGATTCTCACTCCAAGGAATCAGCTCTAAAAAAAGATGTGGTGCTCAGTCAGGCCTCCAGTCACCATAGGTACTGTTGAAGCCAAGGACTCCTCCACTAGTACTGGCAGGGCTGTGAAGCGCTGGAGCCCCAAGGAAAAGAGACATGGCTCCAATAGGGCCCTGGTACCTTCTACCAGCACAGAGCAAGCATAGGGTGAGTTTGGCCCAGCTGTTAGTACTGATGCATCTGGCCCAGCGTTCATAGTACATACCAGTACATGAAACCAGCTTACCATTGTGCCCCTTAATCCAACTGTTGGTTCTGATGCAGTCTGTCCAGCCACTGGTACCGGTTTGTTCAGTGCCGGACACACAACAATGCCTATCTTCCGTTGCGGTGCGATTGTCAGTATTATCTGCTTCAGCAGTTGTTGCCTGAGCTACCCTGTCGGTACTGGATCCCTTCTGGGTACTGCAGGAATTCCAGCACTCTAAGGACCTTTTGGTATCAGATGAACCGGAGTCCCCGCTTCTTGTGGGTACCAAATGCCTTTTGGCACTGAGACCCCAGTCTCTGGGCTACTGTCTTCTGGGGCTGCTGGACTCTGCAGTGTTTAACAGGTGTCCCCCTCCCCCATGTGTAAGGGCACTGTTGGTCCCTTACTCAAACTTTGTAGGTTTCTTTGTTGGTTTGTTTTTTCTGGTGCCTTCTCGCCATACCAGGAGAGAGGGGAAGGGTCGAGGAGGAGATGGGATCCTGGGACTGACAGGGCCTCTGGCCAATCAGAGGGCTCTAGACCATGGCCAATGGGGAGTAGCCAGCACCCCAGGTCAGTGCCATGGCCCAGCTGCCTGGTCAAATCAGGAAGCCCCCCAGCTCAAGTCCCTGCCTGCATGCATGCTGAGGGAGGGAGACAGCGAGAGCAGCCCCAGGCAGGTGAGGTTCTGTGGCTGTCAGCCAGCAGGCGAAGAGCCACGTAGGAGGCTGGAGGGGGCTGCCTGATGGCCCAGTGACACACGTGAGAGCCAGCGAGCGGGGGCAGGAGGGTCGTGCAAGGGGCTAGAACCCACCAGGAACAAGGTGACAGACCCAGTGGGCAGGGTCCATGGAGGGGGGAACAACAGCCAGAGGGAAGGAGGGGCCTGAAGGGAGCGGCATGGGGGGGTCCCAGACACGTTGTAAGGGAGCGAGACACCCCAGCAAAGGGGAGGAAGTTGGGATAGCAGGGAGTGGAGCGATGAGCTGAGAGAGCCCAGTAACCCACCCCCTATACTGCCCTGAGACCAGCCAGGCAGGGAGCCATGACTAGTACCGGTGGAGGGAGTGGGGGAGGGAGAGGAGGATCCTGGCAGCCCTTGAACCCAGGAGAAGGTAGGGTTGCCAAGTGTCCGGTTTTCGACCGGAACGTCCAGTCGAAAAGGGGCCCTGGTGGCTCCAGTCAGCACTGCTAACTGGGACGTTAAAAAGTCTGATTGGCAGCACAACAGGACTAAGGCAGGCTCCCTGCCTGCCATGGCTCCTGGAAGCAGCAGCATGTCCCTCCCGACTCCTATGTGTAGGGGCAGCCAGGGGGCTCCGCACGCGGTCTCGGCCCCAAGTGCCAGCTCCGCAGCTCCCATTGGCCACAGGAGCTGTCGCTTGGGATGGGGGAAGTGTGTGGGACCCCCTGGCTGCCCTACGCATACGAGCCAGAGGGGGGGATTTGCTGCTGCTGCTTGAGGTAAGCCCCACCCCAGAGCCCGGAGCCCCAACCCTCTGCCCCAGCCCTGATCCCTCTCCCACCCTCTGAACCCCTCAGTCCCAGCCCAGAGAACCCTCCTACACCCGAAACCCCTCATCCCCAGCCCCATACCAGAGCTTGCACCTCCAGCCAGAGCGCTGGCTGTGTTGGGGAGGTCTATAATGGTGGGGTGGGGAGAAGTAAAGTTTATAGGCATTTGTGAGCCAAATGCCATTCAACCCTGGATGTGTGAGCTCTCAGCTCACAATGGTAGGGTGCTGACTTATTTAAAACTCACATTTTATTTGATAGGAGCAGATAATAAAATAAAATTGTTTTAATCTTTATTCATTGTTGCCAGTGGCTTCTGGGATATATATGGGTGTGAATGGCACTGTGGAAGAAGTATTCTTCTCTTGCTGCATTCTGTTACCTACCAGCCAGGACACTCAAATGGACTGCCCTCACATCTAAATGGGAGGAGGCTAGTAGGAAGGGATTTTCAGTGGAGGTCCCTTACTCTAGAGCTTAATCCTCCCCGCCATTCCATGGTCTGACTGAATAGCTTGCTGACCATCAGGTCATGTTGCCAAGCCAGTGATTGGCTGTGCCTTAAAATCCTATTTCTTAGATCTGAGTGGGAGTCACCAGATGTTCAGTTGTTCAGAAAATCGGACTGTTTTTATTTAAACACATAAATATAGATCTTCTTGTCCTACTCTTTGTCAGCCGAAAGCCTGTAGCTCTTTCCGTGGAAGATTATTTTTCTTTTTGTGGGCAGCGGAGTCATTCCTTGACATTTTTGGCCACTTGGCCAGTTTGGATGTATGTTTTTAAAGTGTTTTTACCTCTTTGCATATGTGCATGGAGAATGTGATAGATGCACAATATGCCCCGAAGAGAGTGTGCGTGTATGTGTGTGGATTTATCTATGTATGCATCTAATCATTCACTTTTACTTTTTAAGATGGCGGAGCAGTGTATTATTGTGGTTTTGTGAGTCTGTCATAAATTAACTCCTCTGCCAAATGGAGTCGTAGTTCAGTGAGGGAGAACCAGGCAAGCACAGCTTTGCTTAAGCAATTAAGCACTCTTTAAATTTTGTTGTGAATATGCTATAACAACAAATCCTACACTGCAGAAATGTCTCCAATAACTGCTTTACTGGACAGTGGGCTAAATGACTTCCCCCACCTTAATCACCTAGCTAGACTCTCCCGAACTAGAACATGCAGCTTTGTGTGTGGCTGTGGTAAAGAAGTGTTGTTTACTTTCTCAGGAGGTTGAGACTTGGGGGTTGAGCAGCTCAACCTGCCTTTGGATGTGGCCGTATGACACCCAGAAATGCAGAAGGCCCCTCTGTCTGGTCCAGTGATTCCTCTCTTCCCAAAGTATTTTGACAGATCATTTGTAGTTTAAAACAATTGTATCTGACCTCATTAATTATGTTGTGCAGGCTAGCAGTGTCCTGCATTCAGCAAGGTCACTGAGTGAACTGAAAGAATATAGGAAAATTATAATGCGGTGCATACAGGGCATTGCCATCTGCTGTCAAAGGTTTGTATCTTAATTATATTCACAAACATCTCTTTTCTGATGAAAATGTGGAAAGGCCAGGGTGTGTGATTTTTCTTGTTAGGTCTTCTACTCACATTCGGACTATAAGACTAAGGTAAGGACGTGGCTTTGAAGGGCTTGTGGATGAAACTCTGCTCAACCCATAATAAACCACTACAAAGGGAATTTGGACTCTGTCAGTGACCTAGTACAGTCAGTATCTCTAGGATAGTGCTGGTCCAGGAGCTCAAAAGTTCAATATAATAGATCTCTGCCACACAAAACGATTGAAGCCTGTAGAAAGAGTGAGCTGAACTCAGCTCACATCAGCTTGTTTCCAAGGAGGCCTTGTTTATTAAAGGGCTACTACTTTAAGATGACAAACGATTATAAATATATAAATGTAACATTTGCTTCATAAATTAATGGGCATAATGAATACAGTAACTATTAAAAGGGTCTGGTATGTTTGTTTGGTATGTGATGGTGAGTTGCTTATAATAACAAACTAACAAGAAACTTGATTAAGCTCTCTTCTAATTAAAAATTCCAGTCAGACTTTACAGAAACTGCTGACTTTGAATGGAGTAAGAGACCAGTTTTCCATACTTACTTTTTAAAGCCCAATGTATACAAAATGTGTATATATAGTATGTACCAGGGAACAATCTGTAGGTAGTCCTGGCAAAACCAACTTGTAATATAACCTCTTATCACATCTGGGTGCTCTCCTCCACCCCTCAAATGCCTCTTTGAGGGAACATTGCTGAGGATGCCAGACAGAGGAGGGGTTTGCCCATTCGTATGAAATGCTAACTTTTGTATAGTGCATTTTGGTTGACCAGATGTCCCGATTTTATAGGGACAGTCCCGATATTGGGGGGGGGGGGGTGTTTATATGGGCTCCTATTACCCCCCGCCACCGGTCCCGATTTTTCACACTTGCTATGTGGTCACCCTAAATGCATGAATGGTAGAAACTTTAAACATGGGAGCTTCCGTCTTGTCTCATTTTTTTTATATCACTGTGTATGAGCGGCATGTTGTGGGTGTGTGCGTGTATCTATAAATAATATATTATGATCCCTTTAGTTCAATCCCTGGTTTTATTTTGACATTAATTTCCCCTGTACTACTGCTTTCTCCTTGTTTTCCTTACCCTGCTTTGATTCTTTTCTAAAATTACCCTCCCCCCGTGATTCCTTTTGCTTCTGCTGTTATTTCTCTCCTCTTCTGTTACGCTGGTTCCAATATATAGTCCAAGATAATGGCCATATCTCCTGCATCCTGATTGGGTGCCAGAGGAACCCTGCCACCATCACTATAATCCTCTCCCTCAGTTGGGGGAAGAAAGGCTGACAGTCACACAGTCGGCCGCTAAAGGCACACAACTGCCAGATCATCAATGAAATGTGAGCAGTGGCCTCACGTCAGTGCAAAGGCTGGAACCTACTTCAGTGCAAAGGCTGAAATCTGCCTCCACGCCACCCTGTATAGCATGTATGAGCATCGGGCCCAGCAAGGGTGTTTGCAGGCAATGCCCTAATGCCACTCCTAAAGCAGTGTGTCAGTCTGACTCTACCTTAGATTCTTTGTATCTTTGAACTGGAGTATTTTGTAAAAACGCGCACACAGAAATATATGGTGGAGGGGAAGGAAATTGGTTAAATCTGGTCAGGAGCAGTGAGGGCTCTAGTTTGTTTATTGCTTTCATAGATTCAGGTGTGATCTCAGAGAGGTAAGACAGGTGCATCTTCAGCATACAGGATTCTCACTGGGTCACGGAGCGCATCCCGAGCTTGGCAATTAAACCAGTCAAGTTTTGACATGTTTGTTTAAAAATGATGGGATTTGTGCCATACTAAATCCTTCTCAAACTTGCTTCTTGGCTGTCTGCAGGGACTTCAAGAGTAAAAATGTGTTGTTGAAGAATGACTTGACAGCAGTTCTAGCTGACTTTGGACTGGCTGTACGGTTTGAGCCTGGAAAGCCTCCAGGGGACACCCATGGACAGGTAACAATTACCTTTTAGAAATAAATGTGGGGCATACCACATCTGCTGGGAGTGGGCAGCGTTTCTGCAGATGCAGGATATGGGGACGGTTACTGGGGGGCAGGAAATTGCAGAAGGGCATTGTTTTGCTCAGCTTGGATAATTTGCAGGGGCAATAGATACAAAATGCTTTTTTAATTGCTGATTTTATATTAGCTTTAATGGTGGTTTTTGCTCAAAGAGCAGGGTACGGGATGACCCAGATTTACCTTTTATATATTTTATATTGCACACACTGCCTGTTCTTCTACTTTTGCAAATTACTTATATCCCAGATACTGAATCAGGGAACAAATGAGCAGAAACACTTTCCATAAAGAATGGCATTTGATCTTTAAATTTCCTGCACTACTTTCTTCCTGCCATTTTAAGGTAACTTGGCTCCACTAGTTGCTACTGCAGAGGAAGGCAACCCCTTATCCTCTCCAATAGTGCACATAGACAGTTGTGCAAGGCTGCATAACATGGAGGTGGAGACCATCCTGACCCCTGAAGGCATTCAGTTTATCCCTTGCAGCATGAGATTTGATCACTGGTTTTAGCATTAAATATTGAGTCATAAAATTATTCAGGTTTTTTTTTAAAGTCCAGTCATTGTAGCTGCCTAGAGACCTTTAGCAGCAATAAATATCCCAAGCTGACTACACTTGGAAGCTTCGGGAGTGGGGGGGGGGGCCCTCCACCCATGGCGGCTGGGAGCTGCAGAGTGACCATATTTCCCAAAGAGAAAACAGGACACTCCCAGACGCTTGCCCAAGGCATCCTTCTCCCCTGCGTGAGGCTATTACCTGTTGCTGGACCCTGAGGAGGACCCCCTCAGGAGGCTGTCACCTGTCACTGGAACCTTGCAGGGGGCCCCATGAGGAGGCTGTTGCCGGTAGCTGGAACCCTCTCAAGGCCCCCCTGGCTCCCAGCTTCAGTCCCTCAGCCCGGGGGCTGAAGGAGAGAATGTTCTGTGACCTCCATGACATAAAAGTAGCCTATTCCTAACATCTCTGTAAATCCAGCCACAGCTCTGACCATTTTGGTCACCTCTCTCTAGACCTTTAACTGCTTCTACATCTTCTCGTGCTCCGGCTTTGTCCCACAGTCAGGCCCTTGCAAGATGAGAAGTTTATGGTGGGGAATTCCCTAGGGGGAAAATTATTAAAAAGAAAATTAACTTCTGCATCGGACAGGTGATTTCCCCCTTCCACTCCAGACCCCTTCTGTCCCTACTCCTCATCATGGCTTGGTATTCCACCACATGTGTTTGTAGCACCTCTATAAAGATCTCTTTTACTAAAAGTAACAACATGTTTAACAGGCGGAGATTGAGCTACTCTCTCAAGGTTAGAGGTGGTCTCCAGAACATGGTTGAAGCGGATTGGCAGGACAGTGTGGTGTCCACGTTACACCTGTCCTCTGGATAAATGAGACTTCTATCCAGGGCTGTCAAACCTCTATTCACCGAACCTTACACCAGCTCAACATTCCTTTTTAAATTTATAAAGGGAGAATTAAGCGATCAATTATGATCAAATAACTGAGAGTCTGACTTGAACTTAAGGTGTTTGGAGTGTCTCCAAAAATTAACTTGTTTTTACATATAGCAGGTGCTGCAGTAGCTAGAGGCAATGGGGTGGATGGATGACAGAATTTCAGACATGGTCATCTTACCTCATTGCATTTAATTCAAACCCTTAGTGTCCACTGAATGATCAACAAATACATATCCACACACTTGGAGTCTTTTTACAACTGTTTTGTGGAGCTTGGAATGGTTTTAATGAGGAGTGATGCCAGAAAGAGTGGACCCATTTTGTTTGGAGCCAGTACACAGCCATCTTAGCAGAGAAGTAGCTTTGAGGTTGATGGAACAGCTGTAGTCCCTACACACCCAACTATCTCTTGTAACTTAAATTGCATTTTTTCTTTTGGTGTGTAGGTGGGAACAAGGAGGTACATGGCTCCTGAGGTGTTAGAGGGGGCAATCAACTTCCAGCGAGATGCCTTCCTGAGAATAGACATGTATGCAATGGGACTAGTATTGTGGGAGTTAATCTCCAGGTGCACAGCAGCTGATGGTAAGTGTAAAGTTCCCCAGCTCAGCTTCAGCAGGGGTATGCGGTCCAGAGAATGGTGGTGTCTTCATAAAATCAATGGCATGTTCTTCTCATTAAGATGTTAATCTGGATTTTCCAATAAACTGTCATTCCCTCTAAACAGTGGACTTCATAGAGTTAAAGTCCAAAGTGCGTTTAACAGTGTGCAGATTATATTGCATAATGCCTGGGAACCCAATAAAAAATTTGGCGAATGAGATGAGAGAGAAAATAATTCCACAGTTGACAGTGGGCCTATTTTAAAGTATTAAATGCACCCTGTGCACTGTCTCTCCAATGAAGGGGGTCTTGTTTGTTGTCAGACCTGTTCATTTTCACTTGTTCCCTAAGCAAGTGTTGAACCTATGTGAAAGGATAATACATCAGCTCTTTCTTCCCTTCTCTGAGATGTAGTATGGGGAGAGTGCAGTCTACACTGTAAGAACAGGGGGGAGGGATAGCTCAGTGGTTTGAGCATTGGCCTGCTAAACCCAGGGTTTTGAGTTCAATCCTTGAGGGGCCACTTAAGGATCTGGGGCAAAATCAGTACTTGGTCCTGCTAGTGAAGGCAGGGGGCTGGACTCGATGACCTTTCAAGGTCCCTTCCAGTTCTAGGAGATGGGATAATTTAATTTAAAAATTTATTTAAAAAACAAAAACCTAAGCACTTGAGTTAAAGCAATCAAAGCCTTAGCCACAAGCGTTTGCTTTCACCGCATCGCCTGACTTTCTCAATGTTCCTTCATCAAAACAGTGCTTGAAAAATGGGGCAGCCTCTAGTCTGTCAGCAAGAAGTGTCATGTGGAAATAGGGCATCTGCTAATCGGTGACAGTCTTGCTATGTGCAGAAGATTGCCTGCTGATGTTAGGACGGAGGGAAGTCAGAAATAGTCATTTCATTTCTGTCAACTCCCCGACTACCTGTTCAGACCCCTCACTTTTTGTATGGAACAGACATCCAGTCCTCAACGTGCTGATTCCCTTGGGTTTCAAATATTATTGTTTGCTTGCATTACAGTAGCATCTAGAGACTCAAATCAAATTGGGATCCCTGTACCTACACATGGTAAGAGATGAGTCTCTTCCCCAGAGAGTTTACTGTCTAACTAGACATGACGTACAAGGGGAAACAGTGACCCAGAGATAAAGTGACTTGCCCAAGGCCATGCAGCAGATCTGTGACAGAGCTGGGAATATAACGCAGGTCTCCTATGGTTCAGTCTGGTTCAAAACATCCGTTTGGATCTCCCCCATCTCCCTTTATTAAATACAACTTCAAAAGTTCAGTTCCCATGAAAGTCAATGGAAAGACTTCCTTTGACTTCAGTTGGAGTTGGATTGAACCCAAAGTGCAGTTCTCCTGTCTGTGCATGTGTAACTGGCACAATAAATATGTAGGCATGTGTGGCCCTCCCTTGCTGTCAGTCTCCAAGGGAGGCCATACCTCTTGGCTGTCACGCTCCTGGAATAAGTCTTAGACAAGGGGGGCTCAATCCTTTCAGCGGGGTCGAGCAGTGAGTGGTCCAGGGGCGCAAGCCCTGAGACTTGGCAGGACACCAACAGTCTAAAGCCCAACCCTCAGGCAGGATAGAGCCAGGTATAGTCTGGACCCCCAGGCCCTCAGACAGGGCAGGGTGCCAAGCACAGTCCAGGGCTCCAGGCCGGACAGAGCAGGGAATAATCCGGGGACCCCAGCTCTCAAGCAGAGCGGGGTACCAGCAGTCTAAGGCTCCAGCCCTCTGGCAGGGGGCTCAGGCAGATGGTAGACTCCCACAGGCCTCCTGGCTGAAGGTGGGGTGACTGCCACCCCAGGGATGGCAGTGGGTAGGGGAACACGGGCCCACCTGACTCCACTGCGTCCCAGCCCAGGGACCTAACAGTGGCAGAGTGGTCTGCCACTGGGTCAGCGAGGATCCCGCTGTAACATACTGAACTGGGCTCAGGCAGCAACCCAGCCAGACCATAGTCAGCTGTCCATGGGCCACTTCCTACCCTTTTCTCGGGGTGTACCTGGATCTCTGGGTTGTCCTCTGTCTCCCCTGGGTACACTGCAAACAGTAATCCTAGCCGCTCCTCAGCATCGGGCATGTCTGGTAGCTCAGGCAGTTAGGATGAGTTCTTGGGGCAGCAGAAGTCCTCAGCAGGGTGGAAGCATCTGTCTCCCTCAGTAGCTTCCCCTCAACTGAGCTACAGGGCCTGCCTTATATACTTCCTGTTCCTGTCCTGTCCCTCTGCTTCTGGCATGGTGGGCATGGCTTTCCTGGTTCCGCCCACCAGAGGGCGTCTGGACCTCCCTCATTGTCAATTTCTGAGGGAGGTCATGCCTCTCTGCTACAGGCACCTTCTGACTCAATGGATCTGCTCCATGCATTTATTCAGAGCCATGTCCGCTGGCTTCAGTGCCGAATGTTTAGTCTTGTTGGTCATGCAGAGCCCATACAGCGCTGGGAAATGGAGCTGAATGGCACTGTGACTCGCACTTCAGCAGTGACTTCAGACTAAATGTCAGTTGCAAGACATTGAGTATGCACAAGTGTAACTAAGGGCACATTTGGCCTGCAGAACCTTCTATTGTTGGAGGTGTGTGCACCAAAAAGAACCCTGCTCAACTCACAACTCCAGGTTGTGTTTATAAGGCTGGCAGTTAATGTGTCTATGAGGAACATGTTATTTGTAAAAATGAGCATATTTGATTTGGAAATAGTTGGAGGCTAATAAACAATGAACCCATAATGCCTCCAGGCTTACTGCAATGACCTCTACTGGGTGGCTGTCCCTGAAGAGTCCTTGGAAACTTCAAAAATACCTTCCCTTCATACTGGATATGTCTACGCTGCAGTTAAACCCACAGCTGGCGTGTGTCAGCTGACTTGGGCTAGAGGGGCTCTGGCTGTGGGGCTGTAAAATTGTGGTGTAAACGTTTGGGCTCGGGCTGGAGCCCAAGCTCTGGGACCTCATGAGGCAGCAGGATCTGAGAGCCCAGGCTTCAATCCAAGCCTGAATGTCTGTTCTGCAATTTTGCAACCCCATAGCCCAAGCCCCAAGTTAGCTGACACAGGCCAGGTGCAGGTGTTTAATTGCAATGTAAACATACCCTAAGCTGCCTGCAAAGTTAGTGGATTCACCAGTGCTGCTGCTTATACCTGTGCTCCATAGACTGAGCTAGTTTCCAGTTCAGTTTCAGGTGTTTGTTTTGACCTATGGTTTGGCTCCTTGGTTCTGAGAGACACCTCTCTCCTCCTTTTTCCTTCTCGTCATTTTGAGATCAGCCAGATGCTTGTGCCAACAGTTCAAGCTTTGTGTATCAGGTGGCTACCAGCAGGTAGCTCGAGCTAAGGCCCCTTTTATTCTGTTTCTGCCCCAGTGGAGCAAGAGTTTATTGATGTGCACAGCATATTGCAAATGTTCATTCAGGCTTTCCCTAAAGGTGTGTTGGAACAGTCCTGATACTTTGATGGAGGGGGGGACATGCGTAGGAAGGTCATTATCATTGTCCTATCAATGGAGATGGCTTATTTGGAGGCTAAGTATTTAGATTTGTTTTACTGATTGGCACCACGTCAATGGGAAAAATTAAATGGCTTTTAGTCACTTTTCAGAGTAATAGCCACATATTTCAATATTGTAGTCTTGATGGTTTACAGTTCATGAGCAGATAAAATTATCCAGCTCTTTTGTTGGCCTTCAGTTTGAAGGAACCCATGTGAAATACTGTCAGGTTTGAAAGAGGTCACCACTTGGTCCAAAGAGACCATGCAGTAATGCACGAGAATCCTAAAAAAAATCCTCATTTCAGTTGGCGTGCTATTTGTTAAGAGTGCATCCAAGCATTATGAAATGCCAAATGATGGTTCAATAAACCGATCTTATTGCCACAATTGGGACTCCACACTGCTGCTTAGAAAAGTTTTCACATGCTGTTGTGGTTCAGAGCAGTTCACAGCCATACTTGTGATAGCTGAAGTGTTCAGAAATCATTCTATATGTGCTAGCTGGAGATAGATAGTCTAAAGCACAATTAAAACAAAAATTCTCCCTGGAGAAGAAAATGTGCCTCTAGTCCTGTTGGAAAACTATCTTCTTTGCAGTTTTCAAGCCCTTTTCTCACAGAACAAATTGTTTCAGAATGTATTTGTGTTTGGCATGGTCCAACTCTCAGTGTGGATTAAGACTTAACTGTACAGAAAAGAGTCCAAATGAACGCTTCTGTACTTTTCTACAGTGTAGTTAGCTGTCTAACCCTGAATCAGATTTCTGAAAGTTGCTGTCCTGTTATAGTTGACCACCTTTCAAAGCAGAATTGACCCAGATCAAGTTTCTCCAGATCCTGTTCCCTAAAGTGTCTCAAAAATTGAGTTCTTCATATGCCTGAATACATTAAAATGTTTGAGGCCCTACATTATGGGTTGATCCTAGCTATGTTTAGCCTTACTACATTCCTGCTTTCCATCTTGGGTCATTTATGTAGAGGTCCATTGAAACACGAAAGAATTGCAAGAACTATCAGAACATTCCCAAGCTGTGCATTGTTACATGGACAATACTGTCAATAGCATCACTGTGTTAGCGCTACCTATGGTGCCTTGCAGGCTGGCTGTCACTTAATCAGGGTTGGCTTCTTTAGGAAAGTGTCAGTTCTCAGGACCACGACTGCAGTCTAGTAACTAAAAACAAATGACTGTTTATTGCTTTATTGCCATAAGTCTATGATCAGACTAGGTTATGAAAGAACAAATGAGAAATATTTCATCGGTGTTTGACCTAGCAAGTCAGGGACTAAAATGAAGCGACTGGCATATTAATATCTGCTGCCAGGACCTTGTGTGTATTTGGAGTCGGACATCAAACATAATCAACTGGGATTTGGTGTTAACTTGCTTAGTTTTTTTTTTTTTTTTTTTACAAAATGCTGCACTAATTTCCCACTAGGAAAAAGGCAAAATTTGGAGTGTTGTGCAAGATTTGGGGTTCATAGCAGACATCAGTGTCAAATTCATGAATTGACAACTAGCAGTGATGGCAGAACGGTTTTGCGAAGGGGGAATGTAAATCACATTGGTATAAAACAACGTGACGTGCGTAATGTGCGATGCTTTGCTTGGACTGGGTTTTTCTGTTGCTATGGAATTGCAGTTCAGACTAAGTGAAGAGATACGTCTACTTAATAGAGTCCTTTTCTGTATTAACATAGTTCTCTCCATATACCTCAGGTCCAGTGGATGAGTATATGCTGCCTTTTGAAGAGGAGATAGGTCAGCATCCATCCCTTGAGGACCTGCAGGAAGTGGTGGTTCACAAAAAGATGCGGCCTGCTTTCAAGGATCACTGGCTGAAACACCCTGTATGTCCCATCTCGTTAACAGCTTAAAATGTTTCCTCTGATGACTGGAATTAGCAATGCAGTTGAGCATTAGATGTTAACTTCAAGCCAGTTACATCAGGGAAATTATCTTTTAACAGTTTGGCAAAACGGAACTGTCTTGAGGAATAAACTAAATAACATATGAACTTTATTTCTCTAGTCTCCTGGTCCTAATTTTCAAAGGAGCTGAGAATCCACAACTCCATGGGAACTACAAGTGCTGAGCACCTCTAAAAACAGTCCCTATCGCCTTCTCTCTCCCTGACTTCTTCCTCCCTACCCCTTCATTGGTATGATGTAGAATATCACTGTAAGAAGAAAAATCCATTGCTAAAAATAATAGTATGCAGCTCTTAGATACCATTTTTCACTAGCAGAGCTCAAAGAACTTTACAAAGGAGGTCAGTATCGTATCCCCATTTTACCAATGGGGAAACTGAGTGATTTGCCCAAGGGCAGTGGAAGCACTGGGAATTGAACCCAGGTCATGTGACACTTATGCAGTCCCCATTCTGTTGGATAGTTTGTCCTTTCTTTTATTGCGGTTTTAATCACCTGATTTTTTTTTTTAAAGAGGTTTCACCCTTCACCAGCATAAGCAGAGATGGAATATTTTATAACTTTTTGTGCATGAATGTAGTGAAAAGGATTCCCAGCCCCCTGGCATTAGATTTTTTGAGGCTTAGTGCTTGTGAAATGGGCCACTTTGACATCGGAAAACGAAGCCCTCTGTTTATCCATAGAACAGGCCCATGCACATGCAGTGGCAGTGCAAGCTTCCTCCTCCTTCTGCAAGCCAACATGTCTCAACCCTGTTCAGGAGAGTATATCCGTCTCCAGGCCCATTCAGTCCTCATTCTCTCTGAAGAAATGCCAACAAAGGTGCTAATTACAGCGATAAGTCTTTTGTGCTTTGAACACCTGTCCACTAATTGAACTGAGACCTCCAAGTCATTGCACACGAGCCAGTGAACTGTCAGATGAGTTACCTGTGCTGAATTAAAAATGATGGCCTAAAGGTAAAAGGCTCAGTCGCTGAGCTGTTCAGTCCCCGTGCACTAGCTAAGAAGCTAAATACATTGTTGCCATTGTCTCAGGTGGTTTAAATTCATTCTATTTCCCTAAAATCAGGTATCAGAGGGGTAGCCATGTTAGTCTGGACCTGTAAAAAGCGACAGAGTCCCGTGGCACCTTATAGACTAACAGACGTATTGGAGCATGAGCTTTCATGGGTGAATACCCATTTTGTCAGATGCATGTAGTGGAAATTTCCAGAGGCAGGTATAAATATGCAGGCAAGAATCAGTCTAGAGATAACGAGGTTAGTTCAATCAGGGAGGATGAGGCCCTCTGCTAGCAGTTGAGGTGTGAACACCAAGGGAGGAGTTGCTTTTGTAGTTGGCTAGCCTCAACTTTAGAGGGCCTCATCCTCCCTGATTGAACTAACCTCGTATTTCTAGACTGATTCTTGCCTGCATATTTATACCTGCCCTTGGAAATTTCCATTACATGCATCTGACAAAGTGGGTATTCACCCATGAAAGCTTATGCTCCAATACGTCTGTTAGTCTATAAGGTACCACAGGACTCTTCGTCGCTTTTCCCAAAATCAGGGACATTTGTTGTTGTAATATATGGGTGAATCCTGATTATTCAAAATTGGATAAAATTCAGATTATCAATAACCTGCATTTAGCTGTATAGAAGGTGGGGTGTTTAATCCAGTAATTTTATAGGATGACTTGTATAATAATATATAATACACACACACACACACACACTAATATACAGTTAGAATACATAACATAAGTTTACTCATACAAAGGAAGCAGTATTTCTTTAGGAAGATAAGTTTTATGGTACTTGTAACAAAGTTGCCAACTCTCGTGCTATTATCTCAAATCTTGCAGTATTTGCTGTTTGTTTTCTTTTTCTTAAAATTCCTGTTCCTGGAATGAAGTGATTAGTTGAGAATCTCTGCTTTGATTTAGGAAAAAAAAAAGATTCTAGCCTTTGTGTTTGTAGGAAAAAGCTTGATCCGAGTGCACCCTAAAGGCTCAGAACCCATAAGACAAAGAACTTAAGTAAATTATTTAAAAAAAAAAACCAACTTTTTGTAAAGTAATCTTATAATATTTTGAGGCCTAACTCAGGATTTTTGAGAACCTAGTGTTGGCAATACTGACATAGGGACAATAGAAGGACTTGGAGTAAATCTACCTCACACTAGCCTGCTGCGCTCTAAGTGTCTATGTGGACTCTGCTGTGCATGAGGAGTTTCCTAGTGTGCTTTGATAGGCTCCCGCTTTAAAGCAGGGTAGCTCAAAGCACATTAAGGAAACTTTTAGTGTGCAGCAGCAGCAGGGTCCACTGCAGACTAGTGAGGGGTAAATTTACACCCTGTCTTGCCCAAACTAACCGTTCTTGTAGACAAGCCCATAGGATTTTCTGTTAAAGGGCTGTGCCCAGATTCTCCTACATCTGCTGCCAGGCTGTGTGTGCTGCTCAACATGCCACCCCCCTCTCTTCCCCCTACAAACAAGATTTCAGCGAGAATCCATTTGCTAAATGTGTGTTTCCTCTTGACTCTACAGGGTTTGGCACAGCTCTGTGTTACGATTGAAGAATGCTGGGACCACGATGCAGAGGCTCGGCTTTCGGCAGGCTGTGTCGAGGAGCGCATTTCTCAGATCCGAAAATCAGTAAACGGCACTACCTCGGACTGCCTCGTTTCCATCGTGACATCTGTCACCAACGTGGACTTGCCACCCAAAGAGTCTAGTATCTAAGTCCTGGTTCACTTTTGTCTTTCCAGACTCAGTGGATTTAAAAAAAGTTTAAAAACCCAACAAACACATGAATGCAGCTGCTATTTTATCTTGACTTTTTATTATTATTGTTGTTGTTGTTGTTATTTTTTTTGGATTGGATCAATTTTACCAGCACATTGCTCTACTGTATTAAAAAAACAAAAAACAAACAAAAAAGACATCTCAGCAAGCATTCAGGTGCCGACTAATGAATGCAGAAAAGGTGCAGGTACCTCAGAACCTCAACAAACTCACTTCAGTTGTGTTTTTTTTTTTAATTCAGTTTTCTGGGTTTCTCTTCATCGGTCTGTCTTCAACACAGAGCATCTCTGACATAAAGGAAAACCACGTACCATCTTAGAAAACGCAATGCTGCAAACTTTGGAGGAAACTTAAGACTGTTACATAAGATTACACCTTCCTCAAAAGGATTATTTTCCCCTATTTTCTTTTTTTAGACAGTGAGCTTCAAAAAGAAACAAACAGCAGATGTGTCTTTTACGGATTTAACGGGTGTCATTGTAACGGGAAAAAACACAAGAAGCTGGGAAGAGAATGTTAACTCTTTGATGGTAAAATTAAAGGGGGGGTGTTTAGTATAGGAGAAGGGGAGAGTGATGTTGGACTTTGCAGTATTTGGAGAAACATCATTTGCTATGGAGCTACTTCTCAGGTAACCAGTTAATGAGGGGAAGAACTTTTTTGAGGCAGAGTATTTATCATCGCAGCATATTGAGAAAGTTGGGTCAATGAGCCAATGGGATAAGCAAGGTACTAGTTCTTACTTCCCCCAGTATCTCAGGCTTGGGTGTTAAAAGAACAAAACCAAACCATAGGTATATATATATATTTTTTTAAAACTCCAGGTAAAAATTGGAAAAAGTTGCTTTTAAGCAGTGTAATTGAGAGAGATAACAGCGTATTCTCAGAAGCTCTCTGTAAAGTACTGGGAGATTTGAAAGCATTTATATCTTGCTTTAAATACAGTAGCAGTTCAGGGAATAAGGCCTCAGGGCTGGATAACTGCTTAGCCCAAGCTACCAGTGCAGATGATTAAAAAGAAGAAAAGTATGATTTCTGGCTGTGTAGACAGGCCTTTTTTTAACTGGAGGGGAAAAAATTACCTGGGCCAGTGGCAGGCAGACGCACTCAAGAAGCATTTGAATTGTACAATTGCAGAATATAGGGAGGTAACAGCGCAGCATTAGCATTAACCATAGAATCTGTTAAACCAATTTCTTTGACTCAGCTTTCTCTTTATCTGTGACTAAACTCTTTTGTCTTAAAGTGGTGCATATTCTAAAATACCGTTACTCTAGTATGCCATAAAACTTGCTCTAGTCAGTGAATGTTCCTAATGCTGCTGATTCAACATTTAAATATTTTTTTAATTTGCAAAACATGCAATGTTTAAAAAACAAAACACACACACATACACATACACATACACATACACACACACAACACGTTACGTGGCTTCCGAGGTTTAAACTGAAAAAAAAAAAAAAAAAAATTAAAAAAACTTCATGACCACAGACCACCTCAAACCAGAAATACCTCAGAATTTTCTACTTGTATGAGTTTTATTATATATTTTGTTAGTTGTGTTGTCTTGTAGTAAGTCTATTTTAATGTAAGTTGGCTTTTATGACAAGGGAGTTTTAAAAAAAGAAAAAAAAGAAAAAAAGTTCCAAAATCTTTTAGGAAGTGCTACCATTTTTTGTTTTATAAAGCACCATTGTAAATAACTGTATACAGTTGTAGAATAACTGCCTATATAAGGTATCTGGGCATTATTCACTCTTGTTTGTGAAGCTGTTTCCATTTTGTGTTTGGTCTGTTTCAGTGAAAGGACAGTACATCTTTTTATTAAATAATTTTACTTTTTCTCAGAACATAACATCAATACAAAAATCAGTGTCTTGCTAGACTGAAAGTTATCTTTCCTCCTTTGATTGCCAGAACTTTTAAACTTTTATTTGCTTTTATACCAAAATATAGCCCTAAACAAATGACCTTTTTATGATGTAAAAATATATATTATATAAACAAATTGGGATTTTTTTTGTCACTGACAAAATATCAACAGGGAATCTTGGTCTAGGTGTAAATTATTAAGCAAACAAAATTACCAACTGGAAAAAATAGATTAAAATTATTTTTCTCAAAAGCATGGCTTTAAAAACCTGGATAAAGTCCTTGATATTGGAGAGACAGTAAGGTAGTTGCCTTAACTTGTCTGTCTAAATAAAATCTTAAATACTTCTTTCAAGTTATTGAATGTATATTTGCATATTAATATGTGCACACATGTAAATGTATTTGTGTATGTGGATGTTTTTGATTTTTAATATGATCCTGTTCAGAAAACCTGGACAAAAACACAGGCAAAGTAATAAAATTCTGGCCTAGTTGATGGTTAACATCTTTGGCCCCAATGCTACAAACGCCAGAGTGTTTAAAGTGAACCATGCAAGTAGTTCTGTTGAAGTCAGTGGCAATATTCACATACTTGAAGTTAAGCATGTGCATAAGTGTTTGCAGGATTGGGGCCTTTCTTTTGCTCTGTGAATACATTTCTGCACTGAGATTTATATACATGTGGTTTAGTGTTTTGAAAAGGAGTGATATAAGCTTTGGGGTGGGATTCTAGATAAGACTTAAGATTGAATAAACTGTAGTTTTTTAGGTTTTTTCCTGAAATGGGATCCAGTCCAGATTGTTATGGAAAGTAAAAGCTGTACTGTCTTTTAACTATTATGATCCTTGTGCTGTTCTGGATTTTTTCCTTCACAATTATGTGTTATGGATAAAACAGGCTTATTACAGCAGTTGCTTTAAAAAAAAAACACATGATTTATTTAAGAAGCTTTAAAGTATTTATTGAAAGTGCCATATGATTTTCAATAGCCTATTAGACATTCTTCCTCAACAGTCTCTTTTGAGGAAGTATAATCAAAAACTCTTTAACGTGTAGCTTATTTTACTTCAGAGAACTGTAAGGACATACCAACTTTGACCAAACACTGATTGTGAGATACTAGCATCTTCTCTGGCTCTACAGTTCCTTATAGATCATTGTCTGAACATAACATAGTAACTGGTAAGAGGGAGTTTCTGCAGGGCATATATGTTCTGTTTCACATTTAAATGTGATTGTGGGCTGAATGTGTGTGTGCATGCATGTTAGTATGTCAGAGAAGGAAGTCCTGATGTCTTGTCCACATACAAATTTGCCCCAGTTTGAACAAAGGTGTACACGTTTAAGTTAAACTTGCAAGTTTTTCATGTAGATGCTTAGGTTCTCATCAACTGCACAGGTTTCTAAATACCAGCGAGTAGTTTCATCACTGCTAATCCAGCATTTGAATGGTCATTTTACAGTATCCATTGGAATTTTGTTTAGTGTTGTAAAGACATTTCCTAAGATAGCAATAAGGCACCTCCACAGGTGTAGCAGTTATAAGCAATTGCAACCATTTCCCCTCAACACCTCTTTGAATATGATTGACCATTTATTCTCAGTTTTGAAAAGCTAGTAATCACTGCATTTACAAACTTTATGGCAGCCTATTTAAAATATACTCTTATTGTTGGGCATCATCACTCAATTTGCAATTCGTAGTTTAATGTTAGTTTTAAACATCCTGGGTGGCAATTGTCAATGGCAAAGTTCCCTTTGGCTTCAGGGGAGCCAGGATTTCATCAGCCTTTATCTTAACTCAGGTTATGAATTTGTCACGTTGACTTTGTTAGTTATCTGGCTGATTAAAGTATGAGTTCACATTTTAAGCTGGGAAATTCTACAGAAGCTGAAATGGTCTATACAGGATAGATCGGCTAAAACAATGATAATATCAGTGTAGCAGGACTGGAAATTAGTGGATTGCATGAATGTTTAAATATATGTGCATTTTATAAGGAAGGCTGTGAATTAGTCCTTGATAAGCAGCATTTAATTTATTCATGCTGAGTACAGATTTTATATTGCCCTCATCCCCAGGTAATCTCTAGCAACCTACCAAAGAAGTAATCTATTCAGTTTGTTGCCACCAACACAGCTGACTTGTTCTGTCATCCCTTACAAGTCTCTTATATACTATTCTGACACTCATATTTTAGAAAGTGATTTTAAAATTATTTTAACTTCCTAGCAGAAGCCAGTGACAATTTCCTATTATACTAAAAAAAAGACAAAGAATATGAATAATTTGGGGGCTACAGTTGCAATAGAACTAAGCAGCCACCCACAAATCAGATCAAGATTTTGTAAAATTAATGAGGGCTGGTTTGTGAGTCCTTTCTTCATATTGCAGTCAGTGAGGTATAAGGGTACTATTCAGTGTGAGCTAGGGCATCACAATCTAGATCAGAATAAGAATTTTAAGAGACACACCGTGGTCCTAGCACCTGTGTTCTTAGAGAGAGGCTTAAAATTCCATGAAACAATCACTTCCTAAAATGTTATAGAACCTTCTAAGTGATTACCATCTAAAACATAGAGTTCGTTGTTGTGTTACTGATACCACAGATTGTTGGCTAAGTATGAATGAAATTTTAATGTAAATGATTTTTTTTTAAATTAAATCCATCCTGGGTGAAAGTCAACTACTAATTCCTCCTGCAGTTTTGTTATGCTCTTGAACAGTTTATTTAAAAAATATAAACATGCTACCACTCGCACCTTAAGTAAGCCCAATTCTCACTGTAGAAGTACTAAACAACTCCATATATTAAATCATAGTAGTAATTTGCCACCCAATCCTGCTCTCTATAGTCAGGCAAAACTCCCACTGAGGTCAGTGAGAGTGTTTGAGTGTAGGAGGTGGCCCTCACTGTATGTGTTATGTCTATAAATAAGAATTTTTAATGGTCAAGAGCATCTCTCCACATTTTGAATTCCTGGAATCATTGGTTAATCTAAGATGCTTTAATTTCCAAAGATGAGTATAAAACCCACTTGCATTCAGTCCCAAGTTGTGGGATTGAGATAAGTGAAGGAGGATACAGACCAAAATTGGAAAGGGTTTTTTTGTTTTCTGTTTTTTAAAAAGCTGTACAGGTTTGGATCTTTGTCTCCATAGAGTCATTTTTATTAAGGTATGAGATGCAGTGTCTTAGACTTCTCTCATACTTGTAAGGTGAAATTCTGCTCCTCTCCCTGCCCCCACAAAAAGTATTAGATAAGAATTACACCTGTGGAAATGCCAAGTGCGTATGCTCGATCTCTCGCTCTGAGTTTCAGGGGCAAGATGCAGCAAATGTTCCTTCCCATTTCTCTGATTATCAAGTTACATTTCACCCGGTACTGAGGTCTCAGTCCTGTTCCCATTGAAGTCACTGACTGATCCTGGAAGTTCATTGGATGCAGAATTCCTGCTGGAATTCCCATGTGCAGACCTTGTAGGATAAAGGCCCTTACCAGGAGTAGTGATTTCTCCTCTAACATCATCTAAACAGAAAAACCCATACCGGTATTTAATTCCAATAGCACTACCTTCTAGACAGACTGTCAAGAGGTTTACCCAGCTTTCCGGCAGAAAGAACTAATCTCTTGTTCTGAAAGTAAGAAATTTAAATTGTAGAAGTTACTGCTTGATACCATTGTGAGCATGCAGATGTTGCAGTCCTGTCCAAGTAGTACTTTGGTTGAGAAGTTACTAAGTAAGAAGCACCCCCGGCTATATCACTTTTGCATATAGAATATTGTTTGGTAACATTGTAAATAAAAAGTAGACTATATAATGAGAGCGAAATAAAAACATTTTAACTTTTTTACTTTTGAAAAAATATATATTTTTAGTTACATATACAAGCAAAAATTCTACATTGTGTGACTATTCTTTTATACCACAAATTATTTTTGTAAAATGTAATATGTTTCTGCAGGGAAAAGGGAGAAAAGATTTGTGTAACCACAGTAAAATATATATATAATTTTTAATCTAACTCTGCGCTACATCAAAGTATAGAGGATGGAACAATTTAATCTGAAACCAATTTAACAAGCAGGTTGGAAGTACGTAGACATGTTTTGGGGACCGCACTGTACATTTCCAATTGGTTATCTTGCATGTTTCATCCCTTCTGCAAAAGAGGCTTGTTGCTTTTGTATGGCCATCTTAGATTTAACCAAGAAGGCTGTTTTCACATATCCATGCAAGATCCATGCGTGATCAGTGTGCTGTCATGCATGTGCTGTGATGCTACAGTGGATTGTGAAATCAGCGTGTTAAGAAATTTCAAAGACAAAATACTTGGGTTGACTTTACTCATTGACATGTCCATTTATAGCAGCTGCTTCTGATGCGTGGATCATATGATCTCTAAGGAACTGTTGCCAGCAGAAACCCAATAAAACAAATTTCTAGAAATCCCTTCCTTTCGAAGTGTAGAGATGTCATAAACAGGTCAGGCTTTTCCAGGATATTGAGACAAGTGCTCTGTTTTTCAGAAGTCGGATTTCACTGGCAATGTAAGGAATGCTTTTTCTCGTGTTCTTTTAAAAAGCACTGGTGGGAGGGACACTGCCAGGTTAAAAATCCTATAAATTTCCTAATCTGTGTTACTAATCAAAGGTGTTCTTGAATTTTAAAAAAAAAAACCTTCTAAAATTTACTTAAGTTGGCTGTTCACTTTTTATATTTAATTTAACTTGGACAGTATAAACAGAGTGGACAGTATTGCTTTACAGCCAGTTTTGTTTTCTGGGTCTCATGCACTACTCTGATGCCACAATGTCCACATTGCAAACATTGCAGTAAACATCTTTAATCCAAACCAATTGTTTTCACTGAAACTACAACAATTCTATGGGGCCTAGCCGACCTGACAGTATCCCCTTTAAAATCAACTCTTGAAAGACTTTGAGCAGTTCCTGTCTTTGGTAATTGCAGCTCCTACTTCTGTATTAGTCTTCTGAGCCCTGGTTTACACTTAAAAATTACATTAACCTAAGTATGCCACTTGGGGATGTGAACAGTTTTGCTCTCTGAGTACTGTAGTTAGGTTGACCTAATCCCTGGTGTAGACACCTACATTGACAGAAGTCGTCTTTTGTCGCCCTATCTACCGGCTCTTGGTGAGATGGATTAAGTACATGATAGAAGACCCCTTCCGTCAGTATAGGCAGTATCTACACTAAGAGGCACAAGCGGCATAGCTGCAGCAGTGTAGACATGCCCTGAGTAAAATCTTGGCCCTGTTGAATTGACTTCAGTTGAACCAAGGTAGATAAATGTGTTCCTGGAGCACCTTTAAAAAGTGCCTGGTCAATAATACATGGAACTTATTGTTCCCTAAAACTTCTGATTTAGGTTAAAATTCTGCTCCGATAACTGAAGTAATAATCCACGAAGTAAGTAGTAATCCTCAATTCCACTGAAAGATCGTACTTCTGTTATGTCCATTCAGTTCTGAAATGTAACACTATTCTGTTGTGCCTTTGTTTTTAACGTGTAAAAGCAACTGCTGTAATTTTTAACTTGTTTTTTTCTGTCTGAAAAAGAACCCACTTTTCATTGCCCAGCTGTTATTTCTGGATGCAGTCTGTGATCCAGGTATTTCAAGAACCAATTACCTCAAACCTCATACAGTGTTGCTATCTGGATTCTCCTTGATACTACAATATTGTAACATACACAAACAGGAACCCTGCTACATATGGGTGTTTTTATATATAATATATATATAAATGAAAAAGATCCCCAAGGACTGAAGAAAAGCAAACTTTTTCGTTTTCCAATATTGAAACCAAAAGGGCTTCTATAAAGCTCTCTAATGGCATTGTGCTGGATATATATCAAGAGGGCGTTATCAGAAAAGTGCTTCCTTTATTAATCTTCTAATTCCTACGATTTTCAGTATTTCATTGGGACAGATGATGTGATTAAAATGCTGTTCCTGCATTTGTTTTTGCCTTTTCTGAAGCAGAGGGCTCAGTGACATTTCCAGTTGTTAAAAACTCAGTGTAGAACATTCCGATAAGATTAGTGCTGTAAAACGATAGTATACCACAGTGCATTCTGGGAAGACTTCTGTAGATTTTGTTTCTGTAAAAAGGAAAGCAGCGGCTGTAGCTTGTTCAACTTTCTCTACTATTCCAATGAACTAAAGCTTAACCAGTGACCATCACAGAGTCATTTTGAAATCCTAACTGAGTAGTAGTTAGTGGTCTTTCTAGGTGGCAAATTTACCCTCTAACTTATAAAAAAAATGGCTAGGTGGTAAGGGTTTAGGATGTCCATGGTGTGTAATAGCCAAAACAACTTTCTCTGGATAACAGAGGGCGTCTTGATGGAGCCCTATAATATGAATGGACTTTACCTTTTTATTTCCCTCATTTTTTTTTAATACAATCAGCTTCATCGCTAACAGAGTATTCCATAACAGTGTCTGGTTGAAGGGAATTGCAGCCCTACCAGTTTTTCCTGATGGAAAAATCTATAATGTTCTCAGTGGTCATGTTTTTGGGAAATGTGGATTAAAATTTGTTTTAATTTTAGCCAGATACCTGATACACCAGTACAGTTTGCAATTTATCTATATGAAATAGTAACATTCATATCCAAACATTAAGTAATTTAAAGGGAGGAAGGTGATCCATGACTTTTTTTTTTTTTTTTAAAGCATCAGTGTTAGTGTAAGTGTTAAGTGTGTGTGTGGCTATTGATGGTTACAGGGAATCCTTGGTACACCTTTTACAAAGTATTAAAATCTCCCAGAAGATACTTTTTAGAACACTGATGGCCTTTCCATGCAGTTATGTAATGGGGCAAAAACAGCTGTTTGGTCCTTCAGAATTTAAGGAGGTGGTTACTGCAATGGTTACTGCTAGTCTATGCTAGAGTTGCTACAGTGGCGCAGCTGTACCGATGCCGCTGTAGCGCTGCTAGTGCCTATGCTCTATGATGACGGGAGAGAGCTCTCCCATCAGTATAAATTACTCCATCTCCCCGAGCAGTGGTAGCTAGGTCGTCAGTAGAGCTTCTCCCGCCGACATAGCACTGTCCATACCAACGCTTAGGTCAGTGTAACTTACGTTGCTCAGAGGAGATTGGGGGGGGGGGGACTTTTCCACACCCCTGAGCGATTTAAGTTATACTGAAGTAAGTGCTAATGTGTACAAGCCCTGAGTAACGTGCTTCTTGATCTTAATTCTATGCCATAAATCCGCACAATGCCATTGTCAATCTGTTCGAAATATCTGCTTATGAATTCTGCATGATTCTCATGATAGAGTTGAAGGCTTAATCTTTCACCTGTTAATATTTTTTCACATTTCTGTGAAATTTGACTAATTTTATACTGTAAAGTTGACTTGACTTACGTACAGTTTGATGTCAATTCTTGTGGAAAGAGCTTTCTGCATGTAACTTTAGACACATACAGTTAAACAACACAGCATAGTACAAAACTGAAAATGTTTTGGCACCAGCAGAAAGAAATTTCACCCGAACCATTTGTCATTTTAAACTGTCATATTATCAGTTTTACCAGCTACTTCTAAATTTGTGCGTTAATAAAAAAAATAAAAATAAAGAATCCTAAGACTTGTCTAGCTTAGTGAAAAATGTGTATATCAGTTTTAGGATGGATAGCTAAGTCTTATTACGCTGTGTTACTTAACTTGTATATATATAGAATATACATAAGAGTTTGCAGTAACCTGTTTCTCCAGGATTTCGTTTGAATGATTTAGTAAACTCTGACAATGAGATTAAGTAAATGATTTAGAAGACTGCAGAAGTAAACTGAGTGTAAATCACAGGAAGCTCTATCAGATGGTGAAATAATTTTTAAAGATTCTTTTGGTCCTTGGCTCAAAATACTGTTTGTCTACCAGGATATGTGAAATGTAAATGTTGTAGGTTATATTTCACTCTTGTAGCTATTAAAAATGTAGACCAGAGCTAGCTTGTACTACTGAGTTAACAAAAGTTATACTGAAGTATCCTGTTAAAGAAAAAAAGTATACGGAGTTAAGCTCGTTGCTGTAACCCCTTTTGGATTGAAGTGTGCTGATTTTTTATATATATTATATGTATCTATCTATCTGTATCGATAGATAGATAGATATATACACATATAAAATGGCCTAAAGCAGACATCCATTGTATTGCAGTTATGAAATGAAGACGTTTTGGAAAGAAAATTGTATCATAGTTCATACATTTGCAGTGGATCTTTGTTCCTTTTTACTGTGGTATTTTAGAAGTGAGTCTCAAGATTGAAATTAGATCTGCCAAGTTGGGGTTTTGCTGCTTCAGCTTTGCACTGGGTGCCCGAATAAACCAGTATGAATGTAGTGTTTGCCCTGTGGGAAGCAGCTACACCCCAACAAATAGGAGGAAAAAAACTAGAAAGAACTATTTCAAGTTTATCTTTTTGTATATGAAAATAAACAATAAATTACAAATATTAAGCTCTTCTTTTATTGATGCAACCTCTAAAGGCCTTTTTTTTTTCTTTACATCTGCCCAAATTATTTGCTTTCAAAATACATTGCAGAGCATCTTCATTGTTTATGACCTCCTTGCCATCCTACTGTCCCCAGACAAGATACATGGAAATGGACAGCATGAGCATGTTGGGATAAGGTGTAGGAGCAGCGTATCTGGCCAACAAAAGCCCTCATAAGCTACCAAGGGACATCAAATATGGTTTTCAGTTAATCCTTAGCACTGAAGTGTTCTGCAAACATTTATTAACTCATGTTTCCCTGGGCGGCATGCTACCCTTGTATTATAGATGGGGAAGTTAAGGTACAGAGGTGGTTGTCCAAGACATCAGAGCTAGGATTGGAACTGCAGCTTCCTCTTGTCCCCATGTGTCATCTTTGATTTGCACCTTGGTGGGTGCGGTGGTGGGAGAAGGAAGACATCAAGGAAATTGTGCTGAACATTGACAACGGGAATCTCTGTGCTGCTTATGTAACTCAGCATGATGCTAGAAACTAAATATCACCAAAACTTCAGTGAGATGAGGGCTTCTTTTGCAAAAGGGTGTGCAAAAGGATTTTGAGCAAGGTACCCTGGTCTGATTCTCAGTGCTGACATGTTCTCTAGTTATGGCTTTGGGTTGTGTTGTGTGTTCCTTTGGAGGGTTGGTTACTAGTATCAGCACAGATAATATTTAACCAAATTACTCTGTCCATATAGGGGATATAGTTATTCTTTTTTGAACATGTCCTCTTTCCACTTGGCATGCCCATTTGGAGTCTGTGAGAGCTGCCGCGCATTCAGCATTTTTGAAAATCAGGCCAGTTATTTAGATGCCCAAATATGGATTTCAGAGCACCCATTAAATCTTACCCTCCATCCTTATTTTCAAGGCCCTCAGTTGGAGGACCTGGGAATTGAAGGACTGAGTAGCCCATTCTCAACGGCTCTGCTTTTCAGAAACAATGGAAAGATCTGCCAGGAGGCACAAGCTTATGTGTGCCTGAGGCTTGGTCTACATTACAGAATTAGGATGACCTAAGGCAGCTTACATTGATCTAATATGGCAGTGGCTACACTAGAATGCTGCTTCTGCCAAAGTAAGTGGCCTGCTACACTTCCACGTGAGGCGTAGCACTTACGCCAGTGTAGTTAGGATGATGCAGTATCCGTGTAGATGCTGCACTACTTACTTCAGCTGTTAGCTGTCAGCTGTCACTCTGTCAGCAGCGTGGGATTCACAGTTAGACCTGTGAATTGACAAGAATGTCAGTTTTGCTACTGGTAGGCTCTGTGCTGTGACCTTGAGCCCGGCAACGCTCAGAGCTGGAGCCACCCCCTAACTTTGGGGTGACAGCCCGAGCTGCAAGCCTGGTGCTAGGCTGCCCAGCGCTGAGCGCCCAGGCTCTCAGCTGTGTGCGGAGATCCCAGCTGCGAGCCTGGTTGCCTGGTCTCCTAGCTCCCCATGGAGCTCCTAGAGCTCTGGGTGCCTCTGCTCTGAGCCAGAGCCAATAACAAGAATGTCTATTTCAGTGGGTCTCAAACTTTTTTACTGGTGACCCCTTTCACACAGCAAGACTGAGTGTGACCCCCCCCTAATAAATTAAACACACTTATTAATATATTTAACACCATTATAAATGCTGGAGGCAAGCAGGGTTTGGGGTGGAGGTTGACAGCTCACCACCCCTCATGTAATAACCTCATGACCCCCTGAGGGGTCCTGACCTCTAGTATGAGAACCCCTGGTCTATTTCAAGCTGGTAGGCTTCCTGCTGTGAAATTGAGTGGGCTGGGTTCACAGCTGGGGCTGTAACCTCAGGGTGGGTGGGGGGCTCCAGCTGTGAGTCCTGCATGGCTGTCAGTGCCCCACAATGCCCCACTTCAGTTGGTGGCGATTCCTGGTGAGGATGCACTCCACCAGTGAAGGAGGGTAATGTAGATACCAACACCTGCTTGAATGACTGCGGTGGCAGTAGGTTGACCTAAATTGAGTCTGTCTAATTTTGTCGTGTACACAAGCCCTGAGCCAGGGTGCTTCTCACATGGGGCCTAAGACTTTAGAACTCATTACTACAGGATCTAAAGATGATCACAGCTCCCATGTACTTTCCTACACAGGAACTCTAATTATTAGCATCTTTGGAAAATGCCCATACTTCTCATGTAATTTACTTCTTCTGGGGGTTGGAGGAGAGGGTGAGGATATAACTTAACTGCCATAAGTCAGCTTGTATGTCTTTTAGCGTTTGGAAAGCTCTTAGATGTTAATAGGTGCAGTTGAAAAATCGAAAGAAAATGGAAATCTTTGCAGGTAAACCTCTGTCTAGCAAAGCCTGGCACCTGGCCCCTGCTTTGCCTCATTTTTTCTTAAGCATCATTCTTTACTTGGGCTCACGGGGTTACCCCTATCAGTTAAAGACTAAATTGAGGAGCTGAAGACTGGGTTTCACTGAACGGAAACTGGCTCTGCGCGGGGTAGCAGCAAGGGTGATGGTGCAGATCAGAATAACGGAGTCCAAGCCTAGAAGCAACCCTTGTGATCATCTCCTTTGACCGGCTGTGTAACACAGGCGAGAGCCCTTCCCTAACTGAACCCCACAGCAGAGCTTTTAGAAAAAAAAGAAGCGATTCTTAATGGGGCTGCCCGGCGGCTCCGCCCCTCTCCTCCCCCCGGCCGGCCTGCAGGGGGCAGCGCTGAGCGGGAGCCGCCGCCGCCTTCCCCCGGCCGGGCCATGGCGGAGACTCCGGGCGCCCGCTTCGCCAAGCGCCGCTTCCTGGGCGGCTTCGTCTGCGGGGCTGCGCTGGGCGCCGCCGCCTCCGGCCTGGTCGCGCTACGGCTCCTCCGCAGCCAGCCCGGCCCGGCGCCGGCGGACCCTCGCGAGCGGCCGCAGGGTAAGAGCGGGGCGGGGGGAGGAAGTGCCGGCTCGCAGCGCCGCACGCTCTGCCTTGGGAGTCCCCGGCCCCGCCAGCCCCAGAGCCCTTCCCGCAGTGCCCCCCGTCCTATCAGCACCCCAAACCCTCCTCACTGCCCTGCCCCATAGACCGACCTCCCCTCCCCTCCTCAGCACCCCCAAACCCTCCTCACTGCCCTGCCCCATAGACCGACCTCCCCTCCCCTCCTCAGCACCCCCAAACCCTCCTCACTGCCCTGCCCCATAGACCGACCTCCCCTCCCCTCATCAGCACCCCCAAACCCTCCTCACTGCCCTGCCCCATAGACCGACCTCCCCTCCCCTCCTCAGCACCCCCAAACCCTCCTCACTGCCCTGCCCCATAGACCGACCTCCCCTCCCCTCCTCAGCACCCCCAAACCCTCCTCACTGCCCTGCCCCATAGACCGACCTCCCCTCCCCTCCTCAGCACCCCGAAACCCTCCTCACTGCCCTGCCCCATAGACCGACCTCCCCTCCCCTCCTCAGCACCCCCAAACCCTCCTCACTGCCCTGCCCCATAGACCGACCTCCCCTCCCCTCCTCAGCACCCCCAAACCCTCCTCACTGCCCTGCCCCATAGACCGACCTCCCCTCCCCTCCTCAGCACCCCCAAACCCTCCTCACTGCCCTGCCCCATAGACCGACCTCCCCTCCCCTCCTCAGCACCCCGAAACCCTCCTCACTGCCCTGCCCCATAGACCGACCTCCCCTCCCCTCCTCAGCACCCCCAAACCCTCCTCACTGCCCTGCCCCATAGACCGACCTCCCCTCCCCTCCTCAGCACCCCCAAACCCTCCTCACTGCCCTGCCCCATAGACCGACCTCCCCTCCCCTCCTCAGCACCCCCAAACCCTCCTCACTGCCCTGCCCCATAGACCGACCTCCCCTCCCCTCCTCAGCACCCCCAAACCCTCCTCACTGCCCTGCCCCATAGACCGACCTCCCCTCCCCTCCTCAGCACCCCTAACAACCCTCCTCACTGCCCTGCCCCATAGACCGACCTCCCCTCCCCTCCTCAGCACCCCTAACAACCCTCCTCACTGCCCTGCCCCATAGACCGACCTCCCCTCCCCTCCTCAGCACCCCTAACAACCCTCCTCACTGCCCTGCCCCATAGACCGACCTCCCCTCCCCTCCTCAGCACCCCCAAACCCTCCTCACTGCCCTGCCCCATAGACCGACATCCCCTCCCCTCCTCAGCACCCCCAAACCCTCCTCACTGCCCTGCCCTATAGACCGACCTCTCCTCCCCTCCTCAGCACCCCCAAACCCTCCTCACTGCCCTGCCCCATAGACCGACCTCCCCTCCCCTCCTCAGCACCCCGAAACCCTCCTCACTGCCCTGCCCCATAGACCAACCTCCCCTCCCCTCATCAGCACCCCTAACAACCCTCCTCACTGCCCTGCCCCATAGACCGACCTCCCCTCCCCTCCTCAGCACCCCCAAACCCTCCTCACTGCCCTGCCCCATAGACCGACCTCCCCTCCCCTCCTCAGCACCCCTAACAACCCTCCTCACTGCCCTGCCCCATAGACCGACCTCCCCTCCCCTCCTCAGCACCCCCAAACCCTCCTCACTGCCCTGCCCCATAGACCGACCTCCCCTCCCCTCCTCAGCACCCCCAAACCCTCCTCACTGCCCTGCCCCCATAGACCGACCTCCCCTCCCCTCATCAGCACCCCCAAACCCTCCTCACTGCCCTGCCCCATAGACCGACCTCCCCTCCCCTCCTCAGCACCCCGAAACCCTCCTCACTGCCCTGCCCCATAGACCGACCTCCCCTCCCCTCCTCAGCACCCCCAAACCCTCCTCACTGCCCTGCCCCATAGACCGACCTCCCCTCCCCTTCTCAGCACCCCTAACAACCCTCCTCACTGCCCTGCCCCATAGACCGACCTCCCCTCCCCTCCTCAGCACCCCCAAACCCTCCTCACTGCCCTGCCCCATAGACCGACCTCCCCTCCCCTCCTCAGCACCCCTAACAACCCTCCTCACTGCCCTGCCCCATAGACCGACCTCCCCTCCCCTCCTCAGCACCCCTAACAACCCTCCTCACTGCCCTGCCCCATAGACCGACCTCCCCTCCCCTCCTCAGCACCCCTAACAACCCTCCTCACTGCCCTGCCCCATAGACCGACCTCACCTCCCCAGCACCCCTAACAACCCTCCTCACTGCCCTGCCCCATAGACCGACCTCCCCTCCCCTCCTCAGCACCCCTAACAACCCTCCTCACTGCCCTGCCCCATAGACCGACCTCCCCTCCCCTCCTCAGCACCCCCAAACCCTCCTCACTGCCCAGCCCCATAGACCGACCTCCCCTCCCCTCATCAGCACCCCTAACAACCCTCCTCACTGCCCTGCTCCCATAGACTGACCTCCCCTCGCCTCATCAGCACCCTTAACAACCCTCCTCACTGCCCTGCCCCATAGACCGACCTCTTCTCCCCTCCTCAGCACCCCCAAACCCTCCTCACTGCCCTGCCCCATAGACCGACCTCCCCTCCCCTCCTCAGCACCCCTAACAACCCTCCTCACTGCCCTGCCCCATAGACCGACCTCCCCTCCCCTCCCCTCCTCAGCACCCCCAAACCCTCCTCACTGCCCTGCCCCATAGACCGACATCCCCTCCCCTCCTCAGCACCCCGAAACCCTCCTCACTGCCCTGCCCCATAGACCGACCTCCCCTCCCCTCATCAGCACCCCTAACAACCCTCCTCACTGCCCTGCCCCATAGACCGACATCCCCTCCCCTCCTCAGCACCCCGAAACCCTCCTCACTGCCCTGCCCCATAGACCGACCTCCCCTCCCCTCCTCAGCACCCCCAAACCCTCCTCACTGCCCTGCCCCATAGACGGACATCCCCTCCCCTCCTCAGCACCCCGAAACCCTCCTCACTGCCCTGCCCCATAGACCGACCTCCCCTCCCCTCATCAGCACCCCTAACAACCCTCCTCACTGCCCTGCCCCATAGACCGACATCCCCTCCCCTCCTCAGCACCCCCAAACCCTCCTCACTGCCCTGCCCCATAGACCGACCTCCCCTCCCCTCATCAGCACCCCCAAACCCTCCTCACTGCCCTGCCCCATAGACCGACATCCCCTCCCCTCCTCAGCACCCCGAAACCCTCCTCACTGCCCTGCCCCATAGACCGACCTCCCCTCCCCTCATCAGCACCCCCAAACCCTCCTCACTGCCCTGCCCCATAGACCGAAATCCCCTCCCCTCCTCAGCACCCCCAAACCCTCCTCACTGCCCTGCCCCCATAGACAGACCTCCCCTCCCCTCATCAGCACCCCTAACAACCCTCCTCACTGCCCTGCCCCCATAGACCGACCTCCCCTCCCCTCATCAGCACCCCTAACAACCCTCCTCACTGCCCTGCCCCATAGACCGACCTCCCCTCCCCTCATCAGCACCCCTAACAACCCTCCTCACTGCCCTGCCCCATAGACCGACCTCCCCTCCCCTCATCAGCACCCCTAACAACCCTCCTCACTGCCCTGCCCCATAGACCGACCTCCCCTCCCCTCCTCAGCACCCCCAAACCCTCCTCACTGCCCTGCCCCATAGACCGACCTCCCCTCCCCTCATCAGCACCCCTAACAACCCTCCTCACTGCCCTGCCCCATAGACCGACCTCCCCTCCCCTCCTCAGCACCCCCAAACCCTCCTCACTGCCCTGCCCCATAGACCGACCTCCCCTCCCCTCATCAGCACCCTGAAACCCTCCTCACTGCCCTGCCCCCATAGACCGACCTCCCCTCCCCTCCTCAGCACCCCCAAACCCTCCTCACTGCCCTGCCCCATAGACCGACCTCCCCTCCCCTCATCAGCACCCCAAACCCTCCTCACTGCCCTGCCCCCATAGACCCAGCACCCCCAAACCCTCCTCACTGCCCTGCCCCATAGACCGACCTCTCCTCCCCTCCTCAGCACCCCCAAACCCTCCTCACTGCCCTGCCCCATAGACCGACCTCCCCTCCCCTCCTCAGCACCCCTAACAACCCTCCTCACTGCCCTGCCCCATAGACCGACCTCCCCTTCCCTCCTCAGCACCCCCAAACCCTCCTCACTGCCCTGCCCCATAGACCGACCTCCCCTCCCCTCATCAGCACCCCCAAACCCTCCTCACTGCCCTGCCCCATAGACCGACCTCCCCTCCCCTCCTCAGCACCCCCAAACCCTCCTCACTGCCCTGCCCCATAGACCGACCTCCCCTCCCCTCATCAGCACCCCTAACAACCCTCCTCACTGCCCTGCCCCATAGACCGACCTCCCCTCCCCTCCTCAGCACCCGCAAACCCTCCTCACTGCCCTGCCCCATAGACCGACCTCCCCTCCCCTCCTCAGCACCCCCAAACCCTCCTCACTGCCCTGCCCCATAGACCGACCTCCCCTCCCCTCCTCAGCACCCCAAACCTTCCTCACTGCCCTGCCCCATAGACCGACCTCCCCTGCTCTCATCAGCACCCTGAAACCCTCCTCACTGCCCTGCCCCCATAGACCGACCTCCCCTCCCCTCCTCAGCACCCCTAACAACCCTCCTCACTGCCCTGCCCCATAGAGCGACCTCCCCTCCCCTCCTCAGCACCCCAAACCTTCCTCACTGCCCTGCCCCATAGACCGACCTCCCCTCCCCTCATCAGCACCCCCAAACCCTCCTCACTGCCCTGCCCCATAGACCGACCTCCCCTCCCCTCATCAGCACCCCTAACAACCCTCCTCACTGCCCTGCCCCATAGACCGACCTCCCCTCCCCTCATCAGCACCCCCAAACCCTCCTCACTGCCCTGCCCCATAGACCGACCTCCTCTCCCCTCCTCAGCACCCCCAAACCCTCCTCACTGCCCTGCCCCATAGACCGACCTCCCCTCCCCTCATCAGCACCCCAAACCCTCCTCACTGCCCTGCCCCATAGACCGACCTCCCCTCCCCTCATCAGCACCCCCAAACCCTCCTCACTGCCTAGCCCCATAGACCGACCTCCCCTCCCCTCCTCAGCACCCCCAAACCCTCCTCACTGCCCTGCCCCATAGACCGACCTCCCCTCCCCTCCTCAGCACCCCCAAACCCTCCTCACTGCTCTGCCCCATAGACCGACCTCCCCTCCCCTCCTCAGCACCCCCAAACCCTCCTCACTGCCCTGCCCCATAGACCGACCTCCCCTCCCCTCCTCAGCACCCCAAACCCTCCTCACTGCCCTGCCCCATAGACCGACCTCCCCTCCCCTCTTCAGCACCCCAAACCCTCCTCACTGCCCTGCCCCATAGACCGACCTCCCCTCCCCTCATCAGCACCCCAAACCCTCCTCACTGCCCTGCCCCATAGACCGACCTCCCCTCCCCTCCCCTCATCAGCACCCCAAACCCTCCTCACTGCCCTGCCCCATAGACCGACCTCCCCTCCCCTCATCAGCACCCCCAAACCCTCCTCACTGCCCTGCCCCATAGACCGACCTCCCCTCCCCTCATCAGCACCCCCAAACCCTCCTCACTGCCCTGCCCCATAGACCGACCTCCCCTCCCCTCCTCAGCACCCCTAACAACCCTCCTCACTGCCCTGCCCCATAGACCGACCTCCCCTCCCCTCCTCAGCACCCCTAACAACCCTCCTCACTGCCCTGCCCCATAGACCGACCTCCCCTCCCCTCCTCAGCACCCCCAAACCCTCCTCACTGCCCTGCCCCATAGACCGACCTCCCCTCCCCTCCTCAGCACCCCCAAACCCTCCTCACTGCCCTGCCCCATAGACCGACCTCCCCTCCCCTCCTCAGCACCCCCAAACCCTCCTCACTGCCCTGCCCCATAGACCGACCTCCCCTCCCCTCCTCAGCACCCCCAAACCCTCCTCACTGCCCTGCCCCATAGACCGACCTCCCCTCCCCTCCTCAGCACCCCAAACCTTCCTCACTGCCCTGCCCCATGGACCGACCTCCCCTCCCCTCATCAGCACCCTGAAACCGTCCTCACTGCCCTGCCCCCATAGACCGACCTCCCCTCCCCTCCTCAGCACCCCCAAACCCTCCTCACTGCCCTGCCCCATAGACCGACCTCCCCTCCCCTCCTCAGCACCCCAAACCTTCCTCACTGCCCTGCCCCATAGACCGACCTCCCCTCCCCTCATCAGCACCCTGAAATCCTCCTCACTGCCCTGCCCCATAGACCGACCTCCCCTCCCCTCCTCAGCACCCCCAAACCCTCCTCACTGCCCTGCCCCATAGACCGACCTCCCCTCCCCTCCTCAGCACCCCTAACAACCCTCCTCACTGCCCTGCCCCATAGACCGACCTCCCCTCCCCTCCTCAGCACCCCTAACAACCCTCCTCACTGCCCTGCCCCATAGACCGACCTCCCCTCCCCTCCTCAGCACCCCCAAACCCTCCTCACTGCCCTGCCCCATAGACCGACCTCCCCTCCCCTCCTCAGCACCCCCAAACCCTTCTCACTGCCCTGCCCCATAGACCGACCTCCCCTCCCCTCCTCAGCACCCCAAACCTTCCTCACTGCCCTGCCCCATAGACCGACCTCCCCTCCCCTCATCAGCACCCCAAACCCTCCTCACTGCCCTGCCCCATAGACCGACCTCCTCTCCCCTCCCCTCATCAGCACCCCAAACCCTCCTCACTGCCCTGCCTCCATAGACCCAGCACCCCCAAACCCTCCTCACTGCCCTGCCCCATAGACCGACCTCCCCTCCCCTCCTCAGCACCCCCAAACCCTCCTCACTGCCCTGCCCCATAGACCGACCTCCCCTCCCCTCCTCAGCACCCCTAACAACCCTCCTCACTGCCCTGCCCCATAGACCGACCTCCCCTTCCCTCCTCAGCACCCCCAAACCCTCCTCACTGCCCTGCCCCATAGACCGACCTCCCCTTCCCTCCTCAGCACCCCCAAACCCTCCTCACTGCCCTGCCCCATAGACCGACCTCCCCTCCCCTCCTCAGCACCCCCAAACCTTCCTCACTGCCCTGCCCCATAGACCGACCTCCCCTCCCCTCATCAGCACCCCCAAACCCTCCTCACTGCCCTGCCCCATAGACCGACCTCCCCTCCCCTCATCAGCACCCCCAAACCCTCCTCACTGCCCTGCCCCATAGACCGACCTCCCCTCCCCTCCTCAGCACCCCAAACCCTCCTCACTGCCCTGCCCCATAGACCGACCTCCCCTCTCCTCCTCAGCACCCCCAAACCCTCCTCATTGCCCTGCCCCATAGACCGACCTCCCCTCCCCTCCTCAGCACCCCCAAACGCTCCTCACTGCCCTGCCCCATAGACCGACCTCCCCTCCCCTCCTCAGCACCCCCAAACCCTCCTCACTGCCCTGCCCCATAGACCGACCTCCCCTCCCCTCCTCAGCACCCCCAAACCCTCCTCACTGCCCTGCCCCATAGACCGACCTCCCCTCCCCTCCTCTCATCAGCACCCCCAAACCTTCCTCACTGCCCTGCCCCATAGACCGACCTCCCCTCCCCTCATCAGCACCCCGAAACCCACCTCACTGCCCTGCCCCATAGACCGACCTCCCCTCCCCTCCTCTCATCAGCACCCCCAAACCCTCCTCACTGCCCTGCCCCATAGACCGACCTCCCCTCCCCTCATCAGCACCCCAAACCCTCCTTACTGCCCTGCCCCCATAGACCGACCTCCCCTCCCCTCCTCTCATCAGCACCCCCAAACCTTCCTTACTGCCCTGCCCCCATAGACCGACCTCCCCTCGCCTCCCCTCATCAGCACCCCGAAACCCTCCTCACTGCCCTGCCCCCATAGACCGACCTCCCCTCGCCTCCTCAGCACCCCCAAACCCTCCTCACTGCCCTGCCCCATAGACCGACCTCCCCTCCCCTCATCAGCACCCCGAAACCCTCCTCACTGCCCTGCCCCCATAGACCGACCTCCCCTCCCCTCCTCTCATCAGCACCCCCAAACCTTCCTCACTGCCCTGCCCCATAGACCGATCTCCCCTCCCTTCCCCTCATCAGCACCCTGAAACCCTCCTCACTGCCCTGCCCCATAGACCGACCTCCCCTCCCCTCCTCTCATCAGCACCCCCAAACCCTCCTTACTGCCCTGCCCCCATAGACCGACCTCCCCTCCCCTCCTCTCATCAGCACCCCCAAACCCTCCTTACTGCCCTGCCCCCATAGACCGACCTCCCCTCCCCTCCTCTCATCAGCACCCTGAAACCCTCCTCACTGCCCTGCCCCATAGACCGACCTCCCCTCCCCTCCTCTCATCAGCACCCCCAAACCCTCCTCACTGCCCTGCCCCCATGGACCGACCTCCCCTCCTCTCATCAGCACCCGAAACCCTCCTCACTGCCCTGCCCCATAGACCGACCTCCCCTCCCCTCATCAGCACCCCAAAACCCTCCTCACTGCCCTGCCTCCATAGACCGACCTCCCCTCCCCTCATCAGCACCCTGAAACCCTCCTCACTGCCCTGCCCCCATAGACCGACCTCCCCTCCTCTCCTCAGCTCCCTGAAACCCTCCTCACTGCCCTGCCCCCATAGACGACCTCCCCTCCCCTCCTCAGCACCCCCAAACCCTCCTCACTGCCCTGCCCCCATAGACTGACCTCCCCTCTCCTCCTCAGCACCCCCAAACCCTCCTCACTGCCCTGCCCCCATAGACCGACCTCTCCTCATCAGCACTCCAAACCTTCCTCACTGCCGGGCCCCCATAGACCGACCTCCCCTCCCCTCCTCTCCTCAGCTCCCCGAAACCCTCCTCACTGCCCTGCCCCCATAGACGACCTCCCCTCCCCTCCTCAGCACCCCCAAATCCTCCTCACTGCCCTGCCCCCATAGACTGACCTCCCCTCTCCTCCTCAGCACCCCCAAACCCTCCTCACTGCCCTGCCCCCATAGACCGACCTCTCCTCATCAGCACTCCAAACCTTCCTCACTGCCGGGCCCCCATAGACCGACCTCCCCTCCCCTCCCCTCATTAGCACCCCCAAACCCTCCTCACTGCCCTGCCCCCATAGACCGACCTCCCCTCGCCTCATCAGCACCCCAAACCCTCCTCACTGCCCTGCCCCATAGACCGACCTCCCCTCCCCTTCCCTCATCAGCACCCCGAAACCCTCCTCACTGCCCTGCCCCCATAGACCGACCTCCCCTCATCAGCACTCCAAACCTTCCTCACTGCCAGGCCCCCATAGACCGACCTCCCCTTGCCTCATCAGCACCCCCAAACCCTCCTCACTGCCCTGCCCCATAGACTGACCTCCCCTCTCCTCCCCTCATCAGCTCCCTGAAACCCTCCTCACTGCCCTGCCTCCATAGACCGACCTCCCCTCCCCTCCTCAGCACCCCCAAACCCTCCTCACTGCCCTGCCCCATAGACCGACCTCCCCTCCCCTCATCAGCACCCCAAACCCTCCTCACTGCCCTGCCCCCATAGACCGACCTCCCCTCCCCTCATCAGCACCCCTAACAACCCTCCTCACTGCCCTGCCCCCATAGACCGACCTCCCCTCCCCTCCTCAGCACCCCCAAACCCTCCTCACTGCCCTGCCCCATAGACCGACCTCCCCTCCCCTCCTCAGCACCCCCAAACCCTCCTCACTGCCCTGCCCCATAGACCGACCTCCCCTCCCCTCATCAGCACCCCTAACAACCCTCCTCACTGCCCTGCCCCATAGACAGACCTCCCCTCCCCTCATCAGCACCCCAAACCCTCCTCACTGCCCTGCCCCCATAGACTGACCTCCCCTCTCCTCCTCAGCACCCCCAAACCCTCCTCACTGCCCTGCCCCCATAGACCGACCTCTCCTCATCAGCACTCCAAACCTTCCTCACTGCCGGGCCCCCATAGACCGACCTCCCCTCCCCTCCTCTCCTCAGCTCCCCGAAACCCTCCTCACTGCCCTGCCCCCATAGACGACCTCCCCTCCCCTCCTCAGCACCCCCAAATCCTCCTCACTGCCCTGCCCCCATAGACTGACCTCCCCTCTCCTCCTCAGCACCCCAAACCCTCCTCACTGCCCTGCTCCCATAGACCGACCTCTCCTCATCAGCACTCCAAACGTTCCTCACTGCCGGGCCCCCATAGACCGACCTCCCCTCCCCTCCCCTCATCAGCACCCCCAAACCCTCCTCACTGCCCTGCCCCCATAGACCGACCTCCCCTCGCCTCATCAGCACCCCAAACCCTCCTCACTGCCCTGCCCCATAGACCGACCTCCCCTCCCCTTCCCTCATCAGCACCCCGAAACCCTCCTCACTGCCCTGCCCCCATAGACCGACCTCCCCTCATCAGCACTCCAAACCTTCCTCACTGCCAGGCCCCCATAGACCGACCTCCCCTTGCCTCATCAGCACCCCCAAACCCTCCTCACTGCCCTGCCCCATAGACTGACCTCCCCTCTCCTCCCCTCATCAGCTCCCTGAAACCCTCCTCACTGCCCTGCCTCCATAGACCGACCTCCCCTCCCCTCCTCAGCACCCCCAAACCCTCCTCACTGCCCTGCCCCATAGACTGACCTCCCCTCGCCTCATCAGCACCCCTAACAACCCTCCTCACTGCCCTGCTCCCATAGACTGACCTCCCCTCGCCTCATCAGCACCCTTAACAACCCCCCTCACTGCCCTGTCCCTATAGACCTCCCTCACCTCATCAGCACCCCCAAAACCCTCCTCACTGCCCTGCCCCCATAGACCGACCTCCCCTCGCCTCACCTCATCACCCCAAAACCCTCCTCACTGCCCTGCCCCCGTAGACCTCCCTCGCCTCATCAGCACCCCAAAGCTTCCTCACTGCCCTGCCCCCGTATATCTCCCTCCCCTCATCTCATCAGGAGCCCCCTCCCCCAATGCCATGCCCCCATAACCTCCCTCCCCACAATGTACCTTCATGGACCGTTCCAAGAGGAAGTGTTTCCATGATGAACTTATGGTTGAAGCTCTGAAGAGGGCCAACAAGCAGGTCCAGTATCAAAGACAAAGGGACTTGCGGTTAGAGGGAAGGCATGGCAAGAGGCAAGCAGAAAGGCTCAGGCTGGCTGCACAGCTTGAGAACAGGGTTTCAGCACAGGAGCAGGCACTTGCTTTGCAGTTCCTGGAACATGAAAGGCAGCTAAGGGTGAAAGACATAGTTAAGCACAAAGAGCTGTTTGAGCAGCTGATATCATTAATCAGGGCCGGCTCCAGGCATCAGCGAAGGAAGCAGGTGCCTGCGACGGCCAATAGAAAGGGGCGGCACGTGCTGGTCTTCGGCGGCAATTCGGCAGCGGGTCCCTTAGTCCCTCTCAGAGGGAAGGACCCGCTGCCGAATTGCCGCTGAAGAATTAGGTGGCGTGGTAGAGCTGCCGCCCAAGTGCCGCCGATCGCAGCTTTATCTTTTTCTTTTTTCTTTTTTTTTTTTTTCCTCCCGCTTTGCCGCTTGGGGCGCAAAAAAGCTGGAACCGGCCCTGTCACTAAGGGCTACAAGAGTGCCGGTTCCTGCTGCATCACCCATACCATAGCCTGAGTCCTCTCTGTGATACCTTCAGATGTTGTCCAGAAACAGCGTGGAAAACTCCATGGCAGGTGGCCCATGCAATTGGGCCTCATGAGTAGCTGGGCAGGGCAACTTTGCTCCATGCAGTCCTCTATATTGCTCCCCTTCCCTGTCAATACCTCCACCACCTCCCCCAGTGCCAAGTGTTCAGCAAACAGGGAAAGAAGGGAAAAGAGGATGGGGGACCAGAGGACATACAACGGCAGGAGGTTCTGTGGTTACTTGTGTTTTGGTGTGGTAATAGGTAGCTGGCCTGCCTGGCAGTGGGTGAATGGGCAGTTGAACTTTTTAAATACATATTTATAAATAAAGCTTTTTATCAAGAAAGCTTATTGCTATCACTGCATCGGAGTGTATTTCAAATAATAAAGGTGAACGCATGATTAAGGACAATTAGAAATTAATATGCAAACCATATTCTTCAATACAGTTAGCTATATCAATCCATATTTAAATCAACCCCCTATTTGATAAGTTGTCATGTCATTCATAAGTACATTGCATGGCAATCAACCCCCACCCCTCCCCAGCACTGAAACCCCCCCACAATCAATGAGTTTCTTTCCCATCACATCATTGGTTCGTGCAAGTCCATAATGTGAGAGCACAAAGCATCCCTGACTTCTGTGGCCTGCATGCATCCAACTCCAGCTGTGGTTGGTGTCCCGTCTGGCTGAGGGTACCGATTCAGTGGCCCCTCCCTGTCATAGGCCCATTCAGGCGGAAATGGCTCACCTCTGGTTTTGCAAAGATTGTGATGAGCACAGCAAGCCACAGTGATGCGGACAGCATTGATGATGCTGGCGTCCAAACTGGTCTGTAGATACCTCCAGCAGGATTTCAGTCTGCCAAAAGCATTCACCAACCATTCTGCACCAGCTAAGAGTGTAATTAAACCTTTTGCCTGGGCCTCTGCAATCAGGTTACAGTTTCATAAGCCAAGGGAAAAGGGGGCATGCAGGGTCCTCCAGAATAACTGTGGGGACAGTAACACCATTTATGACACTGTGATTTGGTGGGAATAGCGTTCTAGCCTGTCCATGAACATAGACTCCTGCTTGGTGAAATATGAGTACATAAACCGCAGAGGGTTCTACTCCATTGTTACGCAGGCCCCGGTGGACCACAGAGGTCAATGTATGAATGTCAACATGGGTTGCACTGGCAAAGTTCATGTTTAAGAGCTTTGTCGAACTGGGAAGTAAAACCCTGCTTCTGTGAGGGACTGAGTGCATCCTGTGGTTCAGTAAATGCCCTTAAGACCCACTGTCTTCATTGCGGGGGTTAGAATGTGGGGAGTTATCCTTACAGGTTTGCACTCTAAATGTCATACAGTCATTGAGCCATAGACTTTAAGGTCAGAAGGGACCATCATGATCATCTAGTCTGACCTCCTGCACAGCGCAGGCCGCAGAATCTCACCCACGCACCCTGCAACAAACCCCTAACCTATGTCTGAGCCACTGAAGAACTCAAATCATGGTTTAAAGACTTCAAGGTGCAGAGAATCCTCCAGCAATTGACCTGTGCCCCACGCTGCAGAGGAAGGCGAAAAACCCTCAGGGCCTCTGCCAATCTGCCCTGGAGGAAAATTCCTTCCCGACCCCAAATATGGCAATCAGCTAAACCCGGAGCATGTGGGCAAGACTCACCAGCCAGACATTTAACGTAAGTTTGGTGTCAAGCCTGGATATGTCTCTGGTGGACATTAGTTATTTTTTTAAGTGTCTTTTTTTTTTGGTCTTAGATACGTTTTCAGTTAAACTCAAATAGAGTGTTATTCAATACAGAAACCTGAGAGACATTTCCCTCCCTCTTTTGTTTCTAATCCCTGTTTCATCTGAGGGTCGCTTTTTGTTTGTTTCCCCCCTTAGAACCAGTGGAAGAGTCTCTGCTGGAACAGTATGGATTCCCTGTAGCTGGAACAGAGACCAGATGTTACACAAATCATGCACTGTCTTATGATCAGGCAAAACGGGTACCTAGATGGGTGATTGAACATATTTCAAAACACAAGACACTGGGTATGTATGTATGTGTTTGTTTATTTTGATGGCACCCACAAGTGGGATAGGCACGTCACAGAAAATATATAAAGGGGTTAGGTCTTGTTCTGAAGATCTTTCAGTCTGTGACCCAATCCTGCAGTGAGCTCTGTGGAGGTAGATCCCTGTGCCCACTCAGAGTCTCACCAAAGTCAGTGAGGCTACATGGAAGTGCTGGGTTAATGACCCTAGTCCTGTAAAAGGAATCTGCCCGTGCAAGTCCTCGTGCCTGTTCTGAGTCCCATTTTCCTTACGTGACAAATGTGATGGGTTTGAGTATATTCCATACAGCCTGAAGGGGAGGGGTCAGGAAGGACAAGAGTTACAGGTACAGGATGAGGTGGTTGTACAGTTTACACAGACACATAGCTGGTGATTCAGCGGCTGTGTGTACATCTGAAATACTCATTTTTTGTAGGTGACCTTGCAGAAGTGGTCTTAAAAGGTGAAGTTAATGACTGTGAGGCTACCAATGTAAAATTAAACTACATAAACTAAGGCCCCAATGCCACACCCATTTACAAACATGCTTAACTTCACTCACTGGAATGGTCCCATTGAAGGCAGTGGGATTACTCAAGTGCTTAAAGGTGATCCTGGGGCAAATCTTTAGCTGCTGTAAATTGTTTTCGCTCTAGTCAATGGAGCTATCACAGTTTACACCAGTTGAGGATCTACCTCATGTCTGTCTTTGCAGGATCAGTCTGAATTAATCAGAATAGCTCTATGAGAGATTTAGTTAAAATATAAAGTGCCAGAAAAATAGGAATATGTAATATGTAGCCCTGAAATAACATTTTTGGGAAAGTTGAATCAAGTGGGATCAACTGATCAAAACCAAATAACACATTGTATTACATATGTTACTCAGTATGTAACACATAGTCTTTGTAACCCATTACTTACATTGCCTCAATTCCCCTAAACTGTTTTCACCATCTGAATGAAATGCAAATAATATACAACCATCTTAATTTAAATTTATAGAATTATTTCAGTTTTAATATTGCAAGTTGTTACTGGTAACAAAGGTACCTGCATAACTGCAAAATAAGTAGCATCCCTTTAGCTATATCTCAATCACAATCTTCAGGGTAGCTTTCAAAACTACAGACATGATCCTGAAAGCACTTAGAACTGCCTATAAGTAGTCCCATTGACTTCAGTAGTTCATAAGATGAAAGCAGTAATTTTAAAATTGTATTCAAGTATCTGTAACCATCTGACATGTTAAAATATTGTCCAAAGTATCAGAATCAAACTAACCAGCCAGTTGAGATTAAACATCTTGAGACATGCAATTCTGATATATGTCTGATTGCTACTCTGATTAAGACAGTTCTATCAAAATTGAGGTGGAAAATAATACTCAGATCATATATAGAATCCTGAAATGTAAGCAGTTTGGGAAGGCACATTGGGAAACAGCTTTTTATTCTGTAATGATGACGGTTCTCTAATAACCTAACAATTTAGTATGTTGTTCCTCAGGCAACGCAGATCGAAGGCACTGCAAATTCAGACCAGATCCTAGTATCCCGCTCATGTTTAGTGCTGTCAATGAAGACTACATTGGGAGCGGGTGGTCGCGAGGACATATGGCACCAGCAGGAGATAACAAATTTTCAATAGTGAGAATTCTTCTTAACTTATGTCTGTCAGTGGGAGGGTGATCTAAAATTTATTTATAATGGGGTTTTTTTGAGAGGAAGCATGGCCTACTTGTTGAGGGACAAGACATGGAATCAGGAGTTCTGGGTTTTCATCCTGATTGTGCTGTAGACTTGCCGTGTGAAACTGAGCAACTCACAACTTTCTATGCCCTGGCTTCTCTATCTGCAACACGGGGATGATTTACCTATCACACCTTAAAGGTCTCTTCTGATGCTTAGTTAGTGGAGGAAAGCAGCACTGTCCTCTTTGCCAACAGGTACTGAGATATTTAAACCTTGATGGACAAAGCACTAGCAAACATACCATAAAGAGCTGCCCTGCACTGGCAGGGGAATAATTTAGATGGTTTAAAGGTTTATTCCCTTTCTAATTCTGTGTATGAAGTGAATTAAGGCAGCGTTTCTCCAAGTTCGGGTTGTGACCCAGTACTGGGTCATGGTATGTCAGGCACTGGGTCGTTCTGGTCAGCACTGCCAACCGGGACGTTAAAAGTCCCGTCGGTGGTGCTGCCCAGCTAAGACAGGCTAGTGCCTACCTATTCCGACACTGCGCTGCACCCCGGAAGCTGCCAGCAGCGAGTCCGGCTTCTAGGCAGGGGGCCACGGGGCTCTGTGCGCTGCCCCTACCCCGAGCACTGGCTCTGCACTCCCATTGGCTGGGAACAGGCCAATGGGCACTGGGGGGGCGGTGCCTGTGGGCGAGAGTTGTGCAAAGCCGCTTGCGCGCCTCCACCTAGGAGCCGGACCTGCTGCTGGCCGCTTCTGGGGTGCAGTGCAGTCCGCGGTGCCAGGACAGGCAGGAAGCCTGCCTCCACACCAGGCTGCACCGCTGATTGGTAGCCGCCGGAGGTAAGACCATACCCCAGCCATGCCTTAGCTCCTCCAAACCTGGAACCCCTCCTGCACCCCAAACCCCTCATCCCTGGCCCCACCCCAGAGCCTGCACCCCCAGCCCAGAGCCCTGACCTCCTCCCACACCCCAACCCCCTGCCCCAGCCCAGAGCCCCCTCCCACACTCTGAACCCCTTATTCCCAGCCCCACCCTGCAGACCTCACCCCCGCACCCCAACCCTCTGCCCCAACCCTGAGCCCCTCCCATACCCCAAACCTCTCATCCTCAGCTCCGTTAGGTCATGGGCATCAACAATTTTCTTCAACTGGGTCCCCAGAAAAAAAGATTGAAAACCAGTGCATTCAGGGACTGCTTTACCATTTGCCTTCGATGTCCTCTTAAAGTCTACAAAAAGTGTCTTTTCTTACCTGATCTATGAAGTTGTAAGATAAGCGTGCCAAAATATTGGTCCCTTTAATCCTTTGGCTGACTAACAAAGCAGCCTTGATTCTATCTGGTCCTAGTTTGATTTTGTTCCATAATATAGATGATTTGCTATTTAGGAAGCAGACTGAAAGTACGTTCTGTCCTGAAATGTAATATGCTGTGGAGCAGGGTGATGGCAGCACTGTTATGTCATAGATTAATGCACTAGTCATTTTACTTATAGTGGAAGGGTCACTGATGAATTTTGTCTGTTCTTCCAGCTATTTCAACATGTTTAGCAGCCTGTACAATGAAGCCCAGGACTAAAATAGGGTTAGATATGTTAACTGGAATATTTCACAGTACAACCACTACCTGTACTAAGCATTGTTCTAAATATTGCTGCCAGATCCTTAACTTCTATGAATAAGGAGAATCTGAAAGAGCACTTAAAAATGAAATAAAATAATAAGATGCAGGATAAGAGCCTGAGATTTTACTTTCATGTTTTTTCACATATTTGTAAATGTATAGGACCAGAAGAAGGCCAAGATTACTTCTTCTCTGGAATTATTTGGGCCTCAATCCTGAAATGTTTATGCACCTTCTTAACTGTACTCTCAATTTGTAAAGTTAAACAGGTGCATAAACCTTTGCGTGATCAGGGTCTTGATGACCATTTCATCATCTGCACCCTATATCTTTTTAAAATTGTAAAATGTTAGTAATGTAAAACCTTTCCTGACGAATAAAAGCAAAAACATATTGAACCAATCTGGGAAATAAGAACCGTAAGTGCAAATTTCCCTCCCCTTCAGAAAAGGCATCCAGCTACTCTCAAACTAATTACAAACTAATGCCCCTTTAATTCCATACTGTCATTCAATGTTATGCTTAAGTATTATTTTGTTTGTCTGCTGGCTCCAAAAGTGGATACACTTGTGAATGTTTCTATAGAATGATAGATGGGCCTGAGCTGCAAAGATCGTATCCCAATTTTCCATCTCTACTTCTGCCCCAGTACTTCGGCGGTGCTCTGATCTAGGATTTTGATTTTACCCGTTATGTAAATAATGTCCATCTGTGAAGTTTGGATCTAGATATGGATTCTGATTCCAAACCCTCCTAAAGTTTGGCTTTGTTTTCAGCCCATCTCAATAGCATTTCAATAACATGGCACCATTTTCTTTCTTTATACAGCAAGCTATGGCTGAAACATTTTACCTGTCCAACATTGTGCCCCAGAATTACAAGAATAATGCTGGATTCTGGAACAGGTGAGATGTTACTTTTGGATGGACTAAGTGTAAGATGAAGACTAAGTTTAAGTCAGTGGTAAAACACTAATAATATCTTACATATATAGAGAGCAAAGGATCCCTAAGCACTTTGCAAGCCATGTGCAAGAATACTGCATACTACATACTGCAGCCTCCTCCAGGAGAAAAGGCAGTGCCAAGAACGATATGCAGTCATTTTGGTGCATTATTCAATAGAAATTGTAGGAGGGATTTAGGTAGGTGAATATAATTATTTATCCTAGGGATTAACATTAGGAGCCAGTTACCAGGAGTCAAGCCGGGTTGGAATGCCAAGAGATCAGAATTGAGAGACAAACTGGAGGGCAGGGATCAAGAGTTAGGTCATCTGTGCAACCCAATTCTGCAGGGCTTGGTTAGCCACCTGAAAGCAGGTGGCCCATTCGGGTGAGTCCAGTGATTCTGGAGGTAGTGGCTGGGCTGCTGGGTCCATTCCTCTCACAGGGGGCCCACTCCTGTGAGTTACAGAGGAGCTGTCAAGACCGAGCGTGGGTGGCCTGGCCTAGGGATTAACGTCAGGCCCGGGTCGAGGGGCCAGGAGCCAATTACCAGGAATCAGGCCAGGTTGGAATACCAGGAGATTAGAATTCAGAGACAAACCAGAGGGCAGGAAGAAGTTACCAAGATTCAGGCCAAATCAGGATACCAGGAGGTCACAAACAGGTAAATGCCAGACCAACAGTCTGTGGCAGGGTGAAGCCCAGTTGTAGGTGGTGGTAGATGTTTGGCTGTGTGTGTATGTGTGTTTTCCCTGTGTGCTGTCCTAGCTCTGCGCAGACATTTGGCACAGCAGACCTTAAGCAAACCACCCAATGACCACTAGATACGTTAAGGTACGAAGGCACCCAGCCAGATTTATTGTGAACGAAGAACAGACCTAGCTCCCTGGATCAATGACTATAGTTACACTAGCACATGTATGCCCATGACAATGGATGCAGCTCAATCAGTGGCAGGACTTTCCACTGCCCTCTAGGCTGGCCAAAGACACTCCCCCTGAGACTCCATTTTATACATCAGTACAAACAGGTTACATATTGCCACTCTGATGTAGTTAATTGACACCTTCTGACGTAGCCAGTTACCACCCATCACCTTGTACCTGTTGTTTTGATCAAAACATCTCTATCCATCATGTTGTTATTCTGACTTTATCTTTAAGATGGGTCAGCATGCTCCTGTTATCTTTGGGGAATGTGCCAGTATTGGGGTGTTCTGGTACCACCCTTCTGGAATGTGTTTGCATGCATGGCCTGAGCCTAGCGTTTCTTTGGAATGTGTGTTTCTGCAATATTAGCCCTGTTCTTGCCAGATTCTGTGAGCAGGCCCTGCCTTTTAATCACAACGTAACTTTGCTTTATAGCAGCAAAGCTCTGACCACTACTTTAGTTTAGGCCTCAGGCCTCATACTAGGCCTCTAATACAAGGGCTTATGTTTCAGGGCCTCTTCCTACTACTAGAGGGAAATTTTCCTTTTTTCTCTTCTGGCTTAAATAGGGGCTGTGGCCCAATCAGGAGACTTGGAGCTCTCCCTGTCAGAGCATAGGGGCGTGGCTTGTACCCCTGTTGGGCTTCATCAACCCTGGTCCCAGCTGCTCTCTGAAAGCTGCCAGGTGGAAGACTGGAGTACGACTCCCCACAGCACTCCCATGGCTACAGGTTCGAGACCTGCAAGGCCTGACAGGAGTACATGCATCCAAGTAACAACCAGCCAAAATCTTCACTTGTGAAGACTGGCAGCATCGCAGCTTTGAGGTGATGGAACTGGATGATGTGTATTAACTGTTCATATTGGCTCTTTTCCTTTGTTCCCTTGAGGTAAAAACTAATTAGTAACTAAAACAAACAGTGATTCTGTGCTTGTGTGGGACTCAACATCTTTTAAGGCTCAGAAATCAGAGGGAGCGATGAATTTTACAAGGCTCAATCAAGGAGAGGATAGTAAAATAATGTAAAATATTACATTTAAAAATCTAGCATAGGAAATGATTAATCATTCTTGCAAACGCTGCTCTCTACTTTTACAGGGATATATATAAAAGCATATGAGGCATTCAGTAAGGTTATATGATTTTATGGATAAATAATGCACTATGACATTTTAAGAGATATTCAATTGTTTTAATGCCTCAGGAAATTGGGCATAAGTTTTCATTAATGCTAAAGCTAGGCACGTGCTAGTTTAGGGTCGGGAGCCTCAGCTGAGAACTCTGGCTAATCAGGAGATCATGGGGAGAACCTGAAAATTGCATCAGGCACCTACAGCCCCAAGGTCTTAGCCTACTAAGCAGAATTAAATATCACTGTTACCACTCCCCTCCTCCCCCAGTGCCAGGCCCCCTGCAATTTAAAGGAATAAAACTACTCTGTGTTATTTATTCAGTTCATATTGCCAGTCAGCTTTCTATATGATGCCAGTTTAATGGATGAAACTTACTATGTCTCTAGCTTTTGTTTCACTTCTCTTTTCTTCTACCCCTTCCTGGCTTCACGTCTCTTTTCCTTTCGCCTCTTTCTTATAATTGATTATTTCTAGTGTTGTCTTTCAGTGTCTCTATTCTTTTTTCATTTTCTCCTCTCAATACCCTTATCGCTCTTTCTCTCTCTCTCTTTTTCTTACATTTTATCTGCCACCTCTATATTTTCTGTATCTCCTTACTTCTCCCCACCAAAAAATCTCTCTCAATACCATGCTTCTTTTCTAATTTATCCCATCAATTTCTTCCTCTCTCTCTCTCCCTCCCATCCAACCCAAGTATATGAAATAACTGTTTGTACCTTTGACTATTCAAAGGTGACCAAAGTGAGACTTGCAAACCAAATGTGACACACCTCCCCTCTCCTCTCCAATAGAAGTCCCCACAGTGATCATTTTGACGTAAAAAGCTGCTGTGACCTGTAGGAACCATATAAAGAGTGGCTATAATCAGTTCCATTTTATGAAAACTAGGCATGACTTGGCAAGCTGTTCACATGGACAAACTTTTCATGCTCCAAACTAAATTCACTAAGTATTTTTCTGAACCCCCAAAACGTGGTTTGGTTTGATACCTTTCCCAAAGGCAGGGGGGTTACATTGTTCCTAATCAGTTTCACACAGAAGAGCAAGAAGGGGCTTGGAGACTGCAATTGGCATCAATGCATGTGAGAGAATGCCTGCCACACTTGCAATCTGACATTTAAGATTCTAAAAAATGCAGCTTACAAAATTCTCTAATTATATATTTTACAAAAATATTTGGCAGTATGTTGAAGGACCTTAATTCCACTAAAATATGGAGGAGCAAACAAAAAATAATATAAAAAAACCTTTTGAAATGAGAGAGGATGCAGCCCCCCAAAAATTCTTATTTATTCAAAGTGATCAAGAACTCAGTAGTGGAAGTGATTGGGGAATTCGATTTTTGAGGGAATGTGATGGAACTGCCAATCTGGGGTCTCAAATGTGTGCAGAAAATGCATGACCAATTGTAAATTAACCAATGGGGGGTGAATGAAGGAGATGGGACAACTTCAGCTTATGTGTGCATTTACCCATTTTTGGCATGCAGCTTAGGCCCATATTTTGGAAAATGCACCCAAAACTATTTGAGAGTAGTTTGTCTTGCCCTCTATGTTCTAGGCATGATTTTTTAAAAAAAATTAAAGTTCACCCACTGGCATTCCCTGACCTGAGGGATATCTTTGCAGAATGGAAATGTATTGTCGGGAGCTGACAGAGAGATTTGAGGATGTTTGGATAGTTTCTGGACCTTTGACCTTGCCTCAGACAGGGGATGATGGAAAGAAAAGAGTTACCTATCAGGTAGGTACCTGTGCTGTCATACACTAAATTGAATGTCACTGTTAACAGTATCTTTACATAAAACAGAAACAAATAAAAGTAATTGTCTTGCCGTTTGGTTAAAACAAAGTTAAACTCCTTTGTAGTACTTGCAAAATGTTGGAATAGACATTAGCACTATTGTAGCTTGCCTATACTCTGAAATCGTGCTGCAGTGAATTCTGTTATAAAATCCTTCATTTTGTTCACCTAATAGAGGGCATTTAAATGCTTCTTTATAAAGCTGTATTAAAACTGTACTTAGTGCTTCTATAATGCAAGATAATGCTAGGTAGAGGGCCAGTGGGGTTGCTGATGTATATGTATCCATTTAATCATTTATGTATATATTCTTTAAAATTACACATCTCTGAACCATCACAACGCTAACACAGTGTGGGGTTTTCAAAGCCATGGAAGGGTTTTGGGTGCCCTGTTCTCATTAATTTTAACAGCAATTAGTTGGTCAAATCCTTTCGCCAGCATTTAAAATCTCAGCTCTAAAGCTTGATCTAAAAATCAGTGAAGTCAACTGACAGGCTCTAGTTGACTCCAGTAGGCTATGGATGCAGCCTTAACACTGTAATCTTTGTCCTCCCTCCCTGTTACCCCTTATTTTTTATTACATCCATTGATGCGTAAAATGTTCATTGTGATTTTGGACAAGGTCTTCAGAAGTTATTGCATTACAAGCCAAGAGACCAAGAAATGCTATTGAGTTGATTGGTAGCCCCCCACCCCCACCTCTTTGCTTGAACAACTGCTTTTATTCTTAAAGGTAAGCATGTGTGTAAGTTCAGAGCAGGGACTATCTTTGACTGTACAGCACCTAGCACGATGGGGCCTTAATCCTGCCTAAAGTCTTCGGGTGCTAGCATAATGCAAATAAATAATAATAATTCATAATTTTCATCTTCAGAGATAAAGATTTACAACCTTTAATCATCGCAGTACCCTTGTGAGGTAGGTAATTGCTGTCCTCATTTTACAAATGGAGAAACTGAGAGTGGTTAAGTGACCTGACCAAGGCCACATAGCAAGTCAGCAGCAAAGCTAGGATTAGAATGTTCTGGAGTCCAGGCTTGTGCATAGCCCACTAGAATTTGCTTCACTTTGATTATCATGATAGTTTAGTTTCAATTGTTTATCCTTTAAAAAAAGATTATTATCTTGGATTACAAAGAATTAACAATCAACTGGGATCCAGAGGACGGACCCTGAGACTATTTTGAAAATGACAATAATTTTCTAGCAAGCTGTAGAATTGTTCAGAATCTAGCAGTTGTTTCCACTATGTTGAATTTTAGTCAGCATTTTCTAAATTGGAGGAACAATGTCTCCTCACAGTACATAGAAAAGGAAGGGTATATTTAAAAAAAAACACTCATAACTCTGGGTATGAGTTTTGAAATGTTAATTTTAGCACTCCACAGGTAAAACTAAGACCAGTTTCTGTATCTTTCTGCCTTTATTAAAACTAACTTGATACCAACATACTATGATTGAATAATACAGTAGCACAGTGTGTCCGGGCGGCTTTGATTACGGTATCATTTTGTTCTAGTCTGGTGCCAAGACATCTTCATCGTCCCTGGGTTTGATGACAACTCACGTCTTTCATGAATGTTGTATCAGTTTTGGTCTTAATGCAAGCTATGAAGTGAAGTTCGATTTTATATGAGTCTGGGATAGGAAATGGCAAAGTGATGGTCACATTTATAAACCCTCTTTAGTAAATTACCTTTTTCCAGAATGAGATACAGTGGATAGATTCCTTTGCAATTTATCTCTTTGTCATGAATTTCTGTATTATATTCCCAAACTAGCGTATATTTAGTTCAAGGGTGGGAGTAATTTAATTAGTTTTACTATTTGAATTATTTCAACTTAAAATCTTCAATTATGTATGTGCATGATTGTTTATTTTAGCTGGCATATTGGATGTGTTTGTGAATTTTAGAAAGACTCACTATTAAATTTCATGAAAATGAAAGGGGATAGAATGTAACAGAAAACAAGCTAAATTTCAACCTAATGTGGTTATAGTTCTGCTGGTTCTCAAGGTTGTTTAAAGGAACATGTAGTCTTTTCAACTGGCAACCACTCAACTGTGTATTTGTTTGGTTATTTGGAGTAGCATGAATGCTAGATGCTTATTGGCGCCTGATTCTCTTTAAAATTTGAGAAGGGACTCAGACTCTTACTAGGAAGAACTTGCTATTTGCAAATGTGCTTTGTAGCATATGGACAAAGCCACTTGTGTTCAGGTGCTTTTAAAGGGTTCATTCCCTTACTGTAAATAAAATATACACTGAAAATAGCTAAAATTCCCCAATTTTTGTCATTTTGCATATTGTTTGCAGTAGAGACTCTTCTGTTCTCACTAGGAGTTTGTCCCTCGGGGAGCAAGACTTTGGAGTGTAGAAATTTTTTATTCACCAGTAAAAACTAATTCTCTCTCCTAAAACAGGGGGTGTAATTTGCCAAATTACACATAAAAGTTCATTAAAAATAAATATCTGGAGTGAAATCTGGCCCCTGGGAAGTCAATGGGAGTTTTGCCATTGACTTCATAGGCCAGGATTTCACCCCTACAACCAGGAATCCAAAGAATTTGCTACTGGTGGGTACCCTTTAGTAACCTGTGTTGTGTTCAGACCAGTGACCTGGAAATGGAAGGTTCCATAATCCACAACAAGCCTCTAATCTCATTGTTTGTTTGATGCGGAAGACGTGGGAAAGTATCACTCTTTTGAAGTTGTTGTTTAAAGAGACACACTGTAGTGTAGACTCAAGCACTGAAATTACATACTAATGATCTAACAATCTAAATGCTATGGCTGAGCTACTCATACTTTTATGATCCTCCAGTGTTTTCTTTTGTGAAACAAAAGATGTGTAAGTACTAAAATGTGCATGTATGCATTAATCTATTTACTGGTCCACTCTTCAGTCTGTGTTTTCTTGTTCTTGGCTATTCAAATAGTGAAATATAGACCCACTGGTGGCAAGGCTGGTGATTTTCTCATCATGGATATCCCCAAAACATTCTTTTTAGATCACTGTAGAGCAGTGGTTCCCAAACTTGGTTCGCGGCTTGTTCAGGGTAAGCCCCTGGCGGGCCGCGAGATGCCTTGTTTACCTGACCGTCCGCAGGTATGTCGGCTCGCAGATCCCAGTGGCCGTGGTTTACTGTTCCCGGCCAATGGGAGCTGCAGGAAGCAGCGCGGGCTGGGCCATCACTTCCCGCAGCGCCCATTGGCCGGGAACGATGAACCGTGGCCACTGGGAGCTGTGAGCGGCCGTACCTGCTGACACTCCAGGTAAACAAAGCGTCTCGCGGCCCACCAGGGGCTTACCCTGAACAAGCCGCGAACCAAGTTTGGGAACCCCTGCTCTAGAGGAAAGTCAGAGCAGCAGCCATGGCATTGTTCCCAGTTCCTGCTTGGACTGCTGTACCATTTGTTGTTTAATTCCAGAAAGGAAATTAACCTCAAACTCCTTATATGCCGATGTTCCATCTATTGGCTGAACTTGCTGTATCCCAAGAGAAATTCTGTCAGCTCATCTGCCTCCAGTGGAGGCTTTTATTGCAAAGGATAGATTGATGATCGTGCTTGGTATTTGAGAGATACATTTGCAGAATATATATATATAAAAAATGTAAAATAGAATGCCAACAGGAAGAATCTGTTCTGTGTCACTGGAGAGGCAGATGCAGGTTTTTCATCTTTGTCCAGAGAAAATCAAAATGACATTGTCTTGTTTTATATATTGCGGTTCTCCAGTGAATGTCAGTTTAGTGATTTTCCTCTGTTGGCAGATTGTTGGTTTTAAATATGACTTATACAGTAATTTTATTGCATCACACTCCTCTCTCCACCCTTTGCTCACAATGAAATTATACTAAATTATAACACATTTTTTCAGCAATTGTTGTCAAAAGAAAGCACAATTGAGATCTCTGAAATAAACAAGAAGACATTTTGCTTGATACTTTTTTTAACAAAGTATTTAATAATTACTGGAAGTATTTGTCTTTTGTTTAATGTTTAAATATGTTGATTTAATGGAATTAATATATTTTCCTAACACGAGACAGAAATCAACAATATGAGATGGGGTGCACAGCTGTCATCCACACCAGCAACTGAGGAGTGGGTGATTAAAACCCTAACAGTATCTCTTCAAGTGTGTGGTGGTGATGTAAAGATGATGGAAGAACCTCTCAAAGGTTTTTATTAATCTCTTTTAATCTAGATATTACAAGGGGAAAGGACCTGCAACACAGAAGGAAGCAAACTTTGGTACCATTATTAGCACTCCAGATATGCTCAGTACTATAGAGACAAGTAGCAGACACAGTTCCTACCCCAAAAGGCGTCTGATCTAAGGGCCAGGATCTCAGCTGATGTAAATGTGCATAGCTCCCTCAGCTGCTAAACTTCGACACAATGTACAAATGAAAATAATTTAAACACTGGGGAGGTAAAAAGGAAGACAGAGGTTACAAGACAGGCTCATGTGGTTGCTTTCATTTAGCAGTTCAAGCATCTGGAAGGCTTTCTGTTTTTTTGTTTTTGTTTTTTTAACATCTTAAAGTTGTTATAGGGGAAATTGTAGTGACTGCTATATTTAGATTGCCTAACATCGAATGAGGCACAATTTCTGTGGAAAAAATAGTATGTGATCATTTATTAAAGACTGTATTATACGATATATGTGCAAGGAGGCTGAATTATGTGGAGCTGGTTCAGAAATTTTCCACAACACGTTTTTTCATTGGAAAATGATTCGTCAAAACCATGCTATAGTGTTAGTCCCTCTCTCTCTCTGTGACCCAATGCTTATTTAATTATTTATACCAAGTGAAATCACTCCAACTGGAGAGATTGAGAACAAGACCAACTCTATATTCCCGTGGTTAGGGCACTCACCTGGGATGTGGGAGACCCAAGTTCCTACTCTGAATCAAGCTATTGGCTATTCCAAGGTGGGTTTCTCTCTCACTCAACCTTAACATTTTTTAGCATAGTCCTTCTGCATGTGATATATTTTCTGTATTACTGTTCACATCCCCAGGAAAAACAAATGCTGAATACGTTACAAGTGAAATAAAAAGAGCCCTTGGAACAGGACTGCATTTAAACTCCTCACTCCCTCATAATGCCATGTGACAGAGCCCTATCAACCAGGGAAACTCAGGCTATAGGAACAGAATTAATGCTCTAACAGGGCCAATAGCAACACGAATGCAAAAGGACAATGGGACTGGAATGGAGAGCATAAGCAATGTTCAGGACAATCAAGGCCAGGAACAAACGCACTAACAGCAAGGAGGATTCCAGAAAGCCTGTTTCTATAAGGAATCCTGGATCAAAATATGATAAAGCTCTACTGAGTTAATCCTGAGGTAATCTCAGTAGAAATGATGTTATCTAAACCAAGACATCTAATGGACCTGGTCAGCATTGTCCTTGAAGTTATTGACAAATCAAGTGTCTTCTCTGAGGCACTGGACCAGAGGAGGCCACAGGCTGAATCTAGAGCAAGAGGGAGGATGTGTCTGAAGATTCAGGGGACGGCATTGCAGATGACCTGGAGATTTAACTGACCCCTTAATTTTGCTATTCTTGGACCTTGATGGCAGTGTAGACTTAAGTAGCAGGAGAGTTGACTCTGTTTCCAAGAGATACTGGATTACGGATTTCCTGCTACCCCATAGTTGTTATATAGAGAGAGCTTCAAAACACACACAGAGAGGAAAGGGTTACTGTAGTGCAGAGGACATTTTTGTAGTTATTGTTTTAATGTATTTGACAATATTGCCTGATGCAGGGAAAGTGTGCAGGACTGGTTAATGTGTACTGGCAGCTAAGTCCTGATGGAATTTGATTTCTATTGACCATGTCCTGCAGAAATCTCAGGTAATTGCCAGCTCAGAGCTGGAGCTCCCTGTAATGAAAGCCCAGTGCCTTTTGCTAATTTGTTTACAGTGGTTTTGCATTTTCTCGTCACTAGATGGCACAGTGCAACTTTTCAGATATCATAATTGCTTTTCGTGCAAACGTATTACTACCTTATTGGAGGAGACTTGCTTTCTCTTCTTGAATTCACGGGGCAATGGTAGCCCTTTTAATTGGGTTGGATGTAGAATAAAAATACAGTAAAGCTTGTGTTTAAAACTATAAGTACATATCCTTTTAAAAAGCTAGCAGAGGGTTTTGCTGTGTCCTGTATTGGGGCTGGTGTGGAGGTGCTTCGTGCCTGTGGAAGTCCTGAGAGGCATTGTTCCTGAAACAAATGCAAATGCCCTCAGAAATGCAGTGGGTGCAGTGTCTACTGGATGCTGCGGAGGAGAGGCAGGGCTACCCAGGACCGTCCCTTTTGTTTCCTGATTTGTGCTATTGTGCCCAGTCCTCACATTAGGCAGGTCCTGATGCACCTATGCAGGAGTTGGGTAATCTTGCTTCCACAGTACAAGAATGATTTTTTCCATTATATGTTGAGAAATTCACAAGCTGTTGTTATTTGGGAAATGCAAGGTATATATTTTCTTTGTCTTTTTAGTTTAACTCCTGTCCCAGCCCCTCTCTGTCCTGTTTGAATCCATTCTAAAATTTGGAACGGTTTTAGCGTGAGCATTGGTAAGCTCTTGTGGCCTTGGGGAAAAGCTTATAGGACTTCAAAAAAAAGTAAAAAAAAAAAAAAAAAAAATTTTAATCGAGATATCCTATCCCCTAGAACTGGAAGGGACCTTGAAAGGTCATTGAGTCCAGCCCCCTGCCTTCGCTAGCAGGACCAAATACTGATTTTGCCCCAGATCCCTATTTGCCCCAGATCCCTATCCTCAAGGATTGAACTCCCAACCCTGTGTTTAGCAGGCCAAACCACTGAGCTATCCCTCCCCCCCCCCCTTTCTAAGCATAAAAAGAAGTTAAATTGGTCAGGTAAAACCTGACCCATCACTTATTTAAACAAAGCAGAGAGAGAAGATCGGCGATGTGAGAACAAGGGGAAATGAGATGATGTAATTCCAGAGCCACTCTAGGGAAAACAGGTACACACTTTAAAACGAGCTGCAGCCATAACAGGATTTGGGCTAAGAGTGCTCTTTTGTGCTCATTGCGAACATACTGTGTTGCTGAGAACAGAGGCTTCCATTTACAGGGCTGTGGCCAAATAATGTGCTCAAGAAGAGGCAGACTCTGGTGTACACACCCAAATGATAGTGGAACATGGGAAAGACTTGACGGCATTGTGAAAAGAGAAGACTAAGGCCTTGTCTACATTACTCACTTTTGTCGACGAAACAATGGAGGTGTACACACTGAAATGCTCCTCCCGCTGATATAACTCCCCTGCTATGCGGACATAAAACCACCTCAATGAGAGGCATAGGGCTTATGTCAGTATAGTAAGGGCGAAGCAGAGTCTGTGTAGACACTGCATTCCTTACATCAACCATTGGCTGTCCTCGTCAGTTTCACGCCTCCAGGAGTGCTCCAGTGGAGCTGTGAAATTGACAAGAAAGTCGGCTCCAGAGCCGTGCTGCTGCCCGGTCTCTGCTCCAAGCCAGGCTGCCACCCAGGCTCTTGGCTTGGACTGCCGCCCAGGCTCCCCACTGGGAGCCCTGCTGTCCCCTGGTGTCCTAGCTCCCCACTCCCCACTGGGAGCACAGCAGCTGACTGGACTCTGGGTGTGGATCTCCCCGCTGGATGCGAGAAGCCTTGGGTGGCTTCCCCGCTCCCAGCAGGGAGTGCGGAGGCAAGAAGCTACATATGGCTGTCACCCCATTCCTGGCTGGGAGTGCAGGGGTGAGGAGCCCTGGGTGGCTTCCCCCACCCGGCTGGGAGTGGGGAAGTGAGAAGCCCCAGGGAACAGCTGAGCTCCTGGTAGGGACCTGCGTGGAGCTGAGATCCCTGACTCTCAGTCCCCCACACTGCCTCTCTTCAGTCAGTGGACGCACTCCTGGTGAGGACACACACCACTGACAGAAGGAGAGTAATGTTGACATCAGCCACTGCAGTAATTAATGCGGTGGCTGTAAGTCAACCTAACATAGGTCGACTTATCTTTGTAGTGTAGACATAGCCCAAGCCAGTGTCATTTTAAAGAACCATAGTGGAGCTGCATATTCTTGTTGCTTTTCAGCTCATGTCATTTTGGACTTGTGGAGAGGTTCATAAATCACCATCCTCCCTAGACCTTGCAGCAGTAAAGCAATCTGTAATGGTTGAGAGAAATTTAAACTCAGTATTGAATGCAATAAGTGCTTGCTGGTGTACCTGTATGTTGAAATACCTGTGTTCTGTAGAGTAGTTGGACATGAAAGGTTCAGCTGCATCCCAGTTCTCCTGAAATAAAAGAAGTAAGTAATACAAACCCTCTGCATTGAGGTGAGAGCAAAATGGATAAACCTGTTTGAGTACTCTTAAGAAAGAAAGGGGCAGCTTATATCTTTGGGAGAGAATCCCTTTTCTTGCCTCCTGTTCTAACTCTGACCCAGGGCTGGCCTTACCATGAGACGAACTGACCGGCTGCCTCAGGTGCCAGAGTGCGGGGGTGGGCGCTACTAGGACCCAGAGTGTAGAAAATTGTGTCTGCTGCTGGTGCATATGTATTCTCTCTGCTCTAGATGCACAGAGATGGTGGAGTGCTGTGCGGAGGAAGGAGGGCACAAGAGATATAACAGGCAGGCAGGAGAAAAGGTGAGAGGGAATAACAGAAAGCAGCAGGAGCTGCAGGGAGAGAGAGGAGGAGGAGCCTCTTCTGTACTTCTCTAGCACCCCCAGGAGCCTGGACTGATTAACACCAGCTTCTCAGGGAGCTTCCTGTTTCCTGCTGTTTCCCTGAACCCACTTGAGGAGAACAGGCAGTGAACTGAAGTAGTAGGAGCCAAATAGGCCCTTAAGATGCTGATATCTTCCCTCACTCAGGCCCTGCTACCAGACTGCTTATTTGTCCCCTTCAGTTGAGTGTTGAGAGCCACTATAGCTGGCACAGAACAGCAGTCATGAGTGAAAGAAGAAAACACCCCTCTGGGGCAGCATTCAGAAAAAGAAAGAAAGCAAAGGAAGCTTTTCTATCTAAGCAGGAAGGAGCTCTCCTGAGATACATAGACACAAATGTTCACGGTGAGACTTCCGGCCCCCGTGAGGACGTGAGTGGTGAGAAGATGCCTGATCTTTCAGTTAGTCAGAGTGCAGGTAACCTGGCAGCTACTGCAGCATCCGTATCTCCATCTGAAATGGATGTAACCATGCTCATTCCTGAAGAAAAGTGTAGATCAGAGTGTAGTGGAGGCACAAGAAACAGCTGCTGCTGAGTTTAGTTCCTTAAGTCTAGATGATCCAGGACCGTGGACCCACTTGAGCAGTAGCCTGAGGGACTTCCTTGTACTGCATGCGCCACAGTGAGTGAAAAACTTCATGTTCCCCAAAGACAATGAAAATAGAAGTTTCCATCCAACACATTACTGGCGTGAAATCCCCAATGGTGACAAAGTGGAGAGGCCATGGCTTATGTACTCAAAAACCCAGAATGCTGCATACTGTTTTTGTTGCAAACTCTTCCAGTCTAATATTCCAGCCACATTGGGTTCTACAGGAACAAAGGACTGGAAAAATCTGGCTAGAAATCTGGCATGCCATGAGAAGGCAGCAAATCACCAGAGAGCATTCTATAGGTGGAAAGAGCTTGAGATGAGACTGAAGTCAAAGGCCACCATAGGTGATCAGCATCAAGAGAAGATTGCATCAGAGTCTCTTTACTAGCAAAATGTTCTGAAAAGGCTCATTGCCATTGTGAGAATGCTTGCTACCCAAAACCTAGCACTGCTTGGCACTTCAGATCAGCTGTATGTGCCAAACAATGGAAACTTCCTTAAAATTGTGGAGCTGATGGCTGAGTTTGATGCTGTACTCCAGGAGCATCTAAGAAGAGTCACCACCCAAGAAATGTGCACACACCACTACCTTGGAAAAACAATTCAAAATGAGATCATACAGATACTGGCAACAAAAGTCGAACAGAAGATTGTGGCAGATCTGAAGTCAGCAAGATATTACTCTGTTATTCTGGACTGCACACCTGACATCAGCCATATGGAACAAATGACTTAAATGGTGCATTTTGTAACAACAACAGAACCTAGTGAAAATGTCCCTGCAATGGTGACTGTCAGAGAACATTTTCTAGAATTTATTGACATTGATGATACTACAGGAGCTGGTATGACAAATGTGCTTCTTAAAAAGCTGGAATACAGGAATTGCGATAACTGACATGAGAGGTCAGGGCTACGATAATGGTGCCACCTTGAGAGGAAAGAACAGAGGAGTGCAGACATGGATCCTAGAGTTAAACCCTCGAGCTTTTTTTGTCCCATGCAGTTCTCATTCATTGAACTTGGTGGTCAGTGATGCAGCATCAGCTTCTAGTGAGGCTGCTGAATTTTTAAATGTAATTCAAAGCATCTATGTATTTTTCTCTGCATCCACTCATCGATGGCAAATTTTTAAGCAACATCTGGGAACATCCTCTCTGACACTGAAACCACTGATTGCCACACAATGGGAAAGTCGAGTGGAGGCGATAAAGCCTATCAAACACCAAATTGGGAAGATAGATGATGCCATAGTTGCCATTATGGAGGATAATGCTATGACAGGAACTGTTCGTGGGAGAACAGTGGCAGAGGGAAATGGAATCACCAGAAACATACATAACTTCAAATTTCTGTGTGGCTTAGTGTTGTAGCATGACATACTGTTTGAAATAAATGTTGTTTGAATTAAAAGCAAGAGACTCCAAGGTGTTGACCTTGATATATCTGGAACAATGGAACAACTGGACAAAGCAAAGTCATACCTACAGTCTTACAGGTCAGATGAGGGATTTCAAAACGTTCTGAAGAGTGCACAGAAGTTGGCAGAGGAACTTCACACTGAAGCTATTTTCCCACCCATTTAAGAATACAAGAGTCACCGAAGAAGACATTTTGGTTACGAGGCATGAGATAATCCCATAAGAGACCCCAAACAACAATTCAAAGTTGAATTCTTTAACCGGGTGCTAGATTGTGCAGTACAGTCAGTTGAAGAATGTTTCATGCAGCTCAAGGAACACAGCAGTATATTTGGGATGTTGTATGATATTCCAAAACTCCTCACTATAGCTGAAGAAGACCTACACCAGCAATGCAGGGCACTAGAGACAGTGTTGACACATGATGACATGCGCGATATTAATGTGAGTGATTTAGGTGATGAACTGAAATCCTTTTCAAGATACATTTCAGCAGGATCAACTCCAAAGGCTGTTCTGGAATATATGTGCACAAATAAGATGACCACCCTCTTTCCAAATGCTTTTATTGCTCTGCGCATACTTCTAACACTTCCTGTAACAGTTGCCAGTGGAGAACGCAGCTTCTCCAAGCTGAAGTTAATAAAAACACATCTACGCTCCACAATGACACAGAAGAGGCTGGTCGGCCTTGCAGCCATCTCAATAGAGCATGAGCTGGCCCAGACTGTGGACCTTCAGGAAGGAGTTCAAATCTTTGCAACCAAGAAGGCACGGAAAGCACCACTTTGATTATTCAAACAGATAAAAATGCCAGTGTTTACTATGCAGACAAGAAAAGTTACATTTGCTGTTCAGGCATTTGAAAGTTAAGTGTTACTTAAAATTTTTGAACAAGGCATTTTAAGTTGTTAGTTCTCCTTTATTGGGGTAGGTAGCAGAGCAGTACCATGAGGGGAGTAGAACAGGAATAAGGCAGAATTGAGACCTTTCAAAGTTTTGGCCCTAGCGAGGGGGGATGGGGGCCTCATTTGAGCTCCCTGCCTCAGGTGCCAAAATGTTGTGGGCTGGCCCTGCTCTGACCTGGTAAAATTTTAAGGCAGGATCCTACTCATTTGTTTGTCTCAGGCTGCAGATTTGTCATAGTAAGTGAGGGTGAAAGTCACCACGGTATCATTGTAACCATGTGACAAGTCATGGAAATCGCAGCAAAAACTGTGATTAAGTCATGGACATGCTTTGTAGCAGTTGGCAGAATCAGGTCTCTTAAATATTTTTCTTAATAACCTCTTGGGTACTTCACTATTACACCTATTCAACTCCTCTTATGCGCCTCATAAAAGTGCAGATTTCTTTTTGTTAACCCTATCAGTATCAGGTACCGAAGATAGATACATTTAACTTATTTATAGGTTTTCTATGGCCCTCTTCAGCCTAGTGTCTGAACATCTAAGAAATATGAATGAATTTAGTCTCACAAGACACCTGAATTATTACAAATGGGAAACCGAGGCACCAAATGGTTAAGTGACTTGGCCAAGATCACACCGAAAGCAGAACTCAGGAACAGCACCCAGGTCGACTAAGTCCCAATCCAGTGACTTGACCACAGGACCATCCTTCCTATCTAAATAGACAGGCTGATTCCCATTCTGCTCCTTTTTGTGAAGAAGTATGGGTACTGGTCTCCTGTGCTCTCCATTAAGTCTGTAGAACTGTTCACTTGCACATTCACTTGTTTGTTTGTATGTGAAAATGCCCAAATGTCAAGAGTCACTGGCATTTTAAAAACCAGAATATTCATGACAACTGTCCAGCCTTAGTTATCATACAAATGTAAGTTTTGCTCACTCATTTGTGGAATCCAAATATGGTACTCCAATGATTGTAGCTGTTAGGACTTTCAAAGTCTTGTGAAAACAACAAACCTTTGTGTTGAAAACAGGTCTAATAATGCATCAGTGTGGGACAGTGCAATCTCAATCATACAACTAATCTTTTGCTGGTGAAATAGCAAGAATATTGAAAATCCAGGGCAAAAGTGAATGTGATAGGAAACTCCAAAGAGTGTCATGGGTCAGTGAACATTTTTATTAATCAGTGTTGGTAGCAAAACTAATAGGAGCAACAAAGAGAAATGAGATGGGAAATTTGAGATTGCTATTTCCAATAATGAGGGAGATGTGAATATTGTTAAGGTTAAAAAGAGAGAATTTTAGTCGGATATATACATCATCATTTTTGGTCATGAGAGAGTTGATAAAAAAATTGTGATTCACAAGCTTCTTGGATCAAATTTTATAGAAGCTGAGACCTGGAAGCGTTCAAGGATGAGGCAATCTCATGTGTTGTTCAGTTCTTTAATCTTAACAGGACCCCATAAGGTGTGGAAGCATGTGGGACAGAAGCAGAAACTGAAAACACTGCTGTGTTTCCTGATTTGTATTAGTTCTGAATTATTATTAGTCACAAATACCATAAAAGAGCTACTGCTGTTTTCCAGCCAGGACAGATCTCTGTTGCAAATGGTGATTGTTAAAAGATCATCCTCTGCCTGTGGATAGACTAGCATAAATCAAAGAAGACATGTACACATGGATAATCTTAAACTGTTTTCTGTTGAGTTACAATTGGGGAATATGCTATCTGACTCAGGGATGCAATTAGAGGAATCTGACAAGTTAAAATATTGTAGATCACTGTGGCCTGGTCTACACTTCAAACTTAGGTCAACAGAAGACACCTTAATTTGACTGAATAATGTATGAGTCTACACTACCAGGTCCCTGACACAGATCTAAGTCGCGTGTAACATCGACTTCTGTACTCGACCTCCATGAGAGGTGTAGTGCTTGATTCGATCTTGATGGATCAACAGAGAGCTAGTGTAGACACAACATTGTGTAATTCAACTTAATTGGCCTCCAGGAGGTGTCCCACAATGCTCTGCTGTGACCGCTCTGGAGATCGTTTTCAACTCCACTGCACAGCAGCCAGGTACACACGAAACAGCCCCTCCCCTGGTAAAGCCCCGGGAACTTTTGAATTCCCATTTCCTGTTTGATGAGCGTGGAGTGCTCTCCAGAACAGCTGATCATGGAAACTCAATGCCCCAAATGTGCTCCAGCCTGGAGTACACAGGAGGTGGTTGATCTTATTGCTGTGTGGGGAGAGGAGTCTGCAAAGAAATGCTGCAAAAGAAATGCTGACATCTGTGCAAAGATCACACAGGGCATGGGAGAGAAGGGCTACACCAGGGACACGCAGCAGTGCAGCATGACAATAAAAGAACTTTGGCAAGCATACCAGAAGACAAGAGAGGCGAACAGTTCTGGTTCTGCCCTACAGACATGCCACTTTTACAATGAACTGCATGCGATTCTGAGCAGCAACCCCACCACTACCCCCAAATGCAGCGTGGACACCTCCCAGGAGTCTGAGTATTGGGCCACCGCAGGAAACAATGAGGAGGACATTCTGGAAGAGGAGGAGATTGGGAGACAGGCGAGCGGTGGATCCATTCTCCCCAACAGCCAGGAGCTGTTTTTAACCCTGGGCCCAGCCAATCACAGGACAGAGTGGTGGTCGAGTGTGATGCTGGGAAGGCACCTCTGGTGAGTATACATTTCCAATCGAAGTGTAGGGGTTACATGCTATTATATTTTATGTTTAATCTGAACAAAAAATGAGGTGCAGTGGGCATCTGCTTCCCGGTGGCCACTCCAGCTACACAGAGGATGCTCCCCAGAAAAGCCTGTTTACATGCACAGGGATGGCCCTGGAATCCTCCATGGAGATTTCTAGGAAACTTTGCAGAAGGTTTCTGGGAAGGGCTGGCTTATTTCTTCCACCGTGGTAGGACACTTTCCCCCACCTCTCCAGTGGTGTCATTGCTGGCATCATTGCGGTACACAGCATAGCAACACAAGGACCAGGCCTGTACCCAGGTGCTTGCAGCATCTGCTCTCTTGCCACCTCTGTTACCCTTAGGAGACTGATATCACATAGGGTCACCTGGGGGAAGATCTCATTACAAGTGGTCATACTGCAAACAGTAGAGTATTTGATCCATCCCCCTCCCCCAGTGAATTCTGGGTCCCTCTTCCACGCTTTCCCTAATGTGCCATGGCTTTGGTTGGCATGGATTGGAGTGTTGTACCAGCAGTGTTAAGGGAAGGGGGGGGATACACCCCTCCCCTGCTGCCTGGAAAAAAGACAGCAATTTGGGTGTCTTAATGGTGGTCCCTGTTGCTGGGGAAGGGGGCATTGTCCAGCTGTGCTCCCATGTGGATATGCCAAAAGTTGCAGCACAAGGCCTGTTGCCCATGCCGCAGGGCTATACTCACCATGGCTGGAACAGCAAACTGACTCATTGAATAGCTAGGAATTCTGATTATGTTCTGGCTTGCACTGAAGTGTAATAAGGGGAGGGTTTTTTTTAAATAGCAATCTTGCACTAGACTCAGGGTATGCGCTGACAATGGTTGCCTTGTGCTTTGCATGCTTTACAGAGGAAATCTTGTCCTTCAGCACATCCTCCACACCAGGAGAGAGGCTTTCAGAGATTAGAAGGCAGAAAAAGAGGACATGGGATGACATGCTCAGCGAGATAATGAATGTCTCCAGGACAGCTGAGAAGGAGCTTGGAGCCTGGAGGATTTCACTCTCTGAGAAACTGGACATGGATGTGGAGAGCATCCAAGGAGCATGAGTGTGCCATGCAGGAGGAGATGCTGAAGATTATGAAGGACCAGTCAGGCATGTTGAGGCATCTGATTTGAGCTTCAAGAAAAGCAGCTTGAAGCTAGACTTCCTCTGCAACCCCTGCAGAACTGCCTGCAAGAATCGCCCTGCTCCCCCAAACATTCAGGGTGGTGAGGGAGAAAGCAGGAAGTTCAGTAATCCTTCCACTCAACCCTGTGGGAGGGTACAAGAAATGGAAGGCACCCATTCCAAGACCTTTGGTGGTCAAGAAGGCCGTGCTTTCAAAATCAAGCTGACTTTTTTTTTTCCTCCCATCCCAATTTTATAAGCCCGTTTGCCCAAGGTTAACTTATTTTTCTGTTATTTCAGTTTCTTTTTGTGTGTACAATACAAGTAAACATTTCAAGAAAGAAATGCTCTTTATTGATTCCAGTCATGGGGAATGGGGGTTACAGGGAAACCTGTGTAATGGAGGCGATGGTTTGGGAAGGCACAATGCAGATAAGCGGCACACATTACTGTGGCTCTTTACTGAAATGGGTTGGTTTCCCAGGATCACGATTGGCATTTCAATGTCATCAATGGTTATTTTGTGGTCTGGAAAGAAAGTCCCTGCTTGCAGCTTTCTGAACAGACCTGTTTTCTTAAAGATGCTCTCATGCACTTTTCCTGACCATCCCACATTGATGTTGGTGAAACACCCCCTGTGATCCACCAGCACTTGCAACGTCATTGAAAAGTATCCCTTGTGGTTTATGTACTCTTTGGCCTGGTCTACACTATGAGTTTAATTCAAATTTAGCAGCGTTAAATCGAATTAACCCTGCACCCGTCCACACAACGAAGCCATTTATTTCGAAATAAAGGGCTCTTAAAATCGATTTCTGTACTCCTCCCCAACGAGCGCAGTAGTGCCGAAATCGATATTGTCATTTCGAATTAGGGTTAGTGTGGCTACAATTCGATGGTATTGACCTCCAGGAGCTATCCCACAGTGCACCATTGTGACCGCTCTGGACAGCAATCTGAACTCGGATGCACTGGCCAGGTAGACAGGAAAAGCCCCGCGAACATTTGAATTTTATTTCCTGTTTGCCCAGCACAGGAGAGCACAGGTGACCACAGAGAGCTCATTAGCACAGGTAACCATGCAGGCCGATAATCGAAAAAGAGCACCAGCATGGACTGTACGGGAGGTACTGGATCTGATCGCTGTATGGGGAGAGGATTCAGTGCTAGCAGAACTTCATTCGAAAAGACGAAATGCCAAAACTTTTGAAAAAATCTCCAAGGGCATGATGGAGAGAGGCCACAATAGGGATTCAGAGCAGTGCCATGTGAAAGTCAAGGAGCTCAGACAAGCCTATCAGAAAACAAAGGAGGCAAACGGTTGCTCTGGGTCAGAGCCGCAGACATGCCGCTTCTATGCTGAGCTGCATGCAATTCTGGGGGGGGGGCCGCCACCACGACCCCACCTCTGACCGTGGATTCCGAGGCGGAGGTAATCTCATCAGCCACACCTGAGGATTTTGCGGACGGGGAAGAGGAGGAGGAGCTTGCGGAGAGCACACAGCACTCCATTCTCCCCAACAGCCAGGATCTTTTTCTCAGCCTGAGTGAAGTACCCTCCCAAGCCAGTACCCAAGATCATGACCCCATAGAAGGGACCTCAGGTGAGTTTACCTTTTAAAATATAAAACATGGTTTAAAAGCAAGCGTTTTTTAATGATTAATTTGCCCTGAGGACTTGGGATGCATTTGCGGCCAGTACAGCTACTGGAAAAGTCTGTTAACATGTCTGGGGATGGAGCGGAAATCCTCCAAGAACATCTCCATGAAGCTCTCCTGGAGATACTCCAAAAGCCTTTGCAGAAGGTTTCTGGGCAATGCAGCCTTATTCCGTCCTCCATGGTAGGACACTTGACCACGCCATGCTAGTAGCAAGTAATCTGGTATCATTGCATGACAAAGCCTGGCAGCGTATGGTCCCTGTGTTTGCTGGCATTCAAGCAACATCCATTCTTTATCTTGCTGTGTAATCCTCAGTAGAGTGATATCGCTCATGGTAACCTGGTTGAAATACGGGAATTGAATTAAGGGGACAGAGGTGGCCATTCCTACTGGGCTGTTTGCCTGTGGCTGAAAAGAAATCCTTCCCTGTAGTAAGCCAAGCGCGGGGGGGGATTGGCGCTGAGCTTTTCACGTGTGGCTAGCAGGGATCTTCCCTGATACCAGCCATGCGGTGGGGGGAGGGATAAAACGATCATCCCAGAGAATTTGATGGGGGGGGGTAGTTTGTTTTCTGCTACTGAAGGTTAACAGGAAAACCGCAGCACTCAACGGGCTTTGTTTGGTATGTGGGAAAGGAGGGCGCAGAAGCCGAAAGACAATGGCTTACCACGGCCACATTCAAGCCGAATTCTGTTACCCGGACTTGCGTCTGTGATCTCTAGCAGCAAAGCCACTCATTATTAAGAGGCAAAATGCGACCTTGCACAGAAATCACATGTGTTATGTAATATGAATAGTGTTGTTCACGGTGAAAGAGTATAAGCATTGTTCTGTAAAATGTATCTTTTTAAAAAATTCTCTCCTTTTTTCCCTCCCTCCAGCAGCTGCAAATTTTTCAAGCCTCCATCCTGAAGGCTATCTCAGATAAGGCGTCGGAAAAAGAGGACGCGAGACGAAATGTTCGCGGAAATCATGGAATCCACCCGCAGTGAAAGAGCTCATCTGAATGAGTGGAAGGACACGGTTTCAAAGTATAGGAAAGATGCCAGTGAACGTGAGGACAGGAGGGACCAACGTGAGGAGAGGAGAGACGCTCAAGATGAGAGGTGGCGGCAGGAAGATCAGGAGGCAGGATGCAATGCTGGGGCTGTTGCGTGAGCAAACAGACATGCTCCGGCGTCTGGTGGAGCTTCAGGAATGGCAGCAGGATCACAGACTGGCGCTACTGCCCCTGTATAACCCCACCACCACCACCACCATGTTCCATAGCCTCCTCACCCAGACCTGTAAGAATGCGGTGGGGGAAGCTCCATACACCCTCCCATTCCACCCCAGTGGACAGCCCAAGCAAAAGGCTGTCATTATTTTAACCTTTTTTTAGTGGCCTTTTCCTTCCTGCCAATCCTCCTCCCAAACCTCACCAGGGCTACCTTGTCAGTTCTCTCCCTCTTTTTATAATCAATTAATAAAGAATACATGATTTTTAAATGATAGTGACTTTATTTCCTTTGAAAGCCAGCTGTGATCAAAGGGGGAGGGTGGGTTGCCTACACAGAATGAGTCAATAAAGGGGGCGGGTTTTCATCAAGGAGAAACAAACAGAACTTTCACACAGTAGCCTGGACAGTCATGAAACTGGTTGTCAAAACTTCTCTGATGCGCCACACTTCCTGGTGTGCTCTTCTAATCGCCCTGGTGTCTGGCTGCACATAATCAGCAACCAGGCGATTTGCCTCAGCCTCCCACCCCACCATAATGGTCTCCCCCTTACTCTCACAGAGATTATGGAGCACACAGCAAGCAGCAATAACAATGGGGATATTGGTTTGGCTGAGGTCTGAGCGAGTCAGTAACGTGCGCCAGCGACCTTTTAACGGCCAAATGCACATTCTACCACCATTCTGCACTTGCTCAGCCTGTAGTTGAACAGCTCCTGACTACTGTCCAGGCTGCCTGTGTATGGCTTCATGAGCCATGGCATTAAGGGGTAGGCTGGGTCCCCAAGGATAACTATAGGCATTTCAACATCCCCAACGATTATTTTCTGGTCCAGGAAGTAAGTCCCTTGCTGCAGCCATTTAAACAGATTAGTGTTCCTGAAAACGCGAGCGTCATGAACCCTTCCCGGCCAGCCCACGTTGATATTGGTGAAACGTCCCCTGTGATCCACCAGTGCTTGCAGCACCATTGAAAAGTAAACCTTACAGTTTATGTACTGGGTACCCTGGTGCTCCGGTACCAAAATAGGGATATGGGTTCCATCTATCGCCCCACCACAGTTAGGGAATCCCATTGCAACAGAGCCATCCACTATGACCTGCACATTTCCCAGAGTCACTACCTTTCGTAGCAGCAGCTCAATGATTATTTTGGCTACTTGCATGACAGCAGCCATCAGAGTAGATTTGCCCACTCCAAATTGATTCCTGACTGACCGGTAGCTGTCTGGCGTTGCAAGCTTCCACAGGGCTATTGCCACTCGCTTCTCAATTGTGAGGGCTGCTCTCATCCTGGTATTCTGGCGCTTCAGAGCAGGGGAAAGCAAGTCACAAAGTTCCATGAAAGTGCCCTTACGCATGCGAAAGTTTCGCAGCCACTGGGAATCGTCACACACCTGCAACACTATGCGGTCCCACCAGTCTGTGCTTGTTTCCTGGGCCCAGAATCGGCGTTCCACGGATGGAACCTGCCCCATCAACAACATGATCACCAAAGCGCGGGACCCGCAGTTTGAGAGAATTCTGTGTCCGTGTCCATGTCCCCATCACTCTCGTCGCCGCCTCCTCCTTGCCTCGTTTTTCTGGTCCTGGTTCAGCATAAACTGCATGAGAATGCGCAAGGTGTTTACAATGTTCATGACTGCTTTCTTGAGCTGAGCGGGCTCCATGCTTGCTGTGGAATGGCGTCTGCTGTGTTCACCCAGGAAAAAAGGCGCAAAACAGTCGTCTGCTGTTGCTTTCATGGAGGGAGGGGTGAGGCTGTACCCAGAACCACCTGTGACAATGTTTTTTGCCCCATCAGGCACTGGGATCTCAACCCAGAATTCCAATGGCGGGGGAGACTGCGGGAACTATGGGATAGCTATGGGATAATTACCCACAGTGCAACGCTCCGGAAATCGACGCTAGCCCCGGTACATGGATGCACACCGCCGAATTAATGTGCTTAGTGTGGCCGCATACATTCGACTTTATAAAATCTGTTTCCAAAATTCGAATTCTGTAAATTCGGATTAATCCCGTAGTATAGACATACCCTTTGACAAGGTGGTCTGGTGCCAAGATAGGTATATATGTGCCATCTATTGCCCCACTGCAGTTAGGAAACCCCATCACTGCAAAACCATCAACTGTGTCCTGCACATTGCCCAGAGTCACTACCCTTCTTAGCAGAAGTTGATTAATGGCCCTGTACACTTGGATCACAGCAGCTCCCATGGTGGATTTACCAACTCTGAATTGATTCACCGATCGCCGCTCGCTTCTTCACTGTCAGAGCAGCTCTCATTTTAGTGTTGCTGCACTTCCGGGCTGCGGAAAGCTCTGCACAAAGTTCCTGGAAGGTGGCCTTCCACATTCGAACGTTCTGCAGCCACTGCTCATCATCCCATAGATGGATAACGATGCTGTCCCACCAGTCACTGCTTGTTTCCTGGGACCAGAAACGGCGCTTCACTGTGTTCAGTTGATGCGCGCCTGCCAGCAGCCCGCGGGAATTGTTTTGTTCTATGGCTTGCAGCAGGGCTGCGTGCGTGACATTGCAATGTTCCGCACTGCGGCTCCTGTCTTGGCTCTGGAAATACTGAGGATAAGGTGCAAGGTGTTTATAATGCTCACAGCAAGAACGCACAGCTGAGCAGGGTCCGTGCTTCTCAGGCTATTGCGTATGCGCTGCTAAAACCTTTGAAAAAAGGTGCGATAAAAACATGGGTTGTTTGCCATTGATATCAGGGGAGGGAGGAAAGTGCATCATGGGAGACCAAAGCCATTGCCCCCTCTCCCCCACAACAGTGTGTTGGTTCCATGAGGCTTTGCAAGCCCTTCCCAAAACCCCGTGTGGCTATTTGCACCATGGGATTGCTACCCACAGTGCACTGCTCTGTGCATCAATGCAAGTGCTGCTAGTGAGGACGTACTCCACTGAGACAATGAGCGTGGTGTGGACACACATGATTGACTTAATGTGGAGGCTCGATGTCGACTTACGTTAAGTCGACTTAACTTTGTAGTGTAGACATGCCCTGTGAGTCTGACTGTTGCTGCAGTTACACAAGACACTCCGCAAGGTGGCACTAGAAAATGAACTGATCATGTACTCTTCTATTATTCCCGTTCAAACTTGGCTCTCTCTGCAGAACCATACTTTACCCCACTTGCTGACTATTCAACTGTGCGTATGTGTATTGGGCAACCTATAGAATCATACATCGTATTCTTTTACAGCCTCTTTCATATAAAGGCAAGTAATAGGTGTGTGTGACAGGGCAGGTACTTGTGCAGAACGGGGTAATGATGGAGGTAGGTAAGTCTCTTCTTGTTGCTACGTTTTTCAACAGATCATTTATATTATACAATGCAATATACGTGCACAGCATTTTACGAGCAAATACCACTAGTATCGGCCATCATGCAAAGTCATGTATTGTGTGTGTATTGAATTAAACCTCAGTGTATTAACAGTGCCATTACGGCACTCTCTGTCATTGTAACATTCACTGTTGCGTCACTTTTGCTGTCAATAGGACCTGCAATACAAGAGTGTATGGTCAGTATAGGCTTTATACTCCAGAAGACTTTTCTTATAAAGAAACATATTTGCAAGGACGTGCATCCCCTCCGCCCAACTCTCCCTAAAAAAGGGTGTTTACAAACTGCTGGAAGGGGCTGGGATAGAAGCTTTACACCTGTTCTGGATAGCGTAAGAGGATTGTTTTGGACTGTGCTGAAACTTGTCATGGGAAAAAAATCATCGGAACAGTGTTTTATTCACGGTGGGTGAAATTCACCCCGACGCACAGGGCTAGCACAAAGCCTGTGCACCACTTCAGTTTCCCTGGAATCCACAAAGCCGTGCATAGGCCTCATGCTTGGTCACTTTCTGCAGAGGATTGAATTTCACCTAGAATGAGCAACACTGTTCATTTTACAATTCAATTTGAATCCATCAGATAAAGCACTGGGTTTGGGGGTAGTGGTAATTTTTAATATAGATTTTAAAATTACCTGCACATCAATCACTTTTGATTAAGCTCTTCATGCCTGGGAGCTGTCAGTCTGGCTTCACGGACTCTAAATGCTAAATGCAAACTGATTTGAAGCTTAAGAGCTCCGACTCTCTAGGATCAAGACATCTATCCTCATTGAAAGGGAATTTAGTGTAAGGTATTTTGGGGATTGCTTTTCCTGGCGCTGTCTTCGTGACTTATATGCATAGGGCGGGTTTTATTTGGGAAAGGGTTGGGGGCAAAGGGAAGATTACTTGTAGTCTGCTGATAAGTTGTTACCATTAGGAAACCGTCTAAAGAGGAGAGGAATGCTTGCTGTTATGACAATGTTGATAATGTAAACTAAAGAAAATTGAGATCATGATCTGTATGGAGAGATACAGAGAGAGCAGCAGTGAAGTTGTTGCCAAGTAACTGCACCAAAAATGAAAACGCTGTAGTTATGATTTCCATTTCCTTTCTCCTAAGGGCAGGGTGGTTTCTTTCTAACTCATTGGGCTTTAAGGGTATTAATTATTGCAACAGGATGTGAAGAACTATTTCAAACACTAAAGGAATCCACCACAGTGCTAGCAGAAACCTAAATGAGTTAAATATTGGAACAGACTGAACTGAACTCTGAATACTTCAGTAGCCATTGGCAAGGTTGGGTTTTAAAAATGCATTATCTTGTGCAAAAGTGCTCAATACTATCCCATTAAAATACATTGAGATGATGATTATTCTATAACTGAATTATACTGAATATTTGCCCAGCCAAAGTACATTTCAACCATTACCTCGACTTAAAAATGCTTGTAATTAATTGGATCAGTCACAGCAGTGAAATAGACAGATAAAATATGACTCCAAAGAAAGCAGCCATGCCACAAAGATGTAAAGAAATGAAAACGTACTGCCAGTGTCTTTGTCCTTGCATATATTATAAACCAAGAATACAGTGTTTCACTTCTGGATTTTGTGCTTACCCACAGACATCTTCATAGTTCATGGTAAATAATCTACCTCATTTTCTTGTTTGCCATTTTAATTGTGTTTTTAAAATATAATGATATCAAAAGGGTTAAACAGAACTCAAATCTTCTAGACATAAGCCTCACTGTACTTTCTTGACTGGCTGTGTGTTCTGTCCACATGCCAGATAAACATCATAGCAAATAAAAAGGGTCCTAGTAAAATGCCCTCCTGAACATAATTTATTTGAATAGTTCATTTCCCTGGCAATGGGAACATTCAGTCCCTCATTGACTGTGTCTTCTGCCAGATGGATGTGTGGCACAGGAAGGGCTCTCCGCTGTAAGGGTAGCCCTCTGTGTATGGATGTGTGTGAACATGTTACAGGCTTCAAATGAATTCAGAGCCCTGAGGTCACAGACAGTAGAAGCTCACCCTGGCGCTCTTTAAAACTCCCCATGTGTTTTTTGAAATGCGTTTTCCTGATTGCTCACCTTAGTGAGCACACCTCCGCGTACACATTTGCTGTTTGTGTTTGGCTGTCCAACCATGCTGGCTGTATGAACAGAGAGCTACTAGACACGCTTCTGCCTGGAGCAGGCAAAAAGTAGTGGATCGCTTGGGCCTGTGGCAGGGGTGGGCAAACTTTTTGGCCTGAGAGCCACATCGGGTTCCCAAACTGTATGGAGGGCCGAGTAGGGAAGGCTGTGCCTCCCCAAACAGCCTGGCCCCTGCCCCCATCCGCCCCCTCCCATTTCCTGCCCCCTGACTGCCCCCCTCAGAACCCCGACCCATCCAACCCCCCCTGCTCCTTGTCCCCTGACCGCCCCCCCGGGACCCCACCCCCTATCTAACCCTCCCATCCAACACCTCCTGGTCCCTGTCCCCTGACTGCCCGGACTTCTATCTGCACCCCCGCCCCCTGACAGGCCCCCCCCCGGGCTCCCACGCCTATCCAACCGCTCCCTGTCCCGACTGCCCCCCGGGACTCCCTGCCCATTATCCAACCCCCCTGCTCCCCACCCCCTTACCATGCCGCTCAGAGCCTGGCTGGAGCCAGCCACGCCGCTGCACTGCCCAGCAGGAGTTTGCAGCCCTGCTGCCCAGAGCACTGGCGGCACGGGGATCTGAGGTTGCTGGGGAGGGGGGACAGCAGGGGAGGAGCTGGGGACTAGTCTCCCCATCCAGGAGCTCAAGGGCCAGGCAGGATGGTCCCGTGGGCCGGATGTGGCCTGTGGGCCGTAGTTTGCCCACCTCTGGCCTATGAGGAGAAGAGGTTGTGCAAGCACACCTAAGGAACAGCTGTAGAAACATCGACATCTATGAGCAGATCGTATGGAGAATGTTGGCGAAGGGGCATGACAGAGATCAGCAGCAGTGCTGCATGAAAGCAAAGAAACTAGGCCAGACATACCAGATAGTTCTGGGGAGTGGAAATCTAAGTCCTGATTCGATCCTTTTGCTTTGCTGGCTTGTGTTACATTAATTGAATTGCATTGTTGTATAAATGGGGTACTTACTAATGCTGTATCCTAGATTTTTGATGTTTCATATACAGTATATGAGATCCTCACTTTAAAAATAATCCACTCAGCATGGCTGATGGTAAAAAGGAAATAATCTGCACAGTTGGGAATACAGATCATCTGCTTCTGTACATGTTTGTTGCCTCTGCATTCCTACAGCAAGTTAGAATCCTCTTTGTTTTTAAGTTTAATGGAAAATCAGTTGTACAGGGGTTGCATTAGGATGTTCGGATGAGAGGGACCAATACAATGTTCTGGAAAAAATCTTCAACCAACCAAACGTCCGTGTAGCTCCTCCAGGGTGTTCTCTGCCATGTTTCTGTGTCTCTGCTCACCAATGAGGATAGAGGCTGTGTTGAGAGTTACAAAGCAATTGATACAGAGGGAGCATACTGTAGTCCAGTATAGCTTTCATGATCTCCTTGGTGCTTAGTTATGCATTATGTGCTGATAGTAGCTCGTTTCCAGATGTAGTAGGATTAGGCCTAATTTCCGGTTCAGATGTGTATCTCTAATGTAACTGTTTTGTTGCTAGGTAATCGGCAAGGGCGATGTGGCTGTGCCATCACATCTCTACAAGGTGATTCTCGCCAGGCGAAGCAGAATGTCCTCAGAGCCCCTGGTGCTGGGGGCCTTTGTGGTGCCCAACGATCCCATCGGCTTCAGTCACCAGCTACCTGAATTTCAAGTGCATATTGAAGACCTGGAGAAAATGTCAGGATTGGTTTTCTTCCCACAAGTGGACAAAAACAAAGATGTTAAAAATATCTGTGATGTAGACACCTGTAAACTAATGGGGTTTGATGAGTTTACGTTGTACATCACCACCCGGAAAGTTCACAGTGCCAGAACACTGCACAGGCTGGAAAAGGTCATGTCAGAGTTAAGGGAGATGGGAATTGAGCCTGACGAATATCTAGTGAAGCTTTACAAGAAGAAGGAGGAAGAACTAGTGCAGCAAAAGCAAATGGAAGCTAGAGAAGGGAGAGCTGGTTGAGTATGCAGTTCAGAAAATATATTTGGAATGTTATATTCTCAGAAAGGAGGCACGTGCGCACACTCATTCTAGATTTCATGATCTGGCCATTTTAAAAAAAAAATGTGGAAACAATTAGAAGTTTGCGTTCAGGGTAATGTTAATTCTCTTGTAACATGATGTATGTATGATTTGCTACAGTACTGTGTGGGAAATGAAAATGACCCTTTCCTGGCATGACTGGATTATGGGGCCTCTGAAAAAGGCTTTGTACTATTTTCTAAACCAGACGTCAGAATTGGGGTTTGTATGGAATCCCTTCTAGGAATATTATAAAAATAGACAGTGGACACCTTGGGAGTATAACTGGAATCTGTCTAAATGTAACTGACCCTACACATGTATTTTAATACAAAGCTGTAGAATAAATGGTGTTACTGTGAGAAGGGTTTTTTTGTTTTGTTTTTTTAATGAAAGAAATGCTGACGTGAGATTTTTTAAAAATCGTGTAACATTTATAAACCACTGTCTAGTCAGTGGCAAATCTCTCATTGACTTCAGTGAGGCCAGAATTTCTCCCATTCATTTTATTAAGTATAACGAAATGCATAGTACCTCCCACCACAACAAGCTACCTCACCTCACCTCACCTCTCCAGGTCCAAGAGGCAGCAGAGTGCATGGCCTGGCATCCCCTTAGGGGCCTTGGCAAACACACAGCCTAGCAGGATATTGAAGACGCAGTGTATCCCCATGATTCCATTGGCAAGGGGATGGGCTAGACAGACTTACCTGAGCTGCAGTCATCAGGGTTCAGGATGGGGTCTTACCATCAGACCGTAGCCATAGGAAGGGCAGAAGCCTCACAGCTGTGTGTGAAGGAAGGTACTTTGTGGAGGAAGCAGTTTGCTCCACCCGTCAGGATAGGCCACTCTCTCATTTTTGTTTCAGTATAAATAAATCTGCACTTACCCTATCTAATGGGTAATAGGGAAGCACATACTAGTAGAGGGAGGGGTCTGCTATTTTTGTGGATCCAGACTCCTATTAGTTATTATCCACCCCTACCTGGCAGGTGAGTGTAGTGGAAGTAGGAATTCAGGGACCGAGTGTGGTTTAATTTCATTCCTAACCAGGAGACCTATAAAATCCATAAACTGTCCCCTCTGGTCTAGTAAAGTCATATGCTGTGTCAGCCTCATGAGCAGCAGGGATCCCCCTCAGCTTCTAGAGCTGCCATACCACCGAAAACCACCCTGTGCAGAGAACCCTGTAAATTGTGACTCTGCTGCCACTAGAAAACCATACCAGCAACAGTAGCATAGCTGTAGCACATACTTTCTTATGGGAGCAAGCTGCACAGAGCATCCGCTCTATTTCAGTGCTTACTCCAGGTCTTACATACCCCCTTGGATTCCTGCAGGGCCCACTTAGCATGATTTTCATGTCAAAGGGCTCCCCACGTGGAATCTACTCCTAGGATTTTCAACTCCATCTGAGTGCAGTCACTGCTCCCGGATTCCCCTCTGAAGCATGCAGGACAGGGGACCATAAGGCCCAGGGTAAATAGCTGGTTCTGGCCTAGCAAAAACACATTCCTATCTGGTACAAACCACAGAATACAATCATAGGCATTTACTTGGCTTGTTTCACAAACTGAGGTAATAACTTGGCCACTGTAACAAAGCTTATTTATAGTCCCTCACTGTCATGGGGATTTCCAAGTGAAACAGAAAATACAGCACAAATAATGACATCTCTTGGCTTGTTTATTTCTAAGCATAAATAACTACCTGATATGCTCTGAGCCATGTACAGCAGAGTTAGTGGCTATCAGTAGTTGTGTCAAAATTCCTCATGATCAGACTGTTAAATGCTAATGCCTTAACTAGAGTTTCTGTACAATACATACTCGTTTTCCACCCTTAGCCATCATCCAGGTCTGCCAAAATGCCCAGTTTTCATAGGAGAGGTTATAAAATGGCTAATCATGATAGAAACCAGTGGTGAAAAGTGCTAGCGTTGGTTTGCTTTGGGTGTCCTAGTGTTTTGGCCTCTAAGGCTAAAGTAAGAGAGTTGTAGGGTGGGGACATTTAGATTCTATACCATTTGCAATCCGATACAATCATTTCCTGATCTTTTCTTGACCTGCTGCTCTCCTGCGTTCTCTCAGACCTTGATTCAGAGCATGCGAGTTGGTATACAATGTGTTTTCATTTGCTAATATGCAGAGACTAATCAAAGGAGAAACTGTTGTTCTCACGTGGTCCTCTCAGCGGTGTACCTTCTCCTTTTGGATTCAGTGCTACTTACTGGCATGAACCGCAATCCACCATCATTTCATTTTCATTTGTGTTCATTTTGTCAGGGGTATGAAATGTAAATGCAGTTCTGATATTTGGCCTTTAGGGGGCAGTTGAACTCTATAATAGATATTTGGCTACTGACAGTTCCAGCTGCATATAAACTTTAAGGGGCTGAATGTTTTATGGAGGATACCACTGAAATAGCTGTAAATAACAAAGACACTTGGGCTTTGTTTCCCCCATGCTAACAACTGCCTTTCCTGCTTGTAATGCTACTACAACCCCTTTTTAAAGAATTATGATTTCATTTATTACACTAGACAGCTGTGCACAGTGCAAACCCGTGACCTTCCCAGATGAAAAGGGTTGTGGAAATAACATACCTGTACTAGATTTACCAGTGGTGTTGATGTCTTCATTTTGTATGTCTGGCTCTAAGCCAAGTCCAGATTCTGCTTCTTTATGAGTGTCATTGCAGATGAGGATGTTAACACTTTCTATACTATGTGAATACTTTTAATCCTGTTCATTTGTACCTGTCCGTGCAATGTACTGGGGGATATTTTTAAAACGGCTTTTTATTTTTCTAGGCGTTAGCTGACTGTGGTGTTGGTCCATATCCCAGCTGTGATTTGTATTACAGTAGTGACAAGAGGCCCCCAATTGAGATCAGTCCCACTGAGCGAGGTGCTATACAAATACATGGTAAAGACAGTCACTGGCCTGAGTTTACATTCGAACAGATAAGGCAGACAAAAGCTAGGAGAGGAACCAAAAGCACAGAAAAGTGAAGTGCCTTGCCCCATTTAAGCCTGTGTATTTAAAAAAACAGAAGTGTCAGTTCTGTCTGTCCATCTGCCCCAGTGTTTGTTGCCTGGCAGTGGAGCTGTATAGGAATTATATATAACCCCCAAAGTGCTCTGCGGGTGACCTGACTCAGTGGGGAAGTGAGGAGCAATTTTGCTGTTATTTTTGAATGGGCTTCTCCTGCAGTCACACAGCCACGCAGAGCAGTAATCAGCAGGGATGTAGGAAATGTTCATTTCTGTGCTTCAGGTCTATCTAATCAGCCCCACCTACACCGTTCTGGGGGAGCCAGGTCTCGTATGTTCGCTAATGGCCTGTGCAATTAATGGACTATCCGCTGTTGCCATAAGTCAGATTCAAACACTGAGCTCAGAGTACGTACCTAAAAATATCTGAAGTGTGTATTTTGATGCTCTGGGTTAAGTATGTAGCGTTGGTGTTCACTATATATAAGTAAAACCCTGCTCTCCCATGTAGTGAAATAGGGCAGCAGCTCAAGCACACGTTCCATTATGCCCTTCATGCCGCCTTGTCAGGGCGCTTTCCCACCCACCGAGTGTAAAATTAAGCAGCTATGGCCACATAATAGTCCCAAAATAATCACTTCAAAAAGCTGAATGAAACGACTTTGTACATGCTAGTTGGAGAGGCACAACGGTTGGCATTCCCACGTTCACTGACCATGCCTTCCACAGGCAAGGAGCAAAGCAGCAAAAGGATCTTGAATGATGTGTCTAATGTTATTTAAGAAACAGGACATGGATTGTTACCCAAACATAGAGAGGAACTATTGTGCAAATCATTTCCAAAGCAGGAGGGAGTAAAGGCCATTACAAATTCCTGTTAATGCCTCTCTCAGCAAGTTGTAATGTGCAGCAAACTTGGGCTTGATTGTAGCTAGAGAGTTGGGAGAAAGTCAAACAAGCCAGTCAACCTGCTAGAGCACTTTGTCTTGCCCTGGGCCCCCCCACAGTACTGCTAACAGTCTTGAATCCTGACTCACTGTGTGCAGATGCATCCATCTGGAGTAAAATACCTTATGGAATCTGACCAGCACCTGCCAGCCTGCCTCCGTCTTCCACTCAGCTAGCCAGGTCGAATGAGGCCACAGCCTGCAGCTCAGACACATCAAGCCATCCCAAAACACAAACAGGTAGCGAGAATTGCGGAGATGGGCAGCAGAAGACTTCCCTGCTTCCCAGGAGCACTGGGAGGCTCAATTCATTAGGCCAGATCATAAGCTGGTATGAAGTAGCATAACTCCACTGAAGCTCCCATTTACAGCAGCTATTCAGCTGAGGCACTGGCCCAAACTCTAAGGTGCTTTGGGTCCAATGCACTGTACTGATCATAGTTTAAACAAACTAGGGAAATGGAGCTAGATCAGATTAAATTCAAAGATGGGCTCCAACTGTAGGGCTCAGAGCCTCAAAAATGTTTTCAGTGTTCTGTGGCCTAATTCTACTTCCACCTACATCATCAGACTACAAGGCGGTGTGGTGCAGTGGCAGGAGACTTGAGCTCTGCCCGCGACTTGTTGTGTGTGACCCTGAGCAAATCACTTCACTGCTCACAATATAAAAATAAATAAATAACTAAAAAGAAAAAGAGACTTTCCTTCCTTTGAGAAGCAGTTACAGATCTCTGGCTAGCATGTGCTATAGAAGAGTTAGACATGATCATACCATAAAATGGCTGCAAATCCATTTCCTGATTTACACCAGTAAAATTAAAGGGTAATGCAATGCAACCCAAGCTGAAACTGAACAAGCTGGCTATATAAATAGGTTTAAACTTGATTTTGATTATACAAGAAAATTGCAAAATGCAAACCAAGCTAAAAACATGAAATGTGAAGTAGTGAAAGCTAGGCAAAAATCTGACCTAGCCCATGGCAGTGCTAGAGTACAGGCAGCCAAACTGTGTCCCTCAGCCATCAGCTGTTCTCTTAGGCTAAAATGTGACCTACTTCAGAGCCAGCTGAAGGACCTTCTGCAACACTTAGAGCTCTCTCAGGGGGACTATGGCAGTCAGTGGGCAGAGTAGTCAGGCAGGTGGGAGGTGCCATTGGAGGGTCCTCTGCACCTGCCCCAAATGGCAGCATGAAGGGACAGGTTATGGATGGGCAGGGACCATAAAAAATGCCTTATGGATCAGAGCATTGGCCCGTGTAGTCCAGTATCTTGTCTCCATGTAGAAGATTGAGGACTCAGGGCATTGATGTTGTTCCCTGGCTCATCTCCTTGCTTACGATCTGTGGGCATGTCATTTCACGCGTTGAGGAAAGCTTAATCTGTCCAGTTCCGAGCAAAGCACATTTGTCAGTAACATACTTGTGTTGGTGAGGACACAACTTTATACCTGACTCAAGATCAGCTCAAGGTGTAAAGTTCAGAGGCCAGCTCCTCAGCTGGCGTAGAATACCATCTTAACCTGGGTTACATCCCCCTGCAGGGGCTGGGCCACCTAGAGGCGTGAATCTGCTACAGCGTAGGGCTAACACAGCTAGGTTTCTAGTTCAGTCAGCAGAGCAACATACTTTAAGATCCACAGCTCCCAGGTTTAATCTCTGCTCATGACCCACACATGGGCTTTGCGTTATAGGTGGAGCTCCCTGATATGGGAATCCGTGACTTCCAAAGACTTTCATGACTCCAGCCTGCGGCAGCTGGGAGCTGCACGGTACCAGCAGTGGGGGCCCCCTGAGTTCTGAGCCACTGAGGGCAGGGGGGACTCCTCAGCTCCTGGACGCCACGGGTCAGATGGACACTGCAGCTCCCCGCCGCCATGGCTGGCAGGAGGTACCCTGTAGCTCCCAACCACCACGGGCAGTAGGGGGCTCCAAGCCACTGCAGGGGGGGTGACATGGACGACAACACCCCACAGCTCCTAGCTAGGCCCCCTGCAGCTCCCCGCCACCTTGGGCAGTGGGAGACCCTGCAGCTCTGAGCTGCAGGTGGAGAGGGACCCTGGACCTCCAAGCCCCCACAGGCACTGGGGGCTCCCAGAGCTCCCAGCTGGCCCCGGCAGCTGCCCAGCAGCTCCCCATTTTGTCATGGATATTTTTAGTAAAAGTCTGGGACAGGTCACAGCTTCTATGAATTTTTCTTTATTGCCCGTGACCTGTCCCTGACTTTTACTAAAGGTATCCGTGACAAAATCTTAGCCTGAGCGATGTGCTTACCCTGGCTCCAAGCAGTTATCAGACCTGTTGGGACCAGCAGCTTTGCTTGTCTATACTTGCAGGCTGCATGGGTGCAGCGGCATGGTGGCTGGCCACAAGTGCTGGAATCAGGGCTGATTCACAACATACCCAAAAGATAACGTTTCCAAAAGCATCTAATTGACTTAGGAGCCTGAGGCCTGGTTTACACCTAAAACTTAAGTTACATCGCTCGGGGTTGTGCGTGACAAGTTCACGCCCCATAGAGACGTAGTTAAACTGACCTAAGCCCCGGTTTACACACCGCTTGGTCGATGGAAGAATTCTTCTGTCGACCTAGCTACTGCCTCTTGAGGAGGTGGATTTACTATAGCAAGGGAAAAACCCCTTCCATCGCTGTAGGAAGCATCTACACTATGAAGCTAGAGCTGTACCACTTGTAGTGTAGACATAGCCTATGTTCCATTGTCCAAAGGGACTTAGGCCCAGATCCACAAGGTATTTCAGCCTGTAGTTCACATTGAAATCAATGGAAATCAGGCACCTAAATACCTTTGGGGATCTGGGCCTTAGGAGCCTCTCTTCCATCGCCTTTCAAATTGCCAAAGTCACTTCTGAATATGGGACTTGGGGCTCTTTTGAAAATGTTTTCCACGGCATTTTTGAAAATTAGGCACTTTTGAAAATGTTCTCCACGGTCTAATATAGCCAAGTCACAAGCGCCGAGTGTCCATGGGGCACAGCCTAGTAATAGTAAATGGCTAGGTGTCAGGAGGTTCTTCAAGTCATAATAGTCATTAATAAAAACAGACTTTGGGCCGGATTCTGCTGCCACTTCAGTCTGTAGTAAAACTTCAACACGAGCAGGACTGGGCCACTAGGATCAATTTTTTGCACTGGAGGTAACACACACAGTTCAGACTAATGTGCTAAAAGTAGCAGGGTGTTGGCAGCTCCCATTGCATGGCCCTTCATCTCTCAGAACGTGGCCCTCTTTATTACAACATGCATATTTTAAAAGAAGCACCACTCCCTACTATATTATATCTAAGCCTACTCTACTCCTGCTCCAAAGGAAACCACAGCTACCAAGTGAGCACATTGCTCTTACTAATAGCAAGCTAATCAATTTGAGTTACTGTATACATTAGTAATGCCCACGTAATTCTAGTGCAAATTAGGTTTGGGTAGAATGTGAAGCCCATGATATCCTGTCTTCCTGAAGCAGAACTTGGATTTACAGCTCCCTTGGGAATGCCACACTAGAACCCCTCCTCCCTCCCTCCTTCCTAAATCCTTCCTTGATTGGATACAGCCTGGTCCTCTGATTAAAATTGTGCGGTGGTTCAGAAAATGATTTCCAGCCAGCGCCTCTCAGTGAATTACTTTTTTTAGACAACACATTTTTACCTCAAATACAGCTGGACGTTATGAAATCTTAAACGGAAATCTAACGCAGGCTAAACATCGGCCTGACAGTGGGAAGAAGAGGGCAGGGCAGGGCAACGTCGCGTCATCAGCAGGATGAGAAGACGCTGCAGGATGGTCGCAAACGTCCTGAAGCACATTACCTGTTTGCACTGAGGGACACAAAGGCCATGGCGATCAGAGAGCATTACTTTTACACAGGATGCAACAGAAAGACCTCCACATGCACGCTGATGCACTCATGTAACTCCCCCTCAGGCAGACAGCAGACAGTGCACCCTTTGACTCCAGTGGGAGTTTTGTTAGAGACCGAGATGTGGAGGGTCAGGCCTAGTGGTTGGTGCAGTGGCAGCTGGGCCAGGAACCAAAACCAGGAGTAGGAGCCGGAGACAGGAGTCAAGGGTGAGATTGCAACAAGCCAAGAATAGGGCTGGGAGCTAAGCTGGCGGAAGAGCAATGCTGGAGCAGGACTGGGACTGGGAACAAGGCTGAAGTCCGAGCAGGGCTGGAGCAGGACAAGCATCACTATCAGACAGGGGAGAGTTCTGAGCCTTGAAGTGCCACTGGGCAGACCGAGCTGCTGTTTCTCCTGTGGGGCTTACATACGTGCGCTGAGAGGCACCACACCAGCTCCTGGCTTCTGGATTGGCTGGAGCCTGACACAGGAATGACTCATCACCGCATATTGGCTTAATCAGGCTCTAGTTCAGGGATGACTCATCACCTTACATCAAACCTGAGATGCTTCCCCAGTGTCCTCGGGCCTGGCTGGTGGGGGTGAGATCAATGACGTTCCTGAAGGAGGTCAGGTGCATGTATATTACTGGCCAGTTCTCATGATTGGTTTGGTAGGCCATGCCCTTCCCTGTCCACAAGGTACAAGAGTTGTCCTCAGAGAAGCTTAGTATCCAGGTTCTTGTGCCACCCTGCAGACAGGGCTGGGAAGAAGGTGGGAGCTGTGACTGTGTGAATTTACTGGCCAATCTTTTGTGGAAGTTAGAACAGTGAGCAACAGTTGCAGCGCAGCTCCATTAGTGTTTTGTGGTCTTATGAAGGGAGGATTGCTTTGCATAACCACTGAGCTCCCCTGTACAAAGCCTTATGAAGGCTTTGCCCAAGGGTCAGGATTTGGCTTGTGCTGAATTGCAACTTACTTTGGGTAGCACCCAAATGCCCTAATCAGGATTGAGCCCCGTGGTGTTAGGTACTTTACAACACCAGAAAACACAGTCCCTGCCCCAAAGAAATTAACTTTCTGACACAGCTAGGCAATTAGGCACATTCAGCTTTTTGTAGATTATCTTCCCCAACCAACCTTTCCAATGGGATCTGCATTATTGGCACTTGGATACGTCTCCATTCCAGGATGGCCCAGAACGTCCATTGCCCCCACCTGGATATTCGCTGGATTCTGTTCTCATAAAACTGGTTGGCCAGCCCCCAGTTTAACTGGTAGCCTTCTGTATCTTGGCATGTGGATTGGATCTTAAATCAGTTGCTCCAGGTGAAGAAGAAAACAGCAAGAAAGTTGTTAACATAGTCACTAACTTTTTGGTTAGAGAGATAGAATCATTGACCGAACAAATTAGTCTCTTCCATGTGTGTTTGATAGATTTCAGAAGGGCCTATTTATTATTTTTCATTTGTATTACAGTAGTGTCTAGTAGTCCCACTAGCAGACCATGACAGTTATGCTAGGTACTGTACAAACCCGTCATCTAGACTGACCTCCTGCATAACAGAGGCCACTGAATTTCACCCACCGTTCCTGCAGCAAGCCCAACAACTTGTGGTCGAAATACTGTATATGTTCTGGGAAGGTATCCAATCTGGATTTAACGACTCCAAGCGATGGCGAACCCACCACATCCCTTGCTAATTTGTCCCATTAAAGGATAATGTGGCCGATATAAGAAGGATGGGAAGAAGTATAGAGAATGCACCTGATCCTCCGAGTTAGGGTAGGTATGCATTTTGTTAAAGGTTAGTTCAGTGTTTTTTAAACAGTTCACTCCATTTGTTCCATCCACCAGCCTTGCGAATTTAAAACAGTGGTGACAGTTCACTCCTGCACCAAGATCTGCACAGCACAGGAGAGGGAGTGTGTCAGTCACTCAGTCCCAGGGGCTGTCAGGGTCCTGGCTTCCTGCTTCTGTGGGTTGATCTACACCACTCCTGGCCCCATCTAAGTTAAAGCTGCTAGGTAAGAACCAGTGGAGCACAGCTGTGCTCTACTCCCCAGCCTCTGAGCATTGGTCAACAACTGGTAGCACCAATTGACAACAGCTCCAGGCAAGCTCTGGGTGTAAAACAAAATAAAAGTGTTCTTTCCCTGGGACTTGTTAATGAAAATAACCCCCCCAACCATTGTGTTTAAGGCCTCAAACTAGCTGCTTTTTCCTGTCTCTAGCTCTGTATTCAAAACAAATACCTAGTACACTGTATTAAGGAAATAAATGTACTAAGTGGTTATCTGGAGCGATGGCTTTTCTGTTAAATGGCAATAAAGGAGAGCTAGAAAGGAAGAAGCTGACAAATTCCCTTCCCTAATCACATCTGAAACCACTGCATTCCAGCGCTCTTGCCGGGCCACTTTAACAGGCACAATAGTTGAGACTTACGGCTGGAACCATTAACAAAGGAGGGATTAGGGGGGATAGTTTTAAAAGGTAATGCTGGCAGGAAACACCTGCAGGAATGCCCGAGAGCCTGAAAAGTACTGGAGAAAGGATGCTGGGTAATTGGGGAGCCAGGTCAGCTCTTTTCTTTGAAGACAGGGCAAAGGAAATAATTGTACTCTCTGTATTGCCATAACGGTGTCATCGGGCCTGATTCTCCACTGCCTTGTCCTTTGTGGAGCCAGTCACCTGGGTGTGAAGTGAATTCAGGGTGGGTGTAAAATGCTGCCCAATCAGAACGGGCCGAGCCAAAGCCCTTTGAAGTTCACGAGAGTCTTTCCATTGGCCTCAGTGGACCTTGGATGACTAAATAAGGAGGAAGGCCGTGGAAAACCAGACCCTTCGTATTCATTTTATATAAACGTGAATGACTGCAGCCATGACATGGGTCAGACTCATTCACATCTAAATGCCTCCCATCATTACAGCAACTGAGCACCTTAACAAATTCATGCTCACAGCACTCTTGTGAGGAGAGTTTGGCAGAGGGAGTTTGACAGAGGGAGCGGACAGGGGGCTGCAGACGGGAGTTTGAGAGGGAGAGCAAGAGATTCCGCTGCCCAACAGGCTACCAGGTGAGAGGTGAGAGTACTAGCTGTTGGTGTGAGTTAGTTTGCTCGACTGTTTGAATTTTAATTGTGATTCTGATTTCAAGTGACTTCAATTTCAGTTACAGCTGCTGTGGCAGTTGGGACTGAGTGCCTGACCTTGTTCCCTTGATTGCCTTTGATTGGCCTTCCCCAGTGTGACTCACGAGGGGGTGGGACTGACCTAGGCAAGCAGACTTTAAAAGCCAGAGGCAGAGCGACCAGGGGGCTGCAGACAGGGGAGTTTGAAAGGGAGAGTGACAGAGGGAGGCTTACGATGGTTAGGAAGACCCAGAACACCTGTGCCAGGACTGCTTCTGTCTCCTCCACCTGCGCCTATAGCCAGATAGAGCGCCTAAGCATGGATGCTTCTACCCAGATCCTAGTGTGGTTTTGCAGGGACTGTAACTTGCAATTTCCACTTACTGATATCCAGGCTGGGGGGGCATCCAATGTGAAAGATGCCTGCTGGTGGAATCTCTCAGGCAGCAGGTGGGAGAGCTATAGGAGGAGGTGGCTAGGTTGAGGAGCATCCGAATCCACGAGCAATTCCTGGACAGAGTCCATGTGGAGACAGCAGAGATAGCTGTCCCAGTACACAGGACTGCTGACACACCACTGGTGGAGGAGAACATGGCTCAGGGTGGACACTGGCAGCTGGTTACTTCTGGCAGCAGGCCAGTGCTCCACCCCTGCTCCGAACCCTCCCACCGTGGTAATAGGTAACCGTTATGCTCTTCTTGATACAGGAGAGAGAAGGAATCACCCCCTACAGAAAAGGAGGAAAAGCCTCATACCCCTAAGGCTGGGAAGTCTGCTGCCACCACTGCGAATAGGAAACGTAGGGTAGTGGTGGTTGGAGACTCTCTGCTGAGGGGGATGGAGGTGCCCATCTGTCGCCCTGACATTTCATCTTGGGAGGTATGCTGCCTGCCGGGGGCCCGTATCCGAGACGTTACGGAGGCATTGTCGAGGATTATCCAGCCCTCTGACTACTACCCCATGCTACTCATCCATGTGGGCACAAATGAGACTGTGAGGTGTGACACTGAGCAGATCAAGACTACAGGGCTCTGGGAGTATGGGTGAAGGAGTTTGGAGCGCAGGTGGTATTCTCTTCGATTCTTCCTGTCAAAGGTAGGGGCCCGGGCAGAGACAGATGCATCATGGAGGTGAATGCCTGGCTGCGAAGATGGTGTTGCCAGGAGGGCTTTGGCTTCCTCGACCACGGGATGCTATTCGAGGAAGGACTGCTAGGCAGAGATGGCGTTCACCTTTCGAGGAGGGGAAGACCCTATTTGGACACAGACTTGCTAACCTAGTGAGAAGGGCTTTAAACTCGGTTCGACGGGGACAGGTGAGCAAAGCCCACAGCTAAGTGTGGAACATGGAGACCTGGGAGATGGGTCGGAAACAAGAGGGAGCATGGGCTATAATGGCGGAGAGAAAGGAGGGTTCAGGGCAAAACTGGGAGGCAAGATCAAACCAGTATCTTAAATGCCTATATACAAATGCGAGAAGTATGAGTAATAAGCAGGAAGAACTGGAAGTGCTAATAAATAAATACAACTATGACATTGTTGGCATCATTGAAACTTGGTGGGATAATACACATGATTGGAATGTTGGTGTGGATGGGTACAGCTTGCTCAGGAAGGATAGACAGGGGGAAAAGGGAGGAGGTGTTGCCTTATATATTAAAAATGTACACACTTGGACTGAGGTGGAGATGGACATAGGAGACGGAAGTGTTGAGCGTCTCTGGGTTAGGTTAAAAGATGTAAAAAACAAGGGAGATGTCATGCTAGGAGTCTACTACAGGCCACCTAACCAGGTGGAAGAGGATGAGGCTTTTTTTAAACAACTAACAAAATCATACAAAGCCCAAGATTTGGTGCTGATGGGGGACTTCAACTATCCAGATATATGTTGGGAAAATAACACAGCGGGGCACAGACAATCCAATAAGTTCTTGGACTGCAGACAAATTTTTATTTCAGGAGGTTGAAAAAGCTACTAGGGGGGAAGCTGTTCTAGACTTGATTTTAACAAATAGGGAGGAACTCGTTGAGAATTTGAAAGTAGAAGGCAGCATGGGTGAAAGTGATCATGAAATCATAGAGTTTGCAATTCTAAGGAAGGGTAGAAGGGAGAACAGCAAAATAGAGACAATGGATTTCAGGAAGGCAGATTTCGGTAAGCTCAGAGAGCTGATAGGTAAGGTCCCATGGGAATCAAGACTGAGGGGAAAAACAACTCAGGAGAGTTGGCAGTTTTTTAAAGGGACACTGTTAAGGGCCCAAAAGCAAGCTATTCTGCTGGGTAGGAAAGACAGAAAATGTGGCAAAAGCCCACCTTGTCTTAACCACGAGTTCTTGCATGATCTAAAAAATAAAAAGGAGTCATATAAAAAATGGAAACTAGGACAGATTACAAAGGATGAATATAGATAAACAACACAGGAATGCAGAGGCAAGATTAGAAAGGCAAAGGCACAAAATGAGCTCAAACTAGCTACAGGAATAAAGGGAAACAAGAAGACTTTTTATCAATACATTAGAAGCAAGAGGAAGACCAAGGACAGGGTAGGCCCACTGCTCAGTGAGGAGGGAGAAACAGTTACAGGAAACTTGGAAATGGCAGAGATGCTTAATGACTTCTTTGTTTCGGTCTTCACTGAGAAGTCTGAAGGAATGCCTAACATAGTGAATGCTAATGGGAAGGGGGTAGGTTTAGCAGATAAAATAAAAAAAGAACAAGTTAAAAATCACTTAGAAAAGTTAGATGCCTGCAAGTCACCAGGGCCTGATGAAATGCATTCTAGAATACTCAAGGAGCTAATAGAGGAGGTATCTGAGCTTCTAGCTATTATCTTTGGAAAATCATGGGAGACGGGAGAGATTCCAGAAGACTGGAAAAGGACAAATATAGTGCCCATCTATAAAAAGGGAAATAAAAACAACCCAGGAAACTACAGACCAGTTAGTTTAACTTCTATGCCAGGGAAGATAATGGAGCAAGTAATTAAGGAAATCATCTGCAAACACTTGGAAGGTGGTAAGGTGATAGGGAATAGCCAGCATGGATTTGTAAAGAACAAATTGTGTCAAACCAATCTGATAGCTTTCTTTGATAGGATAATGAGTCTTGTGGATAAGGGAGAAGCTGTGGATGTGGTATACCTAGACTTTAGTAAGGCATTTGATACGGTCTTGCATGATATTCTTATCGATAAACTAGGCAAATACAATTTACATGGGGCTACTATAAGGTGGGTGCATAACTGGCTGGATAACCATACTCAGAGAGTAGTTATTAATGGTTCCCAATCCTGCTGGAAAGGTATAACAAGTGGGGTTCCACAGGGGTCTGTTTTGGGACCAGCTCTGTTCAATATCTTCATCAACGACTTAGATATTGGCATAGAAAGTACGCTTATTAAGTATGCAGATGATACCAAACTAGGAGGGATTGCAACTGCTTTGGAGGACAGGGTCATAATTCAAAATGATCTGGACAAATTGGAGAAATGGTCTGAGGTAAACAAGATGAAGTTTAACAAAGACAAACGCAAAGTGCTCCACTTAGGAAGGAAAAATCAGTTTCACACATACAGAATGGGAAGAGACTGTCTAGGAAGGAGTATGGCAGAAAGGGATCTAGGGGTTATAGTGGACCACAAGCTAAATATGAGTCAACAGTGTGATGCTGTTGCAAAAAAGCAAACATGATTCTGGGATTCATTAACAGGTGTGTTGTGAGCAAGACACGAGAAATCATTCTTCCGCTCTACTCTGCTCTGGTTAGGCCGCAGCTGGAGTATTGTGTCCAGTTCTGGGCACCGCATTTCAAGAAAGATGTGGAGAAATTGGAGAGGGTCCAGAGAAGAGCAACAAGAATGATTAAAGGTCTTGGGAACAAGACCGATGAAGGAAGGCTGAAAGAATTGGGTTTGTTTAGTTTGGAAAAGAGAAGACTGAGAGGGGACATGGTAACAGTTTTCAGGTATCTAAAAGGGTGCCATAAGGAGGAAGGAGAAAACTTGTTCACCTTAGCCTCTAAGGATAGAACAAGAAGCAATGGGTTTAAACTGCAGCAAGGGAGGTTTAGGTTGGACATTAGGAAAAAGTTCCTAACTGTCAGGGTGGTTAAAGACTGGAATAAATTGCCTAGGGAGGTTGTGGAATCTCCATCTCTGGAGATATTTAAGAGTAGGTTAGATAAAAGTCTATCAGGGATGGTCTAGACAGTATTTGGTCCTGCCATGAGGGCAGGGGACTGGACTCGATGACCTCTCGAGGTCCCTTCCAGTCCTAGAATCTATGAATCTATGAGGGAGTGTTATCAGACCCATTTTACAGATGGGATAGGAAAGCAGAGAGAGACCAAGGCCCAGATCCTCAAAGGCATTTAGCTACCCATGTGCCTCTTTAGGGGCTAAGGTCGCCCATTTAGGCTCCACTGACATTTTCAAAACTGCCACTCAGTTGCTGCCTGACCTAGTAGGCAACTAAATCCCTGATGGTTGGCATATGCCTCATAGCTGTCAGACCCTGCAGTGGAAGGGCCAGGTTCAGGTTGGAGGGGGAGGGGAGCAGAGTATGGCACCCACACAAAAGACAGACGGGGACACAGGGAAATGGGTGAGCATGAGCAGGAGACAGAGAGAGAGTTTCAGCTCCTAGGGCATGAGCTAGCTAAGTGGCTGTCCTGGTTTAGGTGTCTAACTCCAGGAGAGGGTTTTTAGCTGAAGATCCCAAGCAGAGGGAAGTGCCTATCAGCCATATAATCACCTAGGTCCTTCTCCACAGTATTTCCTATTGGCTAGCTTGGGCGGCTCCCCGCTTGGCATGCTGGCTTCTGTGCACCCTTCTTAGGTGCCTAACTCTCCCCATACAATGCATGGAGAACCTGGGTGCCTAGCCTGGAGTTGAGGTGCCCCTCAGGTGGTAGGGCATCTCGGAGTTAGGCATTGCAATGCCCAAGTCTCTGTGGATCTAGCCCTCAGTGCTCAGCTCCTCAAAGGCACATAGGCATTGCTCCACTCAGCAAGAGATTGAGAGAGCCCCACCCTACCATCCTGAACAGCCTGGTGATTGGAGCACTACCCGTGGGAGGTCAGAGCCCCAGGTCTGAGTCCCCACTCTGCCTGATTTAGAACAGGGACTCGAACCAGGTCTATCACATTCCAAGTGAGGGCTGTAACCAGTGGACTATTGGGTATAATGGATGCACACACAAACCTACGTACCCTGTTGTCTTTTGTGCAGGTTAGGGCATGCGCTGAGCATGCCTACAGGATGGGGCCCTGCAGGAGGCGGGAAAAGCCTAGCTTGAGAATCCCACTGAGGCGTAGGGATGAGCTAGCGCACCGAGCTGCTCGGACTTAGACAGTTTTGCACATGCCCATGGCAGGAATTTAGGCACCTAAAGGGTTAAGTAGTAACTGAGTAGGGGCTTTGTGAATGTCAGTGGTGCCTGGATGTTGGACTTAGGCACCGAAAGAAGCTTTTAGGTGTCTAAGTCCCTTTGTGAACCTAACCCTAAGTGACTTGCCCAAGGTCACACCGGGAATCTGTGGCAAAGATGGGAATTAAACCCAGAGTTCCAGCCCAATACCTTAAACACACAAGACCAGCCTTGCTCACACAAATCCACTTGTTTTTTATACTACATGAGGTGCTGTGCAAGGCTGGGGTTTTGGGGTTTCTGTATGTGCGTATCATAGTGAGCAATCTGAGAGAATACTTAGTCTTTGAAATATTAGCATTTTTTCTTTTCAACAGCAAATATTTGTCCAGTATTTTGGACAGTACCTAAGAATATATTCATATACAAGAATGAAAACACCGCCACACACATACACATCACACAGATAAAAGCTCCTTATAATTGTGGCAGGAAATGAAATGTGACATTAAAAACTAGAGTCTTGCATGGCGTCAAGTATCAGGGGGTAGCCGTGTTAGTCTGTATCTACAAAAACAGCAAGAAGTCTGGTGGCACTTTAAAGACTAACAGATTTATTTGGGCATAAGCTTTCGTGGGTAAAAACCTCACTTCTTCATGCATGCATGTTTTTACCCACGAAAGCTTATGCCCAAATAAATCTGTTAGTCTTTAAGGTGCCACCAGACTCCTTGTTGTTTTTATTAAAAACTAGACTATGTAAAGCACTAATACATCTCGACTAAGGAACAATCCTGCAGTGACGGAGAGATGGAGTGAGTTAACCTATGGGTCTTTTCCAGCCCTAGATTCAGTGAATCTATGAAATGTATTTACTTAGGTTTTTTTTAAAGTTTCTGTTTTCCATGATGATTTCCCACAATGCCGATTTCTCATACAGAAAAACCCTGTTGTGAAGCACCTGTACCTCTGGTGAAAAAGTAAACAGAAGCTCATATACACAGTCCTCTGTGATACGCATTAGGACAAAGCCCCATTCCTTATTTGCACAGTGTGCACATTTCCTTGTTGTTTTGTACTTTTAAGCAGCTGTACATTTTTCTCTTTGTGTTTTGCGTTGATTTGAGTTTAAATGCAAAAATATATGCTAAACGGTGTCCTGGAAACTCACTTTTTCTGGCTGGCTTTGTCCTGCAAAGCTCTGCACAGGACTTCCCATTTTCCCTCCTGTGCATGAATGGGAGAGAGAATTTAAAAAAAGCAATAGATGGAATCAGCACAGGACAATGAGAGTGAGTCAGTGATCAGACAAATGGGATGAAAGACAAGCCAGCCCCCTCCCTCCATTCCCCTCACAGGGTGTCTTCACTGCAGAGTTAATTAGGCTCTTACCCCAATTTTAACGCTAACTCCCAATCCCTTCCACACACAAACTTTTGACCTGAGTTTGGAGGTGCTGTGAACCCAGGCTAGCATATCTGGATTCAAACCAATAGGTTGGAGCTCAGGTGCTGCTTCAGCTTAGGCCGTATCTGCCCGCTTTGCAGTGTGGATGCAGCTGTAACCTGGTTCCTTAACTTGGGTGCTGATAGTCCACAAATGCCTTCACATAGTTCCCCTGAAGCCTTTTTTTCCCCTGTCCTCCTACCTATTCCCTTCTTCTGCCCTGGATATCGTCTACCAGCTTATATATATATTGGTGTAAAATTTCAACCTCACATTCCACATGGCCTGCTCCATTTCTCTATAGCACTCAGTGCAGATTACAGAGATGCCATCTGGGAGCTCCTCATGCCAACATACTGCCAGAGGTTCACACCAAGGTTCTGGCAGACCTCTAGTGTGAGATCAGTAAAGTCTGCAGTTGGGGAGTTGTACTCCAAATCAGCACCTTTAGCCATACATTTCCAAGAGGGAGCAGGGGGTGGGGGGAGATTAACCAGACAGCAATTCAGTGCAGGGAAAGAGTCAAAACCTTTTTACAAGGCAAGTCTGGCAACACACTATGTGCCACTACTGTGAGGAGTTGACCAGTGCCCAGCACCACCCCAAGCACAAAGCCCACAGTCATGTGGGTTTGTGAGACCAGACGGGGATGCTACTTGGCCAAGGGCAGAGGGCCTGGAGAACCCAGAATGGGAGGGACACTTCAGGAGACAGCCGGTATGTCTTCTGCCCAGAGTCCCAGGAACTGCTTGGGGAGGGGCAATAAAGTGCTTAAGCACTTGTCTAAGGGTACGTCTATACTTACCCGCTGGTTTGGCGGCAAGCAATCGATCTGGGATCAATTTATCGTGTCTTGTCTAGACGCGATAAATCAATCCCGGAAGTGCTCGCCGTCGACGCCGGTACTCCTGCTCCGCAAGAGGAGTACGCGCAGTCGATGGGGGAGCCTGCCTGCCGTGTGTGGACCTGCGGTAAGTACCTTGTAGTTCGAACTAAGATACTTCGACTTCAGCTACGTTATTCACATAGCTGAAGTTGCGTATCTTAGTTCGAACTGGGGGGTTAGTGTGGACCAGCCCTAACTTTCAGTGTAAAAAGAAGAACAGGAGTACTTGTGGCACCTTAGAGACTAACAAATTTATTAGAGCATAAGCTTTCGTGGACTACAGCCCACTTCTTCGGAAGTGGGCTGTAGTCCACGAAAGCTTATGCTCTAATAAATTTGTTAGTCTCTAAGGTGCCACAAGTACTCCTGTTCTTCTTTTTGCGGATACAGACTAACACGGCTGTTACTCTGAAACTTTCAGTGTGTGAGTAGTTCCACTGAAGTCAAAGGCACTACTTGTGCTTAAAGTTAAATAACTGGTTGAGCTGCACCTGAAGAGGTGGTCTAATTTTCAAAAGTGAAATGTGCTCAGCAGCCCCCACGGACCTTGTGCTCAGCATTTTCAAAAAATTAGGCCACTTATTTAGGTGCTTAAATAGGGTATTAGGAGCCTACGTTTAAGCATACAAGATCTGAAAATCTTGGTCTGATTTTTAAAAGAAAATCATAGAGGAGGAGAAGGAGGACCACGTAAACGCAGACAAATGTGAGAAGAAGAAAGAGCCCGGAAAGGGGAGCAGAGAGAGAGAGGTTTGTTACTGGCACTATTTCATGCCTCACTTTATAAGCTAAGGTGTTTGGCTAGTAAAACAGGGCTCTTGAGAAAGCACTGCATTTCTTCTTGGAAACCAGGCTGAACGATTCAAAAGAAAAGTCTATTCTGTTATTTACTCCCAAATTGTGCAGATTGATTGTCTCTAACATACTCATTATTCAACATTAACATTCATAATCACTTCTGAAAAAACATCTTTGGGCCTAACCCTTTGCTGCTTGCCCTTTGCGTTGCCATTTACACCTGAATGTATTGTGCTGCTATCATGACACCGGGGGTACGGCAATGGACAATGATACTCTTAGTTCGTAGATTGTGTATAAGTCATTTGTCGCAGTTGCATTCTTCATCCTCTTGCTCTCTAGGGTTTTTTGTCCCCTTTTCTTCACCCTCCCTTCATCCATTTCTCTCTCTTTCCTCCTGGCTCCTTGTTCATTTCTTTCTCCTTCATTTTGGAGCATTTTGGATTGCACTCCTAATGGCAACTTGGGTACCTGTACAAAACTCATGGGGTTAATCAATATGTGGAGAAGAGTAGATTGCCAACGTTACAAAAGCCAACGTTACAAAAGATGAGGCTCAACATGCTAGTAAGGGGCAATCTTTAATTACCCAGCCAGGATTAGATTATTGTAGAGTGGAGGAAATATGACTAGTAGCATGTCTGGGCATCTGGCATATGATCTGCGTTTAATTCAATATGGGGTTATTAAGCAGTGCAGAGGGTGTGGCTGAAGAAAATGAAGAGCAGAAACTGGAAAATAGCAATCCCAGGCGTATTGTGTGTTCTGTGAGTGAAAGGTGAAGGATTTCTATTTTAGGTATAATCCTGGCACACCTCTCTAGTTCTTGGACAAGAGAACCACTGATAATTGCAGCATTCAGCCAAGCCCACTGATTTAACCTTTTCAGTGATGTGCTTTTACTTAAGAGTTTGAATAAACAAGTTCCACTGAGAGGCGGAACCTGATCGACACATACAATTAGCTCTTTGGAAGTTTCACGGTTACAGAGTCAGATTCTCTGTTGGTGTAACCTGAAGAAATTCCATTGACCTCAGTGAGCTGGGCCGATTCATGCCAGCAGAGAATATGCCCCACAATGTCTCCTTTGGCATCACTGGCTCGTTCTTTAAAGTGAAGAGAAAATCGACAGATGCTTGTCCATTTTAGTGCATTAAACAATTAGAACAGTAATCATGGAGGGTTAGCAAAGGAAATACACCACTTTTCCTTTCGTCACCAAACATTAGTGTTTTTCTCCCAGATGGGATTTTAACAGCTGTGTTGTTTCAAAAACCTAGCACCATTAACAGCTTTTCAGAACAACTGGATTATTTGTAAATAGTGCATTACAGGATTTAGTAACACAACTTTTTTTTTAAAACAAAGATGCTATTAGGTAGGCTATAGAGTGTGACTCAAATAATTGATCACGCGTTGTTTAGCTAGGGAGGGGATAGCCAAATCCCCATATTAATCAAACACTGAACAGTGATTACACTGATTTCACAGGCCCAGTGGAAATAAGGCGGCAGTAGGGTCTGAGCAAGGCAGTCGTTAGTTATTGCATGTGTTGCTTGGCCCCTAATAAAGAAAGAGAATAAAAGTGCACATATATGACTTGCCCCAACATAACTTGTCTTTTCAGTATGCATCTATTGCAAATTCTGCTCATTTAGGGACTAGAGCTGGGCAAAAATTTTTCAGTTGAAACGTATTTGGTTGACTTATTCACCCCGAATAACAATTCCTCATGAAATCCAAGGGGCTAGAACAAATATGAAATTTCTTGGCTAGATAAGGTGGCCTCAGTAAAGATGAACGTCCTTCCAAAATTATTTTTCGTGTTTCAGTACAGGATGCACTATTAAAAGTAATATGGAAACATAAAAGACAAAGGGTGAGCTCTAAAGTTCTGTTTAAGCCTGCAAAGTGGGATAGACTTGCTTTCCCTAATTTGGTTGATTATTGTTATGCATGGGTTAACAATAGACCATCCAAATACTCTGTAAAACTTGATCAAGACTGGAGCCCGAATAGAGCAATTTATATTAATTTTTGAGTGAAAAAGAAATGTAGGTCACCAAAAATAAAAAATAATCACTCAGTCATCCAGACCATCTTGCCAGCTTTTAAAATTCCTGTCACTGAGGCCCTCTCCCTTAGTTATTTTCATTAAATAATCAGGGATTTATCTCTAGGAAATATCAGTTGACTGTTCCTTGTGGGCAAGAATTGAGATTACTCCTGATTATTCCTGGGTCCTGATTTGAAATCAAACCAAGAGATATGTAATAATGTAAATAATATAAAGATCCTGTATTTTCAGTATTTACAAGTACAATATTTTATTGTGAAATCTGGATACAAGGTGGCTCTTTCTAGACCTTTAACCACATTTGAGGAGTTGACCCAGGAGGAAGTTGGGACAAAAGGTTTAATTTCTAAGCTACATACAATTTTGATTGGAAAAGATGTTGATAAGAAAACAACCCAGATGAAAAGATGGGAGAGGTATTTTGACAAAAAAAATTGATCTTGCTCTCACTTAAATTAATGTAAAGCTCCTAGTGAAAATCAATGGGTGTTAGGTGTTTACATACCTTTAAGGATCTGGGCCCCAGTGACTTTGAAGCATCGCCTGACTTACCCAGCATGACCATCCCAAACAATTGTGATGACCGGCTTATCTTTTTCGTTCCCCTTCTCCTCCGCTATATGGAAAAGGAAAAAGAGAAAGAAGGGTGGGGGGGAAACCAACTCCAAAAGTTTCCTCCAAACGTTTTTGTGAAAAATGTCAAATAAGCAAAAAATTGTTTCTTTCCCAATACTGTGGGCTGAAAATTATTTCAAAATACGGGACATTTTTCTTGAAAAAATCGTTACTGTTAGTTGAGCAGCCCTGAGGCAAATGGCACACATTTATAAATCCAAAATGTAATTCATATAGTACTGAACGTCTGCAGTTTTCTGCTTATGCAAACTATTTCAGAGGCGGGGACATAGGACAACCTCTCTTCCCCTTTACCATACAAATCGTTTTAGGAGCTCCCTGCAGGCCAGCATTTAAAATGGTGATCGTTGTTGGAAAAGGCTGATTTCTTTGGCTGTACGATCATTGCTTAACACACATGCACACAGAGACGCCCCACAAGTGAAAAAAATAATGATTTGATCATTTATTTTATTTTCATTGATTTGGGCATTTGAGATTTTACCAAACACCAGAGGTCTAAAATGTCTGGGAATGTAACTGGTCCATGAATGGTGTCATGCGTCTGACGAAGTGGGTATTCACCCACGAAAGCTTATGCTCCAATACATCTGTTAGTCTTAAAGGTGCCATAGGACTCTCTGTTGCTTTGTCCATGAATGATAAGTGTAAGAGTCAAAATTGAGGAAACCTGACTCTGGAGACCAGCGCAAAGAAACAATTTATGTCACGCTGTATGGAGTAAGCTGAAGGGCTGAATAATTACCAGTGTATGTCCCTGATGACACAAGTGCATTGAACTTATGGACTAATCATAAATCTTAAGTATGTGGCAGAGACTGAGAGAGACCAAACGTCAGCTCTGGAAGATGTTTACCTCCTTGTATGACATCAACTGTGTTGCTGAAGAATAGCCATCTCCAGGTTGTCTCTGTAAGGGACAAAAGCGATAAGGAACATGTAATGTGTATGAAAATGAAAGAGCTGTCAGGCTGCCACTGACAGCTATGGAAACAGAGCTGTTTGCAAGTCAGAGAGACAAAGTCCAAAGCTTTGAAAGGGATACCATTAACATGACTATCATATCACCATCGGAAACCGCTGTACCTCCCACTGCAGAGTGCTAGGACTAGAAGAGATCAGGTATGGTGGGACGGCTTCCTCACACAGGGAGAAGAAGGGGTTAAAAGCAGCACTAGGGAGGCTGCACAGAACCCACTAATTAGGAAAGGGCTTATTGAGCCCACCAATAGAGGGAAGGCTTGCTGGAGCAGCCAATCAGGGCACAGCAAGGGCCATATATAAAGGGCTGCTCAGCAGAGTAGAGGGGAGTCTCACCCTGGAAGGCGAAGGAGGAGGACTGGCTGCCTGAAGAAATGCCATAGATAGAGCAGTGCTGGGCAGGGGCAGCAGAGTGTGAGGATGAGCTGCTGGCTGACCACTGCCAGGCTGGGGCCTTGCTACAAGGGCTGAGAGGGTGCTTGGGCTATGGGGGAAGTGGCCCATGGAAAATAGGAAGCAGGTTGGAGGAGGGCACTAAGTGACTGCCAGCTATAGTGTCCCTGGGTCAGGACCCAGAGTAGCAGGTGGGCCTGGGTCCCTTCCCCCTTTGCACCCCACTTGCCAATGAGGAGAGTGGCTGGTATCCAGGCTGCAGTTTGCCCCTGAGGTGAGAGGCTGGACCTTGGACTGCAGTTGGCCGCTGAGGCAAGTGGTGGGACTAGGGACTGCCAGTCCCCCAGAAGCGGGGAGATACCGGAGTGGGGGCACTGCTGGAGGACCGTGCCCAGAAGAGGATACTGCAGTCCAGGGAGCGATGCCAGTCCAAAGCATGGAGACAGCAGTGACGGCAGGTGTGACATCACTAGCTGAAGGTGGACTGGAAGGGCTGAGAGAATTCCCAGGATGGCCAGCAGGAGGCACCGCAGTGGTGAATCCCTATTCGTCACACCAGGCAAGAGCTATTCCCTCAGCTTATTTACTTTGTGCATTTGACAGCACGTAGGGCCCGGTTGTCAGGGCTTCTGTTCCTTACCTTACCGCAGGAACAGGCGGGGAAATAGGGTGACGTTAAACCACCTTTCTGCTCTCTGGGTCTGGATCTCATTTACACCCAATGTAAGGGCCCCCTACACTGTTAGTGCAATGCAAAGCAACCTTCATGGCTCCAAATCAAGAGGCTCCCGTGTACATTTGCTGTCTAGAGAGCCCATGGTTTCAGGTTTGGGGCAGTCCGCATACAGCTATGCACACATTAAATTAGGGGCCATTTTGAATAATATTTATATATAAAATGTATCCCTAATATGTTAACATTGAGTTACAAAAGCTCAGGTGGCCTGAAAAACACAGGGCCTGGTCCTTGGGTTTGTTCTAGTAGCTTTTCTCCAGACCTCCCAGTGCAAAGCTGTGCAAAATCCAGTAGATGTTAATGGAGGAGTCTTCTGCCTATGGGACTCTTTGGGAAGCGGTAGTGGGTCTTGCAGAGCCCACACCCTGGTGTAGGGTTCGTGTCTGTGGGCTAAAGAGGCATGCTTGGAGGATCCCTATGCCCTGATGACCCCTGGCTGCTGGAATGGCACCTAGAACATAGCAGCAGCCCATGTAGTTTACAGCCGTGGTGTGTCTTTTCTGTATCCCATTGTTTATAATACTGTTTTAGAAGCTTGTGGCTAGAGTTCTGTTTTGGCCTTTGTCGTTTAGAGAACAAGAGGAAGGGGAGGGTTTGCTGCTGGGTTGCTAGTGGAGCATGAGATGAATCTGGCTTTTGGCGATCCTCCTTGCTTGTGCACCAGCTAAAAGATGAACAGCACAAAGGGGAATGTGAGCTGTGAACATTCCCAATGAGTCAGTGGCTTACTGATGTACACCAGCCTTCCACCCAGTTCTAACTCCTGGGGTACACAGCATGAACCACCCGCTGTCCTGTGTTCAGAACAGACATCAGTTCACAGGCTTTCATTCTAAGTTGAGGACTAACTTGAGAAGGGAAGAGTGATTTCCTAAGTGGAAAGTGCCTAGTGATGAGATCCTGGAGCCAGAGCCAGAAACTGCATCTGGAACTCCTAGTTCATGGATAAGGAGATATAAAAGCACACTTGTGAGTGAGTGGGGGGAAATGGCAGAAAGCCATGTGACACTTACATAACCCTGGGTGAGTGAAGAAGCTTGGGATATTTTTTTTCACAAGGGGATGACGAATATTGCCAATGGCAGCTTTTGTGATAAGAGGCGAGCCAATAATCACAAGCCTCTGAAAATGGGGAGACACTAAGTAAAGCAACTTCAGTAGAAGCCTGGACTTTTAGATCCTTGTTTTCAAAAAGCTCGGCACCTTTGTTTGGATAATCATTGCCCCAGTAACACAGGCATAATGGATGAGGGCACACAGAGATGCACCTGGTTGCCCAAAAAGCTGGCACCAGCCCAAATCCCGATAGGTGGCTCATATGTTGGGGCCAGCCAGGAGACAGACGTGCAAGATTTTCAGAGGGGGCAGCTGGGTGTGTGCAATGCCCAAGGATGGGTGTGTGCAAATGGGCAGGGTTTTGGGTGTGGTCTCAGGGAGAGGCGCTTACACCCGTTTTCAGAACGAGGCAGGGCACACTTCAGCTCAGTGAGAATCTGTGCAGACTGCTCTCCTGGGCTGGGTGTGACTGCAGCTCGACTGACCTGCTAACAGTAGCGTTACTCTCGCTAGCTTGGGTTCTGGAGCAGTGACACTGTGGCAGCATGAGCTAGCCGTGGGACTAATTCCCCAGGGTCTGGTGGGTTTGGACAGCCTGCTCTAACGCTTGCGCTGCTGCAGCTGTGCTCCTCCAGGACCCCAGCTAGCCAGAGTAAAGCTAGCTTGGGTATGTCAGCTCGAGCTGCAGTCTAGACATACCCTAAAACGGGTCCAAACTAGTCATTGTTTAGGAGCAGCCAATCAGGGCACAGCGAGGGCCATATATAAAGGGCTGCCCAGCAGAGTAGAGGGGAGTCTCACCCTGGAAGGAGAAGGAGGAGGACTGGCTGCCTGAAGAAATGCCATAGATAGAGCAATGCTGGGCAGGGGCAGCAGAGTGTGAGGATGAGCTGCTGGCTGACCACTGCCAGGCTGGGGCCTTGCTACAAGGGCTGAGAGGGTGCTTGGGCTATGGGGGAAGTGGCCCATGGAAAATAGGAAGCAGGTTGGAGGAGGGCGGTAAGTGACTGCCGGCTATAGTGTCCCTGGGTCAGGACCCAGAGTAGCAGGTGGGCTTGGGTCCCTTCCCCCTTTGCACCCCACTTGCCAATGAGGAGAGTGGCCGGTATCCAGGCTGCAGTTTGCCCCTGAGGTGAGAGGCTGGACCTTGGACTGCAGTTGGCTGCTGAGGCAAGGTGCACGGCAGGGGGCACCGCCCCCCATTGGCTTCAGGCCTTTCACGCCATTTCCAATGAAGCAGAATCTGGGCAGCTGTCGGGAGAGTGAAGCTGTGAAGGAAAAAAGGCAGGTTCTCAGGAACAAGCAGCACAACTGGACTTTTTTGTTCTGACAGGTGGAGGAGGCAGGGAAGATAAAGGGAAGGAGGACCACTGTAAGACCCCTTTGAACTCAGCCAGATATCTGTAGCCATACGCCAGGCATACTTTGGCTCAAGTGCTTTGGCCTGTTTAGCATGGATTAGCATCTGATAATGAACCATTAGTCCATGTTTGTATGACATGGGGTGTGTGGCTGCGCTAGCAACTCTCGTAATTGCACACCTAGGCCAAAATTTTCATAACGAGGGCCTGAAGTGATGCACTGAACTCCGCATTTGGCACCCAAGCAGCCTACATTTCAGAGGCGAAGATCACCCAGTGCCGCTGCACAAGCTCAGAACCCTTGCAAAATCACGCCACCCACTTGTGCAACCAAATATGGCTGCCGGGGCCTAAGCTTCAAAACCGCCGGCCTCCAATACATCACTTGCCCACACACATGCCTGCTGGCATGTACAAATGAAGCTTCTAAGTAAAAAACATTGACCTGTGCAACTTTAGAGGCTAGCTTGAAAATATGTCCCTCCCCCCCCTTCCTCCAAAGGTCTTTTGTACCTTCATGTCTGGATAAAAATGAGTGTGTCCCAAACAAACTCCCCCATATACCTGTCTGATGATATTTAACATCATGGGTTCCTCACTCAGTTAGGGAGAAATCATTCCTGTGCAGAGGGACAGCAAAAGGCTTACGCACTATTTGAGTTTCACCTAAGCCCATCGGCCTTGTGTTTAGGGTGATCAGATGTCCCGATATTATAGGGACAGTCCTGATTTTTGGGTCTTTTTCTTATATAGGCTGCTATTACCCCCCAGCTCCATCCTGATTTTTCACATTTGCTGTCTGGTCACCCTACTCGTGTTGGACCTCTGTCCAGGGATAAATTTCATATACATGTTCTTTTTCTGCCTCCCCAGCAGTTGTCTCCCTGCCATAGTTCTGTGTACATTGCAATTTTTGAAGTTAATTCAAGAAGACATGAAACCATGTAGAGAAAGTGCATGTCAAGTGCTCACTATGCATTGGCAATCCCCTTCCTTTGTGAGTTACATGCTGAAAACCTAAGCTGTTTGACCCTGGCATCTGCATTTGAATAGTTCTCCCTCTTCTCATCTAAATCCCTACCTGAGCCCAAGTTTTAAAAGAAAGGTCAGTGCTATTTGAAGGCTGTTCAGCTAGAGATTGAATCATTTAATGATGACTCATGTGGAAGTTAAATTGATGCAAATGTTAATTTGACAACATGAAAATACAGCGCGAATTCCAGCCAGACCGAACGTGTGCTAATGCATCTTGTGCTGCTGGTCAACTGCGCTCTGGCTTGGAGGCAATTCTCTAGAAGGGGAAAACCGAGCCATTTGCTTTTCACAGACAGACTCAGAGAATATGTCTTGTGGGGTGGGGAAACCTCTTGAACGAATGAGGCCTAGTCTATGCCTAAAACTTGGGTCGACCTTGCTATGTCACTCAGGCTGTGAAAAATGTTCTGCCTTGAGCACTATAGTGAGGCCAACCTAACCCTTGGTATAGACATGGCTAAGTTGACAGAAGAGTTTTCTATCGATCTAGCTACCTCCTCTAGATGAGGTGAATTCACAACATTGATGGAAGACTGGCTTCCCTCCATGTAGGAAGCATCTACCCTACAGTGCTATAGTGGCATAGCTGCAGCTGTGCCATGGCAATGTAGCCATGCCCTGAATTTCTCCCTTCATCATTTTCTCCCCCCAAGGTTGCTCTGCTGATTGAGGGCCTGGTCCTTTGCCTTTGAAGTCAATGGGAATTTTGTCATCAGCAGCGATGCTAGACTGGGTCTTACAGCCAGATTTGCAAAGGTGCTGAGCACTTGCAGCTGTCATTGTCTTCACGGGGAGATGTGAATGCTCAGCACATTTAAAAATCCAGGCCATGAATATCTGATTGTGGGGGAGATTTTCAGAAGCACAAAGGGCAGTTAGGCATCGAGCTCTCACTCAAAGCCAATAGGAGTTGGGCACCTTACTCACTGTGCCTTTGAAAATCTCCCTCCACTTCTCCCTTAAAACCATACATGGGAATCTCAGAATCATAGAAGATCAGGGTTGGAAGAGACCTCAGGAGGTCATCTAGTCCAATCCCCGGCTCAAAGCAGGACCAACACCAACTAAATCATCCCAGCCAGGGCTTTGTCAAGCTGGGCCTTAAATACCTCTAAGGATGGAGATTCCACCACCTCCCTAGGTAATCCATTCCAAGCTTGTATAAGTAGGGGCATTGCCAGCAGATTGAGGAACGTGATTGTTCCCCTTGATTCGGCATTGGTGAGGCCTCATCTGGAGTACTGTGTCCAGTTTTGGGCCCCACACTACAAGAAGGATGTGGAAAAATTGGAAAGAGTCCAGCGGAGGGCAACAAAAATGATTAGGGGGTTGGAGCACATGACTTATGAGGAGAGGCTGAAGGACCTGGGATTGTTTAGTCTCCAGAAGAGAAGAATGAGGGGGGATTTGATAGCTGCTTTCAACTACCTGAAGGGGAGTTCCAAAGAGGATGGAGCTCGGCTGTTCTCAGTGGTGGCAGATGACAGAACAAGGAGCAATGGTCTCAAGTTGCAGTGGGAGAGGTCTAGGCTGGATATTAGGAAACACTATTTCACTAGGAGGGTGGTGAAGCACTGGAATGGGTTACCTAGGGAGGTGGTGGAATCTCCTTCCTTGGAGGTTTTTAAGGCCCAGCTTGACAAAGCCCTGGCTGGGATGATTTAGTTGGGAATTGGTCCTGCTTTGAGCAGAGGGTTGGACTAGATGACCTCCTGAGGTCCCTTCCAACCCTGATATTCTATGATTCTATAATTCACCACCCTCCTAGTGAAATAGTTTTTCCTAATATCCAATGTGTTAAAATAGTCTTTAAAAAAAGGAGCAGATTAAAGAGGTAATTAAAAACCAATAGAAGTGGGAATCAGCAATTCTTTATGGTCACACTGTCATAGGGTGACATTGGCCATAGAAGAAGAAGGAGCAGGGCCGGTGCACGTGTGCTGCAGCAACTGAAGCAGATTTGGCTTTAAAAGAGGGCAGGCAGCTGGGCTTGGAGAAGGAGGAGGAGACTTGGTGAGTCAGAGCTAGGAGGCTGCATGAAGCAGGACTGCCAGATTCCCTGGAAGGTGAGGCAGTGACAGCCTGAGAAGTAAAGAGGAAAATCCCCTTGGGAGGAGAGCCCAGGGTGAGCTGAAGAACTGTTTGTTTGGTTGGTTTGGTAAGTCTGGGACAAAAAAACTGCCTAAAAGAGACTGTGGGCGTGGAAGTGGAGCCTTTGCAAGCTGCCGAGAAGCCCTCCCTCATTACACACGTATTTTGTCGACAGAGTTTGAAACAGAATAATACTAACTGTGCACCAGAACAAAACTGCCAAATCATACTCTAAAACAAACGGCCGACGGACAGCGCCATACAAAGGCTAGGAATTATTATTACTACCATATAGCCTGGAAAAGTAGATCATACTGAAAGCTAGACATTTATTGGGACAAGGCAGTAACTAGATGAATTTAATGTTTTTTAAAGTCATAAAGCCATGCAGGCCAGTCAGCATTAAGAATCAAACGATGGGCAATGGAAAGTGGTCATTAGTATTTATAGAGCTTGATATTTCACAGCCTTGTCATCATTTGCAGCAGTGCAGAGAGTGTAAATTACTATCATATCAGACTTGTAGTATTTTATACCCATTTAACACAGTTCTATATGACTAGACAAAGGGCAAGGTAGTGGAGAATAAGGTGCTATGTGTATTATACACACAAACTACATTAAAAGAAAATGACTAAGGTTACAAAGCCAAACAGACAAAAGTTGGGGAATGACTGAATGAAGGTTACCAGTGCAGCCTTTATTTGGCCCCTTGTGCATATGCATTATGAGATAATCTTTAATTATGTGATTCCATATCACTTTTTCCACAGGACTTCTGCCTTATTCAATGCACAGGATGGACCTGCACTGGGAATTGTAGGTCGTGTACAGGGTTGTGTAGAAAAGGAGACTGTTGTCTGTAGGACCCATGCTTCATTTGTTGCAGAAATTGGAAGGTGTGTCGTGATGGAGGCAAGAGAACGATAGTCTCATGGTGGAGGCAGTTGAATGCTGCCCTGGAAAATTGGATTCTGTGCCTGCCTCTCTCACAGCGTGCCTGTGTAATGCTAAGCAAGTCACACCAAACCTTTCAGAAGTGTGTTCCTCTTTTCATGTGTGCCCAACTTGAGCTACTGCAGCCTGATTTGCAGAAGTCCTGAGTGCTCACAATTGCAGCTGAAGTCCGTGACAGGCGTGCTTGAATATACAAAGTGTTATAAAATGCTAAGTACTTTTCGGATACTTTTGACCTCTCTCTCTGTGCCTCAGTTCCCTTGCTATAAAGTGGGGATAAAAATACCACAATCCCCCATGGAGAGGAGGGGAAGATAAATTAAGTAAATGTTTGTGAAACACTTGGATACTGTAGTGATAAGCACCATAGAAAAGTCCATGAGGCAATTAATAATTCTGTCTTCATAGCAGGGTTTGAATAATGTGCAGAAAATAAGGCCTGGGGGTGGGGAAGAGACACATTGAACAATGAGTTGAAAACGATGTATTGAAGGGGGCTGCTTGTTAATGGAGCACCAGCCATGCAACCTTAATTCTGGCAGTTCCTAACTTTTCAGGGCTTGACTTTCCAGCCTTAGCACACAAACTGTGTTACAGAAACAGTATTATCGTCTAGGTTTTTAAAAAAGCGAACTGGAAAAACAGGTCTAATCCTGTAGCATTGTATTTACACCCACATGGTTCATCAGCAGAGTTGGAACCTTTAAATGCATCCCACAGACTTCTGCCACTTGAGCCAATGGGATAACTCTTAGCAGTAGTAGGCTGTCATCCTTGGTGTGGACTAGCACTAGAAAGAGCTGACACATACAGTTTGCCAGTAGGTTTCTGAGCTATTTGCTGATGGCAAGGAACACTGAGACTCAGGAATCATGGGTTCTTGACACTGGAGGGGAGTGTACTCTAATGCACAAACTGTTCTGTCGGACCAAACTTGAGCCCTTTCCCCTCTAACGTATCCCGGTCTCAGTCCTGTCTCTTCCCCACTCCTGCCTCCTTGTCCCAGTCTCATTCTCCTTGTGTACACTATTGCAGTCTCCACAACTCAGGCTTCTCATCTGAGTTTCAGTGTCCTGGCCCAGCCAGTCCCAGTTCCCTCCTCCCAGCTCCGCGACTGTATTTCTCCCTAGCTTTCTTTTTGGAAACAGCTGAACCATTTTGGCTAAAATTTAAACAAAATCCTCCTCTGGCAAACACCTAGCATAGAAAATGTGAGCCCAAAGGGTTGTCTGGCAAAGTTACAAGCAACTGAAAACAGGGGTCTTATAATGGGAAGTGCTGTGCAGCTTTACGAGTAGGCAGGGTTTCCAACCCCACCTATTATAAATGTGTCAAAAGTATGCTGAGCCCTGTACAAAACTCGAGAGCGCGCGAGAACTAAAGATGGGATTCCTAACAAAAAATAGACATGTCAGACAGATGCATCAAGTGACATTTGAAATGCCCTTTATTTTCAGATTATGATTTTATGCAGAAATAGGAGAACTTGTTTTGCCAATCTTCGAATCCACTAGAAAATCATGAGTTCTGTCTTTAGATGTGACCTCCAAACATTTGTTGTGCAAGTTCTGTTTGGCCTTTGGCAAAGGGAGAGTTCTGGGTTGCTACATTTTAGCTGTTTTTCATTATTTTTTATTTGAGATTCCTGACAGCTCTAGAAACAAGGCAAAAAAAGCTTTTAAACAAGATTCTTTATTGTTCACGTATCTATGTAAGCAACTGCTATGCTTATCTTAACCCTGTATATAGCATCTAGATACACCGATGTTTGGTGCACTGCCAAGATCATTGATTAGTTGTTAGGTATCATCTCAAGCTTCAAATTAGTACAAAATACATTTTTAAAAGATGAACTTTAATGGGTTACACTCAGGAGAAAACGTTTAATGAAGCTCAAACTGTTCCACAAAATGCCAGGTTTCTTAAAGGGAATAGCTCAGTTCTAGCGGTTTCATGAAAGCTCTGCAGATTCATATTTTTCAATCTGAACTGGTTCCCCACAGTTATCAAGTACCCATAGCTCCCTTGTTATTTTCAAATTGGGGACAAACAAACCAATTCAAGTCAAATCAGAACAGAGCCAGGCTTTTATCCTGAAACTGATATGTGCCTTTTTCAAGGTTTTAAAATGATCATATATCACTCCTTAAAATGACCCTACGCCTCTGCACTTTCTGTTTTTCGTCTGCAAGCAGAAGCAAGAATTTAACCTGAGAAAAGGTGTCTTAGTATTTCTGGCCTGGGTGAAAGAAGGATGCCCTGCAAATCCCCTGAGTGACACTGAACTCAGCTTTCCAGGGCAAAGAATTTGGGTTAACCTGCCAATAAGCATCAAAATGGAACTGAATCCTTTCATATTCACCCAACACTATGGCAAATATAACACATCAAAGGACCAATTCTGCCATTTTTTTGAATAGCATTCTACTTTGCATGTAGAATCACTGAAATCAATGGGAATCCCTGTAGGCTAAGTGCTACTCAATGTAAGTAAGAAAGGCAGACTTGGACCCCAAGTGATTGGCACTAGCATGAAAACAGGGCTCACTCACTTTAGTAGAAAAGCAAGAAGTGCCCTTAATGTGAGCTAAGCTTCCATACTAGTCAGCTCTATTATGTCCCAGTAAAATGTTCTAGATCCTGTAGGTTACTTCAAAATACATAGAAAGAATAGATAAGCATCGAAGCTGAACGGAACCATATGATGACTTGTCTTTCTGTCATTCCAATAACTAGTGTTGCCAGCTCTTGTGGTTTTATCATGAATCTTACAACATGTGGTGATTTTTTTTGTTGAAGTTCCAGCTCCTGGAGGCAAGTGATTGCCTGAGAATCTCAGCCTTCAGTAGGAAAGAAGTTTCCAGCCCTTGTGGTTAATGAGAAGCTTGAACATATATTCTAAGTATAAAAAAACCCAAAAGGCAAAGAAAAAGATCCTACGTTTATATATTTTTTTAAATCTGATGATTTTTGGAGCCCCAACTTAGGATTTTTGGAGCATTTGGGGTCGGCAATACTGAATTGGAGAAGGGCCCAGCCCCTGTAATCTGTGTCTACTGACACCTGCCATATGCCTGAGAATCACCTGTTGTAACCCCAGCCCAACTCATGTGACTGGAGCCAGGTCAGTCTCTTTCCAGCACTCCTGTGTGTGTCACACCTGCTCAGACCACAACCCTTATGATCCAAATACTCCTGGCCTTTCTGAAAATTTGGATCTGGGATGTGAATGCTGAGGCTTGGGCCCATATGTACAAAATCTAAATGTGTCTCCCATCTAAAATGAAAAGAGGGCAATGGGTGGTTTTCTTAGTCCTCTCACTTCCGCAAAAGAACAGAAAGTGGCCTGAAATTGCTTCCCATGATTGGATACGCCCAACGGAAGCCAGTTTACTGGGACATTTCTGAAAGGCTCAGGCCTACGAGATGGTGAGTGCCCTCAACTCTCATTGACTTCCCTTTGCAGGAAGCTATCAGCCACTTACAGCATTGGGCCCCAAGCTCTGAGCGGAGCGGGCGGGAGCGAATGAGTACGTATGGATGCAGTATGTACAGTATATATCATCCTGAATTGATCAGACTGCAGGACAGGGCCGTCCTTAGCCATAGGCAGCAGCCTAGGGCACCAGTTTGTCTGGGGCACCACTCTGGCGGGAGCCCGGATGGACAGGAAGCAGTGGAGCATGTAAAAGCAGGGTTGGGTCCTAGGGAGAGCCGAATGTGCGGCCTGCAGCACAGTCTGAGGGAGGGGATTGGCTGCTGGGGTCTCTGGGAAGGGGTGAGGGAAGGAACTCACCTGTGAGTGTGACTCTCTCCCCGGCGTGAGGTGCAGGACCAGTGGTAAACTTGTCCCCGGGACTCTTATTCATTTACTCCGATTGAGGCTTAGCTGGCATGCACAGGCCGCTGTGGGCAGCGAAAAGGTCTACAGAACAGAAGCAAAGATCTCCTCTGTGCTTACAACGCCCACGTGGATCCTGATGGGTGGGCAGGTCAGCTTTTCCTCTGGGGATACAGCAAAGCCTCAGTTGCATAGCAACACATGGCTGATGCAGAAAATATTGCAAACGTGATCAAGACTTTTTGTTGTGGTTGTTATTGTAACTGCTGTTTGTTTTTTAAGTGGAAATATTTAATTTTAGTGGATTGGGCTGAGACTTTATAACATCCAATGAGAAAAGAGAAGCGTGTGTGTGGAGGTGAAGCGGGTGATGTTGCTCTGTTTTTAAGAGTTTTGGCTGATGGCACAGAGATTTAATAAATAATTCTGTTTAATTTAAGCCTCAGCAGTTTCTAATCGAATTGCATCACCTGTGGTTCTGGTGCTTTTGTTCAGGCCAGAAAACTTCCCCTCTGCTACTATGAATTGCGAACAGAGGCTTTCCAAGTATTAGAGAGCCTTGTTGAAGTCAAAGGAAATCATGTTCTTTCTAATAGCACTTTACTCAGGAGGGCTGAATAGATGGACTGTTAAAGTGTATACACTCTTTAAAAAAGATTGGGAGCTTGGCAAGGTTATTATGTGTAGCAAATTAGACAAGTAAACCAGAAGGGAAGGTGGAATAGCAGCTTTGTTCTGCTCTGTGGAAAAGCAACTAATATCTGCTCCCAGAAAAGCTCACCCCAAAGTCATATACCAATCTTTATATTCCTTTCATCAGATGGTGAGTAACAGAGATTGTTGGAAGGGGAAAAAATGGCTTCCCGCTGTTAACATCAACACATTTTAACACTGATTGGAAAATAACAGCCCATGCTGGTGTAATTAGAGCCATTGAGTTTTAATTGTTGCTGTACTTGCAGAGGCAAAAAAGAAGGTTTTTAGCCAAATGCCTGAGTATAAAAAATGTTTTGCTTGTTTATTTAGGTTGAAATTGGGATATGTCTGCTGGAAGCTGGATCTTCACTGTGCTGTTTTGAATACTTTTGAAAGCTGAATTGTGAATAGCCTTAAGCAGTTTGCTCATGAAGCTGGCAATGCAAAGCCTTACCTGAGTTGTCAACGGTTTTAAAGGTGTAAGACCTTCTCCTCCACTCATCTGGGAGCAAATCTTAAAGGGATAGCTGCTTTTTTTAAAAAAAAAATCTGTACTTTACCCATAGAAGGAAGAAAATGACCCTTTCATGCTTCACAGTAGTCTGTGTCTCCCACCGACTCCACTCAGTGAGTAGGTCCCCATGTACACAATTGCCTTGCTATTAACACAATTGGGAAGTAATCCAAGTATAGCCAGGAATGATGTCACATTGGAAGCGATATAAACTAAACTGGAAGAAGGCAATTTTATTCTGGAATAAGTGCCCGGACGGGGAGTTAGTTATACTAGTATAGTTGTAACAATAAAGGTAAGGATCTAATTGCAGGATTAGGGCCCTGTTGCTAATCTGCCACTGACTGGAATGGTGGTCTTCACTGATGAAGTGTCTAGCAGTTTATGGTGGAGACTCCTGAACCTCCTCTAAGTGAATCTGCAAAATGTGAGAAATACAGGGACTTTACTACTGCTTCTCTTCATAGATTTTAAGGGCAGAAGAGATTATTATGATCATAGATTCACAGACTCTAAGACCAGAAGGGACTCTTGTGATCATTTTGTCTGACCTATATAATGCAGGCTATAGGACTTCTCCGAGAAAATTCCTAGAGACTATCTTTTAGAAAAAACATCCAAGCTGGATTTTAAAATTGCCCGTGATGGAGAATCCACCATGACCACTGGGAAATTGCTTCAATGGTTAATTTTAATTAAATGTTTAATGTTAAAAATTAATGCCTTATTTCCAGTTTGAATTTTCTAGCTTCATCTTCCAGCTATTGGATTGTATTAGACTTTTCTCTGCTTGACTGAAGAACCCATGACTAAATATTTGTTCCCCATGTAGCTACACCTCTACCTCAATATAATGCGACCTGATATAACACGAATTCGGATATAACGCGGTAAAGCAGTGCTGTGGTGGAGGGGGGGGGTGCGGGCTGGGCTGCACTGCACACTCCAGTGGATCAAAGCAAGTTCAATATAACACGGTTTCACCTATAACGCGGTAAGATTTTTTGGCTCCCAAGGACAGCATTCTATCGAGGTAGAGGTGTACTTATGAACTGTAATTGTCACTCCTTAACCATCTCTTTGTTAAGATAACAAGATTGAGCTCCTTGAGTCTATCACTATAAGGTATGTTTTTTCTAATCCTTTTACCCTCTCCAATTTATCAATATTTTTCTTGAATGGTGGATACAGTATTCCAGCAGCAGTCACACCAGTGCCAAATACAAAGGTAAAATAACTTCTCATTCCTACTCAAGAGTCCACTGTTTACAATCCTTGGATGCACATTAGTCCTTTTGACCACAGCATCACACTGGGAGTTTATGTTCAGCTGATTATCTACCACAAATAGTTTTCAAAGTCATTGCTTCTGAGGATAGAGTCCTCCATTGTGTAAGTATGGCCTATATTCTTTGTTCCAAGATGTATACATTTATAATTAGTCTTATTAAAACACATATTGTTTGCTTGTACCCGGCTTACCAAACGATCGTGACCACTCTGGATCAAGTGATCTGCCCTCTTCATTATTTACCACTCTCCCAAATTCTGGTCATCTGAAAATATTGTCAGGGATGATTTTTTGTTCAGGTCATTAATAAAGCTGTTAAATAGCATAAGGCCAGGAACCAATCCCTGCGGGACCCCATTAGAAACACACATGCTCAATGGTGATTTTTACATTTACAATTAGCCAGCTTTTAATCCACTTATTGGATAAGTGGATTAAAAGCTGGCTAATTGTAAATGTAAAAATCTTGGAATCAAACTGGAATTTTATATCCTTCTAGTTTTTTAATCAAAATGTTATGGGGTGTCAAGTCAAACACCTTACAGAAGACTAAGTTACATCAACACTATTACTTTCATCAACAAATCTTGTAACATCATCCAAAGATATATAGATTGATCATCTGTCTAACAGTGGCCATAGAACCTCCCCCAGCAATTCCTGCATCAAGCCCTGACTTCGCTTGTGGTTATGCACTGATGGTTGGTTTTTAATTAAAAACTGATAACATTTTTATTTGTAAGAAATGTTAGCGTGCTTTACACTGAAGATGGGAAAAACCAAAGCTTGGTTCTAGGTTTCACAAAACATCTACAACAACATTTTACAATTGTAGGAAACATTTTTGGGGAGTTTCATGTAAAAATTTCTCCTAAATTTCTTGACATCATGGTTTATCAAGGGCAATTCAATTAAAAGCCTGTTTTTTCCCTAGCTAAGCAGAAACGTGTCCTTTGCAAACAGTAAGGGTAGGTATCAAAAGTTACTATTGTGGGACTGACTATGATGCAGTTTGCATTGGACCCCTGAGTGTGCCCAGTGTGAACTAGATGATCCCAGAAATCCAAGCGGTTAGTAAAAGTGTTGTGTTCTCTCCCCAGGCAAGTGCCCAGCACTTACAGTAGGGCCCAGATTTTCAAGACAGCTTAGTAACCAGGGTGCTGAGCTCTTCTGAAAATCTGGACACTTATTTTGGTGCCTTAATGGGAGCTCTTTTGAAAAACTGGCCCCCATTGTGGCTGCTGAGATCTCTTGAAAATCTGACCTTAAATGTTCACCAAGCAGTCAAATATGCCAACTCTATGCAGTTTACATAGTATCTGCATCTAAATTATTATTGTTAAGTCTGACTGGCTGAATTACTGATGTAACCTAGTAGTCGGATGATTAAATGTTAACATGTGTCCGTATTTCAAGTGCAATTATTTACTGGGCAAAATTTGTATGCATGTGTGATAAATGAAGTGGGGGTAGCTCATGTTTATGGACACCCAGCCGCCAGTTAGCTATAAAATTCCTCTTAGTAGCTATTCTCTACTTGCTTTACTGTAAAGGGTTAACACAGGTAAAAGAAAAGGAATTGGCCACCTGACCAAAAGAGCCAATGGGAAGGCTAGAACTTTTTAAAATTTGGGGGAAAAAACTTTCCTTTTGTCTGTTGTTCTCAGGAGAAGGAGACACGGAGCAGCAATGCTATAAGCAGGAATGCTGTGTAAGGCTTGAACCAGGTATGAAAATTCATCAGATCAGACCTACAATTACTTGTTTGAAACCCCCCAAATATGTAAATAAATTAGGGATGTTTAGCTAGACGCGATCAGACTTATTCTCTTTGTTTTGGCTTGTGGATCTCCTGTGTGCTAACCCCAGATGCTTTTGTTTGCTTGTAACCTTTAAACTGAACCCCCAAAAAAGCGATTTTGGGTGCTTAATTTTTGTAATTGTTTCTTTTAAGATCTAGCAAAAAGTGTAAGTTCCAGATACATTTTTCCTTTCTGTTTTAATAAAATTTACCTTTTTTAAGAACAGGATTGGATTTTGGGTGTCCTAAGAGGTTTGTGCATGTTATTGGATTAGCTGGTAGCCACAGCTAATTCCATGTGTGTGTGCGTACATACGTACGTACGTACACCCACCCCACTGGGAAGAATTCCCAAGTGCTCCTTCCTGGGTTCAAGGGGGTTTTTTGCATTTGGGTGGTGGCAGCATTTACCAAGCCAAGGTCAGAGAGAAGCTGTAACCTTGGGAGTTTAATACAAGCCTGGAGTGGCCAATATTAATTTTTAAAATCCTTGCGGGCCCCCACCTTCTGCACTTGAGGTGCTAGAGTGAGGATTCAGCCTTGACAGCACAAAAAGGCAGTTTAAAAAAAATGAGGCCCAGTTTATTCAATGTATCCAAATACGGTAAAAGCTGTTTTATCTGGCACTTCACCAACCAGAAAGCTCTATAAACCAGCATTTCTCATCTTCATTGAAAGTCTGGTTGGTGCGGGGCCGGCAGGGGGTTGGGGTGCAGGAGGAGGCGTGGAGTATGGGCTCTGGGATGGAGTTTGGGTGCAGGAGGGGGCTTGGGGCATGGGAGGGGGGTCCAGGGTGCCTGATTCAGGGGGCGCTCACCTCAGGTGGCTCCCTGTAAGCGGCATCTTGTCCCAGCTGCTCCTAGGTGGAGGCGCGGCAGGTGGCTCTATGTGCTGCCTTTGCCCACAGCGCCCATTGTCCACAGTTCCCAGCCTGCCACACCTCCACGTAGGAGCAGCCGGGACAGGTCACCCTCACCTCAACCCCCAGGCCCCCACCCAAACTCCTTCTCTCTAAGTTAACCGGCATTTTTCACTTACTAGCACCCCCCATTCTCCCAACATGCCGGATAAAACAGCTTTTACTGTATTTTAGATCTGAAAACAACAGAACCACAAACATGATCTTATAATCCACTTCCAGGAGAGATGAGAAGATGATCAATCTAGGAACTCAGTAAGTAATTTGCACAAGATGACCTTAAAAAAACTGCTGGCAATCTACATTTTCTAAAATTTAAGCCTGTTTTCCTGAGTCGGAGGGTGAACTATGTAGCTCTAATCCCCTGGTTACTGAGCAACAAGAGACTTTTCTGACCACTTTATGGCAAGAGAAAATAAAGGGCAAAAATCCCTGGGAAATAAACACCTACAATAATTTATTGTAAATTAAATTAACTGGGTTGCAGGCTACTGTTTATTGGAGCAATAAGATGTATCATAGCTGTATCAGTTGTGCGAGTATCCTAACAGGCTCCTCTCAAACAGAAGTGTCGGGGCTACTTCCAACACAGCCTGAGAGACTTCACATTTTATACAAACCTCCTCTTGCCCCAAACCTGTACCAGAGCACCTCACAATCATCCAGCCTTGGAAGTAGAGAACAGGCCTGTTGAAAGGTTGGTTCAGTATCTGTGTTTTGCCATGAGAAGAACATCATTCTTGGGCTCACTCCTGTAATGCAGTCTAGCCCCTTCACCAAAGAATCTATCTACCTAAGGTACTAATGGTGCTCATCACCAGAGTATCCCACTACCTCGCAATCGTTAGTGCATTTATCCTTGCCGCTCCCCAGGAGAGAGAGAAGTACTACTGGCCCCATTTTACAGATGGGAGAACTAAGGCACAGAGGATGGAGTCCACAAAGCTAAGTCCCAGTTTAGGTTCCACTGCAAATCACAGAACTCCTGCTGAACCCTATAGGCACCTAAAATAACTCGGTGCCTCCATTTTCAGAGTAAAGCTCCCTAGGTGCCTTTGTTTCGGTCTCTTGGTGTGCACACTGCTGCCTCCCTCTAGGCATCTGGATGCCTCTCTCCTACCTAAGCCCCAGAGCCATTCATGAACCAGGGGAATATAGGCACTCACTCACTTATCTCACGAGTGGGACCACCTACTGGATTGGGTGCCAGTCAAAATCTGTCCAGAGGAGATGGTGGTGGTGCCCAATTTATACTTTTCCCCCAGTGCTTAGAGCACTCTCCTGAGAGGAGAGACCCTGTTCAAATCCTTTCTCCCCGTTAAGCAGAGGAGCGAATTGCACCTGTCTCTCCCACATCCCAGGCAAGTGCTGTAGCCACTGGGCTAAAAGTTACAAGGTGGGCATTTCTCCTCCTCCTCTCCCTTCTCCTCTGGCTGCTTTGTGTGGAACAAGGCAGGCACCTAACTAATTCCCACAAGATGCCCGAGGCAGCAGGTCCCTGTTTGTGGCTTGCTGATCTGAGATAGGCACCTCTCTGCAGTGCAGATTGAGGCAGGTATCTCCAAGAGCGGGGTGGGAGTTAGCTACCGCCCTCCCCTGTGGTCAGCATCTCCCAATGGCTGGCTTAGGCGGCCCCTCGGCTAGCTTGCTGGTTTTTGTGGATTGCATTCTAAGGTGCTTATCTCTCCCCATTCATTATATAGGAGCCAAAGTGCTGAACTCAGGCCGTGTGGATTGCAGTGTTGTTCCTGTGATTATCTAGGCCCCTCAAAATTAAGCGGCATGACGCCCAGCATTGCAGTGCCTAAGTCCCTTTGTAGATCTGGGCCAGAGAGGCTAAGGGCCACATCCTCAAAGGTATTTAGGCACCTTTGTGCCTTTTTATAATAATACCTAGCTACTGTATAGCGTAAATCTCAAGGTGTTTTACAAAGAAGGCTGGCATCATTAACTTCATTTTACTGAAGGGGAAACTGAGGCACGGAGCTGGAACTGACTGCCACTGCTTTGCTGGGTGACCTTGGGGTAAAGCCCCGGTCTCTTGAATCCCAGTCAAGTCCCCTCTCCATTAGTTCTCACCACCTCCCACAGGAGCTTACGATCACCATGTAGGTGCCACTGACACTTTCACAACTGCCAATCAGCTGCTGCCTAAAGTTTCTACCTGTCAGCATCTGCAAAACCACCTAACCCTAACCTCACCCCGCAGCCAAAGAGCTGCTGGGAACGCCTGTCTTACCAGCAGGGCCTGATCCGGTAGGTGTTCTCTGAGATCTGTCAGCTGCTCCAGCAGAAGGGATGGACACCGATTCATTGAGGGTGTGGGGACAGCATAGTACCTGCAAGCAGAGAGCTGGGGGCAGGGGACCGTAGGGTGAGTGGGAGCAGGAGACAGACACTTTTGGCTCCCTAAGCAGCTGGCCTGTTTTGGGTGCTCAACTCCAGCAGGGGGCTTGTGGCTAAGGAGCCTGAGTGGAGGAGGTGCCTGTCTGTGGCCTGTAGGCCAGTTGCTGTGGATATTTGCCTACTAATAATTGTATTGAGACTCCCAACTCAGTTTAAATGGGCTACCAAATAGCTGTCACACCAGTGATGAACAGGTGAAAGTCTCCCTGCCCATTACAGTACTAACCCCCTCGCCATCCGGCCTTCAACATTATTATTACGTCAGTCTAAACAGGCAGACAATGCTAAACATTATCACATCATTTTTTTCTCCTCACTTAGTTGACAGCTTTCCATTATTCACATTCAAATATCAAATTGCATCACAGTTTTTCGTTGTTCATTGTGAAGTGATAGAAGCTGCTCTAGGTGGACGTGACCTCTTGGGTCCGGCTGAGCCATTCCCCTTCACTAATGGACGACAATCCTCTACACTCAATCCATCAGCGTTTCATCTCGGCTACTTTGCAACGTCTCTAATGTTGTTGCCTTAACCTCCCTTTGAAAATAATCCCATTGCAAAATTGACCTTAACATTTCCCCTTTTTGTGTCAGTCCATTATACACTCAATAATTTATCTCCCTCTTTTGGGTGGCGCAGTATATCTGATGTATTTTCTGCTACAATCTCTTACGGAGAATTGATCTGTGAAAGTTACATAGCGCATCTACCTTGCCCCAGGATCAGACAGCAAGCTGTCCACGCCTCAGTTAGTAATGTTTCCTCTGCCGATCAAACCAAGAAAGTAGTTTTGCATAGTGTCAACTTCCTTTTAACGTTACCTGCTGCAATTCTCTCTAGGGCCCACATTGTACAAAATGGCTTTTAATTGTGTTGCCTTCTAGGTATCTATGGTCAGCTACCCAGAAATGGAGCCGTCCAAAACGAGAGGCCATTTTTTAAACTTTGGCCTTAAGCCGTCACGTGATTGACACAATCAGAAGGATTTTCTCAGAGTGCTGCCTCAGCACAGAGGGCCAGCTCATCAGCCAGCATGGCTCCACTGAAGCGAATGAATGGAGGAAAATTTACACCCGCTGAGGCTCTGGCCCAGCATATAGTTAAGGGGGCATGATGAAACAATGCAGTTTTTAAGAAATTACCACATGTTCTTCAACAGTGATTTATTAAACTAGTACTTGACTCAGGAAGCCACCATCCGAACGCCTACCCATAGCCAGTAAGGGTCTCTCAGAGGTCTCTCAGGCGAGTCTGCTCGTATCTCCTGTCAGCCAGCACCTTCTCCACAGGACGCGGGACTCAGATAAGAGCTGTTCTTCTTTTCTCCAGGTTCACAATGTGACATGCTGTTCCTCACAGTCCCGTTGAGAAGCATATGACATGATATGTATTAGGTGATGGGGAAAGAGGACGGGGAGGGGGAAATAGCTTGGCAACAGCTTCTGAAGTAGACAATCAGCACTGAGCTATGAGCTAGTTCAAACTAAATCAGGGCAGAGTTGTTCTCCCTCCCTTCTTGTCCACAATTTCCCCCCGCCTGGAAAACAACATCTAGTAAAACAACAGCGATTTTTTTTTACAAGCTACATATTTGATAAGGATTGGGAGGAAGGTTGGGGCCAGGGGTATGGGATGTTCCTGGGGGTGCTCTATGGGGCTGTTTTACTGTTTTGGTTCATTGGCAGACTGAGATCATTCATTAAATGTACATTACTTTTAGCTGCCGGGTGGTCACCATTTACCATTGTACATCTAGCTGTCAGGGCACCTATGCATTTCTCTGGGAATGTTTTTTTAGTGTAGTTTAAAGGGTTTTTTTTTTTTTTTTTAAAGCCTCACTGGATTCTCCAAAGGGCTTGCTGCAAAGGGTGAGGCGATCAATCTGTCTAAAAAAGGGCATTGAGGATTTGACAAGCCACCCCCACGCTCTGTCTCACTCACACTCGGCTGAAAGGCAGGCCGGGGGATTCATATACTGCTGCTGGGTGCTGATGCTCAGCTATGACAGAGAGAGCCAGGAATCAATCACTTTGATGTTTTATCTCATCCCTAAAGATAACTTTTAGTGGCCTGTTTGGTGACTGCCGTAACGCTCCTTTACCAGGCCCTTTTGAAGTACTATAGACGTACTTTACTGCCTGTTGTGAGAGCGGAAAAGCTGACACCAATGCTGCCTTGTGAAATGGCCATCAGGGACACCACATGAATAATGCGGCGGTGCTGACTGGTATCTTTCCCCATTGCCCATGGACCTCTGCGGTTGTCACTGAAGGGCCTCGCATATAGATCTCTAATCCACATGCGTCTTTGCCCCAGGCCTGTGTAGAGCCCTAACAGATCTTGTCCCGGCTAAGCAACAGCTTTTGATTATTACTGTAGGTTACGGGCTAGGAAGCTTTGGCCATAAGATGCCACGTATGAAGCTGGCCACCGCTGTACAATAAAAATAACGAGGGGCGTTTGATTGGAGCTCAGCAGCACCAGTTTGCAGGGAGTTATAGACGTTTACCTTGGTTTCACGGGCTGACACACTTCATTTGCATTTAGGGTTTCAAAACTGAGCCCCCCTCAAAGCTAAGCTGAAACTGACCATTGTGTTATCTGATTTGGTGTGGGAGCTAAAAATCAGCTGAGGCTCTTTCAAAACTGTAGCCAGGGTGTCCGTGTACTATGTGCTGGGAAATAATCTGAGAACAAGAACTGGTCTGAAATTCTCTTCTTCCCCCACCCTCCATGGAAAATTTTGACTTTTTGGGGGGGAGGGGGCAAAACACCTCCAAAACCAACAAAAGCGGAACATTTTCTTCTGAAAACCAAAATATTTCAGCAAGAGCCATTTACAATGATGCACCTTGAAAGTGAAATAAAAAAACAAAGCTGCTTCCTCTAAAAGGCAGAGGGCACTGTTTACACACACATTGTGTTTACAAAACATAGCAGGTCAAGTTCAACCCTGGTGTTTCGCCAGTGACCGCTTTGCAGTTACACCAGGGATGCATTTGGCTCAGTGTGTTTCAGTGATGTGTGCCAGGCAGAGAGGCACCAGCAAATGAATTTATCCAAAGATGTGTTTAGACTTAGATGCTCGTGGAGTCCCGGAGCTCCAGCGCTGTCACTTTTTGGCCTGGGAGACAGGAATCTTGGGGGAGAACCATTGATCTGTGCCCCATTGGCCAGCTCCTGATTTTCTGGATACCTCTTTAGTGGTAGAACAAATAGAATTTCACATACATGCAGTTGGGCATTTCAAAACGGAACACACTGGGCTGGCTTGCTCCCTCCTGTAATAACCCCCCCTGGGAGGGGATCCCCTTGTGGAGTTTTCCCCCAATCGTCCCATTGGGGGAGTGGCCCCACCCCGAACCAGCCAAGGGGCCAGTTCTCAATCTCAGTGGATCCACTGGAGGCATAAGCCAACTACACAGATGTTCCCTCCTTCCACAATAGCCCTGGAGCACCCATACATATGCTTCCTGGGCGTGTGGCTGCACTGGACTGCCCCACACGGTGGGAGTGACCCTTAAAGGGGACTCCCCACCAGAGAGACGTATTACATCCCCTGGCTAGTTTACATTCCCCAGGTGATCCTCATGAGGCTGGTGGGAGAACAATGTGAATCCTCCAATCCCTGCTCTTCCCCCCCATGTAGTTCTCTTTGGGGGGCCCTGAGAAGGGGGTGACTGTGCTGTCATAGCAGCTGACTCCCACCTCTTTCTATACTGGAAGGGGTAGGAAGGGGAAATCTGCGCATGCAGGGTCCCTTCCTCCCATGCATAGATCTAGGAGGCACTGTCTTGCCCTTTTGCTCTTTCCTTCCCCTCCCCCCAAAAAGCCAGACCATTGTAATATTCCTTGTGGATTGGTAAGAGGAAACTACTGCATACAAGTGAGTCTGAATTCTGGGAAATAGAATAGCACCAGCTAATAGCATGTAACAGTGCACTTACAGCCTTTGAGTCGTTCCTTCTCCAGTAATCTGTATGTCTGAAATCAATACACTTGCTGCACCCCACCAGTTTATCAGCAATGCTGCTTCCTGTGACTTTCTTGCTCTTTGCCTGGTCCCTGGTGCGTTGTTGGCTAATCCACTGAAATGCTGAAGCAATACAGAGCATCTTCTTCAGGTGTGAGAGAGCTTTCTCAGTGCAAAAGCCAAACTGGCAAAAACTCTGCCTTCCCCAGCTCTGAAGATGAACACATCAAAAATGTAACATTGGCTTTCTAGCAACATTTTGGAAACTCACGATTTACAAATTGAAATTAATTACCGACATAAATAATTCTCACACTTTCCCTGTAAATACCAACATGGAAAGTCTTGGAAATCGAAAGTCCTACCTCTACAAAAATAGTTGATCATCTCCTAGCTGGTGTCTGACATGCAGCATTACAGAGCACAAGGTAGTTTGGGTTCAAATGAGCTGCGAGTATCTAAAACTTTCCATTGTAGCCCTCTTTATGTGACTGATCCATCCGTTGCAAGTGGAAACTCTCACTATCTGAAAAGAGCTGGATTTCATGTCATGGTAAAAACATGCAGGAGGCAGAGACATTCTCCAGCCATTTGATATAAACTATCCTGTGGGTCAACTCATGCCTACTGTAACTCCATAAACTTACTGGGATTAATTTGTCTCCTGAAGTTTTATGAGTTTCTCCAATGAAAATACAGGCTAGCTAGAAGTTCAAACAGTAATTAAAAAAAACCCCCAAACCTGATTGTTACCATGTAAGGTATTTGAATGTAACTATCACAAAATCCACATTTAAACATATATACTGAACAGCCATCGATAACTAGTTGTTAGGACAAATGTTGAACTATATCTTTAGAAATGCATTTGATTACATTTCAGAATTAATGCCATGTCCATGAAAGCGAGGGGCTTGTTGAGTTTTCTGAGCCAGGCACAGGCTGATGGTACTACTCTTACCCAGTTTGACCTGAGCCGTTAGCCAATATTCAGGGTCTTGTGGGTTGTTTCCGTTTGGAGAAGAAATTGTTGGTGGAGTCAGGTATTTTTTTGGTGCAATCCTGTTTATGTACAGAGGGTCCTATCTCCCCGAACACAAACAACAGGAGTCAAACAACAGGAAACAGTGTCCTTGCTCTATAGCCCAAGTCTCTTTTTCCACCAGCACTCTGCCCCAAAAGCTCTTTCTAAGCTTTCTCTCAGGGTTACGCTACAAGTGATTCTCTGGCTGCCATTGGCTTTTTGCTGCCTTGTCTGTCTGCTTCTGTAATGTTTTCTGGCTCTGGCTGCCCTCCTCCCTGCATAACTCTACCAAAACCAACGCCCAGTTTTCTGTTTTCATTCAGTCCCCAGTCAACCCTGTCCACCTGCTAGCTCAGCTTCTGACCAACCGTACATGTGCCTGCATTTTGGATAGTGACTCCTACTATTTCAACTATCTTACGCCAAAAGGAGCTTAACTGCTTCTTAAATTTATCCTTAATGAAGGGTGTCTATTATGGCCATCAGCTTCAACAAGGTTTCACCAACCCCCTAGCATAAGTCTACAGTGATGGGCATGGTATAGAAGCCTAGATAGGGCAGAGAGTCACACTGGAAGCTTCCTGGCACAGCGTGGCCAATGAATCTCAATTCTGAACTATAACACTTCTGATTTTTCTAGTCTTGAAGCTTCACATAATCTCACTCTATGCACCAGGCGCTTCTGAAACATCCTTCACCGTTCCAGTTTCGAGGTGTCCAAGTAGCTCAGCCAATGCAATTTGCTCATGAGTAGCAATACCCCAGCTAGTCCAGACCCCCGCACAGCTCTGCCAGTGCACCTCCATTTTGAGCCACAACTCCCTCTGCTATTCTAATCCCACTGACTTCGATGAGAGCTGGATGAGCAGCGAAGTCCTTTGTAGCATTTGACCATCATCCCGGCAACCTCCCTGCCAAAGAAGGACTATGTTTGGTGCATTTGTCAGTGTTTTGCCCAGTCTAATTTTAGAGGTCCAGGGTGATGACTCTTCTGCCATTTCCCTTGAGAGACTGTTCCACATCTAAATACCTATCACTGTCAGGATGCTTATCTGAGATTCAGTCTGAATTCCCCCTATGCATCACAGTATAATTCTGGTATCAGAGGGGTAGCCGTGTTAATCTGAATCTGTAAAAAGCAACAGAGGGTCCCGTGGCAACTTTGAGACTAACCGAAGTATTGGGAGCATAAGCTTTCATGGGTAAGAACCTCACTTCTTCAGATGCAAGGCTGAGGTTCTTTCCCACGAAAGCTTATGCTCCCAATACTTCTGTTAGTCTCAAAGGTGCCACAGGACCCTCTGTTGCTTAGTATAATTCTGCTCCATCCTTGGAGCCCTGTCCAGTTCCCATGTATGTCAATGGGAATCTTTCCTTTGGCTTTTAATGGAAGTTGGATAAGGTTATTTTCCTTAAAATATTTGACAAGCATGGAGCTGTCAACATGTCCATGCTAAATATTTTTTAAGCTACTCCAAGGCTCCAGATATTGTATTTTGGGGGGGATTACAGATTTAAGATCTAGAGGGTAAGGTGCCCTCTGCTCCCCCTCTAAGGTAAGGTTGCCTTCTGCTCCCAAATGTTGGTGAACTGGTAGAAAGAATGGCCACAGAGCTGCTCCATTGGCATAAGCTACTTACCCAGAACTGCAGTAGAAAGAAGCTCCAGAAGGGAAGGAGTTATTTGCCCCATCTACTGGTGAGCAGGTGGGACTATGGCTATTGAGAGCTTCATTTGCTTATGCTTTCCATCCAGAATTCCTTCAGTAAGACTTTGGGAGTCACCATAACTGTACAAAGTTCAGAACTGGGTGGCTAGCTGAGACAAACTGAGACGGGAAAGGGCTCCTCCTTCGGGGCAAGGAGCATCTCTCTGGTGGCCAGGCCTCTGCTTCCGCTACTGGCTCCTCTACACTGTGCTGTTGGGAGGGTTCTTGGATGGGAGCTGATACAGAGGTGACCTCTCAATGGGGTGCAAGGCAGAGAGGGCTCTTTGCTGAAGCTGCAGAGGAAAGCAGCAGAGCTGTGCGAGCACGAGTGAGGCACCTCTACCCAGGCACTAAGTAAAGCTGAAAACACTATAGCTGAGTGTGGAGAAGGGACTATGTTAACTTGGAATTGTATGATAGGCGAAGCTTTTATAGGATAAGTGTTGTTAAGCAAAATTGTATGAGGGTGTGTAAAGCCACTGGTGCACAGAGACACAGAGGCTTGGACTCCTGGACAGAAGCTCCCCCCTGCCTGTTTGGTACCTGGGGGGGGGTTGAATTTGAACGATGGTCAGCTGGCTCCTGAGGAGAGAGGGAGCAAGATGAAGGGAGGGGTCGGAGAGCCAGATTTATCAGGAAGGAAAGGAAAGCATTGCCAACCTCGGATCAAATCAGGCTTTCCTTCTGGGAATAAGAAGTAGAAGGGTTACTGAACGCGATTATTGTGTTTATGTTATAATTACTCTGGTAATAAAAGCTCAGTGGATTTTTCAAATCCAGACGTCAAAGGCGTCAATCGGTGGGGTCTGATCTGCATTGCCCTTGAAACGGAGGTAAGAAAAGCAGCTAGGATTGCCCAATATTTACAGGCAAGTGTTCTGAGAGGAAGCTTAGGGGATCTTCTTCTTCTTCTTCCTTCTTTCTTTTGTATGACTTAAAAAAAACAAAGTCTAGGTTGGTGATCCAATTGATTGCTCCCGGTAATATGGAGTGAATGGCAGATACCACTGAGATATGATCATTTGGGACATTGATTGATGAGGTGTTTCATAGTTTGAAGTCCATTTCCACCATCACAGCTAGGACTGTGTTTCAGTCCCCATTTATGGAGAAGGTAGGCAATGTGCAGATGTGGTTCAAAGTGGACGGTAGCAGGGTGGCTACCCGCTCCAGCCCCAACAGGGTTAAAAGCAGCCTGGGGAGAGGGCTGGAGGGCTGGGAGAACAGCCCAGACTGATTGGGGAAGCAGGCTCAGCTGGGGCCACACCCCAATCAGGGCCCAGCTGGCCCTATAAAGGCTGGGAGCCAGGCACTCAGACAGTCTCTCTCTCTAGCTGTAGAGGGAGACGGGCCTGGCTGCAGGGAGCTAAAGACCGGGTACCTGAGTGGAGCAGGGCTGGGGAAAGGCAGAGGAGCTGGGGAGCTCCAGCCTGGAAAGCCCCAGGCTGTGGCCTAGCATAAGGCCAACAGGTATTGGGGGTTGCAGAGGGCAGCCCAGGGGTAGGCAAAGGCAGCAGGTCCAAATCCAACCTTGCCAGTGATGAGTAGGCTGATACTGCAGTCTGCCCCAGGGCATGGGGGCTAGACGATGTCTGGCAGTAGCCTAATACTGAGGCGAGGTGGGGATAGTGGGTGGGGGTTTCCCAGGGAGGGGAGACCCTGAGAGAAAGGGGTTACTGCCAGGGGATAGCACCCCAGCTACCAGGGCACCGGAGTCCAGGGAGGGACACCGGGGCCTAGTGGTGGAGGGACACCGGGGCCTAGTGGCAGTGGGACACCGGCCTGCAGAGGGTGCTCTGGAGCTGGGACGAGTTAATTCCCAAGGACAACCAGCAGGAGGTGCCGCAGGGGTGAATCCAGACGCCTTACATGGACATTTTCCATTGGAGTGAAAGGCCATTGGGTTCTTCGGCTGAGGCTTTGAGGTGTTTCTTCAGGACAAAGGCATCCTTCCAACTTGGCTCCCCATTGATCTTCAGGGGAAAATCCCATGTCTTCGAACTCTTGTGCTGCAAGCCAAAAAGTTTTTTTTGGTTTTGAGTTGGAATCTCAGTATATTATTTAAGTCTTCATGTACTGGAAGGTCCTTGTTCCCTCAAATACGATGGAACTCGTAAAGAATTCTCATGTCACAACTGGTTTCAGGTGAGTGGATATCTGCCAGTACAGGAAGTGATGGTTGTGGCATTGATTTTACTGTGCCTGTAATAATCCACATGAGAGTGGTGAGAATTGACGAGTGATATGTGGGAGCTATGTGTACAGATAGGTGGCGGTGTTCTGTGGTGGAGTAGACAAGGGTCAGTAAAGAGGTCCATAGAGTTTTTTGCATTGGCTTCCCATATCATTCTTGCTACTTTCTGGATGAGATTTACATGCATCTTTATTTTGTCATGAACATTTTTCAAATGCTGGTGGTATATGAGGCTTTGGTCTAATGGCACAACAAGATATTTCAGGGTAGGATTGTGCCTTATTTGCTGGCCACAGAAATCCATGTGCAGTTCTGCCCTAGCCTTCTGATTGTTTAGATGAAATACTGACACAACAGTCTTAGGGGGTTTTGGTTTAGACACCTGTATAAAAAATACCCATCCATGGTTTTAAGGTCCTTAGTTAGGATTTGTTCTCTGGTAGGTAAATCCTGTGCTTGTGTGGTCAAAGCAATGTCATCAGCATGAAATGTATCTATGCTGATCTTTGGGAAAGGTTGCTGGTGTAGATAGTAAACAGGGTTGGTGCTAGGTCACCAAAGACAACACGAAACCTATGGTTGGTCAGAACCTCTCCGAAGAATTTTATCATTTCATTGCATGGGAATAATTTTGCTGGCTTTCAGAAGAAGGCCATTCCTCATAGGCAGCAGATAAATCTAAGAAAGCTGCCCCAGTCTTGATTTTTGTAAAGGAATTCTGCCTCTGTGTGTTGTTAAAGCTAATACCTGGTCAGTGCAGCTGTGGCCTGGTTGGAAACCTGCTTGTTCATTTAGTAATATTGCTTCTACAAGTGGCGTAATCCTTGCCAGTAATAGTCTCCCCAGGAGCTTGTATGACATGCAGAGAATGAGGCCAATATGATGAGGAATTACTACCTGGCTTCCCAGGCTTGGCAGTGGCAGGGCCCAATTAAACTTTTGTGGGCCCCGACTCCTGGACTGTGGCCCTTCCCCCACTCAATCCTGAGGCCCTGCCCCTACTTGGCCTCTTTTCCTCTGAGGCCCCAACCCCACTTTGCTTCTTCCCCCGCCAAGGCCCAATTAGCATGGGGGGAGGAGGCAGAGAAGAGCGAGCAGTGGCCAGGGCCTTGGGGGGGGGAGGGGGAAGAGGTGGAGCGGGAGCGGAACCTTGGTGTCGGGGGGGGGGAGGGAGTGGGGCTATGGACCCCTTCTGAGTGTTAGCCTGGCACCATTGTAAACCCGGGACTAGGCAGTGGCAATACCGATAGCCTTCCACCACATCCTTGGGAGGAGCCTTGAGGAATGGCTATTGGAGAATAGTGCTGCTGGCCATTTCTGTCCCTTGGCTCTAAGGTTTTTAAGAAATTCTGGAATGACATCAGATTTCTCGGCTCTCATGAGTGAAAGGGCCTTATTTACCTCCTCACCAGTGAAGGGCAATAATGGGGGAAGGAGGCAGGTAGTGAGCTATTTGCTGGAAGTCTCAGCGCACTTTGAAGGTAGTAGACTTGTCCCCTGATGCTCTTGTGATCACACCAGTTGAGACTTACAGGTTTTGATGTTTCACTGGGTTTGCAGCTCCAGGCTAATGCAACCATAGTCAAGTTTTGTGGCTGGAATGAGTAAAGTCCAGAGCTTCAACGATCTCGACCCATCTTTGATGGTGTGCTAAATTCAGTGATTCTTATAGGGATGTTGCAGTGTTTGGGTCACCACACATTTGGTACTCCTTTAATAGCATTTCCATTCTGGTTTCTTGGATGCGGCAGGCGAGGACAGCTTTCTCATGATCTACCCTGTTTAGGTTGACCAGGTGTCCGGTTTTCGACCGGAACACCCAGTTGAAAAGGGACCCTGGTGGCTCCAGTCAGCACCGCCGACTGGGCTGTTAAAAGTCTGGTCAGCGGTGCTACGGAGCTAAGGCAAGCTAGTCCCTACCTGTCCTGGCTCCGCGCTGCGCCCCGGAAGCAGCCAGCAGGTCCGGCTCCTGGGTGAGGGGACAGTACAGGGCTCCGCATGTTGCCCGAGCACCGGCACTCCCATTGGTCAGGAACAGTGGCCAATGGGAGCTGTGGGGATGGTGTCTGTGGGTGAGAGCAGCGCGCAGAGCCATCTGCTGTACCTCCACCTAGGAGACGGACTTGCTGGCTGCTTCCGGGACACAGTGCAGAGTGAGGACAGGCAGGAAGCATGCCTTAGCCCCCCCACTGCGCTGCTGACTGGGAGCCGCCCAAGGAAAGCTCATGCCCCAACCCCGAGCCCCAACCTCCTGCCCCAGCCCTGAGCCTCCCAAACCCAGAGCCCCCTCCTGTACCCCAAACCCCTTGTCCCCAGCTCCACTCCAGAGTCTGCACCTCCAGACGGAATCCTCACGCCCCCCACAGCCCAACCCCGAGACCCTTCTCATGCCCTGAATCCCTCTGCCCCACCCTCCAGCCTGGAGCCCCCTCCTACACCCCAAACCCTCATCCCCGGCCCCACCCCAGAGCCTGCACCCCCAGCAGGAGCCCTCACCCCCTCCTGCACCCCAACCCCCTGCCCCAGCCCAGTGAAAGTGAGTGAGGATGGGGGTCAGTGAGCCACCGAGGGAGGAGGAATGTAGTGAGGGCGGGGCCGGGCCTTGGGGAAGGGGTGGAAAAGGGAGTGTGGCCTACAGGAAGGGGCGGAGCTCGGGTGTTCGGTTTTGTGTGATTAGAAAGTTGGCAACCCTCCCTAGTCCTGTTACGTGCTGAGGCACAACCAATGTCATCAAATCAGCATCTGAATATCTCTCAGTGAAGTCTCGGATTGAACAGCAATGGAAATAGTTATTCTGCAAGAAGTGACTTCTTCCACAGCCACTTTAAGAGAACCGTAGGCCCAGCTCTATGAATTTGCCAGTTGATTGTCAGGTAGGGGGTTAAAGGCTGTACTAGCAACCCAGAGCACCAGTCTTGAACAAAGTGTGTTTCTAGGAAAGGGTAGGTTGTGACACTGGGCTGGGTGGGGAAGCTTCGGGATAGGACCAGGCAGCATTTCCCAAGGGACTGGAGGCAGGACTCTGGCACCAAACTAGCCACTGACACCAAACCATGAGTTTGGTTTAGCAGACAGGGAAGGGACATGATAAAGGGACATTTGCCTACTGGACAGTCATACTGATGGGTGGGGACCTGGGTTAATGGAATACTGCCAAAGTTATTGTGGGGGGAGTGTTTTACTTATTCACTTGTTGCTGTGTTTTCCCCCTAAAGTTTTCCTTGTTTTATACACAGACTCAGTGGTCCCAAGCAGGAAGTATTGCCTACTAAGGGCACCCAGGGAAGGTGGTTTAGTGTTCCCAGAAATTGTGTGTGTGTGTGTGTGTGGGGGGGAGAATTAAGCTGGTGGAGTTTGTTTTAAGAGGGACCCCTATCTATTTGAACCCAGCCCTTGTTATTCTCAAGAACATCTGGTAGCAAGGTTACGTATTCAGGAGATGGGCTTCTGCCTGTGAGAACTGAGGACTCCAACTTTGTAAAGAGTGAATTCTGGAAATGCTATTACTCAGCTAATTTCACAAGGACCTATATAAGCTTGCATCTTCAGGGGCAGAGCTCAAATCATCCTTGAACCAGGCCCTGTTCCAATGTCAGTCTATGTCCACAGATGAATTTGTATGACATGTCCTCCACGTGCGTACGAGCATAGGCTGGAAACAATCCATGCCACACAAATCCAGATTGACTCTAGAGCAACTTTATGGAAATCAGCGTAGCTATTCCTCAGCCCCAGGCAAAAAAGCCTCCCGCCGCCCCCAGCCCCCCCCAGCGCGGCAGGGGAGGGCACCGAGACCAGCCGTAGGCCGCTCTCCCGGCCCGGCCAGAGTGCCGGGGGGAGGGCGGCGAGCCCGGCCAGGGCTCCGCTCTCCCCAGCGGCCAGAGCGCCGGGGGGAGGGCGGAGTGGCGGCCAGAGCGCCGGGTGGTGGGCGGAGAGCCCGCTGCGGCTCCGCTCTCCCCGGTGGCCAGAGCGCCGGGTGGTGGGCGGAGTGCCGGCCGGGGCTCCACTCTCCCCGGTGGCCAGAGTGCCGGGGGGAGGCCGGAGAGCCCAGCCAGGGCTCCGCTCTCCCCGGCGGCCAGAGCCGGAGCACCGCCCCCCTCCAGGTGCCGCCCCAAGGACAAGCTTGGTGGGCTGGTGCCTGGAGCCGGCCCTGCTGGTGAAAATGAGAGCAGGGCCTGGCACCCGGTCTTATGTGATTAGAGCACAATGATGCTACATAAATAATACAACATCATAATATAGCTCCCAATAGGCACTTACAATTGCTTCATTAGGTATCTTGTCAGTGCTCCAGTTGGCACCGAGGTGACCTAAAGTTATGCAGCAATTGCTTAGAACAAGACATTCTCTAATTCAGTTACAGAATAAGTGGCCCCTAACAAGGCATATGGTTATAAAGAGCCAATTCTGTTCAGTTACACTGAAGTAAATCTGGAGTAATTCCACTGAAGTCAATAGTTTTAACTCTGATTTACACCAGCGAGGCAAAGAACAAAATCTCACCTTAGAAAGAAGTCTGAATTAAAACCACAAGATGTTGAGAAGAGTGCTCTTTGGAAGCCTCCCACTCTTCCTGCCTGTCCCTCCCTCTCCTCCTTTCTTTTCTCTGTTCATCTACCACTCTAAATAAGTACCTTGGCAAAGGCCCATGTGACAGTTAATGTTCATATTTTCGGGCTTTGTTGTGAAGGCCAGAACTATAACAGGGTTGGTTTTAATCTCTGCTTATTAATAAACAATGGTCTTCTAGAAGCAAACCCTGCAGTGATTTTGAATTTGTGTTTGTGCAGATCAAATGTACTGCTTCCTTTCTTTCTGATCAGGACAATTCCTTCCTGCTAACATTATCTGAAGGAGGAGGAGGAGAAGGAAAGGAGATGCTTAGGGACTTTAGCAGATGACACTCTTGATGTTGTCACCAGAGCACAGGTGAAGTTCGCAAGAAGGCATCAATTCTTTTTATGGTGCAGAACAATATCATGATGGTGAATCCACAGCAACTTTGTGCCAGAGCATAGGAAGCATTCTTCTTTGATGTAGAATTAGCTTGTGGTTTATAATGTAATTAGAGGTGTGACTGCAGCACATGTAGTGTATGTCTACACTGCACACTTCTTACGGCAGTGTGTAGGGTACAGACACGACACGTCCCCCTAGCACAAATACAAATAGCAGTGTAGATGGTGAGGCACAGATTACACGAGTTAGGACACACCAAAACCTTAGGCTGTGTACCCTACACTGCTCTCTACCCACCCAAGCTAGTGCCTTTCTTGTCTACACTGCTATTTGTCCCGCTGCGTTCCTGCTGCCAGAGTCTTTCCCCACCACTGGGAAAGGCTCCGGCAGTGGTGAAAGGCTCCGGCAGTGGGGAGGCACCAGGAAAAGGCTCCGGCAGTGGTGAAAGGCTCCGGCAGTGGTGAAAGGCTCCGGCAGTGGGGAGGCACCAGGAAAAGGCTCTGGCAGAGAGGATGCAGCGAGGAAAGGCTTTGGCAGCTCTCTGCTACCAGAGCCTTTACCTGCTGTCTCCCTCCCCCCACTAGTGCCTTTCACTTCCATGTGTAGTTACATACCACAGCCTGCTTTTCACTGCAGCATATAGCTACGTACAGGGCCGGCTTCAGGGGCAGGAGGGATAGCTCAGTGGTTTGAGCATTGGCTTGTTAAACCCAGGGTTGTGAGTTCAATCCTTGAGGGGGCCACTTGGGGATCTGGGGCAAAATCAGTACTTGGTCCTGCTAGTGAAGGCAGGGGGCTGGACTCGTTGACCTTTCAAGGTCCCTTCCAGTTCTAGGAGATGGGATATCTCCATTAATTAAAAAAAAAAAAAAACAACAACTGTGGGGCCTGATTCGAAATCCTGGCGGTGGTCTGGGTCTTCGGCGGCGGGGGGTCCTTCACTCGGCTCTGGTTCTTCTGCGGCACTGAAGGACCTCGTGCTGCTGAAGACCTGGAGCGGACCACCGCCAGGTGAGTAAAAAAAATTAAAAAGGCACCTAAGGCGTGGGGTCCGATTCCCCGGAATTGGGGGAATCAGCCTCAAGCCGGCCCTGGCTACATATATCCTACACGCCACTGCCAGTACTGTGGGGGGTGGATGTAGATGTAGACATACCCCACCTAGCTGTGCAAGCCTGCCCAGGATCCTGGGCACATACCCAGGCAGCAAGTCTGCAAAGCTTCACTGCTACACCATCACTGGACCTAACCAGATCAGCTACAACATCACCGGCTCATTCACCTGCACGTCCACCAATGTTATATATGCCATCATATGCCAGCAATGCCCCTCTGCTATGTACATTGGCCAAACTGGACAGTCACTACGCAAGAGATAAATGGACACAAGTCAGATATCAGGAATGGCAATATACAAAAACCTGTAGGAGAACACTTCAACCTCCCTGGCCACACAATAGCAGATGTTAAGGTAGCCATCTTACAGCAAAAAAACTTCAGGACCAGACTCCAAAGAGAAACTGCTGAGCTTCAGTTCATCTGCAAATTTGACACCATCAGATCAGGATTAAACAAAGACTGTGAATGGCTATCCAACTACAGAAACAGTTTCTCCTCCCTTGGTGTTCACACCTCAACTGCTAGCAGAGCACCTCACCCTCCCTGATTGAACTAACCTCGTTATCTCCACACTGATATATACCTGCCTCTGGAGATTTCCATTACTTGCATCTGAAAAAGTGAGGTTCTGACCCACGAAAGCTTATGCTCCCAGTACTTCTGTTAGTCTCAAAGGTGCCACAGGACCCTCTGTTGCTTTTCACTGCTATTGTTATTCAAGTGACCTAGAGCCAGCTCAGGTATGTCTCCACAGGCTGCAGTCATACCTCTGACCCAGTGCAGCCAAATCCTTGGATGAGCAGGAAGTGTCACCGTTTCAAGCTGCTGTGGGCCGTGCACAACGTGTCCCAACTAGGGCTGTCGATTCATCACAGTTAACTCACACGATTAACTAAAGAAATGAATCGCAATTAAAAAATTAACCGTGATTAACTGCGCGGATAAACAATAGCCTACCAATTGAAATGTATTAAATATTTTTGGATGTTTTTCTACATTTTCAGATATATTGATTTCTATTACAACACAGAATACAAAGTGTACAGTGCTCACTTTATATTATTAGTTTTGATTACAAATATTTGCACTGTAAAAACGATAAACAAAAGAAACAGTATTTTTCAGTTCACCTCATACAAGTACTGGAGTGCAATCTCTTTATTGTGAAAGTCCAACTTACAAATGTGGATTTTTTTTGTTACTTAACTGCACTCAAAAACAAAACAATATAAAACTTTAGAGCCTACAAGTCCATTCAGTCCTACTTCTTGTTCAGCCAATCGCTCAGACAAACAAGTTTGGTTACATTTACGGGCGATACTGCTGCTGCCTTCTTATTTCCAATGTTACCTGAAAGTGAGAACAGGCATTTGCATGGCACTTTTGTAGCTGGCATTGCAAGGTATTTATGTACCAGATATGCTAAACATTCACATGCCCCTTCATGCTTTGGCCACCATTCCAGAGGACGAGCTTCCATGCTGATGATACTCATTAAAAAAATGCGTTAATTAAATTTGTGACTGAACTCCTTGGGGGAGAATTGTATGTCTCCTGTTCTGTTTTACCCACATTCTACCATATATTTCATGTTATAGCAGTCTTGGATGATGACCCTGCACATGTTCATTTTAAGAACACTTTCACAGCAGATTTGACAAAACTCAAAGAAGGTACCAATGTGAGATTTCTAAAAATAATTACAGCACTCGACCCAAGGTTTAAGAATCTGAAGTGCCTTCCAAAATCTGAGAGGGATGAGGTGTGGAGCATGCTTTCAGAAGTCTTAAAAGATCAACACTCTGATGTGGAAACTACAGAACCCAAACCACCAAAAAGAAAATCAACCTTCTGCTGGTGGCATCTGACTCAGATGATGAAAATGAACATGCGTCGGTCTGCTCTGCTTGGATCGTTATCGAGCAGAACCCATCATCAGCATGGACGCATGTCCTCTGGAATGGTGGTTGAATCATGAAGGGACATATGAATCTTTAACGCATCTGGCATGTAAATATCTTGTGACACCGCCTACAACAGTACCATGTGAATGCCTGTTCTCACTTTCAGGTGATGTTAACAAGAAGCGGGCAGCATTATCTCCTGCAAATTGTGATCACATTGTTTGTCTGAGCGATTGGCTGAACAAGAAGTAGGACTGAGTGGACTTGTAGGCTCTAAAGTTTTACATTGTTTTATTTTTGAATGCAGGTTTTTTTGTACATAATTCTACATTTGTAAGTTCAATTTTCATGATAAAGAGATTGCACTACAGTACTCGTATTAAGTGAATTGAAAAATAACATCCAAAATATGTAAATAAATTATATTCTATTATTGTTTAACAGCACGATTAATAGCGGGATTAATTACGATTAATTTTTTTATTCACTTGACAGCCCTAGTCCCAACATATTTAACTTCATGCTTGAGTCACCAGGAAGCTAGACACCATGGGCACTGATTTAGGCCCTGATCCAGCAAAGCACATGCTTAAACTTTTAACTTGACTTCAGTGGGATTGTTCACATGCTTAAAGTTAAGCACATGCTTAAGAACTTTCCTGCACTGTGGTCTTTCTTTTTATGCATATCCCCAAGTCAATGGAGCTGCCGAGGGAGTAAATCAGCACAGAATTTGGCCCACAATTTTCCTGTTCTTTGATGTTGGACACCAAACTGTTGGTAGAATTGGCTGAAAGCATTAAAAGGACAGCTCTGTGTGTCAGTGCTGTCTGGAGGATGGTGCTATATGGGAACTAGCAAAGGTGGAGGCATTTTCTGGGTGAGTATCATAATACTTTGCATGCGTATGGTCCCTTTCATTCACAGACACTTCCCTACACTTCCATTTTAAAAACACCAGCAGGTTGATGCTGGTGATCTCTGTTATTTGCCTAAACACCTCTTTCTTTCCACAGAGCCTTTGTGTGAGGCATAGTTAGCTTCCTATCTCCTCTTGCTTGATACAGTGAGTCACTATTCACACAATGCTAAATTAAGCTGCTAATTGAATGTGATTTTTATTAAGCTCTAGACATGCTGTACTTAGGCAGCGCAGTAAATTACTTGCTTGTATTGTTCCTTAACTTTTCATTCTGCCCATATCCGACTGACGGAACTGAAAACAAGCCTACACTTGCCAGGTAAGGAGCACAACTCTCTTTGGAGTTTGTGGTTTTATGCATAACTACAAATTCATAGATAAGTAAGAAAGGATGGGAAAGTAATTTGTTTGCTGCTTATGATTCATTTGGCTACCTTGAAATAGCAGAGTTTTAAAAGAAGTCACCATGAGCCAGATTCTACTACTGCATAGTCACCTTAGATGACAAGTAGCTTCCTTGAAGTCAGGGGGCTACTTAGACATGTACTGTCTTATTCAGACGTGTGTCGGGCAAAAAAGAGGTAGGGTGTGGGTGGAGAATGAGCATGTTTTAGGAGACCAGGCTTAAGTGAGATCCTCCTCATGCAAACGAGGTGCTTAGCTCACCACTCTCTCGCTAACTTTAGGCAGGAGTAACTTGGCAGCTTCGCAACAGTGCTCTCATTAATAATGGGCCAGATCCCTCTGCCATCCCTATTACTCATTACTTTGTATCTTGTGCTCGTCACCAACACACTACAAACATGCACCACACAGGATCAAGCCCCACATGTAGGTTTAATGTGTTAGAGCTGGATTCTTCCATTCTTACTTAGATTAAATAATATTCTGTGCTGTAAGTAGCCCAGTTGAAATCAATGTAGTATGCACTGTTCAGCAGCCATGTTGTTCTCAGAATGGCTGTGGTCTGTTACTGAGGAGGCACACAATGTGCTCTCTCCTGGTAACCTTACTTTTCTTCTTTCTGTTGCCATTAAGTTATTATAACCAAGAATCCTTTTAGATGGAGAATATATGTTTTGGTTTTGGTTTAGGGAAACAGCTGATACAAGCTACAATAGCAGCATAGATTCCCATTACAGCCCAACAAGGACGGTGGAATGGGAATGAAAAGATAGAAATAGGGAAAGAAAAATCCACTTTTGATATATTTTTTATTCTGTGAATAGAGAGTTAAAAATCAAATATGTCTGACATAGGATCAGAAAGTTCAGCATATACATTTTTATACAAATAGGCCTGTGGTGATAAGAGCCATAATGTTTGTCAAAACTAAGCTTGTGTTTCTCAGACAAATGCTCTTTTATAGTGTGGACGTGTGCTATTTTCTTATTGCTTCTAAATTGTTTCCTTGATTTGTTTCTTTGTCTGCTCCCCAAGACTATTCTGATTAGGAGAGATTTTTGCACTCACTATTTGATTAAATAATGAATACATTTCTGTTTGATTTGCAGTTGCTTACTTAATTAAATTTCTTTTCAGTGCCCCAATTTTCATTATAATTTCAATTTTGCATTTAATCACTGTGTTGTTCTTTGCTGCCACCTTTCTAATAGAGGTCTGGTCTCCCGTCAGTGTGCCTACAGAACTCTCACGGGAGTTATATGCCCATACCAAGAGGAGAAAAGGTTCCAATCTGCAGTCATTTTAGATAGTAACTAGTGCGGGGCAAATCTAAATCAGGTTCAGAGTTTTAGTTTGCAGAAGCATACACACATTTCTGTGCTCTTCTGAAATTGGGCTGGCAATGCAATGCAAACAGACTGCGATACTCCTAATTTAAGGGCAGAAAGGACCATTATGATCATCTGCTGCAGGAGTGTCAAACTCATGTGGAGGAAAGGGTCGAATGGTGTTTAATTATGTCTGTGGGCCAGCTATAAATTCAGGATTACATACTCCCCGAAGTGCACTGCTGTCAGAAGGAAGTCTGCATAGTGATCAGGGGAAGAATATGGCTTCTATAATAACTAAATACTGGGTTATGTGTCCAGTGCCTTATTGTTGGATTCATCAGTCAGTGAGGAAGTCCGCTTCCCTTTTGGATACTGTGATTTTGTTCCCTTTTTCTCTTCCTCCCCGACTCCCCCTTTTTCTGTTTCTCCCCCTGATCCCTCTCTTTGCAAGTCTCTTTTGTTCTTTTCTCTGTTTTTCCTTCCCTTCAGCAGCTCCCAATTTCCAACCCACTAGATTTCCCTCCCTCTCCTTATCTTATTGCATCCACTAAAACGAGCAGTGATTAAATGGTTAGCATTGACCCCGACGTGTCATCATTGGGCTTTATGATTGATACTCCAATCTGTTCAATAGGGGAGTTCACACGCCTGATTCATTATTGCAGACTGGCTCCAGACTCTGACAGACACTGTATCAGTTCAAACTGGGAGGGTTCTCATGGCGAGGAGGGCTAGAGACTTTCATTTTAAAAAGTAAGCTTACATTCTGAAGAATCTGAATGTCACATGGACCACAAATACATTTTGTGAGCCACATGCCTGACACCCCGATCTAGTCTGACATACTGCATAGAACTTCACCCAGTCATCCCTAGTGCCAGTCATGGCAGAAATGCAGTGGGAAGAGCCTCTCATAGTAGTAGTGATACCTCATTCTCCTTCCAAATTTAGGAGGTGAAGCAGTGTATGACTATGAAGGATGAGCATGTGGTTAAGGCACTGGACTAGGACTTAGGAAATCTGTGTTTGGTTCCTGGCATTGCCTCAGATTTCCTTTGTTGACCGTGGCTGACTCACTGACTTTTTGCCTCATTTGCCCTTTTGTACGGGTGGGAGTATTTTCCTTAAAACACAGGTGCTGTCAGAATAAATATGTGACTCACTCAGCTACTTGGTGATGGGGGCCATCAAAGCATCTAGATGGATTATTTTTTTTATTAAGCACTGATAACACGCTCAGCTCTGTACAAGGTACAACATAAGACAGTCCTTTCTGCAGAGTTTACAGTCTGAATAAGACAGGCACAGAGTACACAGTAGGGAACCCAGAGGAGTGGATGACTGAGGTTTTGAATTAAGTTTCTGGGCTAGATCCTCAGGCTGGGGTAGATCTGTGGAAGCCCAGTTGAAATCAGGGGAGTTATACCAACTACCAGCAGCTTGGATACTTGAGGGGAAATTTAGGAACATGAGGTAACCAGAACATCTGCTTTCATGCATTTCCTTGACAGAGGGCCAAACCCTTCCCAATAAAGGCATTTCGCTTGAAAACTCGTCTGAAGACTGCCTTTGCTTTCATAACTGGGATTCCTAATCCAGCATGTGACACGAACAGTGTCTGCTAAAGACTTCCACAAAGTAGTAATGATGAATCCTCTAGAGTTGAGGACTATTTGTGCCACCACTTAAAAACATAGGAGAGATTCTGATCACTCATTCGGTCTGAAGTGTAAACACTAGAGGAGTTAGATGAGTGTGCCATGCTGGAGGGCTGAGGCTATCTTGCTTTTAGAGAACTGCTTTCAGAAGTAGAAGATCTAGAATGAAATGGTGATGGAAAGTGATTGCTCACTAAAACAAAATCTCATGCATCATATGGTCAAAAAGAACTAATAACTACTTCTCGCAACTGTATAAGGTCACACCAGCACTGACTGCGTATTCCCACTGAAGCAGTCTCAGGGCTATATTTTCAAAAGTCACATCCTGTAAATTGTGCCTGTAAAATATGGATGCCTTGGTATAATACACTGGCCTAGTGCACATGATCATGTCTCCCAGTAGTAGTCTGTCAGCTGCCGGGCCAACTACTACTGTCGCACAGCTAAAGAATTTCTCCTTTAGCTCAAGTGGTAGAGGCCTGAATTTTTGTTGCTGAAGGTTCCCAGGTTCAATCACTTATTGTCTGTATGGGTACTTGGCCACAGTTCACTACACATGTACAAAGCTATCATTGAATACAACACACCAGGGTGTACAAATGTATACAAGTACCTTTTCTGCATCTGATGAAGTGACTTTTGGCCCACGAAAGCTTATGCCCAAATAGATTTGTTAGTCTCTAAAGTGCCACAAGTACTCCTCATTCTTTTTTCTGCATATGTTATTCTAATCTCAGCGAACGTACATACAAGCATTATGGCTATCAGAAAAATCACACACACGAGCAGCATGGAGGAGAGAAGCCAGGAATTTTTTCTCCAAACACACCTGTGCCACTTGAACTATCCCAGAGTGTTAGCTTATTGTCTCTGTGGGCTGCCACCCATACAGGGTAACACCTATCTCTGAGGCACTAAAGCAGGTCTGACATTCCAGCCCATAGAGGGCAGTGGTACATGCTACGGCATGCATGCTGAACAGGCATAACCGAGACTCTGATTTGACACTTTAGCTTTTGCTGTACAGGAAAGGTCATGGGGAACTGGATTCAAAAGATCCTCAGGCAACTAAGGCATGAGTTAAAACTCTGGTAGGGATTTTGTTAAAACTGCTTCTATATGTCTGATTCCTGAACTCATTTGTGAAAGGGAAACCGAGCTGATGATGTAATTTTGTTTCTTCCCCTGGTGTTCAGCAACATGCCTGCCCCTGCTGGTTTTAATTACGCAGCGAATCCCTGCCTTGTCCCCCAAATCAGAACTCACATTTAATCAGGATAGACTTGCCCCAGTCTGAGAGAGGCAGATGTGTAGCAGTTCAGCACTCTTCCATACTGATCAGCAGGATTCCCTGGGGAAGAGCTTTTTTACTTGGTATTTATCATCATCCAAAGTGCTTGCAGCCTTTCACATTTAATTTACCTCTTCTTGATACAATTAATAAGTCAGCTTTTTAGTAGAAACAACCATTGCAGTCATTTTTATGCTATCACTGAGGGTACGTCTATACTTACCCGCTGGTTCGGCGGCAAGCAATCGATCTTCTGGGATCGATTTATCGCGTCTTGTCTAGACGCGATAAATCGATCCCGGAAGTGCTCGCCGTCGACGCCGGTAATCCTGCTCCGCGAGAGGAGTAGGCAGAGTCGACGGGGGAGCCTGCCTGCCGCGTGTGGACCCGCGGTAAGTACCTATAAGTTCGAACTAAGATACTTCGACTGCAGCTACGTTATTCACATAGCTGAAGTTGCGTAACTTAGTTCGAACTGGGGGCTTAGTGTGGACCAGCCCTGAGTGTGTGTATCTTGTAGGTACAAAAAGTATGGCAAAGTTTAAAGTTCTAGAACAAAACAGTCACATATCCAGTACAAGCAAACTCTCAATCACGTTCAAATGGTGCATTTATTTTGGGCCATATTCTGGTACACATAGATTAAAAGAAATCTTAAGGCCAGAAGGAACCACCTAGTCTGACCTTCTGTGTAACATAGGCCAAAGAATCTCACCCATGTAGTGTGGTGTTTAGATGCTGCATGTGATTATTAGAACTGGGAACACTGGCTGTTGGGAGTCTGAAAGGACAGGAAACAGGAAGGAGGGGGGAGGAGTTACAGAGTGTGCAGCTACAGCTTGGTAAAGAGATTTCCACTGTAAATAAAGTTCTGTTGAAGTTTGTTAATACCTTGCCTGGTGGATACAACATTTGGGCAACGAGGATGGATCTTCTGCCTCTGAACCCACCTGCACCCTTTCTGCAAAGCCCAGGTGAGTGTCCAATTGCTTTTACTGTCTGGAGCCATATGTTTGAGACTTATCTGCTTGCAATCAGTGCGACAGAGATTTCTGAAGTAAGAAAGCGTGCTCTGCTAATCCACTGCCTTGGAGCAGAAGGGCAGCGTATATTTTACACTTTTCCCCTTCCAGATGATAAATATGAGACTGCACTCACTGCATTAAAGAACTTTTTTGTGCCAAAAGTGAATGTAGTAGCTAATCGCTACAGATTTTGCCAGCGTGAGCAGAAACCAGGGGAGACTATAATGCAGTATATTGCTTCCCTGAGGAGTCTGATTGTAACTTGTGACTTTGGGAATATGGCAGATGAGATGATTAGAGACCAGCTCATTGAGAAAACAACCATGCTTCGTGTAAGAGAACGCTTACTTCTACAACCACAACTTACTCTAGAAAAAGCAATAACCATTGCTACTCAGATTGAGTCAGCTACAGCTGAAGCCAAAATAATGAGCAAGGATACAGGAGGCCCAGTCCAGGCTGTGACTCCTTTGCAGAAAAGTTCACTATCACTGCAGACAAACAATTGCAAAAGGAAAACTAATGAAAAGCCACTGAATCAGCAAATGCAAAATACAGTAAAAGCATGCTTTCGCTGTGGATCCCCACAACATCTTGCAAGCTACACAGGATGTCCAGCAAAAGTAGCTCAGTGCAATCATTGCAAAAAGATTGGGCATTTTGCTAAAGTATGTTGCAGTAGCCAGTTCAATCAACAGGCGCATGCAGTTACAATACCAGATGTTACTGTGCTGAGTGCAGACAAAATCACTACTGCACATATTCCAGAACAGTTAAAGTGCACTGTAAATGTTTCTGCCATACCCTCAGGCAAATCACACTCTATTCAGCTAATGTTAGACACTGGGTCAGCAGTATCTATACTACCTGATTCCATCTATTTGCGTTACTTTAAAGATGTGCCTCTTACTGAACCCAAACTTCACATGGTGTGCTATTTGAAAAACCATATTCCAGGACATGGCTGCCTGCCAGCAATAGTTACTTTTGGTGATTGCTGTGTAACTGCGGAGTTCTACATTGTCCACAAAGGCACTCCTATCCTTGGCAGAGATTTATTAGCTGCTTTAAATCTCAGGGTAGTTAATGGACGAATTGACCTTCCTCAGCAAAGCACTCTTGCGGTACACACACCAGTTTCAGCTGGGACCCAACTCCAGGTTGAGGAGAAACTTGGCTGTGCTTATGGGTTTCTGCATAAAGTTAAAATGCAGAATAATGTGATGCCTGTACGACAGAAATTATGGCGCTTACCATTTTCAGACAGGGAAGCTGTTTCAGAGGAACTTGGAAAACTTGTTCAAAAGGACATTATTGAAGAGATTAACTCCTCGGAATGGGATTCACCTATAGTAGTGACGCAGAAGAAGGGTGGAGACATTCGCCTTTGTGTGGACTTAAGGGCACCAAATAAAGCTATTGTGATTGACAGCCATCCTCTTCCTCACATAGCAGAAGTATTTGCAGAACTCCGTGGAGCAAAGATGTTTTCTACTCTTGATTTGCAGAGCGCATACCACCATGTTATGTTGCATGAAGATAGCAGAGACCTCACAGCATTTATTACACATGAGGGACTATTTCATTTTAAGCGTGTTCCATACGGTCTCGCATCAGCCCCAAGTGCCTTCCAAAAATGATGTCATTGATTCTGAAGAACCAACATGGAGTTCAGTGCTATTTGGATGATATTATTGTGTTTGGAAATACTACTGAGGAGCATGACAATAACCTGCAGTCTGTACTAAACTGCATCAGCAAAGCAGGCCTCAAGCGCAATAGGTCCAAATGCAAATTTAGACAAACTGAACCCTCCTTTCTGGGGCATACAATTTCACAGGCTGGACTAAAACCTGATCCAGATCATATCCTGGCAATTTCAAATGCTCCTCCTCCAACAGATTTGCAAACCTTACGTTCCTTCTTGGGTCTTATCTCCTGGTATGCAAAATTCATTCCCAATTATGCTTCTATCATTGAACCGTTACGAGAATTACTACAGAGAAGTTCAACCTTAGTGTGGACAACGGATGCTCAAGCTAGTTTCGAAAGGGTGAAAGACTTTATTGTATATAGTCCAGTACTTGCACTATTCAGTCCCGCATTGCCCACAATTGTAACTACTGATGCTTCTGATTATGGACTTGGGGCTGTCCTCACACAACTTCATGAGGACAACACAGAGAGGACTGTTGCATTTGTTTCAAGGACACTAAGTAATGCTGAGAGAAAATATTCTACAGTTGAAAAAGAAGCACTTGCTTGTGTCTGGGCTACAGAAAAATGGAGAACTTACCTGTGGGGCCGTACGTTCAAGTTGCGCACAGACCACAGCCCTTTGACGACGTTGCTCACCACGAAAGGACTGGGAAGAGCAGGATATCGTATTGCTAGATGGTCTGCAAGACTACTCTCTTTCAATTATGAACTGGAATATAAGCCTGGAAACGAAAATGTAGTAGCTGATCGCCTTTCTCGCCTGCCTTTGCCTTCACCAGATGGTCCACCGGAGGATGAGGGTGTAGTAGTTGCGCTTATTACAAGCACTCTTACTGCAGTTACAAGAGAACAATTTCAAGCTGCTTGTTCAGCGTGTCCAATTCAACAAAAATTACGGGAATTTCTGACAAAGAGATGGCCCAGTAACCCTAAAAACCTTGACCCAGTTTTGCTGCTTTATTTTAGAGTTCGCGATGAACTTTCTTTGCTCGATGGCTGTGTGCTACGAGGTACACACCGGCTACTTGTGCCAGAAGGATTACAGTCAAAACTCAAACACCTGGCACATGATACTCATCAAGGAATTGTCAGAACCAAACAACGACTACGGGCTCTGTATTGGTGGCCAGGGATGGACTCTCAAACTGAAGCACTCATAAAATCCTGTGTCACTTGCCAAATGCATGATAAGACAGCAGTGACATGTACCCCTCCATTACAGCCTGTTCCTCTTCCTGAATCTGCATGGGGAAAAAGTGGTGATTGACATTGTAGGACCCTTTGATACTGCTCCAATTGACTGTCATTATGCCATCACTTTAATAGACTATTTCAGCAAATGGCCTGAGGTAGCGTTTACATCGCAAATTTCTTCTGCTACAGTAATTAAGTTCCTCTCTTCAGTTTTTAGCTGGGAAGGTAACCCCAAAGAACTGGTTTCAGATAATGGTAGTCAATTTACTTCCCTGGAGTTTGAAACTTTTCTAGCAGAGAAGAACATTTTACACAAGAGGTCATCCCTATATTACCCTCAAGCCAATAGGGAAATCAAATGGTTTAACAGAAGTTTGAAAGAGAGTTTTCAAACAGCTAAACTGGAAGGGCGATTGTAGATACCCTTCACTACTGATTTCTTGCAAGCATACAGGGCTACACGACATGCCACAACACAAAGATCACCCGCAGAGTTACTGCATGGGAAACAGCTGAATACTAAACTGAACATTGCTGGATTGTTAAAGGCACGACCTGATGCCCCAAACAAGGATGATGTGAGAAAGACAGTTGAACAGAACCAAGCAAAGTCTAAGGCTTTCACAGACAAACAGCGGGGTGCTAAGGAACCAAACTTTGAGCGTGGTTTCTTTGTTAGAATATGAAAACCTGGAATCCTATGCAAAGGGGACCATAAATTCACAGCTCCTCTTAAAATCATAGAGATGAAGGGACCTTACACATATCGACTTTCTGATGGGCGGGTATGGAATGCTTCTTATCTTGCACCTGCCTATGCACCAAGAGGAGATTATGCCAACACCCAGTCTGCATTGGATGACTTCACCGTAGAACCAACACAACAAGACATTGCACTGGAACCGGGGCTTGAGAGATGGCCTGTCAGATCCAGACGACCACCTCCCTGGACTAGAAACTATGTTATGTAGTATCTACAGTGTTTTCAGTGTAATATTCCTGCCAACAGTATAGTGTCTTGTTTCATATTTGTTCCTGTGGTTAGAACAACAATGTTTATTTTAATTTGGAAAGTTTCTTAAGAGAGGAGGGAATGTGGTGTTTAGATGCTGCATGTGATTCTTAGAACTGGGAGCACTGGCTGTTGGGAGTCTTAAAGGACAGGAAACAGAAAGGAGGGGGGAGGAGTTGAGGAGGCTGGAAGAGTTACAGAGTGTGCAGCTACAGCTTGGTAAAGAGATTTCCACTGTAAATAAAGTTCTGTTGAAGTTTGTTAATACCCTGCCTGGTGGATACAACATGTAGAAGATACCGTACACTGAAAGTAGGCTAGTAATTTCAATCATCCCTGATTCTCAGAGGTAAGGCACTACTCATCGGAGTAGTTCCATTCAATGAGAGTATCTGAGTAACTGCTCACCTAGTAATTTTAGAGCCATAATCTGCTCCATTGAAATTAGTGAGACTACTTGAGAAATAAAGTATCAGAGGGGTAGCCGCGTTAGTCTGGATCTGTAAAAAGCGACAAAGAGTCCTATGGCACTTTATAGACTAACAGACGTATTGGAGCATAAGCTTTCATGGGTGAATACCCACTTCGTCAGATAAAGAGTCTGGGAAGTACCATTACTGAAATAAGGGCTTCTGGTCTCAATACATGAGGTGAATGTGGCAAGGTGGTTTGCACTTAACAGATTTAGGCGCAAATCTTGCAAACTCTTATGTACTTAACTTTACTCATGTGAGTAGCTTAGCTGAAGGCAATGGACTTGAACTAAGAACCTCCCACATCCCAAATAAGTACTTTAACCTCTGGGCTAAATGTTATCAGGGAGGTCCTCTTTCATGTGATGAAGTGGTTATTCACCCACGAAAGCTTATGCTCCAATACGTCTGTTAGTCTATAAGGTGCCATAGGACTCTTTGAGAAATAAAATAATTCTTAATGTGAGTAAAGGTAGCAGAATGCGGTACTTTATTAATACGTACATTCTACAGCATATGAAATGTTTGGAATAGCCACACAGCCTGTTCCCTCTACCATATCAGTGTAAGATCCTGCTGTACCACAGTTAAGTCTACCTCCAGAAGGAAGCTGACAGCAAGATAACAATTTCTAATAGATGGGTCAAGAAACTGGGGCATGAGGCCTGTATGTTTAGTACATTGTCAATGATGAACTCGAAGTGAATTTAGGGGATAAAACCCAAATGCCATTGGGGCGGGGGTGGGGTGGGGGTGAAGGTGCTCTAGAGTCTAGGCAAAAATAGCTATGTAAATAGTATTCGAAAGTTGTGTGCAACTGAGGAGTACTGAAATGTCTTTAAAAAGATGTGGCCCAACTTCACACAGGATGGTTTGAGAAGAATGAAAATAGAGACTAGCACACTACTGAATTTTAATCCCATAGACACTCAATACATTTTCTCAGGTAACACATCCTTTTGCAGGCTAACAATTTTCTTTTGCATAGCAAAGCAAACGTAACCATTCAGCTATGCATGACAAATGGTGTATTTTGCAGTTTTGGAAGCCAGTCTAGAGTACATGAACTGATATGCATTAGGCTCACAAACTCAATTGTGTCTTACTTGTCTGCTTGAGGAATTCATCTTCTTGCAAAGTGAAGAGGTGGAGAAGAGCAGCAGCTTATGTTTGTTGATCTTGTGTGGGTTTTTCTGGTGCTTTACTACTAGAGCTTTAAATCATGTTTCAACAGGAAATATTGGGTATTTAAGGTTGTCCACTTACTAGGGTGTAGATAAAGAGTCTGGGAAGTACCATTACTGAAATAAGGGCTTCTGGTCTCAATACATGAGGTGAATGTGGCAAGATGGTTTGAACTTGACAGATTTAGGCCCAAATCTTGCAAACACTTATGTATTTAACTTTATTCTTGTGAATAGCTCAGCTGAAGGCAATGGACTTGAACTGGAAACCTCCCACATCCCAAATAAGTACTTTAACCTCTGGGCTAAATGTTATCAGGGAGGTCCTCTTCCTCCTCCAAAATGTATTCAGTGTGCAGTGCAAAGTCATTGTTCCTGTACTTCCAGTCTGTGACGTGGTGGACTAGGCCCTGAGCCCCCCTGCTGGAGGCCTCATGACCTTGCCATACCCCACCCCAGGAAAGGGCACCTGAGAGGGTCCTCCAACCTGCCTAGAGTGGCTACATGGGACGCAGCCAATCCGGAAAGAGGATGCATGAAGCAGCCAGTCAGGGCCCATCAGACTCATATCAAAGGAGCTGCAGGGCCAGAGTGAGTGCAGTCTGCTGGCAGGGACTAGGGGAACAATTGGTGCTCTTGGCTGGCTGCAGAGACTGAAAGGACCAAGGCAGGTAGTTGCTGGCAGGAACTGGGGGTGGGGGGTAAGGAAGGTACTCCTGGCTGGCTGCTGGGACTCGACAAAGATAAGGGCCATGGGGAAGTGGCCCAGGGAAACACAGTTAGTTAAAGAGACATTTCACGTGGCTGCTACTTAGAGGGTCCCTAGGTTGGGGCCTGGAATAGTGGGTGGGCCTGGGTCCCCCCCAATAGCCACTGGGAAAGTGGCTGTGTCCTGAGAGAAGGGAATTTAGACAGGTCCAGGGAAGGGACTGTACATGGAACTGTTACCCCCCTGGAAGAGAGCCAAACTGAGAATGACCCAGCTGGAGAGCCAGGGTCCAGAGGACTAAAGGGCAGACAATGAGCTTTCAGGGAGGAAGCTCTGGGGGCACTGCTCCATCCCAGAGCAGGAACCTTCACATACATGTAAGCTGGCCAACCAGGCTACTGAGATAGGCCCTGTTGGTCAGATTAAGGATTGAGCCCACAGAGGGCTACAACAATGTGTCAATGGAAGGGTACTGTGATGGACCCTGTTGGACTATTGAAGGACTGAGCCCAGGAAGAGATGCAGGACATTACTGAGGGCTTTGAGATAAGCCTGCTTGGACAGTATAACCCAGAAGGGGTTTGTTTCACACATGGATTGTGTGTGACATGGCCGGCGGGCTGAGTCACCAAAGACCCAGCTGACAGGGGGCACCATGAGTGGAGGAAATTAAGAAAACGGCAGGCACGCACACACTCAACCAGGGGGTTCTCCTGAGAGGTGGGTGCCACCCCATTACATAGTCCAAAAGGAATTGCAAGATTTGGCGCATGCTTGACAGGAAGGAAGCGGCATTTAACAGTGCCTTTCCATATCCCCTCTATAGCTATCTTAAAATACTAGCCTCAACAAACTTCTGATCAGTATCTCTAAGGGGAATGAAAGAGCTGGTACTACCACATGTTCTTCTAAGGAAAAACACTGATGAAATAATAACATGTTGGGTTTTCCGCCCTACAGTTCATGACATGTCAGGACAACAGAGGTCTAAGAAGGGAGACCTGTAACATTGTGTCTTTATTCCTTTGCAAATGTGTGTGTACTGGTTTTGCACATGCAAAGCCTCTTCACTCTCCCCACCAGTGCACCCACACAAGCGGCACCTTTCATTTAGGCTGAGATGAAGCCTGGCTGACACTGACTGTGAGTTTCAGCTCATAGAGAGGCTATATCACTACAAAGCTGGGGTATATCCCTTCCCCTCCCAAAGCACCAAAATGTGGGCCCAATTCACCATTACCCTGCACCGTGTGTTATCTACACCAGTGCAAAGTGGGTGTACAATTCTGCAAGTTCAGAATGGCAGCACTCACTTTGCATGGAGCAAGGAGCAGGTCAGTTGGGGCCTCCAGCTGTATCTGCAACTAAATCAGAAGTCTGTTCCTATGCACACTGACAATAGCACTCCACACCGCCCCCTTTACATGGAGATGCACGACTACACAGGGTGTAAGACTATGGAATAGTAGGCCTACTGCTCATGTGGTGTTTCTCTGGTGTAAATTTGTGTAGCTGCATTCAATTAAGGAGCCAAGCCGATTCGCACCAGCTGAGATTTTGGCTCGTATGCTGTATGTACTCTGCATTATTGCACATCTTAATCCAGTTTCTTATCACATGGCCTTGTGGGAACAGGCCTATAATTTTAACCCGTATGTGTTTTAATTGCCTTCTGGCTTTCCATGCCATTTGGCAAATGTACAAAAGGAGGATGTAAGAGCTTTTATGGGAGTAAAATTCTATAATGAATCATTTATATATTAAAAAAAGACAGACCACTGTACTAATGGGGCTTAGAAAGTTGCTTTTGTCCATGGATTGTTTTTATCATTAACTTATTATTAGGCATCTCAGCAACGACTGAAAATCCCTTTCTCTCCATGAATTCTCTCCTGCACTAAGAGATGGCTTTTCTTGCTAATAGTTATATCTGCTTTGGGAGCTGTAATAGTTTGAAAATAGATTTTACAATGATGGTTTCACTCCTTTTTTCAATTGTAGCTTTTACACGATAACTCTAAAATCTTAAAGGACAGTGTCCGCTCCATTAGGGAAAAGACTGAACATCGTCTCTTCTCCCTCTGATACCCCAGAGACTTAAGGCCAAACTTCCTGCCCAGTTCTTTGGCACCAGTGAGTGCCACATAGAGGCTATAATCTGCCCAGCTGAGAATTCCCTTAAGAATGTGAGTAGGAAAGGGTTGTCAGTTGGCATAGACCTGGGCCTGTGAGCAAACTCTTGCCCTCCATCCCAGTACAGGGGCATGTTGGGGAGGGATGGCACCAATCAGGGCCGGCTCCAGGCACCAGCTTGTCAAGCAGGTGCTTGCGGCGGCCGCTCCGGAGAGGGGCGGCACGTCCAGGTATTCGGCGGCAATTCGGCGGATGGTCCCTCACTCCGCCTAGGAGCGAAGGACCTCCCGCCGAATTGCCGCCGCAGATTGCGATCGCGGCTTTTTCTTTTTTGGCTGCTTGGGGCGGCCAAAACCCTGGAGCAGGCCCTGGCACCAATGCACAGCTGGCATATGGTCCTTCAGGCACAACAGCCAGCTTTCAAAATGTACATCAGAGTCAGGGCCCTTTGGCTTCCTGACAGTCCTTCCTCAGCTCCTCATGCAGAGCAGATCTCAATGCAGGAGAGAATCCAGCTCCTGGATAATAGCCAATTTGTGTGATGGAGACTTATTCAGCTAAATTGGCCATACATTTCATGGCTGAATGGATTCCCTCCCTCTCTTTAGAAAAAAATTGCTCAGTATCTTTTAAAAAGAGAAAAACTGGTCCCTGCAGCACACCATAAATGAAGCAAACATACCACTTAGTGTAGGTCCTACATAAAAACACTGTCATGCTATCGACGCACGCTTTCGTGTTTTGTTTATTTGTATGAATTGTTACTAAGGATGTTGTCTTTTAACCATATTGTCTGGAAGTATCATTTAAAAACTAATTTTGGAACGAAGGCCACATTGCCCTTTAAAATACACAACTTGTAAAGCATGTTACATTTCAGGCTACCAGACTTAGCTTAGCATAGTTGTTTTAAATTCCAAGATGAGGCTACGGTTGCTACATTTGACCTACATATACTTTAACTTCATTATAATCTCCGTGCAGTTGAAAACCATGAATAAACAGAGCTTTGCAAACCCTGCGGTGTTTGACTCGGCAGGATGTTCCTACACTGAACCTTGGAGTTTGGTTCACAGGGCCTGCAGAAGCTGATTTGCTTCAACAGTGGCTGAAAGGTTGGAGTTCAATGAATTCCAGCTTCCAAAGGGGAAGATTCCCCCTGTCCAGGATTCGCTTTCCGACACCCTACGCAAAACAACCCCCAACCTCCCCTACCCTCCCAAGAACAGGTGTAAGATAAGGGGCAAGCCCCAGAGCTTTCTGGGAGATGGAAACAATTTTAATAGTTGGTAGTTTTGGCAGTGAGTGTTATTTGTGTTGATGCCTTGTGCATACTGAGCAGCATGTTTTGGAAAGGAGTCGAGGGGATATTTTCAGCATGACGTGCTGTTAAGCACAAACTCCTTTTAACAGTGCCCAGCTCTGGGCACATGCATGCACCGCAAATGTATCCTGGTACTGTATTTTTTTAATTTTTTTTTACAATATATACATTTGCTTGCTAATTATATTGCAACAAATACATCGCGCTTCACAAGATTGGAGCTCTGAGCTATTCTGGAACTTTAAAAGTCACAGGCTTTAAATATTTTTCTGACTTGTCTCGTCTAATTGATCTGAAGACGTGGAACAGATTGGTCTCTGGGTTAGTTCCCTTAGAGAAAGGTGGAAGGGGATGGGGCAAGTCAACTTAAGAGTCTCCACATGTGTCCCCCAAATAGGAGAAATCTTGAAAATTTTCAAAACTACAGTTTAAATGGTTTTAGTGCCAGCGTCCAACCCCCATTATGGTGGGATCACCTCTTGTTAGGGCTTTGAAGGAAATTCTAATTCTACTGTTAATTATTTAAGTCCTCGTAAATCCAGTGTGCACAAAACCAATTCATAACAAGGCTAGCTGGTGTGTTTGGGGCCAAAGTCTTAAATATACCTTTAAAATCTGTTCTGTAACTTACCCCAGCAGCTCTCAAAACTGTGAAAATTGGGCTGCAGTCAGGTGATGAGATTTGAAACCAGCACAAAGACTGTTGCCTTTACAATTGGCACTAAGTCCAAATGAGCACCATCGTGCACAACGGACAGTCACGCAGACATCTCCACATGTTTAGTAAGACAGTTATGATTGCAATTACATTGATTAAAATTACTATGATACTGTATGAAGTGCCACTAAGTTTCAGATGTGCCACACAAGGTCTTCAGAGTTTGAGAACCACTTATCCAATATGTGCCACCGTCCATCTAGCAAGATTTGGCACTACCTTTTTAACTACAAAAGGTGCATGGACATGAACTGGATAAATAGGTCCAAAAATAAATATGCACTTTCCCTCTCCCCTTGGGTTAGCTCAGTGGTTTGAGCATTGGCCTGCTAAACTCAGGGTTGTGCGTTCAATCCTTGAGGGGGCCACTTAGGGTTCTGGGGCAAAATCAGTACTTGGTCCTGCTAGTGAAGGCAGAGGGCTGGACTCAATGACCTTTCAAGGTCCCTTCCAGGTTCTAGGAGATAAGATATCTCCAATAATTTATGAGCAAACAGCTACTTAAGTACACATTGAATCAGAGAGTCTAAGGCCAGAAAAGACCACCAGATCATCAAGTCTGACCTGCGTATCACAAACTACCAGTACCACCCAGCACCCTCACACTAAACCCCAGTGCACAATTACTTATGTGATGCACTTTCAGTTACCTATTTGCATATGCACAACAGTATTTCTTACAGACAACTTTAGTGCCTATTTTAAAAAAAACATGAGTAGAAGCTACACTTCATTTGGTGACTTCATCTTCTGCCAGTAGATATCAGAAATACCTGGTGTTCCATAATGGCCAGTTGGGAACTCAGCAAGATACACTGCAATCCATTTACGTGTTAAATAACCCAAATTACAGTTAACCTGTTTTAAGCAACCACTCAAAGGATGGCCCCCGCCCCCAAAAAGTCAGTCCTTTAACAGAGATGGCCTCCAAATAAAGATCGAGTAGAACTGTACTTTGTGTATTTGGGGGATAATTTGAGTTGTCTTTTAAAGCGGATCATGTCTAATAAATGTGGTCTCTTGTACAGGTTTCATTTCAATAAAGGTTTGAACGATAAAGCTATTTTCAATTCATTGCCTATGTGGCAGCTACTAGTCTGAGACTCGGTGTGCTCTGGTTACTGAATCTTCTATGAGTGTTAAACAAGCTAGAACCCATCCGTTCTATCAGTTGTTAATTGCTAAAATGGCAAATCTCACCCCAAGGTATTTACTCTAGCGTAAAGCTGTTAAATATTTGATTTTATAATGCTGATTAAACAGTCCGTTCGGGAAGGCAAAATGTAATTCAGTATTTGTCAGATTTTCCTTAATTTACAAGGATTTTTGATGAAGTGGTGAATTTAAACCTTGACAGTTTCATGGTCAGCAGACTTGACTTGTACTCATGTTGAAAAATAATTATTTGTTTGGATGCCAGTTATGCCAGTGCCTTGGGGAGTGCAGACTGAGTTGGTTGCTGTCTCGGGACCTAATCAGTGTGATTTAACCACGATGTTTAATGATGTTGCTACAGTAACCTGACATGGTTACTCCATGGTCTTGATGCTGCTAAATTATTTCAGGTGTTGGAAATCTATGCTGACTTTACCAAATGCTATTCAACAGGAATATTCAGAATCTCTGGGGCACATTTAGCTATTTTACACCAATGTAAATCAGATGTAATTTTCCTGACCTGAGTTCAACTTTGTTGTGCATTATGCTTTCAATCCCAAAAGCAGAGATACATTGCTCCAGTGGAATTCCTCTTGATTTGCACTGGTGTAACAGCAGAATTTGGCTTTAAGACACACAAAGAAAACTTGTAAGCTGTTTGCAATCAGTTATAATAAAACCTAGCACTGCCATAATCCTTTACAGTAATAGTGCTCGGTCTCTCAGAGCCAGAATGTGTTCCGAGCAGCTGTATACCAACTCATCCTGGGAAGAAACAAAGTAAATATTTTTCAAGACAGCATGTGTGAGGTAGATTTCAAAAAATGGTTTTCAGATTAGCCAAATACATGTTTCCCTCTATGATCAGGTTCTTCTAATTGCAGAACATCTGCTCTGTAGTTGGAGATCTTTGTTGATTTCAAACTGCATGCTTGCTAATCCTCCTTTCCTTGTAAATGTATTGGCAGAGAACACGAGTCCATTAAGATTTGCCTTTAATATTTACAAATCCCTATTTATCTCTAAATGCCCTTCCATCTCTTTCTGAGTCCCTGTATCATTTTCTACCTGTCTGCCTCTATATATATATTTCAAGTTGGCATATGATTGTTTGCAAGAACCTGATAGTGATTTGAATTTTCTCAAAGCCTCTAAAACACCTTTATTACTTTCAAGTGTTCCAAAAAACCGTGGGTCTCTTCACTTAAGCCTCTGCTTTTTCCAAGGGAAACTCAATTAGCTATAACATTTCCAACCAAATGGAAACCTGTACTGTGTAAACGGTATACAGCAATTTGTATCCTTCTCCTGGAACTGTTAGGAGACTGACAATAATAAAAGTAGACAGGAGCCCAGACCTCATGTTTTATCAACACCCCAATGGATCTTGAACCTCAAGTGATTGGGGTTCTAGTCTAAATCTGGAGCCAGTGATCTGAATTTGTTCCATATTTGGCAAAACAAGTTCTCCTCACTAGACAGAACATGTGGGTTAGCGATATGCTCATAATCATAGGCCCTGATCCTGTCATCGAATCCATATGGACTCCCAATGGGACCCGGCTCCAGGCACCAGCTGACCAAACATGTGCTTGGGGCGGCACCTTGGGGCAGGGCGGTGCACGATTTTTTATTTTTTATTTATTTATTTTTTATTCGGCGGCGCAGCGCTCGGAGGGAGGGCGGGGGCTTCGGGCAGTGCGGTGCTTGGAGGGGGGGTGGGGGCTTCGGGCGGTGCTCGGGGGTGGGGCTTCGGGCGGCGTGGTGCTTGGAGGGGGGCGGGGCTTCAGGTGGCGTGGTGCTTGGGGGGGTGGGGACTTGGGGGGGCAGGGGCTGGCGCGGTGCGGCACTTGGAGGGGGTGGGGCTTTGGGTTGCGTGGTGCTGGGGGGGGATTTCGGCAGCGCTCGCGGGGGGGTACGGCGGGGCGGCGCTCTTCTTTTTTGCCTGGGGCGGCAAAAAAGTTAGAGCCAGCCCTGATGGGAGCAGGAGTTTGCTTGACAGACCACATTGTAAGATTAGGCCCATAGAAAGATCAGCTAGATGAGAGCCCAGGGGTCAACCAGTCTGAGTGTATTCATTTTGTAGAAGTACTTTCCTCCAGCACATGTAGCCAGTGAATTCTGGCTGGTACAGTGAGTGGTTGAATAGAGAAATTCAATTACAGAATTCACAGGAATACTCAGCATTTTTGTACATTAGCCTCTTACAGTGTCAAGTACAATATTTAGCATGCAAGGGGGCTATTTTTAGCAAATACATCCATTTTTAGTGCAAACATGGAGTCTGTGGGCATATATTTTTGTAGGCCCAGTTGAAGAGGCTTTGGAAAACATGGCCTGACTGCTCCTGAAAATCCATGGATGGAGCGTCCCTGGTGATGTGGCTTCCAAACTGCACACTGGCCAGAGAGCTGTGGGAACAGACCGCAGAGACTTTGTAGATCTCAAGTCCAGGGAACACCTACCTCAATACACACAGCTTCCTAGTATCCACCCAACGCTGGGCAGTACTTCAGGCTGTGGTCCATGCTGCCATGGCTCCTCCTATGTAAATGTAAATACGCTTTGTGATGAAGTCACCAACAAGGCAAGGGAGTTAGTGCTGCTTCATTCACTTCAGGCTCCTAGAAACATGCATCATAATCATAGTCAAGAGTAGAGCTGGTTGGGAATTTTTTGACTAAGTGTTTTTCATTGGAACATGTCAATTCGTCAGAACTGATCCTAATTCACAGGGGTCGGTTTCAAAAAAGCTTTTGTTGGGAAGGTTTTTCCAGACCCACAAAGGAACTTCTGATGAGAGAAGCTCACTCCAAAGTAAGCATTAGTTGGGTGGTTAAAGCCCTCACCTGAGAGACCTAGGTTCAGGTCTTTGCTCTGAAGCAGATAGAACAGGGGTTTGAACTAGGTGCTCCCATGTTGCAGCAGATTGCCCTAACCAGTGGGTTCTGGATTGTGCTTCTGACCAACTTCTAAACAGTTCTGTTTTATGACTATGTGAAATGAGAATAATTTTCAAAATCCCAAGTGTTTTTCCGGGACTGGAAAACTATTTCCCACCCAGCTCTAGTAAAGAGCACTTGTTTCCCAGTTTCCCCAACCAGTTGGCTCTCCTGTTTGTACAGAGCTGACCTCAGGGGGATGCTTCCAAACAGCTGCTCTTCCCCTCTCTATTGTCCCTCTACAATTCCATATGCTCTGCTCTGTGCTATGCACACTGACTCTAGTTTTAGTTAAATTTTCTTTGAAAAAGATCAGGGCCGGCTCTGGCTTTTTTGCTGCCCCAGGCAAAAAAGCCTCCCGCCGCCCCCCCCCCCCCCCAGTGTGGCAGGGGAGGGCGCCGAGCCCGGCCTCGGGCCCGCTCTCCCCGACCAGCCAGAGCGCCGGAGGGAGGGCGGCGAGCCCGCCATGGCTCTGCTGGCGGCCGGAGCCCCGGGAGGAAGGCGCAGAGCCCGGCTGGGGCTCCGCTCTCCCCGGCGGCCAGAGCACCGGGGGGAGGGCGGCGAGCCCTGCCGGGGCTCCACTCTCCCCGGCAGCCAGAGCCCGCCGCGGCTCTGCTCTCCCCGGCGGCGAGCCCGCTGCAGCTCTGCTCTCCCCGGCGGCCGGAGTCGGAGCACCGCGCCGCCCCCCTCCAGGTGCCGCCCCAAGCACAAGCTTGGTGGGCTGGTGCCTGGAGCCGGCCCTGAAAAAGATGCTCTTGTAAGAGACTCCCTCGTGCAGTCTTTTGTCTCCTCTTAGAATTCATACTGTAGTTTGCAGTTTGGGCGAGTTTGCGATATCAGAGACACAAGATTGTGACCTTTAAGTGTGAACAAGTCAGAAGAGGAGATAAGTTATGAGAAAGTTCCTGCATGGAATAATTAAGTGACAAGGTGTTTTGAGGGACAAAATATCTGCAAATATATGGGCTGAAATTCCAGTCTATCTCCAAATGTTTCTAAAACTGGATTGAGCTCTAAAGTGACCTTAAATCTCAAAGAGGGGTGATCCTGACATTATGGAATAAAATTGTATAAAATTTTAGCAATGAAACATACAAAAGCCAGTAATGGCTTTCATTAACAAAGCACTAAGCCAGCAATATACATGTACATAATTTTCAGTTGAGAGGCTCTTTACAAATTTAAATATATACAGGACCTATCAAAATATTAGAAGCAAGATTTTGATGTTGTAGTGATGGAAGCCGTATTATGAAAGAAGAGTGAAAATATGGTCTAGAAAGAAGAGAACAGATACTGTAGGTAGAAGCGTAACTCTGGATATGAGAACCTGTAATTAAATGTCTTTTGAGCCACAGCCTACTCACTGGCACAGAAGGCCTAAGCTATACTTCACCATCACAGATCTATTCTAGTGTCCCCTCTTGGTCACTCATGAAACTATTGAGAGGGGAGCCACTGAGGTAGGTCCTATGTACTTTAAGCCTCCAGAGTTGGAATCAAAGCCAGGCATTGTCCCCAGTTTGGGGTCCCTAGGAACACTTTCTGGGTGTAGACAGTCTGTCTAGCACCCCCTCCTGAGAATTGAGAGCTTCTGGTCAAATTCCCCCAGTACCAGTATTGAACCTTCAAGCTCTCCCATAGCTTGAACACACCCTTTCTCAGAATGTTAGCCGGGTGAGCATTCTGGGTCTCCAGGTTAACCCTTCAGGGGGATGAGATAGATGTAACACATAACACACAGACAAACACACTTTGCATAGAATTCTAAACCACCATTGCTCTTTCCGTAAGCAAATAAGAAATACACATATCTATTAAAAAAATACACCCTACACACATTTCACTGCTACAGTTTCCTCATCACTTTGGAGCATTCTTTGGGCTAGTTTTTGGGTCCTCTGGGGATGTTCAGGATCTTCTGCTGCAGCTCATGGCTTGACTTCAGAACTAGGGAGCTGCTCTTCCTCTCAGCTTGCCTTCTCTGACCTTGGTTGGTCCCACAGCTAAACCAGCCCCATCTGCTACAAAAGCAGGTCGATCTCTTCCCTCCAGACCTGTGTGGCTGTGTGAATCCCTACAATTTTTATGTGCCACACCATCAACACATGGTTCCTTTGCCCTGCTACTAGTAAATTTCCATTCTCCAAACCCTCTATAGATAAGCTGGAGGAAGTGGCTTTTCCCAGTTCCAGCTAATCTCCTTAGCAGACATATTGTCCCATCAGCATACAGTCATTAAGGTTAACTACTCTCCATTGTACGTAGTCTGGGAGAGACATGCTTGTCAGCAGTGACAATACACATTGCTATAGAGCCATTCCATTTTACAATCCCATGAGGAGTTTCAATGTAATTGCTGATGGTTTCACTGACTCATATAGGAATTCTAAAAAAGGCTGTCCAGGTGGGATGGGCGTGAGTAAGGAGCACTTAATTATCTAGAATTCCTGGTGTCTGAATCCCCAGATCTTATGCTAGAGGTAACCTCACACCAGAACACTAGGTCATGTCAAATCCCATTAACTATAAGGATGCTTTGGATCAGAACATCATCCACACTTGTCTCTTATGGGCCAAATCAAAACACCAAATCCAAACCAACACAAAGTGTGGGAAAAGTTTGGATTTGGTTCCAAATCTGGCTTGAATTTCATGTCTAGATTCCATCTAGACTTGTGGATCTTTAGTCTGGCCTTTGTTGGCGTGTAGAGCTGGAGCAAAGCCAATGATGTTGCTCCAGATTGACATGGAAGTGGCCAAGAGCAGAAGCTGCGGAATCTTGTCACTGGCGGTCTCAAGATTCCATAGTTGCTTAAGATTCGTTTTCGTTCAGTTATAGGTATCTGAACACTCAGCCTAATTAAGGGCCTGTCCTATTCTCATTGAAGTCAATGAAAATTTTGCCACTAATTTCAGGAGCAGAATAAGGAGTATGTTAGGAAGTTTCTAGTCTACTGACATCAACAGCTAAAGATGACAATGGATTTTAACATGAGATCAAAATAATTGAGGATGGGCTTGTGGTTTAGACATTGTTGGAGACTCAGCAGATAAGCGTTCAATTCCTAGCTCTGACACAGCCTTCTTGTGTGACCGTAAACAAATCACTCAGTGCCTCAGTTTCCCCTCTAAAATGGAGGGTATATATTCCCTACCTCGTAGGGAGATTTATTAATGTTTGAGTGGTTTAGATAATCTGATGTGGACCATGGAAAGATCTAGATAGCACATGTTAGCTAGACACAAGTGGGGCTAGACTTATTTTTACGTCACAGCCCTGTGGAGGGGGAGTCATGGTGCTGCCCTGTCACAGGAATTGCATAGAGAGTTTCTGCTTTGGGCAAGCAAATCTCTCCCCATGCTGCACCTTATGCTCCCTTTTTGCTCACTCAGTATAGCTGCTGCCTAGAAGTACTGATTTGTGACTCGGCAGTGTTAGTACAGGCGAGACAAACAGCACATCCAGTTACCACCTGAGGCACACGCACGGCGGAAGCCCAATTTCATGTCTGCGCTCCAATTGGCACATATGGCAGCCACCTACGGGAACCAATCTAAAGCTGCTTCTGTTCACAAAATCCTGCTGAGAAGTCAGATGCCAGTTTTATGGGGCAAATTATCAGATACATGTGGGGTGTAATTACTCCTATGATAGATATGTCAGACTGTACACTTGTTGCTGAATAATGGTTTATTTTCAAGCCATGTAGGGTAACATTCAAAGTATACAGTAGGGTAACAGGATATTATGGGCCCGATTCCAATCTTTCTCACAACGGCTTTACTCCAATGTAACTACACCAGCATGTGTGATCAGAAGCAAGCATACTGTATCCAAAGGTTACGGTGTGCATGGAGGTTATGGGCACACTAGGCCATTGACAGCAACAGCGCAACCATGGAGTCAGTCAGATTCTCAGGGCTTGTCTATACTGTGAATTAGAGAGATGTAAATTCTAGTGCCCACTAACTGGCCTGCGTGTACCTTGCCGGTGTGCACTAAAAGTGCCCTGGTGCATGTCAATGTAGTGCTGTTTCAAACAGCACTTACATTAATGAACATTTAATGCATACCTAATTGGTTGGGATAATATCAGGAAAGTTTTCATGTCACTGATTAAGTTTGCAGATGACACAAAAATTGGCAGAGTGGTAGATAATGAAGAGGACGGGCCACTGATTCAGAGCAATCTAGATTGTTTGTTTGATAAACTGGGTGCAAGCAAACAATATGCATTTTAATATGGCTAAATGTAAATATATACACCTGGGACCATGGGATTCTGTCTTGGGAAGCAATGACTCTGAAAACGATCTGCTGCATAATCAGCTGAACATGGGCTCCCAGTGTGACGCTGTGATCAAAAAAGCTAATGAAATCCTGGGATACATAAGCAGAGGAATCTTGAGTAGGAGCAGTGAGGTTATTTTACCTCAGTATTATCCGGCCTTGCACAGCAGCACTCGGGTCCTGGCTGCCCAGCCCTGCAAAGCAGGGTCCGGGTGCCAGCTGTCCGGCCCCCGCGTGGTAGGGTCCAGGTCCCAGCTGCCTGGCCCTGCATGGCAGGGTGCAGGGTCTGGCCCCGCGTGGCACAGTGTGGGGTCCGGTCCTGCGGTGTGGGATGCGGGGTCTGAGCCCATGGTGCGGCCCACAATGATAAATAGGTTGAGAACCACTGGCTTAGAGTAATCAGCCACCCCACACTCCAGCATATTCCAGTTTGAAGGATTATTCCTTGTACATTATCTTTAATTACCCAAGTGACAGGGAGGAAGGGGGCCGAGCTAGTGGCCAGTGTGCTCTGCTGATCCCTGACAGGAGAATGGTCTCTAGGGGAGAGGTCTGTGGTTAAATGTTGATAGATGTTTGGTTGTGTATGTGTGTGTTCCCTGTGTGCTGCCCCAGCCCTGCACAGACAGCTGGCACGGCAGACCCGTCCTTGAGCGAACCTCCCAATGACCACAAGATCCATTAAGGCACAAAGGCACCCAGCCAGGTTTATTGTCGACAAAGCACGGTACTAGTATCCTGAAGACTCTGCCGCACTATGCCTATAACAATGGACTAGCTCAGTGAACGGCGGAACTTTCCGTTCTTCCCTAAGGCCAGACAAAGATACTCCCTCTGAGATACATCTTTATACCCCGATACAAACAAGTTAATGCTGCCCCTCGGGCATAGTTAGTTACTGCCCCCTGACGTGGGTAGTTATTACCCAGCACCTTGTACGTGTTGGTTCAATCAAAACATTTCTATTACGTACTGTCATCCTGACCTTATCTTTTAGGGAGGGGTCAGCGTGTTCCTGTTATCCTTCAGGAATGTTTTTGTACCATCCTTAATATCAGGATGTTCTGGTACCACTAAATATCAGGATGTGTTTGCATGAGCACTCTGTGACTAGCATTTCTTAGGGATGTGTATTTCTGCAATATCAGACCTGTTCTTGCCAAATTCTGTAAGCAAGTCTTGCCTCATAGCAGGCCTCTGATACAAGGGCTTATGTCTCAGGCTCTCTTCCTACTACGAGGTCTATCCAGTGTGAAAGCAACCCTGAAGTTGCTCTAATATGAGCCTGGGGCAGCTTTGTTCGGGCCCGAGGTCGGAGTAATGATGACTTACAGCTACCTTTGATTAATCAGTGGTGCCAAGTCCAGCTTGGGACTGAGCCCACTGTTGCTGTTTTTTATGAGAAGAAACATATCAGCCCAAGAACAGCTGCCGCCGCCAGTCAGTGGAGCATTTCAACAACCATGATGTCAGCAAACCCAACTCAACAGCTTGTTCTAAGCGTTTGGTTTCTCAGCCACTTTGGTATCACTCAGAGGCATGAAAGCTGTTCGGTATCACATCTGCCTGTCATCTGGTCTGAATCAGGGTGTCAGAGCTGATGGCCTGGAAGCTTTGGAACGTTTTTCAGCTCACTGATAAGCAGCAGCAAGCATTCTCAGTATTACACATTCTGGAACCTCAATCTTATCAGCAGCACTTATGGTGCATTCTGTATACACACTTCAGGCCAGACAGCTGGAGCACTAAATTGAACTATGTGGATCATGCTGGTGGCTGGTTTTTTTTTTACTTGCTGTTTGGTTGGGTTTTTTGGATCCCAGTGTAACGGGGGAATCATCCTTGCGGTTGGCAATTAGAGTGCCAGTTAGGGCCATCTATGCAGTGACTGACACAAAGCTTACGGGCAACCTGTCCCTTTGAGGTTTTTGGACTTTCCATATGTGTCAGAGGGCGGATGGATACAATGGGGGTTGGTCATTCAGCTGCACTCAAGGGAGGATCAGAAGGGGGTTAGGCTTACAATGGGGGAATGAGAGATGTGTTGGGGTTTTGTGCTTACTGTGCAGCCATGCAACACAGACAGAAAGAGTAGTGCTTGGACGTATGAGAGACCCTTCCTAAATAATCAGCATGCAGTAGGGTTGCCAAATTTCTAGTTGCACAAAACTGAACACCCTAGCCTCGTCCTTTCCCTGAGGCCCCGCCCCCCCCCACACTATATTCCCCCTCCCTCGATGGCTCACTCACCCTCACTCATTTTCACTGTGCTGGGGCAGGGAGTTGGGGTGTGGGCTCCAGCTGGAGGTGCAGGCTCTGGGGTGGGGCTGGGGATGAGGGGTTAGGGGTGCAGGAAGGGGCTCCAGGCTGGGGTGGGGTGGGGTCAAGGGATTCAGAGTGTGGGAAGGGGCTGCGGGTTGAGGCAGGGGGTTGGGTGTAGGGGCGGGTGAGGGCTCTGGGCTGGGGGAGGCGGGTGCTGGGATGGGGCTGGGGATGAGGGGTTTGGGGTGCAGGAGGGGGCTCCAGGGCTGGGGGGGGTCTCAGGGCTGGGGCAAGGGGTTGGGGCTCGGGCTTGGGGCATAGGCTTGTCTCAGGTGGCTCGTGGTCTACGGTGCAGTGGGCAGGCTAAGGCAGGCCGCCTGCCTGTCCTGGCACGGCACTGCACATGCCCCGGAAGCAGTCAGCAGCAGGTCCAGGTCCTAGGTGAGGGGGTCAGGAGGCTCCACATGCCGCTCTCTCCCGCAGGCACCGCCCCCCATCTCCCATTGGCTGGTTCCTGGCCAATGGGAATGTGGAGCTGGTGCTTGGGGCAGAGGCAGCGCGTGGAGCCCTGTAGGCCTCCCACCCAGGAGCTGGTTGACTCTGAGGCGTGTGCAGCGTGGTGCCAGCCAGGACAGGTAGGGACTAGCCTGATTTCGCGCCGCAGCACTGCCGACCAGAACTTTACCAGCCCGGTCGGTGGTGCTGACCGGAGCCGCCAGGGTCCTTTTTCGACCGGGTGTGGACACCCAGTCACCCTAGCATGCAGTCTCCATTTGTAGCACCAGCAGCCGTATACAGAATATAAAGTGATAGAAATGGAGCCTGGTGAAGAAGACTCCTCTGAGCGGTTACGCTGCTAAGGTCAAGGGGGATAACGAGGGGGATTCTTAGTTCCCTCTGCTGCCGTGTGTGGGTGTGTAGCCCACGTCACAAGCCATCCCTAGAGTTCAAAACTCCGCCCCTTCCAAAAACCCACAACTGGCCTACAATATTTAATTAAGAATGAATAATTTTTTTTGTCTGAACTCCCCTGCTCACCCCCGCTGTGTGCAGGTCAAGTACAAGTTGAAAATCCAACCTAAAAGCATGCACAATAGGCACCCAAATATGCACGCACCATAAGAACAGCCATACTGGGTTAGACCAAAGGTACATCAAGCCCAGTATCCTGTCCGCTGACAGTGGCCAATAGCAGGTGGCAGCTTCTGGCAAAAGTTCCCTGTCTTCCCTCCGGCCACAGAGCTCCCGGTTTCTCAGCTCTCCATGGGCAGGCAGCAGCAGCGCCCCGCATTAAAACCCAGCTTCCCCACTAACTCACTTATTTTCTTGCATCATAAACTTTAAGGCACGGACAGTGTCTTCCTATGCTGTTGTACAATGCCTAGCATAATGGGGCCCTGATCCTGACTGGGGTCTGTAAGTGCTAATAATAAACATTTATTTCAGCAATGAATGCCTGTTTGCATTATTTGCCCAGCTCGTTTTAGGGCATACATCTGATCTGTAACTGTGCCAGGACAGCTGGGGATAGTTGTTGAATAACAGCAGAATATTTGAAGTCTCTCAGAAATTTCATTAGAATTCAAAGCTGCTATTTTAAGCCAATTGTCCAGGTTATTTATTTTGAGGTTGTGGCTCAAAAGGGCAGACGTAGAAACAACAGCAGAATCTCTCTTTAAATGGAGGGGAAAAAAGTTTTCTGTTTTTGGAAAATAAAGATATTATTCAGTTCCTGAAGATATTAAAAGACACGGCTGGGAAATGCAGCGTACAACCCCCTCCCTCTCCCCCTGGCTGGCATAACCAGCTGAATTTAGGTACTGCTTGCTTCTGGAATGTTTTGCTTTATTAATTATTATATGGTGCTCTAGATGTTCTCGGTTCTTTAACGTCATAATTATATTGTAAACCCTTCAAGGCAAAGATCTGCTCAAGGGCCAGATTCTCCCCAAATCAGTCCAAAGTAGATAATTCAAGGAAAAATAAAGGAAGAAAGGGATGCAACATCGCTCTCTTCCCCTTGCCCCTACTCTTTCCTACTTGTTTAATATTAGTCTCACCCCTAGCCTAGAGCCTATATTGTCATCTTATATAAATCAGTCTAATTCCAATTTAGTTTTAACCCTTCGTTCCCTCTCATTTCATTCCCTTCCTATTAAACATCTCATGGATATCCATGAACTGCAAGCAGGTTCTGAGGCTGCTGGGTCATTCCTTCTGTTGCTACTGAGCTATTCGCGTGGGAGATTACAGATTTGGGGGCACCTCATATTATGTGAGCTAGGGGGCGAGAAGGTGTCTATGAGACCCTGTACCCCATCATCAGGAATGGGGAGAAAAGAGGGAAGAAGGTGACCCAACTGGCCCACTGATTCGTCCTGTCTGATGAGGCTTCTGCTGCGTTCTCCTTGAGGGGAAGTATGAGTGGGGACTCCAACTACCTGTTTAGGTTTAAAAGTTTCCTTTCATCACTGGAGTGTCTGTATCCTCTACGGGCATGGGCAGCAGTGCAGTTGCCAGTGCTTAATATTGGTTGCTGGTACTTCAAGAGCAGTGAGACAGACCATCTCCAATGCTAACCACGGAGCTGAGTGATTTCAAAATTAAACCTTCAAATTCCTAATATCTGACAGGAGATTGGGGTTAGAATAACCATCCAATGTGTTTGCCTCTGAAAAGCCCTAATGTTAAGTTCATAAATAATGTTTTATATGAAGAATATCACTGGCGATCCCCTCGGAGTTCGAGCATGCTAGTCTTCCATAAAATGATTGTTATCGCTGGTAGATCCAGAGGTAGCTAATGAGACCACAGATCTTGTGCCAGCTAGGGCAGACATTTCCCAATGAAAAGGGCGGATCTGGGTTGTTGAGTCAGGCTGTGAGGGGTTCTTTCCTCCTTTCCCATTTCTCCATTTGAAAAATGTGTGGAAAGACTCATTGAGTGTACATAGGAAACATTATACTGATCAGTGTAGCAGTCCATCAAGTCCAATAACCTGACTCAGGGCTTGGCTTCACTACTGGGGAGATGGATGGGGCTGCAATCAATGTAGTGGGTGTCGATTTAGCGGGTCTAGTGAAGTCCCACTGAATCGACGGCAGAGTGCTCTCCAGTCAACTCCGGTCCGACTCCACCTCTCTGAGAAGAGTAAGGTAAGTCGACCAGAGAGCGTCTTCTGTCGACGCAGTGCAATGACGACATTGCGGTAAGTTGACCTAAGCTACATGGACTCCAGCTTACAGTTGCCAACTTTCACATGGTAAAGAAGCACCCCGACTTTCACAATAAGCCAAAAATTAAGCTAATCCCATTTAAAAATAAGGCCAAAACAAGCCAATCCCTAAGAACCCCAACACTCTATGTGACTAGATCCCCCTGGCGTGCAAGCTGGGACTGTGGTGGGTCCGCTGTGCACCCTGACTCTCTCCCCTCCTTGCCCCTTGTCCCTGCTTGCTGGGAGCCGATCAAAAAAAAAATAAAAAAAAGAACCAACAAGCTACAAGCCAAACAAGCTACAAGCCAAAAACTAGCCAACAAGCAACTCACAAGCCAATTAAGCCAAAAACAAGCCCAATTTTTGCATTTTTTCCATCGGTTTGGCCTGTCTGCTCCAGCTACATTACTCGTGTAGCTGGAGTAGCATAATTTAGGTCGACTTTCCCTGGTGGTGAAGACAAGCCCTCAGCGTATCCAGGTAGCAGATGCAATAAACCTTGCAATAGGTCATTAGAGGATAGCCTATCCCAACGGAAAGTTTTCTTCCAACTTCCAATAGATAGAGTTGGCTTAAGCCCTGAGGTGGCATTTTCAAAACCCTAAGTGTGATAAGCTTATGAAGACATCTCACTGTAACGCTCAGTCACTGAATATAGGAACTCCAAATGGCTGTTTTTTTTTCCTCTCAGTTTCTTTTGACAGTTCCTAAGCCATTATCAGCTGATGATTTCTTGCTCACAGAGCTGTATACAGGATGCTGTGAAGCATCCTCTGAGAAAGTTGGCATCATTTTCCTTCCTGGACTGCCATTAACATTTAAGCATGTGCCTTTCCTGTAACTGGAACCTGTTCAGAGGCTGTAATAGTGATGCTTGTTTTTAATAAAAAGTACTAGCATCCTGGGAGGAAGGCTGGTCTGATGGCTAAGGCAGTGAAGTGAGCCTCCAGAGATCTGGATTCCATTCCAGCTCTGTCACAGATGTCCGTGTGACCTTGGCAAGTTACTTGATCTTTCTGTGCCGTAGATCTATAAAATGAGGACATACTTCCTTTGTTAATCTTGTCTGTTTAGACTGTAAACTCTTTGAGTGAGAGAATGAAGCTTATCATATGTACGTATAGCACCTAGCACAATGGGGCTCTCCTGGTACCACTAACACAAATAAAGATACTTGCTTCAATAATTTTGGGGAATCACTTTATCTTTATGAAATGAGCGTTGTAAGACAGCGCGTTCTCTCGGAAAGGGAACAGAATTCCGGTCTCCTTAAGAAAGAGACCAACTCTGGGCCAGATCACTGCCGCCCATGAGCAAGCCTCTGGGAGGAACTACATGGAAAAAACAGCCAATCACCTCAGCAAGGCGGAACTTAACATTGTCCCTAAAGCAGAAAGCAGAGCCCGTGTTTTAGATTTAAGGCCATAGATCATCTAGTCTGACCCCATACAGGTCAGCTGCGGAACTGGCAATAGGTCTCCCAACTCCCAGGCCAGGGCCACCTGCATTGAACCCCTCAGTTTGGAGGAGAGGGCTCCCAAGCCCTGGGTCCCAGAGAAAGGCTCTGCGGAGACAGAAGCCGTTCACATGAGCAGCTGTTCCTTTGGGGCTTCCCTCTTCCTGGCAGAATTGCTCCAGTAGGTGCGGTGCCACCATAGTCTTGATTCCCTGGCCAGTAGCAGAAGGGCCCCAGGGAGAGTTAATCATGCTCAGTCTCATTGATTTGTGCCAAGATATCCACTCAGACAGCTGTGGGAGATGCTACCTCCTCATGCCCTTGTCCAAATTTGGCAAAACACCTCTTAGATACAGTCCTGACAGAGAGTATCTAAGGTGCCCCAGGAAGGAAAGATCCCTGCCATAGACGGTCCCCTTCACATACAAACACAGAAGGGAACACTCTGGACCTCCCTCTGGAAGTTACGTCCTGTCTCAGTTCTATCTGCAAGCTAAGAATGTAAGTTTGCTCCATGAATCAGAGTCATCCCTATATTTTACAGTGCATCTTCATACACTGTCATCCTATATCCACAGCACCATTTAAATCTTGTGTCTTGATATTATCCCTGATCTCACTGGATTGTTTTATTTCTAGCAGTGATGTGAATGCATTAAACTCTTGTACATTGTATAGAATGGTAAGTTTCCAGAGCAACAAAAAAGCCCTGATCTTTTCTCTTGTGTGCATTGGTAACATGACATAAACCCTTGCATTCAGAGTACCTAAGAACATATTTGCATCTGTTACTCTAGAATACCGTTCCTAATTCTGTGCCCTCTGCTTCTGGTCAGTGCAATAAATATAGGTCAACTGCTTTTGTAGCTGTAAGAAACGCCACAGCCAGCCCTTACTGGTGCTTAAATAATTTCAGTGCATGAAAAGTAAGAGCAGCTGTTGCTGCTTCCACATCCACAAGCAATGCATGTTGTTCCTAGCCAGTTATTCTTAATCCTCTTTGAACTCCTGACTCTAAATATCAGATTGTTGTTCCATGGAGTAATATCTGTGTATTATTGACCATTAATTGTCAGCATTTTACAAGGTGGTACAAAGGCAGGAAATGTATTCTCAGGAGCCACAGAATCACAAAGGTTACCAAATATAAAGCAGCTATGTGTGTTGGCACTAGCATCGGAGATGTTTGCAGTAAAATTGTGAGCATGGGATCAAGAGTTAAAATGGGAAAAATTCCTTATACATCCTGTGAAAATGCTGGCAGCCCAAGGGTGGAGCACGCCTACAACTGTGGTAATACAGTATGCGCGATGCCTACTAAACAAAGTAATGGTTTCAGATAAAGGGGGGTTGACTGGTTTCTGCAGATTAAATGGAAGCTGGTGATTAATCTAATCACCAGCAATAGAAGAAAATGTATAGCTCTGACCGTTAGATGTGACATACCCAGGTTAGCCTTCTCTTGCGATGTAATCACATCTTGCAATATCTGGTGTTTGCCTTAAAGTCCCAGCTTCCAGAGTCCTGTGATCACATGAGAAACTCCGTTTTTTAATTAAAATTTTAATTAAAATTAAAAAACAAAAAACACAAATTCCTAGCCCTTGTTGTGGAAAGAAGCCTGAAAACATGAATCCTAAAGACTGAAAAACCAGAAGGCAAATAAAAAACCCAAATTTGTATTTTTTTTTAAAAAAAGGTCATTTTTTGTGTGTCCCTTTTTTGGGTGAGCAGAAGAAGCCGGGGGGGAACCTGACCCTGATTTTGCAACATTTGGGGTTAGTTGTCCTGGCTACTAGGGGTCCAATCCTGCTCCTATGAAAGCCATCGGCAAAACTCCCTTTAATTGCAGCAGGAGCAAAAGCAGCCCTCGAGTGGCTCAGAAAGTGGGTTCCCGCCCATGAAAAATTGACAAATTAAAAAAAAAAAGTCAACATTTTCTGCAGCAAATTGACCTTTTTGGCTGAAAATTCCTGGTTTTTCAACAAGGTTTGGTTTTCTGACCTAAACTGAATTTTTCTGCAGCACGCAGGCACTTTCCACAAAAGATTGTTTAATGGCAACCCCCCATTTTCTGTTGAAAAACAGTTTTGATGAAAAGTTTTCAGCCAGCCCTAATCAACATCACATTTTCAGTGACACTGAAGCACGGTTGCGAGCACATCTGAATTGCACCAAATGGCCACCAAAATTTTACCATCCATCTCAACACCCACCTTTTAAAACGTTTGCAGCCTTGCATACACTAAAGTTTTGCACAGATTTAGTTAAGTTGGTGCAACCCTCTAGTGCAGATGGAGCTAAACTCACGTTTCAGGGCTTAAACCAATCTTTACTAGGGACCAGGACAAGACGTGTGTGTGTGTGTGTGTGTGTGTGTGTGTGTGTGTGTGTGTGTGTGTGTGTGTGTGTGTGTGTGTGTGTGTGTGTGTGTGTGTGTGTGTGTGTGTGTGTGTGTGTGTGTGTGTGTGTGAGAGAGAGAGAGAGAGAGAGAGAGAGATTATCTCACGTTCAGGCTTAAAGCCATCTGAAAAAAGTCATTTTCTACAGAAATGAAAGTGGCATCACATCTGCCTGTCCCCACTCCAGTTCTGTACCCCACATCTGTTCTGGCCTTATGCCTCCCCCACCCTCCATCAGCCTCATCTCTGCCCCTCCTGGGGCTCTTCACACCGGCTCACAGGCCTGGGGGAAGGGGCAGCTGCAGGGGCTTCTCCTCCCCCTTCTAGGTAGGGGAAGGGGCAGCTGCAGGGAATCACCACCCTCCCCTGCCCCTCCCCAGTCCAGGTGTTTCAGGGACTTGGGGTGGGGCGGGGGAGAATACAAGCATCCTGATGATCACAGGAGGTGTGGCCAGAGGCTCTTTCTTTACCCTCCTGAGGGGAGAGGCAGAGAGCTCTGATTGGCTGCTTTTCCGCAGGAAGCAGGCAAGTGGGGAGGGCTGCCAATCAAAGGGGTTTTCTCCCCCACCCCTCGGCAGGGCCCCCCAGAAACCCCACTGGAGCTGTAGAAGTTTTATTTCCTGAGTCCAGGAGCTAGTGCACTTTAAGCCTACTGCAGGGTTCTCACCCCTTCCTCTGCCACACCTGGCAATGGCCACTGTCAGAGGCAGGGAACTGGCCGAGAGGGTCCTTGGGACTTGCTGGAGGGGCTCAGCCCCATGTTGCTATACAGGTGTTAGCAGTGTGGCCTGCTCTGGAACACTTTGATATCACAGAACTGCATCCTCACCCAGCAGCTGCACTGATTTAACTAAAGCAGAGTTGTACCAATTGAGTTACATTGGTGCAAAATTGACCAGCCCCAATTCTCTGTACAGTAAATGATGCCAAGAGTTCTGATAAAGAGTTTCTTGCCCCCAGGCTACTTAGGCCCTGCCAAAGGGAGCTCCGGGGAGAGAGTGTGACTTTAGGGTGACGCAGCCATTTCCCACTGTTGCTCCTGGCCTGCTTTATAGGCAGGTCACAGCCTTGGCCCTGCCTCTTCCCCACCCCAGTCAGGCTGCTTAGTGCTCCTAGGAATGTACAAAGGGAGCAGTCCCTTGCCTGGGGGCAAAACTCCCCGTGCCCTCTTTCCTCTGCCCGTCTGTGGGAGAGCCGGGGGCAAGCCAGCCCTTTGCTTGCAGCACTCGCGTTGAAAGTGACGTCTGTTTCTGAAGGGCTGACACCTTATTTGTCTTTATTTGCATCAGCCTGACACATGTAACAAAAAAGCACAGACATTTCAGTGTTGCATAAAGAGGCACTGATAGGGGAAGCTGCCCACCCCACAGGATTGAACCTACACTAGGGATAAGGGCCATACGTTTTCTTCTCATCCGGGGGAAATCTCTTCATCCTCCCCAAAGCTGTTACAGAAATAAAATCCTAGCTTCTCAGCAGGGAAGCCTCTACTGATGGGTCAGGACAGCCAGCTCCTCCTGTTTGGAAATGGCGAGTCATCCAGGCTCAGTAATATATCATCAGCATATTTTCATACCCGTCTCTCTAATGGATCCTGAATTAGACTTGTACAGTTAACATCCGCCTAATGCTCCTCTATGGATTGATACAATACTTAGGAAACCTTGCAATAGATCATAGCAAGGATTGGTCTAATATCCACAGCCTACAGACGGGTATGAGACATCATAGCTACTTTGACAGAGCTGTTGCAATGTGTCAGGTTAAGTAGGCAACCTGAAGCATTCGCCCAGCAGCAGACCTTTCATTGAAATAGAGATGCCTCTAGGAGCAAAAGACAGGCCTACATTCTACTCTCAGTTACTGCAGCCAAAAAGCCAGCTGCAATAGTGTTCCTCTGGATTTACAGTGATGGAACTGAGAGCAGAGTCTGACCCCTGGGCCATTAAAAAAACATTATTTTACCTTGAAAAAATGTGGATGAGTTGGATTTTTTTTTAATGAGACTAACACTATTGATTAGCACAAGTATCAGGAAGAGAAGCTTGATACAAGTTTCTTCACACAGCTCTGGTAATACAGTTTAGTCCTGGACGTTGTCCTACACCTTGTTATCTATTCTATAGAAAGGGGGAGAAAAATAAGACATCAGGTTCGCAAAAGAATAAGCCAATATGCTTTGATACATCGGTTCCTGTCCTCAATTGTTGTGAAGTGTTGCTATTTGCTGTTGCCAGTTGCCAAGCACCACCCCAGAAGAAGCTGCACTTTCAGTGGTGAGAAAGTGATTTTCTATGGTTCCAGAATCCATTTCTAAAGTTTGTGAATCACCTTGGGAGGTCAAAATACAAATACAAATGTGGGCTCCTTATCACTAGTCTCAAGTGCTTGGACTCTACAAATACTGAATACAAATAAATGAAAATAGATACTTTCTACCATTAGTCTCTAACAGCTTATAATACTAAGGTTATTGCTGGGTAGGAGGTGGATTGTATTGGAAAGATTAAAAGAATAATACAAATGATAACTGTTAAAGCACTACGTTCAAGTAATTAAGTTAAACCAAAGTTAAGATTACCTGGGCAACTTTACCTCTCGTGATTAAGCATAGAGATATAGTACGTCCACTCATGCGAGATTTTAAAAATACACTATACAATTTTTTCCTACAACTGTATACACCTGTAACAGTCTGTTTTGTACTGCCCGATAAATGGAGGCAACAAAAATTGTTTATACACAAAAAAATAGGGGTAAGGATCCCTATGGAAGCCCTAATCACATGCACCTTATAAGGATGTCAAAAAGGTTGTATTATTTCAGAGGGAAAGAACAATCATGCAGCTAAGAATCATTTTTAAGTCAGATTCAGCTATTGTTACACATGCAACCTTAATTTCCTGACTACTGAGTGCTTAACTGGGCAGCTTTAAGGTTCTTTTTGCATAAGTTTTTGCAAGGAATTTCGCAGGGTTTTTTTTTTGAGCACTAGGAAGCAAAGGCAGGGCACCAGCATCTCATACTGGATTTTATCTGGGGAGTCTCCAATTAATGGGAATATTCTTGTGGTATCATCACCGTAAGGCTAATATCCGAACTGTGTGCTAAACCGTAGCTCTTCCCACTGGGAGGGGCAGCGTGAAGCTGTCAGAGGTGATGTTCAGTAGTATAACCCAGTCGTCTCAGCCTGTCAGCCAGCATGGATATCATGCTCGTATTCAGTAGGTGTTCCTCTGACAGACCCCAGCGAAACTAGTGGCAACGGGGAAGCAGTTAGCATGTTCTTCATGCAGGCCTCACTGAGCTAGAGTCAGAGGATTCTGGGAAAATGGTCCTGTCAGTAGTTACTGCTGACTTGCTGTTGCCCCTTTATTAGGCCAAATTTTCCCCCTTTACTAGGCCAGCTCCTTACCTGTGGTAACCTGGCATAGCTGCATTGACTTCAGAGTAATACTGATCTACACCAGCTGAAGATGTGACCCATTTGCTTCCAAGGCTGATTTGTTCCAAGCCTTTTGCCTCCAACAGTGATCAGAGGAGCTCAGACTTTCCCCACACTATAACTCCACTACGCAAATTGTAAATAAGTAGGACCAAATCCTGGTCCCACTGAAGTCAATGGGAATTTTGCCTGTGGATCAGAATTGACCTACTTTCATCATTTCTTGGCTGGACTACAGTGACAGTCTGTACCCTTATGGTCATTGCTTTCACAAGACTATGATATATTTTGTACAATGTATGCCTTGTGAGGTATCATGTGAAAATGCATAATGTGCTGATCATTATCATCTTGGTAAAATATGTGTGTCAACATTATATGTAAAGTTATAAAATTATACTGTATGACATTGCTGAGATATGCTCCAAATTTAGAAAAGCAGGCACAAACCAGTTCCTCAGAGACAAAAGGCAAACTGATGCCTCATCTATGTGCCAATAAAACCAAATGGACTATCACGTGCTTAAGCGGCCATTCTTTGGCAGGAAAAAGGGTGTGAGCAAGAAATTTACATGTTGACAAAGAAACAGCTGGAAGCTCCCGTCCCACATACTTTCGGTCACCTGAACTCCAGCTGGAGATGAGTCTCAAAGAAGAGAATTGCTAAAATAAAGGGAAGCAAACTCCCCAGAATATCTCTCCCTTCATCTCTACTCATGGCATCAACAACACTTGAAAGACAAAGGAAACATCACTGGACCGGGGAGGGATCCTGGCTGAAAGATTTGGCCAGAAAGACTGCTAGAAAGTGTGGTGAGAAAGACCCTTTTGCTTTAAGTTCACTCAGCTTGTTAAGTTCGGTATTAGTTTGTGTTTTACCTTTTATGTCTTTGTAACCAATTTTGACTTTTATGCCTCATTATTTGTAATCACTTAACATCTTTCTTGCTTTTGTTAATAAACTTATTTTATTGTTTTATCTAAACCAGTGTGTTTGGATTGAAGTGTTTGGGAACCTCATTTGGGATAACAAGATTTGTGCATATCATTTTCTATTAATGAAACAATAGACTTTCTATGAGCTTATATTGTCCAGAAGGGTACTGGGCAGTACAAGACATACATTTCTGGGGACAAGTTTGGGATTGGGAATTTGCTGGTATTGCTCTGTAATATAATTCATGGATGGGTGGCTGGCTGGCTGCGTGTGGGCAGACCAGGAGTGGTTGCTCTCACAGTGAAGCAGTGTAAAAGGCACCTCAGGTTGGAAAATTGAGGGGACACAGCTGTTCAACAGTCCAGATTGTACCCTGGGTAATGTCACAAATATATCTAAGCATGAAGCCTTCAGTTCCACAGAAACTCCAGCTGATACAGAATGCTGCAACATGTCTCAGCAACACAGGCTACTGTGAGCACATCAAACCTGCCCTACGCTGGCTTCCAATAGAATTTTGAATCAGGTTCAAGGTCGTGGTCCTTAACTTCAAGGTGCTCAGTGGTGCCCAGATATCTTAAAAACTTGCCTAACGTTCCAGGGTGAAAAGCATACTTGACAACTTCACTGACACAATAGAACTTTCTACAATAAGGGTCAAGCTTGTCCATGCAAGACACAGATCTTTCTCAGGGGCCAGACAGAGACTGGGGAATGAACTCCCCCAGGTACTAAGGACCATCACAGACTTCACCACCTTCTACTCCAAGCACAAGACACGTTTCTTTGGCTTTGCTTTCTGCTTAGCAACACATGTGTATATATGCACCCGCTGCATATAAAAATGTCCAAAACAAGACACTCCACTACACACACTTTTCCTCTGGGGAAAGGATGGGAACAAACATGACAGATGTTAGTCACATGGCTTAATGTATTACTGGAAAGCACTCAGCTACTACGGTGATGTGCGTGGATAAGAACCTGTATAAAATACTGAGATGAAGCCTGCTTTTTCTTCTGATCTCTCCCTATATTAAAATAGCTCTATTGCAGTGGGAAGCTATGTACCCCACCCCCGCCCCAACGCTAACCCTCACCCCCACCCCCTAAGATTCCCTTAGTTCTAATCCTCTGCAGTACATGCCCGAAAGCTGGGTGAGAAATTGAAGTGTCTGTTTCCCAGGTGTTTGTCCTTTCCTTGTGTGCTAAGAGCCACTGTGGTGATAACGGCTAATGAGTTTACAGCATATCTTCTGTGCACTAGCAGCCGCTGCAGCACGTCCCACTGACATGCCAGAGCCATGCAGTGAGTCGGCAAAAATACTAATCCCAGAGCATTAGTGAGCTGAGGAGGAAATGATGGGGAGAAACAGGCATGAGTGAAATTCTAGGAGATCGCTCATCACCACCTCAACAAAATCAGACTGAGACAGAGGAGTCCTGAATGCTCCCCTTTGGCCCTCACACAGGAAGCCCAGAAGGATACCTGACCTCACTATACAATATAGTGTTATGTTCTGATTTCATAAATCAATTTCTATGTCAGATTTCAGCGAGGATTTTCCAATTTAAAAAAATGGTTCCAGAGGCACTGATTGGCTTGATCAAAATACAGACTCTCCAAACATGTAAGGCACAAGATTTACTCTGGTGGTTTGCACCAGAAGAAAATATATTCCAGAGAAAGTGTAGGTGACGGAATTAGTTGCTCACTTTTATTGGAGTCAGGTGCACGGGATACCCTCGCCACCAGTGTCACAGTCAAAGTGACTCAGGACGTCATCACAGACTGACAATCGGCTGCCCTGCCATGGCCTTTGCATACAGTGTGCCTCCACAATGACCGCGGGGCTTACAGACGTCAGCAGCAACCCAACCATGTTCATTCAAAGAAGTGAAGTTTTGGACTTATGGCAGAGTTGATCCATTTCAGCTACAGCATAAACTAGCTCATCTACTCTTAGTCAACAGGAGTTGCAGGAGCCTCATCCAGACCTGCATTTAGTCCTCTGTGTCGCTCACGGATGGAGATTAGACATTAGGACACTTCCAAATTCTGCTAGCTGAATTTTAAGACAGGGCAAGACCCAAAATGAAGTCAAACTCTCTTTGATGGGTGAAACCAGACATTGCTTTGTTGTAGCTCTTATGGACATCTCCCACACAGGCACTTTCATCATTAACTACAATTTCAAAGTCACTTACAATAATAACATTCCTATTCACCACCATTTCTCTAATTACTTATGCTAAATTTGTGCACACAAAAGCCCCAGACATCACAAGGGTTTTTTTGCAGGCAGATAATACATATTTAAAAGTCAGATAGCAGAGACTCTAATCAGAGTGCTCTCTAACAAGGATCATGTTGAGAAACATCATCAATAATCCAGCACAGTAGCTGATTTGCCATGTTAAGCAGCAACGCGTGCCCGAATGTGTGAGAGGCAGCTGAGACCCTGAAAGGGAAAAACAATGCATTAAATCTATGGAATTAATCTTCACTTGTAAGGAGACAATAATGTGTTGAAATAAAATACTGCTGAGTCCAGGAGTCGATAGGTTCAGCTCAAATGGGCGTATAACATTATCTGGGCTCACTTCTAGAACTGAGCAAACAATGGATTTTTTTAATTTGGTGGCCAAACTGAAAAATCCCCCCCCAAAATTTGCTTTGTTTATAAGCAAGACTGATGTATTGGGGTGGGGGTTCCTCACCAAAATGAAACATTTTTCATTTGGGACAATTCAAAACTCCATTCCAGAAAAGAAATGGTTTGATTCAAAATGATACGGCATAATGGTTCATCCTGAAACTGTCAAAACAAACTGTTTAGACTTCAAAATTTTTCTCAGTTTTTTATCTGGCTGAAACTATTTGCCAAGTTTGACCTGAGTTCGCGAATAGGTCTGGTTGCCCTTAGATAGCGTTTTTCACTGAATTTACTATTTGTCACAAAATTTTCACCAGCCCTACTCATTCCTGGCTCTCAGGATTGTCAACAGGATGACAGACCCTCACTAAGAACTACAGAAGAGCCTAGAATAAAGGGCACCATGTTTAGGATCTAGGACATATTGGCCTATATTTTCCAGACGTGACTAGTGATTTTGGTGCCCAACGTGAGACACTTTAGAAGGAGTGTGTGATCAGCACTTTGGGAACCTTTAAAGAGGGCTGACTTTTCAAACTGGGCACCCAAAAGTCACTAGCCACTTTCAAAATTCTTGCTCCCTACAGCCAACAGCCGATGGGTGCCTATATCACACAGTATATTATTAACATACTTCTATGCAAGTGTCCCTTGATTCAAGGATACCCTAATTTTCCCTGTGTGCTAAGGTATACCCAGGGAATCTTTTCTGAGGGAAGAGCTCAAGACATTTTAGTTTAATGTGGATGGTGGCTTTATTTACCATGTAGTGGGAAGTAGTACATTGTAGGGGATTTCTCTTTCCTCAGGTCTGACGTATATTGGGTTGTTGCCTTCCCAAGGGATTTTAAGTTATTGTGCTATATATTACCTCTACTTTACACAAATGCCTTTTAAAGAGCAACAGTTGCCAGCAAAGACACGATCTGGGAAGGGCCTGCTCTTAGAGGCTGTTAAATTATATCGAAACAAAGCAGCAGGTATAACAATAATAAGCCATTTCAATGGAAGCTGCCTCCGCCGTGGTTGCCAGAAAAGACATTACTGTAGCAGGACAGCATTGCAAATACTTGATTTTTTTTAAGCCTAATATAAACAGCCTTTTAAAGCTCAACAGCTCTTAAAAAGGCTGGCATATTAGGGTAAAAGAAAAATTGCAGCTTCATCATTGTAAAGCCTTTCTAAAAGCTAAGGCGAGTGTTTCATTATTTGGTTGTATTCGCATCTGCCAGCCTTGTCTTTGACCTGTGACATGCGCTTGGTCACAGTTTGTGATGTCATTCCTGATGATGATGTTCGTCCATCTTTATCGATGAAGACCTCAACAACTCATTCTTTCGATGACTGGGCTTTGTGCGTCCGAAGATGACTGATCGGTCCGATTTGGGTGTGGAACGTCCTGTCACACGTCGGGCAAACATGTAATGGCACTGTCGATGATGTACGAGCAGCTCTGGACTTGCGCAGCTCACGCTTTTTTTCAGCCTCAGCAATACGCCTCGCCTCAGAGGTATTACTGCCTGTGTGAATGAGGCTGTGCCATGCTGAACGGTTCAGTGCAAAGGTTTCTCATGTGGCGGTGTTGATCTCGAAGGACTTCAAAGAGGTCTTCAGCGTGTCCTTGAATCGCTTCTTTTGTCCTCCATGGGAGCGCTTTCCCTGAGTGAGTTCTCCGTAGAAGAGCTGTTTAGGAATGTGTTCATCTGACATTCTCACAACATGTCTGGCCCACCTGGTCTGGGCTCTCATCAGCAATGTGTGAACTGACGGCAGACTGGCTCTAGTAAGGACATCAGTATCGGGCACTTTGTCCTGCCATCTGATTTTTAGAAGCTTTCGCAGACAGGAAATGTGGAAGTGATTGAGCCTTCGTGCATGACTCCGATAAACAGTCCACGTCTCCCAGGCGTACAGCAGAGTTGGAAGCACCACTGCTCGGTAGACCTTCAGCTTCGTTGGTAGGCTGATCCCTCGACGTTCCCAAACATTGGAGCCAATTGGCCAAATGCAGAGCTGGCTTTAGCAATTCTGCAGTTTACTTCATCATCGATTGACACTGCTCAGGAAAGGGTACTGCCCAGGTACGTGAAGTGGTCCACTGTCTGAAGTCTCTGTCCATTTACAGTGATGGACGGTTCTGAGTACGGAGCGTGGGGAGCTGGCTGGTGCATGACCTCAGTCTTCTTGATGTTAATGGTGAAACCGAAGTTATTGCATGCAGTTGAAAACTTGTCCATACTGGCTTGCATTTCTGGCTCAGTACTAGCATTCAGAGCACAATCATCGGCAAAGAGAAAGTCTCGAAGTACAGTTTCCTTCACCTTGGTGATGGCACGCAGTTGCCTCAGATTGAATAATTTCCCATCAGTATGATATCTATCAGTCTGATAAAGAAACCCCAGCCTACAAGAAACAAATGGAAAGCCCCCTCTCCCATCTTATTTCTATTCCATAGATTTAGCATCCCTGTGTAATCCACTGGTGCGTGTATGCATGACTGGTCCCCCGCTCTGCCATTCCACAGAGGATACGAGTTGTCCCAGCCACCAGCTGTAGTTGCTTGTCTGTTTAGCTCAAACTGTAGCAGCTCCTGCTCAGGAGGTCTGTGGTTTAATCTCCAGTATATCAACCAAGATGGTGGCTAATCACTGTGTGCCACTGGTGGGATGGTTAACTGAAAGCACCACAAATATTCCTAGTCAAATTCCATTTAAAGTCCACAGCAATGGGCTTGTGTGGGAAGAAGTTTAGCTACCTGCTTTGAACCCTTCATAATTCAAAGTGTAGGGGTATTCTCACCCAGTGAGAGGGACCAGACCCTCGTGACTTCGGTTACCAAGATAAACCTCACAGTACTGGAGGACCTGGCCCTCTTTGTATTTTGCATTCCACACTAGAACCACTGCAGGCTGGGAAGCTGTGAAGTATCAAATTCTCAGTTCAAAAGCATAATGAGTTTCATCAGTGGCACTTTTAATTGAAGTAAGCTTTATTATCAAGTTGTAGCAGGATCAGATTCGTTTGTAAAGTGACCATTTAATGGAGATCTGCTTGCCATCTCAAAGGAATGTGTGGATTTCGCTTCATTGCTAGGACTAATAGAAATGTCACTCCGAGTTAGCTGAGAATCTGTTGCAAACAAGACTCCTGATTCAACCACCAAATTAAAGCTGAAAACAAAGGCATTCACCATATTTCCCACTGGCTGTCCTACACTGATTGCTGGCATTGTTCTTGTGGCTCTGCAAGTTGATGGCAGCTGGGATAGAGCTCCAGGGATGTTTGTGCTGTCTACACTAAATAATTGATTAGCGCTATAATTACAACCTACTAATTGCTAGTCAAGAAAAGAGACTTCAATCCAAGCTGCAGGTACTAGGAAGGACAATAACATTGTGTTTGCCTGTAAGTCCCCACCCCCAGGACTGGATTTGTGATTTGCAGGCATGCCAGCCAACCACAAGCAAAGCCAAAAAGCTCACATGGGGCCAGCAAACCACGCTTTGAGTTGCTGCTTCTATCTCCAGTTCCAGTGTCAGATGGGAAAGTTGGCTTCCTTGGGGGATCTGCTGCTAGAAAGAAGCAATCTGGTGGCATTTACCCCATTCTGTCTCTGATTCTACTGCCAGATGAGGCATTGTTGTCTGGTCCTCAAGTCCCCTCCCACTTGAAGGAGAGTTCAGGTTTGCCTGCTAGTTGCCAGACCTATCCCCAACTTCTTGGGGGTAACAAAAAAAGCAGCCAATAAACCCAGCAGTGACAGAATAAGAGGAGAAAACAAAATCACATGAACAATTTACAGCTGAGGTTAATGTCTCCCCGGGATGCTAGGGTTTAATGCAGTTTGATGTATCCCAGCCGATGGTACTTGGTTGCTTTTAATTAAAAAAAAAATTAAAGGATTTATGTTGGGATTAAATAGGATAATTATTGATTGATCTCTGCCTTGTAAATTGAAAAGCATTTGGATTAATCAGCTTTTAAGTAGGAAATCACTCTGCTCTGGACAGGAAGCTGGAGTTAGCCCCTCGGCTCGCCTTTAGCAGCTATTTCTTGTGTTTTTCTCTCCAGCTGAAAGGGAAATATTTATTTCTGTTTCTTCTCTTGCTCTTTAATAACGACAGCTCAGAGGAAAGTAGATTCATGAAAACAGGCTCTGAGAAAACATGCATTTCATGCCACCTTGCACTGCCATTCTGACGGACTCAGGGGCATCTGGGCAGGTATACTTGGGCGGTCTCCTATCTGGGGATTTGGCAGATGACCCTTTTCCTGCTAGGTCAACACTGAAATAATACTCTAGCATGGTGACAGGAGGCACAGTACTGCTGTCTTTTAGACGAGACAAAGTGGAGGTCCCGAGTGCACATGCTCATTGGCGATCTCAAGGACTATGTCAGATTAAGGGTGTCAAGCCTTGTTTCTGAGTAAATTCTAACTGGTATAGCATTTGATACTCCCTCTGGTAACGCAAGCTGTAGGAAGCCAGTTTGAGAGAATGGGAGGGGGCATAAAAGAGGAGGAACAATATGCTCCACTTCCCTGGAGCCCGGAAGAGGCTACTGGCTTACACAGTGTACATCCAGTGCTCTGCAGTTGTGTTGGGGAGAAGTCACGTTAAGGTAGGATGGCCATTTTGACCTTTTAAACTCTCAGTGAAGATAATGGAGGCTAGAGCAGGCAGGAACCCCCAAATTATTCCCTATGGAAGATTTAGGAAGAAGGCCTCTTTCAAGATTTCAGTCAGAAATGGTGGTTTCCAAAGAAGATTTTAGTCTCTGAATGAAAGTTCCAGGTGGCAGGGGCTGGCTCTACTGTTTTTGCCGCTCCAAGCAGCACGCCGAATTGCCGCCGCGGATGGCAGGGGCAGTCCGTGTGCCGTTAGGGCGGCACACGCGTTTCCGCGGTGGCGGTAATTCGGCGGCAGCTTCTGTCTTCAGCCGGAAGACAGAAGCTGCCGAATTGCCGCCGCGGGCAGCTGAACATAGAAGCTGCTGCCGAATTGCCGCCGCCGTGGAAATGCACGTGCCGCCCTAACGGCACACGGACTGCCCCCGCCGTCCGCGGTGGCAATTCGGCGTGCTGCTTGGGACGGCAAAAACACACAGACTGCCGCCCCTTGCAGATTGCCGCCCCAAGCACCTGCTTGGAATGCTGGTGCCTGGAGCCGGCCCTGCCAGGTGGAGTCAGTCATTTTGGATTTTGGAACATATGTTTTGGTTTTCCAGTTTGGGGTTTATTTTTTACTCCTGGTGAATGCCTCTTGGGGTGGCCTCTCAGCTTCTCCTGACAGACCCTTCTTAGTTTGCTCTCACTCAGGTCAGTTCTCAGACCCTCACCTTCATTTAGCCCGCCAGCCCTTCACTTCCTGGGTTTGTCATCTCTTTCAGTCTCCTGGCTGTTTTCTTGGCGGCAGCCTTTGCAGGGCTGTCATCACCTTGTTAGCCCAGATCTTGCTGCCTCCCTTTCCTTCGCTGCACTCTCCCCTTTATAGCAGGTCCTGTTTCCTTTACTGGTTGCAGCTGTGGGTGCCTGGCTCCATGATTGGCAGCTGCGTGGGATTGTGATCAAGCTGCTTGCTTGTAAACAGGAAGGACTCTCCTCCCCACCTCTATGTTCAATACGGGGTTTGTAGACCCCATTACCCTTCACCCCTGGAAAGAGTTGGAAAATAATAAGAATGAGTGTGGAACCCCCCTTCTCACAGGGCGGGAAGGGGAAGAGTGGAAAAAAAGGAGGCTGGGGGAGAGGAGGGAAATCCAAATCCAAAAGTTTATTCTTCAGAAGAAATCAGATTTGTTTTAAGTAGAAGGAAAAACATTGTTTCAAACTGTGGGTTCCAGTCTCTTCAAGTTTTCCCAACTGGAAAATAGAAATGTTTCCTCAAAATATACAAACCTCAGTGAAACCACATTTTCCCTCTCCTATATGAGCTTCCCTCCCCGGGACCCCACATAACTAGGGGAATGGGCAGGACAGTGGCAGATGAAACTCACGGACAGATGCAATGTAAGTCACATTGGAAGGAATAATCTGAACGCCTCATACATTGTTGGTTCTAAATTAACTGTTCTGGAAAACCTGGGTATCACCTTCAACAGCTCAATGAAACTCCATGCATAGCTATGTACAGTTATCCAACTCTTTACTCATCCTGAAACTAGGCCATTCTACAAGCCAATGGTGTGGTCTCAATGGGAATAATGGGTTCTCATAGACTCATAGACTTTAAGGTCAGAAGGGACCATTGTGATCATCTAGTCTGACCCCCTGCATGCTGCAGGCCATAAAACCGTCCCTACCCCTTCCCTGGACTCTGCTGTTGAAGTCCCCAATCCTGTTTTAGGTGACTTCAATCGGCAGAGACCCTCCTGCTAGAGATCCCTGCCCCATGCTGCGGAGGAAGGCGAAAAACCTCCAGAGGCTCGGCCAATCTGCCCTGGAGGAAAATTCCTTCCCGACCCCAAAAATGGCGATCAGTCAGACCCCGAGCATATAGGCAAGAGTCACCAGCCTGACCCCTGTCAGCCATTATACGATTTACCTACCATTGTTTGGTTTTCCTTGACTACTATGTTTTACCATTAAACCATTCCCTCCATAAATTTATCTAACTTAATCTTAAAACCAGACAGGTCCGTCGCCCCCACCGTTTCCCTCGGAAGGCCGTTCCAATATTTCACCCCTCTGACGGTCAAAAACCTTCGTCTAATTTCAAGCCTGAACTTCCCCACGGCCAGTTTATATCCATTCGTTCTCGTATCCACATTAGTACTAAGCTGGAATAATTCTTCTCCCTCCCTTGTATTAATCCCTCTAATATATTTAAAGATAGCAATCATATCCCCCCTCAGCCTTCGCTTTGTCAGACTAAACAACCCAAGCTCCTCTAGTCTCTTTTCATACGACAGGTTTTCCATTCCTCTGATCATCCTAGTGGCCCTTCTCTGCACCCGTTCCAGTTTGAGTTCATCTTTTTTAAACATGGGAGACCAGAACTGCACACAGTACTCCAAGTGAGGTCTCACCAGCGCCTTGTACAACGGGAGCAGGACCTCCTTATCCCTACTAGATATACCTCGCCTAATGCATCCCAAGACAGCATTGGCTTTTTTCACCGCCACGTCGCATTGTCGACTCATAGTCATCCTGCGGTCTACGAGGACCCCTAGGTCCTTCTCCTCTTCCGTTACTTCTAACCAATGCGTCCCCATCTTGTAACTAAAATTGTTATTAGTCATCCCCAAATGCATTACCTTACACTTTTTACTATTAAATTTCATCCTATTTCTGATACTCCAATTCACAAGCTCATTCAAGTCTCCCTGCAGGATATCCCTATCCTCCTCCGAATTTACAACGCCTCCCACCTTCGTATCATCCGCAAACTTTATCAGCCCACTCCTGCAATCGGTCCCGAGGTCAGTTATAAATAGATTAAATAAAATGGGTCCCAAAACCGAACCTTGAGGCACTCCACTAGTAACCTCCCTCCAACCCGACAGTTCACCCTTTAATACGACCCGCTGCATTCTCCCCATTAACCAATTCCTTATCCACCTCTGGATTTTCATATCGATCCCCATGTTTTTCAGTTTAACCAATAATTCCTCATGGGGTACAGTATCAAACGCTTTACTGAAATCCAGGTATATTAGGTCCACCGCATTTCCCTTATCTAATAAATCCGTTACTTTCTCAAAGAAGGAGATCAGATTCGTTTGGCACGATCTGCCCTTCGTAAAACCATGTTGTAATTTATCGCAATTGCCACTAACCTCCAGGTCCTCAACTAGTTTCTCTTTCAGAATTTTCTCTAACACCTTGCACACTACAGATGTTAAACTAACAGGCCTGTAGTTACCCGGATCACTTTTTTTCCCTTTCTTGAAAATAGGAACCACATTAGCTATTCTCCAGTCTAACGGGACCACCCCCGAGTTTACAGATTCATTAAATATTATCGCTAACGGGCCTGCTATTTCCCGCGCCAATTCCTTCAATATTCTCGGATGAAGATCGTCCGGTCCTCCCGACTTAGCCCCATTAAGGCAATCAAGTTTTGTTTCTACCTCGAATACGGTAATCCCCCATCCCGAATGCCTCTCTGTAGTGGTGCTAGTATCCCTAATACCTTCATTGGCCTCATTAAACACCGATGCAAAATATTCATTGAGATATTGCGCCATGCCTAGATTGTCTTTAATCTCCTCTCCGGCAATAGTCTTCAGCGGTCCCACTTCTTCTTTCTTTGCTTTCTTCCTATTTATGTGGCTGTAAAACCTCTTACTATTGCTTTTAATTCCCCTCGCTAGGTCCAACTCTACACGGCCTTTGGCCTTTCTCACTCTATCTCTACATTCTCGGACTTCACTAAGGTAAGTTTCTTTACTAATCCCTCCCCTCTTCCACTCTTTGTACGCTTTCTGTTTTTTCCTAATCACCCCTTTGAGTCGGTCGCTCATCCAGCTCGGTCTAAATCTCCTGCTTTGTAATCTTTTTCCCTTTTTTGGAATGCAGGCCTCCGACAGCTCATGCATCTTTAACTTGAAGTAATCCCAGGCTTCTTCTGCCTTTAGATCCCTTAATACGTTTGCCCAATCCACTTCCCTTACCAGTCCCCTTAATTTGTTAAAATTGGCCTTTTTAAAATTATAAACCCTAGTCTTTGACTTAATTCTGTTACTCCTCCCATGTATTTTAAACCGAATTAGCTCATGATCACTGGAGCCCAAATTGTCCCCCACTAGCACTTCCTCAACGAGGTCCTCACTGCTTACCAGAATCAAATCTAAAGTGGCCTCCCCCCTCGTCGGTTCAGCTACCACTTGATGAAGGAATTGATCAGCAAGCACATCTAGGAACATCTGAGCCCTATTATTACTACTAGCGTTTGTGCCCCAATCTATATCCGGGAAGTTAAAGTCCCCCATAATTACACAGTTTCGATTAGTAATTACTTCTCTAAACACATTAAATAGTTCCTTATCCATATCCTGGGTCGATCCCGGCGGTCTATAGCACACTCCAAGCACTATCCCCGGAGAGGCTCTAGTAGTCCTATTACCCAGTGTGAGTATTGCCCAGACGGACTCTGTGTTATCTAATCCATCCACTATTATTTCTTTACAGCTTATTTCACTGTTGACATACAATGCCACCCCCCCACCTTTACCTTTGTTCCGGTCTTTCCTAAACAGCGTATACCCCTCCATACCTGTGTTCCAGTCGTGACCGTCATTCCACCACGTTTCTGTTATTCCTACGATATCCGGTTTCAGCTCTTGGACCAAGAGCTCCAATTCCTCCATTTTATTACCTAGGCTTCTCGCATTGGTGTATAAACACCCTAATGTATGTCGTTTAGCCTGTCTCCCATTAGTAGCACTATATGTTGCGGGCCTCCTTGCGCCCGTCCCCCCTGTCCTTCCTATGTCCAATCTCGTCTCCCCGGCTATGTCTCCTCTCATTTTACTCACCTTTTCCATACTGGAATCTGGCGTGGAGATTAACTGTGCATCTCCCAACCTTCTCCCCAAACTTCCTAGTTTAAAGCTCTTTTGATAAGATGAGCCAGCCTCCCTCCCAGAAGTCTATTTCCTTCCCTACTCAGGTGAAGCCCATCCCGCGAGAACAGGTGTCTGTCCCCAAAAGCCTCCCAGTGGCCATACATCCCAAAGCCCTCCTTATAGCACCACTCCCTTAGCCAAGTATTTATTCTCACAATCCTATCAGCCCTTTGCTGCCCTTCCCTCGGAACGGGCAGAATCCCACTAAAGATAATCTGAGCCTCTATCTCCTTGAGCGTCTTCCCCAGCCTGGCATAATCTCCCTTGATTCTCTCTAACGAGAACCTAGCCGTGTCATTCGTTCCTACATGAAGGATTATCAAGGGGTTCTTACCTGCTCCTTTTAGGATCCTTTTCAACCGCAGGTCCACATCGCGTATCTTTGCGCCCGGGAGACAGCACACCCTTCTGTTCTCCGGGTCCGCCCTGATCACAGGCCTGTCCAATCTCCTCAGTAATGAGTCTCCAATTACATACACCTGCCTTCGCCTGGCAACAGTGCCATCTAGTAATCTAGTCTCTAATCCCTCTAGTCCTGACCTGAGCCTGTTCCTATCTTCCCTAATGCTCCCCCTTATGCCTTCCTGAATCCTCCCGGGGCCCAGAATTGGTGCTGTCTCCATCAACTCCTCCCCTCTCTCTCTCGGACTAGCCGCTCTTCTCTTCTTCCTCACTCTCCCACCTTCAGCCGCCACCTGCTGCCCCTCCACCTCGCTATCCAAACACTCGAACCTATTCCTGAGTTCTATTCCCCCCTCACTGGCCCTTCTTTTCCTTGGCCTGCTTCTGACAGTCACATGGTTCCACCTCCCATGCTCTCCCCCTTCCATTCCCCTATCACCCTCCTCTGCCTCTACCTGCGCCGCAGGGCGTTCTCCTTCAGCCCCTCCTTGCCTGTCCTCCATCAGCTGCTCAAACCCCCGCCTAAACTCCACCAGGGTATCTACCTGCATCTCTAGCCCCTTAATCTTTTCCTCCAGTAACACTATCAGGCGACACTTCATACACACATACCTGTGTTCCGGCTCCCCTGCTAGGACCATATACATACCACAGCTTCCACATGCAGCCATCTGCATTCTGTCTGCTGCTGCTGCTTGGCTCATGCCTGCTGGGCTCCCTGCCCACGGCGCCTGTGGACTCAGAGCACACACCACACCGTGCCCTCCTGCCTCCCCCCTTACCTCCTCCAATGAGAACTCCCTCTCAAACTCCCCTGTTAGCCGCCCTGTTTGCTGCCTCCGGTGCCGCTGCTCGCAGCTGTGCCGCTGCCTGGCTGGGCGGCCGCTTTTATGGGCCCCCTAATCAGCCAAGCCCCGCCCCCTGCTCAGGCCTCGGCGTCCGTCCCAGCACCCAGCCCCTGCCGGCCCCTACAAACCAAAACAAACAAACACACAAGAACACCCAGGAACACCCAGGACAGATGCAAATACAGGTACCTTCTCCTCCAATGAGAACTCCCTCTCAAACTCCCCTGTTAGCCGCCCTGTTTGCTGCCTCCGGTGCCGCTGCTCGCAGCTGTGCCGCTGCCTGGCTGGGCGGCCGCTTTTATGGGCCCCCTAATCAGCCAAGCCCCGCCCCCTGCTCAGGCCTCGGCGTCCGTCCCAGCACCCAGCCCCTGCCGGCCCCTACAAACCAAAACAAACAAACACACAAGAACACCCAGGAACACCCAGGACAGATGCAAATACAGGTACCTTCTCCTCCAATGAGAACTCCCTCTCAAACTCCCCTGTTAGCCGCCCTGTTTGCTGCCTCCGGTGCCGCTGCTCGCAGCTGTGCCGCTGCCTGGCTGGGCGGCCGCTTTTATGGGCCCCCTAATCAGCCAAGCCCCGCCCCCTGCTCAGGCCTCGGCGTCCGTCCCAGCACCCAGCCCCTGCCGGCCCCTACAAACCAAAACAAACAAACAAACACAAGAACACCCAGGAACACCCAGGACAGATGCAAATACAGGTACCTTCTCCTCCAATGAGAACTCCCTCTCAAACTCCCCTGTTAGCCGCCCTGTTTGCTGCCTCCGGTGCCGCTGCTCGCAGCTGTGCCGCTGCCTGGCTGGGCGGCCGCTTTTATGGGCCCCCTAATCAGCCAAGCCCCGCCCCCTGCTCAGGCCTCGGCGTCCGTCCCAGCACCCAGCCCCTGCCGGCCCCTACAAACCAAAACAAACAAACACACAAGAACACCCAGGAACACCCAGGACAGATGCAAATACAGGTACCTTCTCCTCCAATGAGAACTCCCTCTCAAACTCCCCTGTTAGCCGCCCTGTTTGCTGCCTCCGGTGCCGCTGCTCGCAGCTGTGCCGCTGCCTGGCTGGGCGGCCGCTTTTATGGGCCCCCTAATCAGCCAAGCCCCGCCCCCTGCTCAGGCCTCGGCGTCCGTCCCAGCACCCAGCCCCTGCCGGCCCCTACAAACCAAAACAAACAAACACACAAGAACACCCAGGAACACCCAGGACAGATGCAAATACAGGTACCTTCTCCTCCAATGAGAACTCCCTCTCAAACTCCCCTGTTAGCCGCCCTGTTTGCTGCCTCCGGTGCCGCTGCTCGCAGCTGTGCCGCTGCCTGGCTGGGCGGCCGCTTTTATGGGCCCCCTAATCAGCCAAGCCCCGCCCCCTGCTCAGGCCTCGGCGTCCGTCCCAGCACCCAGCCCCTGCCGGCCCCTACAAACCAAAACAAACAAACACACAAGAACACCCAGGAACACCCAGGACAGATGCAAATACAGGTACCTTCTCCTCCAATGAGAACTCCCTCTCAAACTCCCCTGTTAGCCGCCCTGTTTGCTGCCTCCGGTGCCGCTGCTCGCAGCTGTGCCGCTGCCTGGCTGGGCGGCCGCTTTTATGGGCCCCCTAATCAGCCAAGCCCCGCCCCCTGCTCAGGCCTCGGCGTCCGTCCCAGCACCCAGCCCCTGCCGGCCCCTACAAACCAAAACAAACAAACAAACACAAGAACACCCAGGAACACCCAGGACAGATGCAAATACAGGTACCTTCTCCTCCAATGAGAACTCCCTCTCAAACTCCCCTGTTAGCCGCCCTGTTTGCTGCCTCCGGTGCCGCTGCTCGCAGCTGTGCCGCTGCCTGGCTGGGCGGCCGCTTTTATGGGCCCCCTAATCAGCCAAGCCCCGCCCCCTGCTCAGGCCTCGGCGTCCGTCCCAGCACCCAGCCCCTGCCGGCCCCTACAAACCAAAACAAACAAACACACAAGAACACCCAGGAACACCCAGGACAGATGCAAATACAGGTACCTTCTCCTCCAATGAGAACTCCCTCTCAAACTCCCCTGTTAGCCGCCCTGTTTGCTGCCTCCGGTGCCGCTGCTCGCAGCTGTGCCGCTGCCTGGCTGGGCGGCCGCTTTTATGGGCCCCCTAATCAGCCAAGCCCCGCCCCCTGCTCAGGCCTCGGCGTCCGTCCCAGCACCCAGCCCCTGCCGGCCCCTACAAACCAAAACAAACAAACACACAAGAACACCCAGGAACACCCAGGACAGATGCAAATACAGGTACCTTCTCCTCCAATGAGAACTCCCTCTCAAACTCCCCTGTTTGCTGCCTCCGGTGCCGCTGCTCGCAGCTGTGCCGCTGCCTGGCTGGGCGGCCGCTTTTATGGGCCCCCTAATCAGCCAAGCCCCGCCCCCTGCTCAGGCCTCGGCGTCCGTCCCAGCACCCAGCCCCTGCCGGCCCCTACAAACCAAAACAAACAAACACACAAGAACACCCAGGAACACCCAGGACAGATGCAAATACAGGTACCTTCTCCTCCAATGAGAACTCCCTCTCAAACTCCCCTGTTAGCCGCCCTGTTTGCTGCCTCCGGTGCCGCTGCTCGCAGCTGTGCCGCTGCCTGGCTGGGCGGCCGCTTTTATGGGCCCCCTAATCAGCCAAGCCCCGCCCCCTGCTCAGGCCTCGGCGTCCGTCCCAGCACCCAGCCCCTGCCGGCCCCTACAAACCAAAACAAACAAACACACAAGAACACCCAGGAACACCCAGGACAGATGCAAATACAGGTACCTTCTCCTCCAATGAGAACTCCCTCTCAAACTCCCCTGTTAGCCGCCCTGTTTGCTGCCTCCGGTGCCGCTGCTCGCAGCTGTGCCGCTGCCTGGCTGGGCGGCCGCTTTTATGGGCCCCCTAATCAGCCAAGCCCCGCCCCCTGCTCAGGCCTCGGCGTCCGTCCCAGCACCCAGCCCCTGCCGGCCCCTACAAACCAAAACAAACAAACACACAAGAACACCCAGGAACACCCAGGACAGATGCAAATACAGGTACCTTCTCCTCCAATGAGAACTCCCTCTCAAACTCCCCTGTTAGCCGCCCTGTTTGCTGCCTCCGGTGCCGCTGCTCGCAGCTGTGCCGCTGCCTGGCTGGGCGGCCGCTTTTATGGGCCCCCTAATCAGCCAAGCCCCGCCCCCTGCTCAGGCCTCGGCGTCCGTCCCAGCACCCAGCCCCTGTCGGCCCCTACAAACCAAAACAAACAAACACACAAGAACACCCAGGAACACCCAGGACAGATGCAAATACAGGTACCTTCTCCTCCAATGAGAACTCCCTCTCAAACTCCCCTGTTTGCTGCCTCCGGTGCCGCTGCTCGCAGCTGTGCCGCTGCCTGGCTGGGCGGCCGCTTTTATGGGCCCCCTAATCAGCCAAGCCCCGCCCCCTGCTCAGGCCTCGGCGTCCGTCCCAGCACCCAGCCCCTGCCGGCCCCTACAAACCAAAACAAACAAACACACAAGAACACCCAGGAACACCCAGGACAGATGCAAATACAGGTACCTTCTCCTCCAATGAGAACTCCCTCTCAAACTCCCCTGTTAGCCGCCCTGTTTGCTGCCTCCGGTGCCGCTGCTCGCAGCTGTGCCGCTGCCTGGCTGGGCGGCCGCTTTTATGGGCCCCCTAATCAGCCAAGCCCCGCCCCCTGCTCAGGCCTCGGCGTCCGTCCCAGCACCCAGCCCCTGCCGGCCCCTACAAACCAAAACAAACAAACACACAAGAACACCCAGGAACACCCAGGACAGATGCAAATACAGGTACCTTCTCCTCCAATGAGAACTCCCTCTCAAACTCCCCTGTTAGCCGCCCTGTTTGCTGCCTCCGGTGCCGCTGCTCGCAGCTGTGCCGCTGCCTGGCTGGGCGGCCGCTTTTATGGGCCCCCTAATCAGCCAAGCCCCGCCCCCTGCTCAGGCCTCGGCGTCCGTCCCAGCACCCAGCCCCTGCCGGCCCCTACAAACCAAAACAAACAAACACACAAGAACACCCAGGAACACCCAGGACAGATGCAAATACAGGTACCTTCTCCTCCAATGAGAACTCCCTCTCAAACTCCCCTGTTAGCCGCCCTGTTTGCTGCCTCCGGTGCCGCTGCTCGCAGCTGTGCCGCTGCCTGGCTGGGCGGCCGCTTTTATGGGCCCCCTAATCAGCCAAGCCCCGCCCCCTGCTCAGGCCTCGGCGTCCGTCCCAGCACCCAGCCCCTGCCGGCCCCTACAAACCAAGTTAAAAGATGCTATAGTAGAAAGGAAGGAGGTTCAGGGACAAATGAAAAAAGTAATTAGAGACTTAAAAGATAAGTTTGAGTGATTAGTATTTTGGGTACCTCAATTTGCCTCTTCTCAACTATATATAAGAACATAAGAACGGCCATACTGCGTCAGACCAATGGTCCATCTAGCCCAATATCCTGTCTTCCAACAGCAGCCAGTGCCAGATGTTTCAGAGGGACTGAACAGAACAGGGCAATTATCAAGTGATCCATCCCCTGTTGTCCACTCCCAGCTTCTGGCAATCATGGGCAAGGGACATCCAGAGCATGTGGTTGCATCCCTGACCATCTTGCCTAGCCATTGATGGATCTATCCTCCATGAACTTATCTAATTCTTTTTTGAAGCCAGTTACACTTTTGGCCTTCATAACATCCCCTGGCACTGAGTTCCACTGGTTGTCTATGCGTTCTGTGAAGCAGTACTTCCTTTTATTTGTTTTAAAACCGCTGCCTGTTAATTTTATTGGGTGACCCTTGGTTTTTGTGTTATGTGAAGGAGTAAATAACACTTCCTTATTCACTTTCTCCACACAATTAATCTCTTTTCCAAGCTGAACAGTCCCAGTCTTTTTAATCTCTCCTCATATGTAAGCTTGTAAGAGGTATGATTATACCTCTAATTATATTTGTTGCCCTTCTCTGTACATTTACCAAATAACTTGGGGGAGGGGGGCGCGGGGAACTTGGCGGGTGTTTTTGAGACCCCTGGCCTACTCTATCTGTAGGACTCATTGCCATAAGATAGAGGCCAAGAAATTGCTGACAGGATTAAAAAACGACATGTATAGTGAAAACTTCCAGAGTTATGTTAGATAGGCTAGTGACCTTGAAGGTGACCCCCCCCCAGGGGCTCTGGTAATCTGACCCAGGGGGAAATTTCCTCCCAACCCCAAATATGACGGTGAGTTGCACCCTGAGAATTTCAGCAAGACTCTACAGCTGGACACCCGGGAAAGAATTCTCTGTAGTAACTCAGAGCCCTCCCCATCTAGTATCCCATCACTGGCCATTAGGGATATTTGCTACTAGAAGTTGCAGATTGGCTACGTACTATTGTAGGCAGTTTCATCATACCATCCCCTCCATAAACTTATCAAGCTCAGTCTTGAAGCCAGTTAGGTTTTTTGCCCGCACTGCTCCCCTTGGAAGGCTGTTCCAGATCTTCACTCCTCTGATGGTTAGAAACCTTGATGATCGTCATCATCTGTGTAAATTGGATGTCCCTATAAGTACCCCCTCCCCATAATTCAGCAAGATACTTAGGTATATGCTTAGCTTTAACTAGTATTAATAGTCCCAGTGAAGTCAATGGAACTACTCAAAGTACATAGTCCCAAGTGTTAATATCTATTTACATAGACATTTCTCATTTATATAGCCCCAGGGTGGAGATTCTGTATTGCACCTCCAGCAATACAGAATAGAAAGGTGCAACCCATTGGGAATGGGGCACTTAGGTGCCTTCAAGTTACCTTTGCACCTTCCTCATTTGGGGTTTCTCCTGTGTAATTTACAGCAACCAAGAGCTGCTCTAAGTTCTGGTGACTCCCCTCACACCCACTCTGACATACTTATGAATTCCTGTGCACCCAAGAATCTCCACAGTTCTGTATCTTATGGGGACTCCCCTCCTGCCTCCCCATAACAAGGCCCCTCCTGCTCTGGGCACACATCCCATAGGAGGCTTGCAAGGGGGCCTGTGCAGGGAAGCCTATGGCTATCCTACTCAAGTGCCTGCAGTGAAGGAAGTTCTCTCTGGCAGGACTAGAAAGGGACTTTTCTTACCTGCCGTGAAGGGGCTCATGCAGAATGAACCATTTTAGAAGTGTGGGCCAAAGCCAGCCTTAAGGGGCTAAGTGACATTTCCTGAACGCCAACACAAGAGGGTTGGCACTATGTAATATTTTCATTCCTTTAAGAGTAAAAGGAATCCCAGCACAGCAGATACTAAAATAGACATGCTCATGTTGCAGAAGTGCCTAGGGGACTGCACAGGTCAGGGCCCCATTACACTAGGTATTGCACATCTGTATGGGAAATGACAGTCCAAGCCCCAAAGTGCTTATAAAGCCAATAAAGTGTTCTTTAATGGGTTTGTAGCTTTTCTCCCCTACGCCAATTTCTTTATTTCTTTCCCCTCCTCTGTTTTCTTTCCTCCCTCTAGAAACCCTTTACAGGTATCCCTGATCTCTTCCCCATAGTCTGATTCTGGCCCCTGTTCAGGCCTAAGGAACCTCTATGTTCTGAGCCAGAGCCTTAGCTGGTATAAGTCAGCTTAGCTCCACCTATGTGAATGGAGCTGCACCAATTCACAGCAGCTGAGAAGCTAGCCCCTTTCTGTTACTCGCGCCTTCCTTTCTCCGCGCCCAAATCCCTCTCCATTCTCCTTCTCTCTTTTTTCTGTGGTCTACGTAGTTTGAAAGCGTGATGCCTTTTCTTCTATGCTCGCAAAATTTTGGAGAACCTTGCCAGCGTGAAGAGAGCAGCCATTTTATTCTCAGTGTGGCTGTAACCCGACAGGGGAGACACCCTGCACTCCCATGGAGAATTAACTTTTGCTCCACTTGAAATACAAGTTATTTCCACTGAAATCGATACTTCCATACAGAGTAACCATATAACAGCCCCACGCTCCTGGCAGACGTTGGGATCTTTTTACTGGGTGTTTCTCTCTGCCCCCACGCCCCCAGAATCACACTCAGGGGGGATTTTCAGAAACTGCAATCGGATGGAAGGGTTCTTTGTGTCGCAGGATGGGAAAAGAGAACCTCTTAAAGGGCCAGCAGATGCCAACACATTAGTGGTGCAGAGCAGCAGAGGGAGTTGCACAGGAGATTTTGTCATCTCCTGCACCCAGGCTCCCGAAGCCTAAAACGTCTGTTGCAGAGTAGCCTTTCCTAGAAGGGTTCCGAGACACCTTTGGATTTAGGTTTGCACACTTTGGTTTCAGGCCCTGTTAACTTTGGATATAATTCTAGTGTAGTTTCCCTAGGAGGTTTTTGCTCAATTATGCAAAGTTCCACCCAATGTTCATCACGGTGCCTTCCAATATAACTTCCAGCAGATGCGCAGGGGTCACTTCGTGTTTTAAAAAGGAACTGCTGAAATGAATGTCACAATCCTAAGTGAGCTGCTTCATAATCCCTCGATCTGCTTCAGACTGTCTCATTTTAATACTATTTGCCAGTCACTTAAAAAAAAAAAAAAAAAAGAGAGAGAGAGAGAGATTTTTAGCCTCTTGTCACATTTGACACACTGGCGTTTCCAAGCACTTAATCCTGCTCTCACTATTTCTAAATATTTGTTAAATCTCTTTAACAAAATTTTTAATCACGTCTGAACATTGCAGTTTCCTGCACATTCCTAAATTGGGATTCTGGAGCAAGAACTCTCATGTGACCGATGAATGCCTATTTTTAATAGTAAACTGTGGATTAAAAAAAAAAAATCCCAACAGAAACTATGCCTGGTGTTCCTGGTAAAGTTAAGCTTTCATGGCAAATTCTTATTCAAGCAACAACAACCAAAAAAAAAAAAAAAAAAAAGTGTTCTGACGCCTATGCTGTGGAATCAATGGCTCTCCTAAACACAGTTTTAACATGCTCTGTGCAAGCCAATTGTGGTTATATAATACTGGCTCTGAAACAGATGCTACCCTGCTAGGGCTGGGAGATTATAACTGGAATGCACAACTAATGGAAGCTTTCTGACAAATGCCGTCTTCCCTGCCAGCCAGATGAAAGCAATGAGACAGTCATTCTGAATTGTCTCACTCACGCTGCCTTTCCGGAAACTCAGAGGTTCTTGTTCACTCTTCTCAGTGCACACGCTGACTTCAAATATTACCTGGATTAGACCCATTTGATTTTTCTGGCTAAAAAATGGAAAGAGATCTGTATCGCTTCTTGTGGCGAGGAACTAATCCTACAAAAAACGTGGTGGCCGGAGAAGAAATTGGACTAGAGTTCTATCAGAGACACAACCAGACATTGTGAATACAGCAAGAGTTAGTCTGGATCAAGTAGCTCAATTTATAGGCAGCTGGATGTTTGCATTTTGGAAATGATGGACTGTAGCAGTTGTTTGGCAGGAGCATATCATCACTATGAGGAAGATGATATATAACATCTAGGGTGATTAGTGTGTTCCTGTGGTTGAGGCTCTGAGTGAATATTTCTTCATGTTCCTTTGTGATTTGCCATGTTTGGTGTATCAAGTGTCCAGTTACCTTTTTTGGTAGCATGACTTTGCCGCGTGGCATGTGCAGCATAATGCCATCATAAAAATGGCATCAGCCTTTATCACTGTGCCCCTAAGAGATATGTCGTAACTCTTAGCTAGAGAAACACTATCTCAATAACCAATTGACTGTGATTATGCCTGAGAAAATGTCCTGCACGGGCATTAGGTTTTCTACTTTTTAGTATTTGTATTATGTATCAGCCAGACACCAACCAATGTCAGAGACCCATACAATATGGTATGAGACAGCCCCTGCCACAGGGTGATTAAACTAAATAGACAGAGCGGCACAACATGAGAGGGGAAGCAGAAGCACAGCAAGATGTGACTTTCCTTAAGGTTACAGCGCAGCTCAATGGCAAAGTCAGAACTAGAACACAGAGCACTGGCCTGGGACTGTAGAGACCGATCCACTGGGCAATACCACCGCCCCGCTGTGCAGGGCCACCCAGAGGGGAGGGGGGCAAGTGGGGCAATTTGCCCCAGGCCCCGGGCCCCACAGGGGTCCCCACGAGAATATAGTATTCTATAATATTGCAACTTTTTTTTAGGGAAGAGGTCCCCAAAATTGCTTTGCCCCAGGCCCCCTGAATCCTCTGGGCAGCCCTGCCGCTGTGTGACCATTCTAGAGCACTGATCAATGGCCAAATCCCCCCTTGCCCACAGGGAGGAGTACAGGGTCTGCCAACACTACGACAGTCATAGGGAGGCTCTCATTGCAGTGTAGTGACAATCACAGGCCCAGTTCCCTTCCCACTTGCAAACCAAATCTAGAGGAATTCCAGTGAAGTTACATTACTGTAAAATGAGCATGAGAGGAGAAATGGGGCCCTATGTCTATATGGGGGTCAAAGGAGCTCACAGAGTTTTTCAAAGCCCTGTCACTTACTGAGGTGCTGGTAAGTAGGTGAAAAATTAGAGAACCAGGAACAAAATATAAGCAAGCAACTGTTAGCGATGCTTTGAAGAAGTATTACCAATGTTATTTTATTTGACCAAATGTGTCTGTCACTAAGGCCCACGTACGACACTTACAGATTATATAGTGTATAAATCAAGTAGCTCTAAGCCCACCCTGAAGACTCCCACCCTGAAGAATCAGCAGACCAGTACCACATTCATCCCACCTGGGTAAAAGCTGAGAGGAGAGAGGGTTACCCCAGACCCTGAAAAAATGAGGCTTAACTTGTGCCAACCATAGGCTGAGTCAGACTAATGGGGTAAGCAGGTTCCAGAGCCATAGCCCACCCAGAGAACATCTGGCCTCCCAGTACTGCGTATTACAAACCTAGGGATGATTGAGAGGACTCCATTTGACATCAGCGGTTATGGAATCTGCTGTACCCCTGGTAGGTATTGGAAGAACAAAAGTGAGAGAATTTCAAGCCTATTAGTGTTGTGATAGACTCATAGACTTAAGGTCAGAAGGGACCATTATGAGCATCTAGTCTGACCTCCTGCACATTGCAGGCCACAGAATCTCACCCACCCACTCCTGTAACAAACCCCTAACCTATGTCTGAGTTATTGAAGTCCTCAAATCATGGTTTAAAGACCTCAAGGTGCAGAGAATCCTCCAGCAAGTGACCCGTGCCCCACGCTGCAGAGGAAGACGAAAAACCTCCAGGGCCTCTGCCAATCTTCCCTGGAGGAAAATTCCTTCCCGACCCCAAATATGGTGATCAGTTAAACCCTGAGCATGTGGGCAAGACTCACCAGCCAGCACCCAGGAAAGAATTCTCTGTAGTAACTCAGATCCTACCCCATCTAACATCCCATCACAGACCATTGGGCATATTTACCTGCTAATAATCAAAGATCAAGTCATTGCCAAAATTAGGCTATCCCATCATACCACCCCCTCCATAAACTTATCAAGCTTAGTCTTGAAGCCAGATATGTCTCTTGCCCCCACTACTCCCCTGGGAAGGCTGTTCCAGAACTTCACTCCGCTAATGGTTAGAAACCTTCGTCTAATTTCAAGTCTAAACTTCCTAGTGTCCAGTTTATATCCATTTGTTCTTGTGTCCACATTGGTACTAAGCTTAAATAATTCCTCTCCCTCCCTGATATTTATCCCACTGATATATTTATAAAGAACAATCATATCTCCCCTCAGCCTTCTTTTGGTTAGGCTAAACAAGCCAAGCTCTTTAAGTCTTCTTTCATAAGACAGGTTTTCCATTCCTTGGATCATCCTAGTAGCCCTTCTCTGTACCTGTTCCAGTTTGAATTCATCCTTCTTAAACATGGGAGACCAGAACACAGTATTCCAGATGAGGTCTCACCAGTGCCATGTATAATGGTACTAACATCTAATACCTAACAAAGTGTGTAACCCCTTGAGTTATAGTCTTCTTACCTCTCCGTTCCAACTGAATACATTCTTCACTTTCTCGCCAAAGCTTGTTCTACTGCACAGACATCGCACAAGTGAGGCAGGTATCAGGAAGCCCGTGCTATGGGGCTGTGCTCCAAGATGACCTCTTGAGCCACAACAGCAGGGCAACAAAAGGCTGTGCTGATTCAACTCTACAGCTACCAGTTCATTACCTCCCCTCAGTGGAAAGCACAGCAAATGTAGAGGTTGCTACACTCCTGAGGATGCAATAACATTTGAGGAGACACTCTGTTGTCAATACCTGACTGGTGGCATGCTGTTTGGAGGATTCTATAATCCTGATAGATTCCCTCAGAAGAGTGGCCATGTACTTGGGCTATTCATTGGAGAGAGAATTGGCACCATCAGCATAAAGAAGAGACCAACAGGGATTGCAAGTAAATGCTTTCAATTGTTTCCTTGCATTAGGATAATATTTGAATCTCCTTTGTTCAGTTTATGTTTGACTGGATATAGTTAAGCTACTTATAAAATATGAAAAATATTCACAGTCATGGAGATGGGCTCAGGAGATGCCGAGTCTTTCACCTCTAGACATGGGTGTAACTCCAGGCCAAGTTGCTAATAGAGCAGAGTCAAAAAGTCTCTGGCTTGCAGTGCTTAGAGTTGGGCCAGAGACTCAGGGAAGTTAGAATGAGTCAAAGGCCCAGACCCTCAAAGTTATTTAGGCACCTAACTCCTAACTTTGATGTTGCCAGTGAGACAAAATGGCTGTAGTGGGAGGATCGTCCCCTCTCCCTCCATCACCTCTTGTGAAGTGAGATATTTGGTCGTAAGGGGGCAGAAAAGAGGACAGAACAAACTCCAAGCCTTTTACACTCTTGGGCTGCCAGCTTCTTCTTGAAAACTTCTGGACCTTTCCTAGAGGGGAGGCTGCACGACAAAGACCATGCCTTGCATTCCTTCTGGATGCTATCAGAGCTTTGAGCTCTGCCAACATTTTATTTTGTGGTTGGTTTGCTATGCAATTGTAACTGAGTCCTTTGAGGTTTTGTACCTCTTAACACTGCATCCATTTTAAAAGTATAATATATCGTACATTCACAGTCCTTAAAAATAAAGAGTACATTTCTGCCCACAGATATCCCTGGAGGGTAAGATGGTTTCTGATCATTTACTTAGTTTAGGAAAGGTGCGTCCTTGCCAGATGAACGCTCCCAGAAATGCCTCCGCGAAGGTACATATTTTTCACCCTTCCCTATGCTATTTCAGTTTATAGAGCAGATTTAAATAACCCTATATATTAATGGATTTTTTTGGTTTGCTGGCAATTAAAAAGTTTGTTTGGGGTCAAACAGACAATGGACATTTCAGCAAATCAAAAAGTTAAAAAAAAAATCATTTTGGGTCAAACAGAATGTTTTGTTTGCCCCAAGATGAAACATTTCATTAAGATTTCAAATACCTAATTTTTAAAAGCAAATTAAAGGAAATTTTGAAACAAAAAGTAGTTTTGAATTAAAAAAAATCAAAGAGGGTTTTGTTTCAAAAGCGTTGAAGTGAAATATTCTAATTTTTCAGTTTGTTTCAATTGAAACAATTCAGCAAAGCTGTCACAAAATGTTTCAGGGTCACCAAATCCGTATTTTTCACCAAAAAATGGTATGGTGGAAAAATATCACTTAGACCTGATCTACTAGAGGAAATTAGGGCAGTATGACTATGTCACTCGAGGGCACACCCCGCAGCGATGCAGTTAAACCAATCTAACCCCCGTGTAGACAGCGCCAGGTTGATGGGAGAGTTCTCCTGTCAAACTAGCTACCACCTCTTGAGGAGCTGGAGTACCTGTGCCAATGTGAGATGCCCACCTGCCAGTGTAGGTGGTGTCGGCATTGAAGTACTACAGAGGCATAATTGTGCTGCTGTATATTTTAAGTGTAGATAAGCCGTTAGCTGTATTCTAGACATTTTTGATGTCTCATAAATAATCCATAAACATTGAAGCAAATCCAGTCATCTACCTTCCCTGACGTAGCCAGAAACTTAATCAGAAGTCCCCCAACCTCCCCCAAACACCAGTCCTAACCATGTTCCCCATCCTATCCTCATGAAAGCCTGTGGAGCTAGATGGGCTCTACATGAAGGGCTTGAATGCATCTCTGATGCTATGTGAGTACAGAGGCTGCTCAAGGTAATCTGCCTTAGACAAAACTTCAGTGTGACGCCAACCTCCTCATAGGCCTAAGGCAGCAGATATAGCCCACCTGCCCCTCTGTCATTAAGGAGGGGCAGCGGGGCCAAATTTGAGTGAGTGGCGTTGTGACCCCATACCCCAAGTCACAATATCCCGCACTCAAATTTGATGTGGTCACCCCCATGCTGCCCTAAACCCATTGCCTAGTTTGCGAAAGCAGATCCTGCATGAACGTGATCAAAGCCTACTGAAGTGAATGGGAGTTTTGCCATTGACTTCAGTTGGTTCAGACTCTACATGGGTGTTGTGGGTGCTTGTCTCTAGATGAGTCTCTGTCCAGTTTATAGTTACAGGTCTTAATTTCCTTGGAAATTGTGTGGGAAAGCTCTTAAACAGGAATGGTTAAGGGTGCAAATAGGGTGAAACAATGGATTAGATGGGTCAAAAATTCCTCTTCATAAGGACAGAGATGGAGAAACAGTCACCCTGAGGAAATTAAGGTATCACTCCTAAGAGCATGTACGAGCTTGATTATTCCTATCAATTTAGCCACTATATGACTCTGAGAAAGTATTAGGCAACGCCGAGTAGGAGATCAATCCAGTTTAGCCCGGTAATGCCAGGACAAGTGGGCTTAACAGGCAGTGCAAAAAGAATAAAATAAATACATACTCCAGCTGTGTTTATCTGGAAGCCCCCAGCTAAAGGAAGAGACAAACAAAGTGTAAAGTGATTCCTTCAGGAACAGTTATATTTCATAGCTTACTCGTTTGTAGGGATAAGCAGGCAAGGCTTCGGGGAGAGCAGAGGTAAACATTTCTGTATAATGCTGCTTCCTGCCTGTTGTGGCCTTGTACACAGCTGCAGAATAAGTGCTATGATTCAAGAATTCCTTGACTGTTATATTTAAGGGGCCGTTTTTTCAGAGCATCTCTCAGTGACATGATACCGCTAAGAAAATCTGTACCTTGGGGGCAGACCTGTCTGACCCACGAGCTTGTTAGACAGATGAGAGTTTGGAATATAAACCCTAGTCTTGCTCCATGACAGGCCAAGGAGACTGGATCACAGAGGAGCTACAAAGGTGTCTCAGAGTGAGTCATAGCAGGATATGGTGTCAAGATACTGGTAAGAGGTGTCTGTGCTCCATGGCATTTGAAATGCCTACATTAGTGATGGCAGGAAGATCTGAAAGCATATTAGGTGAGGGGGAGACTGGTAGCGCTAGGCATCTTGGGGGAACATGGAGCCCCTCAGAACTTAGAGGTTTATTTCCACAGTGTTACAGCATTGGCCTGACACCCCGGGAGAGGTGAGAGAAAGCCCAGACTCATGTCAGAAGTCTGAGCATATTTTGCCAGTAGCTATAAAGGCATTTACATGTGTTTAATCCAAGCAGTCAGTGGTTGCCGCAATCACAGCTTCTGTTTCAGTGCTGAGTCAGTGCTTGGATGAGCCTTACAGCTTCAGGGTTTTGTGGCATACAGGCCTACTATGCAAACTGTCACTCGTCCTACTGAAGTGGGTTGTCATGGCTGGGGAAGCGTTGTGCGAGGCTGCCGTTCCAAGGTTCATTGGCTCCCAAAGTCCCCAAAACAATGGTCTATCTCAGGGCTCAGTTTTGGCACCGACACTTTTCAACTTCTTCACAAATGACTTTCCTAACACCACTGCCAGGCATTTTATTTATCTAGAGAAACATCATCCCCTTGAAATTCTTGAATTCTCTAGTGAATACGTGATCTTTTATAAACCACATTTCTCTGAGGTATAAAGTATGCATCAAACATAGCCAGAACCCTTTGCTAGTAATCTTTGTGACTGTCTTCAGTAAAGTCAAAGGATGTAAAGATATGCTCTGTTTGCTTCCAAATAGCATAAACCAAAGAAGATACCTGTGTATCTCCAGTTTCTTTGTGGAGTTTGTTTGCAATTCAAAATCTTGCAAAACACTGCTTCTAGTCTGTCCATTGTGAAGATTTGTGAAAGCTGAAGTTCTCTGGGGCATTGGAGAATGTTGATGAGATCCTGCAACCTTTGTTGCTTTGTTCCTTCTGTTTCTGTTCATAGTTTACTCCTGACACCATGTCATGTTCCTGTACCAGATATGGACTGGCTACAGAGCTTGCTTATACACACACCAGATGTGTTCATAAGATCCTTGAATGCTCTGCCAGGTATGGCTGAGGTTCATTGAAATAAGGCATTTTACAAACAGTGCCACATAGTGGCTGAACAATATAATACAGTTTAGCATCCCATTACACCTCTCCCCTCACCGGGTCTCAGAGCCCTGGCTCCAGCCCAAGCCCAAATGTCTATACTGCAATTTTCTAGCCTTGCAGCATGAGCCTTGCGAGCCCAAGTCAGCCAACCTGGCCCAGCCACAGTTATGGTGTGGGTCTTTTATCACAGTGTAACCATACCCACAGATAACCTCTTCAAGGAGGCCATTGCAAGGGGAAGGAAGTCAAAGACCAATATGGTTCTAGGCTTCAAGACAGTGAAGGTTCTCACCTGCCATAATTTCATTATTTTTGGCTCACTGATTTTTACATTTTTGGGCATTTGTGGAGGAGGAGAAGGACTCTGAACATTTATAAAGATGGGTGACTTCCACCCGCCCTCCTGGGCCTAGTTAATTTTGGGCATAACCCATGTTTACTACTGTCTGGAGCCTCAAAAGGAAGATACACACCATGAGTTTGAGGATTAATCATCCAGTTAAGGTCTCACCTTTCAGATGGTAAGTGAAGGGTGGGAGGGAGCTTGTTCCTACTGACCAGTCTGAGGGAGGGAGTCATACCTGGGTCCCAAAACACCACCAATGAACTAAGAAGATCATTTTCAGTATATATCAGCATATGCACAATGTGCCCAGACATTTGATGGCATCATCATCAGCTGGGCGGAAAGCCAGTAGCCCCCAGTCAAAATAAGTCAGTGGGCACTCGTCAAAGAGATGTAACATCGTCTGAAGTTAACCGCAGCTGCATCGTGGGTCATTAGAAAAACCCCATTTAAAGAGATTAGCCACACAATTGTCCTATTTGAAACTGTTCAGAGATGACCATAGGTGCCTTGGCAAAGCAAAACCTGGCGGACAGATGGTTGGGTCCATGACGAGAGAGTGTTTAATGACTATCATCGCTGACCACTCATTGCGCCAAACATATTCCACCGTCATGTCCGGTGGCGGCATAAATACCCATAAAGGGTGTTTAGAAGACAGGCGAGCTGGTGGGTGGTTGAAGAGGTCTGCATACAAAGGCAGGTTGCTATTATCATGATCTTGGCCAGCAGCATGACAGAGGCCTTCTCACAGCGAAGGTGCTGTGCTATTAAGTATTGGTAGCTATTGGAATGGTGCTGCCCGTAAAGTCCCGGTAACAATACGCATAGCTCTGTTAAGCTCTACGTTGACCAGCCTTGTGTGAGACAAGTGACACCAGACAGGAGCGCAGTACTCTGCTGTTGAATTGCAGAGGGAAAGGGCTGGTATTTGGGTGCTCGGATCCTAGGTTTAACCAGCCAATTTTCTGAGCAAGTTGTTCCAAGTGCTAACTTTAGATGCCATCTTCCTCAAGTGGTTGCAGTATGTTAATGACCTATCCAATAGATGGGGGGGGGGATAAAGGATCAGCATTCATGTTATGCTCCCTGTCAGTACCCAGCCTGGGCCGGGAAAGCTAATGATCCAAGCAGCAGACCAAATTCAGTGATGACTCCTGGTCATGTGCCACCTAAGGCATGTTGAGCATATGCTAAGAAGAAGCTTGCGACCCCAGAGTATTGCCATCCTTCGACTTTCAAGCCATTGGACTGGTGCTTTGAATTCTTCAGCTTAATGTTGAGGGCCTGTCAGCTGCCAAACGCAGCATCGTTAGTGCCTTTTCAGTAGGCCATGAGGATTATTTTACTGTTTTTATGGCTGTGGGCACTCAGCAGATGATTATGGCCTACTCAGTGTAGGCACTTCTTATGGTGGGAAAAGAGAAAGTGATGGACGATCTTTAATATGTAACAATGTGGTACATGTAAAATGCTCCCCCATAGATATGGGATATGGGATTCTAAAGAATTGGCCTGCAGTGAAGTTGTGTACTTCATTCAACAGGGGGAATAAAGCTGTCTGGCACTTATCTGGGATTTTGTGAAATCTCAAGAAGATGGGTTAAATCTTGACACAGATTTCTCTGTACATGGGTGTTATTTTTTGTGTGTGCACAGCTACATTCATGTATTTCAACCTGCAATCCTGAAACTGGAGAGTGACAACACACAGTCCACTGAGATCTTCAGTGTACTAAACAAAGTGCTATGCAATCGAAAGTCTTGCATTTCAGAAAAGTTTTTTGGTGTCAAAGTTAACCAAGCACTGAAGAATCTGCCACCAAGCAAACAAGAGGCATTCAAACGAAATGCTTTAGAGGTCTACCAAATAAGCGCAGAGTATTTGGAGAAGCAGTTTAATTTCAGACCAGAGTCATACCTACAGAAAATTGCCATTCTCAGCTTGAAGTCTAAATCCACATTCCCATTGGAGAATCTATGTGAGATTTCAAGGATTTTTGCTGTACACATAGATGGTGAACAACTCTTCAGTGAATACTGCATCTTGAAAGAAGCACTACCAAAGCTGGAGCCCAATGATGAACTCTCAGTAGACCAGAATTGGGAGAAGTCTTTTGACAAATGTGATGCACCAAACCTTTTGAACATTGTAGAATGTGCTTTTGCAATTCCAGTCAGCAATGCGTTTGTGGAGCGAGTGTTCTGCATTATGTAAAACCTTTGGGGCAATGAAAGAAATTGGATGTCTTCAAACCTGGTCAAGTCTGAAATTTGCATCAACTTCAGTGTATGTCTTGTGGGGAATTTTATGACTTTGTATTGAAAAACAAAGAACTCCTGAAAGCTGCAAAAATCAAATGGAAAGTACACATGGAAGAAGTAGTAGGTAAGTTTTTTTATCTTGTCAGTATATTTTAAGAAACGATAGTATTTTTAAATTACAAAATACAACTCTATCTGCATAAGTAAAATATGCATAATCATATCTTATTATTGATTTTAATTTGACAAAGCCCTGGCTGGGATGATTTAGTTGGGTGTTGGTCCTGCTTTGAGCAGGGAGTTGGACTAGATGACCTCCTGAGGTCCCTTCCAACCCTGATATTCTATGATTTGTACCAAGATCTGGCAGTATGGGTGTTTGACCTAGACTAATTGAGAAATATGTCCGGTTTTGGTCTGTGGAAAAGGTGACAACCCTATTAGAAGGTAACTGTCTGAGGATGGACTTGAACCAAAGCCCTCTAACTGAACCCAGAGTTTTAAAAACAGAAGTCACTGAGAGTAAGGGAATCTAACCAGTCTTGGCATGTTAGAGATATAAGGGGAGTTGGGTTTGATTCTTACTCTGTGCTGCAGTTTAGGAATACAGACAACCGGGCAGAGTACTCAAACTGCAAACTTTACACATCCTTACCTGGGGAGAAATGTACTGAACGTTGTCTCCTCCTGTGTCATTCACACAGGATAATATAGTTGTAAGAGGCAATCAGTGCAGCCTTTTGTACAATAAGATCCATATATTGGGTGACTTGCTCAGCTGACCAGGGCATACAGATAAATCCATCTCAGAGTAATAGCTGCACAGACATGCAGTCATCCATTGTACATATTCACAGAGATCACATTGCAGGATTACTTACGGAAATTCAGACAAGAGCCCCACATTCTGAAGATGCTATTATTTTATCTAGAGCATTTCCCATTGTTAGAGGGTACTTAGAGCAATGCTTAAAGGCATCCTTCCCAATACCACAACCGGCCTCAGGTTTTTTCGGATGAGCCTCTCACAGGCTGTGCTCCTGGTTTCCTCACCACAGCAGGACAGGCCTTGGAGAGCTGCCTTAGGTCTCTTACTTCCCTAACAAGGGCAGGAAGTTATTTATAACCAGTTTTCCCCTTCCTAGCTAGCTTTGCTGTAGCCTGCAGGGAAGAAAACCAAGCATAGGTGGGAGCTGGGCCTGTACTCCCCTTTAAGGCCTAGCTTACTCTGTAACAGGCCTGGATCATATCTTCTTACTTGTGTTATGGGGTCTGAGACAGACTTTGGGGCACCTCCAAAGAGACAGCAAACAATAATAATAATAATGCCCAGCAAACACAACAAGGGCCAGTAGCTTGACGCTCAGAAATGCTGAGGGTATCTGTCAAGTATTTTAGGACTGAAATGTCCGAGCCAATGAAAGCCTTTGTGTTTTCAATGGACATTTTCTCTCACAACTCTTCCAAAGTGCTCCAGCTGGAAAGGAGCAACTGTAGGGCTGAGAGCATAGTTCTGTCTCAGCCCTGCTAGTTTGACAGGTTTTCTAAGCCTCCTGTGAGTCTATGGGGAAAATCCTTTTTGCTTGTTACATTCCCTGTTGTCCACATACTCTCTATTTGAGAGCTTCACCTCACAACCTGTTGTATGGAGCACTTCGGCTGACTCATCCCGTAACATGTGAGGAAGTATTAACCCTCAGGCCACACCCCCAGCGCCAGCACCCCGCCCTCATCCTCCACAACCCAGCAGCTTGAGGGAGTGGGAGGGCTGAGAGCCTCTTGTGCAAGAGAAACTGCCCTGTTCCATCTGAACCAGGGCCAACACAAGGAAGCAGACAGCAGCAGTGACAGCTGCCTATTGTCAGCCCTACCCCAGGCATTGGCTGAGACAGGAGCTTGAGAATGACCTGCTGTAGGAAGAAGCCAAGGTTCAGACCCCTCACTGCCGCTTTCAAAGGGGAACTCTGGCTCCTCCCCTAAGATCTAGATCCCGTCTCAAGGAATAACATTTCTGGCAGGACACCATGAGCAATGGTGAGGAAAACCATGAGACAGCTCCTTAGGATCTCTTAGTGGGTTTTTGGCGGGGGAGGGAAGGGGGAGGGAAGGCAACACATTTCCTTTTAAAAACTTAAGGAAAGAATGGAGGGGGGGGGGGGGGGGAAGAGACTCTGTCTGAGTCCAAATCCTCCCTGAGCATCCAGAACTTCAGCCTTTAACACGACTGAATTTTTTGTGACTGTCTGACAGCCTCTGGGGCAGCCGAACCGGAACCTCCAAAGCTAAAAGCATGAGCTGCGACAGCTTGAGCTAGAGAACTAAGGCTTTCTAGCTGCGCCTGTATGAGACTCATACAGATTGGGCACAGGGCATTGGCCCTGTGTCACAGAGCATGCCTATCCTGTAGCACCTCCTGCTGGCTAAGCATGGCACTCCCTCAGTGTCTCCATACCCATGTTTTCTATCTGTCCCTGGGATTCACATGAGTTAGTCCTGCAGGTGGGTCACTCTGAGGGCTTTGCTTCCCTAGAAGGGGACTGAAGCCCAAACAAACAATGTGTGCACAATGCTTGGACTCCTCTTTAGTCTACTTTTTGGGCTGCCTTTCAGTCTCTCCCCTCTGGGACGGAGCTGTTCTCAGGCTGCTCCCTTCCCTAGAGGCCTCTCACAGTCTCAACCACTCTGGGCCACTTTTCCAACTTCCCTGCTCTGAGCTAGAGTCTCCAGAGCCCTTCCAGACCCTTCTTCTGCACCTTCCACTGGAACCCAGCCTGCTCCCCGTGGTTTTTCCCCAGCCTGATTTTTCTCTGCCCTTTTATGAGGCCCTGATGGTTCAGGCTGTCACTTGATCCGAATTAGTCTAGGCCCAATAAGATGGGAGTGCTAATTATGGCACAAGTAGGGCTGATTACATAGGGCTGGCTAGCCGCAGGCCTCATGGCCAGGTCACCTTTAAATGGCCAGGTCACCTGGTCACAACCTGTGTCACACGCTCAAAATTGTTTTGCAACTCTACCTTAGATTGTAGCTGAAATGAAGATGTCTGCATGGACTGGCATTTAAAGTATGGTTTGGTTAGGTTCTGAAGAGCGACTGTACAAATGGCACTGCGGGGTTCCAAATTTTGTTTGTTTGTCAATCACATATCAAATGTGCTGAGGTTACAAATGGAAAGATTTCTTAATAACCAGTCCTGCAGAATCAACCTGGGTTCTTTCCTCCTCAGACATTATGAATAATAAAGGTTCTGCAGGCCAGATTATGCTCCCGTTTTACGGCTAATGCAGCCCAATTGTTTCCAAAATATACTGTCAGTGGGGACGCACAGGTGTAAACAGAGCTAAATAAAAAAGCCATTGCTGATGTCCAAGAAGGATTTGACCGCTTATAAAAAAAGCAGTTATGAAAAATTAGCAAACCTGGTAGAAAGCAAGATGGCAGAGCTGGTATTACACTACATAGCAACCTTCCATGAATCAAGACAGGGCACTGCTGATAGATGAAGAGAGGAGCTCAAACCCCATACATGGTTATGAGCCAATCCTGGATGGGCTGGACCACCTCTGAGCGACACCTGAGGGGTCTCTATCTCCTTTACACTTTAGCAACACTTGTACAGTACGTCATGCTAGTAACATCTCATTGAATTGAAACGCCCTAATTTTCCTTGAGCTGTTTTCATGCTGCAGGGTTAAGAGCTGTAAAACTTATTTTTCTCACTAAAGTGAGTAGCTAGGACCATGGAGACAGATGTGAGGGGTGAAATCCACTGATGTAAGTGGCAAAACTTCCATGGACGTCAATGGGGCCAGGAGTTCACGCAAGGAGTGGATCTCTTGAGTAAGAAAATGACATTAAATTTGGTCCCTTTTCAGTGTGGCATGGCACTTTCCAGTGTTGCCACCTCTCACAATTTTGTCACAAGCATTGCAAGATTCAATGTTTTTCTTAAAGCCCCAGCTTGTGGAGTCATGTGACAGTTTGAGAACCTCAGTTTTCATTTAATAAAAATCCTTCGAGCTCTCATGGTTTAGAAGAAATGCTTGAAACGTGACCCAAGTGCACCCTGAAGGCCTAGAAACGGTTTGAAACCTGATGTGATTTTCAAATGCTTATGTTGTGTAACATTGTACATAGTCACTTTTCAGAGCAAAAGAGCACTGGAATTCCCAAGACTGGAAAATCCCAGCTCTCTAGTGAAAGGCACTGTCATTCGGGGGACATATCAGTAGAGTCCATAACTGTGATACGCCTACTAACCATGGAATTGGGTTTAAGAACTCCACTCTGGTAAAAGCACATGGCATGTGAACCGACTCAAACGGCTGGGTTGTCAGCTTGCTAAAATAGCTTTTGCGGAGGTGCTGACAAAAACATACCCTCATTGCAGTCCAACACCTTCAGTCCTCACAGGGTTATCAGTGACGTTTGACTTTGAAGCATTTTTCACTTGCTGCCAAGAGCCATTCCACTTGGACTATTTGCTTTCACATGTTTTCCCTTTGACATGGGTGCTATTTTTTTGTCACATGTAAACACTCAGCAGGCTATCCATGTTTGTTCTTTGAAAAAAAGGGAATCTATGTCACAACAATATGTAAAAATCAACACTAAGAGACTGCCTTTCTCATTTACAATTTCAAGGTTGTTTTTCTGAGTTGTTTTCCTGCCTATTTTCTCTCTATTTAACCCACTTTCTGGTCTCTTCTCAGCACCCATACCATATAGCAGTAAAATTCATTGCTGTTGTCAGCAACACAACACTCTTACTGTCACTCTGCAGAGGAGTCCTTTGATACTAGACCTTCGCAGTGGCCTGCCTCTGATTACAAAGCCACCAAAGTGTCTTTTTTTATTTGTGCCACTACTGCTTTGGCTGAGGTCATGATGAAAATTCCCACTAAAAACAAAGAAAGTTGCCATAGCTTACTATAACAGCACTCCCTAAACTGACCTGCACTCATGTTGCACTAGGAATTTAACCCAAACTGTTAACTGCGATCTCTTCAAAGTTGCCCAGGAATTTAGCCATACAAATCCCATTAAAGTAAACAGGAACTAAAGTCATTGCAAGTATTATGACAATAATCCTTGGGCAACTCTGAAAATGCAGGACCTGATTCTGAGCTCACACTGATTTTAGCGTCATCGGGTCTCATCTTCCACTGTCTTTGTGCTTTATGTAGTCATTTACACACAGGCAAAACAAGCCTAATCCTAGTGTAAAACTGACATAGCTTTATTGACTTCAGTGAAGCGCCACTGATTTATATCAGTACCCCCAGCTTTCTCCCCATGGCTGCTCAGACGTCAGTAGATTATTTACTCTTCCGAACGACTTCCATCTTTTAAGGAGAACGAGGGCTTGTCTACATGTACAGCTGCACTACTTAATCCTCAGATGTGATTTTTAAACCAGTTTTGTTGAACCAGTACAAAAGTCTGTGTGAACCCTAATTTCAGTTTAAACCAATCTCATTTTGGTGCCTCTTAGAGTGATTAGGAACAAACCACTCTTAAACCAAAATAAAAGTGTGCAAACCACTGTTTGCACTAGTTTAACTAAACTTGTACAAGTCTGTGTGTAAAAAAGTCCTGATTCAATCAAAGCAGATAAAATAATCATCAAAATAACAACAATATGATTAAATAGGGGAAAATCTGTATTATTATCAAGAGGACATCTCACGTGCAAAAGTTTTTTACATCACTTAGGCTTGATTCCACATACCTAGCACACTCCATACTCCTCCCAAGTCTGCTGGCAAAGATTGGTTGAGCTAGAAATGCAGGATTTGGTTCTATATTTTACTCACTTTGGACAGAAGCTTTTAGGGCCTGATCCGAATCCTCCTGGAGTTAATGGGAGTCTTTGACCTTAACAAGATTTGGATCTAGCCTTGAACGTGCAGCAGTCAGCCTTACAATGAAAGAATTACTGGAGTGGATTTTATTGATTCTTCATCTCTTATTACAAATGAAAAAAGTTGCCCTGCATTTCTCAACCAAATTTGGCTACCGAACAAGACTTGGAGAACTCGTGTAAATGCTGGTACAATAAAAAAATAATTTGGCACAGAAAGTATGTGTTATCCTTATTTATTTAATAAAGAAACATAGTAAACTTGGCTTTTTCCAGATACAAATAGCTTAGTATGTCCTGTGATATTGGCTGAAGTTTTAATGTGCTCTTTTTGTAGTTTGATGATTCATGCTGTACTCTTTATTGAGCAAATCCGCAGAAAATGACAGCACTCCTCATGCTTATAATAAGTATGCACTGTCTATCAAGTCACTAACTACAATATCACTACACTGGGAGGTTGTACCACTGATATATTGTGATCGGTATCTCCTTTAGTAAAGACTTGCAGGTCAGGTACTTGAAGTTTTTAAGGGAGTCCGACATCTAATACAAATGCAGCAATTACACTTCAGTTCTCAAGAAAGGTTCCAGAAAATAATAGAAAAATCCAATAGAAATTTTTACAAAGTCCATTTTGAACCTAATTTACAATTTCTTTTTAGAAAGTTTACTGTAAATATCTATAGTTAAGACCCTCTTTCAGACTCACTTTTTTACAGCTTTGGGGTACAACATAGTAGAGTTTGCAATTGTACTGATATGGTAGGGTCTTGCAGTAATTAAAACGATGCTCATCTCAGGGGTCCACTGATTGCTGGAAGAGCTTTCTTGTAATATAATCAGTAGCCAGCTAATTTTTTTTATCACAGCATTCTATTATTTGGCTTCGGTGTTATTTATAGTATATTAAGAAGTTACATTTTAATATATCTGCTAAATCAAGTAACAAATAATTAAAAATAATAACAAAATAATGTGAACAACCTATCACCACTATTCAGTCTTTGGTCTAAAAATAGGATTTTTTTTGTATATTAAGAAATTAGATGAGCAATACCCATTCAATTAGCATTTTTCCTCCTCCATTTTGTTCTTCAATTTTGAAAAGAAAATAATCCTACTAGTTGTCAATTAATAAATGTGGTTTTGTTTGGCATGTATGTGTATTTCCTATTTCGTTCAGTTAGAGGCAGCAGCTCGTTTCTAATGATCAATAATTCTCTTTCAAGAGAAAAAAATTTAATCAGTAAGTCATGTTGTTTGAGTGTCAACCATTCTAAAAACTTGCATGATACACACTTATAAATATAAAATATCACATATTCTTTCTGGGTTATATGTACAATCAGTATAATATTACAGCATAAATTACACAAGGAATCTGTGGAAAGGTTCTCTAACTTGAGAAGTCATGAGCAAAATTTATTGGGGGAGGGAGAAATTCCACTCTGAAAAACACATTTGGAGTAGTTTCCTTAAGTTGGAATCTAATTACATACAAGATTCAAAGGCAACAAAATCCCAGAAGGAAAATCTCTATGGTGTACACCATAAAGAGGGGGCTAGGGGGAAAGAGAGAATGATTATAATAATACTTACAGAGTGCCTTTCACCCTCAGAGTGCTTTGCAGCCATTAATTAAGTCTTACAACACTCCTGTGAGGTAGATAAGTATTATTATCCCCATTTTATAGATGGGTAAACTGAGGCACAGATAGGTTAAATTGTTTACCTAAAAATCACACAGCAAGAATCAGGAACAAACCTGACATCAAGTCCCCCGAATAACCAATCGATCACTCACAAAACTGAATGCTTGAGACACCTCTCATTGGATGAAGAAAAATTCATTAACATATATGTAGTCATATTATTTTATGTGTTTTCTTCACATATTCTGACTCATTTTGTCAACAGATGATGTGGTGACAGGAAAATTTCATTGTAACATGGTCTTGTTGCTGGATAGCTAAGATTCTCAGTAACAACCCCACGTGGATTTTGACACCTTTATAATCTAGAATGTAACTAAATGTCAACTACAGTACACTTTAAATACATTCTTGATAATTCTTTTTCTGCAAGGTGAAAAACATGGCTACTATTCCTTGTGGTGCAATCGCTCATTACAGACTTCTCAGGCAAGACCTCCCATGAAGACGCACCAAACCCAAGTACCATCATATTTGAAAATAACAAAGAGAGGGCTTTTCTGTAACCATTGACTTGTCTCTTTATATTCCACAGACACTTCCTCACATTTTGCCAAGGCTGGAAGGTTGATAATAAATTAATTTTTTTTTACAGTATAAAACCACTAAAAATGTCTACTCCTAAAGCACTTATAATGGGACCCCATTGCTGTCATATGTTTGGCCTGCGACTGATTGGTATTTCACATGCAACTATTCCTCTGCCTGCCTGCAAAAAGGAAGGTTCCCCAGTAATCTAAACACAGCCTCCAGTAAAGTGAAAGATAGAAACCCAGAAGGGATTCTATATATCAGAACTTTTGTACAGACCCTCCCACCCCATTGATAACACTGTAACAACCCTCCCGCACTTCACAACCTGCATCAAAGCATTAGAAAGTAATATTGATGCATAGAACTTGCACTAAGGGGGCGGGATAGCTCAGTGGTTTGAGCATTGGCCTGCTAAACCCAGGATTATGAGTTCAATCCTTGAGGAGGCAATTTAGGGATCTGGGGCAAAATCAGTACTTGGTCCTGCCTAGTGAAGGCAGGGGGCTGGACTCAATGACTTTTCAAGGTCCCTTCCAGCTCTATGAGATATAGGTATATCTCCATATATTATATTAAGCATGCTTTGCTCCATGTCATTGGAGAAAACATCCTATCCCACTCACTTAACAGAAAATCTATCTGGATACATAGTACTTTGGGGCATTTTACATCAGATTACAGGGTCATAACCTATTTCTAAGAGAGTTTGCTTACAACAAGCAAAGCATATTCTTGAAACATACTAAAAAATTAGTATTTTTATTAATTGTTTTACAAGCAGCATCCATTACTGTCTGATTTCCTGTAGGGTAGAACAAGCCATTTCTCTCTTTATTATTTGACATCACTTTCTTCCTCCTCATTTTTATTTTGTATTACTGATGACAAGCAGTTACATGTCCCAAAGGGGAGGTCATAGTGTAATAAATAGTTATATGTTGTTGATTAAATATTTTATTTTGCAACAATTTTCCTCTATGACTGACGGGAGTCCCACCAATTATTGTTACCTTGGTTCAGAGTTTAACATGTCGGCTGTAAGGATCATCTATCTCCATGGAAAAAGAGACAATTATTTGATTTAAGTAAAAAAATATCAAATATAATAAATTTATGAAAGACCATTCACAACATATACAGTAAGTGTTACATTTTGCTACAGCAGCTGTGATATATTCTTTTTCTTTTTAGAATGCAAGGTCATACATTGCCATAAGTAAACACACTAATATGAGTAAGACCTTAAATGAATGTTTACAGCCTGGCTTTATCTGTGGATAGATATACACTGTGTTTACTGTTTTACAGTCTAGCAGATTCATAATCACACCACTGATATAACAGCTATGACCCTGCATAGATTCTCCCTGTGCATATATAAACATTGAGCAATGGTGAAAAGAGCAGGGTCAAAGGTTATAACTTATCGACTCCCATAGTTAAGGGTAAAAACTCCATTGTTTATTTTGCAACTAATATTTAATAAGAAGGCTGCTTCAATTGTTGTGTAGTTACAGCATTACATTCTGTAAACAATATTTTAAAGCATTCTAAACAAACATTTAGACAATTGATTCTTTATCTCTGTCTGGAGATAGCAGATAATATACAGGTTCATCACTTTTGCTAGAGTCTGTCACCTTTAGCTGGAGGTTGTCACTAGTGGCTCTGGTGACACTGTCATAGGATGGAGGGAAAGATGTTGAGGACACAGTTTCTGATTTGTCTATTGGCCTACCATAATTTTCATTCATCATGAATGCAATGAGACCTTCTTTCTCAGGTGCCTCATCTTCAAGCATGTTGCCATCACAAGCTTGGTGACGGTATAAGAAAGAGGCCTGCTTCAAGGAGCGTTGAAACAAATGACTCCTGTAGGCCCTCTGGATAATAATGGCAGAAACCTCCTCTTGTTTCCGTCTGAGTGTGGTTGTGATTGGTTCATAAGAAATTTTAGATGGATTGGCAGCCATAAACTTTTCCTCCATCTGTATTTTAAGGGCATCCATTTCCCCAGTTTCTCCTAGTACCCGTTTGGTAAAAGCAAATAAAATATCCAAGCAGTGGATCCTATCTCCGCTGACCATGGGAAGGTCCATGGCTATGAGTTTAATATTGTTTGGTTTTGCTATGCGTAAAGGTTCTGCCAGAGCATCTGCAAAGTCTGAAAGCACAGAATACTCAATAAATTGAGTCGCTTCAGGATCAAACCTCTCCCAGATTTCATAAAACATATCAAAGTCATCTTCGCTTAGAGGCTCTGTACTTTCCTCAGTGGCTACGCTGAAGTTCTCTAAAATAATGGCTATGTACATGTTTACAACAATGAGAAATGATATAATGATATAAGTAACAAAAAATAGAATCCCTACAGCAGGGCTTCCACAGTCTCCCTTCGAACCATTTGCATTTTTTAGGTTCGGATCACAATATGGCGGTCCAGTGTTTAAAATAGGATTGAGAAGACCGTCCCAGCCAGCTGAGGTTGTAATTTGGAAAAGACAGAGCATGCTGTTAGCGAAGGTTTGGAAGTTGAACATGTCATCAATCCCATTCTCCTTTTTAACATAGGCAAAGTTAGCCATTCCAAAAATGGCGTAAATAAACATGACCAGAAAAAGAAGGAGACCAATGTTGAACAGAGCAGGAAGGGACATCATTAAGGCAAAAAGGAGAGTTCTAATTCCTTTGGCTCCCCGTATAAGTCTTAGGACCCTGCCAATCCGAGCCAAGCGAATGACTCTGAAGAGTGTAGGAGAGAAAAAATATTGTTGAATGATGTCAGAAAGCACGGTACCTTTAAGAAAAAAAGAAACAAATAACCAATTAATACAATTGCCCTGCTTGCTATCCCCTAACGCCAGCCCTGGCTTTTAATCTACTGGATATGCAGAAAAACAGTTGTTGTGGCACAGGTGGGCTGTGGAGGTTTTTATAGCATGTTGGGGAGCCTCAGAAAGAAAAAGGTTGAGAATCCCTGTCCTAGAGGAAACACAGCTAAGGGGCTGACGGATTGGTTAGATTTCATGCCCAATCAATCCTCAGGCTCTTTGTTGAGTCTACAGACAAAGATGTCAACGAAAGGGATAGTTTTTATGATGTGGACACCTGCTTATTACAAACTGGGACTGAGATCACCAGTTCAATTAATACAGGCCACAAGTAGTTATAGCTTTCAGTCACTACCTTTTGAGCCATTGCTCCTGAGGTGAAAGACTATAATACCCCAATGTTCATCCCCCCCCACCCCCCCAACGAAATTTACTTTGACAAAAAACTATAAAGTAACATGAATATCTTTAGGAGATATGAGAGTTAAATGCTGGTTTTAATGGAAATAATCTCTAGAATGTTCCTTAGTTACTTTTGTTCAATTTGATCAGTCATTCGTCTCAAATTGTATCATTTCCCCAATTGTTACTTTCTTTTTAATTGGCAGTTCATACGCAGATTGTAAACTCTCTGGGGCAGGGACTGTTGTTTTATTCTGTGCCTGTACATCACCTAGCATAATAGGGTTCTGGTCCATGATTGGGTCTGCTAGGCACTACTGCAAAATACAAATAATAAATAATAATAATGGCCCAAGTGGCTTTTGACTTTTCCTCTTACACCCTGACGCATTGCAACTACTAATCCTCTGACTGCCATTTCTCTAACACACCCTCCTGTGTTTCTATCAGCCACTAAATGCCCATTGAAATCAATGCCAGGGCATGTGAGGGTGTTACTTATTACTTTCAGCAGTATGGCATGTATGTTCTACTGGATGTATCTGTTATGTTCAGCATACCCAAACTCTCTACCTTTGCTTGGTCATGCCACATTTGATTGTTATGCGATGTTATTTCAATATGATTTAAATATAATTAAAATATTTAGGAACCAATCCCGTAAGTGGCTCTACCATTGGTGGAACTGAGGGTACCCAATGCCTAGCTGGAGGTGCTCAGCACCGTATTGCAAAAAGCATTTAATACTGTCCAAACACATCTCTGTTTCCACCTTTTATTTGTTCAGTTTTGGCAAAAAGACTTCTCTGCCATTGAATGTTACCTACCCACAATGGATAGAATCACAACAACAAAATCAAATATGTTCCAGCCATTGGTGAAATAGTAGTGTCTTAAAGCCAACATTTTGATGCTGCACTCTGCTGTGAAGATGGCAACGAAGAGCATGTTGATTTTATGAAGGATGTTCACTTTTTCTAGACTCTGGTCATCTGTTTCCACCATCATGGTGACCATGTTAAGGCAGATGAGAATCATGATGGAGACATCAAAGGCTTGTTTGGTGACTACGTCAAAGATAAAACCTTGGTATTTGTTCTGAAACAAATAAAAGGATCATTAGTGTTAGTTATGAGACTCAAATCATATAAAATGATGATATCATTCCCTCTCCTTGCAACTGGAATCCCGAAGAAAATATGTCACAGTTTCCACACGGGCCGTCGTAAATGTAAAGGGGGTGATGGATTGGTTGGATTTTCATGCCCATTCAAACCTAAGGCTCTTTGCTGAGTCTACCAACAATCATGCCAATAGTAGTGGTAGCTTTTATGAATGGTAACCTGTTTATTACAGATTGGGATTGAGATCCCCAATTCATTTAATACAGGCCACAATAGGTAATGGTGTTACACCGTTCATGAATTTGACCCCAAATCATCATTGTAGTACAGTGGTGATTATAAGACACACAATTCACTACACTTTCAAACAATGGCTGAATTAAACAAATTATATTACAAAACGGGCATTTTTTCCCAGGAGATTGTATTCACTCGATGAAAGACATTCACTGAATATACATATTTCAATTGGAATAACCTAGATATTCTCACCAGTGGCCTTGGGATGGGTTTTTGGGGTTTCTTGGAGCCCAGTTTTTTCATTGCATTATAATACTTTTTCTGTTCCTCTGTCATAAAGATGTCTTGCCCACCTAAGTATAAAGAGATAAAGCTGCTATTACTTTGGTTGAATGATAAGTATTATTGCAATGTAAACTAAGTTTGAGGTATTGGGAATTTCCATCCTTTTCTAATTTTCTTCCTTTGGGAAGGCATGTGTCCCTGAGGCACAACTAATCCCTGAGGTCCCCCTGGGCTGGTGCTGCTAACACTGCTTCCTGATTAGTGTGAGCACAATCTAACTTCCAGTGTTTTCAGAGCACTGGCCCTGCGTAGCGATAAGGGGCTGCTGCAACTGTGAATTTGTAAAGTAACGCAAGATGGTTTCTAAGGATATTCTGTTAATCGAGATGCTAGACTGGCTATGCTGCTGTTTTTAAATCCAGTCCTTTTGCCCCTCCATATAGCAGTCACAAGGGGCTATACAGCATATACAGTACTTATCTTTTTCTTTTGTTGGTTAAAATTGTCAATAATGACGCCTATGAAGAGATTCAATGTGAAGAAAGACCCGAAGATGATGAAAATCACAAAGTAGAGGTACATGTATAAATTATATTCCCATTCAGGTTGATCCTCACACTGCAAATATAAAAGGCAAATGTAAAAAGAAGAGGGAGAAAAACTGTGCCATCACCCCACACATCAAAAGATTAAAAATAAACTCACTCAATAACACAGAAAATATTATAAAAGTTAAGTACCCGTTCAGTGTTTAAGCATTCAGAGCTTGCCATTAAAAGGTCATCATTGGTATCTCAAATACCACGATCATTTCAGTTACACTTTATAATACTGTCATTATGATCATGTCATTACACTGTATTTTCAGTGTAAATATAGAGTGTAATTCATGTACTTAATCTTTGGTTAGAAGATTTTGTACTGGGTGCATGTATTAAAAAGTGCAACTTCAGAATATATCCACTGTAATGCATTCAATATGAAATAAAAAAGGGGAACAAATAAACAAATAAATCAATCTTCTGGCTATACTCCTGCTTATATGAACTGGTGGTAATCACGGATATTAATAAAATAACTGTTATGAGAGAAATTGATTTGACGTAACAACAGTGATCTTGTGCACTTAACCACCATAAGCTGGAAGCGAGGGCACCACAGAGTCAGGAAAAATCTGGCCTTGGCTTAGGCAGCAGAACCAAAACAGCTACACAATTGCAGTGTTACTAACTAAGATAGATAAAGTGAAAGGACAGATTCATGAAAATGGGGATGGGGGAAGTGGGGGAATGTGAATGGCTGATCTTGGTTTGGGTGGGCCTGCATTTGTAAGTTTCTTGCTGAAGTTGCTTTGCTGATAAGTAAAATAATGAATTATTATTCACTGTTGCTAGCAGGGCCTACTCCAGGCACCAGCGGAGGAAGCACATGCCTGGGGCGGCACATGCTAAGGGGCAGCATTCAGTCCAGGTGGCATTTTTTTTTTTATTGCTTCAGCAGTTCGGGCAGCAGTCCAAGTAGCTTTTTTGGGGGTGGGGGGGCGGCAAAAACGGGAGAGCCGGACCATGTTGCTAGGCTGTAGCTAGGGCGATTGTTAGCCTATTATGTGCTTGCTCAAGAGAAAACCTATAAAGAGTTTAGTTAGAGTCAATTGATCCTTAGGCTTAAGTTAGAGAGTGTACTTTGGAGAAGTCTGGAAGAAGTTCTTTTAACTGAATTTCTATGAGCTTGGGAGTCTGACAACAAAACTCCAGCTGCAGAAGGCTGGCCACCGGAATCCCGCAGCTGTCCCTTGACACCACCTAGACTTTGGGTAACTATATTTGGGGTGCTTCTAGACTTACTTTCACCTCTGATCATTCTAATCACAACTTCCACTTAACACATCTTGCAACAAAAAATAAGATCTATGGAAAATCTAAAGATCCATTCATCTTTGTGAGTCTCAGGTTTGTATTCACCTTTATATTGACCTTTCTGTCTGGCTTAAACAGATTGGAAAACTGAATCCTAAGACAGTATGAGGTGCAATGTAAATCGACATAGCTCCATTATGTCAATTTATGCCAGCCGAGGATTTGCTCCCTCCAAATCTCCCTACTGCTGCAGGACGGGAGGTCAGTTAACTGTTACCTGGAAGTTATTTGTGTCCTGAGTTGGGCCCCAGGTTTTAATATTTTTAAAATATTCTTGTATACTAGATAGTTACATTTTCAAACTGATCCATAATATAAACCCCACTACACAAATGATGGCACACATCCTAGACCCATTTCAGTCACTCTACATTTCACTAGCACATTAGACAAAAATCTGCCCTAAGTTAAACTTGGTGCATCCCCAGAGAAGTCAAGTGAGTTGCATACAGGTAGTTTTGCTGTTAACCAGCCAGAATGGTGCAAAATTCAATTAAACAGGAAAGAAGGATGCAAGAAGAAAGCATTTAATGTGAGTGACCTACCCCTCGTGAATCTACTGCTGCATACATAATGTCCATCCAACCTTTAAATGTTGCCTAGGAAAAAAACACCACATAATTAGGAAAATCATAAGCCTGTGTTCAAACGGTTACATTACTGCTTTGTGTTTTTCTGGAAAATATGATGGTAAGCGCATTCATCATTGTTAATAAATTGCTTTTTTTTTTAAAGCAAAATATACCTATTAATTTTTGTTTACAGAGGTACTTGAGATCACACTGAGGTCGTTTCCCCTTCTGGGTTCTCCTATTCATGCTATTTTTTTTCTTTTCTTTCTTGAAATTTTTAGTGGTAAAATAATGGCTTTTCATGGAGATTTTTTTTGTTAAACATGGCAATTAAATCTCCAGAATTCAGAATGGCTTCTTTCTGCAGGTAAGAAATTGAAGTAAATGGGAAATATCAACGTGTCACTGCAGAATAAAAATATGCCTGGTTGATTTCAGGAAAAACTAAACATGGCCTGTTTCTTGCACTTGGCTGAGCTACGTTCAGTTCAGTCCTGAGGAGGTGGGAGGGAAGGGAGCTTTATCCTATCTTTGCTGCTCCCTGATTCAGAGGCTAACAAGGGATCTATTCTGATAGCTGGGACCTGCTGGATCAGAGGCACTCTGGCCATGTCCCTTTCTCCTCATTACACCCCCTATAACCCAGACCCAGAGGGGGCGAGATCTGTCACATTGCAGGCGGACTAAGGCCTGCTATGAGGTTACAAACATGACCTTTTCAACCATCATCTCCCATTGCTTTAGCATTAGAAAGATTTTGAAGACTTAGGGCCCAACTATGGACCCCTTATTCATGTTGGTGAGCACTGACTCCTGTGTGCATTCACAGTGACGCTCCAATTCTGCTCTCATGGAGTAAATCAGGGGTAACACTATGAAAATCAATTGAGTCACATTGCAGCATAAGTAAGAGCAGCTTTGAGGAGAGTCATCGAAAGCTGTGAATGTGCAGGGGCATATCAAGCTCAGCAGACAGGATGATGGGAAAGTTTTAAGGAACATGGGCTGATTATGGCTCAGTAGGGGGATTTTTTTTGCACTGAAACTTGAATAAAGGAACATTTCTAAAAAACCAAAACAATGTGTTTGGCCAGTGATTTGTGTGTCTCCGGTGCTATTAAAAAGGATATGTATTTTAATAGGGACTTCCATCCTTGCTGTGCTCCCTACACTTGTTGACATACCAGGGAAGTTACAAGGCCTGGTTCTCATTTACCTTACTGCTCAGGCATTATAAAGAGGCATTAAAGTGGGTGTGAATGTAATTTAAGGCCCTTTCAAGCTGCCAGTGCAGTGTAAAAGGGTCTTGGTGTAGCCCCTCAGAATGAAAATGTGGCCCACAATCCTATTTTTAGAACATCAAAATCTACTGCCATACTAAACTGACACAACATTGGGCCTACATCTGGCCTAAATTATGCTGGTTTTACACCAGTTTAAATCCACTGAACCTGATTCTCATTTTACTTATACCAGTGTAAAGTATCAGTGGATTTACTGCTTTTAAAATTGGTGTGAGAGAAGAATCAGCCACATTTACTTCCACAGCGTCACCCCAACTTACAACAGTGTACTGAGAGCAAGAGTGCAGGAGAGCAGAACCATTTCCAACATATTTTAATATCTTGAGGACACTTGGGTTGAATTTTTATTGTGGCATCTAAGCACGTAATTCCAGATAATGCTAATTGGAACTTTGTGCATGATTCCCAATGGGAATTCAGTCCTTTGTGTTCAGCCAAGTATATCCAAAGTGCTTTTTCAAAAACTCCATTATATATACTCTATTATTAAATTAAATCTTTAAGATAATGCATTCTATTCTTGCTTTTAAATCCTGCTTAGCCAACGGAAAATTCATAGAGACGTCAACACTATTTATTTTTAATGAATATATATATATAAAACTGTATTTATAATGTTGTACGTGTTCTCACCCACTGGATAAAACAGATTAACCGCTGAAAATCAGCACCTTTTGGAAAATCTGTATAACTGTTCAGAGAATCAGAGAAGAGTTTAGAGGGCAGGTGATGTGATCCGTGGTTTCTCTGAAACAAATGATTATTTAACCCTGTCATGTTGATCCCTCTCAGCTGCGCTAATGGTTTCTTTTTTGCTGCTCTTTTTCTAATCCTGTGAAAGGCTTTCCAGTCTTCTTAGTGTCACTTTCCACTTACAGTTCAATCTGCTGTTCAGAGAGGCTGGGATTGGAGGAAATAAGAGGTCACACTCTGTCAATGACAGCAGAAAAGGCATGCTTACAAATGGATATGATCTTAACTTGCCCTGTTCTCCCAAGCTTTTATCTTCCTTAGGCATTTTATCCCTGGTATTTACAGTAAATGGGCTAGATTCCAGCCAGTGTGAGAGTGTAACATTTAGCATACAACATGGTTGTACTTAGTGACAGTGGCTGGTGAAATGATCTGATGAAGATAAAATATTATGGGAATGCAGGACTGTGATTTTATATTTTACCAAATGGTCTACAAGTGAGATAATTAAAAATCCTATTAGGCTTCTGGAAGACTTCCTTAGACACTTCATCTGCAAAGAGGAACAGCTATCAGGAATGAAAGAAACATAACACTGGGAAAGGAAATTATTTATCTGGAATTAGTAGCCACTTACATACTGAATTAAGACGTGACAAAAATCTTCATGGGAGTGTTTGTGATATTATCCTGTCTGGAAGCTATCCAGAGAAACATCATTTTCAACTGAAATTGTCATGTGATGAGATTATCTGTGGATAAACTCATCTTGGGACATGATTACATTTTGTTATTAGATTATTGGTTAGACACCATGCAGTAAATTAGCATAGGGAGAGGATAGGTGGACTGTGTCTAAATGGCCCTCAGAATATTTATCAGGCAACCAAAAGGCAAATATCTTAAAGTAAAACAAACACTTTAAATTTGGCACTGGGAGACACTCTCTTTAAATGGAGGAAATCCAAGATAGATGCTACAAAGGACTCCAATGGCTGTTTTTGAAGGCGGAAATGTTTCATTTTTATATTTTCAAAATGCCTTTTTGAACATTGCTCTTCCTAAAAAAGCATTTTAAAACCAAAACAAATCATTCAACGCCACATCAGGGTTAGTTCCTCATAGGGACACATTTAAGATGGCACCAACAAGCAAGAACAAGTTTCTTCTTCTGTTGTGCTAACTCTGTTCTATGCCCTTTTCACTGTTGCATGTCTCCAGTCCATTTTATTTTATAACTAATATTAATTTAATGTTATGATTATTCTTTAGTGCCCGCCACAGAAAATGATGTAAACATCAAGGTCCAATAAAGCCACACACACCTTTCATGGCATGTAGCTTTTTTACCTGAAGAGAGATTATAAAACAGTTTTGCTAAAAGAGGCATCCAATCTAGATACCTCTACCACGGAATAATGTTTTGTGACTAAGTGAACAGATCCCTAATTAGCTGCTCTACATATTTCTGCAATGGGAACATTTTTGAAAGAGGCTGCAGAAGCTGTCTGAGCTACACTTGGATAATCTAAACTAGCTAACTAGTAACAAAGCTTAATAAAGTTTGAGACCCACTTAGATAGCCTTTGAGATGAAATGGCATGGCCTCTGATTCTCTCTGCAAAGGCAACAAACAAACGATGTAGGCAAGACTTTGGATGACTATATATCCAAGGTATCTATCTAGGTAAAACAACAGGGTGCTGCAGCTATCTAAAGAGTGGAGTCTCTTGCCTCCCTTGGCTGGAGTGTTGTTTAGGGAAGAACACTGGTAGGGGACTCATGCTTTAGATGGAAGTCGGAAATGACCTTGAGAAGAAATTTTGGATAGGGCCTAAGAAAGGAACAGTGCATGGAGGGCCACCATGAGTGCCTGCAGCTCCCCAATCCTACAGACTGAAGTGACAGTCATTAAGAAGGCTGTTTTCATGGAGTGATGGTGCAATAAATATAATGCCAGAGGCTCAGAGGAAGGACCCGTTCATCCAAACTATATAGAGATCCCAGGAATGAGGCAGTTCCTGCACCAGTAGGAATGTGTGTGTTAGGCCTTCGAAGAATCTAGTCATTACATGATGTGAAAACTCATGTGTGGTCCTGGGATGTTGTGCTGATATAGCTCCCAGGTGCACCATTATAGAACTGATAGAAAGTCCTGATCGTTTTAATGACATTAAGTAATCCAGAATATTAGGAATGTTTGATTCTGTTGGAGACATCCTGTGTAGATCTGCCCAAAGGGAGCCTTTTCTACTTTCCTACTTCCTTTCTACTCCGTATAAGAATGTTTTGGGTGTCTCTAGAACAAGCTCTCTCCACAGATGCCAACCAGCCAGCATTCAGACTGTGATATGTAGAGAGGCTGGGTTTGGATGTAAGATGCTCCCATTGTCCAGGGAGCCCAGGTATGGACTGAGTGGCAATGTTACAGGATAATAAATTGAAAGTCTCATGAAATCCAGGTGGGCCGAGTTGGTGCTATCAGGATCGTTATAGCAGACTCTTGTCTGAACTTCCTTAGGACCCTCAGTAAAAGAGGGATCAGTGGATGTACATATATGAGACTTGGGGTTCAAGGAATGAGGAATTTGTCCAAGAAAGATCCTGGACTTAGGCCCCCCCGGAGCAGAAGGTAGGGCACTTTTTGTTAATTTTTGCGGCAAATGGGTCCATGGATGGGTGACCCTGCCTGTGAAAAGCTCTCCAAATTATGAATCCTTTATCGCCCACTTTTGTTCATTTGTAAATTTCCTGCTCAGGTGACCTGCTACAGTGTTCTGCAGTCCTGGTAGGTGCATGGCTGTAAGGGTGATCTGGTGGTGGATACACCAATTCCACAGCTGGATCGCTTCCAAACATAGAGGGGGTGATCATGCGCCTCCCGACCTGTTCACATGGAACATCGCTGTGGTGTTCTCTGTCAAACGAATCATTCTGAGTTCTAAGACATTAATGTGAAAACAAGTCTCCTCTCGGGACCACAAACCCCGAGGCTGATATTGATTTAGATGTACTCCCCGGCTAAGGCTGGAAGCATCAGTCTCTATTGTCTTTGAAGGCAGTCTTGGAGAAAAAAGGAACACTCTGGCATACCTGAATGGGATTCTTCATCATTAATCTCTAGTGACTTTAGGACATGTGGAGGAATATAGACTGGAATATCTATATGATGTTTGCTCAGAAGGTAATAGATTTTAGCCACCCTTGCATAAAATGAAGGTAAAGTCTGGCATATAGAGTTATGAATGTGCATAAGGACATGTGACCTAATAATTTCAGACACATTCTTACTGTTATATGAGGCTGTTTTGGCAACTGACTTGTTGAGATCTTCAGTGGCTTCAAATCTGGCTCAGGTAAGTATACTCTTACTCTTGTGGAGCGTAGAAGTGCTGCCATAAACTCTGTTTTCTGGGTGGGCACCACAGATAACTTCTAGTTCATTGATCTTGAGTCCCAAAGTGGAAAAGCGCTGTAGGATGTGATGAACATAGTCTGTTATCTGTTGAGGTGAGCTCCCTCAAACAAGCCAATCATCAAGGGTATAATTGTATTCTTTGCCATTTTAAACAAGCTGCTATTATTTCAAGGCATTTTGAGAAAACCCTGGGGGTTGCTGATAATCCGAGGATCTTGTATTAGAAATAAGAAATCCCTATTATAACTCTTAATTATTTCCTGTGTCCTAGGTGACATGAAATATGTAAATACGTGTCCTGGAGCTTGAGATCTGCAAACCAGTCCTGTGGATCTAGGGGTGGGATTATTGAGGCAAGGGTTACCATTCTGAACTTGATTTGACAAATTAAGATCCAGAATAGGATCTTGGAGATTAAAAAATAATGGGAACAAAGACTTTTCTTCTTGTATTGAAGAGGTGCACCTTTTATTGCTCTCAGAGCCTCTACCGCCTGTTGCATTTGTCTCTCATGAGAGGGGTCATTGAAAAGGGACAGGAAGGATGGATGAGGAGTAGAAAGAGCTTGAAACTGGATTGAATATCCAACCTGGAGGTCTTCCAGGACCTAGCAGTCCTAGGTGATATTGGTCCAGGCATCTTGAAAATAAAAAACGGTCCCCAAATGGGGTAGGTCATGGGTACAGACCCTTTGGGTGTGGTTCTGTGCAGCTCTCGACTCACTAAACCATCAAACTGGCAGTCTCAAGGTAGGAACTGGTCTCACTGGTGCTGATGAAGAAGCAGTGTAATCTTCTGTGTAATCCTTGTTTCTTCCAAGGCGTTCTGATGGCCTGTGATAGGGAGGATACAGGGAGGGGAAGAAGTCTGCCAAGGATAGGGGTGTATAACTTGTTTCCTTCTGGGTTATCGTGTGTATACATCCAGGGATCTAAGAGTAGCTTGGGAGACCTTTAAGGGTGTAATGCATCATCTGTCTTGTGGCTGAGAAGGTCACAACTCTCAAAAGGGAAATTCTGTATAGCAGTCTATGCTTCCCTGAAGATCGTAAACATGACACCCATTTCGCCATCACTGCTGTTGCCATTGTCCTTGCTATTCTGTCTGATGCATCAATTGCTGCCTGTAAGGAGGTCCAAGCTCTTAACTGACCCTCTGCAATTAAGGATCTTAAGTCTTCCCTTGAATCCTGTGGTAAGTTGTCTGTGAAGTCTGACACCTTATGCCAACTGATGTAATCATCTATGGCAAGGAGTGCCTGGGAAATGGCAATGCTCACAGCTGGCAGAAGTGTAGCTCTTCCTTCCAGAGACATCCAGGCATTTGGGCTCTTTTCCTCCAGGTGTTGTCTTAGAGCTCTGCTTTCTCATCCTCTCTTGGGCAGCAAGGTATGGGATGAGCGTATAAATACTCAGATCCGGAAAATGGAACCTGGTACCTTCTGTCTACCTTTTAACATGTTGGAGGAATAGATGCAGGCATCTGCCACAGAAACTGTACAGGTCTAAGAGTACCTCATATACTGGCATAGCCAGACTGTCTGACATTGAGGTGTGCAAGATATCTAACAATTTATAGGACTTCTCCTGCATTACCTCAGTTGGAATGTCTAATGTATATGCCATCTGATGAAGGAGGTCTTGAAAGGATTTGTAGCTGTCAGCGTGTGGTTGAGCAGATGGGACCATGGCTTTGTTGGCTGAGGATGACACGATGGCAGCCAGGGCCGGCCCCAGGCACCAGCGAAGGCAGTAAGTGCCTGGGGCGGCCAATAGAAAGGGGCAGCACGTCCGGGTCTGCGGCGGCAATTAGGCGGCAACTCCATCGCTCCGCTTCAGTCTTCGGTGGCACTTCAGCGGCGGGTCCTTCACTCCCTCTCTTCCTCTTCGGCGGCAGCTCAATCGGGTTTTTCTTTTTTTTCTTCACTGCTTGGGGCGGCAAAAAAGCTGGAGCCGGCCCTGATGGCAGCAACAGCAAGTTCAGCTGACTGATGGATTTCTATGTCAAAGACTTGCAATTGTTGAGGATCCAATCTCGAGTGCATGGGGCGTATGCACACCAAGAGGAGAATGTATATATAGGGACAAGCAAATAAGAAGAAAGGAGTGCTATCCCAGCATAGACATCCAGAACTTCTAGTCAGTTACAGAGAAGAAGCACTGCCTTCAGAAAAGCAAATTCAAGTGCTGGGAAGGTGTAGGAGTGAGAAGGTGAAGCTAAATCACTTAATCTACAATAAAGATGCAAAAATATCTGGGGTGACCCTTACTTTTAAATGATGCTATTTTTCATCTTAGAGATAAGTGCAAGTCTTCTATATATAGACATACGTCTTTACTCTCTTCTGCTACTTGTCCTCTATCTTCCCATGTTCTGGCCTTTACTGTAAACATAGTTCTACTTTTGTCTCCTTCTCCCACTCTGAGCTTCAAGTCACCCCCCGATGTCACAGCAGCCAGATCCTTTTAACACCTTCCACGTCCCTATGCCAAGTGTATGCCTTCCCCTTCTTCAAATCCATTTAATACCCACCTCATTTAGGAAACCTTCAATGGGGAGAAGTTATGTAGGGAGAAGTTGCAAATCAGTCTGATGTGCATTCTTGTGGGAGGGACGAGCTGAAGGTGACGCTTAGGTTACCAGTCTGAGTGCCTGGGAAGGGATGGTGTTGTCACCACTAACAGAGAAGTGAAGGGAAGACAAAGCATTCTAGCCTGAATGTCACAAGGAAGTCAAGTAAGAAAGAAATATATATTGATAATTATCAATATCTATGTTATCTCTCTGGATACTATAAGTGATTGTTGAAGGTGGGAGGGATGGCAGAGTTGCCTTCTGGTTGTGAGTTGGGGTTGCGGTGGGCTTACCTTGTTGCAGGGAGGTGCCTTTTTTTGGCAGTTCAAAGGTGCTAAACCTAGATATCCTTCCTCTCGGGGGGAGGAGGAGTTTGAGACTTATGTGGTTTTGGAAAAAACACTGGTAGGGGAATGAACTGGTTAAGAAGAAAGTCCAGAGTAACTTTGATAAGAATTTAGGGTGTGGGCATAAAGATATCTTGCCCTTGAAAAACACAGTTAAGGTGTCTGCCACCAATCTCCCAATGTCTCTGACTCTCCAGGTCGATGTGATCGCTACTAAAAATGCTGTCTTCATGGATAAGTGAAGCAAGGAAGAGGTTGCCATTGGTGCTAATCGTGGTCTTGTGAGACATCTAAGTACCAGCTTGAGGTTCCAAGTCAGAGTGCGGTCCCTAACTTGGGGGTAGAGATTCCTCAAACACTTAATAAACCTTGAAGACATAGGGTGAACAGATACAGAAAATCCTTCTACTGGAGGATGAAAAGCTGATATTGCAGTCAAGTGAACCTGAATCAAGCTAATCGATAACCCTGATTTCTTTAGATCCAATAGGTAATCTAGGATAGCTGAGAGCAATGAAGATTCAGAGATGAGTGGTGGTATTGACACCAATGGTTGAATCTTTTCTAATTCTGCAGGTAAGTAATTCAGGTTGACGCCTTTCTACTGTTCAGTAACACTTTTAGTTCAACAGAGCAGGTAGATTCTAACCCCGCAAACCATCGTGGAACCATACCCTGAGGTGGAGAATCCCTAGCTTGGGATGAAGTAAATGACTTGCATCTTGGAAAAGGAGATGAGGATTGATTGGAAGCATAAGAACATAAGAACGGCCATACTGGGTCAGACCAAAGGTCCATCTAGCCCAGTATCCTGTCTTCCGATGGTGGCCAATGCCAGGTGCTCCAGAGGGAATGAACAGAACAGCTAATCCTCAAGCGATCCATCCCCTGTCGCCCATTCCCAGCTTCTGGCAAACAGAGGCTAGGGACACCCTCCCTGCCCATCCAGGCTAATAGCCATTGATGGACCTATCCTCCATGAACTTATCTAGTTCTTTTTTGAACCCTATTATAGTCTTGGCCTTCACAACATCTTCTGGCAAGGAGTTCCACAGGTTGACCATGTGTTATGTGAAAAAATACTTCCTTTAGTTTCATTTTGTGACCCCTAGTTCATGTGTTATGAGGCGTAAATAACACTTCCTTATTTACTTTTTCCACTCCAGTCATGATTTTATAGACCTCTATCATATCCCCCTTAGTTGGCTCTGGTCACTGGAGGGACGCACAGTTGAAGCAGGTAAGGATACCAACCTTGTCTTCGCCAGATCAATATTATAAGGATTACCCTAGCTTTGTCCTGTCTGATCTTGTTCATCACTCTCAGTATTAGCAGTGTTGGAGGAAATGCATAGAAGAGTCCCTTTGTTCAAGATAAAGAGTGATGGCCTAGATCGCCTCTTGAGCAAAACAGAAAACACTTCTTGTTCCTGGAGTTAGCAAATAAGTCCATCTTTGAAAGTCCCCAGTTTAGGAATATACCATGGAGAATATGAGACTCCATTTCCTATTCATAATCCTGGGAGACATGCCTGCTGAGAATATTGGCTGTGGTGTTCTAAACACCTGGGAAGTAGATGGCTGAAATGTGGATCTGAGAGGCTATACACCTGTTCCACAACTTTATTGCTTTGGTGCACAGGGAGGGGGATCTTGCTCCCCCTTGCCTATTCATACAGAACATGCAGACCACATTATTCATCATGATCCTCATTGATGAGGGGTAGGAAATAGAGACAAGCATTCTTGATTGCCCTGAGTTCCAAAAGGTTGAGGAGGAGAATGATTTCCTGAGGTGACCATGTGCCTTGAGCCGTGAGTATTTTGAGGTGAGCTCTCCATCCCAGTAGGGATGCACCTGTTGTCATGGTTATTATTGGAGTTGGGCAAACAAAAGGAATGCCTGCACCAACATCCAGTTGATCTTTCCACCAGTGTAGGGAGTCCTTTACATGAAGGGGAACTGCAACTTGCTTCTCCAAACTGTCTCTGGTTGGTGAACAGATTGTTCTGAGCCAGCCTTGGAAGCAACCGAGGTGTGATTGGTCATGAAGGTGTAAGCTGCCATATGACCCAGGGGATGTAGACAGTTCCTTACTGAGGTTCAAGGACTCCCTTGAATGGTTCTGACTAGATTTGATAAAGTTATGAATCTGTCAGTGGAAAGGTAGGTCCTGGCTGTCAATGAATCCAAGTATGCCCCTATGAACTGATTAATGTGGATTTTCTTACATAGAGCTGAAGACCCAGTTCTTGGAAAAGGGAAAGGTCTGTCTGAGCGGATGACAGTACCGCTTCATTAGAGCAGCCAATCATTGAGGTACGGGAAGACTAAAATTGCCTCCCAAAGAAGGTAAGCAGACACTACTGCTAGGACCTTTGAGAACACCCTTGGAGTAGAGAAGAGGTGGAAGGAATGTATTCATTATTGAAAATGTTTCTAGTCGACTGCAAGGCTTTGGTATTTTCAGTGAGATGGGTATATTGCCATATGGAAATAGGCGTCTCTTAGACTGAGGTCCAAAACCCACTCTCCTGCCTCTAGTCAAGGGATTATAGCTGCCAGTGTCACCATCCTGAACTTTTGAGACTTCCAAATTTGTTTAGTAGTCTTAGATCTCAAATCGGTTTCCACCCTCAAATAGAACCCCTTTCCTTTGTGAGGAGCTGGAACTGGCTCTTTCACTTCTAAATTAAGGAGTCTATTTTTTGTCTCAGTAGAAGCTTGTGAGAGGAATTCCTAAAGAGGGATGGGGAAGGAAAATGCAAGGGAGGGAGGGAGAGATGTAAAGTGGATAAAGTAGCCTGATGTTTTGACCTCTATTGACCCACTTGTCTGTAGTGACCCACCTCCTAGCACGTTGGAAATGGGAAAGAAAGGAAGTGGGGAAAGGGTTGCAGCTGCTAAACTAGAGGTGTGGGAGGATTCGGGCACTTGACTGACCCATCAAAACTGTTGTTTCAATGATCACTAGGTACTCGCAGAAGGAGGATGAGAAGCTCTTTTCTCTGGAACTTATGTCTCTTGGGGGTTTGGTAGATCTGTGAAACTATGGGGGTTTGGTAGATCTGTGAAACCCAGAGAACTGATCAGGATGAGATCTCTGGGCAGTTTTTGATCTATTCAATTTTTTTTTGTAGGAGTTACATATACCTGGTGATCTTAACATGACCCTGGAGTCTTTTAGTGTGTGAAGAGACTCATCTGTGGTTTTGAGAACAACTTTCAAACATCAAAGGGGAGATTCAGACCTCATTGGAACTCCAGGAGTTAAAGCCATGACACCCTGTTCATAACTACTGCCATAAAAATGGACCTGGCAGTGGTGTCTGCATCATCCAAGGACACTTGAAGAGACATCCTGACTAATAACTGGCCCCTCCATGATGGTGGCCTGAAATTGTTTCCTCTGTTCCTGTGGAAGATGATCAATAAAGGCCATAAATTTATCATAGTTTGTGAAATTATATTTAGACATGACTACCTGATAGTTTGTGATCTCAAATTGCAGGGTCGCAGATGATTATTACTTCTGTCCAAAGAGGCTTAAGCACTTTTGGTCATTGTCATGCAGGGCAGACTTGTAGTAGTGTTGCTTACTCTGCTCATTCACTGCATCCACCACCAGAGAATTACATGGAGGGGGGTGGGGGAGAATAAAATTTTGGAGTCCTTGGAGGGGACATAATATTTTTTATCTGCCAATTTGCAAGTTGGTGGAATGGTAGTGGGTGTTTGCCAAACAATCTTTGCTGGGTCCAAGAGCACCTAATTAATGAATTATACTAGTCTTGTGGGTGTCGCTGGTTGTAAAATGTCAAATAATTTGTGTTGTGAATCCTTGACATCTTTGAGTGGTATCTGAAGAATGTTGGCTACCTGCTTTATAAGGTCTCGAAATTGCTGGAAATCATTGGTCATGGATGGTGGTGGAAGCATCATGGTCTCATCTGGAGACAATAAAGAGATAGGAGTTTGAGAGGTGGCTTCTTTATCTTCCTGTTCCTGAAATGTCTCCTCATGTTGGGGTCTCAGTTGGCAAGAAGAGGATAAAATATCTCTAGCTTTCCAATGTGTCTGAGTTGGTGTTTTGGCAAATTGCTGTTGGTACGCAGCCCAGGGACCCCAATATAGCCACTGGGGGAGTCCGTAAAGGAGAGGGGGTAGCATCCATGGTTGGTCCCATCACCTTAGTGTTATGCATGAGGATCTTCCCTATGCGTGTCAAAGAATCAGTTCCTGTATGGGTGGGTAGGAGAACACTGCACTGAGATGGAAGAGACCGAATGGAGGTCTCCCTCTTCCTCTTCAATATCCTCCAACTGGTGGGTACTAATAGAACAAGGTGGAAAGTCTGGAAGTACTGGAGAGTGATGGTAGTCTGGAGATCGGAGGCTCGGTACTGAGAGGTGTTCAGTACCCATGAAAAGTGGAGATTTTGGGTCATCCGCCACTGATAAGTCTTTTGAGTATCTAAATTCCTGTGGTACCGAGTGGAGGATTGGTACCAATGTGCTTGACAACAGAAGGAGATGGTACTCTTAGAGCATACCGAAGTAGGCACCGATAGTGTCTGATGCTTCAGTTTGCACAGTACCCAGGGTCCTGACTGGGGAGGTACCAAAGATGGAGCTGTGCACAATGGTATTGGTCTGGAGGAGTGCTTATCCTTACTCTCTTTGTCCCTTGTAGACAGTACCAGGACTCTGTCAGAGCCATGTTTCTCCTTGGATCTCCGAGAGTCTTTCACCTCTACAGTACCAAGCTGAGAGATCGAGGCTTCTGATATCATGCACTTAGCAGGGGACTAAGGTCTTTTGGGAGCATATCTTATGGGAGGGAGTCAAAGCTCCTCTTCTTGGGAGCCTTCACTGAGGCCTCAAGAATCTTCCCTTTCTTATGGGAAGATATGTGCTGAGGTCAAAGGGGTGCTGGATCTGCCCAGAGACAGATTTCCAGGGTGGGGGCGGGAGGAGTTTCTCCTGACCTGACTGAAGTGGGTCAAAGGGAGCACTCCATCATCAGCAGCCTCAGCTTGATCTCCCGGTACTTCCTTGTCCTGGATTTAAGGGCCAGGCAGACATTACACTTCTGGGGGATGTGTGACTCTTCCAGACAGCAGACACACTTAGAGTGGCTGTCGCTAACCAGAATAGCTTCCTGACAAGAGAGGAAACATTTGAATCCTGGAGAGCCAGGCATGCCCTGCCAGAGAGTAAGGCTCCCTGAAGGAAAGGAGAGGAACAAAATTAATCCTCACACTACTTATCTACTAACAACTGTTGTATCTAATACTAAATAGTAGTAAACTATAAACAAGAAGTGAGCGACGGCACGTTCAAAGCAGATATGCTAGGGCTCTGTCTCAGGCTGAAGTAGTTGAGAAGGAACTGAGAATGGTTTGCAGAGCAGCACTTTATAGCCTTGGTGTGTGGCATGAGGATCTATAGGATGCATACGCAGCCTGAAGGATGCTGCTAGCGGAAAATCTCCGATCAAAGGCTCAAGAGGTGCATACGCATTTGAAGAGGAGCATCCATAGGGACACGACTTGACGAAGAACTAGTAGATGAAGCTCGGATATAATCACTCCAGAACATATCTGGATGCTAGTATATCAAGGAGGGGTCAAACTTTTTCACTGTGTTGACTGCATTTTAATAGAGATTGTCTCCGGTTTTGTATGGATCACTTCCTCTCCCATTCATACAACTACAGGAAGAGTTTACATGAAAAAGCATTATTCAGAAGACATGAAAGGCAGGATTCTCAGCTGGTATAAAAGGGCCAAGCTCTACTGACTTCAGAGGAGCTATTCCGATTTACAGCAGGTGAGGATCTGGGCCTTCATGGTATTTAGCTGTCTTTTAAGTAAATTTAGCAGCTGGAAGAGAGGAGTAGGAGGAGCCAGCATCATGTGAGCAGCCAGATCTCTACAGCATGTCCTCTGCAGACCGCCTGTGGTCGTTGGATGACAACTTCGGGACTTCTTTACTAGGTGATCAGAGGATTTTAGTAAATGACTTTGAGCTGAATTCCTCCCTCACACTACTTTTACTCCAGTATTACCTGCACTGACTTCATCTGAGTTACTGCCAATTTACAGGGGTGTAAATGAGAGGAGAATCAGGCCCTTTTCACTTAAGGTCTAACCGGAACACTGGTAATCCATCACAGGTTCAGTAAAGCCAACGAACTGTATCCTGGCACATATGCCTGCACACAGTGCTGCTTTCATTGTAGGAACTCTGACTCAATTTTGCTCTGGATTACAAACAGGAAGAAGAACAAAATGGTTTCAAATCCGCCTTTGGGGCTTGAGCACCTTCAGGATGACTCTAAAAGAGAAGTGCGTGGAGTATACCCCTGGAAACAGGGCCGGCTCTAGGCACCAGCAAAGCAAGCAGTTGCTTGGGGCGGCACATTTGCAGGGGCGCAAGAATCCAGCATGGGAGCTGAGAACCAACAGGGAGCCCTCGGAGCTGTAGTTCCTTGGTTAGCTCCCTGCCTATAGAGCCAGCCCTGGAGCAGGGAAAGAACTACATTTCCCAGCATTCCCTCGGCCACTAGTAACAGGAAAGGGAGGGGGAAGGAGTATGGATCTGAAACCTGCAGCTTGCTGTGAATGGTAGGGACAGAGCCAGCTTTAGGTTTTTTGGCGCCCCCCACCCCAGCCCTGGGCTCCCCCCGCACCCATGTGTTGCCCCAGCCCTGGACTCTCCCCTGCCCACACCCCCTGCCGCCCCAGCTCTGGCCCCCACTTGCACTTCCCTGCTGCCCCAGCCCTGGGCTCTCCTCCGACCCACACCTCTTGCCGCCCCAGCCCTGGGCTCTTCCCCCCCTGCCGCCACCCCAACTCTGGCCCCCACCTGCACCCACTGCTGCCCCAGCCCTGGACTCTTCCCCCGCACCCCCTGCCACCCCAGCTCTGGACCACTCGATATCTACCTAACAAGAAAAAGTGTTTTTGATAGAACTTACCACCTGTAGAAGAGCCAGGTAACCAGCACCAACGTTATCAAAGTTGACTTTAACTTTTGTCCAGTAAAAATTGCCTGTCACGTTATAGAGTATGCACTCGCTCATGTTATTAACAACTTTAGAGTCTAAAGGCATATCTCCTGCTGTCTTGTTAATGCATTTTCCAAACTTTCCTGCAAACAGGTTCACTCCCATGATGCTAAAAATGAGCCAGAAAATGAGGCAGACGAGCAGAACGTTCATGATGGAAGGGATGGCGCCTAACAGGGCATTCACAACCACCTTAAGTAAGTGAAAAAAAAGAAGAAGCATACAATTACTGCAGACCTTCACATGAACACATCCCTAAGAAGCTGTTTTGTACACTAAAGTAACTGGGCCAAGCCTCAGCTGATGTAAACTGGATTAAAACTAGCTGAAGATCTGCTCCATTATTTTGAAAAATTTAAGAACACTTAAGACTTCTTTTTTGTACCTTAAAAAATAATGTATCAGTATCTCACCCATACAACCAGTTAGCAACCAATTGTTGTTCATAACAGGGCATGGTAGCAGTACCTCTCAGGATTCTCCCTGCTTCATATTGTACCCTATGTTTAGTGATGTGTTAAGCGTTATATCAGAGGTCAGCGGGGCACAAAAAATATTCTCACAATGGTTAAGGGACCAGGAGAGAGGAAGAGAAGCTTCTTTCTAAGCAGCAAAGTATCTAAATCTCTTTCTGAACTCAGGCCCCCTGCACAATACATGAAATTTTAACCCTAACTATGAAGGGCATCAATTATCTGAGTAGTAATTGATCCAATGGTGTCTCATCTGTCAAAGATACCATTGATTGGAAGCCATTATTACTGTGAGAAAGTGGAGTCACTGAAATTCTTGGAGCAGGGCAGCTATGGAGGATATCTGACCGCCAATATGGAGGATCTACTCTTACAATTTAATCCCTTACCTACTCCTAGCTCTACAGTGTGTAGCATTAAAACAGCCAACACACCCTGATTTAATATATATCTGACTCACATTATCTCACTTGATACTATACCAAACTCTGTATAATTCTGTTTTCTGCAGAGACCCGTCGGCTCCAGGCAGGATTAGTGTGCAAACCCATATATACAACTACACATACAAATATTGTATAAGAAAGGACCCAGTCACTTAAGGTACTTATAAACAATTGGCATAGGAACAAAAGTCAATGCTTGCAATATAGATCTGAACCAATGCAAATAGAATATACAATATGCATTCTATAATCCCCACAAAAATTCAGCAATATCAACATGCACTCCAAAATATAAGGCTAATATAACAACCACTTTATATATATATATGTTATTCAGCATTCTAAACCACCATCCAAAATGTAAAAGCCTTTGATGCATGCTAAACATAACATGAAAGACATTTTCCCAAGAAAAATCTTTGTCACAAAATGTATTTTTTCACACTATATTAATGGCTTGTACAGTTTTTACATAACCACAGCTACTCTAGGTGCTGCCACTACTCTGCAGGACCAATGCAAAGTAAACTGGCAGACTTTCTACAGATTCCAGACTTTACTATATGAATTTGTCTCCTTGTTTATTTCATGCTTTCAAGATTAGAATCTGATATGCAGACACTAAGCCTTTCCCCTTCTCAGTTCACATTTCTGAAACTGAGACAAAGTGATATCGATCTGCAAAAATGAAATTTTATTAAATTGTGAATCTGGTTATGGAAAATGTCAGTTGTTTTCTATCATATTAGTGCCCAATTTTCTGACAAGCCAATAATATCAAATTCATTTCACCATTACTTTTGTGGTTCTGGAAAGGATAAAAGAGCACAGTAAAATGATTTTACACATTTAGAACAGGCAGTTTATTCTGGTACACTGAAGAAAATACACAATTACTAGGGCTGTCAAGCGATTAAAAAAATTAATCGCGATTAATTGCACAGTTAATAATAGAATACCATTTATTTAAATATTTTTGGATGTTTTCTACATTTTCAAATATATTGATTTCAATTACAACACAGAATACAAAGTGTACAGGGCTCATTTTATATTTATTTTTGATTACAAGTATTTGCACTGTAAAAAAACAAAAGTAGCAGCATTTTTCAATTCACCTACAAGTACAAGTACTGTAGTGCAATCTCTTTATCATGAAAGTTGACCTTACAAATGTAGAATTATTTACAAAAAACTGCATTCAAAAATAAAACAATGCAAAATTTAAGAGCCTGCAAGTCCACTCAGTCCTACTTCTTGTTCAGCCAATCGCTCAGACAAATACGTTTGTTTACATTTGCAGGCAATAATGCTGCCCGCTTCTTGTTTACAATGTCACCTGAAAGTGAGAACAGGTGTTCTCATGGCACTGTTGTAGCCGGCATCGCAAGATATTTACATGCCAGATGTGCTAAAGATTCATATGTCCCTTCATGCTTCAACCACCATTCTAGGGGACATGCGTCCATGCTGATGACGGGTTCTACTCGATAACAATCCAAAGCAGTGCGGGCCGATGCATGTTCATTTTCATTATCTGAGTCAGATACCACCAGCAGAAGGTTGATTTTCTTTTTTGGTGGTTCAGGTTCTGTGGTTTTTGCATCGTAATGATGCTCTTTTAAGACTTCTGAAAGCATGCTGCACACCTCATCCCTCTCAGATTTTGGAAGGCACTTCAGATTTTTAAACCTTGGGTCGAGTGCTGTAACTATCTTTAGAAATCTCACATTGGTACCTTCTTTGCGTTTTGTCAAATCTGCAGTGAAAGTGTTCTTAAAATGAACAACATGTGCTGGGTCATCATCCGAGACTGCTATAACATGAAATATATGGCAGAATGCGGGTAAAACAGAGCTGGGGACATACAATTTTCCCCCAAGGAGTTCAGTCACAAATTTAATTAATACATTTTTTTAACGAGCATCATCAGTATGGAAGCCTGTCCTCTGGAATGGTGGCTGAAGCATGAAGGAGCATACGAATGTTTAACATATCTGGCATGTAAATACCTTGCAATGCCAGCTACAAAAGTGCCATGCAAATGCCTGTTCTCACTTTCTGGTGACATTGTAAATAAGAAGACGGTAGCATTATCTCCTGTAAATGTAAACAAACTTGTTTGTCTTAGCGATTGGCTAAACAAGAAGTAGCACTGAGTGCACTCGTAGGCTCTGAAGTTTTACATTGTTTTGTTTTTGAGTGCAGTTATGTAACAAAAAAAATTCTACATTTATAAGTTGCACTTTCACGATAAAGAGATTGCACTCCAGTACTTGTATGAGGTGAATTGAAAAACACTAATTCTTTTGTTTATCCTTTTTACAGTGCAAATATTTGTAATAAAAAATAATATACACTTTGATTTCAATTGCAACGCAGAATACAATATATATGAAAATGTAGAAAAACATCCAAAATATTTAATAAATTTCAATTGGTATTTTATTGTTTAACAGTGTGATTAAAATTGTGATTAATCGCGATTAATTTTTTTAATCACGATTAAGTTTTTTGAGTTAATCGTGTGAGTTAACTGCAATTAATTGACAGCCCTAACAATTACATAACTCTTTCAAGTCCTGGAACTATATTTTGCACATTTCTGAAAGGAGCAAATCTTTTGCAAGACCGACTACCTATTTTTGCCATATGCAGACTTTTTACAACTACTGTCCCTTTTGCTAATTTTATCTTTCACTTTTAGATTTAGTGCATTCTTAACTTTATAGTTTTAACCCAATTTTTATTTTGGAAGCCAAGATGCAAAATAATTTACAAAGCAAATGATCATTAGAATACTGCCCAAATAGATATCTTAATAATTTTCATTTGCTCTTTAATGTGATGTTTTTGTTCAATGTCCAACCATGTTGGCCCCAAACTACTGCAACTACACTATGTGTGACAGAGACAAAAACATTATGGCTGTTAGAGATAGAGAGATTACAGTGCAAATGATCATGCATAGGAACAGAACACAATCATGCAAGTTAGACAATACAAATGATGGTCATGCATGCATCCTCCTTTTTTCCTTGTGCTGAATTATGTTCAGTGGAGTGTAGATAACAAAATATGATACAAGACTTGAAGCAAATCATGTAACACCTCTTTGAATGAATTATTAATGAAGGGCCTAATTCTCCTCTGACTTATCCTGATTTTACACCAACATAATGCCACTTGTTTAAAAGGAGCTACTCCTAATTTACATCAGTGCAAGTGACAGCTGATTAAGGATTTGAATATGTAAACAGATGAAACTATTAAGAATTTATGTTAAAGTTGAGACGCAAACATTGCAAAAGAAAGGACCAAATTTGTGTTATGTCTAGAAATAACATATACAGTACAATCATCTATAAGAGATGATTTTATGACACTGAATTCCCATTAATATCTTATTGCCATGTTTGAAACCTCCTTCCCCATAACTTCTGTTAAGGGTAGCCTTTTGCCACCCAATGCCCTACTTGGCATCTGGAGGTGCTCTAAATCAGGAGTTATCAAACTTAATTGCACTGCAACCTCCTTCTGACAATAGAAATTACTACACAACCCCAGGAGAGGGGACCAAACCCTGAGCCCACCTGAGCCCCACTGCCCCAGGCGGGGAGAGGAGGGGGCCAAAGCTGAAGCCCCAGGGCTTCAGCCCCAGGCAGGGGGCCTGTAACCTGAGTCCCAACACACAGGGACGAAACCCTCAGGCTTCGGCTTCAGCTCTGGGCTCCAGGAAGTCTAAGCCAGCTCTGGCGACCCCATTAAAATGGGGTTCTGAACCACAGTTTGAGAACCACTGCTCTAAATCTTCAACATTTCCTTTCACCGATTCATAATGGGGCAGATCCTCAGTTTGCGTAAATTGTCATCGCTCTACTGACTTCATGGACAATTACACCAGCTGATGATCTGCCCAATAGATGTTAAGGCTTGAAAGGACCATTGTGAACATTTAGTCTGATCTTCTGTGTAGTACTGGCCATAGAAAAGGTCACCCAGTAATTCTGACATCAAGCCCATATCTTTTGGTTGATCTAGGGTCATATCTTTTAGCAAGGCATCCAATCTCGATTTAAAGATTTCAAGTGATGCAGAAGCCACCACACTGTTAGGTAAATTGTCCCACTGTTTAATTATTCTCAGTGTTAGAAATGTGTGCCTTATTTCTAGTTTGAATTTGATGAGTTTGAGCTTCTATCCATTGAATCTCAATATGCCTTTGTCTGCTAGATTAATAGCCCTCTGCTATTAGAACTCTTCTCCCCATGTCAGTACTTATACATTGTGATCAAGTCACCTTTTAAACCTTCTTCTGGATAAGCTAAATAGATTGAACTTCTTAAATCCCTCCCTGTAAGGCAGATTTTTCAGACCTTGAATCATTCTTGTAGTTCTTTTCCAACCCTTGTCAATTTTTCAATGTCCCTTTTTAAATGTGGATGCCAGAATGTCAGTATTTCAGTAATGGCTTCATTTATGCTCTATTAAGAGGTAATATCACCTCCCTACTCCTACTTGATATTCCCTTGCTTATCTTCAGAGAATCACATTAGCTCTGTTAGCCATCACATCACATGGGAAGCTCATGTTCAGTGGATTATTCACTATGACCCCTAAGCCCTTCTCAACTTCTGTTTTTCAGGATACAGTTCCCCATAGTACAAGGGTGCCCTATTTTCTTTGTTCCTAGATGTATGCAGTATTTGGCTGTATTAAAATGAATGTTGTTCAAGTGAGCCCAGTTTCCCATTTGATCGCTCTGTATAGTTGATCTATCCTTAACATTACTGACCACTATATTAATTTTTGTACCATAAGCAAGCTTTACCAGCAATGATTTTATATTTTCTTCCAGGTCATTGATAATGATATCGAATAGATTTGGGTCAAGAACAGATCCCTGAGACCACACTAGAAACATTACATCACTGGATAACAATTGCCCATTTACAATTACTTTTTGAGATCTATCAGTTAGACAGTTTTTGTCAGCAGGGTTTGGCAGCTGTGCATGCACCATTAGGCTACCCCTAGGCACCAGCCGAAGGCTCTGCCGCAGTTTCCCTGTGGGAGGCCGCCTCCACAGGGTTTCTCTTTGGATAGCTGGAAAGTAGTTCTCTCCTAACTTCTAGAACCCTCTGTTGGGCTGGTTCAAGCTGAGGATTTCTTCTGCCTGCACTGGAACTCAGCCCATTGCCAGACAGGAAGAAATGGGATGTGGAGGGCATGGGGCCTGGCCACTCTGAAGTCTAGTCATGACAGGTCCGTTTGCCATGCAATCTTGGAGCCCTTGTGTGGGTGGGACCCTGCAGACACCACCCCTCCAAACCCATCAATGCCTCTAATTCACTGGCCCCAAATCACCTGTCTACCTCTCTATCTTTTAGTCAGGACCAATTGACTTCAAAGCCTAGGCACAATATAGTTTAGTGAAGCACCCTATGAGAATTTTCTTGCTTACATCTTAGTTCTGCAAAGTACTTTGAGCTCCTTAACTGAAGGCACTACACAAACACAAACTATTATCATCTCCTTACTCTATGTGTTTGCGTCTCAACATTAACATTATTTAATATCTCTCTCCTCTGGTAATTTTCCTTGTGCATTCTGGAGCATATGAGTTCCTAATAATGAAAGGTCTTACTGTCACTAGCCATGGTAAGTATGGTTAGACATGCTAAAAATATAATAATTTGATTTTCCAGTGGAACGTAGTCTCAATGATACTTTATCATAGTTTACAAGCTAATTCAGTACCTCTGATAGCTCAGAAAAAGGAGGCACAAAGACTGTACACATTTCAACTATATCTACGGGGTAGGGAGGACAAGAACTTTGTGTCAAAAAACCTGGGATACCCCTGAATAGGGGCATTTTAGGAACAGCATTTCTGGGACTGATGTAATAGAAAATGGTCTTCTCCTGCAGGTTTACAGCAAACCAACTTCTTCTCCAGCTCTCAGTAAACATCCCACCCAACCTTCCTTCAGTGTTTCTCGACTCTCTCAGTTTTTCAGCCTCTCAAATGCCCCATACTTTGGACTTGGATTACACACAGAAGTTGCTAGGTTTAACAACCATTTAGTTAAACCGATACAAACTTATGTATGGATATTCTTATAATGCTTTAAAACTGGCTATATGGGTTTTGATTGAGCTTGTATATTTACCAACTTAAGCTAAACCAATGTAAGTCAGGTCTAAATCAATTTAAGATGTCCACGCACAAATCACACCTTTAGCTAAACTGGTGCAACTATGAGTCTAGATCAGATCTTTGTCCCTCTCAGTTGCACCATATTTCCTGCTAGGGCTCCTGAATGTGGTAAAGCAATGTGGCCTGTAGTAGGTGAAGCTGGATATATGGCACAACCCACACTTCATAAAAATATGGGGCCAGATCCTCAGCTGGTGTAAACAGAAGTAGTTCTATTACCTTTAGTAGAGCTGCACCAGCTGGGGATCTGGCAGCTTAAGCCTATGCACTGTTTTGTGTGTGAATACTCTTTAAAATATGATATTGTTTGGGTTCACTAAGAAGAATGCAGTGTTTTGAACCAAAACAGTTCAAATTTGGATGCCCCACACTGCTCCACCAATGTACTTAACTACTTATAGGGTTAGCTCAATTTCTAGGCTCATTCAGTCCTCTGGCTGTCTTACTATGGCATGATTATGATATGGAAACTGGGCCACTAGGACTTCAGCTGAAACCACCAACTTGTTGCACATGGACTGTATAGACTTTTGATTGCTAGTGACTTGTATTGAATTTGAACTTGTGATCTAGAGGCAAAAGACGCCATATTCCAAATTGATTTTATTATTAACACCGTACCATTTTCCTTGACATAGTTTAGGGATTTGGTGTCTCCAGATAGGACAGATGTAATTTTACATATATCAGAATCAGAAATCTTGGAAGTGGTGCTTAAGTTGGTACCTTATATACTCCCAAATGTTACAGGTTGTGCCATACAGAGATTTGTTTTGTTTTGCCTTGTGATCTACAGTATTAGTGGTACCTTTGACTGGTACAGAATGCAGCTATCGTCATTTGATAGTCATGCATGATAAAAATAGTTTAAAGAACAAAGCCCAACTCCAGATACTTAAACATACTTGCTATGCTAATCAAGCACAAATAAATATGTATGATACTGGTGGATACAGCCATACATTCAAGAAAATGCAAATGGGAGAGGATAAACATGCAAGATAGAACAATGAACACAAGTCACATGCTTACAATGCTAATCCTGGCATTCTATATTAAAATTCAAATACTTTAGAGGAGAGTTTTTGTGAATTTGCTCATTTGTTTTCTATACATAGTGTGCCTCTAATGTTCACTTTCTTTATTAGTTAAAAAGTCCTCAACAACTTTGTGATTGATTCTAATTTTAATAAAATTTGGAAGCAGGAGTAAACCTGTAGCAAAATTATTTTCCCTGATGTGCCTCATAATTAAAGAGACAATTGTTAGCCAGATGTTACCTCAGCCAAAAAGTTGTTTTTAAAACATAGTATGACAAATTATGCAGCGGGATTAGCTTATCATGAAATCCACCAGAGAGTAAAAACTGCAGCTATACTAATGCAATCAATACAATGGAGGTGTTTTTTTCCCCACACAGCATTATCATTCATTTCCTTTGCAGTCATAATGAAAACAAAACCAAAGAAATATGGCCCTTTTACATGCTTGATGTTCACACAGATGGGCTTCGATGGTTGCTTTGTTTACTCTTACCCTCATCCCTTCAAATCGTGACAATGCTCTTAATGGTCTCAAAGCTCGGAGAGTCCTAAGGGATTTAATAGGACCCATTTCGGAGTATCCAAGTGAGTTAGCTATGAGGCTTATTAAAGAGACCTGAATGGAGACATAAAGCAAAAGTCCAAGCTATTAGCACAATCCTACCATTTTACTTCTCTTCTGCCGTTCCTTCCTGAAAAGAAAAAACCTGTTAGCGGGACAATGACGAAATACCCTAAATGGAAGATATCGAATTAGATCAATGCAAAAAGAAAAGAAGTTTTAACATCCAGATATATACACAATTCTTTCCATGATGCCTTCAGAATATAAAGCCTTTGTTCCAATTTAATGTAAACTCATAGAAATAGAGTCTATTTCCTTCTAGCAAAGCACACAGGTGCCTAGTAATGTCAACAGGACCTTTTTGGTCAGAAAAAGGGGAGATTACAATTATAAAAATACTATTCTGTGGCGGCAACATTCTAATTAGTTTATAGCTGACAGAGGTGTGTGTGTATCTATCATTAGAAGTATTATTAAATCATGTAAATGCTACAATTTAGTGCTCTCCCAATTAATCACTTTAAGATCCTGCAAGAGCCAATGATTTATTAAATCGGTAGAAGATTTTAAGATTGCCATGGTCGACTGAATTATCAATCCTAAATACCAATTTAAAAAAATCTCCCCTTAACCTGCCACTGGACTCTTTAAAAGAATTATGTATATAATTTGTGTGACTCTTTCCATTGTCACCGTTATCTGGATCCCCACACAGCACCTAAAAGAGAAGATTCTATGTTATTTTCCTGTAAGGAAAGTTAGAAGGTGCTCAGCATTAAAAGTGCTCATACTTGATAGACACTAAAAGATACCCTTACCCTTATGCTCTCAAATCTGGACAGGGCTCGGAGGGGCCGCAATGCCCTCAGTGTTCTGAGAGATTTCATAGCGCCCAGCTGGTCATAGTCAAGAGTTGTTGCTATCAGGCAAACAACTGAAATCTGTGCAGATTGAATGGAATTTGAGATTACTGGTCAAATGAACAAACACGAAGTAAATGGGTTTTACAGCCACAGATGATATTCACAGCCTGAATTCTTACTGTCTGGGGAGTGAAAAAGGAAGCTACTCCCATACACTGTAAGCATCTCTCTGACTTTCAAGAGGAAAATACACAGATTAATTTTTGTTCCATCTTTACAACCTTTTCTATTGCCAGGAATTGAGATCTGACTGACTACCTTAATATATGCATTGCTCACCTTGACAAATCCTTCGTTCCTGTCTATCTAAGGTGCTTATATGGCCCCCCATTACTGTAACATCTGAGTGTTTTCCAGTCTTGAATGTGTTTATCTTCACCAGCCCCCTGTAATGGAGGGAAATGCCATTACCCCCATTTTACAGAGGGGACCAGAAACACATCATGCAGGAGGTCTGTGATGGAGCAGGAAATTGAACCCATATCGTCTAAGTCCCAGGCTAGCATTCTAACCCCTGGGCCATCCCTATTCCTATAAGCTTAGTCATTTGAATACACAAGGCTGAGCAGACAGTAATCATCTCTAAACATCTTTGTACAATGCACTCAAAGTTTTAATTTTTTATAAATTAATGGTTCTATTGCACCTTTTAGACACAGCCAGCAGTTGGGTAGCAGCTCCTGGAGTCAATAGTGCCAGGAGCAGACACAATGGGTCAGATTCTCAGCTGGCATAAATCAGCACAGCTGCACTGGAAGAAGCATTGGTGTACAGCACCGAGCACTAGCCACTGATACACACTTTAATATGGTGCAATAGGCAAACTCACCTCACTGATTCAGCTCCCGTGGCTGGAGTGGAAGGAAGACGGATAATAAATGCTTCTCTACCATGGTGATAAGCATGGTATAAAAGCTTAATAGGTAGATAGATCAGACATAGGCTAGGTTTAAGTAGATAATTTTTATAGGTTCCATATATTAATTAGTCATATTTTTCTCTCCCTTTCTAAGGCTTGCTCACTTGGAATTAATGATTAACTATGGCAGCCTGGCTTTTACAGGTGGAGGGCCTATGAAAAATAGTATTACTAAAACATTTAAAACTCTCTATAACATTTCTGAATTGAATTAGAATTAGTGTGGTATAAAGCTTTTACTGACACTCATTTGGGATGCTCTGTCTAGCCTGGTATTGTCTTCACCAGGGGTAGGCAATCTATGGCACGTGTGCCGAAGGCGGCATGGGGGCTGATTTTCAGTGGCACTCACACTGCCCGGGTCCTGGCCACTGCTCCAGGGGGCTCTGCATTTTAATTTAATTTTAAATGAAGCTTCTTAAACGTTTAAAAAACCTTATTTACTTTACATACAACAATAGTTTAGTTATATATTATAGACTTATAGAAAGAGACCTTCCAAAAACGTTAAAATGTATTACTGGCACGCAAAACTTTAAATCAGAGTGAATAAATGAAGACTCGGCACATCACTTCTTAAAGGTTGCTGACCCTTGGTCTTCACCATTCATTATTAATGTAGCCAACCAAAACTGGGGTTGCTGAAACCTTTATAACCACAGTGCACTACATCACCAAGTAGTCTCTCATTTTCACACTCTCTCATGCTCATGTGTAGCACTGTAAATGTTCATTTAATATTCGTTTGCCTTTCACTCTGAGTTTCTTGAAATTTGTGGTTAAAATCTGGGCATTGATATTGCATTAACATAGAGTCAAATTCTGCTGTCCTTATTCACTCCACCCATTGACTTCAATGGGAATGGTGCCCAACTAAGGAGAAAGGATTGTAGGATTCAGCCCATAGTATTGGGCACGTGCTGCGTGCATATATAAAATAGCTTTTCAATTGCTGACTCACAACATTGTAACATGATTGGCATTACTGAGGTATTCCCTGTACACTAAGGACTCCACTACAGCATAGACACATAGCCCTGTGAGGTGTACTGCCCCAGTAGGAATTTCTGAAGGTGTCTGGACATATTTCTGCTCCTACCCCCTTTGGAAAATTGAATACTGAGAATGTGTCCACCACAAGCTTCATGCAAGGGTTTTTTTTTTTGTCCAGTTAGATGGGAGAAAAGGGGTGTTGCTCCTTTAAGAATTTCTTACAATGGGTGGGAAGAAAGGGGAATGTTTACAGGGATGGACAGGAAGGGCAGGAAGCAGTTGTTCCCAGGTCAGGAGAAAGTAACTGCACTGCCCTTCCTGCTTATTGGAAGAGTGGGAGGATATTTATACCCCATGCAACACCGCAGAGGCCTCTTTATGAGGATCAAGGTGGCAGCATACACCCACCCTGAATATGGCAAAAGGACCGGATTCCCCCTTGACCTGGTGTGGACATTATGCTAGTTGCTCTTTTCCTTGGGGGGTGCGGGAGGACTGGGAAGGAATTTTTCCCTCACTGACAGATTGACCAAGGTGTGTGTGTGTGGGGTCATCTTTCCAACAGCTGGTTTGAGACCCAGTGGGGTGGAGTAAGAGGGTTAGGTTATAATGTCGCAACTTACTACATAAAACTTGTTGTGGATGTCCAGTGCAGGTACTCGGTATGGGAGGAATTCAGGTATCAGATAACATGGATTGGAAAAGGCTTGGAAGGAAATCATTCCTTAAGAGAGCTGAGTAAAGGGGTTTTGGGGCCCCTACATCTCGTACAAGGGGAAGCGACCCCCCCTCCTTTTCCTAGCACCCTTTAAAGGAGTTGAGGAAGAGGTTTGGGACTCCTACATCTGTAGGGTTACCATATTTCAACAATCAAAAAAGAGGACACGGGGTGCCGCCCTAGCCCCGCCCCTCCCACTTCCCGCCCCCCTCAGAATCCCCCTACCTGTCTCCTGACTGCCCTCTCCTGAGAACCCCCCCACCCTAACTGCCCCCAGGACTCCACCCCCTATCTAAGTCTCCCTGCTCCCTGTCCCCTGACTGCCCCAACCGCTCTCTACACCCCCTTCTCCCAACAGCCCCCCCCAGAATCCCCGACCAATGTAATCCCCCCATTCCCTGTCCCTTGCCTGCCCCCCCCCCCAGGCCGAGGGAGAGCTGCGAGCTCCACGTGCAGCCAAACACTGTGGCGCTGCTCTGTGGGGGAGGTGGTAGTGGGGGAGGGGGAGGGACTCTGGGTGCTAGAGGCCCCAGTGGCTCCGAGCGGCTTTCAATCAGGCCCAGCTGTCCAATCAGCCACGCCGCACTCTGTATGAGGGGAAGGGGGAAATCCCGGACATTTCTACTTTATTAGAAATCCCCCCCCGGACGGCCATTTAAATAGGGTTACCATACGTCCTCTTTTTCCCGGACATGTCCGGCTTTTCGGCAGTCAAACCCCCGTCCGGGGGGAATTGCCAAAAAGCGGAACATGTCCGGGAAAATGGCGGCTCTGTTTAAGAGCCCGGCTGCCTGAACGCTACCGGCTTCGGGCAGCCCCGTGCCTGGAGACCCTGCGCCGCCGGAGCCCAGGAGGGGAAGTGCCCGGCTGGGGGCGCAGGGTCTGGAGGCACGGGGCTGCCCGAAGCCGGTAGCGCTCGGGCAGCCCGGCTCTTAAATAGAGCCGCGGGGACTGGAGCCTCCAGCCGCCGGGGCTGTGTGTAACTGACACAGTGTCAGTTACACAGAGCCCCAGCCGCTGGAGGCTCTGTTTAAGAGCCGGGCTGCCCGAGAGCTACCGGCTTCGGGCAGCCCCGTGCCTGGAGACCCTGCGCCGCCGGAGCCCGGGAGGGGAAGTGCCCGGCTGGGGGCACAGGGTCTGGAGGCATGGGGCTGCCCGAAGCCGGTAGCGCTTGGGCAGCCCGGCTCTTAAACAGAGCAGGGGCGGCTGGAGCCTCCAGCCGCCGGGGCTCTGTGTAACTGACACTGTGTCAGTTACACAGAGCCAAAGAGGAGCAAAGCCTCCAGCCCCCAGGGCTCTGTGTAACTGACCCAGTGTCAGTTACACAGAGCCAAAGAGGAGAAAAGCCTCCAGCCGCAGGGGCTCTGTGTAACTGACACAGTGTCAGTTACACAGAGCCCCAGCCGCTGGAGGCTCTGTTTAAGAACCGGGCTGCCCGAGAGCTACCGGCTTCGGGCAGCCCCCTTGCCTCCGGACCCTGCGCCCCCAGCCGGGCACTTCCCCTCCCAGGCTCCGGCGGCGCAGGGTCCGGAGGCACGGGGGCTGCCCAAAGCCGGTAGCGCTGGGGCAGCCCGGCTCTTAAACAGAGCCTAAGAGGAGCAGAGCCTCCAGCTGCGGAGGCTCTGCTCCTCTTCGGCTCTGTGTAACTTATACAGTGTAAGTTACGCAGAGCCGCCAGAGCCCGGGAGGGGAAGTGCCCGGCTGGGGGCGCAGGGTCCGGAGGCATAGGGGCTGCCCAAAGCCCGAGCGCTACCGGCTTCACGGTTTGCTGGGCAGCCTCCAGACCCTGTGCCCCCGGTTGGGCGCTTCCCCTCCCGGGCACCAGCTGCGCTGGGGAAGTGCCGGCTGGGGGCGCAGGGTCTGGGAGCTGCCCGGGAAACCATGATGCTGGTAGCACTGGGGCAGCCCTTTCCCCCTGGCTGGGAGTGGGAGGGAGGAGGGGGTGGAGTTAGGGTGGGGGAAGGGGCGGAGTTGGGGCAGGGCTAGGGGTGGGGAAATGGGCGGGGCCATGGCCCGTGGAGGGTCCTCTTTTTTTATTTATGAGATATGGTAACCCTAATTTAAAGCTGAAAAAGCCGGACATGTCCGGGGAAACCCAGACAGATGGTAACCCTATACATCTGGTATAGCAGGGAGGTGACCCTCCTCCTTCCTGTACTGTACAAATTGTTGCCAGGTACTCCCGGATATTTTAAGAGAATAAGTTGCAGCCTAATTAAACCACACCTGGTGCCTCCTTTCTTTTGTCTGGCATAGCCAGACAATGGCACTAGTCCTGCAGAGTCCTTGAGCTCCCTTTCCACAGTTGTTTGCCTGTGGGGGAGGTGAACGAAAAAGAGAACTGTGTGCCTTATTATGAATAGGTTGAGACATGATATGGAAAACAGAAACTAAATTACCAATGCACTTGCTAAAAGTTCAGCTCTTTCATTTTTTAAAAAAATGCATTTTTACAACAAAAGGATTAAAATGCAGTGCAGCTACAATCCTTTCCCTTTGTTATCTTTACCCAGAATGAGTTAAAGGAAAAACTTTCGAAAGGTTTTCAGGTCTCCCGCACAATCAGGGGTGCCATTGGGCGGGGCCAAGGGAGGGATCTAGCACCCCCCCCCCCCCCGAGTTTTGTAGGGGAGATCAACTCACCCTAGCTCCAGACTGAGCTCTTAACTGCAACAGCTTGAGTGTGATATGTGGAGTTCAGAAGCTGTGAGCAGCACAGCCTTTGGGGCAGGGAGTTTGTTTATAAACAGAGGCAGGGTGATTAAGATAACAAAAGGCTTGTCATTAAAGTAAATTAATGATCCTGAAAGCACTGCCAGGCACTTCAGTTAAAAGATAGGAAACAAAGGGTAGGAATAAAAGGTGAGAATGGAGAGAGGTACACCTCTACCCCGATATAATGCAACCCGATACAACACGAATTCGATATAACGCAGTAAAGCAGTGCTCGGGGGGGGGGGGGGGGGGCGAGGCGCGCGCAGGGCTGCGCACTCCAGCGGATCAAAGCAAGTTCAATATAACGCGGTTTCACCTATAACGCGGTAAAATTTTTTGGCTCCCAAGGACAGCGTTATATTGAGGTAGAGGTGTATATATTCAACATATTCATAAATGATCTGGGAAAAGGGGTAGGCACTGAAGTGGTAAAATTTGCAGATGATACAAAATTACTCAAGATAGAGATACTGGGAAGAGTTACAAAGGGTGACTGGGCAACACAATGGCAGAAGAAATTCAATGTTGATAAAAACAAAGTAATGCACATGGCAAAATATAATTCCAACTGTACATACAAAACGATGGGGTCTAAATTAGCTGAACCCATCAATAAAGAGATACTGGAGTCACTGTGGATAGTTCTCTGAAAACATCTGCTCAATGAGCAGTGGCAATTAAAAAAACAAATAGAATATTGGGAATCATTAAGAAAGGGAAAGATAATAAAAGGATAATATCATATTGTCTCTATATAAATCCATGGTATGCCAACATATTGAATAGTGCTTGCAGATTTGGTCACCCTATCTCAAAAAGATACATTGGATTTGGAAAAGGTACAGAGAAGGGCAAAAGAAATGATTAGGGGTATAGAACATCTTCTGTATGAGGAGAGATTAAAAAGACTGGGACTTTTCAGCTTGGAAAAGACATGACTGAGGAGGGATATGATAGAGGTCTATAAATCATGAAAGGTGTAGAAAAATTGAATAAGGAAATATTATGTACTCCTTTACATATCACAAGAACTAGGGGTTACCCAATGAAATTAATAGGCAGCAAATTTAAAACAAACAAAAGAAAGCATTTTTTCACAGTCAACATGTGTAACTCTTTGCCAGGGATGTTGTGAACGCCAAAACTATAACAGGGTTCCAATAAGAACTAGATAAGTTAATGGAGGTTTAAGTCCAGCAATAGCTATTAGCCAGAGTGGACAGGGATCCAACACCATGTTCTGCATGTCCCTCGCCTCTGTTTGCCAGAAGCTGGGAGTGGGCAACAGGACAACTTGATGATTGCCTGTTCTGTTCATTCCCTCTGAAGCAGCTGGCATTGGCCACTGTTGGAAGACAGGATACTGGGCTAGACGGACCATTGGTCTTACCCAGTATGGCCATTCTGATGTTCTTATATAGAACCCAGGTGTATCTGCTCCACGCTGTAACCTACTAGACCCTGCTCTCCTCCCAGGAGTCCTGACGGGGTCTCTCTCTCCACAGAGTTAGTAATAAAGTAAGAATATACATTAAAATTTTAAATCTAACCAGTGTCCGTTAAGTGACTTGGCGCAAGATGTCAGAACATGTTATTAGAGCTGAATGGGTCTAATATTTACTTAATTTTTTTTCTTTTATAAAGGAATTAGATACAGGGCTCCTGTCAGCTAATTGCTAAGTTATCTGCCAAAAAACCTAGCGTTTTCAAGTACCTAGGTAGCTCCAGGAATCATGGTTAAAGTTGCCCCCCCCCACCCCAATCTGAAATGGTGCCCCTCCTCCACATGTGCTTTATTCTCTTCTTTCCTCAGTCCCAGATTTATGGGCCATAGGTCCACCTCTGCTCAAGGCAAAAGGTCCATTGTTCAAATCCTATAAGACCAGGTTTCAGCTCAGAACGGGTTACCAGTTTCTCTAGAGTGCCACAAATGTCATCCTGAAATACATCACAGGTGCTGCTGTCCTCCTGACACAGATTTACACAGTATTAGATATCTATTCAGAGGATTAGGCCGTCAAGCTGTGTGATATTTGGCAATGATTTACAAGGCTGGAGTCAGTCCTCAGTTCGAGACAACTTGTCTAAATACTCTACTGTTGATTTCAAAGGTATTTGATTTCTCCCTGTCAAATTTTATTTATAGGAAAATCACTACAGCAGAGAGTTGGCTGCTTGGACTTGATTAACTGTGACCCCAAAGGCTATTAAAAAAAAAATCAAACAGCTTTCGAAATCAGTGCTGACTGCCGCACATAAGCACGGCAAAAAGGAAAGTCAGCACTTTTCTAATGTGTGTTTTTTTCTTTTGCAAGCTTGTGAAGACCTAAGCTACTGTAGCTTACTGCCTTATATTCTGTATTAAATCAGATTTACCCCCTGAATCCTGCAGGAATCTGGAAAGCACCGGTGGAGAGAATGTAAGCCCCAATTTTAACAATAGTGCACATTTTTCTAACTGTTTTAATCTTTGTATTTTATAGCCCATAGGATTTTCTAGGTAAAAATACATTTGAAAACCATGAAATATTGTAATATTATGGCACTTAGCTTACTCCTATGGAGCTTCTATGTCTCCATAAAGATGTATCTTCATTAGGAAAAAAACAAAAAGCATGTTGTTAACTCATGTTAGCAAACATGTGATAACTAATATGAGGTGAAATCCTAGTGATGACCAGGCAGTTTGTAGTCTTCACACATATTAGCAGGTCAAGATAAAGACTATGTGGGAACCTAGGGTTTATATAGATCTGCTAATGTGCTAACATTAAAAGCTGCCTTGGCATCCCTAGGATTTTACCTTGTATAAGTTGCCATGTGTTAGCTAACCCAAGTTAAGAACATGCTTTTTTTCCCTAGAGAAGACCAGATCCAAGAGGTTAGTGTGGGATTGGGTGACTTATGTGTGGGAGTGGTGATCTACGGTGCGTCTGGACTTTAAAAATCAATAGGAAAGAGAAAAGGGTATGCTTTAAGTTCCAAATGTGCCACATGTCCCTTTCCCCTTGCTATGCAGACCATTTAAATATATATACAGGAATGCAGGGGCAAGATTAGAAAGGCAAAGGCACAAAATGAGCTCAAACTAGCTACGGGAATAAAAGGAAACAAGAAGACTTTTTATCAATACATTAGAAGCAAGAGGAAGACCAAAGACAGGGTAGGCCCACTGCTTAGTGAAGAGGGAGAAACAGTAACAGGAAACTTGGAAATGGCAGAGATGCTTAATGACTTCTTTGTTTCGGTCTTCACCGAGAAGTCTGAAGGAATGCCTAACATAGTGAATGCTAATGGGAAGGGGGTAGGTTTAGCGGATAAAATAAAAAAAGAACAAGTTAAAAATCACTTAGAAAAGTTAGATGCCTGCAAGTCACCCGGGCCTGATGAAATGCATCCTAGAATACTCAAGGAGCTAATAGAGGAGGTATCTGAGCCTCTAGCTATTATCTTTGGAAAGTCATGGGAGACGGGAGAGATTCCAGAAGACTGGAAAAGGGCAAATATAGTGCCCATCTATAAAAAGGGAAATAAAAACAACCCAGGTAACTACAGACCAGTTAGTTTAACTTCTGTGCCAGGGAAGATAATGGAGCAAGTAATTAAGGAAATCATCTGCAAACACTTGGAAGGTGGTAAGGTGATAGGGAACAGCCAGCATGGATTTGTGAAGAACAAATCATGTCAAACCAATCTGATAGCTTTCTTTGATAGGATAACGAGCCTTGTGGATAAGGGTGAAGCGGTGGATGTGGTATACCTAGACTTTAGTAAGGCATTTGATACGGTCTCGCATGATATTCTTATCGATAAACTAGGCAAATACAAATTAGATGGGGCTACTATAAGGTGGGTGCATAACTGGCTGGATAACCGTACTCAGAGAGTTGTTATTAATGGTTCCCAATCCTGCTGGAAAGGCGTAACGAGTGGGGTTCCGCAGGGGTCTGTTTTGGGACCGGCTCTGTTCAATATCTTCATCAACGACTTAGATATTGGCATAGAAAGTACGCTTATTAAGTTTGCGGATGATACCAAACTGGGAGGGATTGCAACTACTTTGGAGGACAGGGTCATAATTCAAAATGATCTGGACAAATTGGAGAAATGGGCTGAGGTAAACAGGATGAAGTTTAACAAAGACAAATGCAAAGTGCTCCACTTAGGAAGGAAAAATCAATTTCACACATACAGAATGGGAAAAGACTGTCTAGGAAGGAGTACGGCAGAAAGGGATCTAGGGGTTATAGTGGACCACAAGCTAAATATGAGTCAACAGTGTGATGCTGTTGCAAAAAAAGCAAACATGATTCTGGGATGCATTAACAGGTGTGTTGTGAGCAAGACACGAGAAGTCCTTCTTCCGCTCTACTCTGCTCTGGTTAGGCCTCAGCTGGAGTATTGTGTCCAGTTCTGGGCGCCGCATTTTAAAAAAGATGTGGAGAAATTGGAAAGGGTCCAAAGAAGAGCAACAAGAATGATTAAAGGTCTTGAGAACATGACCTATGAAGGAAGGCTGAAAGAACTGGGTTTGTTTAGTTTGGAAAAGAGAAGACTGAGAGGGGACATGATAGCAGTTTTCAGGTATCTAATAGGGTGTCATAAGGAGGAGGGAGAGAACTTGTTCACCTTAGCCTCTAAGGATAGAACCAGAAACAATGGGTTTAAACTGCAGCAAGGGAGGTCTAGGTTGGACATTAGGAAAAAGTTCCTAACTGTCAGGGTGGTTAAACACTGGAACAAATTGCCTAGGGAGGTTGTGGAATCTCCGTCTCTGGAGATATTTAAGAGTAGGTTAGATAAATATCTATCAGGGATGGTCTAGACAGTATTTGGTCCTGCCATGCGGGCAGGGGACTGGACTCGATGACCTCTCGAGGTCCCTTCCAGTCCTATAATCTATGAATCTATGAATTTTGAACACATATTTCTAAGGCATTTGCTTTAAAAAAATCTTTTCAGTCCCCTTCTAAAAAAGTTATGAGAAACAAGCACATCTCTGCGAAGAATGTCTCTCAAGGAGTTTGTTTGAATGTTTCCATCAAACCAATCATATTTATGTAGCGTTGTGATGGGGTGTTCACCCCCATACTAAGCCTGAAGGGGTTAAGGTGGCACAGACAAGGCCAATTAATTTCATAGGCTGCACCTGGTGGAGAGTTTGGCTTGATTGAAAATGACTAATGCCTCAAAGTCCTGTTGAGGGAGAAGGTGGCTAAAGTACAGTATAAAGCCAGGCAGTTTGCAGCAGAAAGGGAGCTACAGGCACTACAAATTGTGTGAGGTGCATATATTAAAACACCTACATGTGTGCTTCAGATAGCTTCTAGTGAAACGCCAGTTACACTATGAATGAAAGTACTGGATCTAACTCTGGGCCAAAGTTAATTGGAACTGCAACGATGCAAGTACCAAACAAATTGATGAGGACTGCTGGGAATTCAATAGATGAAATATTGCACATGACATTAGAACTCTACACTAGGGAGGGGGGGGTCGACCTAAGATACGCAACTTCAGCTACACAAATAGCGTAGCTGAAGTTGGCGTATCTTAGGTTGATTTACCTGGCTGTGAGGACGGCGGCGAGTCAACTGCTGCCACTCCCCCATTGACTCCGCTTCCACCTCTCGCCGCAGTGGAGTTCTGGAGTCGACGGCAGAGCGATCGGGGATTGCTTTTATCGCATCTACGCTAGACACAATAAATCGATCCCTGATAGATCGATCACTATCCGCCGATCCGGTGGGTAGTGTAGAAGTACCCTTAGTGTGTGGATGCTGGTGTTGAAAGACAAGGAAAAGCTGAATGAAGTCAAAACTTTTAGTCATTGGAAAATTAGCTATGATGGAAAGTTGCAGGTCCAAATGTGGATTTAGATTTACTTTTCTACAGTTAATGGTAAAAAAGAGACAGTAAGTATTAAAGATTAAGTGTACCAGTATATGTATGAAAAGTAGAGTTGGTTTTGTCAAATATGTACGGATAGGTCCAAAAAAGAAAAAAACAGGAAGAGTAGAGACAGCATATTATATAACAAAATTGGGCATTAGTACATCTAAAGGAATATCTGACTATGTAGCTGACATGACAGCTGAACTAGTAGCAATAATACTAGCATTAAATTAGATCTGGGATGGACATCCAGTAGCAGCGGTCATTTTTTCGGATTCAATCTCAGGACTTATGGCAATAAAAACGGGTGTCTCGGTATGCAGAAGTGATATAATCAATGAAGATATATATCTAATATGAGAGTTAGTACAGATGGGGACACATGTAGCATTAACTTGGATCCCAGCGCACAGTGGGATAATAGGGAATGAAATGGTGGACAAAGCAGCTAAAAATGCTGTAAGAAGTGGAAGGATTGACATAGAAATACCCTGGAGTAAACAGGAATTCAAAAGCCTAGAACAGAAAAATTTTAACAAGGAATGGCAAAAAATTTGGATGAATGAAAAAAGAGGAAGAAGATTTTTTGAATTGTGCCCTAGAGTGGAGGATTTCGACACTTCAGGACTTGGATAGGACTAAATGGTGTATCTTCGTTTAGAGTTCTAACTGGCCATTGTGGCTTAAACAAAAATCTTTTTTGAATAAAAAGACACAAAGATGGACTATGTGATTTCTGTAAAGTGGAAGAAACAATTGATCACTTTTTGTGGGTATGTCAGGGCTTTGATAAAGAAAGGGAAAAGTTTTTTGAGGCATTCAAATGTCTTAAGGTTAAAAAAAATTACATGATGGATTTAGTAAAAACATCGGGGAAATGGAGTCCTATTAAAAAGATGCTCAGACATTACCTGAAAGACACAGGGCAGAGTGAGAGGATCTAAACCGCTATGTACTGAGGAATTAGAGACGGTGGCGGCTATAGACTATTTAGTTGTCTGCTTCGCCATAGAGAGAGAAAAAGGAAAAAAAAAAAAAGGGGGGGGGCTAGTTGGGCTGCTGGCTGGGCTTGAGGTGGCTGTTTGCAGGGCTGCAGGCTGGCTGTGTAGACTAGGAGAGGCTGAGAGCTGGGCTTGGGTTGGCTGGCTGAACAAAGCTGGAAATACAGGCTGAGAGGGAACGGCTGGAAGCTACGTTGGAAACTGAGGGAGAAGAAGCAAAGGATGAGGAATGGCTTCAGATTAGGAAGAAGAAAAAAGAACAGAAATATCTGTATCTGAAGAAGAGGGAGCAGACAGGGATGGAAAAAAGAGTAAGGAAAAGGATTAACATCTCAATTATCAAATCACTAGCAGAAAATGTAAAGATGGGAGATGTTAATCTCTTGAAAACAGTGGATTAAGCGAAGTATTGGAGGTATATTGAGAGCTAAAACAATGCAAGGTGGACATTTAGTAGTAGAATGTACACACAGGAACAGGCCGAGAAACTTCTTTAAACTACAATTTCAGGGAAAATAAACTAATTTGCTAGCTGCCTATGACAGAAGCAAGAGGGGTAATGTATGGACTTTCAGTAGGCATTATTGAGGATGAAATTAAAAGGGGTATAAATGAGGACCAATTGCTGTTTGTTGAGCAACTGATTAGCAGGAGAGGGGGAGAACACACACCATCCACAGCTGTCCAAGGTAGAACTCTACCCAATAGAATTAACATAGGATATCCACTCTTCTGAGTTAAACCATATATCCCAGCTCCTTTGAGATGTTATATATGTCAAAGATTTGGGCATGCGGTGGCTGTCTGTAAGGGGAAAATGAGATGTGGTAAATGTGGAGGAGAACACTTGTATGAGAACAGAATGGAAGGAAGAGAAATAAAATGCAACAATTGGGGGGATATGCACAGTGCAGTATACAAAAGGTTTGTGGCAGCTAGGCCTGTCAAGCAATTAAAAAAAGTAATCACGATTAATTGCACTGTTAATATTAAAATACCATTTATATAATTTTTTTTGGTGGAGTTCTATATTTTCAAATATAGGCTCAGCTCTGGGGGCTCAGGGCTTCAGCCCTGCTTGGGGCTTCAGCCCTTGTCGGGGCATGGGGCTCTAGCTCCTCTTGGGAATAAGGACAACCGCCTAGGAAGTTGTGGGCTGGGGCGGCTCCAACCCCTCCGCCACCTGGGAAGCTGTGGGTTGGGGCTTCTCCAGCCTCTCTCCCATTTGGGAAGGAAAGCTGCGGGCTGGTGCTGCTCCAGGCCCTCTGCCATGTTAATTTTGCTTTCAGTTAATTGCAGGGATTAACTGCAATTAATTGATGGCCTAGTGGCAGCAGAACAAGAAAGATAGATCGAGAAAACTAAAACTATCCATAAAATATCCTATGCAAAAGCAACCAAAAACATATTCACAGTGGAACGTGGAGAAGGAGGAAAATGCCCTTGAGGGAAAAGAGCTACTGGTAAAATAACATGCAGTTCAGGGCAGGAAAGATAATTTAAGGGGAATAGATGAAGATGTACTGTTTGTAAACAAAGAGAAATGTATAGCATTTATGATATAAGTGATAAATTGCACTTTACAGACAGAGGAAAAGACTAAAGAATAAAAAAACCCAAAGTGTCAGAAAAATATTTTCATATAGGCAATCACTCGATAAATCACATTCATGCCATTTTGAATCACAGAAGTATAGGACTGGAAGGGATCTCAATAGGTCATCTAGTTCAGTCCCCTGAACTCAAGGCAGGACTAATAATAACTATTCCTAACCGGTGTTTGTCTAACCTGCGCTTAAAAATGTCCAATGATGGAGATTCCACAATCTCCCTAGACAATTTATTCCAGTGCTTAACCACCCCGACAGGAAGTTTTTCCTAATGTCCAACCTAAATCGCTCTTGCTGCAATTTAAGACCATTGCTTCCCATCCTATCCTGAGAGATTAAGGAGAACAAATTTTCTCCTTCTTTCTTGTAACAACCTTTTATGTATCATGTCCCCTCTCAGTCGTCTCTTCTTCAGACTAAACAAACCCAGTTTTTTCAATCTCCCTATATAGGTCATGTTTTCTAGACCTTTAATCATTTTTGTTGCTCTTCTCTGAACATTCTCCAATTTGTCCACATTTTTCCTGAAATGTTGCACCCAGAACTGGACACAATACTCAGGCTGAGGCCTAATCGGCATAGAGTAGAGCGGAAGAATAACTTCTCATGTCTTGCTTACAACATTCCTGCTAATACATCACAGAATGATGTTTGGGTTTTTTTGCAAATGTGTTTCACTGTTGACTCATATTTAGCTTGTGATCCACTATGACCTCTCAGATCCCTCTCTATAGTACTCTTTCCTAGGCAGTCATTTCCCATTTTGTATGTGTGCCACTGACTGTTCCTTCCTAAGTGGAGTACTTTGCATTTGTCCTTATTGAATTTCATCCTATTTACTTCAGACCATTTCTCCAGTTTGCCCAGATCATTTTGAATTTTAATTCAGTCCTCCAAAGCACTCATAACCCCTCCCAGCTTGGCATTATCTGCAAACTTGATAAGTGTACTCTCTACACCATTATCTAAATCATTGATGAAGATATTGAACTGAACCAGACCTAGGCGGATCCCTTTGAGACCCCATTCAATATGCCTTTCCAGTTTGACTGTGAAGCATTGATAACTACGCTCTGGGATTGGTTTTGCTCCATGTAGGCTATATTTTCCCTAGTTTGTTTTTGAGAAGGTCATGTGAGACAGTATCAAAAGTCTTACTAAAGTCAAGATATGCTACATCTACCACTTCCTTCTATACACAAGGCATGTTACCCTGTCAAATAAAACTATTAGGTTGGTTTGACATGATTTGTTCTTGACAAATCCATGTTGACTGTTACATATCACCTTATTATCTTATAGGTGTTTCAAATTTCTGTAATTCCCTGGGTTGTCCTTATTCCACTTTTTATAGATTGGCACTATATTTGCCCTCTTCCAATCCTTTGGCATCTCTCCCATCTTCCATGAGTTTTTGAAGATAATCGCTAATGGCTCAGATATCTCCTCAGTCAGCTCCTAGCATATTCTAGGATGTATTTCATCAGGCCCCACTGACTTGAAGACATCTAAATTGTCTAAGTAATTTTTAACACATTCTTTCCCTATTTTAACCTCAGATCTTACCTCCTTTTCACTGGCGTTCATTATATTAGATGCCCGATTGCTACTAACTTTTTTTGGGTGAAAACTGAAACAAAAAGGGCATTTAGCATTTCTGCCATTTCTACATGTTCAGTTATTGTCTTCCCCGCATTGAGTAATGGATCTACCCTGTCCTTGGTCTTCCTCTTACTTCTAAAGTATTTGTATAATGTTTTCTTGTTACCCTTTATCATATGTCCCTAGCTAGTTTAATCTCATTTTGTACCTTGGCCTTTCTAATTTTGCCCCTACATACTTGTGTTGTTTTTTAATATTCATCGTTTGTAATTTTACCTACTTTTTACTTTTTGGTAGGACTCTTTTTTGAATTTCAGATAATTGAAGATCTCCTGGTTAAGCCAGGGTGATCTCTTGCCATACTTCCTCTTTCCTATGCAGTGAGATGGTTTTTATTTGTGCCCTTAATAATGTCTCTTTGAAAAACTACCAACTCTTTCAAACTGTTTTTCCCCTTAGACCTATTTCCCATGAATCTTACCTATCAGCTTCCTGAGTTTGCTAAAGTCTGTCTTCTTAAAATGCAATCTTTATTCTGCTGTTTTCCCTCTTACCATTCCTTAGAATCATGAATGCTATTATTTCATGATCACTTTCACCCAAGCTGCCTTCCACCTTCAAATTCTCAACCAGTTCTGCCCTATTTGCTAAAATCAAATCCAGAACAGCCTTGCCCCTACTTCATTTCCCCAACTTCTGAAATAAAAATTTATCTCCAATGTATTCCAAGAATTTGTTGGATAATCTGTGCCCTGCTGTTATTTTCCCAACAGATGTCTACGTAGTTGAAGTTCCCCATCACCAGCAAGTCCTGTGCTTTGGATGATTCTGTTAGTTGTTTTAAAAAAAGCCATAGCCACTCCTTCTTCCTGGTTAGGTGGTCGATAGTAGACCCCTACCATGACATCACCCTTGTTTTTTACCCCTTTACCAGTACCCAGAGACTTTTCAACAAGTTTGTCTCCTATTTATATCTAAACCTCATTTCAAGCGTATACATCTTTGATATACAAGGCAATGCCTCCTCCCTTTCTTCCCTGCCTATCCTTCCTGAGCAAGTCTCTGAGATTCTAGCTATGCCATAGTTGTGATTATTCACTAGCATTTCTAGTTCTTCCTGTTTGTTCTCCATACTTCTTGCATTAGTATACAGACATCTAAGATACTGATTTGATTTCCCCTCTGTGTTCCCTCTTGTCTCTCCTTTGTCCCATGTTTCCTTCAGATTCTGAACCGTCAACCAGGTCTTCATGTTTTTGATTTACCTGTGGGCTTTTGCATAGTGCCCCCACTAAAACTAGTTTAAAGCCCGCCTCACTAGGTTAGCCAGTTTGTATCCAAAGATACTCTTCCTGTTCCTCAGTAGGTGGTAGGTAATAATGTAGTTTAAACAACATGATTCTAACATTTTTTGCTGGAACATAGTCTAATAACACATGGTCAGGAATTAAAGAAAACTATTTTTGAAATGGAAAACAAACCTGACATGTACAAGAAATATGGTTAGTGACAAAACTTATGTTTAGACTTCCAGGATATGATGTAATCATATGTGAAAGAAAAATCAGAGGAGGAATGTCTTGGTTATGTTGACATAGATATACAGAACTTACGTTTTGGGTACAATACTGTTGAGTTTCCTCTGCAGAATAATGGCACCTTTATACAAATCTATAAACTTTACAACCTGTGTGCAAAACTAGACAATTTAGAATTGGAAGAGTTAGCAAAGGGCTCAAAGGCCCATATATTAATTATGGAGACCTTATTAGCCACAATGAATTATGGGAAAGCAGGAGACTGATGATAATGGCAAATGCATGGAATAGTTCATTGAGATGCATAACCTGGCATTGCTCAATACTGGAGCACCTATTAGGTTTTATTTGGTGGATGGAACCCTTTTATGTTTAGATCTAGGAATTGCAACAAGCAAGATAGCAAGTAACTGCAGCTGGGAAATCTACAAAGAAGTGATCACTTCCCTATGCTAATTACATATTAAAGCCAAAGTAATGTTGAAAACACTGAAGGAATTCCTACCTGGAGCCTTAGAAAAGGAAACTGGGGACTCTTTAAAAGTAAGTGTGCTGAGTATCTAAGTACCAATTGTATAAGTGACACGCTAGAGGAATTTCATGATAATATAATAAAGAGTGTTGTAGCAGTGCCCAACCTAGCTATATGTAAAACATTAAATTGCTACAAACTCAGAAATCCAGTTACATGGGGGAATTAAGATTATAAATGCAGCAATAAAAAGAAATAAATAAGGCATACAAAGCAAAAGTACAATGACAAGGCAGGACTTAATGAACTATAAAAGATGTAAAGCACAAAGGTGTATTAAAAAGGCAAAGAAAGAGTTGGAGAAAGTATTGTGGGAAATGAACAAAGATTCCAAGGTTTCAGAGATATATACACAAGTTAAAAGAATGAATGGGATACAGAGTAAAAACAAATTTATACCTGGTCTCATAGTAAATGATAAAGTTGCAAGTTCTAACTTAGGAAAAGCAGACAGTTTAGCAAAAGAGTTCCAAAAAAGTTAGTAGTGATGCAAAATCAAAGTAAAGAGTTTTGTGAACAAAAAAGAATGTTTGCTGAAGAAAATTGTGAGCTCTTACATGGCTGGGTAGAATATAAAGATTAAGTCCTAAATGAAAATTTCAGCATACAGGAACTCAAAAAAGCTACAGACAAAAGTGAAAATACAACCTCAGATAAAGATAGTATATGTAATACAATGCTTAACCACCTACCAGAAGGGCGTTTAAGAATCTGAAATTATATAATAATGTATGGGGTGAAGGAATACTACCAGCAGAATAGAAGCAAGCAGTGGTTATATCTATAGGAAAACTTGGCAAATTACACACAACACCTGATGCATATAAACTTATTGCCCTCATATAGTTTGTGGGCAAAATTATGGAAAGACTGATAAATGAGAGATTAGTATCATACCTAGAAAAAAATGAAATTATAAACTGTGTACAAAGTGGTTTCAGGAAAGGAAGATGCACAGTTGATCATATAAGAAGATTAGAAACAGAAATACAAAAAATCTATGAGGAACAGAGTTTATGATAGCTGTCTTTTTGGACATAGAAAAAGTGTATGGCATACTATGGAGGGAAGGCTTGCTGTATAAACTAGCCGAAACTGGAACAAGAGAAAGAAAGGTGTATAGGAGATTTCTTAGGTGATAGAATCATACAAGTCAGGGTGGGGCAGCTTTGCTGAATATTTATAAATTTACTAATGACATTCCACAGGTGAGTGTTATCAGCCCAACTCTCTTTAACATTATGATTAACAATCTCTTGGAGAGTATATGGGCAGGAATAGGTATTACTCTATTTTAGATGACTGTGCTATATGGGACAAACATAGAAAACTTAAGATAGCTGCGTAGAGAACAGATGAGGTGCTCAGGGGGATTTCAGAATGGAGAGATACTTGGAGATTTAAGTTCTCACTTGCCAAAACAAAGGGAATGATCTTCACAAAAAAGGAAAATTGGGAGGAAATGGAACTTATATCTCCATACAGGAGAAATACAAGGAGTTCAAAATTTGACATTCTTAGGAGTTATGCTTGATAACCAACTAACCTGGAGGGGTCAAATCGATACTATAAAGACTAAATGTAAAGATAGAATGAATCTGTTTAAAAGCATTGCTGGGAACAATTGGGATGCAGAATAGAACATTTGTTGATGCTGTATAGAGCACTAATAAGACCAGTTATAGATTATGGATGTCAAGTATTTAATTCAGCTTCTAAAGGAACACTTAAAAATATTAGAGCTGATACAAGCACACAATCTGTGAATCACATGTGGTGGGAGCACTACGACTCCATTGTGTGTGCTGCAGGTAACAACTGGAGAAATGCCTATATATTCAAGGATGAAATTGTTAAATTTAACCTTTGGGGCTAAGGTTAATGGAAACAGTGCAGATAAGAGTACTAAATGAACATACAAGGCCTGTTGGGAATTAAGTAGACAAGAAGTAACTGGGCGTCACAGACTTCCATATGCTAGCAGGGACAAAAGATGGGTAAAACACTTGGGTGAAAAGGATGGGCTGGAATAAATTAGAATTTTTAGTCATGGGTAGGACCCTACCAGATTCACAGTCTATTTTGGTCAATTTCACAGTCATAGGATTTTAAAAATCATAAGTTTCAGGATTTTGGCTATTTAAATCTGAAATTTCACAGTGTTGTAATTGTAGGGGTCCTGACCCAAAAAGGAGTTGTGGAGGGTCGCAAGGTTATTGTAGAGGGTGTTGTGGTACTGCCACCCTTACTTCTGTGATGCTTCTGGTGGCAGCACTGCCTTCAGAGCTGGGCAGCTGGAGAGCGGCGGCTGCTGGCGGGGATCCCAGCTCTGAAGGCAGAGACGCTGCCAGCAGCAGCACAGAAGTAAGGATGGCCTGGTATGGTATTGCCACCCTTACTTCTGCATTGCTGCCTGCAGAGCTGGGCCCTCAGTCAGCAGCCGCCACTCTCCGACTGCCCAGCTCCGAAGGCAGTGCAGAAGTAAGGGTGGCAATACCGCGACCCCCCTAAAATAACCTTGTGACCCCCCAACAATTCTCTTTAAGGTCAGGATCCCCAATTTGAGAAACACTGGTCTCCGCCATGAAATCTGTATATTATAGGGTAAAAGCACACAAAAGACCAGATTTCACAGGTGGAGAGTAGATTTCATGGTCCGTAACACATTTTTCATGGTTGTGAATTTGGTAGGGCTCTAGTCGTGGGAAATCAAACTCTACCTGGACGGTTGTCTCTCCAGTTGTGAATCCGGAATTATACAATAAAACAAAGGGAAGAGTAAGACTGTCAAATATGATGACTGAGATTTATGAATTTATACTGTTGTCAAATCTATATTGACAGCTCTAGAGATAACACAGGAAGAGTGGGATGACGAATTTGGAATTAAGAGATCTATGAGACTATCCAATTTTGGGGCCATTATGATGGCCGAATTGATGGGCATACTGTTGGCAGTGACCTGGATAAGTGATGTATGCCCAACTATGACTGCTATCCTGCTGTGATTCTTTATCGGCTATAATGGCAATTAGAAAGGGAACCTTGGAAAGCAGGAATGACAATCAATTCAATATTGTTCTTAACTCTGGAGTTGGGTATACATATATCCATAGTGTGGATTCTGGCATGTCGGGATACTGGACAATGAAATGGCACATAAAGCAGCAAAAAATGCCTTAAAATGAGGCGGTTGATATAAAGATCCCTCTGAGTAAACAAAACTTCAAAAGTTCGGTTAAGAGAAAACTTTTTACGGAATGGCAAGAACTATGGGCAAAAGAGAAAAAAGGATGAAGGTTCTATGGAATATGTCTTAAACTTGAGGATAAAGGTATACTTACTATTAAAAAAAGAAGTGAAGTAACTACACTTAGAGTGCTAACAGGTCACTGTAACCTGAATAGTAATTTATATTTATGAAACAAGCACAAAGACTGGTTGTGAGATATATTCAAAGTACAAGAAACAGTTTTGCATTTGCTGTGGCAATGCAGGAACAATTACACAGGAAGAAAGATTGTCTATGAAGAATTGAGACACCTCAAGGTGAAGGAATATAGACTGAAAGGATTGGTGAGAATACTGGGAAAACGAGGTAGCATTAAAAAGCATTACTTCAATTTTTCAAGGATACAGGACTGGGTGAGAGGATATAGATTTTTGCTTATGCGAAAACTGTGCTAGGTAGTAGTTATAGCCTCACATGCTGAAATTGTGGCACCATAAAACAACAGGGAAAGAAAGAAAGGGGACTGCAGTGTGGAAACTGACAGTCACTCTCTGGGCTTAGAGAGGGAAAAGGAAGAAATCCAGGGAGACAGAAGCCTTGGGATCCTGGCCCTGAAGGAAGGGTTTACCCAGAAGGGTGGAGAAGAAAGCCCGTGGGAGCGAAGTAGGAAGCTGCCCAGGGAAAGAGCAGTGAGGTTAGAGATTGTGCAGACCGTGGCTGCTGGGTGTAGGGTCCCTGGGCTGTAACCCAGAGTAGTGAGCTATGGGGGCCATAACAGAACCTAGAGTAGATGATCTAGCCTACTTAACAATGCAGGATTGCTTCCTGCTACATATTTTCTGGTGTTTTGGTTAGTCTTATTTTTAATTTGCAAAGCATTGGGGCTTCTAGTGTTTCCTTTGGGGCATTTTACAGAACCCAAGAGATCTCATATTGTTAGGAAGTTTTTCCAAATATTCAGTCTACATTTTTCTTTCCTTAGTTTAGTCCAGTTGTTCTTTGTTATATTCCATTGTACACTCCCAAATAATCCCTCTCTCTCCTTGATGTTTACTCTCTTCATTACCTGCAGGCGGTTAGGCTGTTTTCATGTTCCCATTAACTTGCTACTTAATCCATGTATACATACACACATTATATACATGCCTTATTCAGATTTTACTCAGACTTTACTCAGTCAACATTTGGCTCTGAAGCTAGACCATATGAGTGTTTTGCTTGAGTAAAGACTGTGTATAAACCAAGTAGGGATGTCAGCATTTGGCCCATGGTATTTAGTTCTTTTTCCATCACGACTCAGTCTTTCTAGGTCCTTGATAATTTTTGTTGCTCTTCTCTAAACTCCCTTCAATCAAACAAATAGTGTCAGATGGTTCCACATGGAAGGGGGAAATTTTTACCTAGGATGCTGATACATCAGGTGACCCTAAGAAGGGTACACCACACTACATATGTGGAAACACTGAATGTGTGGGATGAAGGAGGAGCTGGAGAAGAAAGTGATATCAGATAAAGGCTTCCACTCCACAAATGGCACAATATCCATGCCTTGGCAGCACTAATTTATACATGGGAGTCAACACACATGGGTGATTCAAACTACAAAGGCTGCCACAGCTTATAGGAAACACAGAAGCCATCCGCAGCTATTACTACTATTCAATATTTATATTACAGAACTGTCCAGCAGCATCAGGATCAAGGCCCCACAGTGGTAGGCACTGTACAAAGATATGTTCTCTGCCCTAAAGAAGCTACAGTCTTGTGTGCTTCATGGCAGACACCATGGACACAAGCTGTTAAGTTAAGTACTTCAGTAGGCACAAACTCCTGCTACACGTTTGTGTATGTGGCGTCTAGCTAGTGCAGATAGTTACACCAATTTGTGTTTGTAAGTTTGTTCCTAGGAGATTCCTGTAGCCTTGGGTCCAGGAATTATGATCCCCAGGATGCACCACAAAGTGGGGAGTAGGAGGGTGAGACAGAAAGAAAGAGAAGGAAGAATAAGGTAATCTCTAAGAAGAAGCATGGGGGATAAACCTTATCTAAACTGTTATCTAATTTCCTGAGTCTTCCTCACAGGGGTTGAGGTACAAACGTGTGCTTCTGCAGTGACATTAGCTTCAGTTTTGGCTGTGTGCAATGGGGTATTTGAACATTCCCACTATTGTTCTGTCAGTGTGGCATGCACACTGAGTTTAATTTACCCCTATGTCTATAGCACATCTGTTATGTAATACTACTTATCATAAACTTTCACAGCTGCTGGCTACTTGCATATTGACTTCTATGAAATGGCAATATGTGTCTCAAACTGGACTGTCCGAGAGTGCTATCTCTAACCTTTCCTTGCCCTCCCACCCATCTGTCAAATAATAATAATAAAAAAAAATCATTTGGGCAATCCAACTGATTCTTCATTGGCCCAGGGAGCAAGAGTCCCACCGACACTACTGACTATATAGTAGATCCAGTTTTTGTTGACCAACACTATTATGGAAGTAGTGTTTGTAGGCCTGTTACTGAAAATCTTACAGGCAACGAGTAGCACTAATTCAGCTGAATTGTCCCATAAAGTCAATGGATGAATTGAAGTCAATGCAAAACTCCATTGACTTTAGTGGGGCCAGGATTTCACCCAATGAGACTTCTTGTGCTATGCAATAGGAGTAAGGTTGCAGAATCATTCCCTATGAAATACATATTGTTTAATCAAATAGGACGTGGTTTTTTGCACCCAGCCTCAGTTCATCTCAGGACGGAGCCAAGCCAGAGGTCAGCCCAAATGCTATTAAAAACTTCCTAACATTTATTCCATGGATGCCACTTCTGAAACAGCAGCATGAAGTGTCCCACTCAGAGACAGAGTTACATTTGCCAATAGACCTCAGGGGCTGTAGATCAAAATAACATGATGTCGCCTGCCCCACCTTGGCTTCTTTCATGTTGTGGAAGAAAGGCGGGTATTGTTGAAATCCCTCTAATCCTGGTATTTAGGGAAGTTTGTTCCACCTGCTACTCACTTTCATTGGTCATGGACAGTTTTATGTATACAGATTGCCCCTGCCAAGCGGGATGACATAACCCAATCTGAGAGGAAACTGGTTTCAGATGTTGGCTCTAGTGGTGCTCTAAGCCTCCTGGAATCAGGAAAGATACAGCCAAACTAGTCCCATCACTGCTCTATCAACATTTATTTACTAATACTTTCATTTCCTGTTCTTTCAGTGTTGTGCTCAAGAAAAACTAGCTTCAAAATCTTGCATCTAGATTAACCACTTAAAGTGCTCACTCCAGACAATCCCGGGGATTTATAGGCAGGCTTCTTGTCATCTATATGGCTTAGCAGAACTAGCAACATGTATCCAGACTGTCCCTTTATAGAATATATGCTTTTTTTTCCAGGGCAGCAGCAAGAATGATTGATGAATTACACAGAGCTAAAATATTAGTAATGAACTCTGAAAAGAAACTAGCCCGATGAATAAATGTTTAAAGTCATTGCTAAACTGCTTCTGGTGAGATAAACATTTGAATTTGTAAATCAGCTTTAGAGTCTGGTAATAATTAATATTTAGCTGGAAAATATTCATTGTCTAGGAGTTAATTAAATAAAGCTTATTTCAGTGATTGTCATGGATTTAAAATCCAATATTTAAAGAGGATGGTGCCATGTTCTTTAGATGACAGACTCCATTTCTTATTTATTTATGTCCCAGTAGTGCCCAGTGAAGATTAGAGCCCCATTGTGTTTGGCGCTGCACATATATAGAGTCAAAGGCAGACACTGCCTCAAAGAGTTTACAGTCCTTATAGACAAGACAGAGGGAAGGTGGGGAAAAGGAATCTGCAACATACAAAATGACTTACTTTTAAACTGGTATATTACAAAGTGAAAAAAATCCAAAGGATTTTTAAAATGAATTAATAGATAAATTAAAAACAAATCAAACAAAAAACCCCAAAACATACAGTGATACTTTATGTAGGTGCTGTCTATATTTTACAACTGCACAAATAGGCAGCCTTAATTTATGCCCAGCATTATTTACAACATAAGCCATAGCCACCCACTGCCTATGCTAGAGGGAGCTCAGCCCAACCCCCAGTTTAATTTTCTGAGCCACTCACACACCTACCCAGCTTGGTAGATGAAGCCCCAAGTCTGGCAGCACCAGGGCCAGAAAAGGGGCAGGGTGTCACGGGGGAAGGGCCTGTCTGTATCCTTGCTTCCTCAGTCCTGGCAGGAGGTGCTGGCTCCTGGCTCCTAAGCAGCACTTCCTAGAAAGTTTCGCTGAGACGGGGCGAGAGTCCTGGAGGAAGCGTGGGGGGTGAGGGGGAGTTTCAAAGGAAGGGGGAGATCTTAAGGTGATGGGTGGGGAAAGGGATTCTTGGGGGAAAGGGAGAAATCCTGAGGCCCCATGTTTGGCAGGGCTGGGGAGGGGGCAAGGTTGGGGAGTTGTTATGGGTGGGGAAGGGCAGCACATGAGCGCATCAAGTGATGCTGTAGTGGGCTCCTCTGAATCCATGGGCAGCGAAAGCCAATGGGCCTGTGCAACCATAATTTCATCCCCGTGTACATATGCTTGATGATACAGTCTTTAATTACGTGATCATATACTATGTCTTTTCCTATGACAGTTTACAACAGCTGAGGAGCTGCCTTCCAATGTTTAGTTCCCTTTCCTATGTACACAGACAACTGGATATTTTTAGTAACATATTAGTAATATACACACATCATTTCTGGTCATGAAATCTTCCTGCACCCCAGTGATCTGAATGGGAAATTTTATAGAATGATGTCTCACTGAGGTCATCTGAGTTAACTAGTAGATTTGTATGTATTGGAACGGAGAACCACATCTCTGTTTTGTAAGCCACCCTCAAGGACCTAAAAATGTATTACCTCAAAATAATTGACATAGGTTCACTAGACCGGCCCTTTTAAGAACTAGAATCAAATTTCTAGTAGAATTTGATTTGAGTAAAGCAGTGGTTCTCAACCAGGGGTACATGTACCCCTGGGGGTACACAGAGGTCTTCCAGGGGGTACGTCAACTCATTTAGATCTTTGCCTGGTTTTACAATAGGCTACATAAAAAGCACTAAGTCAGTACAAACTAAATTTTTATACAGACAATTATTTGTTTATACTGCTCTATATACTGAAATGTAAGTACAATATTTATATTCCAATCTATTTATTTTATAATTATATGGTAAAAATGAGTAAGTCAGCAATTTTTCAGCAATAGTGTGCTGTGACACTTTTGTATTTTCTGTCTGATTTTGTAAGCAAGTCATTTTTAGGTGAGGTGAAACTTGGAGGTACACAAGACAAATCAGACTCTGAATGGGGTACAGTAGTCTGGAAAGGTTGAGAGCCACTGGAGTAAAGCATAACAGTCCAGTGGTATTGAAAATGAGAATCCAAGTGGTAAACTTGCTTTTTTTCTTTATTTTTGTCCAGATTAACCCCAAGTGGTAGGCCAAAGCAAGGACTTTGCATAATTACAAATCTCAGTGAACAATACCACACTGACGTGGAGATTAGTGTAGGCCAGGAGTCGGCAACCTTTCAGAAGTGGTGTACCGAGTCTTTATTTATTCACTCTAATTTAAGTTTTCGTGTGCCAGTCATACATGTTAAAGTTTTTAGAAGGTCTCTTTCTATAAGTCTATAATATATAACTAAACTATTGTTGTATATAAAGCAAATAAGGTTTTTAAAATGTTTAAGAAGCTTCATTTAAAATTAAATTAAAATGCAGAGCCCCCTGGACCGGTGGCCAGGACCAACAACGGATATTTGACAACGGCCAAACTCATATTTTAGGATTAGATAATGTGATGACTGCTTCCTTTCTTGGGACACATAGCGCATTCCTATGCAACCAAAGGTGGTTTTTCTGCCATTTGAATCCACTGATGCTATTATTCAAATGTTTAAAAAGAATGGAGTTAGGGATTGCCAAAGGGAGCATGGTAGCTAGTCTGGGTACTTATTCACCTGAGTAGTCTCACTGACTGCAATGCTCTTGTTCCTAAATGCTCACGAGCATGGATAAGAGTTGCACAGACTAGCCTTTTTAAAAAACAAAACACCAGGTTTTTATGTACAAGAAGAGCCATGCCCCATTTTGATATTCAGAGTAGAATACCTCCCAGACCTTTCCATATTATTTGTTTTTGCTCCTCAGGAGAAAACTAAGCTGTTGGTAACAGCTATATTTTTATTGTAGTCCCCTACTCCTGCTCTTACTGGGGCTAATGAAATCTGTAATATACAAGATCAGTTTAAATAAATTCATCAGCAAGTCGTGTCTTTTGCTACTAGAAATCAGAGAGTGGACCTGAACCACCAAAAACTTCTAGATCTATATAGTTCCAAAGACACCATCTAGGTTTCTAGTGTTCATCTTCATTCTCTTCAATGCCATCAGTTTCATGTTAGTGTGCCTATGTAACACAGAGCCCAATACTGTGAGCGAATGTTGAATCCCAGCTGAAGTCAATGGTGTTTGGGGGTACTCAGTTCCTCACTGAAAGCACTCACCAAGGCACCATCATGGATACTTGAGCCCCAAGAAAGAAACAATAGTCTGGTTAAAGCCACAGGAGACTAGAAGCATGAAGAATTGGGTTCTAGCCCTGCTTCTGCTGGATACTTCATATGTAGGGTTGGGTATTTGACCAGTCCAAAAATAGTCAAATATTTTAAAGCACTAACACTAAAACAGTAACAAAAAAGGTTAAGCCTACTCCAATAGGCTCAAGTACTGATGCCTAATTTAAAAAAAAAAAAAAAAGGTTACTTAACTTAGTTTATCTTAACTCAAAAATGTGAAACTATGAAATTAAGTTCTAAAAAATGAAAGTAAAATGATTACTTTTTTTGGCACTGTTAGGTAAGCATTTAAGTGTGAGTATTATTCAAGACTGATCAGTTACAAAAGAAAAATTAAATAGCAATAAAACAAATATATAGAAACTATTAAAGAAAACTTATGCTGTGTAGGTGTTAAGCAACTCTTCAAGCAGCAAATAAGTGATGGTCACATAAACACCACCCTATACCGGAAACCTACAGACCACTATACTACAAGCCTCCAGCTTCCATCCAGACCACATCACACAATCCACTGTCTACAGCCAAGCCCTAAGATACAATCACATTTGCTCCAATCCCTCAGACAGAGACAAACACCTACAGGATCTCTATCAAGAGCTCTTAAAACTACACCCGCCTGGTGAAGTGAAGAAACAGATTGACAGAGCCAGAAGGGTACCCAGAAGTCACCTACTACAGGACAGGCCCAACAAAGAAAGTAACAGAACGCCACTAGCCATCACCTACAGCCCCCAACTAAAACCTCTCCAGTGCATCATTAAGGATCTACAACCTATCCTGAAGGACGGTCCCTCACTCTCATAGATCTTGGGAGACAGGCCAGTCCTTGCTTACAGACAGCCCCACAACCTGAAGCAAATACTCACCAGCAACTAAACACCACACAACAAAAACACTAACCCAGGAACCAATCCCTGCAACAAACCCCGTTGCCAACTATGTCCGCATATCTATTAAAGGGACACCATCATAGGACCTAACCACATCAGCCACACCATCAGGGGCTCGTTCTTCTGCACATCTACCAATGTGATATATGCCATCATGTGCCAGCAGTGCCTCTCTGCCATGTACATTGGCCAAACCGGACAGTCTCTACGCAAAAGAATAAATGGACACAAATCTGACATCAGGAATTATAACATTCAAAAAACAGTAGAACACTTCAATCTCCCTGGACACTCAATAACAGATTTTAAAGTGGCAATTCTTCAAAAAAAAAAAAAAAAAAAACGTCAAAAACAGACTCCAATGAGAAACTGCAGAGCTGGAATTAATTTGCAAACTGGACACCATCAAATTAGGCCTGAATAAAGACTGGGAGTGGATGGGTCACTACAAAAGTAAATTTCCCTCCCTTGACATTCACCCCTTCTTGTCAACTGTTGAGAATATGCCACTTCCAACTTAACTGAATTGGCCTCGCTAGCACTGACCCCCCATTTGGTAAGGGAACTCCCATCTTTTCATGTGCTATACATATATTCTGCTTACTGAATTTTTCACTCCATGCATCTGATGAAGTGGGTTTTAGCCCACGAAAGCTTATGCCCAAATACATTTGTTAGTCTCTAAGGTGCCACAAGGACTCCTCATTGTTTTTGCTGATATAGACTAACACGGCTACCACTCTGAAACCTATCATTTCTAAGTTATCCTTAAGACTTTTTTTTTTTTTAGGTGGAAAAAGTATATTTTTCTAGTCACAAATCAAAAATGCCTAAGTGTACTTAGCTTAACGAGTCTTTACAAATTTGTTGTTTGAGTTGAGGCCAGGGACAGAAAAGCTTTAGGGGTAGATTTTCAAAGCCACAAATGGGAGTCAGGTGCCTAACACCCATTTATGCTTAGAAAATCTTGTTCTTATTCCTAGTCTTGCTCCAATTCATTTAAATAGGAGCAGGACTGAGCCCCAAAAGAGAATCATTTCAGAAAATTATGAATGATGGAAATATATATGCAAGCTTAAGTTGAAAACTTAAAGAATCTTAGCACAGCTGGCATTTCTTCCAACATCCTTCCTTAATGAGCATTAATTCCATTATACCTTATTTTTTTAAAAAGGCATCAACCTACCTTCAGATTCTGGAAGTACAATTCATACCACTTAGTCATCTAGCTACTTGCTCGCAAGATGCAAATCAGAGAATTAGCTATCTAAGCGCTTTCAGTTGTGGACACAAAGGAGGAAGAGTAGTCTTGTGGTTATAGAGCATTAGATGGGAACTCTGATGGGCTAGATTCAATTTCCAACTCTGCTACAGATTTCCCTGAACAAATTGCAATCTTTCTGTGCCTTACCTGCTTGTCAGTAAAATATTTAGACTCTAAGCTCTGTGGGGCAGTTACTTTAAAAAATAAATTGTACAGAACCTAGCATAGCAGGGTGCTGGTCCACGACTGGAGATCCTAGGCACTACTGCAATATAAATAAATGAATGAATGACTTCCCTAACAGACAGGCTGTTGTGAAGAGAAATTCATTACTGATTGAAAGGTATTCACAGATATTACAATATTATGGGCCACGTGAGTACCTAGATATAATTTTTTGTCCACAATTAATTTGTAAAATCAGAGACCACTTCTCAAAAATCAGATCCGAAACATTTTAAATGAAGCAATTCAATAAATTAGGACTGTGGATGGGCTTCTCCCCTTCCTCCCCCCCCCCCCCCCCCCGACACTTTTACCTGTGCTGTCTTCATTTTTCTCCATAATACTCAAACCAAGGCCAGGAAGCTTTCTTATTAATATTCCATGTCCTCAGTTGCTTCACTATTTATCATTGGTACACTTGTCAAGGGAATGTTTCCTTTGGAGAGGACAGCCTTGTAAATAGCATATGTCACTCCTGTTGGTTTATATGCTTTTAAATAAATCATTGCTGCACTCTAATTGCTTCCTACTGTTTTTCAGAAGACGGTCTTTGCATCTATCTGTTCTCTTAATCTCTGTCACCTCCTTTATACCTGTTCAGGCTTTTCTAACAGCTCCAGTGAATTCCCAAGGCAGATGGCTGGGAATCAAAAATTAAAGCTCAGCTAATTTCTGAGGGCAAGCCTAATGGTCTTCCACTGTGAGATCACACACAGCTAGAAGGGGAAGAGCTCAGCCATCTTATCAATTTGCAGTTTTCCCACATAAACATTTTCAGATATGTTGTCAGCCCCCTCAAATCCTCCCTTTCTCTTTCAAACACATCTTGTTACCACACACAACCAACTCCACATGGGGAGAGAAAGACTATGATGCAATTTCTAGAACCATGTGGCACCTCCTGATCTGCCAAACATTGACACACAGGGTCAGATGCTGCCTTTGATTACATGAGTTTTATAGTGGTTGGCAACCTGTGTAACAGGGAGAGAAGCTGGTTCAGAAAGTCTGATTTCACATCTGGCATAGCTTACAGTTCAAGAATGTTCTCACATGTAAGTTATTGTCAGTACAGTAACAAGCTTGATTTCCAAAATGCGGCTTAACTTTAAAAAAACAAAGAGATTTTTCCAAAAAGATCTGCAGGAAAATGGACCAACTAATTCCCTGGCAATCTCACTGGAACTGAGCACTGTTGTCAGGAGTAGGAGGAGGTATTCTTTATTATTATTTCACATTTGACTACAGTAGAGTGCCAGAGGTATGTAGTGCAATTGCTGAGAGAATATAGACAACCACTAGCTGGGGACTCAAATTTAGAAGATGCCAAGCACACTGAATTTCCATTGAAACTAGTGGGAGTTGAGGGTCCTGGCCATCTCTTGGAGACACTTAATTCAAGCAGGATCCTGATTTACTTTACACATGGCACGATGTAAGAAGAGATAAGATTAGTCAAAGGGGGAAGTTTTCACAAGATAAGGCTCCGAAATTGCATGTTTTCTCAATCTATGTATCATGTTAGTTTTCCTCTTTTTTCTTTTTTAAACTTAGAATTTCTAAGGTTGATGTGGGAAACATAAGCCTCCCATGTAGAAAATCATCTACTCTTAGGCAAGGTCTCTAAAATTTTGAGTTACGGTTAAGATCCTATAGTACTAAATATGCCAGTTCTGAGGGTGAATTTGCTCAGCACTGAATGGTCCCAAAATGTGTCTGCCACCTACACGATCAGGTACATTATATGTAATATTTTGTTACATTCAAATAAACCTCACGGACCACTCTGTTTCTGCATGGCAAATATGAGAACATGGTTTCTACGCTTCTGCCAAGAAATGCATCTCAAAAAGAGTCATAATGCAGAACAAACAAGGATGGAATATTGACTTTATTGTATCTTTTGACGCTCACTTTTGCTTTCTCTAGTGCAAACCACCTGCAAGGCTGACACTGTGGCCACTCCATGGGTGAAATTCACACGTGCAGTGGGCCAGCACAAGGCCTATGTACTACATAGGCACAGTTGCCAAGTTTTGTGCCAGTCCCTATGTGATATACCTCACCAGTGAGAAGGTCTCTTATTTCCTCCTCAGGCTGCCCATCAGCAGCAGGACAGGTGTGAGGGAGGCAGAAACCTATCTATCCCTCCCAACATGAGGGGGTGGACACAAATGGGGTGACGGTAGAGCGTAGAGAACATGCTATTGAGGGATTCAGGGACCAACTGTGGAGGAGGAGGTCTGGGGCTTGTTCAAGGAGAGGGTAGAGGAAATGACAAGAGAGTCTGAGGCAGCCAGTGGCAGATTTGGATACAGGATGAGGCCAGGAGTAGGCTCCATTATTCTGCCCCCAACCCTATTGCTACAGCCTGCTCCCCTTGGTTCACATCCTCATACCTGGTCACTGCCGACTGTCCTTGCTCCCCTTGTGCCACCACAGCCTGTCCCTGCCCCCTTCTGTTCCCATCCCCGCCTCCATTCTAACCCTGCCCCCTTCCTGAACTCGCTCCCCTGGCTTTTCTCTGTACCTCCCAGCCAGGGAGTCACTTGTGGAGCCTGCTGATTCCTCTTTCTCTTCCATGCCATCAGTTTCATGCTGACTGGGCACCTGCAAGGTGAATGTTGAGAGCAGAGGAGAGATGCTCTGACGCCCCTCGTGCTGGTGCTCAGTGTCAGAACATCTCTGATGGCTGCGAAGAGTAATTGTCGGATAATCCTGCTCAGTCCCTGTGGGATGCACAGGATTCTAGCAGGGCTGCCAAATGTGTGTGTGTCATGCCCAATGCATTAAACTTGTCAGTCCTGCTTCAATCCCACTTTATCCCTGAAAATAGGTTCTAAGTGCTGCACAGGTCTCATGCTGGCCCTTTGCTTCTGGGTGAATTTAACTGGTATAAGGAACTTCCATTATCTTCAATGACCATACCATGAACTGATCAGCTGCAAGATTAGGCATTTGTGTGTTTGAATGGCAGACAGACTGCATGCCCATGTGAGGGGCATTTTCTTTTAAATAAGGAATACTTATTAAAAAGTCATTGAAACTAGGTCTCACAATTCACTATGATTGGCAAGTCCGTGGGGAATTGTGCCTTCTGCCACTGATTGTTTTGCTATCCTCCCAACCCACTGTTTGTCTGTTTTGTTCACCTGCCAACACACCTAGGTGGTGCCTTCACTAGTAAAAAATGTGTGCTCTTACTACATTAGTTAACATGTGGAAACTAACACCAGGTAAAATCCTGGTGAAGAGAAGGCAGTCTGTAGTTTTCGCATGAGTTAACAAGTTGAGGGGAAGCCTAGGTTTCACCTAAACCTGCTAACACACCTTAAAAGTGCAGTTGCCTTTTCTTCATGAGGGCTTTACCTTGTGTTAGTTACACATTAGCTAACACACCTATTTTCCTACTGAAGAAAAGGACGTAAAATCTCAGGGCCAGGAACTTCCTTAGCCATCTCTGAGCTTTCAGACCCAGGAAGATGCATGTTGGGGCAGCTTTAAAGAATCCCATAACAACATTTGCTTTGTGGAATTGGAATAAAATGAGACAAAATGCTCATATTGTTCTGAAGTATGGTAATAATTTTTGTTATATCCTGTAGATTTTTAATAACTATTTCATTCTCATGGACTCCTCCATGTGAAAAGGTCTATATTTTTCCTTCAGCTCCCTGCATTGTCATCACACTGTTCTTGTACGATTTTTATAACAAAGGTGAAATGAAATTCAGCACATGATCTTAAGATATTTTCCAAACACTATAAACAGGGTTTCACTGCTGTTTGAGAACAACTGATTACAGCAGATTGTGCAATTACTGGCAAAGCAAACAGAAATCACCTCACTAATCAACAGGGAATACAAATGTAGAAAATTAAAGTAATCACAAGCAATCAATATTTACTTCAGACAAGTTTTTAATTGTCACTTAAAAACAATCAAACACAAGGGCATAATTCAACTCAGTTCTTGATCTGTGGATAGCTGAGTAGCAAGATTTTCTAGTTTCAAATTGCTAATCTCAGAACCAAGGATTGTTAGATTTTAATGCACACAACAGTCAGATTCCGTCTAAGTTTAATGTAGAAATCTTAGAACAGAGAATTTCCAGGAAACTAATTGGGAAAGTAATGCTCTGTGTCTGATTTCAGCACTCGGTGGAAAATGATGCTTCACTTAATGACTGAACACCTGTGGGCAGCTCTCAAGCTAATACACAGGAAGTTGTCCCCAAAGGAATACAAGTCTTTAAGTACAAGCAAATCAGATCACGCCAATGGCAACAGCACATTCTGTTACATCTCCATTCACAAAGAAGTGGGATAATCCTCCTGATACAATTTGCTGGCCAGGAGACGTAGTAAAACATTATTTCGCTTCCACAAGAGCAACTACAAAATCCCAATTAGTGGACCCTATCTGAGTAGCTGACAGCCTGAGTAATCTTGCTGGTTAGCATCTGGCAACAGAGTCAAGTCTCTTTCTCTCTATAGGGTTTTCAAACTATTTTGTAGTTCACTCCAGTTCTGAGCAATATCTGGTGCTATAATAGCAGAACAGGTTCTCTAGGAAGTGGGGGTGGGACAAACCCAATCTTCTCTGCTAGAGTTTTAGTAGGTGACACTCAGCCAGAGGGACAAGGGGGGATGTATGGGTCAAGACCTGTGAATTAGATCTCTTGTATGCTAGGTAGGAAGTGTTGGGACCTATGTTGTAGATGACTGTCAATACCTCCAGAAGGAAAAGAACAAGATGCCAGTTTCTCTTGAGAAGGTGATTGTTAGACACTTGTGCAAGAAAACGTAGTTATAGAGTCATAAAGTTTAAGGCCAGAAGGGACCACCAGATCTTCTAGTTCGACCTCCTGTATACCACAGGCAACCACCACCACCACCACCACTCAGCATCCACACACTAAACCCAACAACCCAAATTAGACCAAAGTGTTACAGCCCACAAGAGACTAAACTATTATGTGCCACAAAAAAGAATAGGAGGAACTGAGGTGCACCAAGGCCTGAGGCCCCCACAGTGGCAGAGAAATGATTGAGATATACCCTGATAATCCTGGCAAGTGACCTACACCTCATGCTGCAGAGGAAGGTGAAAAACTTTCAAGTTCACTGCCAATCTGACCTGGGAGGAGATTCCTTCCAAACCTCACATATGGCAAAGAGTTGGACCCTGAATATGTGAGCAAGAATCAGCCACCTAAGCTCATGAAAGACAGAATACTCAGTGCCACCTCAGAACACTATCCCACTCCGTTCAATGTCCCATCTCTAGATGTGCCCATCTTTGATGCTTCAGAGGAAGGAGAGCAAAAAACAAAAAATGAAAAAAAACCACACCCCAGAATACATTGGAGGAAAAATAAACCCCTTTCTGACTGTTCCCTCATTGTATTTATAGAGTCCAATCATATTCCCTCTCAGCCTTCTTTTGGCTAGGCTAAACAAGCCAAGCTCTTCCAGTCTTTTCTCAAAAGACAGACCTTCCATTTCCCTAATCATCCTCTTTTCTACGCTGGATCTCGTTTAAACTCATTTTTCTTGAACATGGGTGACCAGAATTGTATACCATATTCCATATGAGGTCCTACCAGTGCCTTGTACAATGGCATTAATACTTCTTTGTCTCTACTGGAAATGCCTGATACATCCTAGGTATCCTAGGATTCCTTATCTTTCTTACACAATGACTTGATGGCATTCTGAAATCAAAAAGGCATTTGTCTTTTTCTGTTACATCACATTGGTAGCTAATTGACATCCCGTGATCGACCAACACTCCAGGGTTTCTCTCCTCCATTGCTGCCAATGCGTGAGCCCCCAGCTTACAGCAGGAATTCTTATTATTAGACTCTAAGTGCATAGCCTTAAATTATGTACTATTGAATTTTATCCCATTTCTGTTACTCAGGTCTTCAAGGTCAGCCAGATCTTATTGACAATGCCTCCCAACTTTGTATCATCAGCAATTTTTTTCCCACCTCAGATGTGGGAATTTCCATTTCTGTACACTCATTTCCAACAGCCATCCTGCCTTCATGCCCTTGGTCCATATTATCATCCTTACTGAAAACTGAGGCAAAGTATTTAGTTTTGGGTCCATACTGAGATTATCTTTAATCTCCTTCCCATTCATTCATCTCTTGACTGAGGCAGTCTCTCCAACTATCACTTGTCTCAGACAGAAATTTGTGGAGAAAGACATCTTTTACCACACTCAATTTGTTTTAAGCCGGGGTATAAAACACAGAAGTGGACAATTGACCAATGTCTTGGAATGATCTTCCCATTGATACAACTGATACTGCAGGCTTTGGATGCTGCTGCCATTTGGATTCTTTAATGGAGAAGCTGGTGCCACATTTCCCCGTCAAGATCGCAAAGCTGAATAAAGGGTCCGGAGGTGACAGAACAAGAAGCAATGGTCTCAAGTTGCAGTGGGGGAGGCCTAGGTTGGCTATTAGAAAACACTATTTCACTAGGAGGGTGGTGAAGCACTGGAATGGGTTACCTAGGGAGGTGGTGGAATCTCCATCCTTAGAGGTGTTTAAGGCCCGGCTTGACAAAGCCTTGGCTGGGATGATTTAGTTGGTGTTGGTCCTGCTTTGAGCAGGGGGTTGGACTAGATGACCTCCTGAGGTCTCTTCCAACCCTATGATTCTATGAGATCATGCCTGGTGGCAGTTGGTTATAAACTGCCCGCCTGAGTCAACCATCAGGATTCCTTATTTTTCTTACACGACTTGATGACATTCTGAAGTCAAACCCATTCAGCCTTTGCTTTTGCTCTTGACAAACATGTCATTGAAAACTCAGATTGTAGCCTCACCTTTTTCTGAGCTCCAACTGCAGTGAGCATTTCCATGGATGACATTTCAAGGGCTAGCAGTGGTCAGCACTGATGACTTGAAACAATACTACCCTTCATCAGATGACAAAGGGAGTAAAACTTCAGTCTCTAATGCTTTGATGACCTTACACAATTCAGAACAGAAAGCAATTTGATTGCTTGGTTATAATAAGAGCTTTTGGTTGAATTGGGCTAATTTCGGCCCATTAACGGCTTACTTTTGTAAGCAGAAGCTCATCTCAAGTTCGGCAGTGTCTGCTGTCTGCAGTCCCACTTTCATTTGAAGAGAGGCAGGAAGTTCCGGTATAGCCACCTTCCTTCAACCAAGAAAAGATCCAGATTGCAGTCCATAAGCTGAAGTCAGGGATGGCACCAGGGGTTTATAACATCACATCTGTGTTGCTGAAGATAGGTGAAAGTATTATTGCACTGTGGCTGCAGAAGCTCTGCCAGATCACCTGGCGCACTATCACCCACAATGACGTTATTAAGGTGTTGTTCTGCTTCTGTTCAAAAAGGCCGAGAAGGCAGACAATAGAGGTGTTAGGTTCTTATCAGTCCCAGGGAAAGTCTTCACTTCTGTGTTAACGCCTCGAATCAGTAATGCACTTTGTGGCACATGTTGGGATAACTCAGTGCATCTTTAGATCTGGTTGTTCCACTGTCAACCAGATCTTTAGTTTGAAACAGCTTTGTGAAAAGATGACTGAATTTAATAAGCCATGCACAACACTTGTTATAAACTCCCATCTGCCCTCTGATTCAGTGCATTGAGCAAGTTTGTGGGACCTGATGAGGTGACTCTGTTTCCCTGGGGATATAATGTCATTGAAAAAAGAGCTCTATAATGGAATGGCAAGTTGCGTCTCAGTCAATAGCAGATACGTGGCATGGTTTCCTATCTCCCCAGGAGTTTGGCAAGGCTAGATTCTGTCACCATCATTGTTCAATATCAGCATTAATTGCTTAATGGATAAGGTTGAGGAAGCAGCTGTTGGTGATGTTGAGCTGAACACCATTCTGCTTCAAGATCTTGAATACACTGATGAAATTGTCTTGTTGGCTCAGTCTGGCGAACTACTAAACCTGATGGTCAATCTAGTTGGGTAAGAAGCAGCACACAATAGTCTGGTGTTTAAGCTGGATAAAACTCAGTCCCTGGTCACTACCATCAAGCAACCTCTAGATTACAACCAGATCAGCATTAACCTGTCTGGGCCGGACATCGAACAGGTGGCAACTGTCAAATATATGGGCAGTGACACAGGCAGTACTTCAGCAGCCTCTACGGGGATGTTGCAAAATCAAGCTTGCTACAAAGCTGCAAATCTATAGAATGGCAGTTATACCAACTCTATCACACAGAAGTTAACTGTGGGCACTGATGAAAGCAGAAGAATATTGTACTGATGTTTTCAATTCTTGTTATCTCCATCAGCTGCTCCATATCAAGGGGCAGGACAAGATCAGAAATGAGGATATTTAAAGCCAAACCCAGCAACTGCCTCCATCAGCATGTTTGGTTTTGGTGGCTTTCTTGGTATGGATATATTATTAAAATGGAAAACCAAGAAATTCCAAAGTGTTTACCAATGATTGCCGCCACACGGCTAGTGATCATGTGGGTGCCAAAATCTTCGGAGGTGTGATAAGATTGCCAGTTATGGACATAAACTGAATATCTAGCCAGACCACCTTAATGACCTAGCAGGAGATGTAGGTGGTGCTCAATCTGCAAGGAGACCATGTCTTTTGGGATTTGCCAGGGTGATGATGATGATGATGATATTACAGAAGCTGCATTGGTGATGACTGGTTGATGATCTTCTGAAGATGGATGAAGATTATGTGCCTGTGCTGATATAAGAAGTTGAAAAAGTGACTACTCTTTTTTTTTAAGCATTCCCAGAGATAGATTAGGGCAATTATTCATCTTTTCCAAAAAGTCTTTCTTGAAAGGTTCTCGAGGGTACTGTTCTGTTCCCTCCTTGTACAATGTGTGCACAGATCCATTGGGGTATGGTTAATGAAGAAGTTACTGATTGAAATTCCCTAACTATTTGAATGACACCTTGAAGTTCCCTAAGTATTTGAATGACACCAGTCTCTAGACTGCCATTTTTTGTGTGTGTACCTGCTAGTGGAATGGAATGACATATACAGTGTCAACAAAACTTGGGGAATGGATTAGAGCTAGCTGGCTGAAACTCAAACTAGGTAAGGCTGAGATAATGTTACTAGATTGGAGAAAATGACTGAAAGGAACATCAAGCACTACAAAAACATACATGGTTGATGGAGTCTACCTGCTCCTGTAAAAATTCACAGCATAGGGTTTTGTTGTATCTTCAGCTGTTTCTGGATGCCTACATACAGAGCTGGGCAAACACCCTCAAAAAAACCATTCACAAACATTTATTTGAATTCCACACAGTTCCTAGCTTTGGCCATGTTCATGCTCCTTTATTGATCTGCTATGTTTGAACAAGAATATTTTGATAAGTTAGATGTACTCAAGTTAGCAGGGCCTGATGTAATATATCCTAGAGTACTTTAAGGAACTATCTGGTATTATCTTTGATAACTCATGGAGGATGGGTGAGGTCCCAGAGGACCGGAGAAGGACAAATATAGTACCTAACTTCTATACCTGGAAAGATACTGGAACAAATTATTAAACAATCAATTTGTAAAAGCCTAGAGGATAAAAGAGTTATAAGTAATAGCAAACATGGATTTGTCAAAAACAAGTCATGCCAAACCAATCTAATGTCTTTCTTTTGATAGAGTTATTGGCCTAGTGGATGTCACATATCTTGATTTTATTAAGGCTTTTGACACAGTCCCACATGACATTCTCATAAGAACACTAGGGAAATGTGGTTGAGATGCAATTACTACATGGTGGGTGCACATCTGGTTGAAAAACCATACTTAAAGAGTAGTTATCAATGGTTTGCTGCCAAACTGTGGGGCTATATCTAGTGGGGTCCTACAGGAGTTTGTCCTGTATCCAGTATTAATGACTTGCATAATGGAGTGGAACGTATGCTTACAAAACTTGTGGATGATATCACCCTGGGAGGTGTTGCTAGCACTTTGGAGGAGACGATTAGAATTCAAAATGACCTTGACAAATTGGAGAATTGGGTTGAAATCAACAAGATGAAATTCAACAAAGACAAGTGCAAAGTACTACATTTGGGAAGAAAAAAAAATCTAATGAACCTCTACAAAATGGGAAATAACTGGCTATGCAGTAGTACTGCTGAAAAGGATCTGGGGGTTATAGTGGATCACAAATTGAATGTGAGCCAGCAATGTGATGCAGTTGCAAAAAAAAGGCTAATACTATTCTGGGGTGTGTTAATAGGAGTGTCAGCTGTAACATCCTGGCGGTAACTGTCTGCTCTACTCTGCAGTGGTGAGGCCGCTGTTGGAGTCCTGTGTCCAGTTCTGGGTGCCGTACTTTAAAAGATGTGGACAAATTGGAATGAGCACAGAGGAGAGCAAGAAAAATGATACAAGGTTTAGAAAACCTGACCTATGAGGAAAGGTTAAAAAGACTGGGAACATTTAGCCTTGAGAAAAGAAGACTGAGGAGGGACCTGATAACAGTTTTCAAATATATTTATTAAGGGCTGTCATTAAGAGGACAATGATCATATGTTCTTCACATCCACTGAAGGCAGGACAAGAAGTAATGGGATTAATATGCAACACTGGAGATTTAGGTTAGATAGTAGGGAAAACGTTCTAATTATAAAGAGAGTTAAGCACTGGAATAGGCTTCAAAGGGTGATTGCAGAATCCTCATCACTGGAGGTTTTTAAGAACATGTTAGACAACCACTTGTCAAGGATGGTCTAGGTATATGTGGTCCTGCCTCACTGCGGGGGATTGGACAAGCTGACCTCTTGAGGTCCCTTCCAGTCCTACCTTTCTATGATTCTAAGTTTTCGTTTGTATAAACGTTTGTATAAATGGCTATTCTTTGTGTGAGTATAGGTATGTATATCCGAACAAGAGGCATAAACACTGTTTCTGTCTATCTGGTGCAAATCAGAATGATATTCACACCTATTCAAGCTTCAGTCCTTTTACAATCTCTGAATATATTCCTAGTTGAGATCAACTGTGAGTTTACACTGGCCATCATCCTGCGTCATGTGCACTCAAAAATCCATGTTCACTGTAAGTTGACTGCATTAGATTTGTCTTTAGTAGTACACTTGCAAACTAGGTAGGTGTATTCAGTATTTGAGTAGGCTCCTGGAAAGGTCCTTCCCATCAGTCCTAGGTTTTAATGAGTGTGCATTTTGCTCTTTGGCCATTTTCCCCAACAAATCTGTTGCTATGCTGTTAACATGGTCTTATTGTATTGCAATGTGTTTAAACCCCCCCTTTTTTTTTTGTTAAATTGGCACATTCCTTTCAGATGTTTTGAGGCCCATTATCAGAGATCATCCTTCAGGATTCTATTTCTGGCAAAAATAGCCTCCAGTATGTCAATTACTGTGGAATTTTTGGTGTCCAGGCTTTGATATCCAGAATCTAGTTTACTAATCCACAATTATGAGATAGTCATTGCTCTTCCATAGGCACAAATCAGTGTCAAAGATCTGTCACAGAGCTGAAAAAGTACCTCAAAAATATCCCTCAAATATTTGCTTAAATAATGCACGGGACATGATTTATGTCCCCTTTGTGTTCTTATCATTTAGATTCTAGTAAGCTAATTTCCTAGCAGAAATGTTTGTAGAAATAGAATTTTAAGTGAATATCAGTGAATATTTGCTGAAAGAAAATTCTAAACTGGTTGTGTCAGTATTGGAAAATTGATTGTAAGAGTTACATTAATACAACCAGAAAACACAGATGATACCATGTGACTGACATCTCCAATGAAAAATCAGCCAACACACCTTGAATTTTGAATATCGACAATAAACTGCTCATGAACAATTGGCAAATCAATAATTGTTAAATGATTAATTCTGAACAACAAATACAATTGAGAAAGTCAGACAAATGGCTCATCTGTTTCTTTGGAACAGTTAATTCATCCTTTCAGTCCCTGACTCAGTTCAGTGGCTGTAGATTTGGTTCTCAAAGGACAGAAGAAATTAAAATTAAAAGGAAAAAATTGCATAGGAAAATCAGAGCATGTCACTGTGCCAATTCAGAGTCATACAGCGTGGGTAAACAATATAGCCTGTAGAGGAGCATCTGTTAAAATCTTCAAAAAATAATGCAGGACTTTCATAAACATCATCAGAAAATGAGTTGGGGATCAGAAAGATGCAAGAGGAAAAGCTGTCAACTGGGAACTCTATAGACAAGTGACTTCCTTGGGTCAGTTAAGTAATTTGAGTGTCTCAACTAAGAAGCAATTTTTGGTTAACTAAATGGATTTGCAAAAGCAAAACTTAAAATATATTTTAAGAAACCAAAATGTCTAGATAACCAGAAAGACTTGAGAGTAAATGTTCAGTGTGACATAGTGTTACATGTACAAACCCCATTATTCAAAGGGATAATACATAAACTTTCTGTAATACATAAACTGTACATAAACTTTCTGGGTCAGATGCTGACTTTGGATTCACAAGTCACTCTTATTAAATGAGAGGTTTCCACATGGAGGACAGAATTTTAGCTTGGGTGCTCAGTTTTACTCCCTTTGATATTAATTAAATGCTACACATGTAATACTATAATACGTATGTATTAATAACAACTGTGAAACTCATTTGAAACTGTTTATAATGAAGCCACATTAAAGCTCCAAATTGTTCCAATGCATTCGATGTGCAAATTGCAATTCTTCTTACTAAGAACTTCTGTTTATAGTAATGATAATACTCAGCACTCATGTGGTACTGCCTATTTTCCAAAGCACTTTACAGACATTGATTTCTGAAATTAATCCTCCGAATGCCCATGAAGGTAATACCCATGAAAGGGTAATTCCTGTTATCCCCATTCTGCAGATGGAGAAACCAAGGCAGAAATGTTATGTGACTTGACCAAAGCCACAATGGAAGCCATTCTTAGGATTATAACTCAGGAGTTGGTGGTCAAACCATTAAACCATGCCTTGCTCTGTCATTATAGCAATTCTGTGAAAAATAAATTCATTCTCTTTACAAGGTTTCTCAGAATATATAGGAGGAAAAGAGAGAGGTATAATTTAATGAACCTGATGAAATCTATTAAAGCTCTAAGGAAGCCCTGATCGAGCAATGCATATAAGCACTTTCATAACATTAAACACTTGACTAGCCCCAATGAAGTGCTTTTTTGGATTGGGGTCAAAGAAAGTACAGTTATCCCTAGACACAAGGTTTTGGTGTAAAATGGAAAAACAGCATTTGTTAAAAGTAAATACATGACATGTGTGTAGAGCTTCACCAGCCTTTGGCACAAATACGTCAAGCTAGTAAGAGCACCAAGGAGATACTTGCGACAATTAACCCATTTTTGATACAATCTAATTAAAAATTCCGGCTCATCTGTAAAAAAATAGAAGCCTTGGCTCAGTGTATTTAGTCTTAAGTGAATTCACCAGCCATGTTCATAAGCTGCAAATATAGGCTCAAAGCCCACATCCAAGCACTCTGGTACTTTGGGATCTACATGGTTTGCAGCTGGTCCTTATCTGTAACTAGCACCCAAAGACCCTGAACTTGAGGGGAAGAAAGGGTAAAAATCTGGATCTATCATTCTTGTAGCGTGGGCTTGCCTTTTTTCGGCCTTGCTGTCTAGTTTTAAGTATTTCCCTTTCAGGAAAACTAAGAACAGCGAATTTCAATATCTGAAGGCATGAGGGAGTCAGATTCTTTTGTAAGACTTTGCCCTGGAGAAACCACTTTCAGTCCTAGAAAACTTTTCATGCCTTCATCTCCTGGACTCCTTCACTTGTAAATACTTGGAAGATGGTACCGAACATGTTGTTATGTACCTCTGGCAGCCTCCCCAGGAAACCATGCCAGGGGATAGCTTCTCTAATCTGCTGAAAGCCTAGTGGGCTGAGGTCATGTGCTGCCCAGTCAGAGGTAACCAGACCTGGTGCAAGCCTGGAGTGTGGAATGAGATGTGAAATGCTAAGAGACAGAGTGAGTTCTTATGGCTGAAAATGAAGTGTGACTTAAATTAGCACAGTAACACCTCCGTGTAATGATATGAAGCTGCTTTTCATTTTGGCACGCTGGTTGCCAGAGGATGCTCAATGAGATAACAAGCCTTGCATTATACATCTAGGTTCATGTAAGGTTGCGTCTTACCCTCAGAACGATGCCTGTCATTTTACAAGTGCAAGTATTGGCAGACGTAACAGGACAGAGAGGGAACCTGGTTAACATTAAGAGATGAAGGTCATTTAATTTACGCCAATAAGGTTGAAAGGGAAATGTAATTATATGTTTGCTATTATGCTACACTGAGATTTCTCTATGGCAAATGAATTCACATAGGTACTTCTGATGATTGTTTGGCATTGAAAGGAGTTGTCAGTCATAACAGCTTGTAAATATTTTAAGTCATCACCATGAATTTGAATGTCAACTAACTTCATCTACATTCCTGCATGCTGCATAATCAACACAAGGAACATAATATTTCAAAAGGGCTACTTACATCTACAATTAGGAAGTCAAGCCAACACCAGGCATTGGTGAAATATTTCTTGAAGCCATAAGCCACCCATTTCAGAAGCATCTCCAGGACAAAGATGTAAGTGAAAATTTTGTCAGCATATTCCAACAGGGTTTTAATGTTTTTTCTCTCTTCAAGGTAAATATCTTCAAATGCCTGGAAGTACAAAGCATCGCTTTAGAACTGCTCTGCAGTACTGCAGTGGAAAATGTTCATATTATAGTGCAAGTCTACAGTATTGTTTGATTTGATGTCACTTATACCAGAAGCCACAGTAAATGTATATTTTGTATTTTGAAATTGTAATGAGTAACTGTCTGTTTTCCTGTAGGCAACTGTTCATTATGAAGTTGCACTTAAAACTGTATCTTGGTGTCCAAGCAGAAATATTAGGATTTACGTAATGGAGGTGTCTTTTCTGGATAACCTGACTGTTAAATAGAAGGAAATCCTAGGCATGAAGGCTGTATTCATTTCCCTTTATTTTTATACAGTAAATTGATTTTGGGGGAGATTTTCAAAAGCACTGATGTGGCAACAGGAGTTGTGCTTTTAAATCCCTTAAGCACTTTTGAAAATCCCTGTAACTGAGTGACCACCTCCCATGCACCACCTCGTGGCCTGAGGTGCTCTGGAGATGCCCTGCCTCAGTTTCCTTCTTCTTCAAGGGGATTCTCAAATAAACTCCACACAGACTTTTTGAGTATTAATAGCTCTTTAGAGGGTTAATTTATTACAAAGTGTCCCACAACCATATTTCAGATTTCCCCAGCACAGTCCAAACAGTATATTCAATCTGATCAAGTCCCAATAGTTTTTACACCAGTATTATCAATGCATTATCATATGCCCCCTTGACTCTAGGAGACCATGTTTTTTAAGGAATAGAGCATAGAGCAGGGGACAGGTAACTACGGTGATTTCTCATTTTATTCCTTGCCCTATCACTGATTTGCTATGTGACCTTGGCTAAGCTAGTTAACACTTATTTCTAGTTCACACAGCTGTACATTGGGGAACATAATACTTCTTTCCCAGGCATGTTGATAGGTTTACTTAACATTTGTAAAATGTTTTGAGATCCAAGGAAAAAGTGCTATGCTGCACAGAGCCAGGGAAAACTATTACTACCCCATTCAAAATCTAATTAAGATATGAAATAATAGGCATGGCAAAAATAAAATAAATACATAGGGTTATGCTCATAATTTAACTTTTTTTCCCTGAGAAAATATTTTTAAATTAACCAGACATCAAGCAGTAGGACACTGATATTTTATATTCTAAATTTACAAGACTCTCTTGTGTCTGAACTGGTTTAGTGTTCGTTAGCCTGACGGAGAGTTTTTAGCACGTTGTTTCTAAATAACAAAATAAGGCCCCCATCCTGCAAAGACATCTGCATATGCTTAACTTTACATCTGTGAGGAGTCCCGTTGACTTCAGTAGTGTTCCTCACATGTGTAAAGTCACCCATGTGCATAAGTGCTTACAGGATCAGGGCCTAAATGAACAATCACAAATGTGCTGATCTTTTTTTACCTGAATGTGGACTGTGGGGAACACAAAAGGGAAAGAAAAATTGGGGATGAATGAATGATACAGTGATCAATTCCAAAGCCAGTTCATGTACACAGAGCCTGTATAATTGTTCCAGATAGCAAACTGGTTAATCAGCCCAATACACATAGGCCAAAAGTCGAATGCTAGCATTCTGAACAGCCAAAGGCAGCAATTAAGATTCTCATCCTACTTTGCATAAAAGATCATTGGAGTCTGGGGTGAAACCTCTGTGGCAGGGGATCCCAAAGTAGAACTCAGGGCAATAATCATCCAGCCAGGCCTGATTGAGTTTGGTAACATCACATGTATGGAAGTAATAAAGGTGTGGTTCTCAATCCTTTCCATACTGGAACCCCATGTTACAACAGAAAAAAATATTTTCAGATCTCTCCCCCCCCCCCCCCCCCCCGCAGCATAAGTGAAAGGGAAGGTGGGCCCGACCTTCCTGGACCTGCTTCTGAACCCCATGCTCTCAGGAACATCTGGGTCACACCTTAAGAAAGAGATTCGTGTCTCTCTGAGCTAGTGAAAGCCAGCAAAGGGTGACCTCCGAACAGTCCTTTGGAACGCAACAGTCCGGTCCTCAAGAAATCGACACATGAGGAAGACAATCTTCACAACTACTGCGCCATCTCTGAGATCCCCTAACTTATGTGGTGTTTGGCTGCCATTGGACTACTCATGGAGTAAAGTACTACTGCATGGGAGTAAGAATGGAAGGGTCTGGACCTAAGTTTTTAGTAAATATCTTTGTAAAATGTTGAGACAGGACGGTGAATTTACCAACGGATAAGACAAGTTTTATTCCCAAACTAATCATCTTTAGGGAAACAAGCAGTAAGGGGTGAGTTTTCCTGAAGTGGAATGTAACTAGCCCATCATCTCTTTCCTTTAGATACACATACACTTTAAACCTAATGAGAGATTATGCTAAATTTACCAGCGTGCCGCTGCTCAGCAGAATCATGAATATGATGAAAGTTTCGAACCAGTTGTGTTCAACTATTCTGTAGCAGGTTTTCCTCAGCCTCCACCAAATTTTGCCTGAAAATGTTGTGGTGTCCACTGAACAGCAAGGGAAGAATCGGACACAGACTGAAAGAGGAAAAAAAAAACAGTCAAGAATATTTAATGCCAAGGGACCACCATGTGTATTTCTCAGATCTGGGAATATTAGAAAGCTCCGAGACGCCGTAAACTCTTTCCTCTTTCTCTTTTCTGTCATCCTCTTCTCCATTTCTCCTTATCTACTCCTGCTTCTACTCCAATACTAAAGAACTATCAAACCATTTAAAGATGCCAGTTCTTTCAAGAGCATCCTTCCACTAGTTTTTAATAGTGTAGGGAGTACTGGTAATGTTTTACCAGTGCTATCAGGCCTATCATGCTATGTTGTCTGGACACAAACAGTGTAGCAGGATCAGTCTAATAATTCTTGGTGGTGTATTACTAGTACTCTCAATACCATTCTCAGCTTTGGTGAGGGCAGATTCCTGGCATTAAGGTACCACAGAAGTTATTAATTAAAAAAAAGACAAAGATAATCTGATCAAAGGGAGATGAGCGTAGGCTGTTCCAAAGCACAAAGGTCTCAGGCCTCAGACAGAAAGTGTGGCCCAGTGGTTAGGATACCAGCCTAGAACTTGGGAGATCTGAGTTCAAATGTGCTCTAGCATAGGTTTCCTGTGTGACTTAGCGCAAGTCACTTGGGCCTGGCCTTCACTAGAAAATTAGGTTATAACTATGTCGCTCAGGGGTCTGAAAAATCCACATAACTGATCAGCGTAGTTAAGCCCACCTATGTCCCTGTGTAGACGGAAGAATTCTTCCATCGACCTAGCTACCACCTCTGTGGGCAGGTCTTCACTACGGGGGGCGGGAGGGGGTGGTCGATTTAAGATACGCAAATTCAGCTACGCAAATAGCGTAGCTGAATTTGACGTATCGGAGCCGACTTACCCCACTGTGAGGACGGCGGCAAAATCGACCTCCGCGGCTCCCCGTCGATGGCGCTTACTCCCACCTCCGCTGGTGGAGTAAGAGCGTTGATTCGGGGATCGATTGTCGCGTCCCGACGAGACGCGATAATTCGATCCCCAAGAGATAGTGTAGACCTAGCCTCAGGGAGGTGGATTACCTGCTGTGACGAGAGAACCTTCCTTTCAAATGTAGACAACCCTTTGACTCTCCGGGCCTCAGTTTCCTATCTGTAAAAGGGGGATAATAGTACTTTCCTACCTCAGAGGGGTGTTGTGAGGATAAATACATTGAAGATTGTGAAGCACTCAGATACTATAGAAAAGAAGGTCCATATAACTACCTAAAATAAAGTGTAACAGGTATGGCAATTTCCTGGACAAACCTTAGTGAATGTTAAGAGTACAGTAGTAGAAATATACACTGTCCACCTGACCAGGATAATGATAGTGACTGTGAAATACTAAGGGATCTAAGGGCTTGTCTATACGTACTGCGCTGGTTCGGCGGCAGGCAATCGAACTTCTGGGTTCGATTTATCGCGTCTAGTCTGGACGCGATAAATCGAACTCAGAAGTGCTCCCCATCGACTCCGGTAATCCTGCTCGCCGCGAGGAGTACGCGGAGTCGACGGGGGAGCCTGCCTGCCGCGTCTGGACGGCGGTAAGTTCGAACTAAGGTATGTCGACTTCAGCTACGTTATTCACGTAGCTGAAGTTGCGTACCTTAGTTCGATTTGGGGGTTTAGTGTAGACCAAGCCTAAGGGAAGTTAGAGAGGCCAGAAAACTCATTAATAATGTGTGACTTCAACTATCCTCTGTTGACTGGATAAATGTTGCCTCAGGGCATGACACAGAGATAACATTTCTAAACATCATAAATGACTGCTTCTTGGAGCAGCTAGTCCTGAAACCCACAAGGGGAAAGGCAATGCTTGATTTAGTCCTAAGTGGAGCACAGGATCTGGTCCAAGTGGTAGCTATAGCTGAATTGCTCCATAATAGTGACCACAATGTAATGAAATTTAGCAACCTTGTAGAGGGGGAAATACTAAAAAACAAAACAAAACAAAACTATCACAGTGACATTTAACTTTAAAAAGGGGAACTACACAAGCATGAGGATGCTAGTTAGACAGAAAATAAAAATGGCAGTCACAAGGGTAAAATGCCTGTAAGCAGCATGGAGGCCACTTAAAAACCCCATAATAGAGATTCAGACTAAATATATATCCCAAATCAAAAAAGACAGTTGGAGAACCAAAAGAATACCACCATGACTAACCAGCAAAGTAGTGGAGGCTGTTAGAGGCAAAAAGGCATCATTTATAATTTGGAAGTCAAATCCTAAACAAGAAAATAGGAAGGAGCACAAACTCTGGCAAGTAAAATGTACAAGTATAATATGGCAGGACAAGAAGCAACTAGCTAAAGATGAAAAAACTATCAATAAGAATTTTTTTAAGTACATCAGAAGCAGGAAGTCTGCCAAACAAGCAGAGCGGCCACTAGACGACAATGGTGTTCTAGGAGCACTCAAGAAAGACAAGACCAAGGCAGAGAAGCTAAATGAATTCTTTGCATCAGTCTTCACTGTAGAGGATATGGGGGAGATACCCACATCACAGCTATTCTCTTGTGGTGACAAATCTGAAGTACTGTCCCAAATTGATGTGTCAGTAGAAGAGGTTTTAAAACAAATTGATAAGTTAAACCGTAACAAGTAACCAAAATCATGGTATTCACCAGTATCAGGGGGTAGCCGTGTTAGTCTGTATCTACAAAAACAACAAGGAGTCTGGTGGCACCTTAAAGACTAACAGATTTATTTTGGCATAAGCGAAATGGGTAAAAACCTCACTGCATCTGAAGAAGTGAGGTTTTTACCCACGAAAGCTTATGCCCAAATAAATCTGTTAGTCTTTAAGGTGCCACCAGACTCCTTGTTGGTATTCACCAGGAGTTCTGAAGGGACTCAGAAATGAAATTGCAGAACTGTAGTAACCTGTAACTGAAATCAGTCTCTATACCAGATGACTGAAAGGTAATTAATGTAACACGGAGTTTTAAACAGGACTCCAGAGGAGATTTTGGGAATTACAGGCTGGTAAGTCTAATGTACCGGGAAAACTGATATAAATGATTATAAAGGATAGAATCATCATACACACAGAAAAACACAATTTGTTGGGCAAGAGTCAACACAGCTTTTGTAAAGGGATGTCATACCTCACCAATCTATGATAATTCTTTGAGGGAGTCAACAAGCATGTGGATAAGGGTGATCCAGTCTATGTACTGTACTTGGATTTTCAGAATGTCTTTGATAAAGTCCCTTATTAAAGGCTCTTATTAAAACTAAGGTCTGGTCTACAATACAGACCTATATCGGTATAACTGCATTGCTCAGGGGTGTGAAAAATCCATATCCCTGAGCAACGTACTTATCCCAGCCTAACACCCCATGTAGACAGTGCTATTTTGGCGGGAGAGCTTTTCCCACCGACATAGCTACTGCTTCTCAAGAAGGTGGATTAACTAAGATGATGGGAGAGCTCTCTTTCCTCAGCTTAGAGCATCTTCATTAAAGCACTACAGCGGTGCAGCTGCGCTGATGCGGCATTTTAAGTGTAAACGTGCCCTAGGTAGCCATGGGATGAGAGGGTAGGTTTTCTCATGGATTAGTAAGTGGTTGAAAGATAGGAAACAACAAGTAGGAATAAATGGTCAGTTTTCATCAGTGGTGGGCAACCCCATGCGGCCCGTCAGGGTAATCGGCACGCGGGCCACAAGACAGATTGTTTACCTTTGCACGGCTGCCCGCAGTTCCCAGTGGCTGCAGTTTGCCGTTTTCATCATGGAGAGAGGTGAACAGCAGTGTCTCCTAAAAAGCTGAACTGAGACTAGTCCTGTTCAACATACTCAATGATTTGGAAAAGGGGGTGAACAGTGAAGTGGCAAAGTTTGCAGATGATACATTCTTCAAGATAGTTCAGTCCAAAGCAGACTGCAAGCGGTTACAGAGGGATCTCACAAAACTGGGTGACTGGCCAACAAAATGGCAGATGAAATTCAATGTTCATAAATGCAAAGTAATGCACATTGGAAAACATAATCCCAGCTATATATGCAAAATGATGGGGTCTAAATTAGCTGTTACCACCCAAGAAACAGATCACGGAGTCACGGTGGATAGTTTTCTGAAAACATCTGGTCAATGCACATTAGCAATCAAAAAGGCTAACGGTATGTTAGGAACTATTAGGAAAGGGAGAGAAAATTAGACAGAAAATATCATAATACTACTATAGAAATCCACGGTGCAGCCACACCTTGAATACTGGGTCAAGTTCTGGTCACCCCACCTCAAAAAGGATATAGTGGTACTTGAAAAGGTTCAGAGAAGGGCAACAAGGATGGGGTAATGGGTGCTCTCTGCGCCACGCTGGGTTCAGCCTCCTGGCCCTGCTCCCCAATGAGTCAGGACCACTTCAAGCTGGTGCAACATCCATGCTGTTTATTCCTGTATCCGGTCCCCACCATCAAGCTCCAACTATTTACAGATTATTTAGAGGTTTGGCCTAGCACAGGCCACAGTGGCAATGGGGTAGCAGGTTCCTGGCTCCTTTTGAGCCTACTGTCCCCTCCTGGTCTCCAGACTCCCCTCCCCCCCCGTACTCACTTTCACCCAAGCTTTTAGCCCCTGTTAACGAGGCTGGCAGGTGCGGCCAGTTTCCAGGCCAGTCCTAGCTAGTGGCCCAGCCCCAACCCATTTCCCCTGATTGGTCTGGAGTGGCAGGAGCTGAGTAGGGCTTTCCCTACAGAGCCCTGCCACAGATAGTCAGTGGTATGGAGCAGCTTCCATACTAGGAGAAATGAAAAAGATTAGGGCTGTTCAGCTTAGAATAGAGACAACTGAGAGAGGATATGACAGAGGTCTATAAAATCATGAATGGTGTGGAAAAAGTGAAGAAAGAAGTGTATTTACCTTTTCACACAATATAAAAACCAAGGGTCACCCAATGAAATTAATGGGCAGCAGGTTAAATACAAACAAGAGGAAGTACTTTTTCACACAATGGACAACTAACCTGTGGAACGCATTGCTATGGGATGTAGTGATGGCCAAAAGTATAACTGAGTTAAAAAAAGAACTGGGTAAGTTGAGGTATGATCGATTTATCAATGGCTTTTAGCCAAGATTGTCAGGGATTCAACCTCATCATCGGAACATCCCTAAACCTCTGATTACTGGAAGCCAGAAGTGTAAACCAGAGGTGGATCACTCGAAAATTGCCCTGTTCTGTACACTTCTCAGGCATTGTTAGAGACAGAATACTGGGGAAGATGGACCATGGTCAGACCCAGTAGGGCAGCTCTTCTGCTCTTATGTTAAGTAAGTTTAAGTATCTTATGAGCTCACTATATTAAAATGAAAATGTTTATGTATTGTTCTGGGATTGTATGTAACTTGTTTAGGAGACATGACTCATGTAAACCTTGGGAAATGTTATGAGTTCGAATGGATTCTTTTAAACAATGGGCTGACACAAGAGTGAACTCTTATTTAAGTAGGTTTCCCAGGAAATCTCTAGGTGGAGGGGTATGCAAATACCACTACTCCAATTAAGCAAGATCTCAACCTTTTAACCTTTGCAAGACCTTTTGTCTGCAGATCACCTGTTACATGGGGATAGATCAAAGACCTCAAAACTGTATAAAGAAGTAACTCACAGATTTGTGAGTGTTCATGTTCTGAGCAAAAGTAGTGATGAACTGTTAAGCACAGGAAAACCCCTGGGTGGGATTTGGCCTCGGTTCACTGGCCAGAGCCCTTTTTGGATGGGGGGAGGGGGTGATTTCTGGTAAGATTATTAGCACACGTGTAGGTTCTTTCATTGTTTTAAACACGTTTTCTTTGTAATGCTTTTATCTCAAGAATAAATGTGCTTGCTTAGAAAGTACTAAAAGTGTGACTGCTTAACTGTGGGCAACTACCCCGTTTACTATCTCTGAGAGAAAAAAAGTAAAGCAGGCTGGCTTAGGCAGTCTGACTTTGCTGGGGATTTCACAGTGTAGGCAGGAGGCTTTGCAGCCTGGAAATACCCGAGTCAAGAGGAAGAGAGACATGTGTTTTCCAAGACAGGCAATGGCTGGGGAGTCAGAAACCTATGAACGGGTGTCCTTGCTGGACCATCCAAGGGAGAATAAAGGTACAGTTGTCCTAAACTGAGACACAGACAACTATTGCCATCCTTCAACACACTGGCCTTTGCTAGCAATCTTGACAATCATCTGCTATGCCAGAAAGATTGGTGTAAATGGGAATGGACAAACCCATCTCTCTGGTTTAAAAAGCTTGTTTCTTGCATCGTCAGGTTTGTCTTCAGTAGGAATTCATGACTGTGAGGAGCTGACCATAATTTACCTTGTCAACGATGATCCGCCAGCATCATGTCAATTAATTAGACTACTTAACATACAATAAGATTTCCTAGAGAAGACATGCCCTAGAAATTACTGTGGTTCTGAAAAGCAAGATACAGACCCCAATTTTGCTCCCAATATTGAAGACAAAGGAACTTTTGCTACTAAGTTCAATGGAAGCATGATCAGTCCCTAAGGTAATAAAATATGATATGCCAAATCCTTCAGTAGCTAAAAGATGGTGTAGGTTACTAACTTACATCTGAAGTGTAAAAGAAATGGTCAAACAAAACAATTCAGGCTATCTTGCAATGTTCTGGAATGCTGTGTTACTGCACATAGAAATGATAGTCATCAAGAGGTGGGAAGGAAAGGATGTACTTGGAAAGGGGGCAGGGTCAGCCATAAAAGGGACCTGCCGGGGCATGTCAATGGGGAAAGTTCCACTGAGGGAATCCTGCAGTAGGCAAGCAGCTGTGACGTGATTGCAGTACCCTCTTGACCATTTCAGCTTAAATTCCTCCCACCTCCAAATGTCTCCAGCACACAGAGCTCTGCACAAGCCCAGCCCAGACTATTCCTTGTATAGTTTCATTCTGGTACTTGGATCAATTCCAGGTCCAATTTTAAAAACATTACATTAATAAAATATTTGAAAAGAATTTAGTGTTGGTAAAAGATGCCAGTTTGAGGGTAAAGGAAACTAAAGTCCTCTACCTCTTTACAGATCAGGTACAGCTTGAGCAAAGGAAGGTTCCACCCCATCAATGTTTCATTCCTAAGCCTTGTCTGGGGGCAAAAGGCTAGTTCCCTCTCCACAGCCATTCTATTCTTCTGGCTGACATTGCTAAAAGGGTGAGTAGTGATGGCGATTTGTGTCATGTGAATATCTGTCCATTAGGAACACTAGGAACAAGATTAAGGGTACATCTACACTACAGGGGGGAGTCGATTTAAGATACGCAAATTCAGCTACGTGAATAGCGTAGCTGAATTCAACGTATTGCAGCCGACTTACCCCGTTGTGAGGACGGCGGCAAAATCGACTTCTGCCGCTTTTTGTCAGCGGCGCTTACTACCACCTCCGCTGGTGGAGTTAGAGTGCCGATTCGGGGATCGATTGTCGCGTCCCGACGGGACGCGATAAATCGATCCCCGAGAGGTCGATTTCTACCCGCCGATTCAGGCGGGTAGTATAGACCAGACCTAAGGGAAACATTTGCAAAAATGCCTTAATGCTGTAGAAGCCTATGTCTCAGGTCTGGTCTATACTACCCGCCTGAATCGGCGGGTAGAAATCGACCTCTCGGGGATTGATTTATCGCGTCCCGTTGGGACACGACAATCGATCCCCGAATCGGCGCTCCAACTCCACCAGCAGAGGTGGTAGTAAGCGCCGCCGACAAAAAGCGGCAGAAGTCGATTTTGCCGCCGTCCTCACAACGGGGTAAGTCGGCTGCAATACGTCGAATTCAGCTACGCTATTCACGTAGCTGAATTTGCGTATCTTAAATCGACTCCCCGCTGTAGTGTAGATGTACCCTCAGTTTCAAAAGTGATTTAGGCACTTAGGTCTAGAGTCACAAAGAGACTTAGGGGCCTAACTGACACTTTAGGCACTTAAATCCCAGATTTAGGCACCGTTAGTATTCATAAAACTCCCACGCACCTGCCACCTAACCCCGTAGACAGCTAAATAAAGTTTTTGAGGTAAAAGTTCCTGAGGCACCTACATTTCTTTCTCTGGGCATATACCCTGCTGCCTCATTGGTTTCCCATAGAGTAGTTTAAGCATGGAGTGGCAGAATCAGAACCTCAGAGAGGGCCAAATCCATTGCTAGTGTAAGGTAGTGCCTGTTAAATCAATACAGTTACACTGGTTTGTATAGTGGTGAATTTGGCCCAAGAACAATGGCTGTGTTTTCAATTCATATCTGAACAGTGCATGTAATTTCTGACTAAAAGAGGGACCTTTTCACCTGGGAACATTTCCAAATGCATCAGTCTAACATAATGTCATTTACCTTTTCCCTGCTTTTCATAACTACTGAGTTATTCCCTTCGCCCACTGTGGTCTCCTGTAGTGAAATCATAAATTACATAATGCTAAATTTGTGACCTGACAATAGCTTTCTTGTGAGCAGAGTGTGATGTATCCTATACATCAGACTTCTCTGCAGGTACAGGTAGAAGGCAGTGCTAGATTGTGAGAGAGAAAGCTCTTACTCACATGTCTGCAATAACGACAAATGAATTATGGAAAAGCAATAGCAAATTTCCAGTGCAGCTTGTGTAAATATTCTCTGTTTTGCATTCAAGTTTTCCAATGTGCAAATCTCCTGTTAAGGGAACGAGAAACTATGGATCTATCAGACCCAGTCTCACTACCTTTGTACATTCTGATACAAGTATCTTCATTAGAGTGAGCTTTATTATATTAATATATTACCTTAGAGGCTAAAACACAAGCATGAGGTTCACACTAAAAACTTGATTTGTAATGACACTGAGGCTTTCTGTAGACCCTTTGTCAAAAATCCACAGTTATTTAATACCCAGAAATACTTTTAAATACAAATACAACAGTCAAAACTGCATCCGTTGGACTGGGATGCTGATTATCTGTTGTAAATAAAGAAAACAGATTAATTTCTTGCATGATATGGCACAGAATAACCTGCACTTGAGTAATATTTGGTAGAATATATTTGGTTATTGATATATTTAAATTAAAGCCATTTTGTAGTTACCTTTTGGCATAAGGTCCTAATTACACTCACTTTTCAACCCAATAAAAGTTGACTATATTTGAGGAAGACGTTTGGGCTGCTGTAGAACATGTAAGGATGTACCAGTATTGATGTGATTCACTGATTCATAGATTCCAAGGTCAGAAGGGATCATTGTCATAATCTAATCGCACCTCAAATACAACATAGGCCAGAGAACTCCCCCAAAGTATAAACTTCTATAGTCATATACTTAGAACTCTGCGATAACATATTTTTTCCAAGCAGCGTTGCTATGGGCCAGATTATGGCCAGTCCTGCGCATCTGTGCAGGAGAGGAGGTGGGGTACAAGGCACTCCCAATTGTCTGCAGAGACCCACTATGTTCTCCCTCCCATGCATGTGGACAGGACTGGGGGGAGTCGTTGCTCAATAAATGCACTGGCTAGCACAGCTGTACTGGCACATCCGGGGCTGTAGGCTGTGCCAGACAGTGGCTGGCACAGGGTAATTTCCTCTCCACCCCCAAATCCAGGAAAAGTGTCTCTAAATCACAATCTGTGTCCCGATCTGCTCTTAGGATAATGCATACGTGGGCTTGTTACAAAGCCACAATTTACCCATGTGGTTCAGTGCAAATGGGTTTGCAGACTACGGATTCCCTCCACCCCTATTCTGTTCTTGGAGGGCATTTAAAAATAAAAGGTTGTGAATGTATCCATTTAATTTTGAATTGTTCCATCACATTTTAAACATGTTATAATAATAATGCCTATGTGGGAGAAGCCAATTTCAGTAGCTGAGGAGATGTCTGACTTCAGCCCACTCTCAAATCTGGTGCTTTCCATCTGATTCAAAGTCAACTACTAACTTTTTCTCTCCCAGATTTAAGACTGCACCATAACACAAAGATTGTTGTGTGGAAGGCACCCAACAGTCAACTGAATGCAACCTATCCGGGTCTCTTTCTATTCTAGTTTCTTTGGACCTCTTGGCAATATTTGACACTGTTAATCACTGTATCCTGTTGGCATGTTCAGAGTCTTTTGTTGGCCTTGGCTTGGTTTTATTCATACTTGAAACATCATCTGGTGACAGTCTTGATGGGCCAGTTGATTTGTGCTGCAGTGTTTTTCAGGGATGTATCTGAGGCCCCTTTTCTCTTTTGTATTTAAAAATTGCCACTAGCTGCAATTATTAGGGATTGTGACTTGAGTTTTCATTGCTATTCAGATGATATTCAGATTTATTTCACCTTGCCACTGAATTATCCAGCTATGATATCTACTCTAATTGTTTCTGAAACATCAGGTTGTGGATGTCATATACTTTCATGGAAGTTTATTATTTAAGCAAAACAAAACGGAGATATTGTTAGTTGGTACTAAGTGCTTGCTGAGCAAGGTATCCACTCCAGCAATTCCTCTGAAGATTTTTTTGAGCCTACTGCTAAGTTTAAAGAGTCTGTAGCTGGGAAATTTACATGTGAAGGTGCATAGCTGGCACTGAGTGGATGCTGCTTTCACACTAACTGGCCGTAAGAATGACCCACTGGCTGAAGAAAAAAAAAATTAATTTTGGACTGAACCAAATCGCAATTTTTTTGGTTTTCTTGATGAAACAAAACAGTTCAATTCCCCCTCTGCCTAATGAAGAGGAGGGATTTGAACTTGTGTCTGGCATGCTGAAGCTGAATGCCCCAACTTCTGAGCTGTAGGGTATTCTGCAGGGATCCTCTCTTGTTCAAATTTAAATAGTCATATCAAATTCACAGATAGTTTTGGTCAACATTCTACATTCATCTGCGGACAGCATATAGTGGTTTCACAACTGGCAAAGCCTGTCTCTCATCCTCTTCTAGTGCTGATCCACAGAGCAGATGATAGCTTACTATTGCTACCAGTTACTGTGTTAGCTTAAGTGGCAGAGGTCTGTGTGGTGGATGTTCAAAACAATGTTCAAAACGAGCTGATGACCTGAGTGGAGCTATATGATTCCATATGAAAGGATTTCTGTTTTTTTTTTTTTTTTAAGAATTGTTAATGATATTGAGGGACGGTGCTCTCAGAATCAGGGTTGTGTAGTAAAGAGGTGGCTGTTTGTACATTCCTGCCTAATTTGTTGCAGATGTTAGAAGATATATAGTTAACGAGGCTGGGAACTTCAGGAGGAGAAAGGATGGTGAAATATTAAATAATTACTAATTTACTGAATGAAGCAGGGGTCCGCTGGAAAAAATATTTTGTATAGTTATCTTTAGGGCCCTACCAAATTCACGGTCCATTTTGGTGAATTTCATGGTCATAAGATTTTAAAAATAATACATTTCATGATTTCAGCTATTTAAATCTGAAATTTCATGGTGTTATAATTGTAGGGATCCTGACCCAAAAACGAGTTGGGGGAGGGGTCACAAGGTTGTTGTGGTGGGGGGGTGCAGTACTGTTACTCTTACTTCTGAGCTGCTCCTGGCGACGGCGCTGCCTTCAGAGCTGGGCAGCTGGGGAGTGGCAGCTGCTGGCGGGGATCCCAGCTCTGAAGGCAGAGACGCCACCACCAGCAGCGCAGAAGTAAGTATGGCCTGGTATGGTATTGCCACCCTTACTTCTGCGCTGCTGCCTGCAGAGCTGGGCCCTCAGTCAGCAACTGCCACTCTCCAGCCGCCCAGCTCTGAAGGCAATAGCGCAGAAGTAAGGGTGGCATAGTATGGTATTGCCAACCTTCTGTGCTGCTGCTGGTGGAGTGCTGCCTTCAGAACTGGGCCCCTGGCCAATGGATGCAACTCTCCAGCTACCCAGTTCTGAAGGCAGCACAGAAGTAACGGTGGCAATACCACGACCCTGCTAAAATAACCTTCTGACCCCTCTGCAATTCTCTTTTGGGTCAGAATCCCCAATTTGAGAAATGCTGTTCCCCCCTTTGAAATCTGCACAGTATAGGGTAAAAGCATACAAAAGACCAGACTTCATGGAGGGAGACCAGATTTCACGGGCCATGACGCGTTTTTCATGGCCGTGAATTAGCTTCTAATTAAAGACTGTACCATGAACCTTAATTTTGGCACCCCTAACTTTTGAGTGCTTGATTTTGCAACTGTAATAATGTTCTTTTAATGTTGGATTTTTGTGTGCCATTATAATTGCAACTTTGCAGTAAGCAATAGGGCTCACTGCTCACTCGCTGCAATAAGAAGTCTATTATGAGAGAATGGAAACACCACATCTAATCTATTGTATTGACTGGAATAGCTGCAGCATAGTACATGCTATCTTCACTTAACTGCATTACTCTTTGACTATTGCTTTTAAGCAGAGCTGCCAAGAAAATATTTAGGTCCTAGAGACATTTGTAAGCCCTGCAGGGCTCCCTTACCTCATTCAATCATCTCTCTCACACTCAGACACACATTTTTGCTGATTTCACATGCTCTCAAATACCCTGGGAATTATCCCTGTCTGATCCCATCTGAGCTGCCCTGTTTCGGAGTATAATACTCCTTGAATTTTCAAGGAAATATAACTCATTGATTAACTAAAATTCACCTAACTGTCTTTCCCCCACAAAGAACTAATGGAACTGTGGAATCTAATTGAAAAATCAATTGGAATAGAAACTCACTTTGAGAAGAAACCGCATTTGAGAGACATTTCCCTCAAGGATTTAGCTAAAGCTAAGGGCTCTCAATACAGTTGTTGTGCTTTATCCCTGCATTTCAGTGATGGGTGGAGTTTAAATTGGTAAAATGCTGGCATATTTTGATATTAAAGATGGATACATAAAAGCATTAGGATACTATCTAATATAATTTACTTGAATGCCCTGTTTGTATCATACCATCTGTCAGATCAAAGTTGGTGAGCATGCTAATCTTAATGTCTTTTACAATACATTTTAGTTACTTTCAAACAACAGTAAGAAGCAGCCAGGAAAATAAATACAAATCAATCCCTGGGAATCATGAACTTTCTAGGTGGTATCTACTAACCCATTACCTTCCAGTGAGCTCAGATTAGTTCTGTACCAATTCTGAGCACACACACGTCTTTGAAGACACAAAGCCAGGTCAAAACAACTTCATAAAATAAGCTGCACAGCACAAAGTATGATGCAGAAAGCCTATCAAGCTAAAAGCTATGCAGCAATTTAGGCTTCCAGTCTTATCAGGCTTTAGAAATTCACAGACAAATGTTAACAAGTAACTGCTGCCTATTACGTATGTGTGTGGAGCATAACAGTATCTGTGAAATGAAGTACATCAGTGAAATACTAATGCAAGTAGCCAGAACACCTTGGTGTTAATGTGGAGACATGTTTTACACTTTACAATCACAGTGAAGTAAGCAGGTCCTTACCTTCTGGAAAACACTTCTCAGGTTCCATTAAATCATCAGCCAGCTCGGGGATCTGTTCCAGTAGCTCTGCAGAATTTCCCAAATCCACTGTGCTGCCTTCAGAGAGACTGATTTCATCAAGCTTGTGGGCAACAGGGGCAAAGATGAGGAAAACAAATTGATCAATTTTCCCTTAAGGAAGCTGCTGAGTTTTGAATTCAGCTGAACAATATCTCAGCAAAAAATTATACCAAAGGAAAAAACTGCCATGCATTGTATATAGCGTCCATCATCTGTGATAATAATTCTACCTGTTCCTCTGTGTGTTTATTGTCAGCCCATCACCATGTTATCTACAACAAAATTATTCATAAGATAAAACTTGAGAGGTATTATTTTAAAACTTTACCTATTCATTAAAATAAAGCTCTCTTTTGTAACATAATCATATCTTGAGATGTAGCATGGGAGAACCCCTAGCAATTTTTTTGTGGCATATGTCCTTTCCTCATACCTCATGCAATGGAACTGAGCATGCGACCCTATTATGAGGAAATGTGGTCTAGTGGTGAAGGTACTTGATTAGAAGATCTGGTTTCATTCCTGGGTCTGGGACTTTCAGAAGCTTGCCCAAGATGACACTGCCTCTCTCTACATATCAGTTCCTCATCTGTAAAATGGGTATATTAATCCCTTTTCCTGAAGCATCGCCTGTCTTGTCTGTTTAGATTATAAACTCTTAAGGGCAGAGTGTGTTATATGATGTGTTGTAATAGTGCCTGTCACAATGGCACTCCAATGCTGGCTAGGGTCTACTAGGCAATACAATAATACAAAACAATAACTGTCAGGAGGCATAGGTTATTCATTCAGTGACTCACTCTGTAATTTCTAATAAACCATTGAATTTATTTGAGCCTCAGTTTGTAATACTATTATGTCCATCCACAAGATGAGATAATAATACTTACCCATGCTTGTAAAATACTTTGAGATACTCAGGTGAAAGTTGGGATGTGTATGCAAAATATTTTTAATGAGGATGATGATGGAGTTAAAGAACAACTAAAACTTTAATACTTATTATTAATGTGAAAATGAGCCTTCTGCTTTCCTATGTACACAGTCCATGTAAAATCTACAGCCACATTAAAGCAGAAGCTAAAGTTATATTAAAGTGGACCAAATTGATCACTCCAGAAATGCTTACAAAGTGGGACGAAACCTATTCATCTGCAATTAATTACAACAACCCACAGGTCTTGGACAGGGTTTACAATTCTCTGAATTCCCTGTGAAAAAGGGTTACAAATAATTAAAAAGCAGAAAAATATCATTTCCAGAGAGAGGGCAAAAATAAAGTTAATCACAGACTTAATTAGGCAAAGCTTCTAAAAATCCCTATTCAGAATGAAAATATGAGAGTGGCTCACTGTCTAGAGGCTACCAAGACTAGATGAGAACAAGAATGAAAAAAAAGCTGGGCCAACTTTCAGCGCACTCAGAACCAGTGGATACCCATTCACGAGGGATCTTATTTGGCCATTTACCAGTTGGGTTATAAACACAGCCAAACATGGATTGTTAAAATGCTTCCTAAGTTACATACACTACAAGACAACTTTATGATAAAAAAAAAAGTAGAAACTTCAACTAGAAGAGAAACCATTTTGGATGTACTTCCTACCAGTAGAGAGAAAGTGCCAGATGGCGAGAACAGACTCGGTTTGGTACCAGGACCCAAAAATTGACATGCTTTTCTAAATATTTCAATATTGCCAAAATGGTATTTTTCATCAAAAAATCATTTTGATGAAAAATTCTGACTCGTCTAGCTAAAATGAATAAGGAGGGAAAGATATTTTCTAGAGACAAAGTAACATTTGATGAAGGAGATGTCATTAATGACAACTCAAATATGATGAAGATAATTATCTCCTTTTCAAAATCTATGTTCAACATGAAAAATAACAAAAGTCTGGCCTAGTAAGAAGTGAGGAAGATCCTGTAAAAATAATATATGTTAAAGTGCAAGTAAAGACAAACTGAGAACATCTGAATATACATAAATCTGCAGGTTCAGATAATATACATTCTAGGGGACAAAGGGAATTGACAAAATTAACATACCACTGACAATCATTACTGAACATTCATGGAAAAGTGGGAAGAGACCAGAAGACTACACACCAGCAAATATAGTCCTGCACTTTGAAGAAAGGAAAGGAGAATGATTCCGGCAATTGCTATTCATTAAGTCTTTGTTTGTAGATCTTTATTAAAGTAATGGAATAAATATTAAGAGAACAAAATCAGTAAACTCGTAGGGGATAATGGAACTATGGACTGTAGATAGATTTATAAAGGCTTAAGGGTGGATTCTCTAGACCATCAAGGCCACTGTGCACCACAGCATGGTAAAATGGCTTTGGGCAGGGGAATTCTCTTTACTGGCATACCACTGGGATAGCTGTCACCTCCTATGCCAGCTGCCCTGGCATAAGGAGAAAGAGAGAGCATGTCAGGGGCAGGGCATGAATGGAGGAGATTTGACAGAACAGAAACTCTGCTATCCAGATCTTCCACTGGTGTAAGGTCTCCCCTAAAGGCCACTAGAGATATATCTACATTGGAATAAAAGACCTGTGGCACGGCCGTGGGTCAGTTGACTTTGGCTGGCAGGACTTGGGCTGTGGGGCTAAAAATGGCTGTGTAGATGTTCAGGCTCTCGGGCTCGAGCCTGAGCTCTGGGATCCCATAAGCAAGGAGGCAAGGAGAGTCCAGGCTCCCGCCAGAGCCCAAACAACTACACAGCAGTTTTACAGCCCTGCAGCCAGAGTCTCACGAGCCTGCGTCAGCTAAGGCAACTGCTCAGGGCACTGTGGTCAAGGGGCACCATAGTCAAGAGACAAGGAATGGGGCAAGCCTGGGGTGGGAGGCCACGGAAGGAAGCTCAGGGCAATTTGAGGGGGAGCCCGGGAGGCAGTGGGCCCAGGAAACAGGGAGAGATGACCTGGGGTGGGGGGTGGGGGCTGGGGCAGGCAGCAGGAATCAGGGGTGGTGGGTGGGTAGCCCAGGGAGGCAGCAGCGGCTGTGGTGCCAAAATGCAAGTTCTTCCAGGGTGTCAGGATGCCCAACTCCCATTGAAAGTTGATGGGTATCCTGAAATCCCAGTCTTATTTCACAAAATTAGTAGATGGCAGGAAAATGGCAGATACAACACATGAATCTTAGTAAAACATCTGATTCAGTGTCACACGAAAGTCTACTCTTAACATTAATTCTAATTATCTTGAATTCAACCACTGTCAAATTAATTGACAGATATCTGAAGGACCATAAACATAAGATAGTGACAAACGGCAACTAGGAAAGAGGAGGTATATAGTGGTTTACTCCAGGGATCGGTGTTAGGTCCAGTCTTATCTTTGTGAATGATGTAGAAGAGGGACTGAACAGTAAAATTACTAGATTATATTAAACTGGGAGGAGTGGAGACCTGCAGCAAGGACAGAGGAAGAGAGATTAGAAACATGGATGGAAAATGAGGGCTGGTCTTGGAAAAGTACAAACCAGTACATCCAGGGAAAAGATAACTGAAGCACAGACATTCAGTGGAAAGGAGAAACATGGACCCCTGTGACTCCAAGACACACCTGCAGTAACAGCGGAAAGCGAATTAGACATGAATTTACAGCGGGATATAGCAATGCAGAAGACCTATGTGGTTTTGGACTGCATATACAGAAGCATCATGTCTTAACATCAGAGGTAATATTTATTCTCTATGCAGATGTTGGGTTCCTATACCTGGAGTACTGTGTTAGTTCTGCGTATCTCAACACCAAAATTAGATAAATAAGGAGTTGAAAGAAAAACAAGAAAAATGACTAGTGGGATGGAGGGCTTGGTTGGAGGAATGATTAAACAAGAGGATTAATATGTGTAGCTTAGTTAAGTGTAGACTAAATGGGCGGGGGGGAGATTATAAGCGTATTCTAAAATTTAAAAAGTATTAATTCATGAAAGAAGAGGAATGATTTATGATAGTAGAAATGAATAATGAGATGAAATTCAGAAAGGCAAAATTTAGGCTAGTTATCAGGAAAACATTCCTGCCAATGAGATCTATTAGGCTGGGGAATAGTCTTCTTTGGGAAATGGTGAAATCCCAGTTGCTTGAGACATTTAAAGATAGATGGGACAATATTCAATAGGGAAGATGAATTGGATCATCCTAACAGGTCTTTTCCATCTCCAACATCAATGATTCTATTTCTCAAATGCCTCTGACAGTTCATATGAGATGAATTTTTAATCATATAATTTATTCTTTACTGACATCAACATTGTTTTATTCCCAACACATTCATTGCTTCTTATGACTTCCTCTTACCGAATGAATCACTGAAAATCCTCTCTCTTGGGCCTAACAAATCTGTTAAGAGACTTCCTAACAATTATTTACTTTATATGGCTACTCACAAGTTCCTAGGACATTTATCAAATAGATCAACTTGTCCTTATTTGCCCTATGAGACCTCACAGAGATTATTTGTGAAGAGTAGGACTCTAGGCATTTAATGTCCATGCAGACTCCGACCTTCAAAAATAGCATCCTTTGGGCTTTACTCTTTAATGCTGGAATTCACAGCCTGATGTGAACTTCCGTTTGGTTTCCAGTGTTCCATGGAATACTGCCACGTTTCGCCACCTCTTTTTGGGCAGCCACAAATAGAAATAGTTGTATTTTACTAGATGAAGATGGCATTTGTATTCTGGGACCCATTTAAAGGTGAGGGAGGAAATGGGGATTATTGTTTTATCACCATGTTGTTGAATATATCACAGCTAGAATATTCCTGTAGAATCATAGCATTTCATTCCAAAATTAACAAAGGACATAATTTTCCAATTTCCTGCTTTAGTGCAAGTTTCTCTCTCTGTTTAAAATTTACAGTTTAGGAGGGGGGGGGCAGAAAAAACAACAGACTAACAATGTAAACCTGAAATTAGGTTCTCCTCACTATTAGGTGACATGCAGAAGGCTTCACTCCTTAGACCAAACAATTCCAGAGATGGACTTACATCTTCAGCCAATGGTATCTCTAGATCTTATTAGCTTGTGATCTTACATCCTTTAGAATGTATTTTTTCCTGAGGCTGGAATATCAATTGTTTCTGAGTCTCCCTCTTTTTAAATTCAGGGCCCTTTTAATCTGGGGACAAGGGTTCAAATGAAAAACTGAGAATTATTCTAACTAAACCAGTGTAAATATCTCTAATTTAAATGTTTTTATGGCTAGTGAATTTTCTAGTCACAGTATTACAAGTAGGAATCAATGTGTATAGAAAGGATGAACTGGCTCAGTGAATGTTCCATGCTTCCTGGAATACCACAGAAATCCCTCCCTGTGACCTTTGCAGGGTTCAGACTCTAAGTATTTTATGTTGGGGGTGGGGAATAGTCATTTTTGCATGCATGGACCGTAAAATTATGCCTCTTTGAACAACCTTCTTTCCCTTCCTCCAGTTCAGTTCCCACGGAACTCTAGTGGTCCCTACCTTCAAACAACATGAGAACTACAAAAATAATACATCTCAAAATGTGGAATTCCAGATTTCAAACAGAACACAACACCAATCTCTGTCTACAGATTTATCTATCAGATGTTAAATTATTTTGGAAAAAAGCAAATAGGTAATCAGCATAATTGGTCTTTAAAGCACTGGTGTCACCTAGTGTAGTGAAACAATTTGTCAGTATTTTTGTTCTGTTATTGACTGTCAAACTTTGTGCAATACCACAGTAATTCTACCAAACTCATGAAATAATATGCATACCTCCCAGAGAAGTCTGAGAGGCAGTTGGAAATCCATACTTTAGCTGACACCAACTGAATTACACGAGGGATTACTATTTATTTATTATTTGTGCACTAGGTGCTTAAATTGTCATAGCTGTGTGTTGGCTCTGCAGTGCTAAAAAGGAACAAAAACTTATTTGAATCCAATGAAATCAGCAGACATAGCTTTGACTGCATCCAAGAAACAGCTCTTTGTTTACATAGTCACTTTTCAGAAGGGAATAACGCACCTCAGATCCTAAAGCCACAGATGGTAACATTACAGTTTCTTCTATGGTTGCATTTCTTGATACCACTTGGATACCAGTTGCAAATATTTTTATTTTTAATGCATTTTCCAAGTTCTTCAGTGTTTTTATAAAGAACCTCTGCTCCTTTATAAAGGCTACCAAGCTACTACCTATTATTTCTTCCTTGCCATTGGAGAGGTTCTTTGTTTTTTCAAACCAAATAAACCCACCTTAACCTCTATCGCATGCACTATTATCTTGGTCTACTGATTGCATGCAATATCAGGTAGGAAAGTTGTTTCTGTTACCTCTTTTTGCCCTAGGAGTAGTGGTGGTGGTGGTGGTGCTGGTGGCAGCTCAGCCTTCAATTGCTTATCCACGTACAACTCACTTAACTCTTCACAAATCTCAGAGGTCTGACTCCGGACTCCTGGGCTTTTGCATTGCTGCCCCTTTAGTTGCAGCTGTTTTTCCTGCTGGAGATAATCCTAGATATGTTTATTTTCTTGTTCTTTGGCAGCATGCTTTTATTTCTTAAGCAGAACTCCTCAGCTAGAACTATACTTACTGAGGGATGACTCTTTAAGGCAAAATGGCAAGCAACAAGATTACACATGCTTATGCTGTAACTTTTCAGGCTTAGCAATTGTATATGTTAAGATGCTTTGCTGTAAAAAAAAAAAAAGTGGGAGTAGCCTTCTTCTCAGGCATTGTTGTTAGAGGGAGGAATCGTCCTGCAATCTTGTCCATTTTCATCTCTATTTTTTGAGAGAGAATTTGTCTCCAGTGACCGAAAACAACACAAAGAGGTGATTTCAGTTCAGCCAAATAATCGAGAGATGCAATCTGCAGTCACAAAATCAGGCAGCGGTACTTAGGCTATGTCTACACTACAGACCTTAAAGGGGCACAGCTGTACCGCTGTAGCTGTGATGCTGTAAGGTCTCCCATGTGACCGCTCTATGCAGATGGGGGAGAGCTCTCCTGTCGGCATAATTAAAACACCCCCAACAAGCAGCAGTAGCTATGTTGGCATAGTGCTGTCCACACTGGCACTTTTGCGGTGAAACTTATGTTGGTCAGGGGTGTGTTTTTTCACACCCTTGACCGACAAAAGTTTTACTGACAAAAATGCTAGACAGCCTTAGCATAAGCACCGGCGGTAGGTAAGCCTGCAACATCCTATAGTACTGTACACATCTGTACTTAATGGTCGAAAGAAAACCACATGAAAAGAAGGAAAGATACAAATTTAAGAGGAAGGAAACCCACAGAACATCGAAAAAGATAAAACAATCTTAAAGCAGATGATGGGGAAGCATAATCTTCTCGCATTATGGCCAGCTTTCCATTCTCGTTGTTTCTACATAGGCCCCAATTCATGAACTAAGTCAACCCCTATTCAGCAAAGCATTTAAGTACATTCTGGAGCCCAGTAAAACCAAATGCTTAATGTTACACACACGCTCAGATGCTTTGCAGAACAGGGATGGACTGCTTAATCAGAGCCCCAATTCTGAATGAAACCCAATGCCATATTCTGCCAATAGTTACTACTTGGCGTAGTTCTTACTACTACAAGTAGTGCCCTTAAATTCTGACACTTATTAGCAGGTGTGATGATTACTATTGCTGAATTCTATATTACTCAGAGTACTAAGAATTATGCCTGGTTGCGTTTGTAGGACTGGATCCTACATTTGTAAGGCTAGATATGTATAAATCAGCATAGCTCCACTGATTTACAGCAGCTGAGAATCTAGCCTGTAACTCCAATAGCTTAACAAAGTATTACCATACTTTATGTCATTACTGCCGCTGCTACTAAAATATTAATAAAGCTCAAGATGATTTCAAAGACTTATGCTGAAATACTTAAAGAGGGACTTTCATGCTGAGAAAAAAATTACAAGTGTAACTGGATTTTAACAATAATGTTTTAAACAAGTTTCTCTGTCCCCTCCCTCCCCACAAGTCATACCCCACCTTCCTTGATTCTACAGCTACCTCACTGGAGAAGGCAGCAGAAGAGGTGTGAGGGGAAAAAAAAATCTCTTATTAAAACTATAACTATCTGAAATAATACTGGAGAAAAGGAGAGTGGTTGGTTAAGTAAATTGCTTTTCATACAAATGTTCTCAGAATGTCAAGTTTGTATCGGTCCTTTCAAATGTCTTTCTGCTTTCATAGCAAATTTATTTTAAATTAAATTACTGGTTTCCTGCTTCAGAGGGCATGAGGTCTAATGTATATTTTAACTTTAATAAATTAAATTATGCATGACCAAGTCTGTACCCTGTGCTTAAGAATATACTACATAAAATTGCCAGGCACAGCTCAGCACCAGTACACAAAGGCCAAAGAGCACTCCCTAATCATTGGGTTACAGTTTTGTCTCAGTCAGAAAGTTACATGCCTAAAAGTATATCTCTAGAAACTGTAAAATACACAGGGGAGCGGCTAATATGCAAAGCACAATATACACAAGTAAGGCACTCAGCCATAAAAGGTTTTTTAATGCAATGTGCATGCGACTTAGCACCAAGTAATCTTAATGGCAGAGTATTGGTTATAACACTAGAACAACAGAAACAATTGTTTCATGTTGAAAGTTTAGTGTAATCTGGGTGACGTCTCAAGTTCATTTGTACATTAAAGGTTATGCACCCGTAGACATGAGAAATTGTGACGTGTCTGAGAATAAACTGTGTGACTCCGTTGATCTGAAGAACATTAGAATCGTCAAGTAATTATTACCTTGCATAGCGAAGGTAAAGTCAATCAAAAACTTTTCACTATTTACTAACTGCCGGGGCTGGCATCAAGATCTAGGGACTCTTCCCAACCCCCTCCTGTCCACGACATTCACAATGACATGTGATGACATGATGTCAGTTACTAGTGATGATGTTATTGTGTAGTGCCAAAGCTGTCCCATAGGGACAAAATTCCATTGTGCTGTGATACTGCATCAGATGGAACATCATTACAACGCACTTTTTGATTTGTCCTGAAAGCTACACTTGAGGGGAAGACCTGTGGAAAAAACAGCCTGTCCCATGAATCTGGGGATCGCTGGCAATCCCATTCTGAGTATCAGGGGATGATGTGAGCTTCAAGTATTGTAAGTAACTGATGCCGGCCCTGGTAGACCCATTCTCATTTGGCATGATCTCCCCCATTTCCAGTACACATTGCAGGGTCATCAAAGCTTCATCATCAGTTCCAAAGAGAGACCCAGGTGTATTTATTTTATTTTGTTCAACATGGGACTGTTTTTGGTTTTGTTTTGATTCTAGACAATCTGTTCTTCTGGCATGAGCAGCAGTAGATTTCTCTCCAGTAAAGCTCCCCACTGTGGGTGGTTTATGTAATTTGTTTTTAATTTTTTGTGTCAAGTGCTGAGTTGCCACAGCAATATGCGATATGTTAATATTTATCAATTGCGTTGTTTTATTCATTTATAAAGTGAAAACATAAAGCAATACAAAAACCTTCATGCAGGGCCAAAGCTAAGCATAAGAAAATTAAACAATTGCTTATGGTCCCGAGTAGCTCAAGGGGGACTCCTATTTGCTTTTTATTATGTGGTATGGGGGGACCCCAAAATATTCCTGCTTAGGGCCCCGCATGGGCTAGCACCATGCTTTCATGCTGGTAGGGTTGGGATGGAGGGTAGAGTTGCCAATTTTCTAATGGCACAAAACCGAACACCACTATCCCTGCCCCGTCCCTTCTCCGAGGCCCCAGCCCTGCTTACTCCATCCCCCCTCCCTCCATCACTCGCTGTACCCCACCCTCACTTTCACTGGACTGGGGCAGGGGGTTGGGGTGCAGAAGGGGTGGAAGGGCTCTGGCTGGGAGTGTGGACTCTAGGGTGGGGCTGGGGATGAGGGGTTTGGTGTGCTGGAGGGGGCTCTGCACTGGGGCCGAGAGGTTCAGAGTGCGGGAGGGGGTGCAGGCTCCAGCTGAAGGTGTGGGCTCTGGAGTGGGGCCAGGGATGAAGGGTTTGGGGTGCAGGAAGGGGCTCCAGGCTGGGGCAGGGGGTTGGGGTGCGGGCTTCAGGCAGCGCTTACCACAGGTCCCAGGAAGCAGCTGCCAGGATCCTGCAGCCCCTAGGCACATGGGTGGCCAGGGTGGCTCCCCGCTCTGCCCTCACACTCGCAGGCACCACCCTCACAGTTCCCATTGCTCGTTCTTCCCGGCCAATGGGAGCTGCAAAGTCGGCACTCGGGGAGGGGGCAGTGCACAGAGCCTCCCTGCCCAAACTTGCAGGCCAGCACTGCTGAGCTGACCCGGAGAGGCATGTAAACTGGATCAGGAAAGGGGTTGGCTCAGTTTATTTCCCCAATGGAACATGGCAGAAACAGGGACTGATTTGTGACTCCCATGGAACAGGGCAACTACAAACCGCCCTTTACTCAGAACACATTGCAGAGTACTAATCAAGTCCTGTGCACTGAGGGTGAAATTTACCCTGTGCAAAGGGCCAGCACCAGGCCTATATACCACTTAAGTCTAACTGAAGACCTATTTTGAGAGATTAAGTGGGATTTATATAGAGCATGGGGTTTGTGCTGGCATTTCAGGAATACAACGCACCCCTTGAGATGGTCAAGAATTAGAATACCCAGATAATTGTAGGAAGTTGTCAAATGGTCATGTCATTACTGTCGGAAGAGGATACTGCCAATAAGGACATCACAACTTTAGCTAATGCAGGATGGCTGACATGACATCACTGTTTTGCTGGAGGAACACAAGTCAGCATGGCAGTAATTAATGATTTAATGACTGGCAGATCATTTTAACCTGCAAGGCCTCCAAATAGTCAGCCTTTGAATGTGAAAAATGTAATAATAGGAGGGACTGAATGGCTAAAAACACCGATAATGGAACATGGAGGCTTCATTGTACCTGGCCCAGTTCAGCAGTGATCAAATATAGGTATTATATCATGGTTGTTTACAGGGCTATGTGAAATAGTGGAGATGTCTGCCCTGTTCCAAGTGGACAGCTATGGATATCATAAAATCACCATGATTGGCACCATTCCTTTGCAACAATTTGCACCCAGTAATTGGGCACCCTTCCTCATCAGAAAGGTCAAGAATTAAATGATAACGAAAACCAAACTACCATCTATCTAACTCTTAGCTATGGGGATAAGTAAAGCAGTGCACATTTCTGCTGCTGTGTAAGGAAGTTTGCATTGCTTCCTATACGTACCTGTTGTAGAAGTCCAGTAAATAGAAGACTGCACTGTGGAGAGCTGTCAGACAAGCATCTTTCAGAAAGGCTAAATTCACTTTTTAAAAATGTGGGTTAAAAAAGGAGAGAAAAAATAACCATAAACCAGAGATCCTACTAATAGATGTTCACTATGGCCAGCACCAAACAGATACGGATCAGTATGACTGATAAGAGGAAAGGAGGGTTGGTATGAAGCTGTAGGTTTTAAATGTATACATAAGAGCACCATCCCATCCACACTTGAAGAATCACATCAGTAAAGCAGGGCTGCTACTCCCAAATTATATGAAAAAGCAGATTAAAACCAGCAATTATATCGTACCACAGGGGAATCGTAATGCACAGAGAGAGTAATCACTGTGCATTGTGTTCATTCGAACATATCCTTCATCAGACAGATAAATGTATCTACAGTACATTGAGCAACAATAGATGAAGTTCTGGCTTAGGCTTGTATCAGTGTAGGATTAAACCGTAAACACACATAAAGTAAAGGAGACCAAAGCTCTGTCACAGAGAGAGGACATGAAAACTGCAAAGGAAAGCACTGCCCGGGAAATGAGCAAGGAGGATCTGGGAGAAGGAATGTATCTGTCACAGAGTATTGGGGGACTCAGGGCCCTGCACCCCCAGCTTCCTGCGATTTACCATGACTCTCAGCCAGCCAGTAAAGCAGAAGGTTTATTTGGATGACAGGAATACAGTCCAAGACAGGTCTTGCAGGCACAGACAACAGGATACCTCTCAGTTAGGTCCAGCTTGGGGTCCCAGGGCATCCCAGCCCACCCCCCTTTGGGGGGTCAGAGCCATCTCTGCCTCCCAGCCATCTCTCCAGCTCGCTTCCCACACTCTGCCTTCAGCGACCCCTCCCACAGCCTTTGTTCAGTTTCCCGGGCCCCGGAGTCACCTCCAACCCCTTCCTGGGTTCTCATGTTACAAGCTCAGGTATGTTCCCTCGGGCAGACTCCCATCCCCCGATGCAGACCATCCTAGCCACACTCGCCTGTCAGCATTCACACACCCCAGCAAGAACAGTCCCAGTTCGTCACAGTATCCATAAGTAAGTTTGATTGTCTCATTCAGCATGGGCCACAAGGAAAATATTGTGGAAAAAAAGGAACCAATGGTAGAAATTTAAGTTGCCCAGGTGTTATCGAAGGGTTTCCTCCTTCTCCCTCATATACTACCCAATCCATCACTTCATATCACATCACTTGAATAAGTGCATCTGCACACACAAGGGCTGCCCCAAGACAGCGCTGTTAGCATCTTGCAGTCAGGAGAACAAATTCACTCCCACACCACAAACAGACAGTTAAAGCTTGGGGGTGCCATGGTGCTTTGAGGCACAGCTCTGCCTTGGGGCGTGTGACGCCACCTCCTGAAGCACATCAGCACAGAGGGGAGGCTCGCTCACTGACACACCCATTTATGTGGGGCAGCTTATGCCCTCAGTGATGCAGTTTACTCCCACTGTGATTCCATGGATCTGCTTCCTCCCTACCCCCTCTGAGGGTCTCAGTGCCTTTGGGGGAGCATAGAAGGTGTAGTCCCAGTGCTTTAATGAGCCTCTAGATGGTAATTGTACCTGCCTGTTCTGTGGGCTAAGCAAGGAGGGAGGAAATATACCAAATAAGGAATGGTCTAGGGAAGGTAGGTTGGGAACTTCAACTCTCTGTGTCTCACTGCAAGAATATGGGGACATGAAATGAAATTGAGAGATGGCAAATTCAAAGTGGGTAAAAGGAAATACTTTTTACACAACCCAAAATTAATCTGTGGAACTCATTGCTACAAGGTATCTTGAGGTCAAGTTCAGCAGGATTTTAAAAATGCATTTTACACACACACACACACACACACACACACAGAATGAATGAATAAGGATATTCCAAGTCATATTAATAAAATATTAAAAAATAAGAAAATGCTAGTTCAGGGCTATGAGGAAACTTTCCCTAAGGGCAGGATATCCCATAACTATCACTGAAGAGTTTCTTGTACCCTTCGTCTGAAATATCTGATACTGGGGACTTTTGGTGAGAAGGGAACCAGAGTAGATGGAGCACTAATCTAATCTAGTTCAACAATTCTTATATACCACTCTCCCCCCCACCCCCCATTGTTCATCTGTGCAAAGGCCAGATACAATCTGTCCCAAAGGAAGTAGGAACAATTTACTCATAATTAGAAACTGCTGGTCATGTATTCTATGCGATTCGGTTTTTAAAAAGATGACATCATGCACAACTTTAGCTGGAACATGGTTTATAAAAAGAAACAGATAAGCATATCACTAAACGATGCAGAAGAAGCCGCTCAGATACCAGCTTTGAGCTATGCTGGTGAGCTCCAAATGTAGGCTTGTTACGTAGCACACAATTAATACTCATCTGTAAAGTCAGTGGGTTAAATTTTGCCCTCAGGTAATATGTACAGGACACCCAATAGTGTTCTGTTGTACTGGTGTATGTTTGGAGTAACTCTGCTGAAGTCAATTAAGTCCTTACTCTGGATTTACACCAGTGTAGCTAAGGACAGAAGTTGGCCCATTGATTACATAGGTGCATGTATTGGAGGGCAGAATTTGGTCACCAAATCATCTCTAAACAATTTTTTTTCCCTGAAAGTCAATGGGGAATTCAGATATTTGTAGCTAGATTGTGATACACTTACTCATACTAAACAGTACCTTACTCCACGAGTAGTCAGCATGAGCCAGGGTATAAGAATCTGGCCCTTAAACATCAATGCAGTTAAAGCTGGCCAGATCCTCAGCTGATGTAAATTGTCATAGCTCTGCTGAAGTCAGTTCAGCTGAGAATCTGTCCTATTGTTTTTCAGTTTTTGGGTATTGGAAAAGATCCTATCTAAAACCCCTGAGGGTACCTATCATCCCAGCCACAGCTGAACTAACTTCCTAGTCTCTGCACAAGATATGGATCCTTTGCCAAATGCCTTCCCTCAGGAAAGTAAATAGAACACTTTTGCAATGCTCTATCTCAGATTAATCCAGAACATTTAAAGAGTTTGAACTGTGGCCTGGAAAAGTAGAGAGCATTAATTCTAATCGCTCAGTCTTAGTTGGTCTAAGATCATTTTCCACACCCAGCAGCACATTGTCCACAATCAAATAGTTTCATTCTTCTAAGAGTTCAGTTTTAAAATTAGTCTAAGTAGGAGAACTTGGCAAAGGGATGCACTGACAAAGTTAATTTCTCCTGTTATCAATTCAAAAGGCTTAAATAGGCAGCAAAAGTGTTTCATAAGTGTTCATTGTTCAGAGTTCAAACTAATACCTTTTGCTAAATTGCATCCTGATGTTTAATCACTAGACACTTTATATTTCTTTTGGTAATTGGGATCTCTCCACAATATAATATGGGCAATTCAAACAAATGGGCTCCTCCAATGTAAGTTTCAATTCTGGAAGATTGTTGTACTTCTAAAGTTCACCTAGAAATACAATGTGCTTTAAGAGAGTGATTGAAATAACCACAGACTTTTTCAGTCAGTTAAGGCTTAATATTTCTGCCATCATCAAGAATGCCTCGTGCTATTACATCCAAAAATGACAAAACATCTGACTGGCTTTTAGTTGCCATTACTTTCAATTTAGATATTTTGGATTTATTATCAGACATGACAATTTCAAACTCTCTCTCTCAAGCATACACACACACACATATCTCTGGGCCTGGGAAGTAAGTCATTTTGAAACTGGACCAAAAATGTTGAGTGGCAGTGTGTTCTTTACCAAAGGGAGAAACTGAGAAATGCTCATTTTGGGGCAGCATTTTGCTGGGGGGGTGGAGAGGATATGGATACTAGGAAATGGCACCCAGTAGACCGTGACTGACATGTTGTCCATGGTCTGAGCACTTGTCCAAATGCATGTTGTCAAGTCAGCTATGCTTGATATCAGTTCTTTCGGTGCCAGACTTTTTTTTTTTTTTTTTTTTTAATTGCCCTTCAGTGTTTCATGGACCTTAGGCATTGTGCTACGGAGAAATAGATTTCCAGGCATCTTATACTAAATGAGCACCCTAAAACCTTTGTTAGCAGTGTGACTGCTCTAATCACATCAGTGAAGAGACTGACAGCAAGTCTTCTCGTCCTGTCTGCTGTGTCTTGATGAAACTGATGTAACAAATCTAAATGCCTACCCATATGTGAAGGTGAAAACAAATGTAAAGATTTTGTTGTTTAATATTTGCCAATGAAGTTCAAATTATTCCCCTAGGACATACTAATTTGCTTGCACTTATTTTTCCAGGCATTTTTCCTCAGCAGGTAAGTTATATTAACTTGTGCCCCTTTACATTTAGATTCAAAGCTGATGACTAGAGCTGGTCCAAACTCTTTTGATGTAACAGTTTTTCATCAAAATTGAAATGGTTTGTGGGAATGCATCAATTTTGATGAAATGTTCTGCATTCTCATTTCATTTTGATAGTGTTAAAATGTTTTGCTTTGACATTAGAGATTCATTTTGTTTCAACCTTTTTATTATATTAAATATGATTTTAATATATATTATATTATATTTTGTTTTCACATTAGCAAAACAAAACATTTTGATAGTTATAAGACCTGATGAAGGGCTCTGTGTAAGCGCAAAAGCTTGTCTCAGCAGAAGCTGGTCCAATAAAAGACATTACCTCACCCACCTTGTCTCATGGGAATTTTTGACTTTTAGTTCTGATTCCAAATGAAAACACATTTCAAAATGTCAGAATTTTCTGTGGAATGGAAATTCTGGTTTCCAACCAGCTCTATTGATGTCATAAACAGTAATGTAAATTAGATAGTGGGGACCTATGAAACTCCCACTGACTTCAATGGGAGTTGCCCTCATGCAACTGATAGTAGGATCTACCCACAGGTGTAAGGGGAGAATCATGGATCAGAAAATGAATGTAAGTAGCAAAGTAGAGTCACCTGGACCAATTTGGTATTCAGTGGGTGTGCAAAATGAGTGTAACTTACACCGGTTTGGTATTCTGGGTGGACTCAGTACAATACTGGCAATAGCAGGCTCGGTTCCCATAGGACTCAATGGGATTGTTTCTGACACCAGAGTAAATCAGGTGTTATGTTACACCATTGGAGTCAGTGCAGTTACACAGATGAGAAACTAGGAAGACAGCAAAATCAGGCCCGTTTTGGAACTGTGCAGGACCCCCGGGGAATGGGCAAAGGAATGCCACCTTTCCTCAGACAACAGTCCCTGCCCCAGATACTACATCCTGGGATGGGATAGCCTAGCAGGCACTCCAGCAACTTGATGCTATGTAAGGATCTCCCCATTCAGGAGGAATCCTCAGGCGGCTCAAGCTATTGGCTTTTCAGCGTCTTTGCAAAATCAGGGTGGCACAAAGCAGCCACAGCAGGGTGTCGGATTTGGCCCATTCTGAAACACAAGGGGAGGTGTAAGTTAAAGTTACCTTTGCCTGCTTTAAGGGAGTCTAAGGAAGAGTAAAGCACTCCTTCATGACAGCAGGCGGCAAGCACATTCCATCTGACCCAATTAGCCACTCCATTGTAACAAACCAATAATGGCATTTTTCAAAAACAAGTGCTGAGCAAGTGCTGCTGGCTCGGAATTGCACTGTGTAAGAAAATACAGAAGGTGTTATTTCTGCAGAGCACAGGACCCGGGCAAAACTTTATCACAGCTTTAACGGTGCATGTGGTACATTTACAGAACACTGTTCCATACTAGTCACTGCAGTGCAGATTCTGATCTCACTTGCACAAGGGTAAATCAGGAGTAACTCCACTGTCAATAGCAACTACAAATGTGAGATCACAGTCAGGTCCACTGGGTTTGCCATTGGCATATAGCCTCACATTAGTGCACTGCTGCTGTCACTGAGGTATAAACAACCAGCATACTACGTAGACAGAGGATTGGGATCCATTGACAAACAAAGTTACTTATTCTGGGCTTTTCCTACTACTTCAGGAAGACACAGGAAGCATATATTGAATTGGGGGCTTATATTTTCAGCATCGTCAGCTTTATCCTCTAAGGAGGTGACTGTTTTCCAGGAGCTGCAGATGGATGTTTGATATTGATTGAGCCGATTCAGTTTCTGCTATACTTTTTTGCTTGACTGCTGTTAGTTGATTCTGAAATTGGTCTACTTTTCACATAGGGTATGTCTACACTACAGCCACGGGTGGGATCTGCCCCTCGAGTGGTGTATTCGTGCTAGCTGTACTCTAGCGAACTCACTAAAAATAGAAGAGAGGACGCTGGGGCACAGGCTTCAGCATGGGTTGCCAAAGCTAGTATGAACTCTACGGGGTTAGGGAGGCTTGTGCAGCCCACTCTGAAGCCTGTGCCACAGTCTCCTCATTGCTATTTTTAGTGAGCTAGCTACAACACATGTACACAAGCTGCAACTCACACTGATGGCTGCTGTAGGGTTGCCAACTTTCTAATAGCACAAAACTGAACACCCCTGCCTGCGCCTTCCCAGAAGCCACGTCCCTGCCCTACCCCTTCCCCAAGGCCCTGCCTCCACTCACTCCATCTTTCACTGTGGCACAGAAGGGCTCTAGCAGCAGGGGATTGCCAGAGACTTTCCCCACTGCCAAAGTCTTTCCCTCTGATGGGAAAAGGCTCTAGCAATGGTGAGCGGGGTGGATTTCCCATTTCCCAGCTGCCTTCCCCCTGCTAGAGTCTTTGCCTCTGACAGGGAAAGGCTCCAGCAGTGTGGAGGCAGTATGACACTACATGGCTGAAAGTAGCAGTGTAGGTGGGAAGGCACCGCCTGGGTGAGTAGAGAGCTGTGTAGGGATGAACTCAGGTGCGATTTTTATGTACTCTACTCACCTAAGCGATGCCTCACCATCTACACTGCTACTTCAACCCGTTCTAAGGTGTCATAGTCTGAGTACATAGTCTACAAACCTCCAAGAGAAGCATGCAGAGTAGATGTAGTCTAAGAGCAGGGGTAGGCAACCTATGGCAAGTGTGCCGAAGCAGCACGCGAGCTGATTTTCAGTGGCACTCACACTGCCTGGGGCCTGGCCACTGGTTTAGTTATATATTATAGACTTAGAAAAAGAGACCTTCTAAAAATGTTAAAATGTATGACTGGCATGCGAAACCTTAATAAACGTGAATAAATGAAGACTCGGCACATCACTTCTGAAAGGTTGCCCACCTGTCTAAGAATATTGCAGAGACACTGAGCCAGATGCTGTTTCAGACAAGCTACACTCTCCACTGGAAAGAGCAGTACGGTCAAAGTTGAAGAACCACCCCAGGTAGCATGTGGAGTGGTGCAAAAGGGGCCGTTGAAGGGGCTTGGATCAGGCCCATTTTGATTTCTAAAACTTTTTAACATGGTAAGTTTAAGGTAATTTCCTATAAGGTCTTGTTAGTGAGATGGCTGCTTTTTGCAGATTAAGATGGTGGAACAATTTAATGTCTCCTTGATTTCCTCCCATTCTTTCAGAGCTGCGAGTTTTGATGTCATATGTATTAAGGTGTTCATTCTTAGGGCTCTGAAAGGACTTTACAGAGGTTTAGAAAACGATTTCTATGATTTAATCCTTCAGGGAGCCAAAATTAGTGCTTGAAAAGACAATCTGAAAAGGATGCAACCAGATACTCATTGTGACACTGCTGTGCTGCATCACAAGATGTAGATTAAAATAATTTAACTTTATGGAGAGGCTTTTTTATTCCTCAGAGGACAATCAGTATTTGGACTTCTCTGTCTCAAAGGTACTGGAATAATCTTTATTATTAGTTTGTTTTCATACAATGGACAGTCGGACACCAAGTGTATCTGGGAGAATAAACAGATGACTTACTATGGTGATTCTGGCTCCCATCATGGGGTTAAACCAGGGTTCGGCAACCTTTCAGAAGTGATGTGCGGAGTCTTCATTTATTCACTCTAATTTAAGGTTTTGCGTGCCAGTCATACATTTTAATGTTTTTAGGTCTCTTTCTCTAAGTCTATAATATATAACTAAACTATTGTTGTATGTAAAGTAAATAAGGTTTTTAAAATGTTTAAGAAGCTTCATTTAAAATTAAATTAAAATGCAGAGTCCCCCGGACCGGTGGCCAGGCCCCGGGCAGTGTGACTGCCATTGAAAATCAGCTTGCATGCCGTCTTCGGCACGCATGCCATAGGTTGCCTACCCCGGGTTAGATTAATGAGGAGTGGGGCTTTTTGTCTCTGTCTCTTAAAGCACTGAGTGGGAATGCTACAATGACTGGCAACTAAAAATACATGACAGAAAGACAGCTCCATTAAGTTTGCATGGGGAGGGGGCATCTCCTACACAACCAAATTTTCTGGACCTAAGTGCTACTTATCATTTTCTGTTCCATTATAGAATCTGTGCAGATTTTTGTTTTCTTTCTCTGCCATATCCGTAGGCTGCAAGCATGTCTCTTCCATATTTCTTTACTGTCAGTGCATCTCAATTACAAAAGGGAGATTAAGGTGTCGCAGGTGTACTAGGTTATTACAGGTTCTCATACTGAGAGTGTCACAAATTGGTACCTTTCAGCAAGATGGCTGCTGCCAGCATTGGCTGAGATAATAGAAATGCCAATTGAAATTAAAACTTTTCCTAATGCCTTGAATAGAAAATACAGTTGTAGAAGGGTTTCGTAATATTTGAACTTTCATGCTGCTACACTTAACACATGGGTGCAGTTTTACTTAACTGCGAAGGCTTTCTTGAAAGTGGCTTTTTGTCCTTTCCAGCGGAGTATTCTGATACTCACCCTTGATGTGAAGGCTCTGGAAGACAGAAGGATTGGATTGCACCAAAAATACCTACTCTCTAGCAATGTTGCATCCAATCTTGCAGTTCTGATTTAGGCAAACTGTCATTAACCTCTCAATTATGCCAGCTGACCCTGGATTTTCACCAACGTACCTTGAGCAGAGTATGGTCCAATGTCTTTAACAGGCACTTTGCCTGAAAAAGGACTACAAGATTTGTCCCACTGTGTTAATACTTTTAACAATGCACTTGGGAAGCACAGAAGTAAATGAGGTGTTTACTTCTAAGACAAGTATGTCAAAATTCTAAACACTCCACACTATAATAGGTTATTCACAGTAGCAATTGGCTTCACAGAGAGGAAATTTTAAATGTCTCCTGTACGTAGAGAAAAATCTCTTCTTGCACTCAACATTTTATGAGATGCATCAAAATTGCTTTTTTCCCCTCTAATGCACATCTCCAGTGACACTGCTGCAGACGCTCTACTTCACTGTTGGAAGCCCCACGGGATGCAATGAGTGGGCAGAACCGTGGGCTTCCTTGTCACGGATGTCAGACAGGAATATTCACTAATACTGATACAGACACTTCCTTTACCTCCTCTCCCAGGCAACAACAATAAATTCTACTAACAGGAGAAAATAAAGCAAGGTTCTAGCAACTCTGCCAAACTGTGACCACTAAATCCCTCTTCAACCAGCATCTTTCAAGTGAAGTGGGAGACATTTTCTCCTCTAAGCATCCTTCTTCAGACACACAAGCACACAATCATTCTCCCCACCTGTTCTAAAATTCTTAAATATATAAAAAAATGGATTACAGTTAGGGAAAAGTTAGAATAGATTTGAATGCATAACAATCTCCCCCAAGGAGCTCTTGTTTCGTTTGTATATAATGCCCTCAACACAAAGAGATATTTAGCCATAACCAGGGCTGACGAGAGGGGGGAAGCCGGTACAAATTACCGGGGCCCGGCGGTTCAGAAGTGGGCCAGGCGTCCGGCTCCCCACCCTCCCCCTCGTCGACCCTGTTTAGCTGGTCCGCCCTTGCTGGGGGGCCTGAAAAATTTTTTTCACCGGGGCCCAAACCCGCTCTCGGCAGCCCTGGCCATAACTGTGGGACTTTCAATGCACTCACGTAAATTGCATTTGCATTTCTCTTGGTTTCCCTTTGCACGATTTACTGTCGTTATCATGGCAACACCGACATTTGTTGGGATATGGAATAGTGCAGAATCTGGGAGTGTAACATGATCAAAGCTTTAAAAGTGCAACCTGAATGGGGAAGCTTATTTCCCAGCTTCTGATAGGTTTGTCAGAAAAATCAAGTTATCACAGTTATAATGCCTGGTACTCTCAAGCCAGTGAATGAGGCTTGAATACTAAACTCCAACTCATACCATTTCCTCTTCAGTAACCTGTGTTGTGAACAAGACATTTTTTGTGGGTTAACACAGCATACGGGGCTGGAACAGGCACTGTCAAAACCAGAAAGGCGCCTGCTTCTCCTCTGTCTTGCCCCATATTTCATTAGTTACACCTGTGCAAAAGTGATTTATGAGTGTTTTGAGGAAATAGTCACAGAATTCCTCTAACTTGGAAGTGAGTGTTTCCTACAGCTGCAGAACCAGAGCCACAGCTGGGGTAAATTGAGTTACGCTGAATTACACCAGATGAAGAACTGTCCCACAGAGACCAATCTAAACTAGTCAAACATCCGTACTATATCTATAGAACTTAGGTCAGTGGAAAATGAAATGGTTTTAGCGCCAATTGTTCACTATTTGCATAAAAGTAAATGGTAATTTACACTTGGGTGGGGTAACTCACGACTGGAGCACTGTCATGGATGGGTATAAACTGTTCAGGAAGGGCAGGTGGGGGAGAAAAGGTGGAGGAGTTGCACTGTATGTAAGAGAGCAGTATGATTGCTCAGAGCTCCAGTATCGAACTGGAGAAAAGCCTGCTGAGTGTCTTTGGGTTAAGTTTAGAGGCGAGAGCAACAAGGGTGATGTCGTGGTGGGCGTCCGCTATAGACCACCAGATCAGGAGGATGAGGTGGACGAGGCGTTCTTCGGACAATTAACAGAAGTTTCCAAATCACAGGCCCTGGTTCTCATGGGGGACTTCAATCAGCCTGACATCTGCTGGGAGAGCAAAACAGCAGTGCACAGACAATCCAGGAAATTTTTGGAGAGTGTTGGGGACAACTTCCTGGTGCAAATGCTAGAGGAAGTAGCCCACCACGCCATCACCCTTGTTGCTCTCACCTCTAAACTTAACCCAAAGACACTCAACCCTAGGAACCAACTAGGGGCCGTGCTCCTCTTGACCTGCTGCTCACAAACAGGGAAGAATTGGTAGGGGAAGTAGAAGTGTGTGGCAACCTGGGCAGCAGTGACCATGAGATGGTCGAGTTCAGGATTCTGACAAAAGGAAAAAAGGAGAGCAGGAGAATACGGACCCTGGACTTCAGAAAAGCAGACTTTAACTTCCACAGGGAAATGATGGGCAGAATCCCCTGGGAGGCTAATATGAGGGGGAAAGGAGTCCAGGATTGCTGGCTGTATTTTAAAGAAGCCTTATTGAGGCCACAGGAACAAACCATCCTGATGTGCAGAAAGAATAGCAAATATGGCAGGCGACCAGCTTGGATTAACCGAGACATTTTTGGTGAGCTTAAACACAAAAAGGAAGCTTACAAGAAGTGAAAACTTGGACAGAAGACTAGGGAGGAGTATAAAAATATTGCTCAAGCATGAAGGGGTGTAATCAGGAAGGCCAAAGCACAATTGGAGTTGCAGCTAGCAAAGGATGTGAAGGGTAACAAGAAGGGTTTCTACAAGTATGCTAGCAATAAGAAGAAGGTCAGGGAATGTGTGGGACCCTTATTGAATGGGGGAGGCAACTTAGTGACAGAGGATGTGGAGAAATCTGAAGTACTCAATGCTTTTTCTGCCTCCGTCTTCACAGACAAGGTCAGCTCCCAGACTATTGCAGTGGGCAGCACAGTATGGGGAGGAGGTGAGCAGCCCTCAGTGGTGAAAGAACAGGTTAAGGACTATTTAGAAAAGCTGGACATACACAAGTCCATGGGGCCGAATGCAATGCATCCAAAGGTGCTGAGGGAGTTGGCTGATGTGATTGCAGATCCATTGGCCATTATCTCTGAAAACTCGTGGTGATGGGGGGGGGGAGGTCCCAGATGATTGGAAAAAGGCAAATACAGTGCCCATCTCTAAAAAAGGAAAGAAGGAGAATCCAGGGAACTACAGACCAGTCAGCCTCACCTCAGTCTCTGGAAAAATCATGGAGCAGGTCCTCAAGGAATCCATTTTGAAGCACTTGGAGGAGTGGAAGGTAATCAGGAACACTCAACATGGATTCACCAAGGGCAAATCATGCCTGACCAACCTGATTGCCTTCTATGATGAGATAACTGGCTCTGTGGAAAGCAGTGGACATGATACACCTTGCCTTTGCAAAGCTTTTGATACAGTCTCTCACAGTATTCTTGCCAGCAACTTAAAGAAGTATGGATTGGATGAATGGACTGTAGGGGGGATAGAAAGCTGTCTAGATTGTCGGGCTCAACGGGTAGTGATCAACGGCTCGGTATCTAGTTGGCTGCCAGTATCAAGTGGGGTGTCCCAGGGGTCGGTCCTGGGGCCGGTTTTGTTCAACATCTTCATTAATGATCTGAATGATGGGATGGATTGCACCTTCAGCAAGTTTGCAGATGAGACCAAGCTGGGGGGAGAGGTAGATATGCTGAAGGGTAGGGATAGGGTCCAGAGTGACCTAGACAAATTGGAAGATTGGGCCAAAAGAAATCTGATGAGGTTTAACAAGGACAAGTGAAGAGTCCTGCGCTTAGGACAGAAGAATCCCATGCACTGCTACAGGCTGGGGACCGACTGGCTAAGCGACAGTTCTGCAGAAAAGGACCTGGGGATTACAGTGGACGAGAAGCTGGATATGAGTCAACAGTGTGCCCTTGTTGCCAAGAAGGCTAATGGCATATTGGGCTGCATTAGTAGGAACGTTGCCAGCAGATCAAGAGAAGTGATTATTCTCCTCTATTCGACAATGGTGAGGCCACACCTGGAGTACTGCGTCCAGTTTTGGGCCCCCCACTACAGAAAGAATGTGGATAAATTGGAGAGAGTGCAGCAGAGGGCAATGAAAATGATTAGGGGGTTGGGGCACATGCCTTATGAGGAGAGGCTGAGGGAACTGGGCTTATTTAGTCTGCAGAAGAGAAGAGTGAGGGGAGATTTGATAGCAGCCTTCAACTACTTGAAAAGTGGTTCCAAAAAGGATGGAGCTAGGTTGTTCTCAGTGGTGGCAGATGAGAGATCAAGGAGCAATGGTCTCAAGTTGTAGAGGGGGAGGTCTAGGTTGGCTAGTAGGAAAAACTATTTCACTAGGAGGGTGGTAAAGCACTGGAGTGGGCGACTAGGGAGGTCGTAGAATTGCCATCCTTAGAGGTTTTAAGGCCTGGCTTGACAAAGCCCTGGCTGGGATGATTTAGTTGGTGTTGGTCCTGATTTGAGCAGGGGGTTGGACTAGATGACCTCCTGAGGTCTCTTCCAACCCTAATAGTCTATGATTCTATGACATCCCAAAAACCTGCCAAATCATCATCAAAAGCTCATTTTTCCACAAACTTGCACAATTTTTCTGGAAAAATTTTAAAAAAAATTGGGATAACAGGAAATATGTAAATATTTTTGCATATTGTCCTAAGGTAGAGTTTGATTTTTTTCCAATAAAAAAATTATGTTCACAGGGAGGAAATAGGGTGACCAGACAGCAAATGTGAAAAATTGGAACAGGAGGTAGGGGGTAATAGGAGCCTATATAAGAAAAGGACCCCAAAATCAGGACTGTCCCTATAAAATCGGGACAGCTAGTCACCCTAGCAGGAAATGCCAGAATTTTATCCTTGACCAACAGTGAAATTTAGGGCTTACGCAGTGCCTAGGCTTCATGGTGGCTCTCTGGACTCATGAGAATTTTGCCCCAAATTAGCAAAATCAAATGGAAAGATTACCAAATAAACACAGATAGTTATCTACAGTTCTACTGTTGAGCTCTTTTCTTTTATGTTACTAGACTTTACAAAGGAGAAGAGTAGTTACCTATTCTATCATGACTCAAAGCAGTGTATCTATTGTAGAGAAAGTTAAGTAATTTCTTTCCTGACTTCTTCCAATCCCGTTTATTGTAATGTGGACACTAGTCTTGAAAAATAATTTGAATTACACTTCAGGTAGCAAAACTGTCAACCTATCTGTATACTATGAATCTATGCAAACCTCTGAACAACATCAGATCATTGAGGAATTATATAAACACTTGGTATACCATTACAGAATATAAGTATTAGAGTGGTCAACAAAATATAGAAGGAACAGTTTTCCATTGGAAAAGATCATTTTGTCAAAATCAAAATGTTTTCCAGCAATGTGCCAATTTCATTGAAATTTTTATCTGAAAAAATCTGAAACAGTTTGAAATCAAAATAGAATATTTCAAAATAGAGTATTTTGACTTTCTTGTTTTGCTTAGACTTTTATATATTATTGTTGTTATATACATATTTAATATAATATATCATATATAATATTATAATGCTTTGACATGAAACATTTTAACATTATCAAAACAAAATGTGTCATGGATTAATAGATTCCAAGGCCAGAAGGGACCATTGTAATCATCTAGTCTGACCTCCTGTATAACACAGGCCAGAGACCTTCCCTCTATTCCTAAAGCAGATCTTTTAGAAAAACATCCAGTTTTGATTTAAAAATGATCAGTGATTCAGAATCCACCACACGTCTTGATAAATTGTTCCAATGGTTAATTACCCTCACTGTTAAAAAATTGTGTTTTTTTCCCCCAATCTGAATTTGTTTAGCTTCAACTTCCAGCCATTGGATTGTGTTATACCTTTCTCTGCTAGATTGAAAAGCCCATTATTATATATTTGTTCCCTGGGTAGATACTTGTAGTCTAACAAAGTCACCCTTTAACCTTATCTTTGTTAAGCTAAATAGACTGAACTCCTTGAGTCTATCACTCCTGTATAACCTCTCTACTCCTAGTCGAGATTCTCCTGTTTATTTAATCACATTACTTCTTTTGGCCACAGTATCACACTGGGAGCTCACGTTCAGCAGATTATCCACCACAACCCTCAAATCTTTTTCAGAGTCATTACTTCCTAGGCTAAAGTCCCCCACTGTGTAAGTATGGCCTATATTCTTTGTTCCCACATGTATACATTTAGCCATATTAGAACTCATAGTTTGCTTGCACCCAGCGTATGAAGCGATGAGTTATGTTGAATCTCTGCTCTGTATCAATGACCTGTCCTCTTCATTATTTACCACTCCACCAATTTGTGTGTCATCTGTAAACTTTATCAGTAATTATTTAAGTTATCTTCAAGCACACTGATAAAAATATTAAATAGCATAGGGCCAAGAACCAATTCTTGAGGGACCACACTAGAAACACACCTGCTTAATAACAATTCTGCCTTTTCAGTTATATTGAAACCTATCAGTTAGCCAGTTTTTACCCATTTAATGTGTGCCATGTTAAATGTATATTGTTCTAGTTTACAGAAGTCTAAGTATATTATGGCAATACTTTTATCTTTATCAACCAAACTTGTAATCTCATAAAAAAAAAGATATCAAGTTAGTTTGACAGGATCTATTTTCCATAAACCCATGTTGATTAGCATTAATTACATTACCCCCCTTTAATTCTTTATTAATTGGGTCCCATATCAGCTGCTCCATTATCTTTCCCAGGATCAATGTCAGGCTGACAGGCCTATAGTTACCAAGGTCATTTCAGTTACCCTTTAAAAAAATTAGTACATTGGCTTTCTTCCACTCTTCTGGAACTTCCTCAGTGCTCCCAAACTAACTGAAAATTAACATTAATGGTCCAGTGAGCTCCTCAGCCAGCTTGTTTAAAATTCTTGGATGCAAGTTATTGGGACCTACTGATTTAAAAATGTCTAACAGTAGTAGTTTCTGTTTAATGTTCTCTAGAGATACTAGTGGAATGCAAAGACTGTTATCATTGCCATTTGACGAGACTATATCATCTATTTTCCCACAAATACATAACAGAAATATTTATTGAACATTTCTGCCTTTTCTGCATTATTACTGATAATTCTACCATTTCTATCTAGTAATGGACCAATACCATTGTCAGGATACTTTTTGTTCCCAATACATTTAAAAAACTCCTTTTTATTGTCCTTAATTCAACTAGTCATAGATTTCTCCTTGAGTCCCTTGGGTTCCCTTATCAATTTTCTGCAATTCCTAACTTCTGATTTATATTCATTACTATCAACTTCTCCTTTCTTTTTTATTTTATATCTATCTATCTATCTTATAGCTGCTGTAAGGTCCCCTCTAAAGCAGGTCACTTTTTTTTTTTGTTTTTTAACCAAAATGGCCTTCTTCCTCGATTCTGGTATTCTGGCTTTTGGGCATGTAGTAAAATTTCCTGCAGGATGGAAATTCCATTTTCCAACCAGCTCTAATACGTATCAGTAAAATTCTGATTCTACATTTTCTTGCTACAATAACATGAAATGAGCTAGTACCTACCTATACGAGAGAGGTCAATAACTACATGAATGTGTAAAAATGCAGTGCAGTCTTACTATACTGGAAATTAATGTTTTTGTACTTTTTCCTCAGATCCTGTTGTGAAACTTCAGCAAGCTCCAATGAGAAGAGACTATATTTTAAGTTGTGACTATACCCACTATTATTTATTAGCTTGAAAAGCATGGCATATAGTACTAGATATATTTCTAGGTGAAGGGTCAATGAACATATGCTTTTTTGTTCATCTGATGAGAAAACAAGAGTATTTAACGATGTACTACAAACCCCCGTCTTGAACTGATGTACAAAGACAAGAAACTTTTTTTTCAAATCTCAGCTAGAAATAGATTCTATCTCCAGAAAAATAATATGAATTTCAGCCAATCAGTAATGTCAGATTAAAGAATAATAACAAAGCCACCATACTCTAAGCCACTGTATTTAGGGTTTACTTTACAAGGTACTCTGCCCGTATTCAACTATTATGGGGGAGGGGGAAGAGATTTCAAAGAGAATACAAACATTGTCAGTAGCAATCATTCTATTTAGCAACTATCACACATTTGTTTTATGTGTGCTTACTTGCCTTCTTTTAGCTACAACTAGGGCGCAACTGACAGGACCTATCAGAGCTTAAACAACGCACCTACTGTTAAGAATACAGCCAAAATGCACAAAGCCAAAACAACAAATAGTCACACTCAGGTTTAGATTTAATTTACTTTACTTTCCATGCCACCTTCACTGAAACTGAAGATTTTAATACACATCCCTTAAATAAAGAAAAACAACCCTTTACAGATATTTCCAAATATTTTCTGACTGCATATTTCATCATCCTGGTGTCTATTTGGATGACATGGCTTGATAACATTTAGAGTTCTAGTTCTCCATCTTCTCTTTTATCAGTTCATCAATCAATATGGCAATACTGGCTGGTGACAGCGTGTAATAAGCTTTCCCATAGTGAAGCATTAGAGGTTAACATTTATCTATTTGTGACTCTCTACATGGTTATTTGGTTATATTTTCTTCACATAACACATCCCTAAGAATAGTGCTAGTATTTGAACATTCTTCCTTACATCTCTGAGACCCAAAAGAACTTCATCTTGATGCAAAGGGACCACTGAAGTCCATGGGTTTCCATTTACCTCAATGGGTGCTGGATCAGAACTAATGGCTTTGGTTGCACTCTGATTAACTCTGATCCGTGAAATGGAGAGGTAGAATGGTTCAAAAAGGGGGGTAAGAAGATTTGTTGTGAATTATTTTTCTCTGTTTTTAATCAAAATTTCAAAACATTCAGAATTTTCCAACCAGCTCTATTGAGATCTCTGTAGAATAAGTACGTTTACAGTGTCAAACTAAGGCATGTTACTAACTTGTTTTTTTGCCTTTCTCGAAAACATGCTTCCTAAATCAGCCACTACGTGCTCCTACACATGGTCACATCAGCATTCAAATTTAAATTAATGGAGATATCCCATCTCCTAGAACTGGAAGGGACCTTGAAAGGTCATCAAGTCTAGCCCCCTGCCTTCACTAGCAGGACCAAGTACTGATTTTGCCCCAGAGTGGCTCCCTCAAGGATTGAACTCACAACCCTGGGTTTAGCAGGCCAATGCTCAAACCACTGAGCTATCCCTCCCCCCATTTGCATGGTTCAGATCCTTTAAACAGAACTACTTGGGGCTGAAGTTCTGCTACATAAACCAAATCAAGCCACTTTCCCCTCCTGATGTATGGAACCTTTCATTTTAAATTGTCAGAGAACCTAAGGGCCCTCTCTTGTGATTTGAACTAAAGGAGAACTGGGGCTGGATGTGGGAGGGAATTTAGTTACTCTTGTTAATATAATTCATTACACATAGCGAAAGCATACAATGATAGGAGACGTCCCTTTGTTAAAGGCTGAATTTTGCCCTTGGATATGCACATGTAACTTCTACTGAAGTTAATGAGAGTGGCAAGTACATATCCAAAGCAGGATTTGGTCTTAAATGTTTGCATTATGAGCCATGGATGTAGAGTTGGACGTGGAAATGGATGTCCTCTCAATAAATTACTGCTATAAAACAAACATTTTGGCTCCCTACCTGTTCCATTTCTGTGAATGTGCTCTGCTCCTCATCATCTTCTTGATCTTCAATATCAGACTCCCCCACAGCAATGGGAACACAGATGGACAGGTCAGGGTTGGTCAGAAAATCATCATTGTCACTAATCACTGGGAGTTTCTGCCCATTTTTGTCAGTCCCATCGTCAACATGGTTCTCTTTGTGGTTCTCCACATCTTTACCAATCTCTGCAGTGGTATGGCTATTCACATAGTTGTGAAGGACACCTGTGTTCTGGGCAGCAAGTTTAATCATTGCCTTCTTTTCAGCTGTCGTCTTCGGATGCCTAAGTAAATTACAACAGAAATCCCATGTTGTATTTTTCACATACTGAAGCCCCCTGTTGATCCGAGCAAAAGCGAGCTGTAGATTGTTCATCTCTCCATCTTCATCCGGTGCTGAAAGGTTGTCAGCACAAAAAGAACTCAGTAGCAAGGCAAGGAACAGGTTGAGCACCTGAAATTAATTAGAGTCAAAAGAAAATCAATGGTACTATCATTTTGAAACTTAACACTTAGGCTTGGAAACTATAGGGTTTCATTCTGATCTCACTTACAGCAATGAAACTCCATTCACATCCATGGAGTTCCTCCTGATTTACAATGCAATGTAAGAAGAGAATCAGAAGCCCATAGACTTTTCAAAAAAAATATTTTTCAGGAACAAAAGTTCAGCATAGACAGTAACATGTCCTGATCCTCCAAAAAGTTTAAAAGCAGAAAACAAAACTCAAAAACAAAAGAGAGGGATAATTTTCATATAGAGACATAGTTGAAAATATCCTCAAGTATTACTATAGAATATGCTTGACAACATGACTAGTATTCCAGCTTTAAGAAGGAGACTAAGTGCACGGCTAAATGGTTTCTGGTAAGAAGCTACTTAGCTGTAATAGAATACCGTAAGAAAAATGCTTCCAGGGCTTCCTTGATTTCTATTCAGCTTTACATTGTTATTTATATTTCATAGTATACAGTGACATAAATGCAGCAAAGAGTTCTGTGGCACCTTATAGACTAACACGTATTGGAGCATAAGCTTTCATGGGTGAATACCCACTTCGTCGGATGCATAACATGCATCCGACGAAGTGGGTATTCACCCATATAAATATAAATAACAATGTAAAGCTGAATAGAAATCAAGGAAACCCTGGAAGCATTTTTCTTACAGTATTCTATTACAGCTAAGTAGCTTCTTACCAGAAACCATTTAGCCGTGCACTTAGTCTCCTTCTTAAAGCTGGAATACTAGTCATGTTGTCAAGCATGACAAGCATCCGACGAAGTGCGTATTCACCCACGAAAGCTCATGCTCCAATACGTCTGTTAGTCTATAAGGTGCCACAGGACTCTTTGCTGCTTTTACAGATCCAGACTAACATGGCTACCCCTCTGATACTTGAGTGACATAAATGTTCATGGCACTTAGTGATGGCAATAAATTTGGAAACACTTTCAAGTCTCTGCATTGGTTTTAACGGTTTTAGACTGAAATAAGTACACTTTCCGTTACTTTTAAGGATTTCTGATGCCATGTAGTAGAAGCAAATATACACTGGTCATGCATTTGGGATGCTCTCACTTCACTTAGGACTTTAAGGGTGGAAAAGGCCGAACCTAATCTAAAGTTCATTCATCATGTGCTATAGCTCTACATTTAAAATACAGAATATAGTGCAAATTAGATGGTGATAAAAACTTTAACATTTGAGAAACATTTGATATGCAATCGACACAGGCTAAGCACCAAACTAACAACCCTACAGATCCATAACATCATAAGATACCAAGTTCAACACTTTCTAAAGTGGCCTCTGATTTGGGCTGCTTGTGGTTTTGGGTGTCTGACTGAAACACCTTAGGCCTGAATCTCAGAGGTGCTGAGCATTCACAATGCAGCTGCCATTACTGGGAGCTGCCCTGCTCAGCACCTCTGAAAATCAGGCCCAAGATGCCTAAAGGTTGGGCAACTTTTCAAAGTTTGAGTCACCTTCAAAACAGTTAGTCAGAGAATCTGAATTTCTATTACTTACAAGTCCTTTCTTCTGATGCTAGGTACGTAACTGTGACAATATAGGGCCATAAGTGGCTGCATTAAATGCCTATTTTGGTCTGTAACCAAAATGCAATTGACTTCTAAGATGGTGTGTTAGACTAATAAAGGGGATCAGACAGTTCCTACACGCTCAGCCACAGGAGAGATACAGCCATTAGGCCCATGATTTAAACCCATTGGGACTGAATGGGTATAATTGGCCAAACAGTGGAGCAGCTGTCATGGGACATCCTCCTGGATAGGCCCTAACGGATGCTCCTGCTGACCAGAGAAAAACAATTTGAACAGGGAGAGAGCCAGACTGAAACTCCCACATACACACAGGAAGATCTGGGCTGACTAGGAGAATATTAATTTGTTCTATTCTGTTCTTGTAACTTCAGCTCTATCTAATTTAGTTTGTAGTGAAGCGTAAGATTAAATTAAATGCGTCTCAGTTGTTTTTGATTTTAAACTCCTTTTTTCTCTAATGCTTTGTTCCAACCACTAAATAAAACCATTTTATTTTAAAGAGGCAGTTGGTTGCAAGTGCCTCAAGGGGAAAAAAGTAGGTGCCTAAAACTCAGTTGTACCTGCAGGGTGATAAGTGGCTGGTTCAACATGGGGCAGCGTTCTTGGGTCATTGGCCTAAGGCTATGTCTACATTACAAATTACTTCGGTATAACTTATGTTGCTCAGGGGTGTGAATAATCCACATCCCTAAGCGACATAAGTTATACAGACCTATGTGCCGGTGTGGACAATGCCATGTAGGCAGGAGAGCTTCTCCCACCAACATAGCTACCGCCTCTTGCAGAGGCAGACGTTATTAAGCCAACAGGAGAGCTCTTTCCAGTTGGCTTAGAGCGTCTTCACTAGCGCAAATTGCATCGGTGCAGCTGCACCACTGTAAATGATGTAGTGTAGACAAAGCCTAAGAGTGGAAGAATCACATGATTCCACCCCAGACAGGTAAGGACTAGAGGCTGAACACCTAAAGTGGATGCACTCAGAAAACAGGCAGAGATGCAGTTAGCTCTGCTACTGTGACCGTTGCTGTGACTAAATCTAAAGTTAAAAGACATTTATCCAAAATAAAATGTTAAGAAACAGTCTGGTATCCCCTTGATTGCTACCTAAACAGCTAACCAACGAATGAAATATATGCTAGGGTTATGGTTGCCAACTTCGGTTGGACAAATTCCTGGAGATTTCATCACATGACATAATCTTTAATTAAAGATTAATCTTTATTTCCTGGAGACTCCAGGACAATCCTGGAGGGTTGACAACCCCAGCTAGGGCCTTGGAACTCACATGGAGTTTTCAGCATAGCCAGTTTTCAATGCCTTTTCCAGTGCAGTGGACTTTTGTGACGGAAGTTTATTCTTGTACACTGCTACAGTTTAGGTCTGTACAAAAAACAAGTCAGCTCCTCCTTTCCGATTAACTTTTAATTGAGATTTTTATTAGTATACATTAAATAATACAAAAATGTGCTCATGTTGGCACAAAACTTTTCAGATAGCTAGAAGTTTCTCTTTCTCTTTTTAATTACTCAAAATGTATGGGCTGGAATTTTGCAAACTAGCATGGCCTTAATTACACTGGTAATACTTTATCTGAAGTGTCCTGTAATTATTAATTCACAAAGTACTCACTGTAATCACAATGTATTTAGAGTGAATGCATTTGGCATTAATGCAGATGCCCCATGTCCATTAAGAATTATATTTATCTTTCTTGAAACCTAAAAGACATGTGTGAACAAGCTACAAAGTAAAGTGAAATTAAAGCTAATTGTTTGGTAGCTAGTCAGCTTTTGGATTGTGTAAACTCATGTTCAGTTCAGAATGCTAGACAAATAATTTGTGTGGTTCTCCTTTGTCATACTCAACATTTAAAATGGTAGAGTTCTCTGTCTCTTGTGCTCAGTTGGAGGTATTCAAAGAGATGTAGCCTATCAGGTAATTAAAAACCAAGCAACTAGATGTATTGTATATCAGCTGTACATTGATCTGGACACATATACATAGAAATAGAAAATATAATGGTGAGCAAGCTACCAAGAGAGTCATTATGTAGGTCCTAGGACACAGTGGCTAAAGACAGAGCTACCCATCACTGTGGTAAGAAGATCTCTAAACAGCACAATCTCAAAGATCTGCTGGATGCATCCTAAGGATGAACTGGAATCAATATCAATCTTCCTCAAGTTACTGCTTTTTAAATCTTGGAGGCTTGATTTCCTGCTGTCTTATACATTTTTCAGCCACTTGCACCTGTGCACAGTGGGTGTAAAACATTCTGATTTTAGTAGCCCTTCACACCCACTTTGTATGTGTAAATGACTACACAAGGAACACAGTAAGGAATGAGGTCCAACATCAACTTCCCTTTTGGCATGGAACATGACAAATTGCGGATGATCATGATTTATTACTGATTGACTACTACTGTCATTAGCTGAAATAAACTCAGTTTGCTGTTAGTCTATTCATTATTGCTTTTCTGGGTCTTTTCCATTGCTGCATAAATGTATACAAACACACCTGCAGCTGCATAAAGTGGTCTCATTTTTAGTATTATTTATCATGGGTTATCAAGTCAATATCATTTACTTCTCCGCAATGCAGCTGACATTTTGCACAAAGACCTATTTACAGTTCATGCTTTTCACAAAAAATAAACCTCAGATATCATTCTCCCTCTCTTTTATGAAGAGATTGCCTCAGAAGTATATTGTTCAGTGTTTAAATAGAGTGAACTGCTTTATAAGTACTCCATATTTACCTATTCCCATCATTTCACCTTATGCTACATTGTGCAGAGAGGCCGGATTTTCAGGAAGTGTTGGGCACCACGCTCTGAAAATGAGCTCCCTTTGCAGTGTCTCAAGCTAGGATGAAAAGCGCTATATAAGGGCTAGTAGCAAATATTTGGATACATATTTAAGATCATTAATGTGAATTTTCAGAAGGACCGGGGGGGGGGGGGAAAGGAGGGGGTTGTTGTTGTTGTTTTATATTGCCAGACTTACTTCTGCGCTGCCTTCAGAGCTGGGTGGCCGGAAAGCGGCAACTGCTGGCTGAGTTCCCAGCTCTGAATGCAGTGCCATCACCAGCAGCAACACAGGAGTAAGGGTAGCAATACCATACCATGGACAGGACACGGGGGATGGTGCCAAAGGTGTCTTTAAGCTACTTTTAAGGTAATCAAATCTGGGAACACAAGTTAGAGCAGGGCAAAGGCAGCTCTAATTTATGCCTGGCTGCTCACAGACCTATAGGACTATTCTGGCAGCTAGCTAGTCAGATTGCTCATTTACCCCAATTACATCTCCTGCAAGGGGTGGGGGATAGAAGCAAAAGTATAGTGCTGCTATGAGGTCACTGAGGATTCCACCATATGCAAGAGGAATCTCCAGATAGACAGGTAAGCAGGTTTTCTAGCAGGAGTATGGTAAAAGTCTGGCGTGCGTTAAATTTTATTTTACCTGTCTCACTTTGTCCTGCAAAACAAGAAAAAAATGTGGGGTTAGATTATCAAAGCCTTTACTCGACTGCAGGTGAGTAAGTGGGAGTAAGGCTTTATACTTGGCCTGCTCAGATTGTGACTCTGGCTGTGGTCAGGAGACCAAGGTCTACTCATTTGATATTCCCTTCTGTGGGTGGGAAGGGGACAGGAAGGGCGCAGTACCACCCTCCTACTCCCCATCTGCTAGCTAGAGTAGCCAGTTAGGTGCAGAGGAGTAAAACATTCCACGAGCAGACTAAAATGCTCTCAGATCAAAAAGGGCGCTGGAGAGGGATTGGGACTCTTTTAGTCACAGTTTGTTGTCTGGTCTGCTCCTGGTGTAGTGTAGCTACATGCTGCTCCTTACTCAGGGCAGATTGTAAAGTTACAATCTCCTGCTTTAAAATCTGTATGATTTTTTAGAAAACTAAATGCCATGAAATAATTATTTTTTTACAATAGCGAAATCTAAGAAGCTGCAAACAAACAACTCCGAATGGGGCTTTTCTAAGTTAGAACCAGGAACGTATAATAAAAGGTCATCTAGTCCATTTCTCTGCCAGCGGAGGATTATTTCTTGTATTGGAAGTATATTTTCTAGTTCTTTGTACATTTTCACCCTGGGGCAAAATTTACAAAGAGAGAGCACTTCTGCAAAAAGCAATTTACATGCACAGTTATTTTCTATATTCCTTTTTCTATTATTTCAGCTATTTGTGCTTGGATAAGAGGCTTATTCTCTCCCAGCCCAGTTTCTCCTTTATCCTGCAGCGAAGTCATAATCCAAGGCTTGTGACATCTCACTCTCTTGCTGTTGAAATGATCGTGATATCACAAATTCAGCATTATGGACTCACGGCACAATCCAACAGAATGAGAATACAGGATGGAGAAGGAAGAGCCCTTGTTTACAGTTTGTCACCAATTATTTAAAAATGTAGCAATGAAAATAAGTGCCAATTTGGATATGGTTTTCTTGGCCTGTGCACCATGTCGGTAGGTGACTGTGCTTGACATTACAAAATGGGTTGACACTTGGATGGGAGACATTCATAAGGCACCTGGGTGCTGATGTTGATGATTCGGTAGAAACTTCCTCTCATCAACTCCTCATTGTTACATTTGTAAAACAATGTTCCTGTCTATTGATCTGTTAATTTTAACAAACTGAAATATAATAAAAACAGTGAGTTAGAACCTCATCTAGTATAAATCAGAATAGCTCCATAGAGGATCTGGCCTGCAATTTGTTATGCTAATAAAAATGATATTTTAGCCACAGAGAAAAGACTGGGTAAATATAATGGGCCCGCTTCTGTCTCATATGCTGATGTAAAACTGGTGTAACTCCAATGGTTTCAGTAGAGTTACTATGGTTTACACTAGGGAGGGAGAGTAGAACAAGGTCCAATTCTTCTATCTTGATAGCTATGAAGTTGAAAGAATTTTAATTTTATCCTGTAAATCAGTTCTGAATCAGTAAACTAGAATGGTGCTAGCGGGTATTGCACTCCTGGAGATGCTGTCTTTGGGATGAGGATAAAATTAAGATTCTGATCACTTGGTCCATTAAAGATTGGGTTGGGGTGTTATCCTGTATCCTATATCTGAGATGCAGGTTGCATCTCATAAGAACATAAGAACAGCCATACTGGTTTAGACCAAAGGTCCATCTAGCCCAGTATCCTGTCTTCCGACAATGGTCAGTGCCAGGTGCCCCAGAGGGAATGAACAGAACAGGTAATCATCAAGTGATCCATCCCCTGTCACCCATTCCCAGCTTCTGCCCCTACTAGGTAATAGCCATTGATGGACCTATCCTCCATGAACGTATCTAGTTCTTTTTTGAACGCTGTTATAGTCTCAAGTAATTATAGTACATTTTCCCAGTAGTTTTGAGCAGATGCAACATTCTTATGCATATCCTGTCCTCAATAAGTTGTGTAAGGTAGATCAGTGATGTTAAACAAACAGCTGTGCTCCCCCAGATGTGTCTGTGTTTCACTGGCAGGTAGAATTGCCCCCATCTCTCTCTCCCTTGTCACATAGGACGATAGTGAAGTGTAATTAACGGGCCTGATTCACCACTGCCATTTCTCCCATTTTACACTGGTGTAACTTTGTTGGAGTAACACAGTGATAAATCAGACCCATTAATTACCCTTCACCACATCCTTGTATGACGCGTGAGAGATATATGGGGGAACAAGGTGATGTAATGTCTTTTATTGGACCAGCATCTGTTGGTGAAAGTGACAAGTTTTTGAACTACACAGAACTCTTCTGCAGGTATGGGAAAGGTACTCAGTATTTCACAGTTAAATATAAGGTGGAAGAGGTTGTTTAGCATAATTAGTTAACTTATATTGTAAGAGACCTTTCAAGGTGAAGTGGCCAGTTAACACCTCTGCAGTCACAGGACAGAAAAGGGGAGGTAGGGAGTTACAGGTTGTTGTAATAAGCCATAAATCTATTGTCTTTATTAAGACCATGATTTTAGTGGCTAGCAAAGTTATGAATATAAGCTCCCAGGCTCTCCTTTTGACGGTGTGGTGCCGGTTTCCTTTGAGGACAAGGACTGAGAGGTCACATATGGAATGATTGTTTTGTGAAGCGTTCGTCCAACAGTGATATGGTGTTTTTGTCTGCTATCATTTTCCTCTGAGAGTTCATTTAAGAGCATAGTGATTGTCTGGTTTCATTCATGTAGTGATTGAGACATTTAGTGTTTTGGATGATGTACACCACATGCTATGATAGACATGTGTAGGACCCAGGGATCTTGAAAGTTACCATGCAAGAAACCCAAAACAATTATATAAAAAAAACCAACCCCTGAAGAAAGCCATCCAATACAAAAACAAAAAGTAGAACCAACCACAACAACTCCACAAAGCACAGAACATCACCTCCAGGAGGAACCATAGTACCAGGGCCCACCAAACAGATGTGTACAACAACTCGACATCATCAATTTATCAAGACTACCCACAACTGCAGCTGAATTATCTGTAATCTCCAAGAGAATGAACTTCTTCCCCAGCACAGAACTCGATACTGCAACATGTGGAAAATGAGAAGACTTCTTTTGCTGACTCCACCTCAAAAATTTAATTCACAATAATGATACTACCACCCAGAAATACCACATCCCCAGCGACGGTAATAAGAAAAAAGAATCGTCTGTCTGGACACCCCACATTGGATGAACCCACACACTTGATCATTACATTGATTACTTCAGGGAAAAAATTGATTGTGAAATTCTCAACAACATCGCATCACAGTCTCTCCACCACTGAGTGGACAGATATAGTCCCTGAAATCCAACCACCAGATAGTGATCAAACCATCAGATCAAGAACATCTTAGCTCTCAACCGTGATGACTATGTTAACAAGGCCAACCAATACTCTCCAGAACCACTTACTATGGAGAACTCAAAGGAAAACCCACACCATGGTTCACCCAGGAATTTAAAGATATCATCAAATCCTTCCTGAACAACTCCAATAGAGAAACTCTATAACCTCATCCCACACAAACCCATCCCACCGGCCTTCCACATTCTTTCCAAGATACACAAACAATGGGAACCTAGGCAGACCATCATATCTGGCCATGGCACTCTTACTGAAGGAATATCAGTACGTACAGAAACCATCCTCAAACCACATACCACACAAAGGATAACTTCTTCCTGGACATGACAGACTTCCTCCAGAAACTGCAACATTAACAACTTCCCTTAGAACACCATCCTTCCATGGATGTCACCTCCGTATATACCAACATCCTTACAATGACAGCATTGTTCTCTGCCTCAAATATCTACAAGCCAAAGCACAGCCTTCAGATATCCACCCCAACCACATTGCCAAACATCCTAACCCATAACAATTTTACATTCAACAACAAACACTTTTTCCAAACAGCCATGGATACCAGGATGGCTCCACAGTATGCCAGCCTCTTCTTGGGCCACCTTAAAGAAGAATTTCTGGACAAATGCAGTATGAAGCCAATGATGTACCTGAGATATACTGATGATATTTTCATCCTCTGGACAGATGACCTAAGCTCCTTCACAGATTTCCACCACAACTTCAACAGCCACCACCCATCCACCAACCTCTCTGTAGAACACGCCCGTACCAGCATCAACTGTCCTTGACAGACAACTATACATGAGAAACCCACAGATCACAACACTTACTTTCACAGATGCAGTAACCAACCCAGACACACCAAAAAATCTTATCTTCACACAGGCACTCAGATACCACAAACCAGGACTGCCCTCAATCCTCGAAATGGGATTTGTTACTGTGAAAAATCTGCTCGGAAGGAGGAATTGCTCTATCTCTCGCTGCATCCAGGGAAGCTTCTATGAAGTCTAGATGTTGCGTGGGTGTCAAAATGGATTTTTTGAGTTTTATTTGGAGGCCCAGGCTGCCAAACAGAGACCACATCATCTTTACTGCCACCAACACTTCCTCGTATGATCCGCCCCGATCAGCCAATCATCCAGATGTGGGAAAACTACTATCCTCAAACAATGTAGGTGGGCGGCAGCAACTGCCAGAATCCTTGAGAATACTCTGGAGACAGAAGATAGGCCGAAAGGAAACACCCCGTATTTGTAGTGCTCGTTGTTGATTAGAAATTAAAGAAACTTCTCGTGTAAAGGGTGACTAGCAATATAAAAGTATGTGTCTCGTAGATGGAGAGTCGCAAATCAATCTCCTAATTCTAATAAGAGAATTACTGCTGAAAGGGTCACCATCTTGAATTTCAGCTGTTTTGCATATCTGTTAAGAAACTTGAAGTCTAAAACTGGTCAGCATCATCCTCCATTCTTCCAGGGAAGCAGGAACTACTTTGAATATAATCCCTTTCCCTGTGCTGTACAAGAATTGGTTCTATTGCCCCTAAACATCGAAGTGAGGTAACCTCCTGCAACAGCAATTGATCATGAAAAGGGTCCCTGAAGAGGGATGGGGAGGGGAAACGTGTAGGAAGAATAGATTTGAAATGGAGAGTGTATCCAAATGTTATGACTTACAAAACCCAATTGTCGGATGCTATATTCTCCCATGTTGCCTGAAAGCAGGAGAGGCATCATCCAAAAGGAGGGGGGCATATTATGTTGCAGCTTTAAAATCATGTCGATTGGGTGGTTGAGACTCTGACCCAATACATCAAAACTGTCACTAGGAGGACAGGGACGGTCAGGAAGATATGGTTGCAGCTGAAGGTGGTTTCTTTACAGAGTTGCTTGGCCTCTTGCATGGGGGCTTAGATGGTCTACAGCAGGGGTAGGCAACCTATGGCACGTGTGCTGAAGGCAGCACGCAAGATGATTTTCAGTGGCACTGACACTGCCCGGGTCCTGGCCACTGGTCCGGAGGGCTCTGCAGTGTAATTTAATTTTAAATGAAGCTTCTTAAACATTTTAAAAACCTTATTTACTTTACATACAACAATAGTTTAGTTACATATTATAGACTTCTAGAAAGAGACCTTCTAAAAACGTTCAAATATATGACTGGCATGTGAAACCTTAAATTAGAGTGAATAAATGAAGACTCGGCACACCACTTCTGAAAGGTTGCTGACCCCTGGTCTGTAGTAAGCCAGGGCTAGGCATGCTCTTTGTGCCATCTGAGACCTACTAAATCTCTTCTTATTTAAAGCAGTATAAATCCCTAAGGATTGCAGCGTGCCTCTCAAGTCTTTTAATGTGTGGAGGGATGTATCTGTCGAGTCTGCAGAGAGCTTGCACTCATCAAAAGGGAGGTCTTTGATGGTGCTTTGAACTTCTCTTGGGAAGCACAACAGCTGCAGCCAAGATGCTCTCCTTATGACCATTGCAGTGAATATCGATCGAGCCGATGTATCTGCAGCATCCAAAGAGGCCTAGAGCGATGTTCTTGCCAGAAGCTGACCCTCTTGTATAACCGCTTTAAATCGGTCATGATGTTCCTCTGGCAGGTGCTCAATAAATGACTTAAATTTGTTATAGTTCAGATAATTGTATTTGGCCACAAGTGTCTGATGGTTTGCTATTCTGAACTGAAGCGTGACTGAAGAGTAAGATCGGCAACCAAAAAGATTGAGCCTCGTACAGTCCTTTCTGTAGAGGGTAGTCTTTGAGCTACGCAGTCTACCTTGTTCATTAATGGCCTCCATCACCAGAGAAGTCAGAGCTGGGTGATAAAATAGAAACTCTGATTCCCTACCAGCGGGTTGGGATGTGGGGGCTTGCTCCGCTTTGCCCGCCTGGGGAGTGGGATTGGGGCATAAGGGCGTGCGTGCACGTGCGCGCGCACACACACACACACACACACACACACACACACACACACACACACACTCCTTCCATTCACTGGGAAGGCAGCAGAGCCAGCAGCTCAGCGGTAGGTGATGTTGTGGGAGGAGGCACTGATGTGATACGATCCCTCGGAGATGGTCACCCACAGGCTTCTATATCCTAGACATACCCACTGGATCGACCCGTGTTCCATTTAGTGATGGAGTCCGGTGCTGTCTTTGATACATGGGATGTTGTTCAGCGAGTTAAGGGGCTCACAGCATGGCCCTTACAAAACAATCTATCTAACCAGGGGAACTACACAAAAACCTTCGCCACGTCCTGGCTAGACTCAGCCAGGAATGTCACTGTAAATGGAAGCGAGGCTAGTATGACCTGGAAAGAGTTCTCTGCTTCTTAGCACTAGCCCCTCAGGTGTGTGGCAGTCAGCAGAAGGTGAAACACCTCAGGCACCTCTTCTAGGAGATGAGTTGTTTTCTCCAAGATGACTCTAAGGCCCAATGTGAATGAAAACTCCCAATCATCAGAGGCGCACTCTCACCAGGGCTGGAAATTTGCATATTGCAAGGCCCTGGAAACATCATTTCCACAGAGATTCACCAGCCTCTAGTTCTACACAAGCAGCTTCTTGCACTCAAAATCACTGCCACTTTTGAAAATCTTGGGCCACTGCTTTCTGTAACCTAGCACGTGTGCATTTGTGTGTGTGTGTATATGAGTGAGTGAGTGTGTTTGTGAGAGAGAGAGATATTGGTGGTGGGCAGATATAATCCTTTCCGTACTGCAGCCATGATGTAAATTCACACATGTTGCCATAGGGTGCTCAACAGATATCAAAAGAGACCATAAGTCACCAGTACAATTAGTGTTATTTAGACCTGCTCAAGCAGCTGTCTAGAGAGACAAAATAAGACAATTAGAATGGCAAAATTGGTCTCAGCCAAGTGTGTTGTTAAACCTATTCTGGCAAGGCAGTTATTTATGGGATGTAATGGGCTCAATATTATGTTTGTGTTATGTCATCAAAGGTGTGCAGATACCATGATGATTAGTATGGCATAAATGCCAAAATAAGCAGATCAATCATACAGTGGACATACGTTTGAAGGTCATTACCACTGCCACTCTCACCAGGGGAGGGACAAGTCACGTTATCCATGGGAATGTTTTCACTGATCTTAACTGTCAAACAGGAAAACCACCACAGGAGCCTCTTGATATTAACACCAGCCTCCTGAGTTACCATACAATGAGCAGAAAAATTACAGTATTACATTTAAAAGGGTAAATCTGGAGGTTCTTAGCAAGTGACTACGTAGGCCCCAATCTGGTGTAGCGACCTGAGTGGGCAGATGGCTATGCTAGCATGGATAACAATGCAGAAATGAGGCCTTAGGGTGGAATTCACTCAGGTGCAGAGAGAAAGGACTTACTACAACAATCTGTAACCCACTAACAACCCCCTAAAACTAGTTGCTTTCCCCTCCATTTCCTTTCCTCTCTACCATTGGAGTGGTGTTAACGGGCCGCTTCACCTGGAATGGTCCCTTGAAATATATGTTAACAACTTCTGCTAACATCTGTTCCACCTTGTGTTTTGCAATGACACAGTGGGTTTCCCAGACCTGAAGAAGAGTTCTCTGGACAAGCTTGAAAGCTTGTTTCTCTCACCAACAGAAGTTGGTCCACTAAAAGATATTACCTCACCCACCTTGCCTCTCTTGTGTTTAAGGCACAAGTGCTGCGCTCCATTAAGCCATATCAGCTGGTGGGAATCTTGTTCAGATGCCTTAATGAGGAGTCCCCAGACATTAGTACACATCCTGTACAAACACTGAATTTTATCTGTGAAGCAGAAACCAAATATACAACCGCTTCCAATACTCAAGATACTTGCTCAGTTTTTCCATGAATGAAAAGCAAATCTCTGTAACTGACTATTACCAAGTACACTTCTTATATCAAGATATTAACACATCCCATAACTATTGGTTACCATAATTATTCAACACCGACCACCATGTCATAGTTAACACAGGAATCAATTATTTAATTAGGGATATCATAAGGTGAGTCTTTCACTTCTTTCCTTTAAGACTGTTCTGGCTAGACACTGCACTGTTGGCTTCCTAATATAATATTGATAGTCACTGTCTAAAACGGAAATGAATTCATTTTGCATTGTAAAATATACCTGGTCTCTAAATTTGGGACAGTAGGAAACTAAGCACTAGCAAGATGCTGCTATTTCATGCACCTTTAGTACACAATGTTACATCTTTTTCTTTTTGGAAGTCAACAATAAATTCTTTCATTTTGTAAACATTTTGTAAGCATGAAGAAGCCTGGCCATGAGCCATTTTTAATCCTAATAAGGGTAAACTTCAATTTGCATTCTATGCTTTACAATAAGAGCTTGCTTCTGATGGCATGTGGATGAGCCGGCACAGGTTCTTTCACCTATTTTGGAAAACCTTGGGAGATGTCATGCATGAAATAATGATACAGACTATGTAGCCAAAAAAGACTGAGAAAGAACAATGGAATTCAAAAGAAGGTCTTCTGAAGGAGCTGACTTGACCATACTAGTTTAGTAAAGGGTTATATGAAGAATTTAATTTCCAGTGACAATAACCTTATTGCAAAGAGAAATATTTGCAAGGGAAACTTTAGATTTTGTGCTTTATAATTATGGGCTGATGCAGTTTAAGTATCCGCCTACTAGGCATCTACTATTACTACCTGTTATCTACCCCTATCTGGTTTCTCATCAAATGGATGGGGCCTTTTGTGAGTGTACACAGAAGAGAGCATTTTTTGCACCTACCTCTGAAACATCTGGTGCTGGTCACAGGATATTAGACTAGGTGGACCTCTGGTCAATTCCTATGCAAGAAGACTGCTGCCACATGGGACAGGGAAGAGAACTATTCAACCTCTCCAGAACTTCTTACTAAATCCCAACTGAAGACTCCGGGCATGATAATCTTCCCTAGAGTTTCTTGCTAAAGTACACACTTTTCTTTTTTTGCAGTTTTGGGCCTTAATTTATGTTAATTATCAGATCAATGGGTAAGAGCTTCATTATAAATACTGTATTCCCCTCCAAGGAGATTGTTTTACTTTCAGAGCAGCACTGGTTAGCAACCCCCTTAATCAGTTCTTCCTTTTTAAAAAATGTTTCACCCGCATTTAAATGAGAAAATGTGTGTTATTAAGTGCTAAATAATTAGTTATTTCAGGATTGCATCATTTGGGCCAAACTCAGCTGCAATTTTTGGGTGGTACATACTTGGGGAAATATAATGAAAAACAAGAAAATTGGCCACAGCAGTTCTAGTTCGGCGTACAGAAAGTCTGAAAAGAAAAGAAAACCTATGGAAACTTTCTATAAACAGTAGCCAGTGTACTAATTCCATGTTAATGCATTTTTGGGGCTAAGAAACTTTAATGAATTGAGGCCTCGTTTCTCTGGGATGAAGCATCCTTTACTAATTTTATGATAAGTGAAGCCCAGGTCTTGAAAACTTGTTGCAAAATGCTTCATGTGTTCTAAAAATGCTGGCAGCTTGACAGACCTTCAGTCATTGACCTTATCTGTGCTTCAAACAAAGCTACTGACCTTATCTTTGGTCCCCAACATGCACCCTTTACTGCCATAGTGACAGCTCTACCAAGCTTTTGCCACTTAAATTCTTGAAATTTGACCTTTGGACTGAAACTTCCACCAGCCATTCCTATTAGAATTCGCATCTATCCTGAGCACAGAAGTATTTTGATTTTATTGACCCTTGTCACTGGTCTTATGGCCGGGATAAATGACGGCACCACACAAAGGCCCTTTTCAGGACTGGTTCTGACCTGCAGTGGCAGGTATGTACAGTTTGAGAAGACTCCCACCCGTCTAAGTCCATGTTTCACCTTGCTCTTCCTCCAGCCCATATAAGGAGTGAGTGAACAAGTAGTGCTGAACAGTGCCTTGTACAGATACTCCTGATGTCTGAGAATGTCTCAGACCTAGTCATTAAGGGCCAGATCCAAAGCCCAGTGAAGTCAGCTGGAATCTTTCCACTGACGTCAATGGGCTTTGATTGGGCCACAAGCCAGGACTTCTTGAAGTAAATGCACCTATCCATTGAGCTAGTCAGAGGATTTATATACAGTGCGAGTCATCACTGCACCTAGGCAGTGGCTCACACATAAACTTGACACCTTCTGATCCCTCCCTTAGAGAGACGGAGGGTAGGGGAGTGGAAATATTTGATATTTGAGGTTCCTTTGCTTTGTTGTCACGTACTTTAAAAAGAGAGAAAAAGTGACCCTGAATTTATGTGATTAGATAAACAATCTCGACATTTTCACCAAGTGCATAACTACTTGATAAAATGCATCATTACTGGATACTAGGTAACTACATAGCTCTTGATGGTCCCCTCTCTTTCCCCAATTGCCTTATTATCTGCTCCCCCGCCATCTGTGTCTCAGATGGCGACAGTCCCTGCCTCAGAAAGTATGCAATCTAAAAGATATTCACAGGAGCTGTGCAACACATTGAATTAGAAATGCATCCCAAATCATCATTTGTGCCTTTTCTTGATGTTCTATTTACTTGAGTGCAAACATTGAACAAAAGGCAACATTAGTATGCCAGTCTAATCAAAATAAAATATTTATCACATCCCTAATGCTTTTGTTAGCAGCAGATCCCTTTGCTTTGTTGTTAAATACTTGAAAAAGAGAGAGGAAAAACAACCCTGAATATATGTGATTAGATAAATAAACAATTTGGACATTTTCTTCAAGTACATAACCACTTGATGAAATGCATAATTACTGGCTACTAGGTACCTACATAGGGCTTGATGGTCCCCTCTCAGGTAGACACCCATGGGAGGGGATTCAGGGTAGGAAGTCACCATGAGTTTTTTCTCAGACTTTTCTTCCCATTTTCCAACTGGCTGTAAAGTTCTGCACTCACATTCCTTTGCCCCTTGCAAACAGGCCATCGTTCCGGCCAACAAACCCAGTGGATCTCCCCTAGATAATTGGGAGGCCAAGACCCCATGCTAGTTTTGCCTTCATACTGGCTCTGTGTCCATGTTGCCCTTCCCCTCCTTCCTTTCTGTTGGATCCACGCTGGCAGGACTCGTGGCTGTCCTTGGGACACCCTTTGAAGGGGTGTTCTCAGCATCACAATGGGGGGCTACAGAAGGATATATCTGCAGGACCAATAGGGTGTTAGGAAATGACATACTTCTCCACTCAGTCCTGCACCTTATTACCTGGCCTGCTCACTCCCTACCTGCGAGGTTTGAAGCAGGGGAGATGCTACGGCAATGGTGGCTGATCCCTGCTTCCTTGTGGAAAGGGGGAGATTCAGACATGAATACTAGGGGCTATGATTAGGGCCCTGTGTAAATTGTAGGTTTTTTAAAAAAAAATTAAGAAAATTCACCACCGTGTAAATGGCAAAGTTTGCACGGAATGAACTTTACAAGTAACGCTAGTCAGTTTCAAGGATGGAATGAATTTTACAACTCAATTTAGTCAGCTTGACTAACCTTATTTGTAAAATTCCCTCAGTCTTTGACATGGACTAGCTAAGGTAAACTTTTATATTAAAGACTTTGCTGTAGACATTTTCCTTTTAAAAATATTTTTAAAAATTACGGTGATGTTGTGATAGACACAGGGTTCTGATTATGAAGAGGCCCATATTTTGACTAACCTAACATTAATGTACATTTTATAAAAATGTCTATGTAGCCAGGATTTTTGTAGGGCTAGTGCAGGCACTAGATAGATAAGCTACAGTGTCCTCTCTTTAAAAGTGGACCTGTGGGACAACTGCAGGCGTACGGAGAGACTGAGGAAGCCACAAAATCCTGGCTGCCATTCTGGATTTGCTTTGTTATTCTTCTCAAATATTCATGGAGCATTACAACTATAGAAGCAGCTTTACAGGGCCTGTTCCTTGCCCAGTTTATGCCAGACGAACTTCGAGAGTGCAGATAAGTGATAAGGAAAGGAAAAGGGGTTATATCTAGTTAGGCTTGGCAGAAGTCAAGATTTTAAAATATAATTTTGACAGATAATATTGGTGTTTATTTTTAAGATTTTTAAAATTTGTATTGATTTCAATTTTCACAGTTTCAGGAAATTAGTGGGGGGAGGATGTTAGAGAAGGGCCTGTCATAACAACTATTTAATGGCAGAAGAGACAGATTCAAAAAGTTAAAAGTTTTACTGTTAAAACATAAATTGTCAATATCACAAAGTAAATATCTTTAAGTCAAACTCTAACAAGTTCTCCAGCAGCATTTTTCTTACTTTGCCTATATGTAAATTTCAATTATTATGGATGAAAATATTTTTTTCAGTTTGCGTGTGCCCAGTGAGATAGATGTCTATTGACATTTACTGATACAAATCTAATCCTTCTTAGCCTATGTATTATCTATGATCTTTCCTGTATAAATTCTGATATTTATTAAATGAGGAATGAGGTAGGTGAGAGAAGGTGCAAAGGACAACACTGGAAAGCAAGGGGAAGGAAGTGGGTTTTGGAAGTGGGGAGTGAGGACGCATGGTGGACTGAAAGGGAAATGTCATTCCAGGTGTATGGATCAGTGAGAAAAACAGCATGAAGAGAAAAATTGGAGAAGGAGAAAAATGGAGCAGCAAGGTGTGTAGAGTAGGCAGAGGATAAGGAAAGGAGCATTGGGAAATGAAAGGCAGGGATAGAGTCCCTATAGTCCCTTTTAAGGCCTGATACAACTTCCATTAAAGTCAGTGGGATTCTTGGCTTTGCTTTGAAAAAATAAGCTTCTAAATCAGAGGCAGTGTAAATAAGTAGGTCTCTTGTGGCTCAGCTCAGTCGCTCTTATTCACATAGTATATAATAGTGCATCTCAGAACAAATTAAAACCAGGAAAAAAACAGCTTAGTCAAACTCCCCTCACAAACTCATAGCAGATGACATTTTGCCTGAGCAAACTGAAAGGCCTTGCAATGCAGGGCCAGGCTAAGGCACTTGGCTGCCTGATAGGAACTGCAGTACACTCACTCACTGCCTTCCCTCTCACCCTGCCCAGTCTCTCTCTTGGTCCCATCCCATGGTACCATGTGTCTTTTAGTTAACTAACTGGCACTGAGAAGTCTGTTCAACACTAACTTCTTTAAACTTACTCTGTGTGTGTTCTTCCTTCTTTCCCTTTTCCATCACTCCGTTCTCTGTCATGCTCTTGCCATCAACCATGCTCTACTACCTTTCTTTCCTCACTACTCCAGCCTTGCCCATCGCTTACACTCATAGTCCTAGACCAAATGACGCCACAGGTGAGGAGCTTCTTTGAACCTCTCCCTCCATTTGTTAAACTTCTGAATACCTTATTTTTTATTGCATTTGTTTCCATTTCACGACTTTGATGCACAATTTACACACATGATTTATCCCTGTCATATAAGATGCTAAATTTGCACGCTAGGATCTGTAAATCTGTATTTATTCATGCCATATATAAGCAAATTAAAAAAAAATTCACTTCCTCCAAGCTTATAGAAACTTTTTAACTTTAAGAATAACTGAAATGTACTAACATCAAGAAATTGAACTGTGCACCAACACTGGATGGACCAGTATTAAATCGTGTTACAGTAGGTGACAGCCTTAAAATGTTAACTCTAGCCCTTTAGTTCAAAATGGTGCTTTTTTGCCTTTGCCCTCGCGAACTGAAGCACAGTATCAGAGAGATCCAATGACTGGCCAATGGCATTTTCAAGTGATAAAATAGCAAGCAACGTCAGTCTCTCATCGGCCGTCGTCAATCGAAGATATGTTTTAATGAGTCTGAGTTTCGAAAAGCTGCGCTCACCACTTGTGAAAGTCATCAAACAGTATGTGTTAAGCATGGCAAAAGAAGTAACAGTATTTCTTTTATATTGTTGCATAGTTAGGGGCTCGATAGATATCTCTGGCATCTCATTAAATATGTCCTTCATTAGTCACTACTTACACTCAAGTCCTAAAACACAAGTACACTTTCACAATTACACAAAAAAACAAGGTTCACAATATCACAGCAGGGCTCTCACTTAACTTCAGTTCAATCTTGTATCTCACTGTCTGACTGGTGATGCTTCACCCCTTAAATACCCGCAAGGGCGTGGCTGACAACATTCTAGGAGGTTGGAGGAAAATGTAGTTCTCAGGAAGGTTCCGTGAGATTCTACAAAAGTCCAGAACATTCTAGGAGGTTAGTGAAAAATGAATCCACATACAGAACACCTGAAAGATGTTACTTCAAAGATTCTATTTTCCCTTTTGTCGCTAACAACAAAAACAGCGCCCCGAGCCCAGCGCCCCCCCCCCATGCTCGGTACTACCCCCCAGCCCAATTGCAGCCTCTCCCCACTCACTCCCTGCCTCTCACAAACCCCTGCTCCCAATCACAGCCTCTCCCCTCCCCAATTTCTCCATCCCTCTCACAAACCCCCACTCACAATCACAGCCTCTCCCCACTCACTCACTACACCTCAGCCCCCACTTCCAATCCCAGCCTCTCCCCCACACTCATCCCCTGCATCTTTTGTCACCCCACTTCCAATTGTAGCCTCTCCCACTCCCCACTCACTTACTGCCTCTCACACAGCGCTACTCCCAATCACAGCCTCTCCCACTCACTCCTTGCTTCTGTCACACCCCCACTCCCAGTCGCAACCTCTATCCCTGCCTCTCATACACCCCCACTCCCAATCGCAGCCTCTCATCACTCACTCCCTGCCTCTCAGACACCCCCGCTCCCAATCGCAGCCTCTCCCCACTCACTCCCTGCCTCTCAGACACCCCCGCTCCCAATCGCAGACCCTCCCCACTCCCTCCCTCCCTCTCAGACACCCCTGCTCCCAATCGCATCCCCTCCCCACTCACTCCCTGCCTCTCAGACACCCCCGCTCCCAATCGCAACCTCTCCCCACTCACTCCCTGCCTCTCAGACACCGCCACTTCCAATCGCAGCCTCTCCCCACTCACTCCCTGCCTCTCAGACACCCTGCTCCCAATCGCAGCCTCTCCCCCTCCCCACTCACACCCTGTCTCTCACACATACTTGCTGGCCCCACAAACAACTATCGGTGTTTTACACACAATCCCGCTCTACACGCAAGTCCCCTCTCACTGGCTAACCTACGAGACTCTCCGTCACTTGGGAAAGGGAGTTTCTTTCAGATTCTTCCATTTTCTCTACAGGAGAGGGGGTACTTCTCACTGGTCTCCTCCACACCCTGCTCCCTGAAGGGAAAGGTGCTGTTAGTGTTCCAGGAGATGGGGACTAATCAGGGCTTAGTATGCCTCATCTGGTCTAGTCTCAGACCAGGCAGAGTCTGTTGGGTCCTAATCAGCCAGGCGGTAGGCAATCTGCCTAAGCCTCTGCTTGGGGTGAGAGGCAGGGGGAGTCACAGCTGCAAGGTGGGTGGGGGGAGTGGGATAGGCAGCAGGGGAAGGGAAAGGAGATGCCATAGGGAGGGTTCTTGCACCCAGGGAGAGGCATCTGCTGCAGGAAGAGGGTATAGTTACTTTTCCATGTCTCGGTTCTGTATTTCTTCTGCCACCATAGACAATTGCATGGTCTGCCTGAAATACAGGACCAGTCTGTGGAAATGTACACTGAATGTCAATGAAGTCAGGCTCGGTCAGACCAATGGGGGAAGTGAGTTGTAGAGTCTAAAGCCTTAGTCCATCAAGAACAAAGCCTTACTCTATCCTGCCTCAGGATGTACAAATCAAGGGACTGTCAGCAAGTGCTCCTTCACTGATGTCTGTTGTGATGGAATGTGGGGAGAGAGGCTGAAATGTCATGCTTGGATCATCATATCTTCTGTAACTGGCCTTGATTCTCTACTCACACCTCTGCAAATTCTACTGAAGACAAATTTACACTATTTTATCAATGGAACAAAAGTAGAGTAACACAGTGGTGAACCAGGTTTGACATATGCTGGCATAAAACCGATTTCAGAGGACAGTTTTCATTTAACCTGAATTTACTATCATCCTCCCAGAATTCCATTTCAAGGAACCTTCTAATTAGATTCTCTCTCCTGCATGATAAGAGTTATAACCTGAAAACAGAGACGGACGAGCTTTCTGTTTCAAGAATGCTGACATTTGCAGATTTCTAAGTGTGTCACAATCATGTATCATGTGATGTTAAGGCAGAAAGAATATGCATTAAAGGCTGGTGAGAAATGAAAACAGTGTGGGGGAAAACAGGCTCCAGGCACATCTAGCTTTTTTTTTAAAACAGAAAAGTTTCCACTGGGTTCCACTAAAGCCGGCCAGTTCAAATCTCATCTAAGCCATGTGGGGCAGCTCCGCTGCCAGGCACTTACATTATCATTGCAGTTAGAGGTTGTTTTTAAACAAAATTGTCCTAAGCCAACTTGAGGTAAAATTGTCACAAACGTTAAAACCTAAATAACTGGCCTCTAATACTGTAGCTTTCCACCTGGTGGTTCTTGTATGTATCAGCCTCATGCCCCTGTTCTTTTAATTCTGTACCACTCCTGCAGGTCCCATTGCTACTTACTACATTCTGTGGCCTAAGATGCTCCATAAAGTACAACGAAGTAACTAAGGAAACCCTAGGGGTCTGGCAGGGTAAGCCTGTTTCCCCTGTATCTTTAAGACATGTTCTGCTGGCCAACTGCTTGATTACTTCCTTTGTTTTCCCTAATTAAACACAATGCATCCTGAGATGTTTATAACCCCAGAAAAAGGGAAGTGGGTAAAGGCAGCAGTGAAATCTGGCAGAGGCTTGTGGTGCTGAAGAAGAAGATGTCCCGGAGGTGCTTGGAAGGGGAGGGGGAAAGCATAACTTGGTGGCCTCTCATTAGAGGATGTCACATTGGTATACATCTTCAGAGTAAAAGGGAAAATACTTAGCAAAAGCTTTTAAAGGAGAAGTGCAGGAGTGTATGCGCGCAAACAAGCAGTTTGCAAGGTTGCTGCTTCTAGCATTGCTTTGTCAATCATATTAAAGTATAGTGTTAGTATTCTAACATTTTCAAATTCATCTTACAAAATTCTCCTCTGAGAGGCAAGTGGCATCACATGTAGGTCCTTAGCATCAGCCCACATGACATGATGAGGCACAAGTAGATTTCACTAACAGCAGCTGGGAATGAGACAGCACCTCATTACAGAACTGACTATATCCTTTTTAAATAACTTGTCTGTAGTTTGCCTCCCTGGTCATTCTATTACAGATTTAAAAGTCCCTATCATTGAACAAAAAAACTTCAGAAACAGACTTCAAAGAGAAACAGCAGAACTAAAATTCATTCGCAAATTTAACATCATTAATCTGGGCTTGAATAGGGACGGGAGTGGCTGGCTCATTACAGAAGCAGCTTTTTCTCTCCTGGAATTGACACCTCCTCATCTATTATTGGGAATGGACTATATCCACCCTGATTGAATTGGCCCTGTCAACACTGGTTCTCCACTTGTGAAGTAACTCTCTGCTCTCCATGTGTCAGTATATAATGCCCGCATCTGTAACTTTCACTCTATACATCTGAAGAAGTGAGGTTTTTACCCACGAAAGCTTATGCCCAAATAAATCTGTTAGTCTTTAAGGTGCCACCAGACTCCTTGTTGTTTTTGTAGATACAGACTAACACGGCTACCCCCTGATACTATCTGAAATATGCTAACTCATTTGTAAGATTTTACTGTAAACATAATTATGCAGTTAGAGATTTCAGAAGCTGTTTCCTGTAAGTGTGGGAGAGCCTATTACACTCTTCCTCTGATTTTGTAATACCCTCCAGAGCAACATCAGTGACACTTGAGATGCAATGTGATGACAGCATCATGGTATAATGGTGCTAAAAACAGTTACACAATGCATAATTTCATGGCTATGATCTAGGGTTCAATGTTATAAAGATAACTCCAATGTCAACTGACCAGCAATAAGCAGAATTCCATATTTACACCATAATACACCAACACACTTTTCAGGGAGTACAGATTTACACTGAAGATTTAGAGTGGTAGCCATGTTAGTCTGTATCAGCCGAATTGGAATTAATTTGCAAACTGGACACCATTAAATTAGGCTTGAATAAAGACTGGAAGTGGATGGGTCATTACACAAAGTAAAACTATTTCCCCATGCTAATCTTTTCCCCTGCTGTTACTCACACCTTCTTGTCAACTGTTGGAAATGGGCCATCCTGATTATCACTACAAACGTTTTTTTCTCCAGCTGATAATAGCCCACCTTAATTGACTAGTCTCGTTATAGTTGGTATGGCAACACCCATTTTTTCATGTTCTCTGTGTATATATATCTTCCTACTGTATTTTCCACTGCATGCATCCAATGAAGTGGGTTTTAGCCCACGAAAGCTTATGCCCAAATACATTTGTTAGCCTCTAAGATCCCACAAGTACTCCTCATTCTTTTTACTGAAGATTTAGGAATTACTAAAATTCTGGCCAACCAACAGCTAAACTGTTACATAGCATGAGGTTATCATGCTACCATGTGTCCCCTTTAGGGTACATGAGAATTTACGTTAGTGAGGCACAACAGTATATACAAGACAGATTCAAGAAGCCAAATGTCATGTAATCATAACATTTATGCCATCACCTGTATATATTTAGCTTCATGGAAGGCCAATCCAGTTCATTGGTAAAAAGACGACTGGAGGAGTTTAAAAAGTAAATATGCTCCACATTATGGAAATACTTAGAGATGGAGCAGGGACAGATGCTGTGGACACTATTCTAAGTACCTATCCATTTATTTCACATATACTTAATCTTGATGTACATGAAGACCCACTATATATGCAGAAATGGTATGCATTCCTTCATGCTCTCAGAGTCTAGGAAAGAGTTCTGAGTCCAACTGAGGTGCAATCCAACATGAAAATATTTTTCTTTTCAGACCTGAGCTCTGCAACCCAGATAAGAAACTAGGAGCAAAATGAGTCGAAAACCTTGTTGACAAAAGACGCCAGTGCCTTAGAATTATTTATAAAAAGAAATCTCCTATATATATTAGTGCACACAGGACTAGAGCCTTCTCCCACTGAAGGATGAAGGATTCATTTAAGCTAATCATATTCTAAACACACTTTGTGACTTTAATTCTATTTAGCAGGTGAGTAAAAGATTCTGGGTCCTACCCAATACTCACTTGAAGGCAATAGGAATTTTTTGACTGATTTCAGTAAGAACAGAACCCATAATCTGCTATCTGATAATTAAGACCAAAATTGTGAAATCTGTGTGTAATGTGGTTCGTTTACATAACTCTCATGATTCAGAATTTGTCATCCTATTTACTTTCCCCTTCTCCTGTTAGGTTAAAAAAACCCCAAACATTCTCACCCTTTCTCTACCTCTTATGAACTAATTAAGCTACAATAAATCACTTCCAAATTATTTAGCAGTCGCCACATGCCTACAAAATTGTTTCCTGAAAACGATAATGTTAGCATTTGTATTTTCGATAGGCTGTTGACTTCAGAATTATCCATGCTGATGTACTCTACCAGTATCTGTTTTTCCATTTGGAAAGGTTTGCAGATAAGCACTCAGGCTTAAATATATACCATGTTAGTGTAATCTCATCTGAATCTGATTTATATTTCCTGATCCTCACGCAGGCAGGCTAAGGATACACGATGAGCGTTAATACCTAGGGAAAAATGGACTTGACCACTCTCTCTCTGAAAGTAACAGTGAATGATCTGGTTTATTAACTTATTATCTCTCATATTTATTAGATATGATTTTCAGTTTTCTTTAACACAGTTGAGTCCATTGTTTAAATAAGAATAAAACAATTGTTTGGATGAAAAGCGGGGGAAGGTTAATTTCCCAGGTCCTCTGCCAACCCTCAAGAAAGAAGCATATTCGATATGCAGAAAAAAATTCACTGTGTCCTAATTCTTCAGGCCAAATGTAGCTTCAAAGGAAAATCTGTAAAAAGTGCACATTTAAAAAAACTATTTCATTACCTTTTGTAAAACCAGATTTTAATATTTACATTGTTTTGCAGTCAACAGCCATAAAAGATAATTTGCAATCTCTATAAAATATTTTCAATATAAATCTGATCTTTTTAATTTAGTTTAGCTTTCAAATATAAATGCCTCGCTCTGCTTCCTTCAATTCCTTTCCCCATAGTCATGGTATCCTATACTAAGAGCTTCAAACCAAAATGCTGAGTTCTGAAAAGAATAATGTAAAGCAAACAGGGACAAAATCCACTGTTAAACAGCTTACTGTATCAACACCAAACCCATCAGATCCATAATGTCACACTCGGTAAGCTGAATAAGCAAAACATTTCCACAATGACTGCAAGCCAGCAAAGTGTTCCATAAAATGACAACAGGGACATAAGATTCAGCCTTAATAGGTTCAGAGCTTATGTAACTCATTCTTTACTTATGGGATATTCTACTAGAAAACAAACAAGGAAGTGACTTTACAGTAAACATAACCTAAACTCTATAGACCAAGCAGGCTACACACATTCAAGGACAGTGCAAAGACACAATATTAGCTGTAAGGTTTGTATGTTCTTGTCCAAAAATTAACTGAACTAAAAATAGCTTCTGGTATGGAGACAGTTAAATTGAATTCACTCTTGTATACAGCACATGGTCCATGAATCACTTACATCTGAGTAAAACACACAAGCCTTTAGTGGAACTTAAGTAAAAGGAATCATTATCATCAATTCAAGTTCCGTTTTTCTACTGAAAACCTTTATGTTCCTCTGAGAATTAATGCCTAATTTTTTTCAAAATCAGTAAAGCAATTCTGCAGTTTTTGTCCTTGAGGTATGAAAAAGAGTTCTTTGGGTGAAAAAGAAAGTAGACTATTTTCCAGAAAGTAACAGATATGAAATACCTGTGCATCACGGGAGATCTGTAACTTCTTGAGAGAAAAGGGAGTACATTTGCATACAAACAATAGAAATAGGAAAAAAACAATCATGAAAACTCACCACTAGGTTTCCTATCACCATGACCAGCAAGAAGACGAGAAGGCACAATGGTTGTCCAGCTACTTCCATACAATCCCACATGGTTTCAATCCATTCTCCACAGAGAATTCGGAATATAATAAGGAATGAATGGAAGAAATCGTTCATGTGCCAGCGGGGCAAATTGTTATTAGGGCTTATCTTGCTGACTTTTATTAAGTAGTCTTTTCCAAAAAGCTGCATTCCTACCACAGCGAAAATAAAGACTATGATCGCCAGAACCAGGGTGAGGTTACCCAGGGCACCCACTGAGTTACCAATGATTTTAATGAGAGTATTTAAGGTTGGCCAGGACTTTGCCAATTTGAAGACTCTCAGCTGTGAACAAAACATAAAACAGTCACAGTTAATAGAACAACAGACATTCCTGGTACTGAATTGTTAAAAAATGGGTAAAAATATTAAATATTTTTAATACTAGGAAACAATGTGCAGTACAGAGTGATTTTAGCAGCAGTTTTGTTAGACTCACGATAGCCATACTTATTACACTACAATTTGTGCTTCTCATATGACAGGCAATGATTTTTTTCAGAAAATATGCTATGCAGCATTAGGAATAGAGGGTGTGTCCACCTTTCCAGACTACTGTACCCCTTTCAGGAGTCGGATTTGTCTTGTGTACTCCAAGTTTCACCTCACTTAAAAACTATTTGCTTACAACATCAGACATAAAAATACAAAAGTGTCACAGCACACTACTGCTGAAAAACGGCTGACTTTCTCATTCATACCATATAACTATAAAATAAATCAATTGGAATATAAATATTGTTCTTACATTTCAGTGTATAGTATATAGAGCAGTATAAACAAATCGTATAAAATTTTAGTTTGTACTGACTTTGCTAGTGCTTTTTATATTGCCTGTTGTAAAACTAGGCAAATATCTAGATAAGCTGATGTACCCCCTGGAAGACCTCTGCATACCCCTCGGGGTACAGGTACCTCTGGTTGAGAACCACTGTCCTATGTTACCAATTCCTTGCCACTGAATGTTAGGGGCAGAGGGTTGTGAAAGTAGGGAGAGAGAACATAGCCTCAGTCCTTAACATTACCTTTTGTGTTCCTGTGTCTCAAAAAAGATAACTTTAAACAAGCTGCCTGGACTTTTAAGGGCCCAATCCCACAAAGGGAGGTGCTCTCCTGCGTGTTCCTGAGTAGGCCTTAGCAAGATGCTGCTACCTTTCAATCCTAGAGATTCGCCTGTATGCAGAGGACCATATAGCGTTGCCAACCCTCCAGTATTGGCCTGGAGTCTCCAGGAATTAAAGACTAATCTTTAATTAAAGATTATGTCATGTGATGAAATCTCCAGGAATACATCCAACCAAAATTGGCAACTCTAGGACCATAAGGCCTATAAATCACTTAAATCCCACTTAAGACCTATTTTGAGGACTTAATGGTGCCTAGGTTTTATACTGGCTCTCTGCACAGGGGTTAATTTAATGCCTACTGAAGAGGGTTTGTGGGAGGCATTCAGCCACTGGCAACATCAGGCCATACTTTTGCAATTTTCAGGGAGCAAATATTTATAGATGGTAAAGTTAGGGCACCTAAGTCTTCTTGAAAAGAAAAGTTTGTTTTCATGATCTTGCAAAACTTGTGAAGCAACATAATGGGCAGAATGATTAGCACGGACATCTTGGTACATGAATGCGACACAAGTGTCAGGCTGGCAAGAAAACTACTTTTCGGTTCCAATGCATCAACAGATTCTCCCATTAATGGAGGGTCACCCCTCTGCACATTTAAAGGGATTGACAGTGAAGGATTTTCACTGCAAGACAGGTTTGTGTTTTGGTGATAGGTTCTGGGGGAAAAAAATCAGTTTGCGATTAATGCAGAGCTATCCACTTTTGACTACATTTAAAAATACAGTGGCATGTTTATTATGTATTTAAGGAATAAAAACCTGTAAAGTGACATGTTACTAGTTCTTGAGCAGGGGTCGGCAACCTCTGGCACACGGCTCACCAGGATAAGCACCCTGGCGGGCCAGGCCAGTTTGTTTACCTGCCGCGTCCACAGGTTCGGCCGATCGCAGCTCCCACTGGCCGCGATTCGCTGCTCCAGGCCAATGGGGGCAGCGGGAAGCCGCGGCCAGCACATCCCTCGGCCTGCGCCTCTTCCCGCAGTCCCCATTGGCCTGGAGCGGCGAACTGTGGCCAGTGGGAGCTGGCCGAACCTGCGGACGCGGCAGGTAAACAAACTGGCCCGGCCCACCAGGGTGCTTACCCTGGCGAGCTGCGTGCCAGAAGTTGCCGACCCATTCTTGAGCTTCACAGTTCATTAATTATCTACCGACTTTTCTATTAAGTTCTATGCAAACTCAGTTTAAATGTGTCGCAAGAAACTGACACAGCTAAACAGTCAAATTCTGTTCTCATTTACTCTGTTGTAAATCTGGAGTAATTGCATTTGGCCCATAGTCTATAATTAGTGTCACTGCGGGCATTCACTAATTTGTAAAATTTTATTTCCTTTTCAATTAATGTAATTTTAAGATAATCTAATAAATTCTTGAAAGGGGTTATGTTTTGCAAAAGAGAATAAGGAAACATTACCAATCTGAATGAGCGTAAAACAGACAGATTTCCCATGCTGGATAAACCCAGTTCCATTAGGCTTAGGATAACAATTATACTGTCAAAAATATTCCAGCCCTGCTGAAAATAGTAGTAGGGATCTAAGGCAATTATTTTGAAGATCATTTCTGCTGTAAAAATCCCAGTGAAGACCTGTGGAAAGGAAAGAGGAAGTGAGATCAGTCTGTAAACACATCTCCTGTCATGAATGATTTCCTACCGATATGTTGAATTAAAATACAGAGACAACAACATTTTACCAGCAAACCTTTCTTCTTTCATCTCTAATGTACTGTCAGTACTTATTGTCAGTATTATCAGTATTCTGGGCTTGTCTGATCCTTTTACAATATTAGTATTGCTGTCAACAAACAACAACAGGGAATGAGCTATACCTTTGAATTAAGACACTAATATTCATCTCCCTCTATCAGACAAACAGATATCAATAATAAGGTGAGAGAATAAAGGTGCTTTTTAAAAAGCTTAAGTCCGTCAATTTCAGTGGGGAGGTGAGAGTTATTTCATGACACAGTTAAAGAGGTACTTTTGGTTTCCAGCATACCTGTAGAGTTAGCCCTTTTGTTTCTGTTATTGCACCAATCCCATGCAGTGTAGTCCTCGCACTTTCAGATTACTGCTGGCAGTGATGGTGATTAGGAAATCTAATTTGAGTCTTATTATTCTTTTAAAAATAGACACGGCAATTTGCTTTTGAAAGTGCCTTGAGAACACTTTGTTTATTTATAACCTAGTTCAAATATTACACAGTAAAATTTTTTTAATCTGAACATTTTTCTGTAAAACATGCACATACTTATGGAGGGGAGCCTGTTTGTTGATGGCAAACCAGATTTTAAAGGAGGTATCTTATTTGAACCCATACTCACAAACTGTGTGAAAATGTTAAATCTAGTGCTTTTAAAAGTCCCTTCAAAAAAACTGATTTAAATACATAAGTACAAGGTTGTAAATAATTGGCTTAAAAGAGAAGGTAGTATGTAGACACACAGTTTTTCACATACTGTTTTATTTTGAGTCTAACCCTCTGGTGAAAGGTGCACACAGCTGTGTGTCTTGAAAAATCATCTACTGTATTTGCATATTACAGCAGCTGATTTTCCATGATACAACAGCTTATGTCAATGCACACTGGAGATCAGAAGATATGTATATGTTATGGACTTAAGTCTACCAGTAATGTTCACACAAGAGGAAATTCTGTCTAACCTATAAACTAGGTTTCTGCAATAGTGCTCCAGCAAGACAGATTAATGGGCTGTAAGTAACAATTAGGAAAACCAAATGAGATAAGGGAGGATCATATAGAATTATCAAATGGCAATGATAAGGAACAAATGGCCAAACCTGCATTTGAGGAAGCTGCAACATTTACTCTATAAATAATGCTTGGGGAATGAATGAACAGGTAGACAGACTTTCATATAGCAATTTTATATGTTTCCATATCTAAAATGCCTTTCTCTTTCTGATCAGGAAGATAAAATTTCTCTGGTCAAAACATTTTGGATGGACCATCCTTCTTAAAAGACCAACATGCTAAATTACTTCAGCCCAACTGATCTCCAGCAGTGGTACTGCACCAGACAGACTCACCTCTGATTTCCAACAAGTTAACAATTTCTGAGTCACTGTGGTTAGAGATACTTAGTATTCCAGTGACTGAAAATTCCATGGGGATATTAAACACCATAGTCAATGTTTGTGAAGTTGTACCCAGATCCTGACTCAAAAACTGATGATATCATGCTGAGCACATCATGCAATTGTCTTGCTGAGGGATGACTCAGGAGGAACAATTTCTTTTTAATCAATAATCTTTTGAGATGGAAACTCTAGGGCTAATAAGACATCAGAGCTTCTGAGGGAATCAGAATCTGTAAAGGCAGAAGTGACTCTTCTGTGTATTAGTTATGAATTCCAAACACAAATGTATCACAAAATCACTGGAACCTTGTTCAGTGCTAGCTGTGATTGTACAAAAAACTGCTTTCACTAACTAATCATCCAGATAGGGGATTACTTGGACATTGTCTTCAGGAGTGGAGCCATAAACTGGTATTGGTTATGGTATACGATTATGGTATACGTATTAATGATGTTGCTAATCAATCTAATTTAGATCAATAACCTCTTGATTTCTTTGGAAGGTTGAAAAATATAGAAAATATTGCTGTCTGGTGTTGAAGAACTGGCATCACTGCAGGTAGCCTGGTCAGATGAAGCATGCAGAGATGTGAGTATAATTCTGCTATTTTTCTTGATATCAGGTAAAAACATTATCTTCTTTAGATGATGAACCTGGGGAGTCAGAGAACCAGAGCTTTGTTGCATAATTTTATGATGCAAATAATATCATCAGAACTGAAGCTCTTCAATGACTGATTCTCACAAGTGCCAGATGAAGAGTTGCACTCTCCCTTCTTATTCTCAGAGGATAAGGACACTTGTTTCCTTTTCTTTCTATTGTTTCTTTCATGATTTCTTTAGAGAAAAAAAGCAAATGGTCTTTTATATCCTATTATTTCCCCCCATTTAATACTACCCTATCTGCTGAGGAGGGATAGCTATAGAGAAAACTCTATCAGAAAACAGTGGAGAACTACTAGCATTTTTGAGTTTGGCTAGGAAGAAGAGAATACTGATTTTGCTCCTTTAGGAACTTGCAGTGAGGAGACTTGAGACAGATGGAGATTCTTCATAAAGTCATGCTAATAACTAAAGCCAGTTGGAAAAATTCTGTTGAAACATTGTTTTATCAGAATTTGCTGATTTGCCAAAATCGAAACATTGTGAAGAGACTGTTTGATCTCAGCGATGTTCCAACAGAACTCAGGCAGGGCTCCTACAGACCTTCCATCAAAAACCTGCCAGGTTTCCTGCCAGCTCACCCGCCTGGCTCCTCAGCATCCCAGCTGTTGGACTGCCAGTCCAGGGCTTTAGGGCATCGGGGCTCTAGGGCTTCCAGGGTCCATGGCTCTGGGGCAGCCCACTATGCAGATTGCCTCTGCTTCCAGGGTCCATGGCTCCAGGGCAGCTCACCAAGTGAACTGCCTCAAACCTGGGAACCCCAGAGCTTCCAATATTCACAGCTCCAGCCAGCCAGCCAGCCTGGAGCTGAAACTCCATTCCCTTTTGTGGAGAATTTTGAAATTTTGGGTTTTCATCCCAAATCGAAACAGAACCAAATGTTGAGATATTGAAAACCTCGGTGAGACAGAATTACCTTTCTGTGCCTAGCTTTACTAATAACCCATTTAAGTTTGGGTTTAATAAAACTGAGGAGGAAGGGCCAAGGATGGTCTTGAGCCACTGATATTTCATCTGAAGAACTGTCCTTTCACTGAAGCCCACTGCAAACAGCATTGCAAGAAGAATGCCTGCTTGGTTTTATTTTTTCATCATTACCACAAACAGGAGAATTGGCTCCAGCACAGCAGTACTGAGAGACTTGGAGCAAGATAAGGTCAACTGCTTTTCAACTTCTTTTGTTTCTTGTCTCTGTTTTCTCCTCTACTAAGAGTGGCTGCACATAGGTCATCCAAACTCTGCCAGGCAGAATTGTGGGGGAGTCACACAGGCGCTGCTGGAATCTAAAGTTACCTGTAGACTGGGCAAGGGGAAAAGATGATAGGCCAAGTGCAGAGCAGGGAACATGAGCATCTTTGCTCTGGGGTGTCAGAGTGGGCAGCTGCAGAATTGCCACCTGATCACATGCTGAGAAGCCCCAGGAACTGGGAGACCTCCATTTTGTCCATGTGGGGAATAAGATGAGGCATCAAAATTCCTGAACATGGGTCTGCTGTTAAGGGGAGCCAATGCAGCCCAATTAGAGGGCTATTTAGCTCCGTTTATAGCTGGTGCTATCCATGAAGAGCAATAACATAGGTCTTGGAGCAATACAGAAGCCCCTCACTGACCATAGCTACAAAGGGAAATCTCTCAAGACTGAACAGCTTAAGACCTGCTGATTGGTCCATCTGCCTAGGAGAGTAGTTGACACTGCTGGAGGAAGTCAATTGGTGCAGTTTTCAGAATGGAGAGAAGTAGTGAGGGAAAATTCTGTATCGGGTGGTCAGCAGATTCCAAGAGAAAAGGACTACTCTGAGAAGCTAACAGTTGCTTCTGCCTATTTGTACCTGTCAGCTCCAGGAGTCCATGTTGGTGCAATAGTGTGAATGGACACATATATACTTTCTCAAGTATTTCAGTAATTGATTAGTACCATTTTTTTTACAAAAATGAAAATAACCTTAAACCCGGTATGTGCTTCTTTCTGGATGATAATCTGTAGGAGAATATACTGCCTGTATTTTCTCTAGAATATGGCTAATAGTTTCAAAGGTTTAGTGATTCTGAGTGCCTCAATTTCTGAGTGCCAAACTTGAGAGCCCTTAAAAGAGCTTGATTTCCAGAAGGTGGGTGTTCAGCATGATCTTAAATCAGAGCACTGTAGATGTCTCAAGCTGGGAAGCCCAAAACTGAGAAAACCTGTTGTGTTTAGTGTGTAGGTGCTAGGGGTCTTGGTGCCCTATGACATACAGGAGATGGGACTAGATGATTTGGTGGTCCTGTCTGGCCTTAAACTTTATCACTCTGTTAGACACTTGAAAATCTTGGCTGTAGTATAACTATAAAAGTGATAACTCAAGGCTACTTCCCCACTGGGGCACTAGCTTATTTTTTCCATAGGATTCTTTAACTTAAAAAAATCACTAATGTTCCTATACATCCTTATTATTGATTTTTAAAAACTTTTTAAGATCCTTCTTCCTTCACTTCCTAGAATAGTTACCCACTGGAAATCTGTTGGTCTCAGCAGTGAAATGACGCTTTACTGTCCACTAATGAGCAGCAGAGTATGCTTGCTTAGTGACAGTAGATACATATCCTTTTTTTATTTCTCTTCAAATGCCAGGAGGGCCACCAAATAAAACAAGCTACCCTTGCTTGGCATGACATGTACAAGGTTGTGCTGACAGCACACCAAATGGGTTCTTCCTAAGACCTCTAGCACCAGTAGTTTCCAGCCTTCAGAAATTGAAAGAGCAGAAATAAACTCTCCAGATATAATTTTGGGTTCAAAGTCACTTACCAGATTGCCTATGTAAAGCATGTTATCAAACTCCTTTGTCATCTTGTAATGCTCCAATGCCATGAAGAGAGTATTCATCACAATGCAAAGGGTGATCGTGAGGTCAGTAAATGGATCCATTACCACAAACTTCACATGTTTCTTGATAAACAACCACAATGGAGAGCAATCCCAAATGAGAAATTTAACGGCAAAATGATTCCAGCATGGAGGACATCGCTGTTGTGATTCCTCAAGCTCTAAGTGAGAAGCAGAATGTGACGTAATAGTCAAATAACACTGAATTATGTGACAAGAGAATACTTTAAACGAATCAAAGCACAGAAGAAAACCCACCAGCATCCATCTAAATGACCAAGAATGACCAAGAGGAGTGAAGTTCTGGAACAGCCTTCCAAGGGGAGCCGTGGGGGCAAAAGACATGTCTGGCTTCAAGACTAAGCTTGATAAGTTTATGGAGGGGGTGGTATGATGGGATAGCCAAATTTTGGCAATTAATTGATCTTTGAATATTAGCGGTAAATATGCCGAATGGCCTGTGATGGGATGTTAGATAGGGTGGGATCTGAGTTACTACAGAGAATTCTTTCCTGAGTGTCTGGCTGGTGAGTCTTGCCCACAGGCTCAGGGTTTAGCTGATTGCCATATTTGGGGTTGAAAAGGAATTTTCCTCCGGGGCAGATTGGCAGATACCCTGGGGGTTTTTCACCTTCCTCTGCAGCGTGGGGCACAGATCACTTGCTGGAGGATTCTCTGCACCTTGAAGTCTTTAAATCACGATTGGAGGACTTCAATAGCTCAAACATAGGTTAGGGGTTTGATACAGGAATGGGTGGCTGAGATTCTGTGGCCTGCGCTGTGCAGGAGGTCAGATTAGATTATCATAATGGTCCCTTCTGACCTTAAAGTCGATGATTCTATAATTAATCTGCTTTTTAATAGACAAATAGTCCTACCCCAACAACCTGGTAAAATATAAACTCTTTGAGGACATGGATTGTCTTTATTTTTTGCATATTGCACAGGACTGAGCACAGTGTTGACGTAATCCTCAAAGCCTATAACGCACTTCCCTGCAACCTGCCGCTTCCCGCAGCTCCCATTGGCCGGGAATGGCGAACTGCAGCCACTGGGAGCAGCGGGGGGGGGAGGGGGGGCTGTGCCTGCGGACGGTTAACGTAAATAATACGTCTCGCGTCCAGCCAGCAGATTACCCTGATGGGCCACATGCCAAAGGCTGCTGACCCCACTATAACGTCTCAAGAGTAACAGTAGGAAACACTAAAATTACAAAAGTAACACAAATCTAATTTAATATGAAAGGTCAGATTTACTTCACATTTTGCGGTGATAGCCTAGACTGTGAGGGAAAGAGAACACTGTATCTGGCTAATTTAAATTTATCTCACAGAACTGAAATATAACATTTTTAAAATTGCCCAAATCATATTATCAGAAGTGACTTAGGCACTTAGGAGCTTGAGAGCTTGTCTATACTTACAGCAGTGCAGCTGTCCTGCTGTAGTGCTTAGTGAAGATGCTATGTAGGCTGATGGGAGAGCTTCTCCTGTTGGTGTAAGTCCTCCACAATAGACAGCAAACCCTAGCACTGTCAACACTGTAGGTTAGGTCAATATAATTACGACCTGGTCTACATTATACAGTTAGGTCGGCATAAACTGCCTTACATTGACCTAGCTGTGAAAAGAAGAACAGGAGTACTTGTGGCACCTTAGAGACTAACAAATTTATTAGAGCATAAGCTTTCGTGGACTACAGCCCACTTCTTCGGATGCATCCGAAGAAGTGGGCTGTAGTCCACGAAAGCTTATGCTCTAATAAATTTGTTAGTCTCTAAGGTGCCACAAGTACTCCTGTTCTTCTTTTTGCGGATACAGACTAACACGGCTGTTACTCTGAAACTAGCTGTGAAAGTGTCACTACATAAATTTGGCTACCGCTGATATAAGTGCCTTTCTACGTCAATTTAGTAACACCACTGAGTGGCGTAGAGTCATGGTGGATGTAATTAGGTTGATACGATGTCAGTGAAGACACTGTGTTCCTTACATCGACTATTACTGACTTTCAGGAGCAATCCCATAATGCCCCACACTGACAATATAATCGATACAAACGCTCCTGGTGAATATGAGCACCGCCAACTCAAGGAGCCAGGTTTAGCGTTTATTAACTGCACTGGCTGTATGCCGACATATGTTAGGTCAACATCATTTTGCAGTGTAGCAATGGCCAATTTTGCAGTGTAGCAATGGATTTTCCACACCCCTGAGCAACATAGTTATACCGACATAAGTTGGTAGTTTAGACCTGGGCTAAGTCTCATTAAAGTCATTTTTGAAAATAGTGCTTAGGCTCCTAAGTCACTCAGCTGCTTTTGAAAACATTACCTGTTTTCTCTGATTTTCATCATATTTCATCCATTTTAATTGAACAGGAAATAATGAAAATGGCCTCACAAGGATAATTTGCATAGATAATTGCATCTAATTTGCATAATTTCATTTATTTTCAGTGAAACAAATAAAAGAAGCCAGTTATCTGCTTAATGATTATTATTAACAGAATTATTTAATGTTCCTCTTTTCTGGTTCCTTTATGGACATGGAATGCTGGTTAAAGGTTTTGGTCTATATAATTAGAACTATAACTGATAACACAACAACTTCAGTCAACCAATTACAATCTGTTTATAAACAGCCAGTGGCCTCTATGCTCTTCCCTTCACTGAGCAACAAAACTACAGTATCACATATTAGGATCCTACTAGCAAACTTTAAAAAATCTAGGATGAAATCACTGAAGTTACTGGGTCTTTAATGGGGCCAGGATTTTACCCATGAGTTTGAGTTTTCTGTCTGCATCCCGCAGGCCAGATTGTATACTTTGTACATAGGCCCTTTCTGTGTCTGGAACGAAGAGCGCTGTCCCAAAGGTGAGGGGGCTGTGGCATATTACCCTACATTCCCTTTCAGTCACATACCATTTTCAGTTATGTAAAACAATACCTGTGCTGATGGAATAAAAGTTTCATATGCACAAGCTCCTACAGAGTCTTGTATCAGTCGATGGCCATTTTTACTGTGCAAGGAATTGGGTGGAACTGCAATGGAGACCTTTCTCATGCTGGTCCTGATTCAGCAAGGGACTTGAGCGCGGGTTAGGGTATATGCTTAAATCACTTGCTGAAGCAGTCCCACTAATCAAGTAGTTAAAGTTAAAGATGCACTTAAGTCCCTTGCTGAATCAAGAACTGATTGTAAAAGCACCCCATTCAAGTTCCACATCCTTTGCACAATAAAAACGACACACTTGAAGTTAGCCTTTTAGAACTACTCATGTGCTAAAATTAGACACAATTGATCTCAATGTGCAAATGTGGACTATATTTTAAAATGCTCAGGACCCAGTCTAACATCCAATGAAGCCAAAGGAAAAATTCCCATTGATTTCAAAAGGAACTGAATTGAGCAATTAGTACACAAACTGCATTAGTTATGTACGCATGTGCACTGAAGTCTACAGGCTTTTGTAACTAGAGCTGAGTGAAATTTTTATGCAAATCATTTATTCGCTGAAAAAGGCAGATTTGGGTCCACCAAAATGATTTGTGAATTCAGGTCCATTTTGGCAAATTATTTCAATCAGAAAAAACAACAACCCAGAAATGTTGAATTGGTTTGTTTTGGCATTTTGTGAAATGAAACATTTAAACTTTTTGTTTCAGAAAGATGTTTCATTTCAAAATTTACTTCAATTTTATTGAAAAAAAATTAAAATGTTTTAAAAACCTCAATATTGAAACAAAACATTTTATTTGACTTTAATTTTTTTTAAACTTTTCAATTTTGCTGAACAATTACAAACATTTCCATTTTGTTTCTACCTGAAACAATTTTTTCTCCCTGATTTTTCAATTTGGCCTCCACGTCAAAAATATCAGTTATCCATTTGGGTCTATTTGTAAAATTGGCAGACTGTTGTTAATGGGGCTATCATAAAACTTACTACTCAGTCAAATCAAACCAATTTTGCCTGGAATACGCAAAGACACTTTTCCTCAAAGAGGACTATCTCCCTGGAAAATTTTAACTTTCTACTTCAGTCTCTTCAGCACCAGAACACTTAAAAATAGACACAAGGATCATCTTTAAACGGGGATGGGATTTTTAAAAAACTTTCCTGGTATTCAAACATCCCAACCAATTTTACTAAAAGTTCAGATACAGAAATTTTCCAGGCCTGTTGCTAGCACTCCTGTTCTAATAAAACAAAAATACAGATAGTACTTACTATTTACTATATCCCAAGAAGAGTGATCCTCATTTGTCAAAACAATTTAAAAGCAATAGTGGATGCCTATAGATGCCTATAGCTAGGTATCAAACATTAGAGCATACCAGCTAATTAATTTAATGTAACTTTTTCTAACTGATCTAGCTTCTTACAGATTTATTGATTTTGGCACCATAGCTTAATATGATAAACACCATGTCAGCTGTATGACTATTTCTTACCTACATTAATTTCTGAAACCCATGGCAGATATGACAACCTTTGTTAAGAGTGAACTGCAAAGGGAAAAATAAAATTGGACCCATGCCCTTTTTTTTTTTTTTTTTGCTTCCTTCTGGTGTATAAAGAACACACTGAACATTGGTTTTGTTTGTGGTTTTGTTCCTGTTTATTTTTTTAAATTAGAAATTCAGGTCCTTTCTAGCTTGTAGGACTCAGTGGAGAACTAGTGAGGTGATGAGATCATAAGAGTAAACGGAATGAAACATGTGCAACTGAGAGAGAGGAAGATGGGGTTTTTTTTGTGCCAAACTATTTAACTCATTGGACCAGATCTTCAGCTAGTGGATTTTTGATGTTGAGTCAATGGCCCTTTGCTGCACAGAGTGATCGTGTTAGCAGCTGATGAGTTGTGCTGACTCCAGCTATGGCTGGTCCCTCCGGGAGTATAGGCTAACTGGGGTTAAAGCACCACGACACTCAGTTTAATATTTTTTCTATGTGGATGGTACTTGAGTTAGGGGCAACACTCAAATTATTACTCGAGTTATCTGGGCTCATTGTCCGCTCCTCTCTCCTGCCTGTGGCCTGTACCTTTCACCTGGGAAAAACCTTAGCCCACAGTAACTGGCCTTTAGCCGCGGGAAGTTTGTATTCCCCTGGATAGGCTCTGGGGGGGTGTTTAAAAGGCCACTTCTACAGGACACCTGCTGGTGGTGGTGCCAGGGCATATGAATAGGTGCTGGCTGCCATGGAAAGTGGAGCAAGTGCAGATAAGCCCACTGACCTCCCTTCTCCATGACAAGTACTGCAGTGATATACTTAGTTCAGGCTCCCACGCCTACCGAATTATCGGTCATGGCCTCTACTCCAGCCTGGCCAGCTCAGCCTACAAACATTTAGATTTTGTTTAGCAACAAAACTTCGGGAACTCTAAATATCTGTTAAATTACACATGGTGAGTCCCTCTGTGCTATATCAGTGAGGGCTCATTGGCCTACACATCAAAGTTGCCTGCAAAAAAGATTTGTAACACAGCTGTATAGCACAAACTCTTTCTGAATGCAGACCTCTTTGATACGTATTCCAAGACTTGTCGGTGCATCAGTTTGTGGGGGGATGTGTTTTGAAAAAGCATTTCTGTTAATAACAATGTATCAGTGACTATGAAACTGTAGCCATGATGCACTGAAATGCTGTTGAACTGAAGAAGTGGTGGAGGGTTGGGGGACGGCTATTCATTGTCATTGTTTATGATTTGTAGACCAGAAATTTAATTCCTTTCCACTGTCTTTCTATGTTTCCAGGAAAGAGTTTTCATTTCTACACTATGAAATGATGAAGGAGCTGTTCTGAAAAAAATTATGATGAGATTCTATTCAAATAGATTTTATTCAGATAGAATCATGAATCTGAAACCCAGAAAAAAGCTTTTCCACAATAAATATTACACAAATGGCTGTTGTAGAAAGTTTGTTTACTTGACAATCACTTATCTTTATCAGCACTCTCACCAAGTCACCTAATAAATATTCTGATTTGGGGGAGGGGGGTAGTTTGAAAACCAGACTCAGAACCGGATCTGAATTTCCAAAAATGTCCCTGTGTTTATAAACAAAATACTGGATCCAAGCTCTCCCTAACTTTGGGGTGTATGCAATACACAACAGAACCCAAACTGTGACTAGGTACCAATCCTGCAGCTGGATCCTTGTAGGTGTACCCACAAGTGACTTCAATGAGGCTTCAATAGGGAGTCTATTACCATTTCAGGGCCACAATCATCGATGGCATCCTCACTGAGTACCAAGTGAGACGTACAAAGCTTGCGGTATTCATGAAACATAATTATAATCTATTTTAAAGTGGATTAGTCTGAAAACTGATGCCTTCTCATGTGGGATGCGTGCCAACGGCCCAGATTAAGCAGATTTGGCATTGACTGAGGTGAGATATACCAAGTTTATATAGCACAATAGTATCAAAAATGGCAACTAAAAACAGGCTTGAAAACATGTGTATAAGTTTTTGTGTGAGCAAAATCCAAATTTGAAAGTGCAAACTCATATTTGTGCATACAGACTGGGTAATCCCGCCTCTAATTACCCGTTTTGGGCATGCAAATACTAGTTTTTATGCACAAATGCTGCTTTTGTGCATGACAGCTGATGTGTGCTTAGTTTTAGAGGCCACATTTATTTATTTAATTTGATGTATAAATGTTTGTCCATTCTATGATCTGGATGTATATACAAACAGGACAGAAATATAATCCATATTTATAAATTGAAAACGGAACCCAATGTCCCAAGAACAAAGACCCAATTAAACCGCACAATTGAAAAATCCTTAACAAGAGCAAGAAATTTGTGCCTAGACTCTATCCAGACACAGGTAGCTTGGAAGCAAGTGGTACCCAGCAATTGGGTCTATTTGCAGGAGATTGGCGACTGTAGGGTGGATTACATGTACTGTTCCATACAGTAGTGCCTGTTACCATTTGTTCATAAGAAATATTTGGAAATCTCTCAGTTATGACCATCATTTTCAAGCATAACAGTTGTTGCCAGATGTAAAATTTTGAAGGAGGGACGAAATAAAAAATCCCCCATCCCCCAAGTGATTAATGACTAAGGATGCAATCAGAAACAAGTTGATTGTATATGTGATCTGATACACTAATATTGTTCTGGAACCTTTTAAAGATCCTTAAATAAAAACAAATAATGACACCTTAAATAAACAACAGCAATTTTCACTTTATTTATATACTACATGCGTCTCCCATTTAGAGTTGGAGAAAATAGTACTTTTGTCTTGTAAACATTTGTGGACAAATACTAGTACACTTCTACCTCGATATAACGCTGTCCTCGGGAGCCAAAAAATCTTACCGTGTTATAGGTGAAACCGCGTTATATCGAACTTGCTTTGATCCACCAGAGTGCTCAGCCCCACCCCCCCGGAGCACTGCTTTACCGCGTTATATCCGAATTCGTGTTATATCGGGGTACAGGTGTATTTTGAAAATAATCATAAATTTGATCCAAATCTTGGGGTGGGGATTTTGCTATCTCTGCCACTGAACTAACATTTTAGTGGTTGGGATGATCCTAAGTCATGAACTTGACGCAGATGGAAATTTACCATTTTCACCTACTGTGCTCTTTTCAGAAAACCATTTTTGCTTTTAGGAAAAATTCTAGACAAGATGGAAAACGGTTTTTTTTTTTTGGAAACACATTTCATGCAAGCTGCACCTGCAATGCAGTTCACTTGACTGGCAATGAGAATATTTTTGAATATCTCATCTTGATTGTTATTTACAAAAAAAGTGTATATCATTTACTCTTTTACCTCTATATACTTAAATTTGATGCAATTTGGAGTGCTGGATGTAGGAACCTGATTTACACTCCTGTATGGGCTGCTCATATCATTGGAGCTTGCATGGAGGAGGGGAGAGCAGCTGCCAGTAGGCTACCCTTCCACCTCCCATGCAGGTAAGAGGGGAATGGGCAGAATCTTGACTCCATCTCGTCCATGCACTGGTCCATGCTCCAAAACTTGAGCAGAGTAGGCAGTAATTTTGGTCAGTAGGGCTCCTGCAGTTTACTTCCCCCTGAAGCAAGGAGGAAATAGGAACTAACTTGTGACTCTCACAGTCTGAGTTCCAGCCCTGCTTTCAGGGCAGCACACCTTCTTAGGCTCCTCAGTGCTGCTCCCTCCATTATATTTGTGGCATAATGATCACACTAACCCCTAGTATGACAACTTTTTTTGTAGTAACAGATATTGAAATTTATGACCGTATGATCTTTGCTACCAAAATATACTTGGGTTTGAATTAAGGAATCAGTAAGGAATGTCTTACCTTCCATGGCACTGGTAATGATACTGACTGCACTCACTGCTCGTTGTCTTTGAAATGGCTGGTCATAATGGTCCACTGAAAGGCGATGGGGCATCAAAAGCTGCTTTTTGCTTGCCTCATCAGATGGAGAGGTCTGTTTAAATGGACATACTTGGTCAGCAAGGCACAAGAGAGGATGAAGTCAGGACAGACATGGAGTAGAATTTTCAAACTCAAGGAGCCTACATTTCATGAGACTTTTATTTTGAAAATGGGACTTAGGCATTGCAACATTGAGCAGAGCAACCTTAAAAATCTGGGACTAAGTCTCTTTTGAAAATATCACTTAGGCATCAAAGTCAGACAAGTTCTTTTGAAAATTTTGCCCCTTGATCTAGATGCACTGATCCAGACTGATCATGTAAAAATATGCAAGCGAGGAGGAAGGGTATTTCTAACATCAGAGAAACATCAACTCAGTAGGCTCTTAGCTTGTGAAAGAAACTCTATTTAATTACAATAATTATAACATTATTTCTGAACTGTGTTAACTGTTTAATTATATGGGTACCACAGGAAAAGGGGTATGAACAAAAGCTCCAGTTATTGGCCTTTGATATCAAACAAAGCAAATGCTAGGGATGAAAAGTGCCTCTTCATCACATGGCTTTTCTTGGTCTGCAGTGTTGCCAACTCTTAGGAATTTATCACCAGTCTCGCGATATTTGGTGTTCCAGCTGCTGGAGTTCTGCGATTTTGTGAGAATCTCAGCTTCCATTTAAAGAAAACTATAAGTTTCTAGCCTTCGTGGCTGCAGAGAAACATTTGAAAAAACAAAATCTAAAGGCTCAAAACCCAGAAGGCAAGTAAAAAAAATCGCAAATTTATAATTTTTTTAAAATCATGATTTTTTAAGCCAATCTCATGATTTTGAAGGTTTGGGGTTGGCAATACTGAGCCAGGCAACAGGATAGGATATTCTCATGCACATATGGTATCTAAGATGAGACCTAATACTGTCACACTTACAAGAATGCAAACAGTAAGAATTCTTTTAGTACGAGCTACAACTTCATACAGAGACGAAGCCTGTTTGCTTTACTTATGCCAATGTTCCCACAGGAGTAAAGGACAGTGGATCCAGTGCTCGGAGTTGGGAGATCGAGGTTAAATTCCCTGCTCCACCACAGACCTCCTTGTGTGACTTGAATAAGTCACTTAGCCTCCATGCGGCTAAGTTCCCCATCACTAAAGGGGAGAGGATAATACTTCCCTCCCTCACAAGGGTATGATAGGGATAAACAGATTAAAAACTGTGAGCTGCTCAGATGCTAGATGAGAACCCTGCAACCTGACCTGAATCCAACGGCACCTGACTACAAGTGTTGGGTCTGGGTCATGTGGGAAAACAACCAGATCCTCTCAGGCTGGGGTCGGGTCTCCTGCCTGTGGGGTCAGTATGGCAGCAGCTCTATGCCCTGCTCTTGCTGGCCACCTCGCTGCGCTGTGCGTGCTGCAGAGTGTGCAGAGGAGCTGCGGCATCTTTCACTCCACAGGACACACAGCACAGCAAGGGGTGGTAGACAGCAAGACCATGGCACACAGTCACTGCCACGCTGACCCCACAGGCAAGAGGAGAGCTGAACACATGGGTAAGAGGTATTGTGGTCATTGACTCAGTTTGGGGAGGAAGGATTGGGTCGGAAAAACACTCAGCTCTCCCAGACTTGGGTCAGGTCGGTTGTGCCATTCTCGTTTGGGCCCCCAAATTAGGCTCAAGCAGACCTCTAGGCCCGATGGGTCCAGAGGATGTTTTACAGTAAAACTCATGGGAGGGTGAGGGAGAGAAAAATCTCCACTAGGTTTCCCTTACAAAGCTTTATGTGGGAGAAAAGCTGGTTGCTTTTGAGCCTCCCAGCAGAGGAATTAGCTATTAGGTCCACGCCCCGTGGAACCTCCTGGATCTGCAGTGACCATAAGGAATGAGTGGAAGGCCTGGATCATCAAGCTGGAAGCCTTGTAGTTCTGCACCATCTCTGTGTCCAGGGAATTTCTGGCCACACTCACTGTCAGTGCATCATTGGAGCCATGCACTATCAGGCACCCCCACTGGCCCTAGGTACCCCAGGACCGTCCTTAGAGGTAACTTCTCCACCAAAGACAGGGCTGTGCAAGAAAAGTAATTCAGTGACAGTGGTAACATTTTGGGGGAAAAAAAAAACAACCCTGCAAACTGGTCTTTTGGTCTGGCCTGTGAGCTCTTCAGAGCATAAGAACGGACATCCTGGGTCAGACCAATGGTCCATCTAGCCCCATATCCTGCCTTTCGACAGTAGCCGGTGCTAGATGCTTCAGAGGGAATGAACAGAACAGGGCAATTTTGAAGGATCAATCCCTTATCGTCCAGTCCCAACTTTTCGCATTTGGAGGTTCAGGGACATGGGGTTGCATCCCTGACCATCTTGGCTAATAGCCATTGGTGGACCTATCCTCCATGAACTTACGTAATAGCCATTGATGGATGTGTCCTCCATGAACTTATCTAAATCTTTTCTGGACCCCATTATAATTTTGGACTTTACAACACCCCTGGCAACAAGTTCCACAGGTTGACTGTGCATTGACTGAAGAAGTACTTCCTTTTGTCTATTTGAAACCTTCTGCCTATTCATTTCATCAGGTGATCCCTAGTTCTTGTGATATGTGAAGGGGTAAATAACACTTTCTTAACAAATTTCTCCACACCAATCAAGATTGTATAGACCTCTATCATACCCCCTCCTTAGTTGTCTCTCTTCTAAGATGAGCCATCCCAGACTTTTTAATCTCTCCTCTTATGGAAGCTGTTCCATACCCCTAATCATTTTTGTTGCCCTCCTCAGAATCTTTTCTATTCTTTTTTTTTTAGACGAAGTGACCAAAACTGCGTGCATGTTGTGTACTCCTCAGAGTAGAGATTGTCCTTTTGTTACATGTTTGTACAAAGCCCAGCACAGTGGGGGTGGGAACATTAGGTGCTACTACACAAAATAATAATCATAATACTGACAATATATAACATCAAAGTTCTGTGGCTAGAAATATCAACCATTGGCAGACCAGAGAAGACTACTATAAGGAATTTTAAAGCACCACTTCAACCATTGGCTAAACCAGGCTACCAGCAATTGCTTTTAAAAAAATGTGTTATTGATTTCTTTTATAAAAAAAAAGTTGATCAGCGTATATCAAGTTACTGACAGAATCATAATCAAAGTCAAAATCATAATAAAGGAAAAGTTATTGTAATCAAAACCTATTTAAACAAAATCCTGTAAATGTGAACAATATAAGAAGTCATCAGGCTATCTGGGGTTTATGGAGCCGGGGAACAGAGAGAGAGAGAGAGAGATTTTAGATAAATTAGCTTGCTTTACTTTTTCCCCCTTCAAAAACCCCTCAACAAATCAAAGAAATAAAAACATTTTATTAAAAAAGAAAACATTTACAAAATTACATAGCCATTCACACCAATTTGGCATACATAATAAAATACATAAAAGTGAAAGAAAATATTACAAAAGTAGAAGAAATAACCTGGCAAAGGAACTACGGAAACAAATTTCAAAGTAAAAAGAAACAACAAACAAATTAAAATGAATAAGAGAGAAGAAATTGCTCTTCTAATTCCCTCTGCAGAATTATAAAGCATAAATAAATCTCCCACTTCAAATTCTTCTGGATTATTTAACTCTTCCTCTTTTTAATATCATATCATTTTTCTACTTGCTGTGACACACAATTTAGCACATAAAAGTAGTGCTTCTTGTACTGTGCCATCCAGAAAGCCCAAACATTTTGATTATAAGGAAAAACACCACACCTCTGCTAGCTTGTGCAGAAGTGCTCATGTCAAGAAACACCTTGGCACCCCTTATGCAAAACATGTTCTTTACTCCCATGGTGCACAGAGAATACACTCCTTAAGGTTAAAAATTGCAACAATAAATGTAACATATGCACCACATTACTTTCCCAACAGGATTGTTCATGGGCATACTTCCTGTTACATTTATCATTATACAATTTATCACTATGGGAGTTTAGTTTCAATAGGACTAGCAACATAAAAGAATACCGAGTCCAGAACTCCCTTCTTATTTATTATTTATAGTACCTGAATATTTCTAATCCAATTGGATTTTCAAATTTCTCTATTTTCCTCAATAACCACAGTATGCCCAATTCTGAGACAATGTTACATAGTGCCTTATTCAGCAAATAGTCATGTTGATATTAAAAGGACTATTTGCAGAGTAAGTTACTATCCAGTGTGAGTAGAGTGAATATTTTTTGAAGGAGATATATCTAAGTTCTAGTTCTTTCCTTGCTTCCTCATAACTCAGTAGGGGCAAGGGAGTGTAATTTGCTGCTGAACTACACCCGCAAGAAATTACAACACACACCCCCCTCCCACTTGCTCAGCTGCCCTGACCAGTGAGTGAGGGGTGGATCCAAAGTTCTGCCTATTCCATGCCAATGCAGCATCAGAATGCAAGGTCTGGGTAGACTATGCAGAAGTGTAAGCAATGTTCTTACTCCCTTGCATAGGTATGAATCCAAGTCCCAATCTAGCCTGAAATCTTTTGCGTGTTCCACCACCACTCAAGAAAGAAAGTTTCCCTCAATACAAATTCTTGAAGATGATTAATGTTACTCAGGGAAATTTATGAACAGTTATCTTTTGTAAGGAATATATGTGTCTTTCTATATTAGAAAGAGAGATAACTAACAGTGGTATGTAGAACTGGCAGTTGAGGTGTTCTGAGATTGAGAACACATCCAGGAATCAGGCAACCAGGACAAAATACACAGTATTATCATTAGATAGGCATAATGGTTCATAGTACTTATATTTCAATAGAAATTAAACAAAAATAACAATTCTTAAAGTAATGCAGGAGATCATTTTAAAGTCCAGCCATGAAACCACATCAGAGTTTAAAAAAAGACACCTCCAGCAGGACAAGCAAGACTATTTTTGTGCTGTTATTTCAGTCACTGGAAATGTTTCTCACTTGAATTAGCTAAATTCCATAAGGATATATCTATCCTGTAATTTACGTACAAATGAGGACATAGAACACGGCAACAGTATTTTGTTCTGAATAACCACAATTCTGAAGTGTGCCAGTGCTGCTATATGAAGATAGGCTCCTTTATGGCAGCATTTTAAAGGCTGCATTTGGAACGGGTTCAGCTTTAATTTTCCATGTACCGTAAAAGCCTTTTCAAGCATAAAAAAGGGGTGGACAGGCCACCGTATAAACAATGGACCCAATAAAGTGACAGCACAAATGTTTAACAAGATTGAAGGAGACTATCATAGCACACAAGCATGAAATGAAGGGCTTTAATTTTGTGGAAATGCCATTATAGCAGGAGAAGCAGCATTGTATGCTAAAGCAGCTTGCAATGTTTATCTCATCTTTAAATAATTAGTTGCAGGTATATGCTCATTGAGGATTTGCCGAAGCAAAGTTTGCAAATAAACTGAAATTAGCCACAACGTAAAGCTCTGAACTTGCCGTGGTAGCAATTGAGGGACTAAGAGGGTATTATTTTAGCATTTTAGCTAGTCCTTGTCTATATTACAGCTGAGTGGTGATTTTTGGATTGCTTCCTTTATCAACAAGCACTTTTTCTCGGTATAGGGAAAGCACTGACATTTTCACCAGTCTTGGGTAAAGCTACGATAAAAAATTATCTCCTTGCTTCTATATGGCGGTCAACAATAAAAAGCTGGTTTGGTCAGCGCATGGTTTTAGTATTAGTGAAAACAAAGGCCTAGCTTTTCAAAAATGGACACCTAAAGTTAAGCTCCTAAATCCTTATTTAGACACCTAAATACGTTGCCTCATTTTTAAAAGTGCTGAGTGGCCAGCAGCTCCCACTGAAGTCAAGTGAGCAACTTCTGTCTTTTCTGTTATTTTAGAGGGAAAAAATTCTGACCAATTGGAGGCTCAGGAATTGGCCTGTTTGAACAGACACTTTAATAGGACATCTAAAGGCAACCTTTGGATGCTCATATTGGCAATGAGGCACATTAAGGACTAGATCCACTGCCTCCTGAAATCAAAGGGAAGACTCCTATTGACAGGCTTTAGATCAAACCTTAAAAGAAAGTGCCAGTCTGACAGTTCAGAGTGGAAACATGGAGCTCCATTTGAAAACTAGTTTCTGCGAGCCTAGTTCTGGTGATGTTTAGTCTCTCCTTTCCACTGCTGCAGCTCAAGTACTTTTACCACTGGCTTTGTCTCTCTATGTTCAAAATCAATTTAATCAGTGACTTTGCTATTCTCATGTCCCAGATGTGGATTGCTGCTGAGGCTGACTCACTAACAACACTGGAGCTGACCATCAGTGTACACCTAAATACTAAGAAGCTATAAATAACAATGACCCCAGAGATTTATACCCAGCTCCAGCTCCCTGCTTATTCTAACCTCCAAAAACAATTGTTTGACTGAACAAACAATACCAAAAACCCTGAGATTTCCCCACGGTATTAGTGAAAGTGCTCCAGCTGGCTTCACAAGGCAAGAGAGGATGGAATTCTGTCTATAACTTAACCCTAATGAAACTCTACACAGCAAGCAGAAACCTCTTGTTATTTGCTATGGGATCCTCACTGGATCTGATGTGCCAAACTACAGAAAAGAGCATTGGTACAGCCCATTAATATAATTCTGTTCAAACTGATCAACCCGCTGTGTGCAAAATGTTATTCTAGCCTTTTAAATAATGAAGAAAATTCTTACCAAGGCACAACAGAACAATTGGACACCTTAGTACAAATAACTGTGGTGCAAATGTACTGAAGCTTAAGTTGGCAGCATGGCATCAATTTGCTTGTTTAATTCATAAGCATTTTCTTTTAAAGACCAAGGACCAGTACCCCAGGCATCCCAGAACAGTGTTCAGCATGCCTGAGGAGAGGAAAGGACATAACCTTCAGAACTTACAAGAGCCTAATTTCTCTCTCACTTACGTTGGTGTACATCAAGGGTAACTCCAATGAAGTCAACAGAGTTACACTATGTATGTTTGAAAGAAAACTGAAAAAATACAAACAATAAACCAAGAGGAGAGCCATTTTATCTCAAAACACACGGTAGCGTTCAATTTATCAGCTGTTCTGCATTTGCTCCACAGTTTTGTTAATTTGTGCACAGTTCTTACAGTTCTCTTAAATAATGAATCTGTAAGGCACCGGGCTTGCTGCCAATTAGCTTTTAACTCCAGCTCACATTTTCTGGATAGATTAGATATTAAACCTGTTTCACAGAAGACACAACATCCTTCACATTGCATCACTAAATGAACATCTGTTGCTATAGTGCCTTGGCGTTATTTCCTAGACAACCACAGAAGTGCCAGCAGCGCTCGCTCCCACCATCTAGCCCTGTTCATTTTCAACATATGTTTTTAAAAGAAGCTGGCAAATAAAGAGCAATGCTAGCAGAGTTCAAAATTTCCCTAAGAACCCAATTCTGCAAAGCACCAAATGTCCCCTGTGAAGTTCTGACCGCAAGAGATGGGGGGTGCTCGGCATCTTGCAAGATTGGCACAGACAGATGAAAGAGGGAACACCACTAAACTATCAACATTTTTCTGATTTGGTTCAGGCTATTTTCATAAACACACAAGTAAATGATCCTTCCTAAACCTTGTACTTCACAGCTGTTCCAGTTGTGGCATGTTTCATAGAAAGTTAAACTGAATCAAAGTAAACTGTAAAGTTTGTTGTATTGGATCAATCTTAATAAACTTTAAATAAAAAATGAATAAAAAATTATAATGGGCATACTGCATTATGTCAGAATCCCATTATCTGTATGATTAAATATGTAATTTATTTTAATGGCTTTAGTTTTGTCTTTTATTTATTATTGGGAACTATACTCATTTTCCCCCTTTCCTTCAGATGATGCATTATAATTCATTAAATAAATGCCTCTGCAGCTATCCTATATACTGTACGGTATAACCAGAGATGGTCCATTACTCCCAAACCCAGATCCTGAACCACATTTTGAGGATGGTCTCTATTTCTTAAAGGGCCAAAACAAAAATTCCAAATCCAAATATCCTCAGACTGCAAAGAGTTAAAGATCCACATCTGGATTTTGTGGCTTGGTCCCTACTCTAGCTACTACACAGCCATGCTTCTGTCATGATCTTAGCAGGGTCAGTAACATATTATGAACAGGGATCCTAGTTTTCCATGTTAGAAAAGCCAAAAGTCTCTGATAAAAAAAACCCATAATCATCCACATTTCTCCAGGATTAAAATGAAACACTGAACTTTAGTTTCCCTAGCCACAATATATATAGGTATCAGTTGAACTAGAGTGACCATACATCCTGTTTTAGCTGAGACAGTCCCATTTTTAAGCCCTGTCCCGGACATCCTGATTTTTTTGGCAAAACTGGGCATTTGTCCCATTTGCTCTTGCTAACGGATGATTTTCAGATGGCAAGAGCAAACGGGACAAATGCCCAGTTTTGGTAAAAAAGTGGGACACCTCCCGCCTCCCCCGAGGGGGGTGAAGAGGAAATGTGAGCAGCGACGCCAGGCACTCGGGCTCAGGCAGTCCCACGCAGTATCCCATTTTCACTTTGGGAAATATGGTCAGCCTGACTTCAGTAAAATTTAGTTAATAGTTAATATATGTTTTTATTTTTTCACAAAATGTAAAAACGAAAGATTCTCTGTAAAAACGCAAATTCCACGTTTTTTCATGGCAAGTGGATTTCTAAGATCCCTGATTACAGCCCACCTAGCAACAGCTTTCAGAACTGGTCTTCTTCCATGTTTTTAAAAATAGGCTGATGTATCAAAATAGTTACATAAAATGCAGTGCAAATATTTGTGGGAATATCCTTCTCTTTAATGTTGGGAACAGAAAATAGAACACAAATACTGTTGTTAATCGTACTACAGACTATTCATCTTCAAGTTTACGAGTGGCTCTATTTGCAAGACTGTGCAGGGTACACCTCGCTTAAGATGGTGTAGCCTGCTCCAACAGTGCAGCTGACTTGCTCCTCAGCCCAGCACAGAGGGGAGGTGGTGGAGCTCTGGGTCAGGCTCCTCCCTGTCCCTTGACAGCCTCTTTGAAGCACTGTGCACCTACTGGGCTGTTCAGGGACTGCCACTGTTGTAGCCCCTTTTGCAGGCCATGCAAGAGGAGAAGGTCCTTGTGCACTCCCATCCCCCTGCAAGCTTGTGTAAGGGCCTGTCAGAATCTCAGTTCGGGGAAGTAAAATGCAATTCAGGAAGTCTCCAGAAAGGGAGCAATGGAATGACACGTTGGAGAGGCAAACCCATCGGAGGTTTTGTAAAATGTCTGTATTAGTGAAGCAGAAGCACATATGGATTCTATAAAAGAGTTGGTGCAGGAATGTACTGGGGTGCTGAGAGGACATGCTGGAAAGTACTGAATGTCTGGGGGCGGAGGGGGAGAGTTGTATGGGGAACATTAGAGGTCCTACAGGGATCTCATTATGGGGATCTCTCCAAGTTGGGTGGGAGCAGACAGGGAGTCTCTAGATGGGTGCAGGATCCTCTCAAGTCCAAAGCTGGAAATGGAAGAAGCTGCACAGCTCCGGGGGAAAAGCTACTTTACATATCACTTGTTGATAATCTGACAATAAATCCAGAGCGGACCTGGGCATTGACAAGGTTATGCAGGTCGACTTGACCACACTGCACCTGCCTCTTAAACCTGGCATTTACTAATGGCAGCTGATGTTTTGCCAAGTGATGCTGCACAATGAGGCCCTAAAAGCACTATCCTTGTTATTTTTATTTTTTTAAAATAACGTGGCCCTTTTGAGAGGAAAGCCAATTATTTTTATTATGTTGCTCCACCCCAGTACTCTGTGGCAAAGACTCTGCACGAAGTCAAAACCCAGTTAATCATCTGCAGTTCTAATCTGAGATTTATTTAAACTGGATGCTAAAGTCTCCCTGGGAGCTACCTGGGATTTATAAGCAGTTCTCTCCCCCCAACAGTTATAGAGTAGCCAATGGCTAGATGTATCAAGGTAGGACCCTATAGGACAGGGGTTGGCAACCTTTCAGAAGTGCTGTGCCGAGTCTTCATTTATTCACTCTAATTTAAGGTTTCGCGTGCCAGTAATACATTTTAACGGTTTTAGAAGGTCTCTTTCTAGAAGTCTATAATATATAACTAAACTATTGTTAAGTATCAGAGGGGTAGCCGTGTTAGTCTGAATCTGTAAAAAGCAACAGAGGACTCCCTACTCAGACCCTACGCCACCAGCACTCCCAGCTATCTCCGTGACACCACAGATTTCCTGAGAAAACTACAATGCATTGGTGACCTCCCAGAAAACACCATCCTAGCCACCATGGATGTAGAGGCTCTCTACACAAACATCCCACATACAGATGGAATACAAGCTGTCAGGAACAGTATCCCTGATGATGACACAGCACAACTTATTGCTGAGCTCTGTGACTTTATCCTCACGCACAATTATTTCAAATTTGGTGACAATATATACCTCCAGACCAGTGGCACCGCTATGGGCACCCGCATGGCCCCACAATATGCCAACATTTTTATGGCTGACCTGGAACAACGCTTCCTCAGCTCTCGTCCACTCATGCCCCTTCTCTACCTACGCTATATTGATGACATCTTCATCATCTGGACCCATGGGAAGGAGGCCCTGGAAGAATTCCACCATGCTTTCAACAGCTTCCACCCCACCATCAACCTCAGCCTGGAACAATCTACACGGGAGGTCCACTTCCTGGACACCACCGTACAAATAAGCGATGGCTACATTAACACCACCCTATACCGAAAACCCACCGACCGCTACGCCCACCTTCATGCCTCCAGCTTCCACCCCGGTCACACCACACGATCCATCGTCTACAGCCAAGCACTGAGGTACAATCGCATCTGCTCCAACCCCTCAGACAGAGACCAACACCTACAAGATCTTCACCAAGCATTCTCAAAACTACGATACCCACACAAGGAAATAAAGAAACAAATCAACAGAGCCAGACGTGTACCCAGAAGACTCCTGCTACAAGACAGGCCCAGAAGAGAAACCAACAGAACTCCACTGGCCATCACCTACAGTCCTCAGCTTAAACCTCTCCAACGCATCATCAGTGATCTACAACCCATCCTGGACAATGATCCCTCACTTTCACAGACCTTGGGAGGCAGGTCAGTCCTCGCCCACAGACAACCTGCCAACCTTAAGCATATTCTCACCAGCAACCACGCATCGCACCATAACAACTCTAACTCAGGAACCAACCCATGCAACAAACCTCGATTCCAACTCTGCCCACATATCTACACCAGCAACACCATCACTGGACCTAACCAGATCAGCTACAACATCACCCGCTCATTCACCTGCACGTCCACCAACGTTATATATGCCATCATATGCCAGCAATGCCCCTCTGCTATGTACATTGGCCAAACTGGACAGTCACTACGCAAGAGGATAAATGGACACAAGTCAGATATCAGGAATGGCAATATACAAAAACCTGTAGGAGAACACTTCAACCTCCCTGGCCACACAATAGCAGATGTTAAGGTAGCCATCTTACAGCAAAAAAACTTCAGGACCAGACTCCAAAGAGAAACTGCTGAGCTTCAGTTCATCTGCAAATTTGACACCATCAGATCAGGATTAAACAAAGACTGTGAATGGCTATCCAACTACAGAAACAGTTTCTCCTCCCTTGGTGTTCACACCTCAACTGCTAGCAGAGCACCTCACCCTCCCTGATTGAACTAACCTCGTTATCTCCACACTGATATATACCTGCCTCTGGAGATTTCCATTACTTGCATCTGAAGAAGTGAGGTTCTGACCCACGAAAGCTTATGCTCCCAGTACTTCTGTTAGTCTCAAAGGTGCCACTGGACCCTCTGTTGCTCTAAACTATTGTTGTATGTAAAGTAAATAAGGTTGTATGTAAAGTAAATAAGGTTTTTAAAATGTTTAAGAAGCTTCATTTAAAATTAAATTAAAATGCAGACCCCCCCGACCAGTGGCCAGGACCTGGGCAGTGTGAGTGCCACTGAAAATCAGCTCGCTTGCTGCCTTGTTGCCTACCCCTGCTATAGGAGCAGAGGGGTGTATGTGTGTGGAAATCACATCTTTTAAAAATACTCCTATGTGTATGGAATGAAATACACATAGGAGTATTTTTAAAAGATTGGTTTTGGCCACCAGACAATGCCCAAGGTGGAAATGGTAGAAGGAACCCATCAGACACCTACCACATGAAGAATGGCGTGGGGAGATTTCATTTTTCATTAATATCCACATTTTTGAGCAAAAGAATCCAGATCAAAACCAAAATACAAATACAGCCTCCACACAGAATACCTCAATAAATTCCATCCAGTGGTCATGGACTTCTCTGAGGCTGCACAGGGTGCAAACCAATGTGGGATTTGGCCCATGGTCTTCACATAGTTTGTATGGGAGGATTTTGGTGATTATTTGAGGTTGTTTACAGATATCATAGCAAATGCCAATAACATTGGTAAAAGAAACAAGAATGTAAACCATACGAAAACCATACTGTACTCACCAAGTCGCCTGTCCCAGGGTTTTCCATAATAACTGGGGGCAGCAGTAACCCTGTAGGAGACGTTGCATCTGGGTTGTGAGCCCCGGTGCCTCCTCCTATCAAGGAAACCACACCATTGCAATCCACTGAGCTGTTCCTCTTGCCATTCTGCATGTAGTTTGGAGTAGGAGGGTGAGAGCTATGGCTTGCTTGACTTTGCATGCTTGAACGTCTCCCAGTCCTTGGAATTAAGAGTGAGCCACGCTGGCTTTCATTTTCCCCGGCAGTGCTGATCTCATCGTCGGCAAAATCTGTTTCGGAGCCAATGTCTCTGCCACGGAATCGGAAACTGAATATACTTCCATGGCTGGTTCTGCGCTTCACTGAGTTTGCATTTGGACCATAGCTAATGTCAAGGAGAGTCTGGAAGCCCCCAGAAAGGAAAAAGGGGAAAAGAAGTAACATTTTGCAACACAGTTTTCAGAATGATGAAGGTTTTGAGTTCCTCCATCTACTGCAGGAGATCAGTAAGTCCCTTTTAAATCAAGTGCCTCAGATAAGGATTTACTTTAGATGTATTAACCTCAATACAGTTTTGAGATTTAATAACCATTCCTAGCCATGAGGTATTTGTTTAATACGTGGCTGTTAAAGATGTACTGAAATGTAAAGGGCCAAGGCTGTGTTCACTTAGTAGCAGAACACTTTCTTTGCTCCTGCTCCCTCTCCATGTGATTAGAGTGAAAGGACATGGGGGAGGGAGACGAGAAGTATAAGAGTGGTGTGGATCGGGGAATCCAGCCCCAGTTGAAGGTGTCACAGTACATCTTCACAGGTGGCTAAGGAACAAACTTTGAAGTGAGAGAGCAAGAGATAAAGAAACAAGGGAAGAAATGAATCGTAGGGAGAATGAGAAGAAGAGGAGGGAAGAGGAAGAGAATGAAGACGAGAAAAAAAAGCAGAGTGAGAAGAGAAGACATGGTGGATTCTGAAATAGTTATCCCAATGTAAGTGTATCACCGTCTCTTTCAAGGGGCAGATCATCTAACTACAAGGCAATATCTCTTGTACTTAAACAATGGCTCTTTTGATGATACACTGAATCAGCTAAAGAGAGACTACAAACCTGAGAAATCATCAGCAGTGATTAAGTCCAACATTGAACAACCTTTAAAAAAAAAACCCTAAAAAGGAACACTGCCTTACTGAAAATAGTGTTTGGAAATGCACACAGGCTTAGAGCCTGTAACTCTTCTCTCCTATCTCTAAAGTAGGAATGAATTAAGAGAGAATATTTGGTGGGGAAATATAGGTTGTTTTTTTTAATCTTTGTGGCCTGTACTTAATTACTTCCATCTGAACTTTTTTCATGATCCAAATCTTTATTAATAAGGATCAAAAATGTTCACTATCTACCATCTCAGTCAAACTTTCTGGGTTTGATTCTGATCTCACACAAGATATACACCATTGACTCCAGTGGAATTATTCCTGATTTACACTGATGTAAGTAAGAATTATAAAAAATTCAGGCCCACTGTATAAAAAGACACCTCATTTTGACTGAGACCATTTACTAAATGGTCAAAAATCCATATCTGGGTTTCCATGATACAGTCATTGAAACTGATTCCTGATGGCAGTGTGCTTACAGCAGCTCAGATTTCATTTGAATGATGATGATTCAGTCTTATTCCCTCAAACCATGCCAGGCACAGCCTTACAAAGATGATTTACTATAAGCTTTGAAATGTTACTTCCATGTTCCTCATGCATATGACATCCAGGGGCGAAAAATGAAAACAAGAAATATAACCTAAGAAACACATTAACAAGTGTGCAGCTCTGGTTCATTCTGGTATTTGGTACCTTGAAACCCACTCAGAATGAATCAAAACAGCAATTCTAGCTAGCATTAACAATTGTATAATTAGTAATGCAACCCACTCAATTAATTAAACAATATCAAGAAAACCCTCTCAGGATAAAAAACCCTAATGTGTCATGCATAAATGTTGTGAGCTGGGGAATCATTAATTTGTCACATCTACTTACATCACTTTCACATTTTCCATGCACTTTTTTATGGTTGCCAAATGTCCCTAAATTTACTGACAATAAAGTATTGAAAGACTTAGCCCATTACATGGCTATTCAAAAACAACAAATAAACTGCTTTAAACTTTGCCCCCTATTAAGCGTAGACAAATGTTAATATCTGAAACCATCATCAGTATCATCACTATCTGCAGATTCACATTCACACATATCAATTATATTAACAGAATAACTTTTTAAACAATGGGCTTACCCATATTCTTTTTTTTCCCTACAGTATAAAGTGAAAACAATTCCAGAACATTTGTACTGAGAGGTGATAAGCAAAAGATTAAAAAGCAAAGAAAACTTTTCAAGTGTCCACTGTACATCATTAAAAAGCAAAAAAGGCACTAGCCCATTAGTAGGGATATGGTTGCCATAACTGGATGGATTACAATTTACAATGAACATGTTACCATGAAAATAAATGAGACTGGGGAAATTTTGAAATGTTTTAAAAAACAAACAAACAAAAAAGTGACAAAAATGCTTTAGTGGGCATTTTAAAAGATGATTTTGAAATTAGAGTAGATAAGTTTCTCTCCACAATTATAACATATAGAATTTGTGCAAGCTAGTCACAGTGCTCAGTGTTTGATCCTTGTTTACTGTTAAAGGTTGTTTTCTTTTAATTACAGTACTACCATTCAGAGCCCTGATTATTCACCAAGATACAGAATGAAGCAAATTGTCATTGACATTTCAGATAATGACTTACCATTCTTCGCTGACCACAATCATACTCAGATATGGGAACCTTTTGGTCTTCCCCATAATCTTCTACCCCCAAGGACCTCTTTTTCGTTCTCCTATTTCTTCTCTCTTTGGCATTTTTGGATGCTAAAGGTGACATTTCAAATGAGCTAAGTGACATTGAATCAATTCCTCTAGCAGCCAGTGCCTAAAAAAATGAACATAGCAGATATACCATTTGCAACTTTAGGATGTCAGTAAGTAATAATGATTATTCTTTTTGGCAATTAGTTTTCATTGATAAGTTTCAGCTCACGGTGAAGGTTAAAATGATATAAAAAGGGATTGGTCACAATATTTAACGAACTGTAAAAATACCCCATTTGACTTACCATGGTCTTAAAAAAATTCTATCAGCTCCCTCATTTCAACACTGCAATAATCTAACATCTCCACTTATCTACTTGATGACTTACCAGCAATACATTCAGGATACTAAGTTTCCAGTCTAAAACTGTAAGCGCACATGGTCATGTCATGTTCTCATCCAAGCAGTTTTCTCCTTGCTTGTGCTTAGGCAGAAGCGTGGCAATATAAAATAAAATAGTTCTGAAGTACTCAAGAATGAGATTCTTATATATTTCAACAGCTAGGGCTCCAGTGTGGACAGACAGCACAATGTGTGTGTGTGTGTGTGTACACACACACACACACACACACACACACACATCATACGTATGCCTTCCATCCAGAATAAACGAGACTGGTAGAATTTTAGGCCTACCAAGCCTTGGCAGTGCCCCTTTAATCAAAAAGGGTGAATCAGAGTGGAGCCCAGCTGGCTGCCATTGGGCTATGCATTGCAAGATCTCTGTACTCTTCACAGGATGATACTAACAACACTAGGTACTTTGGCTGACACATTTTTATAAGTGAAATCTTATCCCAAGCAGTGACAGTGACAGCGCCAGCTCTGATCAGGGATCCGAGGCGACAAATGCAAACCATGGGTGTAAAAGAAGATAAGACAGACTTTTCAACTCCACATGCCTCTGCATCATGTTCTCCACATCAGCTATCTTATGGAATCACTGCACAAAAATTCTGATAACAGGAGAGCTGCTAGAAACCCAGCTGCGGCTGAATTCAAAAAAGCCTGCCAGCACAAATCAATGGTCTTGAAAAGCCAGTGGAAAGCCAGGAAAGAAAAATCAAAATATTAGAAAAGAAGCTGCAGACCCATGATGAAGCATTTGATGAGAGTTGGGGATTCTCTCAGGCACGAACAGGGAGTTTTGCGCCTCCAAAGAGACTACTAAAAATTTGGTAAAAATCAGACTTGAGCAAAACAAATAAGATTAATTTTGGGGGTGCCAACCAACTGGAAAGAGCCACACCTATTGATTATCTACTAAGCAGGGCCCCTATTTGCAGGTTCTTTGCCAGAATACAGAAGGTATCAGATAATCACTGAACAATGCTACAGGTTCCCAGGTATAGTGGAATTAATGAATCTTCATTGTTATTTTCTGTAAGCCACCAGACTCAAACAAGCAATCACCCTTAAGAAATAGAACATACTCCCACTCCCACAGGCGTCAGTCAAAGCAATGCAGCAAGCTAATATTTGTAAAAAGAATTAGTCATGTATTTTAAGGAGTGGGGGCAGCTCTATTATCCTCCATCAAACAGATTACAACACAACAGCAAAACTTAATTCTTTTGGAACACATATTCCATGAACAAACTTCTTAGAGCAGAGAAGAAGAGGGAGGTTTCAGACGCTTTTCTGGGGCATTGTTCTCATATGACATTGTCTTTCTAAAGAAGTGCCTGTGTAACTCAAAAGTTTGTCTCTTTCACCAACAGAAGCTGGTCCAATAAAAGATATTACCTCCCCCACCTTGTCTATTTGAGTCAACTGATTTAATGGGTATGCTGAGGTATTTTCCCTCTCGTAGACTCAATGACTCTTTTGGAGTTAGTTCAGTCATAGAAACGTGTTGGACCAATTGCATAAGATGACTGATCCGCCCCAAGCAGGCCTCTCAATTAGAGCTGCGTTCTCTTTGTATCACTTAGCATACGTGCCATTCTGAACAGTTTAAATTTTCCTTTCTGCTTGCCATGACATTTTCTTTATCTCCAAAAATGGTGCTATTAAGGTTGCCCTACTCTTCCCAGTATGATACTTTGTTTTCAGTTGCTTATAACTTTGCCAAACGTTTAACTGTTTGGGGTGAAATTTTCCATGCTTGCCTCTGGCTGAATTTTTTTTTTTTAGAAAGTTTCAGCCAAAATGATGAAGCTGTTTCTGAGAATGAGGCTAAGAAAAAAATATGTTGTTTTGCCCATGATAAATAATTCCGGTGACCTTCTCTTTAAGAAGCTCTAGTGTCCCCATGCTTTGAAGGGGGGAACTTGAAATTTGAGAAGGGGCCGTCCTTTGCATCAGAGATGTGCCTTTTGCTGTTCTGTGAAAATCTGCCCGAATTTGGCTAAGTTATAAGCCTTTGAAAAAAATGACAGTTTTCACATGCTCAGTAGACACTTGCTAGAGCTCAGCAATTCAAATCCCTAAAGAATTTGTCTGCACTGGGCATGTTCCAGCCTGGGGGATGAGCAGGATTTTCCCTGCATTTACAGCTCTGGGTTATGGTGGGCCAGGGTTAGACTCCGGAACTGAGAGCAGGGTGCCTCTCCTGTGTTCTCAATGACCTCTCTGCTGGGCATAGGCAGCATGGAGGAGGAAGCTGCCTGATTCAAATGCAGAGGAAAAAATAAAGACAGACAGACCTGTGGGGGAGGAGAGTAGAGACAAAATTTGGTTGGGGGCTGACAGGTGGGGCGGAATGGGAGAGACTGGGACTGCCTGGATGAGGACAGTGAGAGTCAGGGGCCAGAGACTGGAATGGAAGCCAAGGGATGAAGACTGGGACTGGCTGGGCAAGGAGACTGGGACTGGGAGGGAAATAAAGGAAGGACTGGGAGCCAGTGGGTGTGTGGGGAGACTGAGATTGGATGAGGCACTGAGAGGAGATGGGGGCTGATTGGGCCAGGAGTAGTGCTGGGAATGAGTGACGCCGGGGAAGGAGTTGGGGTGTGGGGAGCAGATGTGACCAGGAGCCCAAGTTAAATCAAGTTCCATTTCATGTTGTGGAAAGCTTAATCTCAGGAAGTACCTGTTTAAGTGTCTGTAACATAGGATTTTATCTGTACAGGGAGTCCTCGGACTTATGACACAATTCATTCCTCAGAATTGCATTGCAAGTCGAAACCGCTTTTCCCATAGGAATCAATGGTATGAAGGAGGGATTGGATCCTGAACCAAAGCTTGATGCACTATTTTCACCACAATAACCCAGATTTTTGTACTAAATGAATTATAGATGTCTAATGTTGCAACACCAATGTACTTACTGTACACTGTATTTTGTAAACAGCATTCAAATAAACATATAAACTCACATATGCTGTTCAGAATGCCGGCAACACAGGCTCAGAAAGCCAGGGAGAACGGCACACATGCTGAGCCTCAGCCAATCACTGTTCAAGCTTTCTGACTGGCTGAGCCTGGGGCTGTGAACCAATCAAAAACAAGCGGCGACCCGACCCGGCAACAAGCTATCCTGCTGCCTCGAAGCCGATCAGAAGCGACCCCTTCCAGTTCCATCCCAGTGTAACGCAACTAGGAAGTGATTTCAAGCAAACTTTATGCAAATCGAGCGTCGTAAAGGCGAAACAAGCGTCGTAAGGGTGAAATGGGCAGTCAATTGAAAAGCGTCGTAAGTGGCGTCCGACGTAAGTCGGGCGTCATAAGTCTGAGAACTCCCTATATAGGCCCAAAATTGTAAATATTTTAAACAGGTGACCCTACATATTCGCTCATTTGTCAAACAATAGGATATTAATAGTGGTTTGAAACGGTAAGATTAATAAAAAGAAGAACAGGAGTACTTGTGGCACCTTAGAGACTAACAAATTTATTAGAGCATAAGCTTTCGTGGACTACAGCCCACTTCTTCGAATACCGAAGAAGTGGGCTGTAGTCCACGAAAGCTTATGCTCTAATAAATTTGTTAGTCTCTAAGGTGCCACAAGTACTCCTGTTCTTCTTTTTGCGGATACAGACTAACACGGCTGCTACTCTGAAACCTGTAAGATTAATAAAGCAAATGAAAAAAGAATGTTAGTTAACGTTCTTGTTGTACAGAAGAGAAGTGTGGCTACTTTAGTCCAGTTCCACACACAGTTTTTGTTCCCATGTAACTACTACAGTTAGGGACATGATGTTTACCAAAGCAGGTGTACGGTACAATCACTAATATGGACACAGATAGACCAGTATAAAAATGCCTTATATACCATACCAATATCACTGTGTCCATAATGTCGGGCAGGTGGAGGGCGTGGGGAAGTTGCACAATTTTAACTATACTGGTAGAGGCAAAGCAGTACAGCTTTTGTGTGTAGGCAAGTCCTTACTGGCCACAAACATTACCATTACATTTCTTCTAGAAAAGATTGTAACCCCTCTGAATAAGACAATAACCAGCCACTCATTTTCAATAGAGCCCTTATTTCATTGGTCTTATATGTTTAGAATAAAGATTGAGTGTTGTTGTATTGTATGTTCAGGCTAAGATTAACCAGAGAATAGTTTACAGACCTCCTGCTCTTTCTTTAACATTTCCATGGCTTCCCGAAACTTCCTTTCCTTTGCCTCTGTTTCAGCAATAGTGGCTTGGTTCTGCTCTTCATAAGCCATGGCCACTACAGCCAGGATCAAGTTGATCAGATAAAATGAGCCCAGGAAGATGACCAGCATAAAAAAGAGCATGTAGATCTTCCCAGCAGATCTCAGAGTCTGCAAGCACAGAAATAAAGAGTCTGATGCATAGTTAAGTTTAAAGTTTCTACAATGTTTTAAAAGACTTATATTTACTTTTAATTAAATTAGATTTTTGCTAACAGCCTGAACAGAAACCCGTTCAATATAAAAACAATCACATCATAGGCAGTTACACTCTCATCATGAAATTGCCATAATTTAATCAGGTGATCATTGTGTCATGCAGCAAGATGCATTTTATAATGAGTGTTTTTTCTCATGAATATTGTGTTTGAGTTTGTTCGATAACAGATAAACTTATCAGCAATTGCAGGGAAAACATTCTTCACCTAAAAAGTCAGCACACTTTCCTTCAGAAACTTGCCACCTGGATATAATTTTTGTGGGCTAATACAGAACCTGCCCTCAGACAGTGGTACATTTCCTAAATGCTAATTGTTTAGCCGTCCTTTTTACAGTCACAACTTGAACCTTCCAAATCTGTACCTGTAATTTTCCACCCATTAAATGAATTACAGTTATTTAATTGGCTTCTATTTCAATGGATGACTAGTTTTCATGAGATTAAAATCAATTGTGTAGATGGTGGCACAGGAAACTGGAGTCCTCAGTTTATTTGAAGAACTGTATAGCATGGTCTATGGCAGTCCAGCCTTCCCTGATTTCTATACCAAAGTGCTTCAGTCTTGACATGGAGAACCAAATTTTCAGTGGGCACAAACCCATTTGCACACACAACCATGTGCATGCAATTTTGTGCCTAATTTCTGCATGCAGTTCCTGAGACTTGCACATACAATTACAGCAAATGCATGCAAGAATGAGTATTTAGTTGACCTGTCCATTTGCACACACAGTTGCTACAACTGTGCATGAAAGTTACAAGTTATTCTCAGACAATTTTTGCACATGAACCCCAGGGCCTCCTTGATGGAAAATTTGCTCTGGGGAGAGCACTCCTAGGTGTGTGGGTACAATTTAGTCTCCTTCTTCATTTAATTCGGTCAAGAAGCATGCCAAAGGAAGTGATGGTTTTTGTCAGGTGGAAACCATTCTCCTTTGAGCGGGACTGGGATCACCAACTCATTTTACATCAGCCACCAAACAGTCATTACATGATGACATCTTTCAGATTCCAACAAGTTACCCAATTCTTTCTCCCATTTACCAATCCTCCTTAGCCATCCACTGACAATCATCTCCTAAAAATTCACTGCAGCAACTGACTAGGATGTACACAGGAGAGTCGTTCATTCTGTGTTTAACCACCACCAATTTTCTCCTAACTTCAACTACTGACTTTGGACTTGTCCACACAGTGAGTTAGTGCATAGCAAGCCAGGGCATGAATCTACATCACACTAGCTTGCCACTCACTAATTTGCTATGTAGCCCTTGTGCACTAAAAGTTCTGTAGCGCACTTCAACATGCTCCTGTTTCACACAGCAAGATAGGGCGCATCAAGCTAGTCTGCTGTAGATTCACACCCTGGCTTTCCACACACTAACTCGCTATGTAGACAGACCAATATATTATTGTAAGTGGATGACTGATTTATTTGATGTTTTAACGAAAAAAATCTGATACCTGTTGATAGAGACGCTCCCAGCAATCCTGTGTCATCAGGCGAAACAAAGAGAGAAAGGCCCAGCCAAAAGTATCAAAGCTTGTATAGCCATGATCAGGATTTTCACCAGCCTTTAGGCATCTATATCCCGTTGGACAGGTGCTACAAATAATAATAGAAAATAAAGCTAATTACAGGTGGCTTCGATGTGGAGGAACTGGTTTTCCTACAGATGACACTGGATACTTTCAGTTGAAAGTTACAGCCATAGAAACATACAGGCAAGCTGTTCCATCTCATGTGAAAGTTCAGATTACATATTACATTTAAGGTTGAATGCATACAGTACACAGAGAAGATCCACCCTAAACAGGTGAATTGAGGGTTGATAACCAGGTCACTGACTATAACAATAAATAAGGCTTCTCTTACCCCTTACAATTATCTTGAGAACGGCTGAGATGCTGGAACAGATCCTCAGCTGGTGTAAAGTGACAAAGCTCCATTGAAGCCACTGGATCTGTGCTAATTTATGACAGCAGCGGATCTGGCTCAATATTCTTATGTGACCTGAGCTGTCCACCCGTCAGCCTGACCTTCTACTCACTCTCTGGGACCAGTGAACCTTTCATCTAAGCGCCCAACCCTTCAGTTCACTCACCAGAGGAGCCTGGGATTTCACATCTGCTCCAAGAAAAGTCCTTACCTAAACGGCTGCAATGACTCTTCTGCTTCTCAGGAAAGCTTCTAGTCTGTGCATCTTGCAAAATTCCCTTATTACATCGCATGCCGCAAGCAAAACATTCTCTCATTAAATTTCACAACTCCTTACAATGTTTTTTCTAAAACACTATGCCATACACAGCAGCAAAGTATATTAATTACAACTAACTCTACCAGTTACTAAAGCAACCATGTAAATAGCAATTTGGTAAGGGTACCAGATCCATCTAACAGGCAGGAAAAGAGGAACACAGCAGAACTTGCATGCCTTTTTTCACACAGTTGTTCCAGATGCTCTCTGTTTATGCTCTGGATAGGTAAGAGCCTACTAAGGGTCTTATAGCTCTGTAAAAGCTCTGGTTGACGTGGTTAGGAATGGCTACAATAATGTGGCTTTGTGAAGGCATTTTAATGACAAAAAACAATTTCCAAGAAGTGTTTTTGAACAGAGCAATATGCTCCGCATTGGAGTTGGTGAATTTGAACCTCTACCTGTGAAAAAGAAGAATCAAATTTCTCTAACTTGTCTATAGTCAGGGCTATTAATCAGCAATATCCAGTCAGTTGATCCTGTAAAACACTTCTTCATCAGACATGTCGAGTGGCAAACATGTCCAACAAGTATGACCTGTCTTGTACAGAATAATAAGAACCCTCTCACTCTATTACACAATAGAATGTTTCAACCATAATTGCTTTTTAGCACAACATTTAACAAAACAAAATATAGACACCAAACCAAAAAGCAATAATAAATAAAAATAAAAATAAAATAATAATAATAATAATTAAGAAGCAGCAAATCAAAGTAAATCTTTGAATTCAAGCCAAAATTAGAATAGATTCAAAGTCAGCCATGTGGTGGTGGTGGGGGAGGAGTGTCACAGTACTGTTTCCTGAACAGAACAGCTATGTATATGGTATAGATCATATCTTTATATTACAAGGTAGCAATGTGATCTTGGGGTTGAGATAATTCTTCAGTGCATTGTCGGTGGTTTTATTATGAATTCAACAACACTTTCAGAAGCTTAATCTAATATCATTAGTCAAGCACAAGGTTTTAAATAAATCTGCTTTGAAAGCCAAAAAACAAAAAGAAAGAAAGAAATATTGAAGCTTTGCAAGATTCATCCATATCTATCTTTGCATGGGACTTTAGATGAAGGTAGAAACCCTCCACCCCATAGTTTACATTTTATTAACTGTGCAAATGAAAATATAATCAGATTTTGTGTGCTTCAGTGGAGCCCTGCTGATTTACACCCTCTGAAGATCTAGTCCATATTGACTATGCTACATGAAAAAAGCAGAGACATTTTCAATTCTTTTGCTCCCAGTCTAAGAAAAGTATCTCCTTCTTGAGCTTTCCTACTTTGGTTCCCTTTGTTGAGATCCACAACTCCTGCAGTTACTTTGATTTTATCATTACAGGCTTGCAGAAGAGGAAAAGGAATAAAAATCCAGCTGTTCTCTTTTCTAAAATCTATGTGTTTACTCTGAATTTGTGGTCTGACCATTTCCTTTGTGCAACATAAACTTTCAAGTAAGCCCCCTATCCCAACAGGATGTCATGTATTGTCACCAGGAGCCAGGTATTCATTAGACTTCTGTCATTCACCTGATACTGCAGACACCTAACAGTGTCCATAGTATGCTTAGGATATTTTTCCAATGATTTGAGGAACCAATCTTCTTGACTCTAAAGAAACATTCATTTTGTCTACTTTGAGGCAGCGAAGTTTTTGTAAGGCTCATTCCCTTTTTCAAGAAAAACTGACTAAACTTTGCTTGGGATTTTTTTTTTTTTTTTTTTTTTTGATCCAAGCACGGAAAGGCTTTCCTCAGTTCTTCACTGAAAAACAATCCCAAGTGGTCCCACTGGGTTGTTTCACTGTGTTCTTGTTTATTTTAATCACCCAAAGAGAGCAGGCATTGCTGGAACATCTGAAGAGAGCTGTATGTGGCTTGAAGGATATCATGTTTCATTAACTTTGGGCCTAGCCTTGCTCCAAATGAAGTCAACGGAAGTTTTGCCATTGACTGCAAGTGAGCAAGACTTTTGTCTCCAAATACAGCACAGATAAAGGATTTCTGGAACACTTTCTCTCTGGAGATTAAAGTCCAGAGAGAAAGTTCAATCACTGTTATGAATAGGTGAAAGGCTGTGGCTAAGAGAGAGGAAAATATTGAGTTTTGGCCACTCACATCAAATCTCAGATAAGCCTCATAGCACCATGAGGTTGGACTGCACTGCCACTAGAAGGTCCCCCTCAGATTCACTACCTGGGATGACTTTTTTCTGGGTGGAAGGGTACTGGACCAGTTACTCATATGTATACGGGGCAGTTTACTGAAAGGGTGCCTGTTTTCTCTTTTGAAAAGGACTAGGAACGGTGCTGTAACCCTTCCTGGTGCTAAAGGGAGTGACAGAAACCTGGTCTAATATCTTCTGTTTGTAATACTAATTTGTGCAAGTTTACTTATGCGTACAACTCCCTGCAAGATGGCAGTCTTCCCACTAACATAAGATGACCTGACAGGTATATCATAGATTGCTAATAAGAAAGAATCTTGTATGCCCATGGAGTACACGTACAAAGTATGCTACTGGGGACTTGGCAGTGTTCAAACTTGAGGGATGTCAGTACTAAAACCATGAGCCTCTATCACTTGAACTGAAAGAACTCCATTAACCAATATCTGTACTAGCCTTTCATCCTTTTTACACCAAAAGGAGACATTTGCTCGCACCTGAGATTCCCAGTGAGCCTACTGTAGAAAAACTCCCCCACAAAGAGTGGTGATCCATAGGATGTGCGTACAATTTAGAAACACTGCATGGAAAAGAAAATTTTTACAAGTGGCTGCGTTCTATGAAGAAGTCATAAGGGATCTGTTAGCTGGAAGGGCTCCAGTTTAAGATTATTCTTTGGGAACCATCCCTATTCCCTCTGAGGTGCTTTTCTTTTTAAAAGGGAATCTCAGGATTTCACTTAGGATATTAAAGTCTTCCCCTTTGGATTTTCTAGCAGACTCTTTAGGCTCTATAGTGCCAGGAGAAAGAGTCTGACAGGATTTCACTGAGACTGGCAACCACAAGAAGCTACATTAATATAACATCCTTCACAGGGTTCTGTACAATTAATCACAATACAATTACAGTGTCATCGATTAAGAACAATTAAAAGCACCAATCTACCCATCCATCCATCAGGCCATAATCACCATAGTTTGCTGGCACCCGTACAGAAAATTAAAGGACCTAAGAATAAACCTAATTTTAAATAATGACACAGATTGGGCAGTCCAGGTAGTAATAGCGAAGGGACATAATTACAAAATGCTCTGGCTCAAGACTTTAATCTGGACAAACCCAGTAACCTGCTGATCCAGGCTGTAATGAACTACTTGGGCTTTACAGTGAAAGAAGATTGGTGAACTACTGTGTGTTGGATCACAGCATTTTAGAGCTTGAACATATACAAAGTGATAGCCATATGGTACTAGGAGGTAGCAATTCACAGCTGCTAATGTTGTCACCCCCCGAAGTTTCTAAGCATATGAGGGGCTGTGCAGAGGTCTGTACTCTCAATTGTCCTAGGTAGCAAAAGTCCAACTCCATCTATTACATATGATGGTTTATAAACAGACAGCAAAAGTTGGAGGCAAATAGACAGGTACAAACTGGACTATTTAAATTTTAAAAACTGTGATAAGGAATCTTCATAGCTCCTGTAAAAGTTGTGGGTTGGCATATCAATAAGCTGAAAGATTCTGAAAATGAGAGGAGATATTTATAGCTGAAATCACCGAAATAAATTTTAATTGGTAAATTTTAATAGGTAAATTTTAATAGAATGAGAAATACCCCCTTAGGAACACAGCGGGGGTAAAAGCCTGAGTCCCCCCCAGAGAGGGGACCACTGGACTTCCAAGGCTTGTTTAGGCTTGAAGCCAAATAGGGAGTGTAAGGGAGTATTGCTGGACTTACTAAATTAGCCCAACAACGATAATTGATGTGAAACTGGAGGGTGTGCTCCCTGAGAGGCTCTGGCAACCTAGGCAATTAGCTGAAGTCTAGGTATCACACAGAGGGGATTGCATATAGGCTCAGATTGTCCACAGACCTTTGCATGCTCACAGGTTTGCAATCACAAAACAAATCCCCCCCCCCCCCAAATCCCACTGGCTTTCAGTTCAGGCACATATAAATCCTATACCCTGAGAGCCAGATCACGACCAAACCTATGCACCCGTGCAAATGGGAGTAAGAACCCCCTTTACCCCGTGTGGCCTCTCCAGCCCCTGACATCAGGCATGCAGAAGTAAACAAACCTTGTGCGCCCACAACTGCCCTCGCAAGGTGGTGGGTGGGGAGTGGGCACTCTTGGCTCCACCCCTAGTGCACAAACCAGCAAAGGGAGGTTGTAATCTACTATTGGTATGGGCCAGCAGCAGACTGCTACACCTTTGAAGCAAGGGGGAAACTCCTGTTCTGTTGCTTGGGCAGCATGGGAATGCACTGACCCTTAACTAGGGCAGATTGTAAATGTGTAACCCCCACCCACTCAGTGCGGTTGATGAGCCCGCTGTGCCCTGGACCAATAGAGCTGGCTACTTTAGCTCAGGTAGTATGGGCTCATGCTTTTAGACCCAGAAGTCATGGATTCAGTCCTTGACGCCAATGATCCACTCATAGATGCGGCATTTCAAATATACAATCTTGCCTTAAGAGTGGGGTACTAAAGTGTGCACCCTGTAAACGATAGCATTTTTCACAAGATTGTATGCATGCTTTCTTGTGGTTTTTTTACACTGAAGTGAGGAGCTCTCCTGTCACAAACACACTAGTCACATTCCAATCTGATTTTAACCAACACAAAGTAGATGAAGAGTGTGTTAGTTACATCATAACTTAATTAAGTTCATTTAAAATATGCTATCCGCTTCGAGGGATTGTAATAAGATTATTAGTGTTGCATAATAAATTATTTCATAATTGGATCATGAGCTTCGAGAGTTAAAAGAATGCATCTAGCTCTTTACAAAATGACATCATCTTTAATGGCATTTTAAGATGCCAGAGTTTTAAGGAAAAACAGGAATTCTGCCTTTGCTCTGCCAGCATTCCCAGCCTTAACCACACATCAGTCAACTGGGCTCACTCCTGTTAGATGCTGAACACACCAGCTACACATAGGGTGACCAGATGTCCCGATTTTATAGGGACAGTCCCGATTTTTGGGTCTTTTTCTTATATAGGCTTCTATTACCCTCCCACCCCCGTCCCGATTTTTCACATTTGCTATCTGGTCACCCTAGCTACACAGCATGCTGAATACACCAGCCCCAATCCAGCAAAGCATTGAAGCGTATTTCATTTTAAGCACAAGCAGTCCCATTGACTTCAGTGGAACGACTCACGCTTAAAGTTAAGTGCACACTTTGTTGGTTTGGGGCCAGCGTGCTCAGCACTTTGCATAACTAAGCCCTCAAAAAACCTCCAGATTTTCTCCCAGGCTGCCTTTGTGCATGGCAAATACTCTCTGATAAAATAACAGCAGCCACTACCTTATTCTCGAGACTCACCTCTGCCGAGATGCCCAAGAGACCCAGCCTGATGATCATAGTTAAGCAGCCAATGAGTTGTAGCTATTGCTTTCCCCCTTTCCTCCCCACCCCTTCCCCCAGGTAAATAACAAAGCTGAGCCAAATATTCACCAAGTTAATTTACTTGCAACCTGTATCCCTAACCTCTACCACTTTGTCTGTTTGCGTTTTTGGGTAGCAAACCCTTCAGGCCAAGGGATTTCTCTTCTGTATGTCTATACTGCACCAAGCACAGTGGGGCCGTAATCCTGAATGGAGCCTTTGGATGCTACAATAATACATAATTAACAACAACAATAGTAAATGGAGGCTTATTAATTTCAGGCAAACCAGAGCTCTAGCTAAAACAACAAGGAGTCCAGTGGCACCTTAAAGACTAACAGATTTATTTGGGCATAAACTTTCATGGGTAAAAAACCTCAGCTGTTATAGCTGTCAGCAGCAGAATAAAGGAAACTGCCATTGTTGCTTTCTGCATATCCTCCCCTTCATTTCAACAGTTTTCAGCACAGTTGGGGCTGTGGGTACGTCTTCACTTACCGGAGGGTCAGGCAGCAGGCAATCGATGTTCTGGGATCGATCCCGGAAGTGCTCGCCGTCGACGCCGGTACTCCAGCTCGGCGAGAGGAGTATGCGGCATCGACGGGGGAGCCTCCGTGCTGCCTCTGGACCCGCGGTAAGTTCGGACTAAGGTACTTCGAATTCAGCTACGTTATTAACGTAGCTGAATTTGCGTACCTTAGTCCGAAGTGGGGACTTAGTGGGGACCAGGCCTTAGTTACACGACACAGCTTCTTTATTGTCAATGGAGTAGTGGCTGTGGGAAAGGATGCTGTATACTGAATGATATTTGTGGTGATGCAAGTTATTCACCTCTCTCAAACTGCCACAGTTCAGGTGAGAAATGCAGCATGGGGCAGTGTAAAGCAATGTACATAAACCGAAGTAAATGAACTGTCCCATTCCTCAGGATGGGATACATTTACTTACTCTCTTCAGAGGAGTGTGGTGAGTGTCTTAACATTTGTGAAGTACTGTGAAATCATTGGATGGAGGATATGTAAGTGCAAAGGATTATTATTACAGTTGAGGGGCATCAGGCTATAGCATCACTATGATACGCTGTACAAAGTGCTGTTAATATGGCTGCAAGTAAAGTTCATCATTAAAATGCCACTTTTGTATACTTGGTAACTATAGAAAAAAAAAAACAGGTCGCAGATGGAATTTTAGGTATTGGTATAGATTGCCTTAGTGAAACAGAACAACACAACAAATACCTTTATAAAGATACTTTAAAACAGATTCGGATTCATTTTATAACTTTCAAATGTTTTAAGAGGATTTCCATTCTAAATTCCTTTTATTTATAGACTAAGATGAGAGCAAAAGAGTTACAAAGGTTTTTTTATATATATATATATATATATGTTATTTTTAAATAGCCTGCTAAGAAAAATAATCAAGGTCACAGTGAGAATAAAGGTAGCTAAAGTTTCTATAGCAACAGTTACTAGGATGCAGTTGCCAAAGGTGCCTTCTTTTTATATCCTGAAGTAGCTTTAGAGGCCGATTTTTCTTCCCATTCACTAGCCGTTTTGGCAATATCAGTACAGACATGATGCAAATGTACTTGCATTGTTAGTATGATACAGTAGACTACAGCCTAAGAGCTGAATATACAGTACATGTCATGCAAAAGGGGAAAAAATGTTAAGTAGCCTGACCTTGAGACTTGAAAAGAACACCACTGACTGAAAAACCACACTGCTTGGAAAAACAGTTTTCTTACTATCGGTCCAAGTAGCATGTGAGATTATTATAAATGAAAACAAACAGAACAGAAGGCTACTTTTATATTTTGCTGCCCAGTCTGTTTACTTGTGCATTTGACAGCACTTTGTGTCTAGTCAGTTTCACAGTTTCCCCTAGCAGATAATTTCCCCTGTTGTTTGTGTGGATCTTTCACACCGCCACGGGGGAGAGAGAAAAGAATTCTGAAAAAATAGGAAAATGTCATTGTAAAATCACAGAAATTGGGAGAAGACTCAGGGACAGGTGGAGAAGCTGAAACTCGTTTTCATTTTTTTGGGGGGGTGGGTGTAGGAGGCTAGGGAGTGAGGTCACAAGGAGATAATTGACTAATTCCAAGCTGATGTGGCCCCTCTACATTTGTATCATATTTTGATAAGGAAACACCAGACTTCAGGTTTATAAGCATTTTTACAAAATTAGCAAGTTACGATTTCAGTAAGAAAAGCGAGCAATCCCATAATGTGACTACATTAATAATACAGCAGTTTTTATGTAACTTGATAGAACTCTTTCATTGCCAGCCCTCCACCATCACGTCCGCCATGGTGGTATGGTCTAGTGAAGACAATGGGCATGTATCTGGTCCATTCAGCAGCACAGCGGGTATTTTCTAGTCCAGTGCTCAGGAGCAGCTAATTGGTTAAATGAAAAAGAACATTTTTTCCTTATTGTTAGCAGTTAAAAACATGTACCAGAGATCAACATACATGTTTAGGGTAGGTTTTTTTGTTTGTTTTTTTAAGTCACGGTCAGCACCTATAATTCTGGTGCCCTTCTGGCCACCACCTCTGCTTATGGGCTAGAGCTGTGCTGCTGCAAGGAAAGGAGAACCCTTAAAGGGGCTGGAGCCACAGCCACATTGATGTTCCAAGGAGGGTGGGAGGGAGTGGTGTCCCTACAAAATGGGTGTCTTATACCGTTTCCTATGCAGTTTAGGCCTCAAGCCAACCCTATTTATAGGGAATGCATGGCCAAATCCTGAAGGCTTGACTCAGTTTTCAGTCCTTACTCAAACTCCCATTGAGTTCATGCTCATTGTTTTCCTGTAGGTTATTAGTTTTGTCTTTTAAATCGAAAGCACGTGATACACGCTTTCCTGTTCATTACTAAAGAGCTAAATCCAAAATGCAGCAAGTGCTGTTGCAAGATACTTTTTCTGTCCTTTCTAGAGATGTAAATCTGGCAGGCCAGATGCCAATTCTTGCCCTGGCTGCAGGCATTAACTCGGAACTGACAAAACTGATAGTTGGAGACTAGACCAATTCACCTGTATGTTAGTTTTGCTCAAAATAGGTATTAGGCTTATAAAAACATATTTAGTGTTAAGAATCTATGAAATGTTTGTAAGTTGCTGCATGCATTAATCTCACTCGCAATGTCTGCATTCCATGCTTTAAGAAAATATGTACGTTTTGCTTTATAACTTTGAAAATGTTTGCTCTGAACTTGTGATCTCAGGCAGGGAATCGTCTCCTCCCCACCCATCCAGAAGGACTATCAAAATCAGATGGGCCATCAAGGAATATCACAATACAATGGACTGGTTAATGGCCCTATCACACCTGAGAAATGCTATGTGCAAGGAAGCTTGCCCTGTAGATTTGGAAGCTGAAGGAAGGAAATAAAACAAAGCCACAGGATAATTTTCCATCTGTTTGAACTCTGACAGGACCAGAGACTCTGAACTGAAGCCAGAGATCCCCAGGGGCTGCCTCCTGGTCTGCCCTGAAAGACACTTTAAATTGACAGATCACTACAACTCTGTCACCCTTAGGATTTAGAGAGTAACTTATTTTTGTTTATATGTTTGCTTGTTTTAACCTTTAAATAACCCTTATCTCTTTCTCCTAGTTAATAAATCTTTAGATAGTTTATTACAGGATTGGCTAGAGGCATTGTCTTTGATGTAAGATCTAGGGTACCAGTCGATCTGGGCTAAGTGACTGGTCTCTTGGGACTGGAAGCAACCTGAATGCGGTGTGATTTTTGGTGTAAGTGACCATTCATCACAAAGTTCAGTTTGTCTGGGTTGCAAGATAGACTAGGGAGTATCAGGGGACTGTCTGCGATTCCATGGTAAGACTGGTATAGTGATCCAGGAATTCACATTTGTAACTGGCTTGGTGAAATCTAATCATAGAACACACCACCAGTCTGGAGTATCTGCCCTTGTTTCTGCCAGTCTGCCCTGAGGTAGGCACTCACAGTCATGAGCCACTCAAGATAGCATGACAGTAATGATCACTCATTACCCTAATACACCAAGTCCCCCGTGTCCCTTCGCTGGAATCAACCCTCCTTCCACATCAAGTTCAAGTTTCCAATCCTTTACCTCCACGAGTTTCTGCATCTCTGCACCACCTGCATCCCTGTTCTCCTTTCCATTTATTCTCATCTTATTCACTCCATTGCTCTCAAGCCTGCCTGCTAGCTAGCATCCTCTGTATCATTCTCCACTCTGTTCTGTTTACCTCCTTCCATGGTTGGAAGACTTCCTCGACCAGTGCATCCATCAACCTCCCTTTCCTCATTCAAATCTCTCCTTAAAATGTATGCCTTCCATGGGATCTTTCAAAAATAAGCCAGCTGTGTGGGCGCATACGTCTATTTTGAGGGATGGCTGGTGATTCATGCCCAGCTCTTGGTCACACTGTAGACTGTGTTAATATCTACAGTCTGGCTGCTGAACAGGTAGTATGCATTACCACCTGCTGCCACTAAGAAACTCTGAGGTTTGGAGGAAGTGTAGCCCCACTACAAGGTTCCAGTACACCTAATACCACCAGTGGCGCTGAAACAGCTTTTAGCCTATCATTATGACTAAGAGCTTCCATATCTTTGATCCATGTGCTGGATCTTTTCTGATCCCTCTTAAAATAAGGTGCTTAAAACTGGATGCAATGTCATAGATTTAGGGAACAGAATAAAAAGACCCCCAATATTTTAAATAGTTAACCTCTTTAGCAGTCAGAATAGCTGTTTTTGTTCCTATTATTTTAATCAGAAATGGGATAAAAAAGCTATAATTGCAAAGCGGAACCAATTTGGATATTTTTGAAGGTGGCCATATTTTGAAAATCAAAAACGGGGGTGTTTTTGCAGATCTGTGTTTTAGATTGTGAATTAGTCACACAACAGGAAAAGTATTTAAAAAAAATCATGGTGGTGTCACTACTTCCAACTTCTGACTCAGTGACACATGCTAATTTCTCAGAGGGGAGGATATTTTCCCCCCAGTAACTAAGTGCTCTGAATGTATTTGTCATGAAACACTGAACAAGTGTCACTGACATTCACTTTGAGAAGAAGAACAGCTTTGATCTCATCCACACTCATTTGAGAGAGACATGGTGGATTAGATAATATCTTTTATTGGACCAACTTCTGTTGGTGGAAGAGACAGAGACAACAAAAGTTGGTACAATAAAAGATATTATCTCACCCACCTTGTCCTCGTTATGTCCTGGGACCAACATGGCTATAACAACAACGCAAACAACAATGGAAGATCCATGCTCATTTGACTTTTCATTCCAACACTTTTCCCAACACTAAACCTGGTTTCCACTTCACTGTTATTCCTGGTAAGCCAGCAAAGTCTGCTTGGTACAGCAATACATCTGGAACAAACATTTTGTAGTTAGATTTAAAAAAAAAACGTGTTTGAATTGATTAAATAAAAAAGGGGGCATTTCAGGTGTCCTGAAGAAAGTTCCTGGGACATACAGTTATTTTAATATACCCCACCATGTCTCCATGACTTTTAAAACAGAATAACTGAAATATAGGGCTGGAAAGGCCCTCAAAAGGTCATCTAGTCCAGTCCCCTGCACTGTGGCAGAACCACACCATCCCTGACAGGTGTTTGTCTAACCTGTTTCTAAAAATCTCCAATGATGGGGATTCCACAGCCTCCCTTGAAGCCTATTCCAGAGCTTACTTATCTTTAGAGTTCAAAAGTTTTTCCTAATATCTAATCTAAAGCTCCCTTGCAGCAGATTGAGTTCATTATTTCTTGTTCTATCCTCAACAGATGTGGAGAACAACTGAACAGCATCCTCTTTATAACATCCCTTAACCTATTTGAAGAGTGTTCTCAGGTGCCCTCTCAGTCTTCTTTTCTGGAGACTAAACATGCCCAGCTTTTTTTAACCTTTCCTCACAGGTCAGGTTTTCTAAACCTTTTATCATTTTTATTGCTCTCCTCTGGACTTTCTCTAATTTGTCCACATCTGGCATCCAAAACTGGATACAGTACTCAAACTGAGGCCTCACTAGTGCTGAGTAAAGCAGGAAAGTTACCTCTTGTGTCTTACAAAGGACAGAAGCTCTCCCACTGACATAGCGCTGTCCATACCGGCACTTAAGGGGGCGGCTAACTCACACGTAACTTATGTCAACTTAAGCTGTAGCGTAGCCATAGCCTAAGTCCCACTTGTGAATCTAGCTGAAAGCGTGTCAGCTCCCAGCCCATAAGGTATGGCAGACTGCTGCTGGTGTGTCCCCCGGAAGGATTAAACACCATGACCAGGTCACTTTCATGCCCTTCCCACAGTTTATTAATCCAAACAAAAGTAACACACATGCACACACACACCCAAAACTATTCCCCTGACCAACACAGTCTGCAGGAGCCTTTCACCCTCCTCCAGGGCCAGTCACAGGAACCAGCCTCCCTCCTGCAGCTTCCATCCAACCAGGGTGGTTGCTCAAGTTACCAGAATACTGGACATTCTGGCACTTCTGGGCATGACCCCTGCTGGCATGACATTGGATGCACGGTGTGTGTGAGGTCACGCCACACGGGGACACCAGTTTCAAGAGCACATCGCACGCGAGGTCAGGCTGGTGGGGGCGGAGTGGCATGCTATTCAAAATGGTGTCCCCCATCTGATACCAGACAAAAGCATGTCCAGTTACCAGACAGGGGACAAACCAGCCAAAAAGAGGACTTTCCAGGATATAACTGGATGAGTGCCTTCCCCACATTCAGCTGAGCTCTCTCAGCCCTATATAGGCATCATCTGAACCCTCTGCAACTGGGTCCAATAATCAAATAGGACCGCCTGGCTGCAGGCTCACAGACCCTTAAAGGAGCTGACTACCCCGTAACAGGCACTACATTCAAACTTGGGGCCAATGGGAGGAAACCAAGTCCAGCACCCCCAACCTTTTCTAAATCATGACTTCCTGATCCCAGTTTTCTCCAGCAGCGATTGCTACCCCTCAGCCCCAGTGGCATTATGGAACTAAGGTCTGGGCCCTAGGTATCCTGCTGCCAGCCAGGACTCAAATCCACATATAAGTGGGACCCATGTTTAAACTACCACTGCATGGAGGGCCTTAGGGGACTTCTAAGTCCTGAGACCGCCTAGAAAATTCCCTATAGCCTTAGAGTCTAGCCTGAGCTTGGGCTAATGCAGTGTATTACTATCATCCATGTTTATTTACTGAGTGCTGATGTTGTACCTTTCCTGAAACAAACGTTGAGGAGGGCATGGCCCTCTGCCCAGGGAGCTTACAGTCTAAATCAGCCTGGCAATACAGATGAGACATACAAGACATGCAGGGGGAAGGTTGACACATCCAGTTATCCTTTGTGTACATGTAAATACAGATATAGACAGTGGCAGGCGGAAAAAGTGCTTATCTCTCTGGGGCCCTTTACTGTTTTATCCTATCCTGACCGCTTCTTTCTCTCTGCCTTTCCCCACATTCCAGTCTAGATTTTACCTTCCTACCTCCTTCTATCTTTCCCTCACCAACACATCCTCCTTCACACACACACCAGAGTTCCTGCCAATCACATCTCCATTCTCATCATTCATCCACACTCAGCTGTCCCAACTCAGCCCACCCCAACCTGCTCAGCTCCCTCTCAGCCAGGCCCAAGCCTCTCTACTCACCCCCCCTACCAAACTCGGAATTCTCTCTCCCTCTTAACTCAAAAACAAACCCCCTCACTCTGAGATCCCCCTTCTTCCTTCCTACCCAACTTCCTGCAGCTCAGAACCTCCCAAGGGCTTAAAACCCTCTCCCCTCCCATCATAAGCCCTTCTCCTCACCTCATAGCTTAACCTCCTTCCAAATCCTCTCAGGCTCACAAGGTAAAGTAAATCCCAGGTAAAATCCCTCCATCACAACACCACCTTCCACTGAGCCTGGAGAATCAGGATCAAAGACAGCTGAGAAGGACTATGTGTACAGGTGGTGAGTATGTGAAGGAAGGCTTCTACCCTGCCTCTATGAAGCTAACCTGAATTAGCATCTCAAGAGGCCTATATTTCTTGCTCCTTCTGTTGCCACAGAGGTTTGAGAAACTGGAATACATACCTTCTACACCTGCATTATATGCACATGAAGCTCACAAATTAACAAAGTGTCTTTGCATGTCCAAAACATCTTGGTTTCAGTACTGGCCAAAGGTTTGAATTTATTATTCTGTTCTTCCTCCTCTGCTAGAAATACTGGAATTAATCATCAATTTCCACATTCTACTTTTCTGCTTCCTTCTTCACCTTTCATTTCCTCTAAACTACTATCCACTCAGCCAAAATGTTATTGAGTTCCAAACACTTTTTTGAGGAGAAAATTAAACTGATTGAAAAAGGAGTTTGTAATAAGGTCGCTAAAGAATTCAGACCTCGATAATTGAGACACACCAACCTCTTTCCTCTGCTGTTTAGAAAATTGTATTATTATGCATGATATTGTCATTATCTTTGTTTCCATTATTACTGACACTGGGAAGTTGAAATCCCTACTTCATGCCAGTTAAAAGTGGACAGAACTGAACCAAAATGTATCAAAGAAAGAAAAGAGAAGAAGCAAAGATGGTTTTTAATTGCACTTACCCAGCGTCTGAGCTGTTGCCACAGAGTAGTGCGTCCGAAGTGCCATTTTTTATGAAGTAGTTTTCTGCCACAAAAGTGAAGGAATCATGAATTGACAACCTGCTTTCTAACAAGCACATTCCCAAATTAATACAATCTCTGAAAATTATCCACCAAGCAGCATATATAGTTACAGTAATCTGGGGATTTGATGAATAAAAGGTTTTGTTTGATTGACTGGTTTTAATTTTCAGGAATAAACATACTTCAGTTCTTGTAGAATCAGTTGTAAAAATTAAAATGTATAATTTTAAAGCTTAGCTATTGCTATCAGTATTTAAAATTCATTAGTAGCCTTTGTTCAACATAAAGAAGACAAAATAAAGGTAATAACAACATAATTAAAATGCATCCTTTTAACATTCAAACAGATAAACAAGGAAGTCTGATATTAAAAGAAATAGAAGGGTAAGTTAATATATATATATGCTTTCAACAATGGATATTCTAAAAAGCATAATTGGGGAAATGGCTGTACAGAGCCTATCCCAATGAGGCCCTGATCTCTGTTCAGTGTTAAATAATAATAGATGCTTTCCAGAAGCAGGTGAAAGTGGATTGAGATGGTGTTCAACAAGGAGCAAGGTGCATACCCTCCTTAGCCTACATGCATACCCTACATACTCTACATATCCTAGATCTTATAGCAAAGGAGTAATTCCCTGCTGACTTAACACATGAAGGGGAGAGCCCCACACAGCAGGTGTTGTGTGAGCAGAGATGCTCTCCCAAATGATGCTCAAAGAGGTCTCCATTGGAGCCTTAACCTAAATTGTTAATGGTTTTAGAAACCAAGCGTGCCAGCTTATTACTCCTGGGGGCATTCAGCACCAAAAACATTAAAAATTCTTTGCACAAGCTTTTAAAATTCTGCATATTTTATTTGTCAAAATAACACAATATAATCACACCGGTTTCAATTATTTTGGTCACTTATTTCAAAATACCTGTCAGCAAGTATGTCTGTACCAATACAGACAACAAAAAAAGATTGAGGAAATGTCTTTGATAAATAGATTCCTTACTAGGCATATTAATACAGAACTTTGAGTAACAATTCATTTAAACTACAATACAGAAATGCATTTCCCACACCTGTCAGAACCAGTGCAAAGGCTTGGGGGAGTCAGGGGTAATGGAGGAGCTGAGGGAGAGGGAAGTAATTGCTGGGAAGCAGCCTGGGTGTGAACATGGAGGGTTGTTGGGTGTGGGTGGGAGAAATATGGAACAGGTTTTTTTGTGGGGGGAGAGAGATTGTTAGGGAGCCTCTGCCATGTAGACCCTGGCTGACCCCTAACCTCTCTCATTCAGTCAGGCACATCTGTCCCTGTCCCCATGTGTCCCTGCACCCCCTGTCCCCATGTGTCCCTGCACCCCCGCTCAGCCAGCCCCTCATCCGCCATGTGTCCCTGCACCCCCTCCCCCTGTGGACATGCACCTCCACTCATCCAACCCCTTCCCCCCATACCCATGTGTCCCTGCACTCTACTCCCATTCAGTCCCCACTCCAGTTTGTCCCCCTCACTAACCCTTTTGAACTCCAGTCTGTGACACCCCCCCAGCAGCCCCATGTGCCCCATGCTGATTGTGCCCCCATATCCTGTGCCTCCTGACATGGTCCCACAGGCAGGGCACTCTCAGGAACCCGGCTTCTTCTCTTTCTTATCCACAGCTGGGGCTGCTCCCGCCCAGAAGCAACTGCTTTCTGTTCTGGTGCCACAGCAGCCCTTGATGGGCAAAAGGTGTAACTGCAGCACCTCTCTGGCAGAATGTATTTTCTGCAGAGAAAAAAAATTCTGCGCGGGATATGAATTCTGTGCATGCACAATGGAGCAGAATTTGCGCAGGAGTAAAGGCTTATATAGGCAGACAATGCAAAGAATGCAGGGCTCAAGCCAGTGAGTAGATATGCTGCTGCATTTCAAATAAGCTGCAAGCAATGGAAAGGCCTGTTCTGATTACTGCTAGGAGGAAATTACCATCAGTGAACCTTGTGGTCATGAGGTCATTTGTTGGTTTTCACAAGTCAACATAGGATAAATAATGACAAACACTGCTCATACAGTGTGCTTTTGTACTTTGTTCGACACATAGAGTTTTCTCTGGAAAGATCTTGGTCCAAAACACTGCCAAGATTGTTAACCTTGTTTACTACTACTGAACAATCCCCTCAACAGATATTGCCCTGGCATACCTAGAGTAGTGAGCACACATGAGGAGACCTCACAATAAGAGAAATACAGCATACTGATGGTGCTTTGCACTCTGTTAAGGAATTATAACCGTGCATGTAGGTGCTGAACAACATGGAGAAAATTATATAACTTGGAGGGTTGTCACCTCTTATCGATTTTAAGCCTAGAAGGAACCATTATGATCCCCTAGTCTGACCTCCTGCATAATGCACCCAGTGATTCCTGCATCAAGCCTATAATTTATGGTTGAGCTAGAGGATATCTTTTAGAAGGACATCCAGTCTTGACTTGAAGACTGCAAATGATGAAGAATCCACCCAAACTGTTAGTAAATTGCTCCAATGGCTAATTACCCTCTCAGTTAAAAACCTGCACCTTATTTTTAGTCTGAATTTGTCTAGCCTCAGCTTCCAGCCCTTGGATCTCATTTCAAATCGTTTGGTGATGATGCACAATTACTTCTCACCACTGCTTGAGTTCTGTCTCCTTGGCTGACTGGAGCCACTGGAGTGAAGTTTTAGTCCCTTTTACACTGATGCAACAAACCATGGACAACTGAATCAAAAAGCTGATGCAGAAAGAACTAGAGCACAGGACTGAGAGAGAACTAGAGAGAGAGAATGTGTACAAACAAGTCGCAGTGTTCAGGATGAGTTTTAAAATCCCAAGTGTACACATATGATCTGTCATCTGCTGTTGACTTAAACATTTACATTTCTAAAACAGAGAGGATGCCAAGTCCCAAAGAGCTTTATGGAATGCATGGGGGAGAATCAGTACTGGGCACTGCTGGTGGAAAGTATCTAAGCAATGGAGGATAGTCTGCACTGTAAGTGACAGTTACCATGCCAGGTTTGAATTTGAAGAGGAGATGAATAGCTGATGCCCCAGTGATAATTGAAGGGAGGGGGGTTATAGTATTATCACTGAAGAGCAAAACTACTGTATTATCACAAGCTCACACACCTAGTCACATCATCACTCAAAGGAAGTTGGTTTGGTCTTCTGCCTAAAGGTATGTCTACACAGCACGCCGCTGGCATGTAGGCTACATTTTGCTACATGCTTCATTGAAAGGTGGGCTCCACCCACAATGCAGTGTGTAGCTACATGCCGTAGTGAAAGGCTCTGGCAGAAGGAAGGCAGTGGGGAACGGCTCTGGCAGCTCCCCATTGCTGGAGTCTTTCCCTGGGGTGGGAAAAGGCTCCGGAAGCTCCCTGCGGCAGGAAAAGGCTCCGGCAGTGGGGAGGCAGTGTAGACAGGGGAGGAACTACTTGGGCACATAGAGAACCATGTAGGGTACATACCTCTATGGATCTGGTGTGTCTGTACTCTACTCGCCTAAGCAGAACCTCGCCAGCTACACTGCTATTTATAGCTATGGTAGGGATGTGTGTAGTGCATGTACTACACACACAAATTCTGTGCAGTGTAGACATATCCTAATGTGCTGGGGAAACAGAGATCTTTGAGAAGCAATCACCATTGTTTGAAGAACAGAACTCCTTACGTACTACAGACTATGCTCCACTGCACCCTTATGCCTCAGCTTTACCTCACTTGATGGTACCATTAACATGTGCAGGCAGTGCAACACAGTACTATTTAAATTCAACACATTACTTCTTACTTTACATGCATTTTTTTTTTTGTTTTTCTGATTTCTGATTCCCCTCCCCTTTATTTCTGAAAAAAGCCATTTTGTGTCAAAGTAAAGTTTTAAATAAAAATTTATGGCCAACTCTACTAAAAGGTATAGTGTATTTAAAGGTACATGTGTAACCTGCCAGGCACTTTTATCTAAACATATATGTATGTGTGTTTCTAAAGGAGTATAAGAGAACAAGATAATAATCTTGCCATATTAAAACAATGAATGAAAGGGCGTAACAAGAATGGTTCCAGATCAACTGAAAGTTATATGAATTATTTACTTTGATGGTGCTGGATTACTTTCTCTGTTTTTCAAAAATATCAAAAATCTGCAATTGGTACTCAGCAGTCACAAATTAAAGAGCCTAAGCACTCATTTTCAACCAGGTTACAATGCATTTGCATGCATACCAGAATTCAGCCACATAAACACACAGTACACCAATACGGCTGGCCAGAAAAAAAGAATTCAGTTCTGCAAAAAAAATTTTTTTTGAGGTTTCACAACTTTTTTGTTTCACATCAGATCCAAAATGAGCCCTTTGAAAATTCTGTGAAGAAACATATGAGACAGATCTACCCTAGAACAGCTGATAGCCCAGTGGTTAGGGACCTCACCTGGGAAGTGGGATACCCAAGGTCCCTATTCTGCCTAATTTGGAGCAAGGACTTGAACCTGAGTCTCCCATCCCAAGTGAGTGTCTTAACCACTGGACTGTTGGCTATTCTGCAGTGAATGTGTCCTTCTCTGGCTTTGACCATAAATTCCATCCTGGACTTGAAAAACTTCCAGACTAAAGTTGTCCTGAAACCAAGGCATTCCTGCAAAAAGTTCTGGTTCCACAAATCAGCATTTTCAACAAAAAAAACAAACAAACTGCTGACCAGTTTTATATACCATGACTCAGTTTTATAGAAGAACATAAGAATGGCCATACTGGGTCAGATCAATGGTCCAGCAAGCCCAGTATCCTGTCTTCCAACACTGGCCTGTGTCAGATGCTTCAGAGGGAATGAATAAAACAGGGCAATTATTGAGTGATCTATTCCGTGTCATACAGTCCCAGCTTCTGATAGTCAGAGGTTTAAGGACACCCAGGGCATAGTTAAATAGCCATTGAAACACCTATCCTCCATGAAATTATCTAATTATTTTTTAGCACAGTTATAATTTTGGCCTTCACAACATCCTCTGGCAACAAATTCCACAGTGTTCTGTGAAGAAGTACTTCCTTATGTTAATTTTAAACCTGCTGTCTATTCATTTCATTGGATGACCGCTGGTTCATGTATGATGTAAAGGGGTAAATAACACTTCCTTATTCACTTTCTCCACCCATTCATGATTTTATAGACCTCTATCATGTCCCCACAGTCGTCTATTTTCTAAGCACCAGTCTTTTTAATCTTTCCTCATATGGAAGCTGTCCCATACCCCTTATTTTTGTTGCCCTTCTCTGTATCTTTTCCAATTCTAATATATATATATTTTTAAGATAGGGTGACCAGAACTGCATGCAGTATTCAAGGTATGAGCATACCATGGATTCATATAGTGGCATTATATTTTCTGTCTTATTATCTATCCTTTTAGTAATGGTTCCTAAAATTCGGTTAGCTTTTTTGACTGCTGCTGCACATCAAGCAGATGTTTTCAGAGAACTGTGCTTGATAACTCCAAGATCTCTTTCTTGAGTGGTAACAGCTAATTTAGAACCCATCATTTTGTTTGTATAGTTGGGATTATATTTTCCAATGTGCATTACTTTGCATTTAACAACACTGAATTTCATCTTCCATTTTGCTGCCCAGTTACCCAGTTTTGTGAGATCCCATTGTAACTCTTTGCAGTCACCTTTGAACTTAGATATCTTGAGTAATTTTGAATTGTCTGCAAATTTTGGCACCTCCCTGTTCACCTCCTTTTCCAGATAATTTATGAATATGTTGAACAGCAAAGGTCTTTGGGGGACCCCGCTATTAACCTCTATCCACTGTGAAAACTGACCATTTATTCCCACTGTTTGTTTCCTATCGTTTAACCAGTTACTGATCCATGAGATGACCTTCCCTCTTATCCCATCCCTGCTTATTTTGCTTAAAAGCCTTTGGTGAGGTATCTTGTCAAAGGCTTTTTGAAAGTCCAAGTACACTACATTGATAGGATCACTTTTATCCACATGCCTGTTGACTCTCTCAAACACTCCTAATAGATTAGGGAGGCATGATTTTCCTTTACAAAAGCAACGTTGACTCTTCCCCAATATATTGTGTTCATCTATGTGTCTGATAATTCTGTTCTTTATTATGGTTTCAACTAGTTCGCCTGAAGGTAATCTTACCAGCCTGTAATTGTCAGGATTGCCTCTGGAGCTTTTTTTTAAAGATCAGTGTTACATCTAGCACAGAAGCTGATTTAAGCGATAGGTTACATACCATAATTAGTAGTTCTGAAATTTCATATTTGAGTTCCTTCAGAATTCTTGGGTGAATATCATCTGGTCCTGGTGACGTATTGTTTAATTATCAATTTGTTCCAAAACCTCCTCTAATGACACTTCAGGCTGGGAAAGTTCTTCAGATTTGTCACCTAAAAAGAATCCTCTGCAGCGAAGACTGATGCAAAGGATTCATTTAGTTTCTCTGCAATGGCCTCATCTTCCTTGAGCATTCCTTTAGCACCCTGATCATCCAACAGCCCCACTGATTATTTGGCAAGCTTCCTGATGTACTTAAAATAAAATGCTGATTGTTCTTGCTAGTTGCTATTCAATTGGTTTTGGTTTTTGTTTTTTGGCCTGCCTAATTATTCTTCTACACTGGAGTTGCCAGAGTTTATGCTCCCTTCTATTTTCCTCACTAGGAGTTGACTTCCAATTTTTTTCCAATGCCTTTTTGCCTCTAACTGCCTCTTTTACTCTAATGTTTAGCCATGGTGGGCTTCTTTGGTACTTCCCCCCCCCCCCCCCCCCTCAAGGATGTTAAAATTTAATTACACTGTGGTCACTATTGCTGAGTGGTTCAGCTATGTTCACCTCTTGAATCAGATCCTGTGCTTCACTTAGGACTAAAATCAATTTTATCCTCTGTTACAACACTGCAATTCCCATTAAGCAAGCATTCCAAGCCAGTGGGCCAGAGTAGGGTTTCTAGGGCTTGATTTTTAGAGGTGCTAAACAGATGCAGAGTCCAATGAAACAAATTTGCACTGCAGATGCTCAGCAAGTCTGAAAATCAGGCAACTAGCCTTATAGTCCAAGCTACCAGCTTATCAGCCTATTATAGTCTAATGTATACATACACACTTATGTCAGTGGAGAATGACTATTTCTCTAACCTAGTCTTCTAACCTTTCTTTTCCCCCACCCAGCAGAGGCATTGGGTGTGATGGTGTTGACTGGAGCTCAGATGTCTTTCGATGTGACAGAGAGCTTATAAAGCAGAACAGCATGACTGTGCAGGGAAGGAATGTTTGCTTTTCCCATCACAAGCAAGCGACCTCATACCAATCACAGCACAAAAGATAAAGGGCCAGATCCAGCTCTCAGTTACACCTACATCAATCCGAAATAACTCGGTCCAGTGGAGTTCTGGGTTGACACAGGTGTAACTAAGATAAGAATATACCCCAGAGCTGGCCACAATTATTACAATAAGAGTTTTTTCTCTCCATGTTTTTACTGACAAGGGTCCAGTGTCCTATTTGTATGCAGCCATAAACCAATAACTGTCAACTTACTTTGTTCTCTGAGTCCTTAATAGGAACCATCTTTCCTTTTCTCTGCTGTAGGCAACTACTAGCTACATCCGCTGTCAGAAAGAAATGTGATAAGATGGAATAAATTCCAAAAGAGAGCCCTACCACCAGCTGAGAGAAAGGTACATTCCCTTAGGCTGCATGAGTTCCCAGCCTCTGACCCACACCATCTCCAGTAAAACACAAGAGAATGATGTGCATCCTCATCTGGGTCCCGCTGTGTTCACTTGTAAAAACTCTCATTGACTTTAGTGGGAGCAGGATTGGGCCCATGATAAATTCAGCAACAATACCAAAGAACAGTTAGTGTTGCATATTGTGTGGGATGCCTCCCCCTTCTCAGAGCTAGGGATTCACAGGAGTTAGAGATGGAAAGAAGCTATTAGGCCTCCAGGTCCATCTCCCTGCCAAAGCAGGACAGGATACATTTAGTAGGGTTTCTGCAAATCCAGTTTTAAATGCCTCAGGTGACAGAGTTTCTGTTGTTTCCTTTGGGAGATTCACAGACCATTACATCTCAGCCAGGAAGTTTCTCCTGATATTCACCTTACATGTTCTTTTTTCTTAATTTCACCCTGTTACTCTTAGTCATACCCTTTGCATTATTATCCTAAATCATTCCATTCTCTCTTTCCTATTTGCATCCTTGCTCGTAGATTGTTATAACATCCCATCTTCCCCTTAGTTGTTGCTTAGCCAGCTGTCCACATTTTACTTTTAATTTTTCTGTATTCCTGCTTATTATAGGATAAACTGTCAGCAAAACCAATTGCTAAGGTAGTTTAATGCTTGCCATTATAAGCTCCTGTTTTCAAATGCTTATCATTTTTCTGGGCTTTAATCATTTGGGTTCAAATTTTCCATGCTGGGTCATTGCTTCAGGCTGAATATTTTGGAAAGCATTAGTCAGAGCAGTTCAGCCATTTCCAAGAACAAGGTTAGGGAAATATAGGTTGTTTTGCCAATGTTTATATCTTTGGTTTTTCCATAACATCCCTCAGATTAGTAGGTAAGTGCCAGTGGACAGATAACTACACAGTTTTATTCTTTTCATCTATCTATCTATTATATAGGAAAATGCGGTACATTAAAATTGCATTAAAAGAATGCAAAATCAGGAATTATGCCAAATTATGGTTACCAATATTTAAGGGAAACCTACGCCAGGAATAGGACCCAACGCTCTTGGGTCCCCATCCAGTGTCTTAACCACAAGAAAACAAACTTCTCTTCTTACAACCCTCTGCCTTAATCACTGTCCACAGTGTGCACCGAATGAGGCAGGGATGCTCTAGAGCAAACTGAATTGTGATGCATTATAATTCAGCCTTCTTGTGCATATGCATTAAGATTTCACAGGCAATCTTAATACCGGTATTTCCTGATTTTCAAGTGCTTGACTTTGCAACCTTAAAGTTGAACACAGGTTTTTTTAAAATGGAATTTCCTTGGATTTTTAAGATAGAAAACTGAAAAATCTGAAATTCCAGTATGTCACCATATTGAAATTCCAGTACGTCACCAGGCATAGTCTGGACCCAGGATCTTTATAACTAGAGCACAGGCCTCAACTACTTGCGCTAAAGGAGAAACTGTTAGCAGCACCAGGCTGTTATCCTCTGTGGAGCAGCTATCAGAGGGTGATGCAACATACACTTATTTAATGGCTCACATAACTAATTGCTAGGTAGCAATAGGATGGTGGGAATTCAGATTCCTGGTCCTGGAGAGGAAAGTGGTCTAGTTGTTCCAAATAGCACAGAGATTTGGTACATTCAGTCTGAAAGGTTGGGTGACTAAATGGATGAGACTCGATTCTGCCATCAGGAATGGTAACATGCAAAAGCCAGTAGGAGAATACTTCAATCTCCCTGGACATTCTATAACAGATTTAAAAGTAGACATCCTTAAAAAAAAAAAAAAAAAAAAAAAAAACTTCAAAAACAGACTTCAAAGAGAAACTGCAGAGCTACAATTCATTTGCAAATTTAACACCATTAATTTGGGCTTGAATAGGGACTGGGAGTGGCTGGCTCACTACAAAAGCAACTTTCCCTCTCTTGGTATTGACACCTCCTCATCAATTATTGGGAGTGGACCACATTCACCCTGACTGAATTGGTCCTGTCAACACTGGTTCTCTGCTTGTGACGTAACTTCCTTCTCTTCATGTGTCAATATAATAATGCCTGCATCTGTAATTTTCACTCCATGCATCTGAAGAAGTGGGTTTTTTACCCACAAAAGCTTATGCCAAAATAAATCTGTTAGTCTTTAAGGTGCCACCAGACTCCTAGTTGTTTTTGTGGATACAGACTAACACAGCTACCCCTCTGACAGTGATAGGGTATATTGCACAAGATCACTTCTGATAGAGGTGGAATCTCTTAGCTACCCACTTGGAAGAATGATCCTTGCCTGTTTCCTAAGACAGGGAATAAGGCCTTGCTCTACATTAAGTGCTCTAATGGTGCAGCTTTATTAATACCAATCAGCAGCAGAGTTGAACCTAGAATTCATAGCTCCCTCCTGCAGAGCTGTCAAGTATCACTCATCATGTGACAGTGACACATTTGACAGTCCTGCCACTCATTCCCAAAGCTCAGCCAGATTCTCACACCCCCAGCTGAGCTGAGGGATGGCAGCAGACATTTGCCTGAAGTCCTGCCCTTCTGCCACTCACGGCGGCTGTGGCGCCTGCTAAGTAGGAACTCCAGCTCCTCCTCTCCGTGAGAAAGCAACGGCAGCAACAGCACAAGGTGAAGGGCCCGGTATTGCTCTCAGCTGCCCTCCACAGCCAAGTGCAGTAGGCTCCCCCAGCACAAACCCCCAGCCATTTCACCTCTACCAGCAGCTACCCAAAGACGCCCCTGTCCTCCACAAATCCAAGCACCCACTGTCCCCCCCCCCCAAAGGTCCTTAGCACCCACTGGTCCCTGCAGCCCCCTCACTCTCAACATTCTCTGTCCCCCAGCAACCACTGCCCGACTGCAGCTCCCTGATCACCAATAGCATCTATCCCCCAGCACCCACTGCCCCCCACATCCCCTTAATCTCCAGCAGCCTCTACCACTCACTCTCCTGTCAGCCCAGCACCATGGCCTCCCGCAAGCCCTTAATCACCAGCTGCCCATTACCTCCCCTCATCAGGTGTAGACCTCATTACTTCCTGCACATCCCCCAATCCTCACATAGACTCTACTTCTCACCGGGCCCAGCACCCACCCCCTCCCACACATCCTCCTAATCACCAAAAGGGCCTACCCCTAACACCCTCTGCCTCCCTACATGCCCCTAACCACTAACAGCCTCAACCCCACCAGTCCCAGCACCCACTGCCCCTCCCACTGCCTCCCAAACCCCAGCAGCCTCTACTCCCCCACAAGCTCCAGTATCCACTGCCCCCTGCAGTCTCCTAACCCCCAGCAGCCTCTACCCCACCCCCCAAGCAGGTTCAGAACCCACTACAGTCCCCTAGTTCCCAGCAGCCTCCATTCCCGCCAGGCCCAATATCCCTCCCTCCCATATCTCCCCAATCACTGACAGCCTCTACCCCTTGCCAGCCCCAGCACCCACCATCCCCATGCAGTCCCCTTGCCCCCAGCAGCCTCTACCTCTTACCAGGTTCACCACCCACAATGCACTGTAGCCTTCCATCCCCCTAACCCGAACAGCCTCTACCTCCAGCAGCTCCAGCAACCACTGCCCCCCCACATCCTCCTAATCACTGACAGTCTCACCCCAGCAGCCCCTGTCCCCCACATCCCTCAACCACTGACAGCCTCACCCCCAGCAGCTCCAGCATTCACTGCCCACCACAGCCCACTAACTCCCAGCAGCCTCTACCTCCCCCTCCCACCTGACCCCTGCAGCTGTCTAATTCCCAAGTACTCTAGAGTTCACTACACCCTGGCAGCCTTCTTATCCCCAGCACTCAGAGACCCCTGCAGCTCCCTAAGCCCCATCAGCCTCTAACCTCAGCACCCACTGCCCCTGGCAGTTCCCCTAACTTCCAGAAGCTTCTAACCCTGCCCCCACATCAAACCCAGCAACCACTGCCCTGCCAGAAGCTCTCAAATCCCCAGCTGGCCTAGTACTCTCAACTCCCCAGACAGCACCTGGCTTCTCAAGTTCCCTAGGCTCAAGTCCCCAAGAGCCCCAGCACATCCTGCCTCCCTAGAAGTTCTCTGTTTCCCAAAAGGTCCTTATGCACAATGGTACCAACAACTGTAGCAGGCACTCCCTCAGCTACTCCCCAGTCACCCATGAGCACCCCAAAAGCACTGCCAAGTTTTGTGCAGGTCCATGTCGTACCCTTCCCATTGCTCAGAGCAGGGTGTGTTAACCCTAATCTTAAATGTATAGTTTTATGCAAACTTTTGCAAACAGTTCATTACATAGTTTGCATAATGTCACACACGGCTTTCTCCCCACACTCTTTCCCCTAGGCTAAAAGGGAAGCTGCTGTTGCTGCTGCATCCTACTTGGAGCTCAAGCTATGTGAGCTCAGGGAGCATGCTCAGCATAGATAAAGATCCATGGTGCTTGCAGCCTGAAATGAGATTGGCATGTACCTCTGTAGAAGAGGAGCAAGCTCATAGCAGATGGAATGTGTGGAGATCTTTGCTGCCAACCCTTAACAAACCACTACTGAGCATGTGAAAACAGTGATTTTCATGGGTTTATAACTTGGCTAAATCTGGGTGATTTTTTATGAGGTACAGCAAAAGGTACTTCCATGACCCCAGGGCTATCCTCTGACCAAATTTCAGGTACTTGCTCCAAAGCATGAAGGTGCTAGAGTTTCTCCAAGTAATGGTTGTAGGATGGTTTGTTTTCCTTTGTTTTTACATGAACAAAACCAATTTTTCCCCCAACTCAAATCTTGGATACAGCTAAACCATTTTTATTGAAATTTAAAAAAAATGTCTTTCAAAAAAATCAAACTGAAGCAGAAACCTACTATGGACAATGTCATCTCAATTGTTTGAAGTTATGCAAAGTTATATTTAATTGAAAACTGGACATTAATGGAAAGTATTAGGGAACCTTAACAATAGGCATCCTTCCAGTTCTTCCTATAAGGTACTTTATTCTGTTGTGGGTCTTTCCTCCCAAATCAGTACTTTAAGCTTCTAATCATTTTTGTAGCTCTTCCTTATACTCCCTCCAATTTAGTAATATCTCCTGGTCTAAACATGGCTTTTTAAAAACGTTGGCTACTTTTCACCCTATATAGAATAGGGAGGACAGGACAAAACTACTCAAGTGCACACTACTCCTTGATTAGAATTAGAATTTTCACAGCATAGTCTGTTAAGTAAACAAAGGCAAATTTACCGGAAAAGGTAATTTATTCCAAATTAAAATATTTAGCAGCTTATGTCAAGACCTACAAAGCAGAACTGTGCATAAAAGCCAGCACTTACATAGGGCTGCTAGGCAAAAAGCCATGACCTTTCCTGCAAAGCCAACACTAAAAAATAAGAAAGATGGAAAGCCATCAAGAACGTCAGTGGCTTCTGACCCACTAAAGGGAAATGAGTTAGTGTCATGTTAGTAAGCTATGTGATTTTAGAGGGCAGCTCCTGTTCCTTTCTTAAAATGCCCAGCTAGGGTGATACTGTGATTCATTGTTCAACATGGAATGCATTTGATGTGCAATAAATTTACTCTGATTTTGAAAAAAATAAAATGCATTTGCAAAATCAGAGTGGTGTTCAATTATAGTTCTTCATCGCCCAGAGTAAAGCCCTCTAGCTGGCTTTCTAGCAAAAGTTTCATAGAAGTGTCTATTATTTGGGACTGTCTGTTTTGGCCATAAGGGTGTATGCTGGCTTGTAAGTTCCCCCCCTCACATATCTGTCAGCACTGAGAACTGGAAGCCATCGAAATGTCCAGATCCCAAATTTAAAATATGACTCTGAAAGCGCCATAATTTTGCAGCTCTGGTATGACAAAGAAACCAATCAACAAAGAACCTTCCCTCCCAGTTCTCTCCTACCTGTTTCCCTCCCACACACACCTGCTGGTAACCTGTAGTGATTAAAACAAACTTGTATTGCAATTTGGATATATCACACACAGTGACATTTCTAATAGAGAAATAGAGTTTGGGGATGAAAAACATACCGCACACAAAAGCCATGGAACACGCTGTATCAAAGGTATTGTTAGAAAAGAATGCTCAGGAATAAATGGCACTGCCAGGTAGTTCTATCAGGTTGCATATAATTATGTTCAGCTGCTTTCCTGTTGCTCTCCCTACTTCTGGGGCTTTGATTTGATTCCCCTCACACCTGCCTTGATATTTGCTGCTGCTCTCATCTCCACTTGGTACCCACTGGCTCCTCTGCAAATCCTTTCGCACTGCATCTCCTGATATTCTGCTTTCCCTCACTGCTTTCCATCCACTTTGTCTCCCTCTCTCCCCATCCCCCCAATCTTTCTAGCATTCCCATCTACTGTCTCCTGCCCTTCCTACCACCCAACAACCAGCACTGTTGCACAAGAAACTTTCAAAGCTGCAATAAAAAAATTGTTATTAGGTGTTTTAACTGAGCCTAATTGTACCTAGTCCTGGTGTGTGCATCAGTGGGCAGAGCACATGAAGCCTCCCCTTTTGGACTCTCTCATGGGAGGGCCAGGTATAGCTGGGGTCCCTGAGCTCTCTTAGGTGCAGGCACTTCCTCCTGGGGCACTAGCTAACCCATAGGAGATGTGGAGAGGCATGCGGGAGACCTTAGGACAATGCATTATGAAACTCCAGGAGGAAATATGCCTCCCCAAGGTGCAGTGTCACTTGTAGCCTCCTCCCTGGGGCGATGCTGCTCCATACTGCCCTCAACACAGACCTGCGCTGCACTAGTGCTATTGGGGAATCAGCAAGTTGCACTGCCATAGAAAAGGATTTTCAAAAGCCAGTTTAAAAAGCAGCAATTTTTGTAAAATGATCATTATAAGGAACAGTTATGACTTTTCAACTATTGATCAAAACCTTGCTACAGAAGGAACTTATATTATGTCCACGCTGCTAGGGTTAACATCCTCACCCCTACTCCAGCCCCATTACAATGGTAAAGGGACTTTAAAAGCCCCAGCATTAGCTGGGGCAGGAATCCCCTGGTGCAAGCACTGTGGAAAACAGCCATAAGCCTGCCTTCAGAAGGCCTCCCCAAGGCCTGGGGTAAGGGGTGCGCTGAAAGTGGGGCATGAGGACAAGACGGGCACGTCAGAAGCAGGACTGCAGCACACAGCACTGTAGCCCATAAGTAGGGCCTTCCAAATTCAAGGCTGTGAAAAATGCGTCATGGACCGGGAAATCTGGTCTCCCCTGGGAAATCTGTTTTTTTGTGTGCTTTTACCCTATACTATACAAATTTCCCAGGGGAGACCAGCGTTTCTCAAACTGGAGATCCCAAACCAAAAGAGGGTCATGGGGGTGGGGCCGCAAAGTTATTGTAGGGGGTCGCAGTATTGCCACCCTTACTTCTACGCTGCTGCTTTCAGAGCTGGGTTGCCAGAGAGTGGCAGCTGCTGACTGAGAGCCCAACTCTGCAGGCAGCAGCACAGAAGTAAAGGTGGCAATACCATGCCATGCCATCCTTACTTCTGCACTGCTGCTGGCAACGGCACTGCCTTCAGAGCTGGGCTTCTGGCCAGCAGCTGTCGCTCTCCAGCCACCCAGCTCCGAAGGCAGTGCAGCTGCCAGCAGCAGCACAGAAGTAAGGGTGGCAATATCGCAACCCCCCTACAATAACCTTGCAAGACCCCCAAAAGCCCCTTTGGGGCCAGGACCCCTACAGTTACAACACCGTGAAATTTCAGATTTAAATATCTGAAATCATGAAATGTACTATTTTTTAAATCCTATGACCATGAAATTGACCAAAATGGACCGTGAATTTGGTAGGGCCCTACCCATAAGGCAGCCTGGGGAGGCTGAAGCAATTAGAAAGGTCTACAGCACAGTCAACATTATACTGGGGCTCTCCAGCCCCCAGAGCAGTCCAGGATTGTCAGGGTGCAAAGATTCATAGATTCTAGGACTGGAAGGGACCTCGAGAGGTCATTGAGTCCAATCCCATGTGACTTAAAGCCACTTTATCCCTTCCCATCTCCCTCTGGCTGCAAGTAATCTCACCCTAGGTGTCCAAAAGACATCTGAACAATGATAGAAGGCCTTCATTTTTAGTCCTAGAGAGAAAGTATATTAAATTAGAGTTAATGCTGAGTAAATGCCAGTAATCTCAGACTATGTCTATACTAGCACTTTTGTCATTGTAATTTATGTCGCTCAGGGGTGTGAAAAAACACACACATTCCTGAGGGACATAAGTTACATCTACAGAAGTGCCAGTGTGGACAGTGCTATGCCAGTGGGAGATGCTCTCCTGCCAATATAGCTATCACCGATCATTGGGGTGGTTTGATTATGTCAACAGGAAAGCTCTCTCCCGTTAGCACAGAGGGGCTACACAGGAGATCTTACAGTGGCACAGTTGCATTGGCACAGCTGTGCTGCTGTAAGGTCTCTAGTGTAGACATGGCCTAAGGGTAAGAACAATGCAATGGTGTTGTCCCTATCCCAAAACCCAGTGTTTCTAACCCAGGAAATTCAAAATGAAGTTTAATCATAAAAGAAATCCAAAATTATTAGCGTTATGGAAACATAGAATCATAGAATATCAGAATTGGAAGGGACCTCAGGAGGTCATCTAGTCCAACCCCCTGCTCAAAGCAGGACCAATTCCCAACTAAATCTTCCCAGCCAGGGCTTTGTCAAGCCTGACCTTAAAAACCTCTAAGGAAGGAGATTCCACCACCTCCCTAGGTAACCCATTCCAGTGCTTCACCACCCTCCTAGTGAAAAAGTTTTTCCTAATAGCCAACCTAAACCTCCCCCACTGCAACTTGAGACCATTACTCCTTGTTCTGTCATCTGCTGCCACTGAGAACAGTCTAGATCCATCCTCTTTGGAACCCACTTTCAGGTAGTTGAAAGTAGCTATCAAATCCCCCCTCATTCTTCTCTTCTGCAGACTAAACAATCCCAGTTCCCTCAGCCTCTCCTCATAAGTCATGTGCTCCAGCCCCCTAATCATATTTGTTCCCCTCCGCTGGACTCTTTCCAATTTTTCCACATCCTTCTTGTAGTGTGGGGCCCAAAAATGGACACAGTACTCCAGATGAGGCCTCACCAATGTCGAATAGAGGGGAATGATCACGGCCCTCGATTTGCTGGCAATGCCCCTACTTATACAGTCCAAAATGCTGTTAGCCTTCTTGGCAACAAAGACACACTGTCGACTCATATCCAGCTTCTCGTCCACTGTAACCCCTAGGTCCTTTTCTGCAGAACTGCTTCCTAGCCATTCGGTCCCAAGTGCTTCACATAAGGTGAAGGCACTCAAACAACCTTAACTCTGCCCTCCAATGATGCCACACAATAGCCAGATTATTATGATTAGCAGAATACTGTTTGTGTCCCAGATTAAATGAAATGGATTTTTAAAAGCATATTAGATTTTTTCCCCTCATATCATGTCACTAACAGCTCAAAAGGTAGACTTTTCCAAAATGCATCTATGACTGAAAAGAAGGGTTGGAACAGAAAGACGAACACAACCTTCACTAGAGTGGTCACTACTACTCCCTCTATAGTAGACCATCCTGTGACTCTGTGATGAGGCAGATGAGACATGAGATATCTAGAGATAAATATGCATGCTGGATTTTAACAGTCTTTAAATAATCTCATTCCACATTTCCCAGGCTGGCTAGTCACAGCAGGCATAGCTATTAAAACTGTAGGCTGAATGAAAAAAAAAAACAAGGCATATTGAGCACCACTTGTTTAGACATATGCTTTACATCAATGTGCAGCAAAGTGCTTAAATATGCTGTCTAGGACTGGAAATGTTGTTTTCTGACATATTTCACACAATGAAACTGAAAGCAAAAGCTTTAGAAGACCAAGTGCATTTATAAAAAGCAACAGAGGGTCCTGTGACACATTTACAACTAACAGAAGTATTGGAGCATAAGCTTTCGTGGGTGAATGCCCACTTCATCAGATGCAAGTAATGGAAATATCCAGAGGCAGGTATAAATCAGTATGGAGATCATGAAGTTAGTTCAATCAGGGAGGGTGAGGTGTTCTGCTAGCAGTTGAGGTGTGAACACCAAGGAAGGAGAAACTGCTTCTGTAGTTGGCTAGCCATTCACAGTCTTTGTTTAATCCTGATCTGATGCTGTCAAATTTGCAAATGAACTGGAGCTCAGCAGTTTCTCTTTGGAGTCTGGTCCTGAAGTTTTTTTGCTGTAAGATGGCTACCTTTACATCTGCTATTGTGTGGCCAGGGAGGTTGAAGTGTTCTCCAAAAGGTTTTTGTATATTGCCATTCCTGATATCTGACTTGTGTCCATTTATCCTCTTGCGTAGTGACTGTCCAGTTTGGCCAATGTACATAGCAGAGGGGCATTGCTGGCACATGATGGCATATATAACATTGGTGGACGTGCAGGTGAATGAGCCGGTGATGTTGTAGCTGATCTGGTTAGGTCCTGTGATGGTGTTGCTGGTGTAGATATGTGGGCAGAGTTGGCATCGAGGTTTGTTGCATGGGTTGGTTCCTGAGTTAGAGTTGTTATGGTGCGGTGCGTGGTTGCTGGTGAGAATATGCTTAAGGTTGGCGGGTTGTCTGTGTGCGAGGACTGGCCTGCCTCCCAAGGTCTGTGAAAGTGAGGGATCATTGTCCAGGATGGGTTGTAAATCACTGATGATGCTTTGGAGAGGTTTAAGCTGAGGACTGTAGGTGATGGCCAGTGGAGTTCTGTTGGATATGTGGACTCCCTATTCAGACCCTACGTCACCAGCACTCCCAGCTATCTCCGTGACACCACTGATTTCCTGAGAAAACTACAATGCATTGGTGACCTCCGAGAAAACACCATCCTAGCCACCATGGATGTAGAGGCTCTCTACACAAACATCCCACACACAGATGGAATACATGCTGTCAGGAACAGTATCCCTGATGATGACACAGCACAACTTGTTGCTGAGCTCTGTGACTTTATCCTCACGCACAATTATTTCAAATTTGGTGACAATATATACCTCCAGACCAGTGGCACCGCCATGGGCACCCGCATGGCCCCACAATATGCCAACATTTTTATGGCTGACCTGGAACAACGCTTCCTCAGCTCTTGTCCACTCACGCCCCTTCTCTACCTACGCTACATTGATGACATCTTCATCTTCTGGACCCATGGGAAGGAGACCCTGGAAGAATTCCACCATGATTTCAACAGCTTCCACCCCACCATCAACCTCAGCCTGGAACAATCTACACGGGATGTCCACTTCTTAGACACCACAGTACAAATAAGCGATGGCCACGTTAACCCCACCCTATACCGAAAACCCACCGACCGCTACGCCTATCTTCATGCCTCCAGCTTCCACCCCGGACACACCACACGATCCATCGTCTACAGCCAAGCGCTGAGGTACAACCGCATCTGCTCCAACCCCTCAGACAGAGACCAACACCTATAAGATCTTCACCAAGCATTCTCAAAACTACGATACCCACACAAGGAAATAAAGAAACAAATCAACAGAGCCAGAAGTGTACCCAGAAGCCTCCTGCTACAAGACAGGCCCAAAAAAGAAACCAACAGAACTCCACTGGCCATCACCTACAGTCCTCAGCTTAAACCTCTCCAACGCATCATCAGTGATCTACAACCCATCCTGGACAATGATCCCTTACTTTCACAGACCTTGGGAGGCAGGCCAGTCCTCGCACACAGACAACCCGCCAACCTTAAGCATATTCTCACCAGCAACCACGCACCGCACCGTAACAACTCTAACTCAGGAACCAATCCAGCAACACCATCACAGGACCTAGCCAACTACAGAAGCAGTTTCTCCTCCCTTGGTGTTCACACCTCAACTGCTAGCAGAGCACCTCACCCTCCCTGATTGAACTAACTTCGTTATCTCCATACTGATTTATACCTGCCTCTGGATATTTCCATTACTTGCGTCTGATGAAGTGGGCATTCACCCACGAAAGCTTATGCTACAATACTTCTGTTAGTCTTAAAGGTGCCACAGGACCCTCTGTTGCTTTTTACAGATTCAGACTAACACGGCTACCCCTCTGATACTTGAAGTGCATTTATGATTACAGACAGTGGGTGAAACCTGGAAAACCCATCCAGCTCATACTATTAAAAAGAAAGAAAAGAAAGAAAATGTTCAGACTTGTAATCCAAAAGAATCGGAGACAGAAAACAAAGAGTATGAATAAAAGGTCAATTTTTGTCATAGAAGAAGGTTAACAGCAGGGTACCCTAAGACAGGTAGTGTTTAATATATTTATTAACAATAGGGAAAATGGGGAGAGCAGTGGATGACAGAATTTGCAGATGATTAAATTATTTAGGTAAATCAAATCCAGAGAAGGAACATCAGTGGGATGTAACCACGCTAGGTGAATGGGCAACCTGGTGAAAGATGGAATTCAATGTTGATAAATGCAAAGTTATATAAAAGGAGAAAATCTGAAGTACTCTTATGCCATATCAGATTCTAAAATAACAAATAGCTCAGGAAAGGGAATTGGTCATCACTGTGGCCAGCTCAGTGAAAAACTCTCTGATCAACGTGAAGCTGAAAAAAGTTGCCATCTCTAATCAATATCATATGGATTTTTTTTAAAAGTTAACAGTTTTTCAGACGTTTGGTTTATATACAGTTTAGTGCCAGAGGAAAGTAAAAAGACTGCCATGCAAAAAACCCTATAGCTAGTCTTGAGGAAAAGCAAGATCCCTAGAAAATTCTCTCCTGACCCACAAAAAGGGACGTCAGCTACTGCACAAAACAGAACTAATACCCCTTTAACATACCAGATTTCCTATAGTTACCTGGCCAAAAGTAACTAATGATTTCAGGTATTTCAATATTTGGATGCCCAACCTGGGACACGGTGTGCTCAGCACTTTCTGAAAAGCAGGCTCAAGACTTTTCCAACTGGGTATCTAAGAACTAAGGTATCCAAAATCATTAGTCACTTTTAAAGCTTTTGGTCTCTAAGGGCCAGCTTTTTAAATGCTCAGCATGCGCAATTGGGGCCAGATTTTCAAAGAGCTCAGCTCCTATTTAAGTACATAAATAAAGGCCAGATTTTCTGAAGTATTCAGTATCCAGCACCCTATTGTTACTTATATACATTGCTACTTCTTGATTCTCCCTCTTCCATTGGAAGCCCATTCCACTTATTTCACATTATTTCTGAAGGGGAAAAAAAAAGACCCCAAACCTTAAATTTGTTTTACATTTTTACATATAGCGTCTCTAAGCTGAAATCCATGTCCCTTAGTTCTAGTTTGTCCAAGAGCTTCAAACAAATCAACAAGTTTAATTTTATAATAACCCATGCTTTAAATACTTCAAGTCACCTTTCATTTGTCATTTTGGAAGACTAAACAATCCCTGTTTTTTAATCTCACCTCATATCTAAGAATTTCCAATTGCTTTTATCATCTTTCTTGCTCAATGCTAATCTCTCTCCAAGTTAACTACAAAGATGACTGAAATTAGATATTGTACTCCAAGTTAGGCTAACTAGTGCTTTAAAAAGCAATAGCACAAAATCCCAAGCCTTACATAATATATCCACTCAGCACTACCCGTTAGCCTCCTTTACTGTTCCTGTACACGGGAGTGTGAATCATCAAACCATACCAATATAGGGTTTAAAGAGACCTTGAGATGCCACCAAGGCTGAGACAGGACCAAGTAAACCTAGATGATCCCTGATAGGGGTTTGTCCAACCCGTTCGTAAAAAACCTCCAATGAAGGGGATTCCATAACTTCCTTTGGAAGCCTACTCTAGAGATTACTACCCTTACAGTTAGAAAGTTTTTCTTAATATCTAACCTAAATCTCCCTTACTGCAGATCAAGCTCATTGTTCTTGTCCTACCATCAGTGGACAAGGAGAACTATTGATCACCGTCCTCTCTATAACAGTCCTTAACATATTTGAAGATTGAGAGTGAAGCTGATAACAGTTTTCTTTTCTCAAGATCAAACATGCCCAGTTTTTTTTAACCCTTCCTCATAGGCCAGGTTTTCTAAACTTCTTATTGTTTTTGTTGTGGACTCTCTCTAATTTATCCACATCTTTCCTAAAGTGTGATGCCCAGAACTGGACACAGTACTCCAGCTGAGGCCTCATCAGTGCTGAGCAGAGTGGACATCTACGTCCCGTGTCTCATATACAACACTCCTGTTGATACACCACAAAATATTATCCTTTTTTTGGTTAATGTTGTGGCTCCTATTCTGATAGCTGTAGCTATCTTCTCCAGCATCTCTGGAAACACTTCATCATTCTCATCCTGAGGTCAGTAAATGTTTCTATAAAGACACTTGGCTCCTTGCCCCTCAATACTTTTCCAAACTGACTCAACACTTCCTCCCATTTGTTTAAATGATTTCTGTCCGCCACTTGTAATTGAACATTACTACCCCACACTGTCTTCATTTAACATCATTATGAAAACACGTTAAAACCTTTAATTAGTATTACTATTTTTTACTATGTATACAGCAAAGCCAAACTCTAACCCAGTCAAATCCATCACCCCACCAAGGCTGTTATTCATATAATAGGCAACATTTCTCCTTCCACATTAATTACACCTCTACCCCAATAGAACGCGACCCTATATAACACGAATTCGGATATAATGCGGTAAAGCAGCGGGGAGCCCCGGGCCCTTTAAAGCACCACCAGAGCCCCGCTGCTTTACCGCGTTATATCCGAATTCGTGTGGAGCCGTGGGCCCTTTAAATCCCCGCCCGAGCCGGCTGCCAGAGCTCCGGCGGTGATTTAAAGGGACCGAGCGGCTGGAGCACTGGGCCCTTTAAATCACCACCGGAAAGCTGGTCCAGTCCGGCATGGCATACCGGCTCTTGCCGGTATGTGGTACTGGACCGTACCTGATATAACGCGGTCTCACCTATAAGGCAGTGAGATTTTTTGGGTCCCGAAGACCGCGTTATATCGGGGTAGAGGTGTATATAGCACATTTGTTATATTTGTACAGAGACAATTTCAATGTATGTCATTCCTGACTTTTATACACAGCGAGCCAGATTCTCGTCCCTTCTCCATCCTATCTGTTTATCCAAGGGCTGTATCCTGCCATCCATTAAATGTAGAACCTGAGCACCTCACTGGCTTTAATGTATTTATCCTCATAATATCTCTGAGAGATAGGGAAGTATTATCCCTTTTTTTACAGATGGAGAACTGATGGAGCCCTGTGCGGATACAAATTCATATTTGCAGATGCAGATATTTGTGGATATAAATCGGTATCTGCAGAGGTGCAGGGCTACACCGGGAACCGCAGTGGCAAAAGCAACAGCACGTTGGGCCACCACCCCTAGGAGTCAGCACCCCATGCTGGCAGCTCCTCCAGCATGGTTGTACCATCCCCAGCCTTACCCACTGGGGCGGGCACCAGGCTCACCAGCAGCCGTCCCTGGTGACGCTAGTGTGTTCAAGCAGCGTGCATGCTCCCAGACAGGAGTCCCTTCCACGCAGCAGTCTGCGTCTTCTGTCTGGGGGCATGCAAGCCTCTTGAACACAGGAGCACGACCTGGGACAGCTGCCGGTGAGCCTAATGCCCGCCCCAGTGGGTACAGTACAGCCATGCCAGAGGAGCAGCTGGCTCCTGGCAGCAGCGGACTGATGTGCTGCTCCCTTCGCTGCTGTGGTTCCTGGTAGAGCCCTGCAGCCCTGCGAATACTGATTTGCATGCCTGTATATAAATCTGTATCTGCACAGGGCTCTAAGAACTGAGACACAGAGACGGTAATGGCCATATTTTTAAAGGTATTTAGGTGCTGAAAGATGCATCTTTCTGCATTTTTAGACATCCAAACTCCTTGAAAATTCTAGCCCTAAGAGTTCTTCCAGCAACTAACAGAAGTTACCAGATCACAGGCCCTGGTTCTCATAGGAGACTTCAATCACCCTGATATCTGCTGGGAGAGCAATACAGCAGTGTACAGACAATCCAAGAAGTTTTTGGAAAGTGTAGGGGACAAATTTCCTGGTGCAAGTGCTAGAGGAACCAACTAGGGGCAGAGCCCTTCTTGACCTGCTGCTCACAAACAGGGAAGAATTATTAGGGGAAACAAAAGTGGATGGGAACTTGGGAGACCGTGACCATGAGATGGTCGAGTTCAGGGTCATGACAGAAAGAAGAAAGGAGAGCAGGAGAATACAGACCCTGGACTTCAGAAAAGCAGGCTTTGACTCCTGCAGGGAACTGATGGGCAGGATCCCCTGGAGAATAATATGAGGGGGAAAGGAGTCCAGGAGAGCTGGCTGTATTTTAAAGAATCCTTATTGAGGTTGCAGGAACAAACCATTCTGATGTGTAGAAAGAATAGTAAATATGGCAGGCAACCAGCTTGGCTTAACAGTGAAATCCTTGCTGATCTTAAACACTAAAAAGAAACTTACAAGAAGTGGAAGATTGGACAAATGACCAGGGAGGAGTATAAAAATATTGCTCAGGCATGCAGGAGTGAAATCAGGAAGGCCAAATCACACTTGGAGTTGCAGCTAGCAAGAGATGTTAAGAGTAACAAGAAGGGTTTCTTCAGGTATGTTAGCAACAAGAAGAAAGTCAAGGAAAGTGTGGGCCCCTTACTGAATGAGGGAGGCATCCTAGTGATAGAGGATGTGGAAAAAGCTAATGCAGTCAATGCTTCTTTTGCCTCTGTCTTCATGAACAAGGTCAGCTCCCAGACTACTGCACTGGGCAGCACAGTATGGGGAAAGGGTGACCAGCCCTCTGTGGAGAAAGAAGTGGTTCAGGACTATTTAGAAAAGCTGGACGAGCACAAGTCCACGGGGCCGGATGCGCTGCGCTGGATGCGGTGCTAAAGGAGTTGGTGGATGTGATTGCAGAGCCATTGGCCATTATTTTTGAAAACTCATGGCGATCAGGGGAGGTCCCGGATGACTGGAAAAAGGCTAATGTACTGCCCATCTTTAAAAAAGGGAAGAAGGAGGATCCAGGGAACTACAGGCCAGTCAGCCTCACCTCAGTCCCTGGAAAGATCATAGAGCAGATCCTCAAGGAATTAATTCTGAAGCACTTAGAGGAGAGGAAAGTGATCAGGAACAGTCAGCATGGATTCACCAAGGGCAAGTCATATCTGACTAACCTAATTGCCTTCTATGATGAAACAACTGGCTCTGTGGATGAGGGGAAAGCAGTGGACGTGTTATTCCTTGACTTTAGCAAAGCTTTTGATACCGTCTCCCACAGTATTCTTGCCAGCAAGTTAAAGAAGTATGGGCTGGATGAATAGACTATAAGGTGGATAGAAAGCTGGCTAAATCGTCAGGTAGTGATTAATGGCTCCATGTCTAGTTGGCAGCCGGAATCAAGTGGAGTGCCCCAAGGGTTGGTCCTGGGGCCGGTTTTGTTCAATATCTTCATTAATGATCTGGAGGATGGCGTGGACTGCACCCTCAGCAAGTTTGCAGATGACACTAAACTTGGAGGAGTGGTAGATACACTGGAGGTTAGGGACAGGATACAGAGGGACCTAGACAAATTAGAGGATTGGGCCAAAAGAAATCTGATGAGGTTCAACAAGGACAAGTGCAGAGTCCTGCACTTAGGATGGAAGAATCCCATGCACTGCTACAGATTAGGGACAGAATGGCTAGGAAGCAGTTCTGCAGAAAAGGACCTAGGTGTTACAGTGGATGAGAAGATGGATATAAGTCAACAGTGTGCCTTTGTTGCCAAGAAGGCTAACAGCATTTTGGGCTGTATAAATACGGGCATTGCCAGCAGATCGAGGGCCATGATCGTTCCCCTCTATTTTACATTGGTGAGGCCTCATTCTGGAGTACTGTGTCCATTTTTGAGCCCCACACTACAAGAAGGATGTGGAAAAATTGGAAAGAGTCCAGCGGAGGGCAACAAATATGATTAGGGGGCTGGAGCACGTGACTTACAAGGAGAGGCTGAGGGAACTGGGATTGTTTAGTCTGCAGAAGAGAAGAATGGGGGGGGGATTTGATAGCTGCTTTCAACTACCTGAAAGGGGGTTCCAAAGAGGATGGATCTAGATTGTTCTCAGTGGTACCTGATGATAGAACAAGGAGTAATGGTCTCAAGTTGCAGTGGGGGAGGTTTATGTTGGATATTAGGAAAAACTTTTTCATTAGGAGGGTGGTGAAGCACTGGAATGGGTTACCTAGGGAGGTAGTGGAATCTTCTTCCTTAGAGGTTTTTAAGGTCAGGCTTGACGAAGCCCTGGCTGGGATGATTTAGTTGGGGATTGGTCCTGCTTTAAGCAGGGGGTTGGACTAGATGACCTCCTGAGGTCCCTTCCAACCCTGAGTCTATGATTCTATGATTTACCCCAGGTCACACAAGAAGTCTGTGGTGGAGCAGAGAATTGAACTCAAATCTCCTGAATTGCAGGCTCGTTTCCTAACCACTAGGGTGCCCTTCCTCTCAAAATAACCATTAGAGTGTCCTTTCTCTCAAAATAAATAAAGTAACAAAATACTCACAGATTTCACCTTTCATACATTAGCCAAGAGTCACATCTGTCATGCTGCTATTATTTCCCTTTCCTCGGCAGCATCATTAAATTATTTAGGGCTTGAACCAATGCTCACTGAAATTGATGAGAATCTTCTATTGACTTCCATGGGCTTTGGATCAGGCCTTTTGTCAATAGCGGAGGCATTCATTCTGACTATGAAGTTTATTTACATGAAAGGCAATTTTTAAAATTTTAATACAGGAGTTGTGTTAACATATTTTTACTTGTAATTCAAAGAAAAGCAACCCGTAGATTGTTTAGAAAGCACACCTTCTGGTAATGTTATCACAGCACCAGATAATGCAATACTGCCAACTCCATATAGGGAGTTAATTCCCCCCACATCATGAGATTTTTAACATTAATAAAAGGTTGGGTTCATTTTATTTGCCTTTTGGTTTTTGCGTCTTTAGGGGTCACATTTTCAAGCTTTTCCCATTAACTATGAGAGCTAAAAACTTAGTTTAAAAAAAGAAAAGGAAAAAGAAGAGCGAAAAAGGTGAGAGTTTCATATAATCACCTGACTGGGGCTTTAAGAAAAATATCAAATTTTGTGAGACTCAAAAAAAAAGAAAAAGTCTCAACAAATGGCAACACTGCAATGAGTAAAAAGAACAGGAGTACTTGTGGCACTTTGCTGATACAGACTAACACGGCTGCTACTCTGAAAACTGCAATGAGTGTTTCAAGTCATTATCACATAGCCTACGAAGTGCCAACTGGTAGCACTGCTTCCAACAATGCAGTAAAAATATGGTGGCACATCTGGAGCTTCCCAAACCACTGGCCCATTGTTCTGGGAGAGGAGTTCAGTCCATCCATATTTTTGGCAGTAATTGGTTTGTACATAGGTTTTGATTATCATAATGCAAAGAGACAGATAACTAACTTAAAAGGTTAAAGAGAAGAGTTTACCTGGATCATTAAGAAAATCATCCAAGGAATTCCACTTCTGAACGCCTGAATAAAATGTGCCATTGGTAGAGTTAAATTCGGTGTAGTTCCTGACACACTTATGTCTCAAATTGCCCATAAAGAGCTGGAGGCCTATAAGGGCAAAGACACTCAAGCAGAAAACGGTCAGGATCATCACATCAGCAAGTTTCTTAACAGACTGGATAAGTGCACCTACGATGGTCTTCAATCCTAGGGAGATAAAAGCCAAGAGTTTATAGACTTAGACGCAGGAACAAAGGTGTAGTTAATTCCTTTTGAGAGCTGAAGCTCTGCACAGAAGCTACAGTGCCTAATCAAAGGGTCTATATTACATATTTGCAACCTGATGGCACAAACAAGGCAGAAGTGATTAATCTGAAAACATAGTTTGGGCCTAATATTTTGGACAAATTTGTTCCTATTTATGTTTGTTCTTCCTATTATTTTTAAATGAAAAAGCCATTAAAAACAGAGAAAAATATTTGATTGAACTAAAAGGCAAGGAGTGAGACATAAAACTGATCATATATAAAATAAAACTGCATAGATGGTATGTAATATTTCAAGTGCATATTATATGTAAGAGTAAACATATTAAAGATTTAGATAACTGATTTGTCAACAGCATGCTCAAAGTTTCAAAAGTTCCTAAGTGACTTAGGAGCCTAAGTCCCATTGACTTTTGAAAATTGGATATCAGAGTCTAAGTCACTAGGGAACTTTTGAAAATTTTATCATTTGTGATCACATGAAGAAGCATGTGTGTATTGCTTTATGTCTGAACACTTTATGTAAATAGGCCAAATCCTGCTTGCCTTACTCAGGCCAATAGTCCCATTAACTTCAACTAGTTTGCATAAAATGAGGTGAATGTGAACCTTAATGTGAGATCAAATATGGAGATATTTGAATGCTACATTATATAAACAGCACCAAGGAAGACTTATTCCTTTTAAAAAGCCCTCTTATTCATCATAAATATCTAGCAGGACTTCCAGAGCAACTGCATGCCAGTAGCAGCTATGTTTTTTAATTAACATTAATTTTTAATGAATATTTAGTTACCAGTAACTAATGCTTCTGGTCCTTAATAACACTAATGTAGTAGCAGTAAAGGGAATTAAGTTAAAAGAAAAAATGCAAAAGAAAGCAGGTGAAGTTTTTTTATGGGAAATATTCATAATGAGTTGACCTGCCCACTGAACATCATCATACATATTAGGTCTCGATTCCCAGGAATTCCACCTCATAGCACTAAACAGCCATGAAAGTTGGATTAGAGCTGTATGGGCAAAAAAAATAATAATCAAAAAATGGTTTAAAAAAAAAAACAAAACAAAAAAGAAAACACACGAGGGTTTGTAAGAAAGCAAAACATTTTTTTGTTCTCTCTTCAAACTTGTTTCACAAACAAAAGGAAATTGCCGTTTCTAAAGCTGGTTGAAATCTTAGCATGGCCAATGGATCTTGCACTACACAGACCCACAAGCGTAAACAAATTACACTCCTATGGGGGGTACAAGTGTTACCATAGGCCATTAACTGTATTAATGGCAGTGGAATGGCCATGCAGCCATTACATACTGAACTACTAGGCTGTAGGAAGGCCATGTTTCCCCACCAACCTCTCTTGGATCCCCTGTGCCATGGTGGGACAGAAAGGGCTGCAACATTTGTCCCTCTGCACACTGCCCCCCCCCCTTCCCCCCCCCCAAAAAAAAAAAAAGTTGTGCAGAGCAAACACTATCCAAGAGCCAGATTTTCAAAAGAGCTCAGGGCCACATTTTCAAGTGCTCAGCACCCACAACGCAGCCCAGTTTTCAAAAGTGCTCACCTTTTATTTAGGCACCTTCATAAGAGCCAGATTTTTGAGTGCTCTGAGCTCTTCTGGAAATCTGGCCACTTACTTTGGTGCCTAAATGGGAGTGAAGCTCTTCTGATAATGTTCATTTGGGGCCAGATTAACAAATCAAGACTCAGTAGGTCTCCCAATGAGAGAATGTATTCTCCCTGTCTGCGGATCTACAAAAGGTTTGGTTACAGCCCAACTCTGCGGGTTTTCTTCAGGCAACACTCTCACACAAGTCCAGGGAGCAGAGTGGGTATAAAGAAAAACAGGCCCAGCCTGTTAATGGTTTTAAATTGAACAGTAACAAAACAGCCAGTGAGGAAAATCAATTGTAAATACATTAGAGCAGTTTTTCTAATTGTTTTCTATCTAACTCACTGACATGCTTTGTTTGAGCTTTCATCACTGGCCGCTCTTTACATATACTGCCATATGCCTTTTTGTAGTTGCTCAAACTTGGGATATACAACTAAGAATTGGATTTTAGAGGGGAGCTCTAACTCTAGAGCTAACCCACAAAATCTAATCCTACACACTTTCCCCTCAGTAATCCATGTGAAAGTCCTGTAGGACATCCACTTTATTAATATGAATTCAAACTCAGAGTTTCCATCTGTATTACTTTAGTATAGTGATAACACTAGTTAGCTTGCCAGATGCCTTGATATCTTTTGACACATCACAAGGTATCTCACACAGAAATTGAGTGTGGTGTATCTCCTACCCACTATGAGGCAATTAGAGACTTGAATCTGCAAACCCCTACTCACATGAGAAAGAAGAATGGAACTCCTTGCATGAGCAAGGACAATATTAGGACCCAACCCTGAGAATACTTATTTGCACAGGTACGATATATACAACATGAGGAAAGGTTTGCAAGTTCAGGACCCACTGCTGTTAATGTTAAGGTCAATTTCTGAAACTTATTCTATCAGTTTAGTTACTATGGTTTTAAACGGAATGTTCGTTTTATATGTTTAATCTATGCAGGGATCAGAGAACTCCATTTTAGGGGGTTTTCCATTTTATTTATTCATGGGGTTTTTTTTAGAACTTACACGACTATGAGCAATTTAGTGGAAAGCGCTTTAGTAATAAAATTATAATTATTGATTAAAAATAAATTACTCTTATTTCACTATTACTGGTGTATTGTTGCATTTTTCTGGGTAAAACCATAAGGGAACTTGGAATATTTCTTGCAGGATTACTGTATTTTTGTCTCATCCTACAAAATCAAGATGTGGCCAGAAAAGTAACTGTCATTCTCATAGTCACTTGGCTTGTGCATCACTATTTAAGTCACCACTAGCCAAAACCCTATGGACTGGTGCTATGAGGGCTGAGTCAATGGGAACTGAGGGCACTCAGAACCTTGCTGCAGGTGCTCTGCATTTCCCGGTCTCCCGATTGTTGTTTTTTTAAAGGTAATTGCTAGATGTATTCAAATTTAGACCACTATTAAATCTTCTATGGAACTAATCCTCCTTTGAAATAATGCCAATGAGAACACTGCAATACAGCTTAATAGAATATACTATTTATAGAGCATTAAAGGCATTTATTTAACTCTTGCAGGTCAAGCACCAAACTGGGCAGCATGCAGCAGAAAGTCTTAAGGCCTGATCCAAAACTCATTGAAGTCACTAGTCAATTCACATTAATGGACTTTGGATCAGGCCCTTGCAGATTAAGTAATGAAATATTCTTCTGAATGACTAAATTATTTCCACATTTTTATGGCCAAATCCTGTTTGCCTTTCTCACATGGGTAGAGTCACTAAGTTCAGATGCTATGGTGTACCTAGATAGAGGGAGTAAACAAGCTGGATTTGGCCCAAAACATTACTGTTAATAGTAGTAGAGGTTAACACATTAGAACATCACCAGAGATTAATCAAATAATAAGTATTCAAAAGCAAATTGCAAACTATTAAAAATGCAAGCAACACCAAACAGTGAAAAACAGTCACATCCCCCAAAACCATCCATTCCTCCTATGAAATTTAATAGATTATTAGCATTATTGTGTACGTCATCCATACCAGATGTTGGCAATCACTTACTGTACATCAGACACTTTCATGCGTATTCCGAGAAAAAGAAAAGAAAAGAAAAACAAAACCAAACCACCGAGTTTGACTTGCGCAACGATTGCTATCACTTTGTCTATTCTCATCTTCTGAGATATGCATAGTTCTCATTACTGTCTCTTTGAGTTACGTGTATGTAGCAAGAAAAGAATACACTCCAATGAGTGTATTATGTTATTAGCCACAGACACACACTGCAGCTAACAGTTTTTTATTACCTTGGAAAATGTAAAGGACTGTCAGTGTTTCTGCAGATCATCTCTCAATAAGAAGGGTATGATTATTTTCCAGGCTCATCTTATATAAAGACATTAACATGTAACATGTGTTTGCCACCTCCAAGTTTGATTGCTGCCCTCCAGGAGCCTCCCACTGGCTGCCTGCTTCTTGAGTGGAGTATGTTGCTATTACAAGGATGAAATTCAACCTTATGGAGAGGGCCAAAACAAGATCTCCTGTAACATGTCTTTAGAGTGGGGCTTAAGTGGGACATAAGTGGGATTTAAGTGGTGCTTAGGGTCTTTTGCTGTCACTCCATTCATAGGCAAATTTCACGCATAAGGTCTGAAGACTTGTGCTCTGAGCTCTGCCTATAAATTCAGTTCCGAATGATAACTAAAGTGTCATTTACAGTCTTTAAGGACCCTATCCAATTCCCAAAGTCAATGAAAGACTCATGCTAACTTCAATGGGAGCTGGATCAGGCCCCAGAGACCTTGAACTTATTTATCTCTGACACCACTTCTCCCTCACATCTGAGCATTGAAGCGGAGATCTCCTGCTGCCAGTGTTCGTACTGTAGGCTCTGCTGTTCAGCCTCTGCAGTTGAGGGCTCCTGCTAATGAAGCTTGCTCCTGCTGATAGTGTTCCACAGCCTGAGATTGGCCATTTTCAATGAACAGGTTTAATTTATGGTATTTATTAGTTATTATCAATGACTGGAGGGATTTCTCTGCACATAAAGTGCATGATAGGAAGTCCACTGCAGTTGATGGAAAGATTTCCGTTGACTTCAGTGAGATTTAGAACAGGCCCAACATGGGGCATTGATGGGTGTTATTGAGTTGTCCAGTGGGCTGGCTCAAGAATTTTAGGATTAAAGTTTAAAATTAAACGGACAATGTTTAGTTGCCATGACTTTAAGTGAGATCCAAAGTTCTAATTAACAAGTAAAATCACCTACATTAAGGGACTTTATTCCAAAGTGAGGCATCTGAAGTTGATGGATATATATGAGGAAATCACAGACAAGGGATTTTTTTTTTAATGGCACTTGAATGTACTTAATGTAGACTGATTGGGGCCAGATTCTCAGCTAGTGTAAATGTAAATGGCATAATATTACTGAAATCTAATGAAAAGATGATTGAACACAATGGATCCTTTGACTTCAGTGGATCTACTCCAGATAGACACATACGTAAGGGTGTCAAGTATCAGCGGGGTAGCCGTGTTAGTCGGGATCTGTAAAAGCAGCAAAGAGTCCTGTGGCACCTTATAGACTAACAGACGTATTGGAGCATGAGCTTTCGTGGGTGAATACTTCGTCGGATACATGTAGTTGGCATCGAGGTTTGTTGCATGGATTGGTTCCTGAGTTAGAGTTACTATGGTGCGGTGTGTAGTTACTGGTGAGAATATGCTTCAGGTTGGCGGGTTGTCTGTGGGCGAGGACTGGCCTGCCACCCAAGGCCTGTGAAAGTGAAGGATCATTGTCCAGGATAGGTTGTAGATCACTGATGATGCGTTGGAGAGGTTTTAGCTGGGGATGGCCAGCTAACTCAGGAACCAACCCATGCAACAAACGTCGATGCCAACTCTGCCCACATATCTACACCAGCAACACCATCACAGGACCTAACCAGATCAGCCACACCATCACCGATTCATTCACCTGCACATCCACCAATGTAATATATGCCATCATATGCCAACAATGCCCCTCTGCTATGTACATCGGCCAAGCTGGACAGTCCCTACGTAAAAGGATAAATGGACACAAATCAGATATTAGGAATGGCAATATACAAAAACCTGTAGGAGAACACTTCAACCTCCCTGGCCACACAATAGCAGATTTAAAGGTAGCCATCCTGCAGCAAAAAAACTTCAGGACCAGACTTCAAAGAGAAACTGCTGAGCTTCAGTTCATCTGCAAATTTGACACCATCAGCTCAGGATTAAACAAAGACTGTGAATGGCTAGCCAACTACAAAAGCAGTTTCTCTTCCCTGGGTGTTCACACCTCAACTGCTAGAAGAGGGCCTCATCCCCGCTGATTGAACTAACCTCGTTATCTCTAGCCTGACTCACTCTTGCTTGCACACTTATACCTGCCTCTGGAAATTTCCACTACATGCATCCGACGAAGTGGGTATTCAACCACGAAAGCTCATGCTCCAATATGTCTGTTAGTCTATAAGGTGCCACAGGACTCTTTGCTGCTCATACTTAAGGGTGTGATTTTCAATAGCACTAAGCATTAAACTAACTGCTCCCACTGAAGTCAATAGTAAAACTGTCATTGTGTCAGTAAAGCAGAGTTAAGCTAATGTTGAGTGTTTCTGAAAATCAGCCCCTGAGCACTTTGCTGGGTAGAAGCCTTACATCAGCTCAGGATCTGGTCCATTATTTCAGGAAAGCAATTTCCCCAAGCTCACAAATTTCAGGTATTTCCGTAAATAAATAACCAGATGATGCAAAAGTGTGATTGGAAATCACCTCGGGTCTTTGCAAAAGAGAGTGAATTCCAGCAATCACCCTCCTTATCTGAGAAATAACAAAGGCATCAAAAATACAATGCAGCCCAAGAATGGCATTTAAGATATTACTGTTCATCAGTTTTCGTTTTAAAATCAACGGTGTGGTAATATTTCATCTCGGCAAAATCCTATATTATTATTAAAGACCCAAACTGAGCTCCAAAATAGACTTCTAAAACTACCTAAATATTTCTTTAAAAAGAAGGACAACTCACCTGAAATTATCTACTAGCACGAGAGCTCTCCTGCATCTCTGTTTTACTAGCAATTAAATAGATGCCCAATCATTCATATCTCTCCATTTGTGTAATTTTACATGCTCAAAACACAGGTAATCTTGATGGTAAAATCCAAGGGCCAAATTCCCTGCTGGAAAAACTCCATGGAGTGACGTCAGCAAAGTATTCGGCCCCTAGTATCATGATATTAAAATAGTTATAAGAAGGTTAGCTGACTCTACATCCAGAGGATGAAAAGAGAGAACACGTGTTACTGCGTATTGCACTAATAAATTATCTTTGATATCTTCTTTCACCAACAAATGGCTCAATCAGGTATTTAATAATACAGAAAGGTTTGGGTGTATTTTAAATAATATCTTGTACTCTCTCTCTTCTCATTACAAAATAGCTTCTATTTATTGTCTGAGATCTAAACAAGCTTCAGCTCACTTTCTGATTTCTTAAAACATCACAGAATTACCACACATAACTCAGCAAAATTGGTAGGCTCTGCTTTGAAGAGGTTCAGGATTGAAGACAAGATGGAAACTGAAAGGCATCCTGTGGAGATGACTGTCCCTCCAGGTTAGTCTTCAAATTACTGGCAAAAGAGAGAGAGCTCTTTGGTGGTTAGTTTTTTTTTTTTTTTTTTGCTTAGCTATTACTGCCTTATGTGATCTGTAAATCATGGAGCTCGGCTTGCAGTTAAACCACGGCTTTCCCCAGCAGAAACATTTTCACAGTGAACACCCTAATTGTAAAAGATCTTAACAGAACTTTCCTGCTTGTTTGGGTTTACCCTTCCAGGATGACAAATAAAATACAAAACAGAAATGCTACAGGTTTTCAGAAGCCTCAGACCTCTTAAACTACTCAATAAAGGTCAGATGTTACCATCTTTCCTCACACTGAGTATTATCTTACTTTGCAAGTAGCTCCACTGATTTTAATGACACTAAGACTGGAATTAGGCACTACTCAGCATGAGTAAGATTTGCAGAATCTGGCTCTAATTGTACAAGGTGTGTTCTTAAAATATGTGCAGCCTAACCACAGTATTTATGCCTAACTTTTAAGCTCTACGTGGCTGTTGGTTATCATAGCTGAGAACATGCATGACCATACCTATTTAAGCCAGGTCATTTATTTTGATTTTAGTGTCATAGTGCAAGTGTTTACAATCTACTGGGCTGAAAAATTTCACTACACTTAAATGACTATGCTTGATTTTGAGCAGTCTTCTTAATTTTTCAAATATATTTAACATGTAATTGCCAACATCTGTTCAGGATAATCATCAACAGGATCTACCATGCACGGTTTTTGCGATCTTCTCTACCTTGCCATGCAGGTTGTATATTTTAAACACTGAGGCTGAATGAGACCTGTCCATAGATAACACTTGGCAAGAATGTATTTTCATGGAGCTAGCTCTGAAATGGGCTCATCTCTGAATAAATCACTAATTTGAAACTATTATTAATCACAGTAAGTAATAACAGCTAAAAATGGGATCAAATAGTTTGATTAAAACAACGCGATGGGAAAAGGGGTTAATTCACTAATGGAACTGTGTCAAAACACTGACTCTCTTTGGGATTGTTTCATTGAAAATGTGAAATATCAATTGGGAGAGATCCTGTCTCTACTGAAGTAAATGCCAAAATTCCCACTGACTTCAACAGGGCCAGAATTTCAGCCAGGGTTGCTATCCAATATAAACAAGACAGCACCAGAAGAATTAAGGCACCTATGTTTCCAGCCATAAAATGAGTTCAATTTTTAGCACAAACTTTGACTTGTCTGCAGAGGCACTTGGAAGTTCTAATAAATATTTTTGAGGTCATCATTTATTCTTTCATTTTTAATATAAAAATCTGAAGACGTTAATGGAACTTCATTGCCATTTTCATATGGTTCATGAATGAGTACTTTATGGATATGATTAATGATACACTGTATACAAAAGCTTATTATACAGTAGTACTCGTTTTAGTGAGCTTTGTCATTTTGGAAACAATTGTGATTCATTTTGCCCACAATGCAGTATTGAAAAACATATGAAAAACATCTTCTATTGACAGGTCACATTCCCTACATTCATCCATTCCCAATCAGTATCTATTATATTAAGTCATTTGTATTTGCTACTGGAAATGGCATGTAGGCTTTAACTGCAGCCTGAGTGTTTAACCTGATTTTCACCTGAAATGACTGAGATTGTTTTCAGCGCCCGAAGAACTCTGAACGTTCGTAAGGCTGAGACATTGCCCAGGTCCACAAATTCAGTTATGTATCTGTAACAAGGGAAAGTCACACACAGACAATGACAAAACGCCAGCAAAAAACAACAGTCAAGGGGACAAGGAGAGACAGAGAGAGAATCACTTGTAGCTGAGCACCAATATGCAAGGATCAGGGCTTCTTACCTGGGATTACTGTAATAGTTTTAAAAGCTTTCAATACCCTGAAAATCCGAAGAGGTGCAACACTGACTAGTTTCACAAATTCTCCTACATACCTGTAGAATTAAATCACAGTTATTTGGAATTATACAGTAGAGCATGCTATTGGATTGAATGAACAGTGCATTCACTTGTAAGAATGAATGCATCTGAATGAACAGTTCACCCACTTTATAAGGCTGTTCTTATTTGCCATTCTTCCAGAGTATATCATATCGTACAGGATGCTAAATGTTCCCTACATCATAAATCTTACGAATCAGGCATAGATTTCTTTAAAACTATACGTAGGAGTTGGTTATAACAGTGCTCAGCCGTGCATATTATATATATTATACCATCTTGTTTCAGTTTTAATCCCCCCAGGAATTATTGAAAACTTAAAAAAAAAAAAAAACAGGAAAATAAATTTCCTATCATAGATTTAAAAATTAAGTCTACAATATTCCCTGTAATACTGACATAACAGATTAAATCAATCACATATAATACAAGAGGAAATATCAACGTAAATAATTCCAGGGGATTATTTCTCATATATTGCTTTGTTACATTGCACAACTGATGTGAGCTCCGAGAGACGATGAGAAAAGTATTTATTTATTGCCTGAAACTGCAGATTTTAAGCGAGGACTATACTTTCAATCCTGTGGTAATGCCCTTGTCATAAAAAATCCTGGTCCTGACACTCTACAGCCTTGCACATCATGTTGTCACTGATACTCATGCAAAGTGAGGTAAAATGTGAGTGTAAATGCTACTGCTAGGGTAACTAATTGGAGAACTCTGATTTGGGGTTGTTTCACAAGCTATTTCCTCCAACCTAGCGTAGTGTATGCAGACTGTCGACCATCTCACCTTCTAACCTCTTGGGTTCGAGCATGATTATGGGAAATTATATTTGCATATTTTAGTTCCCACAGATCCTCTATCCAATGGAATTTGTGTTTCAAGGATGAAGCTGACTGGATTTTGTGCAGATACCTCTGGAGGGATTACAGAGCAGCCTCTCCACATTTGCTAATCCAGATTATGACCTGCAATAGTAACATTGGTTCTCTTTACCAGAGTCTCATGGGAGAGATTGAGCAAGCAGATTTGCCTAATCAGTAGCTCCTCCCTTAGCCACCCTCAATAGCTCTCTATTCCAGCCGAATGAGGGCTAACACCAAAACTCCCTTCTGCAGCAGAAGGGGGTGTGAAAACTTCCTTCTGCAGCTGCTATTCCATCCCCAGTGGTAGAGCCTCCACGTTGGTTTGAATTTCTTTCTCGCTGTATGTAATTCAGTTCCCCAAATGTCCAGAAATTATAATCTGTGGTGATCAATGGCACGTGGATGTGGTTTTGATCACCACAGATTTGTAAGAGCATATTAATAATCTGTAGATGAGTATATATAACCAAATGATACAAGTGACATTGCCTTTTGTTCACAGTATGGCATTTAAAAACTGAAGAGCAAGCCCAGTGAGTGCACAGGACTACACTGTAGTACTGTATATTGTATGCTCCCGTGCGATGTGGAAAACAGACCCTGTGTACATTCTGTAATGCTTACTGTTCTATTGCACTAATAGATGCTGTCTGTATCTATGACCTATACAACTAGTTCCATTATATGCTCAGGAGGGGAGATACTGTAATTCCACAGTAATGACCTATTAACTCTAAAAGAAACTATGGGACTTGTACAATAACATCTGCTAACAAAACCATTTTATCTCCTGATAGCTGTTCAGTTAACTCAGGCCAACATTATATATATTGGCTGGGGACATCAAAGCTTTACACCCATGAATTTGTCTGGGATAAAAACCTCGCATATTTCAGCACTCTCCATCCCATTACGAATCCTCACACACTATTCACTGCTCATGCTTCCAGGTGCATAGGCAGAACTACCAATAGTATCATACCAACTGTAAGCAAACAAGACTGTAGAGCTACCTGAGATTCAATACAATTCTGGTTTTAATGATTTGTAAATTGCGTTTATGTAAGGTACAAATCATGTCAGAATAGAGCCCAATATCCAATGCCTCTCACTGTCTGCTGTTAAATATACCTGGAAAACAAGATTCATAACATTCAGATTGTCTTGCAATCAATTTTAACTCTCTCACTGCTACTTGAGTGCCTGAAGAACTGTTTCCTACTGGAGGAGAATACGATTGTTTCTATTGCATTCCAGCCCTACCCAATAACTGAACCCCTCAATTCTGTCAAAAACACATTTGATTAAAATATGTTAATACAGAATGGCTTAGAATAGGCACCAACAGGAGTATAAGCTGATTCTGAAGCATCCGGTTATTGAAATAATTTTGTTTCATCTGTGTTTCTTTTTCACTGCAGACCCTCTATTTTAGGGGGCCTTAAGTGATTAAAAAAAGGGATAGCTCAGTGGTTTGAGCATTGGCCTGCTAAACCCAGGGTTGTGAGTTCAATCCTTGAGGGGGCCACTTGGGAATCTGGGGCAAAATCAGTACTTGGTCCTGCTAGTGAAGGCAGGGGGCTGGACTCGATGACCTTTCAAGGTCCCTTCCAGTTCTAGGAGATGGGATATCTCCATTATTTATTTATTTGGGCAGTAATTTGGCATGCCGCCTAGGAGCAAAATACTATTCTCTTGCCAAAGGCTGTAGTATCTTACTTACAAGCAGACCGGTTTCAAGATAACTCTTTATTATGAGCAGGCACTATATACAGATATGAGGTAATGAAACTTTCTACTACTCTGTGTAGCTGCAGCCAGCATCTTCCCTGTCTTGGGCTTTGTTTCTGCCGCAGAAAGAAGTGTCCCAGGAAACCCAAGGACTGCATTTACAGTGCACAGGAAGTATGGCATCTCTACACTTGCTGGAGAACACACTCTGTAGAACAATGGGGCCTTCTGTGCAGGTGCTACGAAGCCACTGGCAGGAGAATTCATACCACTGCAAGAACTAAAACACATGCACAATATCACAAAGAGGGAAAGTCCTGTAGGCTCTATGGGCTAAATCCTAGTTTCTTTACAAGTGGGTGAAATTCATCCTAGTGCCACCAAAGTGCCAGAGCCACCAAAGGCCTGTGATCTGCTTAAGTCCCAAGTAAACTAAGTGGGGCACAAGTTTTGTGCTGGCCCTCTCTGCACAGGAGTGAATTTCACCCCGTTCAAGTAGTCCTGTGATGCAGCGTGAGAATAGAATATCACCCCCCGCCCGCTCAGCTGAGAAGCGGCAGTGCAGTAGATGCACAGCCACTTTGCAGCCTCAAGGCTAGGTAGCCTCTGCATCATGGCAGGCCCACCATTCTTACCGTTCTTCTCTCCTGGTCCACTCTTACCCATCCTCAAAGTCCTTTGTCTGCTAGGGTAGCGGGAACTGCTGAATAACACAGCTCCACGATATACCAGAGTTGGAGGCTCCCGCATGAGCTCCTTGCCCCACCCACCACCTCCCGGACAATGGAACTACACTACCTTGCTTCTGCTACTTGCTGACATTCCATGCCTGTGAAGGGGATAGCAGAACTGTACCACTCCTCCCCTGTGCATTGTTCCACTCTACTTTTAAATGCAATAAAGAAGGTTCACACACAGCACCACAGGGGGAACATATTTCACACTAACTGATGCAAAAAGACAACTAACATGGGGCCTCTTCTTCAGTGCACCATTTTTAAATGCTTATCATAGGCATGCCCAGATGCTGATTTCAGAGTAACTCAGGATTACAGAGTCAGAATCTGGCCGTCTTAATACCAGGTCTGAGCCAAAGACCACTGAAGTCAATGGGAGGATTTTTATAGCAAATAATGGTAATTATTTTACACCTCTAAATATTGTTCTTTTGAGCAATATTAATAGAAACTTATGTCCCAAACCTGTCCCCATAAGACTCCTGCAACTAACTTCAATGCCCCATAGCTGTGCCTGGACCAGGGATGGATGGACACATTTTACCAAATTTTGGATCCACTCAAATATGATGAGTCAGGAGTTCAGCTCAAATATCAACGTTTGCATTCTGCTGGAAGGAGACTTTAAACAAAGGAGGCAGAGAACAAAAATTCAATGGGGAAAAAAACAGCAGAAAAATGTAGCAGAAAACCAGTTGGCGTAGGGGGAGAGAAAACAAAATACAGAGATACCAAGAGCGGAGAGAGGATGGGGAAGGAGAGAGGAAGAGAGAAAATAATATATTGACAAAATAAACACAGAGTATTGGATATTGCAAAATACAGTTTGGGGCTGATTCCCGAGGGCATCACTCCAGGTTTATGCTGGTATAATTCCACTGAAATCAATGGCCCAGATTCTCCTGTGCAGTGAGATCTGCTTGGAGCAGGGTTGGGGAAGGTATCAAGGAGCTGATTGGTGGGTTCTGACTTTCTGAGATGATCTGCACGGGCCCCAGTCTCAAGGGTCCACGTTCCAGCAGGGGATCGGTGGAATTCACCGCTTTCTGACCACACACACTGCCTACACTCAATCAGGATGGCGAGGTGGGCACAGAGTCAGACATGAGTAACTCTGTGTCAGCTGAGAGCTCCCCCAGACCAGAGATATTCTTGGCTGGACAGATCCATCCGCTCACCAGCTCCTTTGCATTGCCAGAACCCAAAGTAGACTGACTTACAACGTAAAGGGCACTCAAGCATGGAGTGGGAGGCAGTGAGAGAACCTTGTTCCCAGTATATGCAACAAGCTTCTGTTTAGCTGCAAAAAAATACAGGGGGGGGGGGTCCCTAAATCCCCATAGAAAAAGTATTGGGTTAAGTTACAGGGGGGAAAAGGAGTTTGTCAGCTCAGTCTAGCTTAGTGACCAAAAGGATTGCCTGAGAGCGTTGCAAATTCCAAAGCTTAGCTATGTTCTAACCTCCTCTCAATACTACGTCCATTGTGGGCCAGAGATTCCTGAGCACTTCCCCACTCTACATATGCCAGACCAGTGCAGGGGCATCTTTCAGGGAAAAACTCATAACTTCTTATTTCCTTTTTAATTGTGTTATTATCTTGCTGGCTTCTGGTGTGTTATTGGGGGTCGGGTGAGATTTCTACAGGATTTTTATTTTATTTTAGGTAACTACTAATTAAAATGTGTTATTTATTGTTAACAATCCCTATTATGCATACTAGTTACTATTTTCTGTGTACAAGAGGGAGACAGTCATAACAAACATCAGAGCTACCTCTGTGGCCTGTCTCAGGGATGGAAGTATTACAAAGCAGAAGGCATTTCAATTTTTATTGCAATGCAGTTATCACTAAACAGATATATTTATGTATTTCATCACTTGCATTCTCATAACACTTTCCATCCAAGAATCTTACAGCACCCTACAAACATGAATTAATTAAGTCTCATAAAACCAGGTATTATTATAACCAATTTACAGATAGATAAACTGAGGCACAGAGAGGTTAAACAACTTGCTCAAGATCACCCAGCAAGTTGCCAAAATCTGTACTGGAACCTAGGAAAAAGTTTCCTTCTCTAGAACCACTCAGGAACAATTCCATAGAGATTTGTTGTAGCTGAAGTATTGTGCTAGTACACTGGTGAACAACAGTTACTAAAAAGAACAGGTGAAAAGTAGTTACACTGCATGTCACACGCTTGAAAAAGAACAATGGAATGCTACTTACGCCATAACAATGACACTGAAATCCAGCCAATTCCATGGATCTCGAAGGAAGGTGAATTCTGTCATACAAAATCCTCTTGCCAGTATTTTTATCAATGATTCAAAAGTGTAAATGCCAGTGAAAGTGTACCTGGGGAGTAAAGTGTCCAAGAAAATCAAGAGCATTAGCAGTTAATGGAGAAGAAGTTGAGGCACACTCAGCTTATTCACTCTGGGCCCAATCCTACTCAGATGAGAAATTCCTACTCATTACAATAGGATTACTCATATGAGTAATGGCTGTGGCATCAGGCCCTTCATGAGCTGCTTCATGTGTGGACCCGGTGAACATATGAGAAATGGGGAAGCACATTGACAGCCTTATAATGAATGCAGGCTTCATTGCAGCATATCTTGATGAATTTGCAGTCACTGAGTGAGGCATGAAAACTATCTAGAAACATTACCTTACTGGACTCTGAAGCACGCCAGCAATAGTCAATGGGAAAGGAATGGATTATGTAGCATTCCTTGTTATAGCTCATATTTAAGTGAAAGATTCTATTCATACCTCTCATCTCTTTCTATCCAGATCATATCAATGTTCAATAGATGAAATAATGGCTAAGCTTCACCTAAGTCATTACAAAGACACATTCCCAACTGCAAAGTTCCTGATGTTTCACTGTCTGGTAAATAACACCAGTCGCGAGCATTAAATAGCAGTGTAATGCCCTAACTGAAAATATGCATTATATGTACTGATTTGGGACCTGCTGGAATTTAAAAAGGGGGCAGAAGTGTGTTTTTATTTAATACAGTAAGTTGTGTACTACCAACAGCTTCTTCACTGCGAATGACAGAATGGATAGACGTATTCCAGGAGTTTTCCTTTGCAATAAATATAGTTGGACCAAAACTGAGGACATTCTGCATGGACAGTAGCCAGGGACCAGAGCTACAAGATTCAGAGCTGGATCCCATTTCACCCAGTAGAGTTCCTGGGTGAAATCCTGGCCTCATAGGCTTCAATGGAGCCAGGGTTTCACCCTATGATTAGTCAGGTCTGGGGATTTCCCCTCAGGACGATTTCTAATAAAGGACTGAAATTATATCGCTCTAGTATTTCAGAAAGAAATGGATGTTTAATAACGTCAGTAAAAAAACTTAGATTGTAAGCTTTTTAGGGCAGAGGCCATCTCTTTGTTATGTGTTTATGCAGTGCCTCAACACCATGGGATCCTGGCTTGCCTGCATCTTTTTCCTTCACTCTTGATCTGTTGGATTGTTTTGCCCACCTGGTTGTCAGGATTGTGCTTTACATGACCAAACCATCTCAGACTGGGCTGCCTCATTTCTTCCATTGGTGAGTGTTAGAGAGATGCCCAAAGTTAACACACACACACCCTCAGATAATAATAAATAGTAATCTTTAAAAATACATCACCAACAACCCTCTCTACCACCTGCCCCCATTGGCCTCTTATTTTTATTTTTAACTCCTCTGATGAAGTGAAGATGCATTTGATAACCAGGCAGAATTCTCATTCTGATTTTTGTAGGTGTGCCCCCATTTAAAAAAAATGGGACACACACGAAAAAGCCTCACAACTCATATGCTACCACATGGGTCTCTTCACTGGAAATAGCAATTTGTGTGTAATTTTCATTCCCCAGATTGCTGATTCTCTGTCTGGTCTAGTCTGTGTGTACTAAATACATGCATAGTCCATTAATGCCAGCTCACACCTGATCCCAAATCCACTGAAGTCAAGAGTCATGACTTGACTAAAGGGTGTTAGCTCAGGCCCTCATGGTGAAATCCTGGTTCCATTAAAGTCAATGGGAGCTTTGCCAGTGACTTCAGTAGAGCCAAGATTCTACCCCGGTGCTCATAATCTAAAGAATGGAAACATCATCATATAAAATTGCATGAACACACAAATACCACAGTTTGGTTTGGTGTTTTGCAAGAATAGGTGGTGTAGCAAATAAGGGCCAGATTGTGCCCAGCTGTTTCATGAGTGCACTAAGAGGGAGGCAGGATGCAAAGTCTTCTTGTACTACTGCCCTTAGTTCTGTAGCTGGGCACAATTAAAGCCCCTCTCAGGGCCCCTGGAGGTGCTAGCCACTGAAGAGTCAATGGCCCCGTTCTCCCTCCACACCAGCCAGCAGAGTTCAGTCGGACATTACATGAGTGTTTGAGACACCCTATAACATACGTGCTGGAACTACAGGTGCTGCCGCACCCCCGGGTTTGAAGTGGTTTCCATTTTGATTCAATGGCTCTTGGGCTATACAAATTGCTCCCAGCACCCCTCCCCTCTAATGGTGTGAGCTAGCAGGCCCACTCTTTCTGCGAGCCTCCCTGCAGTTTTGGGAGAGGAATTCTCTCAGAGCTCCAACTGGGGCAGTGTGTCTTTTACTGAGATCTTCATGGCTTCTAGCTTTGGTGCTGCTTCGGGTATCCAAAATACAGGCCAAGCAATTGACAGGGGCTCTTTAAGCATATGTTTTCATTAATAAATGTGAAAACATATACAAAGAATTAAAACATAACTTTGCTGTGCATACACTCGTTAAAATGATAAAGACCTTTCCTTTGTTCAACATGTCAGCTGGTTTATTTGATTTCACAGTCATCGTCTAATTCTGAATGGATGTGGAGGAGGTCCTTCAGCAATGCAAGAGTTTCTATAACAACAGAAGCCACTCTGTTAACTGATCTTTTGGGGCCAAGTTAAATCCATTTCTTTTTTTCAAAATGTAAGTGTTTATTCCACTTATTTTTAAGTGGTGCTTTATAACATATGTACAGAGCACCGCTCTCTTGGTAATTGTGGGGTTCTGCATCCTCACTGAGGCAACAACGCAAAACAGATTGATTTTAGCTTCTCAAAGTGTATTATTGGTCTAGTTTTACAAATAATTCTTTAATTTAAGTTCATCAGGTCATTCTTGTCTTCAAAATTAGCTACTTTTGAGTTTGTGCTTTGAATTTGAGGAGGAAAGATTGAGAGGTATTTTTTTTATGAAAAGGAAAGAGAAGGATTCATTCCATGCTGCATGATCAATGAATGCTTCTGTTCTGGACTATGATTTGTTGCACAGCCTATTTGGTGCACTGAAGACATTATTTGCATTTTACTCACTGAAGGAAGGGTCTAGCCCTCTATTTTTTCCCTCTAGAACATTCAAATTCCAAAGTACAGACCTGTAGACTGACTCATGCATCCACGTGATGTCAATATTTCAAATACATGATGAGTACTGTACTTTGTAACAATTTCCAATAGGAAAAAGACAACATTGTGGGAAGGGGTGTGGAAGAAAGCCACAGACATAGCTGTAAGGTAGTATACTCATACTGAAATACATGATGCATATTGATATTAGGATGTTATGATGATCAAATCAGCTGTTAGGTTCAGAGCTGGCTTAAAGTTAGTAATTTCGGGAAGCAATTCTTTTTCTAGAAGATGTGCCTTGCATGATCTTGGGAAGCCTAAAGAAGAGACGGGCACTTTGCTGTGTCTCCCTAAGGCCCTGACTAGGCCAGCCACCAGGCTAGAGAACAGCAGATGGCTGTGTTTATCATATGTCAGACAAAAATAAAAAGTCTGTTCTGATTGGTTCAATGAGCCAAAGTAATTGTTTAATGTACTATATGTTGATTAGCTTGTGCATCTGGTATCTATTTCCATAAGGAACATTTTCAAACAACTTACGGAAATGCAAACTTACCAGACTTAACTTTAAAGCTAGCTTTTTAAAAAAAAACAGAACAGGGAACTGACAGTTAAAGCTCTGAGGGTTTTTTGAGAATTCCAACCCCACAGAGAATTCCAAAGGTTTGGTGGTTTCTCATAAAATATATCTAGAAATTATTTGTATGTACCATAGCTCTTTTCATTATGGCCTTGGTCCAAAGCCCACTGACATCAGTAGAAGATTGCATTGATGTCAACGGGCTTTGGATTATGCATTTAGGTTTGAACCAAGTATGTTCTGTAAGTATTTTCTGAAATCATTCAATTAGAAGTCCAGTAATATATTCTACTGTATCCAGCTTCCGAATCCCTTACATGGAAACTCAGGAAGGCAGGCCAATTTCAAATGGAGCTCGAATCATACCATGATTCCATTCAGATGTAGCATAGCAGGTGCATTTAGCAAAAAGTATGAGTTTGGTAGACTGAAAATTGTTAACTTACTTTCTAAGGGAGTTTTCAGAGGCGAGAAATACCTGGCAAAACATTTTGTCAGGACAAATATTGCACAGAAGTCAATATTAATGGAAAAAATTAGATAACAGCAAACAAAATGAGAAGACTACAATGAAAGAGTATAGAAGAGCTAAAGGTAAGGGATATACCGATCTGCAGAGATACTTACTCAACATATTTATTCCATGATTGAACCTCCGATTGTGCCATGAACACACAGTTGGTTAAAATAGTGCACATAATAAACATACTGAACAATGTAAATATATGAGTTAAGGAAAAACGTGACTGTGTAAAAAGACCTCAGAAAAGGTCCCTAATTTTTTCAAGCACTGCACATTTGATCTGACGATTCATTCATATTTTGTAGCATGCGTAAACATCAACACATAGAAGTTGTGTGCAATTATATATGAAGGAATACCTGGACACCTAATCACAGTAAAATCTTTGGGCTCTATCCTGCTTTATTTCATTACCTACATCTTTTATGCATATTTTGTACAGTAAAATGGATGCCGCGATTGTGCAGCATTCAGTGAATACAACACCCAAAACATATAATCATGTGAAGGTTTGGAGTTTGTGACAGTGTGCTTAGGTGGGAACCTCAGTATGAGAGGAGCATTTATGCATTTTAAACTATAAAAGGGAAACGACTCGTCTGCTAATTCTGTCTCAGTACTTTATGCTGTACCCTGAAACAAAGAAGAAACTATCAGTAGACAATAATATATAGGGAGAGATTGTGTAGGAAAACTGTATGAAAATCATGTATTCATCTTCAGGCTCTTGCTGCCCTCCCTCAAACCTGCCGCCTTCCCGCTCTATTAGTATTGGGTCATCTGAACATGCTTGGCAATGGGGCAAGCTCTAGATCACGTCTTTTCCTTCACTCCAATGGGCTTTGAGTCATGCCCTGGGTGTGGAAGGGTCCTAAAGGCTAGTAGCTGCATGGCAGTACTGTAATTTTGCACATGTACAGGCCCAATTTACAAACATTGTTGCCTCAGTCAGGGCACCAAATATTCTATTAGGAAATGAAGAGCAATATTCAGCCTCAAATATGCATTCTACTCACCTAGATGCAGATTTGAGACCCCAAATATGGAACTAGACATCCTAAATTGAGTTCCCAAGTTTGAAAATTGTGTTTCCTAAATCACTTTCTTTAAAACAAAAGCTGCATGCTGTGAAAAGTACTAAGTGTAATGGGATTCTCATTTGTCCATAAAGGGTCACATTTTACTGATATTATCTATATGTGGGAAGCACAGAAGGCATAGGAAAATGATCTGGCATTTTGTCGATATCCTGGGATACACATAAGAGAAAAAAGAGAATCGGAATGAGATTTCCTTTGTTAATTGAGAAAAGATACACACATTTTCACCTCCCCCTTATCATAGTTCTGTGATCATTTTATGTTATAGAATAGCACTCTCCCATGAGTTTTGAGGGTATGTCTGAAATGTTTGTATCTAAGCTACATGAAAATCAACCTTTTGTGGAACTACAATCTCTGCTGAATACAGAATGGAATGTTTTCTGATCAACTGCATACGCAATGGCAAGATCAAATAGGTAGTAACCGCTCCATGTATTCCCATGTGCAAACTTAGAAACCAGTAATTGCACCCAAAGGGAATAACTCATCCAAACACATTTTCCACTGCAGGGGCCTACGGCTCTTGATGAGCGACTGAAAGAGGGTATCTGGGAGCCAGCCTCATTTTCTTAATTCAGGCGTAGATTGGAGTGTAACGGTTGTGTCTATCTATCAAGTAACTTGATTAGGTTGTTAAATATTTTCAGGTACAAAAAGACTGAGCTTCACCTAGAAAATTGTGGATTACTTTTCAACTATAGTGAAAATTCTATGGGAAAAAAAAATGGAGAGCAAGCGATTTTCAGGCTTTTTCAAACAAGCAAAATCTTCAGTTTAAGCCTAAACCAGGAAAGATTTGCAATCACTCTGTTTCGGCCCCAAAATATATCATATATCCCTTATATACCCATGTAGCCATACTGAGTAAGAAACTGAATCAAGCAACATTCCAGCAATGCCTTTATTAGAGGGAAGGGGCGCTAATCTTCTTGGTTTGAGACTAGCTGGAGCAGTCAAGAGGGCATTCAATTAACACCACAGGAGAAGGCAGCAGCTCTGGTACAAACTACATCTCAGTATGTCGCAAACAAATTGAACCAATGTGACGATGAACATGAAAAGACAACATTTTTCAGTTGTTTATGTACTACTACTAGGAGTCTGAGTAAAAAGCAAGAGGGGCTATATAATTGGCATTACAGAAACCTGCTGAGATGATTGGAATGTTAAAATCACTGGTTATAACCTGTTCAAGAAGGATACAATGGGTAAAAACTGAGGGTGAGGGGTTGCCACTATATATTAAAGATACCATTCCCTGTTTTAGAGTTACAGATTGCTCATAAGAGTAGGGTCTTGAATGCAACTGCATCAATGTGCTAACTGAGAAAGCCCAGAAAGGATACTGGTGAAGGTCTGTTACAGAAAAGGGCTCATTAAGGCATAACAAGAACCAATGCTTAAGCCAGACCAATTCAAATTAGAAATTAGGCACACATTTTTAACAGTGAGGATGATAAACCATTGGAAAAAACTACCAAGAGATGTAATGGATTCTTCATCTCGTAATGTCTTCAAAATGAAGATTGGATGCTTTTCTAGAAAATATGCTTTAGTCCAACACAAGTTATTGGATTCAATACAGGGTAACTGGGGGAAATGTGATGGCCTGGGATATACAGGTCAGACAAGATGATTTAATGGTCTCTTCTGGCCTTAAACATTATGATGTATGAAAAGATGGGGCTGGTAGCGTTGCCTCTTATTAAGGTTGCCATTGTAAAAGCCTGTTTGCAGTTGCTTACAACTGTGCCAAATTTTAACCATCTGAGCTGAAGTGTTTCATGGTATCTGCCTTTTTCCATCCCAGTGAAAATCTGCCCAAATTTGACCCAGTTATAAGCCTTTGGGGGAAAAAAAATCTCACGTCACACATGTTTAGTACAGACTTGGATATTAGCAGCTAAAATCTCCACAGATTCTGTCCCTGGTGAGCCTTCTCAGTCCTCTCACTAACCCATGTGCCAACCAGACAGTGCATTCACAGTGCCCACAGAGTGACTTAGCATGCTCCATCCCCTCACAGCTCCTACATGTAACCAGACTGTACATGCACTACCCCCAAAGAATGATGGAACATATACCACCCCAGGGCCACAGGGGCAAAACTGGACTTTCCCTGTAAGTGCTGCTTCTGGATGTTCCAGGCCAAGGTGGGTCTGGGCACCAGAATTTAGAGCAGGGAGACTCTTTCTCCTGTGCTGTTATTGATCACGTTACTGGCACCCCATCAGTCTGGAGCAGAAAGCCACCTGACTCAAATGCAGAAGGGAAAAGCCCCAAAAGCCCAAAATACCCAAACTAATACTGCTTCTGCCCCTCTCAGACTCTACTGAAGTCCTCTACTTCTTGGCCCCTTCTCCTGACCCCTGCAGAGTTTCTCTTATCTTGCTTCCTCCCCCACTTGATTCCCTCACTGCCTCCCTTTCCCAGGGACTCTGGCATCTTCTTGAAAATTGCTGAGGGTCTCAGTGGGCCACTTAATGATCTTTCCAAATATTGTTTGTACTGTTAGCTAACTATTGTAAAGCACTTTGGATAAAAGCACTATATAAAAAAAAAACTTAACTCAATCATAATTTATCAGTGTGGCTCCAGTAATTAGGTGGGTGGCCCTTCATTCTCTTGTGCGCGGCCGCCCAGGTGCGCACCTTAGAGGGAACTATCCACAGGCCACCTGAACGGACCACAATTTGAGAACCTCTTTCTTAGGGATCTCCCTGCTGCTGGTAGGCCCTATCCCACAGTTCCCCCATAGGAGCCTAAACTAATCTCTGTGGGTCTTTTTACGGACCTTTTCTCAGGGCCTTCCACCGCAGCTTGCCTGCTCTCTGGTCCCTCCCCCAGATGGTGTTCCCAGCTCTATTTAAGCAGTCCTTTCTGATTCTCCACTGCTGGGGTCAATTATTTAAATTAACTCACCCTACCACACTCAGCTGTGATTACTAATTATCTCTGAGTTGCTAGGTCATAGGCAAGGCTGAGCCTAGCTTGCATTTAGAGCCAGCCAGCCCGTGACATACATCCCTCACCCCCTTCTAAAACCTTGCTCTGTCCCACGGCAAGTGTTACCACCTATGCCGGAGACAGCCCCATATTTTTTCCAGCTCTCCCTTCAGGTGGTCAATTTCCATGAGCAATTGCTCCTTTTCTTTCACAGCTTTCTGTCTGGCTTCTTCTGCAGCATCCAGGTCCCCTCAATGTGTCTCAGTCAGGAAAAGCAGGTTTCTAACATCCTCTCCATTCATTGTTGCATTACAGCCCTTCTCACAGACCTTGTTTTTTTCCCCGTCTCTAGAAAAGCCTCCACCACTGACTTCTGGTCTCTTAGGGCTGCCTGTAGAGTTTGCCTCAGGTCACCAGGTTTCCCTTGCAGACTCACCACTTTCAACTCCTGGTCCCCGTGGGTAGCCATAGTCACCAGCATATCCTCTGGTTGTCAAGGGGTAACTAGTCAGCTGTATCAGGCACTTCTTAACCATGGCATCCATCTTCACAGTAATCTCTGTGTTTATGCCCACCTCTACATGGCTTGTGTCAACCTCTGTAATTCTCCCACCCTAATCTCTCTTGCCTTTTCCGTGGGGCTCTCTTGAATAGCTGTACACTTCTTTGTCATCAGTACCACCTCTGGTTCACTTGCCTCTTGGGTATTCAGGCCGTCATATGCATTCGTATCATTCTACACTCCTTTCTTCCATTGCTTACTCAGGTTCCTGCATCTCTTCCTGCAGTAAGCACATTTCCTCTGAGGACAATGCCTTTAGATATGGCCCACTTCTGTACAACCAAAACAGATAACACTTGTCCATGTCCTGGCCTGTGGCTGAGTTTTTCTGGCTTTCCTCACAGTTCAGCCTGGCAAATCGTTTTCCCCCAAACTTACATAGAAGTCTTTCTTAGATGGCCCATACAAAAACCACCATAACATCTCCTCAGACTTACTGGACACAGGGTATTGCAACGTTAATTTTCGCCTTTAAAGTTACTTCTTTAATCTATGATAACTAAAACTGACGTACATGAGAACATCCATTAAGAATTTCCTTTTTCCAATACCACACAAGGGAATGGAGCTACTATGGACATTATCAAAGACAAGATTGAAACAAACCTCTCACGGAATATTGGCGATATTTGTGCATATGTAGTTACACAAACAAACATGTAATAATGGAATTGTGTAGGAGGAGAAGGGTTTGCAAGGAAAGGCAAAAACAGGGCTGTTCATAAGGGTCTTGGATTAGCTTCTGCTTTAAAATGTTGCATAGTGCAGTGCTCTTGGGACCAAGGAAAATAATTTAACCACTTGGGGGAGCGGGGGCTCACATTCAGGGCCTCACTTTGGCAGCACAAGGCAGCTTGAAGGCCAGTTCATCCAACAAACTGAGGTTTCCACATGGACAAGGGAGGTGCTTAGGTGGCATTTCACTTTATTGACAATGAGATTTTTGTCCTATTCATTAAGAAAATAAATATTCAAATATAAAATATTGTTAAAATATTTTGATTTTATACCAGTTTTTATTTTAACTTGAAGATCAACCTATACGTGACCTAGGCACGGTCCATACATTCAAGAAATACTGATAGTGTGTGCTTTGGTTTGTTATAAGTAGACTAGTCTTTGTAGACAGCCCCTTAAACTAATCAGAGTTTGATTTCATTCTATTTCATATGCTACATGACAATAAAGTGCAGTGATTTGCATGAAACTTCACCTGCATCAGCAAACCACCCACTTGGAAGCAAAAATCTGAAAGCCTTTGGACAGTTCTTTAAATGAACCTTAACCACAGAGGATGGTGAAGTTGAGACACAGAAGCACAGAGAGGTCAAGGAATGCCAATGCAATATTAAAATTGAGCAGAGACATAGCAGGAAAATATCAAAATGTAGAGATCAAAGAGAGGGACAGCCAGGAGACCATATACTTACGTTGTAAGGTCATCGGAGAATCTTTTTTTTTATATTTGTAGAGTACCTACCACAATAGGGCCCTGATCCATGACTTGGGCTCTTAAGTGCTACCATGATACAAATAATAAATAAATAAAATAATAATAATAGGATGGCCTAAGGAGCAAAATAGGACACCAGCTTGGAGTGCTAGAGCCAGGACAGTCAAAAGAAAGTCAGAAGAGTCTGGGAGATTGTAGAAAAAGGAATGTGGAAACAGAAATAAGGATCTATGAACACTGCTGATAATTGAGAATGAGTAAGAGGAGCTGTGGACAAAATAGTATGTGATTTTGTAATTTAGACTATTTCATGATGCATATGAACAAGGGAGCTGAATTAAGGTTACAAGAAATCAAACTGTGGTTGGAACTCAGGATCTGACCCATCAACCCCAATGTTGCCAGAAGTGGAGTAGCCAGAAAATTGAGAAAACAAAGGGCAGAAGTCAAAGACAGAGAAGGTGTCTGTAGCTTGTCTTGTGCTTAGCTTGTAAGCTCCTTGGGGCAGGGATGGTTTTTTGTTTGGTGTTTGTACAGTGCCTAGCACAATCGGATCCTGCCATATGGTTGCATCCCTAGGCATTATGAGAATATAAATAGAAAAAAGAGTAATACAGTAACTCCTCACTTAAAGTCATCCCGGTTAACGTTGTTTCGTAGCTGATCAATTAGGGAACATGCTCGTTTAAAGTTGTGTAATGCTCCCTTCTAACGTCGTTTGGCAGCCGCCTGCTTTGTCTACTGCTTGCAAGAAGAGCAGCCCATTGCAGCTAGTGGTGGGGGCTTGGAACCAGGGTGGACTGGCAGCCCACCCAACAGCTCCCCACTCCCCTAAGTTCCCTGTGCAGCAGCTGCCCAGCAGGCTATCAATTGCAGCTGTCCCTCCCCCCACTGCCATGTGCTGCTCCTGCCCTCTGCCTTGGACCTGCTCCCCGAGACTCCTGCTTGCTGTGCGGGGGCGAGGGAAGGAAGAGAGGGGCTAATGTCAGGGTGTCCCCCTTGCCCTCCCCCTGCTCCCTGCTTACCCCATCTTCCATAGAGCGGGGGAGGGGGACAGCAGGGCTCAGGACGGAGGGAGCAGTGTACTTAAAGGGGAAATGCACATATCTCCCGCCATTCCTGCTGCCTGGTACAGTGAGTTAAGCCTTGAGGGCTCGGCCAATTGCTAGTTCATCATTTAGCAGTAAGGGAAATATCCCACCCTCTGACTCCTCCACCTCAACCAAGCTTCACAATCATCATCACTGTGTACCAGTATTAAATTGTTTGTTTAAAACTTACACTGTGTATGTGTATATATAGTTTTATGTCTGGTGAAAAAAATTCCCCTGGAACCTAACCCCCTCATTTACATTAATTCTTATGGAGAAACTGGATTCGCTTAACATCGTTTCGCTTAAAGTCGCATTTTTCAGGAACATAACTACAACGTTAAGTGAGGAGTTACTGTAATAGTGTAGAGTCAAAGGGTATTCTTGCAACTTCACATAGAAAGAGGGGATGACTTTACTCCAGAGACAGTGCTGATCTATGTTCCTGAAGCTTTGACTGGGCATTTGGCCTGAGACTTGAGATGCTGTCAGTAATCTTAGTGATGATTGCCTTGGCACATTAGAGGTCGATACCTGCTCCAAGTCCTTTGAGACAGTGCTTGACTTAGCAACCTGCACCTAATACATGCTGTTTCAGGGATACACGCTGATATTTCAAGCATTCTAAAGCTTCAACCTCCAACCTGGGTGGAGGAGCTGAGCGCTTCTTCAGAACTCTGTTACAAGTCCAAACCGAAGAAACAAAAACACTTGTCTTTGTTTCAGGATTTACTCACAGAGGCAGGTGGAAGAGATGAAAGGAAGAAAGTCTGATGAAATCTTAGCTTGGAAAAAAAAAAAAAGCTTGAATCAACTGGGCCATGGACCCTACCGAAAGCTCTAAGACAACAAGCACATCTGTGTGTAATGACAAAAGGAAGCAGCAGTTTGAGATGCTTCCTATCAGCAGTGAGAAAGGAACTGTGTGTAGCGGTTTTAGGAGCTGCTACATCCACCTGAGCAGAGTTGGGTACATACCACCTACTGCCAAGGTGGTTTAAGAGATTTACAATTGTAAAGCTTGGAGAATTCCACCAGTCAGGTCCTGGACACTCAGAGAGATGGGACTCAGTTGCAATATTTAGCTTTGGAAGAATATTATGTGGTACCATTGTCTGGGCTGTTTGTACAGAATACAATTTGTTTAATGAGAGTTTAATAATATTAGCTGACAATTAAATAATGACTTCAGCTGGGATGGGAATATCTTGTAGTCGTGTGAAGAAAAGGCTGAGTATAGCATCCGATATCAGTAGGGTGTGTGAAATTAGTAGGGTAATGAAGGCCAGAGTTTCAAGTGTGTTCAGCCCTCACAATTGAGGTCAGGTTTTCAAAAGAGCTCTACTCCCACTTCAGCCCCAGACTGAAGGGGCAAGAATTTCAAAAGTGCTCGAGCTGCGTGCTGAGCACATCTGAAAATCTGGCCATTCCATTCAGGTGCCCAAATGGGAGCTGTTGGGTGCTGAACGCTTTTGAAAACCTGGCCTTAGGGGCTGATCCTGCTTCCACTGAGTCAAAGGCGTATCACAGACAAACAGTCACTAAAACAGACAGTAGGATACAACTCTCTATACCAAAAGGCCAAATTCAACAAAAGTTTGCTGGCTTCCACTCAAGTCCCTTAAAGTTAGCTTGTGTGAAGATACATAAACCAGAACCCAAATATATGTTCATGCGGAACCAATCCCTTAGTCAGACTTATTGTTGGCTGGTGCTTGAAGTAAAGATATATTCCCCAGGAAAACAATTAATGTACAGTTAAGATGACTGTGTCTTCATAAATTATTCACAATATGAACACTGAAAATTTGCAGATGACACCAACCTGGGAGGAGTTGCAAGCACTTTGGAGGATAGGATTAGAATGCAAAACAAACACGGACAAATTGGAGAATTGGTCTGAAATCAAAAATTTAGTGAAGTTAAGTGTAGTGCTTTGCACTTAGAAAGGAAAAATCAAATGCACAACTGCAAAATTGGCTAGGACCGGTGGTAGCACTGCTGAAAATGATTTGGGGTTTTAGTGGATCACAGATTGAATAAGAACCATCAATATGATGCTGTTGTGAAAAAGCTGCAAAACTGGGGTGTATTAACAGAATTATTATGCGTAAGACATGCAAGTTAACTGTCCTGTTCTACTCGGTACTGATGAGGTCTCAGCTGGAGTACTGTGTCCATTTCTGGGTGTCACACTTTAGGAAAGATGTGGACAAATTGGAGGGAGTCCAGAGAAAAGCAACAAATATTATAAAAGGTTTAGCAAACCTGACCGATGAGGAAAGGTTAAAAATCTGAGCATATTTGGTCTTGAGAAAAGACAACAAGGGGGAAACCGCTAGGTTTTCAGATACGTTAAGGGCTGTTATAAAGAGGACAGAGATCAATACTTTTCCATGTCCACTAAAGGTACAACAAGTAGTAAGGGGCTCAATCTGCAGCAAGGGAGATTTAGGTTTGATATTAGGGAAAATTTTCCAACTATAATGGTAGTTAAACTCTGGATTATGTTTCCAAAGGAATCCCCGTCATTGGAGGTTTTTAAGAATGGGTTAGACAGACAGCTGTTAGGAATGATCTAGGTTTACTGGGTCTGCCTCAGTGTAGGGGGCTAGACTTGATGACCTCTCAAGGTCCCTTCCAACTCTACATTTCTATGATTTCAGTGTTAAATAGCCAAGAATACTCAATTCACATTCCAGCTCTAAATATAGTTCTGCCCAATCTCCTCCATATCATTTAATAAACAAAGAATGTTTAGAGAGAGACCTTGCTAATATAAAAAAGTAACAACCCTAGAACACAAGGTATTGTCAAGCAGTTAACCATCAACTACTAACCAGGCCCAAACCTGCTTAGTTTTGAGAATTAGGAAAGATCAGGCCTATTCCGATCAGTGATACCATCTGTTGTTAAGTATCTATCTGCTAGCCCTACAATTATTACTTACTCTGACTCCTATAATTTATTCATTCAAGAACATGTATTTACACTTTCAGAATCACAAAAGGTGTTGAGCAGTGCTCGTCCCCAATGAAAGATCCCAGGGTGTGATACTCAGAAAGATCTCCAAGTCTGAAAAATTGTCTGGTTGACTCATGTTTCACCTGTCACTCCTGGTCTCTCCCAAGATATACCAATAGAAATAAGCAGAAAGAGACATTTACAATACAGGAGAGAGATCTGTTTAAGGTACTTGATAACTACTGGTGCACATCACAGGGATTAGAGACTCCGATGGAATGAGCTAAAACAGTTCACCACCTTATGGAATTTATGCCAACTTTTTAAAACTTGGATCCATAAAGTTAGTCATCTATATCCATATATTGGCTCCTTAAGGAAAGCAGCCTGATTTTCAAAAGCGCTGACCATGAGCAACTGGCACTGAAGTCAAGTGCTCAGCACCTTTGAAGACTACGCTGTTTTTATTTAGGTGCCTTAAACATGGATGAAGAACAGGTACCTAGCTTTAGGCATCCAAATTTGAGAGTCTAAGAACTTTTTTTATTATTAATCCAAATTTTGTTGGACTGCCATTTTGCACTAGTCCCCTCTATTCTTTGGCAAGTTAGAACTACTGATTGTCCCAAACAAAAGCCCCAGGCCAATCTTCTCAGTCCTTGAGCTCTGGATCTGAACTCAAACTTCACTTCTCAGCTACCCACTCTTTTACTGTCACGGGCAGAACCCAAAAGGCAAACCAATCTCTCTCTCTGCATATATCGATTTGAAATCACCTGGAGAAAGTATCAAAGGTAGGCACCTGTCACCAAGAATGGGAGCCAAGGCCACTGCAGCTGACTGCCGAAGTGGTGAGATTCCCTAGACCAAATGCCAGAACCATCAACACATATGCCAGGGCCAGGGCCTAACAATTCAAGCAACCCACTGAACTGAAGGGAAGGGGTAAGTATTGAAAAGGATACAGTAGATCTGAAGAGCTAGAGTTACCCAGAAGCTACAACAATCAGGAAGTTATCTGCAATGCTGGAATTTATACCCACCGAGGGATGGCGCACAATGGACATTAGGGGATGTGGCTTGTGTTCTACCCATTACCACGTCCCTCCAGGGTCAAAGTTCTATGAGCTGTGAGAGTTCCACTGGTATCATACTAGTAAGCTAGCACAAAATAAGAATACAGGTGCATGGTGTTTTTAGAGAACTGAATTTATTGTGCCCCTTTGAACTGTCCTCTTCCCACGAATCAATCTTCTCTTGGGACCTATTATAACATTCCAAATTGCTGAACAGGTTCAAATGGCCTTATATATCTGCCAGAGACATGTTTCCTGTCCCCTGCCTTAATGCAGAATTTCCTCATAAAAATAGAGCTGCCCATGGATGAGGACAAACAAGATTCAGTCTTGAGCTTGTGACTGTGGAAACTGTCTACTCAGGAGGGCAATAATCTCCACCATTACTGACTTCCAACAAGAGTAGTGACAGGAGACTGGTACTATCTGGGAGAAAGTTGGCACCAGCAAGAAAAGTGATGAGGCAGGGGCACCATCTATGTGCACCTCCCCTGCCTGTCCTGATGGGAAAAAAAATGCACTGCCACAATATCTTGTATCATGACAGGAGCTGGGAACTGATGTATCATTTAAAAGCAGAAATGGCCCTTTTATCTCCCCAAACACATTAGAGGTGACTTTGGTGTCCCTCATTTAGGAGTGGGGCCAGACTTGTCTCCCTTCAAGATATGATCTAGCCTCAGTGCCACTAGGTTGGAAGTGGAAGCTGGGCCTTCCTCCCCAACACCACTCTTATAGAAGGAGGAAGAGAAGAAGACAGCTCCATCTCCTTGCAGACTAATCCTGGTATGGGAAGAAGGGCCCCTGGAGTAGGCCCACCTCACCCCAAAGACAACCTCTTCCTCCAAATGGCATTTGAAATATATTCCTACCTTTTGAGAATGTACATAAGCCTGATGTTCTCAAGAATATGGCCGCATCAAATAATGGATTTGAATCTGAATGCATTACATGGATGAGAAGATAAAAAAAACAGCCCTAAAACACATTAATAATGCAAATTACTTCAATTAACAAAGTGTTATCAAATCCTATGGATTTTTTTTCTTAGTAGAACATCTTTCTAAATAGCCAGATTGTCAAAGATAAATTGGACTAGTGAGGTTGTATAGGTCCCTGAAAAATTAGGTCCTCTCTCTATGGAAATCCCAGAGGAGAAGCTGTAGATAAATCTGCTTCATCCAAGAACCTCGGGCTCTTCATTCTGTTTGGAAGAGGATTCGTCCTTCAGCCTCCTGTGCCATTCTCTTCCACTTGCACTATATGTTCAATAATTGGAAATGGAGAGATGGTATGTACTAAACAAGTTGCTTCAGACACTTTTGTGACAGTGGACGATATTTGCTAACACTTCTGGTTTTCCCCTTACAGGAAGGAAGGTTGCTTAATACTCTCATGCAAGGCAAGAGATGCAGCTCCTGAGTTTATGTCAATGATAGTATCTGCTCGATTACTTGCCAATTGAGGCTCCATTCTGCTTGGAATATTGACTTCCTGTTCAGCCAGTTGCCCTTTGTATTTTGAGTTCTCTTGATGTGAATAGCATTTATCGACTGAAAACGGTGTGCCGCTTAATGTAGGAACCCTACTGCCATCCTAGTGAGACTGGATGTCTTCCTTCCTTCCGCTTGTTGATGTATGAGACAGCTATTACTAAGGTGCAAATGAGGTGTTTCTGGAACTAAAATGTTGTTAGCTTTATGGCCTTTCACTCCCAAAAAATCATGCTCCTGTTCTGACCATATTTCTTGTTCTGATATGTCTCTGAAGTGTACACCCCAGGCTCTCATTGCTTTGACTCCTGAAGGTACTGAGACAGGCTCTTCTTGCATTCTTATTTGAGTCACCACCACTTCAGGCAACTTCTGACCAGGGGCATATTTCTGCCCTCTGCAATACATACACAATCTCTACTGGTTTCACTTGGGGTTGCATGGTTTTGTGAGAGTGCAGAATGGGTACCCAGACGTATAACTGAGAGTTGTGCATTTATGCTTTCTGTTAACAGATTGTAGTTATCAAATTCTTCTCTCAGACCAATGCAATTCCACTGATCTTGACTGACTTCAGCAAAGTTGCACTAATGTACCTGTTGTAATGCCCCCAGTTTCCAGCAGCAAGTGTTGAACTGTTCTCGGGTGAAGCTTGAGCCATAATGAAATGTCTCTGCACAACCCCATGGTTCTTAGTAATTTGGGGAATGTCTTGGATGGTATTATATGTTCATTTTTAAGTTGAACTATTGTCATCTGAACCTTCACATTTATTTTCTCTGGGAGCAACATAGACTTAAGAGCATGAACTAATTCTTCCACTGGATAATGTATCCATTTAAAGGGAATTTGCTGAATTTGATAATAAATCAATAATTCTGTGATATCTCCTTAATGCCTGTTATTACTCTTTTGTATTTATGGACACTTCTCCTAAGGAATAGGCTCATACTAAAATGTCATCTAGCCATTTTAGCAATGTGTGGATTCTCTGAGCTCTCAGTATGGCTATCAATACTGGAACCTTTGTGCAGACCTTGGGAGAAGCTGATAAAGCAAACAGAAGGCAGTGGTATTGATAATAGATGCTCATATAAACAAAACAGAGGAATCTTTTACCACATAGGTGAATGGGTGTTTGTAAATATGTTTCAGCTAAGTCCAATCTCCTAGATAGATGGATAAAATGGATTATAATGTTTTCAAGACTGTACATTTGTTAAATTTCTTCAGGACTAGAGCTGAATGAAAATTGAAATTTCCATCCCACATAAAGTGATTGAAGAGTGGGAGTTGTGTTATTTGGAATACAAATGAAGTTATGGTGGAACCGAGTAGAGGATCCAGTTCAAGTGGATGGTACAGTGCACATGTCAACCAGTCCCATTTACTTTCAAACTGATTAAAATGAATTATTTTTGTCTGGGTGAATTTCACCCAGACTCAACATGCCAGCACAAGGCCTATACACTACTCTGAGGGCTTAAATGGGACCTTTGAGGTGCACAGACTTTGTGCTGGCTCTCTGCACAAGGGCAAATTTCACTCTTAGAGATTAAATATCCCATTTGTGTCTCAGAAAGCTTCAAACTATTGGACCCAGTGTTGTTGCTAATGATGTTTATGGCAAAACTCTCATGGACTTAAATGAGAAAAGGATCTGGGCCCACACTTTTAAAATATTATACTATCCAGATCTTTAACTTTTAAAGTGTCAGATAAAATAATTTTTATAATTATTGTCATAAATGAATACTTAAGCATTACACTGTTGTTTTTTGCTAAGACATAATAGCATATTTTTTCAGTTACATAGACAGATGTTGGGCCAGGGCCTCAGATGGGGATATGCCCTTGACTTCAACAGAGCTACACTAATTTACACCAGCTGAAGATCTGGCCCATGACGTACATTTTTAACAAGCTGGGTCTTGGATTATTGAGTTCAAGTGTTTAATTTTTTAAATAATCATTTTCATAGATTCCAAGACCAGAAGGGAACATTGTGATCATCTAGTCTGACTTCCTGTATAGCACAAGCCATAGAACTTGCCCCAAATAATTCCCAAAGCAGATCTTTTAGAAAAAGCATCCAATCTTAATTTAAAAAATTGTTAGTGATGGAGAATCCAACATGATCCTTGGTAAATTGTTCAGCATTAACACGGCAGAGCAATTTTCTTTGTTTAGATTATTTAACTTGCAAGAATTCAGATGTATGCTTGTCTCCTCCCTCAGGGCGACAGCAGCTCACCTCATTTAAGCGGTATTGTAATTCACATTCTACGAATTCTGAATATCTGTGTGGGTGAGGTTCTAAATTCTGTATCTTGTCATCAGTGAAATGACTAGGAGGTTATGGGGAAAGACCTAAAGAACTATTCATCACTGAGTGCAGGCTCGTACCTCTTAAGGATTACTCTGCATTGGGACATGTAAGGGTGCAATCACACCATCCCCAGCAACAGCACCCACCTTTCCTTCCGAAAGTGCATTGTGCCTTTCTTTCCATGATTTGCTGGCCAATATAGATTTGGGGAGGAGACAATGATCCTGCCTTCTCTTTACCTACTGTGGGACGTCTAGTGCCAGCAGTAGTGTTAGCCCCACACAGTTTTCTATTCACTCAGCCACAAGGACAGCCCATGACGATGGATCAGTGCTGAAGGAGGTATGCATGCATCCCAGGAGAGAATTATCAGATGTGTGAACTTTGCTTCGGACTGGGGAAGGGGACAGATGAAATTTATTCTGGTTAGCTTCCCCTGATGTATCTCAGCAAATTTCCTCCACTGACTCCCTCTCTTACTAACTCTGGGCCAAACCTTGCTCAACTTTATTCACACAAGCAGTCTCATCTACATCAATGGGGCTGTTTGTGTGAGTAAGACAAGCTCTGTATTTCCCATAAAAGCCATTTTACACATCTTATTTAGGAAAAAATCCAACACATTTCTAGTTACGTCTGTAGTAAATGAAATTAAATATCCAGCTTTCAAACAGTTTGATAAAACCAAATCTCCTCATACCCACATCCGCTTGTATCAGATAACATCAGAAGGTGGGAAGCCACCTGAAAGGATATGAATGTACCAAAATTTTAATTGCTGCTCTTCTGACTGGATGGAAAGGACTAAGTATATACAAGGCAGGAGTGGCACTAAATCGAAAGATTGTCTTCCCTTTGTTCAGTACTATAAATGTCTGGAAAACAAAATGGAAAATTAAATGAGAACATTTAGTGTTTGCATTTATACATCAGGGTCCTCTCACCCAGTTCCCAACTGCAGATTCCCTCTCATCCCAGTGCCCTTAATTCCCTTCCCAGATTCTTCCAGTTGTGAATTTCCATTCACCCAATGGACAGTTCCCCAGAAGACCTTCCCAAATGCAGAGTCTTTGCCCGCCTCAGGAAAAATGCCCCAAACTTCCCTCCATAACTCCCTCTGAGCTGCAAATTCCTTCCTATGCAGATTCCTCTGAAACCCTGCATCACACGCACTGGTGTTTGAACACTGCATTTATTCCAAAGTGTGTGGTAACTGATTACCTTGTTATGGTGAGTTAGGATGCTCAGCACCTTGTAGGACTAGGCCATGAGAATCCCATCCTGTAGCATGGCCTGCTCTCGAGAGCCATATCAACCCAACAAACTCACATGCTCCAGGACAGTTCAGGGTGTTTTCTTAATGATGACAAATTGATCTGCCTGAACTATGATGGATATGCTCACGCATAATAATTATCTTCTTCCCCTTATCTCATCAGCTGGGGTCGGCTCATCGTTAGCACTAAGCAGGGCCGGCTCCAGGCACCAGCCCAGCAAGCAGGTGCTTGGGGTGGCCAACGGAGAGGCACGTCCGGCTCTTCGGCAGCAAGTCCCTCACTCCCTCTTGGAGCAAAGGACCAGCTGCCGAATTGCCGCCGAAGACTGAAGCGGCGGCGGTAGAGCTGCCGCAGATCGCGATCCGGCTTTTTTGTTTGTTTGTTTTGTTTTTTGCTGCTTGGAGTGGCAAAAACCCTGGAGCCGGCCCTCGCACTAAGGACTGCCTGCTTTCCATCTTCTTTGATACAGTCTATTCATTGCTTCCTCAGCTTTCCTCCGAGTCTCTCCTATCACCCTCTCTTCCCATGATATTTTCACCAGGTCTTCTTCATTCATCCTCTGCATGTGTCCAAATCCATAGAGTTGCAATTCTTGGATTTTGTCAGCCACATTACAACTTTGATTTCCATCCTAATACTTGCATTTCGAATTATGTCTTTGCACCATAAGAGGAGTTTCACAAAGACATCTCGTCTCAAATATCTCTAATCATCAAACTTGCCGGCTTTTTTGCCACCCATGCTTCTGCACTATACAGCATTGTGGGGTGCACCACTGTTCTGTACAGTTGGGGCTTTAGTCTCAGTGGCATAGGCTTGTCATACACAACCCCGGTGATGTTATTCTATGCTCTTCCAACACTCCCCAATCTCGATTATATCTCACATTCAAACTTGCCATCTTCCCATGAACAGAAGTACTTGAACTGGTCAGTCTGGTTTAGTCTGACTCCATTAATCTCTACGTCCAGTTTCCCAGTGGCAACTCCACTGACCCACATGACCTCGATCTTAGTCATGTTCATTTTCATCTGATGCCATTTTAGCTAGCCATACCACTGGTTTACTATTTCTTCTAGATCTTCCATTTGAGGATGCACTAGTTGGTATGTCACCTGCATGCAGGAGCTGGTTCATGCATAATACCCTCCACTAATTCCTTCTTTCATTCACCAAGTGCAGATTCCTGGCAAATTCACACATAGGATGAGCACCTCACTGCCAGCACTATCTGACCCTATAGCCAACGTAGCTGGGACTAAAAGGTTCAGCCCAAGGTCACCCCAAGCAAAAGGGATCCTCAAATGGCAGAAAATTAGTGCAGAACCTCTTATGCTGCTCTACCTTCCTGCTGCCAGCATAGCGTGGGACTGAAAACAGCTAGGCAGACAATAAAATGCCCTAACTGTGCACAGAGAGACTGACCTGCACATGGTGTCAACAAGATCAGGGCAGTTCAGATGTGAGCTTTAAGCAATTTTGGGACTCACCCATCCAGAATCTGGCTTTCAAGACTAAAATACTACATCTGTGTCCTGTTGTTTCTGCCTGGGCACACTGTATTTAAATAGCCACAGATTATTATAGATTGATTCCAGACATCTCAGATAAATAATCTACTTCTGTGTCTATTTAACTTTTGTTACTTTGTCTATATAAATTTGTACAACACATGAACAAAAATGCCAGTGATTACATCATGGAAACATACAGTAATTTTACATACTGGTTTATGGGAGAAACTAGTCTAGAGGAATACATCAAAAAATTGAAAGTTCTCAGAATGCATGTTTGTGGGTGTTATTTTCTCATCCATGTTATAACATGTTTGAAGTACAGGAAAGCAAGTTGTAGTAAGCAAGTTATACAGTCATGCTGCCAACAGTCTTTTGAGGGAGCTGTTCGTACCCTAGTGGCTCTGGTCCAGCCCACATGATTCTCACCAGGTGATATTCACTCCAGGATGAAATTCACCCTAGTGCAGAGGGCCAGTACACTGCACCAGTTAAATCCTACCATAAGCCCTATTTTGACATCTTAAACGGGAGTGAAATGGTGCCTCGGCTTTTGCTGTCCCTCTGCAGAAAAAATAATTTCACTCTTCAGGAATTATTTGTATATATATATATATATATATATATATATATATATATATATATATATATATATATATATATATATAGACACACACACACACACACACACCTCTTATGCGATGTAGGCAATATTCCCTCCCGTGCAGAAGGCCAGCAAAAGGCCCAAGGAACCACATAAACCCTTAACAAGAAGGGCTAAGGTTAGGCTTAGGGTGACCAGATGTTCCATTTTTAAAGGGACAGTCCCGTTTTTCGGGACTTTTTCTTATATAGACACCTATTACCCTCTATCCCCGTCTCGTTTTTTCACAGTTGCTATCTGATCACCCTAGTTAGGCTTAATAATGCACAGGACCTTGGTCCTGGCATGAATTTCAGGCAAAGAGAGGAAGGTACAGTAGATGGAACCCACAATTTCATTTAACTCATCTAATGTTCTGTTCTCACGTAACAATATATATTCATACTCAATGTTACTTGAGCTAAGCTTTTATTCCACTATGCCCCTCTGTTTAGTTCTTTGGAGGAAGTTCTGCCCACATTAGCTCTCCAATCCTTAAACCAGAAGAAACCATTTTTACTGAACAAGGAAAGACAAAACCAGAGTCCCCGCATAAAATATCTCCCATCTTAGAAAGCAAACATAAAACAACACACGCTTCTGAAGGCTCTAACCTTGTGGTCACTGTAGTAAGGGTCGAGATCCTCCAGTGGTTCCCCAATGAGCTCTGGAGGAAGAGTCCCATAGATACCAGGCAACTTTTTGCAAGCTTGTAAGTCAAACTGAGGCCGAGGCTTTTCTTCATCATCTGTCTGATCTCTGTACTCCTGCTTAGCATTCCTTGCAAGTTTCTCTGCAATTCGCTTCTCAATAGCAGCCAAGGATTCAAGCGTGAACCGGTGGAAGCTATTAGAACCCGGTTGTAACAAGAAGTCAGCCATCTTTTCATCCTGCTTCTTCTGTACTGGTCATTTCTCCAAGTAGGGGAAACAACTAAAACAAAAGGGATCAAGGTAAGTGACTACAGAATTGGCAAGCCAGCAAACAGAACAATGCATGAGTTAGCAATAATCGGGTAACCTTTTGCCCAATTGTATGTGGCCAATAAAACACTAGGGAAAATAAAACTAATTGGAAAAGTAATTCAAATGAGGAGTTGTCTGAGTGATCAAATCTGAATAGATTTTATAGATTGAAGGTAGAATTTTGAAAAGCACCTAAATCCCATTTTCAAAAGTGCTTTAATGTACTTAGGCACTTAAGTCTGATTGAAAGTCATTGGGATTGAGACTCTTGAGTCACTTAAGGGCATTTGAAAATCTCCACCTTAAGCTTCCGTAATATTTTCTTACATCACTTATTATTCTTACATCACTTGCAGGGTCAGGAAGGGGCATTTTCCACATTCATATCAGTGCCCTAAACAGCTACAAGTTTTCTCCTGCTTTACATCCCACCACTCTAGAAAAGTGGAGGAACAAATGTTCAGATAAGCATAAAGTAAGTCACCTAAATCCATATTTGGACACCTGAATAAAAGTGGTCTGATTTTCACACATGCTGAGCAATCAACACTTCCAATTCAGCACCTCTCAAAATCAGCCCACTACTATTTAGTTATCTAAATACAGATTGATTAAAAAGTCTAACTTTTGGCACCCAAGATTAAACATCTTGCCCTGAGTATGCTTCCTCGTCAACATTCCCAACTCCTGCTAGAATGGAAAATAAGTGACTGGAACTGTGAATTCTTGCATCTATATTAACTTACAGGAATAAAGTGCAAATACAAAATCACACCAGAGGAGTGGGTGGGTCAGCTTTTGTGGCCTGCATCATGCGAGAGGTCAGACTAGATGATCATAATAGTCCCTTCTAACCTTAGAGTCTATGAATAATGGACTTACAGATCTTCCCTAAAAGACACACTGATAGCTGTTAAAATTAATATAAAAATACATTATTATTATTATTAAGAAAACTGGGGTGAACTCATCCCAATGTCAAGAGCCTGCACAATATCTATGCACCGTTTAAGTCCCATTGAAGCCCTATTTTGAAGTCTTCTGTGGGACCTAAACAGCACAGAGGCCTTGAGCTGGTCCCCTACACAAGGGTGGGCTGAGAATTTTTTTGCCAGCAAGAGTAATCTGCATTCTCTAATATGTGTCAATAAAACACATATTACATGAGAAATGACGAGGCTTTTTATCCCACAGCAGCAAGACCACACTTACGGTACTAAATTAAAATCTAACTCGGTGACAAATAAAATCACTATTGCTTTGGCCTGCTGATGCAGGACACGTGTTTTGTTCAGCTACTGTTATTTTTCTCTGCTTTCAAATATTATTTGTCTACTTGAACTGGATACGTCCTGATAGTTTGCTTCTATTAAGCTCTGTGATGACAGCATTTTTTGTTAGCAAACAAACCTTTAACTGGACCCTGTATGACAAAGAGCATATTTATTGACTCCATTTATTTGAGGAAAGGAGTCTTTCAAATAGCTATTGTTTTTCCTGTTCTGACTTTGTTTTAAGATGAATTCATTAGATTGTCATTGATCATGACATATCATAGGGGAATGACTTGCATTATCCTGTACAACATACTTCACATTGCTGCCGGTCTGAACAGCTAGGGTTCAGATGAATTAGTATACGGTCTTGGGGTCAGATAATCTGCACACTCTTCTTCAGTTATATCTTCCCTTAAATTCCCCAACTTGTTCCCCTCCTTATATCCCCATTGTCATGAAAAAACAGGAAATTACAAAAGCCTTTCAACAAACCAGAAATGAGTTTTCTTACACTCTCACTGTTCTCTGACTCAACACCACAACTGCAAATGGCATTTTCATTCCCATAAATAACACCAGCAGATATGGGCCAGCTAATCCTCTTGTTGTCCTTATAATGTGAAACATGTCCTAAGTGACACTGAAGGGAATCACAAAAATTGGTTGGTTAACAGTGGATACAGGTGGAGCACTGTAGCCAGAACATTTGGGGAATATTTGGGGGTGGTTTCTTAGGACAGAAGTTTGCCTGAGTAGGGTGATTCTGTAAACATGTTTGTGTGTACCTGTATCCAAATGGATCTCAAGCGTCTATGCACAACAGAGAGAAGAGCAATTGTCCCCTGAACTAACTATGTCAGAAGTAGGCATCCCAGAGCCCAGCAGGTGAAGGAACTGCAGTGCTGTTACTGAGACAAAATATAATCAAATGAATCAACCAACCAAGAGGTACAGTATAGAATGTTCTTTTCTTTGGCATGGTTTATCACCAGAGTAGATAAAAAGATTCTGAGAAGCAATGCAGAGAACCATGAAACATGATACAATACAGTCAGGCAGCAAATTCTGACCATCCATTTCCTGCCCATCATTTTCATTGGAGAAACCTTCAAATGCCATCTGCAATTGCAATTAAGCATCTGAAAATCATGGGCTTGTGGACCCAGGAACTAAGAGGGGCAAATTCAGCATTTAGTCTAAGTGGGCTGGATTCTCTTGACTTGCACGTGCACAGATGTGCAAAGTGAATGTAGAATGCTACCAAATCAGCATTCCCAACTCAGGTACACAGGGAATAGCTTTTACACTCAGGCTGCACAGATGAAAATTACTACACAAGAAGCTTAATTCTTCCTTTGATGAAGATAGGAGCAACTCTGTTGAAGTTACACTAGCACAAGATTGGTGTGAGGGGAGAATCAAACCCCTAGTGCAATGCACTGGAGAATCAGTCCCAGTGGCCCAGTTCTCACACGGAACCAAACTTGTGCTCCGAGGAGAAGGGAAATGATTATATACGCCCATGCACACTTTCAAGACATGCAATGATGAGACAAGGCTTCCTGACGAACCCTGTGTCAGCCCTTATACACCTTGACTGCATTTTGCAGACAGAGCTGAGCTAGCTGCATATGCATGTGTAGTGCAGCCTTCCTTAGCTGTACACTTCACAAATGTAGCGAGAATGTGTGGAAAGTTTACCGTGTAAGCGTATCGTGCCACTTTCAATTGCTCATAAGGTGGTCATGTAATGCTGACAGACCCTGGTCGTCAGCAGGCGGGATTGAACCTGGGACGTCTGGAGCTTAGTGTATGAGCCTCTACCGCACGAGCTAAAAGCCAACTGGCTGTTAGCTAAGGCTGTAGCGCAAACTCATTAATCTCTCTCTCTCTCTCTAAGTGGTCTCGGTGCCACTAGATAGGACAGAACACCACACGCAGGAGGTGTGTGGGTTACATACTTCCCCTAGCTGAGGAAGCATGTCCTGAGCTTCAGAGACTTCCCAGTTGAAATCCTGGACAAGCCCTCACTTGTAACGCCGACAGACCCCAGTGGTTGGCGGGCAGGATTGAATCTGGGGCCTCTGCAGCTTAGTGTATGAGCCGCTACTGCTAAAAGACACCTGGCTGTTTGTTAAGGCTGTAGAGCAAACTCATTAATCTCTCTCCCTTTCTGTCTCTCTCCAAGTGGTCTCAGCGCCACTAGATGGGACAGAACACCACACGCAGGAGGTGTGTGGGTTACAGTCACATCAAAATTAATTTTCACCAGAGTACTCTAAGACACTTCTCCTTAATGAGGGCTATTTTCATACCTTACTGACATCTGCAACTCCTAGGGAGTAAGGGAATGGGAAAGGAATTCTATGTTCTCTTTATGCTCAAAAATGGCTGAACCATTTTTGCTCAAACTTTCTTTAAAAAAAAAAAGACCTTCAAACATAGATCAAGCCTTGAATATTTCAATCCAAAAGATGGAAGTTTCAGAAAGTTCTAAGTGACTAAAATTAAAGTGTTAGAATGGAAATGGTTATGCAATCTTAATTACAGCAGTTACTGCTACTCCTTTTATAATCACTTATCAAGATTTCTATTTACCATCACTTTCGTGTTGGAAAAAGGTTTAAATGTTTTTCATTCTTACACTACACTTATCAAACTTGCTATTTTTCAAAGTATATATTTAACATCGTTATTCTTCAAACTCAGACATATTCAGGAAATGGCCAAAATGATTTAACGGGTCTTTATCATGTCTAATTTCTTCTAATCTATGAAGTACAAACATTTCTACAAATAGCCTGGGTCAGCCCAGATGTTTCTAAACATAGTCTGAAAGCACACAACTTAAAAAGGAAAATCATCAATGACTGAATCAAATAACTGAAATGCAGTTTTTTTTTTATGCGATAATGGCTGTTGTGACTCACATTTTTCACAACAGAGTCTGTATATTTCCACTCCTCTCAGGCACATTTTTGAAGTGTGAGGCTTCAAAGACATATCCAACACACTGTGTTTCTGTAGTATCATTATGCATGGAATGAACATTTCTCTCCTTAATCCTACTTAAACCCTGGCCACACCAGACTGTGCTGATAAAAATGGATTGGTTATGTAAACAGGGTTGATCAGATATCAAAGTACCAACATAACTGGTTCCTATGTCATAGTAGTGAATGGAAACAATCAATAAAATGCTTTCAACATTAAAAAGGATTGTATTTGATAAGATCAGTACTCCCCTGTTAACTGTAATCCTTCTTCTACTTTTCTCCACCCTGAAGATGTCTTTCAGTTTTTATTCTTAAAAAGTAAAGTCACCCCAGAGCACAAGATCCATGCAACATTTAAGACTCACTCAAGTTCTCAAAACAGGGCTTATGTGGGGCATAGGCTTGTGCTGGGTCTCTAGGGTTGGCATAAATGGGTCTACAAATTTACCCTCATTGTGAGCTCAACTTGAGAAGCGAATGAAAGTTCATGGAATGTCACACTATCCAGAACAAATGTTGATGGGAAAAGGTGCAAAAGCAAGACAGAAAGACTGAATTACACTGCTACCCTGATATAACGTGACCCGATATAACACAAATTTGGATATAACACGGTAAAGCAGTGCTCCGGGGGGGGGGGGGGGGGGGGGCAGGGCAGGGCTGCGCACTCCAGTGGATCAAAGCAAGTTCGATATAATGCGGTTTCACCTATAACGTGGTAAGATTTTTTGGCTCCCGAGGACAGCGTTATATCGAGGTAGAGGTGTAGTACAAACAAAGACCTACTGATACAACTCAAGGACTGTGTTAAGATTATGTCTGGTAAGCAAGAAGAGTAGAGGACCAGAAATCAATCCATTAAGTGGGGAACAAAAGATGAAGGGTGGACACTTTCACACATCACTCCCTTTTGGGAGCCTTAAAGAGAGAGACTTGTCATCAAAATTGGCTTCTGGAAAGACTTCACCATCATGGCTGCCACACCCACAATCTCCTGGGACACCAGATCTTCTCTGTCCTAATCCTGAGAGATATCTTGACCAGGCCAGAGAGAAGGACCCAGATGACACCACCACTTCCACTGGTGCCAGCTAAATTCCGAATACCACCTGGGATGTGGTATACCGAATACCACCTTAGTCTATCCTACCCTTTCCCTCCTCCATGTGTCCTTTTCTTTCCCCACCTTATTTCTTCTCTTTCCTATCCCTGTCTAATAAGAATCTGGCTTAGCCAGCCAAGACTGGATATTTTGCAACACTGCTGTAAGCCTGTGACCAGAAAGATGCAGCTAAAAGCAATACCATAAGCAGCCCAGTGCTGGTACAAGTTTGCCAATTTTTGGGGTGGCTGATGAGACTGTGCTGTGCCTGTGTTTCTCCTGCAGTAAGGCTGCAAGTGAAACTCAGTGCCCGAGACAGAAGCTGCATTTCTCTTTGCTGTTCTTTTCTCTTCCCACTTTGTGAGTGTTTGTTTTGTCTCCTAAGAAACAGGATAAGACTTTAACAGCAGTAACACATCTCTATTAATTTTTCACTTTTTCTCATCTTTATCATCTTTAATACCATCTAAAAGACTGTCAAACCAGGTGATTTTTTTCCTTCTAAAAACTCTCCCTAGCTAAAGTGAAAGGGAACAAGGGATGTTGTTAAATCAAACGCCTTATTTAATACTGTACATTTCAAGTGCTCTGTTTTCCTTCTTTCCTGTATCTTTAATAAAAGGTTAAAAGGATTTGAAATGGTACTAAGCATAGAAGATTAGGGTTGGAAGAGACCCCAGGAGGTCATCTAGTCCAACCCCCTGCTCAAAGCAGGACCAACCCCAACTAAATCATCCCAGCCAGGGCTTTGTCAAGCCGGGCCTTAAAAACCTCTAAGGATGGAGATTCCTCCACCTCCCTAGGGAACCCATTCCAGTGCTTCACCACCCTCCTAGTGAAATAGTGTTTCCTAATATCCAACTTAGACCCCCCTGCCCACTGCAACTTGAGACCATTGCTTCTTGTTCTGTCAGCAGGCTGAGGTCTCTGTATAACAAACCCTGAACCTTGTTTAACACCATTTAATGTTGGACAGGGCCTGGGTTACGTTCACACCTTTAACCCTTTGGGCCCCTATATTCCATCTAAATTAATACAACACTATACATGGGTGACTTCCACCCTAAAGGCCTGATTATAGCTTGGGCGGCACACCTGTGCAGGGGGATAATGGGGAATAAGACCCACAGCCCTTATGTTCCTCCATTTCCTCCCCAGACCTTTGAGCCAGAGTGCCCAAGAGTTTGCTCCTGCTACTACACCTGGTGATGGCTAGCAGCAAATTACTACCCCTTGGAGCCAGAGGGAAACGGAGAGTCACAATTCCTTCCCTTAGTTATGCCTCAGGCAGCACAGCAATGGGTTAGTTTTTTTTATTGTAGTTTGTGACACAATCTAGCCCTAAATGAGAGGCAGGATAGCCTGGTGACACCAGTGCTAATCTGGAGATAAGGAACCTGGGTTCAGTTCTCTGCTCTGCCCCAGATTCCTTTTGTGAGCTTGGGGAAATCACTCTCTCTCTGTGCCTCACTTCCCCACCTGTAAAATGGGGATAATAGCACTTACCTACCACACAGGTAGGTTGTTAAAATAAATACATTAAAGATTCTCCAGAGTGCAGATGCTATGCTAGGCGGAGCCATGCAAGTATTTATTGTCAGTCAAAAGAAAGCAACAGTGTTCAAAGGCTAATGGCCAGACTTGGCCAGCCTTGCTCATGTTGAATAGTAAGTTACTCAATTACTCCCATTGATTTCAATGGGACGCCTCACAGAATAAGGTAGTACTCAACATAAACTAGGGTGACAGAATCTGGCCCTTAACAAACAATAACATTTCCATTTGAATTATATTGAATGTAAAAGTTAAACAAAAACAAACTTAGCCCAATATTCCAAAGTTGTATTTTTTGTGCAAGAGATATTTAGGTCGAAGTGTAGCCATTGTTGTTTGCACTAGCTCCATGACAAAAAAAATCAAAGATGAGTTTCTTTTAAATTATTTGATGCTGCTCATCACATTTGCATTTCCTCCCCCCCCTTGATATGATCTCTTTGGCCCCCAGAGTGGAGTGCTGTCTCCAGTGGTGTAAAACATGGGAATACTGGGATAGAGACATGCAGAGTGAATGATGAACATACCCAGTTTAGGGTTACTGGCACAGGTACAGAAACTCATATGTGTGTGCACACACTTGATTATCCAGTTTATGAAGAATGCAAAATGGTATGGAGTGGGGTGATATAAAGGTTCTATTGCCAGGAGTTTGGGAGGATTTGATAAGATAATGTTTTCAAAAGCACTTAAATCATTTAGGAACTTAAGTCCCACTGAATAAACAATGGGACCTAGGCTCCTAAGTGACTTAGGTTCTTTCGAAAAGTTAAATCACAATCCACAAGACGCATTTTGCAGCTTAGTTCATTCACATTGGTAAAGTGCTTCAAGTTCCTCAGTTGGAAGATGTTATGGGAGATTCTCCATATACTGAATAATTTCTATGTTGCGATCAATGTGTATGTTAAGACGGCATAACACATGAGAACAAGAGAGGTGAACAGAATAAAGAAGTCCTTGAAATTTCACAGAATGCACTCATTACTTCTGCAAAAGCTGACGCCTGTTTTTTGTGGGTTTTTTTCAAAAAGCATAATTTAGTCAAGTCCACAAAAGATGATTTATTTAGGGAGTGTTCCTAGCATGGATTATCATCGGCCAGATCGTTATCTGGTGTAACTCAGCATAGCTCTGCTCATTTCAACGGAGCTACACCAATTACAATGACAGAGGATGTAGTCTATTTTGACTAAAGACAGACAGAAAGAAATGCTTTTAAAATATATAAAAACCTTTAAGATTACCACATATGTCAGAAAGTATGTCACTGGTGTTTTTTATTTTAAATTAGTGCTCATGAAAGATCCCAAAGGCAAAGGAAGCTGAAGGCCTGTGTTTATTTTTAGAATAAATACAACACAAGCAGCAACCTGAAAGTCTTAACTCTTCTTTGGTGTGTATGCTAAGAGAGTTCCCACTTGTACAAGTATTCAGCCCTTACTTAGCCCCTTAGCTGAAAGTGCAGACAGGGATACTGACAATCGTGATGGTAGTTTTGGGGACACAAACACCCTGTTTGTTAGGAGTGGGACTAATTCCTCCAACTTATTTCACATAGTCCATGGAACAGTTAACAGATGGTAATGATTTGCCGTCCCTACTAACGTGGGTCAAATTCAAGCTGGTGACCTACAGATGAAAGGTTTTATATCATGTTACCAATCCCCTGAGCCACACATACCAAACATTGTACTCAGAAGAAAAGAACTCAGAAGTGTGGGTTTCTGAAACTGTCCAACAAAATCTCATTGAAGTGGCTAAGATTTTTATTATTCCAGGAGGATAGTTTTTAGGAAATATACAATATTGAAGTAATGGGCCACACTGATAATGTCATGTAAACCCAGGTATGAGATTCATGCTTTGCAGGCAACTCTACAGGTTATGACATCACATAATGTGGTAATGAGATGCTTCTTTCCTAAAATCAGACATGTTTGTACACCTTGTGTATAAACCAAAAGCAGAACTGGTGTAAATAAAGGAAGGACACAACTTAATTTACATTCATGTCGGGAAAAAGCAGCAGCCTCCATAGTACATCAAAAATGAAACCTCTGAATAACGGACCCACAAGCCCTTTATCAGCTTCCAACCAACTCTGCCTCCACTGTATCTGCTTGTAAATCCAGTTTAATGAGTTTTGCTGGCATCTACTGTTGCAGAATCATTGCATTCTGACATTACCATTGACTTATTGATAAGATAAAGTCTTCTGAAAACTAACGTGAGCTAAAAGGAAATGAATTCAGAGGATTTCATCCTCATATTGTAGTAGTATTTGGGGAATGACAAATGTTATGCCTAGAATTAAATACTGGTGCCAAGTAACAATTCTCTAATGATAAAATACTTCATATTACTTTTAGTGAGCTAAAATATACTGAGTTCTTTTCATGTGCTGCTATTTCAAATTATACAGACATTGTATTGTACAAATAAGTCAGAGGGGAGCAGTGCTGTACAGTTACTGATGCACATCTGTATAGATTTCCAAATAATACAATTCACTGAAGCCCAACAGGTTTTGGTATCTATTCAGCATAATCATCAGAGATTGACCTCAAAATTCATTCACTATAAATTACTCAGACTTCAGATTCAGGCCAGTTTCCCACTTTATTACACTGAAAACAATGGAGCTACACCAGCATAAAACTGGTGTAATGGAGTGGAGCACTCAATCTATTCAGCCCTAGATACAGTTACTACCTTGAAAACAGGAAGCACCTGTAGGATGTCATTTAATAGCTTCATATTGGGCCAAATCCTACATATACTACTCACATGAACAATCCCATTCACTACACAGATGAGTAAAATATGCCAGATTTAGCCAATTACTCTTATGTACTTTAAAAAATAAATTCTAACAAACACAGGGTGTTATGAAATGATGATTAAAACATTCCCTACAACTATTATGTGTCAAGTATCAGAGGGGTAGCCGTGTTAGTCTGAATCTGTAAAAAGCAACAGAGGGTCCTGTGGCACCTTTGAGACTAACAGAAGTACTGGGAGCATAAGCTTTCGTGGGTCAGAACCTCACTTCTTCAGATGCAAGACTGCACCCACGAAAGCTTATGCTCCCAGTACTTCTGTTAGTCTCAAAGGTGCCACAGGACCCTCTGTAACTATTATGTGATTATCATTGCTGATAAATAAAACACAGCTTTGTACACAGATTGCCTAAAATCATGTTCTATATGACTGGTTGGGCCTTTTTTGGAACTGTGATACCTGAAAGATCCCCAACAGAGAACAGGTCTAATCACCAATCTAATCATCAAAGCTACAGAGAGGTCTTTCATTCATTGGAAGAAATAATAGAGCTTCAGAAACAAATCAGCAAATAATATTTACATGTTGGGTTGGTTTGAATTCGGAGAGCAAAAACAGGGTCTCCACCAATTGGCACTGAATTAGGACAGGAATAAAGCATGAATTTCAAACCCACATTTAACAGAACCTGGGGGGAAATATAGCATTCCCCATTTCACATGAGACACACAAAGAGAGATTGAATTAGATGGTCTGGGAGAATACTAGATATGAGAGAGAGGGGGAAGACAGGAGATGCAGATTAGTTAGCCCAGCATATATGGGGAAAGTATGGGGAGCACCAAGGACGCTAGTACCCCTCCATGGGTCCACTGGCTCAATAGACTCAGTCTGGGGCACCAGGCCCCACTACATACTTTCCCAACTGCCTGCAATATCAACAGGCTATTTATTGCTGATTTTTGCTCAGAGACAGTGATCAGCTACTTCCTTTTGTCCCCCACTGCACCTCCATCCTTCTGCAGCCCATCCTTCCTCAGACCTGGAACCATACACCTCTCCTTCTACATTTTCCCTCTCAGCCCCTTCCTACCTACTCCTGGGACATCTCTCCCACCCTGCTTTTCATCTCCATCAATAAATCACCCCCACAAAGCTACCTCCCTCGCATAAACTCTCTTTCTTCCCTTACTCCTTTCACCAGGGTTCTTCCATATACTTTCTTCCACTCCAACCCCTCACCCTGCAATGAGTTTTAACCATCAAGTTGCCCACATAGCTGGTCCGCGTGACCTTACTACTGTCACCCTCTTCCCATTTGTTTTTGATTGTAAGTGCCTGTGAACAGGGACTGGGTTTATCTATGTTTGAACATTGCCCAGCATGGTGGAGCCCTGACCCTGAGTGGGACCGCTGAGTGCTACTGTAATATGAATATTAACAGGAGACCTGTGTGAGCCAAATTCAAAGTCACACATTTAGAAATACAGTAGCAAAATTAGCTTTGTGGGTAAAGGAAGTGGAGGTTCTTGAAAGACAAAGTGCAGAAGGAGAGCATGAGGAAAGGGAGTTTGCCATGGTTTGCTGGAATGTATTGAAAATTTGCTTCATTATTTGGTGGAATGGAGATTTGACAGTATTGTTTGGAAAAGCTGGCGGATATCCCACTCTGATGGAGGGAAACAGCTTCTTCTCCCTGGGAGAGGGAGAGATTATTGTTTTCTAAGGAGGAAGGATATTCTGCCTTCTTTACCATCAAAAATTGTGTATGTCTGGAGGCCAAGTTTAGCAATCAGAGAGTTAAGAACTTACCTAGGATCTAGGGGCCAATCCACAGCCCACTTAAGCCAGGAATCTTTCCTTTAACTTCAGTGGGCTTTGGGGCCGTCCCCAGGAGTATGGAAGATGGAAACATTTTATTTCTATCACTCCTCCTGAATACTGTTTCACAATTTCATTGCCTCTGCATGGAAAACCCATGTGGAAGCTGATGCTGAATGACAGCTCATTGATTGTCATTACATAATGCTATAACCAAGTTTGTAAATGAGACAGATGAAGGTAGGGAAGTGGGGGAGGGGAGATGGTAAACATTTTTATTTTCCCTATTTTCAATTACTTTTTAAAATAAATAAGATGATGCAGAGGCTAAAAGCTACAATCTCCCTTTCTCCCAGCCCAGCTGCTGTACTTTGCAGATAGCCTGGCTGCTTTTACTTTTACTTAAATTGAACTGATGCTGAAACAACACCTTAGGCTTTGGTGCTTAAGTGACTCAGGAACCTGAATTGACTTTCAATGAGACTTAGGCTCCTAAGCACCTAAGCCGTTTTGAAAATTGAATCCAGGCTCCCAAGTCACTTAGGCACCGTTGAAAGCTTTACCCCATACCTTTTCCCTACACTTCTCATCTGTTTACTATGAATTATTTTTTTTCTAAAAATCATAAATTTAAACATTCATCAGCCTTAGTATAATTGCCATAGTACAATTATCGTGTACAATACATTGACTAATAAGTCAATCTAAACATGCATTTATGAGTAAATAGTGCATGCTTGGTTATTGGCAATACTGAGCGGGGCCTCATACCTTACAATGCTCTGAAAGTGAGCAGCAGTGGCAACCCTATTATGGCTTCTTGATGGGACCAAATGGTCAATGAGTAAAAACAAACATTTGAGGAGATCATCTCATGCTTCTTGGAACAGAAAGTGTACAGCAATGATCTGGAAACTTGTTCAGACTTCCTAAATGAACAGTCATTTTAAAAAAAATACACCAAGTGACTGACTCAGAGAGGGCAGGCTGTGCATCAGGGACGTACCTGGCCATGGTGCATTATGAGAGAGATACCCCAGCTAGGAAACCTCATCCATAGAAGAGAGTGGAGACTTGAGGAAACTGAAATACAACTCCTATGGGGCAGTGGGGCAGCATAATTGACAAAAACTCAATGTTTTCTGGGGAAAGCAGAAACTTTAAAAAAAAATAATGTAGTCAAAAACCCAGTTTTCCATCAAAAAGCAGTTTCAATGGAAGTTTGTCAACCAGCCCTATTACTCAGAATTCCCTTGATAGACAATTAAACCTGCTTTAACACTGCTTTTTCCTGCCAGAGTGGTGCAAAACAACATGATCAGGGCTGAAGGATCTGGCCTCTCCTATCAAGAGCACTGAATTATTTTGGGGAGTATGATGCAAGGACTATGTTATGGTTTATGAAGCATTATAGAATAGGCCACAGAAAAATTAAGAAGGCATCTTTCCTTGTCCAGGTCACAGTTTGCCAGCTCCAGATGCCAGGCTGTTGGGATAGAGACTAACACGGCTACCCCTCTGAAACCTGTCAGTATGATTTCAGTTACCCTTTCCTCTACCTCCTTAAAGGAATGAGCTAGCAGAGAGAGAAAAATGCAGATTACTAAGGGAATTCGACAAAGAGACCTTATATAGCTATAAGGCAACCCTGACATCAGTTTTCAGAGTATCTAGCTTGAAAAGCTAGAATGCTGAAAATCACGACTGCTCCTCCCAATTCCTAATTTCCCCACATCGAAATTGAATTGAAAATTCACATAAAAATATACGGAAACCCACTTAAAATTGTTTAATTTTTTACTATCACTGTCCTTAATAAAAGTAACCTAGTTTAAAATAGAGTCCCATTTATTTAACTCTTCAGTTTATGCACCCAAGTTGATTATACCACTTGCTTTGTTGTATTGTACACCTGTAGCACAACATCTCCAATCCAGAGTGCTTGGCACTGGCTCTGCTGATACAAAGATCATTCTCCTAGCCCATCACTCTGACCATGTGACCCTCTCTTTTCATCCCTCCATTCCCCCTTTTCTATGACATCAAACATAAGGTATTTCTATTCACTTTCACGGCCCTTCACAACCTATCCCCACCCTACGTGTTATTTCTTACACGCTATTGAAATATCAACTCTAGTTTCCTTTGCCCACTTGTTACCTTCATACTTTCTCCTGTGCTCCCCCTCAAACTTGGGAGGCATTCCCCATAAACATCCACAAAACTAATGCATCATCTTTCTTCATCTCCCTCCTTAACACCTCCTTTTTCATAATGCCTACAAAATATGTGACAATGGCTAGGCAGCTGAGATCACAGCCTATTATGCTAACCAATATTGTCTCATTGTTCAATGTCATAACCTGCAGGCCTTGAACCAAAGTCCACAGGATCCCATGTGTCCGTGGGGTGGAGAGTGTCAATAACACTCCACTCAACACCTGGCTGGCATCAGCCAGAACTAGAACTCCCTGAAGCTCAGCTCAGATAGCAGGCTCCATCCTTGGGCCTGATTGGCGGAACACCAGAGCTCTGGATTGGGCTGCTTCCGCTACTTAAGTCAGGAGGAGGAACAGGAAATTGCCTACATAGCTGGGCTCCATCCTACTTAGGGCTTCTCACTTAGTACTACCTGCTCTTGTTTCTTGATCCTGACCTCTGGTTTCCTGACTCAGATTGATTCCTGGTGTCTGACTCTCAGTTCCTGACCTTCTGGTTCTGAACCCCAGGTGGTGCGGGGACCTGGCCCCTTGCCCTATGCTAACCACAAGGCCCAGCTGCCTACCTCCTGGCCCTGCCATAGTCCCCCATTTGTCTGTCTGCATCAGTTGTCTCTTATCTTAGACTGTAAACTCTCTGGGGAAAGGGCTCTTTTTGCTCTGTGTTTGTACAGCACCTAGCACAATGGGGTCCTTGTCCATGACTAGGCGCCAAGGTGCTATGGGTAATACAAATAATAATAAATATCATCACAAAGACTACAATTGTATTTGGTTCACTGAACTCTCCCCTCATTCCCACTTATAAGTGCATGTAGGATGCCTAACATAGTCTAGCCCAGAATGTGTGTAATCTGAGGGAATAATCATTGCTAGGAAAAAACTAACTTTTTCATGTTCTAATTAAAAAAATCTTTACATTTTCAAAATTAACATTATAGCCTCATAGATTTTGTATTTCATTTCCTTTGGGACTGGATTTCCCTCTTCCTCTCCCCCCCCCCCCCCCCCCCAAAAAAAAAAAAAAAAAAAGAATGGCTATGGAACTACACCAATATGAAAATCTGCTGTACCTAACTCCAAAAACTAAAACTGTCTCTCAGATACACAAAACACCTGAATTGTTATTCTGCAACTCCAGAGGTTTCACGTTCCAGAACACTACTCTGTAGTTACAGGAGAAACCTTAATAAAGCTGTGGACCTCTCCGATGTGGCACTGTAGACAGGGAGGATAAAAAAAAAAAGATTTTTAAAAGAATAAAAAAAATCAGATTTTTTTAATCTAAATTGGATTTTTTTTGATAAAATGTTTTTTGAGGAAAAAAAACCTATAGAAAGGTAGTTTTAATTAAGATACATTATAGCTCAAAGATATCTCCTCATGGAATAGGGATTATACATTCTAATTCTATAGTATGAGACTATATATTCATGTAATGTTTAAGAAAAGGTTTGTAAATGAGTTCCAATACTTCATGGATTAGGGATCCAATCTTATGGGCTTCCAGGGGCTTCTGTATAGATTAATCTTTCTATCTACCCAATGGGATTCAGTGCTCAGTCTAGAAGATACCATCAGAGATGCTTAGTTTTGCAGTTCTCAAACTGTGGATTTGTGTCTCCAGAGATAATATGCTTCTTAACAGCAAAAATGTTTTAAAATAAATAATATATAGAGATGAGAAATAACAGACCTCAACCCTATTGTCCCTCTGCAAATTTGTATACACAGACTCAATCCCTTACCTCTCTCTAAAAGTGCAAAGTTTCAAAAAGTTTAATGAATAGAAGATTGTTGGGGGCGGAATAGATCTGGACAAGGAGAAGAAGTCTGGAGATAAATGTGAGAGGGGAGGGACAGGCAGTAGAAACAAAAGTGAAACTGTTTGAGCAGCATATTCCAGAAGTCTTGAGGTCTTTCTAAGTGTAGCCTTCATTGATTTGAGATCTACCATACCACTCTCTCACTAGAAGGGAAATCTATAATGGCAACAGGCCGTAAAAGAGACCTAGTTTGGGAATATTTTAATGAAGTTCCTCCACCTGTGGGTAAGACAGGCACGCGTGCAAAATGCAAACAGTGCAACGAAGAAATGCTTCCTTTTACAATTTCACTTTTAAAGTGGTACTGAGTGTCAGTGAATGCAATGAGTAATACTAAATGAGCAGTATGGTAATATTAATTAAATAACTGCACAGACTTATTTTGTTTAGGAGAATCCACCCTCAACATACAGGATTCTGAAGACTATCCACCTTCAAGATCACCATCATTTTCCATAGTTTCAGAGTTATCTACCAATGTTTCAGTCACATCATGTATGTCACATAGCCACAGTATATTACCTGTAGCAAAAAGAAAAAAACATCTCCCTCATCCAGAAACAACCATAGATAAGTTTGTTATAAGAACCAGCAGATTACAAAAAGAGGTAATTGATTAAAAAATTGCCTGGTTTGTTTATGAAACAGACTCCTTTCCATATGATTGAGAACCCACACTTCATTAACATGGCTCAGTCATTAAGACCAGAATACAGTCCACCCAACAGAGCAGATGTCACAGGCAAATTGCTGGATAAAGTGAATGAAAGAGAAATTGAGCAGTGTGCAAAAGGTCTAGAGGGTAAAATTGTTAACCTGAGTCTTGATAGGTGGAGCAATGTCCACAATGATCCTGTTGTACATGCTTGTGTGACAAGAGAAGAAGGGAATGTCTTCCTTACAGAAACAATTGATGCATCAGGAAATGCGCACACACAGCAGAATACTTACAAGAAGTAGCAGTAAAAGCTATAACAAACTGAAAAAAAAATGTCTAGTACGCAGCTTGGTCACAGACAATGCTGCAAATGTATCCAAGATGAGAAGAAATTATTTAGAAGAGAGTCCCAAGCTAATAACATACGGTTGCAGTGCTCATTTGATGCACCTCCTAACCAAAGACTTCAGTGTTCCAGAAATAAAGGCTAATGTTGTTGAAATTGCAAAATACTTCTGTAACAACCACTTTGCAGCAGCTGCTCTGAAAAAAGTGGGAGGAACCAACCTAACTCTCCCACAACACGTGTGATGGAACTGTGGACTGTTTTGAGCACTATATCAAGAACTGGCCTAATCTGATGATCGTTTGTAAACAAAATCGTGAAAAAATAGATGGCACTGTCACAGCCAAAGTTCTCAACATTGGGCTTAAGAGAAATGTTGAACACATGCTGAGTATCTTGAAGCCTATTTCTGTAGCCTTAAACAAAATGCAGGGAAATAGCTGTTTTATTGTTGACACTGTTGAAATTTGGAAGGAACTGAGTGAGATCTTAAAAAGAGAAATATGCAATGACAGAATTAAATTACAAGCATTAAAAAAACAAATGGGACAAGCACTATCTTCAGTTCATTTTCTTGCAAATATTCTCAATACTCGATACCAGGGTCAAACCTTAACTGCTGAAGAAGAGGCGTTGGCTATGTCATGGACATCCAGCAGTCATCCCTCCATAATGCCAACTATAATAAACTTCAGAGCCAGGGCCAGCTCCAGGGTTTTGGCCGCCTCAAGCAGCCAAAACAAAAAAACAAAAGCCATGATCGCGATCTGCGGCGGCAATTTGGCGGGAAGTCCTTCGCTCCGAGCAGGAGTGAGGGACCGTCCGCCGAATTGCCGCCGAACAGCTGGACGTGCCGTCCCTCTCCGAAGTGGCCGCCCCAAGCACCTGCTTGGTAAGTTGGTGCCTGGAGCCAGCCCTGTTCAGAGCTAAGGGTGAACCATTCAAGAAATATATGTTTGCTGATAATGTTTTAAAGAAAGGCACACCAGTGAACTTGTGGAAGTCACTTAAGCACTTGGATTCAGAGACTGTTGAAGTGATAATCTCAGTTTTAACAGCAGTAGATTCTTCTGCCGGTGTAGAAAGACTATTTTCTTCCTTTGGACTAATTCATTCCAAATTGAGAAATCATTTGGGACCTGAAAAAGCAGGAAAACTTGTTTTTCCTTTCCAGATTATGAACAAACAGGAAAATGAAGGGGAAGATGACCAAGTTAGCTGCAGAAGCCAATATTTTAAGTTTCCCATGTTGACCTGGCTGACATAGTCAATTTAATTTTTGTGGTTTTTTTTAAATATTTCATTTAACTATTTTAGTTAAAAACAATTTTAACAAAAACAAACCTGATTTTAAAAAACTTGAATATTTAACTTGAATGCTTGTTTTGTTAAAATATTATGATGTTTGCTGTTGAAGAAAAAATCCAGAATATATAACGTTGTTGTTTTAGTTAAATAAAACAATTTAAATGTCTGTCTGGTGATGTTCTCCGCCTAATACAGCATGGCAAGAAAATCCTCCAAATATTAATGATTAACCTGTTGAATTGGAGATAGTTCACCTCCCAATGACTTCATAAATATCTGCTTCAATTACCTTTGGTAAATGAAATAACCAAAAAATCATTCATTTTCTGATATATGTGTAAAACTAATCTGAAAAGTTTTCAAAATAAATCACTTTAAAAATGGATAGTGTGTACCTTCTAAAAATGAAGCCTACATCTATCTCTGAGTTGTGAAGAATATGTATTAAGGTTATAACAACCAACAAGAATGCACTTTTATGTAGAAATCCTTGATTAAATCGAGTCTTCCTGACTAGTGATTTAAATCATGATTTTAATCAATTCCACATTGACTGTAGAGCAACTGCATAGTATGGCAGATAACATCAGTATAGGTCAAACAGAAATACTTTATTGCTTGTGTCTAAACATAGAATTTTAATAATTTGTCTTTATTTTGAAAGTTGTTCCTCTGACTAAACTCACTAAAAATCTATTCCTCACTGACGATTAGCCATATGAAAAGTCTGATATTTTAAAGTTCAGCCACTTTAGTTACTTATGGGAAAACATTCTTATGGATTATTTTTACAAAGAGGCATGCTCAATGTTTGCAGAAAAAATTACTACTGGTGTTAATGGGCAAGATACTACTGGAAACCATTACATCAGCAGAGAATTTGGCTCTTTGTTGTCTTTTTTTAAATATTTGGGGGGCACTCCAATACTAAGGTGATAGGCAACAATAAAAAAAGAAAGACCACAAAAATCACTATTGTCTGAAACTTGTAACAAGGATAGGTAAAAACTAACACCTATGATTGTTAAGAATGAATAAGATTAGAGAAAAATGTTTTACTACGTGTTTTTGGTTGTTTGTGCATTTGATCTCGTCCTTCCGGAACCGACCCTGCACCAGCCTGCGGGGCCCCCCAAAGCATGGGGCCCGGCCCCAGAGCGGTTGTGCCCACCTAGGAGTCCTGCGTCCGCCCTGGGAGCTTTAAAAGGGCTCGGGGCTCCTGGCCACCACCACTACCACAGCAGCGGCGGCAGCTGAGGGCCCACAGGCCCTTTGAAATCGCCCAGGCCCCTGGGCAATTGCCCCCTTTGTCCCCCCTCTTGGTGGGCCTGATCCTGTCTTCTGACAGTGGCCAGTGTCAGATGCTTCAGAGGGAATGAACAGAAGTGTGATTTCTCAAGTGATCCATACCCTGTTGCCTAGCCCCAGCTTCTCACACTTGGAGGTTTAGGGACACACAGACCATAGGGTTGTGTCCCTGACCATCTTGGCTAATAGCCTTCGCTGGACTTATCCTCCATGATCTTATCTAAGCAGAAGTACTATATAGAGCTACTTTTCATGGTTAGCAGAATAGTCTAGTGAATACTAGGGCTGGCTAAAAATATTCCATCAAAACAGATTTTTAAATGGAAAAAATGGCAGTTTTGACAAAATGTTTTTAATGAAGAAATCTCCATGGAAAATTTTTATTTTCTGTCAAATAAAACTGAAAACGTTTTGGTTTTTCAAGGAAAAGACAAAATTTTCTCTCTGTGTGTGTATGGGTGGGTGGAGGTGGGAACGTTTTCCTACGAGGTCTAAAGAATAGGAGCACTGAACTGGAACCCAGGAGAACTGAGTCCTATTTCCAAGTCAAACAGACATCGAGCAGCTGTGTGACCCTGGGTGAGTCACTTCATCTTTGTGCAGAGGACATCTTTTGCTATGTGTTTGTAACTGCACTTAGAAAATGGGACTCTGATCTTGGCTAGAGACCTGTTGGTTCTAGTGTAATATAAATAATATTTTAAACTCATTAGATTTCAAGTTGACAGCATACTTTAAATTGATAAAGAATCATTTCCCATCTCCCCCCCCCCCTTTGTCTCACTCAAAAAAAACAAAAGAACAGACTTTTTTTAGGTTTTAAGTAGAAAAATCCAGCTTCAGAATTAGACTCAAACATGGAAACCATCAACCAGAGAAAAGGATCTTTCTGAATTTTGAGTGACTGAAAATGAGGTTATAGCAAAAAAGTTAGTGAGCTGCAACCTTGGTTCTAGATTTTGTTGGTAGAACAGCTTCAAAACCTTGGAGCACAGTAAACAAAAACAAAAAGGAGGCAGACAGTACGACTCTGCCTAACTAGTCATATAAAAACATAAAGCACTTTGATTCTGATGAATAAATGATGATGGTCTGCAATCCAAGAAATTGCAGAATGCCAATTGTTTTTGATCTCAGAATAACCCTGGGATAAAAGTATCCTAAACTGATCTCCTGGGCAAATGGGCCAGTTGCATTTTGTCTCTGGAACCTTGATTATTTAAATGGGCTTTTATTTAAAGACTTTCATCTTAGAGGAAAACTTATCATATTAGGGGCCAATTTCAGGCCTGGCTGGCACTGCAAAGGGGATACTGCATGGTGCATCTTCTGCCATTGGAATCCCACCACCCAGAGGGAGAAAGCCAAGGAAGAGGGAGAGTGGAGAAGCCCAACCACATGGGTTACTTCCACCTGCTCACATCTCCATATGAAGCTCCAGGATGAGCAGGGTTAGGAGGCCATGCCCCTTCCCCAGTCTGTGGCTCCAAAACCCATGCCTCTTGTCGGCCTTGTGAAGTGCTGATCTCCCTACCTCCCCACACAAGGTAAGTGGCATTAACCTAATTTTACACCTGGTGACAGTGGGGTGCAGAGAAATTAAGAGCCATATTATAGCTGGTCCTGCTCAGGCGCTTGAGACAAGTCAAGTGCTCAGATGGCCCGTGCCCCTACACAGGGGACTGAGTTGTGCAGGTGAGGGATAGGCCATGGCACAGCTCATCCTCACCGCCAGCCAGCTCAGCAGCCAGGTGCAGAGAGGAGAACATGCTGCCATTTCTCCCCAGGTGGCCGCGTTGCTGTGGCAGTATGTGTTCTCAGGCAGCTCCCAGGAGGAATTCTGGATGAGTCAGCTACAATTCCTCCTGGGGTACTGGCAGCAGCAATGTCCCTCCACAACCCCGCCAGCACCACAGTCCAGTTCTAAATGACCTGGCCAAAGCCATGAGCCAAGTCAGTGGCAGATCTGGGATTAGAAATCAGGAATTCCTGGCTCCGGGCCCCCAGTCCTCTAGGCCCCTCTACAAATTAGGTATAGTTCGAATTCATTAAACATTAAACCAAAATGTCTGAGAAGAGCCTTTCTTTAACTTAGATTTTACATTATTATGGGGGAGCTTTTCCTCTGGCCACCGACCTGCTTCTACAAACAAGTATCACATGCTCTGACACTTCTGCACTCATCCTCTTATCTCCACTGTTACTCCTCATATCCAACATGTGTACTCCACATAAAGACTGTAAATGTACAATGCACAATACCAGAACGAGCTTTCAGGGATGGAGGCAAAGTTGGCCTTATGCCACCTGTCACACTGTCTGGAGTGGATCACCACTAGGATTGCCTACCTCAGGGCAGACTGTCAGAAAGCAGGGCAGACACCCCTACCTGGTGGTGTGCTCTATAATTAGATTTTACCAAGCCAGTAACAAAATGTGAACTCCTGGGTCACTAGACCAGCAGGGCCAGTGCAACCACTAGGCGAATTAGGCGGTTGCCTAGGGTGCCAAGTAGTTGGGGGCGCCAAAAAGCGTGCCCTGGCTCGTCAGGGAGGAGCCGCCTTCCGGAGGCACCGGAGAGCCAGAGCGTCGGCTTGCGGGGTGGCGAGCCCCAGCCATGGAGGAGCCGGAGTGGCACAGGGGAGCAGCAGCCCTGCAAAGGCAGCGGTGCCGCTAACAGGGAGCAGCCGCGCCCCCCACCCCTCCTGTCCTGCCCTCTGTGGCCCAGCACCCCCCCCCCCCGCCCCCGGGGCTCCTGCAGGCTGCAGCAGATGTATGCGGGCGGCAGCCCCCATGTGCCCCCCGGCTGCCCCTCCCGGAGCAGACTCAGTGTCTCACACCCCGCGGCGGTGGTGGCTCACACGCCTGGGAGCCACAGAGCCAGAGTGCGGCGAGGGAGGAGCCGGGGGGCTCACAGAGGCTGCCCCCCGCAGCCCAGGCAGGTGCGCCCCCCCGCTTGCCCCTCACTGCACTCGGGTTCTGCGGCTTCTGGGCGTGTGAGCCACTACCACCGCTGCCCCCCCAGAGCTCCCCCACCCCTGCTGCCTCAGCACTCTGCGGGGGAGGGGCTGTCTGCACAGCAGCCCGGCAGCACGTTTTGCCTCCACATGGAGCCAGCATCTGACCGGCATGGCAGTAAGGGGAGTCCCGGGGGGCAGTCAGGGAGCAGGGGGAGGGTTGGATGGATCTGGAGTTCTGGGGGGAGCCTGTCAGGGGGTGAGGATGTGGAGAGGGATTGGAGCAGTCAGGGGACAGGGAGCGGGGGGGGTTAGATGGGTCGGGAGTTCTGGGGGTCCTGTCAGGGGGCGGGGAGTGGTTGGATTGGGCGTGGGAGTCCCAGGGGTCTGTCTGGGGGCAGGGGTATGGATAAGGATCGGGGCAGTCAGGGGACAAGGAACAGGGAGGCTTAGGTAGGGGGTGGAGTTCTGGGGGGCAGTTAGGGGCAGGGGGTCCAGGAGGGGGCAGTCAGGGGACAAGGAGCAGGGGGGTTGGAGGTTCTGAGGGGGGCAGTCAGGGAGTGGGAAGTGGGAGGGAGTGGATTGGGGTTAGGGCGGGGCTCTCCCCCCGTCCTCTTTTTTAATTGTTGAAATATGGTAACCCTAGGCGAGAGGGGAGCTGGGGGGCACATAGGGGCCGGTGCCCGCATGCATCCGCTGCAGCCTGCAGGAGCCCCAGGGGCTGCCAGGCCACAGCCTGGGCAGGAGGCACGGCTGCTCCCCGCTAGCGGCGCCGCCGCCTTTACAGGGCTGCTGCCCCCCTGCGCCGCACCAGCTCCTCTGTGGCTGGGGCTTGCCGCCACCGTAAGCAGGACGCTCTGGCTTTCCAGTGCCTCCGGAAGGCAGCTCCTCCCTGCCTAGCTGCTGCAGTGGCCCAAGCCCGGCAAAGCCAGTGAGTGGACTCGTGGCAGGAGCGGGTGGGGAGGGGTAGGGAGGACTCGCGCAGGGGCTGTGCACCCTCCAGGGCAGTTCAGGGGACCGGGGGCGGGGGGGGGGGAACCTGGTCTGGAGAGCAGACCCTGGGCATGGCTGGCCCCTGGGGTCTATAAAGGCTCATTTGGATTTGTCCCTCAATGAACCGATGTGCGGGGGGGCGCAAGGTGGAAGTTTCACCTAGGGCACAAAATATCCTTGAACCGGCCCTGTATACCAGTCTTACCATGGAGTCGCAGACAGTCCCCTTAAGACTCTCCAGTGTATCTTACCATCCAGACAAACTGAACTTCGTGATAAAAGGTCACAAACCAAAAATCACACCACATCAGGTTGCTCCCAGTCCCGAGAGATCAGTCACTTACCCCAGATCAATTGGTATTCTAGCTCTTACACCAAAGGCAATGCTGGTAGCCAATTCTATAGTGAACTAATTAAAGGTTCATTAACTAAGAAAAGAAAATGAGAGTTATTGAGAGGTTAAAGGAGGTAAATTATATATACACAGGGGAATCACAGTTTAATTTCAAATGGTGCAGCGATATAATAAACTGCCAGTTTCCCAAAAGTCTTTTCAGGGTACCCAGATTGTTTCTGGGGATATCCACTTCGTATCTGGTACACTTCCCTGTAAAAGTCCAAACAGTCCAGAGATGAAGGCTCTTTCAGTGAATCCATATTTATAGCATCTTCTGACTGAAAACAAGTTGTCAGTGTCTCTACCCACATGGGCTTTTCCTTTGATGGAGAGCGAGGAATGCACTTCGAGTCTCTGACCCCTGGTCATCGCACAATGGCCATTTCATAGATTCAAGGACTGGAGGGGACCTCGAGAGGTCATCGAGTCCAGTCCCCTGCCCTCATGGCAGGACCAAATACTTGCTTTGAAATGAGCACTTTTTCTGATACAATCCTTCATTAGTATTCCACAAGCCTTCTTTGATGGGTTATTTACTTATAGGGGTATATTCAATGTAAAATGTTTGCTGCTCATCGTAACAGGCTACAGATAAAAAGGAAACAATGCAAGTAACATCCCATTAGTTTTATGAAGTCTAAACACCAAATACATTCTTCTACCTTAAACAATCACTTTGATCTATAGTAATACACAAGTGAATTGGCCCGAATACACACACCTGGTCTGCCAGCATCATCACATTACCTTTGGAGCCTACCTGGCTTCTCGCGGAATAAACTAGAGCAGCCCCAGGCTGTTGGCTTACAAGAGAATGGCTGGAGTGAAGAACACACTGCTGCACACTTCCTCCCTCCTCAGCCTGTCACACACCAGTTCCCTGCTTCAGCCTCATTTCTACTCAGGAGCACCAACATTGGACAGTGTAGCACCATTCCACCAGCCCTAAGCCCCCAGGAATTCTCCTTTACACTTAAGGTATTTCCTAATGGGGAGATCCACCAGATTTACAGCCAGTGTACATTAGCTCTGGAGGTATTCAGGGGCTGTGGGGGAACCCACAATCAGGGGCCTGGTCCCTGCTCTGAGCATTCAGACTAAGTCAGTAAGGCATACCAAGTAGGGCTCATAAACAGACAAGAGGTAGGGGGAAGACAAGGGTGACAATACTAAGATAGCACATTAACCCAGGAAGATGTGGGCACATCATGATGCTTTTGTTCTCATTTCTGTTTTCTGGGGGCTTTAGGGGTTGTTGTTTTTTCTTGTAGATTTCACAGCAGGAGTGAAATTTTAGTGAGGGATTTGGATGTAGAGAGGGATGTAACTTGGTAAATAGGATCAGGGCGGATGATCCAGACATAAGGGGTGTAGCCAACTGTCCAGTGGGAATGTTAATTAACCCCTTCTCTGCCCGACCCACATCTGGCACAGTTCTCAGTTACAAGACGTGGTCCTTTAGTGCAAGCTGTAGAGGCTGATGCTTTTAGCTCTGGAGGTCCCTAGTTGAACCACAGGTGGCAACCAAGTTGATAGGCTTTATGGGTCCACAACGGAAGGTATAACGATGACTAGGTTTGAGGAAACACAGGGGCTGGCATCACTGGAAGGCCATGGGGAAATATGAAAGGAGATGTAGCTGGGGAAGTACAAATTCAGCGTTCTGTGAGGACTACCCAACAAGACTCTATGTGACCTTGCTACATGTTCTGCAGATGAACTGGCACTGTCAAGCCTAACAACTGCATTCCCTGAATTTCACTTTGGAGGACAAGGCGCTGTCACGATTCAGATTCACTATCACTCTCTGAAGTAGTATTATAATTCATTGTTGAGAATATCTGTTAGAATTTCCCTTAGACTCTTATGGATTCTGTCCTTTTGTGCATCCATTAACATAAATACGGCAGCATAATTTATGAAAAGTGAAGGTATTTTGATCTGTGACCGTCAATATGTCTATGGCCTTCAGACCAAACACAATTATCAAAACGTCCATTGGACTGGAAACCACATTACAAAAAAGACCGCTAACTCAGCATTAATCAAGATTTCCTGTTCTTGCAATATCTGAATAATGCCCTCAAGCATTCTGATTATGCCAAACCTGTGGCTATCCCACAGTTTCATTCACTGGCCCTGCTGCAATGATTTATTCAGGTAGTCACATAGCCAGGCAACTTGTAATACTGAACTCTAAGTATAACGTTCAAGACTGACAGTTAACATAATCACTTCTAGGGTTATGCAGAGAGTCCAATGTTTGACAAACAAAACCCAGTACAATTTGGAGAGTTATGTGACTAAATAAGAATATCAACTGCTCATGAGAGTGTCCTTCCCCCACATGTAGCAGAAACCATCCATTTTAAAAAAAATAATTCAAACAGACCCCAACATCTCTTCATCAAGCCCCTTGGTTATAACCTTACAATGAGTCTCTTTATGTGCCCAATCTGCAAAGGGTGTGAGTCTGTTCCAGCAACAACCAGGCTCTTAGATTCAAACAGCAACAGCTTATGCGTTTAGCTCTAGAGGTTTCCAGTTCAGTCCCCAGTCTGTTGCCAAAATGGTGGCTGACACAATAGCACTTGCCTCTACCTTCCCCCTGCAAAAGTACTCTAGAAAACCCTCTGCTAGCTCGGCTTTGTCCATCTTTCCTAACGTTAATGCATCTGGTTCTGCAGCATCTAGCATGTGAACTGCCCTAAGGGTTTCTCTGGAGGGACTGGGTAACTGCAAGATGAGATGCAGATGAAGTAGGAACAAGGTGTGTGGCATGAAGACAGGCCCATGATGCTATTTGAGCCAACCCAGACAAGGCCACATCTCTTGCAGCACAGTAAAAATGCTGTGCGTACAGAATGGGGGGGGGGAGGGGAAGGGCGGGAAAGTCACTATTTTGAACTTGTGAGAAACAGACCTACAGAGTGCTAAACTGTCATAGGAGCAAGGATTGGAAACATACACAAGCTACTTTTAAAGGCATTTTGGAATGTATAGGGACAGACAATGATCAGTTCCTACCTAGCTACAGTGAGGCATGTAAGCCTCCTATAAGCCAATCACAACAGCAGTTGAGCAGGGACTGTTTGCCCTCTCCTTCCTCTGATGAGCAAATTTCCTGAAAAGGAGAGACTTGGTGCCAAGGGAAGCAATCTGTAACCTCTTAATGAATGCTGCAGCATGCAATTCCCCTGTGCACACCGAGCAGGGGAGATTATCCCTCCTGACATACAACCACTCTTGTGCTGTCCCAGGAATGGGATGGCAATGAAAGACAATGCTTTAAAGCATCTCAGCTCAAACTGAGGGTTCACTGTGCCCCATTTACACTACATGTCCATCAGGGTGGATATAAAGATGAATTTTAAAAAACATTTTTTTTGTATTTAAACTAGGGTTACCATATTTCCACAATCAAAAAAAAGGACACTGGGGGGGGGGAGCCCCGCCCTGCCCCATCCACTCCCTCCCACTTCTCACCCCCTGACTGCCCCCCTCAGAATCCCAACCCTCTCTGTTTCTTGTCCCCTGACTGCCCCAACCCTTATCCACTCGCATGGGTGGCAGGGTTGTAGAAATTTTGGTGGTGCCCAGAACCCACACCCCCCCACCTGCCTAAGGCTCTGGGAGGGGGGTTGGGTGGGGGGAGGAGGTCTGGAGTGCAGGTCCTGGGCTGGGGATTAGGGTGCAGGGTGCAGGCTCTGAAATAGAGTTTGAGTGCTGGGTGCAGGCTCCAAGCTGGGGCAGTGGATGGGTGTGCAGGAGGGGGTGAGGGGTGCAGGCTCTGGGATGGAGTTTGGGGGTGGGAGGCGGTGCAAAGGGGGGGGTGCAGGCTTTGGGAGGGAGTTTAAGGGCAGGAGGGGGTGTGTGGGAAGGGGAGAGGGGGGTTGGGAGGGAGTTTGGGGATAGGAGGGGATGCAGAGTGAGGGCTGTGGGGCTGGGGATGAGGGGTTCATGATGCAGGAGGGGGCTCAGGGCTGGGGCAGAGGATTAGGGTGCGGGGGGATGAGGGCTGGGGCTGAGGGGTTTGGGGCGTTGGAGAGGCTAGGGTGGAAGGGCAGGGTAAGGGCAGCCTGTCTTCCCATTAGTGGATGGGGGACGCTAGGACCTGGGGGCAGCAGACAGCAGTTGCTGCTGGCTCTGGCAGTACAAGCAGGCAAGGGAGAGGCAGGCAGGGAGGGGGGGTGGCAGGTGGAGGCCGGGGACCCATCCAACCCTCCCCCGCTCCCTGACTGCCCCCCCCCCCCGGACTCCCCTTACCATTCTGGCTCCACGTGTAGGCAAAACACGCTGCCCGGTGGGTTGGTTTGTGTGTTACACAGGGCTGCAGACAGAGGGAGGGGGGAGCAGGGGAGGGCTCTGGCTGCTGGAGGCCAATGGGAGCAGCTCAATTGGCCCAGCCACCCAATCAGCAGCCGCACTCTGCATGGAAAGGAGGGAGGGAGGCGAGGGAGAAAAAAACCCGGACATTTTAACCTTGTTACTAATTCCTCCCGGACGGCTATTTAGAGACGCAAAAGCCGGACATGTCCGGGGAAATACGGACGGATGGTAACCCTAATTTAAACACAATTTAAAATTAAATTTGAAATTGACAATTTATGTTAAATCTTAAAATTATAATCATTTAAATTAAAAATAACATTAAGCAGTATGTGTTTGCTGCCAGGTTTTAAAGAAAGTCAAACCACAGAACTGGTGGAAGTTACTGGCTTAGTACCTGGAATTGGAGTTTGTTGAAGTGCTAAACCAACTTTTGACACTTCAGCCTCTTCTGTAGGTGCAGAGAGAATGTTTTCTTGATTTCACTTTATTCAACTAGTTCAGTTTAATGAGTAGTGCATTCATTCAAAATGAAGACACCAACTGGGAGTTGAAAAAACAAAAAATTGTTTTCCTCTTCTAGTCTACGAATAAAAACTTGGCATGGGAGGTTGAGATCTACTAGTTCTAAAATCTTAAAGAACATGGTAACCAGAAACAATCCGTTCAATTCACTAACTAAAGATAACACTTCCTTTGTTTAATAAATCAGTTTGTTTTCAATGCAAAACATGTTTTGATAAACTTTTTATGAACTTTTCTCTTATGCCTTCAGCACATTTAAGGTAGTTTTATTTAATTAAAACATTAAAATGCTGCTTTGGGGACTTTAGATGTTGTTAATGAATACATTGAATATGGCAGTCCCAAACATAGGCATTGAAATAAACTTAATTTAAATGTTAACCTCAGTGCCTAGTTGGGGAACATTTGCAGGTGTGTTCAATCATATTCAGACCCAAAACTGAAGTCCTAATCCAATTCCATCCCAGCCCTAATAATTTATATTACAGAAGTACCTAGAGACCCCAAATGAGATAAAGCCTCACTAGGCAAGCACACAGTATAGGTTGCCAGTCTTCACACGGTCAAAAAGGGACCCTCCCCAGCCTTGTGAAAATGAGCGAGTGAGTGAGGGTAGGGGAGAGCGAGCAACAGAGGAAGGGGGGATGGAGTGAGCAGGGCAGGGCCTTGGAGAAGGGGCAGGGCAAGGGTGTTCAGTTCCCTCTGCCCCCCCAAAAATAAGACAGCTGAAGTGGGAGGGAAACCAGGAGCACAGAGAGGTGAAGTAACTTACCCAAGGTCATACAGCAGTCCAGAGGGATCTAAGATTAGAACCCATGTCTCCTAACTTCCAGTCCAGTGCCCTGGGCCATGCTTCCTTTCAGTATAGAATATTACATTGCCTTTGTCACAAGGAAGTTGGACTACTGCAATGTGGACTAAGACTGTTCACAGACTTAATTCAGTGCAATATGAGGTTGCCGGCTTGTTAAACGTTCTTTCACACTATGACAGGTTTCAGAGTAGCAGCCGTGTTAGTCTGTATCCACAAAAAGAACAGGAGTCCTTGTGGCACCTTAGAGACTAACAAATTTATTAGAGCATAAGCTTTCATGGGCTACAACCCATGCATCCGAAGAAGTGGGTTGTAGCCCTCGAAAGCTTATGCTCTAATAAATTTGTTAGTCTCTAAGGTGCCACAAGTACTCCTGTTCTTTTCACACTATGAGTACATCATGTCACTTCCCCAGTTGCCTGGTAGAGTTCAAAGCATTGGTTTTACCCTATAAAGCTATAAATGGTTGGTGAACTGCCTGCCTGAGAGCCGGCTTTTCTCCTTGCGTGATACTATCATTGCTGCAATCTAAGGAAGTGCTCTAACTATCAGCCCCCTTGCATAAAAGGAAGATGCTGGAGGGAAAGTGTTTTTCATGCAGCATTTTGATATTCACTCCCCCATCCTAGTCGGAAATAGATGTTTTGACACGCTGTAAGGATCATCTATACACGGATTGTCAGATTGGCTGAAATTTCAGGAAGGAAAAGGCATTTATTGTCCAGCTGGTTATATTTGTGTGGGTGGCAGGTTCAGGCCAATGTCTCTGGATTAGTAGTTATGTTTAAAAATGTGTATCAGCTTTACTATATAAATCAAAATAAAAGCACTAAACCAGCCATATTGCTTCCTTTCACCATTTCAAAACTCACCTCCTAGAACATGCAAGTATTAAGATCCTTACAGTCCTTAACTTTTCTTCTTCTCGTAACTGCTGCTGGCTCCCATCCCAGCACCTTCTTGTTTAATGCCATCTCCTTTTTAATACTGCTTTTAGAAGAGTGGGATTTTTCAGAATACTTTTTGATCTGAGAAGTACACAGTTATTGACAGGAATCACAGTGCTATCAGCTTAGCTGGGCACATGGAGTGGGCATAACAGGTCTCCAGAGACCGAACATAACACCTCATTGAGTGGCCAGGCTTCCAAAACTTGGAAATCAGAAGTTATAAATTGGTTTGACAGCTTCTAAACAGCAAAATGATGCCTGCTGTGAAAGGTGCCAGTGTAAGAACTGTGGCTCTGGGACCAGGCTAGCCTCATGTCCTTGTTTAACAAAAAACATTTTCATTCCTGGAACAGGCAAAGCAAGCAGACTGCCAATCAGCTGCTAAGATCACTCAGCTGCCAAACCTAGGTCTGCTGGCTGTTGTGGGACAAAGCATGACCAACCTATTGGTTTGCCTTACAGCACACATTACTGACTGGTCCAAAAGGCAAATGCCTGATTTGCTGCAGCCCATTCTGGTCTATGGCAACACGATGATCAAATGCTAATAACCTGGAGCCACAACTAACCTGAGACAGATTTCAACTGCTGACTCTGGGAAGTAAAATGTGCCACATCAAGTCAACCGAGCTACGCAGTCCTGTTCTAATATTAAAGGTTTGATGTAAACCAACAAGCGATCAGAGAAAAAGGACTGCTCTATTTCTAGATTTACTATGTCATGCACATAATGCTCATAAACGTGTCTGATATCATGTACCATACTGCAAATGCTGAACACAACAGGGTATACTGAGGACTACATGATGGCCCCTGCCCTAAATTTCCTTTTTTGCTAGTTTACAGTAAGACACTTGGAAGGGAAGAATCAGTTTTTCTTTGCAGGTGTCAAAATCATGGCCACAATCTAGCCCCTTCCTCCCAGGAACTCTACAATGGAAGAACCCTCAGCTTCCTAATATGGAGGAAAGTCCTTACACAACTCTTAAGCAGTCCCTTTCAGTTACCCACAAGCAGAGCAACTGAATCCAACCTATCTAATTTGGGAGTATGGATCAGCTTTGTGCAAAGACTTTGAATAGAGTAACAAAGAAGTGAGAGGGTCTCAGAGGATCATGTCCACTTAGTAAACAAACAAAAAAAAGACACTCCTGGGGTCAGATTCCAATTTTCCGTGAGCACCACATAAGTACAGTACAACTTCAAAGATAGCGTCTGCATTTCTGCACACTTTTGATTTTATTTTAGGTCCCCAGCAATGTAAGGCACATTGCACACCTGAATCTAGAATCAGGATTTTTATATTATTACAAATACTAGTTTTTGTATGATTTCCCACAACACATTGTTGAAAACAAATTTGAGAGAAAGAGAAACTCTTACTAAGCCAAAACAAAATACCTGACAAACGCACATGCTTTCTTTTCTAACTATGGTACGTGTGCGCAAATGAAAAGCATGCCCTCTTTGCTTTTCATTTGCCCACATGACAAGTTCAACATGTTCCAACGTTTGCATAAAAAAAATTAGCTCAGCTGCTAGGCATCAGATCATGAGAAGTGGCTGATGCATCTGAAATACTGGCAGACCGCCTGACTACCAGCTGTGGTCAGAATTCTGTCCCTGCCAAGTACAGAGTTCTGCCAGTGTATTCAATGCTACTAACTGTGCAGGATTCTTTGGCTGCACCTGTGTAACTCCCACTGAAGTCAAGGAGATGCACATTCATCCAAGGATGGCACCTTTAAATAGATCGGCATAATGGGATGTTGGGTCTACATCCTCATGTGCAGCACTGAAACGGAGTCCTGGAGCTCAGTGGAAGGACTCAACTGAGGCTTCCACGTCGAAGACAAGTTGTTCAAAGAACTTTAAGCTGGCTTCCAACCAGACTTACAGGAATGTTTGATGGTTCCTGTAGGAGGCATGTCAGGCATTCCCATCACCATGGGACAGCTTTGGGTGCCATTTCCACACAAGTGCTACACTAAGGCTTGCTGTGTTTTTCTCCCAGGCATAGGATGTAGCAATCATGCCCACCTGTTCAGGTCAACTTTCAGCTGACCTGACAAACTTTGGCTCCAGCTCTGGAAACAGCATTAACCTCTGTGTCAATGACCTCTTCAGAGCAATGGACAGAGGCCAGAAATGCATACTGATATTACAAGAATTGTTAGTGGCTTTGAAAATCACCTACTATGAAGTACTATTGAACTACAAGACCTGGTAGGGGCAGTGTCTCAGTTTACTGCTATCAAAAACATCACAGACTCAATTTTACAAAACTGCCCTTTCCCCTTGAAGGTTCTCAGATTTATGTTCTACAGGGTGCAAGCCTGTTACCATCCCTTATCCATCAATCTTTATGTGAAAACATTAAGGACCACATGGGCTCCAAAGTCATACAGGCTGAGATACAGGCTACAATGGCTTTAATAAATATGCACACAGCTCTGGTTCTCCTTATCAACTGACCCTAATTGAACTGCTTCCCCGATCTCTAAGGTGACCAGATGTCCCGATTTTAAAGGGACAGTCCTGATTTTTGGGTCTTTTTCTTATACAGGCTCTTTTTACCCCCCACCCCCTGTCCTGATTTTTCACACTTGCTGTCTGGTCACCCTACTGATCTCTCAGTGCTTGCCACAGAGACAGACCTGGATGAAATCAAACTGAATAAGGCTCAATCTAGATAAGACAGGGTTGATGTTGGCCAGAAGGGGAAACACTGAAGAACTGGCAAAGGCAAAAACTTGAACAAGTTGAAGGCATCTGCCTCCTATACCCTCATAGCCTTAAAGTTGTTTGCAATCTGAGGGCTATACCTGAGTGCTCAGATAGCAGCGTTGGCCAGGAATATCTTTACAACCATTCCTATAAACTGAAAGCCTCGCCTTAGTCATCCAGACAACCATCACTTCAAGGCTGAATTGTTGCAACATAATCTACCTGGGACCACACAAGCTTCAGCCAATGCAATGTGAGACTGCCTACCTTCTGCACAGCACACACCAACAAGATCTGCACTCCTGAGTGAAAATGAAGGTGCAGGCCATTAGATATAAAGACCTAAAATGGTCTTGGCCTCAACTGTTTTAGAGCCTGCCTCACCTCTGATGTCTTAGCCCAACAACTGTGCTTGGGAATAATGATTCTCATATGGTGGAAGCTAAGGAAGCAGGGCAGGGGTCTTTAGAGACTGCGGGAATTCAATCCTACTGGAAATACATCTGACCTCCTCTCTGCCACGTTCAGGGCAAGACACAAAGCGCCTCTCTCTTCATTCATGAATGGCAAGGTCTAGAATCATCCTGACATTTAATCTTCCAGCTGCCATCTGGGATCACGGGTCAGCTGCTATGCTGTGTGCTCCCTCGTCATGTGATGAAGATTGTTAAAATAGAGCAATCACAAAGTAAGCAATGATAGCATGGTGATGGGCACCTTATAAATACTCCTAATAAAATAAAATAGTAAATAATAATAATAATTAGCAATAGCTCTGCTTAGCACCTGGACTTGAACAACACTTAAAGGAGAAGAGAGACAAAGGGGGCCTTTGAGGTTGTTTAACATTACTGGTTTTCTCCACTTGCTAAACCAATAGCATATTTGCATGGAGGCACAGATTGTAATCGGTGCCCAGGTGACATGAGCTTTCTATGCTCATTGTTTTATTGTTAATGCAACAAATAGCCTTAGGTGTACAGTATCTGTGGTGACAAGCTGTTGAAGTTGTTTTTGTTATTAGCTGGTACAATCAGTCTTTTGGATGAACTAGCAACACACTTCCCTTTTGGTTTACATTTTAAAAACAACTTTCTCTTTTTGGTAAGCTCCATAATACATTCATTCATTTTTCATCAGCTTTGAACATACCTCTGTTTCACTGTCTTTACTACGTTACGGAAATTCAGGGCTGGGACCACTGATGTCACAAAAAACACAAGCTTAAATTCTTTGCTATTCCTAGCTTTTCTTCCATTATTTAAGAGTGAAAATCCTCCCTGTGCAGATCAAGGGGTAGGCTTATGCCCCCAATTAAGCCCTATTTTGAGGGCTCAAATGGCACATAGACCTTGGGTGAAATCATGACCCCACTGAAGTCAATGGGAGTTTTCCAATTGATTCCAACAGGACCAGGATTTTACCCCTTGTGCTGGCCCTCTGCACAGGGATAAATTTCACTTCTTAAGGAGAAAGAACAAGAACAAGTGACCATCTTCCAATGCTATTTTGCAGAATAGGGTGTTTCGGAATTGATAGATGTAACTGGCATTGGGGTGAATTTTCAAAAGGGTCTGTAGCAAGCTCCAATTCTGCACACGCAACGTTGCCCATACACAAGAACCTGCATTTTCAAGGTTTGAGCATCTGCCTGGATACTTTCCATAGTCCTTGCCCTACGTACACTTTGCACTGAGTTCTGGCCTCCACTGTGCGCTCGCTCTGTAGGCAGAGAGGGACCACTAAGCCAGTGCATTTCCCTACTGGGGAATATCTCTGATGTAAGGGGGATGCCCTAATGGCCTAGAACGCCCTATGCGATCCCTCTCACACTCCCTGGTATATGGGCCAGCTGAGGAAGAGGCACACCTAGAGTACAGTGCTGAGGGGGTCTGCTGTAGCAAGGAGCGAGGGGCTAGTAGGAGGGTCTGGAAAAAGCTGTGGGGAGGGAGAGTCTGGAAGGTTGCTGGGGAGAAGAGGAGCCAGGAACAACTTTAGGAGTAGGCTTTGGAGGGTAGACTAGTGGTTCAGACACTAACCTGGGACTCATGAAACCCAGGGTCAAATTCCCTGTTGTGCCACCAGCTTCCCCTGTGACCGTGGGAAGTCACTTAGTCTCTGTTCCTTATCTGTCAAATGGGGACAACAGTATTTCCCTACTGCACTGTGGTGTTGAGAGACTGAAGCAAACACTTAGGAATAGCTCAGTGATTTGAGCATTGGCCTACTAAACCTAGGGTTATGAGCTCAATCCTTGAGGGGCCACTTAGGAATCTAGGGCAAAATCAGTACTTGATCCTGCTTGTGAAGGCAGGGGGCTGGACTTGATGACCTTTCAGGGTCCCTTCCAGTTCTATGAGATGGGTATATCTCCATATATAAGCAGATTGAAGCTTCGTAAAAATAATTTGAAAATTTGTGCTGTTGAAAACATAGAATGAACTAAATTATAAATACGGAGTTTTAAAAGGCCACTACTGGTAGGGCATCTCCTCTGAAGTTTACAAAACTGCTCCAGGCAATAACAGACTATTGAAAATAAAGACTCTGATCGTTTTGTAACTTTACTCACATGAATTGTCCAACTGACTTCAGTGAGACTATTTGTGTTAAAGTTAAGCATGTGCATAAGTATTTACAGCATGAGAGGATGACGTATTTTTATTCAATTAATTTCTCTTAGTGGCAGAAAACCTTAGTCTCTTCAAAAACTAAACTGTTAACAATGAAAAGTAAATAAAAAAATCATGATTTATATTTAAAGATTACAAATCTATTTGTCAATTTCATGATTTGTATCCACCCTGGGATAAATGTATTGAAGATTGTGAGGTGCTCAGGCACTACAGTGAGGGGTGATAGAGGAGTCTGGAGCCTGTGGAAGTTATGGGAATAGAGAATATGAGACAGCCACCCTCATTTTTCCCCTCCAGTCCCTACCCCCATTATTGAGCCCCTTTCAGCAAAACCCCCTCACCACTGCCTACCCTCCCCTCTCCCACTGCTCCCTTCACTTTCCTACCAACTGCCACCACTACCACCTCCTCTTCCCTGGAGGCTCCATGCTGGGCAGGCACCAGTTCAGGGCTGGGACGGACAGAGAGGGGATGCAGAGGGTGTCTGGCTGCCAAACCCTGTATTGCAGCAGCCAGCTGCCTGCAACACTGTGAATCCAGGCAGACCAGCGACCGCGACAGCAATGGGGCAGGGAGAAGCTCATCTTATCTTGTACTAAGGCAGACCCTGACTCCCTGGACACTTTAACCAGAGAGCCTCCCTGTATCCCAGACAAAAGTTGTGGGTAGCACAGCAGAATCTCCAGGGGGTGGATCCAACTCCCAGGAACAGCAGCAACTGCATATGTAGGTCAGGGAGAGGCCACTCTCGGTCTTCACAACCCCTGGATACCAGTGATAGCAGCAAACAGCTCTCTACAACAGTAATTGGGCGTTATTTTCTGACCAGCAGCCATTTTTGCTCCAAGCACCTCCCCCTCCTGGCCCTCTTCCTCAGTCTCCCCACTGCTAGCCTCATTCTCCCAGCCCTCCTCTCACCAGCTCCTGCTCCTTTCCCCCACTCCCTTGTTCTTATTTACTCACCACCCCCCATTCCTACAACTCTCCCTGCCCCATTAGTAAGGAAGGATTGTCCAGTGGTTAGGGCGCTAGCCTAAGACTTGGGAGAACTAGCTTTATGTCTCTGCTCTGCTACAGACTTACTGTGTGATGCTGGGCAGGTCACTTAGCCTCCCTGTGCTTTGAGTTCTCCATCTGTAAAAACGGGGATAGTAGCTCTTCATTTCCTCCCAGGCGGTGAGGTGCTCAGATACTATGGTAATGGGAGCCACTTAAGTACACATGATAATTGACAGAACAAATGAAATTATTACAAAAATAAATGTTAAAAGTTCCAAGGGGGGATGGGACTAACAACCCGCATGCCTGCTATTGCTCTGATCTCTTCATCCATCTCTTCCCACCCTTGACATTTTTTAAAATTGAGATAGTGAGCTCCTTGGGGCAAGGACTGTCTCTTCCTAGGTGTTTGTACAGTGCCCAGCACAAAGGGCCCTGGACCCTGAGTGGAACCCTTGGGTGCTACTGTAATTTAGGTTAATGGTGCCTAAGGGGGTACTGGAGTCCCCTAAATCTATGCATATATAAATAGTTACTAGATAATGTGCTAGTAGATGGAACCCAATGTGTAGCAGGAGGTGTATATAGTTCCTGGGTTTTGTAGGACCTGTGAAACTTGTTGTGCCCTGCAATTGGCCTTTGCCAGCAGCTCTTTCCTTGCACTCTTACAAAAAAAAAAAAAGCTGGTTAATTTTTAAGATACAGTACATGTAAGCTCTTTGGGGCAGAGACCTGCTTTTTGTTGTACTTGTACAGAGCCTAGCACAATGAGGTCCATGACGGGGGTACCAAAATACAAGCAACAAAAATATTAAACGGATCCAGACCTTTTGCACACGTTGAAGCTCCGTGAGGAGTCCTTGACCCTCGTACACAAGGTTTTTCTGGTATATGAAGCAAAGCTGGGGAGGAACAGAGTCTGTGAATTTGTGGCTCTGTTAATCCAGCCGCATTCCCCTCTGTATGTCAATGGGCACAGCCCCTGCAGGGGTTGCTGCCGCCAAAAGCCCACAGTAGCAGCCACAAAGAGTTCATGCTGCCGGTGTGGCACAGATTCCTACCCCTCACACAGGGCCTGATCAAAACCTCATGGAAGTCACCGGAAGACCACTGTGTACAGGAACAAGGCTGTGGACCTGTGGATCAGGGACACAGTTCTGACCTGAGATAGGGGAATTCAATGCTGTTGAACTGAATGAGAACTACACCCCTAAGCGTGAATGTAGAATTTGGGCAAAAACACAGGCATAATTGCAGTTTTCAAAAGTAACAACTTTCTTTGGCTAAAGTCAGTCAAAAAAAGCATCCACAGCCAACCAAAACCATTGGTCTCTTAATTATTAGTATTGCGATAGCACCTCGGAGACCCAGTCATGGACCAGAACCCCACTGCACAAGGTTCAAATACAGAACAAGAAGATGGTTCTTGCCCACAATACCTTACAATCCAAGTGGGTCTGGGTCAGGAAAGAACTCTGTCCAGCAGGGGGGCCAGTACATCCAAGGTGCTGCTTTCAACTCCCTGCAGGCCTGTCACTGCAGTAGTTGGGTGGTCTCAGCTACTGCTGTAACCCACGCACCTTCTGGGCATGGTGTTCTGTCCCATCTAGTGGCACCGAGACCACTTAGAGAGAGAGATTAACGAACCTGCTCTACAGCCTTAGCTAACAGCCATATGGCTTTTAGCTCATGCAGTAGAGGCTTATGCACTAAACTCCAGAGGTCCCAGGTTTGGTCCCGATGACTGGGATGTGTCAGTGTTACACTGGGACCTGGCTCCCTGCTCATCTCGCTGCCCCCTGTATAAAGGAAGCAAATGGGGGCAGCGCATTGGACCCACACCCTCTTAAATGTTGCCCCATGACAGCCAGATTTTTCCAGGCCCATACACAGGTGTACAATAAGTGGCTAGCAGGAAGGGATGGGTGGGAGCTGTCTCACCACACTTGGTGGCACCAAGGGGGCTTATGTGCCTTCTGATGAGGCACAACTGTACCCTTAAGCTCCTCTCCCAGAAACTCTCCAAGAGCTGTTGCCTCAACCCCCAAGCCCCACACCAGCCATTGGTGCAGTGGGAGGAATAAGCTCTGCCATAACGAGGTACAGCAGCAACTGTGCTCCCTCCAGGGCCGGCTCCAGGCACCAGCTCAGCAAGCAGGTGCTTAGGGCAGCCAAGGGGAAGGGGCGGCACATCCGGCTCTTCGGTGGTGGGTCCCTCTTGGAGGGAAGGACCTGCCGTCAAATTGCCGCTGAAGAAGAAAGTGGCGCGGCTGAGCTGCCGCCGAAGTGCCGGCGATCGTGGCTTTTTTTTTTTTTTTTCCCACCGCTTGGGGTGGCAAAAACCCTGGAGCTGGCCCTGGCTCCCTCACACACCAGCAAGCTCAGAGCTGATTCTACCTCTCCCCTGTGCAAGGCAGCTCCGCGTTCACCCCCACGCTGGGGTAACCCTCATGCTTAGAGACAACAGAGAATTGGAAGTAATAGTTGGACGTTTGCAATGCCTCACAGAGTGTGTGTGTGTGTGTGTGTGTGTGTGTGTGTGTGTGTGTGTGTGTGTGTGTGTGTGTGTGTGTGTGTGTGTGTGTTACATAATGAGAGCAAGACTGTTATCAAATTAAAAATAAACAGATGTGACAATGAAATAATAAATATTGTAGAAAATAGAGGGCGTCAAAGAGCTTCAACCAGCCCAAAAAAGTCAACAGCGCAAATCTCTCCAGTTCCTTTCCCTTCCAGAGCTAACCTAGACTGACTGCCATCAGGCTGAGGCTGCATTACAGACAGAGAGGCACGGCCCTAAGATACCATCTAACTGGCACAGTGCTTCCCACGGGGTGGGAAATACTTATTCTGTAAACATATTGTCCTCCATTTTGAATTTTCTTTGCCAAATGCGCATATGGTGCAGTAAAATCTCCAGAAACATTACAAGCTTAAACAGAGGAAGGAGAGAGGGCACTAGGAGCTCGGGGCTGATGGAGGGAGAGAGCTGGCAAATTCCAGGATAGGATGGGCAACATAAAGGTACTTGCCCAACCTCAAACTTTCAGGGAATTTCCCCAGCCCTAAGGACTGCCTTCTAGGTGCTACAGTTAGAACAGTGACTCTGACTACAAACAGAGATGGGTCAAAACTGGCATTTTGAACCCACACCTCTTCCAGACATGAGGGTACAGTTCTGAACCCCAACGTCCATTCCTGCCCTTCATGGTTTTGGTTCCAGACCAGAGCCAAAACAGAAAGGAATTGTGATGCAATAGAGAGTTGAATCCAAGTTAGTGGGTATTTTGCAAGATCAGATCTCATGAGAGTTCCTCCATTTTGTATTTATTTTAAATTGTCATCACTGTAAAGCTGGCCTGAGAATTATGCAGGATTCTTTTTCTGAACAGTCACTGGATCACCCTGCATTTTCTGATTCAAGAAACCACCATTCCCAGGCAGCATACCTCACAGGACAGTATTTTTACAGGAATTTCACTGACGTTGCACATTCTCATAAGTATTTACTGAACACATGAACTTTTTCTGACTTTTAAGTGCCTAAAATTCTGTACAAAGCCAAAAACAACAGATCCCAGAGCCTGCTATTAATGTGGCCATTTACTTTTGAGCTTTATAAAGCTCCAGAACATTCCAGAAAGCACCGGTTCTGTTTTTCAACTGGACATGACAACTTAAAATCAATTAGACATTGATCTTGATTATATATTTTTTATTTTTAGCATGCTGTTTACTAACCACAGCAAAGAACACTGATCGATATAGTCAGCTTACTTTTTAGAAAAGCTATTGACTATATTATAACACGTGTTATAATGCTTCGCACTAGTAAAGAAAATTATGTAAATAATGTCACTTATTGACATACAGTGTGGCATACTATGATGACAGGTGCAGTAGGAAACGCTAAGATCGATAGAAAGCACAACAAATCATGCCATTGCTATAAAAAAGTCTGTCTTAATAATCAGTGACTTTCCCATTTACCATTACAGAAGTGCACTGCAAAGAAATACTGCACTGGGAAAAATGTAAAAGCATGAATATGAAATCCAATCTAACTTACCCAGAAGTTGCCATTTTAAAGGAAAACTTGAAGTACAATATGGAATATTATGGACCCAAAGCTTTGAGGTGATGAGGGCCCAATCCTGTTTTGTATTGCATGCTCCTTCAAGATAAGTGTTTTCAGCTTCCCTTGATTAAAACCAGTAGGAGTTGATGGTGCTCACTTCACAGGATCACTCAGGGTGAAATCCTGGCTTTATTGGAGTCAATGGTAAAATTCCCTTTGACTTCATGAGAGGCAGGACTCCCCCCACCACACATTGCAGGATTGAATCCTGATTCTCTTCAACTCCAACTGAAGTGAATGGCAACTGAAAGCTCTCAGCTCTTCACAGGACTGCGTCTTAATTTGGTGTACTATAAAAGCATCAAATGTATCCAATGACATGTACCAACAGTGTTCAGAGTACTGTACATTTTTCTTCCAGTGCAAACACAGAATCATAGAATCATAGCTTGGTATCGTCCGCAAACTTTATAAGTGTTCTCTCTATGCCATTATCTAAATCATTGATGAAGATATTAAACAGAACTGGACCCAGAACCAATTCCTGTGGGACCCCACTCGTTATGCCCTTCCAGCATGACTGTGAACCACTGATAAATACTCTCTGGGAAAAAATTTCCAACCAGTTATGCACCCACCTTATAGTAGCTCCATCTAGGTTGTATTTCCCTAGTTTGTTTATGAGAAGGTCATGAGAGACAGTATCAAAAGCCTTACTAAAGTCAAGATATACCTCATCTACCACTTCCCCCCAGTCACAAGGCTTGTGACTCTGTCAAAAAAAAAAAGCTATTAAGTTGGTTTGACACAATTTGTTCTTGACAAATCCATGCTGACTGTTACTTATCACCTTATTATCTTCTAAGTGTCTGCAAATTGATTGCTTAATTATTTGCTCCATTATCTTTCCAGGTACTGAAGTTAAACTAATTGGTCGGTAATTCCCCAAGTTGTCCTTATTTCCCTTTTAATAGATTGGCATTATATTTGCCATGTTCCAGTCCTCTGGAATCTCTCCCGTCTTCCATGACTTTTCAAAGATAATCGATAATGGCTCAGATATCTCCTCAGTCAACTCCTTGAGCATTCTAGGACCTTTTCCTTTCTGGGCCCTCCTCCCACCCAAACATACTATAAAAACTCCACAGCCTCCCTGTGCTACAATAACTGGTTTTCTGCATATAAAAGCCAGGACTGGCATTAGGGGTATTAAGCAGGGCAGTTGCCTGTGGCCTCATGCCACAGGGCCCCCCCATGAGGCTACATTGCTCAGGCTTCGGCTTCAGTCCCAGGTGGCGGGGCTCAGGGCCTAGACTTCAACCCCATGCAGCAGGGCTTTGGCTTTCTGCCCTGGGCCCCGACAAGTCTAATGCTGGCCCTGCTTGGCAGCCCCCCTGAAACCTGCTCACCGCCCCCCAGGGGGGCCTCAGACCCCTGGTTGAGAACTACTGTTGTAGGTTTTATTTCATCAACATGTAACTAACTGGGTTAGAGCTTCAGTTGCTGTCAATAAGTGTAGCTCTACTGATGTCCATGGAGCTATGCTGTATGATAACAGTCAAGGATCTGGGCCACTGCCATCAATGGGAGATAATGCCGCTAGAGAACACCCCCCACCCCCTTATAGCTTACTTCATGGAGCCTGGTTACTAGCAACTATCCCCAGCTAACAGCCAGAAATCCCTTTTATAGTTTTTCCCTTTGGTTCTCCATTTCCAGCAGGGTGATATTTACTTGCCTCTCCTTAGAAATTAACAAAAGTGTTTCAGATAAAATAAGCAAACTCCTGAACCTTTTCCAAAAGTCAAACTAATCTGGAACTAAACTTCTAAATGCAAACAGGACCAGCTCTAGGCACCAGCAAACCAAGCACATGCTTGGGGCGGCATTCCGGGTTATTGATTTTTTTGTTTTTTGGGGGGGTTTTTTGCTTCGGCAGTTGCGCTCTTGGACGTTTTGTGTGTGTGTGTACGCTTGGGATGGCAAAAAAACCTGGAGCCGGCCCTGGGTGCAAAGGTATTCTAAGAACATCCTTCTTTGTTGCTCTTTATCTAATTACATAGCCAGAGTCACCCCAAAGCACTGAGTCTGATATGCCTCACCCTGGTGTAACTCCACTCTATTTTAGGTGTTTTGTACTGCCACCTATTACCATAAACTGACTTCAATTGAGTTATGCTGATTTACACAGGTGCAAGTGATATCAAAATCAGGCTCTTTGGGTGGGATTCACGAGGGAGACTTAGGTGCTTTGCTACCTATGGGAATTCACAACCTTGAATTAGGCACCCAAACTTCCTATACAAAGTATGGGAAGAGTTAAGCACCTGAGAATGGGATTCACAAAAGTCAGCCTTCAGAGCTATTAAAGCTCGCCACTAGTAAGTTTTAGGGAGAAGGGTGAAGCCAAGGGGACTTAGGTACTTATTTCTAGAATGGAGGGAGGTGCTTTGCTCCACTTGAGATTCACAGTTGTGAACCTGCTCCTGGAGTTAGGTGCGTAAGCCAGGTTAGTGCTTTATTGCAAAAAAAATGAAGAGGAGAATCCCCTCTCATAATCTTTAGTCCAATGGTTAGAGCACTCACCCAGGCTGTGGGAGGCAGCCAAATCCCCTGCCTGATGTATAGCAAGGACTTGAGCCTCCCACCTCTAAGGTGAGGGTGGTAACGTTGGGCTATGGGATAATGTCAATCTCTCCTGCTGAAGCTGCTCCACTGTATATATCTAATTAAATACTGGAGCAAGAGAACTGGAAGCTGGGTTGCCCACCTCTCAGGTGAGTGCACTAACCACTAGGCTATGGAGACATTATCACTCTTTTTCTGGCATAAGGAATATTTAAATATTTATATACAGTAAAATGGCTTCAGCAGGGGTCACTGAAAAAGGCCTGCTCCAGAATACTCCATAACCCAATGGTTAGGGTACACTCCTGGGAGGTGGGGGACTTAAGCTCAAATCCCTATTCTATATCAGGCAGAGGTGGGTACCACATCCTGGATAAAGGCTCTAATCACTGGGCTAGAAGGCACCCCCAGCTGTGAATCAGGGACCTCTTGGCGCCAGCTGGCAGAGGGCACAGGGGTGCATATGGTTACAGGGATCCATGCATACTAGTTCACCAAAGAGCCTCGTGTAAGATCCCTACAGTTACTTGGTGCTCATAATCACTGGGAAATGTATGTACCGATAATGTGTAAGGAGTTATGTATATACAGTGAAAATTATGTTCTTAAGGTCTGTGACTTGGGGCTGGTCACGTCAAAGTTGAGAAACAGGTTTCTTTCATGCAAGAGGAGTTTATTTATCTGTCTGGCTACATGTAATTGAGTATTGTATACTTCACAATGAACATCTATTTATAGTCTGAACAAAATGCTTATCAAGCGACTGCAAAGTCTCCAGGGGAGATTCTAGATAAGAAAACACAAGCAGCAGGGGTTGTCCTGTTTGCAAGTGAAGACAATGGATTTCTGGACTGTAACTGTACGGACAAAGGCATGCTCTGCATCTTCCACTGTGGAGGCAAGAGTGCAGCATGACTTGTCTCATGAACAGAAGATCACAACAAGCCTGGCTGTAGTAAGCCGGAAGGATTTGGGGTGAGCTTTTGCTCTAGTTATCTTTAGGCTCTAGAAAGCATGGGATGGTTCTATTTTATATGTAACCCTTTGTTTCCAATATTTCTGCTTGCTGTCACTTGAATCTCTGTTCTTTGTTACATGGATTTGTTTATAGAGAAAGCAAGTATAAGTTTAAGTGCTGTGTGTTAAGCGGAGCTGTGTTCTGCAGTGGAACTGGCAAGCTGTGGGGTCCTGTTTCTTTGGGAGTAGAGGATCTGAGAATTCTGAGAGTGTCCATTGGATCAAGAGCTGGACACTGCAGCCAGATGCTCGGATGTTGGTGTATGCCTATCACTAGCCTGGAGAGGGACAGCAGAGCCTGTGTAGACTGAGAGAGCAGTGCTTGTGCTGCCTTTAGCTGGGAGAGTTGGGGAGCTGGCCCCTGGCCGGCACAGACAAGGCTTTCTCATGCTAAGGGCAGGAGGTAGTGAGGTGCCTCACAATCTGGGTCCCCCCAGAAAATGTCACACCATCTTTTGTGCAAGTTAAGGCATGTTATGAGCATGTCTGCCAGATGACGCCCTGAAGACAAGATAATTGCGGGAAAGGCTGACTTGTGAATGCTACAGGGGCTTAGGTGTGAGCTAGGTGGTGAGTGGTGTCAGGATTGAGGCGGTATTGTGCATGGCCAGATGCTGAAATGTAGGCATCTCGTGGGTGTAACAGTGGAAACTTAGGTGCCTAGAGGGTTACATGGCAGCTGAGCAGGGGATTTGTGAATGCCAGTGTACCTAAATGTTGGATTTAGGTGCCTAAAGTGGGAGTTAATCCCACCCTGGTGTCTGGTATGGCTTGGTAACACTTCTGCCCTTTACTTTCTTATTTTTCCATTCTTCCTGGTTTTATGCAGGACCAGAAGTACCAAAATATACTGAGATGAGAAAAGCTGCCCTGGCTAGAATCAGGGAGTAATGCAACTCTTCTAAGAATACCTGAACTCATGCAATTTCTAGCATGATTTCTAGGCCAGAAAGGCAGCTAAACTTCAGATGCTTATTTGAATGGACCCACCAAATTTTCTGAGGTTCATTGATTGCTACACTCCCCACCACAATCAGAGCTGCCTTTAAGCATCGTTTGAGAAGGAAAACTTGCTGAGGCCCTGAAACTAAAGCCAGTGTCACTCCATGACTATCCCACAAGGGGTGACTTGTAAAAGTAGCATGGTTGACCCCATCCCCGACTTATAAAATGAACCGATCAGCCGTGTAACTCACATGGCTGGTCTAAGGCCTATAATGAAAGTCCCGGTGCTCATGTAACAGAGTGATTCTGTTACCTACTTCACACAACTGGTTTGGAACTGAACTGAAGATGAACAGCTCTCAAATTCAGCTTTGCATATCAAACGAGGACATGAGGGACAGTGCAGGGAGGGAGAAAAAAATATTTCAAAAGTCAACAAATGAAGAGGCGTATTGATGCCACCATTTAACATTGAACTACGTGGGAACAAAGGACTTAATGAATCTAAGTGATAGTGCATTAAGGGGTAATGCTCCCCCCCATGCCACTTTGGCTACTACAGAAGAAGGAACATGTGGTGGGACTGCTGTGGAGAGGCCAGGCAGGGGTACTGGACTATATGTACCATGGAGCCATTCTCTACGAGTGCAAAAGAAGCAAGCACATGGTGGATCTGCAATCTGTGCAGATACACGTAGTGGGGGTGCAGCGGCCCCCGGCCCGCAGTAGCAGTTGCAGAGTTTGGCATTGGCTGGGGCAAAGGGGGTCTCTGTCTACATATATGTGGCTGAGAGCAGAGTCTGCTTCCTTGGGCTGTGCACTCAGTTCTAGAATTTCACACCCCATGTGATGACTAATTTAAAAAGTCATTATCAGTCACGGTAAAGGAGGGGGTGAGGGAATGAAATGAAGCTTTACAATAGGAATGCAGCTAAAGGGATACAGTATATCATCATCTCACTAAAGGGGGACTCACCCATTGAAATGGAAATATCCTCCGAAAATGTTCCTGGGGGAACTGTCAGAGTCAATAGGCCTAACACTGAACCAAGCCTAAAGATAACAACATTTTAAAATATTTCTTCCTGATCCTGATAAACAATCAGCCCTTCAGAATCACAGCTGCAACCGAGATAAAGCTTCTTAGCTCAGCAACTCACAACAAACAAAGGGCACTGGGCTGCTTTTTTTAAATATTATCAGCACATGTGCACACCACTCCATTCCTCTGCCCTGGCCAGCCTCTCTCTTGTGCCTGGTCCACAGAGACTGTGTCTAGTACAGCCCCCAGCTACAGAGCCTTGGTTGTTTAGCTCAGGCTTTCAGCTCTGAAGGCCCCCAGTTCAGTCTGGCTGTCAATCAAGATGATGGCCATCGCACATAGACACTCCTCCCCCCTGCTGATAGGATGCTCTTAACTTTAAAAGTTCATTGCATCCATTTCATGCAGCCTGGCAGCCTGAAAGTTCACAGGGTCAGAATTGCTTCTCACCAGGAATAAACTGTGAAATGTGTATGAAAATAAGGTTTTAAATTACAAGTGAGATTTCTGATCTGACTACTGCAAGGGATAGACTAGATTTATATAGTGACAGAAAATAAGGACCAGAGTCAGAGCTGAGGAGGAGGGGCCCAAAGCCACCTAGCTGTTCACTCAATCCTGAGGCTGCCCTGGCACCAGGCCAGTCTGCAGAATAGGCTGTGCTAATCTATGCCAGGTGCCACAGCTCCCAGAAATCTTTCTGGCAGCTGCAAAATACCAGGGTCCAGGGATCCCCCAAACACACTCCATTTTTCCTTGGCTATTCCACTTACACTGGTGGGCAGGAGAAGGGGTGGTGCAGAAGCAGTTGTGTGGGTCTATCTTCCCCCACCCCCAAGGACCCCTTACACATGGGCAATCTTCACGGAGCTGGATTCTCCAGGTTTAAGGCAACTTTGTGCCGTGGGGCAGGGCAACCCACAGTAGGGCCTGACCCTATATATACAGTCTCTAACACTGGAATTCCAAACTATAGATGTCAATTTCCAGCAACATGGGGGATGTGCAGCTGTGTCAGTCATAGCTAAACTCTGTATTGTCAGATCCATTACCCAGTTTATTTCTACCTGTTTTCTTATATTATTAATTAATATTTGAAGCACACAATTTTAAACACACAATACATAAATATAGTCACTTAGTAACAAACCATATATCCAAACACAGACAGTTTCTGATGCATTCAATGCAGGATCAAAGTAGGGAATGGCAAACAGTGTTTTAAGCCACACTTGTAGCCCCCAAATTCTGGGACTGGTGATCAGCTGGGGATAGGTATGGGGGGGAAGAACTGTGTAAGCCAGGGACATGCAGCAGGTGGGACATATTGGGTGATGACCAACCATTGGCAGGGTTGAGAGAGAGAGAGAGAAAACACACGTTGCCCCACCACCACCACCAGCAGCAACCACACACAGAGTCCCCAGAGAAAGTTCCAGGCTATCCTGGGCCTCTTTTGCTTTTCCCATACCTCTCCACTTTGCATTAGGGTTCCTTCAGGAAGGGAATCTATGGTGCAACTGCTCCCAGCGCAGTCCAAACATTTGGCTCCAAGAGAAATGCGGCAGAGCCACATAAAGCCCACAGCTGCCCTCTGCTCCCCATGGACACTTCAAAATTCATGGGTGAGTCTGGTGGGGGAAGACACTTGCTTTGTTCTTCAGGAGGCCAATCCCCACCTCAAGCAGGAGTACAAAGCGGGTACCTCATGGAGTTTTCTCTCCCTAGGAAGATGTTACTGGACAGCAGCACCTTCTGAAACTGCTTTTATTCAGTCCTTACACAGGCAAACACAACCTGAAGTCAATAGTTTTGTTTGAATAAAAACTCAGAATCTGGCTCACTACTATCGGACTATCAGACTATAAACTCTTTGGGGCAGGGCCTGTCTTTTTGTCTGTGTTTGTACAGCGCCTAGCACTGTGGAGTCCTGGTTCATGTCTGGGGCTCCTAGGCACTGATGCAATGCAAATATTAATAAAATCCTACTAATAATACATTAATAAAGTAAAGCTCTGATCCAAAGCCCAGTGAAGTTAATGGGAGTATTTTTATTGAGTAAAAAGGGTTTTGGATCAGGCCCAAGTCCTTATGATTTAACTTTTAAAAAGTGTTTTAAAATGCAGTTAACCTTTGAAAGCAACACACTTAACACCTAGGATTTTATCTCCATCCATTGTAAACCATGTGATTAGCTCTATCTAGTCTATACGTGCCATTACCTGCTGGTATTATTACCATATGCTGGTTAAGCATTCATTGGCTAGGCAATAGGGCTATAAAAAAATTACATTGCAGTGTTTGACTGATGAGTGATTAAGTACATAGCAAAGTACAACTACCATGCTTCAATATTACCAGTTTATTTCCTTATTTAACTAACAGTAAATGACCCAATAAACAACAACACTTGACATAATTTATCTAAAAATACCCAAACAAAAACCTCTGAAAATTTCAGGGGGGGGGGGAGAAATGAGGTTTCAGAAATGGAGAGCCTGATCCACTGAAGTCAATACGAATCTTTCTATTGACTCCACTTGGCTTCGGGTCAGGCACTTACAATAGTTTTGGAACCCTTTATTATGAAGCTACTGAATGTGTTTTAAATGCCGTGACCTGCTGGTGTTAACTGTTCATGGTGATTTTAGTTTATACATACAGCCTCGCTCAGGGGCTGAGTCTGATCTCACTTACTCCACTCTTACACCACCAGGTTTTTACAGTCAGCTCCACTGACTGCAGGAGAAGTGCTGCAGATTTGCCATGGTGTGAGGCACCAGAGACACACCTAAAAGCCTTGGTTTCACTTTTTGAAGGTCACTTTAGCTCACTAATAAAATAAAACCACAACTGATTTCTTCAACAAGATCTTTCAAACTTTTCAGACAAAATCTCACATTCAGCCGCTCACGCTATCCTCAGCGGGACCGCAGAATTATTTCCTTGCCACTCCCCAGGTTACTTCAAAGGAGGCAGCATAGTAAAGCACAGTGCATGTTGCTGGAATCTGAGGAGAAATCATTGGAAGTAATCCAGTAAATCAGAGCATTCCAGGAAGATTTTGGCTCTGTTTAGGACAGAGCAAACGGGTCAAGCGCTATTAACTTAGCATCCTTTGGGACGACAACGAGATATTAAATGTATTGTGAAAGGTGAATGCTTCTTTCAGTCAATGGAACAATACTTGTGTACTGATTAGGGCATTTAATAGTGCACCAAATGAATAGTGGAAGGGAAATAAACATTGCATTTACCAGTTCCACTTATGGTTACATTTTCATAACCATGTTTTACAATCCACCAAAAGAGGCAAAGAGATATTTGGTACTCCAGTATGTAACAATATTTAGCAGTATTCATTCCCAATTACTTGTTTGGATGCCATTCGGTTGTTTAAACGGTCTCTTTGTGCTTTAAAGCTTATATGTACTGCATATAAAATTAAATTAATTAAACATACCTTCTTCTAAGTACGGGAAGGAAAAGAACAAAACTCCATAGACTCCACCATGAATCTCTCTATACACATCTAATTTCCCTATGTAGCACTTAGATTCTGACCCAAAGCCCACTGACATAAATAGGAGTCTTTCCACTTTCTACAATGTGCTTTGGGTCAGGCCCTCATATTGTAGAGTCATTGGCTCTAGAGAAAAACCTAAAATATTTATGTGTATTATAGTAGTGCCTAAAGAAGGGGTGTGGAAAAGAAAGAGATTTTCTAGTTCTCTCTTCCTTTCTCTCAGTTTGCTGTGGTGATTTCTTTTTTAAATTAAGATGAGTGGTTTCATAACATCATTTACTCTTCTCTCTTTAACAGGCTGTCTGTTGAGAAAGTTTGAAAAACATCTAAACCCATTAAAAATCAGGAAAGCTGTTCATGTACAATATATAATTACATGTTATATTTTAATCTCAGTACATTATCTTTCAAATTATATCTTGTTTCACCAGAAGGAAAAAACATTATTTTCTAAAATTAACCTCTCAAAGGTCTTCTAGATAATTTTTGTGGAAGTGTTTTAAATACACAGCTCTTTCTTGGAAACTTTTACAGAATAATTAAGGATTTGAGACAGGGAATATGATTGGATATATGTTGACACTACTACACAAACTGTCACCTAGACCCAAAACTCTTACCCCTTTAGGGTAAATTCTATTTTCAGTTATACTAATGTAAATCTAGTTGAGTTTCACTGAAGTCAAAGGAGTTAGTCTGTATTTACACCAGTGGAACAAGGAGCAGAATTTGACCATCAGTTTTGGGAATTTAGGAACAAAAACTGCATAAGAACTTAAAGATTTGGCTTGTGAAGAACAGCCTTCATCACTGGTAACTGTACGGTCTATTACAACATTTAAAGGGGTTATTTTCCCATCAATACACATGCATGCAGTAACTCCCATATTCATATGAATGAGAATTACATGTATGCATCAATTGGAGATTAGACCTTTCAAGTGAAATACTGTTGAAGAGAAAGAAAAAAATCCTTAAGATACTTGTAGTTTTTTCCATATCCTTGTATTAGCAAAATATTACATGCACCACTTGTAGCAGATCTTACCAACAACCTTACAAGCCCAACCAGCAGCATCAGAGTAGTGCATTGCTCTACCAGGTTTCAAACTCCAAATCAGCTCTTCACTCTGGGGCTGAAAATGTAGCAGAAGCTGTATGCTTAGCCACTGGGAGGCAGAGAGAGCCTCTGCGTCATTCTGTAGCAATCTCTATACTAATATGGGGAGTACTTGCATCCAGCTATCCTCTGCTGGAAGGGCAAGACAATCCCTGTAACATGAGAACCATAGCAGGGATGGGAACTGGAGTGAAGACACAAATGTGGTGAGCTTTGGGTCTGTAACAGGGACCAGGAGAACTCCATATTTGGTGTGTGGGAGGACACTGTTATTTTAAACGCACAAAGTATTTTAAAACTTATACAGACTACACTACATCTTTTACGAAGTCCTCATAAACACTCTCGCTGCCAATATCAGTGAAAGTAATGTACTTTTGGTACATAAAGTTGCCTTACCCTAAGCACCTAGTTCCATTAAAACCAGCATAATTATCCTGTTATAATAAGGCAGGTATTTTAAAGAGGCTGTAGTGTGATTTTTTAATTGTACATTATGTAACCACCTCTAAAGTATCAGACCTTAGAGTACTCTAAACGGCCAACTCCTCACCACATTCTGATATTTAAATGATGTGTTCTAAAGCTGATTTCTAGTAAAACTGGAATAAATTATTTTTCCTTAATAACTGTTACCACAACTCCACCAAGTGAACGAGATTTGCAAGGCTTGATTTCAACATAGGAAGTATTAATTTAACATTTCTGATCCTACCACTTTTTCAACTAATAATCTATAGAACACTGATGAAATTTAAATCTTTACCATACATTTGCATACATAAACTTTAAACTTGTTTACATGCTAAGTACTCACAAAGATTGTTTTAAACAGGTTCATATTTTATAGGAATGTATTACTTGTTGTGAGGGAAATTACAGCACAGGGCCTATTCTGAGAATTTAAGTGGTGCAAAAGACTTGTGCTGACCCTCTGGGAAAAGGTGAATTTCATCCGGTGAAAGTTGCAGAAATGATCTTTTTCTAATGTATGTTATTATGCTGGTTACATAGAACCAATTCAGGATCTGATCCTGCAATCCCTGAGTCAAGTGGGGTTTGACAAATGGAATGTTTGTAGGACTAGACTCCAAGACTGTGTGTTATAAACAAGAGTAAAGAAATTTTGCATATTTAGGCACCAGTACTCAAAAAAATGGACCTTTGTCTGGATAACAAGAATAGTCAGTTATAATATAAGGAATAAAAAAAAACCCAAGAGTTTTGAAGGGTTATTATAAATTCTCTCTCTCTCTAACAAATGGGTTTAGAAAGAAACTTCCTCCAGGGGTAAATTATTCTATAACTGCCTACTGCAGGGGCATTTTAAACCTTCCTCTGAAAATATCTGAAAGTAGCAGGGACAGCATGCTGAACTAGATGGGCCATTGGTCCTATCCAGCCTGGTAATTCCAAGAATCTTTTGAAGTGCTAAGCACTTCTGAACATCGGACACTCCATAGGCACCTAAAATTAGATTAGGTATCTAACTTTAAGCACCCAGGTTTGAACATTTATTACTATTTTTAAAATGTTCCATATTAATGTGGCATCAAATTACAAAGTTAGTTAACGCACATTCTGTAGATAATTTTCAAATTATAACCTGGATTTAGAGTATTATTAGAACTCTATGTTTCTGGAAATTTTGGGGAGACTTGTGTAACATGATGGTAGCATTGTGTACCACTGCTATAGCTAAGGGAGTGTTCGTATTAACAATGTAAACTCCTTTGGAGAAGCTTATGAGTGAACTGGAAACGTTCAGTTTGATCTGAACATTTATATAAATATTTCAGCAGAGAAACAATGTTTTTTATTATTGTTACTTTTAATAATTATAATATTTTTAAAAGTCTGGCCAGTTTTAGATTGGGAGGGGAATAGGCAAGAAGGGGCAGTTTAAGGGTGTAATTTCAATGTGACTACAGAATTTCTAAATGTGTCAATGTAAAGAGGAATCTTAGTGCTATTTTATTACTTCCTGCATGTTACTTCTACGTTTAAAAAGCTTGTGCAATACATGAATTATCAGGTTTACAGTCCCACCATTCCTCCCCTCCCACTAAACCCAAGATGAGATGTGAGGAAACAGCACACAGTAGATCTTAATCCCTTGCATGGCTGCATATAATCAGGCATGATCTGGCCCTAAATAATTTCACCCCAGTATCTGCAGTATTCTACTTGTTCCCGGCAGTAAGTAGAGGAAAATACCAAGGCAACACTATTTATCAAAGGAAAAATAGGCATATTTGTAAGGGTGACCACAGTAGCTGTGCCAAACCCTAAAGGTAACCAGTTCCTACACATTGGCACTAATGGACCTCGCATGACAAACTAATACATCACCTGGGTTGATTCTGTGACACAAATACTAGAAAAAAGCAAGAGAGGTTAGGGACATTCCAGTCCTGAAAGAGTTTTCTTCTCCTCATTACTAGTGACTCTAATTACTTAGAAAAAAGAGAAATGAGATAAATCCTGTAGAGCCAGAAATGTGACCTGATTTCCATCCTCATTTAGAAACTGTTACTTTGCAAGATAAGCCTAAAGAGAGACTGTCAGGTCAAAGTGCGCCCACAGTTTCAGTTTTGGATGGAAAACAAAACAAAACAAAAAAAAAAAACAAGCCAAGATTACAGGGGGGGCAGTTTGTGCTATAATTCAGGTATACAATGTTTTCATCACTTAAAACAGATATTTACTCCCAATTAAAGAGCCAGAATTTGGAACTAGGAAGCCTTCTGGCCAAAGCCCAGGAATTCAATTCCTGGTGATGCCACAGACTTCCTTTGTGACATCTGGCAAGTTACTTAAACTCAGTTTTGCCTTCTGTAAAATGGGGATGATAATACTTCCCTATCTTATAGGAATGTTGCATGCCTGAAACCAGTGGGGCTACTTGTGGAGAAAAATATTCCTCCATGTGAAAAAGGGAGACAGAATCTGAACTGTATGTTTGTAAAGTGCTTTGAGATCCTCAGATTTAAGATGCTATAGAAATGCAAAGTTTTATTATTGATTGCGAAAGAGCAATGTCTCTCAACCTTTCCAGACTACTGTATCCCTTTCAGGAGTCAGGTTTGTCGTGTGAACCCCCAAGTTTCAAAATCAGACATAAAAATACAAAATTGTCACAGCACACTATTAATGAAAAAATGTTTACTTTCTCATTTTTACCATACAATTATAAAATAAATCATTTAGAGCAGGGGTAGGCAACCTATGGCACGCATGCCGAAGGCGGCACGTGAGCTGATTTTCAGTGGCACTCACACTGCCCGGGGCCTGGCCACCAATCCGGGGGGGCTCTGCATTTTAATTGAACTTTAAATGCAGCTTCTTAAACATTTTTAAAACCTTATTTACTTTACATACACCAATAGTTTAGTTATATAATATAGACCTATAGAAAGAGACCTTCTAAAAACGTTAAAATGTATTACTGGCATGCGAAACCTTAAATTAGAGTGAATAAATTAAGACCCGGCACACCACTTCTGAAAGGTTGCCAACCCCTGATTTAGAATATAAATATTATACTTACATTTCAATGTATAGTATATAGAGCAGTATAAACAAATAATTGGTTGTATGAAATTTTAGTTTGTACTGACTTCACTAGTGCTTTTTATGTAGCCTGTCGTAAAACTAGGCAAAGATCTAAATGAGTTGATGTATCCCCTGGAAGACTTCTGTGTACCCCCAGGGTTACACATACCCCTGGTTGAGAACCACTGCCTAAGAGTAAACATTAAGACCCAGAGAAAAAAAAAAAACATCACAGACTGGATCCCCAATCATGTATGATGAGTTGTGTCATATTTGTATAAGAACATTCTTAGCGTCATCACGTACAAAGAATTATGTAAACTCAACTTCTTGAGGCTGAAACCTTTTGACATGTAAACCTAAAAATATCACAACTTGTACCACAGGCCAACATTAAAATTACTTCATCATTGAGCTACTTTCCCCACAGAAATTGGGTATTTTTTCTAAACAGCCTATATTTCTGAGGGTCTCTTTCCCCTGCACTTGCCATCTGATAAAGCTATGCAGACAGAGACTATTCCCAAACCAGCAGATATCTCTTCCATCTCATCCCGATACTGGTACTCCCCAACTTTCCGGGAACCAGCTAGTTTAGTATTTCTTGGCAATAATGTGTCCCCCAAATCAGCACCATCATCTTCAAATACACTGTGCTCTCAGGCCATTAAAATAAGTGGACGGCACATCCCCACTCCCTAGCAGCTCTGACCTTTTACAGTCTCTGCCACCAAAAGCTTATAGGATTCTGCCACTTCCATCTGCATCTCCACCTGCCTTGTTTTCCCAGGCCAAAAGCAAGGATCAAATAGACGTGTTTCAAAACACATCCCGATTTCCTCCCCCTGCCCCCTTTCACTTCAAACCATACAGAAAGAATCCAGAATTCACTCCTCCAAAACATTTAAATCCTGGAAAATGTCAGGAAAACCAACTTCAGCACCTTGGACAGGACATTTATAAATAAATAAAATAAATAACAATAAATAAATAAATAACCATTAAAAATCTGAAAATCAGCCCTGAAAAGGTTGAAACGGGACACGAGCCTATTGGACACATCCGTGGACTTGTTTATTTTTAGTACCGATAAATCCTCTTTGGATCGCACCCAGTGTTTAGTCCACTACGTGCCCTGTCTTTCGGGAGAGTTACTCCTTGCCAAAGTGAGACGAATTGCATTCCCTAGTTCTTAACACACCTCTCTTCTGTTGGAGAAAAAACCCCCAAACGGCACCAAACCCAAAAGGAAAGGTTAAGGTCAAGCACCACAAATCACCTTTATTCAATCTTTCGAAGCAAAACCAGACCTGTTGCTCTGTGCGTGTTTGTGTGTTTTTAAAAGCTCAACTCCACACACACCCCCCAAATCCCCAAGAAAAATCCGATTTATTCCTATTGCAGCCACATTTCGGTTGCACAAATTTTGCTTTCCTTCTCTCAAATGGTGCCCCCCCCCCCAGTAGGTCACTGCCACCCTTCCAGATGTCCTGATAAAACCATGATCACCACGCAGGAGTCCTCCAGATCGCCCCATGCTTTTATTTTAATATTATCATTAGCCAAGTGAAGATCTCAATTCGGACCGGTATCTTCCAAACCTTTTTAAATATGAGTGTTTTGCAAACTGCTTTAGGGTGACTGCTGCTACCACAATACACATGTGATATCCTAGGTTATGTTTTGACAAATAAGATAAACACTATGTTTATTCTTATAACGAATAAGATCTATACACACACAGACCCCGGCCCCTTAAATATATATTTTTAAATCTAAGTCACTGTGGGTCTCCCCCCCCCCACCCCCCCGTTCAAACTGGCTATTTAATTTCTGACCAACTGGGTCCGACATCACATTATCGCAAACATTGTTCTGATGTTCGTTGTCGTGATGGTGCTTTTCGATCTGGAAGTAAACACGACGATGACTGAATAAAAAGTCACCCGTCAGCGGCAAAGCAGCGACTCTCACACCCCAGCACCAGCTCCGCTGATCCAACTTCTCTCGCTTCCCCGTCACACGCTAGTCTGTCTGGTCACCCTAATTCTACAGCCCAGCTCAGAGCAGGCAAAGGGCAGGGGAGAGCAGGGGAGAGGGGTGGGCAGCAGGGGGTTCACGGTGTCCCCCAACTCTCGGGTCGGAACCATTCCCCACAAGGGAAGCGGGGGCTCCAGAGCAGGGAAGGATCAGCTCCCCCCCCCCCCCCCCCCCTTACAGCTTTCTCCTTCTCGGCCCCATCCGAACAGGACTTATTCTCCCCTAACAACGAACCAACAAAAGACACTTACTGGCTTTATTTAATAGTTCCTGCTAAACCCAGCGTCACTGCATTGTATCCAGAGTTTGACCCCCAGTTCGGGAACTCCCCAGTGGTGGAAACTCCAGCTCATTGCGGCGGCTCTTTCCCCCTGGAGCGATTCCTCCCCATCCCGGACGGCGCCCACTCCAGAGGCTGCATGATTTATTCGCGCCCGGTCCGCCTGTGTGGGGACGCGCAGCTCCCAGCCCGGCCAGCCAAGGGGAGGTGTTAGCAGGCGCCGCCCCGCCCGCCAGCCCCGCGCCCTCTGCCCGCTACCTGCTAGCGCCGGACTCCGGGAGCGCTTCCCCCTGCGCCAGCGCTACCCGGCAGCGCCCCCTGCTGGCGACCGGCCGCTTCGCAATGGGTAAAATAGCTCAGGGCAGCTGTGCGGGACAAGCGGGATGGTGGAGGGAGTGCTAGGAGAAGCGGGATAGAGGGGGAAGCCGTGAGTGGTGGAGCAGCTGTGAGAGGGAAGATAGGATGGAGAAGTAAATGGGGAGGAGCTGTGAGAGGGAAGCTGGGACTGGGGGAGCTGGGAGAGGGGGGAAACGGTGGGGGGGGAAGATGGGACAGGGGAGAGGAGGGAAAGGTGGGGGAGCCGGGAGAGGGGGAAGATGGGACGGGGGGAGCTGGGAGAGGGGGGAACGGTGGGGGAGCTGGGAGAGGGAAGATGGGACGGGGGGAGCTGTGAGAGGGGGGAACGGTGGGGGAGCTGTGAGAGGGAAGATGGGATGGGGGGAGCTGGGAGGGGGGGAACGGTGGGGAAGCTGGGAGGAGGGAAGATGGGACGGGGGAGTGGAGGGAAGGGTGGGGGAGCTGGGAGAGGGAAGACGGGACGGGGAGCTGTGAGGGGGAAGACGGGACGGGGAGCTGTGAGGGGGAAGACGGGACGGGGGAGCAGGGAAGGGTGGGGGAGCTGTGAGAGGGAAGATGGGATGGGGGAGCTGGGAGAGGGAAGGTGGGACAGGGGAAGGAGGGAACAGTGCAGGAGCTGTGAGAGGGAGGATGAGACAGGGAGGAGAGAATTTTGGAGCAGCTGTGAGGGGGGGGAAGATGGTAAGGTATGAGAGAATTTAATAGTGGAGCAGATGTGAGGGGGAAGATGGGACCAGGAGAGGAGGGAATGGTGCAGCATATGGGAAGCGATAGGTGGGAGGAAGGAGAGGAGAGAATGGTGGAGCAGCTGTGAGGGGGAAAGTGGGGATCAGGAAGAGAAATGAATGGTTGTGCTGCTTTAAACGGGAAGATGGGATTGAGTGGAGAGGAGGAATTTGATTGGAACACATGGGGAGCGAGGAGGGTCTTGATCAACCTGGTAGAGGGGAGAGGATTGGGCTGGGTACAGAGACTTGGAATGTCAGTGGACACTCTTATTTCAGAATAAGAGTGACTTTTTGCAGCTTAGCTTAACCCACTTCCAAAGCAACAGAAAGATAAATCAGAAAAAGGGCAGTCTTGCACAGGAACAAGAGCATCCACACAAGGAGATATACTTTACTGGTATAGCTATAGCCATTTAAATTCTCACCATACATTATAGTGGTATAACTTTCCCATACAGACAAGCCCTGACTGAAAGTCAATGGAATTTAGGCTCCTAAGTAGCAAAATCCCCTCTGAAAATGGGATTTAGATGCTTTTAAAGATTTTATCCCATGTTCTTGAGGAACCATGGAAAGGCATCAGGACAGGACAGGACGGTTTATTGCTCTTTCCTACAGAAGAGGGGAATGACAACATATAGCACTTTTCATAGATTGCTAAGCACTTTACAATGGAAGGATCATTATACCCATTTTACAGCTAGGTAACTAAGGAAGTTAAGTGACTTGCCCAACGTCACCAAGCAGACCAGTGGCAGAGCTGGGAATGGAAACCAGGTCTCAGTCCAGTATTCTAGCCACTAGGCATCACTGCCTTGGCTAATACCCTGCTTTGGTCTGAGATGTAGCATTGTTGTGCTGATGCTGGCTTTTTGATCATTGTGATATGTATTTGTGCTGAAAGTTACGTGTGCGCATTTGAGGTGCCTATTGCTTTGGTACATATTTGTTGGTGCTTTAACAAAACAGACTGCCTCTGGAAGCCTCCTATTTCACCCCATCCCAGGTCTTATCCCCCAACTTTTATTTACCCAACTATCTGCTCTGCTACCAGGCTACCAATGCTGCCTCAAGCTCATGCTCCAAATGAATGTCTCTGCTGGAAACTGCTCAACTCCTATCCCTCAGTCTTCTTGCTCCCCATCTGCAACCTCCCCACCCTCCCTCCTTCTCAATAACAATCACATGGGATCTCAGCTGAGACTGCAGCTTAGTGGAAACTCATTCAGCATCATACATGAAAATTGCTAAAAATAATGTCAACAACGTGTATACATTGCAGTTAAAATGTTTTCCCACGATGATGCACTTATACAATTTTACATGCATTTTGTAACACGATGAAGCAAATAAGGATGGAGCTAGCAACCTTAGTCAATGGGAAATGCTGGATTGTGGGTGTAGCAAGTTGCGATTCTAAATTTAAGGAGAGTAAGGTTTGCCTACTAGAATTTTACATGCACACACTAACGTCATTCCCCCAGCAGTGACTTGATTGTCCCTCTCTTATTTGCCTTCAGGGTGAATCTGGTTCCTTATACCAGAGCAAGGCTTTTTTGGAGATACACTGCTATAAGTGTTAAATTCATCTGTCACTTTTCCTGTGAAAGCGGAAAAAATGTGGTGTTACAATACCTCACGTGAAATGCTGGGAGCAAGTGGAAAAGGACTTACCTTTGATTAATTTTTCTTTAAAAATTGGGAAATTACTCCCATCCCACCAAAATAATAGTACACCTCTACCCCACTATAACGCTACCCAATATAACACAAATTCTGATATAAGGCGATAAAGCAGCGGCTCCAGGGGGGCGGGGCTGTGCACTCTGGCGGATCAAAGCAAGTTCAATATAACGCGGTAAGATTTTTTGGCTCCCGAGGATAGTGTTATATCGAGGTAGAGGTGTATTTGTTTATTTTTGATAATGAAATGAGCTCTTTTGTGCCAACTAACCCAAATAGATAGGAAACACTAAAGTCAAATATTTACTTATTTTACTTGTAAATAGCTAAGATGAATAAAAGGTGCAAGGGAAACAGTCACAAAGAATGGAAAGGATTTGCCCAAGGCTACAGAGTAGGTCAGTGGTGGAGCTGAGAACAGAACCAAGTCTCCCAAGTCCAGTGTCCCATCCCATAAATCATCTTCCCTGTGTTTCATAAACTTTCCCTATAAAAAGGTACATGCTATTTGAGTGTTTCTTTTTAACTGTCTTCCCTTCTGAACATTGAATATTCTGTATGTGCTGAAGTAGTCATAAAACTGTTAATGAAAGAACATAACTGAAGGCAGTTACTTAGACTGTAAGCTCTACTTACATTGTAAAGTCTCTGGGGCAGAGACAAGCTTTTTGTACAATGTCTAACACAATGTGGTCCTGGTCCATGACAATGTCACCTAGGCACTACAGCAACACAAACAAAATATTAACTGAAACCACTTAAAAAGTGGAAAAAAATCAGATAAATAAAAGAGGACCACCTGTTTTATTTTATCCAATTTAAAAATTAGATAAAATAAAAAGACATTTTCTGCCACGCTAAAAATTTTCTTTAAGGGAAATGTGGTGGCAAGTTTTGGACACGTTAACATCTTCCAAACAAGCAGCTGATATAAGCAAAAAGTGTATGTTTAGGGGAGCCAATCAATCGCCATCTACCTTCCATCCACACCCTTTTCTCCAAAAGTGTGCCCCTGTTTTTTCCTAAGCAATCAGACCTATTCTAAAAGGATCACCAGAAAGCAGCAAAGGTGCTGCCAATATGCCAGTTATTTTTCATGGAAAATTTAGATTTTTTTTCTAAATTTCAAACTAATATTTCTTAAAGGAAAACCTGAAATCCAAAAATTGATAAATGTTTGGCTTTTGAAAGACATTTGGGGCTTTAGAAAGTGTTCCTGGATTTAAAAAAATGGACTTTGGTTTCTGATTTTGCAATGAAAAACTGGAAAATTCTTCAAAAGTGAACTTGTTCTTCACTTTGTCTTTGACAAAAAAATTAATTTGATGAAAAATGGTCAGATAGCCCTAACAGGCAAACAGACTGATAATTCATATAGATTATGAATCACTACCCAATGACTGGACAATAGCTAATGTAACACCAATATTTAAAAAGGGCTCTAGAGGTGATCCCGGCAATTACAGACCGGTAAGTCTGACGTCAGTACCGGGCAAGTTAGTTGAAACAATAGTAAAGAATAAAATTGTCAGACACATAGAAAAACATCACTTCTTGGGCAAAAGTCAACATAGTTTCTGTAAAGGGAAATTATGTCTTACTAATCTATTAGAGTTCTTTGAAGGGGTCAACAAACATGCACATTGGAAAAAATAACTCCAACTATACATATAATATGATGGGGGCTAATTTAGCTACAACGAATCAGGAAAGATCTTGGAGTCATTGTGGATAGTTCTCCGAAGATGTCCACGCAGTGTGCAGCGGTAGTCAAAAAAGCAAACAGGATGTTAGGAATCATTAAAAAGGGGATAGAGAATAAGATGGAAAATATCTTATTGCCCTTATATAAATCCATGGTATGCCCACATCTTGAATAGTGTGTACAGATGTGGTCTCATCTCAAAAAAGATACACTGGCATTAGAAAAACTTCAGAAAAGGGCAACTAAAATGATTAGGAGTTTGGAACGGGTCCCATATGAGGAGAGATTAAGAGGCTAGGACTTTTCAGCTTGGAAAAGAGGAGACTAGGGGGGATATGATAGAGGTATATAAAATCATGAGTGGTGTGGAGAAAGTGAATAAGGAAAAAAAGTTATTTACTTGTTCCCATAATATTAGAACTAGGGGCCACCAAATGAAATTAATGGGCAGCAGGTTTAAAACAAATACAAGGAAGTTCTTCCTCACACAGCGCACAGTCAACCTGTGGAACTCCTTGCCTGAGAAGGTTGTGAAGGCTAGGACTATAACAGGGTTTAAAAGAGAACTAGATAAATTCATGTAGGTTAAGTCCATTCATGGCTATTAGCCTCTGTTTGTCACAGGGTGGAGATGGATGGCAGGAGAGAGATCACTTGATCATTACCTGTTAGGTTCACTCCCTCTACTGACAGTGGCCAATGCCAGGTGCCCCAGACAGGATACTGGGCTGGATGGACCTTCGGTCTGACCCAGTATGGCTGTTATGTTCTTATATTCATTAGCTATTGAGTGAAGCACAACACACAGGCTCACAAATAAAAAGTAAGTTAAGTCACAAGGTTCCACATGAAGTTTGCCATCACATCAAAACAGAAACGGTTTAAGAATCTTCCTCTAGTACAGGGGTAGGCAACCTATGGCATGCGTGCCAAAGGCAGCACACAAGCTGATTTTCAGTGGCACTCACAGTGCCCGGGTCCTGGCCACCGGTCCGGGGGGGTCTCTGCAGTTTAATTTAATTTTAAATGAAGCTTCTTAAACATTTTAAAAACCTTATTTACTTTACATACAATAGTTTAGTTATATATTATAGACTTCTAGAAAGAGACCTTCTAAAAACATTAAAATGTATGACTGGCACACAAAACCTTAAATTAGAGTGAATAAATGAAGACTCAGCACACAACTTCTAAAAGGTTGCCGACCCCTGCTCTAATAGTAGGCGTGATGCAATAATTACGAATAATTCTGGGTCAAGCCAACATCTCCCTCTACTGGCTAAAGAAAATATTGCTTCTTGTGGCAGCAATTACCTTTAAAACAAAGATGAACTGTAAAGAAACCAAGGAGTGGGCATGTTTCTTTGAGCCAGAGTATGTCCTGCAGGTAAACAATACGCGCAGCCACAAGACCAGAACTACACAGAAGTTTAAACTGAGCTATTACTTTTGAGTTGCCAACAAAGCTGACCCCAGGAAGGAGTCCATTTTAGATACTAATGCCCCAATCCTGCAAATATTTACGTATGTTTAACTTTACTTGCTCTGAGTAGCCTCAGTGATTTTAGTGAAACTACTCATAATGCATAACTTTGGGTATGTGAGTAAATCTTTGAAATATGAGGTCCTAACTCCAGACCTGTGTGCTCTGTTGTGGATGAGGGAGGGACTCCGCCTGTTCACACTGGCCAGAAGCAAAAACAGAGGCTTAAAGCCATAATATCCCTGATATTTCTATGCTAAATAATGAAGTCAAAATAAGTAAATGATTTGCTAAGATCATCTTTAAACATAATATAGGAACAGTAAAGGGCACAAGCAAAAATCCTTTTTGTTTTGTGTTCAGTTCACCTTTAAAGGGACACTGTTGGGTTAAAGAAAATAGCTTAAAAACCCCAACCCATTTCCCTTCATTACTAACAGCACCTTATATTGTTAAGATCTCATTTACTTTCCATTCAATGCTGGTTTACTCTCTTGCATTTCACTCAGGTTGGATGCAGAAAATATACTATTCAGTACACTATCTGGCTGTCATGCGCTAGCACAGTGATGCAATGTGAAAGCAGCACACATTGTAGGGGGAACGTTTGACACCAAAGAGTTAAATTGCGTTTCTTTTTAATTAGTGAAAAAGTGTAGCACAAGATTACTTGGCAACCAAGGCAACTGAATGGTGTCATTTTATACCATTCTGGCTGGTGGAAACATGGACACATGCTATATTTGTGTTTGAGAAACTCTAGTTCAGATCTTTTCAGCTGGAAGGATGTACTGGAACTGTGTCATGGATAGTTGCCCAATAGAGTATAGCCAACCCCAAGCATGCAAATTTCATAAATCAGGCCCCCAAAATCACAAGACTGGCTTTAAAAATCATGAGGTTTTTTTTTTTTAAACTTCCTTCTTTTTTATCCCAAATGAAATATCTAATTCTCAGGCAATCCCAAGACTCCAGGAGCTGGAGAATTAAGACATGTAACCATTATTTTGAGGCTTGTGATAAAAATGCAAGAGTTGGCAACCCCACCATTGCATGGTTCTTTGATAAAAAATAAAATCCGAACCAGATAAAGCCTGGTCTTGGGAAGGAAGGAGCACCTTGCTCCCTGTCCCTCCTACCCATCACCCAATCTCAGAACAGCTACTCACTTGCACAGGGCTGAACTCCAGAGCAAGGGAAGCAGCACTTCAAGAGCTGTAGAGCTGGCTTCACAGCCTCTTGAAGCAGCACTGTGGGGAAGGAAAGGATGGGGGACCGTAGAAGAGAAATATCACCCCTGCAACACCTCCTGCTGGTGACTCTGGGAATTAGCTCAATCCAGCCATCAGAGCACCCTCTGCAGGCTGGTGATCCGCCTGTCCTCTGGCCCCATGTCCCTCCCAGGACCCCAGTGCCCCTTTCTCTGGGTGCTGCCCCCTGGCAGTACACCCCTCAGTACTAGGGGCTCCCCTCCCAGGGGAACCCCCACCCACTATCCCTACCTCACCTCAGTATCAGGTGACTGCCAGTCATCATCTAGCCCCATGCCTGGGGCAGACTGCAGTATAGGCCACTCATCATTGGCAAGGAGGGTTTGGACCTGCTGCCTTGGCCTACCTCTGCGCTGCCCTCTACAACCCCCAGTACCCCTTGGCCCACTGCTAGGCCACAGCCTGAGGCTTTCCAGGCTGGAGCTCCCCAACCTTTCCCCAGCCCTGTTCCACTCAATTACCCTGTCTCAAGCTCCCTACAGCCAGGCCCTTTTCTCTCCAAGGCTCACAGCCTTTTTATATAGGGCCAGCTGAGGCCTGATTGGGGCGTGGCCCAGCTGCAGCTGCTTCCCAATCAGCCCAGTTTAGCAGCCCCCAGCCACAACCTTCCCCCAGGGCTGTTTTAAGCCCTTCAGGGCAGGAGCGGGGTAACCACCCCGCTACAGGGACAGAGAAGGACCTTGTTATTATTAATCATATATATTATGGCAGTGCCCAGTGTATGTGCTGGGCAGTGTACAAACACAGAGTAATGGACAGTCGCTCCCTTGTAAAGCTTACAATCAAATATACCAGTGTTCACCCTACAGCAGAACTAACCCACTCCCAGCAACCTTCCCATACCAAAGCAGTATGAACCAAAACCCAGGGCCGCCCAGAGGATTCAGGGGACCTGGGGCAAAGCAATTTTGGGGGCCCCTTCCATAAAAAAAAGTTGCAATACTCTAGTAACATGTATTTGGAAATGTAAAAAATTACCAGTGAAATACATTCAAAAATTAATTTTTAATAATTTGAAAATACACGAAATACATTATTTAAAAACATTAAATGCTGTAATGGTATGTATACATTTGCAATTACATAATGGGCTGTCACTGGGTGATGGTGATGGTTGGTGCCAATGGACTGTTGCTGTCAGGGGGTGGCGCTACTGTTGCCCAGGGCTGGGTGGGGAGCTGGGCTCTGGGTCGGGTGGTGCCTGGCTCAGAGGGTCTGGGCTCGGAGCTGGGGGTCAGGACTGTGGGGGGCTGGGTTCGGGGGGTGCCTGGCTCAAAGGGGCTGGGCTCTGAGCTAGGGGTCAGGGCTGTGGGGGGGATGGGGTCAGGGGGGTGTCTGGCTCAGAGGGGCTGGGCTCAGAGCTAGGGGTCAGGGCTATAGGGGGATGGGGTCGGGGGGTGCTCTGCTCAGAGAGGCTGGGCTCGGAAGTGGGGGTCAGGGCTGTGGGGGGATGGGGTCGGGGGGGAGTGTCCGGTTCAGAGGGGCTGGGCTCGGAGCTGGGGTTCAGGGCTGTGGGGGGATGGGGTTGGGGGGTGCCTGGCTCAGAGGGGCTGGGGGTCAGGACTGGGGGGGGGGGATGGGGTTGGGGGGTGCCCAGCTCAGAGGGGCTTACCATGCCGCTTACCCCCGCCTCCCAGAGCCTCAGAGAGCCATGTCCAGGAGCTCCTGCCACTTGGCCCACCAGAGCTCACCGCCCCGCCCCCTTACCACGCGGCTCCAAGTGGGAGGACCTCAGGCCCTGCCCGAGCCACGCCGCTGCAGCGCTCTCCAGGGCCGTTACTGGTCGCGGCATGCTGAGGCACCAGGGGATGGGGGAAGGCGAAGGCAGAGGCGGGGGGAGCCTCCAACATTCTTGTGGGGGCCCCTGCGGGGCCCGGGGCCAGGGGCAAATTCCCCCACTTGCACCCCCCCCCCCGCCCCGGGTGGCCCTGCCAAAACTTTCCCATTGTTTCTTCTTTTGATGTGGCCACAAATGATTGTGAAAGATGGAGGATTCATGGGATGATTTTGTGGCCCTGTTTTTGGTCACTGACCAAAAGATGCTGAGAATCACTGCTCTAGAGAATTGCTTGGTTCCTTAAGTTTGCTGGGTCAATAGAATTAAATGTTAATAGAGGCTCCTAAACCCAGTGGGACTGCTCAGCTTAGGACTTTTGGGATGGGGGAGCCTATACAGGAAGGATGGTCTCCACCTAAACCAAAGTGGATCCAGACTCCTGGCACTTAACATTAAAAAGGTTGCAGAGCAATTTTTAAACTAAGAGATGGGGAAAAGCCAATTGCTGCAGAGAAGCACATGGATCGGACAGAGACTTCTCTTAGAGGAGAGTCTATTGATAGAGATTCTCTAGGTTTTAGTCAGGAGGAGAGGATGGAAGAGGATAAAGTATGGGCCAGAACAGATGAGAAACATGCACATAAAAATGAATCTGACACATCAGAAAAGGGCAGACAAATAAACAGTGACAAGTTTTTAAAATGCTTGTACACAAATGCTAGAAGATTAAATAATAAGATAGGTGAACTAGAGTGCCTCTTGTTAAAGGAGGATATTGATATAATAGGAATCACAGAAACCTGGTGGAGTGAGGACAATCAATGGGACACAATCACTCTGGGGTACAAAATATATCGGAAGGACAGAACAGGTCGTGTGGGGCTGGGGGGGGGGAGGGGGAGAGTGGCACTATATGTGAAAGAAAGTGTAGAATCAAATGAAGTAAAAATCTTAAATGAATCCACATGTTCCATGGAATCTCTGTGGATAGTAATTCATGCTCTAATAAGAATATAACAGTAGGGATCTATTATTGACCACCTGACCAGGACAGTGATAGTGACTATGAAATGCTAAGGGAGATTAGAGAGGCTATCAAAATAAAGAACTCAATAATAGTGGGGGATTTCAATTATCTCCATATTGACTGGGTACATGTCACCTCAGGATGAAATGCAGAGACAAAATTTCTTGATACTTTAAATGATTGCTTCTTGGAGCAGCTGGTACCTGAACCCACAAGGGGAGAGGCAATTCTCGATTTAGTCCTGAGTGGAGTGCAGGATCTGGTCCAAGAGGTAATTATAACAGGACCGCTTGGAAATAGTGACCATAATATAATAACATTTAACATTCCTGTGGTGGGAAGAACACCTCAGCAGCTCAACACTGTGGCATTTAATTTCAGAAAGGGGAACTATGCAAAAATGAGGAGGTTAGTTAAACAGAAATTAAAAGGTACAGTGACTAGAGTGAAATCCCTGCAAGCTGCATGGACACTTTTCAAAGACACCATAATAGAGGCCCAACTTAAATGTATACCCCAAATTAAATAACACAGTAAAAGACCTAAAAAAGAGCCACCGTGGCTTAACAACCATATAAAAGAAGCAGTGAGAGATAAAAAGGCATCTTTTAAAAAAGTGGAAGTCAAATCCTAGTGAGGTAAATAGAAAGGAGCATAAACACTGCCAAATTAAGTGTAAAAATGTAATAAGAAAAGCCAAAAAGGAGTTTGAAGAACAGCTAGCCAAAAACTCAAAAGGTAATAACAAAATGTTTTTAAGTACACGAGAAGCAGGAAGCCTGCTAAACAACCAGTGGGACCCCTGGACGATCGAGATACAAAAGGAGTACTTAAAGACGATAAAGTCATTGCGGAGAAACTAAATGAATTCCTTGCTTCAGTCTTCACTGCTGAGGATGTTAGGGAGATTCCCAAACCTGAGCCGTCCTTTGTAGGTGACAAATCTGAGGAATTGTCACAGATTGAAGTGTCATTAGAGGTGGTTTTGGAATTAATTGATAAACTTAACAGTAACAAGTCACCGGGACCAGATGGCATTCATCGAAGAGTTCTGAAAGAACTTAAATGTGAAATTGCGTAACTATTAACTATGGTTTGTAACCTGTCCTTTAAATCAGCTTCTGTACCCAATGACTGGAACATAGCTAATGTAACGCCAATATTTAAAAAGGGCTCTAGAGGTGATCTCGGCAATTACAGACCGGTAAGCCTAATGTCAGTAGCGGGCAAATTAGTTGAAACAATAGTAAAGAATAAAATTGTCAGACACATAGAAGAAATTGTTGGGCAAAAGTCAACATGGTTTCTGTTAAGGGAAATCATGTCTTACTAATCTATTAGCGTTCTTTGAAGGGGCCAACAAGCATGTGAACAAGGAGGATTCAGTGGACATAGTGTACTAAGATTTCCAGAAAGCCTTTGACAAGGTCCCTCACCAAAGGCTCTTACATAAATTAAGTTGCCATGGGATAAGAGGGGAGATCCTTTCATGGATTGAGAACTGGTTAAAAGACAGGGAACAAAGGGTAGGAATAAATGGTAAATTTTCAGAATGGAGAGGGGTAACTAGTGGTGTTCCCCAAGGGTCAGTCCTCAGACCAATCCTATTCAACTTATTCATAAATGATCTGGAGAAAGGGGTAAACAGTGAGGTGGTAAAGTTTGCAGACGATACTAAACTGCTCAAGATAGTTAAGACCAAAGCAGACTGTGAGGAACTTCAAAAAGATCTCACAAAACTAAGTGATTGGGCAACAAAATGGCAAATGAAATTTAATGTGGATAAATGTAAAGTAATGCACATTGGAAAACATAACCCCAACTATACATACAATATGATGGGGGGTAATTTAGCTACAACTAATCAGGAAAGAGATCTTGGAATCACCGTGGATACTTCTGTAAAGATGTCCACACAGTGTGCAACAGCAGTCAAAAAAAGCAAATAGGATGTTAGGCATCATTAAAAAGGGATAGAGAATAAGATGGAGAATATCTTATTGCCCTTATACAAATCCATGGTACGCCCACATCTTGAATACTGCGTACAGATGTGGTTTCCTCATCTCAAAAAGATATGCTGGCATTAGAAAAGGTACAGAGAAGGGCAACTAAAATGATTAGGGGTTTGGAACGGGTCCCATATGAGGAAAGATTAAAGAGGCTAGGACTTTTCAGCTTGGAAAAGAGGAGACTAAGGGGCGATATGATAGAGGTATATAAAATGATGTGGAGAAAGTGAATAAGGAAAAGTTATTTACTTGTGCCCATAATATAAGAACTAGGGGCCACCAAATGAAATTAATGGGCAGCAGGTTTAAAACAAATACAAGGAAGTTCTTCCTCACACAGCGCACAGTCAACCTGTGGAACTCCTTGCCTGAGAAGGTTGTGAAGGCTAGGACTATAACAGGGTTTAAAAGAGAAGTAGATAAATTCATGGAGGTTAAGTCCATTCATGGCTATTAGCCAGGATGGGTAAGGAAGGTGTCCCAAGCCTCTGTTTGTCTGATGGAGATGAATGGCAGGAGAGAGATCACTTGATCATTGCCTGTTAGATTCACTCCCTCTGGGGCACCTGGCATTGGCCACTGTCGGCAGACAGGATACTGGACTGGATGGACCTTTGGTCTGACCCAGTACGGCCGTTCTTATGTTCTTATGACATCTTCAGCTGGGCACTAACAAAAAAGGAGCAGGAAACAGAAGGTTGTATGGGACGGATAAAGGATATCAGATCTATCATATCACTGTCATGCTACGAATTTGTTAATGATGTGAGAATGCAACAAAATGGCAACTACAACTATAGGGCTAGATTGCATAAAAAGCTGCATCAAATTCCTTTGGAAATTCAATTCCTTGCCCCATGGACAACTAGGGTTCTATTTCTCCATTCATCTGCCTGTTTGATTTCCATGTGCAATGGAATCCTGACATAAACTTAGCTGATATGTCAGGATGCATCTGTATCAGTTTTCAGATTCTCTTTTTTAATTAGGTATGCCATACTAATGCAGAATCTCTCAAAGATCTGTGGGGAAATACTTTAATGCCTGGATTTATTTGTTCAATCAAACCCTGAGATATAATATTAAAATGGACTAATCTAATTTAAGACAAGGATTGATGGGCAGGGAGTGCCTGAATGAACTAATGTGCCCAAGTGTGAAGAAAATGTTCAGTGTCCTGAAACGTACAGTAGAGCTCACATTATTAAAGCAGGATGTGTTTAACCTCCTTCCTCAAAGACCCCACAAAATAGCTTGCCTCCAACAACATTCCATCAGCTGGAAAGGAAGATGATTTTCAACCTTGCAGCCAAGCACTGGGTGAAAGGAGATGCTATTACACTAGAGGAATCAAAAAGTGACCATCATCTAAGCAAGTCCAGTTTGGATTGACAATACATGGCTGTATTTTAAAAGGACAGAGTTAGTGTGTCATGCTGTGCTACACTGAGAGATGTCCCACCTCCACAAACAATATCTTACTGGCTGCTGACAAGATGGATACCTGATAACTAGATGGTTCTCAAAAAACAAGGCATGTTTTGCTGAGTAATTGGAAATTGCTACTAGTTTGTGATGAAAACCGTAATTACTAGGGTGAATGGAAACAATGAATGGAAGGGTTAAAATATAACAGCTTGTCCATATTTCTCCCATGTTCCCTGTACCACTTCAGGACTGTCAAAGAGACAGGAGAGAAAAATTGAGATCCTTTCCTCGGGCTTGTTTCAGTTTCAGCTCCTCTTAGTGGGTCAAAATTTACCTCAGATTGGTTTGGTTATTATGTTTTCTCCCTCAAAAAGGCTATGAAAAAAGTATTTTGATAACTTACTTTAATTAGGTAATTCTGTGTTCATGCACCCAATCAGTTTGAAGCACCTGAATGGCACAAATATTCTCATAACACAAGAACTAGGGGTCACTAAATGAAATTAATAGGCAGCAGGTTTAAAACAAACAAAAGGAAGTATTTCTTCACACAACACACAGTCAACCTGTGGAACTCTTTGCCAGAGGATATTATAAAGGCCAAGACTATAACAGGGCTCAAAAAAGAACAAGATACATTAATGGAGGATAGGTCCATCAATGGCTATTAGCAAGGTTGGGCAGGGATAGTGTCCCTAGCCACTGTTTGCCAGAAGCTGGAAATGGGCGACAAGGGATGGCTCACTTGATGATTACCTGTTCTGTTCATTGCTTTTGGGGCACCTGGCATTGGCCACTGTCGGAAGACAGTATACTGGGCTAGATGGATCTTTGGCCTGACCCAGTATGGCTGTTCTTATGTTCTTATTAAGCCTTTAGGCTGGGACTCAGGAGATATAGATTCAATACCTGGCTTTGCCATATTCTCTGTGGATGACCTTGAGCAAGTCACTTAATCACTTGGTGGCTCAGTTCCCATTGTAGAATGGGAATAATAGGATTTTCCTACCGCAAAGGGGTGCTGTGAGGATAAATTCATTAATGTCTATGTAGTTGTCACATCTGGTTTTCCGGCAACTCTGTGTCTCAGATCTCTCCATCTTAACTTTTCACCATCTGAGATTCCTTCATAACTTGCTGTCTTCTTATTCACATGTGGTTTCACCCTCTGGGCCTTGGATTGAAAATGGCTGATGATGCTTTACATGTCAAAGACCTGTTTCAAAGTCAATATAAAACCCACACTTAAATAAATTTCCCCTTCTTCCTTGGTTCTTCTTTGTTAGCTCCCTCTTATTTGCCCTTCACCAAGGGCAAGTCATGCTTGACCAACCTGATTGCCTTCTATGATGAGATAACTGGCTCCGTGGATATGGGGAAAGCGGTGGATGTGATATACCTTGACTTTAGCAAAGCTTTTGATACGGTCTCCCACAGTATTCTTGCCAGCAATTTAAAGAAATATGGATTGGATGAATGGACTATAAGGTGGATAGAAATCTGGCTAGATCGTCAGGCTCAATGGGTAGTGATCAATGGCTCAATGTCTAGTTGGCAGCTGGTATCAAGCGGAGTGCCCCAGGGGTTGGTCCTGGGGCTGGTTTTGTTCAACATCTTCATTAATGATCTGGCTGATGGTATGGATTGCACCCTCAGCAAGTTTGCGGATGACACTAAGCTGGGGGGAGAGGTAGATACTCTGGAGGGTAGGGATAGAGTCCAGAGTGACCTAGACAAATTGGAGGACTGGGCCAAAAGGAATCTGATGAGGTTCAACAAGGACAAGTGCAGAATCCTGCACTTAGGATAGAAGAATCCCATGCACTGCTACAGGCTGGGGACTGACTGGCTAAGCGGCAGTTCTGCAGAAAAGGACCTGGGGATTCAGTGGATGAGAAGCTGGATATGAGCCAACAGTGTGCCCTTGTTGCCAAGAAGGCTAATGGCATATTGGATTAGTAGGAGAGTTGCCAGCAGATCGAGGAAAGTGATTATTCCCCTCTATTCTGCACTGGTGAGGCCACATCTGGAGCACTGCATCCAGTTTTGGGGCCCCCACTACAGAAAGGATGTGGACAAATTGGAATCCAGCAGAGGGCAATGAAAATGATTAGGGGCTGGGGCACATGATTTATGAGAAGAGGCCAAGGGAACTGGGCTTATTTAGTCTGCAGAAGAGAAGAGTGAAGGGGGATTTGATAGCAGCTTCAACTGACTGAAGAGGGGTTCCAAAGAGGATGGAGCTAGGGTGTTCTCAGTGGTGGCAGATGACAGAACAAGAAGCAATGGTCTCAAGTTGCAATGGGGGAGGTCTAGGCTGGATATTAGGAAAAACTATTTCACTAGGAGGGTGGTGAAGCACTGGAATGGGTTACCTAGAGAGTGGTGGAATCTTCTTCTTTAGTGGTTTTTAAGGCCTGGCTTGACAAAGCCTTGGCTGGGATGATTTAATTGGGTTGGTTCTGCTTTGAGCAGGGAGTTGGACTAGATGACCTCCTGAGGTCTCTTCCAACCCTAATCTTCTATGACTCTATGATTGCAACAGCCCCAGAGCAAGACTAGAAGGAGATAACCAACTAGGGGATGGAAAGTTGCCTTGGCCGTTGACGGAGCAACAAAATAACGATAGTATTGATTTCTCTGAGAGAGAAGGAGTAAGGCAAATAATGGACACATTGTAGCAAAAATAAGAAGACTGAGGAGAACACGCTGAGGGAGGGAATGAAGAAATTTTTCCGCTCCTACCCATGTTATTTCAACCCAAGGGTCAAAATGGAGTGAGAAAAAGATGGAGGTACTTTTCCAGGCCATCCCCACAAAGTAAATTCTGCCCATGTGAAATACCAAAATGAGACACCACTCACAGATTCTGCAGATGTTCAATATATGATCACCTGTGCTACTTGGTTTCACAAGTTTGGCTACCCTTAGTGGCTTCCATATGCCCATGGGTTCTGCTAGGCTCCTTGGGATTGGCTCCTTCTTAATTGGGAAAAAATAAATAATTGATAGTATCTCTCAAATGGCACCCATATGTGGCACCAAAAGGAGATGTCACCACAGCAAATTGTATACGTCTGTGATTCTCCCTTTCCTACACTAGGGATGAAATAGTTAACAATGCTGACAGTGAAATTGTCATCACTGGACAGCCGAGTGAACCCTTCACTGAGATTCCTGTGGCAGTTCACAATCCTCAGAGCCATTGTTCCAGACCCTCTGCGGACTCATCTTTGCATCAGCTTCACTTAGCTCACATTTTTGAGACTTTCTTCAGAACCCTAACAGTAGAGACCTACTATTATAAAAATGAAAAATGAAATTCAGAAAAACAACATAGTAGCTTGAGAGAGATGCCACTACCGCATGAAGGTGCATACTGGCTGTTTTCAAACCGTGAAGCACTATGCCAGTGTCAGCATTTCAATTTGAAGGGATGGACCCTTTTTAAAATACTTTTCTTAGGTGCTTTTAAAGTGTTTAGATACCAAATAGTGTCAAGTGACAAAGTGTGCTAGCTGGTGCTAAACGGCACGCCCAACTAGTGTGTTCAAGAATTCACTACTCTGAATGTCTAGAAGTGAGTTCTATGCAATTGCCCTGCATTCACTGAACACACTTCACTGGGAGTTTGGAGCATGCAAGAATTAGAGTAGTCCCTTAGAGAACTTAAATTTCGCTTCCTTTTTCTTCTTGTTGTGGAGTTTAGATTTCATTCATCAATTTCAGGCCGACAGTTTCTGTTAAATTCCCCAAAGTCTGTCTCAGTAGTGCATGATCTGGGCGATACAGTCATTTCTTTAGAACAGCTGGCGTTCTCCATCCTCTTCCTCCATCCACTTTGACACAAATATGGTCATCAAGTTACACACACACACACACACACACACACACACACACACACACACAAAATATTTCCCATGTCATACTGTTTAAATATGAATATATAATACCATAGTAAATGAAACAATGAATTCACACTTCTATGGCTCTTTTGGATAATGCTGATTGCTCATTTGGCTCCTAAACCACTGAGGTCTGAGTATCGCTGATGTACACTGTCTCCAGCACTCGCTAAAAGTATGCTCCAGTATTCTTCATACAGTGCCTCCTAGTGGTAATCAACCTCCCCCACCCACCCACCCCCTTCTGGCTTATGGTGTTTTCCCATTGTTGTTAATATTGAATGTGTTAAGCATCTGGTCACAATTAACCTTTTTTAGTAAAGACTGAAGCAAAAGAGGTATTAAACATCAGTCTTCTGGGTGAAATCCATTATTAGCTCTCCTTCTCTGCTTAGCAGTGAGCCTACACTTTTCTTTGGCTTTGGCTTTCTCCTAATGTATTTATAGAACCTCTTCTTATCGACTTTTATGTCCCTCATATGTTCATAATATGTAATACTTTACTTAAAGCCACAGTTCCTGAATTCATGTGATTATATGTGAGTCTCAGCTTTCATTTGAAAAAAGTTTATAGTCCTCATAATTGTGGACATTGAAAACGTGAACCCTAAAGGCTTCAAAACCAGAAGGGAAATAAAAGAACTCAATATTTTTTTAAAATCTCATAAATAACAACTTACCAAGGATTGTGGCAGATTCTTCATCACTGACAATTTTTAAATCAAGATTAATTTTTTTAACTAGATATGCTCTAATAATTATTTTGGGAAGTTCTATAGCCTGTGTTATACAGAAGGTCAGACTAGATAATCACAATGTTCTCTTCTGGCCTTAGAATCTATTAATCATTTTTCAAGGCCTGACACATGATTTTTTAATGCTTGGTCTTGGCAGTACTGCATATACACGCACCCACAGAGATTTGCACATAATCTATAATAGCACTTACCTTAAAAGTAAAAGTTTAGTGATAATTTTAAATTATTCAGTTTGGGGCCAATCCTAGTTGATTTCACTCCAAATCAGTGAGCAGTAGGTTTAGAATGGTGTGCACCCTTCACACACACACACAAACACACACACACACACACACACACACACACAAGCTGAGATGCACCCTTCACACACACACACACACACACACACACACAAGCCGAGACACTGCTACTTCCTACCTCTTTACACAGCCCTCCCCTACCCAGCAGGGCTGGCTCCAGGCACCAGCTTCTCAAGCAGGTGCTTGGGGCGGCCGTTCCGGAGAGGGGCGGCACGTCCAGGTATTCGGCAGCAATTCGGCGGACGGTCCCTCACTCCGCCTGGGAGTGAAAGACCTCCCGCCAAATTGCCGCCGCAGATCGCGATCGCGGCTATTATTTTTGTTTTTTGTTTTGGCTGCTTGGGGCGGCCAAAACCCTGGAGCCGGCCCTGCTACCCAGTGTAGTAAGAGGAGGCCCTGAGATATAAACCTTGGTATCAGAGGCCTGGTATGAGGCCTAAGGCCTGAACTAAAGTAATGGTCAAGACTTTGCTAACATAAAGCAAAGTTAAGCTGTGAGCCAGAGGCAGGCCCTGCTCACAGAAGCTGGCAAGGAAAGGGCTGATATTGCATAAATATATATTCACCTAGCAAAGTTAAAGTACAAACATGGTACCAAAACACACTATGCTGGAACACTCCACAGATAACATGGAACAGACCGACCCATCCCAATGACAGGGGCAAAAGGGTAAAATGATGGATAGAGTTGTTTTGATCGAACCAATCTGTACAAGGTGAGAGGCGGCACCTTGCTATGTGGAGAGGTTGCACCTCAATACGTCAGGAGTGATGTGTAACTTGTTTGTACCTGTGTATAAGAATGTATCCCTGGGGTGGTGTCTTTGTCCGGCCGAGGAGGCAGTGGAAAGTCCCACCACTGACTGAGCCGGGTCCATTACCAAGAGGCATCTATTAGTAGTATGCCCGGTAGACTAAGTAATCTACGGGGAACTGCAATTGTGTCCAAGGTCGCAATAAACCTAGTCGACGTGACTTTGCATCTTACTAGACTCTGTGGTTATTGGGGGTTCTCTTCGGGTCTGCTGTGTCAGCTATCTGCGCAGAGCTGGGGCAGCACACAGAGGGAACACAGGCACACAGCCGAGTGATATCAACATAGGAGAAAGCAGAGCACCACACTGGTAGCATCTGACAACACCCAGAACCTTCTGTATAACCTCTGCCCCTTCCTCCAAATAAAGAACCCCTACATACTTACCCAGAGCAGCTGGTAGAACAAAGATCCCCTTATTCCAGCCTCTGCACACTGGGTAAAAGGTCTGGAGCAATATAGAGGGGTCCTAAAACACCCAAAGGAATGGTCCCCTGGTGCAGACACTGTGGAAGATAACCATATGCTGTCCTACGAGGATCCCCTTGCAAGCCATGCTGTAGGGGGTATGCTGGGGAGCAGGCCTGGAGATGAAAATGATATATTAGGGATGGGGGCACAGCATGACAAGGATTCCAAGTGGTAATGCAGCCTGCATGGCAGTCCAGGGAAGCAGTTGTACCTTAGATCAGCACACAGGGTTGTCTAAAATACATTGGGGGCCACTCCCACCACTGAAGCCGCCCAGGATTGGGAGGGTGCAAAGGTGGTTTTAAAGCTACCTTAGTCCAGGGGTTCTCTACCTTTTTCTTGCTGAGCCCCCCCTTCTCCCTCCCCTGCCTACATGCTATAAAAACACCAGGGCCTGGCGGGTGAGGGATCATAGGCATAATTTTACTTCTATTTTGGGGGGAGCAAGAGCTGGCAGGGTTCGAGCAGGCTCCCCACAGCAGGGTCCAGGGAGGAAGTGGCACCTCCAACCCCTGACTCACTCAGGAGGCCATCCAGCCTGTCTGGCCTGTGGGGCCACAACCAAAAAATATAACTCAAAGCGGGGACACAGTTCAAAAAGTTTGAAAACTGCTCAGGGTGCAGGGAGGGGAGTAGCTCAGGGTGCAGGGAGGGGAGTAGCTCAGGGTGCAGGGAGGGGGTAGCTGGGGCTGTGTGTGGATAGGGGAGTAGCTCAGGGTGCAGGGAGGGGAGTAGCTCAGGGTGCAGGGAGGGGGTAGCTAGGGGCTGTGTGCAGGGAGGGGAATAGCTCAGGGTGCAGGGAGGGGGTAGCTGGGGCTGTGTGCAGGGAGGGGGTAGCTGGGGCTGTGTGTGGATAGGGGAGTAGCTCAGGGTGCAGGGAGGGGATAGCTAGGGGCTGTGTGCAGGGAGGGGAGTAGCTCAGGGTGCAGGGAGGGGAGTAGCTCAGGGTGCAGGGAGGGGGTAGCTGGGGCTGTGTGTGGATAGGGGAGTAGCTCAGGGTGTAGGGAGGGGAGTAGCTCAGGGTGCAGGGAGGGGATAGCTAGGGGCTGTGTGCAGGGAGGGGAGTAGTTCAGGGTGCAGGGAGGGGAGTAGCTCAGGGTGCAGGGAGGGGAGTAGCTCAGGGTGCAGGGAGGGGGTAGCTAGGGGCTGTGTGCAGGGAGGGAGTAGCTCAGGGTGCAGGGAGGGGGTAGCTAGGGGCTGTGTGCAGGGAGAGGAGTAGTTCAGGGTGCAGGGAGGGGAGTAGCTCAGGGTGCAGGGAGGGGGTAGCTCAGGGTGCAGGGAGGGGGTAGCTAGGGGCTGTGTGCAGGGAGGGGAATAGCTCAGGGTGCAGGGAGGGGGTAGCTAGGGGCTGTGTGCAGGGAGAGGAGTAGTTCAGGGTGCAGGGAGGGGAGTAGCTCAGGGTGCAGGGAGGGGGTAGCTGGGGCTGTGTGTGGATAGGGGAGTAGCTCAGGGTGCAGGGAGGGGGTAGCTCAGGGTGCAGGGAGGGGGTAGCTAGGGGCTGTGTGCAGGGAGAGGAGTAGTTCAGGGTGCAGGGAGGGGAGTAGCTCAGGGTGCAGGGAGGGGGTAGCTGGGGCTGTGTGTGGATAGGGGAGTAGCTCAGGGTGCAGGGAGGGGGTAGCTCAGGGTGCAGGGAGGGGGTAGCTAGGGGCTGTGTGCAGGGAGGGGAGTAGTTCAGGGTGCAGGGAGGGGGTAGCTGGGGCTGTGTGCAGGGAGAGGAGTAGTTCAGGGTGCAGGGAGGGGGTAGCTGGGGCTGTGTGTGGGCAGGGGACAGCTAGGGCCTATTTACGGATTGGGGGGCTCCCAGTGCGACTCCCATCTTCAGTGGGGGGGGGGACACTGTGGCTCCTGGCTTGGGAGGGGGAGGTTTGCCGACTTCAGCCCCACATCGCTCCCGGCTTCAGGGGCTTGGAGCGGGGTGCCGGTTTCAGCCCTGCACCACTCCTGGTTGGGGTAGGGTTGCCAAATTTCTAATTGCACAAAACCAAACACCCTATTCCTGCCCCTTCCCCGAGGCCCTGCCCCTTGCTCACTACATTTCCTCACCCTTGGTGGCTCAATCTCCCCCACCCTCACTCATTTTAACTGAGCTGGGGCAGGGGGTTGGGGTGTGGGAGGAGGTATGGGCTCTAAATTGGGGTGTGGGCTCTGGGGTGGGGTCAGAAATGAGGGGTTCAGGGAGTGGGATCCAAGCTGGGGCAGGCAGTTGGGGTGCAGGAGAGGGCTCCAGGCTGGGGGGGACAAGGGATTCTGAGTGCAGGAGGGGGCTGCGGGTTGAGGCAGGGGATTGGGGTGAAGGTGGGGGTGAGGGCTCTGGTGTGAGGCTGGGAATGATGGGTTCAGGGTGTGGGAGGGGGCTCAGTGATGGGGCAGGAGGTTGGGTTGCAGAAGGGGGCTCTGGGTTTAGGGGGGCTCAGGGCTTGGGCTTGGGGTTCAGGAGGGGGTACGGGCTTTGGGCTGGGGGTGCAGGCTCTGGGGTGGGCCCAGGGATGAGGGGTTTGGGGGTGCATGCAGGGGCTCCAGGTTTGGGAGGGCTCAGGGCTGGCGCAGGGGCTCAGGGTTGGGGTACAGGGTTACCTCAGGCAGCTCCCAGTCAACGGCACAGCAGGGGAGCTAAGGCAGGCTGCCTGCCTGTCCTGGCTCCGTGCTACACCCCGGAAGCAGCCAGCAGGTCCGGCTCCTAGGAGAGGAGGCTCCGCAGTGCACACTGCTATCGCCCGCAGGCACTGCCCTCCAGCTCCCATTGGCCGGGAACCAGCCAATGGGAGTGCGGAACCGGTGCTCAGGCAGCACGTGGAGCCCTGTGGCCTCCCCGCTTAGGAGCTGGCCCTGATGGCCACTTCTGGGGCCCAGCGTGGTGCCCCAGGACAGGTAGGGAACTAGCCTGCCTTAGCCCCACAGCACTGCCAACTGGACTTTTAACAGCCCGGTTGGCGGTGCTGACCAGAGCCGCCAGGGTCCCTTTTCGAGCGGGTGTTCTGGTCAAAAACCAGACACCTTGTCACCCTTGTGGGGGGGCCACCGACTCCAGCCCCATGCTACTTCTGGCTGGGGCAGAGGAGCCACCAGTTTCAGCCCCGCACCACTTCAGCACTCGGGCTCGGGGCACCGGCTTCAGCCCCACGCCACTCTCGGCTTCAGCACTGGGGCTCGGGGCACCAGATTTCAGCCATGGGGCTCCGTGGCCCCCCTGAATGGCTTCACATACCCCCAAGGGGCCATGGACCCCCGGTTGAGAATCGCTGCCTTAGTCCACTTCCCCATGGCTTTAAGTTCTGTGTGCTCAGCCTGAGAATTTTTGCCTCACTTCTGTCCCTGAGGTCACTTCCTGTGCACAATGCAGCGGGCTCAATAAAAGTTTTCTGGTTCCTTCCCTGCTGTGTACTTTACAGAAAAAAAATTAAAATAGACCTTCCTTTGCCTTTTATCATATAAAAATAGCAGATTCTCCATCACAATGGGAAAATTTGCTTTTTGCAGAAATAGTCAAATATGGTGATGCCTTTGAGGCCCAGCTAATGAGAAGAACACCACCAAGAATGGAGGCAAACAGAAGATAATGAAATAATTTTCATTTATTCCGCACTCTCATTCCTCCAATTTTCATTACACTCTAACATGCCCTTCCTTCCAGCATCTTAAAAATAATTAAAAACTAACTTCATTCCAGTACATTTACTTTAATTTTAATGTGAATCATCAGCCTTTTTTCTTCTTGGGTTTTAATCCTTAATTAATTGTAATGCTTATTGACTTCAATGGGAATAGGATCAGGCAAAATATGATGACGAGCTTGGCTCCACTGGGGCCTAAGATTGGTGCTTTAAACATCTACAGGAAATTAAATTAAAAAAATCACTCCTGCCCCCTTTCCTATCTGATTTCCATAGCATATTTACTCTTTGCCCTGGCACTTCACACTTGCATTGTTCTCTACTCTTTCTCCCATATACTTAGGCATTGTTACTATTATCAAGTGTCATATGGGTGCAGGTGCTGTTCAAAAAGGGACCCAGATGTTGAAATCAGATCTGACAGCAGAATCAGGGCCATAGTTACTTTATTTTTCTTCCCCCTACAATGATCTCCATTGTGCCTTCTCTCCTCAGGTCAGTTCTCCTTTTCCAGTTGTTGCTTTCCCAGCTGTTCCTGAATGTGCTCCAGCATCTTTCCTGGGGTAACCCTTGCTGGAATGGCTGTGAGGGCAACTGGAGTCCAACTCAGCAGCACATTGTAAAGCATGATTTCACTGAATGATCTCACTTCTTGAAATAGGAAGCCAAACACTTCATAGAACCAACAAAAAGACACCATCCCTACTGCAGTGTGAACACATAAAAACAAAGAGCCATGCTTTAAGCATCAACTAGAGATCTCCCTGACCAGGAAGTTCCTATGGCTATTAAGCTCGCTGCTGCAATGCATTGGAAAACATAATCCCAAATATACATATAAAATGATGGGGTCTAAATTAGCTGTTACCACTCAAGAAAGAGATCTTGGAGTCATTGTGGATAGTTTTCTGAAAACATTCACTCAACGTGCAGTACCAGTCAAAAAAATGAACAGAATGTTCGGAATCATTAAGAAATGGATAGATAAGAAGACAGAAAATATCATGTCGCCGCTATATAAATCCATGATATGCCGACATCTTGACAACTGCATGAAGATGTGGTCGTCCCATCTCAAAAAACATCTATTGGACTTGGAAAAGGTTCAGAAAAGGGCAACAAAAATGATTAGGGCATGGAACAGCTGCCGTACGAGGAGAGATTAATAAGACTGGGACTTTTCAGCTTGGAAAAAAGACGAGTAAGGGGGGGGATATGACAGAGGTCTATAAAACCATGACTGGTATGGAGAAAGTAAATAAGGAAGTGTTATTTACTCCTTCTTATAATACAGGAACTAGGGGCCACCAAATGAAATTAATAGGCAGCAGGTTTAAAACAAACAAAAGGAAGTATTTCTTCACACAACACACGGTCAACCTGTGGAACTCTTTGCCAGAGGATATTATGAAGGCCAAGACTATAACAGGGTTCAAAAAAGAACTAGATAAATTCATGGAGGATAGGTCCATCAATGGCTATTAGCCAGTCTGGGCAGGAATGATGTCTCAGCCTCTGTTTGCCAGAAGCTGGGAATGAGCGACAGGGGATGAATCACTTGATTATTACCTGTTCTGTTCATTCCTTCTGGGGCACCTGGCATTGGCCACTGTTAGGGTTACCATATTTAAAAAATAAAAAAAGAGGACACTCCACAGGGCCCTGGCCCCGCCCCTTCCCCACCCCCGGCCCCGCCCCAACTCCGCCCCTTCCCCAAAGTCCCCGCCCTAACTTCCCCTCCTCCCTCCCAGCCACGCGGAAAGGGCTGCCCGAGCGCTACCGGCTTGATGGTTTGCCGGGCAGCCCCCAGACCCTGCGCCCCTGGCCAGCACTTCCCCAGCACAGCTGAAGCCTGGGAGGGGAAGCGCCCAGCCAGGGGCGCAGGGTCTGGAGGCTGCCCAGCAAACCGTGAAGCCGGTAGCGCTCGGGCTTCGGACAGCCCCCTTGCCTCCGGACCCTGCGCCCCTGGCCAGGCACTTCCCCTCCTGGGCTCCGGCGGCTGTGCTCCTCCCCTGACTCTTCGGCTCTGTTTGAGAGCCGAGCTGCCCGAGTGCTACCAGCTTCAGGCTGCCCCCTTGCCTCCGGACCCTGCGCCCCCGGAGCCCGGGAGGGGAAGTGCCCGGCCAGCGGCTCGGGGTCCCGAGGCAAGGGGGCTGCCTGAAGCCGGTAGCACTCGGGCAGCTCGGCTTTAAACAGAGCTGAAGAGTCAGGGGAGGAGCACAGCAGCCGCGGGAGGGGAAGTGCCCGGCCGGCGGTATTTTTCCCCGGACATGTTCGGCTTTTTGGCGATTCCCCCCGGACGGGGGTTTGATTACCAAAAAGCCGGACATGTCCGGGAAAAACCGGACATATGGTAACCCTAGCCAGTGTCAGAAGGCAGGATACTGGGCAAGATGGACATTTCATCTGACCCAGTATGGCCGTTCTTATGGGCCTCTCTGGTAACCGTTGAAGATGAAAAACTATATGATTGCTCCACATCTCCCTTTCTTGACAATAATATTAAATTACAAATTTATAAAATTAAATTATAAACTGATGTGCTTACCACAAACATTCTAAATTATCTTGAAATTCTTTAAAAACTACTTACACTATGATGTGCCCTTATCAATTCCATTTAAATAGCCCTGAGCATTATTCTGAAGATCAAGTCTTTGAGAGGGTCTGATCAGGCTTCCAGACTGATGTTCTCACATCTTGCATGTGGAGTTTCCTGTGGAGGGTCCTCACTTCCTGAGAGAGTATCTGTAGGACCCAGATCCTCTCTTTCTGAAGTACCATGGGGATAAAAATTTGCTGTCCTTTCACAAGCAGGCCATCAGCCCTGTGAAGGTCATTTCAGTCCTGTCAATGTGGTATGAAAGTGGACTCCTTTGTTTTTTATGTCCTCTAAGTGATGGATAACTAAAATGTCTTTTTGCTTCCCTTATATTACTCAAACTCCATTGCTCGACCTCAAGAGCCAGGAAGGATTCCAGTGGTGCAGATTCTATTCTCTGGCATGCTCACTAAGCTTCTGCGTATTAGCTTGATAGCTTTGCTTACCCCGTTTATACGATCGAACGGGGACTGGTGCCAGATCAGAGCATCAAAAATCCAGATAAATTGGAGAATCGGAACGTGCAAGGCTGCAGCACCATCTAGCGGCCACAGGAGAGATCGCCCCCTTCTGGACCTGTGTGTGCCGGTTGTCTGATTAACACAGAGCTGGATAATGGCAGGTTGGCTAAACCGAGTTTTACTGTATGTAAACATATTTCCATTGTCTTCTGCCTGTAATCAAGATAGTCAGACAGGGGAATCCACATTCCCTTCTCTAAGCTGGGCTCAGCTGCCTCCCAGACTTGCATCTGAAGAAGTGAGGTTCTCACCCACGAAAGCTTATGCTCCCAATACTTCTGTTAGTCTCAAAGGTTCCACAGGACCCTCTGTTGCTTTCTGCCTCCCAGACACACTTTAAGAACACATTTCCACTACACAAATATAACTCTTTATACACAACCCACACATGTATCACACAGGGATTTTTGTGTTCGGCATGTCAACAGTTTACAAAGGATACCTTCTGTGACACCTTTTAGATATGGCTTATGACAACACTGTGTTGGGGGTAGTGCCTTTGTCAGGCCTGATATGAATTAAGTTATAGTGGGCCCTCCGCTAGTTGGCACTGAGGGGCTCTTAGCGTCACAACTGCCTGTTAAATTTAACTCTCTTGTTTACAATAGTCTGTTTGCGTATGAAAAGGGCACCAAAAGCTCACTTTGGTGTATTCTCTCTTTCCCTCATCAACGAGGAGTAGAGCACAGAGGATGTCCGCAGCAGCAGCACCCAGGGCAAATATCAGGATGTTTACCTGATATTCTTGTGTTCTCGCTGTTAAACCAGAAGCCACCTAGAATTGCTTAGATCTCTGGGTCCAGCAAGGCCAGCTGCCTGAGTTGCCAAAAATCATACTTCTGTAACAAAGCCATTTATGCTATGGGCTCCTTGGCTGCATTGCAAGACGGCTGTGCATTCCTGCCCATCCTGGCTAAGAGCCATTGATGGACCTATCCTCCATGAATTTATCTAGGTCTTTTTTGAACCCTGTTATGGTCTTGGCCTTCACAACATCCTCTGGTAAGGAGTTCCACAGGTTGACAGTGTGTTGTGTGAAGAAATACTTCCATTTGTTTGTTTTAAACCTGCTGCCTATTAATTTAATTTGATGACCCCTAGTTCTTGTGTTATGAGAATATTTGTGCCATTCAGGTGCTTCAAACTGATTGGGTGCATGAACACAGAATTACCTAATTAAAGTAAGTTATCAAAGTACTTTTTTCATAGCCTTTTTGAGGGAGAAAACATAATAACCGAACCAATCTGAGGTAAATTTTGACCCACAGTAAGAGGAGCTGAAACTGAAACAAGCCTGAGGAAAGGACCTCAATTTTTCTCTCCTGTCTCTTTGACAGTCCTGAAGTGGTACAGGGAACATGGGAGAAATATGGACAATCTGTTATATTTTAACCCTTCCATTATGGCATTGTTTCCATTCACCCTAGTAATTACGGTTTTCATCACAACCTAGTAGCAATTTCCAATTACTCAGCAAAACATGCCTTGTTTTTTGAGAACCATCTAGTAATAAACAACACTTCCTTATCCACTTTCTCTATGATTTTATAGACCTCTATCATATCCCCCCTTCCTCGTCTCTTTTTCAAGAAGAAAAGTCCCAATCTTATTAATCTCTCCTTATACGGAAGCCGTTCCATACCCCTAATCATTTTTGTTGCCCTTTTCTGAAGCTTTTCCAATTCTAATATATCTGTTTTTAAGATGGGGCTACCACATCTGCACACAGTATTCAAGATACATGAATTTATATAGAGGCAACATGATATTTTCTGTCCTATTTTCTAACCCCTTCTTAATTATTCCCAGCATTCTGTTTGCTTTTTTGACTGCCGCTGCACATTGAGTGGATGTTTTCAGAGAACTATCCATAATGACTCCAAGATCTCTTTCTTGAGTGGTAACAGCTAATTTAGACCCCATCATTTTATATGTATAGTTGGGATTATGCTTTCCAATGTGCATTACTTTGCATTTATCAACATTAAATTTCATCTGCCATTTTGTTGCCCAGTCACTCAGTTTTGAGAGAACCTTTTGTAGCTTTTCACAGTCTGCCTGGGTCTTAACTATCTTTAGTAATTTTGTATCATCTGGAAATTTTGCCACCTCACTGTTTTGCCCCTTTTTTCCAAATCATTTATGAATATGTTGAATAGGACTGGTCCCAGAACAGACCCCTGGGGGACACCACTATTTACCGCTCTCTAGTCTGAAAACTGACCATTTATACCTATCCTTTGTTTCTTATCTTTTAACCAGTTACCAGTCCATGAGAGCACCTTCCCTCTTATCCCATGGCAGCTTATTTGCATAAGAGCCTTTGGTGAGGGACCTTGTCAAAGGCTTTCTGAAAATCTAAGTACACTATATCCACTGGATCCCCTTGGTCCACATGCTTGTTGACCCCCTCAAGAATTCTAGAATATTGGTGAGGCAAGATTTCCCTTTATTAAAACCATATTGACTTTTCCTCAACAAATTATGTTCATCTATATGTCTGACAATTTTGTTCTTTATTATAGTTGCAACCAGTTTGCCCGGTACTGAAGTCAGGCTTACGGGCCTGTAATTACCAGGATCACCTCTGGAGCCCTTTTTAAAAATTGGCCTCACATTAGCTATCCTCCAGTCATCTGGTACAGAAGCTGATTTAAATGATAGGTTACAGACTACAGTTAGTAGTTCTGCAATTTCACATTTGAGTTCCTTCAGAACTCTTGGGTGAATACCATCTGGTCCTGGTGACTTATTGCTGTTTAATTTATCAATTTGTCCCCAAACCTCCTCTAATGATACCTCTGTAATGATATCTCATGTGATCTAGTAGAATGTGCAGTCAGTCATAGGGGAGATTGAACAACACCAAACCATAGCAGCCAATACTACATTCAGAGAGCCTATTAGAGAGTCTATGCATGGAGAGAGTGGATCCCATAGCCCTATCCACAACAGACACAAAAAGTGTCTAGGGGACTTTCTGGATGGTTTGATTCTGTAAAAACCTATTGCCAGCCTGACATCTGGTGTATGGAAGGTAGTTTTCTGCATAGTCTGAAACAGCTTAGGAAAGAAAACTGGAAGGTGAATAGTTCAGTTAATGTGATATTCTGAAGAAACCTTTGATAAAAGTTTTGGATGGGGTTGTAATGATGCCTTCTTCCTGGAGAACACAGTAAATGGAGGTCCTGCATTTAGAGCCCCGATCTCCCAAACCCTTTGAGCACAGAGATGACCACCAGAGAGCCGTCCTCAGAGATAAATGTAAAAAGGAGCAACTAGTGGTTCATACAGCTGTTTCATGAGAGGATTACGAACGTTGAGATCCCAAAGCAAAGTAGAATCTCTAATTTCTGTAAAAATATTCATAAGACATTTTGGGAACCTCATTGTGGTTGGATGGGTGAAAATTAAGAACCCTTCTACTGGTCAGTGGAAGGCTGTTATTGATGCTAAGTGCACCTTAATGGAACTCGCAGACAGTCCTGATATCTTCAATTCCAACAGATAATCCAAGATTGTGGAAAAAGATGATGGTAGTTACACCAAAGAGGATCTCTTTTCCATTTCTGGAGATAAGTTTGTCTTGTAGATTCCTTCCTGCTGTTTAACAACACCTGTTTTACTTCCAATGAACAGGACGCCTCTAGTCCCAAAACCCACTGAGGTTACTTGGAGTTGTGGAATGTTCAGACTGCGGTGAAGTGTGCAACCCACATCCTGAGACAACAGTCAAGAAAAGATTGGGGAAATTTTTTTAGGGAAAAAAGAAAATGGAAACAATTCCAACTACTATATATCCTATAAACTAACTAACGTCATAACAACTATGTACTATATCCTAAACCTAAAGAGAACAACTGGCACCCATTAAACATCATTTCTGGCCAAAGGTGGTTGAGAAGGAACTGAGGGCAGTTCACCCATACATCCCTATATAGCCTCAGTGCCTGGCCTGAGAATGCGTAGGGTGCACGTGAGGGCTGAACGTACATTGCTACAAAAAATCTCTGCACAAAGGTGCAGAGCACATGCACACCTGAAGTTGGGCACCCATAAGGACACTACTTGAAGAAGATGTCTACTGTAATAGCTGCTGTTTGACATTATCCAGAGCTATAGTGAAATGGAGTGCTATCATATACGACTACACCATCAGTTTTTTCCCAAATACAGATCAAAGAAATATTTATTGAACTCTTCTGACTTTTCTGCATTATTATTGATAATTCTACCATTTCCATCTAGTAATGGACCCATACCATTGGACCGATACCAATATCATCACTTTTTGTTCCTAGTTTACTTAATAAGCTCTTTCTTATTGTCCTTAACTCTGCCAGTCATAGATTTCTCCTTGTGTCTCTTTTCTTTCCTTATTGATTTTCTACAATTCCTAGCTTCTGATTTATATTAATTACAATCAACTTCCCCTTTCTTTCATGTTATATATTATTATTTAACTTTTTATAGCTGCCTTCACTTTCCCTCTAAACCAGGTCATTTTTGTTTTAACCAATATGGCTTTCTTAATTGTGGCTTTTTGGGCGTCTAAGTAAATTGTTCTTAATTCCCAATTGTCATTGGGAATTGAAAGGGCAGTCTGCAGACAGGTTTTCTGTAAGTCTCCCTCAGGAAAATAATTGCGACTTTCTGACCTCCTGTGGGATCCTGGAGGCTGGAAGATGAGAGGATGGGGCCAATCTCCATGGGAAAGGGATCTGAATCACTTCACCTCATGCTGGGTCCGGGCTGAGGGGAGGCCAATTGCACAGGACAAGGAATAAGCCAGAGCAACTGGATATGAGTGACTCACTGGTATCTGAGATGTTGCAGGAGCTGGCACCTTTCATAAGGCCTTGCAGGTAAAGCAGCTTGTGGGAAGGGGAAAGCTTTGTGGCCTTTTCAGCCATTACAGCACAGACCTAGCCTATGTGCTGACCAAGATCAGAGATTTCTTCCTCCAGATTCCCCCAAACATTGCCTTTTCCTCTGACTCAGGAGGCTCCATTGAAACTTTCCTGCTTGCTCTCCAAGTTGAGGGAATAGGGGGAAACAAGGAGGGGCGGGGGGCTTTGAAAAAAATTACCCCCCAGCTCTATGCCATTTGTTCTGGCCTGCTCTCAGTGAAGGGAACTTCCATGTGGCCTGCCCAGCCGTCTCTGAGGGGATCTTGACAACACATTGCCTGGGAGCCAGGTTCACTGTGGCCTGTTGTCTGCCTACCATTTTAGAGGGGAGCTGCCATCCTCCAAGCCATCCTCAGAAAGCCCAAAGCAGGGGATTGAGTTTAGCAGGTCTGAGGAGAAAACCCTCAAAGCCAGTGATGAAATAGAGAGCTGTTTAGTTACAAATCTTTTAAAACTCTCATGAAAGCTGCACCCCAAAGGGACCCAGAGGCTGCAGCATGAGCTGCTCAGATGCAAAGAATTCTACAATGCTCTTCTTGAGGGACTGCCGGACACCAGGATCACAGCCAAGAGCTGGCTTGTCCCCAGTTGCATGGATACAGGGAGCATCCCACTGTGAAGACTGGCTGCCTGGGAGGAAGCAAAGGGGAACAATTTTCACTTTTTCACTGGTGGAGAAACTGAGGCAGAGAGGTTGAGTGACTTGTGCAAGCTTGCACAGGAAGCTTTTGTCAGAGCTGGGACGAGAAACCAGGGTTCCTGCCTCCCTGTCCTGTTACTGATAACAGGGCATTAAAGTAGTAAGGATTTTCTGGTGACTCAGTGGCTAAGAAAAAACAACCTGGCAGGAGACACTCATTGGATAGAACCTCAGATACTCTGTAACCTTGATTGTAGACTTGGACTACCCTAAAAAAAATCCCTTTTCTATCAGGAGGCCTTTAAAACTTTGGATAAAATTTTGAAAAGCACCTGTGTGTCTTAGGAGCTTCTATCCCATTTTCAAAAATGACTTAGATAAGTAAATAGGACTCAGACTCCTATCTCCCCACTGAGTTCTGAACTGTAAAAAGTACATCATATAACCACATCATTTGGCTTCACCCAGTTTAATACCTACTTCAGCATAGTATCTTATTAACAAGAACTTCAAGCATACAATATAAATCCTTGCTCCATATTAATGAATGTAAGGTTAAGAAAGTTTCTCTTTATATGTCATTTTAACCAAGACCACTAGGTGGAAGTGTTCAGCAAATTTAACATTTATCTAGCCTGCATTTCTAGTTTCATGCCACCTGCTGCTAATATTCTCAGATTCTAAATTACTCCAGAACTAATTGCCTTGTAATTTTAGTCAAATTTAGATCAAGATTGAGAGTATTTCTAGCAGGTATGCTCCGTCTAGTTCAATTATAAGTTACTGGGCTCACTGGAGGAATAATTGACCTGTGTTATGCAGGAGGTCAGATAGCTAAGCATTGCTCACTTTTTTCAGATTGCTGACCCCTTATTTGAAGACAAGAATTTTCATAACCCCCTTACATTTGCTATAAAAGTAAGAGTAAAAATATATCAGTGGTAACAACGGTAAGCCTATATAATTTGTGTGCTTTGAAAAGTGGACAGATAAAACTTTAACTTCAAAGGCAAGCTTGTGCAGGAAGTAAGGGAGTGAAATTTTCTTTGTTTTAGATAGAAATTTTATTACAAACACCTTCTAACCCCCTGATTGCCTTTCATGGCCTCCCTGGTGGTTGCAATCCATTGATTGAGAACCAATGGACTAGATAATCAGAATGGTTCCTTTTAATAATGATAATCTTAACAGAGCTTTCCAGTTTCAAGTCTATCCCATGGTATAACTGCTGATATAACTAACAGAAGTGGGTGTTTTACTGGTTATTGCTAAGTGGTCCAAAAATCTTTCCATTAATTCATGTTCTGATTAGCGTGTGCATGTGAAAGGGAATTAGCATGGTGATTACTATAATTTTCTGTCAAAGGTGTGTGCACTGAAGCTAGTGGGATGAGGCATACAGAGGAGAGCTGCAGTATTGCTGGTTGTGGGGGCTTTCACTTCTCTTTACTATGGAGATATTTACTGGTACTCCCTCACAGTCAGAGATTTGCTTGATAACATGTTGTGTTTTCAGTTAGTGTGTTTCTAGTGAAGTTGTGCCGGAATCAGTTCTTGGTCTTTTGCTATTTAATAATTTTTACTAATGACTTGGAAGAAAACATAAAATTATTACGGATCAAGTTTGCAGATGACAAAGATTGGGGGAGTTGTAAATAACGAAGAGGCCGCTGATACAGAGTCATCTGGATCACCTGGTAAGCTGGGCATAAGCAAACAATGTGTAGTTCAATATAGCTTAATGCATAAAAGAACTGGCCATACTTACAGGATCCTGGGAAGCAGCAACTCTGAAAAAGACTTGGCAATAATGGTAGATAAGCACAAGAACATGAGCTCCCAATGTGATATTGTGGCAAAAAGGACCAATGCAATCCTTGGATAATAGGGGATTATCGAGTAGGGACGGTATGTTACCTCTGTATTTAGCATTGGTGTAACTGCTGCTGGAATACTATGTCCACTTTTGGTATCCACACTTTAAAAAGGATGTTGAAAAATTGAAGAGAATTAAAAAAAGAGTAACAGGAATGATTAAAGGATTGGAAAACATGCCTTATATGAGAGACTGAAGGAGTTCAATCTGTTTAGTTTATCAAAGAGAACGCTAAGAGGTGACTTGATCATAAGTACCTACATAGGGAATATATTTAATAGAGGGCTTGCAGACAAAGGGATAACAAAATCCAATGTCTGGATATTAAAGCCAGACAAATTCAGACTAGGAATAAGGTGCAATTTTTTTAAGGGTTGTAGTGAGTTCCCCATCACTGTAAATTTTTAAATCAAGATTGGTTAGATAAGCTCTAGTTCAATCACAACAATTGGCTGTGAAGCAGGAATTAATTCAGAGAAGTCCTATGGCCTGTGTTATGCAGGAGATCAGAGGAGGTAAGCATAATGGTCCCTTCTGCCCTTAACATACAAACATGAATCTATGTTCTTTTGGTGTCCCGGAGTCTCCTGCTTGTTTAACAGAAGAGTAAAGATGAAGGCTGGCTAGTCTCCCAGCCAGGGTTACAAATGAAAAGGAAATGCTTGTAATTGTACATTTTCATGAGGTGGGATGAGGATGGGGGCTTCATACACTTACACATAATTCAAAGCTTTGAGAAGTGCAAGATCGCTGGTGTGCAGAATGCTAAATACTGTGTGTGTGCAGTGCACAAGATGGGGCAGGTACCTACCTCATACAAAGACGTGTGCAGGAATTTAAATCTGACTGCTTTTAGAGCAGCAGTCAGGGGCTGGGGCAGCGAACAGTGGTCAGCCGCTGGGGTTGGAGTAGTGGTTGGGCTGGGTCTGAGGCCAAAGCAGCGGCCGGGTCCAGGGCTGGAGCAGAGTTCGGAGCTGGGGTAGCGAACGGCGGTCAGCAGCATAGTTCCACTGATTTCAATAGTACGGAGTCACAGACTTCAATGAAACTATGCAGATTCACACCAATAAAGGATACTGACCATGGTGTCTAGCTTCAAAGTACAAGGAGAAAGTAACAGCATGGGCCCAAAACTCCATAGTGAAAGACCATTTACACCAGGAGAAGCAGGGGGAATAAAACAGAGAGAAAGATAAAAGGGGTTTACAAATATTATTTATTATTTTTTGTATTCAAATAGTACCTCGAAGCCCCAGTTAAGACTGGGACCACACTGTGCAACGCACTGTACATATGCATAGTAAGAGGCAGTCCCTGCCCAAAGAGCTCACAATCTAAATAGATAGACAGACAAAAGTGGGAGAAAGGGAGATTTATTAAAGGAAGTATTATTATTCCCATTTTATAGAGGGGGAACTGAGTGAAAGAGATTAAGGTACATCTGCACTGCAGTCAGACGTGATTTTCCTATGGTCACATGGAAAGTCTGTAGCCAAGCAAGGAACTGAACCCAGATCAGAGTCCCAATCTAGTGCCTCAGGCACAAAGCCAAGCTTCTTTTCTGTTTGAAAACACTGCGGGGAAGAAAGGAAAGTTGTGCCTCCCCTGGACCAGTCACCCTTGATAGTCACATAAATCTTGCCACTTTTTTTTAATCTTATCTTGAAAAGTGATTTACATATACAATTAACAGTTTTAAATATGGAATGTAAGTGTCAAGAGAGACTTGAGTGGTCTTGTGGCTCTGAATACCTGACAATGCAACAGAAAGGAAGACAAATCAGTAAATGAAAAGCAAAATGGTTCATACAGAAAGTATGAACCCATGCATCTCAAATAAATATTTACAAACATGGTAGAAGAGACTGAAGGCAGGCCAAGGTGTAGAGTTCTTTGTGGAGAAGTTGCGGCTAATGATATCATGATGTCATAAGAATCACAAAGATCGTTAGAAAGAAAACATGATGAAGATAAAGATACCAACTTCATAATTCCAGAGGAAAAGCAGTTCAGTTTTGTGTAAATAAAATAAAATAAAATAAAATTCTAATGTAATTCATTACTGTTTCTGGAATGTTAAGTATTACATTCATTATGTCATTATACTGCAGTAACTTGACTACAATAGTATACATACCATGGCTATTGTTTAAATTCATCATATTGGAGGAGTTCCAGTACAGTTTGACATATCAATGGGTCATGCAATAGCTATGTTTATGGTATGTGGGTCACAGAACTGAAAAGATTGGGAGTCATTAATCTACCAGGTTTATTATCAAAGTGTTAATTACGCTATATTTTACCCCCCTCCCTACTTCAAAACCCTCACAAACCATTACATTTTCTCCCACCCCTTTCCCAGACATCTTGAAACTTATTTTCCACTTCTTGAACTTGGTCCATAATGAGGCAAACCAATCTAAGTGGGTGGGTGTTTGGTTAGCAGAAGTAAGCAAAGTGCAGTTCTAATCAGCTCTGTGTCTGGGCCATAGTAACAAGATTCCAAGGATTCTGCCTTAACTCACAACTGCCACCAATATAACAGTTATGACTCTACACAGATACTTCCTAGGTATATCTAAATATAAACATTGAGTAAAGTTGAATGTAGCAGGGTCAAAGGTGACAGCTTATGAACTCCCATAGTTAAGGGTAGAACCCTTGTTTCTTTTGCAACTAATGTTTAAAAAGAAGGCTGTTTCAGTTGCTATATATTTACATCATTATATTCTGTGAATATTTTAAAGCATTATTAACAAATTATTAAACAATGGATTCTTTATCTTTGTCTGGAGATAGCTGACAACCTATAGGTACATCACATTTGGAAGAGTCTGCCGTCTTTACCTGGAGGTTGTCATTAGTATCCCCAGTGACACTGTTATAGGATGGAGGGAAAGATGTTGAGGACACAGTCTCGGACTTGTCTAGATTCCTACCATAATTTTCATTCATCATGAATGCAATGAGACCTTCCTTCTGTGAAGCATCTTCAAGGATGTCACCATCACAAGTTCTGTGATATAAGAGAGAGGCCTGCTTCATGGACCGTTGAATCAAATGACTCCGATAGGCCCTCTGGATAATAATGGCAGAAACCTCCTCTTCTTTGTGTCTGAGCGTGGTTGTGATTGGTTCATGAAAAAACCTGGATGGATTGGCAGCCATAAACTTTTCCTCTGTCTGTTCTTTTAGTTTGTCCATTTCCCCAGATTCTCCTAGCACCCGTTTGGTAAAAGCAAACAAAATATCCAAACAGTGGATCCTATCTCCGCTGGCCAAGGGAAGGTCCATGGCTATGAGTTTAATTTTGTTTGGTTTTGCTATGCGTAAAGGTTCTGCCAAAGCATCTGCAAAGTCTGAAAGTACAGAATACTCAATAAATTGAGTTGCTTCAGGATCAAACTTCTCCCAGATTTTATAAAACATATCAAAGTCATCTTCACCCACAGGAACTGTACTTTCCTCAGTGGCAACATTGAAGTTCTCTAAAATAACAGCTATATACATGTTTACAACAATGAGAAATGATATAATGATGTAACTTACAAAGAAAATAATACCCACAACAGGTTTACCACATTCTCCCACAACATTTCGTATGTTTGGATCACAAAACGGAGGTTCAGTGTTTAAAATAGGACTGAGAAGACCATCCCAGCCAGCAGATGTTGTCATTTGGAAGAGACAGAGCATGCTATTAGCAAAGGTTTGGAAGTTGAACATGTCATCAATCCCACTCTCCCACTGAACATAAGCAAAGTTAGCCATGCCAAAAATGGCGTAAATAAACATGACCAGAAAAAGTAAGAGGCCAATGTTGAACAAAGCAGGAAGGGACATCATTAAGGCAAAAAGGAGAGTTCTAATTCCTTTGGCAGCTTGGACAAGTCTTAGTATTCGTCCAATCTGAGCCAACCGAATGACTCTGAAGAGTGTAGGTGAGAAGTAATTTTCAAATGCATTAACAATGTGAGAAAGCAGAGTGCCTAAAAAAAAAAAAAAAAAGGATCAATCAGTTAGAATTTCTAATTTCTTCTGAATTAGTAACTAAAAGAAATAATATTATTCGTAAAACTGATATCTCCCTGACATTAATGCGTTGATGATCTAGCATTGACAACTCTTACAGGAAAACTTACACATTTTAAAAAAAGATTAATGTCTTATCTGTAAAACTTTAGAAGTTAAAAAAATAACACACCTTTATGGAATTATTGTGCCCACAAAATCTGTGAGCTGCTGCACAAGGAAAACACACATGTATACATAAGTAGGTGTTTTATGTACAGCATTTTGCACAGCCACTGGGTGTGTAGGTTATGTGACTGTGTTTTAACATTTGGTCCTAAAGGTTGAAAAAAATCAAAGTTCAAATAACAAACCAAAACATGACACCAGAATCATAGGCACTCAGATGCCTAGATGAGAACTATGTAAGCAAGATAGACAGAAACAGATAAAGTAACTATAAGTGTAATCCATGTTAACAGCGGCAAAGAGTCCTGTGGCACCTTATAGACTAACAGACGTATAGGAGCATGAGCTTTCGTGGGTGAATACCCATTTCTTTGGATGCATGTAGTGGAAATTTCCAGGGGCAGGTATAAATATGCAAGCAAGAGTGAGAAAGGCTAGAGATAGCGAGGTTAGTTGGCTAGCCATTCTACAAAAGCAGTTTCTCCTCCCTTGGTGTTCACACCTCAACTGCTAGAAGAGGGCCTCATCCTCCCTGATTGAACTAACCTCGTTATCTCTAGCCTTACTCAATCTTGCTTGCATATTTATACCTGCCCCTGGAAATTTCCATTACATGCATCCGAAGAAGTGGGTATTCACCCACGAAAGCTCATGCTCCAATACGTCTGTTAGTATTGAAGGGGGGGAGGGATAGCTCAGTGGTTTGAGCATTGGCCTGTTAAACCCAGGGTTGTGAGTTCAGTCCTTGAGGGGGCCACTTGGGGATCTGGGGCAAAATCAGTACTTGGTCCTGCTAGTGAAGGCAGGGGGCTGGACTCAATGACCTTTCAAGGTCCCTTCCAGTTCTAGGAGATGGGATATCTCCATTAATTTATTTATTTAGTCTATAAGGTGCCACAGGACTCTTTGCTACTTTTACAGATCCAGACTAACACAGCTACCCCTTTGATACTTGACATCATGCTAACAGTGTGGCTTTTGGCCCCTCTCTTGTGATTTGACCTCTTTATTAGTCTGATAATGCCACTAAACTAATGGAGAAGGTCCATTTTTTGTGCATCCTTTGTCGAATGATTAATAGACTTTATTTAGAAATGTATTAAGTGCATAAAAAAAGCATATATTCCTTTCATGAGGAAAAGGCATGAAATCTATATTTATTCATTCATTTTTTGATGGTTTCCAGTTAAGTTAAATTATTATTTTTTTCAAAATGGCTAATGGTGCCAAAAATGCACATGGGTCCAAATGTGATACCTAGGGAACCCAGAAAGCGTCGGAGTGGACTTCCAAAAACCATACGGCCAACTCCTAGAGCAGAAAGGGGGAGGAACAAAATGGTAGCAGGAGGGACGGGGGGGCATGGAAACATATAAAATAATATATGGTAATGAAATATAAAGGGCTATTACTGAGCTTGTTGGTATATTTTTACCTACCAACTACAGACATAATGATCACACTTAAATCAAATATGTTCCAGCCATTGGTGAAATAGTAGTGTCTCAGAGCCAACAATTTCACGATGCATTCTACAGTAAAGATGGCAACAAAGAACATGTTGATTTTGTTAAGAATGTCAGTCTTCCTTATACTTTGATCATCAGTTTCCACCATCATAGTGATCATGTTAAGGCAGATGAGTATCATGATGATAATATCAAAGGCTTCGCTTGTTACAATGTCAAAAAAAAACCCTTGGTATTTGTTCTGCAGGGGGAAAAAAAGAGTATTTAGTATTAGTTATGAAAATGTGGCCATGCTTAGGCATGCATATTTCCGTACTAGCAGTCTTTATATGTTTCAATGTTATTTAATTCCATTATAAATAGATATATTAGAGAAAGGTAGAGTATAAAAGATGATAGCATAATTCCCTTCCCATTCTGAAGGATAATCAATTCCATGGTAAATATTTCTGCAAAGAACTTCATAAATATGTATTCTTTATAATCCTTCATTGGTAATTTCTATGAACATTTTCTGAACATCAGTGGAAACAAATACATTATATATAATTAATTAATACATTTTTGGGTGGATTAAGTTAATTTTACTATGGATTTTCACTGATTAGAAATATTTTAGTTGGAAGAACTCAAGTGGTCTCACCAATGGCCTTGGGATGGGTTTTTGGGGTTTCTTGGATCCCAGTTTTTTCATTGCGTTATAATATTTTCTCTGTTCTTCTGTCATAAAGATGTCTTGTCTACCTAAGTATATGGAGATAATGATACTGTTACTATTGATGAGAAATTTTTAATTTTAAATTTATAAAAAAACATCCCTGCTGTGCAAGTCTAAAATATTGGAAGCTAACATTTCTTTCTTTTTCTGCCCTTTTATCTCTTGTTGTTACTAACTCTTCTCACAGTACCTAATTGGGACCAAATGCATTTTAAAAAGTTCTGAGGTGGCACTCCACTGGCTCAGAAAACAGGAAAATGACTAGGCACATGAGGGAAGGATCAACTTGTTCCTGCCCCTTGACCTCCGCTTGTTGCTGCCCTTACCAGCTCTGGCACACTGCCCAATCCCAGAGCTGCTCCTCAGACCCTGTCCCACAGTGCTTAGCTCCAAGATAGGGGAAGTAGCATTCAAGGGACTGTGTAGCTGACTTCTCAGCCTCTTGAATCAGTGCTGCCTCTGGAGCTAACAGCTACATGGAGGGAAACAAGGAATGGCGAAGGGGAAGCACTTCATAGCACTTACACTTGTAATGCTTCCTCAATTAAATTCAATACTGATGCTGTTCCATGTAATAAATGTAAATAAATGTTTTAGAGATTCAGTGTACAGCAGGCATCCTATACACTGAAGACAGCATGTAAGGGATATATCAGGGGTCTGGAAACATATCCAATATACTTATCTTTTTCTTTTGTTGGTTAAAATTGTCAATAATGACACCAACAAAGAGATTCAGTGTGAAGAAAGATCCAAAGATGATGAAAACCACAAAATAGAGGTACATGTACGGATTATTTTCCTTCTTTGGCTGTTTTTCTTTCTGCAAAAATGATAACCAAGATGAAAAATGACTGAAAACAATATGCCTCTGTTCCTAGAATGAGTTTGAAATCAGTGCCTCGATTCCCCCGTGCAGACTTCATTGCAGGATATCAAATTTACTACATCACTACAAATCGTAAAAAAAAGTTGTCTAGTTAAAAACTCTAGTTGGCAACAATAAGTACTCCTGACAGAATTCTGCGCCCTTGCAGGAGTGCAGAATTCATATGGCCCGCATATTTCTGTGCAGAAAAATGCAAAAAAAAAAAAAAAATCTGCCGGGCGACTCGCATCTTCTCTGGTAGCTCATTCAGTGCATCTATTCCAGTGTGCTTGGAGCAGCCTCAGAGATGGGGGAGAGGGGCTGGGTGGTGGCTGGGTGTGCATGCCTGTGTGGTTGATCACTGGCGAGGTGTGGGGGAGAGAGGCTAGGCGTATGTGCGTGCCAATGAGAAAGAGAGAGAGAGAGAGAGAGAGAATCTGCCCCTCTCTCTTGCGACTGCAGCTTGTGGCATGGAAGGGTAGAGCTTATTATGCAGGAGGCTGGCTATATCCTGGAGGCACAAATGTAGAAGCGTGCCTCTGTAGTAACATTGTTAAAGTTGCTGTTGATGTTTAATTGAGCTCATTCTCTGAGGCATAAATGTAGCAGCCTGCCTGTGTAGTAACATTGTTAATGTTCCTATTGTTAGTTAACTGTTCCCATTCTCAGTCAATTCCCCCAGGAGCATAAAACCTGTAAAAGTTTTAAGGCTGTTACATTGCCAATGTGATGTAAAGGAGCCTTCTTATAAATGACAGTAAGGAAATCTTCAGCTAGAAAGATCTATGTGCTTTTTCACTTTTTTCTTGTGCCAAAGTGGCACAATGGGGTTAGATTACAGCTCAGGATTTATTTTACTTACCCATTTAAAAAAAAAAAAAGACTTTGAGGGCAAATAAAACATTTACCAACCAGTCAATAAAATGTCAGGACAATCAGAACCAAGCACTTCTGAAAGTACCCAGCCAGGTCCAGGACAATGATTAGCAAAACTGTATGACTTTCATGTATGTAAGTCTGAGCAATTTAAAATAACAGTCTGCCTTTTTTTTTTTTTTTTTTTTTTTTTGCTGTTTGGTGTTCTGTAATGTAATTTAAATGAAAATCCAGGATTATAACTGGAATGCTGGGTATGCTACCAAGTGTTTGTAACTTAGCTTTCATGTGTTTAGGAAATGCTGACTAGTTATTGTGACTTTTTCTGTATTGTAGTTTAAATAAATTACCAAAACAATTGAAACTGGGGTGATTATATTGTATTATTATGACAAATAAAATATGCAGAATTTTGAATTTTTTGGCACAGAATCCCCCCAGGAATAAATAAGTCTTGCATTTCATGGATGCATTTGAGGAGAGGGAGAGAAATCTGCAGTGTGACTGTTGGATAACGTTAAATCTAAGGACACCACAGAAGACGTGGATGACAATTTTACTGAGAGCAATGTTTCTCCTAACACTTGACTATCCTTCTTGGTGACCTGAAAATATCTTCTAAAAATAATATGCCAAATTTTCTGTTGTCAATGAAGTAAATGGGCAGTGAATTTGGCCCAATGTATTTTAATGGTATTATTGTTTTGATTTCTCTGCAATCTTTAAGGTCTTCTCTGTCCACATATGGAGGAGATCACTGCAACTGACACTGATGTTGATTATACTTGTGCTAAGAAACTTGTAGGACAATATCTCCCATTCCATTTATGCTGCTGACAAAGAAATTAAAAGCTTGAAGAATGAATTATTTTAAGGAGAGTGAGAGGAGTTGCACTTCTGTCTTCATGCAAGGACACATAGGAAAATGTTTCTCTTTTTAACCTTCTGTTTAAAATATATATCATGACTTAGTCAACGGGAGTCTTTATTGACTTCAATGAGAGTTGAATCACATCTTACTGGCATGATTTTCAAAGGTATCGAGGAGCAACCAACAGCTTTGATTGAGGTTGGTGGGAAAAGACAGTTACCTTTTCCGTAACTGCTGTTCTTCAAGATATGTTGCTCATGTCTATTCCACAATAGGTGTGCATGTGTGCCACATGCACCAGTGCCAGAAGTTTTCCCCCTAGCAGTACTCGGGGGGGGGGGGGGGGGGGGCGGCTGTGACCCCTGTAGTGGCGCCTGCCTGGCGTGGTATAAGGGAAGCTGCACACTCCCCCCACCCTCAGTTCCTTCTTGCCAGACAACTCCGACAGAGGGGAAGGAGGGTGGGATGTGGAATAGACATGAGCAACACATCTCGAAGAACACCAGTTACAGAAAAGGTAACTGTCTTTTCTTCTTCAAGTGATTGCTCATGTGTATTCCACAATAGGTGATTCCAAGCTATATTTGTTGGAAGTGGGTAGGAGTTCACAAGTTCCCAGGACGGAGGACATCCCTGCCGAACCCAGCTTCATTCCTGGTCTGGGGGACGATCGCACAGTTTGAGATGAACGTGTGAACTGAAGACCATGTGGCGGCCCTACAAATGTCCTGGATGGGGACGTGGGCCACGAAGGCAGCCAAGGAGGCCTGCGCCCGAGTCGAGTGTGCCCTCACAATGAGTGGCGGGGGGGGCACCCACCAGCTTATAACAGGAACGGATGCACGAAGTGATCCAATTGGAAAGCCGCTGAGTGGAAATTGGCTGGCCCCTCGCGCACTCAGCCGAGGCAACGATAACTTGTGAGGACTTTCTGAACGGCTTATTCCACTTGAGATAGAAAGCCAGAGCCTGCCGCACATTGAGCGTGTGGAGACGGTGCTCCTCGCTGGACACGTGAGGCTTGGGGGAGAGGACCGGTAGAAAAACGTCCTGACCCATGTGGTAGACGGAGACCACCTTCGGGAAGAATGAACGGTGTGGGTGGAGCTGGACTGTGTCCTTATGAAAGACCATGTACGGCGGCTCGGAGGTCAGGGCCCTGAGCTCCAAGACTCGCCTGGCCAACGTGATTGCAACCAGGAAGGCCACCTTCCATGAGAGGTGAGACCAGGAGCATGTGGCCAGTGGTTCAAGCGGGGGCCCCGTGAGACGAGCCAACACCAGGTTTAGGTCCCACTACAGGACTGGGGGTCTAGAATACGGAAAAAGGTGGTCCAAACCCTTAAAGAACTGGCCAGTCATAGCACGGGAAAATACCATGTGCCCTTGCACCGATGGATGGAAGGCCGATATGGCTGCCTAGTGCACCTTGACTGACGAGGGTGCCAGGCCCTGGGCCCTCAGGTGGAGGAGGTAATCAAGGATAAGCTGTATCAGGGCGGTCACTGGGGGAGACACCCCAGTCAGCCGCCCACATAGAAAACTGGGACCACTTCGCCAATTAAGCGCGGCGAGTGGAGGGCTGTCTACTTTCGAGGAGGATGCGCTGAACCTGCTCTGAGCACGTCCTTTCCTCTCCACCTAACCACCGAGCAGCCATGCTGTGAGATAAAGAGCCATTAGGTTGGGATGGAGGAGGCGGCCCTGGTCCTGAGAGAGCAGGTCCGGGCGGAGTGGCAACGGCGGAGCTACCACCAGGCCCATGAGGGTCCCATACCAATGCTTCCTGGGTCACACCGGGGCAATTAGGAGGACCCGGGCCTTGTCTGACTTTATCTTCTCCAGGACCCTGCTGATTAGAGGGAACAGGGGAAAGTCGTAGAGAAGCCGGCATGACCAGGACAGGAGAAAGGCTTTGGAGATAGCGCTCCTCTCCAGGCCACACCCCCACCCCGCCCGGAGCAGAACTGGGGGGCATTGCCAGTTCGCGAATAGGTCCACCTGGGGAGTTCCCCACCTTCGGAAGAGCCGGTGGGTTATTTCCGGGTGGAGGGACCACTCGTGTTGCAAGGAAAAGTCCCTGCTCAAGCGATCTGCCCTCTCGCTCCTGGCGCTAGGTAGGTGGAAGGGCTTCAGATGGATGTCGTGGGCTATACAAAAGTCCCACAGCCTTAGGGCTTCGCGGCAGAGGATCAGGCTCTGCCTTGCCTGTTGATACAGAACATCGAGGCCGTGTTGTCTGTGAGGACCCTGACTACCTTGCCCTCCAGGTGAGAGTGGAAGGCCATACATGCCAGCTGCACCGCCCTGAGCTCCTTGATGTTTATATGTAGAGTCAGGTCTTGAGCCGACCACACGCCTTGGGTCTGAAAGTTCCCCATATGGGCCCCCCAACCCAGGTCCGACGCATCGGACACCAGCTCCAACAACGGGGCCTTGTTCCTGAACGGGACCCCTTGGAGCATGTTGTTTGGGGTGGACCACCACTGTAGGGAGGCGATCACAGAGTCTGGCATGGTGAAGACTTTGTCCATCCTGTCCATGGCCTCGGAGAACTTTGAGGCCAACCAGAGCTGGAGAGGCCTCATCCTGAGTCTGTCGTGACGGACCACGTACATGCACGCCGACATGTGATCCAAGAGTTGCAGGCAAGCCCTGGCTGTTGTCACAGGGAACCAAGTCGATGAGGTCTTTCAGGATCTCGAATCTGTCTGGCAGGAGAGAGGCCCTGGCTGACACTGCATCCAGGAGCAGCCCAATAAACTCTATGCGTTGGATCGGGACTAACACGGACTTGGTGTTGTTTACCAACAGGCCCAAGACGGTGCACGTGGACAGGAGGAGCGCCATGTGATCCCGCATCTGTGACTGGAAGGTGCCCTTGAAGAGCCAATTATCCAGATAGGGAAATATCTGGACCCCTGTCGTCTGAGGTAGGCTGCTACCACCAACATGCATTTTGTAAACACCCTGGGGGCAGTGGACAAACCAAATGGGAGGACTGTGAATTGGTAATGATTCTGTCCCACCACGAAACAGAGGAAGCTCCTGTGCCCCTTGAATATGTGGATCTGGAAGTAGGCATCCTGAAGATCGAGGGCAGCGTACCAGTCCCCGGGATCCAGGAAGAGGATGATGGAGGCCAGGGAGACCATGCGGAACTTGAGCTTCACCATGTACTGGTTCAGACCTCGGAGGTCCAGGATGGGCCTGAGCCCCCCTTTGGCCTTCGGGATAAGGAAATAATGGGAGTAATACCCCTTGCCCATGAACTCCTCGGGCACTGCCTCTATCGCTCCTAGTCCTAGGAGCCGCCCCACCTCCTGCTCAAGCAGAGCTTCATGCAAGGGGTCCCCAAGAGGGATGGGGGGGGGTTGGGCAGGGAGGAAGCACACTGGAGGGTGTATCCCCGGGAGATGGTGTGGAGGACCCATCGGTATAAGCTTAGCTGTGACCATTCTGGGAGGAAAGCACACAGCTGGTTGGAGAAAGGAAGCTTTATTGGGGGTGGATCCCTGATGAGGACTGGCGGGGTGGCCCTGAGCGTCCCGTCAAAAACGTCTTTTCCCTACCTGCTTGCCCTTGGAGGACCCAGGCGGGGAGGGTAGGCCGAAACTGCCTCTGAGGCCATCTCTTATGGTCCCGCTGCTTCTTATGGACAGCCTCGTACTTCGCAAGAGCGGCCTGGGCGGGAGTTTGCTGCGGCTTGAACTTAGGTTTTGCCAGAGCCAGGACATAGACGCCCAGAGTCTGGAGGGTCGTGTGGGAGTCTTTCATGCCATGCAGCCTTGTATCTGTTTCCTCCACAAACAGAGCTTTCCCGTCAAATGGGAGAGCCTGAATGGAAGACTGCACCTCGCTGGACAGCCCAGAGAGCAGGAGCCATGATGCCCATCTCATGGACACCACAGAGGCCATTGATCATGCAGCTGTGTCCGCAGCATCCGAGGCTGCCTGCAGGTACCCCCTAGCGGCCGCTGCCCCTTCCTCTACTAGCACCTTGAACTCCTCCTGCAATCACATCCTCCGGGTGGGGCGAAGAGGTTGGTGCGGTGCTCTGGGTGTCGGCTGGCACCAGAGGGTCCGCCACCTGGTCAGACTCTGGGCACGGTGCCGAAGACGTACGTCCCACCAACTCCTCTCTCGGAGGTCTGGAGAGAGAGGTCAACAGTGCTTCCAAAGCTCCGACCACCAAGCGAGTTCCCACTGTGGGCTGCGCCGGAGGCCACAGTGCCCACTGGTACCATTGGGCTTGCCATGACGCTTGGTGCCACTGCACCTGCTGTGGCACTGGTGGGTCTGACTGTCTGGGTTGGCTGGCCTAGTCCATCAAAGGACTGCAACAAATGGAGACCAGGCTGGCGTAAGATCTGCTGATGTCTCTGGACTGGGAGAAGTGGCAGTGCCAGGATCTACGACGGCCACAGGACCGTGACCTCGACATGGAGGACTGTACCGACGGTAATAGCTGCTCCACGAATGGCCTTGAAGGGCAGACCCGCAACGGCGAGACGACGGCGATCGACCCCCGGGGCTGCAATGTCTTGGCGGAGACTTGGAGCGGGAGTCCGAGCGGGAACGGCATCGATGATTATGCCATGACCGACTGCGGTACCCTCTCCGAGATAAGGACTGACGGCGACGCTGGGGTCCCCTTGATATTCGCTCCTTGAGGACGAGTGGTGCTGCGAGTCCCAGCCGGATGGGACCCAGCCAGACAGTCTAGTCAGTGTCGGTGGTGCTCCGGGCACTGGCATGGACATGACGTCCTGGGCTGCCTGGAGGGCTTCAGGCATGGACAGCATCCGGACATCTGGAGAGGCCTGTCCCGAAGGGGCCGGGGTATTCTGTTCAACTTGAGTCGGAGGCCTGGGGCCTGGTGGGGATCGAGGACTGCCCGACATGGGGTTAGCCTATGTCCCCAGAATTCCCTCGGTGCCTCTGCAAAGAGGGAGTCTTCCTGGCCCTCTTGGCGTGACCCAAGGACAGGGAATGGTGCTGGCTGGTCGATGGCACCGGAGGGTCGCCGCGTACTGACGCTGGGGTGCCAGGTACTGGTTCGGAGCGGTGTGCCGGGGTCGGGGTCAGTGCCGACTTCATCAGGATGGGCCGGAACCTAATTTCCCTCTCTCTTTTGGTCCGAGGCTTAAACGACTTGCAAATCTTGTACCTTTCGCTGATATGGGTTTCTCCCAAGCAGCGCAAAAAGTCTGCGCGCGGGTCACTTCTTGGCATAGAATGCCTACAAGAGCCACACAACTTAAACCCCAGAGCGTGGGGCATGCCCCGGCCCAGGCTCACTGACTAACTAAACTAAACTAACTACAGGTACTAATGCTGAACGAACGAACAGTTCTGGGTACGAGCTACAGCAAAGCTGGAGCAGAGAAGTTCCAACGCACCTTCACTGGCAACAAGAAGGAACTAAGGTTGGGGGGAGTGCGCAGCTCCCCTTATATTGCGCCAGGCAGGCGCCACTCCAGGGGTCGCAGGGAGCGCTCCCCCCCATGGGTACTGCTAGGGGAAAAACTTCCGGCACCAGTGCACGTGGTGAGCAGGCACACCTATTGTGGAATACACATAAGCAATCACTCGAAGAAGAACTGTTGAGCACCCAACATTTGAAAATCTTATTTAGGAGCCTAACTTCAAGCTTCTGCTTTTGAGAATCTTGGCCTAGATGTGTTCTTCCAATTTAAACCTTTGGTTGAAAAGTTATTCTATTACTGTTGGGAAAAAAGCAACAAAGTTTTAAACAAACCCGAGAAAATTTATTTTTGAATGTGGTTACATTTGAGCTCATTCATTTCCTCAGAAGATATGCTGGTAATTTTGTTCAATTTAAGTCCTTTGGATGCAGGACTGTATCTTCCTCTGTTTTTTGTACAGCATCTAATGCAGTGGAACCTTAATCCTGACTGGAGTCTCTAGGTGGCACAGTAATGCAAATATTAAATATAATAATAATAATTAATAAATAATGCTTGACCATTTATTTTAAATGGATGCTCATCCATTTTAGCTCAGTAAGTAGATAGCACCAAAAAAACAATGAACAGACTATATCTACACATTGTGTTCACTAACACTAATAAGCACGAAAATTACAAAACACAAGTAAAAATTGGAGAGATGGTTACAAGAGAGAACATTTTAATTTTCATGACCTACCCCTCGTGAATCTACTGCTGCATACATAATGTCTGTCCAACCTTTAAATGTTGCCTAGAATAACAGAAAAATTATTAAAATCATATTAAATTTTGAGGATGAGATTGTTTAGCCTGTTTACAATATCTTTGTGCTTCTGAGATGGTGCAAAAGGACTATAGTCTGTCCACAAATGCCCCGCACAGAATTCCTCTGGTGTAGGCTATCTCCTTACTAACATGTTTGTGACAGAGTTGGGCTCTAGGTGTCGACCCCCCCTCACCCGTACCAGTGTAGAAAGGATGTCAGGGGCAAGGAGGACATGTGTTGCAGTGACGTTCCACTACAGCAGTCCTCCATAAGTTATAGTTGATTAAGGATCCAAATCTAGCGACAAAAAACAAAGCTGCCTGACAACAGCTCTAAATTGTTTTGGGGTGGGGGTTGATCACAACAAATCAGGGAATTGGAACCAGCCCACTGATGCTCTCTCCCCACTTCCCATTTCTGCACTGAGCTTTACTCAGTGCAGGAGAGAATTTTGCATTTAGTTTAATGAAATTATAACAAACATTTCATAGCATCTTCCCAGGAGATAGCTGCAAATCAGAGGAGCACATTTTCAAATGGTTACATCATAAGTTCGTAGCTCACCACTGGACACTATATGTGCATACACTGGAGGAAGGGACCCTGAATGGGCTAACCATATTGCCAGTCTCAACATGGGGAGGGGATGGGACAGCAGGCTCTGCAGGACCACTGCTTCCCACTCCTTGCAGATGTGGGTAAGCAACTGGAAAAACCTTGATTCCATCCCACCCCACAATGTGCCAGTCAGCAAAATAGAACTTACCACCTGAAGAAGAGCCAGATAACCAGAACCAACATTATCAAAGTTGACTTTACCATTTGTCCAATACATTTTTTGTGTCTCATTATAGGCTGTGCAATTCTGTTTGTTCTTAATACTTGTATTTAATTCTGATTTTCCTTCAGTCAAGTTAACGCATTTTCCAAATTTTCCTGCAAATAGGTGCACTCCCATGATACTAAAAACGAGCCAAAAAATGAGGCAGACAAGCACAACGTTCATGATGGAAGGGATGGCACCTACTAAGGCATTCACCACCACCTTAGGAGAAATGAAAGGAAAACATGCAGTTACTATAGATATTCACATGTGCAAAGCCTTAAACAGCTATTTGCTACATTCAACTGTTTTGAAAATCTAAGCAATCCCATGTCATTTCAGCAAACAGTTACACACATGAGTAACTTTACTCTCATAAATACTTCTACTGAAGTGGCAATTATTTTGAGTAAAGATTCTTACATCTATAGTGTTGGCAGGATCAGGCCCTTCAATTGTCAATTCTTCTGGACAGGAACCTGTTTTTTGTTTTCTGTGAAACACCTAGTGCACTTGGACGCACTATTAAATAACAATAAAGTATTTGAATGTAACGGTAGAATATTCACTTTTGGAGCTTCCCTTTTTTTTTCTTTTTTTCTTTTGAACAAGATTCTAAATACACATTATTTCTTCATGAGGATTAATACAGCGGTCTGTTTTTATTCATGTCAGCATGACATTTATTCAAGTTGTGTGGAAAATTAGTTATTAGAGGATCAATAATGAATCTCTGATAGATATGTAAAGGTTGCTGCAGATATTGTAACTTCCATGAGAAGTTTTGCACAATTCAAGAGTAACCTGGAAAGTGCCAATTCAGCATGTAAGTTTTGAGCACACTTACAAGTTCCACTGGTATGAAAAAATAAGATCTACCATAATCTCTCCTGGGGAAATAGCAGAAATTGTGACCAACTTGCATAAATTACACATTCTGTCTAATGCATGATGGAGACTAACTTCCAAAGTGGATCTCATTACATCTGGCTAGGTGTTTCAAGGAGTAACCTCTACTAATGATCTCATAGAGTAAACAGATGTCAAAACTGTCACTTCCCGCTTAGGACAGGAACTTCTGTTCATGGCCCAGTAAAGGGCAGAGTAGAACCCAGTACCCCCCAAAAGTAGGATATGGGTGATCCTTTACCTTCACACAGGTCACAGCCAGTGGGGCAAGCTAGCTTCCCAAAGGCAACACTTTGAAAAAGAGCGGTCAAGCAGACCACTGGGAATCCCCTCTAAGAAATATCTAAAGTTAAAGTGGGAGCCTGGGTTTATTGGGAGGGTGGAGTGGGAGTGTCCTAAACTGAGTGAAAGTATAGCATGACACTCACCCTATATGCCAGTGAATACATTTCAGATTCATAACAAATCCCAAATCCAGGCAAGCTTTTCTTGTTTCCTTACAAGTTTCATACAACTTTCAAATTAGAGGAGAGAGCAGGAAAGAAACCGCAAATATTGTACTAGTCAAGTTTGTGCTTGCTGGGTTTGACATGCCCAGAAAAGCCTTCAAGGTCTATATGGTTTGTGCAGAAACTATAGCATTTCCCAGACAAAAACTTTATGATAATGTTAAGATTATAAATAAATATCTTGATTCAGAACAACATTTTTAGAACACCGGGATTATATAAATAGAGGACAAATCTGTAGTTAAGATTGTACAAGCTGTCTTAACTATACCCCAATATCCTCATGCTACCTTTAGTGATACACCAAAAACCCTCATCTCTACCTGTCCTGTTTCATATAATTTCCAGTCTGGACTACAAATCATCATGAACCACCAATTGCAAATGGCCTACAGACAATTGTGTATAATCTTTTGATTCACTTCCCTTTTATAGATCAGAGACATCAACATCTTACTGTCCATAGACAGTTCAGATGATTGACATCCCCCGTATCAACTTTCCTCTATGGCCAACAGACGACAAAGATATCACATCAGACTTGTAGTATACAGATAGTACAGCTTGCCAGAGACAGGTATATAGAATGCCACTTCTACAACACATTTTCCTTTCTTTCCTGTTATCCCAAGAGAGGCTCTCCAACTGACACTGTGGGGCCAAAGGACTGGGAGGGGAAGCAGCAGCTGTGGAACCTGTCTAGAGACACAGGACCCCCACATTGACAGACATCACCTTCACTGGATCTACCAAGATCTGGAACTGATCTCCTGGCTCTTCCATAGGAAGAACAGTGACAAATTCCTTATGTAGGATCTTCCCACATATAGGTGATGATTTGGAGATAATACTTAGCAGAACAAAGAAAAGCAGTAGATATGTTAGTTACAAAACTGCCTTCAGCTACCCTGTGCAACTCCTGTGGAATTCAACAGGGGTTGCACAGTTTTAACTGAGGACAGATTTGGACCAGTTATCCAGGATTCAAAGCCTTCCTGCCATGTAAAATATAAAAGCCTTTGACTTAACATAAAAGACATCTAAAAATGCATTTACACCCTCTATCACAACATGTAATTGTTTTCCCACTATATAACTAAGTTTTTGCTACTACTGTATGCTAATGACTCACATTAGCATTCATATATAATGATTTAACAGTCTTTCTATAAATTCCAGTCTATATTTGAATGAGTTTGCTGCTCAGTTCTTTCATGCTATCATAGACTTTAAGGTCAGAAGGGACCATTATGATCATCCAGTCCGACCCCCTGCACAACGTAGGCCACAGAATCTCACCCACCCACTCCTGTAACAAAATTAGGATCTTCTCTGCTGACACAAGTCTTTTTTTCTCTTTTTCTCTGACATTTCTGAGCCTAAGACAAAGTGATATTGATTCACAAAAATGAAATTTTATCTATTTTTGAAACTGAGTATGAAAATGCCAGGTCTTATTCTCCATCATATCACAGTATTTCACTTTCTTCTAAACTATTAATATAGTATTTCTCTGTCCCTTTTGCATTTCTCTACATATCACAGAAAAATGACATTACACATTCACAACAGGTAATCATGAAGGCCACAGTATGGATCAGATCCTCAGTTATTGTAAATCAGTATAGTGTGTCCTTCACAACTAGCTTCAGGTAGTGTGAGTTTTTGCAGTGTAACCCAGAGATGCTGAAGGCAAGGGTCATGGTAGTTAGGTGAACATATAAGATTCAGGGGGCAAAGTGACTTTAGACACTCAAGTGAATCCCCAGCTTTTTCTATTACTAGTGTGTACAATACCATATTGTGAGTGACCAAGGTAAATTATTTTCATTATTAATTATGATTATTAATTAGTGAATTTAGTGCTAGTGAAAGGGTCAGAACTGGCAGGCCTCGAGATGGAATTCTTATATCCATAGAACATGTATGTAGATTAATTAATGATAGTACAAATTTCCCCATAGTATCCAACTAATGTCTCAACCTTGAAGTGCAATTACGATGTTGGGGGAAGAAGGAGGGAGAGGGGAGATTATCTAGTTTGCATTAGAGATGGGTCTAAACCAAAACATTTAAACAACCTGTGGTAAGTTTTAAGGAAATCTTAATCCAGTTTCAAACTTCACTGTTGGTGCGTCTTTCTCTTATGGGTTGAACCATAATCTCTGGTCTAAACTTCTCCAAACTCTGGGAAAGTTCAGATCTGAATATTGTGAGTTGGACTTATCTCCAGTTTCCACATTCACTGAATCCTTGACCTTTCTGCAAGTAAGATCAACAAGGGTTCCAATTGTTCTGGTGGTTTTGTTACCTTAATGCAGACAATTTTACTTTAGAAACAGGAATGAGCCATCAACTTATTGAACATTCTATAGATATTAATGACTTTTAGTTCATACAAACATGTACTGAATCTGAATTTGATATAGATATAATAGGCTCCCTATCTTAATACCAGTCTCCTGAGTTTATATAATTATTACATAATTAATACATAGTTATACCTTTCCTTAGCACAATTAAGGATTTTGTGTTTTCGAATATAGTTTTTGCTTTCATTTATTGAAAAAATTATATGGTACCTTGCTATGTGTGTCTGCATCAGAAATCTTAGGTGGATTTGTAAATGTTAATTACACTGCTAACCTACATATCGTGTGTTGCCATGTGATCTGCAGTATTAGTGGTGCACTTGCTGATATAGAATACAATTGTAATAATTTGCTAATCATGTAATGATAAAAAGGAAATACAAAAATAACAAATCCAGATCACTACAGGTCAAATCCTGGTCCAATTGAAGTCAATGGGAGTTTTGCGGACTTAGTAAGATCATCAAACAAAAATAAACAGATACGAGAACTCCTGGAGAAATATTAATTCACCAAGAAAATGCAAAAGTGAACAAGAAAATGTTTGGACAAACAATGAACACAAGTCATATGGTTACAAGCTAATTATGGCATTCCAGATTTAAACTGAAGTATATTAGAGGATTTTTGTGTGTGTGTGTGTAAATTTACTTATAAATTTTCCAGATTTATAAATGTAAGATTACTTTTCTTCATTATTTAAAAAAAAAATCCTCAAACACTTTGTGACTGTTTCTATGTCTGAATTCAAGTGAAAGAAAAGAGAAAATCCAGTGAAAATCAGCCAAAAATGATTTTTGAAATCTTATTGTTCTCTGCGTTTCAATTCATTGTTCATTAAAACCACCATGAAAAATCCAAAAATATATAAACTTTGAGCATGATTTGATTTTTTTTTTTTTTTTTACAAAATAAAGTTTTAAAAACTCCTCTTAACATTTAACTCAAATGTAACCTTAACTATTATGCAGCACCATAATGAAAGCAAACCCATATGAAATAGGGGTCTTTTACATGCTTGATGTTCACACAGAGAAGCTTCAGTGATTGCTTTATTTACTCTTACCCTCATCCCTTCAAATTGTGACAATGCCCTTAATGGTCTCAAGGCTCTCAGGGTTTTAAGGGATTTCATGGGTCCCATTTCGGTATTTCCAAGTGAGCTGGCTATAAGGCTTGCTAAAGAGACCTGAACAGAGAGAGACAAAAAATATTAGCAAAATCCTGCCTTCTGGTTTTCTTTTTTCTCATGCTTAGAAACTCCTATCCATGAAAGTATGAAATGGCAGTCTGTACAGTACAATAGAAATGCATCTTAAGGGGACACTAAGAGGTATAAAATAACAAGTGAAATGCAGGCCACATTGAAGTTAATAATAAAACACTCAGTGATTTCAGGGGTGCCAAGATTTCACCCAATCTATTTTAACAAAACAAATGTACTTGACCTGTGTTACTAATGTTACCTTAGATTATTAAAGCTGTAGGAATTTTGAGGCCAAAATTTTAACAAAATTACTATTTTTATTGCCCAAATTGAGATACTTTGAAAGGTCTGGTTTTCCAAAGGGTAGGTGCTCGGTACTTTCTAAAAATCAGTTCTGCTTCAAATGAAGGTGCCTCAATTTGGGACATCCAAAAAAAAAAAAAAAAAAAAAGTGAACATTCTGGTGTTCTATACTACGTAATCCAGTCCGCAAAACTGATCAAATGCAATACTTACACCTACAATTAGGAAGTCAAGCCAACACCAGGCATTGGTGAAATATTTCTTGAAGCCATAAGCCACCCATTTCAGAAACATCTCCAGGACAAAGATGTAAGTGAAGATTTTATCAAAAAATTCCAACATAATTTTAATGTTTTTTCTTTTCTCAAGATGTATATCTTCAAATGCCTGAAATAATAATGCTTAGATATAACCCACTCTACAGATTTTCATTGGAATATTGTAATGTGAACGGTTACACAAGAGTTTAACTTTACACAAAAGTAGTCACTCTGAAGGTAATCATGATGAAATGGACGTTCGACATTTTGGAGGGGCTACAAAATATTACCATACATAAAAAAAAAGTGAGTCCTTGCTCCATTATACAGTTGAACTTCTGTATTAAATTTGTATTTTGTGGCACAGCAATCTATTTTTGGCAGAAATGTGTGTGACAACAGTGATATGGGAAAAGAGAAGATACAAAGTCAGTGAAGATGAGCGATGGAAATGCCAACTTTGCTATATTTTATGCTTCTCCATATATTACATTAGCATCTATGAATCCTCCAGGTATGAAAGCTGAAAGGACATTGTGTGTGGTCACTTTTTTAGTGATGACGTAATCACACATAATTGATTATTTCAACAAGCGAAGAGCAGGTTCTTAATCAAAACTGTGTGTGCATTTCTGCTCTAGCCAACCCCCCTGTGGAAAGTTGACATATTTCTTCAGATAAAGAAGACCCCCAGATAAATCAGAATCCTAGAAGGAGAATTTTGAGAGGGAGCAGCAGTAGATGTGATGTCCCTCAGATACTGAATATGTTACATGCGGAAGTTTGGGAGTTGCACCCCCTGTCTCTACGAGAACCCTGATACAAGTGTAAATAGGTATAAACTCAGCAAAAAACAGACCTGACCAACTATCACAAAAACAACAAGGAGTCCGGTGGCACCTTAAAGACTAACAGATTTATTTGGGCATAAGCTTTTGTGGGTAAAAAAACCCCACTTCTTCAGATGCATGGAGTGAAAATTACAGATGCGGGCATAAATATATTGACACATGAAGAGAAGAGAATTACTTTACAAGTGGAGAACCAGTGATGACAAGTCCTAATTCAGTCAGGGTGGATGTGGTCCACTCCCAATAATTGATGAGGAGGTGTCAATACCAAGAGAGGGAAAATTACTTTTGTAATGAGCCAGCTACTCCCGGTCCCTATTCAAGCCCAAATTAATGGTGTTAAATGTGCAAATGAATTGTAGCTCTGCAGTTTCTCTTTGAAGTCTGTTTTTGAAGGTTTTTTGTTGAAGGATGGCTACTTTGAATAGGGACTGGGAGGGGCTGTCTGCTGTAGTGGTTTTACTGTTCTGCTAATAAAACAGAAACTAACATGAAAGAGACTTGCATGGTGACAGGTTTCAGAGTGGTAGCTGTGTTAGTCTGTATCTCCTCGTTTTTGCTAACATGAAAGTGAGGCTCTGCAACTGATTGCAGAGTGACCAAACTATGTAAAGGTGCAGAATATCTCATTTCTCCACCCTCCATTAAAATACTTTCCAAACATATATACATTACCATTTATGTGGATAACATAAAACACTATATAACCTAACTAAAAATTGTGGGTGGACTACTGCAGACTCTTAAATTGCAAGGGATTATTCTACCTTAGAATAGCATCTCTAGTTAATGTGACAGGGCAAGGCCAGATGGCTATAGTAAAGTAGTGAGGAACAGGTATGTTAGCCCCAGGCTAAACAAATCCCTGGTACCATGGTAACCAAATGGCAGTTGCTCCAGGTTAATCAAGACACCTGGGGCCAATTAAGATCCTTCTAAAAAGCAGTGGAGATAGCTAGGTTGACTGGGACACCTGAAGTCAATCAAGGGCTGGCTAGAACTAGTTAAAAGCCTCCCAAGGTAGTCAGTGAGGTGTGCATGTCAGGAGCTGTAGGAGGAAGTTGCGCTGTGGGAGAGACTGAGCAGTACACACCATATCAGGCACAAGGAAGGAGGCCCTGAGGTAAGGGTGAAGTGCATCTTGAGGAAGTGGGGGCTGCTGTGGGGAAATAGCTCAGGGAATTGTACGCGTCCTGTTTCTAAAAGATCAGCTACCATAGCTGATACTATTAGGGTCCCTGGGCTGGAGCCCAGAGTAGAAGGCAGGCCTGGACTCCCTCCTTGCCCCACCTGATTAATCACTGAGACTGGGAGACAGAGACTGTGCAAGGGAGGATAGCGTCTCACCTCCCTCGCTGGCTTATGATGAAAATGGCTCAATAGGCTGTGACCCTTGCCTCTAGAGAGAGAAGGGCTATGTGAAGGGTCACAGTGAGCCTCTGATACATTTGCAAATTCAACACCATTAATCTGGGTTTGAATAGGGACTGGGAGTGGCTGGCTCATTACAGAAGCAGCTTTTCCTCTCCTGGAATTGACACCTCCTCATCTATTATTGGGAGTGGACTACATCCACCCTGATTAAATTGGCCCTGTCAACACTGGTTCTCCACTTGCGAAGTAACTCCCTGCTCTCCATGTGTCAGTATGTAATGCCTGCATCTGTAACTTTCACTCTATGCATCCGAAGAAGTGAGGTTTTTACCCACACAAGCTTATGCCCAAATAAATTTGTTAGTCTTTAAGGTGCCACCAGACTCCTTGTTGTTTTAGTGAGCCTCTGAGGCTAGCAAAATCCACCAGGAAATGCGGGACCCACGGAGATAAGGACAGAGCTTTGTCACACTAAACAATGTATAAGTTCAGGTGCAAGCACTGGTTTTTGCACTCTCTTGGGATAACATGGTGATGCTGGGGAAGCAATGTCTGGTACAACAAGAACAGTCTGTGGTACAGAATCAACCGGGTCCGGTACTAAAATTTGTTCCAACAAGTCATGAAAATTAAGAGTTGAATGGAAGGAGGTTTGATCAGAGGAGCAGAGTCTCCTGCTGGAATAGTCATGGATTCTGGTACTTGTTGAGGCTGCAACTGGTCCAGATGTCATTTCCACAAAGTACCATCACATAGTTTAACCATGAAGGAAAAAGGTCTCATGCATTTCACAAGTTCCCCAAGTATCCATTTCACTCAACAACTGTAGTTGTGAGTCCACATTACATCTCCTATTTGAAAAGAACAATGACGAACCTCACGTCATCAATCACTTTGCATGGAATTTGATTACACATAAGGCAACATCAGGACATAGCAGGTCCCAAAAGATACCCAATGATTGCTTCAAAAAAACAGTTGCAGCTGACTGCAAGGTGGTAGCACATGGTGTGCTCCTGCAGACAAACAAGAAATTGTCCAATTTCTGCTGATGACTCAAAATAAACTTGCTTAAGTGTTCGTACAAAGTGTTCCACTAGTCCATTTTTAGCAAGATGGTATGGAGCAGAACATATGTGCTGAATTCCATTTGATGCTAGGAACCTCTGAAATTCTTCTGAACAGAATAGAAGTCCATTGTCACTCAGCAACTGTAACAGTAGACAAAATTGACTAAACAAGGCATGAAGATGTCCAATGGTCTTGATAACTGTGTTAGAAGTCATTCTGAAAACTGGTCATTTCAAATGGGTGTCAACTATGACCATATATATATATATATATATATATTATATATATAATATTCTAATGGTCCAACAAAGTCCACATGAACATGTGTCCTCCAAGGAATCTGAGGCCAGAACCAAGGGTGTAAATATGCTGGGCCAGGATCATGCTCAATTTGCTGACATGTAGTACAGCACTTCACCTTCCTCTCAATGTCTTCATCTACCCCTGGCCACCAGACAGACCTCCAGACTATAGCGTTCATCCATACAGTGCCAAAATGACCATCATGAATTGCTTCTAAAACATGAGACTGAACTGATTCTGGAAGGATAACTCAGATTCCCCATAAGATGCAACCTTGATCCACAGATAATTCAGGCTGACACGACCCAAATTGTGTAAACTGGGGATTCATAAGATCCAACGCTGTACCTTGTAGTACCATTCTCTTCACAAGAGAAAGCACATCATCCTTAACAGTTTCTTTGTGCTACTGACAGGCAATCTATCCCTCACATTTGAGATAAAACACTCCGCCTGAAGTTTCTTTGGATTGACAGGAGCTTGGGCATGACAGATATGACAGCCCATCATCATTTCCATGCCGAGTCCCTTTATATAACTGAATAGTATAGAAATCAGCTGAAAGTAGTAACACACATTGTTGCAGATGAACAGCAGCTAATGATGGAGCCACTTTTCAGTCCAAAAATTGAAAATAATGGGTGGCCATCTGTTAGCAAGGTAAAATGTCTACCATACAGACAGGTATGGAACATCCAAATTCTGATGATAATGCTGAGAACTTCTTGCTCTGTTTGTACATAGTTCTTCTCAAGGGTGGTGAGTGTTTGTGAAACAAAGGCAATTGGTTTCTTTCTGTTGTCAGCAAAAATATGGAAAAGAACACCATTCACTCCATACGGTGAAGCATAAGAAGCCAATTGCAATGGTAATGAGGCATCAAAGTGAGAACTTCGACTGATCCCAACAGTTTCTTTGCCTCCTTAAAAGTACACACACATTCTTTAGTCCATTTTCATTTGTTGTTTGTAACAGTTCCTGCAAAGATGCAAATACTGTCACCAGTTTAGGCAGAAATTTACCGTAGTTATTAAGCAGTCCTAAGAATGAATGCAACTGTGACATGTTCTCTGGCGGTAGTGCTTGAAGAATTGCCTTCTCTTTCTTTGGCAATTTCCTTTAGCCCATCACATCAATTCCATGCCGAAGGTATTCAACTGAAGGTTTGAAAAAAAAGCTCATCTTTGTCTTGACATACTCTCACTCCATTGTCTTCCAAATGTTGCAAGACAGCATCCAAATTTTGAAGATGATCTTGCTTTGCTGTTCCTTTCCTGTAACAAGGATGTTGTCCAAATAGCACTGATTTCCATTCAGTCCCTTCAGAATTTTATCCATGGCCTTCTAGAATTGCTATCACATTAGCATCTTCCCTAACGGCAACTGATAGCAAAATAAGCTATGATATAAGCTGGGTGTATTAGTTGATCACAGGATGACTATAAGCTGTCAATGTGATGTGGCTATGAAAAAGGCTAATGCAGTCCTAGGATGCATCAGGAGAGGTATTTCCAGTGGAGGCAGGGAAGTGTTAGTACCATTATAGAAGGCACTGGTGAGACCACATCTGGAATACTGTGTGCAATTCTGGTCTCCCATGTTTAAGAAAGATTAATTCAAACTGGAACAGGTGCAGAAAAGGGCTACTAGGATGATCTAAGAAATGGAAAACCTACCCTATGAGAGGACACTCAAAGAGCTTGGCTTGAGAGGAGATATGATTGCTCTCTCTAAATACATATCAGAGACGGAGAGGAGTTATTTAAGTTAAGCACCAATGTAGACACAAAAACAAATGGATACAAACTGGCCATCAACAAGTTTAGGCTTGAAATTAGATGAAGGTTTCTAACCATTGAGCAGTGAAGTTCAGGAACAGCCTTCCAAGGGGAGCAGTGTGGAGGCAAAAAATCTAACTGGCTTCAAGATTGAGCTTGGTAAGTTTAGGGATGGGATGGTATGATGGGACTGTCTACAATGGCATGTGGCAAAAATCCCCAATTGCCAGAGATGGGGCACGAGATAGGGAGGGCTCTTAGTTACTACAGAGAATTCTTTCCCAGGTATATGCCTGGTGAGTCTTTCCCACATGCTCAGGGTCTAACTGATTGCCATATGAGGGGTTGGGAAGGAATTTTCCCCTAGGTCAGATTGGCAAAGACTGGGTATTTTTTGCCTTCCTCTGAGGCATGAGGCAGAGGTCAACTGCAGGTTTAAACTTGTGGAAATGGTGGATTCTCTGTAACTTGAATTTTTTAAACCATAATTTGAGGACTTCAGTAACTCAGCCACAGGATAGTGGGTGGGTGAGGGTCAGTGGCCTGCAATGTGCAGGAGGTCGGACTAGATGATCACGACAGTCCCTTCTGACCTTAAAGTCTATCCATCTATGAATCTATTTGTAGGTATGCATTAAACAAATCCAATTTGCTGAAACACTGTCTTCCACGAAGAGTAGCAAACAAATCTTTGGTACAAGGAAGTAGATACTGATCTGCACATAAAACTGGATTCACTGTCACTTTGAAATCTCTGCAAATTCGAATGGAGCCATCATTCTTGATCACTGATACAATGGGTAGCCCACTCACTGTGTGTAAAACGACTCCGATGTTCACTAAATGGTCCAAATGAACTTCCACCAGAGGCGTCAGAACATAAAGTGCAACTCTGAGTGTGCAATATTTCATCTGGCGGTTAGACTTACCAGTGAACTTCACTGACATGTTGCTTATCTGTTCAATTCTTTTTCAAAAACTTTGGAGTGTCTGTCCAGTATTTCTTGAAGATTTTGAGATGCTTTTATGATCACCTTGATCTTGGTCCAATTCACCTTGAGCTTCTCAAGCCAAGTCCTGCCAAATAGTGATGGATACTTTACTTCAATCACATACAAGGAGTATCTCTTAACTTTTCCCTGGTATAAAAGTCTTCAAAACTGGAGAGTTTTCTTCCAGAGGAACTTCTGAGAAAGTCGGGTGATGGCAGATGCAGAAATCAGTGCGATGGCAGCTCTGATGCCAAGCTCCATTCTTGTAGGAACTCCCTCAATCAATGGTGTGACCCAGATGACATCTTTCTCCAGCTTCCAACAACATATGAAGTGCTATGGTTTGGTCAGTGCCACTAGAGCTCTTGACTTTTTCCACATTATGAATTCCCAACTTCTATACTTTCTTAGGTTCAGTCTTCATACATGTGCTCTTGGATGGATGGTTACTCTGTGTTGTTGGATGTTGAACAGTGCAACCACAATGTTTCCTTTCTCCTGGCACTTTCTCCAAATGACCAGATATGCCCAGCAATCCTTCTTAGCATGTGCAGTTTGTGCACAATGGCCAAACAAAAATTACTTGCATTCTCATGGTCCTCTGTCTCACCAATTCATGAGATGTACCTCTTGGTTCACACTAAATTCCAGAGAATCCTCTGTGGTTTCCATGGCAATAGCTACCTCAATAGCCTTCTTGAATATAACACTGATATACAGGTAGTCAGTAACTTCTTCTGGATCTAGTCGTGTAATCCAGAGACAAACTGGTGACACAAGGCATCACTTAATGTTTGTCCACACTGACAATGCTCTGAGCACTGTCTTTAGAGGAGCAACAAACAGTTTCACTGACTCTCCTCTTTCCTGATGTCTCTGATGGACCCGCTGTTATTCTGCTATTATTGATGGGTAGGAGAGAAATATTCCTGCATTGCTGCAGTAACTGCAGCATATGTGGCAGTTCCAGGCATAGCTGGATATAGTAGATCATGCAGCAGTCTGTATGCCTTAGGACCCATCTCTGTCAGCAAGGTTGAAACTCATTGTACATCTGGAATGGAATTGCAGGTCACAAATCGCTCAAAATGCTTGAAGTACACAACTCATGATTCACGGTTCTTTTCAAATTCACTAACATTTCCCAGAAGAGTTGCCATTTTACTTCTGTCCTGTTGAACTACACACCCTCCTGGATATCTGCTTTTCCACTGATTTTTTTTTTTTTTTACCATGCGCTGTCTGTACTTGATCTCCCTTTGCTGGCTGTGTGCTTACACAGCAGAATCATTCCTTTGACAGTATTTGGGCTCCCTCTGACTGTATACCCTCAGTGCAGGTTAAGGCTGTCTCTGTCTTCTTGCATGAGGTCATCCAAGATGGCTGCTTCATCCTCACTGCTCTGTGTCTGGCAGCTCAGCAGCAACTGCAACTGCTTCCTTCTTTGTTCTGCCCTATTTGCCTACTTTCCCTGTTTTTCTGGCTGGCTAACACTGTCCCCATGGGACAAAAGCTTCAGTCTGCTACCTTGTGCCTCAAGGTTAATTTTTTTCCTTTTTAAAATAATATTTAGTTACTTTTTCTCCATGGGCAGGCAGCAAGAGCACTGGACAGCCATGGGTTAGAAGCTCCCATGCTATATTTGGAACCAGCAGACAAGAAGATAGACTTAGGGATTGCTAATTTAAATACAGCTGACCACTTTATTGTTTTGGCAGAAAAACAGAAACTAACATAAAAGTGAGGCTCTGCAACTGATGCAGTGTGACCAAACCTTTTAAAGGTGCAGGGCATCCCAAGTCTAAGAAAGTGTAAGTCAAGAGGGAGACTAAGTTAATTAAATCTTCTGGCCCCTCAATATGTAAGTTACACAAACCTAGCTCCCTTTAGACTTATTTAATTTACACTATCTTACTAACTTGTAACTTTTACACACAGACACACTACACTTCTGTCCTGAGGAGTTCATTTTCAGTAATTTTTAGGGAAGTATTTTTTCAGATGGATACAAAAATCTAGTTCAAAAGTAGATTCAGCTTCATGTTCCAAGAGAATTAGCACCAGGAAAGACTCTTTGGTCTTAATGATGAACATAAAAATGATAGTCTCTGTGTGTGAAATAACTGCCAGACAAAGCTTCAGAAAAACCAATATACAACCAGAATAGAAATCATCAGAGCTTGTTAGAGTTGCTCATTCTGTCATTCAACTTGTTGTATTTTCTCATTATTATAAAAAATAAGTTAGCCCTTTACTAGGCCAGTTTTCTTCTTCTTCTTCTCCCCCCATCAGCTTTGAAAATACACCCTCTTTCCTGTGCTAAAAAATCATTTATAATTCAACCTGATATGAGAGTAAGTTAAATTTACCAGACTTCCACTGCTTAGCAGAATCATGAATATGATAAAGCTTTCGAACCAGTCGTGTTCAACAATTTTGTAGCATGTTTTCCTCAGGTTCCACCATGTTTTGCCTGGAAACTTTGTGGTATTCACTGAACAGCAAGGGGAACGTCGAATACAGCCTGAAAGAGGGACACATGGTAAATAACTGTACATGAACACCCAGGACTGCTGTAGAAATTTCTGGGTTCAGGGGAAAGTCCTTGATCACCTTAAACTTGTGTCTCTGCTGTTTCATCTCTCTGTCCATTTTCCTTTGAAAACAAACTACAAAAATATTTTTAAGCAATGAGGAATATCTTGCACCGTTTAGTGAGCTACCTTTCTGATCAACAGATATTGCTGAGAACACTGGCAACACCCTCAGAGTGATGATGTTCAGATTGACAAAACAAAGGCAACATAACATGACGAATTTCATAGCTTTGCCAGCATTTTCAACAGCACAGTTAGCACTGGAATATGGAAGGATAATGCAGTTGGCAGAAGGAGTTATTGCATCATAAAAATTAAAGATAAAGACGAGCTGTCGGGTCATCTAGTCCACCTTCTTAACAGTGTATTATTGTTCCCTACATTCTAACTTCTAGTCATTTATTCATTCTAGATTCAAATGTACAAAGCAACTGGGTTTCCACCATACACCTTGAAAGAAGATATGGAGGTTCCTTAACTGTAACTGGAGGTTTTTTGAGATATGTGGTCCCTATCTGTATTCCACATGTGGGTATTCATGAGCACAGTGCACCTGAGACTGGAAAATCTTGTGAGCAGAATCTATTGGTCAACCCTTGCATCCTGGAGATTCTTGTGCTCAGTATCCAAAGTGTAAGGGGAGGTGCAGACTGACGACCTCTCCAGTTCCTTCTCTACTACAAATCCAGTCATGATCCAAAGCAGAATGGAACGAGGGCAGGTAGTGGAATAAATATAGGGGCCACAACTCTCAAAGAGCCTCCAGTTACACGTAAGTAGTTTTCATTTCTTCTTTGAGTGCTGGTCCCTACAATGCATTCCATATGTGGGTGACTGGTAAGCAGTAGTCAAGTAGGAAGGAGGTGCAAAGCTGCAGAGGGTATAGATTCTGTAATATTGCTGTTCCAAAGACTGAAATCAGCAGAAGAGGCTTGGACTAAAACTTAATGCTTTGTGAAGGCGCGGCTGCAACTCCAGATTGCTGCCTTATACATGTTCAGCATAGGCACTTCTCGGAGACATCCTTTGTGAGGACCCTAGGTGCTAATCTGTAAGATGGGTGAAAGTTCACATGAAAGTAAAGCATCTTTCATGTCAAGAACCGCAAGCCCTGTATCTTTTTCGAGGGAGGGAATTATGGATGCCAATGTAAGCAAAACTAATTTTAATTTGCAAATAAAAATAGTTAACTGACAAGTCAAGAATTGGTATCCATCCTCCCTTTGTCTTAGGAAATAAAAAATACTTGGAATAGGACCCTTTCCCCCGATGCGCAGGAAGCACTCACTCTATAGCCCCTTGTGGGGAGAGAGTCTGCCTCCTGATGGAGGATTTCCTTGTGAGAGTGGTCTCTGAAGGGGGATTGGAAAAGAAACTAGATGTAGCCAGAATGCATGATATCTAGTACCCATGTGTCCATTGTTATGGCCCTCCAGTTGTCGGCGAAGTATGCTAGGCAGCCAATAAAGGTTTAGGAAGCAGCAGGGGATGGTGTCTCTGATGGTTTGCAACCCTTGAATGTCCAAGCAAAAGTAACCCTTTGCTGGTGAATGAGGTTGGGTGGCTGATATCGAGGTGGATGAGGCTACATATTTTGGTCCTCGGATCTTCTGGCACTTGCAGCACAGTCTGTATGGAGAAGGTGGTAGAAAGATAGTGGGAGAGGAATTAGCTTCTACAGCTGTTTATAGTATTTCCTCTTACAGGCTGGGAAATAAATGCCATTGCAATGGAGGATTGTCCTGGAGTCCTTTAATGAGTGTAAGGATTCATCTGTGTTCTTGTTAAAAAGATTAGACTTGAAGGAAAGATCCTTGATGGTATTCTGAACCTCCCTTGAGAGTCCCAAAGAGTGAAGCCACAATTCACGCTGCATAACTTTTACAGTTGCTATGGCTTTAGATGTGGTATTAGCCATGTCCACTATGTCTTTGCTACCAGTTTACCCTCATCAATGTGGATGAAATTGGACCTTCTGTCACTGTGGGAATTTCTCCTTAAACTTCAGGAACTTGGAGTACTTTGTAAAATCATACTTCGCTAACAGGGCCTGGTACTTAGCAATTCTAAACTGGAGGCTGGTTGGTGAGAATACCTTCTTCCCCAGAAGGTCAACGCATTAAGCACCCTTGTCTGCAGGGGTAGTCTTGAGATGTTGCCACCTGGACCTTTCTATGGCTCCTTGTACAACTAGGTAGTTGCGGGCAGGGTGGGTGAACAAAAATTCCTCTACTTTTGGTAGGTACAAAATATCTTTCAGCCCTTTTAGGTGTAGCAGTGCAAGAGGCAGGTGTGTGCTACATCACCCTGGCAGGTTCCACGATGGCCTCATTTAGAGGGAGAGGCACTTGATTGAGACGAGTAGGCTGCAGGATGCCCAGAAGCTTATACTGAAGTTGGATCTGGAGGTCAGCCGCTACCCTCTGCAAGAGTTCTTGGTATTGCTTGTTGTCATCAGTCAGGGATGGCGAATATAGGATGCTAACCTCATCAGGTAAGAATGATGATACAGGTCTGTCTCATCTTACGCGGGGGTTCCGTTCCGCGGTTAGTGCATAAAGCGAAAACCGCGTATAGTTAAAATTACATTGAGTTCAATGGCGGGTGGAATCGCCCGCACTACAGGTACTGTATTAAAATATTTTTCTCTTTTTTTGTTTTTTTTTTTGGCCGACCGCGTAAAATTGAAACCGCGCATGTTAAATGCATGCAAGATGTGACAGACCTGTATGCTTATTGGTACTGCTGCCACCACGGGTTCCAGCTCAATATCTTCCTCTTCTGCATACTCTGGTGGAGCTGGTTGGTGTTGTCTAGGGGAAGAGTCAGTGAGACTCTTGCATGGATCAAGGGTGCCATGCATAGGGATCCCATGGGCCTCAGTAGGGCCAGTATGATGGCTTGAAAGCTGGTTGGGGAGGACTCCATTGGGTACTATCGGTCCCTCAGAGGGTAATAGTGTCTGGGTGGAGGGAGGGTCCAAGACAGTCTAGAGGCTCTGTCAGGGCTAATCTCCCTTGTGGAGGTGATTGCTCATTTTGGATGTCAGATTTGGCTGAAGAGAAGGTTGGATCCAGCGATAACAGTGATACTGGGAGATGTAGACTCCAGTCTGTGGACAGAGTAGGGGAGTAGCTCCTTCTCCTCAAGGTGGGTTCCTCTTTTGGGGTCAGAACCATCCTTAGAAGAACTGGATTTGGGAGAAGAGGAAATTGAGGGTAGGGAATGTGAAGATACCATCCAGAAAGGTAGAAGTTTCAATTAATCCAAGAATACAAGGTGTCCCAGTAGTTGGTATGGGCAGATCCAGCACTTCCACAGGCTTAGCAGTTGGCAGATCCTTATGGGGTTGAGTCAGTACCATTGGAGAAGAAGATTCCTGCCTGGAGCTGATGGTCAGTGCCAGCAGATGGTGATCTTTTGGCTTAGTAGTCAGAACCAGAGTCAGTACCAGTGGATCCTTGCTTCTGCATGCCTTACCCTTGTGGTTGGGAGGTTTAGGCAGGCCTAAGTCTTTAGGATTCGAGCACAAGGTTTCATCTGATTTGGAAGGAATCAGGGAGGGATCCCTTCTTTTGGAAACAGATTTGGAAGTGTATCTGGTCCTGTGTTTTAAGTGTACCCCTTCTCTCATGAAAGGGCCAACACAATGGGTCCTTTGACTTAGTAGATTTGACCTCTGTTCTGGAGCTCATGCTCAGAGAGGTGCTGCACTAAGTCTTCCCAGCCCGGATCCTACTGGGATCTCATGGCTTTCTCCATGAGACACTTCCTCAATTGAAGCTCTTGTCCCTCTCACGTTTGGGGAGGGAAGGAGCAGCAGATGCTGTAGTTGGTGGAGATATAAGCTTCCCCAAGGCAGGAAAGGCTGCACCCAGGATCACTACTGACTGAGAACGAGCAGGGCAGGACACATGGTTTTTTAATCCCTGATCTCTGGGCATAGGCTTTCTTCCAAGTGGGGAGAACAGGGAAGGTTCTGAGGTGGGGAAAAACTATGTGAGGACTGAGGCATGGCCAGTCAGGCCTAGAGGTTGGAGTCAGGGGCCCAGAATGAGAGCCGGGGGCTGGAGCTAGAGACAAGGTAAGGAGTCAAGGCAAGGGTCAAAGCCAGAGACCGTTACAGTTACCAGTGTTTTACCCTACTTCTAGGGCAGATGTTAGTTTACGTACTCTGGATGTTGGAAGGACATTAGCCTTTCACTTGGAAAGAACAAAATCTTTTAGACCTTTTCCTAGACTTTTCATCTCCTTTACAGCTCGGATGAGGGGAACCCTTATCTCCACCCAAAGACTTTCAAAGAGGGTCTTGGATTTTTTTTTTTTTTTTTTACTCATCTAATCTTCAGTGCCGTTCAGTTGTTATGGCCCATTTCACTAAGTAACAATCAGCTTCTTGTTGAAAAATATTCCTATTTTGGACATATGTAAAGTTGCCACTTGGGTGTCTGTTCTCACCTTTTCTAAACACTATGCAACAGTGCACAGTACTTCAGCAGATGTTGCTTTCAAGGGAGCTATTCTTCAACCAGTGTTAGATGGACCTCCAGAATACCCACCTCCTTAGATGGGATTGTACCTAGGAGTCATACCGAGCAAAGCACCCATAAGGAAATTTACTTGAAGAAGAGGGAGAAATTACTTACTTTGGACAGTAGCTGGAATTCTTCAAGACGTTTTGTCCCTGTGGGTGCTTCACTGCCTGACCTCCTTTGGAAACCTTGCTGTGGTTGGATTCTGCAGTAAGGAAGTAACTGGAGTGGCAGTTGGTCCAGCACGGCCCTATGTACCCTTAGTACAGGGCACAAGGATAGTTATGGTGCATGTGTGGACCGAACAGACTGCTACCAAAAATCTCTCAATCTGAGGCACATGCATACCTATGGCGGAGCACCCAGAGGAAAAAAACATCCTGAAAAACTCCAGATACCGTACACAGTAAGTACCCTATCTTTATTTCCCTTCCAACTGCTTCTGACTCCCCATCTCTTCCATTCCTGAGTTTTGACCAAAAATCCATAATGAGGCAGGTTAATGGTATCTCCTCCTACTAAAATTACTGTGTTTTTTTGACAACAGATTCATACTGTAGCTTCAGGGTGGAGACAAATAAAGCTAATAGTATTGTGGTGTTATGCTTGTGATTTAGACTGTAAATTAATGTTAATTGACTGTAATATAGCTGAATTGCTTGTAATGGAAACGGTTGCAGTAGAATGCACAAGGATAATGATATCCTGGAAAAACTGAAAACAAAAAAGAGAATACAATATTTACACAAAGTAAATAGTTTGATGTGCTAGTCTGATATATTTGGAAACGTTCCTACTTCCCAATGCTGCTTTAAATGGGAATTTATACTTTCTTCTGGCTATGAAAATATATGGCCAGATCCTTGGCCCCAGTCAGGTCCCTTTGGGTCAATCTCTGACAGGGAAGCTGGAGGTTCCCCAGATTAGAGGAATCCCTGTCTCCTGTAGAAGTGACATAGCCAGCTCTGCACCAGCTCATCCTTCCCGATCTCATGAGGCATTGTCATAAATATAAAGGGAAGGGTAACCACCTTTCTGTATACAGTACTATAAAATCCCTCCTGGCCAGAGGCACAAAATCCTTTTACCTGTAAAGGGTTAAGAAGCTCAGGTAACCTAGCTGGCACCTGACCAAAAGAGGACAAGATACTTTCAAATCTGGGGAGGGGGAAAAGCTTTTGTTGTGTCTGTTCTTGGTCTGTCTGTTCTGTGTGCTTGCCGGAGACAGATCAAGAAGGCAAGCAATCCAACTCAATTAGAATTAGTAAGTAATAATAAGGAAATGCGTTAGCGTACTTTTATTTTGGCTTGTGATTTTCCTTGTCTAGAGGGAGGTTTTGTCTCTGGATTTGTAACTTTAAGGTTTTGCCTAGAGGGGAGATCCTCTATGTTCTTGAGTCTTTTGTTATTCTGTAAAGTACTTACCATCCCGATTTTGCAAAGGTAATTCTTTTACCTTTTCTTTAATTAAAATTCTTCTTTTAAGAACCTGATTGTTTTTTCATTGTTTTAATATCCAAGGGTTTGGGTCTGTGTTCACCTGTACCAATTTGTGAGGATATTATTCTCAAGCCTCCCCAGGAAAGGGGGTGTAGAGGCTTGGGGGGATATTTGGGGAAGGTAGGGCTCAAAGTGGCCCTCCCTAAATGTTTGTTTAAATCACTTGGTGGTGGCAGCGTTACTTAATCCAAGGAATAGGGGAGTTTTTAACCTAAACTGGTCGAAATAAGCTTAGGGGATCTTCATGCGGGTCCCCACGTCTGTACCCTAAAGTTCAGAGTGGGGAGGGAACCCTGACAGGCATGTACCGGGATTAGAAGTGCTTTGCACTCCAGTAATCTCCAGACAGCAGAACGGCTCATTGGAGGCCATTGCTGTGGGCAGAGATTAGAGAAGCCTACAGGTCAGAACAAGGTAGAGACTGCTCTAATTTATGTTGGGGCAGAACTGGCTCCGGCTACCGTGAGGATAGTCACCTTTTCTTTCCCCACCTTGGGTTCTACGCTGAGAGTAACTTGGCTAGACCTGAGGATCTGGTTTGTAATAATTTTCCTGTTTTTAAACTGAAATTGTCTAGATAGAGGGGATACAGAACTAGTCCATGCTAAATTCCAGTGGAATTACATAAAATCCACAACAATCCATCATGCATAACGTAATTACAAAGAATGCTAAAGTATAGTACCACACAAAATCCTACTTAGAATATGAATTTAAATGCCATGGGATATGAGATCATATGGATTAAATATTTGTTGTAGGATCATAAACTATTTCAAGCTTATGCATGATCTTAACTGGAAGAAGGTGAGTAGCCCACTGGAAGTCTACTCACCTGCTTACAGTTAAGTATGTGTGTAAGTGTTTGCAGGATTGGGGCCTAAACAGACAAAGCTGCATACAAAGGTTGTTGGGAAGAGAGAAAGAGTCAAATTAAAAATTATAAACACACATATACACACACACGCACACACTCACTCTACTGTTTGATTTTATAGCAGATACCCTAGAGAATAATTTAATGGCAGAGTGGAAAATGGAGGATGAATATCAGGAAAAGTTTCTTTCCATATCAGCACATTACTCAAACTTGTTTGTACTTATTCATCCTCCATTTTTCTAAATAGTAAAATCAACTGAAGTGCTGATTCTTCTTTGAGTACTGGTCCCTATGTGTATTCCACCTAATGTGCCTGAAACAGGAAAATCTTGTGAGTTTATTCCTGTGCTCTGGAACTCCTCTTGCTCAGTACCATGGTATAATGGGAGGTGCACACCTACCGCTTCTCCAGTTCCTTCTCATTGCTGCACGGTCTGAGTCAGAATCCTCTCTGCCCAAAGCTCCTTCACTGTCTTATTATCTATTAAACATTTCTTAGTTTTGTTCTGCTAGCCCTTTGAAGTAGCAGAGAGTACTTTGTGAGGAAATCATGGATCTTGAACCCAGGCCCATAGGTCCCCAGGTAGTGCTCAGACCACAGCCACCACCCAGTGCTCAGCAAGGGCTCCACCCATGAAGCTCCTGACTGGAAAAACATCCAGCCCCACCAATTGGCTCAGACGCACTACTTAAGCCAGGACGTTGTCTGAGCTAGTAGGTGATGTGGCGTTGTGCAGTCTATATGGTTTTATAAAAATATAAGATAAAAATATAAGTGAATGTAATGTAACTGGGATATGCTTCGTGCAAAAGGTCTCTTGTAAGGTATCATTACAAAGCTCATAATCTACTGAGTGTGATCATCCTATTTGTAGAAATGTACCACTCTAGTATCTAAAACTAGAAATATAAAACATAACTCTGAGGGCCTATTGTAATTATGTAAAGTGTGGGCCATTAAGGATGGTTTGGAATCTTGATGACTCCCATTGTCTGCAGATGGCCGTATTTACCTGTGAGTCTTCCTGTATATGTGTGTGCTGGCAAGTGAGTAATGAAGTCTTGCAGTGACATGTGATCATGTCACCTGAACTGGAATCCATTTTTAACCTGGTGCTTTTCCAGTGAGGGGGGATGGAAACCCAGAGGGACAAAGGGTTCCCGCCTTATGCAAAAGATATATAAAGGGGTGGAAGAGAACAGAGAGGGAGAGGAGCCATCATGAAGAATCCCCTAGCTACCACCTGAGCTGCAACAAGAGCTGTACCAGGGGAAAGAATTGTGCCCAGGCCTGGAAGGTGTCCAGTCTGAGAAAAAACTTACTGAAGCATCTCTGAGGGTGAGATTATCTGTATTCAGTTTGATTAGGCATAGATTTGCGCATTTTATTTTATTTTGCTTGTGACTTACTTTCTTCTGTCTGTTACTACTTGGAACCACTTAAATCCTACTGTCTGTATTTAATAAAATCACTTTTTATTTAGTAATTTACTCAGAGTATGTATTAACACCTGGGGGAGCAAACAACTGTGCATATCTCTCTATCAGTGTTATAGAGGGCGAACAATTTATGAGTTTGCCCTGCATAAGCTTTATGCAGGGTAAAACGGATTTATCTGGGTTTAGACCCCATTGGGAGTTGGGCATCTGAGTGCTAAGGACAAGCACACTACTGTGAGCTGTTTTCAGGTAAACTTGCAGCTTTGGGATAAGTGATTCAGGCCCTGGATCTGTTTCTGGAGCCAGACGGGAGTGTCTGGCTCAGCAAGACAGGGTGCTGGAGTCCTGAGCTGGCAGGGAAAACAGAAGCAGGGGTAGTCTTTGCACATCGGGTGGCAGCTCCCAAGGGGGTTTCTGTGATCCAACCCGTCACAGGTGAATCCCTTGCTGGCTGCCACTTTGGACCCTGCCTATTCAGCTGATTCCTGAGCCCTTCCTTCCAGCCTGGTCAGGGTTCCTGCCCTCCTTATTCCAGATCCTCCAACACACCCAGTTCCTGTGTTCCTTCCTTGCTCTAGGTCCCTGCTCCACGGAAGGGCTGCTGGGAGCCCGGAGCTTGCCACATGGCAGGGCAACCAGCATCCTGGAGCCCATGGCCTTTAGCGCACAGCTGAGCTGGGCCTCCAACACCCCCAGTTCCTGTGTTCCTTCCTTGCTCTAGGTCCCTGATCCTCTGCCCTACCCTTTACTCTATCTCCGGCTCGACCCTGGCTTGACTCCCTCACTCTGACTCCAGCTTCAACCCTTGTCTTGACACCTCACTCAGACTTTGGTGGACCCTTGACTCCTTGTAGTCATGGAGGGCTCTGAGCATAGGGGTTTGTGTATGTGCGGGGGAGGGGGGGGGGTTAGGTGAGGGGCATTGTGGTTCTCAACCTGTGGCCCAGGTAAAACTTTGTGGGCCGCATATGCAGCTTACAATGATAAATAGGTTGAGAACCCCTGATTTAGCATAACAAAGAGAAGGTTAAGGGGTGACCTGATTAGAGTGTATATGTATCTACATGAGAACAAATATTTAATAATGGGCTCTTCTATCTAGCAGAAAACAGTATAACATGATCCAATGGCTGGAATTTGAAACTAGACAATTTGAGACTGGAAATAACATGTAAATTTTGAACAGTGAGAGTACTTAACCATTGAAACAATTTATCAAGGATCATGGTGGATTCTTGATCATTGACAATTTTTAAATCAAAATTGTTTTTTTCTAAAAGATGTGCTCAAGGAATTATTTTGGGGATGTTCTACTGCCTGTGTTACATAGGAAATCAGACTAGGTGATCACTGGATTTAAAAGATCTTTAAGCTCCAAAGGTAATATAATAAATGTGGTAATTCAGAATTGGAAGGAGAAAAGCTGCCACATATACACCGAGACTGAAACCTCTTCCATTTCTCAAGGTAAGATTTCTTTGTGGATGGTTTTCTGCTGTTCACCAATGTTTTGCAATTCTGCAGTACAGTTCATCTCTATGCTTAGCAAACATATTTTGAGATGGATCAGATAGGGGTGGGGGAAGGATAGCTCAGTGGTTTGAGCATTGGCCTGCTAATTCCAGGGTTATGAGCCCAATCCTTGAGGGAGCCATTTGGGAATTTGGTTGGGGATTAATCGTTCTTTGAGCAGGGGGTTGGACTAGATGACCTCTTGAGGTCTCTTCCAACCCTAATCTATGATTCTAAGACTGGAATGGAGAGTCCTGAGTCAGCAATTTGGGCATCAATGGCAAATAAAGTGACAGTTAAGACATTAATAAGGTCTGGGAACTATATTTGTCTTGGACATGCTGGTGCTATAAGAATGACTCTCACCTTTTCTTTCTTTATCTTTTTCAGTACCTTCAAAAGCAACACCGAATGGGAGAATAGGTATAAGCCAAACTCCCACACCATGTTATGAGGAATTCATCCTCTACAAAACTGTGACCTAGACTTCCCCTAAAACAGTACCCAGCTAGTAAATTTTCTGTAAAACACTGAATGGTTCAGCTCCTATTCGTGATCCCACAGGAAATGTCTACTTTGTCTGCTGTAGTGTTCTGCAGACCCAGTAAGTATACAGACAAAATGGCTTATGCACCAATTGTCTAGCTTCCCTGCTTCTGTACATAGGGAGAAAGATCTCATTGCTCATTTATAGGTTACATAAATCATCAAAAGCAACAGAGGGTCCTGTGGCACCTTTAAGACTAACAGAAGTATTGGGAGCATAAGCTTTCGTGGGTAAGAACCTCACTTCTTCTTGCATCTGAAGAAGTGAGGTTCTTACCCACGAAAGCTTATGCTCCCAATACTTCTGTTTGTCTTAAAGGTGCCACAGGACCCTCTGTTGCTTTTTACAGATTCAGACTAACACGGCTACCCCTCTGATAAGTAAACTATGGTCACCTTGTCATCTGTCATGATTCTGATCACATGATCCAGAAGATGAGCACCCCAGAATATTACAAAGGCATTTGTCACTATAGTCTGCATGGGTAAGGTGAGTGGGAAAGAATAAAAGGTACTCCAATGCACACCTTTTTTGGATCCTTCCACCAACTGAGCAAGTCAAGAACCCTCTAAGAAACTCACTGTTTAGACTGTGGTTTTGGGTATATTAGCACTCTTTAACAATGTTTTAAGGCATTGAAGATGCAAAGTGGCATGAGGTGTTACAAATGTACATATAGCCATAACAACTCAACATGTACTTGCTGTTTTGTGTGGACTCAAGTGCAGTTGGAAAATGAGGCTTGACTTTGTATCAAACCTGTCCCCTGATAAGTAACCTCTGGCAGTTTTGGAGTCCAAGTTGGTTCTTATAAACTCAATGAGCTGAATGGATATCAAAGTCGACTCTCCTTTGTTGAGTTTTAACCCTAGAGTCTCGAATAAGGTTATTGCCTTGTTTATTGCTGACTGTACTTTGTCATAAGATCAACCTTGAGGAGCCAGTCATCTAGGTAAAGGGAGACTTGAACTCCTAAATATCTTAGGTAGGCTGCTATTACTGATAGAACTTCCATGAAAACCTTGGGGACAATCAAAAAGCCAAATGGAAGTACACAATGCTGAAAGTGATCATGGTCAATCACTTTGCTATAAGAAAATATTCATTCTGGAGGTCAAGGTCTGCAAACCAGTCCCTTGGATCTACTGTTATTGTTGCTGCATAGGTAACCATCCTGAATCTCTGTGTCTCGATGAAGGTATTCAATATTCTGAGATCCAAAATAGGTCTCCACCCTACCTTCTTGGACACTAAGAAGTATTTTGAGTAAAAAAACCCTTCCCACATAGGGGAATAGAACTGGTTCTAGATCTTCTAGTTATAGAAGAGATTCTACCTCCTTTCTTAAAAAGCTTCTTGTGAGGGGGGTCCCTGAAAAGGGACAAGAAAAGTGGGTGAGGTGGAGGAATGGATTATCACTTCTAATGCCCATTTGTCTGATATAAACTTTCCCATGAGTCTTTGTAAAGGGAAAGATGGCCTCCAAATGGCGGGAAGAGTGAAGTAGAAGGGTAATGCAGCTGTAAATCCAAACAGTGAAGTGGTTCACAGCTCTCAACCAATGTGAGGTGAGGTAATATCTTTTATTGGACCAATTTCTGCTGGTGAGAGAGACAAATTTTCAAGCTACACAGAGCTCTTCCTCGGGTCACCAACTGCCTGAGGAAGAGCTGTATGTAGCTTGAAAGCTCATCTCAATCACCAGCAGAAGTTAGTACAAAAAAAGATATTACCTCACCCATTTTGTCTCTCTATTATCCTGGGACTGACACAGCTACAACAACACTGCATACAAAATGAGTGCTTGCCGGATGTGGAAGACTGTGTTGCAGTTGCAGAGGTGGAAGGTCTATTCTTCTGGAACTTAGATCTCTTTCTAGGTGGCTACAATGCCCTGTGATAGGTTGGAAATTGAACTGGATGAGATTTGGTATGTCTGTGGCCTGCTATATTTTCTTTTGTTAGCAGGAGTATAAATTTTGAGTGAAGGAAGCATTGCCCTCAAAAAAGAATGTCACAGTCATGGTTTGAGGCCAAAGGGACCCATCAGGTTACCTAGTCTGAGTTCCCGTATATCACAGGCCATCAACACCACCCAGTGCCCACAATGTAACAACAGAAATTATACCAAAGTATTACTGCCAAAAGGAGACTAAACTATTATGTGCCACAGGCAGAAAATAGGAGGCACCAAGGTGCACCAATGCCTAAGGCCCCTGCAATGGAAGGGAAATGATTAACTGAGATATACCCAATTAATGCAGGCAAATTACCATTACACCCCATTGCAGAGGAAGGTTAAAAAACCCCACGGTCACTGCCAATCTGACCTGGAGGAAAATTCCTTCCAGACTCCATGTATGGCAATCAATTAGACCCTGGGCATGTCAGCAAGAATCCACCAGGCACACACCTGAGAGAGAGAGTGCTCAGTGCAACCTCAGAGTCTTGGCGCTCCCTTTCCAATGTCCCATCTTCAGCCGTGGCCATCCCTGATGCTTCAGAGGGAGGAGATAAACTAACATAATAAGGAGAAATCCTTTCCTGACTCCTGCAAGTGCAGAGGTTTGTCCATGGTATCACTAAGCAGTTTTGTTCCATCAAATGAGATATTCTACACAGTATTCTGGACCTCTTTTAGGATTGCAGCCGCAATGCCCAGTTTATCACTAGTGCTGTTCCCATACAGCAGGACACTGTAACTGCCACATCCAATTAAGCTTGCAGTGATGCTTTGGAAATAAGCTGACCCTCCACAATAATTGCCTAAAACTCTCCTTTTTGTTACTAAAATATTCAATAACAGATGTCAATTATTATTGTTGAGATAATTGTATTTAGCAATGAGAGCTTGATAATTTGCCACTCTAAATTGCAGAGAAGCCAAAAAAATAACTCTTTCAGCCTAATAAATTCAAACATTTCTGGTCCTGGCATGAGATAGTCTTGGAGTGGTGTTGCTTATTTAGCTCATTCAGAGCGTTCATCACCAACGAATTCAGCGTTGGGTGTGTAAATAGGTATTCTGTCTCTTTCACAGACAACATTTTTTGTCTGCACTCTTGCAGATTGGAGGTGCAGTCGCTGGGGGATGTTTTAGGTGGTTCAAGAAAGGCTTCACTTATTGGTGGAATTACTTTGCCTTAGGGAATGGTGTGGAGTATAATTACCAGATGGTGGGTTTCCTGAACCTCCTCCAATGAAATTTGTAAAATCTCAGCTACTCTCTTGAAATGTCTGAAGTCATCTCAAAAGGCAGGAGGAGAAGGCATTCTTGTCTCATTAGACGAAGAGTAAGATATATTTGCTGCTGGTGGTGTTTCCTCATCTGGTCCCATCTCTTGCTCTTCAATAAACTCCTTTTGCTGAGGAGATAGATGGGAATGGTCTTGTGCTATAGCTGGTTGTCTCCTCTGATTCTCCCTATCTGGATGTCTAGACACCCTATGATAGTGCTCCCCAGCCAGTAGGAAAAAACAGCATGTCAGCTAATGCAAGTGACAAGGAGCGAGAACGCTGTGGAAAAGGGATCTGAATACTGTCAGGCTTTCTAAAATCAAAGAGTTAATTATCCAGGAACTCTATTCCTTTATAGTTATATGGAATTGTAACCTAGAAGGAAATTAATCCAACTGTACACCATTACAGATGTACACCATTACATCTATTACAGACAGAGGGAGACTATCCTTTGTTCAGAGTAATAATTGATATAAGGGTTGGAAGGAACTGTTAATAAATTTAACTTTTCCTCTAGCGCCAACCACAATAATCTTGTTATGGATAGTTTTCGCTAGAAGGAGCCAGCTTTGAAAATTTAAAAACACATTGAGCACAAATATTGGCATGAAATAAACTTGTAAAGCTAAAAGCTATACAGCAATTTAAAGTGGGCCTCCAGGCTTACCATCCTAGAGAAATTCAACCAAACACTAACAAGTTCTCTCTGCCTATTTCTCGTATGTTTTCACTATTACTAAGATCTATGGATGAAAAGTGCTACACAAGTACTACGTAATTATGTATTATTAAAGTATTTTTAGCATTAAATACTCTGCAAATAGACAGAGTTCCTTGGTGTTGAGTGCATGAGTGTCTCAGCATTAGCTAGGAGAACAGGTTACTGTGGGCTGTTCGTCTTACTTCCTAGTCATACTGAAATCAGCAGATCCTTACCGTCTGGAAAACAGTTATCAGGTTTCTTTAAGTATTCAGCCAGCTCAGGAATCTGTTTCAGAAGCTCCTCAGGATTTGTCAGATCCACTGTGCTGCCTTCAGAACAGCTGATGTCATCAAGCTGCTACACGAGAAAAGACAATGCATCAGTTTTCCCTTAATGCAGTCATTGTGCTTTAAAATAAACTGAATAAGTACATTGGTGAACAGTTGTAATTAAGGGAAATATTAAAAAAATAAAACTTAGTTGGGTACAGTACTTATTAATAACATGGCAGTCCTGGAATGGCCTCCTGCTTTACAGTGTATGTGATCCCTAAAATATCTCCACATCAATTCAAACAGAAGTCAAAGTTATATTTAAAGGAACCAGATTAATCAGTGTACTAAAGCTCACAAATGGGAATGATTCCAATTCTTCTGCATTTAAGTACATGTGGTTTTCAAACATGGATAGGCTTTAAAACACTCTACTAGCTAGGGCTGAAAACAATTAAAACAGAGGACAAAACATAACATGAAAATATAATTTCATCAAAGGACTACTTTGTAGAGCTCTAAAACTTTCTGTTCAGAATGAACCTATGAAATGCCTATGGCAGTTTACATGAAATAGAATATGTAATCATATCATGTATTCTTTACTGTGTGACAAAGTTCTGTCCTTGGCTCGGTGGGTCCTGCGTTTCCTGACAGATTTTGCTAACTTCAGAGGCTCACTGTGACCCTCCACATAGGTCACAGTCTACTGAGCCATTTTCATCAGTAGCCAGCAAGGGAGGTGAAGAGAAACAACCCTCCCTGGCACAGTCTCTATTGTCTCCCAGTATCAGTGATTAATCAGGGAGGGGAGGGGGGAGCCCAGGCCCGCCCTCTACTCCGGGCTCAAGCCCAGAGACCCTAAAATTAGCAGCTATGGAAGCTGACTTTTTGGAAATAGGACATGTACAATTCCCTGGGCTACTTCCCCACAGCAGCCCCCACTCAATATCTTCTTCACAATTACTTCAGGGTCTCCTTCCTTGCACCTGATATGGATTCATACTACTTCATTCCTCCAACAGCACAGCTCCCTCCTATAGCTCCTGACACCCACACCACACTAACTGGGGGGCTTTTAACTAGTTCCTGCCAGCCCTTGATTGGCTTCAGGTGTCCCAATCAATCTAGCTATCTCCACTGCCTTCTAGAAGGATCTTAATTGGCCCCAAGTGTCTTGATTAACCTGGAGCAACTGCCATTTGGTTACCATGGTACCAGGGATTTGTTTAGTCTGGTGGTAGCATACCTGTTCCTCACTACTTTACTGTAGCCATCTGGCCTTGCCCCCATCACAACTGGTATAGACTTCCATCCTATTTCAGTATATTTAGGATATCACACCACTAGAGATGTGTGAATAACTCATAACTAATAATTTATTCAATTATTTTTACTGTTTCCAAATTGTATATATTCATTGTTCAAAATTACTCTCCAAAATATTTCTGTGAATAATCATTGGACTTTAGTTTATTTGTGAGCAATTCATTTAAAATATTCTGTGTTTGAAATCTGAGCTGTTTTGATTGGTCTCACAGGCCACATAGTATGTTTCCTTTCTCTGACCGAAGGAGCAATTTTCAAAGCAGAATACTCATGATTACATATACAGCATTCACTTGAAGTTCTTCCAATTCAAATAGAAAGAACACACTGGACACACCAGAATTTTCTGGGATAATCTTTTAACACCTTTTTATTTCAATAATTCAGATTTCAAGAAAAATACAGTAGGCAATGTTAATTTTATAGTGATCTTTTTGAATATAATGATTTCACATTGTTTCAGTAACTCAGGACTATTTCTCTTCTTATTAATGTTTTATATCAATATTTAGAAATACAGCATTGTGCCATTTCCATTCACTGAAATCCACTTTATCCTTCACCAGTGAGACAGAATACTTCAAGCTAAATACAACGAATGCAGCTAAATTTATTAGTGATGTTATGATGCAATTGTGAACACCTATGTGGCTAAGATATCTGGGGACTCTCATAACACAACTGGAATTGCAGCTAGCAAGGGATGCAAAGGGTAACAAAAAGGGTTTCTACAGGTATGTTAGCAACAAGAAGGTGGTCAGGGAAAGTGTGGGACCTTTACTGAATGAGGGAGGCAACCTAGTGACAGATGATATGGAAAAAGCTGAAGTACTCAATGCTTTTTTTGCCTTGGTCTTCACAGACAACATCAGCTCCCAGACTGCTGCACTGGGCAGCATGGTATGGGGGTGGAGGTGAGCAGCCCTCAGTGGTGAAAGAACAGGTTAAGGACCATTTAGAAAAGCTGGACAGGCACAAGTGCATGGGGCCAGATACAATGCATCCGAGAGTGCAGATGAGTTGGCTGATGTGATTGCAGAGCCATTGGCCATTATCTCTGAAAACTCGTGGTGATTGGGGGAGGTCTCGGACGATTGGAAAAAGGCAAATATAGTGCCCATCTTTAAAAAAGGGAAGAAGGAGAATCCAGGGAACTACAGACCGGTCAGCCTCACCTCAGTCCCCAGAAAAATCATGGACCAGATCCTCAAGAAATCCATTTTGAAGCACTTGGAGGAGAGGAAGGTGATCAGGAACAGTCAACATGGATTCACCAAGGGCAAGTCATGCCTGACAAACCTGATTGCCTTCTATGATGAGAAGGCTCTGTGGATATGGGGAAAGCAGTGGACATGACATACCTTGACTTTAGCAAAGCTTTTGATATGGTCTCCCACAGTATTCTTGCCAGCAACTTAAAGAAGTATGGATTGGGTTAATGGACTATAAAGTGGATAGAAAGCTGGCTAGATCTTCGGGCTCAATAGGTAGTGATCAATGGCTCGGTCTAGTTGGTAGCCGGTATCAAACGGAGTGCCCCATGGGTTGGTTCTGAGGCCAATTTTGTTCAACTCTTCATTAATGATCTGGATGATACAATGGATTGCACCCTCAGCAAGTCTGTGGATGACACTAAGCTGGAGGGAGAGGTTGATATGCTGGAGGATATGGATAGGGTCCAGAGTGACCTAGACAAATTGGAGGACTGTGCCAAAAAAAATCTGATGAGGTTCAACCAGGACAACTGCAGAGTCCTGCACTTGTGAGCCCAAATCTGGAGTACTGCATCCAGTTTTGGGCCCCCCACTACAGAAAGGATGTGGACAAATTGGAGAGAGTCCAGCAGAGGGCAACGAAAATGATTAGGAGACTGGGGCACATAACTTATAAGGAGAGGCTGAAGGACCTGGGCTTATTTAGTCTGCAGAAAAGAAGAGTGAGGGGGGATTTGATAGCAGCTTTCAACTATCTGAAGAGGGGGGAGGGGTTCCAAAGAGGATGAATCTAGGCTTCTTCTCAGTGATGGCAGATGACAGAACAAGGAGCAATGGTCTCAAGTTGCAGTGGGGGAGGTCTAGGTTGGATAGTAGGAAAATCTATTTCACTAGGAAGGAGGTGAAACACTAGGGAGGTGGTGGAATCTCCATCCTTAGGAGGTTTTTAAGGCCTGGCTTGACAAAGCCCTGGCAGGGATTGGTCCTGCTTTGAGCAGGGGATTGGACTAGATGACCTCCTGAGGTCTCTTCCAACTCTAATCTTCTATGATTCTATGACTAGTAAATTAGAGAGTTCTTGTGCATTAACACAAAATAGGGTAATAAATACAAAATTTAAAGTACAAATTTATTTCTTGATTAATGATCTTTATAGGATTCTGAAAAAATGAAACCGATATAAAAGAAATCAACTAATGTTGGTGATTCCATGTCAGATATGAACACAGTGTTACCTCTTTTTGTAGTAGAGATGATGATCCAGCCTTCCACTGTTTATCTATGTTAAACTCACTTAAGTCTTTAGAGGAAATCTCAGATCCTTTACACCAAGCTCCAGGTCTCTTACATTGCTCTCCCCTCTGTCTCAGGTGGTTTTCCTGCTGAAGATAATTTGAGATGTGTTTATTTTATTTTCTCTCTTCTTTTTGGTGGCAGAAGGATGGCACACATAATTTTAAAGTAGAACTTTCCAAATGGAACACAAAGCACCTTAAACTGCTCATTTTCAGTATCTATATTTTTACAGAAAGAAACAAAGGGGGGGAAAGTTTTCATCGGTGACCTAAAATAAATTATGGAACCCACAGTTTAGCCAGGCCTGATCCAAAGCATACTGATGTCAATGGGAATCTTTGCATCTGGACTTAGTGAGGAACTCAGTATAAATATGTAGCAGCCTTCAGGACCAGAAGGGGAACATTTTAGAGTCTTAGGCCTGGTCTACACTACGAGTTTAGGTCGAATTTAGCAGCGTTACCTCGATTTAACCTTGCACCCGTCCACACGAAGAAGCCCTTTTTTTCGACTTAAAGGGCTCTTAAAATCGATTTCTTTACTCCACCCCCGATGAGAGGATTAGCGCTGAAATCGAATTTGGGGTAGTGTGGACGCAATTCGACAGTATTGGCCTCTGGGAGCTATCCCAGAGTGCTCCATTGTGACCGCTCTGGACAGTGCTCTCAATTCAGATGCACTGGCCAGGTAGACAGGAAAAGTCCCGTGAACTTTTGAATTTCATTTCCTGTTTGGCCAGTGTGGCGAGCTGATCAGCAGAGATGACCATGCAGAGCTCATCAGCAGAGGTGACCATGGAGTCCCAGAATCGCAAAAGAGCTACAGCATGGACCGAACGGGAGGTATGGGATCTGATCGTTGTATGGGGAGACGAATCAGTGCTAGCTGAACTCCGTTCCAGTAAACGAAATGCCAAAACATTTGAAAAAATCTCCAAGGGCATGAAGGACAGAGGCTATAACAGGGACTTGCAGCAGTGCTGCGTGAAAATTAAGGAGCTCAGGCAAGCCTACCAAAAAAACAGAGAAGCAAATGGCCACTCTGGGTCACAGCCCCAAACATGCCGCTTCTATGATGAGCTGAATGCCATTCTAGGCGGTTCAGCCACCAGTACCCCAACCCTGTGCTTTGACGCCATCAATGGAGTAGGACGCAACATGGAAGCGGGTTTTGGGGACGAGGAAGATGATGAGGAGGAGGTTGAAGACAGCTCACAGCAAGGAAGCGGAGAAACTGGTTTCCCCAACAGCCAGGATCTGTTTCTTACCCTGGACCTGGAGCCAGTAACCCCCGAACCCACCCAAGGCGGGCTCCCGGACCCTGAAGGTGGCGAAGGGACCTCTGGTGAGTGTACCTTTGTAAATATTAGACATGGTTTAAAAGCAAGCATGTTTAATGATTAATTTGCCCTGGCATTCGTGGCCAATACAGCTACTGGAAAAGTCTGTTAACGTGTCTGGGGATGGAGCGGAAATCCTCCAGGGACATCTCCATAAAGCTCTCCTGGATGTACTCCCAAAGCCTTTGCAAAAGGTTTCTGGGGAGGGCAGCCTTATTCCGTCCTCCATGGTAGGACAATTTACCACGCCAGGCCAGTAGCATGTAGTCGGAATCATTGCAGAACAAAGCATTGCAGCGTATGGTCCCGGTGTTTGCTGGCATTCAAACAACATCCGTTCTTTATCTCTCTGTGTTATCCTCAGGAGAGTGATATCATTCATGTTGAAATAGGGTGGTTTTATTAAGCCGACATTCAGAGGTGCCTGTTCCTGCTGGGCTGTTTGCCTGTGGCTGAACAGAAATGTTCCCCGCTGTTAGCCCCGCGGTGGGGGGAGGGGTGAAGCCATCATCCCAGAGAATTGGGTGTGTGTGTGGGGTTAGTTGGGTTTGTGCTGCACGTTAACCTGGAAACCGCAGCCCCGCCTTTTAAATTGCCAACCCATTTTAAATGGCCAACCCAACGGCCGCTTGGTATGGGAAATGAGGGCGCTGCTGTTTGAAACCATTCCCACATGTTATGAAGGTTAAAGAAGCCAAAAGACTGTGGCTTACCATGGCTGCCTGCAAGCCGAGTTCTGTTGCGCGGCCCTGCGTGAGTGATCTCTCACACCAAACTGGCAGGCCCTCCCTCAGTAACAGGCAAAATGCGACCTTGTAATGAAAACACGTGTGCTATGTAATGTTAACAGCAAGGTTTACCATGAAAGAGTGTACCTATTGTTCTATAAACTATAAACCCATTGTTCTTATTAACTACCCCTCTCCCTTTTTTTTCCTCCACCAGCTGCATATGTTTCTCCTTCCCAGAGGCTAGTGAAGATTAGAAGGCGAAAAAAACGCACTCAGGATGAAATGTTCTCTGAGCTCATGCTGTCCTCCCACACTGACAGAGCACAGCAGAATGCGTGGAGGCAGACAATGTCAGAGTGCAGGAAAGCACAATATGAACGCGAGGAGAGGTGGCGGGCTGAAGAGAGTAAGTGGTGGGCTGAAGATGATAGATGGTGTCAGCTTGCTGATAGAAGGCAGAAGTCAATGCTCAGGCTGCTGGAGGATCAAACTCATATGCTCCAGTGTATGGTTGAGCTGCAGGAAAGGCAGCAGGAGCACAGACTGCCGCTACAGCCCCTGTGTAACCAACAGCCCTCCTCCCCAAGTTCCATAGCCTCCTCACCCAGACGCCCAAGAACGCGGTGGGAGGGCCTCTGGCCACCCAGCCACTCCACCCCAGAGGATTGCCCAAGCAACAGAAGGCTGGCATTCAATAAGTTTTAAAGTTTTTAAGTTTTAAAGTGCAGTGTGGCCTTGTCCTTCCCTCCTCCCCCACCCCACCTGGTGGCTTCCCTCCTCTCTCACCCCTCCCAGGCTACCTTGGCAGTTATCCCCCTATTTGTGTGATGAATTAATAAAGAATGCATGACTGTGAAGCAACAATGACTTTATTGCCTCTGCAAGCGGTGATCGAAGGGGGGAGGGGAGGGTGGTTAGCTTACAGGGAAGTAGAGTGAACCAAGGTGGGTGGGGTTCATCAAGGAGAAACAAAACAGAAGTTTCACACGGTAGCCTGGCCAGTCATGAAACTGGTTTTCAAAGCTTCTCTAATGCGCACTGCGCTCTCCTGTACTCTTCTAACTGCCCTGGTGTCTGGCTGCGTTTAATCAGCAGCCAGGCGATTTGCCTCAACCTCCCACCCCGCCATAAATGTCTCCTCCTTACTCTCACAGATATTGTGGTGCGCACAGCAAGCAGTAATACCAATGGTTTTGCTGAGGTCTATCCGAGTCAGTAAACTGCGCCACGCCACTTTTAAACATCCAAATGCACATTCTACCACCATTCTGCACTTGCTCAGTCTATAGTTGAACAGCTCCTGACTACTATCCAGGCTGCCTGTGTATGGCTTCATGAGCCATGGCATTAAGGGGCAGGGTGGGTCCCCAAGGATAACTATAGGCATTTCAACATACCCAACGGTTATTTTCTGGTCTGGAAAGAAAGTCCCTTCCTGCAGATTTTCAAACAGACCAAAGTTCTTGAAGATGCGAGCGTCATGTACCTTTCCCGGCCATCCCACGTTGTTGTTGGTGAAACATCCCTTGTGATCCACCAGTGCTTGCAGCACCATTGAAAAGTACTCCTTTCGGTTTATGTACTCGCTGGCTTGGTGCTCCGGTGCCAAGATAGGGATATGGGTTCCGTCTATTGCCCCACCACAGTTAGGGAATCCCATTGCAGCAAAACCATCCACTATGGCCTGCACATTCCCCAGAGTCACTACCCTTGATATCAGCAGCTCTTTGATTGAGTTGGCTACTTGGATCACAGCAGTCCCCACAGTAGATTTGCCCACTTCAAATTGATGCCCGACTGACTGGTAGCTATCTGGCGTTGCAAGCTTCCACAGGGCTATCGCCACTCGCTTCTCAACTGTGAGGGCTGCTCTCATCTTGGTATTCTGGGCGCTTCAGGGCAGGGGAAAGCAAGTCACAAAGTTCCATGAAAGTGCCCTTACGCATGTGAAAGTTTCGCAGCCATTGGGAATCATCCCTGACCTGCAGCACCATGCGGTCGGTCCCACCAGTCTGTGCTTGTTTCCCGGGCCCAGAATCGGCGTTCCACAGCATGAACCTGCTCCATTAACACCATGATGTGCACATTGCTGGGGCCCATACTTTGTGAGAAGTCTATGTCCATGTCCTCATCACTCTCGTCACTGCGCTACCGTCACCTCCGCACCTTGTTTTGCTTTTGCAGGTTCTGGTTCTGCATATACTGCAGGATAATGCGCATGGTGTTTACAGTGCTCATAATTGCTGCGGTGATCTGGGCGGGCTTCATGATCCCAGTGCTATAGCGTCTGCACTGAAAAAAGGTGCGAAACGATTGTTTGCCGTTGCTCTGATGGAGGGAGGGGCAACTGACGACATGGCTTACAGGGAATTAAAATCAACAAAGAGGGTGGTTTTGCATCAAGAAGAAACACAAACAACTGTCACACAGAATGGCCCCCTCAAGGATTGAACTCAAAACCCTGGGTTTAGCAGGCCGTTGATTTCACGGAGGGAGGGAGGGAGCAAATGAATACAAAACAAATCGGGTCTATTTCATGTTTTGATCCACTCCATCTATCTTTTACATCTTAGACTGGCAGCAGACGGTGCAGTATGACTGCTAGCCCTCGTCATCTCCTGGGTGCTCGGCAGAAGATGCTGCATTATCATTGCTAGCCCTTGTCATCTCCTGGCTGCTCGCCAGAAGATGGTGCAGTACGACTGCTGGCAGGACTAAGTCTCCAGGAGATGAAACTTAAAAAGGGAATGACCTGGCTGAGTCACTCCCATGTCTGCCCAGGCGCCCCTGACTGACCTCACCGAGGTCGGCTAAAAGAGCACTGTAGCGGGGTGGACACCCGCTCCTGCCCTGAAGGGCTTGAAACCAGCCCTGAAAGAGGGCTGCAGCTCTAAAAGCTGGGCTGATTGGGGAAGCGGCTGCAGCCGGGCCACACCCCAACCAGGCCACAGCTGGCCTGTATATAAAGGCTGGGAGCCAGGAGCTCAGAGGTCTCTCTCTGCATTCAGAGAGAGAAGGGCCTGGCTGCAGGGAGCTAGAGACAGGGTACCTGAGTGGAGCAGGGCTGGGGACAGGCTGAGGAGCTGGGGAGCTCCAGCCTGGAAAGCCTCATCCTGGAAAGCCCCAGGCTGCAGCCTAGCAGAAGGCCAAGGGGTACTAGGGGTTGCAGAGGGCAGCCCAGGGGTAGGCCAAGGCAGCAGGTCCAAACCCAACCTTGCCAGTGGTGAGTAGGCTGATACTGCAGACTGCCCCAGGGTGTGGGGCTAGACAATGACTGGCAGTAGCCTTATACTGAGATTAGGTGGGAATAGTGGGTGGGGGTTCCCTGGGGAGGGGAGGCCCTAAGACTGAGGGGTTACTGCTAGGGGGCAGCATCCCAGGTAAAAGGGCACCGGGGTCCAGGGAGGGACACGGGGGCCAGAGGATAGGTGGATCACTGCAGAGGGCACTCCAGGATACTGGAAGAGCTAATTCCCAGAAGAGACCAGCAGGAGGTGCCGCCGGGTGAGTCCGCTCCTCTACAAGAACCCAGGAGTATGACGGCGACGGCTACCAGTCGTAATGCACCATCTGCTGCCAAAAGGCAATGAGCTGCTGCTGTGTAGCAATTCAGTCCCACGTCTGCCAGCACCCAGGAGACGTATGGCGACGGTGAGCTGAGCGGGCTCCATGCTTGCCGTGGTATGGCATCTGCACAGGTAACCCAGGAAAAAAGGCACAAAACGATTGTCTGCTGTTGCTTTCACGGAGGGAGGGGGAGCCTGATGACATGTACCCAGAACCACCTGCGACACTGTTTTTGCCCCATCAGGTATTGGGATCTCAACCCAGAATTCCAATGGGCGGCAGAGACTGCGGGATAGCTACCCACAGTGCGACGCTCCAGAAGTCTATGCTAGCCTGGATACTGTGGACGCAGTCCGCCGACTTAATGCACTTAGAGCATTTTGTGTGGGCACACACACAATCGACTGTATAAAAACGATTTCTAAAAAAACGACTTCTATAAAAAAAGTTGGTGTATCACAACATTCCATCAATTACAGTAACCTTGATGGCCTCCACAGCACTAAAGTCTGCAGGCATTGCGGACCATGCATAGCTCTAGTAGATTGATACGATGAGTCTTGGCAAGAAACCATTTGCCTTGAACCATATGCTGATGCATGTGGGTACCCCAGCCTAGCAGCGAAGCATCAATCATGATTACTATTAATGGGGGTTCCTGTTAGAATGGGATGCCCATGCAAACGTTTTCTGGTGTTGTCCACCAGCGTAGAGTCCAAGATATGGGGTGGTACTGTCAGACGCTTGTGTAGGCTGTGCTTGCTGGGTATGTATACTGAGCTCAACCAGCCCTGTAGGCAGCACATATGTAGTCTTGCGTGTTGTATCACAAATGTTGTAGCTGCCATGTGTCCTAGCAATTGCTGGACAGTACAAGCCGGTATTTGGGTGCTGAATTGTACCTCAGAGATAAGGTTTGTCAGAGTTGTGAATCTGTTCAGGGGCAGAAATGCCTTGGCTTCTATGGCATCGAGATGTGCCCCAACGAAGTCCAGTTGTTGGACAGGGATTAGAGTGGATTTTCATTCATTTATCTGTAGCCCTAGATCCCTGAATTGTGCAATCATCATCTGGACTGAGTCCAGTGCTTCTTGTTAAATTGGGCCTTTGAAAAGGCAATCATCCTGGTAAGGGAAAATCATTATTCACGGTCTGCATAGATGTGCCACTACTACTGCTAGGTTTTTGGAGAAAACTCTTGGAAGTGTTTGTGTTCTACTATGAAACACAGGAATTTCCTGTGAGAAGGGTATATGGTAATATTAAAATAAGCATCTTGGAGGTCGAGGGCTGAAAACCAGTCCCCCTTTTGCAGTACTGGAAGCATCGTGCCCAGTGTCACCATCTTGAACTTTTGAGTGTGTATAATCTTGTTGAGTTTTCTGAGATCCAAGATAGGTCTCCATCCCCCATTCTTCTTCTGTGTCAAGAAGTAGTGGGAGTAGAACCCTTTCCCCCTGTATTGTAAAGGCACTCATTCCACAGCACCTAGTTGTAGAAGATGATCAACTTCTTGTCATAACAGGTGCTCGTGAGAAGGGTCCCTGAAGAGGGATGGAGAGGGGAGGTAGTCGGGAGGTAAAGGGGATGGTATACCCCGATTGTACAATCTTTAACACCAATTGGTCTGTGGTTATTGATGCCCAGATGTGGTAGAATGGGTGAAGGCAGTGACCAAAGCATGGGGACTAATCAGGTGAAAGTGCTGCTTGGTGAGGGAGGTCATCTAGACCCTCGACCAAAACTGCAAAATTGTGGCCTGGGCGGAGCCGATTGAGAAGTCTATGGTTGAGCTTGAGGTGCTCTCTGTCACTGCAACCTTGGTGATATCGTTGGTTCTTGTATTGACGCTGTTGTCATCGGTTGGAAAAGGAATCCCTGTTCCTCCGATAAAGCTGGTATCGTCTTTTCTTAGCAGATGGAGTGTAGATCCCTAAAGTGCAAAGAGTGGCTCGAGAATCCTTCATTGAGTGGAGGACCTCATCAGTCTTGTTTGAAAATAGCTTCTCTTGGTTGAATGATAGGTTTGGAGTTCTTTAGGTATGCCAGAGGATTGTAACCAGGATGTCTGGCAAATGACTATGGACGTGGTTCTGGCTGCTGTGTCCATGACATCCAAAGATGCTAGGAGGGCTGTTTTAGCTATGAGTTGACCCTCACTTACAATGGCCTGAAATTGTGATTGTTTCTCCATGGGGAGCACCACTGTGAACAACCTATGTTTCCAATAATTATCATAATTGTATTTGGCCAGCAAAGCCAAACAGTTGGCGACTCAGAATTGTAATGTCACTGAGGAATAAATTTTTCATCCAAAGAGGTCAAGCCTCTTGTGGGGTCGATCTAAACTGTTGTTGTTTGCCACGCTTATTAGCAGTGTCAACCACCAAGGAGCTGGGAGGCAAGTGTGAGAACAGGAAGTTCATCCCTTTGGCAGGGATGTAATACTTTCTATCTACCCTTTTGCATGTCGGCCAAATTGAGGCCAGTGTTTGCCAGACTGTCTCTGCTGGTTCCAAAAATGCATCATTGATGGGCAGGGTGATTTTGGAAGTAGATGCAGCTTGTAAGATTTGTACAAGCTTGTGTTGGTTTGTCTGCACTTCCTCCAACGGGATGTCCAGGCTTTGGCGACCCACTTAAACAGCAACCTGGCAGGAGACCACCATTGTTTCTGCGGTGCTCTCTTCAGAGATTTCTGCGCCCTTTGCCTTAGTCTTTTAGAGGAAGGCATGTCTCCTGTCCCGATAGGGGGCGTACCCGGAGAGAAGGTCCGTTGGTCTGGCTCAGTTTGGAGAGATTTCTCCATCAAGATCATTTTGAGTCTGAGATCCTGGTCATGCTGGGCTCTCACTTTCAGATTGCTACAGTGGGCGCATTTTTGTGGGATGTGTGCCTCCCCAAGAACATGAACACACAAAGAGTGTTAGTCCGAAATGGGCATTGCTTCATGGCAGGAACTGCACTGCTTAAAGCCTGGGGAGCCAGGCATCTTAATGGTTAACCCCCTCCCCCTCAGTGTGGGGAGGATAAACATAAAAAGTAAACTTTTTTGGAAAGGGGGGGGTTAATAAAAACTAACGCTACATTAACTATAACTTTCTATATGACTAACTAATTAATTATATTATTTTTTTCTGAAAGGTTTGGAAGAGTGACTGCCCCAGGGCTCTGTCTTCAGCTGAGGACAGTTGAGAAACGCTAGATGCGGCACCAATGGCACCCTGCGACCCGCGCTGACACTGCTACTGTAAATCTCTGATCGATGTCGCCGGAATGCCCTGATACCTGAAGTGGAAGACCCACAGGGACTTCAAGAGATGGAAAATTGACCATACTTCTTGGTAAATTCTTCCAATGGGTAATTACCCTCACTTTTGAAAAATTACACTTTAGCTCTCTTTTGAATTTTTCTAAATGCATCTTCCTGCAGCTGGATCATGCTATGCCTTTGCCAGCTCCATTAAAGAGCCTGTAGTCTCAAACATCTTCTCCTGAATAGGCTTCTTACCTGTTTACTGTATTCCATTTCTGTGAATTTACTTGAATTATTATCATCATCTTCATAGTCCTCACTATCAGATTCTGCATCAGCAAGAGGGACGCAGACAAACATGTTGGGGTTGGTGATAAAATCTTCAAGAATGCTAACGGAGCATTTCTCTCCATTCTTCTCTGTCAGACTGTCACTGTGATTTTCTTTACAATTCTTCCCTTCTTTCCCAATCTCCACACATGTGTTCTCAGCAGCCAATTTCATTTTCTTTTTGGTGATTTTCTTTGGTTGCCAGAGCTTTCCACAACAGTAATCCCATATTGCGTGTTTCAGCAAGCGAAGTCCTTTGTGGATCCGAGCAAATGCAATCTGAAGGTTGTTCATCTCTGCATCTTCTTCGGGTGCTTGGAGGTTGTCAGCACTGAAGGAGTTCAGCAGTAGTGCAATGAACAGGTTGAGAACCTGAAAATAATTGAAGTGAAAAGAAAATCATGGCAATATAATTTTGAAATTTAAATAGGACGCTTGAAGATTAGTCAGTTTCTAAACAATTTGTTCTTAATGCATCAACCTTAAGACAAAACAAAATTATTATTGTTCATAAAATAATTTTTCATGGAGCATATTTAGCTCTCATAAGGGTATGTTTTCATGATCCTCCAAAAAAATAAAAAACAAAAAACATATTTTTGTGGCATAAAACCTGATCTTTTCTGTAATACAGGCCTGTGTATGAAAATCACACAATTTTACTGCAACATGTTTTAAAATGTTAGTAGTAGTAATGGTAAATTAATAATTAATTGTGGTCATGACTATATAAGTAAGGTTGAGTGCAGTTTTGCTCTTCAAACAAGAATTTAAACTTTTTGTATTTGTATAAAGAATACTCTGCATCTTCCCCCAAAATTACAGCATTTACTCTTTGAGTATTGAATGAATTGTCTGAGCATTTACAAGTAAATCCATTAACATGAGTTAAAATTACAAAAAAAATTTAGCACTCTCAGTCAGCCCTTTTTGTCTTAAATGTTTTCAATTCATGTATTATCTATCTATGCAAAACTTGGCAGAGATAAATCTTGAAACATGGAACGCCCAGGTACAGCACACAAAGAGCCTTCCTTGACCCTGTAGTGATATGTGGAGGGGGGAAAAAAGATTAAACAAATCTAACATGTCTTTTAAAATCACTTTAAGCTAATCTGGAACAACAAGCATTAAAATGCATCAATGATTTTTATGGTTATTGCCTGGCATCACTATAGGAAAGAGTTAGGTTGTTTGGGTGCATTAACTGTGCATTTCTATATCTTAATATGTTTAGATTTCCTTTAAGTTTATCCTGAATTCTGAACATTCTATTTATAAAGTTTGTTTTGGGGATGATTGCAACATTCTTACAGTGTTTATTACCTTTAAATCACTGTTATGCACCCTCCTGCTTAACATTTTTTGTCTGGGAATAAACTCTAGTAGTATCAGCTGTGATGGATGAGTCGAGAAATCAAGTCAATTGAAGTAGGGAAGATTTTATGGCAGCTGGAAAGATGTTGGTGAGAAGAGCGTCTGGGAGACAGTGTGTCTGAGGGAACTGGGAAGAGTATGGCATTTGGAGGCAATTCACCAAGTGCATATTGGGACCCACCAGGTTCTGCAGCTTATGAGGCCTTGCAACTGAAGAACCTTTAATGTTTGCCTCAGAGTCACAGTCTCCTAGGAGCACTTCCAAGTGGTGTAAAAGAAAAAAAAGTTGGTGTATCACAACATTCCATCAATTCCTTGAGGGGGAGACAATTACAAAAGTTACTGATATACATAACTATGGGGGCACTGTTCCTTTAGCTGGCCAGAATTGGCAAAAGGAAGCTGGAGATAATTTGTACAGTAGAACTATCACCCCCTGTATTAGGCTAATAGCACAGATTCAGCATAGTAAAGAATAGTGAGGGCCTGATTTTAGTCTCATGATGGTATTCTTAGGTGAAACGCCACCAGACCTGAGTGGAGCTGCTACGGATTTGCATTGGGTCCAAAACCCACACTGAATACTTCTACCCCTTCTTTGGTGTTTAAACCCTTCGGGTGCTGGCAGCTGATTATCAAGTCCCCTGCTGGACATTCTTTAGCTGAACAGAGCCCCCTGATTATTTATGATGCTTTGCTTTCAGAGAGACAGTCATCCCCAGGTGGGTATCATACATCCCCTCACCTTGCTGCCACAAAAGATTTCTGACAGCTTTAAGTTCCATCCAGGACTCCCTAGGAGCTCTGTAGGAAGCAGATGCACTGATTAACATGTCCGTCACCCATCCTGATTCTCTCCTGCCCACATTTAGAGCTGTGCGGGTCAGCCATGAGCCTCGCATCTTCCAAGCAGACTTCCACCAGAAAGACTTCCACAACCCAGATTCCACTGGTGGAACCCAAATTACCGTGTCCACTTCCCCCTTCCCTTTTCTCATTTCCAGTCTCCAGTGCGTTTCTGGCTTTATTGCATTAAGCTTCTCTTTAAAAGAGATCACTGCCAGCTCCAATCTACTATTTTAAAACGTAAAATGAGAATCTTTGGTCATGATCTTCCTCGCCCTTCCTCCAATGGAGTAACTCCTGACATTGATGTAAGCAAAAGAAGAATCAGGTTTTGTATCCCCTTATGAGTCTTTTTTATATATTTCATTTTGCACTATGCTTGCAAATGTGGGAGGATATCATGTAAACATGCTAGGCTGATGTTTTTCATTATCTCTGAATATCCTGGGTTTGTAATGCATGTTTGGGGGATAAATTAAAACATCCTTATAATGTTTGGGGCTCTTAAGTTACTGATATGTACTTTCAAACTCACTTCCAGATTAAGGTTTTTATTATTCCCACACAAAATACAATGTTCACATCTTAATATTTGTTTAAACAAACAAACCAACAAACAAGAGATTCCACTGATTCGCAGAAAGCCGACAAAAGTAATTCAAAACGAAAATTTCATCTGAGAGTTAGTTTTCTCTCAGCAACTCTACTTTTACAGTAGGGCAATAACACTGATTTTAGTGTATTTACTTCTGATTTAGCCTACTATAAGAAAGAGGAGAAGCTGATCCGATGTCTTGCATCTAAAGAGAACTGAACTATGACCCTGCATTGAGCTATGTTCTGGCAGAATCCTGATTTCAGTGGGTTCATGTATGGGCCCAGGGATTGCCTGCAAAGAACTCAGTAAAGAAACAAATTCTTAAACAAAAAACAGGTTGTGATATGCAAACACAGGGCTGCGTTCTCAAAAGGAGTTAGGTCCCTACTTTCTATTTAGGCATCTAACTCCTATTGAAATCAATGGTAACTATTAATCAATAACTTCAATTTCAATAGATTTCAATAGAAGTTAGGAGCCTAAGTAGACATTTGGAGCCTAACTCCTTTTGAGCATTCAGTCCTTAGTGATTATTTCCACCAAAGTCTTGAGATGAAAAAGAAAATTGTTGCTAGTAATTTTTTTCTGTTAGAAAATTGTTCCTCACTGGAATGAATATTGGTCTGTGAAAAGATTCAGTGATGCAATATTGAAAAAGTGTCTTACTTTAAATATGAACACAAGTTCCACAGGTGAAAGACAAACAGGGGATTTACTAGAGCACAATTGACATGGGGTGGTCCCTTTACCACCATCTCTTAGAAACCTACCATTCATAGAAAGTCAAGTCAGTAGATTATGCAGAGTTTTGTAGCCATGTTGGTCCCAGGATATTAGAGTGATAAGGTGGGTGAGGTAATATCTTTTACTGGACCAACTTCTGTTGGTGAGAGAGACAAGCTTTTGAATTTTCACAGAGCTCTTCTTCAGGTCTGCTAAATCCAGACCTGAGGAAGAGCTCTGTATACGGTCCAAAGCTTGTCTCTCTCCCCAACAGAAGTTGGTCCAATAAAAAACATTACCTCACCTACCTTATCTCTATAAGTCAGTATATTGTATACTGTACAGGCAATAAAAATAGAAACATATCTGGAAACTCACCACTAGGTTTCCTATCACCATGGTCAGCAAGAAGACAATAAGGCATAACGGTTGCCCATCTACCACCATACAATCCCACATGGTTTCAAGCCATTCTCCACACAGAATTCGGAATATAATAAGGAATGAGTGGAAAAAATCCATCATATGCCAACGTGGCTTGCAATCATCACTTATTTTACAGCAATGTTCTTTGTAGCTTTTACCAAAAAGTTGCGTTCCTAATACAGCAAAAATAAAGACTATGATTGCCAGAACCAGGGTAAGGTTACCCATGGCACTCACTGAGTTACCAATGATTTTAATAAGTGTATTCAAAGTTGTCCAGGACTTTGCCAGTTTGAAGACCCTCAGCTGTGTATAAACAAAAAACATAGCATTAGACAACAGAAGATTAGATAATCTTCATTTTGCACTGTTTAAAAATGGTTAAAAACATTATGCAGACATTTCAAACTACTCAAACACAATGAAATGGAGGGTATTTTAAGTCAGTATATGATCAATGTGTAATACAGACTACTGATTTGTATATATGTTATATCTCTGTGTCTTTTAGCACAATGATGCCACAATCCTGGTTGTGGTCTTTGCACAATTCCATAACATAAATGTTCACCATGCCACCAGTAGCAATTTATTACCACCTTCCATTGTGAGTTTCTCAGGCAAGCAAGTTGTTGCATTTCCTTCTTCCTGCATTTTCACATCTTCTAGAATCTGAACTTAAATTCCTGTTTATCATAATCTGTACTTTATTTCCATTTTCAATAACCAAATATTTACATGCAAATGTCCTGAATTTTAGAGGTGCTGAGCACCCACAATTCCCATTGACTTAAATAGGAATCATAGCTGTTCAGCACCTCTGTAAATCAGGCCAAGGATCTATCTTAAGTTTGTATAGCATCCATCACCACAGTATCACAGACACTAAACAAGCAAACCACATAAAGTACATGCTTAATTTTAAGCATGTGACTTCAATGGCTCTTCTTACATGCTTAAAATTAAGCATGTGCTTAAAGGACTTTGCTCGATCAGGGTCTACGTGCTGATGCAGAAAGGTAACTACTTATCTGTAATTCTTGTTCTTTGTATTTATAGAAGTTATAACATCTCATGACTCTTGGGATCTCTGCCTCTGGCAAATGTCAGGTTCCACAGCCTGTAATCTTTTAAAGAGTCAGTTCCTTGCCATTTTGAAAATAAAATGGTAAAAACAATAACATCTTATAATTCTGAGCTGGTGAATGAGGATCTATTATAACCACAGTACAATGCATTCAGAAAATAATAAAAGGTAAGTAATTTTCTTCAAAGAGAAATGTTATGATAGATCTCCAATCTTGAAGAATAAAATTCTTATGGGAACTTTCTCAGAAATCCTAATTAATCAAAAAGAAAAAAATTACCACAAAGAGGAACCAGTAACGACTATGACTGACAAAGTGGCAACAGTAATTTTTTATTTTAAATTTTTTAATTTAATTTAATTTAGTAGACTGGTAGAGCAAAGGGGGAAATAAATAAATGGGAAAATGTGTGCCTATAGAGTTTACATATAGACACAATACATCTCTGTTTGTGCACTGGGAGAAAGTGAGATACCTTCAAACAAATCACAAATACCAGCTAAAATCCCAATTCAGGAAAACACTTGAGCTGACACTTAAATCCATCCCTATTCAAGAAAGCGCTTAAGTATGTGTTTGTCAGTTAAACACATGCTCAAGTGCTTTCTGGAACAGGGATGCCACAAGTACTCCTGTTCTTCTTTTTGTCCTAAATTGGTGTTTAGGAGACATCCCAAAAACATTTAAATGAGAATGCATGTTATATCCTCCTTTGTCCATCCAATCCATCACATAGGCCCCAAACCTGTGAATAGTTACACACAAGAGTAACTTCAAGTCTCTTGATGTGTGTAAAGTTACATGCTTGAGTGCTGAAAAATATCCTTATTCTTTCATGTGGGCACTATAAAATAATAATCTTAGCCTGAGACTGATTTATTTGAAAGGCTCACACATTTCTCTCTCTCAGGGTCAGATGCCTATCTTTTCAAAAGTTATGTAGAATTTGTCACATGATTTGCTTTTCTTTTCAGCCATTCCTTTAATTTTGACAACATTTTCTCCTCAGAAGCTGCCTACTGTGATGGTCTCGGACAGGCAGAAGAACAACTTGCAAAAGTACATCACAGGAGAAGGAACTAGTTGACAATACTAAATATTGTTGCTGGAGATGATATAGCAGTTGCTGTTGCAATAGTTAATACGAAGAACAACAACTTTCCATTCCAAACTGAAATGAGGTAAGGATGGCAAAATATGCATTTTGAAGATTTCACGAACCTGAAATACTATTTCAGGGGTTTGTAGGATTTACCAAAAAAAAAAAAAAATTGAGTTTGCAAACCATTTTCACATTAAATTAAAAAAAAAACCACACTTTCCCCAAGGTTGTTTTATTTGTTTTTTTAGAAAGTGTTTCTAACTAAAAAGAAGACTGTGATATAGTGTATGAATAGATAAACGAACCACTTCCCTAAAATCCAGGATAGCACAAGTGTATGGTGATTATACAGTATAAATATGTCTTTATTACATTTTTTCTCCTCCATTTCTTCTTTCTCAGTTTCTCTGAATTTGTTTTTCATTCTCTGCTCCAACATTAACTACATTTTAACATTGGATTTTTCTTTTACTCCTTTCAGTCCATGTTTTAAAATCATCTCACAGTGAAATACAAAGGCTATATATGTTTGTCAAACTTTTAAATGGGTTTGAAATTAGACAAAATGAGTTTCCAGTTCCTAATACAAGGGTGCAGAAATTGCACTGAATGGGGGAACTGAAATCCTCTCTATTGTATTCATGCAAAAAGTTTTATGAGACTGAATATATATGAGCCATTACCAGTTTGAAGGAACGTAAAACTAACAGGTTTCCCCGTTCTTTTCTTTCTTTAGCTTTGGTGTATACACTCAGGTCAATTAAGCTTACGGTGACAATTATGCTGTCAAAAATATTCCAGCGCTGCTGAAAATAGTAGTAGGGATCTAGAGCAATGATTTTCAAGATCACTTCTGCAGTAAAAATTCCAGTAAAGACCTGTGACAAAAGAAACAGTAAGTCATGTTTGCCTAAATGGTTCTGTGAGCACATCTCTCTAGACCACCCTCCCACAAATATAGTAGTATAGACATAGGTACATCAGTAAAGTGAACAGCAAACCCTACTTGTATCATGTATATCATAATGGATTGTCAACAAAAATCCTAGCCTTGTCTGCTCTTATTTTAAAGGATGTTTAGAACAACTGCGAAACAAGAGTAACATTTGAGAATCCCATATCCCGGAAATTAACAGACAAAGAATGAATAAATGAATCTTTCTTACTACCATTCTTTTTATCCTGGGTAGAAATATACATAAATTCATTCTTGATAGTGAATGTCAGAATTCACTTACCTTGTTGCCTACGTCAAGCATGAATTTTAAACTTCTTGTCATCTTATAGTGCTCCAGTGCCATGAAGATAGTATTCATCACGATGCAAAGAGTGATAGTGAGGTCAGTAAATGGATCCATTACTAAAATTGTCACCTTTTTCTTGATTCTCAACCACAGAGGACAACAGTCCCAAATAAGATATTTTAGGGCAAAATTCTTCAAGCAGGGAGGGCATTTCTGTTGTGATTCTTCAAGTTACAAATGACAAAGAAAACAAAGCAATAACCAGGTAATTAGTTTCAGAGTAGCAGCCGTGTTAGTCTGTATCAGCAAAAAGAGCAGGAGTATTTGTGGCACCTTAGAGACTAACAAATTTATTAGAGCATAAGCTTTCGTGGACTACAGCCCACTTCTTCGGATGCGTATAGAGTGGAATAAATATTGAGGAGATATATACACACACATACAGAGAGCATGAACAGGTGGGAGTTGTCTTATCAACTCTGAGAGGCCAATTAAGTAAGAGGAAAAAAAACTTTTGAAGTGATAATCAAGCTAGCCGAGTACAGACAGTTTGATAAGAAGTGTGAGAATACTTACAAGGGGAGATAGATTCAATGTTTGTAATGGCTCAGCCATTCCCAGTCCTTATTCAATCCTGAGTTGATTGTGTCTAGTTTGCATATCAATTCCAGCTCAGCAGTCTCTCGTTGGAGTCTGTTTTTGAAGTTTTTCTGTTGTAAGATAGCCACCCGCAGCTCTGACATTGAATGACCAGACAGGTTAAAGTGTTCTCCCACTGGTTTTTGAGTATTATGATTCCTGATGTCAGATTTGTGTCCATTAATTCTTTTGTGTAGAGACTGTCCGGTTTGGCCAATGTACATGGCAGAGGGGCATTGCTGGCACATGATGGCATATATCACATTGGTAGATGTGCAGGTGAACGAGCCCCTCATGGTATGGCTGATGTGATTAGGTCTCATCATAGGACCTAATCACATCAGCCATACCATGAGGGGCTCGTTCACCTGCGCCTTGGTCCTGCCCTTGATGAGCCAATCGTCCAGGTAGGGAAACACCTGAATCCCCTGCCTGTGCAGGAAGGCTTCCACGACTGCCATGCACTTCGTGAAGACCCTTGGGGCTATTGACAGACCAAAGGGCAGAACCCTAAATTGTAGATGAGCATTGCCCACGACAATCCTGAGGTAACGACTGTGCTGAGGGATTATCGCAATGTGAAAGTATGCGTCCTTTAAGTCGAGGGCAGCATACCAGTCTCCTGGATCCATGGAAGGAATGATGGAGGACAGGGAGACCATGCGGAACTTGAGCTTCTTTACAAACTTGTTGAGATGCTGCAAGTCCAGAATAGGTCTGAGGCCCCCTTTCGCTTTTGGTATTAGGAAATAGCGAGAATAGAAGCCCCTGCCCCATAGCTCCTGAGGAACCTCCTCTAGTGCCCCTGCTGCGAGGAGAGACTGAACTTCTTGAAGTAGAAGTTGCTCGTGAGAGGGGTCCCTGAAGAGGAACGGAGAGGGGGGCTGGTGGGGCGGGAGGGAGGAGAACTGGATAGAATATCTCCTCTCTACCGTGCGAAGCACCCAAGTGTCCGATGTGATTCGGGCCCACGCACGATAGAAGGGGGACCAACGTGACGAGAAGGTAAGGTTGGACGGATCCGGGGTTCTGACTGGGAGGTCGTCCTCCACCAAGCCATCAAAATGGTGGTCTAGGCCCCTGTGTAGGCCTTGGTTGGGCAGATGACTGGCCGAAGGGCTGCTGTTGTTGCCTCCTTCTGCCCATCCTTGCCCTTCTGCGCAAGGCATCCCCTCGATTTTGAGGCTGGTACGGCCGTGGGGCCTGTGGTGGCCTCAACTGCCTATGCTGGGTGACCGGGGTGTGTAGGCCTAATGAACAGAGCGTGGTCCATGAATCCTTTAGGCTATGAAGCCTCTTATCCGTCTTCTCCGAGAAGAGCATGGGTCCTTCGAAGGGGAGGTCTTGGATCGTTTGTTGGACCTCATGTGGGAGGCCGGAAACTTGAAGCCAGGCTCCGCGCCTCATGACCAGACCAGTTGCCAATGTGCGTGAGGTTGAATCGGCCGCGTCCAAGGCCGCCTGGAGGGAAGCCCGGGTAATCAATCTTCCTTCTTCAACCAGGGCTGAAAACTTGGTTCTCGACTCCTGTGGAAGGAGGTCCGCGAACCTAGACAAAGCCGAGCACGTGTTGTGTCCATACCAGCTCACTATGGCTTGCGGATTGGCAATGCGCAACTGCAGATCCCCCGTCGAATATACCTTGCGCCTGAACAGGTCCAACTTTTTGGCATCTCTATTTTTGGAGGTAGCTCCCTGGAACCACTGGCGCTCCCTCTGGTTGGCCGCATCTACCACTAGGGAGTCTGGGGGAGGGTGTGTATAAAGATGTTCATAGCCCTTGGATGGAACAAAATATCGCCTCTCAGTCCTTTTAGCCGTAGGGGCCACTGAGGCTGGAGTTTGCCACAAGGTGCGGGTTGTGTCAGTAATGATCTTTATGAGAGGTAGGGCTATCCTGGATGGGCCAGACGGGGTCAGGATGTCCACCACCAGATCTGTATCCACCTCAATCTTCTCAGTCTGGATCGAGAGGCTCTGGGCTGCTTGAGTAAGCAGCTGTTGGAGGATCCTATTGTCCTCTAGGGCCGGTGCCGCTGAAGTTCCCACAACTGCCTCATCCGGAGATGAGAAGGAAGAGATCCCCTGAAGAGGGCCTTCATCTACCCCCTCTCCCTCTACAAGGGCCTACGGCACACGATACTCAGGTTGCGCGGCCGTTGCGGACTCAGGATGTGGCACCGCGGCCGGTACCGGGGTCGACACCGAGAGACAAGGCGTGCTGGACAGTGCCTGCAGCATTGGGAGCAAGGTCCCCGTCGCTGCTGTTGTCTGGCTAGGCGGTGCCGTGTCCCTTTGTGGCACACTCCTGTCAGACGGCGGTGCCGGTGGTGGTGGCATTAGCGGTGGGGCCGCCAACGTCGAAGAGACAGATGCGGCTCGTGAGCCGGGTCCATACGCCTAACCCACTGACGGGTGGTAGGCCCATGGTGTCCAGAACGGCCACTGGGGGGGCGGTTGCCACTGCTGCTGCCACGGTTGGGTACTTGTACGTGAGGACGATTGCTTGCTCCTCGATCTGTTAGAGCGGTATGAGTCCGCCTCCGAGGTCTCTGAGTACGAGGACATAGGAGGCACGGTACCCACTATCACCGGGGACCGGTGCCGCCGGAGCGGAGAGGGTGCTGTTTGCACCGGTGCCGCTAGAGTGGCGCGGCGTGGGAAGCGCGGCGACAGCATTGCCGGTTTGCCCCTAGATTGAAACTGGGGTCGAACGGTAGCCAGAGGTTCTCAGCACCAGTGCGGCGACGCCAGCACCGGGAGGCTCAAGAGGTCTGAGGCGGCCTTGAACGCCTCCGGCGTCGACGGGAGGTGCACTTCTTCCATAATATCCGGGGATCTTGGCCTGTCCGTACTTGACCGTACCCCTCTCCGGGGCGGGAGTCAACGGGATGGCTGAATGGGTCTGCGGCGCAGACTGTCCCGTAGCACTCGTTGATGGCGATGGCCCCTTAGAGTTCCGGTGGGGGGAATGTTCCCTCACCGGCCTCTTCTTTTTAACCGGCACTGGCGATGGGGAACGGTGTCTCATTGAGGCTGATTTCTTGGGCGCCGATTCTCTCCGGTGCCGGGATTTGGGGGCCTTGGCTTCACGACTTAGCGCCAGTGCCGGGACACTGCGCACCGAGGATGAAGTGCTGAGTGCCAGCTTGGTAGGCCCGGGATCTGATTGTGGACGCAGGGCCACCTCCATTAGGAGGACTTTAAGTCTCTGCTCTCTATCTTTGAGAGTCCTGGGGCGAAAACCCCTGCAGATACTGCATCTATCTCTTTGGTGGCTCTCCCCTAGGCATCTTAAGCACGAAGAGTGCGGGTCACTCTTCGGCATGAATTTCCCGCAGTCCCTGCAGAGTCTGAACCCTGGGGACCCGGGCATGCCCCAGCGGGGCGACGAAAACTTGGGGAACCCCCCCCCCAACTACTATCTAACTAAACTAATGCTAAACAACAAGCTAACTAACTATTTACAACAACGACGGAACACTGCCACGATTGCTGAAGAGCAAGCGAAGTTCCAGCTAGCCGTCACCGGTGGTAAGAAGGAACTGAGGGGGTGGAGGGTCGGCTGGCCCCTATATACAGCGCCATGACGGCGCCACTCCAGGGAGCGCCGAAGCCGACCCTACGGACGCTGCTATAGTAAAATCTTCCGGCTGGCGTGCACGCGGCGCGTACACACCTGCTTGGAATGGACATGAACAATCACTCAAAGAAGAACATTGTCTTTCTAAAAAGAGAAGTGGCTACAGTCAAATCTCATACACTTCAGGAGATATATAGATATAGTGTGTCCTCCCCTCCAAAAGCAGAATAGGAACTCTTTTCCAATTTGCACATGGGCTGGCATCAGCAAATACACCTCTATCCCGATATAACGTGACCCGATATAACACAAATTCGGCTATAACGCGGTAAAGCAGCGCTCCAGGAGGGGCGGGCCGGGGGGCTGCGCGCTCCATTGGATTAAAGCAAGTTTGATATAACGCGGTTTCACCTATAATGCGGTAAGATTTTTTGGCTCCTGAGGACAGTGTTATATCGGGAAAGAGGTGTACTAATGTGGGAACACTGCTTCTTGACAGACTTTGTAGGATGGCCTGGCACTAAATGCAATATATGTTGTAATACAGATATTATACTGACGTTGTGATATGTACTGCATGATGTTCAGGCATATGGGGTCACGTTCAGATGATAGATTTGTCTCTGTATAGATTAGGTACTTGTTATAGCTATGGATATGATTTCTGTTAATTGACTGTCTTACTGAATGTATGATAATCACACAGTGTGCTACCAAGATGTGCATTACTGAAAACATCGTTCCAGAGCTAACATAAATCCACAAGTACAGGGTAATTAATAGCATACATGGAGCACTATTGGACTTGCTACACAGCATTTTTCTGAGCATGTATGTGTGTTGGAGGAGGATAATTTTGTGAAATCTATATGTATACATTCTTCGACAGGGTAACAAGCCTTGTGGATGGGGGAAGCAGTAAATGTGGTATATTGTGACTTAGTAAGGCTTTTGATACTGTCTCGCATGCTCTTCTCATAAACAAACTAGGGAAATAAAACCTAGATAGAGTCACCATAAGGTGGGTGCATAACTGGTTGGAAAACCGTTCCCATAGAATAGTTATCAGTGGTAAACAGTCAAGCTGTAAGGGCATATCAAGTGCAGGGATCAGTTCTCGGTCCAGTTCTGTTCAATATCTTCATTAATTATTTAGATAAGAGTACACTTATCAAGTTTGTGGATGATACCAAGCTGGGAGGGGTTGCAAGTGCTTTGGCGGACAGGATTAAAACTCCAAATGATCTGGACAAACTGGAGAAATGGTCTGAAGTAAATAAGATGAAATTCAATAAGGACAAATGCAAACTACTCCACTTAGGAAGGAACAACCAGTTGCACATATACAAAATGGGAAATGATTGCCTAGGAAGGAGTACTGCAAAAAGGGATCTGGGGGTCATAGTGGATCACAAGCTAAATATGAATCAACAGTGTAACACTTGCACCACCCCTCCTTTTGTCCTGACCACTTTTTGTCAATTGAACTGGCCATATGGTGTTGGAAGCCCTATATCCCTCTTCTCCCACTTCCAGGGCTCCTAAGTATGAACATTTTTGGCTCCATCATCCATTTTGGGGGGAATTATTTTAAAAATATTATTTACTATACCCTTCTGGGAAGTATTAAAAGTAAATCATAGAATTATAGGACTGGAAGGGACCTCAAGACATCGTATAGTCCAGGCCCCTACACTCATGGCAGGACTACGTATTATCTAAACCATCCCTGACAGGTGTTTGTCTAACCTGCTCTTTAAAATTTCCAATGATGGAGATTCCATAATAATTAATGGAGATATCCCATCTCCTAGAACTGGAAGAGATCTTGAAAGGTCATTGAGTCCAGCCCCCTGCCTTCACTAGCAGGACCAGTACTGATTTTGCCCCAGATTCCCAAGTGGCCCCCACAAGGATTGAACTCACAACCCTGGGTTTAGCAGGCCAATGCTCAAACCACTAAGCTATCCCCCCCCTCCCATTTAAAAAATTAATGGAGATATCCCATCAAAAGATTGCAGTCTTTATAAGTATACCTTGAGTAAAATACGGCCTGAACCCAGGTATGTACCCAGGTATGTACCTTTCTACCCAAACAGTGCCTCCTCCAGCTACACTGCTATTTTTAGCAGTGTAGTGTCCTGCGGCCTACCCACTACCAGAGTCTTTTCCAACTGCACGGAAAGGCTCCAGCAGCAGGAAAAAGCTCTGGTGCGAGGAGACAGCGGAGAAAGACTCCGGCAGCTCCCCTCTGCCACAGCTTTTCCCCACTGCCTCTCCCGCCAGAGCCTTTCACATCGCAACATGCTTTTCTCTGTGGAGCGTAGCTATACATACCCTACACACTGCCACCAGTGATGTGCAGTGTAGACATAGCCTTTGAGTATGATCTTTCAACAAGTTTTGCACCCACCTTATAGTAATTTCATCTAGTACACATTTCCCAAGTTTGCTTATGAGAATGTCATGTGGGACTGTGCCAAAAACCATACTAAAAAATCAAGATATATCACATCTTCTGCTTCTCCCCTATCCGCTAGGCCAGTAACCCCGTCAAAGGAGGAAATTAGACTGGTTTGGGATGATTTATTCTTAACAAATCCATGCTGGCTATTCCTTATAACCTTATTATCCACTAGGTGCTTACAAAATGTTTAATAATTTGTGTCAATATCTTTCCAGGTATCCAAGTTAGGCTGACTGGACTACAATCCCCTGGCTCTTCTTTGTTATCCTTTTTAAAGACAGGTCCCCTCTAGAAAGACAGGTATAAAATCATAATACTGTATATATTCACAAGGGAGCCAAATTAAGGATGCACAGAACATTTATTCTGGCATTTCCTAACTGAAGCATTTGCAAAGGCTCTATTCCCCGCCCCCCCTCTCCCCGGGCCTGTTTTTTGTTTGTTTTTTAAAGATTTTGATCTTTTATATCAACATATGCTTAGGTTTCAATTAAAAAATGATGAGAAATAACTTACCCTCCAGGACACAGGTAATGGTACTGACTGCCCCAGTTGTCCTTTGACTTTGTAGTGGCTCATTAAAATAGTCCACTGACAGATGATGAGGCAAATGCTTCTTGCTCACTTCATCACATACAGGAGTCTGTTTAAAGAAGTAAACACGGTTAGTAACATAAAGAGTACAAAGTGAGGAAACAATTAGACAGGGATAGCCATGGACATTAATATGAATGTTGACATGCAGTGAAATAAATGGGCCTCTTCTATAGGAAATAATAGCATTTAGAAGGGGTTAAAAAATAAAGGCCTGACTCCCTTGTGGCCATGACAGTTCCCAGGGTATATGTAGGGTGACCAGATGTCCCGATTTTATAGGAACAGTCATGATTTTTGGGTCTTTTTCTTATATAGGCTCCAATTAGCCCCCCACCCCTGTACCGATTTTTCACACTTGCTGTCTGGTCATCCTGGGTATTTGCCTTCCAGTATTTTGAACAAACTGCAGATTGGTTAATGAGATTCTGCCCATCTAAAACTTCTCTTTGATTACAATATTTTGCCTTTCCTATCCTGAACTAATCTGTAGTGTTGCTTTTTCATACTCAAAAAATGGATGCTCTGTTTTTTCTCAAAATTTTCATATTAAAAAAAAAAAATCACCTCTGGGAAGAGACCAGACCTAGAAAGTTTTTACTCCTCAAGAAATAAGTTTGAAACATGTCAGGCTCAATGAACCACAGACTAGCTGGTTCCTGCCAGATTGTCTAGTGGACTTCTGGGGACCCCAGGCTTCTGGTGAGTAAAATACGGCCTGAACCCAGGTATGTACCTTTCTACCCAAACAGTGCCTCCTCCATCTACACTGCGCAACTCCACTATGTGTACTGTCCCAGGGCCAGAGATGCGGGACTTCCACATTCTGCAGCTCTTGGGAAGCCTCACCATGTGGACTGCCCTGGGGGCAGGGACCCCAGGGCTTCTAGACTCCCATACCAACTAGCTCACAAGCTGCACAAATCCGACAACCTGGTGAGCCAGCTTCCCTGAGAGTCAGACAGTCTGGGGAGACAGCTGGCCTGGGAGTCTAGAAGCCTTAGGGTCCCTGGCCAGAGCAGTTCACATGGTGGGGCTTCCCAGGAACCATGAGATCCCTGGCAGCTGCTGACTGAAATTTACATGAATCATGTTATTTTCAGTCAGCAGCTGCTAGAGTCCCAGGGCACATATCTCATTTTGGAAATACCAAGTGTTGGTATTTCCAAAACAAACGTTTTACAGAATTTCCAATTAATGGGAAATGTCAAAAAATTTGGGTTTGGTCCACATCTAAACAAATTTTGAAATCTCTAATTTCACACAAACTAGAAATTTTGCCAGTTCTAATTTGGAGTAGCAGAGTCATAATTATGGCTCATTTAACTTTGCACACTTGGTTGTCATCAACATAGGTGTCATCAATAGTGACCTGCACTGGATTTCATTTTCCAAAACACTGAAGATCTCATCATCAACAAAATCAGTTTTGGAGCCAATGTCTCTGCCAGCTAACTGGAAATTGAATATGCTTCCATGGCTGACCCTGCATTTCATTTGGTTTGCACTGGGACCACAAGTAAGTGCAAGGAGAACCTAAAGTCCCAAAAAATGAAAAAGGGAAAAATGCATCATGCAATATGTTTCTTGAGAATGATAAAGATTTTTAGTACCTCAATCAACCATGGAAGGTTTGTAAGTCCAACATTAAATAAAGTTACTCATACAATGATTTAATTTAGGGCAGGTCTACACTACTGCTTAAGTCAATCTAACTTACGTCGCTTGGGGTGTGAAGACAGCCTCTTGAGCGATGCAAGTTACAGTGATTTAAGCTCTTCCTACACCGGCACTATGTCAGTGGGAGATGCTTTCTTGCCGACATAGCTTCCGCCTCTCATGGAGGTGGAGTAATTATGCTGACAGGAGAGCGCTCTCCCATCAGCATATAGCATCTTCACCAGATGCGCTACAGTGGTGCAGCTGCATCAGTGCAAAAGTCTGTTATGGAATGTTAATTAAATTCCAGTTCCAATGTATTTTTTTTAATTTCCCAGTATTACATAGAATGTTAACGTATTTTTAATCTACATATATTTTAAATGTTCATGAAAATATTTGTTATAGCAAAATGCTTCAGTGCATGTCGATGCCTCACTTTCATTACATCTTCTCTGTTTTCATTCACACATGACTTTCTCAAAAGTTTTCCTTTTGCATTGAAATGTTATCTGCTTCTTTCTCAGCTGAAAAGAGATTTAGTTTTAAAGACCAAAGAAGCAGATGCTAGTTTATATCTATAAATACAGCATTCTATTTCTTAATGGGATTGTGTTTGTGCTTTTGAGCAATTTCTGTTCTAAAACTGACAAAGCTATAAGGATTTTCGATTTAGATAATTAATTACCAAGTTTTGTTGACGGCTACTGGACTGTGATTTGGGAACTTTTTGAGCTTCCCCATAATCTTCTCTCCCTAAGGACATATTTTTATTTCTCCTATTGCTTCTATCTTTGACTTCTTTGGAGGGTAAAGGTGACATTTCAAAGGAGCAAAGTGACTTTGTATCATTTCCTTTAGCAGCCAATGCCTAAAAGTAAACAAACAAAAAACATAGCTGATACTCTAGATACAGAGTTAGGATATCAGTAAGGGAAAAGTACTGCTGTGCTCTATAATTCTTGTTAACAATTATCATTTCATATAGATGGTTAAAATACTAACAATGTTTCTGGTGCAAGCTGATCCCTGAAGGTATTAGGAAGGATTTCCCACTCCATATAGAGAATTGAGCAATTGGTTACATGCAGTGTTTGTGTGCAAACAGATACTCCCCCTGTCAGAGGCAAAATATAAAACTTTGGATCGTTCATACCACTTAACTCCTATTTTTCTGGGTACATATTACAGATTGTACAGAATCAGTTTAAAATTTGAGTATTAGCACATCTATCCACTTCCCAAAATGAGGACTTAAACACTGAAAATCACAACTTCTCTGTTTTCATGGGTGAATACCCACTTCGTCGGATACATGCATCCAACGAAGTGGGTATTCACCCACGAAAGCTCATGATCCAATATGTCTGTTAGTCTATAAGGTGCCACAGGACTCTTTGCTGCTTTTACAGATCCAGATTAACATGGCTACCCCTCTGATACTTCTCTGTTGGGAATCTTCAGGATCAGTGTCACACCGTGGTCTGCTGTCATCACTCCAATCTGTGTTTTCAGCGATATTTCAAATATACAAAGAATCCTGCTCTCTAGGAGCCTGATCCATTGAAGTCAATTGCAGTCTTTTCATTGTCTCCAATTGGCTTAGGATCAAACTCTAAAGCAGTGAAAGAATAGAATTATTGGATGTTTCAATACCCTGCCTACCCACAAGAATGGGCCAGCTGAGCAATGGAATAAAAAAACAACATTCATGTGTCCTTATGGAAACTATAGGTTGGTGGAATTTTAGACCCGTCAGCCTTTACAATACTATTTTGCTTACAGTACCATGAACTAATGTTGCATTTTTATGTTCACTATTCACACATACTATTTATGTGTGAGGAATTGTTTCTATTTGCCCTAGAAAGCACTCTGATAACTTTGAATAAGATAGTAGCTGGCACCTGTTCTCATCAGTGATCACAGTGTCATTGTTTATACACACTCAAAGATAAGGAGGGACTGATAAATTCCTCTACAAATACCTCTACCCCGATATAATGCGACCCAATATAACATGAATTTGGATATAACGCGGTAAAGCAGCGCTCCGGGGGGGGGGGGGGGGCAGGGCTGCGCACTCCAGAGGATCAAAGCAAGTTCGATATAACGCGGTTTCATCTATAACGCGGTAAGATTTTTTGGCTCCCGAGGACAGTGTTATATCGGGGTAGAGGTGTATATTGTAAATGGAGAGTGCCAAACATTAACAAGGGAATAGTTTATGGACCTCTTGCTCTTTTTTCAACAGTTCCATGGCTTCCTGAAACTTCCTTTCCTTTGCCTCAGTTTCAGCAATAGTAGCTTTGTTCTGCTCTTCATATGCCATAGTCACTACAGCCAGGATCAAGTTGATCAGATAAAATGAGCCCAAAAAGATGACCAGCACAAAAAAGAGTATGTAGATCTTCCCAGAAGCTCTGAGAGTCTGTAAGCACAAAGTACACACTACAGTAAGGAGTATGACATGACACTTCTAGTGTAATTAGATTAGTTAACGCTCGTAAAGCATATTGAAGATGTAAAGCACTATATGAAAGTAGTAAATATTATTTTAGGGTATTTTTAAAAACCTTGGTCACATTTCCATATTCCTGAATAAATGCTTTAAAAAAACCTTTAAAACCCCACAGCCTATTTGGGCTTCCTTTCCCACTTCCTATACCGCCCTCAATGAGCCCTAATGACCTTCCTGATAGTGGCCAGTAGAGCTCAGTTTGGGTGAACAGAAGGGAGCTGCACATCTGAGGGGAAGGCTCTGTTGAGCTGTGCATGGTGACATCTCAGTCCCCTTCTGCTGCACTACACTCCCTGGGACTGCAGCACATTAGGGTTGGTTTAAAGGGCTGTGGAAGCATTTTGTTGTCCCCTTGCAGGAAGTCTGGCAAACACCGCAGTACAGAGAGGCTATGCTCTTGCCAATCAGCCATCAAATTGGAAGAGTTTTAGTCAGATTCAGAGGTGCAAAGCTTTGTATTATGTTACCGCTCACAGTCCCTTGTGGTCCCCCTTTTGGGGGATAGAGATGTAGCATGTTTTGAATCTTTCCTCCAGGCTAGTAAAATCTTCTGCTTTGTACTTATTGACCCATCATATAACAAGCTATTAAGTGTTTTTCATGATGTTTAATTTCCTTGTAAAAATTCTTTATTGAAAAAAGCAGAAGCTTTGTATCGTGAGTTAGCTGTAGTACTCTCATCATATGGATGTGCAGAGTATAGTCACTTATTCTGTGACTTGCGCCCGTCATTTCATTTTAAGACTTCTTTTCCTCTCTTTTTACTTTAAATACTTTATACATTTATCCAACTACATTACTGCTTTATTTAATATTTGAATTAAGTAAATCTGATACCTGTTGATAGAGACGCTCCCAGTAATCTTGTGTCATCAGGCGGAACAAGGAAAGAAAGGCCCAGCCAAATGTATCAAAACTTGTGTAGTTAAAATCAGGATTTTCCCCAACTTTGAGACATACATATTTATCTGGACAGGAGCTACAGATGAATAATAAAAAGTGATGAAAACTTAAAATGTCCAAATTTAAAGGCAAATAGCTTCAGTTCCTGTGAAAACTCAGATTATACACTCAGTTATACTACAACTGAGATATAAGGACTCACTTCTTCCGTGAGACCTGCAAACACTAACCCACGCTAAGCAAATATCCTCCACACCCCTACAATATTTTGTTGGGAAAGAGGGCCATAGAGTGGAAGGACAGGGAGAGAAATACAAAAACACACGTACACAAAAATATGTTAAATATTATTTTGTATATAGATAGTATTATTTCCCATTTTAAGTTAACATTTCCTTTGCTTCTTTTAGTGGATCTTGTCTTAAACACAGCCCCAATTCTGCGGAGTTATACATGTGCATAGTCTGATTGAAATCATTGGGAGAATTGATGCTGGAGTAACTGTTTAGAGGACCTATCCCTACCTTCTGCCTTTTACACTGTGAACTAAGGTTATCTTTAGACTCTGAACTAGTCAGAGGCTGACTGCATATGCAATCGGCAGAGTTGTATCAGAGTAACATATTATAAAAGCTGTTTCCGAGCCTATGTGCCTTGAGAGATGACAGGACGACAATCATGATGAGGATGACTAACACTTCAGGTGCTTTTGCGAGGGATGGTGTGAATTTATGGATGCTCAGATCTCATTCTGTATTCTCTCTATCTTGCTCCATGGAGTGTTTGTGATTTTGCTAACTGTGCTAATGAAACTATTGCAAATACAAGGTTTTTCTAAGTGTAAGTGTTGCAACTATGCATGTCGGGGTTCCCAATTTAACAGTAATTCTAACAACACTGGGCCTGATTTTGAGACTAGAACCTCCTAACGTCTGAGTGTTGTCGACTGGGGATTCTGGAGAAACAGAAGAGGAAGAAAGAAGATCAGAAGAGAGCTGAAATCACTGAAGAATGGAGAGCTGCAGCAGCAGTGACAGCTAAGAAGTCATGACAGAGCAAAAGGACTGTAGTCAGATTCGAGGGGAAAAAAACTATAGAGAAGTAAGCATGATGACCATAGTATAAGGAACCAAGACAGATGAGTGTGTATGCCAGAGATGATAAAGTTGGATGTTGTGTATGTATGTTTGTTACTATGTATACAATTTTAATGTTTTAGGTAAGTACTTGCTGTCAGCATTCTACATGTGATTGATCACCACATGTAGAATGTAACCACTTAAAAAGCTATTTCCAACTGTATTGTATTGCAGTATTGGGTACTTTGATATGCATACATGTGCTAATGGGATTTGTATTTTGTTTCTTGAAATATGCGTTTAAGGTTTATTGTATCAGGGAATATTGGTATATTAAATTAAGATTATTTTGTTTTTTGAAGAATTACTGCCTGAGTGTCAATCCTTCAATCGGAAGGCTGTATCCATGTCCTCACAAGGGTCAACAGAGTTAGTCTACCCTGCGGTGTTTTCTAAGGGTCAGAGAGAAACCCTTAGTAAAACCCCAGCAATTCCTCCAGGGCGGGCCACCCCGTTCCACCTACCAAAACAGACAAATTGACAAGTGGGTTACTGATATAGGCAGGCCATTGTGAGGGTGCCTGGAGTCTGATTTTGGGGGTAATACAGCAAGGGAGATTTAGGTTAGATATTAGAAAAAAAATTCAAACTATAAGGATAGTAAAGTACTGGAATAGGTTACACCAAGGGAGGCTGTGGAATCCCCGTCATTGATGGTTTTTAAGACTAGGCTGGACAAACACCTGTCAGGGATAATCAAGGTTTACTTGGTACCGCCTCAGCGTGGAGGGATGGAGGCCCATCCAGATTTACATTTCTATGCCTGTATTAAATTAATCCTGTCCTCAGAGTTCCCACATCTCATTGACATATCAATTCTGCCTGTCCCCCAGCTCCAACATCAGATCAGCCCTACAGCCCACACCTAGACCCTAGATCAGTGTCCCCCACAACCCCACATCTGCTGTACCCCATCAATTCTGCCCCTACATCTGCCCACATCCCCCACAAGCTCTTCCCTTCCGCCTGGCATCCTCACTTCTCCTCCTCCTCTTATGGTGAGTGAAAGGGGAGAGACTCTGCCTCCTTCCTGCAGGGTTGAAATTTGTGAGGGGGCTGGAGTTTCTTGCATTATCAAGAGACAAAAAAAATCTCTATATCTTGTCCCTGACCCTTTAAATCCTGTCTGATGTCCTGGATAGAGAAGAGGAAGTGCAGCTGAGCCTCCCCAACCTATTTGTCGGTCCTCTCCTTCTACACCCTTAGGGTAGAAACAGATTTGGGTTAAATTTTATTTTTTTCTGAAATGATGCACCTATCCCTACTAGAAAACACTGAAGTTAACCCTACTTCCGTCTCCACCTCTCATTCTTTTGAAATTTAATTCACTAAATGGAAGTGTATTAAATACATTTCTGAGAAAAAAGTTAAAGTAATTGCAAGAACATCTGCCAGAAGGCCTAGGAAGAATTTAGATTTGAGTATAGAAACCATGGGCTCAAACTCTATCCCCTGTCATTCATTATACTGTCTTATTATTTGTTATATTTGTATTATCCTTGTTCCTATTACTGTTGTCTTTAGGAACTTGAAATTTGCTCTTCACATTAGTCACTGGTGGGTTGAGCTAAGCCAAAAGTACTGAAGCAAAGAAAAAAGTTCAGAACCAAGAAAAGTTAACTGCACTTACCCAGCATCTGAGCTGTTGCCACACAATAAAGGATCCTTGGTGCCATTCTTCTTGAAAACATTTTCTACACGAAAAATGAAAGCATAATACATTCAAAATACTTTTTAACATGTACCTTCTAGATTAATATGACATGATAAATATCCAGTGAAATAAATATTGGCAAGGGCACATAGACACAAAGGGTAAATTTGACATGTGTTTATTTACCTGTACAATAACTCGTAGGTAGGTAGGTAGGGGTGTGTGTGTATTTTTCCACTCTTGGTTCGCATGCATCCCATGCACTGGAGATTGGAGTCTTTTGGCCATTAGGTCTGCACATGTGCCCTGAATGTCCTTGTGATCCTGTATGAGGGGCATCAAGGGCAGTGTACGCCCACCTGACAGTTCCTTTGCAACCACAGAATCCACATGTAATAGGATTCTGTAGTAGTGGGAAAGGACGGCAGGTCATAGAATATCTATATGGACAACACATCTTGAAGAACTCCAGTTACTGTACAAGTAAAACTTCTTTCTTCATTGAGTGTTTCTCCCTATATATATACTTTTTTGGCAATTCCCAGCAGTGACATGATATGAGTAGGTGGGTATTCGGAGTCTACCTAAACAGAGATGTCAGCACGTCTTCCAAAAGAAGTGAACAACATGGATGCTTCCACTATGGAAGGATGCTTGATAAAAGTATGTACTAAACCGCAAGTAGCTGCTGGACAGATCCAAAATGGGGATACTTTGCAAGGATGCAGAAGAGGCTGCCAGTGCCCAAGCAGCATAAACTACCTAAAACATAATAAAGTTGAATTCACCCCAAAACCCATTGAGATAATCTCTGGGTAGGAATTGGTTGGCCTTCATTGTGTCAGGAAATGATATGAACTGTCTAGGGGAAGCTCTGAAGGACTCTGTCCTTTGCAAATAAAAGGCTAGGGACCTGCTAACATCCAGGGTATGTAATCTGGACTCTCTCTGGTTAGAATGTGGTTTTGCAAAGAATACAAATAGATGAATCATTTGATTTAAATGCAGTTCTGAAAACTACCTTGGGAAGGAATTTGGGATCTGGCCTAAGAGACACCTTATCAGTACGGAAAACCTGCCATGAGTCCCTGTATCTCCCCAATTCTACAAGCTGATGTAATCGCTACATGTTGCTGGGGTTGGAATGGAGGGTCCACCAAACTTACAAGCAATTCACTAAGGTTCTGGGAAGATAGGGGAGGTTTCTTTACTAGTAGAAAAACCTTAGGTCTCTGAGGAATTTAGACAGAGGGGTGGGAAGAGACTTTACTGTCTTCAATAGGAGGGTGATATGCAGTGGTGGCTGCCACGTGTACTTTATCAGAACTAATCAAAAGTCCAGAGTTCCTTAGAGATAGTAAATAGCCCAACATAGGTATCTTTGTGTTAACAGGGCATAACTGGTACTATATGTACCCTATTGTAAATCTTTTCTGCTTAGGAGTGTAGATTTCTCTGGTGGAATTTTTCCTACTATTTATCAGAATGTTCAGGACATCTGGAAAAAAAAAAGATCTTTCTATATCTGACACCCATCCATTAGCCATGCAATGAGATGGACGATGGATGTTCCTATTGTCTTGGGATATCACATCTGCTGTTTGAAGTAAAGGTCTTAGAGAAAGGATCAGTAATAGTACCAGCTCCAGGTACCAAAACTACCTCAGCCAGGTGGGAGCTATCTAGATGACACTGGCAGTGCCTTGCTTGATCTTTCCGAGTACCCTGGGAATCGAAGGAACTTTGTCCAGTCATGATCTGAAGAGAAATGCCTGCTCAAATTGTCTGCCAGAGTGTTAGCAGACCTGGAAGGTGAACTGCTGTTAGAGATATCTGGTGTCAAATGCATCAATCCATAATCAAACCACCTCTTGGCATAAGGCAGGATGATCATGCTTCCTTCCCCGCAACCTCTCTCTTTTAATAAAACATGAGTCATGTTGTTGGTCATAATTTGGGTAGACAATCCTTAATCAGAGGTAAGAATTCCATGCCTTGTAAACCACTGAGTTCCAATAAGTTTATATGTAAAAGAGTCTTCTCAAGAGTCCATTTGCCATGTGATCCAGATGTATTCCCCATCCCAGAAGTGATGCATCTGTCACAAGATCTTTCCACCAATTCAGTGAGGAAAGAACATCTTGAGGACGCAACTTGGCGCATACACTGATTTTAGCCAACCCTGCATGCTGCCTAGGTGTACTCTGGCATTCAGCACAGTGAACCTTCTGGAAACCAGGTGTCTGAGTAGACTTACACAAGTCCTTACTATTATCTGTAGATTTGTTTGAAGTTGAGTAATAAGACTAGACATGGTTTGAAATTTGTCTTGGGGAAGACAGGCTCTGTCTAACACTGATTTCTTATATGAGCAGCAACTACTGTTAAGACATTGGTGAATACTGCATCTTTGGTTATAAAGAGAGATCAATGGGTCTCTGCTGATACAGTAGTGTATTGTACTGTCCCATCTGGAAATTTAAGCATTTTCTGTGTGCCAGATAAATGGAAATATGGAAGAAGGCAACCTGAAGGTCACAAGCTGCAAACCAGTCTTGTGGATCTAGAGATGGAATTATGAAGACTAATGTGACAGTTTGCATTTAAAATGGTGTATGAAAATGTTGAGCCCTCTCAAATCCAAAATTGGATTCCATTCTCTCCTCCTTCTTTACTATAAGGTACTAACTAGAGCAGAAACTTTTCTTCTTGCATTCCTGTAGATCCTCTTCTATTGCTCTGAGAGACAGAAGTGTTTCTAGTTCCTGCTGTAATAGTCTCTCATGAAAGGGGTCCCTGAAAAGGCATCAGAAGGGGGTGAGGGGCAAGTGCAGAATGGAACTGTATGGACTAATGTACTGAGACAATCTTCAGTCTCCTGCAGTCTGTTAGAGAGTCCCATAATTTTGGGAAGAAGCGTAGATGGTTCCCAAATGGAGTGGAAGAAGGGTCTAGATCTATTAAAATGGTTGTGGTGTGAATCTCGACCAACCTGTCAAAACAATGTTTGTAGGTTCAGGGTAGAATTGAGAGATGGCTGATGCAGAAACTCTTCTCTTTGGAAACACTTCCTCTTTTTATGGAGTTGTTTTTCTCTGGGAAAAGAAAATGCATATGATGTTCTCTGTTTAGAATAGCTATGAGGTCTCCTTGGTTTTCTTTTGGTTACAGATGTATACACTGTAAGAGAGCAAAGTGTGGCTTGGGGACCTTTCAACATGTGGAGAGTGTCATTGGTTTTAGGGTTGAAAAGATCTGAACCACAAAGGGAAGATCTTCCACAGTTAATTGAACCTCTGTTGGAATGCCTGAACTTTGGAGCCAAGACATCCACTTCATAACTACTGATGTTGCCTAGTTGATGAAGCAGACTTAACAGTTTCCAGAGCTGCCTATAAGGACATTCTAGCAATCAGTTATCCTGCAAAACTAAGGATTTAAACTCCTCCCTATTTTATTTTGGAAGCTTATAAACATAATCCATACATTTGTTGTAGTTGAGAAAACCATAATACACCTCTACCCCGATATAATGTGGTCGTGGGGAGCCACGACCACATTATAGGTGAAACGCCATTATATAAGGGTAGCGGTGGCAGGGCTGCAGCGGTGATTTAAAGGGCCCAGGGCTCCCCGCAGCAGCCGGAGCCCCGGGCCCTTTAAATCGCCTGCAAGCCCCACTGCTGCAGCCCCAGGGTAGCAGTGGCAGTGCTCCGGTGGTGATTTAAAGAGCTCCAGTCTCTGGCAGCTGTGGAGAGCCCAGGCTCTTTAAATCGCCGGCTGAGCCCCACTGCCGCAACCCTGGGATAGCGGCAGCATGGCTCCGGCGGTGATTTAAAGGGCCTGGGGCTCCCCGCAGCAGCCAGAGCCCCAGACCCTTTAAAGCACCACCGGAGCCCCACTGCTACCGCGCTATATGCGAACCCATGTTATATCTGGTCGCGTTATAGCGGGGTAGAAGTGTATGCTAACTATTTCTGATACTTTGAAATTCTGAATTTTAAACTGGCAGATGAGTAACATTTATGACCAATGAAATCTAGCCATTTTGGTTCCTTTTCACTAGGAGTCATTCTTGGTTGGCATTGTCTGTTTTTATCATTATCTGCCACAATCACCCAAGAGATAAGTACTAGGTTTGTGAAAAGATATTTTGCTCCAACAGATGGCACCTGAAATCTTTTGTCAGCTTTCTTTGAGGTGAAAGTGATCAACACAAAAGCATTTGCCAAATATTTCTGGCATGGTCCAATGAAACCTCCTTAATGGGGAGTGCCACAAACTTTGGCACTGTGGCATGGAGAATGTCCAGCAATTTCTGTGGGACTCCTGCATCTCTGCTAATGGAATCTGGGAGGACTCAGCTATCTGCTTCAGCAGTTCTTGGAAGCTTTTGTAGTCATTCAGATGAGATAAAATAAAGGGGATCACTACCTCACTTGAAGACAAGGACAAAATAGTCAGATACTTGTAGATTTTCAGTCTGAGGTTGTTCCTCCTCAGAAAGTTCCTCTGTTGTTTGAAGATCCAATGGTGTCATCTGAGGCATCATAGGGTTTTGCCTCTGAACAGGGAAGGAGGATATCTTCCTGAAGGTTAGTGCCTGGGAGTTATGCCTTATACGATAAGGACCCCAATAGTTCCAATATGGCCATGGTGGTACATTAGTCATACAAGGACTGGGGGGCCACGGGAAAAGGTAACAGATTATGTGCATCTTCAAACTTTATGGTGTCTAGGTCTACATGAAGTCCTGGATTCCCTCTCAAATTCATAAAATTCATAAGAAGGGATTCTTGGGGAATAAATATGGAATCCTTCCCCACTGTGCTGAGACTCACAGGATGAGTATGAACATTTCACCTCTAAGGGAGGGGCTGCTGAAGGTGGAATGATAGGTTCTAATGTAAGTCTAGCAGTGAGTTCTACGGAGGAGCTCAGTTCTGAGAAAACACTGGGCATCCATACTGAGGACTGAATATTTAGCCCAACAGAAAGTAAAGGAGATTCCAGCTCCCCTAACAGTTGAATGTCCTTCAGTACCATATACTTTCCTGTAGCAAGATGCACTCAATCAATCACCACCCTTTATCTGCAGCTAATCTGCATGCAACAATTCTATTGATTGTAATGACTCAGTCATATGAAGGAGACTGGACACAACAGTTCTCACTGGTAGATTACATGGCTTAATTGTCACTGCTCCTTAAAGATTCTATGTTTGGATGTTGGCATGAGCATCAGTGCTTGAAAGGCACTGCTACTTCGGCTTTACTGCACATTGAGGTAGAAGTGCTGGAGAACTGAGGCAGGAACTCAGGGGAAGCCCTTAAAGTGCAGAGATATTGAGACTCGGAGACTGGACTATTTCTAACCCCCTTCATACAGTACCAGTCTCACTAATATAGCCCTCTTGTCAATTGCAAGTTAAGGGACAGATTCACCAATACAGAATCATAGAAATATAGGGCTGGAAGGGACTTCAAGAGGTCATCAAACCCATTTCCCCATGCTGAGGCAGGATAAAATATATCAAGACTATCCCTGACATGTGTTTGTCTAACCCAGTGGTCCCCAAACTTTTCAGGGTCACGTCATCCCAGGGAGCTGGGGCTAGCAGCAGGGCCACGGCTCGGGGGGGAGGGGTGAGGAGGAAAACGAATAGGGGTAAGGGGGCTGAAGCTAGAGCTGGGAGTGGGTCTGGGGCCAAGGCCAGGAACAGAGCCATGGCCGGGGGCCAAGGCTGGGGGCGGGGCTGGGAGCCAGGGCATGGCTAGGGGTCAGGTGGGACTAGTTGGTGCTCCTTCCCCACCCCCCTGAGGGGGCTAGCCCAGGCCCCATTGCACCCTCTGAACATTCCTCTGCACCCTCCAAGGGGGCATGCCCCAAAGTTGGGGAACCTCTGATCTAACCTGTTCTTATAAGTTTCCAAGGATGGGGATTCCACAACCTTCTCAAGAAACCTACTGCACTGCTTAACTATCCTTATAGTTAGAAAGCTTTTCATAATATCTAACCTGAATTTCTATTGTTGAAAACTAATCCGATTAATTCTTGTCCTACGCTCAGTGGACATGGAGAACAATTGATCACCATCCTCACTGTAAAATCTTTTACATATTTGAAGACTGCTAGCACACATACCCCCTCAGCCTTCTCTTCTCTAGACAAAACATAAGAACATAAGAAGGGCCCTACTGGGTTAGACCAAAGGTCCATCTAGCCCAGTATCTTGTCTTCCGATAGTGGCCAGTGCTAGGTGCCCCACAGGGAATGAAAGAACAGGTAATCATCAAGTGATCCATCCCCTGTCGCTCATTCCCAGGCTTCTGGCAAACAGAGGCTAGGGACACCATTCCTGCCCATCCTGGTTAACAACCATTGATACCCAATTCTTTCGATCTTTCCTCATAGATCATGTTTTCCAAACCTATCATCATTTTTGTTGCTCTCCTCTGGACCCTCTCCAATTTGTTTACATCTTACTTAAAGTGTGGTGTACAAAACCAGACACAGTACTCCAACTGAGGCCTCACCAGTGCCAAGAAGAGTGGGACAATTACCTTCCATGTCTTACATACAATATACTTGTTAATACATCGCCGAATGACATTTGACTTTTTTGGAACAGCATCACACTGTTGGCTTATATTCAATTGTGATCTACTGTAATCCCCCAGCTACTTTTCTTCAGTACTGCTGGTTAGCCAGTTATTTCCCATTTTGTATTTGTTCATTTTTTTCTTCCTAAGTGTCATACTTTTCACTTAACTTTATTGACTTTCATCTTACTGATTTCATACCAATTCTCCAATTTACTATGATCATTTTGAATTCTAATTCTGTCATCTGAAGTACTCTCCACTTCAATATCCAAGTTGTTAATGAAAATATTTAATAGTACTGGACCTAGAACAGACTTTGGTTGCTTTGCACTGCTCTAGCCCCCAAAATTGTGCTACTCTGCCGCCCCAAAATTACAATTTATTTTAAGATAACATAAAATGACCAAGTTTAACATACAGTAGGAGGGAAGCAGTGGAGGGAGGACAAGGAGCTGAAAAGGTAGAACAGCAGCTTAGGAAGTCTCTAACTCCCACTCCCTGGAAAGGGAATTGAACTGCCATGGGATCTAGTGCATGGTTTCAGGCAGTTCCACCCCTATCCACAGCAGTGTGTACAGTGTGAGAGATCCAACTCAGCACTGTCTACCAAAGGCCAGCCAAGACCCCCCAGAACTCCAGACTAAAGAGCCAGGAGATGACCTTGCCCCATCCGGAGGTGAAGACACTCTAAGAGGATCCTTTTTTGTTTGTTTATGCTGGCCAATGTTCACAGCACTGCAGCACTTGTCTCTGGACTCAACCTTAGCATGCCACCTGGCTGGGAAGATGCCACGGAGGGAGCTGTGGTTTGAGAAGAGTAGCGAGTGCTGGGAGGTGGGAAATTTGTTGATGTGTTAGTACTTATAAGTTAACCCTAAGGCTTTCCTTTCCCAGATGCCATTTTCCTGCCCTGAATAAAGACCTCCTTTGTAATTTCTGGGTGTGTCATTTCTTTGCTCTGCTTTGTGTAGATGTGCTTTATTCTGCCATTATGTAGTGGATTTTATACTCCTTTGCCATTAGCAGCATTAGTCGTTTTTCGAAAAGACAGCACCCCTTGTGCCCTGGGCACAGTGAAGAGTCACCTTGGGTGGAGGCACCAGACATCACAATAAAGAGCCCAGGACCAGCCCATGCAAGGAGAAGAGAGAAGCCACTCTAAGTAGTAAGCATCCCCAGGGAGGCTTGAGCCACACCTCAGGGGAGGGGCAACACTATGAATCACAAATGTGTATCCTACAATGAAATATAAATTATGTCCAACACAACAAAGTTAATGTTTGTAAAGGAACATTTAAAAATTAAAAGAAAAAAATGAGGGCTAGGTCGGTAGTTTCTGTTTCATGTTATTCCTCTTGTGTATTTTGAAATTCCTCTTTGTAGCCAAAGCTTTTACACATCCATTGCATGAAAAAGATCTCTCTCCTGTGTGAATTCATTAGTATTTTTAGAGATTGCCTTCTGATTGAGACTCTTCCTATATTCCATGCTTGTAAATGACTTGGTTCCTGTGTGGATTTTTCCAGTGGGTTTTGAGAATTCCCTTACCATTAAAGTTTTCCCTACATCTGGTACATATAAATAATTTTTCTCCTGACTGAATTCTTTGGTGTGTTTTGAGAGATCCCATCTCAGTAAATCTTTCACATTCAGTGCATGCAAATGGCATCCCTCCTGGGTGGATTCTTTTGTGTATTTTAATCTCTCCTTTACAAGTACAGTTTTCTCCACACACAGTGCTTATTGATAGTTCCTTCTGCGTCTAAATTTCCTGGTTATTTGGAGATTTCACTCACTGGTGAAACTTTCCCCAGATTCAGTACATGCAGATGATTTTTCTCATGTTGTTTCTCTCATGTATTTTGAGATAGCTTTCCCTTGATGCATCTACATTTTTTCTTTCCTCTGAAGATGCTTTGTTGTGTTTTCAGATATCTGTTCTATTCATCCATATTTTCAGCACTAATTGTAGTCAAGAAACACATATGGAATAAAGAGATATACAACTTATTTATAAGGAAAACACACATTTTAGCTGAATATTTAGTTCAGCTGAAACTGTTCACAGTCCATATCAAAAGACATAAATCTGTAGACTTCTTAAATGTACAGCAAACTATGTATATAACTGCTTTGTACACTGTACAAGGCCGAACTTCTGTAAATTATGTCAGAGAATGAGCTAATGTGCATTTCAGTTACTATGGTATCATACTGGGAAACACAGATGACTATTGTTTCCAATAATGGGTTGATGGGGAAAAAAAAGAAAGGAATTGTAGCACCAAGAGCAGAAATCATCCCTGGACCTTTGCAAACCACTCTGGCATTTCAAAGACTAACATTGCGCTGTGGTACTAATTCATCTGTATTTTCAATATATTTTGCAGTGCAGAAGTCAAAAGATATATAAAATCTACCATCTTAAAAGGAAACAAGAGGACAACATACCTGAATCATTAATAAACTCATCAAAGGAGCCCCATTTTTTGTCATCCAAATAAATAGTTCCATTGGTGGAGTTAAAATTCCTGACACACTTATGTCTCAAATTGCCTTTAAAGAGCTGGAGGCCTATGAGGGCAAAGACACTCAAGCAGAAAGCAGTCAGGATCATCACATCAGCAAGTTTCTTAATAGACTGAATAAGTGTACCTACGATGACCTTCAGTCCTAGAGAGATAAAATTCAGCAGTATAAGGACTAAAAAACTGAAACACATGTATCATTCTTTTTGAGAGTCAAAACAACATACAGCAGCCACAAGTTCATAGTTACTTGGCCAGTGTTCATGTGTCTTTTCAATACAAACATAGTCCAGATGAAACAAAAGTAATGAAAGTAAGAAAAGATGTTTTTCATCTAGTCTAAGCAATTGACCCTAACACTTTTGTAGGGAGTATGGAGTGTGTGGAGGGGGAAAGGCTCCTTTTGTCCTTCCTGCACGAATTGTTCCCTCATCCATGCAAGGACCAGGGAGAATCTCACTTTCATAATCTAGAAAAGGGAATAAATATCCTGCTAATTAAATCTGCAATGATGCTACCTTGGGAGGACTTGTAAAACACTAGACGCATACAGAAAAATAATACAAGGGGACCAGAAAGAGACCAATGGACCAGATCCATCAATCATATTCAATTTGATTATAGCTGTTAACCAGCGAATGCCTAATTTATTTGCCTGATTAAGGAATGAGTAAAAACTGAACAGGATTTGACCCAATAATAATAAATATTAATTATAAAGCAGAAGTCTGCTGAGTCTTTAAGGACATTGCACAGTTAAAACAATGATAAACAAGAACAATCAGAACAGCCTTCTGTATAACAGATATTATAAAAATCAAGCAAAATGCTTAAAGACATGAACAATCAAAATAAATAAAATGGCAGATTGTTTCCAGTGCTTAAATTATTCTGACTGGGACAACAATCCTGAGACGCCACCCACATCCACAAATTCAGTTGTTTCTGTAACACAAAGTCACTCAGATAAGAAAAGACAAAAGACCTGCAAAACCAAAGAAATGGTTGGAGGAGAGAATCCAGTTGGCAGAAAATATTCAAAAATCTGGGCTTCTTACCTGGGAGTATTGAAATAGTTTTTAAAGCTCTCAGAACCCTGAATGTACGAAGGACCGAAACATTGCCTATATTACTAAACTCCCCTGCATATCTGTAAAATCAAGACATGACAAAATATGCTACTGAATTGAATGAACCGTGGAAATATTTTATACAACTTTTCTTAATTGCTAACCCTTCTGAGCATACAATATCTTGAGCATTAACAAACCAAATGTCAAGGGCTCATCCTGAATATTATGTATCAAGGATCAATTTCCTGATTACTTCAAATAGCACATACTTATAAATTAGGGCTTGGTTATGAATGATGCCAACATCCCACAATACCATCAACTTCTAAATTTAGCCAAAAACAGCAACAGAGAAATTATTAAAAATATTTATTAAAAATATTTTGGCCAGAGGAAGGAGAAAATAATTGCTTTTGATCAAATTCCCAAGTAATACTTCAAAGTTTGCTTCCTCCCTAGGTCACAATAAATCTATCAATTCCTCCTACATCATGGTTCCTCCCTGGAAAAAAATCCCTCCGTTCTCCTCACTATAAGAAAATGAATCAATTCCACCCTGTAATAGTCTCTTCTATTCCCAGAGTACAGCTCAAACAGTCCAATCCACAAAACAAATCTTACACACACACACACACACACACACACACACACACACACACACAGTCCCTAGTACCTCTCAGTTACTGCCTTTGGGTCTTCTTTCTTAGAAGGAAGGTAATATGGATGGTGAGTGATCAGCTGTTGTGCCCTGCACAGGATGTGTCATGTTTGTCTTTCTTCCACAGGACAGAAGCGACTTTGTCTGTACAAAGTGCAAGCTGGTCTCCATATTGGAAGAGAAGGTTCAAGGTCTGGAGAAACAAGTATCAATCCTGCGTTGCATAAGAGAAAATGAAGATTTCCTGGACGGACGTCAGGATATGCTTCTATGGGCACAACATTCTGAAGAATCAGAGCAGGCTGCACAGTGGGGACAGAAGGACGGTGAAGAAATTTGGAAGCATGTGACCTCCAGAAGAAGAAAGAGGAGTGTCCATGTACCAGCAATGCAGATACAGGTGAGCAACCGTTTTCGTGTTCTCTCCACAGGTACTAATACGGAGAGTGGACTAGATGACACATCTGAGGGAAGGGAGACTCCACCGATTGGAAGGCATGAGATGCACTGTCCTAGGGATGGGAGATATCCAACCACCGCTCCCAAGAAAAGGAGGTGGGTGGTGGTGGTCGGGGACTCTCTCCTCAGGGGGACTGAGTCATCTATCTGCTGTCCCAACTGGGAAAACTGAGAAGTGTGCTGCTTGCCAGGAGCTAGGATTCACGATGTGATGGAGAGACTGCCAAGACTCATCAAGCCCTTGGATTGCTACCCCTTCCTGCTTCTCCACGTGGGCACCGATGATACTGCCAAGAATGACCTTGAGCAGATCACTGCAGACTACACGGCTCTGGGAAGAAAAATAAAGGAGTTTGAGGTGCAAGTGGTGTTCTCGTCCATCCTCCCTGTGGAGGAAAAGGCCCGGGTAGAGATCTCAAATCATGGAAGTCAATGAATGGCTACACAGGTGGTGTTGGAGAGAAGGCTTTGGATTCTTTGACCATGGGATGGTATTCCAAAAAGAGGGCATGCTAGGCAGAGACGGGCTCCACTTAATGAAGAGAGCGAAGAGCATCTTCGCAAGCAGGCTGGTTAACCTAGTGAGGAGGGCTTTAAACTAGGTTCACCGGGGGAAGGAGACCAAAGCCCTGAGGTAAGTGGGGAAGTGGAATGCGAGTTATCTTAAGTGCCTATACACAAATGCAAGAAGCCTGGGAAACAAGCAGGGAGAACTGGAAGTCCTGGCACAGTCAAGGAATTATGATGTGATTGGAATAACAGAGATCTGGTGGGATAAATCACATGACTGGAGTACTGTCATGGATGGATATAAACTGTTCAGGAAGGACAGGCAGGGCAGAAAAGGTGGAGGAGTTGCATTGTATGTAAGAGAGCAGTATGACTGCTCAGAGCTCCAGTATGAAACTGCAGAAAAACCTGAAAGCCTCTGGATTAAGTTTAGAAGTGTGAGTAACAAGGGTGATATGGTGGGAGTCTGCTATAGACCACCAGACCAGGGGAATGAGGTAGACAAGGCTTTCTTCTGGCAATTAACAGAAGTTACTAGATCACAGGCCCTGGTTCTCATGGGGGACTTCAATCACCCTGATATCTGCTGGAAAAGCAATACAGCAGTGCAGACAATCCAGGAAGTTTTTGGAAAGTGTAGGAGACAATTCCTGGTGCAAGTGCAGGAGGAACCAACTACGGGCAGAGCTCTTCTTGACCTACTGCTCACAAACAGGGAAGAATTAGTAGGGGAAGCAAAAGTGGATGGGAACCTGGGATGGTCGAGCTCAGTATCCTGACACAAGGAAGAAAGGAGAGCAGCAGAATTCGGACCCTGGACTTCAGAAAAGCAGACTTTGACTCCCTCAGGAAACTGATGGGCAGGATCCCCTGGGAGAATAACATGAGGGGAAAAGGAGTCCAGGAGAGCTGGCTGTATTTTAAAGAATCCTAATTGAGGTTGCAGAAACAAACCATCCCGATGTGTAGAAAGAATAGTAAATATGGCAGGTCATCAGCTTGACGTAACAGTGAAATCCTTGCTGATCTTAAACACTAAAAAGAAGCTTACAAGAAGTGGAAGATTGGACAAATGACCAGGGAGGAGTATAAAAATATTGCTTAGGCATGCAGGAGTGAAATCAGGAAGGCCAAATCACACTTGGAGTTGCAGCTAGCAAGAGATGTTAAGAGTAACAAGAAGGGTTTCTTCAGGTATGTTAGCAACAAGAAGAAAGTCAAGGAAAGTGTGGGCCTCTTACTGAATGAGGGAGGCAATCTAGTGATAGAGGATGTGGAAAAAGCTAATGTACTCAATGCTTTTTTTGCCTCTGACTTCACGAACAAGGTCAGCTCCCAGACTACTGCACTGGGCAGCACAGCATGGGGAGGAGGTGACCAGCCCTCTGTGGAGAAAGAAGTGGTTCAGAACTATTTAGAAAAGCTGGATGAGTACAAGTCCATGGGGCTGCATGCGCTGCATCCGAGGGTGCTAAAGGAGTTAGCGGATGTGATTGCAGAGCCATTGGCCATTATTGTTGAAAACTCATGGCAATCGGGGGAGGTCCCAGATGACTGGAAAAAGGCTAATGTAGTGCCCATCTTTAAAAAAGGGAAGGAGGAGGATCTGGGGAACTACAGGCCAGTCCCTGGAAAAATCATGGAGCAGGTCCTCAAGGGATCAATTCTGATGCACTTAGAGGAGAGGAAGGTGATCAGGAACAGTCATGCCTGACTAACCTAATTGCCTTCTATGACAAGATAACTGGCTCTGTGGATGAGGGGAAAGCAGTGGACATGTTATTCCATGACTTTAGCAAAGCTTTTGATACAGTCTCCAACAGTATTCTTGCTGGCAAGTTAAAGAAGTATGGGCTGGATGAATGGACTATAAGGTGGATAGAAAGCTGGCTAGATCGTCGGGCTCAATGGGTAGTGATCAATGGCTCCATCTCTAGTTGGCAGCAGGTATCAAGCGGAGTGCTCTAAGGGTTGGTCCTGGGGCTGGTTTTGTTCAATATCTTCATTAATGATCTGGAGGATGGCGTGGACTGCACCCTCAGCAAGTTTGCCGATGACACTAAACTGGGAGGAGTGGTAGATACACTGGAGGGTAGGGATAGCATACAGAGAGACCTGGACAAATTAGAGGATTGGGCCAAAAGAAATCTGATGAGGTTCAACAAGGACAAGTGCAGAGTCCTGCACTTAGGATGGAAGAATCCCATGCACTGCTACAGACTAGGGACCGAGTGGCTGGGCAGCAGTTCTGCAGAAAAGGACCTAGGGATTACAGTGGATGAGAAGCTGGAAATGAGTCAACAGTGTTCCCCTTGTTGCCAAGAAGGCTAACGACATTTTTGGGCTGTATAAGTAGGGGCATTGCCAGCAGATCAAGGGACGTGATCATTCCCCTCTATTCGGCATTGGTGAGGCCTCATCTGGGGTACTGTGTCCAGTTTTGGACCCCACACTACAAGAAGGATGTGGAAAAATTGGAAAGAGTCCAGTGGAGGGCAACAAAAATGATTAGGGGTCTAGAGCACACGACTTATGAGGCGAGGCTGAGGGAACTGGGATTGTTTAGTCTGCAGAAGAGAAGAATGCGGGGGGGATTTGATAGCTGCTTTCAGCTATCTGAAAGAGGGTTCCAAAGAGGATGGATTTAGACCAGGGGTCGGCAACCTGCGGCACGCGTGCCAAAGGCGGCACATGAGCGGATTTTTACTGGCACGCTGCTGCCAGCCGGGGTCCAGGCTGCCGGCCCCTCTCAGAGCGCTGCCAGCCTGAGTGAACGGAACCCCAGGCCGGCCGCGATCTGAGCAGGGCCAGCGGTCGGCACCCTGGCTGGCAGGAGCCAGTGGACAGAACCCCCGACCGGCGGCGGGCTGAGCGGGGTGGCGGACAGAACCCCAGACCGGCAGCGCTCATCTGCTGCCAGTCTGGTGTTCCGCTGGCTCCTGCCAGCCGGAGTCCCGGCCACTGGCCCCACTCAGCCCATTGCCGGCCTGGGTGAACGGAACCCCAGGCTGGCAGTGGGCTGAGTGGGGCCGGCGGACGGGACCCCGGCTGGCAGGAATTGGCAGAACCCCAGACTGGCAGCGGGTGAGCCGCCACCCCTCTGATGGTCTGGGGTTCCAGTCACCCAGCCCCCTGCCAGCCGGAGTCCTGGCCGCTGGCCCCGCTCAGCCCGCTGCCAGCCTGGGGTTCTATCTGGGGCCCCCTGTAAATGTAAAATTTATTACTGGCACACAAAAGCTTAAATTAATGAAGACTTGGCACGCCACTTCTCAAAGGTTGCCGACCCCTGATCTAGACTGTTCTCAGTGGTACCAGATGACAGAACAAGGAGTAACGGTTTCAAGTTGCAGTGGAGGAGGTTTAGGTTGGATATTAGGAAAACTTTTTCACTGGGAGGGTGGTGAAGCACTGGAATGGGTTACCTAAGGAGGTAGTGGAATCTCCTTCCTTAGAGGTTTTTAAGGTCAGGCTTGAAGAAGCCCTGGCTGGGATAATTTAGGGGATTGGTCCTGCTTTGAGCAGGGGGTTGGACTAGATGACCTCTTGAGGTCCCTTCCAACCCCGATATTCTATGATTCTCAGCCCTGCCTATTGCTACCTCTGCTTCTCACCTCTCTTTCTCTGTCTGACACACACACACACCCACACACACGTACGTGTTCACCTATCCACCCACACACCTGTTGTTCTTTCAATGAAGTGGGAGGTAGAGTTGGAGACTTTACAATGAGTCACGTCTTCACTGGCAGAGACTGCTAGAACAGTAAAAAGAGGAAGCTCTCTAGCGAAGCTCTGTGACTGTAACAGGCTGGAAGAACCAACAGGAGGTGAAATAGGCTGCTATAGAGACAAGCCCTGAATGGCAGCTTAGACAGTAAGAGCCCAAAGAGAACTGTCAGAATCACGGGAGAAGGGAGACACTGGGGAGCTAGTCAATCAGCAAGGTCCAGGAACAGAGTTGGTATCTGCCTCTGGACCAGAGAGGTTTACATTTTGAGCCTGGGAAGGATGCAGAAAGATAAAGAGTGTGCTGACAGAGACACCCTGAAGAGGAAGTAAGTATCTAAGACATTAGCTCTCCATTAGCTCTCCAGAAATAGCAGAACACGAGACTGTACTCCAGAGTGGATGGGAGTGGAGCAGCAAAGTCTGGAAAGCAAGAGGGGCTGATGACAAATTAGAGACGGTGAGAAAGATCATCCTCTGATGAGGAAAACTGAAGCCTGGAATTCTGTATTTTAATTTAATGGTGATTAATGAATAAAGTCCTTCCTTGAACAAGTAGTTATTGAAGGTGAAGTCTGACTCGGGACTGACTTACATAGCCAACAGGGGAAACTGTGGCATGACCCAGGGCCTTGGCTGGTGACACTTCCCTGAGAATGGTTGTCAATAGTGTCCTGGGAATTAGTAAAAGGGACCTATGGATTTAATGGAACTATAAAGTCCTGAGGCTGTCTCCGTGTGTGGTAGGAAGTTCCTCAACTCACCTCTGCTGACTGAGCTGCGGTCAGTGTGTTGTCACTGGGAGCACAGTGAATGAGAAGCTGTCTGTGCAGACAGCTCAGAGGAACTCTGCAGGGAGTAGCTCTTGTCACTGTTGGTATGGAGTATACTTCATACTATCTACAGTGAAATAACTGGAAATATTATGGATGATAGTATTGTCTGGTTATTGCCTTATTGTGACAAAATGAAATGAAGATGCAAGGGACTGAATGGCCCACTTTCTTTGGAACTCTCATCACTCAGGCAAGTTGGGAGTAATCAAACCCTGGAGTAACAATTTATGCCTCCCCCCTTGTTACTTATGCTGTAAAAGAAAGTGACAGAAAAATTTGACATCCCATATGGGTCTTGAACTCCTGTGGATTGCAGACCTTCTTGGCAAGCTGTGTGATAGGAGGAGCCTGTAATACAGTGGCTTAATTAATTTGATTGTATTGCTTTCTAATTGCAGAAAGTTCAAGCTCACACTGTTTTTGGTGATGCTGATCCCAGATTTAATCCACTGACTACCCTGATGTCTGCACATATGTGGCACACAGATACTTCATGACAGTATAGATATTACATCTCACTTCCTGTCAGGTCAGACCCTTTTCCTATTTCACAAATAGGGGCCACTGATGGCTAAATGATGGCATTGAATATTTCATATATGTTTCTATCTCTATCCTCTGTACAATCCCCTTACCCTCTTTTTGTGGGATTGGCATGCTGTTGATATCCCGTATACCATAAAACAAAGGTAATACAAGAGCACTAGATACAGTTATCACTCCTTACAATGTTGTGTCTTAAGGGCACAGTACAAAACCTTAGCGAAAAGTTCTAGAGAAAATAAACACAAGCAAAAATAATTTAAACTTCATAATAGCCTTTTAAAATATACCATGTTCTTACTTACGCCATAGCAATGACACTGATATCAAACCAATTCCACGGATCTCGAAGGAAAGTGAATTCATTCAGACAGAATCCTCTTGCCAATATTTTTATCAATACTTCAAAAGTGTAAATGCCAGTGAAAGTGTACCTGGGGAGTAAAGTGTCCAAGAAATGTGAGAACATTAGCAATTAGTGGAGAAGGGTAGGTGGCACATGCAGTTTACTCACTTTGAGCTATCTCTTTGCCCAAGTGCCCCCAAATGAAGTTAATGGACCCAGTGCCCCCAAATGAAGTTAATGGAAAGGCTCCCATTGATTTCAATGGGTACTGGATCAGGACTTAACTCCTACAGGCAACTTGAAATATTAGCTACCAGCAGTCTGCATGTGGCTATCAATATCTGTGTTTGCGGTATACTTACTTACGTGTGACCATTTTTTGTTTGCTACAATTTTAAAGTGACTCAGGTTGGGCATCCCTAATTTGAGCCACCCCAAATCACTGTCCACTTTTAGTTTTTTTGACAATAATCCATATCTTCACTGGTTCAAGATGCCAAAGTGGCTGCTCAGTGCATTTTATGTTGTTCACTTTGTGCATCTGGTAGCACTTTCTTTAAAGAATGTTGAAAAAAAGCTCACAGAAATACAAATTTACAGGACTTTAATTTTAAAGGCAGCATTTTCTTTAAAATGGAAACTAGCAGTAAAAGCTCTCCTGGCTTTTCTGAGTGCACTTATTTCAGCAAGATTGAGATCTCCTTAGATAATTTTAAAGGTATTTGGTATATAGAAAATATCTTCAGGAATTATTTGACAGCAATGTAGCCCTTTTTACTGGGGAGGGGGAAACATTTGAATTACCATAGCATATATTACTTTGTCTAAATTCTGACCCCCTTGCAGATAAACATATTGATGTACACTGGTTTTCAAATGGGGATATATATTAAAATCACAAAGTTTTATTCAGATATTACAGTTAGCAAAGTGGATGATCTGGTAGAGTGAAGTTACTAATTTAGATGCTGATCCTGCATCGTGTTCCACAAAGGCAGAACCCTGCACCCACAGGGAGATGCACTGATGTTAATGGGATTCATGCAAGCACAGAGCGCCAACCGCATAGAGCCAGGGCTGCCCAAAGAGGGGCAAAAGGGCTAGTTTGACACAAGCCCTCTGTTTGAGAGGGTACCCAAACTGACTGGTGCTCCAAACTTGAGTGAATGGCATTGTGACCTTGCATGCCAGGTTGCAATGCCCAGAGGGAGAGGAGACACTGCTGCAGGGTGACTGCAGGGAAGGCTCACTCTCCAACACTCCTCTCCCCCCCCCCCCGGCCCATGTCCCAGGGCCTCACCTCAGTGGTATTTGTTTAGAAGGATTGGGGGGGGGTGGGGAAGCTCAGTTTCAGATTTTGTCCCAGGCCCCTGAAAACATGTGTTCCTGCACAGAGCTCATTGGAGTACTCAGTATTGTCAACACAGCGTGTTTGAAAATCATGAGTCAGGCCCCAACAAGTCATGCGATTGGCTTAAAACAAATGTTTAAAGTAATAGGTTCTTTGCCATGTATGTTGGGGTTGTTAGGGTTCACGTTTTCAAACTTTGAAACTGGGAGGGATAGAAGTTTACACTTTTCTTTAAATGAAGTTTGAGATTCTCAGGTTTTCACATGACATCAGGAGTTGAGGCTTTAAGAAAAAAAACACTAAATATTTTGATATTTGTGATAAAATTGCGAGATCTGGCCAATGCTGAAGAAAAGGCCCCTTATTAACAAAGTTCCCCAGGCAAGAAGCATCTGACAGATTATTTTATTAAAGCAAATAGTGCACAAATCAACATTACAGAAACGAATTCAGTAAGGATTTCAAGATCTTATCCTCTCTTAGTCAACAATGACATTGACTGGAGACTTGCCTCAGTAAAAAAATGTGTAAAAATTAAGGAAGGACTTTAGGATTTAGAACAATTAAATGTGGACAAAAGATAATGAAAATAACTTAGCACTTTTTTGGCACTAAATGGCTGATTCTGCTTTCATTTACCCCACTGAAAATCCAGAGCGACTCCAAAGAGTTACTCTGGATTTATAGTACAGCAAATGAAAGCAGAAGATGGCCCTATATACACAAAGCAGTAATCCTGAAATTCTTACACAAGCAAAATTCCTAATGACACCAACATGACATTATCTTGTGTGAGGACTACAAAATTAGACCAATTAAATAATTAACTAGAACTAGAGAATTAGGGAAAATAAATTCCTACAGAAATACTTACTCGACATACTTGTTCCATGAAGAAGGTAAAGATGACTTAGAATTAGACTTCCTAGGAATCTCAAATTTAGCCATGAAGACACAATTGGTTAAAATAGTGCACATAATAAAAACAGTGAACAATGTAAGTAACAGGAGTTAAGGTAAAGAACATTACAGTGTTAACAAAACATTCCACTAATACAAAAAATGTTTAAATCATGATGATTTTCAACAGAATCACCCTCCTTGCACTGTTGCAGAGCCATGTGCACCACCTCTTAACTGAGGCCTGTTTACTGCAGCAAGAGTGAGCTTAAGATCACACACACCTCTGCAAGATATGCAGGACACCCTTGCAGGGCTCTGCGTGACTGGTGGTACTTAGATCTCCACAGTGGCTGGATCAAGACCCTTGGGTCTGATTCACCACTGTGATATTCCAGTTTTACTCCAGCATAACTTTGCAGCATAAAACTGGTGAAACACCCCAGTGAACCAAGCCCATTGACTTTAATGGCATTAATCACAGGTGTAAGTGAGATCAGAATTAGGCCCTCTATTACCTGGTTTCCATCCTTCCTCCCTGTAGGTGGATCCCTGTACACTTCCTGTTTCAGATACCAATAACAGTCATTTCTAAAATAATTCACAATTATCTGAAACGGGTGCACTATTGCTTTTAGAAACAGACTAGATCCAGGATATGTTCTACATATGACACAGTCAGTATTACACCAATATTATTTCATACCCATTATAAAAAAAACTAGAATAAGTAAAACCAACTGAAAGGATATGAATGTACCAAAATTTTAATCACTGCTCTTCTGATTGGATTAAAAGGGCTAAGTATACACAAGGCACGTGTGGCAGTAAATCGGAAGATTGTTTTCCTTTTGTTCAGTACCATAAATGTCTTTAAGAAAAAAAAACAGAGATAATTTTAATTAATTAAACTTCTCCAGAAAGTGAACTGTGGACACTGAGGGTTTGTATTCTTGGCAGAACTGCAAATAATTATGTGTAAAAATTTGATGGTTGACTTTCTGTTTGTTTGTTTATACTGAAAGATTCCTCATAATTCTTGTTTGTTACCTTTTTTGATTCGTTATATATTTGTACCACACATTTTTAAAGTTTCAGTAAAGAATATTGTATACTCTGGAGAGCACTTTTCATGTCCCTTTTTAAAGGTAAATTTAGGCAATTAACTACTGAATTGGAATTTCTCACTATGAAACTTCTATGCACATTTTGTGGGATCAGGGCTAAAGGAAGAAGTCATTTTACTCATGGCAGCATTCTCATTAAAGTAAATGAGATTATTCATGTAAGTCAAGTTTATATATGTATAAAATCTGAGAGCATTTGCAGGATCAGGGTCTTTATTTGCTGAACCACTGACTCAGCATTCACTAATATTGACCAGAACTGGTCAGGAATTTTTCAACAAAACAATTTTTTCATTGAAAAATGTGGATTTGTCAAACCTGAAACTTTTCCCAGGCAAAGAGTGGTTTCAACAAAACTTTAATTAGGAAAGTGTCTCCGGTCCAGGGTGGAATTTCCCCCTCCTCCTCTCTAGCTTTGAGTAGAATGTCCTAACAATGTGTCTACAGTTAGCTTGTCTCCCTTGCTCACTCCCTCCTGTTGGAGCTGTTCCACTTTGTAGAAATAATTAAATAGTAGTTGGGCTAGAGGGAGGCTGACTTTATTGCCCAATGGTCACGGCACCCACCTGGAATGCATGAGACGTGGACACAAGTCTCGGTGCCAATGATATTTAATTATTTAAACAAAGAGAATTAGAGCAAGCCATCCTAGTATAGCCAATAGCCTGGGGGTTAGGGAACTCATCCTAGCCAATCGCCCGGGATATGAGAGATCTGGGTTCATGTTTTAAAAGCTAAAATATATTCTAAAAATCATTTTGTACTTGGAAGAACTGGTGGTTTGAAAAAAAAAATGTTTACTTACAGGCAGTACACCGCTACCTCGATATAACACGACCCGATATATAACACAAATTCGGGTATAACGCAGTAAAGCAGTGCTCTGGGGGGGGGGGGGGCGGGGCTGCGCACTCCGGTGGATCAAAGCAAGTTTGATATAACGCGGTTTCATCTATAACATGGTAAGATTTTTTGGCTCCCGAGGACAGCGTTATATCGAGGTAGAGGTGTATTTCCTTATTAAAATTTGTAACATAGGGAAAGAGACTGTATTAAGTGGTTCTGATTATTAGCAGCCTATAGAGTGAGAAGCAGCATGTAATGTAGTGGCTTTGATTCAGCCTACGTATAGGTCTAGTAGGCTTGAAGATACTTTAGATAAAAACCAATAACTCCATTTTCAGTCATCATGCAGCAACAGATTTTTATATTCTCTGTCCTATGTTATATTCAGTGTGAGTGACATTCATCTTTGTGTAGAGGGCTAACATATACCTCTTAAGTCCCACTTAAGCCCTATTTGGAGGGCTTAAGCAGGATGTAATTCAGGAGTAGGCAAACTACGGCCCGCGGGCCACATCCAGCCCATCAGACCTTTTAATCCAGCCCTCAGCTCCAGCTGGGGAGTGGGATCGGGGGCTTGCCCTGCTCCGCATAGCTCCCGGGAAGCAGCCGGCATGACCCCCCTCTGGCTCCTACGTAGTACACGGAGGCACGGCCAGGCAGCTCTGTGCCCTGTCCGCAGGCGCCACCTCCACAGCTCCCATTGGCCAGGAATGGCGCCTGCGGACAGGGCAGTGCGCAGAGCCGCCTGGGCGCACCTCCGCGTAGGAACCAGAGGGGGGACATGCTTCCGGGAGCTGCTTGAGATAAGCGCTGCCTGGAGCCTGCACGCCTGACCATCCCCCGTCCCCCCGTGACCCAATCCCCTGCCCTGATCTCCCTCTCAACCCCTCAGTTCCAGCCTGGAACACCCTCCTATACCCCAAACCCTTCATCCCCACCCCAACCCCGGAGCCCAGACCTCCAGCCGGAGCCCTCACCCCCCTCCCCCGCACCCCAATCCTTCCCCCAGCCCGGAGCCCCCTCCCATACCCTGAACTCCTCATTTCTGGCCCCATCTCAGAGCCCGCATCCCCAGCCGGAACCCTCACCCCCTTCTGCACCCTTACCCCCAATTTCATGAGCATTCATGGCCCGCCACACAATTTCCATATCCCGATGTGGCCCTCAGCCCAAAACATTTGCCCACCCCTAATGTAAATGGTGCACATGCCTCATGCTGATGAATTTCATTCTCTATGATTAGTAGAGTTTAAAACGAAGGTTTTATTACATGATCACATAGTGATCAAAGTATGATGTCTTTTTTTTATTATAACTTGATTGAATACAACTGTCTTAATATATGATTCAAAGGAAGCACTGCCAAATTTAGCTCTCTGACTCCTAAACCAGAAAAGGCTCCCTATTGACAAATGATCAAGGCGGGATGAAATCAGATCCCTCGGCATAAGCTGTCTCTAACCTTGTGATCATTGTAATAAGGGTCAAGATCCTCCAGTGGTTTCCCAACAAGCTCATGAGGAGGATTCCCATAGAGAGTAGGCAGCTTTTGGAAAACCTGCAGGTCAAGTTGGGGACGAGGTTTCTCTTTAGGTTGGTTGTCTTTGTATTTCTTGTTGGCAGCAATTCGCTTCTCAATAGCAGCTAAAGATTCACGAGTGAACTGGCGGAAATGGTTAGAACACGGTAGTGAAAAGTCAGCCATCTTTTCATCCTTTTCCTCCTGCAGTAGATTTTACTCCTAGTAGTGGAAATAACTAAAAAGAAGAATCAAGATAAGTGACTACCAAAAAGGAAAGCTGTCAACGACAAACAACCTCATTTAGCTTTCCAATTGTCTTGTAAGTATTTCCACTTTTGTAGCAGTCAGCCTTAGAGAAAAATGGGGGGGGGGGATAAATTGCACTATATTCCTGATTGATAAGTTACAGGGTTTTATTTTTAGATTACATGTAACTGATAGGATTTAGATATATATTATAGATGAAATGGAGTAGTGGGTGACCAGCACTTCTTGACAGAATAATTTTCCAGAGATCTAGGGATGATCAACCATATCTATGAGCGCCTCCTAATATATTTTTCTTCCTTTAAACTCTCAACATGCCCTAGAGGCCTTGCATCTCAGCCACAGTCCTTCCAGCCAAGGAGGATTAAAACATTATTTTTCTTGAAATCTGTCAGTTACATTCTCCAGAATCTTTACTGATAAGCGCTGCAAAGAGCTTCCTGCTCGGATTAAAGACATAGCCTCCATAGTACTTGTAACTCTTACAACCTTGAGAAGTAACAGAAGAGGAAAAGAAAGGAAGTCTTACACATCTAACTTAAAAGTAACGGATACTTCTAAAATGTAAAATACATTACACCTAGAATTATCCAGTGATCTTAACATGGAAACATAGTAACTAAATTGAACAGCATTATTTACTGTTCACACTTACTCATTAGTATACCTATACATTTTGTGCAGTGTACTTATCATGCTAAGCACATGCAACATCAATAGTTAAAGCACATATTACAAAACAATTGAGAAAAACACACTGGTCAAGAATACTGAACACCCACAACTCCACAGAAATAGACAACCTCTCCACTCTGCTCAGACCCACAAAGAAACCCTGGATGAATATTTAGGCTTTGAAAGATGCCCTGAAGAGATGCAGCATAACAGTACACAGGAAACCAATAATTTTCTTCCAAGTGCTATAACTATGAAGGTTACCAATAACAACAACATCCGCTAACAATTAAGAGAGCATTTGAAACAATGCAGCATCTCCAATATCATTGTGCGGTAACTAGAGCAAGACCAAGTATCCAAAAATAACCAACCCCCCCCAAAATACCCCCTCCCAGATCAAATAACTTATCTTTTTTACAAAAGTCAAAGTTCCTATGTAAGAAAATCAATTTTAATCATTGCAAATACTGGCAAGCTAATAGGTTTATTTTCCAGCAGCAATGACCAGATAGGAATATGATGTTACAAACTAAAGAGCACACTCTATTACAATATGTAGTAAACAGACAATAACATTTTCAGTGTTATTAAACAATGACTGGATTGTTTCATGCCATTTTCTAGTTATAACCTACGTTCACCAAAAGTCAGACTCTCTAATGAAGGGAGAGCCAAGCAGTCCCACGTTTATGGTATGGAGAACTGAGTCACAGCTTGCTGGGTCCCACTACCTCACACGTGACAAATGCTATATGGAAATTTCCCACAAGTACTTATGCTGGAGTTGATTACAACCTGTAGGGTGATATTAATGTTCTGATGCAGGATCATAAAGCTGCTGGACAATGGCCTGAAGAACTGTAACTGCCAGATAACCCCCTGTTTTAGCCTTCGTCTACACTGTACAGAATGTCTCCAAACCCCACACATTTAAATTACATGGCTTTCTTTTATTTACAACAAATCACTTTGTAAATTATGCTATTGTTTGTTTCTTTCAAGTCATTGTTTCCTTTTCCCATGTAGCCTCTTGATGGTACCTGTGTCTGAGAGACGAAAATGCATAAGACCCACTCTGTGTATCCTGTTTTCCTATATTTATTGGACAAAGTTCAGTCCTGGCGTAAATAGATCCAACTCCTACTGAAGTTAATGGGAACTTAGGTCCACTTATGCCAATGGTGAATTCAGCCCATATTCCTATCCTGCATATTTGTCAATTCTACATTCTTTTCTTGTTTCTTCCTCTCCAATATTTCTACCAAAGAGTAGCAAATCTGCTTTTCTAAAAAGGAGATAACAGGTTCCTTCCTTGAAGCTCTATTGCCTGGCAGTTCCCTCTTGCTGTCCCCTCCCTCCAATCTGAGTCCACTTCCCCCAAATGGATGGACAGCAAGGGTCTGGCATTCTAAGAACTAACAGTCAGAGCCCAACTGCCAAACTCCAACTGCCTTAGAACCAGTTGATACCAGTGTTCTATCTCCATCTCCTGTAAAAGGGGCATACAAAGCAAAAATGTAAAGGCAACCTAAACTGTCAGCACAGAGTAGGGAGTGCTGAGAGAAAAGGGGTAGGCTCAAGAGGGAAAAGGGTATATTCAGCTTTTCTTCTTATGTCCAGCTGCCCTTGCAACATCAATTCTGGTTTTCCAGGCACTTAAAAAACAAAAAGAAAAAGAAAAACACTACGAGAGATAAAGATAGACCAGAAAGCATAGTAAAACTAGTTAAAACGTATGTAACACAAAATATTATACATACCCCGCCTTTATCAATACTGGTCATGTAAAACTGAAGGCATTTGAGGTATTTTTCTTATAAAAGCTAAAATTGAAAGCTCTTTAACTCACTGTGCCTCGGAGGCATGAACCAATATTGTTATGGCTTTTTGCTTAATTAGGTTATGCAAGCAAAGAGTCAACAAGCAAGATAAAAGTAATTCAATCTTCTATCCACAGAGCGCAACATTTTCAAAAGTGTTTAAGTGATTGCAGAGCCTAATTTCCATTTTCAAAAGTGAAGTGGGAAGAGCATCTGTACTACTGCTTGCTATAGCATTCTGCCTCACAGCAGTATGGGAATAATTACAGAGAGCTGTCAATCAGAAAACAGTAAAACACATCTTAGCCCAGTGAGCAGTAGGAATAGTTCACTGCTGGCAATATTGTTATACAGCTCTGTGGCCAAGGTGGATGCAGGCTGCTTGAGCTCTGAAGCTCAAATAAAAATAACATGGCCATCACCCTATTATTATAGCTGGAGATTTTAGCAAAACTAGACCCATTTCTTCATAAATCATCTCCAACACTGCATACAAACACTAACATTTCATACATACATGGCTGTGTGAGCTGCGTGGCCGTCCCTCCTTGTCAGTCTCTGAGGGAGGTAACACCCCCTCGCTACAGGCTGATTTAGGCTAACGAAATGTGTGGAGATTGGGAAATCCTATGGCCAGAGACTAGATTGTTTTTTCCCTGAAGCTCATTCAACATATTCAGGATTGGACTATTTCTTAATAGCACAAGACCTGACAAATTCTATCACTGATTGTGGCATTGGTACTATTGCTATAACTCACCAGGCTCCCGTATGTATGCCTTTTAGGCTCCCAGGGTATGAACACCCAACTATGCAGTGGACAGAGATGAACATGATTTTCTGGGGAAGATTCAACATGGCTTTTGTAAAGGGAAGTCATGGAAGGTCCTCTCATGGATCAGTAAGTGATTAAGAGGTAAGATACAAAGGATTGGAATAAATGTCCCCTAGGGGGTCTGTACAGGGGCCAGTGCTGTGCAATATAGTCATAAATGATCTGGAAAAGGGGGTAAACAGTGAGGTGGCAAAATTTTCAGATAATACAAAATTACTTAAGATAGGTAAACCCAAACAGACTGCAAAGAGTTACAAAGGGATCTCCCAAAACTGGGTGACCCAGCAACAAAATGGCAGGTGAAATTCAATGTTGATAAATGACATAATCCCAACGATTCATACCAAATTATAGGGTCTAAATTAGCTGTTACCACTCAAGAAAGAGACTGTGATGCTTTTGTAGACAGTTCTCTGAAAACATCCATTGAATGTGCAGCAGCAGTCAAAAAAGCTAACAGAATATTAGGAACTATTAGGAAAGGGACAGATAATAAGACAGAAAATATCATAATGCATCTATATAAATCCATGGTACGTCCACATCTTGAATACTGCATGCAGATCTGGTGACCGCATCTCAAGAAAGATATAGTACAATTGGAAATGGTACAGAGAAGGGCAACAAAAAATGATTAGGGGTATGGAGCAGCTTCCATAAAAGGAGAGATTAAAAATTTGGGGACTTTTCAGCTCGGAAAAGGGACAACTAAGAGGGGATATGATAGAAGTCTATAAAATCTTGACTGGCACAGAGAACGTGAATAAGGAAATGTTATTTACTCCTTCATACAACAAAAGAACTAGGGGGGTCACTCAATGAAATTAATAGACAGCAAGTTTAAAACAAACGTAAGGATGTACTTTTTCACAAAATGCACAATCAACCTGTGGAACTCATTGCCAAGGGATGTTGTAAAGGCCAAAATAATAACAGGGTTCAAAAAAGAACTAGATAAGTTCATGGAAGATAGGTCCATCAATGACTATTAGCCAGGGTGGGCAAGAATGCAACCCCATGATCTGAGTGTCCCTAACCTCTGTTTGCCAGAATCTGGGAATGGATGACAGGAGATGGATCATTCGATGATTGCCTGTTCTGTTCATTCCCTCTGAAGCACCTGGCATTGGCCATTGTCAGAAGATAGGATACTTGGCTAGATGGACCATTGATCTGACCCACTATGGCCGTTCTTATGTTCTTAAGAGTGGAGATTGAATACCTATCTGCTGTTTGATACATTATTTATTAACTTTAACCAGCAAGAACGACAATGTTTTTTTTTTTTTAAATGTACAAGGTTCAGTGCTGGTGTAAGCAGATCAAAGCAGATCCAACTCCCACTGAAGTCAATGGGAACTGATGCCCACTTATGCCAAGGGTGAATTCAGCTCATATTCCTAACCTGGATATTTGTCCAGTCTACATTCTTTTCTTATTTCTTTTTCTCCATTAATTCTACCAAGACATAGCAAATCTGCTTTCTTGAGAAGAAGATAACAGGTTCCTTTCTTGAAGCTCTATTGCTTGGCAGTTCCCTCTTGCTGTCCCCTCTCTCCAATCAATAACATGCCACTTGCCCCAAATGGATGCAACAGTTTGGGAAGCCTGTAAAGATGTATCCTCTCTTTTGCCACCTTTAAAAAGAAATGCAGAGATCAAAGAATTCATACCCTGGCAAAGGAAATTAAGAGCTTCTATATAGACTATGCTTGCACCCTCCCCAGAGAAACTCAGAATCCTCAGGTTTCAGAGGGGTAGCTGTGTTAGTCTGCATAAGCAAAAACAAAGAGGAGTCCTTGTGGCACCTTAGAGACTAACAAATTTATTTGGGCATAAGCTTTTGTGGGCTATAACTCACTTCATTAGATGCATGGAGTGAAAAATACAGTACGCAGGTATAAATATACAGCATAGGAAAAGATGGGAGTTGCTTTACCAAGTGCGGGTCAGTGCTAACGAGGCCAATTCAATCAGGGTGGATGTGGCCTATTCCCAACAGTTGACAAGAAGGTGTGAGTATCAACAGAGGGAAAATTACTTTACCCAGCCACTCCCAGTCTTTATTCAGTCCTAATTTGATGGTGTTCAGTTTGCAAATTAATTCCAGTTCTGCAGTTTCTCGTTGAAGTCTGTTTTTGAAGTTTTTTGTTGAAGAATGACCACTTTTAAGTCTATTATTGAGTGTCCAGGGAGATTGAAGTGCTCTCCTACTGGTTTTTGAATGTTACAATTCTTGATGTTCGATTTGTGTCCATTTATTCTTTTGCCTAGGGACTGTCCTGTTTGGCCAATTGACATGGCAGAGGGGTATTGCTGGCACATGATGGCATATATCACATTGGTAGGTGTACAGGTGAATGAGCCCCTGATGGTGTGGCTGATGTGGTTAGGTCCTATGATGGTGTCCCTTTAATAGATATGCGGACAGAGTTGGCAACGGGTTTGTTGCAGGGATTGGTTCTTGTGTTAGCCTTTTTGTTGTGTGTTGTGTAGTTGCTGGTGAGTATTGCTTCAGGTTGGGGCGCTGTCTGTAAGCAAGGACTGGCCTGTCTCCCAAGGTCTGTGAGAGTAAGGGATCCTCCTTTAGGATAGGTTGTAGATGTAGATCCTTGTATGATGCGCTGGAGAAGTTTTAGTTGGAAGCTGTAGGTGATGGCTAGTGGCATTCTGTTACTTTCTTTGTTGGGCCTGTCCTGTAGCAGGTGACTTCTGGGTACGCTTTTGGCTCTGTCAATCTGTTTCTTCACATCCCCAGGTGAGTATTGTAGTTTTAAGAATGCCTGATAGAGCTCCTGTAGGTGTTTGTCTCTGTCTGAGGGATTGGAGCAAATGCGGTTGTATCTTAGGGCTTGGCTGTAGACAATGGATCATGTGATGTGGTCTGGATGAAAGCTGGAGTTATGTAGGTAAGTGTAGCGGTTAGTAGGTTTCCGATATAGGGTGGTATTTATGTGACCGTCGCTTATTTGCACAGTAGTGGATCGCTTGTATGAACTGGTCCAGGCTGAGGTTGATGGTGGGGTGGAAATTATTGAAATGCTGGTGGAATTCCTCAAGGGCCTCCTTCCCATGGGTGCAGATGATGAAGATGTTCTCAATGTAGCGCAAGTAGAGTTGGGGTGCTAGGGGACGAGAGCTGAGGAAGCATTGTTCTAAGTCAAACATAAAAATGTTGGCATACTGTGGGGCCATGCAGGTACCCATAACAGTGCTGCTGACTTGAATGTATAAATCGTCCCCAAATCTGAAATAGTTGTGGATGAGGACAAAGTCACAAAGCTCAGCCACCAGGTTTACCATGACATTATCGGGGATGCTGCTTTTGACGGCTTGTAGTCCATCTTTGTGTGGAATGTTGGTGTAGAGAGCTTCTACATCCATAATGGCTAGGATGGTGTTTTCTGGAAGATCACCAATGGATTGTAGTTTCCTCAGAAAGTCAGTGGTGTCTCGAAGATAGCTGGGAGTGCTGGTAGTGTAGGGCCTGAGGAGAGAGTCCACATAGCCAGACAATCCTGCTGTCAGGGTGCCAATGCCTGAGATGATGAGGCATCCAGGATTTCCAGGTTTATGGATCTTGGGTAGCAGATAGAATACCCCTGGTTGGGACTCTAGGGGTGTGTCTGTGTAGATTTGTTCCTGTACTTCTTCAGGGAGTTTCTTGAGTAGATGGTGCAGTTTCTTTTGGTACTCCTCAGAAGGATCAGAGGGCCTGTAGAATGTGTCAGAGAGTTGCCTAGCAGCCTCTCATTCATACTCCGACCTATTCACGATGACTACAGCACCTGCTTTGTCAGCCTTTTTGATTATAATGTCAAGGTTGTTTCTGAGGCTGTGGATGGCATTGTGTTTTGCACGGCTGAGTTATGGAGTAAGTGATGCTGCTTTTCCACAATTTCAGCCCATGCACATCGGTGGAAGCACTCTATGTAGAAGTCCAGTCTGTTGTTTCGACCTTCAGGAGGAGTCCATGCAGAATCCTTCTACTTGTAGCATTGGTAGGAAGGTTTCTGTGGGTTAGTGTGCTGTTCAGTGGTGTGGTGGAAATATTCCTTGAGTCAGAGATGGCGAAAGTAGGATTCCAGGTCACCGCAGAACTGTATCATGTTCATGGGGGTGGTGGCGCAGAAGGAGAGCCCCCGAGATAGGGGTCACTACAAAAAGGAATTTTCCCCCTGTTGATATTCACCCCTTCTTGTCAACTGTTGGGAACGGGCCACATCCACCCTGATTGAATTGGCCTTGTTAGCACTAACCTCCCACTTGGTAAGGCAACTCCCATCTTTTCATGTGCTGTATATTTATACCTGCCTACTGTATTTTTCACTCCATGCATCTGATGAAGTGAGTTATAGTCCACGAAAGCTTATGCCCAAATAAATTTGTTAGTCTCTAAGGTGCCACAAGGACTCCTTGTTGTTTTTTCAGAATCCCCATCTATCTAAGATATGAAATCAACAAACTTCTGTCCCACAAGGCTGAGTTTGCTTTATTCTGTTTGAAGCTAATCAAAAAGGCTGACAAAGGAGGTGCTGTAGTCATCATGAATAGGTCCGAGTATGAACGAGAGGCTGCTAGGCAACTCTCTGACACCACATTCTACAGGCCATTACCCTCTGATCCCACTGAGGGGTACCAAAAAGAAACTACCATCTGCTCAAGAAACTCCCTGAAGAAGCACAGGAACAAATCTACACAGACACAAAATAAGATTGTTGCTATTTGTGATAGTAGCAATAAATTACACACAACACAGTCAGATATTAACAAAATTTCAATAGCTTTATTCAAAACTATATTTAACTGAAGAGGAAATCAGTAAAGATGCCCTAAATAACTGTTTTATTGTATTGTGTCTCCCAGAGATCTGATTGTTGAGATGCACCTCTAGAAATTGAATAACTGACACGGGATATAAAAGAAATGAAGGTCTCCTGGTGCAGATGGGTTCCCTACTGAACTTTACAAAAAGTTCTGTGAAATTTTAACCCCTAGATTATTGAATATGTTCAATGAGGCCAAGGATGAGCAAACTCTCCCACATACTCAAAGAGAAGCTTTAATTTCAGTTATTCCTAAATCTGGGAAAGACCTTGGACTAGGTAGTAATTACAGGACAAGCTCTTGCAATGAAAAAGTTCTCTCTCACATTATACGCAAAAATCAAATAGGCTTCCTACATAATAGAAATGACTCAGATCATTTGTGTTAACTGATATATATTATTGCCACCTTGAGACATTCTAAAGAACCTTTAGCTATTAGTTTATTAGATGCCGAAAAGGCCTTTGACCACACAGACTATGTCTACCACTTATGTCGGCAAAAAAAAAAAAAAAAAAAAAACAGTTACTCACCTTCTCATAACTTTGTTCTTCAAGATGTGTTGTTCATATCCATTCCAATCAGGTGTGCGCGCGCACGTGCACAGTAGCAAGAAGATTTTTCCCATAGCAGCATCTGTTGGGTCAGCCTGGGCACCCCCTGAAGTCGCACCTTCATGGTGCTCAAATATAGAGTCCTGCCGACCCGCCACCCCCTCAGTTCCTTCTTGCCAGCTGCTCCCACAGAGGACTAGGAGGGGGGATATTAGAAGGAACATGAACACATCTTGAAGAACAACAGTTACGAAAAGGTAACCGTTTTTTTTTCTTCGAGTGCTTGTTCATGTCTATTCCAATCAGGTAACTCACAAGCCCAAGTTCAGGAGGTGGGGTCAGAGTTGTCCACTGATTGGAGCAGTGCTCTTCCAAAAGCCGCATCGTCTCTGGCCTGCTTGGTGATTGTACAGTGTGTGGTGATAGTATGTATGGAGGACCATGTCGATGCTCTGCAGATTTCCTGGGTGGGAACCTGCGCCTGGAACGCCATTGAAGAGGCCTGAGCCCTGGTGAAGTGTGCAGCGATTAGAGGAGCGGGCACCTTCGCCAGGTTGTAGCACTCACTGATGCAAGACGTGATCCATGACGAAATTCGCTGAGAAGAGACAGGAAGACCTTTCATCCTGTCCGCTACTGCCACGAATAACTGGACTGACTTTCGGAATGGTTTCGTTCTCTTGATGTAGAAGGCTAGCGCTCTGCAATCATCCAATGAGTGAAGCCTTTGCTCCTTGCCGCCCGAGTGAGGCTTAGGATGGAATACTGGGAGAAAGATGTCCTGGTTGATGTGAAACTGGGAGACCATCAGGAGGAAACTGGGTGGGGTCTGAGCTGAATCTTGTCCTTATAAAAACAATGAGGAATCCTGTGGCACCTTAAAGACTAACAGATTTATTTGGGCATAAACCTTCATGGGTAAAAAACCACTTCTTGTTGTTTTTGTGGATACAGACTAACACATCTACCCCTCTGATACTTGTCCTTATAGAACACAGTGTAAGGGGGCTCTAATGTCAGGGCCTTGAGCTCAAATACCCTTCTGGCTGAGGTTATTGCTGCCAGAAACGCTACTTTGTAAGAGAGAGAGAGCAGGGAGCACATTGCCACATTGTTCAGAGGGCAGTCCCATGAGTCTGGAAAGGACCAGATTGAGGTCCCAAGCTGGGACTGGCTGTTGGACCTGTGGGTATAGCCTGTCGAGACCTTTAAGGAAACAACTGACCATAGGGTTAGCAGAGACCAAGAAGCCCTCTGCTCCTGGATGAAAGGCAGAGATGGTGGCCAAATTAACCCTTATTAATAACATGGATAGCCTCTGCAGCTTGAAATGGACGAAGGAGATAGTCTAATACAGGGGTGGGCAAACTTTTTGGCCCGAGCGCTACATTGGGGTTACAAAACTGCCTTCCCTACCTGGCCCTCCATACAGTTTTGTAACCCCAATGTAGTGCTCGGGCCAAACACCCCAAACAGCGCCCCTCCCACTTCCCGCCCCCTGACTTCCCTCCTCAGAACCTCCAACCCATCCAACTGCCCCTGCTCCTTGTCTCCTAACCGCCCCCTCTCGGGACCCCCTACCCCTAACCACTCCCCGGGGCCACACCCCCTATCCAAGGCACCTGCTCCCAGTCACCCGACCCTTGTTCCCCATCCCCTGATCCTTATTCACACCCCCGCCCCCTGACAGGCCCCCCAGGACCCCATGCCTATCCAACACCCCCTGTTCTCCCTCCCTTGACCCCCCTCCCGCGCATCCAACCACCCCCTGCTCCCTGTCCCCTGACTGCCCCCTAGGATCCCCACCCCTTATCCAACCCCCCACCGGTCTCGGCCCCCTTACCATGCCGTGCCGCCATGCCGGAGTTAGACACACTGCCGCTCTGCTCGGCAGGAGCTCGCAGTCCCGCTGCCCAGAGCGCTGCCGGCATGGCTGCAGGGGAGGGGCCGGGAGCTCACGGGCCAGGCAGGACAGTCCCGCGGGCCGAATGTGTCCCGCAAGCCGTAGTTTGCCCACCCCTGGTCTAATATAAGTGGCACAGGGGTGAACGTTGGGGAAGAACAGTGCTGCGCCGACCAGATTGAAAATCTCTTCCACTTGGCAAGGTAGTTAACCCTGGTGGAAGGCTTCCTACTGCCAAGAAGGACTTGTCTAACCAGGTCTGAGCAAGAGAACTCCATTGGATTCATCCATGGAATTTCTACTCCGTGAGGTGCAGCGACTCGAGGTTCGGGTGTTGGAGACAGCTGTAATCCTGAGTTAGTAAGACTGGGAAGAGTGGCAAGGTGACTGGGGCTTCCACGGACATTTCCAGGAATGATGAGTACCAGTACTGGTGGGGCCAGTTTTGTCTGTCATAACTGATACACATCCCCCTATAAAGTGGGCTTGGAAAGTCTGACATTGATGTGGAGAGCGAGCTCCACCTGACACCAGAGGCTTTGTGTTCTGAGTTCTCCCAAATGTGCTCCCTAGCCCAGAGCTAACAAATCCGTCACTAGCGAGAGGGACAGCTGAGGGCTGGTGAAGGGGATCCTTGCACATAATATGAATAATAATAATATATGGAGATATACCTATCCCATAGAACTGGAAGGGACCTTGAAAGGTCAATGAGTCCAGTCCCCTGCCTTCATTAGCAGGACCAAGTACCGATTTTGCCCCAGATCCCTAAATAGCCCCCTCAAGGACTGAGCTCATAACCTTGGGTTTAGCAGGCCAATGCTCAAACCACTGAGCTATCCCTCCCCTGGTGTCATACCGCCACAGAAGGGAGTCTAGTACCGGGCAAGGCAGGGTTACTATTCTGTCCAAACTGTCCCAGACTGGCTGGTACACTAATGCCAGCCACGACTGAAGAGGTTGAAGTCTGAGTCTGGCATGCTGTACTACATAGGTACAAGCCGCCATGTGTCCTAGCAGTCTCAGGCAATTCCTTGCCGTTGTGGTGGGAAACTGCCTGAGACTTCAAATGATGTCGTTCAGAGCTCGAAACCTCGCTTCCAGGTATGCCCTGGCCTGTGTTGAATCCAGTACTGCCCCTAGAAACTCTATCCGCTGAACAGAGTCAGTTTCTCCATGTAACCCACAAGGAGATTACCTAGATTCCTGGGGCTCTGTCTGCTGGCAGCTCAGGGAGGGGGAGCCAAGGCAAACTCAGAGTCTGCCCGGCAACCAATAGGGAGTGAGATCCCCTCCCAGGGAGTTCAGGAAAGGGGAGAAGCCATTTTGGAGTCAGTCTGGAGCTAGCCAGGGCAAGGGCAGGACTGGCTGTGTGGGGAGCTGGTGAGTCCTAGACCTGCATGCAGGGTTCCCCCTGAAAACTGGCCTCTACGGACCTGAAAGCAAGATCCCTCAACTGGGCTTTTCCTTCTCCACTGATGATTCCCAGTTTGTAGAGTTTTGCTGGGAAACTCCCCCAGCCAGGCTGAGTTATCCCTCCAGCTCCCTAGGTGAGACCAGTCACCACATGGTCAGCTCTGCTCTGCCTGCTAGTTCAGGGCTGCTGCTTGCTGTGCATGTGTCTGGATGCTGGGCTAGGAGACTGCAGTTTGGATTTTAGTACAGTTGTGTAACCTGCACCTTGAACCCTGCACCCCTTTGTGGTGAGGGGAAATCCTGGGACCGAAGCAGCCTGATTCCTGCCTGAAGAGGAACCCTGCCAGTAGTGATCAGCTCCTCTGCAGTGACTGAGGAGTCCAGAGTCATCCCTGAACCGGAGGATAATTCATGGAGTTTATGAGTGCACCATCTTTTAGTTAGTTAGGGAAGTTGTTTTGGGGACCCCCTACTCCCTGAACTGTGTCCTCAAGCCAGGGAGTGAGGGTTTGGGGATTTTACAACCTGCTGCATATTAAACCTAAACCTATGGAGGGATTTACCACTCTCTCCCACTTGTGAGTCCTTTGGGCTATACTGAACCCAGTCACTCACACTGCTAAACCACTGCAGAGAAGAATTTTGTGGTCATAGGTCATCAAGGGCCCCAACGAAGTACGCGAACCTAATCTTACATTTGCTACATCAAGTCACATGACTGGGGAAAGTCACAGGTATTAGCAGCGTGGGCACCGGTAACCCTAACAATAGTGTTTTACCCTGTTATGTTATATTTGTCTCTTGCTTAATATAATTATTGTGTTGAATATATTGCATGTGTTTGTGTTATTTTTTGGAAGTCTCCAACTATCTGGCAAATAAGTGGGGATTACCCTACGGTTAGAATTTTCCTCCCAAGCTGCCCTGGTGACCATGCCAGGAAGGAGCGAGGGGGGTGGAGGCACCGCCAAATAAATTCATAGGAAAAAATAAAGAAGATACACCCTGCTGAGTGGGTAGCAGGATCCAGAAGAACCCAGACCTGTCCATCAAAACCTGTAAGCAGGTTGGCATTAAAGAAGGTAACCGGGTGGAGATGGGGCACTACATCCATATTGAGAAGAAAGCCCAGTTCATCGAACGTCAGTCTTATCAAGTTGACTTGTGCCTCCGCTTGAGCCCTGGATCGGCTCTTGATCAGCCAATCGTTGAGGTACAGGAACACCTGCACCTGTCACCTGCGCAGGAATGCAGCCACAAGTGCTATGCAGTTGGTGAACACTCGAGGTGCCGCTAACAGGCCGAACGGGAGGACTGTTAGCTAGTCATGGGTGCCGTTCACCACAAACCTGGGGTATATTCTGTAGGACAGAGTTATTGCTATGTAAAAGTATGTGTCCTTCAAGTCGAGGGTGGGTGGCAAATCAGTCTCCTGGATCCTATAAAGGGATAATGGAGGTCACAGAGATCATATGGAACTTGAGTTTCTTCACAAACCTGTTGAGTTCTCCCAGGTCTAGGATGGGTCTGAGCCCGCCCTTGGCTTTCGGTATTAGGAAATACCAGGAATAGAAGACTTTGCCCTTCTGCTCCTGAGGAACCTCTTCCACTGCCCCTAGCGAAAGGAGCAAGTGCACCTCCTGTATAAGGAGTTGCTTGTGAGAGGGGTCCCTGAAGAGGGATGGAGAAGGGGGGTGGAAGGGCAGGAGGACACAAAATTGGAAGGAGTATCCCCTCTTTACCGTGCAGAGCACCCAGCGGTCCAAAGTGATACGGGATCATGAAAGGGGGTAGAAAGGGGATAGTCGAGACGAAAAGGTAAGGCAGGGTAGATCCAGTTCTTGTTCTGGTGTGTCGTCCTCGACCGCACCTTCAAAAGGCCAGTTTGGGGCCAGAAAGTGGCTTGGGTTGGCCAGAGCCCTGGCTTGAGGACGGGTGTGGCCTTTTTCTGCCGCTCTTATTCCTCCTCTGAGAGCTGTCCTGTCAGTTCTGTTGGTAGAACTGCGGAGGGGGTTGAGGCCTGAAATGCTTCCGCTACGTGGCGGGTGTGTGTAGGCCCAAGGATTTGAGGGTGGCTCTAGAGTCTTTCAGGCTATGTAGCCTTTTATCTGTCTTCTCAGAAAACAGAGTCACACCTTCAAAGGGGAGATCCTGTAAGGTCTGCTGGACCTTATACGAGAGAACAGAGACCTGGAGCCAGGACCCCCTTCTCATGGCGGCATCAGCAGTGTCCAGCCTGGAGGGAAGCTCAGGAGATTAGCTTGCCCTCTTCAAACAGACTGAAAACCCAGCCTGGGAGTCTAGGGGGAGGAGCTCTGCAAATTTTGCCATTGCCGAACAGGTATTATAAGGGTACCAACTGACGATGGCCTGTTGGCTGGAAATTTGGAGTTGCAACCCACCCATAGAATAGACCTCTCTCTCAAAAAGGTCGAGTTTTTTAGCCTCCCTGTTTTGGGGGACGGCCCTTGGAAACCTTACCGCTTGCGCTGATTAGCAGCGTTCACAACAAGGAAATCAGGTTGCGGGTGGGAATGAAGGTGTGTTATACCAATAGAATAAAAACCAGCAGGATCTTATTAAGAGGGATAAAGCAAAGATGCCACATTTATTGTAAATATAATAATAAAGCAAAAGATAAAAGTAAACAACGTTGTTTGACTACTTATTCCTATCACTACTTATTCCTTATACACACACACACACACACACACACACATATATTCATTCATTTACACAATCATTCATTCAAGTTTTGTATAGGTGTTATAGTTACCAGCCTAGAAGATATTGAACAAAACCAGCCCCAGGACCGACCCTTGGGGCACTCCGCTTGATATCGGCTGCCAACTAGACATGGGAGCCATTGATCACTACCCGTTGAACCCGACGATATAGCCAGCTTTCTATCCACCTTATAGTCCATTCATCCAGCCCATACTACTTTAACTTGCCGGCAAGAATACTGTGGGAGACCATATTAAAAGCTTTGCTAAAGTCAAGGAATAACACGTCCACTGCTTTCCCCTCATCCCTGCCTGGGAGCACTGCGAGCTCCAAAATTCCAGAACTTTTGTTATTTTGGAGAAAACTTCCTGGATTTACTCAGCAAATGCTATCCTTCTATGATTTTCTGGCCCAAAAATCTCTTCCATAATTTGAGAGTTGTTTAGAATAGAGATTTGGATACACAGCTATCTCAGATCCAATGGAATACAATTGTATCTAGTGTTAAATCAACTACAGACCTGTGACTATGGCTTATTCACCAAAAGACACTTTTTTTAAATCTACTGGTTCCCATAAAGGCTAGTGGTAATGGGCCTCAGAAATGCTGACAACTGTTGGAAATGTAACTCCTTTGATGCTGCATTAAATCATATGTTTAGGGAGCTCCCCTGTATCAAGAATTTCTGGTTTGAGATGGATCAAATGACCAATTTGATATTGGATGCAAGTTGGAGCCCACCCCTTAAGTTTCATTCTTGGATATATTCCTGATACCTGAAGGTTACCTGGTAATAAGATGGCATGGTTCCAATGTGCAGCTTTGGTTACTAAAAAATTAATCCTGCAAAAATGGAAAAGTCTATGCCCACCAAACACTGACGCCTGGCTCAGTGATATGACTGTTCTCACAGCTAATGAATGACTGCCGTTCAGCAGAAGGGGAATGCCTGAAAAATTCAAAGCAAGTTGTTCTGACTTTTTTGTGGTCTGTGATTAACGCAGACCCTGAAGATAGATCCTAGCCCTCCTTACTTACTTTGTGTATTATAATGGATCTTGTATTTTGGTATATTTGTTGTATTTGAAAAAATTAATAAAAAATATAAATATAAAATGGACAGTGGCAAGTGTTATGCTCACAGTATACATTCAGAGAAGTTAGATATAACTTATATAATAAATATATAAAATACTCTTTCTGGAAGGTTGCAATGTAACACTCCTTTATTTCTTAGCATCCAGAACCCTAACACACAAGAACCAAACAGAGAGAAACAAAACAGGCTGCTCCCTAAGGCAAGGGCGTCTAACTCAACCCACCTTGTTCTAGGCTGAAATCTTTGCAGAGTAACTGCTGAAGACCCAGCTCATGTGATTCCCTACAGAGACCCTTAGCCTGTAAAGAGGACCAGAAAACACCTTGAAACTTAAAGTGACAGCTTGCAATTTTAACATAGTTTTGAATACACCACAGAAGATTCCCCAGTATATTCTGGTAGTGTTGCCCGATTGCTCTGGTAAAGAAACTGCAGATCTTGTGTTCCAAAATAACCTTCCTGGTCATCAATAATATGACTATTTCACCATTTCAGTTTTTTGAAAGTTGGCTGCATTTCATTCTAGAACTGTAGCCTTTAACACCAGGCTAGGAGGATGAAACTGTACAGAGTCAGGCAAAACAAAGGGAGAAAAAAAAATCAAATCAAAAGTTCTGGGCAGTTGAATTTGTTTGCTAATTGAAAGCTTTTTTCCAATGTAGGGGGATGAGATGTGTGCCAGTGGCCCCAGTTTAGGAAAAACACTTAAGTACACGCTTAAATACACCCCTATTCTGGAAAGCATATGCTTAAGTGCTTTCCTGAATCAGGGCTAATATATCTAACATTCAACTTTGTATACATACAACTTTGTATTATGTATGTGATTTTGAAATCAGCGCAGCTTGTAATGTTGTGAAATTAAAATGAAACCTGCTCTGATGTATTAAAGTCCAAACCCATGTTTGTTATTTGTTGTTCAGGATAATTCAGATGTTGTGGTATTGATAATGAGAGTTGTGAATGATGTATGAAATGACACCATTTCTGTGCAATGCACACAGAGAATACAACATTTGCTTTGCTATTTGCCAAATATTACACAAAGCTCATCAGCACAAATGCTTCCATAAAAGTCTACCAGTCTCAAAGGCTTTTAAAAAATTATTTAAAATGCCTCCTCACAGTTAATGTTGTTGTTTTGTTGAAGACTTTATTAACATATTAGAGGAGGGGAGAGCAAACACCCTTCAAAATGCAAAAAATTCTTTAAATTTAATATTGTTATATTATCCTCTCCTGAGGACTATTAGCACCTAGTGCAAAAGTATTCTAATATATGGGTAGGGACCAGACAGGACCTGGCTGGCCTAAAATTGGGGGTAGGGTTCAAAAAGAACTCCAGAATCCCTGCTGATGGTGCCTTGGCCAGAGTTGGGAATCCAAGCCAGAGTGTGCTTTCTGGTCCAGATTTTTGTGCAAATGTCTTGACCTCTGAGCAACTGTTAGGTGCTACACAGGAAGTAAAGGCTTGATCTTGTTGTCACAGATGACAATGGCAAAACTCCTATTGACTTCAAGGGGAGAAGAAGCATTTCTAAAATATAGTTTTCACTCATGGGGAGTTCTGAGGTAGCTAAACTTTTGCTAAGTAAAAACTTCTCAGTATTTAACACACACAGGATTCAAGAAATATATAGTATATTCAAAATTCTTCAATTATATCCCAGCAAGACAGTGGTGGAGGAGCTGAGGGTGTGGGGCTGCCCGGTGGCCCCATGTTCTGCTCCTTTTCCCGCTGAGGTTCCCGGGAGAGCCCTGAACTACAGGACAGAACCCCCAGCCCTGTCCCCTGCCCTTCCACAGAGCTGCGTCTCCTCTGATTCCCAGCAGCAGCCGCGCCGTAGGACAGGGCTGGGGGTGGAACAGCCCAGCCGATGGAGGAGCTGCCAGCGCTCTGCTCCTTTCCCCACTGTGGTTCCCGGAAGAGCCCTGAAGCACAGAGCTCTCCCAGGAACTGCAGCAGGGAAAGGAGCAGAACGTGGGGCCACCGGGCAGCCCCACAGTGGCAGCTCCTCCGGTGCGGCTACTGTACTTCCCCAGCCCTGTCCACCAGCGGGGCTGGCTGCTGTACAGATGTAGGAGACCCTGCGTGGAAGGGCTGGGGTGGTACAGCTGCGCCGGAGGAGCTGTGGGCATGGGGCCTCCTGGTGGCCCCACGTTCTGTTCCTTTCACTGCTGCAGTTCCAAAGTCGCAGCAGGAGGATGACAGAGGTCCCTCCCCCCAAGTAAGGGGGATGGATTATGGGGAGGGGATGAGGAGAGTGTGGTGGCCCCGGGTTGGGGGCAGGGCAGAGTCATGTGGAGGGTCCCATGAAGAGGTCACGTGCCCCCCATACCGATAAGAAATGGATTCCACTTGCACCACTGGACACAGTCTCTGGATGGGGAGGCTGAGTGCTGGGGGCCAGTCCTTGGGGTGCTGAGGGCAGTTGCTGGGGGCTGCTGGGGGGCAGTCCCTGGATGGTGGACTTGATTCTGGAGGGACAGTCCCTGGGGTGCCATTCTGCCCTGTCTCTGTTCCAACCCAGTGTTGGGGGTGTGTGTCTGGATGATGGGGAGACAGTCCCAAGGTGTTTGGGTGATGGAGAGCATTCCCTGGCTGGGGAGGAGCAGTCTGGGGAGGGGCTGGATGCATGGCAGGGAGCTCTGCACCAGGCAGGGCTTCCACCTTTGCAGGCAGGCTCTGCAGTCGAGCTCTCTGGGCGCTCAGCCCAACAGCGCAGAAGTCAGGGTGGGAATACATCATGCCATGCCATCCAGACAGTAAAATTAATTAATGTTAATAGTTAATGTTAACGTATTTTGCTAATTTAAAATGCTCGATAGATATTTGCCCACGTTGAAATAAAAGGTAATACACCACTACCTCAATATAACGTGACCCAATATAACACGAATTCGGATATAACGCGGTAAAGCAGTGCTCCAAGGGGGTGGGGCTGCGCACTCCGGTGGATCAAAGCAAGTTCAATGTAATGCGGTTTCACCTACAACGGGGTAAAATTTTTTGGCTCCCGAGGACAGCGTTATATCGAGGTAGAAGTATATATTGATTTGAATCCTATTGCTCTCATATAACAAATACCAAACCTTTTTTTGGTGTGTACATGTACAGGTAGCGTATCTATTGTGTGGATGCAGCCCACATAACACAGAGAGTTGCATATGCGGCCCTCAATGGTAAATAGGTCAAGAACCAGTGCTCTAGGCAGAGCCGTCCCTAGGGTACGGCGAATCAGGGCGACCGCTCTGGGCCCTGTGCTTTGGGGGGCCCCATGGGCCGGCGTGCATGAATGACACGGTGCTGCTGCAGCCTCTCCAGCCCCGGAGGGCTGGGAGGGAGCATGCGCTGGCACCCCTGCAGCTTCCCCAGGCCCAGCTTGCCAGGTCTCCACCTGCCTTACTTATCCTAGGCAAAAAGCCAAGACTAAAAATAAACATTTGATCTCCCTCATCCCAGAAAATAATCTGTTAAATATCACAACATTTGAAAAACGATTCAGGATTTAGCAGTACAAAACACTTAAGACTATGAAATGCACACAAGCTCCATAAACGGAGCTCCAATGACAGTCAGCTCTGAAAGTCTTTAAGTTAGGTACATCTACAGGCATACTTGTTGTTAGGACTGACAAAGACTTCTATTCCACTTAATACTATCTTTCCAGAGATTTATCCATTGTTCCTGTGGTGAGCTGAATATATACATGCCTCCACTATAGGGATAAATGCTCCATTAGCTACCCCAAACACAAACCTTGCGAGCTTTCATCCCTCCTACTAGATAAAAGGAAAGAGGCCTACGTCTGTCAGTTAGATGTGTTTCAAGACTTTATCTTCACTTTCCCGCTCAAATCCCACCACCTATCCAGTTTATTCTCAGACGCTTTCCTCTTGGCTTCACCATTATTGAATTTATTTCTCCACCAATGCTGGGCTCATTGGAGTCACTGCCCTGCAGGTCATCTTGATAAAACCACAATCCATAAACATCCTCCAAGTCTCCCAATTAAGGGTTTTTGGTTTGACAAACAAAACATAGACTAAATTAAGTTTCTGATTAAAAAAAAAATCCACCCTAAAGTAAGGACATGTGACTGGAAGGGGCCTCCCAGGTCATCAAGTCCAGTCCCCTACTATCGCAGGTAACTCCATCATATAACCCAGTTCATAAACTTAAACTTCATCTTAAAACTGGTTTAGGTTATTTCCCTTACTTATATTGGGAGGCTGTCACAGAGTCTCACCCCCTGGAGGATTAGAAACCTTCTCATTTCCAGCCTAAATATATTCATGGCCAATTTGTACTCATTTGTTCTTACACTAACATTGTCCTTTAGCTAAAATAGCTCTTCTTCCTCTCTGGTTTACCCCCTGATGTATTTATAGAGAGCAATCATATCCCGTCAGTGTTTTTGTTTGTTTATTTATTTATTTAGTTTTTTGCTGGGCTAAAACAAGCAAAGCTCTTTGAGTCTCCTCTCCTAAGGTAGACTCCCCATTCTTCTGATCATCCTCGTAGCCCTTCTCTGTATATTTTTCAGTCTGAATTTTTCTTTCTTGAACATGGGTGATAAGAATTGAACATAATATTTCAGATGAGGTCTTACCAGTGTCTTGTACAATGGCATTAATATTTCTCTATCTCTATTGGAAATACCTCACCTGATACATCCTAGGATTGCATTTTCATTTTTCATGGCCATATAACATTGGTGGCTCAGTCAGTCTGCAATTGATTAATACACCCAAGCCTTTCTCCTCCTCTATCATTTCCAACTGATAGGCACTCATAACAGAAAGTCTTATTAGTCCCTAACTGCATGACTTTGTACTTTATATTGTTACATTTCATTCAATTTTTATTACTCCAGGCCTCAAGGTCATCCAGTTCTTCCTCTAGAATATTCTAATCCTCCTCTGTATTGATAATGCCTTCCAACTTTGTCTCATTAGCAACTTTTGATAGTCCATTCCTACTTTCAGTCCCAAGATCATTAATGAAAGTATTAAATAAGACTGGTCTCAAGACAAATCCTTGAGAAACTCCACTAGTAACCTCCCTCAAGCTCAATACGTCTCCTTTCAGCACAACCTGTTGGCATCTCCCTTTTAGACAGTTCCTTATCTATCTACCAATTCATGTACTAATCCCCATCTTTTCCAGTTTAATAATTTTCCATGTGTTACTGTGTCAAATGCTTTACTAAAGTCCAGATAGATTGTATCTACTGATTTCCCTTATCTAAAAAATCAGTTCTCTTATCAATGATAGATATCAATTAAGTCTGGCACAATCTATTTTTGGTAAACACATGTGACATTTTATTCCATTTTCCATTTATCTTCATGTCTTTGATTATTTTTTCCTTCAAAATTTGTTCTAAAACCTTGTATGCTATTCAGATCAGATTAACAGGCCTGTAAATGCCCAAAACATTTTTTTTCTTAAATATAGGTACTGAATTTGCTATTCTCCACTCATATTGTACCTTCCTCAATTTGATAGATATATTAATAATCCTTGTTCCTGGATTGGCTATTTCATGTGCCAATTCTTCCAGTATTCTGGGATGGAAATGATCTCCCTGACTGGAGCTCATTAAGATCTTTGAGTTTTGCTTCCACCTCAGATGTGGAAATTTTAAATTTTTATACATTCATTCCCATTCACCATCCTGCCTTTGTCCCCACGTTATACATCATCACCCGTATTGAAAAGTGAGGCAAGATATTCATTTATGTTTTGTCCCATACTTTGATTATCCTTCCTCTCTATTCCCCATCCTCACTGCATAGTAGCCCCACTTCTTTTCTTGTTCTCTTTTAGTTTAGATGGCTAAAAAATGTTAAGATTTATTCTTTTTCCACTTTCAGTATATAAAGGTTATTCAGTCAGTTTAACATGAAATGAAATAAACCTATTCATTTTCAGATAAGATAATGAGGTATCAAACTTTAATTTATTGAAATAATTGCAGATTGTATGAGGCCCTTGGATTCTGAAGTAAAACATATACAAAAGGAATCTTTATTTTATAACAATCATGCATCTAGTATCTCAGCAGAAGAGCACGTACAAAATTATTGATCCATCTACTACTTCTTGTATATGTTATCTTTGTCCCTAATTTATCCACATCATCTGAAATCACAGGCATAAAATACACCAAAATTGGAGTAGGAAAAATGCCATTTCTCTTCTTAGATGAGAAGTAAATATTCACATTTTCTTTAACTCCTATTCACTGTTAATGCCTTGTACGAACTACTCACCTTGAGGAAAGGTTTTGCTTAGCTTCCTGAATTCCTCTTAAGCAGATAAAAGTTCCCAGCATTTATCTTCCTGTTGTCAAGAAGAAACAAGAGTGTATTAAGCATGTAAGACTTACATTCTTTTCCACTTCTTCTAAACAAAGATTATATTCAAAGAGAAAAAAAGTTTCAGTCCAGTTATCTCCAGAGGATCAGAAAATTCTCTCCTGGTATCACCTTCTCTATTTCCCTCGTAAGCAATTCCTCTTCACCCTGGCTAAGCTCTTATTCCAGAGAGTGTGTTATTGTCATGTGGGGTGTGTATATGTGGGGAAAGGAGAGAGGGAGGAGAGTTTAGATGTGAAATTAACTAATGTGATTTTATGAGTTCTCATGGGAAAGGCTGTAGCCCGAGTAAGCAAAGAGTTGGGGAGGTTCCTAGCAGAGTATTCATTTAAAATATTATTCTGTCCATGCAGAAATGAGAGCGTGTCTTTGATAGAAAAACAGACTGTTTTCACTGAATCTGAATAAAGTGGGTAGGAAATACAAAGGCAAAATCTGTTTTATAAACTCTTCTCTGCATCTAGTGGGCTCGCCCTGTCTGTACGGCAAACACTTTGACTGTAAACACTTCCATATATGAATATTTTATTCCATCTCCTTATGCATTAGTCCAAATAGTACAAAATGCCAAGTCTGAAAAGTATATTGAAAGAATAAGATTCAAGTTAGAGAAAAAAATATCATGGTAATTGAAAAAACATGTAGCTTTGTAGTACTTAAAGGTTGCAGAAGCAAGCAGCAAGAATAGGGATGCTACCACTGAAGCTAGTCTCCATCCATAATGGTTTACTTCATCCATTTGCTGACCTCACTTGAGATCCAGGAATGCTCTAACTTTCCCCCCTCCCACTGCCCCACTCCCTCCATATGCTTCTGAATAATGACAAAAATGGAATATAGTCTGAAGAATCTTTCTATTGCTACTATATCCGGGAGATGTGAGATTTTGTTTAACATCAGCTCACGTTCAATGTGGTTGTTCAAGATGGGGGACTGGATAAAAAAGAGATGTGGTGGGGTCGTTAGTTTGAGGGAGTATCTGCGACTCACTCCCTCTCTCACTCACTGGTCTGCAGTGCTTAATTTGTAATGAAAGAGGTGCCAGGGCTCAAGCATTTAGGTGCCAGAGCTCAAGCAATTTTTTTACATTCATAACTGATGCAGCAAGCTCAGAGGTGCCTGGGCTATGAACTGTTGAGCCTCAAGGTGCCGGGGCTTAGCCTTGGTAATCCCTAACACAAATTAAACACTGCTTGTCTGTGGTCAATCAAGACCATTCTTCTGAGAAGTGGGAATTTCTGCCTCCTAGATTCCGGTCTTGGTGGAAACACATTCACTGTATCACAGTGGGCTCTCAGAGACTTTTGCACCCCTTCCCCAGTTCTAGGGTTTTCTCTGGTATACCTGTAAGCTTTCCTCTAGTACCTTTCTGAAGATGGATGGATGGATGAAAGGAACATTTTTGTCTATGGCAAAATTTGTAGTTCCTCCTTAGAGCACTGATTTCAGTGGGGATGGACTGTTTCGGTTTGGCACCACTTTCTGCCACTCTTTTGCCTAGATTTTCCCCAGAGATTTTCCCCATTTAGATGGGCACAGAATTCATTTGGAGTGAGCATCTATCTGCCAGGGGTGAAGCCAGACGTGGTGTCTGGCTGCTGAACTAGATGTCATGGCACTGATTGAAAATCTCATTGCATCCACTGAGGCAGCTGCCACAAAAGCTTTTGCTGGGAATATTTTCTTAAGTGTAGACCAGACGTCAGGATGGTCTCTGTCCTTCACAGCCTTTAGGTCACCCAGCCAGTACATTGTGGCTCTTGAGAAGAATGCAGTCTCCAGGGATGCAATTAAGGGTGGATGATGAAGCCTCGAAGACCCTTCTACGGGTGGTTTCCACATTTCTATCATCTGGATTTTTGGGAAAGAAATCGCCTTTTGATGGAATTACCATATCTTTTGCTGGCAATGCTATTGCAGAATCTACCTTTAGAATATCTGTAATGTGAATTTTTTTTTAACTCTTCCAACTTGAAATGTCTAAGCGCATGCCTGCTTATGTATTTAACCTTCCCATTCCTCTCTGATCACATCCTCAAAGGATGATTGCAATCAGATTGCTGTCTCAGGTGAGGATTTAGAAGGCAGGTACTTCACTGTATGCTTGTCGTCTAGTGTCTACTCAAGTTGGATATGGATTGTAGATGCAATCTTTTTGCACATGGTTCCAAACATTTCAGAGGGGAGAAACTTTTGTTACATTTTTTCCCCATGTCCTGCTCAGAGCCTCAATCTGAGAGCTCCCCTTCCTCAGCAGAAAAGGATGTATCTGAGTCAGGGGACAAACACCTCTTTTCTTTTACTTTTTGCTCCTCTTGGACTTCTTTAGTTTTGTTGGCCCACTTGGTAAGTTTTGCTGCCCAGCTGTGGCCCGGGTATGGTCCTATGTGTCTCACTTTATGCAACACCTTGAGACCTCTAGATACATCTCCCTCAGTGTTCTTCCACTCTGGCTCCCACTTCCGCATCCTGGGAGTTCCCTGATTCATGCTGGGAAGAAGGGGAGATTAGTATGTCTCCTACTTATCCCCCAGGGAATTTAGGACCCATTTTAGACTTTGGAGGAGGACCTGGAGCCCCCTTAAGGGTTTGTTTTTGGTCCTGTTCTGCCCCAGAACTTACACCCGGGGTTAGATGAAAGACAAGTCCTCCTCATCTTTGGAGTCTCTTTCCGCTCTGCTCTGCATCTCCAGCTCAGGCTTTTCTTTCTGTATTGGAATCGTGGCTTCTTGGGGGGAGGGGGAAATCCAACATGCTTGCCTGATTCAAAGTTCTGTGCCCTAGCAATGCAAGGGTCAGCTGACTGAGAAAAGGCAGGGCACAATTTGTGATTTGAAGAGCCTGCAAAAGCTGTCTCAAACAGAACACTGCTTGAGTTTAGTGTGGTGTTTGCACAAAAGTTCTGCCATGCATGAGCGGGGGCAGAGGCGTCTGGCAGGGAGATGTGCCAGCTCTGAGTGGCTGAGACCACACCATTAAATATTTGATTCAGAAGAGGGTGAAGAAAGGCTGCTCATGACTGCCGTCCCCCAAAATGGATAATAAGCTGGCAAAAAAAGGTCAGGGCAAAATGAACTGCCACTTGCCTGCTGCCATGGAGGCAAACGATCTGATTGCAGGCCAGAGAATGGAGCACGGCTATCACAGGTTTTGCTACCGCCTTAAACAGCCTCTAGAAACTGTAGATAGGAGGGGAATAGTCCATACATTTCAGAATTGTGGGAGACTGGGCTACAGAATATGAGAATGACCTCGATCCATCATCAGCAAGAAACTATCCATCAGTGCCTCACTGTTTCTGTCATAAATGTCCTGGCCTGAATTTGTATTATTCAGGGCCTAAGATATTGGCTTTGGCGAGATGAGCTTGAAGCAACTTTTGGCTTGTTTTTCAATAAACTCACTTAGGAATGGAAGGTTTTATCCTGAGCCGTAGTTGGCCAGGTCCAGTGCATCCAGAGTGGATTATTTCAGCATTGGTCAGACTACCACATGTTTTAAGGGAAAAGGAAGACTTCTTCTCCAGATGAAGCACTAAGTCAGAAGACGACCCACATTCTCTTGACTCTCTCATACCAAAAACAACAAGTGGGGGCTGATTCACAGGTCTTGGATGAGGTCTCCTTCAGGGTGTCTGATAAACAGAGGAAATAATAGGATATGCTGACCTAAGGAAGAAAGCAATCTGGTAACTGGACGTCATCATAAGGGACCATATCGAAGCCTTTCAAAATGTGAGCAATATTTAACAATGGAGAATGCAGTGCTTGGTTCTGCTGTGAACTACAGGCAGTCAGAGCTAATGACACAATTTACCACTGTGAATAGCTATTTTGGCAACTTCTGTAGAGGTGGTGAAGAAAACTCCTGGGGCTTCCAACATAACCTTGCAACATGCTTAGACATATTCTGTTTCATTCCTTCTTTAAGTCTTAGTTTTCTGACACTGATGCTCATGGTTTGGTCCTTCTTGGTCCTCCTAATCTAGCACATTGTTTCACAAAACCAGCAAGATGTGTGTGAGAGATGAGTATGAATGGGCCACTTAGGAGACAGTGACAACAGCTAAGGCAGGTGTATCATGATGATACTCCAGATCCACAACTCTTATGTAATGGTAGCGCCCCAAACTCATCCATTTCAACCTCACCCAAAACAAATTTTATATTCAACAGCAAACACACACTTTGTCCAAACCATGGGTAGGGTCATGTGTACTAGGATAGCTCCCCAATATGCCAACCTCTTCATGGGCCACCTCAAGAAAGAATTTCTGGACAAATGCACCACAAAACAAGTGTTATACCTGAGATGCACTGACAATATTTTCATCCTCTGGACGGATGACTAAGCCCCCTCATAGATTTCCATCACAGCTTCACCAACTAGCACTCAACCATCAAACTCTCTCTAGAACATTCCCACACGAGCATCAACTTCCTGGATGCCACTATCACGTTCAATAATGGAACCTTACAGACAACTATATACAAGAAATCCATAGATCATCACACTTGCATTCACACATCCAATAGCCAACCCAGTCACACCAAGAAGTCTGTTATCTACAGCCAGGCATTCAGATATCACAGAATATGCACTGAGGAGAAAGTCCGTGATACATGCCTTAACACATTGAAAACCGCCTTTATCAAACAAGGACACTCCATCAAAGAAGTAGATCACATCTTGGAATGGGCTATCCAAATACCCCAAGAGAACCAGCTTCAATACAGGGGAGGAAAAAGAGCCCTCTGACTGCACACCCTAAACCAGTGGTAGGCAACCTGCAGCCCGCAGGTGGCCTGTCAGGGTAATCTGCTGGCGGGCCGTGAGACAGTGTTTACATTGGCCATCCGCAGGCACAGCTGCCCGCAGGTCCCAGTGGCCACGGTTCGCCGTTTCCGGCCAATGGGAGCTGTGGGAAGCGGCGCATGCTGCAGGGATGTGCTGACCACCGCTTCCCACAGCTCCCATTGGCTGGGTACGGTGAACCGCAGCCACTGGGACCTGCGGGCAGCTGGTCAATGTAAACAGTGTCTTGCGGCCCGCCAGCGGATTACCCTGACAGGCCACACGTTGCCCACCACTGCCCTAAACTATAACCTGCCACCCCTCAGTGGAACCCATATGAGGTATCATTAACCAATTACTATCCATACTCAATGAGGACCACATCTTGGGGGGAAAAAATAATCTTTCCCACCCCCCCTTTTTTTCTGGCCTTCAAACAACCCCCTGCATCACCAAGCTCATCATCATAAGCAAGCTCCCCACTGACACCCAACTCAAAGCAGCACTAGACCCTGCCATAACAAGATGCAAAAGCTGCAGACATATCCCCACTGCTATGATGATCAATACCCCTCACAACACACCTTTCAAGAACCATTGGTCCTACACATGCTGATCAGAACATGTGGTGTGCCTCATCCAGTGCACTAGATGTCCCAATAACAAATATGTGGGTGAAATGAGACCATCATTACTCTCTCAAATGAACTCATACAGAAAAATAATAAAAGACAAAAACATCACCCATGGGCGAACACTATTCACAAGCGATCACTCCATATCTGCTCTCTCTGTCCTCATCCTCAAAGGCAACCTACACAATACCTTCAAAAGACAAGTCTGAGAACTTAAATTTGTAACTTTGTTAAAGACTAAAAATCATGGATTCAATGAAGACACTGGTTTTATGGGTCATTACAACAATTTATACCTGATTAAACCTTTGTTCTATGACTGCAGAAATGTTAACTCCCACTTCATCTTGAATAGTCTCCTACCACATGTTATCGCCCATCTGTTCCACCTTGTATTTAACCGTGATACTGTAAGTAGCTTTCCCAGATCTGAAGAAAAGCTCTGTGTAAGTTCAAAAGCTTGTCTCTCACCGACAGAATTTGGTCCAATAAAAGACATTACCTGAGCCACCTTGTTTCATTGAAATAAATACCATTTATGCACCCAGAAACTTTTGAAAATACCACTAGGCACCTATCCACATCTTTAAATGCCTAAATACCTTTAAAAATCAGCCTGTGTGTGCCAACTACCATCCCCTTGCACATGGGGGTGAGGAGTGGACTGAAGAATAGCAACTTTGGCTTCACCCTACCCTCCTCCCAGGTCAGTGCTGCTGAGCTGGAGAAGGCGTATTGGAATGTGTTACTGGTATAGGCAGCAGAGAATTACTACAATCTCCATGCAAGCTGGGGAAGACAAGAAACTCAGACGTTCATGTCTCAGTCACTCTGCATTCCAGGAATCCACCTGGGGTGGGGCACATTACTCACCACTTCTTTCTCAAGACTGTGTTGAAATAAACAAGCTAGTTCTTAATAATTAAAAGATGTTCCAATACATTTTTAAAGAACATATACTTTATCATGTTTCATTACATCTGTATTTCTCTATTTGTGCATATTTTGAAGGAAAAAACTAGGTGCTGAATTATCCATCCCTAGGAACTACCCATTAGAAGGGGAAAACTAAGCAACATTTAAACCTCCATAAGTTTCACCTCAAAGAATGAGAGTCACATGATCCTCTCAAAGGGTGAGATATTTAAACTCTTCTGGAAAGGACAGGCCTGTGAGCCACAATCTCCCACTGATCATCAGAATCTGTGTGAAAAGTAGAGTAGAAATGTGAAAAAACCCTGGTACATTTCCAGGCAAGCTTTTCCCTTCTGCAATAATTCCTGGCATTTCTCTTCCTCCTGGCAGCATGACCACCCATGAGCTACAATGTCATTTTCTCTCTCCGTTGCACCTATGCCCTATCCACCTGTGCCCCATCCACCAAAGGGATTAGAAATGTGGATCAAGATTTAATGCTATCTGTTGCAGAATTAACTCCAATGCAGTTCTCTTTTGGAAATCCACCAGATTTAGGATAAGAAGATCATGAGCAGCAACTGATCTTTTGATTCAACCCTTTCCCACCTTGACTTGTTTCACCCAAACTCATCTTTTGAATCCCCAATCATGGTGTGTGAGCACTTTGACTCCCCATTTCTATGCTCTCCCACTCTACTTCCACCTTGTTTTTCTCCCCTCCATCAGTGTAAAAAGAGAAGAATCTTAGACCTCAAATAAATAATTATGATGATAAATGAAGGGAGGAAGCATGTACCATTGAAACAAGGCTAGCAGGAAATGTATGTTAGGGTTAATGAAAACTGAAATGTGGAGAATGTAAATGCTGCTTTGATAAACTTATCTTTGCAAAAACAAGAGGTGGCAAAAAAGATTTCCACTATGGAAAGAAAACATTTGGATAGGCTTTGCAAAATAATGATGAGTGCAGAGTGCAACTACATAAAGGTGATCCAAAAGCACTAAAAGACTAAGCAATATACCTTAGAGTGGATAGGGCACAGAAAATGGCTTAATCTAAATAGCCAAAATAAATACTGGGTGGCTCTTAATGGATATCAGAATTCAAGATAAATTAATACTTAAATATAAGAGAAACATTTCACTGTTATATATTACCTTGGGGTAATGAACAGAGATTTTAAAAAACATTTATTATTCTAGTACCAAGGAATTCCAGTTTCTAGTTCTCTTTAATCTGACAGTTTAGTTCCTTATGTTTGCTGATGGTTGTATATACAGTTTATCTGTTGTATTAATTTTTTTACAGCAAGTTAGGCACTTCATAGTATGGATAGAAAGTTCCTGCTATGAAGAATTTACAATTTAATTTTAGAACTAACAAGGAGTAGGTATAATAAGAAAATGGGGAATTAAACATAAGTGGATCAACCGCACACACTACCTATCTAGGTTTTTATATGACTCTCATCACTATTGTAACCGTGTAACTAGTATTTGCTCCTGCAATTACTAAAGTTGTGAATGCAACTGTGCTAACTGTGAGAGCAAATTAGACATGCACTTCACTGAAAGCGTTTGCAAGCAGTTCTGAAAAATATGGCATCAAAATCCTTAAAGATAAACTTCAGGTCTTTCCAGATAGCCTAGACATTAGCGAGAAACATCATAGTAAATTCTATTTCAATAAAATCCATTTTTAAGGATATACAGTAGGATTGGTTAGCATGAGCTATATCTGGAAAGATGTGAACATTCTGATCATGAAATAAACCACAATTGTGTCATGTTCTTTGTCTCACAAAGATACAGCAGTCATAACTAGAGCAATTAGACTTTATGCGGAAGGTGAGGTTGTAATACTTGAGAGATGAGGCATATGTGGAAAGTTTTAGTAAAATGTAAGGTATAGTTTCTCAAGTAACTTTCAGAAATGGGAGTTTTCAATACTATGTTCTTTCTCTTCCACTGTAATGTCCAACATTTCCATTTACAATTCTTTGACAGATTTCAGGCTTTCACTGTAGAACTGTATAATATTTAAATCAAGAAAATTCTTGGATACTGTAACAGGTATACCTACATTTAAAATAAAAACAAAGAGCTTCTTACTTGCAAACACTGGAATTTCTAATTTCTAAGAGAGATATCTGGCAAAAATGGGATTTTGCAACTTCTGTGGGCATATCATAGCACAGTAGTTTAAGTGAAATAGAAAGTTCTTCAAACAAAGTTTCATTCACATTTAAAACAAAGCAAATAAAGGATCAAACTGTACCCCATGTGGGTTATTCCTTGTAGAAAACAGAAAACTCAGTGAGTCTGATATCACAGATGTTCCACCTTATTGTTCTGTTCAATGTTGTTGTGGGAGTTGCCTTCAATCCCATAGAACTGGCACAGAGATTCCACCCAAAATACATAGTGTCCTGACATTACAAGGGATCCGGTCTATCCACACAACTTCCAGCCTCCTCACTGAACTCTGCACACCCCTTGGGGGAAAGAGGGCTGCTGTACCATGGGGAAACCCTCATAAGTCAAGGTTAGCATAATAAGCATCAGCTTAAAAGGGGATTCCTCACCCATTTTAAAGGCTGGGGAATGATTTACAAAAGCATTTAGAGTATGTCTTCACTGCATCTGGGAGTAAGCAAGCTAGCCCCAGGTCCACAGACTTGTGGTAGCAGGGCTCACACTAGCGCGCTAAAAATGGCTATATACATGGTGCCGCTGCTCATATTCAGAGCCCAAGCGCCAGCCCAAGCCCTTACTTCAAACCACCACCTACACAGCTATTTTTAGCATGCGAGCATGACCCCTACACCACCAGAAATCTGTGTGACCAAGCTGGGAGGTTCATTCCCAGAGTAATTATAGCCCTATGTGATTTGCAGTGATTTATAATTACACAGAGACTAGATTTCAGAGTGGTAGTCCTGTTAGTCTGTATCAGCAAAAACAACAATTAGTTTTTGTAATTTCCCTCTGCTGATACTCTCACCTTCTTGTCAACTGTTTGAAATGGGTCACCTTGATTACATTGGCCTTATCAGCACTACAAAAGTGATTTTTCCTCTCTTGGGATTCACCACTTCCTGTCAACTGTTGAGAACAGGCCACTTCCACCTTAATTGAATTGGCTTTTTAGCACTGACACCCCCCCACACACACACTTGGTAAGGCAACTCCCATCTTTTCATGTGCTCTGTACTTATACCTGCCTATTGTATTTTCCACTTCTTGCATCTGATAAAGTGGGTTTTAGCCCTCAAAAGCTTATGCCCAAATAAATTTGTTAGTCTCTAAGGTGCCACAAGGACTCCTCATTGTTTTTACAGAGACTAGAATAGCTTTTATAATATATTATATTGTGGTTTTCCTTTAAGAGGAAAATCCAAGCCATTTTTCAGTCCACATAATAGTGGAGTCTAATTGTATAAAGTAGTTAATTGGCATCTTTGTCAAAATAAAGAGCTAGTATAAAGGATTCTCATTTCCTTCTATCAGAGAATTAAATAAGAAATTGCACTGATGTAAAATCCAAACTCTTAAATGGATAGTTGGTATTACAGAACAACAGGAAATGACTTCCACTGTAAGTTCATATTGAAACCATTCTGTTATATACAGTAATTTTCAGCTAAATGGTCTAATGCACATTTCAAACAGCAGGAAAATTTGCTTATCATCTACCTAAGTAGAAGTTCCATTTTTCTCCTCTTGGTGGTCTAACTAAACAATGTTGAGTTACAGTAGTGACTCAAAGTCAAGTTAGGAAGTGAGCATCGCTAGTACCAACTAGGATTAAGTAAATCTACGGGTTTGCCCTGACAATATCAATCATTGGCTGTTTAGTCTTTGAAAGATTTATTTATTGACTTAATCAAACAAAAACACACACATTACTAAGAAACCATTCTAATAGCACCCTCAGGAAAATGTATAACCAAATTGTAGGGTTTTTTTTTTCTTTTTATGAAGAAGCAAAACACCGAAGCCTGATTGCTCTCTCACTTGGGTGGAATTATCATGAGTAACTTCAATTAAGTCAAGAGTTATCTGCCTCTATGATCTTCATGAGAAGAGAACAGGCTCACAGTAGACAACATCTGACTTTCATAAAAATTTGGATGGATTTTGCTTTTACTATGAAGTGAGGAGAGGGTGGGCAGAGGAAACACTATTTGACCTTCACTGCCTGTGAGACTGGAGTAACCCAGTGGTGAATCAGTTTCCCACCAATTTCAGAGTAACAGCCGTGTTAGTCTGTATCCGCAAAAAGAAGAACAGGAGTACTTGTGGCACCTTAGAGACTAACAAATTTATTAGAGCATAAGCTTTCGTGGACTACAGCCCACTTCTTCGGATGCATACCGAAGAAGTGGGCTGTAGTCCACGAAAGCTTATGCTCTAATAAATTTGTTAGTCTCTAAGGTGCCACAAGTACTCCTGTTCTTCTTTTTCCCACCAATGTAATTCAAGTGTAAATCAGCATAATCCCAAAGTAAACGAGTGGGGAGTCAAGCTCTGTACATTTAATGTATATGATTTATTCATTCTCTATTGCATACACGAGGAAAAAATTACTCCTCCACTTAACAAAATAATGGCCTTGATTCACTCCTCAGTTTCACTAGTTTTACAATGGTGTAACTTCATTAAATTAAATGGAGTTAATATCGATTCATGCTTATATAAGTGAGAGGAGAATAAAGCCAAATCTCAAAGATTTTAACCAAGGCTGTGAGGCTCAGTATAGAAAGTACCCAATTCATATTTCAAAATTAGGGAGGTCAAATCTTCTTGTCCTCGTTAATGCTGTAGTTGTATTAACATTTCTGTTAAAGCCCTCTAACTCAGGTGAGGAGGAGGAATAGGAATAGAAAATTTAGGGAGATAAAAGAAGACTTAAGAAGAGGGAGCAGATACTTTATATTTCTGAATGGAAGAGAGAATACTGTTTAGGTTAAATGAAGATAACAATTTTTTTTTCACTTTTATATTAACCTGCCATAAAAGCAGGTTTCCTTCCTCCTTGATATGTCTAATTTGTACTAGTATTTTGTTCCCATGCATATTTTGATTTAGAACCATATGAAGATATATTCCGTATCCCCTCCTCCCACTCAGATGCAACAGTATTAATATGAGGGAGTTGGACAGCATTCAATAAGTTCCTTATTTCATAAATAGTTTCATTTTTCACTCAAGCTGAGCACTGATCACACCTGACACTTTTCCTGCACATAAAACCCTCCGTTTGAAATTCTCACCTGTGCACCATTTTATGGTAGTTTTAAAACTAAATATGTAACTAACTCAACTAATGAGACTGCAGCTGCACCCACTCATTCTAAGATGAACATATTTTGGGAATCACAGTAAGTCCCAACCGAATAGGTAACTATGGCTGGTTGTTTAGATGCAGTTGGTCTTACCAGTCCAAGTATGTGTGTCTCATATTAGATAGATATAATATGAGAGACACATATTACATACGCCAGATCCTGCTCCCATTCAAGTCAAGAGACTGCAAAAGAAATTAAAAATTTCAGAACATAATCCATACAAAATTATGCTACAAAATGATCTACTTCTTTCCAGAGGAAAATCTCATTGCTGTACACCTCTTATACAAGATGAATCAATCATGGATAACTGCAATGACAGTATGTGGGAGCTATGTGTGCCTCTTTGCCACACTTAACATCCAAGAATGAAATGCTCTAGGTGAGAAAAAAAGACAATGAAAAGGATAACTAGGCTTTTCTAAAAGAATCAGAGGTTTTGGAATTAATTGATAAACTTAACATTAACAAGTCACCGGGACCAGATGGCATTCACCCAAAAGTTCTGAAAGAACTCAAATGTGAAGTTGCGGAACTATTAACTAAGGTTTGTAACCTGTCCTTTAAATCGGCTTCTGTACCCAATGACTAGAAGTTAGCTAATGTAACGCCAATATTTAAAAAAGGCTCTAGAGGTGATCCCGGTAATTACAGACCGGTAAGTCTAACGTCGGTACCGGGCAAATTAGTCGAAACAATAGTTAAGAATAAAATTGTCAGACACATAGAAAAACAAACTGTTGAGCAATAGTCAACATGGCTTCTGTAAAGGGAAATCGTGTCTTACTAATCTATTAGAGTTCTTTGAAGGGGTCAACAAACATGTGGACAAGGGGGATCCAGCGGACATAGTGTACTTAGATTTCCAGAAAGCCTTTGACAAGGTCCCTCACCAAAGGCTCTTACGTAAATTAAATTGTCATGGGATAAAAGGGAAGGTCCTTTCATGGATTGAGAACTGGTTAAAAGACTGGGAACAAAGGGTAGGAATTAATGGTAAATTCTCAGAATGGAGAGGGGTAACTAGTGGTGTTCCCCAAGGGTCAGTCCAAGGACCAATCCTATTCAACTTATTTATAAATGATCTGGAGAAAGGGGTAAACAGTGAGGTGGCAAAGTTTGCAGATGATACTAAACTGCTCAAGATAGTTAAGACCAAAGCAGACTGTGATGAACTTCAAAAAGATCTCACAAAACTAAGTGATTGGGCAACAAAATGGCAAATGAAATTTAATGTGGATAAATGTAAAGTAATGCACATTGGAAAAAATAACCCCAACTATACATACAATATGATAGGGGCTAATTTAGCTACAACAAGTCAGGAAAAAGATCTTGGAGTCATCGTGGATAGTTCTCTGTCCGCGCAGTGTGCAGAGGCGGTCAAAAAAGCAAACAGGATGGTAGGGATCATTAAAAAGGGGATAGAGAATAAGACTGAGAATATATTATTGCCCTTATATAAATCGATGGTACGCCCACAACTCGAATACTGCGTACAGATGTGGTTCCTCATCTCAAAAAAGATATACTGGCACTAGAAAAGGTTCAGACAAGGGCAACTAAAATGATTAGGGGTTTGGAACAGGTCCCATATGAGGAGAGATTAAAGAAGCTAGGACTTTTCAGCTTGGAAAAGAGGAGACTAAGGGGGGATATGATATATGAGGTATATAAAATCATGAGTGATGTGGAGAAAGTGGATAAGTTATTTACTTGTTCCCATAATACAAGAACTAGGGGTCACCAAATGAAATTAATAGGCAGCAGGTTTAAAACAAATACAATGAAGTTCTTCTTCACGCAGCACACAGTCAACTTGTGGAACTCCTTACCTGAGGAGGCTGTGAAGGCTAGGACTATAACAGCGTTTAAAAGAGAACTGGATAAATTCATGGTGGTTAAGTCCATTAATGGCTATTAGCCAGGATGGGTAAGGAATGGTGTCCCTAGCCTCTGTCTGTCAGAGGATGGAGATGGATGGCAGGAGAGAGATCACTTGATCATTGCCTGTTGGTCCACTCCCTCTGGGGCACCTGGCATTGGCCACTGTCAGTAAACAGTATACTGGGCTAGATGGACCTTTGGTCTGACCCGGTACAGCCGTTCTTATGTTCTTATGAAAGAGATGGAAAAGACCAATTAGATTACATAGTCATGAAGTCATTTGCCTCCTCAGTGCATGATTGTTCTAACATTCAAATCAAGAAATGCAGATTTTTCTTGTTCGTAAGTAACTACATTTATTGTTAGACAGCTAAACACAAGTTTTAAAAAATTAAGAAAAAATGTCCTCCATGCCACCAAATAATTGGGTTTAGTGTTATTAAAGAATCAGTTAATTGCTTTTGCCAAATAGAAGATAATATTTCCTTTTATCAAATGATTTTTTAAAAGTAACACTCCTGTAAAATTCATTATCTTTTAAATACAGGATAATAGGAATGCTCTTTATGGGATTACAGTAAATGACTAGTATAAGTACACATTGGAACCAATTGGTTACACAAAGGAATCTCCAGCTCTGTAATGGACTAATGCATGCCGAAATGTAATGGGGTAATTTGCTCAACACCTACTTAAGAAGATAACTCTGGGGTGCCCGACTCTTCCCTTCTCAGGGGTCTGACAAAGCAATATATTGCAAACATGAAAGCATCCGAGACACTTTGATAGATATTGTTAAGATGAAGCCAGTGCATAATTAGACTCTGCTAAGAGAAATGCCTCCAACTGCCTCTTGGAAAACATTCCTAAAAATCATTTTTAAAACCAACAAACAAAATGGAAGCTATCTAGGATTTGTTTCAGCATTCATTTTACCCTCTTTTCTGACGATATCCACAACTTCACTATTTTTAGATGGAACCAGAAGATTGTGACCTGTTGAGCTATAAGGCCTGTTTTTATTTCTGAAATTTGTTAGGTTCTTAACACTAAAAATATCTGTACTTTGTCAGCTACAATCATTTTCCAACAAAGCTGTGTGAAGTCCTGAGTTACTAGTATTTAAAACTAACATTTCTATCCTCACCAGAAATTCAAATTGACTCAACATTGGTGATTTGAAGGCTTCATTACATTTCAACAGGGACCATTCATGAGAGCTATTTACTTGAGTTTAAATCTACGGCAAATCTTGATCTGAATATGTATATAAATAGATATACACACACATTATAAATACACATTATGCAAATGTGCATGCACACACATATACAGGTACATTTACCCTTGTTTTTCTAATTAAATAGCTTATTAACTGGACTATACTTGATGATGGGGAAACTTCCAAAGATTTAGAGTTCAGGCACAGGTAATCATCTAAGAATTGAATGCTAATCTGAATTATCCTTAAAAACAAAACAAAACAAAACCCAACAGCCCCGGCACTACAAGCCATTTGACTTTTCCTCACTAGTATCCACGCATTATTATCCCCTTCTATCTAGTGTCAGGTCTTGAAATGACTGGGTGGCCCTGTGGTTTTCTATTTCCCTTTAACATCTGGTCTCAAAAAGCAAGGTCCTCCAAAGGCTTTCAGGGTCCACTCATCGATACTGGACTGCTATACGCAGCTGGTAGGAGTGCTGGTCCTGCCATCAAAGAAAGGACTGGTAGGTCTGTAAGTCTCCTTGTAGGATTTTTGAGACCGCTCCCCCTTTTCTCAGTGTTTGGGGACAGTGAGATGCCATCCTTCCTCCTCTCAGGCAATCAAGGACTTTAGAATTAATCATTGCATTTCATAGGACACTTTAAGATGTAAGAGGCCAGGAACAGTAAAACGCTTCTATGATCTCTAGCTCCAGAAGGTGGAGTGAGTAAGCTGCCTTCCCTGCAAATATAATGACATGGGGATTTGGCCTTATTCTATGGCCTTGAGAAAACCAAGCTCAAAGTAAGGGACAGGTACTTACCACATGAAAACGTTCATAATGCCCTTCTCTCTCCTCATGTTTATCAGCTAAATTTTAATTTACGTATTGTAGTACTGTATACAGCTGAATATCAAATAACTGAGAATATTAAATAGTACTCAGCTGAAGAGGACCTAAAAACTGAACAGTGGAAAACAATAAATAATAAAATCACAGCTATTATTTTACCTTTACTGCATGATGTTAGTTATTCTTCACTTACCTTTTCTGGAGTTGGAAGAAAATAAAAAACACATCAGTGGTACTCTGAAACCACTCAGTGACAGAGACTCCAAGCATTTATAAAGCACTTATCACCGAGGTATCCAAGTGCCTCTCACAAAGAAATATGACACAGTGTTGTAGAAGCTGATCGAGGACTCTTGCCAAGGCTTTACCTGGATTAGGCAGACAGGAGATCCCTTGGTAATTTGCACACTCTAATCCGTCACCCTTTGTATTACATAGAGGGAAGCGAATTGCATCTTTGATATCACTTGGCATGGTCTCAGATTCCTAAATGGATGCAAACAACTATTGAAGACTGTGTATAAGTGCTGTTTAGCCACAATTATTATTATTAAATAATGTATTATGTGCTTATTGTTATGCTTTAGGTGATTATGGTGAGCTGAAGCAACAAGCTGAGGATCTGACTGAGATTAAATCTGCCCTCCTGATGGAAGATGAGTCACACTGCTCCCCCTAAGGTCATCAGAGCCCATGGTGCCTACCACCGGGGCGTAGTAGAAAGAGAGCACCTGAGACATGAGGCCTGGTATAAAAACCTTTATGCAACTTATCCATTGGCCTTAAATGATGCACAGGATGTTGTGCAGACTCTAGGTCCTGGGGTGAATTTCACACAAAGAAAGGAAGGTACAGCAGATAAGGCCCAAACAGAGTCAAGCCCTGCTAATATCAATCAGATTTGGCAAGATGCCTGCTTGCAGGTTCACTATCCGATACATGAACCTGGCAAAAACAGGGCTGGCCCAAATAGTTTACACTCCGAAAGATGTGACTACTAAAGATTATTTAGAAATTTTGAAAAGTTTGCAGATATGACAAAATTTTAAGCAAACTACTACTACTTCAGTAAATATTGACTGAACTCAAACCAAATCTAATTTTCTGCGCATTATAGATTTGAATCAAATATTCCACAAAATTCCACAGGACTCTGTGTCTGAATGAGGCTCTGATGTCTTATGCAGCATTTATACTGCACCATAAGCTTACACAGTGATTTACACAACGCACCAAGATACACACGGCCCCTTCCTGAAGAACTCACATTATAGCAGAACCAGCAGCTCAAATCTAAAAATAGAAAAAAAAAATAAAAGCAAGGGATCACAAATTTTACATCAAATTAGAATGTAACAGGTAAAGTTTTTTTTAAAAAAAAGCAACTTGTGCTTTAATAGAAAGAAATTCAAGAAATTTCAGAAGTTGCATTAAAGGGTGAGACTAATTCCTTTAACTACAGCATTTCGCTCCCTTCCAGCTTCTCTTCAAATACTTCGTGGTTTCTTCTCTATGCTTTTAATTCATTTGTTTCTAACAATCTACTAAACAGTCTCATTCCTGTAGAACTTCTTTTCAACAGCATCATATCCAAATGTGTCACTGCTAACACTAGTCCCTTCTGATCCTGACTGGACCATCAACTTATCAGTTGGTTAACCTAAGTACTTGGAGTCCGGGTCCCAGTTTCTCTTCTGTCCCTTCAAGAGTTTTTAACAGCAAAACAGATAAAGCTGCTGGTGAATTGAATGCAATTAATTTGCTTTGCAAAATAATTGCTCTGATTCTTTTGGTTGACCCAATAGCCAGATTATTTAGTCTGGTTAAAACGTGCTTTGCATAATACCACAAGGTTCATGGGGACAAGGTGAGTTTATGTCACTGTTGCAACCCTGGGGCTGGCCAGAGACCACTTCAGCCACTGGTGAAACTTAGAGCAGCCTAAGGCAAGCTATCAGTTGTATCTGGCTGCCTATGGCCCAAAAAGGCTGCTATGGGCAGCTGGGGATCCATGAAGTGCAGAGAAGTTGTATCCATGCTCTCTCTTCCCTGGTTATACGAAACAAAAAAAAACCCACTAAGGGACTAAATTTACAGTCTAAACAAACCTAAACAACTCTTGAAAAACACAAGCTAAGAACTATGACTCAAAGAAAAACAGGAAGTTCTAATCCTTGCCAGACAGTGAGAAGAAAGAAAGAAAGAGAGAGAGAGAGAGAGAGAGAGAGGGAGGGAGAGGGAGAGAGCTGAGAGCATGATGATGTAGCATGTGCAATGCTCCACAGCACTACTAGCAAAAGTTTCCGACGTGAGTGTACTGGGTACACATACACCTATCGTGGAATGTACAGGTGCAAAATCACTCAAAGGAGAGCCAAATAAACTCGTACCCACATCAGCTTGTATCACACAATGCAGGAGGACAGTCAACTGAAAGGATATGAATACACCAAAATTTTAATTGCTGCTTTTCTGACTGGATGGAAAGGATTATATATACACCAGGCAGGAATGGCACTAAATTGAAAGATTATCTTCCCTTCGTTCAGTACTATAAATGTATAGAAAACAAAACAGAAAATGAAATGAGAACATTTAGCATTTGCATTTATGATCCGGGGGCCCAACCCACCTCCCAACTGCATATTCTCTCCCATCCCAATGCCCCAAACTTCCTTCCCAGTTGCAAATACTCTTTCATCCAAAGAACAGTTTCCCAAAAGGGCTTCCAAACTGCAGTCTTTCCCCAGCCCCCTACCACAAGAACAATGCCCCAAACTTCCTTCCTCACCTACTTCTGACCTGTATATTCCTTCCTGCCCTGTGTAAATTCCTCCAATGTCCTTTGCCATGCACATCCTTACTTTAGATTTCCTCCCATTTCACTCTCAGTCCCCCAAACCTCCTCCCCAGCTGGCTTCCAGCTGCAAATTTGCTAAGCATTGCCAGAAGCTGGTAATGGGCCACTTGATGATTGTCTGTTCTGTTCATTCCCTCAGGGGCACCTGGCATTGGTCACTGTCAGAAGACAGGACACTGGGCTAGATGGACCTTTGGTTTGACCCAGTATGCGGGTTCTTATGTTAGGTTTCAGAGTAGCAGCCGTGTTAGTCTGTATCCGCAAAAAGAACAGGAGACTTGTGGCACCTTAGAGACTAACAAATTTATTAGAGCATAAGCTTTCGTGGACTACAGCCCACTTCTTCGGATGCATATAGAGTGGAATAAATATTGAGGAGATATATATATACACACATACAGAGAGCATAAACAGGTGGGAGTTGTCTTACCAACTCTGAGAGGCCAATTAAGTAGGAGAAAAAAAACTTTTGAAGTGCTAATCAAGCTAGCCCAGTACAGACAGTTTGATAAGAAGTGTGAGAATACTTACAAGGGGAGATAGATTCAATGTTTGTAATGGCTCAGCCATTCCCAGTCCTTATTCAATCCTGAGTTGATTGTGTCTAGTTTGCATATCAATTCCAGCTCAGCAGTCTCTCGTTGGAGTCTGTTTTTGAAGTTTTTCTGTTGTAATATAGCCACCCGCAGGTCTGTCACTGAATGACCAGACAGGTTAAAGTGTTCTCCCACTGGTTTTTGAGTATTAGGATTCCTGATGTCAGATTTGTGTCCATTAATTCTTTTGCATAGAGACTGTAGGATAGTAGTGACCAAAAGTCCTCTATCATCTGAAGGCTGCTTTGTGGCTCATGTGAAATGAGTTGGTGGTCTTAGCCCAGGACAGATGTACAGATTATCACTGACAAAGGTTGACACAATCTCAGCAGAGAGGCAAAGTCTGAATCAGCATGGAAACTCATACTCATCTCTTCCCTGGTTCCTCCAGCACCAAGCTGAGGTACATTGGGGGCTTCGTGTGGGTAAATTGCATTGCAGAGGACTTCAGAGTTTTATCAGATAATACAGTCTCATAAAGGAGGAGGAGTTAATCAAATGCTTCTGTAGGGCACCAGCCATAGAATTTCATCCATTTGAGCCCAATAACTTGTTTGACTAAATCATTCTTCCAGAAAGGCATCCAAGTCTTGATTTGAAAACATTGAGATGGAAAATCCAGCACTTCCCTCGGTAGTGTATTCCAAAGGTTAATCACTCTCCCTGCAGCCATTTGGTGAATGCTGAAACAGTGGTTCCATTCCTTTAAAATTTTCATCAGCAGAAACTTGATCATTTTCCTTTTTGTCCAAAGCACAGTCCAGAGTCCGGATCAATCTAGTGGCCAGCTAGGTTGATCACAGGTAGGTAGGAGCCGGGTTCTGTTGGTCATGACACGATGCTCCAGGGAAGTCTTCCTGTTCTTATGTTAAGCATTACCACTCAGCAGTATCTGAGACACTGCATTTATTTCCTGCTGTAAATATGTATGGTAAATGATGGCCTTGTTATGGTGAACTGAGAATACTCAGCAAGTTGCAGAATCAGACCAAGAGAATCCCGCCCTGTAGCACAACCTGATCTTCAGAGCCACCTGTATCCAACAAACTCTCAACATGCTCCAGGACTGTGCTGGGTGTTTTCTGAATATGACAAACTGATCAGGTCGTAACTTCTATGGACATTCTCATGAATAAACACCACACTCTATTAATTCCTCCTTTCATTCACCAAGTGGAGATTCTTGGAGAAATTCTCACATGGGATAAAGCCGTTTTGCACCTCACTATCTGATCCCATAGATCCAGTCCAAGATCATTCCCAGCAAAGGGGATCCTCAGGTGGCAGAAAATTAGTTCAGAGGATCTTATGCTGCTCCTCCTTCCTGCTGCCAGCATAGCTGGGGGGGAAAAAACAAGTAAGCAAGTGATTATTTCTGTTTCCAACTAAGAAATATGTCCTTCCTATGATTTTTGTTACCTCACCTCCCCTGCCCTGACCTCCTCTTCGTTATTCTCATCCACCTGTTTTGTCTTGTCTTTTAGCATTTAAGCTCTTTGGGGCAGAGCCTGTCATTTAGTATGTGTTTGTATGATGCCTAGCACAATAGGTCCCAATCTGGCTGAGGCCTCTAGGCACTTCTGCAATACAAATGTGGAAAAAAGCAGCGTGGTTGGAATGTCCCTGAACCACAATCAATCACTGGCTGTAGTTTTGACTCACCTGAAGATACTGGCAGCTGGCCTAATTTAGAGCAGCCCATAAAATGCCTTAACTGTGCAATGAGGGACAGTCCTGTACATGGTAGCAGCAGGATCACGGCAGTTCACATGTGAGCTTTATGCAATGTTGCAACTTATCCATTGGCCTTAAGGCCTTGGCTACACTTGCAGTGTACAGCGCTGCAACTTGCTGCGCTCAGGGGTGTGAAAAAACACCCTCCCTCCCCGAGCGCAGCGAGTGCAGCGCTGTAAAGCACCAGTGTAATCAGAGCCTGCAGCGCTGCAAGCTATTCCCCTCGGAGAGGTGGAGTACTTGCAGTGCTGCGAGAGCTCTCTCGCAGCGCTGGCGGCACGACTACACTCGCGCTTCACAGCAGCAGCACTGTGAAGTCCCGAGTGTAGCACAGGATGTTGTGCAGACTCTAGGTCCTGGCGTGAATTTCACACAACGGAAGGAAGGTACAGCAGATACAACCCACAATTTAATTGAACTCAGCTAATAATCTGGTCCCATAACAATATATATATATTCATATTCAATGTTACTTGAACTTTGCAACTCATAATTAACCTTTTTCCCCATACACCACTGCTATTTAATTATTCAGTGGAAGTTCTGCCCATAATAGCTCTCTGATCTTTAAAACAGAAGAACGCATTATTACTGGTCACTGAGGAAGGACAGACCAAAGCCAGAGACCTCAACATAAAGCATTTCTTATCTTAAAAAGAAGCCGTAACTCACTTCTGAAGACTCTAACCTGTGGTTCCTATAGTAAGGGTAAGATCCTCCTCTTTCTCCAATGTGTTCTGGAGGAAGAGTGCCATAGATATACTCCTTTTTGTAAGCTTGTCGGTCAAACTGAAGCCAACCCTTTTTTTTGTCACCCAGCTGACCGCTGTACACCTGTGGGATACTTCTTGCAAGTTTCTCTGCAATTCGCTTTTCAGTAGCAGTGTGATGGGGCGGCTGCCCCTCATTGGTATGTAAAGGGTTAAAGCAACCCTGGTGAGGCTGCACAGGAGGCAGCCCATAAGGAAAAGGCTTGTAGTGCCAGCCAATTAGGGGAAGGTTTATTGAAGGAGCCAATCAGGGCCAGCGGCTAGAACCTGGACTGCAGTTTGCCACTGAGGCAAGTGGTTGGACTGAGGACTGTCGGTTCCCCAGAAGGGGGGAAACAACTGAGTGGTGCATGACCGAAGGGCTGTATCCAGAAGAGGACGACATGGTCCGGGGAGCAACATGGGCCCTGGAGGTGGAGACAGAAGTGATGACAGGCAAGACGCTACCTGAGGAGGGTGCATTGGCAACCCTGAGCTAATTCCCAGGACGGCCAGCAGGAGGCACCATGGTGGTGAGTCAAACACCATCACAAGCAGCCTACGATTCAGGTGTGAACTAGAGAAAGTTGATAGAACCCAGTAGTAACAAGAAGTTGACCATCTTTCATCCTGCTTCTTCTGTACTGGTCTTTACTCCAGGTAGTGGACACAACTAAAATAAAAGGGATCAAAAGAAGTGACTACAGAAATGGCAAGCCAGCAAACAGCTAGAACAATATATGAGTTTGCAATAATCATGGCTGACAAAACATTAGGGAAAACAAAATCAATTGGAAAAGTAATTCAAATGAGGAGTTGTACTAGTCATCAAATCTGAAAAGATTTTATAGATTTAAGGTAAAATTTTCAATAGCTCCTATATCCCATTTTCAAAAGTACTTAGGCTCCCATGTCTCAATGAAAGTCACTGATATTTAGACTCCTAACTCACATAAGTGCTTTAAAAAATATCCACCTTAAACTTCTCTATCATCTTCTTACAGAATTTATTTTCCTTTAGGGACAAGAAGTGCCCTAAAAAGCTGCATATTTTCTCGTGCTTTACCTCCCACTGCCCTAGAGAAATGGAAGTAAATGTTCAGATATGCATGAATCTACTTAGGCACCTAAATCTATATTTTGACACTTCAATAAAAGTAGTCTCATTTTCAGAGGTACTGAGCAATCAAAGCTTCCAATTCACCACTTCTGAAAATCAAGCCACTACTGTTTAGGCACCTAAAATGGATTTAGATGCCTACGTTTAGGCACCTATGTTTAAAGACCTTGGCCCAAGTGTGCTTCCTCACCAACACTTCCAACCCCTACCAGAATGGAAAATTAGTGACTGGTACTGGAAATTCTTGCATCTGGTTTTATGTACATTTGACTGAATTGTATTTCCTCCCAAAGTAAGGGGAGAACAGAAAAAAAAAGACAAAAGAACAAGAAAATGAAAGGAATGGGAAGGAAGAGAAATAAAAGAAGACAACATGGCAGGGAGAGCAAAGGAAAGCTACATTTCAGTTTTAATCTGCTAGGAATTAATCAAAGATTTTTAAAAGGTTAGATCAAATCATTTCATATTTTCCTGAGGTCCCTCTTCTCTGAAACATTACCTGCTATTTAGCTGCTAGGTGAGCCCAAGTGGCTGTGCCAAGTTTTTATCCCTGGAGGCAGCCATCTCTTCCATCTAAGCAATAAAAGTAATTTGACTACAAGCAAGCTCTAGAAAAAGCTTCCAAGATGATGGGACACTCCCAAAACACAATTCTGGGAAGTAATTTTTAAGGATGTATCCATTATCATATTATTCCTTCTATCTACTTCTAGCCAAAAGAATTGTTTCTTGGGAGAGTCCCAAAATAATGTGAACCAGCATGGCTCTGGGTGACCCACATCTCCAGCAGCAGTCTGTATCGGCAAGGCCCAGGCACTGTAACCTATGTAGGGACCTGTGTGAATGAAAAATAATTGTCTGATGGATCAGCTTTAATCATAGATCAATAATAGAGTTTTTAATGTTTTAAAGGGCACTTTCCCATTGGCTTAAGTTCAAGAATATACACAAATCTTTGTTCCAGACAATCTAAATTACACAGGTCTTTTGGGCTAGGAAGCTGTGACAGACTACAGCTGGTCTGAGGAACCTGAGGAGCTATCTCCATGTCACCAACAATTGTGGAGTCTATGTTGCTCCTAGCACACCAGGACCAAATAGTCAGGAATCAGGGCCTGCAGCAGAGTCAGTCTGGAAGCAGGGCCTCCAGCAGAGCCAGTCTCTGGGCAACCTAACGAGCACAGCTGGCCTGTAGAAGGCTGTCTGATTGCCTACGTACACCACCTGAGTGGTAGAAGAGTCAGCAGACTGTCTCTTAAGCCCAGCAACAGTAGCAGTTCAGTGGCTGCTCAAAGCATTCACCTGTGCCTACTTGTTCCCAGACTCATCCAAGGCCTACTCCTACCCTACTCCTGCATTGTATCCAGACGAGCTCCTGAGCTGGAACTAGCCTTGCCCTTGCCTTGCCTCACTCCAGGTAACCCACTTGTGACCCTTGCTCCAATTCCTGACTTCTCTCTTCAGCCCTGATGCCTGGCTTCTGACTTTGGCTCTGACCCAGGTCTCCAATTCCTGACTATCGACTCCTGCTCTAAACACTAGGCATGATTCCTCTTCTAACCACTAAACATGACTTCCCATGTGACTGACAGTCCTAGCAGCCCTGACATAAACTAAGGGAACTATAGCGAGAATGGATTCTACAAAGGCCAATATCTCTCAGACAGAGATAGAGGGAAACCTACAGACCTTGCTGGCTCAGGTTGCTGCTCTGCAGGTGAGGAATGCAATCCTGCAAGCTCAAGCCATGCCACCTTCACCCCCAACCTCTGCTCCCCATGAGCCCAAGTTCTCCCTGCCTAACAAATTCAAGGGTGATTATGACAAATTTCATGAGTTCCTAAACAAGTGTCAGCTCTTATTTCTCCTACACCCATCATCGTATCCTACTTGCCAAGCCTGAGTAAGATTGATTATCTGCCTGCTTACCAGTGAGGCCATAGCTTGGGTTTCTCTGCTCCTGGAAAAATCAAGCCCACCTCTAAGACAATTTGAGGACTTTGTTAGAGCTGAGGTGGTACTCTTCAATGACCCAAGTCATAAGTTTACAGATGAAGCTGCCCTTCAGGTGTTGTAGCAGGGATGCTGGCCAGTTGCTAAATATGCAGCAGAGTTCTGTCGCTTGGCAACAGACACCAAGTGGAACGAGGCTGCCCAGTGTTATCATTTTCTGCTCAGCCTTAATGACAATATTAGATTAACTGGCACAGGTGGAATCTCTGTCCAGCCTGGAGGCCTTAGTCGACCTATGCATCAAAATCGATCACTGCCCAACCAAATGCTGCCAAGAAAGAAAAAAAAAAAATGGTCTCCTTGCTCCCTCCCACTCCGTCATGAGTCCTTCCCATTCAGGTCAATCAGGTCCAGCCCTGTCTCTGTGATGTAGAGAAGAACTGACATTGGGCATCGGGCCTAGACCTATATTGTGGGGAACCAGAATGCTTTGCATCAAGCCAAGGTTTGAGCTGCACCCAGGTCGGGAAAAGCCAAGTCCCAGCTCCAACAGGGGAGTCCGAGCTGGATAGGCACCCTTCTCTTCACCCCAGCAGGCCACTCCAATGCTTGTCTGCTGGTATACTTGTAATGGCCTATCAGTGTTCAACATATCTCCAACTCTGGCTCTGGCTCCCTGCTATGCTCAATATCAACCTAGCAGCACTGGTGGACTAGGTTACTTCAGGGAATTTCATGGATCTGGAGTTTGCCTGAGTACACAATATCCCCACCCAACAAAAGGACTCCCTTGAGTTAGTGGAGTCCATAGACTGGCAGCTCCTTTTGCTGGGACTGATCACCCACCAGATGGCCCCTTAGAGTAATTACCCTTTGAAACCACCAAGAAGTCCTCCAGTTTGAGCTAATTCATGCACTGCATTCACCAGTTGTCCTTGGCATCCCCTAACTCATTGCCCACAACCCACGCATCCGCTGGTGATCAGGCATTGTATGCTTTGACGCCCCATCCTGCCAACAGTTCTGTTTTCTGAGAGATGACCCAGGACCAGCAACCCTTTGAGGCTTACTTGGTTGTCCAAAGAACTCAGAGACATGAAGAGAGGATCCAAAGACAACCCCAGCCACCCACACGACTTCCTCAATGGCTCCAAGGATTCCTGTTAATTATCAACACTATACCAACATGTTGGACAAAAAGAAAGCCAAAACCCTACTGCCCCATTGCAGTTAAAACTGCCCATTGACTTCCACCAGGAAGAATAGGTTCCCTTTGGATGCATTAATTCTGTTTCTGAACCCAAAGTACAGGCTGTGTACACATCTTCAGCAGGGGTCCCAATCTTCATGGTGAAGAAAATTAATTTCCTGCAGCCTTGTGTGCACTACCAAGCTCTGAAAAACACTGAAATCTGAAACTGTGGTACCCCTCACCCCTTACTAATAAGCTGTTTGAAAGACTCCACTCTGCTAAGGTCTTCACAAAGTCAGATCTCCACAGAGCTTATAACCTGGTGAGGATTCGAAAGGAGACGTACAGAAGACTACCTTCCGTACTGGGTATGGCTTTTTGAGTATTGGTTATGCTGTTGTGTTGTGCATTTCATAAACGACATCTTTAGGGACATGCTGGACCAATTCATTAAAAAGAAGAACAGGAGTACTTGTGGCACCTTAGAGACTAACAAATTTATTAGAGCATAAGCTTTTGTGGTGGACTTATGCTCTAATAAATTTGTTAGTCTCTGAGGTGCCACAAGTACTCCTGTTCTTCTTTTTGCGGATACAGACTAACACGGCTGCTACTCTGAGACCAATTCATTGTCATTTACCTGGACAACATCCTCATTTTCTCCAGAATTCAGGACCTCCACAATCATCACTCATAGACTCATAGACTTTAAGGTCAGAAGGGACCATTATGATCATCTGGTCTGACCCCCTGCATGCTGCAGGCCATAAAACCATCCCTACCTCTTCCCTGGACTCTGCTGTTGAAGTCCCCAATCCTGTTTTTAGGGACTTCAATTGGCAGAGACCCTCCTGCTAGTGATCCCTGCCCCATGCTGCGGAGGAAGGCGAAAAACCTCCAGAGGCTCAGCCAATCTGCCCTGGAGGAAAATTCCTTCCCGACCCCAAATATGGCAATCAGTAAGACCCCGAGCATATAGGCAAGAGTCTCCAGCCTGACCCCTGTTAGCCATTTTACTATTTACCTACCATTGCTTGGTTTTCCTTGACTACTATGTTTTACCATTAAACCATTCCCTCCATAAACTTATCTAACTTAATCTTAAAACCAGACAGGTCCGTCGCCCCCACCGTTTCCCTCGGAAGGCCGTTCCAATATTTCACCCCTCTAACGGTCAGAAACCTTCGTCTAATTTCAAGCCTGAACTTCCCCACGACCAGTTTATATCCATTCGTTCTCGTATCCACATTAGTACTAAGCTGGAATAATTCCTCTCCCTCCCTTGTATTAATCCCTCTAATATATTTAAAGATAGCAATCATATCCCCCCTCAGCCTTCGCTTTGTCAGACTAAACAACCCAAGCTCCTCTAGTCTCCTTTCATACGACAGGTTTTCCATTCCTCTGATCATCCTAGTGGCCCTTCTCTGCACCCGTTCCAGTTTGAGTTCATCTTTTTTAAACATGGGAGACCAGAACTGCACACAGTACTCCAAATGGGGTCTCACCAGCGCCTTGTACAACGGAAGCAGGACCTCCTTATCCCTACTAGATATACCTCTCCTAATGCATCCCAAGACAGCATTGGCTTTTTTCACCGCCACGTCACATTGCCGACTCAGTCATCCTGTGGTCTACAAGGACCCCTAGGTCCTTCTCCTCTTCCGTTACTTCTAACCAATGCGTCCCCATCTTGTATCTAAAATTGTTATTAGTCATCCCCAAATGCATCACCTTACACTTTTCACTATTAAATTTCATCCTATTTCTGATACTCCAATTCACAAGCTCATTCAAGTCTCCCTGCAGAATATCCCTATCCTCCTCCGAATTTACAACGCCTCCCACCTTTGTATCATCCGCAAACTTTATCAGCCCACTCCTGCAATCGGTTCCGAGGTCAGTTATAAATAGATTAAATAAAATGGGTCACATGCACACTATCCTGGAGAGACTCTACCAGAACCACCTCTACACAAAGCTTGAAAAACCGAAAGTTCAATAAGGACACCGGAATTCTTGAGGTGTATTGTCTTACCTACAGAGGGTGATGCAGCAGCCAACTGGGCCATACCCAAAGACATATGCAGGTGCAACGATTCCTGGGATTCCGCCTCCCACGCTTTCGATATTTAATGGCACTGAGTTTAAACATGGCAGCAAAAAAAAAAAAAAAAAAACCACCAAAAATTGTTCATTTAAAGAGGAGAAACAAGAAATCACTAATGGGGAGAGAGTGGATGGATAAGGGGATAATTTTGGTGCTTAATTTGTAAAGATACTGCAGCTGTTGTTAAAAGTGGGAACATCAGATGTCACTACAAAACAAGGCAGAGATTTTGACCACAAATGTCCACTTGGCTCCCATTTAAAATCTGACAAGATTGCTTAATTAAAGGATCCATATTTTCAGAGCACACATTATTTCAAAGTACACTTGTGCTCAGAAAAAGGCAACTGAAGTTTTTTTGAGGTGTGAGTAATGGCAAAACAGGAAACCTTTCACAGATGCAGACATCATTAAGCAGTGTATGGTTACTACAGCTGAAACCCTTTTTGCAGAGAAGAAAGACGTTGTTGACTCCTTGTCCTTCAGACAACTGCCAGTCTCAAACACAACAGTATGAGGTGTGCAGAGGTGATGGCACAAGACGTTTTCAAGCAGTTGTGTGAGAAACTGAAAATGGGATATTTTCCATGGCAGTAGATGAATCCTGTGATATCAGGAATACAGCTCAGCTAATGCTGAATGTCCTTTTTTTTTTTTTTTTTTAATTAAATGGAAAGAAATTTGTGGAGAATTTGCTGTCCCTTATACTGAATCACAATCACATGACAGGTGAGGGTTTGTTTAATTTTGTTCAAACTGTTCTGTCTAATGAAGATTTTAATGTGACTCATATTGTGTCAATTACAAAAGATGGCACTTCTGCCATGATCAGTACTCACTGAGGGCTTGTGAAACGTCTGCAAGATCTGAACCCCAATTTGATTTCCTATCACGGTATAATCCATCAAACTACACTTTGTGCAAAGCTTAGAGATGAGTATGCTAATGTAATGTCAGTGGTGATTAAACTAGTCAACTTCCTTCGGTCCAAGTCAGCACTACAACACAGACAGTTCAAAAGCCTTCTTTCAAAATATCTGCTGATTACAATGACCTGTTGGTTCATAATGACATCTGCTGGCTGAGCAGAGGGAAAGTACTAAGAACGCTGTGGGAAATTTGAATTCATGTGAAAGAATATCTATGCAATATTCCAGAGAAAGTAGCAGAAGAGGTTTTTTTTTTGAGAGATGCTGCAAGCATGAGTATCCTGGCCTTCCTTGTTGATTTGACATGGCCACTTAAATTACTCCAACGTAAAGCTATGGGGGCAAAATCACAATGTAATGGATCTCCACAGCACTGTCACTTCATTTCAAAACACACTGTCTCTCTTCAAAAGTGATCTGGAAACTGGGAAGATGCTTCATTTCCCAATGCTGCTAAGCTGCCAGGATACTGCAGATGTAAATCAGATGGCATCATCTCTGAACAGGCTTCTTCAAAGCTCCCAGCAGAGGTTCCAAGAATTTTAAAGTGTTAAAAACATCTCTGTGTTTGTAGGGAACCCATTCATGGTACAAGCAAATGGCACTTGGTGTGATCAAGCAAAAGCATCCTTTGCAGATGTTGAAAAAGCAAAACTACAAATGAAGATTGATTTAAAAGCGGATGAAGTGCTTAAGGTGCAGCACACTGAAACTACATCTGAAATTTTCTGGACAACCCTTCTGCTGAACTCCAAGTATCCACATTTGATGAAGATGGCATTTAACCTTTGGACAGTTTGGCTCAACATACCTGTGAGTCAGCATTCTCAACAATGAACAACATTAAATCGCATAATCACTCCGTTCTGACAGATAATCATCTGTGCAATTGCCTCCATCTTGCCTTGACAGAACTCACTGCAAACTTAAAGGCCCTTCTCCAGAAGAGGACCTGTCTCTTTTCCCACTGATGACAAGTATTATACACTACTCATGCATGTTTTATTTTAAATTTGTATTGCCATATAAAAATTGCATTTTCAGTTGTGATAATATAGTTTAGCAGGTATCTCATTGTAATTATTTATTCTTTTGCTTAATACACATGTGTAATTTTGCTTAATTCAGGTTTGTTATTGGAAAGATATGAATCCTAAAGCTAAGATGGAGAGTTCATGTGTATAAAGTGTTATTTTCTTTCAAACTAATATTAAATAAGCCACAAGGCTTGAAAGTTTTGAATGTTTATCTACCCATATACATATATGCCTACAATAAATCTGACAATCAAAGTTAATACTCTTGTAAACTCATAACACTTTCAAAACTTAAAACAGTTGTTGGAAAGTGTTTTAATTATCTATGTACTTTTTTTAAGTCTCAGTCTCCTTTCTTGGAGGTTATTTCAGGGTTATACAGTGGTTTAACTTTATTTTTCATTTAATGTACTAAAACTATCAGTAAGGTATATTTAATGCACAGCATTGTATGTGTTTGTTGTACAGTGGCACTTGCAGTGTGAAAAATGTTTCTCTGGGGTCTGGACCTTAACTATACCTTGACCAAGAAATGTGGACCTTGACAAAAAATAATTGACTATCCCTGATTTATAGTCATGGACAATGCCTCAAACTACATCATAAGTACAATACTATCTCAACATGCAGAGCCCCGCAACCAATTCCACCCCTGTGCCTTTTATTCTCAGAAGTGAAGCATGGCAGAAATAATTTACAATATTTGGGACAAGGAGCTTTTGAGCTAAGATGGCTTTTGAGGAATAGCAGCACTTACTATAAGGAGCCTAGTTTCCTGTCTAAGGCCTGATGGACCACAAGAACCTGTAGTACTGGTGAACTGCTAGATAGCTTAACCAACATCAGATCCACTCCTCTCTCTTCTTTATTTGCTTTTACTTTGTTGTAACATATGACCCAGGGACAAGAAATGGAAAGACAGATATCCTATCCTGCAAAGATGAATATCTTAAAACCTCGCAATTAGCACTCTGCCACTGAGCTCAAGGCAGCCAACTTTGTCAATGGGACAATCAACAGCAGTCTGACTCCTCCATCTGCTCCCTGATGACCCATTCACAACCCAAATTTGCAGATCCTAAATGATACAGGTACCTGACCTCCAAGTTCTGACTACAGAATTGCTGCCTCCTACTGCAAGGTTTGAATTTAGATTGTCCTTCCAGAACATAGTTTCAATTGTTGAAGGCTAGGCCATGATTCACCACCTGTGGGCCATTTTGGCCAATTCAAGACCTGGAATCTGGTCTTGAGAGGCTTCTGGTGGCCAGACCTATGAGTTTATATCAATAATTATATAAAAGGTCCTGTGACCTCTGCACCCATATCAAGAACCCACGTTCAAAACACATAGGTCTCCTCCAGCCTCTGCAGTATTGGTCTACTATATCAATGGACTTCATTGTAAAACTGCCACACTCCCAGGGACACTCTGTAAACCTGGTTGTTGTTGACCTCCTTGCAAAGATGGCACACTTCATCCCATGCTGTACTATTCCTACTGCACAGGATATAGTTCTGCTCTTCCTGCAAAATGTCTTCCGCTACCATGGGTCACCAATGGGCACTGTATTGAACTGGGGTCCCCAGTTCATATCCCAATTCTGGTGGGAATTGCTCAGATTCTTTAGCATCAAGTCCCTCACCTTGTCCACCTATCACTAAAAGACTAATGGGCAAACTGAGAGGGTCAATCAAATCTTGGAGCAGTATCTTCGCTGCTTTTTGAGTTGCCAGCAGAATGATTGGCTTCCCCTGCTGTGCTATACCAATTTAATTGTGTGCAATCCATGCCTTGATCAAACATACCCCATTCTTTGGGAATTATGGCTTTTACCCATGCTTCTACCTAGACTTGCCCACGAGTTCCCCAGTTCCGGCTGCCATGGATTCAGCCTCCCACTTACACTGGGTGCACAAGGATCTCAAAGAATACCTTCAGTCTGCCAAAAAACCTTCAACTACCATGTGTGCCAAAACTGTCAGGATGCCCCCAACCTGGCCATAGGGCACAAGGTATGGCTCTCTGCCCAGAACCTTAAATTAAACCACCTATCAGCCAAAATGGATTACAAATATCTGGGCCCTTTTAAGCTTATAGAATGTGTGAACCCACTGGCCTTCAGATTACAGCTTCCTGAGTCATTAAAAATCCCATCATTCATATCTTACTTTTAAAGCCCTGCACTGGATAACCCATAAACAAATTGCTCCAACTTGTCACTGCCATCCATAGCAGTCCATGGACAAGAGGAGTACTTGGTCCACTGAATCCTTGACTCTCAGCGAGTTAGAGGGTGGCTCCAGCACCTGGTGGACTGGGAAGGCTATGATCTGGACAAGCAGTCTTGGAAACCAATAGAGAACATCCATGCCCTGGACCTACTATGAGAGTTCCACTCTAAGTATCCCAAGAAGGCCCCAAGGAGACACCCTTGAGAGGGGAGTATTGTTAGGAAGCAGGACCGTCAGCAGATCCAGTGTAGAAGGGCCTCTGGCAAAGCCAGTCTCTGGGCAATCTAATGAGCACAGCTGGCCTGTAGTAGGCTGCCTGATTGGCTAAGCCATCTGATTGGTTGGAATAATCAGCATACTGGCTCTTAAGTGCAGCAACAGTTCAGCAGCTGCTCAATGCATTTAATCATGGCAGCAATAGCACCTGCCTCTTACTCGTCTTGTTCCAGTCCCGCCCCGCCTTAAACCTAGCCTTGTTCCTCCTCCCTTGCCTCACTCCAGGTAAACCAGTTCTGATCCTTGGCTCTGAGTCCCGAGTTCAGACTTTGTCTGTGATTCTTGGCTCTAGTGTCTGGGCTCTGATTCCTGACTATCAATGCTTGCTCTAAACACTGGGCTTGACCACCCATATCCTGGTCACTGGCACAAACAGGCTCTTCAAGAGATGCTTAAGCTGCAAGTAATGCCATGCAACCGGACTAAGTAGGCTGTGTTGTTATTGGAGTGCTTGGAAGGGCAGATCCTCTGAAATCAATTGACACCCAAATTATCCCCTTATCCATCCATTCTCTCCCCATTAATGATTTCTTGTTGATTTTCAACAATGGGTTGCCATAAAATCCAGCATGAATGATGAGAAGGGATGAGATTTAAATTTTCTAACCAAACCAACTCACATTTTTCTGGCAGCCAAAATTAAAGAGGATGTTTTTTTACAATCAAAACAATAATAAAGTTAATCCAGTATTCCTACTAGTGGAAGGGAATGGACCAGCTCTGATTACATCAGCAGCCAAGAAGGAGTCTGTTCTGTTATGTCCTTTTCTTTGACTTTGTTTATCCCCAGGGTAGATGAAGAGATTTTGAGAAGCAGTGCAGAGAACCAGGATGACAGAGGAAACATGACACACAGTATAGTCAGGCAGCAAATTCCACCCCTCCATTTCCTGCACCCATTTTCCTTGAAGCCTTCAAATACCAGACAAAATCACAATTAAACATCTTGAACATATAAGCTTGAAGAGGTAGGAAGAGAGTGAGGCAAATTAAGCACTGAGTCTAAGTAGGCTGGTTTCTCCTGACTTGCACCATATGTAGTCAATCTACATCCACTTCACAGATTTGCAAGTGCTGCCAAATCAAAATGCCTCACTACTGTACACAGCTAGGGACTCTTACGCTCACACTCTGCAGATGGAAATTATTACACCAGGATCTTAATTCTCCTGTGGTGAAAGTCAGTAACTTTGTTGGAATTACACTTGTAGAAGACTGGCATCCGGGGAGAATCAAGCCCATAGTGCAATACATTCCGATATGGATGCAATCTATGCTCAGAGGAGGAAGGGAAATCACTGTATGCCACATCTGGGACCCTGGAGTAGTAGAGGAGTGCCTTTGTTCCCCCCAAATGTTTCTGCAGAACCCTGAATCAGCCCTTCCACACCACCACTGCATTTTCCAGGCAGAGCTAAGCTTGCTATTCATATATGCATAGTGCAACCTTCTATAGCTGTACACTTTAAAACGTAACACGAGAATGTATGGAAAATCTACTGTGTAAGTGCATGAAGAAATTTTCAAGGGGTGTTATAACTTGGTCACATCAGAATCAGTTTTCACCAGAAAAATCAAGGACACTCCAAAATGAGCACTATTTCTGTGCCTTACTGAAATTTAGACATTCTAGCCATTTAACGGTTACAAAAATCTATTATAAAAGGTATCCTGAAGTTTTGGACTCTACGTACACTTAAAAATGGCTGAACCAGTTTTGCTCAAACTTTCTTTAAAAATAAAAATCAGTTTGAAACAATGATCAAGTCTGGAAAATTTCAATCCAAAAGGTGTACATTTCAGAAAGTTACAACAGACTAAAACCATGATATTCGAATGGAAACGGTTATGCAATTTTAATGACAGCAGTTGCTGCTACTGCCTTTATAATCCCCTATCAAGATATATATTTACTCCCATTTTCATAGTGGGGAAAAACTCAAAATGTTTTTCCTTCTTACAATACCTTAAGTTAAACCTGATACATTTAAATGTATATATTTAGTATAGTTCTTCTTCAAATTCAGATATATTAGAAAAACAGACAAGATGATTTAAAGGATGTTTTCCATGCCCTCTGTTTGCTAATCTATGAAATATTTTATCACAAGAGTTACCCAACACCAGAATTTAATTCTAGGAATAAAATTGGCTGTCTCCAGTTACTATGGTACTTCAATATCAGGATGAAATCCTCTGAATTCATTACCTTTTAACTCACAGTTTTCCAAAGACTTTATCTTATCAATAAGCTGATGATAATTTCAGAATGCAGTCATTCGGTTACAGTAGATGCCAGCAAAATTTATTAAACTGGATTTACAATCAGATACAGTGGAAGCAGATTGGTTGGAAGCTGACAAAGGGTATGTGGATCAGTAATTCACAGGTTTCCTTTTAGAAATACTACAGAAGCTGCTGCTTTTTCCTGACAAATATAATTTAGTTGAGTTTTTCCTTCACTTATATCTGTTTTGCTTCTGAGTCACACACAAGGTATACAAACATGTCTGGTTTTAGGAAAGAAGTGTCACATTACCACATATGTGATGGCAGAACAATCTGTAGGAATACCTAGTGAAACATGCAACAAAAAGAACTGAGTCTCATAGCTGTTTACGTGACGGTTTCAACATGGCCAATCACATCAATGATGCACGTTTCCTAAACTATCCTCTTAAGATAACAATTTTAGTAATTTCAGTGAGGTTTTATTGGAATTTCAGGGCTGGTCCACACTAAGCCCCCAGTTCGAACTAAGATACGCAACTTCAGCTACATGAATAACTGAAGTAGCTGAATTCGAAGTATCTTAGTTCGAACTTAAAGGTATTTACCGCGGGTCCACACGCGGCAGGCAGGCTCCCCCATCGACTCCGCCTACTCCTCTCGCGGAGCAGGATTACCGGCGTCGACAGCGAGCACTTCTGGGATCGATTTATCACGTCTAGACAAGACGTGATAAATCGATCCCAGAAGATCGACTGCTTGCTGCTGAACCAGCGGGTAAGTATAGACGTACCCTCAGAAAACCCAAACATAGAATGATAGAAATATGGGGCTAGAAGGGACCTCAAGAGGTTATTCCCACCCCCTCCTGCTCAGGCAGAATCAAATAAACCTAGACAATCCCTGAGAGGTGTTTGTCCTAATATGCTCTTTAAAACTTCCGATAACGGGGGATTTCTAAAAGCTCCCTTGGTAACTTATTTCCAAGTTTAACTATCCTTATAGTTGGACTGTTTTTCATAATATAGCTCTCCCTTACTATAGATTAAGCTTTTTGTCCTACCTTCAGTGGACGCAGAGAACAATTAATCACCATCCTCTTTATGACAGCCCTTAACATATTTGAAGACTTATAAGGTCTCCCCCGCTTCCCCCAATCTTCTTTTCTCTGGATTATCCATGCCCTTTTTTTTTTATCCTTTCCTCATAGGTCAGTTTTTCTAAATTTTTATAATTTTTGTTGCTCTCCTCTGGACCCTCTCCAATTTGTCTAGATCTTTCTTAAAGTGTGTTGCCCAAAACTGGACACAGTACTCTGGCTGAGGCCTCACCATTGAAGAGCAGAGTGGGATAATTACCTCCCATGTCTGACATATGACATTCCCGTTAATACATCTGTATTGAGGCAGAGTGGCCTCCCCCAAGCCAGAGAGGGAGGGACCACTCTCAGCACCCAAGGCAGCAGAATCAGGCCAGGCCCGCTCCTTCAGAAGCGGAGAGGCAGGACAGGAAGTTTAAAGGCGGGGCCTCAAGCTCAGGTGGGCCGGAGCCGCAGGAGAAGACAGATGCTTCCCACCTCCTGCTGGAGCAGGAGCCCAAAGAGGACCTCTGCAGCACTGAGGACTCACCAGACCTGCCAGTGCTGCCAGCTGACTAGGATGCCAAGGAGCTACTGGGACTGCTGCTTGCAGTGTACCCCGGGGAGATGGAGGATGACCCCGAGATACAGGTACATCACAAGGGAAATGTAGAAGTACCCCAGGGACACCAGACAGTAGTTTGGTTGCGTTGTTGCCTGAACCTCTGTCAGCATGTTTCAGTCGGATCCCCGCTGATGCAGTGGCAGACCACTCCGCTACTGTTAGGGCCCTGGGATGGGACCTGGTGGAGTAGGGTGGGTCTGGGTTCTCCCTACCCCCTGCTGCCAGCCCCACTCCTGGGGTGGCAGCCTCCCCACATTAGGCCAAAAGGCCTGGGTTTGTCTGCCGTCTGCCTGAGCTGACAGGTGATAGACTGTTGGTTAGCTCTACCCTGGCTAAGGGCCTGAGCCCTAAGACTGTTTGTTTTCCCGCCCTGCCTAAGGGTTAGGGCTCATAGACTGCTTCTAGCTCTGCCCTGACTGAGGGCCCTAGACAGCCCGGCCCGAAGGCCCAAGACGGCTTGGCGCGCTACCCGGCCCTGTTTGAGGGCCAGGCCTCCTAGATCACAGATCTTGATTCGCTAACTTCCCCCCTGCAACAGGGCTGCCCCCATAGTGGCATATGAGGGTAGTTGAAATCCCACATTATTATTGAGTTTTTTATTTTTATAGCCTCTTTAATCTCCCTGAGCATTTCACAGTCACTATCACCATCTTGGTCAGGTGGTCAGTAATATATCCCTACTGCTATATTCTTATTATCAGAGCATGGAATTACTATCCATAGAGATTCTATGGTACAGTTTGGTTCATTAAAGATTTTTACTTCATTTGATTCTATGCTTTCTTTCACATATAGTGCCACTCCCCCACCAGCACCACCTGTTCTGTCCTTCCGATATATTTTGTACCCTGGTACTACTGTGTCCCAATGATTATCCTCATTCCACCAAGTTTCTGTCATGCCTATTATATCAACATCCTCATTTAATACAAGGCACTCTGGTTCACCCATCTTATTATTTAGACTTCTAGCATTTGTATATGAGCACTTCAAAAACTTGTCACTTTTTAGCTGTCTGCCATTACAGGATGTAACTGAATGGGACCCTTTTTGATTTAACTGTTTCTCATCAGGTCCTACCCGAATGTTATCATGTTCCATCCTCTCCTCTTTACTAGGACACAGAGAATCTCCATTAATAGATCCTCCTGTAAGGGATGCCTCTGTCCGAACCACATGCTCCTCCGCACCTGCCAGCTTTCCCCCAGCCCTTAGTTTAAAAACTTTGACCTTTTTAATTTTAAGTGCCTGCAATCTGGTTCCGTTTTGGTTTAAGTGGAGCCCATCCTTCTTATAGGCTCCCCCTTTCCCAAAAGTTTCCCCGGTTCCTAATAAATCTAAACCCCTCCTCCCAACACCATCATCTCATCCACGCATTGAGACCCTGCAGTTCTGCCTGTTTAACTGGCCCTGCGTGTGGAACTGGAAGCATTTCAGAGAATGCTACCATGGAGGTCCTGGGACTTCAATCACTTACCTAGCAGCCTCCAGGACCTCTCTTGTATCATTTCCTATGTCATTGGTACCTATATGTACCACAACCACTGGATCCTCTCCAGCACTACACATAAGTCTACCTAGATGTCTCGAGAAATCCACAATCTTCACACCAGGCAGGCAAGTCACCAGGCAGTTCTCCCGGTCACTGCAAACCCAGCTGTCTATGTTTCTAATGATCCAATCCCCTATAACTATTAGCTGTCTCTTTCTAATAACTGGAGTTCCCTCCCCCGAAGAGGTATCCTAAGTGCAAGAAGATACCATGACATCATCTGGAAGGAGGGTCCCAACTATGGGATCGTTTCCCTCTGCTCCAGTTGGATGTTCTCCTTCCCTGAGACTTTCATCCTCCTCAACAGCACAGCAGCTGTCAGACCGGGAGTGGGACCGTTCTACTGTGTCCCGGAAAGTCTCGTCTATGTACCTCTCTGTCTCCCTTAGCTCCTCCAGTTCAGCCACTCTAGTCTCCAAAGCCCGTATATGGCCTCTGAGGGCCAGGAGCTCTTTGCACCAAATGCACACATACGCCACCTCCCCATAGGGCAGGTAATCATACATGCTGCACTGGGTGCAATAAACTGGATAGCCCCCGCTCTGTTACTGGACTTCTGCCTGCATTCCTTTTTACTCCTGCAGCTTGTTCCTTTATTGATATTTTGTTTTTATCAGGGGGTATTTGGGGCTTTAAGTTTAAAGAATCTTAAGTGTATCTAGCCCCCCCACACACTCTCCCGCCAAACTCCCTCACAAAACTCCAGTTAGCTGCTCCTGTTCGCTAGCAGTTCACAAGTCTGTCATCCGCTGGAACAAGCAAAAACATGTTAAATGTACTGTGAAAGGTGAATGATTATTTCAGTAAACAGAACAATACTTCTGTACCAACAAGGGAATTTAAAAGTTTAGAGGAGAAGTGGAAGGGAAATAAACATTACATTTACCGGTTCTACTTATGGATATTTTCCGGTCAATACACATGCATGCGGTTACTCCCATATACATACAAATGGGAATTACATGTATGCATCAATGGGAGATTAGAGCTTTCAAAGTGAAATACTGCTGAAGAGAAAGAAAGAAAAAATCATTAAGATACTTGCAGCCTATTTCATAACCTTGTATTAGCAAAATATTACATGCACCAGTTGTAACAGATTTTACAGGCAACCCTATAAGCCAACTGAGCAGCATCAGAGCCGTGCATTGCTCTACCACGTTTGATTCTCAAAATCAGCCCTTCACTCTAGAGCTGGAAACACAGCAGACGCAATAGGCTTAGTCCAGTGGTCCCCAAACTTTTGAGGATTGCAACCCCCCCTTTCCGCCCTTCACCCCCCACACACACCCCGAAGCAGGGGCCAGGAGTGGGGCCACAGCTCTGGGGGCAGGGGAGACGCAGACAGGGGTAATGGGGCCGCAGCTGGGGGTGGGTCTGGGAACAGAGCCATGGCTAGGGGCCAAGGCTGGGGGTGGGAGCAGGGCCCAGAGTGGAACCACAGCCAAGCCACGGTGGGGGGCGGCAACTGGGCCCCCAGACGGATGTGGAGGCACACCGAGGCAGGGGCCAGGGCCAGGCGTGGGGACAGGAGCCCACTGGGGACAGGGTAGGGCTAGGTGGTGCTCCCTCTCTGGCCTGGCCCACTGTGCCCCCTACAGGGTGTGCCCCACAGTTTGGGGACCTCTGGCTTAGCCACTGGAAGGCAGAGAAAGCCTCTGCGTCATTCTATAGCAATTCTTGTACTAATACGGGAAGTAGTTGTGTCCAGCTATCTTCTGCCAGGACAAGACAATCCCTGTAACATGAGAACCATAGCAGGGATGGGAACTGATATGAAGACAGAAATATGAGGAGCTTTGAGACTCTAAGAGGGACTGGGAAGACTCCCATTTGGGGTGAGGGAGAGGACATTGTGATCTTAAACTTACAAAGTATTTTAAAATCCCATTTATACGCCCTACATTGCACCTTTTACAAGGTCCTCATAAACACTCTCACTGCCAATGTCAAAGAAAGTAATATACATTTGGTTCATAAAGCTGCCTTACCCTGAGCACCCAGATCCATTAAAACCATCATAATTATCCTTCTTCTAGTAAGGTAAGTATTTCAGAGAGGCTGTAGTGAGATTTTATAATTGTGCATTATGTAACCACCTGTAAAGTGTCCGACATCATACTCTCTAAATGCCCTAGTCCTTCACTACTGGCCACACTAGGGCTTGTTTGCACAACAAGTTGTGTGGCAACCTAGGGTGTAAATCTACAGTGCCTAGTGTGCACGCTGTCTGTGTAGACCCAGCTGTTATGCACCAAAAGTTCCCGAAGTCACTCTGAGCTACTGCTGTTTGAGCACACTATGCGCACTCGATTGCATGATGGTTTGTGTTTTATTTATCAGAGGGGGAGCCGTGTTAGTCTGGATCTGTAAAAAGCAACAAAGAGTCCTGTGGCACCTTATAAACTAACAGATGTATTGGAGCATAAGCTCCAATGTTGCATCTGACGAAGTGGGTATTCACCCACGAAAGCTTATGCTCCAATACATCTGTTAGTCTATAAGGTGCCACAGGACTCTTTGTTGTGTTTTATTTGAAACTCTCAAGAATTATTTTAAACGGGTTCATAGTTTATAGGAATTTATTCCTCATTGTGCATGAAGTTTTCTTGTGTATAGCAAGCCAGCACAGCAATTATTTTGAGGATTTCACACGTGCATAGGATTTGTGCGACACTCTCGCAGGGTGAAATTCATCCCTATTAAAAGTAGCAAGAAATTATCCTTTTCTAGTTGTATTTTATTTTGCAGGTTACATTGAACCACTTCAGGACCTGATTCTGCAAGCCCTGAAGTAAACAAGGGTTTGACACATGGAATGCTTGTAGGATTAGACCCCCAGGCTGCGTGTTAACAGACTATAAGAATGTTGGCATATTTAAGTACCAGGACTCAAAATATCAGACAATGAGCTGGATAACAAGAATATTCAGTTATAATAATAGAGAATTATTAAAAAAATGTTTTGAAAGAGTGTAAACTCTTTCTTCAGGGCATAACATAAACCTCTAACTAATGGGTTTAGAAAGAAACTTCCCCTGTGGGCAAGCTACGGCATAACTGCCTACTGCAGGCGGCCGGGAGGGAGGGGGGGGTAAATCTTCCTCTGAAGCATCTGAAACTAGCAGGATGGGGAAACTAAATGAGCCAATCTAGTCTGGCAATTCCAATCTTCAGGAATGCTCAGCTCTTCTGAACATCAGCGACTGGGGTGATTAAGAATAGCTACCTAAAGTTAGGTGCCTAATGTTAAGCATGCGAGGTTGAATGTGTATTACTATTTTTAAAATGTACCATATTCACATGGAGTTAAATTACAAAGTTAAAGCACATCCTGTAGATAATTTTCAAATTATAACCTGGATTTAGAGTATTTTTAGAACTATATGATTTTGACAGTCTTTAGAAGACTTCTGATGTGATGGTAGCACAGTCTGGTATGGCTGTAGCACATCAGCATTTACAATGAAAACCCCTTTTGGGGGTGTTTATTAGGGAACCAGAAAAATTCAGTTTGAGCTGCAAGCTGATGCGCATATATGTCAGCAGAGAAACAAGGTTTTGTTATTATTGTTTTTACAAATTATATTTTTTTTTAAGTCTGACCAGTTTTAGATTATGTATGGGAACAAAAGCAAATGAGGGGCAATTTAAGGGTGTAAATTTTACCAGGGAATCTCTAGGTTTGTCAATTTAAACAAACGTCTTGGTGCTATTTTATTATTTGCTGCATGGCATTTCAAAATGTACAAAGTTTCTGCAGGATTAACTTTGTTTTGGTTAAACGGATTTGAGATATAAAAGATTATGGCCTTTATTTGCCCATCACAAACAGGATAATATGCTTTCACCGTTAACATTTATGGACCTTCTGATAACAATGAGATTTTTGCACATCAGGGTGGATAAAAATCAATGATTTAAAAAAACATCTGATTTTTTAAAATTTAAATCAGATTTTTTTGATAAAATGCTTTTTGAGGGAAAAAACCCTATCTAAAGGTAAAGATATATTATAGCTCAAAGATATCTCATCATGGAATAAGAAGAACAGGAGTACTTGTGGCACCTTAGAGACTAACAAATTTATTAGAGCATAAGCTTTCGTGGACTACAGCCCACTTCTTCGGATGCATATAGAATGGAACATATAATGAGGAGATATATATACACAGTCTCTACGCAAATTTTGCGTAGAGACTGTGTATATATATCTCCTCATTATATGTTCCATTCTATATGCATCCGAAGAAGTGGGCTGTAGTCCACGAAAGCTTATGCTCTAATAAATTTGTTAGTCTCTAAGGTGCCACAAGTACTCCTGTTCTTCTTTTTGCGGATACAGACTAACACGGCTGTTACTCTGAAACTTGTCATCATGGAATAGGGATTATAAATTCTAAGTCTGTAGTTTGAGACAATATATTCATGTAATGTTTAAGAATTTTTTTTTATAAATGAGTTCCAATAGTTCATGGATTAGGGACCCAATCTTATGGGGTTCCAGGGACTTCTGTATAGATTATTTAAATTAATCTTTCTATCTACCCACTGTGACTCAGTGCTCAGTCTAGAAGATACCATCAGAGATGCTTATTTTTGCAGTTCTCAAACTGTGGATTTGTGTCTCCAGAGATAACATGCTTGTTTACAGCAAAAATGTTTTAAATAAATAAATAAATACATAAATAGAGATGAGAAATAACAGACCTCAACCCTATTGTCCCTCTGCAGATTTGTGTACACAGAGTCAATTCCTTACCTCTCTCTAAAAGTGCAAAGTTTCAAAAAGTTAAATGAATTGTTGTGGGTGGAATAGCTCTGGACAAAAAGTCTGGAAATAAATGTGAGAAGAGAGGGACAGGCAATAGAAATTAAAAGTGAAACTGTTTGAGCAGCATATTTCAGAAGTCTTGAGGTCTTTCTGACTGTAGCCTTCATTGATTTGAGATCTACCATACATTCTCTCCTTAGAAGGGAAAACCTATAATGGCAGCAGGCCATAAAAGACACCAAGTTTGGGAATAAGAATCATTCAAGAAATATGTTTGCTGATAATGTTTTAAAGAAAGTCACACCAGTGAACTTGTGGAAGTCACTTAAGCACTTGGATTCAGAGACTGTTGAAGTGATAAGCTCACTTTTAACAGCAGTAGCTTTTTCTGCGGGTTTAGAAAGAATATTTTCTTCCTTTGGACTAATTCATTCCAAATTGAGAAATTGTTTGAGACCTGAAAAAGCGGGAAAGCTTGTTTTTCTTTTCCAGATTATGAGCAAACAGGAAAATGAAGGTGAAGACAACTGTTTGCTGCAAAAGCCAATATTTTAAGTTTCTCATGTTGACCTGGTTGACATTGTTGAATTAATTTTTTTTTTAATATTTCATGTAACTATTTTAAGTTGAAAACAATTTTAACAAAAACTAACCAGATTTTTAAAAACTTGAATGTTTAATTAAATTCAAAAATTCATAGGCTTGTTTTGTTAAAATATTAGATGTTTGCTGTTGAATACATAGCATTGTTGTTTTAGTTAAATAAAACAATTTAAATGTCTGTCCGGTGATGGTCTCCTCCTAATACAGCATAGCAAGAAAATCCTCCGAATATTAATGATTAACTTGTTGAATTGGAGATATTTATGAAATCATTGGGAGGTGAACTATCTGCTTCAATTACCTTTGGTAAATGAAATAACCAAACACTCATTTTCTGATATAGCTGTAAAACTAATCTGAAAAGTTTTCAAAATAAATCACTATAAAAATGTATAGTGTGTACCTTCTAAAAGTGAAACCTACATCTATCTCTGAGTTGTGAAGAATATGTATTAAGGTTATAACAACCAACAAAAATGCACTTTTATGTAGAAATCCATGATTAAATCAAGTCTTCCTGACTAGTGATTTAAATCATGATTTAAATCAAACCCACCCTGTTGCACGTGGAAGAGTTACTTTTTAGATAACTTCTAAATATTGGCCCAAATTAAGGCCTCCTTAAGGTAGAGGTTGTAGAAAGGAGGCAACACAACACAGGTATTTACTCCTAAGTGAAGAGCCACAATTTGAAACAAGAAAGTTTTCTGGTCAAAGCACAGGACTAAGTGTGTAGCTATGTGGAGCACGGAGTTCCTTTGTGGCTTCTGGCAAGATACTCAGTTTTCCCTTCTGTAAAATATGGATGATAATCCTTCCCTATTTTATAGGGTTGTTGTATGTGTTAAATTAGTGGGACTACTCATGGATAAAAATACTTCATGTGAAAAAGGGAGGCAGAATCTGACCTGTATGTTTGCAAAGTGCTTTGAGGTCTTTAGATTTAAGGTGCTACAGAAATGCAAAGTTTTATTATTGTTTGCCTAAAAGTAGACATCAAGAACCAGAATAAAACCACACACCACAAACTGGATCCCCCAATCAGGTACGAGCTTGGTGTTGTGGTTGTATATGAATAGTGTTAACATTAACTTTGACTGGTCATCTACAAAAAGTTATATAAACTCAACTTCTTAAGGCTAAAACCTTTTGGAGTGTAAATCTAAATATATCACAACATGTACAACAGGCCAACTTTAAAATTACTTCATGAGCTGCTTCCCAAACGAATTTGTTCGCCACCGCCCCCCAAACAGCCTGCATTTCTGAAGGTCTCTTTCTCCTACACTTGCCATCTGATGAGGCTATGCAGACAGAGACCATTCCCAAAGCGGCAGACAACTCCTCCATCTCATCCTGAAACTGGTCCTCCCAGCTTTCTTGGAGCCAGCTAGTATTTCTTGTCCCCCGTGTGCCCCCAAAGCAGCAGCAGCACCTTCAAATGACTAATTCAGCACAGGGAGACCAGATGTCCCAATTTTATAGGGACAGTCCTGATTTTGGGGTCTTTTTCTTATATAGGCTCCTATAACCTCCCATCCCAATTTTTCACACTTGCAGTCTGGTCACCCTAATTCTACAGCCCAGCTCTGAGCAGGCAAAGGGCAGAGGAGAGCAGAGGAGAGGGGTGGGCAGCAGGGGGTTCACGGTGTCCCCCGACTCTCGTGTCGGAACCATTCCCCACAAGGGAAGCGGGGGCTTCAGAGCAGGGAAGGATCAGCCCCCCCCTTACAGCTTTCTCCTTCTCGGCCCCATCCGAACAGGACTTATTCTCCCCTAACAACGAACCAACAAAAGACACTTACTGGCTTTATTTAATAGTTCCTGCTAAACCCAGCGTCACTGCATTGTATCCAGAGTTTGACCCCCAGTTCGGGAACTCCCCAATGGTGGAAACTCCAGCTCATTGCGGCGGCTCTTTCCCCCTGGAGCGATTCCTCCCCATCCCGGACGGCGCCCACTCCAGAGGCTGCATGATTTATTCGCGCCCGGTCCGCCTGTGTGGGGACGCGCAGCTCCCAGCCCGGCCAGCCAAGGGGAGGTGTTAGCAGGCGCCGCCCCGCCCGCCAGCCCCGCGCCCTCTGCCCGCTACCTGCTAGCGCCGGACTCCGGGAGCGCTTCCCCCTGCGCCAGCGCTACCCGGCAGCGCCCCCTGCTGGCGACCGGCCGCTTCTCAATGGGTAAAATAGGAGAGGCCTGCAGGTGAGGGTTTTGCATTAACATCCACTCCAGCTGCGGGTTGATCCGCCCTATGTTTTCCTTGCAGTCCGCTATGAATCTGAGACCCTAGCTCAGAGCACTGAACTGCACTGCTGTCAATGGTACATTCATCTACCACTTTTTCTGCGAAAGCCCAACGATGTGATGGTACAATTCTTCCGGGGAAATACGGGGAACAAGCAGAAGAGGAACAATCTTGAATTCATTTTTCATTAAAAATTGGGAAATTCCTCCCATCCCCCCAAAATGCAATTTTTTATTTATTGTAATGAAATGAATTCTTTTGTTCAGACTGACCAAACTAGGTAGGCAATACCAAAGTTCAAATATTTACTTACTTGTAAATAGACTAGGCCAATAAAAAGGTCACAGAATTGAAGTGATTTGCCCAAGGCTACAAAGCAGGGAATAGAACCCAAGTCTCCTGACGTCCAAGCCAATAGCCCTCTCCAATAAATCCTCCTCCTTAAGTCTTTCAGAAACTTTTTCTATAAAAATGTACATGCTACTTGAGTGTTTGGTTTTTTTTAATTTCCTTCTCTTTTGTACATCACTTCAGCACATGCAGAATGTTCAGTCATGAAAGAGCACTGAAGGCGGTTACTGAGACTGTAAACCTTACTTAGATTGTTAGTTCCCTAAGGCAGTGGTGTTTGTACAGTCCTGGTCCATAACTACAACTCATGTGCTACTGTAATACCAATATACATAAACATAATAAAAATAACATGAACTGAAACAAATTAAATGGACAGATCAGATAGATAAAGCACAATAGGTAAAACAGACATTTTCTGCCACCCCAAAAACTTTCTGTTTAAGAGACGCATTCTGTGGCAAGTTTTGAACACTTAAAAAAAAAACAAGCTCTAAACAATCAGCTGAAACAAACAAAATGTGTGTGTTGGGGTGAGTACCAATGAACTATTGGATCAATTGCTACCTCCTCTTCACCCCATATCTTCTTCTTCAGATATGGGCCTCTTCCCCCCAAGCAATCATAGCTATTCTAAAAGGATTACTGGGAAGTAGTGCAGGTCCAAAAAATCCAATTTATTTATGCAGGAAAAATAGTTGTCTATACATTTCCCATTATTTTTGTTGTGGTTATTTTCCCCCAAGGAAAAAACTGAATCCACAAGTGAAAAATGTTCATTTTTTTGAAAAATATTCTTGATAAAAAATCCAGGGGATATTGAGAATGGTTTTGGTAAAAATGGGCTTTGGTTTCTAGCTTTTCAATGAAAAACTGGAAAATGTCTTCAAAAAATGAAATTATCCTGAAATTATTCAACATAATCATTTTCTTAAAAATTAATTTGATGAAAGATGTCACAGGTTTCTCACACACACACACACACACACACACATTCATGTTGAGTATGAATCAGCTATTCAGTGAACCACAATATAAACTTTAATTTTTTATTGTGTGGGCCCAACGCACAAGGTTTTACATGAAGTTTGCTAGCACCTTGAAATATAAACTATGAAAGAACCTTCTTAATATTGTCTGATGCAATATTTATGTTTAATTTTCAGTTGCATCTGAAGAAGTGGGGTTTTTTACCCATGAAAGCTTATGCCCAAATAAATCTGTTAGCCTTTAAGGTGCCACCGGACTCCTCCTTGTTTTTGTGGATACAGACTAACACAGCTAGCCCTCTGATTCTCACAGTTAAGCCAACATCCCCCTCCCTCTAGTGGCTAAAGAGAATATTGCTACTTCCGACAGCAATTACCTTTAAAATAAAGGCGAACTGCAAGGAGTGGTCATGTTTCTTTGAGCCAGAATAGGTCCTGGAGGTAAAAAATAAAACAGCCAGGAGGGGGCAAATTATGAAGAACTTTACATTGAGCTATTATTTTTGAATTGGTAGTAAAACCGAACCTCAGGAAGGATCAATTTAGACACAAATGCAATCCTGCAAAGATTTATGCATCTGTTTAACTTAAATTTGAGTATGTTAGTAAGTCTTTGCAGAATCAGGGCATAACTCTGGATCTATGCACTCTATTGTGGATGGCAGAAGCAAAAGCAGGAGATTCAAAGGTTGCTATCCCTAATATTTCTACAGTAAACTACTAAGCCAAAAATGTTTACTTATTTATTAAGATCAAACATAATACAGGAGCAGTACAGGGAACAAGCAAAAATATTTTTCATTTTGTATTCAGTTCACCTTTAAAAGGGACATTAGGTGAAAAAAATATACGTTTTTTTTTTTAAAGTTTCCTGTCATCACTAACAATACTTTATATTTTAAAGTTGTTCCAGTGGTTTATTACTCATCTTACAAATTTACATCTTATTTCCAGACTTAATTTGTCTAGTTTCAACTTCCAGCCATTGGATCATGTTATAACAATTTCTGTCTTTGTCAAAGACTCTGTGTGATCTTGAGCAAGTCACTTAATATCTCAGTTCCTCATCTTTAGTATGGGGATGTTATGACCCCAGGTTTTCTACACTCCGGGCTCCAATAACTTTTGCCACCACCAAGCTTCACACTTGCAAATTTTGTATTGTGTCACCTCTCACTCTACTCTCTCATTCCAAGGACTTGGTCTCCAGGAGCGAGGTGCTCATTGATAAGTATGGTAGGTGCTCTTCAGTGGCCACTAGAGGAAAACCCAGTCACCACAGATCCACTCCAAAGTCGTTTAATGAACTCTTACTTTATCAATTACAAGTAAACCCATGAACAAACTCAGTTACCTTTCAACAGTTACTTGCCTGTGCTTGAGAATGACTTATTACAGAACCCAGTTCAGAATTCCTTCTCAGAAGTTGCTGGATCTGACATCCTCCGAACTTGGTCTCAGTACCACAGGGGTAAAAATATTAAAAATAAAAAAATACATACATAAAACCCCCCAAAGTTTTAAATGTCATCCTAGACAAAGGGATGCTGAAGCTGTGAATTGTCCGGTGCTGGAGGTGACCATGAGGTGTTGTCCAGATAAGCTGCTCACTTGTGAATAAATAATCATTATTTACTAGTGTTTTGCCTTTATTAAGATTTGAGACACCCATTTGTTGAGGGTTGAATCTGAATCCAACAGTGCCCAGGTCTCCTGACTCCCTGTCCCGTTCCTGATAACAAGGTTTTAAAAGTAGTCAGAATTTTCTGGTGAGTCAATGACTCAATTACATAAAACCTGGCAGGAGACAGTAATTGGACAGACCTCCGATACTCTGTAACCTTGATTGTAGACTTGGGCCACATTAAAAACAATCCTTTTCTACCCTCAGGCCTTTAAAATCTTGGATGAAATTCTGAAAAGCACCTAAGTGACTGAGGAGCTTAAGTCCCATTTTCAAAGTGATTTAGGAGTTTAAATCCCATTGACTTGACTATCTCCCCAGTAAGCCCTGAACCAAGTCAATAAAAAGTACATTATATAATCACATATAATATGGCTGTACTCAATTCAGGGCCGGCTCTAACTTTTTTGCCACCCCAAGCAAAAAAAAGAGTGCCGCCCTCCATAGCGCCGCCATAACACACACCCTCAGCACCGCCGCCACCCCACCCCCCCCGCGGAGCGCCGTGCCACCGAACCCCCCTATCGAACCCCCCAGTCCCCCGTGGAGTGCCGCGCCGCTGAACCCCCCAATCCCCCGCGGAGTGCCAAACATCCCCCCCCCCCCGCGGAGTGCTGCGCCGCCGAACTCCCCAGCCGAACCCCCCCGCCAACCCCCCCACAACCCCCTGCAGACCGCCAAACCCCCTAGCCCCCCGCGGAGCGCCGCGCTGCCAAACCTCCCAGCCCCCGCGGAGCACCGAACACCCCCCACCACGAAGCGCCGCGCTGCTGAACCCCCCCCACTGAAATCCCCAGCCCCCGCCGAGTGCCGCACCGCCGAACTCCCCAGCCCCCCGCGGAGCTGCACACGCCCCCCGCCGAGCGCCGCGCTGCCGAACCCCCCCGCCACCACACACACCTCCCGTCGAGCTGCCAAACAAACCCCCCCCCATGGAGCGCCCCGCCACCCCCCCCACAGAGCGCCGCTGCCGAATCCCCCCCCCAGCGCCCTCCGCACGCCCAGCCCCCGAAACAAAAACAACCCACCCCACCCCCAGAGCCGCCCGACCGAACCCCCCAAAAAACAAAAACAAAAACAAAAACGAGTGCCCCCCCTCCGCCACCCCAAGATTGGCCGCCCCTTACCAGGTGCCGCCCCAAGCACGTGCTTGGTCAGCTGGTGCCTGGAGCCGGCCCTGACTCAATTTAATACCTACTTCACCACATTGTTATTTAATTAACCAAAAATGTCAAACACACACTATAAATCCTTAGATTCTATGTTACTGAGTTGAAAGTGTTTAAGTTTCACTTTGCTATATTAATCCCAAACCACTATTGTTTAGCTACCATACAGTTCTACTTTCATGCCACTAGTTGCCAATGCTCTCAGGTTATAAACTACACCATATCTCCTATCTGCCTTGTAATTGTAGTCAAATGTATTTGAGTCAAATTTAGAGCAAGGTTGAATGTATTTCTAAAAGATGTGCTCTGTCTGGTTCAACTACAAGTAAAAGGGTACTTAAGGATCTATCTGAAGCAATCTCAGAACCCTAAGCAATTATTTTTGGGAACTCCTGGTGTATAGATGAGGTCCCAGAGGACTGGAGAAGGGCAAACATAGTATGTGTCTTAAAAAGGGGGGACAAAAAGGACACAGGGAACTATAGGGTAATCCGCCTAACTTTGATATATGGAAGGATACTGGAACAAATTATCAAACAATCATTTGTAACCTAGAGAACTTGAGGGGTAGGGAGGGATAGCTCAGTGGTTTGAGTATTAGCCTCCTAAACCTAAGGTTATGAGTTCAATCCTTGTGAGGGCCACTTAGGGATCTAGGGCAAAATCAGTACTTGGTCCTGCTAGGGAAGGGAAGGGGCTGGATTTGATGTCCTTCCAGTTCTAGGAGATAGGATATCTCTATTTATTTATATTTTAATAGGGTTATAAGGAATAGCCAGCATGAATTTGTCAAGGACAAATCCCAAACCAGCCTAAATTCTTTCTTTGACTGAGTACTGCCCTGGTAGATAGGGTGGAAGCAGATGATGTGACATTTTGATTTTAATAAGGCTTTTGACACAGTCTCCCATGACAGTCTCATAAGCAAACTTGGGAAATGTGGTCTAGATGAAATTACTATAAAGTGGGTGCAAAACTGGTTGAAAAAAAACAAAAACAAAAACATGAAGAGTGGTTCTCAATGGGTCACTGTCAATTTGGGAGGGCATACCTAGTTGGGTTTGCAGCATTCAGTCCTGGTACTATTCAATATTTTCATTACTGACTTGTATAATGCAGTGGAGAGCGTAGGCCTTGGTGGAGCCCTAGGCCCCTAACAGGGTGAACTAAAGTCTGTGAACCAGAGCAGGCCTGGCCTTGGCAAAATAGCAATGCATCAGGTGTCAGCTAACCAAGTAAGAGGACTGTACAAAAAACACACAGATCTCGCAAGTAACTATGTAAACACATTCTTAAGAGATGGTACAAGAACACATTGGCCCCTCATAATATAAGGAGGGAATGACAAGATAATGGATGAAGATGGTTTGTTCTAACTAGGAGGTACAAGGATAAGTGCACAGATGTGGTAGATACTTAGGCCTTGTCTACACTACGAGAGTAGTTCGATTTTACTTAAATCGAATTTTTGGAATCGATATTGCAAAGTCGAACGTGTGTGTCCACACTAAGGACAGTAATTCGACTTTGTGAGTCCACACTAACGGGGAAAGCGTCGACATTGGAAGCTGTGCACTGTGGGCAGCTATCCCACAGTTCCCGGAGTCCCCGCTGCCCATTGGAATTCTGGGTGGAGCCGCAAATGCCTTCTGGGTAAAAAAAATGTGTCCAGGGTGCTTTTGGGTAACTGTCGTCATCCGTCCATCACTCCCGCCCTCCCTCCCTGAAAGCGCCGGCGGGAAATCAGTTCGCGCACTTTTCTAGTCAGTGACAGCACGGACGCCACAGCACTGCGAGCATGGAGCACACTGCGACCATCGCTGCAGTTGTGGCCGCTCTCAACGCCTCGCAGCTTATCATACACCTTTCCCTGAGGCAGATGCAGATAAGTCAGGCGAGGAGGCTACGTCACCGCGGTGATGGCCTGAAGTCTGAGAGTAGCACAGACCTCTCAGAAAGCAGGGGACCCAGCGCCGAGGACATCACGGTCGCAATGGGTCATGTTGATGCCGTGGAACGGCGATTCTGGGCACGGGAAACAAGCACTGAGTGGTGGGACCGCATAGTGCTGCAGGTCTGGGATGAATCCCAGTGGCTGCGAAACTTTCGCATGCGGAAGGGAACTTTCCTGGAACTTTGTGAGTTGCTGTCCCCTGCCCTGAAGCGCAATGACACCCGGATGCGAGTAGCCCTGACTGTCCAGAAGCGAGTGGCCATAGCCCTCTGGAAGCTTGCAACGCCAGACAGCTACCGGTCAGTCGCGAACCAGTTTGGGGTGGGCAAATCTACTGTGGGGGTTGTTGTGATGCAAGTAGCCAAGGCAATCGTTGATGTACTGCTGCCAAAGGTAGTGACCCTGGGAAACGTGGAGGCGATCATAGATGGCTTCGCAGCGATGGGATTCCCAAACTGCGGTGGGGCCATAGATGGAACTCACATCCCTATCCTGGCACCGGACCACCAGGCCAGCCAGTACATTAACAGAAAGGGCTACTTTTCCATGGTGCTGCAAGCACTGGTGGACCACAGGGGACGTTTTACCAACATCTACGTCGGATGGCCAGGCAAGGTTCATGACGCTCGTGTTTTCAGGAACTCTGGTCTGTTTAGACGGCTGCAGCAAGGTATTTACTTCCCGGACCACAAAATAACTGTTGGGGATGTGGAGATGCCTATAGTCATCCTCGGGGACCCAGCCTACCCGCTAATGCCCTGGCTCATGAAGCCCTATACTGGCGCCCTGGACAGTGAAAAAGAACTCTTCAACTACCGGCTGAGCAAGTGCAGAATGGTGGTGGAGTGTGCTTTTGGCCGTCTCAAGGGGAGATGGAGAAGCTTGCTGACTCGCTGTGATCTCAGCGAAACCAATATCCCCATTGTTATAGCAGCTTGCTGTGTGCTCCACAATCTCTGTGAGAGCAAGGGGGAGACCTTTATGGCGGGGTGGGAGGTTGAGGAAAATAGCCTGGCTTCTGATTACGCACAGCCAGACAGCCGGGCGATTAGAAGAGACCAGCGGGACGCGCTGTGCATCCGGGAGGCTTTGAAAGCTAGGTTCCTGAGTGAGCAGGGTAACCTGTGACTGTAAAGTTTGTGTACAGAGAAGCCGAACCTGCCCCCGTTTCTTTACCCAGTTAATGTTGACTATCCTCTCCAGTTACATACCCCCTTCTCCCCCCCTTCCAACACACGTTTCGAAATAAAATCAGTTCTACTTTGTTAATGAACACCGTTTTCTTTACTACTGTTTTCGCGGGAATTTTTTAAAACTGGGACGCGGATTGTGGTGCGGAGCGGGTGTAGTGTAGTGACGCAAAGAAAGCTTCTAAACTCAAGGATTGACAGGCTCCGCTGTGGTGGGCTGGTTCTTTCAATGGAGCCTGTCACCCCTCCTGATTGGGACTGTGTGTATGGGGGGGGCTATGTGACTTTGTGGCAGGGGGAGGACGGTTACAGATCTCCTGCTGTGTGGCTCTGTGATCCTGCATAAGGACCGCCGCTTAAGATCTGTAACTGCCCTCCCCCGCCACAAAGTCACAGAGCAACCCACCCCCCACTACAGAACATGAAAACCACCTCCCAGACTGACCAGGGCAACTAGTCACTGCACTGTGTATGTGCCCTGCTGCTGTACCTGCCCCCGCCTATGTACCCTGCCAAAGGTGACTGTCCTGTCCAATTACCATCCCCCTTTCCCCCCCTCCTCCAAAAGAACATGATGGAAACATTAGTTAACAGAAACATATTTTTTATTATCAACTACACATGGAACTGGGAGGTGAAACTTGGACGGGGGCTTGTGTCAGGCGGGAAGGAAAGAACTTGTCAAATTTTGGGGAATGAGAGCCTTCTGCTACTAGAGCTCTCTGCAGGGGTGGAGTGAGAGTTTGCGTGGACTCTGCCGCCTCTCCTTCTGTGCACTTTGGGTGAGGGGGGTATGGGACTTGGTGGCGGGGGAGGGCGGTTAGAGATGGACTGCAGTGGGGCTCTGTCCTCCTGCCTCCGTTCCTGCAGAACATCCACAAGGCGCCGGAGCGTGTCCGTTTGCTCCCTCAGTAGTCCAAGCAGGGTTTGAGTCGCCTGCTGGTCTTCCTGCCGCCACCTCTCCTCCCGATCCATGTTTGCTTGCTGCATTTGGGACAAGTTCTCCCGCCACTGGGTCTGCTGTGCTGCCTGGGCTCGGGAGCAGGCCATAAGCTCTGAGAACATGTCCTCCCGTGTCCTCTTCTTCCTATGCCTAATCCTCGCTAGCCTCTGGGAGTGTGATGCCAGGCTAGGTTGTGAGACAGTCGCAGATGGGGCTGTGGGAATGGGAAAAAGGGAGTGAATTCCTCAGAAAGATAAATGTAGTTGTGAACAAAGAACATAGTCTTTCTCTGTGAACAAGACCATGCACAGCACCTATCACATGCGCACTCAGCACAAGGTCGAATTCTCGGCCTTCGCATTCAGTGCCTGGGGTCTTGCACAGCACATTTGAGAAGCGTGTCAGGACAACGGAATTTCTGTTGCAGGCAGACATGGTAAGCCGTAGACTCGTGGCAGCTTAAAACTTTAATATTAGCAATGGCCTCATTTCACATTGAAATCAATGTCGGTCCCTGCTGCCAGCAATCCGGCAAGCAGGAACTCTGCTCCTGTCCCACACCCTCGCGGCTGTCCCCGGGAACGATCCCTTTCGGCTGCCCCTCTCCCGCCTCCACCGCGTGGCTGCAAACCAGCGGTTACAGTTCTGTAAAGGAACTGTAAAGCAGTCCCAACACTAACATTCCCCTACCTCATTCAAAGCAGGTCACCATGAGCGACATCACCCTCATGAGGATCTCTGACAGCGAGAAAGAGAGAATGCTCCGGGAAAGCCTCCAAAGACCAGGGCCGTATGCCGCCCTGCTGTGCAGAGCAATGATTCCCGAGTACTTGCTTGTCTCGTGGCGCGGCAACGTGTCGTACTACGGAGGACCCAATAAGGCCGCTCTCCCCAGGAACCTAATGCAACGGATTTCCAATTACCTCCAGGAGAGCTTCCTCGAGATGTCACAGGAGGATTTCTGCTCCATCCCCGGACATATAGACCGCATTTTACTCTAGCTGCTGTAGCAGTGACTAAACAGTAGAGCGGCTTGGGCAGGACAATCATGCAAAACTGGACATTGCTAGATTTTTTTTTCAATAGTTGCACTGCCCATGACTGAACCGTTAAGCGCCTAGGGCAAACTAATCATGAGAAACCCATTTTTTTAATTGTTAATATTCCTGTTCTGTTAAAAATAAATGTTTAGATGTTTACAACACTTACTGGCTGATCCTTCCCCAGATTCTGTGTCCGGGGTAACGGCTGGGGACGGTTGGTAGGGGATCTCTGTAAGGGTGATGAAGAGATCCTGGCTGTCGGGGAAATCAGCGTTGTGAGTGCTGTCGACTGCCTCGTCCACCTCTTCTCCTTCCTCATCTTCCCCGTCCGCTAACATGTCCGAGGATCCGGCCGTGGACAATATCCCATCCTCAGAGTCCACGGTCACTGGTGGGGTAGTGGTGGCGGCCGCACCTAGGATGGAATGCAGTGCCTCGTAGAAACGGGATGTCTGGGGATGGGATCCGGAGCGTCCGTTTGCCTCTTTGGTCTTCTGGTAGCCTTGTCTCAGCTCCTTGATTTTCACGCGGCACTGCGTTGCATCCCGGCTGTATCCTCTCTCTGACATGTCTTTAGAGATCTTCTCGTAGATCTTTGCATTCCGTTTCTTGGAGCGCAGCTCGGAAAGCACGGACTCATCGCCCCACACAGCGATGAGATCCAAGACTTCCCGATCAGTCCATGCTGGGGCCCTCTTTCTATTCTGAGATTGCACGGCCATCACTGCTGGAGAGCTCTGCATCATTGCCAGTGCTGCTGAGCTCGCCACAATGTCCAGACAGGAAATGAGATTCAAACTGGCCAGACAGGAAAAGGAATTCAAATTCAAATTTTCCCGGGGCTTTTCCTGTGTGGCTGTTCAGAGCATCCGAGCTCGTACTGCTGTCCAGAGCGTCAACAGAGTGGTGCACTGTGGGATAGCTCCCGGAGCTATTAGCGTCGATTTCCATCCACACCTAGCCTAATTCGACATGGCCATGTCGAATTTAGCGCTACTCCCCTCGTCGGGGAGGAGTACAGAAGTCGAATTAAAGAGACCTCTATATCGAACTAAATACCTTCGCGGTGTGGACGGGTGCAGGGTTAATTCGATGTAACGGCGCTAACTTCGACATAAACGCCTAGTGTAGACCAGGCCTTAGCTGCTGAATTCAATGGAGCTGTACCAGTTCACACTAGCTTACAATCTGGAACAAACTCTATAGGGAATTTATTGGATAAAAAGAGAGGGAAAAAGGAAAACAGAAGAGGATGGTTAATATGATGCAAAAGAGTGGTGTGGTGAGAGCCATGGCAGATGGACAAGGGCTTAAAAAAATTGAAAAGTGTTGTGGAGGTATGTTTTCACAGCCCCCGCTACCAGGTAGTTGAGCTGCATTGCCCCTCCCTGCTCAGAAGCAGGGAGAAGGCAGATGGGCTGCACCATAGAGGATATGGGCTGGAGCGGACAGTACACCTGGGAACAGAGCAGTTCACCGGTGCTTTTGCACCTCATTAGCTAATAAAACACATATCCCTGTGCACATATGTAAGATCACATATTTGAATGACTGTGAAGCTTTGGAGTCCACTCAGGCCAGTATGGGGTGCAGTCAACACCTGCCTTGCAACTCTGGGTGCCTTAAATGCTATGCTGCTCTGGCTCACAGCCTTGACAGCAGCATACAAGCAAGAAGGTCTTACCCTGGCTTCCATTGCCCAATTATGCTTTGCAGTGGGACCTCAACAACCCTTCCAGCCCCAAGTCCCCCCCAAATCATCTCCTCTGCAGGGCTCAGCCCTTCTCACTGTAGCACTCAGGGGTAGCTCTAGCTTTTTTGCCACCCCAAGCACGGTAGGAAGGCTGCCTTCGGTGGCATGCCTGTGGAAGGTCCGCCAGTCCCGCGGCTTTGGCGTACCCGCCACCGAATTGCCGCCGAATCCGCAGGACCGGCGGACCTCTCACAGGCATGCCGCCAAAGGCTGCCTGACTACTGCCCTTGCAGGGACCAGCAGGGTGCCCCCCGCGGCTTGCCGCCCCAGGCACGTGCTTGGAGCGCTGGTGCCTGGAGCTGCCGCTGGTAGCACTCACAAACTTTATCAAGTTCACTTCTTCTTAAAAGAGCCTGTTAGTTTGGCTGAGGATTTTACTTTTCAGTTTGAAATGCTGCACTGAGATGATTGTGTAAGATTAAGTTTATTAACAAAGAACAGATATTTAAGTGATACCAAATAGAAAGACTTGAGTTAGAAATGGTTACAAACAAAAGTAAATGGTTACAAAAGTAAAAATATGCTTCTAACACTAAAACCTAAGTTAACTAGAAAGTTTTGTTCAAAGTAGATTGTTCACTACAGTTGTTCTTCTGGCATGGCTAGCCAGTTCTTAGTCAGGATCCAACACAGAGTTCAAAGCATTTGGTTGCTATGTCTTTTCAGGTGAAGAATGCCAAAAAGACCTTCTCTCTCTGCTTATATCCTTCAAGTTTTCTCTTTGTTTTCAAAGTCAGGAAGCCCTTCTGGGGACTCAGCTTGCTGAATCCATACCAGGGAGCCTCTTGCCCTCTGCCACTGGAGTACTCTTAGGGTCACATCTCCCCCCTCACAAAGCTGCAGGAGGGTTAGCCACTGACTGACCATAGACAGCATGTCAGAACCCTATTTTCTGGGCAGGGCATCTCTCACCATATTTTCTTTCCTCTTTATATGTACAATTTCCATGTCATATTCTTGGAGCATCATGCTGTATTGTAACAACTTGTTTCAGAGTAGCAGCCGTGTTAGTCTGTATCCGCAAAAAGAACAGGAGTTCTTGTGGCACCTTAGAGACGAACGAATTTATTTGAGCATAAGCTTTCGTGGGCTACAGCCCACTTCATCAGATGCATAGAATGGAACACACAGAAAGAAGATATTTATACACACAGAGAACATGAAAAGGTGGGAGTAGCCCTACCAACTGTAAGAGGCCAATCAATTGAGATGAGCTATCATCAGCAGAAGAGAGAAAAAACCTTTGAAGGTGACCCATAGAAAGTGTGAGGATATTTTAACATATTTCAACATGAGGAAATAGATTCAGTTAGTGTAATGACCCAAGCATTCCCAGTCTCTGTTCAAACCTAAGTTCTGTCCCCGCCCCCCATATCACTTGGGGCGCTCTTTTCCCAGGTGTCCCCACTGCCCACAGGAGTAACCCTGCTTTGGCTGGGCCTCTGGTAGGGTGACCAGATAGCAAGTGTGAAAAATCAGAATAAGGGCTGGGGCTAATAGGCACCTATATAAGACAAAGCCCCAAATATCAGGACTGTCCCTATACAATTGGGACACCTGGTCACCCTAGCCTGTGGCCTCCTGGCCCTGGTACCTCCCTTCCCACCTCACTCTCTGAAGCCTTTGCTAGTTTCTTCCCTCAAAACCTCAACTAGAGCCAGCTGCTGTTCAACCAGCTGCACCAAATAATTCTGCAGCTACCAATGTACCTCCCATTTTCTCTGCTGGTTCTTCAGCACCTGCCACAGCTGTTTGTCAGTCCCCCGCTGCTGGGATGCCATAAGTGCCCTTCGCAAAAAAGGCTTCCACATACTGTAGCTCCCTTGTCTCTTTTCCTTCTTTTCTATTATGGTTCTTCTCTATGCTCTCCTTGTATTGGGAGTGGCCACTTTATGTTGTCCTTCACAGTCCACCAGAGTCTCTTAAACTTCCCTTGTATCAGCGGCAAATGTATGCCCACATGCTGCACAAATTGTTACAGGGTCCACTCAGTGCAAGTGGCACCTTCTCCTGGCCATCCTGGAGATTAGCTCTGCCAGGCATTGCACCCTCCTCTGGCAGGGTTTTAACCCATCCTGTCTTGCCCTGCCTCCCCCCCCCACACACACACCCATCTCTCCAGGAACTACAGCAGGGGTCGGCAATCTTTCAGAAGTGGTGTGCCAATTCTTCATTTATACACTCTAATTTAAGGTTTCATGTGCCAGTCGTACATTTTAACCTTTTTAGGTCTCTTTCTATAAATCTATAATATATAACTAAACTATTATTGCATGTTGTGTCGAAGTGGGGGATTTTCTTGTTTTTCCGTGTTTTTCCAATGGTTTGCATGCAGAGGGGGTGAGACTCAGTTTCCCTGGGTGTTACTGGTTTAATGAGGTGAGGGGAGAGGAAGTTTGTTGGTACACAGGACCGGAGAGGGAACTTGGGACCCCAGCCAATGGCCTGGAGAATGGATACCCCAGTGACTGGTGACCTGATGACCTGAGGACCCAGCTCAGGAGTCGCAGCCAGTTCTGGCCAGTGGGAGGACAATGGGCTGTGAACAGAGGACCCCAGTGAACTAACCAGCCGGTTCCAGCCAGAGGGGGCCAAGGACAGAAGAGGGGAGAGGGGGCCCAGGTGACCCTGTTTACCTGGAGAGAGGACAATGGACAGAGGTGGGACTTGAGGCCAGTGATATCAGATGCTCAGCTGGGAAGCAGGGGGGCTCTGGGCTGGAGAGGGGGAGCAGGCAGAGCCCACCTGGATGTGGGGAGACTGGGATGTGCTGTGCTGAGGGAGGCCAGGCCTGAGGCCCGGAGAGTTCCCTGTGCTGTGTTTAACGTTCAATAAACCCTCCTGTTTTACGCTGGCTGAGGGTCACTCCGGTCTGGAAAACAGGGTTGCATCAACCCCTTTGGGGGCTGGAGGCTCCGGGGGGTCCAGAGCAAGGGGACTCCCTGAGGGGGCTCATGGCGAGAAACAGGTGTGCTAAGGCTCAGAGAGGTGCGGCTCCAGGAGGTGGAGGGGCTTAACCCCAAGAGAGAATGGACCCCCGAGAAGGGCTGTCTCACTGAAGGGGCCACCCCCACGGACCACAGGGGGCCAAGAGTGAGCATGATCTGTGAGTCTGTGACATATGTAAAGTAAATAAGGTTTTTAAAAAGTTTAAGAAGCTTCATTTAAAATTAAATTACAATGCAGAGCCCCCCTCCCGACCGGTGGCCAGGACCCGGGCAGTGTGAGTGCCACTGAAAATCAGCTCGCGTGCTGCTTTTGGCAGACATGCCATCCGTTACCTACCCCTAAACTACAGCCTCCTCTTCATGACTTTGCCCTCCACCTGGGTCACCCTACATATGCCCTTTCTGGGGGTGGAGTATCAAACTCCCTCCATACAAATGGCAGTCTTCCCTGTTCTGCTCCAGTCATGTCACTCCTCCAGTGGCTGGTAGGGGAGCTCTAGCACACCCTCTACTCCAGGTTCCAGCTTAGGGGCCCTCCAGTCAGCAGCCAAGGCCTGCACTGTTCTACCTTGCTGTTTTCCACCTGAGCCTTTTCCTACCTTCCTGGCTTCCCCCCACTCTGGGGTCACCACCTTCTCAACTCCCTCCTCTCAGGGAGTATCTGTGGACTACTCTCTAGCCCCTAATACACCTCTCTCCTCCCAGAGAGTGACTGCAGTCTATTTCCCTGGGGCTTCCCTTCTGTGCTCAGCTCCTGAGCTTTATATAGGCCCTTCCAGCTGAGCCTGCTTCCAATCGATTCCCTGCTCCCTGGCTCCTCCTCCAGGTGCAGACTGTGGAGTTAATTGGGCCCACCTGGCTGCTTAAACCCTCCACTCCATCACAATAAAATTCCAGAGGACAAGAAAGTCCCAACACTAATTATTAAGCTCTTGGGGAAAACATTAAATGAATGTGTATAAATTGTGTGATTTGATAAGAAAATGGGCCCAGGAGAAAGGGGCAGACAATTATGACTAGTTGACTGATATTTTCACACAGGAACAGTTCCTATGTTTATGCTCTGAAGAGATCAGACAAGCTATTTGGGATAAACCACTGGATTCTGTCCAAAAATCAGCAGATCTTGCTGGTGCCTATGTGCCAGCTAGAGCATCCAGTGAGTTCAAAGAGAGGGGCAGAAATCCAGTGTAAGGAGGGGAGCCTGTTTTGCCCCTGGTAAAAAGGAGGGTGTTTAGGAGCCTAGGCACCCATCTCCCCAAAATAGATCTCATCTTGGGAAATCTCACTCTGAGCCCCATGTACAAGAGAATGGTGCAAGAAGGTGCTACCTGCGTGACTCAACTGAGCATGAGAAACACTTGACTTAAGCTAAAAGAAACTAAGTCCACACCCAATCCAGCCCAGGTTAATGCTGCTGTCATTAACACAGAGGAGCTAGGGGGACCCCTGATTAATTTTGTGAGGTCTGACCCATTACAGGTGGATATGGAATTTATCAAAGTTGCCAAGGGAAATGAGAAAGAATGCCTAGGGTGGAGAGACACCATGCCCAGATTTATCTGGCCAGGGAAATTATGGTCAAGGAGTCTGATGTGCTGCAGAGTGAAGGTGTAGAACTCCTGGGACTGGGAAAATATAAAACTCCTCCACCTTTAGCTAAAGTGTATTGGGAGTAGGAATATTCTGAGGGCCCCTTAAAAGTAGGGGAGTTGGACTGTATTGCAATGGAAATGGGGGTGGGAAATGATATTTTGAACATGTCCAAAGTAGTTAATATTGTAACCAATAGAAAAAGGAATATTGTTCTGTAATCCCAGAAGGAAATGGTAAAGCAAAAGAAACTGCTGTTGGGGGATGGAAGTGTTACCATGAAAACAGAATTAGGGTACCCATAGATTAGCTCACCTATTGCCCCCTCCCACGTTTACCAAGGGTTCCCTCAAAACAGCCCACTTATTAACTAATCTGTTCTCCTAAGGTATGGGTCTCCAGGATGGCTACGGAAATACCTGGAAGACACAGATACAGCCTTCTGATAAATGATTGACACAAAACAATAGTCTTTCCAAAACAAGGCATCTTTTTATTGGTGCAAATAACAATCCCTAATACAATAACCTAAAACACAATTTCTCGCAAATTAAAGAGCATCGTAAACCTCAATAACATTCCTCTGTGCTTCTAAGTGGCTGCACCCTGCTTAAGATGGCCAATCTTCCACAGGACACTGACAGCAGCTTTTAAATTTTTCTTAAAATGTTACATATATACATTCCTTTTACAGTTAATAGACATTCATACATCTTTATTAATACAAGCACACACATATGCACACTAACATTGCACTATACTACGATTATGACTGACAGGCTGACCTCGCTGTCTTCTCCTCAGGTCTCTGCCTTTTCTCACTCTGTGTCCGCATTCCAGTAGCAGGGCAGGACACCCTCTGCCGCTGTCCTGCTGCTGCTTTTTTATTGTCAGCTCCTAACCCCTCGGCTGCCCACTGACACACAAACTTATACTGTCCTGTCAGAACTTTCTAGACCCTTCTGCTAATATCTTCCTGTCAGATCTTTCTTGGAGGCATGCCAACTGCCCACATTCCAGTCATTCCAAACTGTCAGTTCTATTTTTAGCCTGCAACCCTTGTTTACCTCAGTTATGATTTGTTGATCTGTCCCCTACTTTAGTTTTCCTGCCAATTTTATTTTTAATGCTATGTGACCTGCAACTTCTAATGGTGGAGTGACTCTTGCCTATTTAAAATGGAAGCCAGGGATACAAAATGGAATTGGGGGAATTTCTCTGGTATCAGGAAGACTCTCCCAGCTCAGCAGAAGGAAGCAGTGTGCTTTCAGGTGTGGGAGGAGCTGATACCAACTTTTGTGTAGCAGAGGAAATTAGCATGCCCTTGGGTCTTGGGAGGCATTAACCCCTGTAACTGAAGCAGCTGTCAGCTGCCAGCATTTTGCAGATGAGCATAGGGAAGACCCTATGCTAGAAAGCATAAGGGGACACATCCTAGACTGGAGGGAACCTCAATGAGGGGGAATAGGGGAAGATTTTTTTGAAGAGGAAGGAATGTTGTACAGGAAAGCTCCAGTGGATAAAGATAAAAATGTTGGGAAACCTTCCAAGCAACTAGTTGTGCCTGCCCAGCATTATGGGGACTCAATGTTGCTAGCTCATGACTGCCTTTTTGCTGGTCAGTCAGAGGCACAGAGCCCCTATGCTAGGTTAAATAGGAATTTTTACTGGCCAGGGATATAGTATAATGTGAAATACTATTGCAGATCTTGTGATTTATGCCAGAAGAGAAAGAGAACTGCAGGACCCCCAAAAGTTCCTCTATACAACTTGCCTGTGATAAAGCAGGCATTTTTTAAGGTCGCATTAGACATTGTGGGCCCTAAAAGCCACATCCTACCCAAAGAGGGAAGCTATATCTTGGTCATAGTGGATTTTGCCACTTGCAATCCAGAGGCAATGGCTCTGTCAAACATAGAAGCCTGTGTGCTTTAGAGTTCACCCAGGCTAGTAAGAGATTCAGTCAATACCTGCTTTGCAACTCTGGGTGCCCTAAATGCTATCCTGTTGCTGCTCTCAGCCTTGACACCAACAGCTAGTACACAAGCAAGGTCTCACTGGCTTCCACTGCCCAATTACGCTTTGCAGTGGGACCTCAACAACACTTCCAGCCCCACAATCTCTCAAAACCATCTTCTCTGCAGTGCTCAGCCCCTCTCACTGTAGCACTCACAAACCTTATTAAAGGAGAAGTGAATTTGAAGAGGCAGTACACAGAACCAGCTTGTTAGTTTGGCTGAGGATTTTACTCTTCAGTATGAAATGCTGTGCCAAGATGACTGTGTAATAAAACAAAATTAAGGTTATTAATAAAGAACAGATATTTAAATGATACCAAGTAGAAGGTCTTGAGATAGAAATGGTTACAAACAAAAGTAAAAATACTCTCCTAAGATTAAAACCTAATTTGGGAAACTAGAGCCTTATGTTCAAAGTAGCTTTCTCAACACAGTTTTTCCTGGGATGGCTGGCTAGTTCTTAGCGAGAATCCAACAAAGAGCTCAAAGTGCTTGGTTTCTTTGTCCTTTCACATGAAGGATTCCAGAATGCCTTTTTCTCTTTTAACATTTTATCTTTCTTTTCAAAGTCAGAATTACTCTGCAGGGAGCTGACACCTTATTAATTTTTGTAATCTCCTCCCCGGTCATGATAATTAAGTGGTTATCTTCCCCACTTGTTAGTTTGATGGCCTTGTTTATCTTTTATGTAAATGTACTTTAATTGTCTCTGTTCAATTTACACTGGAGACACATTCAAGGTGGCTTGACTACATTCCTTTGTCTAGGGCAGGGTGACTTAAGCCATATCTCCCAAACACACTTTAACATCATATTTCCAGCACATGTTTCACTCACCCATACGTACAGCACACAATAATATTAACGACCAGTGTGTTACCAAATCACATAGGATACCTCACGACACCTTTTAGATACAGGTTATGACAACAGTGAGGTGGTGTACGCTGAACTGGTCAGGCCATCTGAGACTTACTGCTCCATATCAGGGAGCCCTTTGCCTGCTGGCATTGGGATCCTCTTAGAGTCACAGCAACATTCTCAGGTGATATAAATCAACATAGCACCACTGAAGTCAATGCATATTTACACTACTAGCTGACAACCTGGCCGCTTATGTACAATCAGGCTATAACTCAATACTGTAGATTGGTTAATATACATACAGATCCCTAGTTTGAAAAGTTTTAAGTAAAATTTAGATAAAAATATCATTTCCAATCTGAGGAGTATGCCTGAGGTAGTGTCCTTTAGCTGGAACCAAATACTATATTAGATTCAAAGAAAGAGGAATAGCCTCACAATATGGGAAATGCCTGCCTAGGAAGAGTACTGTGGAAAAGGGATCGGGGGGGGGGGGTCATAGTGGATCACAAGCTAAATATGAGTTAGTGTAACACTGTTGCAAAAAAAGCAAACATCATTCTGGGATGTATTAGCAGGAGTATTGTAAGCAAGACACAAGAAGTAATTCTTCTGCTCTACTCCACTCTGAATAGGCCTCAACTGGAGTATTGTGTCCTGTTCTGGGAGCCACATTTCAGGAAAGATGTGGACAAATTAGAGAAAGTCCAGAGAAGAGCAACAAAAATGATTAAAGATCTAGAAAACATGACCTATGAGGGAAGATTGAAAAAATTGGGTTTGTTTAGTCTAGAGAAGAGAAGACTGGGAGGGGACATAACAGTTTTCAAGTACATAAAAGGTTGCTACAAGGAGGAGGGAGAAAATTGTTGTTCTTAACCTCTGAGGATAGGACAAGAAGCAATGGGCTTAAATTGCAGCAAGTGCGGTTTAGGATGGACTTTAGGAAAAACTTCTTAACTGTCAGAGTGGTTAAGAACTGGAATAAATTGCCTAGGGAAGTTGTGGAATCTCCATCATTGGAGATTTTTTAAGAGCAGGTTGGACAAACACCTGCCAGAGATGATCTAGATAATACTTAGTCCTCTCTTGAGTGCAGGGGACTGGACCAGACGACCTCTCGAGGTCCCTTCCAGTTCTATGATTCTATGTGGCAAACCACTACCAAATCAACAGTGACTACTACTACTAAATGGCCACAGAGTACAGAAGGCTAACCTAGATGGATACTTGATTGTACTATATATTAACTTTGTTGCTTCTGATATACCTGCTCATGCCTAGAAAATTTTACTCAATAGAAAAATCTTGAGAAGAAAGGGCCCATGGTTTATGCCCTGTAGACAAGACTAATGGGACAGAAAATACAAAGCCCACATTTTGATGCCCGAAACAGTGCTCTCTTCATAAAGAGAATATATTAAATATACATAGTTCTATTTTTACATATTTAACTCAGTTTTGTATACACAAATTAGTCACATGATAATTTCATTGTAAAAAGGTCTCATTGCTGAATCTCTTTAGACAAGATAATCTCAGACCCATATGATTTAAAAACTTTGAAAATCTGGATTTAATTTTCCATCAATCACCCAAATGTTTTAAAGGTAATTGTGATCATTCAGTGATTTCTTTAGCACACTCCTCAAGCTAAATCACTTTGAAAGACACATAAGAACCAACCTGTTGTGTAGATCCAGTCCCCAAACACCTGCACAGTGAGTGAAGGTGCAGTGACTGATTTTCCAGCTCTTAGATTGGAATAGTGTCCATGAAGGGACTGTACTGTAGCTCCATGGCCTGTTTGTGATTGAAAGATGAATTCATCTTTCCTACCTGCATTTTAGTACCCTGTATAAAGATGAATTACTTGGTCTCTATGCAGGGAGAGATGGGTTTCACCCTAATATGAGTAAGATTTTAAATCTATAGAATTAGGCTTTATCCATGGATGGAGATGCATCGTGTTTACTGTTGAATAGCCTAGCAGAATGATTCCCAACAAATGGGCAAGTGCAATTCATTTTGTGTCACCACCTGGTTTTTGCTGGGCCGCAAATAGGATTTTTTAAAATTGTGTAATAACAAAAACTACATCAAAAGGAAGTATTTTAGTCATTTCTCCAGATCTTCAGCTGGTGCAAATCAGCATAGCTTAATTGATTTCCATGGTGCAGCGTCACTGACATCAATGACACTATGCTGATTGATACCAACAAAGGATATTGTCCATTGTGTCTAGCTTCAAATTATAGGAAGAAAATAATAGTATGGGCCCAAAACTCCATAGTGAGAGACCCTGTGGATTAGGGGAAGCAGGGGAAACAACACAGAGAAAGAAAGTTAAAAGGCATTATAATTATTATTTCTTGTACTCAACTAGTACCTAGAAGCTCCAGCTCAGATCGCAGCCCCATTGTGCAAGACACTATAGATATGCATAGTAAGACAGTCCCTGGCCAGAGAGTTCACCATCTAAATAGAGAGACAGACAAAAGTGAGGGAGGAGGAGAAAGGAATAATAATTATTATTCCCATTTCCTAGGTGGGGCACTGAGTGAAAGAGAGATTAAGGGTATGTCTACACTGCAATCAGAGGTGACTTGCATGTGGTCATGTGGGAAGTCTGTAGCCAAGCAAGAAAACCCAGATTAGAGTCCTAGTCTAGTGCTTCAGCCATAAGGCCAAGCTTCCTCTCAGTCTGAAATAACTGTGGTGAAGAAAAGAAAGCTGTGTCTCCCATGGACCAACCACCCTTGATAATCGCATAAATCTTGCAACTTTTAAAAAAATCTTATCTTGAAAACTGACCTTCATATAAAAATGAGTGATATTTAAACAAATGGAGGGGAAATAAGGGGCTTGGCAATGTTGTGGCTATGACTACCTGAAAATATGACCCAAAGGAAGACAAATCAGCCACTGAAAAATGAAATGGTTCATACTGAGAGTTTGAACACACATATATATATATATCCAATAATATTTACATGCATGGGAAAAGAGACTGAACCCAGGTCCAGGAGTAGAGGCCTTTGTGGGATTTTTGTGAGAGCATGATGCCAACAAGAGTAGCAAAGACCTTAAGAAAGAAAACATGGTGAACATAACAAGGCCAATGCCATAACTACAAAGGGAAAAGATTCAGGTTTGTTTAAAAACAAAAGGAAGTTCTTACTCAGTTCATTACTGTTTCGGAATGTTAAATGTTATATTTATTATTTCATTATACTGCAGTAACATGACTACAATAGTATACACACCATGGCTATTCTGTTTAAATTCATCGTATTGGAGGAGTTCCAGTACACTGTGTCATATCCATGAGTCATGCAATGATTATGCTTGTGATATGTGAAACACAGGATTGAACAGATTGTGAGTCATAAATCTACTGGGTTTATAATCAAAATGTTAATTAGGAATGAATTAAGACTACATTTCAACCCCCTCCCTACTTCCAAAACCCCCAAACTTTTAACTTTCTCCCAGCCCACCCTTTACCCCAGGCAGATATTTATTTCCAGACACCATGAAATTTATCTTCCTTGAACTTGCTCCCCAACAAAGCAAACCAATCTAAAGAAGTAAACGTCTGGTTAGCAGAAGTAAGTGGAATACTGCTCTATCAACACTATGTCTGGGCCACAGTAACCACATACTCAGGATTCTGCCTTAACTTGGTACTGCCACTGATATAACGGCTGTAACCATACACAAATTATTCCTGTTCATATATAAATATAAACATTAAGCAAAGTTGAATGTAGCAGGGTCAAAATACCTTACCAACTTCTGCAGTTAAGGGTAAAAACACCACTGTTTCTTTTGCAACTAATGTTTAATAAGAAGGCTGCTTCAATTGCTGTATATTTACATCATTACATGCTGGGAACAATATTTTAAAGCATTCTTAAAAATTTAAACAATGGATTCCTCTTCTCTCTCTGCAGATAGTGGACGATTGGTAGGTTCAACACTTTGCGGAGAGTCTGCCATCTTTACCTCAAGGTGCTCATTAGTGGTCCCAGTGACACTGTCATAGGATGGAGGGAAAGATGTTGAGGACACAGTTTCTGACTTGTCTAAATTTCTACCATAATTTTCATTCACTTTCTCTGGAGCATCTTCAAGGATGTCACCATCACAGGTTCTATGACAGTATAAAAAAGAGGCCTGCTTCATGGAACGTTGCATCAAATGACTCCTGTAAACCCTCTGGATAATAATGGCAGAAACTTCCTCTTGTTTGTGTCTGATTGTGGTTGTGATTGGTTCATAAGAAAGCTTGGATGGATTAGCAGCCATAAACTTTTCCTCCATCTGTACTTTTAGAGTATCCATCTCCCCAGATTCTCCTAGCACCCGTTTAGTGAAAGCAAACAAAATATCCAAGCAGTGGATCCTATCTCCACTGACCAAGGGAAGATCCATTGCTATGAGCTCAATTTTGTTTGGTTTGGCTACACGTAAAGGTTCTGCCAAAGCATCTGCAAAGTCTGAAAGTGCCGAATACCCAATAAACTGAGTTGCCTCAGGATCAAATTTCTCCCAGACTTCATAAAACATATCAAAGTCATCTTCACCTAGAGGATCTGTACTTTCCTCAGTGGCAACATTGAAGTTCTCTAAAATAACAGCTATATACATGTTTACAACAATGAGAAATGATATAATGATGTAACTTACAAAGAAAATAATACCCACAACAGGTTTACCACATTCTCCCACAACTTCTTTTGTCTTTGGATCACAAAATGGAGGTCCAGTGTTTAAAATAGGACTGAGAAGACCATCCCAGCCAGCAGATGTTGTGATTTGGAAGAGACAGAGCATGCTGTTAGCAAACGTTTGGAAGTTGAACATGTCATCAATCCCACTCTCCCACTTAACATAAGCAAAGTTAGCCATGCCAAAAATGGCATAAATAAACATGACCAGAAAAAGTAAGAGGCCAATGTTGAACAGAGCAGGAAGGGACATCATTAAGGCAAAAAGGAGAGTTCTAATTCCTTTTGCAGCTCGGATGAGTCTTAGTATTCGTCCAATTCGAGCCAAGCGAATGACTCTGAAGAGTGTAGGTGGGAAAAGATATTCTAATACTTTAACAATGTTAGAGAGCACACTGCCTAAAAAACAGAAATGAATAATCAGTTAGAATTTCTAATTTTTGCTAATTATTAACCGAAAGAAATAATAGTATCAGTAAAAATGTGCTAGCACTGATGGATCTTGATTCTTAAAAGAAAAGGTACACATTTAAAAAAAGTTAAATGGCTTATCTGTAAAAATTTTTAAATTAAAACAATAACGGACCCCGATGGACAATATTTTTCAAACATTGGAGTACTGTGTGTTGCACCCCTAAAATCTGTATATAAACTATTGCACATGGAAAACATACAAGTAGGTGTTTTATGTGCAGCATTTTCAACAACCACTGGTACATGTGTATTTTTTGTAGGGGCAGGTTATGTAAGTGTATTTTAACATTTGGCTCTAAATGTTGAAAAAACAAAGCTCATATAAAAAAAACAAAACATGACACCAGAGTCATAGGCATTTCGGGTCTTAGATACTGTGGTGATGAGGGCCAAATAAACCAGACAGAGAAAAAGAGAGTAAACAACAGTGTAATCCATGCTAACAATGAGGCTTTTGGTCCCTTTCTAGTGGCATGATCCAGGGGTCCAAGGTTCAGTCACTACAGATGACCAGTCCAGAGGTGGTGTTACACAAGGAAAGACTAAATTCATTCAGGGCTTCCCAAAGTGTCCCATTGCAGCCCCAACTAGACTCATATGACAACAGAAAAAAAGGTAATCTTCCAGACATCAGCTGATCAAGGCTTGATGTAAATTTTTATACTTTTTTACACCCCCCTGCTAATTTTTCACTCTTGCTCTCCCTTTAGGTCTATTTATTTTTGCTATTTTCTAGGAACAGCTTGTGGTAAGGAGCACTATAGAGAAATACTTCTCTTTTAAGGGAGGTTTTTCCTTAAATCTCTAATCTTTATGGGGACCCACTTCTTTGCTCCCTGTTTTTCACCACTGTCAAAGTGGAATCAGGAAGAGGTTTGGATACATTTCTCTCAATACTCATACTGCCACACTAAATGGGGCTAATTATGAGGAGAGCAGATATTTTCCTTCCCTATATACCTTCTGCTATCACTTTTGATAGTATTTGCTTTAGAAGTAGTTAAATTAGCAGAACAGAAATTTTATTCCAGCTCTTCACTCCATTTCTGCATTAAACTCCCTTCAAACTAAACTCAACATATATGGGCCTGATTCTCCTCTCTGTTACTCTAGTACAGTGATGGGCAACCTGTGGCCCTCGGAGCACGTGCGGCCCATCAGGGTAATCCACTGGCGGGCCACCAGACCATTTGTTTACATTTGCACAGCTGCCTACAGATCCCATTAGCCAGGAATGGCGAACCGCAGCCACTGGGAGCTGCGGGCGACCGTGCAAGTGTAAACAAATGGTCTGGCGGCTCGCCAGTGGCTTACCCTGATGGTCCATGTGCGCTCCGCGGGCCGCAGGTTGCCCACCACTGCTCTAGTATTAATCCATTGACTTCAGTTGAGTGACTCCTGATTTCCACCAGTGTGAGAGGAGAATCAAGATAACTTTAGTCTAAATTAGACTGTCAAATAAAATGACACACTAATAACAATATACTACAGGCATGAGGACAAAATCAATGAGTTTGATGAGGACGACATGAGGATTTTTCCATATAAAAAGATTGCTCTAACAAGAGAATTGTCAAAGATAATGACAGGTTTCAGAGTAACAGCCGTGTTAGTCTGTATCCGCAAAAAGAAGAACAGGAGTACTTGTGGCACCTTAGAGACTAACACATTTATTAGAGCATAAGCTTTCGTGGACTACAGCCCACTTCTATATATGCATCCGAAGAAGTGGGCTGTAGTCCACGAAAGCTTATGCTCTAATAAATTTGTTAGTCTCTAATAAATTTGTTAGTCTCTAAGGTGCCACAAGTACTCCTGTTCTTCTTTCTGTCAAAGATAATGTGCTTGTTCACAAGAACTGTTGGAAAATTGTATGACATATACAAATATTTGTATTTTGGATATTCCCATATCTATTGTTATTCAGGATTTATCAATTAAAGTTGCTATATTTTAATTTCAATTTTTGAAACTGAGTCTCCTTTACAATGTGAATGTATTGTATATGCTTTAAAAATTGGCAAAATATTTCTTCATGAACCAAAATTACAGGTCATGATATCATATGATAAAAGATTATACAATCACTGAAGTCTGAAAAAAAAATCTGAATTTTAGTAAAAATTAAAATGTTTCACATCCCTAAAATAACCCCTAATTAACACAGAAAATTATTAATTTTATCATCTGAATTCTCTTTTCAGTGTTATGAGACCAAAGTATAATACTTATTATAACCTGGTGCAGTACATTTACAACTTTTCAAACAGTAAGAGAAAACACACTATTAGAGATTATATACAATGTATCCTTCCACTATAAAAAGTAGTTCCTTTTAAAAGATAAGATAAAACAATAGGAAAAGTTTATAAATTCCTGTTCTGTGCTACTTTGAATATATGTGTTGGTATTTATTCTTCTCACCTTTCTTTTCTTTCTCTCTTTTTAAAAAAAAATCTGTTTTGACTACTTTCCCCAACACTTTGTTTCTAACATCCTGGGTCCCATTTCAGCAACAGTTTGTGGCCAAGTAGCCAATTGCAACTCACTTTATTTTATGAAAACTAAATTTGGGATACTGAAGAAAATGTTTGTGTATTTTTACCTACCAACAATGGACACGATGACAACACTTAAATCAAAAATGTTCCAGCCATTGGCGAAGTAGTAGTGTCTTAGAGCCAATAATTTCATGATGCATTCTACAGTAAAGATGACAACAAAGAGTATGTTGATTTTGTTAAGAATGTAAGTCTTCTCTGGACTTTGATCATCAGTTTCTATCATCATACTGATCATGTTAAGGCAGATGAGAATCATGATGATAACATCAAAGGCTTGGCTTGTTACGATGTCAAATAAAAACCCTTGGTATTTGTTCTGTAGGATTAAAAAAAAAAAAAAAAAAAAAAAGAGTATTTAGTATTCATTATGAGAATGTAGGCATGCATAGAATAATAGAAATGTAGGGCTGGAAGGGACCTCAAGAAGTCATCCAGTCCATCCCCCTGCACTGAGGCAGGACTAAGTATACCTAGACCATCCCTGAAAAGGTGTTTGTCTAACCTGTTATTAAAAATCTCCAGTGACAGGGATTCCACAACCTCCCTTGGTAACATATTCCAAAACTTAACTAGACTGATAGTTAGAAAGTTTTTTCTAATATTGCACCTAAATCTCCCTTGCTTCATATTAAGTTGTTTATTTCTTGTCTGCCTACTGTGGACATTGAGAACATTTGATCACAGTCCTGTTTATAAGAGCCCTTACCATATTGGAAAACTGTTATCAGGTCCCACCTCACTCTTTTCTCAAGACTAAACATGCCCAGTTTTTTTAACCTTTCCCCATAGGTCAGTTTTTGAAACCTTTAATCATTTTTGTTGCTCTCCTCCAGACTCCAGTTTGTCCACATCTTTCTTAAAGTATGGCATCCATACCTGGACACAACACTTCAGCTGAGGCCTCACAAGTGCCAAGCAAAGCAAAACAAAACAATATAATCCACATATTATCCTTTTTCACAAACAGCATCACACTATTGGTTCATATTCAATTTGTGATCCATTGTCATCCCCAGACCTTTTTCTGCAGCTCTACTGCCTAGCCAGTTATTCCCCATTTTGTATTTGTGCATTTCATTTTTCTTTCCTAGGTGTAGTACTTCGCACTTTTACTTACTGAATTTCACTGTTTTGATTTCAGAACACTTGTCTAATTTATTAAGGTATTTTTGAATTTTATTCCTGTCCGCCAAAGTACTTGCAATCCCACCCAGATTGTTATCATCTGCAAATTTTATAAGTGCTCTCCACTCCATTATTCAAGTCATTAATGAAAATGTTGACTAGTACCAGACACAGGACAGATCCTTCTGGGATCCCACCAGATACATCAAATTTGACAGGGAACCATTGATAACCACTCTTGGGGTATGGTTTTTCAACCAGTTTTGCACCCACTTTATAGTAATTCCACATTTCCCAAGTTTGCTTATTAGAACGTCATGTGGGACTGTATCAAAAGCCTTACTAAAATCAAGAAATCACATCTCCTATTTCCCACAGCTCCCCAATCATCCCTAGTAACCATGTAAAATAAATGTATATACTCACTAGTGGATAGCTCCAATCTTTATCTGTTACAATGTTATTTAATTTCATAATAGGTAGATTATATATTTATATCAGAGTATACAAATCCTGAAGGATACTCTGTTTCAGGATAAATATACAAAACAGTATTTCTGCATTGACCTTCATAAACATTTAGTCTGTATAACCTTTATAATCAATGACAATTTCTTGGTGCAGAGTTAAGACTATGAACACTGTACACTAATGGAAAGAAACAGGTATATTGTATATATATAGTAGGTTTTTTTTCAGTGGATTAAGTGAATTTTACTATGGATTTTCACTGATTAGAGATATTTTAGTTGGAAGAACTCAGATGGTCTCACCAATGGCCTTGGGATAGGTTTTTGGGGTTTCTTGGATCCCAGTTTTTTCATTGCATTATAATATTTTCTCTGTTCTTCTGTCATAAAGATGTCTTGTCCACCTAAGTATATGGAGACAATGCTACTGTTATTTTTGATGAGAAAGAAACATTACTGCCATGCAAGCATCTAAATTATTGGAATCCAACATTTCTCTTTTTCTTCTATCCTTTCATCTCTTGCTAACCCTTTTCCCAGTACCTTATTAGGCCCAAAACAGTGCAGCAAGTTAACAAGATCTCCCAGAGCAGCAGTTCTGTGGTGACACTCTAGTGGCTCAGAAAGCAAATAAACGTTTAGGTTGCTAAGAGCCCAGGCATCTGAGGGAAGGAGCAACTTTCTCCCTGCCCCTCCAACTCATCTTGCTGCTTCCTCCATCTAAGGCCCACTGCCCAACCCCAGAGCTGCTCTCAGACCCTGTCCCACAGTGCTCAGCTCCAGTGCAGGGGAAGTAGTATTCATGGAACCATGTAGCTGGCTTCATAGACTCTTATGAATCAGCGCAGGCCCAATAGCCAAGAGTTACATGGCTAGGATAGAGGGGAATGGTATGGAGAAGGGGAAGCATTTCACTTGTAATGCTGCCTCTATTAAATTCAGTACTGATGCTGCTTCATGTAATAAATGTATATAGATATTTCAGAACTTCCATGTACTGCTGGCATGCTCTAGTTTGAAGACCACACAAGGAATATATCGGGCCTGGGAACATATCCAGTATACTTATCTTTTTCTTTTGTTGGTTAAAATTGTCAATAATGACACCGACAAAGAGATTTAGTGTGAAGAAAGATCCAAAGATTATGAAAACCACAAAATAGAGGTACATGTACAGATTATATTCCTCCTTTGGCTGTTTTTCTTTCTGCAAAAATGATAACCAAGATGAAAAATGACTGAGAATAGTATGGCCCTGGTCCTGAAATGAGTTCTGTATAGGTGCAGGGGTCCTCCCGCACAGAGATCCTTGCAGGATATCCAACTTGCTTCATCACTAGAAATGCAGAAAAAAAAACCTGTCTGTAATGCACAAAAATAAGGGATTATCTACCCAGGAGTTAGTACACAGCAAACTAGGGTGGGAATCTACAGTGCACCTGCTTGCCGCAGCTAAGCCACACACTGGGACTTTCACTCTGCTGTAGCAGTGAACACATGGTGAACTATGTGCAGTAAGCTGCTACACTCTAGTTTCACACCCTGGCTTGCTGTGCACTAACTCACTGTAGACAAGCCATAGGTCTTGCATTTCTGTGGTGGTGGGGGAGAAAGGGAAGCAGAGACTAAATTTGTAGTGTGATTAAAGTTAAATCCAAGGAGGCCACAGACAATGTGGATGACAATTTAACAAGGAACAATGTTTTGCCTAGAACTTGATTATCCTTCCGGATAAGCTGAAAATACCTTCTGAAAATATGCCAAATTCTCTGTTGGCATGTTTCCATTGAAGTAATTGGGCAGAGAATTAGGCTCAAGGTCTAGTATAACTATTTGTTGTTTTGATTTCCTTTGCAATCTTTGTTAAGATTATTCTGTGCAGAACAGATTCCTGTAATTGGCATTGATATTGATTAAAATTATGCTCAGAAACCTGTAGGGCAAAATCTCCCATTCCACTAATTGAAGACTAAGAAATTAGAAGATTGAATTTAGGGTTTTTTGTACTTCAGTATTCACACAAGGACACAAGATAATGTTTCTCTTTTTATGCATTTGTTTAAAATATTATCCATCGTAACTAAATATATGCCTGAATCCACTCTCATTGAGGTCAATGGAGTCATTACTGAGTACAGTGAGAATTGAATCAGACTTTCTTGGCATGATTTTCAAAGGTGGGCAGCAGGTTTAAAACAAATAAAAGGAAGTAGTTCTTCACACAGCGCACAGTCAACTTGTGGAACTCCTTGCCTGATGAGGTTGTGAAGGCTAGGACTATAACAGGGTTTAAAAGAGAACTGGATAAATTCATGGAGGTTAAGTCCATTAATGGCTATTAGCCAGGATGGGTAAGGAATGGTGTCCCTAGCCTCTGTTTGTCAGAGGGTGGTGATGGACGGCAGGACAGAGACCACTTACCTGTTAGATCATTATCTGTTAGGTTCACTCCCTCTGGGGCACCTGGCATTGGCCCCTGTCGGTAGACAGGATACTGGGCTGGATGGACCTTTGGTTTGACCCAGTACAGCCATTCTTATGTTCTTATGTTAATCAACAGTTTTCACTGAGGTCAGTAGGATCTGTTGAGTACTCAATACTTGAAAATCAGGCCACTTAATGAGGAGCCTAACTTCAAATTCTCCTGCTTTTGAAAATCTTGGCCTAGATGTTTCCGTACACACAAATGATACAGTGTGGAATAAGCAAAAGAATATTTCTCATTAACCACCTGTGTCAATATGATGAAAATCTTAATGTGTACTATCTGGCCAGTTGATATGTATTCTATAATCCATTTTGAAAGTATATTAAGTTCATTGCGAATTGACTTAGGCCTTGGCTACACTTGTGAGTTACAGTGCTGTAAAGGCTCCCCCAGCGCTGTAACTCACTCCCCATCCACACTGGCAAGGCATTTGCAGCGCTGTATCTCCGTGGTTGTAGCGCTGCATGTACTCCACCTCTCCGGCAGTGCAATACTTGCTATTCCTCTCGCTGCAGCGCTGCGGCGCCAGTGTGGCCGCCCAATGCACTGTGAATGGCCTCCAGAATTATTTGGCAGTATCCCACAATGCCTGTTCTAGCCACTCTGGTCATCAGTTCAAACTCTACCGCCCTGGCCTCAGGTAACCAACCATGTGACCCATCCTTTACATTCCCCGGGAATTTTAAAAATCCCCTTCCTGTTTGCTCAGCCTGGCGTGGTGTGGAGCGCTATCAGCGAATCTTTCCCGGTGACCATGCCTCCACGCGCCACACGAACCCCAGCATGGAGCAATGGCGAGTTGCTGGACCTCAGTGTTTGGGGGGAGGAAACTGTACAGTCCCAGCTGCGCTTCAGCTGTAGGAATTACGATACCTTCGGGAAAGTATCAGAGGACATGATGGAAAGGGGCCATGACCGGGACGCCCTGCAGTGCAGGATTAAAGTGAAGGAGCTGCGGAGTGCCTACTGCAAAGCCCGCGACGCAAACGGCCGCTCGGGTGCTCCCCCTGAGACCTGCCAATTCTACAAAGAGCTGGATGCGATACTTGGGGTTTACCCCACCTCCACTCCGAGCACCACCATGGACACTTCAGAGCCGGTGGGGGGTGGGAGGAGGAGGAGGAGGAAGAGGAGGAGGAAAATGGGAGTGATGGTGGTGGGCCAGATGGAGACACCCCGGAATCCCTGGAGCCATGCAGCCAGGAGCTCTTCTCGAGCCAGGAGGAAGGTAGCCAGTCGCAGTGGCCAGTACTTGGTGGAGGACAAACAGAAGAGCAGGTTCCTGAAAAAAAAACCATTTACAGGGAAGGAATTTTTTCGGTGCAGGCTCTTTGGGAGAGGAGGGTTAGGCATGCATGCCTAGATGCAGAATAGTGCATTGATGTGGTTTATCACATCGCGGTAATCGGCCTCGATAATCTCCTCGAATGTCTCATCCAGAACGTGTGCAATGTGCTTGCGCAGGTTTATCTGGAGAGCCACCGTGGTCCTTGTCCCAGCCAGGCTAACGTGTCCACACCACTGTGCCACGAGGGGACCATTGCTGCACACAGGCAAGCTGCATATGGGCCAGGGCGGAAGTCGCATTGCAGTAGAAGACCCTCCCAGGTCACCCTCAGCAGCGAGATATCGTCCAGGACGAACTCCTGTGGAAAATGTTGGGACAGTGTTCAGTGTAGGTGCCCCCTGAAGCTGTTGGCTCTCCCCGAGGCACAGAAACCCAGAGGACAGTGCAGCCCTGAAACAATCAGTCCCCCTTACTCACCATTTTGAGGCTCCCATGGGATGTGTGCACTCTGTTTCGGTCGGGAAAATTATGCTATTGTGTAGACCCTGTGTGTTTTCTACTCCTTAAGTGCGGGGGGGGAATCATTACTCTGTCTGGTATAAACAATGCTGCCTCTGTTAAATGTTGCATTTTGCCTATACAGCTGCATCAACCTTGAGACCTCAGCCGTCCCTCTTATCGCCTGCTCAGAGACTGCAAAGACTCAGGAAGAGACCGCAAAAAAGTAAAGAAGACATGCGGCAATCTATTAAAGAGAATGAGAAAGCACAGAACTGGAGGGAGAGAGAAAGCAGGATCCGCCAGGAAAATGCAGCGCACCAGCGGCAAAGCACCGCGCACCGACAGCAAAGCACTGATAGGCTCATAAGCATCCTGGAGTGCCAAGCAGACATTATCCAGGAGCTGGTAGCCATGCAGAAAGAGGATCAGTACCGGAAACCCAAACACCATCCCCCCCTACAGCCCTTGTCCCAAAACTCTTTCCGTTGTGCCCCACTGTCACCTCCAACCCACTTTCTGGGATGCGAAGTGATGCATCCCGGGGCATTGGAACAGGACCCAGAATCCCCCACACCCACGCCCCATTCCCACAACCCACGGCGCCAGAATGGGAAAAGGTGTTCTGTGGGATAGCTGCCCATAATGCAACGCTCACAATGGCACTGCAATTGCAGCAAATGTGGCCACGACAGTGCACTGGGCAGCTGTCAGTGTGGACAGACTGCAGTGATTTCCCTACTCAGCTGCAAGAAGTCAGGTTTAACTCACAACGCTATACATCTGCAAGTGTAGCCAAGGCCTTAGAGAGGACTAATGTCTGAGTGCATGTATCCCGCACCCAAACTTCCTCCCACATCCCCACCCCCTGACCCAGTCCGGAGCCCCCTCCCATACCCTGAACCCATCATTTCTGACCCTACCCCAGAGCCTGCACCCCAGCTCAGAGCCTATACCCCCTACCACACCCGAATCTCCTGCCCCACCCCAGAGCCCCCTCCTGCACCCCAAACCCTTCATCCCCGGTTTCATCTCAGAGCCTGCACCCCAACCTCCTACCCCCGCCCAGTGAAAATGAGTAATTAAGGCGGGGGGGAGAGCAAACAACAGAGGGAGGGGGAATGGAGTGAGCGGGGGGCATGGCAGGGGCATGACCTTGGGGGAGAGGAGGGGCAAAGATATTCGGTTTTCTGCAAATAGAAATTTGGCAACCCTACCCCAAGTACCAGAATTCCAGTCACTTCTGACTGACTTCTGCTAGAAAAGCCCCAGAATGTATAGAGCCCAGCAGTGAAGCAAAGCACCATTGGATACCCACTCCGAATGCTGACCGCTTACTCCACAGAAAGTCCCAGCTATTCACACACGGATACATGTTGAATCAGAAAGCAATATTTACAGTCTGTATGCCAGTGTGTACTATATAATATGCACCACTCAGTGTACAAAAATTCATTGTGCATGAACTGCCCTCCCACTCTCTGTGTACACAAGACTTCTATGTTCATATAGCACCTAATACAATAGAGCCCTGATTCGGGCCTCTGGATGTTACAGAAATATAAATATTAAATAAAATAATATTTGACAATTTATTTCAAATGGTTGTCATCCACTTTAGTTCAACCCTGAATTGCTCCTAGTTATAATTTCGTAGGCTTTGAATTTGACAAAGCAGCTTCCCTCTAAAACATTCACTGTACCAGTTAACTATAATTATGGTATTGCAAGTGAAATGTGCATATCAGATGTTGGAAATAAAGATCAGGGAGTCTTATCATAAGTGGACAACACCAAGAAAACAGTTAACAGAAAAGACTTATAACATTGTATCACTTAAAACTAACAAGTATGAAAAAGATGAAACAACTAAAAACCTGGAGAGATGGTCACCAGGGAGAATATTTAATATTTGTGACCTACCCCTGGTGAATCTACTGCTGCATACATAATGTCCATCCAACCTTTAAATGTCGCCTAGAATAAAAGACAAATTATTAAAATCATATTCAACTTTCAGGGACAGATATTTTAGCCTGTTTACAACATATTTGTGGCACTGAGTTGGTGCAAAGGGACTACAGTCGGTCCATAAATGCCCAGTAGATTTACTTCTGGTGTGTGTGTGGGGGGGGGGGGATCTCCCTGATGACATGTCTATGACACAGATGGGCCCTAGGCCTCTGCAGCCCACCATCTTCTTGCATAGAGGGCATGTCAGGAGAGGGAGGATGCAGACTGCAGTGATATTCTGCCATAGCACTCCTCCACTTGTATATGACCCATTAAGGACCTTAATTCAGTGGCAGACCAAAGCTGCCTGACAACAGGTTTAAATTGTATTGAGTAGGGGTTGAGCCCAAGATTCAGGGAATTGGAACTAGCCCACTAATGCTGTCTTCCCCCTTCCCATTTCTGGCAGGGAGAGAGTTTTGCCTTGAGTTTCATGAAATTAAAACAAACGTACCATCTTCCCAGGAGCTGCAAATCAGAGTAACATATGTTCAAACAGCTACATCATCAGTTTGTAGATCACCCCTAGACCCTACATGTCTGTACACTAGAGTAAGAGGCCCCACATGGCCTAACTATATTGCCAGTCTGAACATGGGCTGGAGGGGGAGAGAAGGCTCTGTAGGGCCACTATTACCACTTTGCACAGTGGTGGGTAAGAAATCAGCACCATGACACCACCCCATTGTGCCAGCCAGCAAAAAAAAACAAAACAGAACTTACCACCTGAAGAAGAGCCAGATAACCAGAACCAACGTTATCAAAGTTGACTTTACCATTTGTCCAATATATTTTTTGTGTCTCATTATAGGCTGTGCAATTCTGTTTGTTCTTAATACTTTTATTTAATACTGATTTTTCTTCAGTCATGTTAACGCATTTTCCAAATCGTCCTGCCAATTGGTTCACTCCCATGATACTAAAAATGAGCCAGAAAATAAGGCAGACAAGCAGAACGTTCATGATGGAAGGGATGGCACCTATCAATGCATTTACAACCACCTTAAAAGTGAAATGAAAGAAAAGCATACAGTTATTATAGGCATTATAGACATGAGCATGGCCCTAAATAGCTATTCACTACATTCAACTGTTTTGAAAAATCTAAGCAATCCCTTGTATGCATTGTTGTTTTATTCATTACAGTCCCAGGATATTAAGAGACAAGCTAATAGGTTTTATTAGACAAGGTAATATATTTTATTGAATCAACTTCAGCTGGTGAGAGAGAGAGAAGCTTTTGAGCCAATACAGAGCTCTTCTTCAGGTCTGGGAAACCTACTCAGAATGTCACAGCTAAATACAAGGTGTAACAGAGTGTTTAGCATAAGTAATTAACATATATTTCAGTGGACCATTCAAGGTGAAGTGACCCATTAACATCCCTCCATCCACAGGGGACAAAGGAAGGTGGGGGGGAAGCAGCTAGGGTGGGGGTTCTTAGTGGGTTATAGATTGTTGTAATAAGCATAAATCCAGTGTCTCTAGTCAGTCCATGATTATAAATGTCTAACAAAGTTATGAATTTAAGCTCCCAGATCTCTTTTTTGAAAGTGTTGTGCAGATTTCCTTTGAGGATGAGGACTGATAGGTCAGAAATAAAGTGATCACTTTGTGAAAAGTGTTCACCCACAGGTGATAGGGTTTTTGTCTTTTATCATTTTCCTGTAGGAGTTCATTTGAGAGTGTAGTAATTGTCTGGTATTGTCCAAATATCAACTATGTGGGTATTTGTGAGGTACACCACATGTTATGACAGGCCTGGGTAGGACCCATGGACCTTGAAAGGTGTGTTGCAGGGGAATGGGGGGCGGGAGGGGCAGGGAGTGTTGATCATTGTGGCAGAGGAGAAGATTGCATCATGGAATGGGCCACCCAAATCCCCGAGAGAACCTGCTTCAATATGGAAATGCCCCAACAACAACTGTGTGGGTGAAACCAGACAATTACTATGCTCTCCAATGAACTCACACAAGAAAATGATAAAAAAGATAAAAACACCATAACATGTTCTGACTCATGTTTAATGGAGATTTTAACTTCCACTGTGGATCTTATTACATCTGGCTAGGTGCTTCAAAGTGTAATCTCTACTAATGATCTCAAGAGTCAATAAATGCAAAGCTGTCACATCCTGATTAGGACATGGGCTTCTGCTCATTGCTGGTCCCAATTTTGATCTCTAGTAAAGGACAGACATGGACTTCAGAGTGGAACCCTGTACCCCAAACAAGATAGATATGGGTGATATTTACCTTCACACAGGTCACAGCCAATAGGGCCAGCTGGATTCCCATAGGTGACATTTTGCAAGAGAGGGGTCATGCAGGCCACTGGGTGTTACACCCAAGAAATATCTAAAGATAAAGTGGGAGGCTGGACTTCTTTGGGAGGAGTAGGGGGAGTGTCAAACTGACTACAGGTGTAGTATGAAACTTACGCTATATTCGGGTGAGCACATTTAAGATTCATAATAAATTCCAAACCCAGGCAAGTTCCTTATATTTGTTTCTTTACAGGTTTCAGACACCTTTCATCACATCAGGAAAAATGGAAAGAAACCACAAATATTGTACTATTCAAGTTTGCACTTTCTGTGGTTAAATGCCCCAATGACCTGGGGGGGGGGGGGGGGAGAATTTTTAAGTTCTGTATAGCTTATGTAGAAACTAAAGCATTTCCCAGACAAAATCTTTAAGATTGTGTTAAAGTTGTAAATAAATATCTTAATTCAAAACAACATTTTTAGAACACCGATTATAAAAACAGGGACAAAATATGTAGTTAAGATTCTACAGTCTTAATTCTACTCCTATATCCCCACCCAGAAACCCTCTTACATCTACTTGTCCTACTTCATATAATTTCCAGTATGGGCTACAAAGTAGGGTTACCATACGTCCGGATTTTCCCGGACATGTCCGGCTTTTGGGGGCTCAAATCCCCGTCCGGGGGGAAATCCCCAAAAGCCGGGCATGTCCGGGAAAATCGGGAGGGCTGGGTGGTGCTCGGCCGGGGCCGGCGGTGCGGGGCCGGGGGCATGGTGCCAGGCCGGGAACTAGGGGCGCAGTGCCGGGCGCGGGGCCGGACGGGGAGCCGGGGGTGCGGGGCCGGGCCGGGGTCCGGGCTGGGAGCCGGTCAGCCGGGCCGGCGGGGAGCCGGTCAGCCGGGCCGGCGGACCCGCGGGGAGCCCGGGGGTGCGCCGGGCCGCCGGGGGCCGGCAGTGCTGGGCGGGCCGGGGGTGGTCGGCCGGGGCCGCGCCTCCTCCCCCCCACACCGCCCTTACCTGCTTCAGGCTTCCCGCGAATCAAATGTTCGCGGGAAGCAGGGGAGGGGGCGGAGACTTTGGGGATGGGGCGGGGTTTGGGCGGGGCCGGGGGCCGTGGAGTGTCCTCCATTTGGAGGCAGAGAATATGGTAACCCTACTACAAAGCACCATAAACCAACCAACCATTAACCACAAGTAGCCTACAGTCTAATTGTAGATCACCTTTCAATTCACTTCCTCTTTATACATCAGGGAAATACAACCTAGATGGAGTTATTATAAGATGGGGGCATAACTACTCTCTGGGAACAGTGTTCCAACCAGTTATCAGAGGCTCAGTGTCAAGCTGGAAGGGCATATTAAGTGAGGTCCCGCAGGGATCAGTTCTGGATCCAGTTCGGTTCAATATCTTAATCAATTATTTAGATAATGTCAGAGAGTACACAAAGTTTGCAGACAAAACCAAGCTGGGAGAGGTTGCAAGTACTTTGGAGGATAGGATTAAAATTCAAAATGATCTGGACAACCTGGAAAAATGGTCTGAAGTAAATAGGATGAAATTCAATAAGGACAAATGTGAAGTACTCCACTTAGGAAAAAACAATCAATTGCACATATGCAAAATGGGAAAAGACTGCCTAGGAAGGAGTACTGCAAAAAGGGATCTGGGAGTCTTAATGGGTTACAATTGTAATACTGTTGCAAAAAAAGCAAACATCATTCTGGGATGTATTAGCAAGAGTATTGTAATCAAGACACAAGAAGTAATTCTTCCACTGTACTCTGTGCAGATTAGGCCTCAGTTCTGGGAACCACATTTCAGGAAAGATGTCGACAAATTGGATAAATTCCAGAGAAGAGCAACAAAAATGATTAAAGGTCTAGGAAAACATGACCTATGAGGGAAGATTAAACAAACCCAGTGTTTTCAGTCTAGAGAAGAAGTCTGAGGGGGGACATAACAGTTTTCAAGAGGGAGAAAAATTGTTCTCAGTAACCTCCGAGGATAGGACAAAAAGACTATAGGCTTAAATTGCAGCAAGGGCGGTATAGGCTGGACATTAGGACAAATTTCCTATCAGAGTGATTAAACACTGGAATAAATTGTCGAGGGTGGTTGTGGAATCTCTGTCATTGGATATTTTTAAGAGCAGGTCAGACATCTGTCAGGGATGGTCTAGGTAATGCTTGGTCCTGCTTTGAGTGCAGGGGACTGGATTAGAAGACCTCTTGAGGTCTCTTCCAGTCCTATGATCAAAGAGAGCAACATCTTACTTCATATTCTCCATAGACAGTTCAGATAGTTGACCATCCCTCATATCAATTTTTCTCTATGGTCAATAGAGCACAAGGATATTACATCTGATTTGTAATAGACAGAGTACAGCTTACTATACAAACCTTACTTGCCATATACATGTAATAGTATGTGGAATGCCACTTCTGCAACATTTTTCCTTACTTTCCCCTTATCTTGTGAAAGCCTCTCCCACTGATGCTGTGCTGCCAAGGGGCTGGGATGGGAAGAAAGAAGCCTCAGAATCCATCTAGAGGCATAGGACCCCCTTGTGGACAGACACTACCTTTATTGGATCTTACAAGATCTGAAACTGATCCCTGCTTCTTCCACAGGAGGAACTGTGGCAAATTCCCCATGCAGGGTTTCCCACATAGGTGATAGTTTGGGATAATGCTTAACAGAATAGAGGAAAGCAGTAGATATGTTAGTCACAAATCTGCCTCAGCTACATCTGTGCAACTCCCATGGAATTCAATAGGGGTTGCACAGTTTTATTTGAGGGCAGATTTAGACCAGTTATCCAGGATTCAAATTCTTCTTACCACATAAAATACAATGTATATCAAACAATAGAAAAGACATTTAAAATGCATTTATACCCACTGTAAATCACAAAAAGTAATTATTTCCCCACTACATTACTAGCTTTTTCTTTCAAATCCACTACTAGGTGTCAATAACTCACATCAATACTCATATATAATGATCTAACAGCTTGTCTACTGACTTGAGTCAGTATTTGAATGGGTTTGCGTCTCAATGCTTTCATGCATTCAAAATTAGGATCTTTGCCGACACAAGCCTTTACTCTCTCTCTTAAATTCTGAGTCTGAGATAAAGTGATATTGATTCACAAAATGAAAATTTATCTAGTTTTGACTCTGATTGTGGAAATGCCTATTCTTATTCTCCGCCAGAGCACAGTATTTTCATTTTCTTCTAAGCTACTAATATTGTATTTCTCGGTTTCTTTTATATTTGTTTACAGGTTCCAAAGGCTGCATGGAAAAGTGACTTTACATATTTGCAATAGATAACTGTGAAGGCCATGAGGAGAACCAAATCCTGAGCTATTATAAGTCAGTGTAGTATGGCCTTCACAAGCTTCAGGTAGTGAGAGTTATAGCAATGTAATCTAGATGTGCCGAGTGCACGGATTGTATTCGTTAGGTCAACATATGAGAAGCAGGGGCAAAGTCTGAATTTGGGAAGTAAGCTGAATCCTCAGAGGCTTTTTCTGTCACTAATGTGTACAATACCATATTGTGAGTGAAGGTAAAATTTCATTATTCATTATGATTATTAATTAGTGAATTAAGTGCTATCGAAAAGGTCAGGACACACATTCATTAATGGCAGCATAAATTTCCTCACAGTGCCCCACTAATATGTCTCAACCTTGGAAAGCAATTGCTATCAGGGGGTGGCAACAGAAGGGATCATCCAGTTTTCATTAAAGATTAGTCTAAACTAAAGCCAACCTGTGGCAAATTTTGAGGAAAGGATTCCAAATGTGCTGGTGGTGTTTTGTTTTCTTAATGTATATAGTTATCCTTTAGAAACTGGAGTGAGGCAACCAATTTATATCATGGGCCTTTGAACACCCAATAGATTTTAATAACTTTTCATTCATAGAAACCTACATTGAACCTGAATTTGTGACAGAGATTGGGAAAAAAAAAAAAAAAAAAAAAAACAACTTTCTATTAGCTGCTTCTCTCCAAATTCATTATTAATGGCTTACTTAATGCCCCCCATGGAATTTGGAGGCAGTCCAGTGTTGTTGCTGGAGGCTCCAGGACTAAGCCTTCCTCTCAGGCTATCAGAAGAGTTCTTCCACAGCTGTGGAAATACTCCAGGAATTGATCATCATCATGATCAAGACGACTTGATATAATGTATGAAATTAGCCTTAACACAATATATGCCTAAATCTCCCTTCAGAGAAAGATTTCAATTTATATTCTGGTCATTTAACAGAATTTGGGGAGAAGCTGTTAACAGAAAGAAAGTTATGAGGTAAGAAATTTCTCATTCTGTTGTACAGCTTCTCTCCTCATTCATTGCTAATGGGAATTAGCAAGCAGTGAATCCCAGAAGTGTGTGTGGGGGGGGGGGAAGGATAAAGCAGAGTTTAATTATAGTAGAATAATAGGCAGGGGGAAAATGGTTATTAACTTGTTCTGTAACTGTTGTTCTTCAGATGTAGTGCTGACAAGTCCAGACAAAGGATTGCTCTGTGATATCAAGTTGGGAAGTAGAGGAAGGGTGATCAGTGAATGTATTGACAATCTGAACAGTTCCAGAAACCAGTACTGTCTTGGCCATGCTGGTGCAAGGAGAATCATGTAAACTGAGTCTTGCTTGAGCGTCATTAAAGTTCTTGAAATCAGTGGAGGGTAGACAAAATGAAGACCTACAGACTATTGGATGATGAACATGTCAGCTGTAGAGCCTGGACTGATCCCTGCTTTTGTGCAATACTTCTGACACTTTTTGTAGCAAGCAGATCTACATGAGGCTGACCCCAATTCTGGAATTCCTAAGAGCCGCAGATCTCTTCAGAGACAAGTCATGGTCTGATGAAAACTGCTTAGTTGGTCTGTATGAGCATTCAAAAGACCTGGTAGATGAACTGTTTTCCGGGACACCTGATATTGTATACACCATTCCCAAAGAAGTTGCACTTCTTGACATAAAAGAGTTTTGATCTTTTTTCTCTTGTCTGTTTATGTTTCTTTGACAGGGTAATAAGGAATGAATTACCAGTGAATGAGGAGAGAAGCTGTACAACAGAATAAGAAATTTCTTACCTCATAACTTTCTGTTAGCAGCTTCTCCCCAAATTCAACCCAAATTCTGTTAAATAACCAGAATATAAATTGAAATGATAGGAGGGGAAGCAGTAGATGTTGTATATCTTGACTTGAGTAAGGCTTTTGATACAGTCTCACAGCCTTCCAATTAAAAAAAAAAACAAACAAACAAAAAAACACACTAGGGAAATACAACCTAGATGGAGCTATTATAAGGTGGGTGCATAACTGGTTGGAAAACCATTCCCAGAGAGTAACCATCAGTAGTTCACAGTCAAGCTGGAAGGGCATATTGAGTGAGGTGCCACAGGAATCAGTTCTGGGTCTAGTTCGGTTCAATATCTTCATCAATTATTTAGATAATGGCATAGAGAGTACACTTATAAAGTTGTGGACAATGCCAAGTTGGGAGGAGTTGCAAGAATTTTGGAGGATGGGATTAAAATTCAAAATGATCTGGACAACCTGGAGAAATGGAGTGAAGAAGATAGCATGAAATTCAACAAGGATAAATGGAAAGTACTCCACTTAGGAAGGAACAATCAGTTGCACACAGACAAAATGGGAAATGACTGCTTAGGAAGGAGTACTGCAGAAAGTGATCTAGGGGTCACAGTGGATCATAAGCCAAATATGAGTCAACTATAATACTGTTGCAAAAAAAGCAAACATTCTGGGATGTATTAGTAGGAGTGTTGTAAGCAAGACACAAAAAGTATTTCTTCTACTATACTTCATGCTGATTAGTCCTCTACTGGGAGTAGTGTATCCAATTCTGGTGGCAACATTTCAGGAAAGATGTGGACAAATTGGAGAAAGTCCAGAGAAGAGCAACAAAAATGATTGAATGTCTAGAAAACATGACCTACGAGGGAAGATAGAAAACATTGGGGGTTTTTTTTAGTCTGGAGAAGAGAAGATTGAGGGGGGACATGATAGTTTTCACAAGGAGGGAGAAAGATAGTTCTCATTGACCTCTGAGGATAGGACAAGAGGCAATGAGCTTAAAATTGCAGCAAGGGTGGTTTAGGTTGGACATTAGGAAAAACTTCCTGTCAGGTTGGTTAAGCACTGGAATAAATTGCCCAGGGAGGCTGTGGAATCTCCATCATTGGAGATTTTTATGAGCAGGTTAGACAAACACCTGTCAGAGATGGTCTAGATAATACTTAGTCGTGCTATGAATGCAGGGGACTGGACTAGATGACCTCTTGAGGTCCTGTCAAATCCTATGATTCTATGTAAAAAATGGTGGTGATATTGTTGATGACTTTAACAACCTTGTCCTGTCAGATCAAGACAAGACAAATTGCTCACAGTTCCAACATGTTTATATGTAGAAGAGACTCTTTCTGAGACCATAATGCTTGAATCTGATGTAGGAAGTTCACACCTCAACCCAGTTCGGAGGCATCCATTATCTTCAGAGTTGGTTGAAGAGATACAAACGGAAGGCCCTTGCAAGCCTCAGAAGGGTTTAACCATCAAGAAAAGGGACATCAGAACTCAATCATATCTATGCTTTGTGTAAAGATCCACAAGTCTAGAAGGAAAGGTTACTCACCCAGTGCAGCAACTGTAGTTCTTCAAGGTGTGTGTTCCTATGGGTTCTCCACTTCAGGTGTGCAAGAGTCCCATGCACCTTCAACTGGAGATTTTCATTAGCAGTTTCCATTCAACCTGCTCTTACGCCCTACACATCTTTGTGGCCCAAGTATTGTCTGTGAGCTGGGTTTATGGAAATGTGTCTTGTAAGTCAAGGGCTGAAAATCAATCCCCTCAGTCTAATGAAGGAATTATTGCTGCCAGAGTCACCATCCTGAATTTTTGACACTTCACAAATTTGTTTAGGAGTCTTAGATCTAAAAATCAGTATCCACCCTCCATTTTTCTTTGGAAAGAGGAACTAATTTGAGTAGAAACCCTTCCCCGTGTAGAGCTGGGACAGGCTCCATTACTCCTAAACAAAGGAGGTAGTTTATGTCCACTCTTAGTCTGAGCTCATGAGAAGGGTTCCTAAAGAAAGGGGGGGGGGGGTATATGAATCTCCAAAACTCATTTGTCTGTGATAATTCACTCCCATGTGTGTCAGAATGGGGAGATGGGAAAACGGTTGTAGCTGGCAGGCTAAAGAATGGGGAGGCTTCAAATCCACAACCGTCCCTTCAAAACTGATATTTTGAAGCTGGTTGTGTACTTGAACCATATGGGTTTGTGTTTCTCTTCCACTGGAACCTATGCTTCTTTCTCCGGGGTTTGATGGGTCTCTGGTAGCCAGAGAAATGTATCAGAGGAAACCTGCTGATGTATCATAGGAGATGTATGAGGTTGTTCATCAGGGTGACACTCTGACTGCTCAGGTGATTGTGACCTTTGCCTTGAATTAGATGAAGTTGGAGTTCTATAGCTCTGATGAAGAGTCCAAGGGTACCAGTACAGCCACATCTTTGCCCATAAGGAAATTGCATGGCTGCCCAAGGAGAAGGAAACCAGGAGCAGAGGAAGGTTCATAATAATTACAAGTTGACTGCTGCAGTCTGGTTTGAGAATGAACCTCTGATGAGAGATAGGCAGGTGAGGAAGAAGGAGATCCCTCCAAACTTGCCCCAGAAGCTGAAGAAAATACATATTTTTCTGAATAAGGACTTTGAGGAGTCTTCATTAAGTGAGTTTCAGACCCGAAAGTTAGAAGTTCAATAGACGGTATTTATGATTCACCTATATACAGTTCCAATAATGGATTTTCAGCATAAGCCACTAGAGGTGATTTTGGATGATCAGATACAACTAAATCTGATGGTATGGTGAATGAAGGACCTGAAATAACTGGTACCGAAGCTGGAGCTGTAGAACTTATCAGTACATGCAGCATTAAAAAGAAAAAAAGAGACCTGGAGGCAGCATCCTTGACCTTAAATGGCACCTGGGCACTTGGTATTGAACCCATGCGCCCTGATGGACCATGTACAGTAGATGGTACCATAACATTCAGAGGTGGTACTGAAGCCTCAAAACTATCAGAAGATTCTCTCTTTAACAGTTCTGAGCTCTTAGAAGCCCTGAATCATATGACTAAGGGCACTTTTCTATGCCTTGAAGTTCCTTTTGAAGCTTAAGGTGATCTTGCCTTCTTTTTCCTTGAAGGACCAGGAGAATGAAACCTGTAGCTCTTTTCAGCCAAATATCTTCTAACAACCACAGGAGCACTTCTTGTTGAGGGAATACTGGAGACCGGTCTGAATGACCAGGATCGGAATCTGGTCTCATGGATCTGCCCAGGAGATACATCCTGATTTTAATCTCCCAGGTCATTTGAAACCACTGGCCAAAAGAACAGCAGATTGCACATTTACTAGGAATATGCCACTTATCTAGACAGTAAAGACACTTTTCATGTGGCTGGTATAGCAACAATACATGAACGTCATGTTTTGAAACAGGGAGATTTAGGAGCCAACATAGCTGCTTATCATCCAGTACCAATACCTAACTGAATGTTAAAACTAATACTAAAAGTAGTAACAAAAGACCTACTCTAAAGCGAATTGACAAAAAACACACAACACTCTTTACAAGAGACTGAGCTACCCAAGTTTAAAACATAGATAAGTGCGCTTAAATTTGCCATTATGGCTAAAAAGTTATAAAATGCTCTCTTGACAAACACTCCTAATGTACAATTGGTATTTTAATGATCAGCACATGAAGAGCAACAATGTAAGCAAAAGAAAGGTACCAGATTGTAGTAGAGTTCTTGCTATAAGGAGTACAAAGAAAAAAGTGAGAATCTAGTGAAAAATTGCCAGAGATGATTTTAAAAAACTTTTATTATTCTCTGTATCGACCCATTTTTCACCAATCCACCACAAAAAATTCAAACTGTGCTCATAGTTTATATTCTATGTTTCATTTGGTGCCATTTCAAATGAGACTTTTACAAAATAGGTAGTTAAAGCTCCTGTTAAAACTGAATTCTTAAATGTAACCTTAACTATGGTGCTGTGCAACATAATGAAAACAAAACCATATAAAATATTGTCACCTTACATCCTTGATATTCACAATAGTTGATATTCACAATAGAGGGTTGCTTTATTTACTCTTACCCTCATCCCTTCAAACCGTGACAATGCTCTTAATGGTCTCAAAGCTCGGAGAGTCCTAAGAGATTTCATGGCTCCTATTTTGGAATTTCCAAGTAACTTATCTATGAGGGTTATTAAAGAGACCTGAATGAAGACACAAAGTAAAAGTCCAAAATATTAGCGCAATCCTACCGTCCTCTTCTCCTCTTCTTTTGTTTTAACTCTTGTTTAAAAAATAAATCTTACCAGTGGAAGTGTGAATAAACAGCCTGTATAGCACAAGTAGAAATGCATCTTAAATGGACACTGACAATTAAATAACAGGTGAAATCTTGGTCCCATTGAAATTAATAGTAAAATACCCACTCTCTTTAGTGGTGCCAAGATTTCACCCAATACATTTTAACAAAACAAATGTATTTATCTGAGTTATTAACGCTACCTGAGATTATTAAAGATGGAGGAATTTTTGAATCCAACATTTTAAAAAGTGATTTTCATTGCCCAAATTCAGACAACTTGAAGAGTCCTGATTTTTAAATGATAGGTGCTCAGCACTTTCTAAAAATCAGTTCCCCTTCAAGGTACATCCAAAAAAGAAGAGTGAACATTTTGTTGCTGTATCCAGTTCACAGAATTGTTCAAATGCAATACTTACATCTACAATAAGAAAATCAAGCCAACACCAGGCATTGGTGAAATACTTCCTGAAGCCATAAGCCAGCCATTTCAGAAACATTTCCAAGACAAAGATATAAGTGAAGACTTGATCAAGAAATTCCAACATGGTTTTAATGTTTTTTCTGTTTTGAAGATGAATATCTTCAAATGCCTGGAATAATGAAGATTAAAATATTCCACTGAAACTCTGTAGATTGGGATTATATTTAATGTGCTGAGATGAGAGATGTATGCACTTTTCATTATGAAACCCCAAACCACATGAAACTTGGAGGCTCATCCTGCAAACAGTTACAAAACAGCTTAACTTTGCACATAACAATAGTCCCAATGAAGGTGATCATTACAGCTGGCTAAAAATACAGAATTTGTTTTCCATGATTTTGGAAAAAAGTTTTTTTGTTTCACAGAATAGAATCCAGAAAACGTTTCATTTGAGAAAATGCCAAAATGCTTTCGACATTTTTTGATCTAGAACAGCAAATGTCCTACTGTTCATGTTTATTCATATTTTCACTGCATCATTCAGGGATGGAGGTGAGGCAGGTAAGATGGGGAGGGTGAGTGGAGGAGAGAAGGGATCCCTTCAGCATTCCCTAAGTTGCTGCCAACCTCTGTCATACTGGAGTACTTCATTGTGGTGGCACAGCAACTGGATGTAGCTCCCTATCACCACTGTGACAGTGACTCCCTAGAAGCGAGAGAGGGAGTTGGGGACCACCTTTGTGGTCCCACCTGAGATGGCAGCATCCAGAGTTGCTGCTCTTCCCAACATCGGGCTAGCAACCTAGTACTCACTCTCTTGCAAGTGCAGCTTACACCACATTAACCAGCTCCTACTTTGGAGGAGTGGGACCAGGCATAGTATGCCTGTGAGCAGTACTCAGAAGAAACAGCAGTTGCAGGGGGACTGGGAACATGCACTTTCAGCACAGGAGCTACCAATCGAGGCCTGAGGACACCACCAGGCTCAGCTAGAGGAGCAGAGGGAGGAGTTCATTTGAGGGCAGGCTGAGGCCACCGCCCTGATTCTCGGCACAATGTTGTAAAAAATTTTGGGTTCCCTAAAATTATTTTTTTTGGAGAAAACAAGTTTTGCCAAACATTTTTTCAACCAGCTCTAGTGACAATAATGAAAAGAACATATTAGATACTGTGGAAGAGCTACAAAATATTATCATATGCAAGGAACAATCCTGGCTCCATATATATATATATATATATATATATATATATATAGAGTCAATCTTCATTAAAGTTGTATTTTGTGACACAAAAATCTGTTTGTGGCAGACAAAGTGGTTACAAGCGGTGAGATGGGGGATGAGAAAAATGTAAAGATGGGTGGTGGAAATGCCAACTCTGATATCTCTTATGCTTCCTCAAATCCTGCATCAGCATAAATAAGTCCTCTAAGTATCAAAGCTGAAAGGACTTGGTATGTGGTCATTGTTTTAATGATGAAATAATCTTACAAGTTGTTGTTTGTTTCAAGAAGGGAACAGCAGGTTCTTATTTAGAATTGTGTATGCATTTCAGCTCTAGGAACCTTCCTGGAGAGCTGACATGATTCTTCACTTAGGGAAGAACATCAAAGAAATCAGGATCTTGGAAGCAGAATTTTGAGAGAGATCAGCAGCAGATGTAAAGCTGAGGAACATCACATGGAACATGTGGAAGTTTGGGAGTTCCATCACCTGTCTCTGAAAATCCTAATACAAGTATAAACAGGTGTCCCTGTTACAAATATAGGCCTGTTCTGCACTAACACGGTAAGTTGATCTAAATTATGCTAGTTAAGTTATGTAAGAAACATAATTTAAGTCAACATAGCTCTCCCATCGACATAGCTTCAACCTTTCGGCAGGGCTGGTGCAACCATTTAGGTGACCTAGGCAGTCACCTAGAGTGCTAGGATTTGGGGGGCCCCCATTTTCTTCGGCAGGGACTGAGGCAGCCTGATTTTCGGCCGCCCCGGTCGCCGCCGGCATTTAGGCGGAGGGAACTGGGGCAGTGGAGCGCGCAGAGGGCTCCCTGCAGTGGGGGGGGAGGGGGGACAGCACGCAGGGGAACTGCCCGCCCCAGCTCACCCCTGCCCCCTCCTCGAGCATGCCGTGGCTGCTTCACTTTGGCGCCACAAGCCTGGGAGGCGGGAGAAGTGAAGCAGCGATGGCGTGCTCGGGGAGGAGGCGGGGCAGGGGTGAGCTGCGGTGGGGGGGATGCCTCAGGGTGGAGGCTGGAGAGCTGCCCTGGGGGGGGGGTGCCTCAGGGCAGAGGGGGGGAGCTGCCAAGGGGGGAAGGAGGCGCGCGCAAGGTGGAAGTTTTGCCTGGGGCACAAAACTTCCTTCCACCGGCCCTGCCTTTCGGGGAGATGTAGTACTGAAGTAGACGGGAGAGTGCTCTTGCATCGACTTATCACCTCTGCATCAGACCAGCTAAATTGATGCCTGCTGCATCACTCACAGCAACACTGAAGTATCCCATAGGTGAAGACAACCCCATAGACTCAGTCAACTACAGACCTAGATGACTATCACAAAGTTTCATTACAGGCCTAGAAATTTCCTGGATACAATCTGTGAAACAAACAGTCAAATTCTGAGGTGAGTCTAAGAAAATGTAATCCTAGAGAGAAACTAAGTTAGTTAAACCTACGTAAGGCCCCTCAATATGTAAGTTACACAAACTTAGACTCACACTAAACTCAGACTTGCACCAATTTACCAACTTGTAGCTTACAGTCACCCACACACATACATGCATCACTTCTGTCCCAAAGAATTTTATTTTTGGTGGATTCTAGGGGAATAATATCTTTTCATATAGGCACAAAATTCTGCAGTATTGTTGTAGCCATGTTGGTCTTAGGATATTAGAGAGACAAGGTGAATGAGGCAATATCTTTTATTGGACCAACTTATGTTGGTGAAAGAGACTGTCACAGAGTCAGGTCTATCCCCCCAGCCTGTCACCAGTTTCCTGGGAGTGACCCCTTTTGTGTGCCAGGCCCCAAGGACCTACACAATTCCACAGAGGCAGGCCCATGGTCTCTAAGACTGGCCTTTGGCACCAGCATCCCCTGTCTCTCTCCATGGATTCCTGCAGTGAATCCAGCCAAAAAAGAGTCCTGTGGGAGGCTCTCAGTGAGCATTTACAGTGACACAGTCAGTCTTTTCAAAACAAGGTAACCATTTATTAGTCACCTGTTTCTGAAAATCCTTAACTTCTACCTCTCAGTGTTCAGCTAAGCCATAGTCCCTCCTGGCCAAGCCTTGATGAGCCAGCCAAGTTGTGATGGACTCCATCTCTGGCTCTCTCTCCTCTTTGTCCCGCAGATCTGGGCTCCCGAGTCCCTGCAAAAAGCTCCTTTCTACCAGTCACCTGACACATTGTTCTCCAGCTCAGCTCACAAGTCCTGCTTCCTGGGGTTTCCTTCTGTTAGAGATGATTGTTCAGTCACTGGGGCATCTCTTTGTCTTGCTGGACCCTCTGTTGATTTGGGTCAGTTTGGGCCAGTTTTTTTAATGACTGTATTCATTCCTCCGCAGACAGCCAGGGGACACACACACACACACACCCACCCCTCCTGCATTGTTCCAGGAGCAGTGTTAACCCTTTTGGACCCACTTGGAACATAAGAATGGCCATACTGGGTCAGATCTAAGTTCCATCTAGCCCAGTATCCTGTCTTTCCACAGTGGCCAATGCCAGGTGCCCCAGAGGGAATGAACAGAACAGGTAATCATCAAGTGATTCATCCCCTGTTCGTATTTTTTCACACAATGCACAATCAACCTGTGGAACTACTTGCCAGAGGATGTTGTGAAGGCCAATACTATAACAGGGATAAAAAAAAAAGAACTAGATAAGTTCATGGAGGATAGGACCAACAATGGCTATTAGCCAGGATGGACAGGGATGGTGTCCCTAGCCTCCATTTGCCAGAAGCTGGGAATGGGCGACAGGGGATGGATCACTTGATGATTACCTGTTCTGTTCATTCCCTCTGGGGCACCTGGCATTGGTCACTGTTGGAAGAAGGATACTGGGCTAGATGTACCTTTGGTCTGATCCAATATGGCTGTTCTTATGCTTGATTTTAATGAAGCACCTAAAAATGATAATCTATGCATTTGAAACAACTGCCACAGAAAAGTCACAGCAAAACCAATATACGAGCAGAATGGAAATCTGTCATGTGACTAACAGTATTTTACAGTCATTATAAAAAAGAAGTTACCCCTATGCTAAGTAATTTTTCCCTCTCCCAACCAGTCTGAAAATACACCTTTCTGCCCTAAGCAAAAAAGTCATGTCTTGGATATTAAATTAAAGCTACGTAACACCCCTGCATACAATTATAATTCAACCTGAGATGAGATTAAGTAAAAATTTACCAGGGCACCGCTGCTCAGCAGGATCATGAATATGATAAAGCTTTCAAACCAGCTATGTTCAACAACTTTGTAGCAGGTTTTCCTCAGGTTCCACCACATTTTGCCTGGAAACTTTGTGGTATTCACCACACAGCAAGGGAAATATCGAACACAGCCTGAAAGAGGGACACGTGTTACATGAGTACCCAGGGCAGCCATGGAAATTTCTGGGTTCAGGGGAAAGTCTTTAGTTCCTCAAACTTGTCTGTCTCCTCTTTCTCAGTCCTTTATTATTTGAAAGCAAACTACAAAATTATTTTTCAGCAATTAGGAATATCTTGCACCCATTAGTGAGCTACCTTCCAGCTCACTGGAAATTGGTAAGAACACTGGGAATGCTCTAGGAATGCTGATGGCTGGGTTTACAGAACAAAGCAAAACAACAGGATGGACCTCATGGCATTGGAAATTTACCAGCTATCTCAACACCATGATTAGCATTGAGAGATGGAAGAACAGCACAACTGGCACAAGCAGTCATTGTATTTTAGAAATTAGAGATAAAGATAATCTGTAGGGTCATCTAGTCCATCCCCCTTGACTGCAGGATTGTTTCCTACCTTGTCATTTCTAGTCATTTATCCATTCTATGTTCAAATGTACAAACTGACTGGGTTTCTACTATATAACTTGTATGACTAGTCAACTGTCTAGTTGATCTTACAGTTTAGGAAAATGTAGGTTGAATATTGGGAAAAGTTTCCTTTCAATCTCAGCACACCACTCTGTAGTGGCGAGGACTCACCGGTGCAGCACCTCCTTCGGGTCATCCTGGGAATTAGCGCTTGTCCAGCCCAGAGCGCTCTCTGCAGGCAGGTGTCTCACCTGCCTTAGGGCTCCCCATGTCCCTCCCAGACCCTGGTGCCCCTTTCCTCAGGGTTCTGCCCCTGCAGTACCCCCACTGTGGGTCTCCCCTCCCAGGTGATCCCCTAACCTTCTAAACCCACCTTGCCTCAGTAGCTACTGCCAGTCATCATCCAGCCCCCTTTCCCTGGGGCAGACTGCAGTCTGTAATGGCCACTCATCATCAGCAAAGGGATAGGACCTGCTGCCTTTGCCTATTGCCAGGCTGCCCTTCTGTAGCCCCAGTAACTTCATAGGTCTTCAACAAAGCCTGCAGCCTGGGGGTTTACCAGGCTAGAGCTCCCCAGCATCCTTTGCCCTTCCCCAGCACTGCTCCGCCTCAGGTACCTCACTCCAGGGCTAGAGTGAGACTCCCCTGTCTCCTAGCCCCACAGCCCTTTCATCCAGGTCAGCTGTGGCCTGATTAAACCAGCCACACCTGTGGCTGCTTCCCCAATCAACCTAGCTTGGCTGCTTTTAGCCCCTGTTCTGCAGGAGTGGGGCAGCTGCCCCACCTCACACTCATATACTTTTTAGTACTTATTTAATTATAGCTGGGGCAGGTAGAAGTGCCTATTATTAAGGTTGCCTGACACTTCCCATTATAAAACCCCCTTTTCAGTTCCCTTATAACTTTGCCAAACTTTAACCATTTGGGCTGAAATTTTCCTTGTTGGGTGTCTGCCACAAGCCTGTGCAACCTTAATTTGGCTCTTTGTGCATATGGACTATGATACAGTCTTTAATTACACGATCACATACTTTTTTTTTCCCCACTGGACCCTGGTCTGATTCAGTGCATAAGGATGGACCTGCTCTGGGGATGAATAAGGGTTGTGGTAATGAAGAAAAGTGTTATCTGTAGGATCCTTGCCTCATTTATTCCAAAAGCCAAATGTGGTATAGTGCATGAGGCAGTGGACTGCAGGAAGAGAAAGGATGGCCTCATGGTTAAGGCAGGTGAATGATGCCTGGGGAATTAGACTATACCTCTGTCTCTGCCACAGACTTCTTATGTGGTGCTAGTCAAGCCACTTAAACCAATCTTTTCACAGGTGGTCACTAATTATATGCTCCTCATTCTCTGGGTTCCTAACAGAAGACCCTGGGGGGGTCTCATGAGCAGAAGTGCTGAGCACACACAACCAGTAACTGAAATTAATGTGATCTGTGCTTTGAACATAGGAAGTGCTATATAATGCTAAGTACTCTGAAAAATCAGGTCGTAGGTGTCTCCAATTGGGCACCCAAAATTAGTGGATATTTTTGAACTTAATCTCCCTGAGTCTCAGTTTCCCATCTGTAAAATGGGGAAAATGCCATCCCCTCACCTTACAGAGGTGTTGTGGGGACATATGTTTGTGAGGTATCAGAGGGGTAGCCATGTTAGTCTGAATCTGTAATAAGCAACAGAGGGTCCTGTGGCACCTTTAAGACTAACAGAAGTATTGGGAGCATAAGCTTTCGTGGGTAAGTCTTGCATCTGAAGAAGTGAGGTTCTTACCCACGAAAGCTTATGCTCCCAATACTACTGTTAGTCTTAAAGGTGCCACAGGACCCTCTGTTGCTTTTTACTGTTTGTGAAGCACTCATGTACTATAGTGATAAGCACCAGAGAAAAGCCCATGAGGAATTTAATAATGCTGTCTTCATAGGAGATTTTGAATAGTGTACAGTAAATAAGGCATGGGACCACATACTGATCAACAAAGAGAAAACAAAATATTGAATAGCTGCTTATCAAGTGAGAATCATCCATTCTGTGCACTGAAGGAGGCAGGGATGCTATAAAAAAAAATAGTATGTGATCATGTAATTAAAGAATGTATCATAATGCATATACACAAAGGGGCCAAGTTAAGGTTAATTTATGTAAGAGCCTTTGATGAGGGACCTTGTCAAAGGCTTTCTGGAAATCTAAGTATACTATGTCCACTGGATCCCCCTTGTCCACATGTTTGTTGACCCCTTCAAAGAACTCTAATAGATTAGTAAGACATTATTTCCCTTTAGAGAAACCATGTTGACTATTGCTCAACAATTTATGTTCTTCTGTGTGTCTGACAATTTTATTCTTTACTATTGTTTCGACTAATTTGCCCGGTACTGACATGTTTTACCCTGTTACTTCTACTACAGACAGTTCAGGGAGACTACTGTTGGCTCTGAGTAATAACTGATATAAAGTAGGGGTTTGGATGAAATATTAATAAATTTAATTTTTTCTCTAGTGAAAACCACAGTATTCTTAGTTTTGGCTAGAAGGAGCCAGCTGTGAAAATTAAAATAAGCATTGAGTACAAATTTTGACATGAAGTAAACTTGTAAAGCTTTGCAGCAATTTAAATTGTGCTTCTGGACTTACCATCTTACAGAAAGGAGTACTTGTGGCACCTTAGAGACTAACAAATTTATTAGAGCATAAGCTTTCGTGGGCTACTGCCCACTTCTTCGGATGCATAGCCCATGAAAGCTTATGGTCTAATAAATTTGTTAGTCTCTAAGGTGCCACAAGTACCCCCGTTCTTTTTGCGGATACAGACTAACACGGCTGCTACTCTGCATCCTACAGAAATTCAGCTGAATACTAACAAGTTCTCTGTGCCTGTTTCATGTGTGTTTGACTATTACACAGATCTATGGATGAAAAGTTCTGTGCAATTACTCAGTAATTATATTATTATTAAATACTTTGCAAGCAGACAGAGTGCCTTGGTGTTGAGTGCCTGAGTGTCTCAACATTACCTAGGAGAACAGGCTGCTTTGGATTGTTTGTCTCACTTCCTAGTCATAGTGAAATTAGCAGATCCTTACCTTCTGGAAAACAGTTATCAGGTTCTTTTACGAATTCAGCCAGCTCAGAGATCTGTTTCAGAAGCTCCTCAGGATTTGTCAGATCCACTGTGCTGCCTTCAGAACAGCTGATGTCATCCAGGTGCTTTGCAAGAGAAGACAATGTATCATTTTTTTGTTTAAAGTAGTCACTGTGCTTTCAAATAAACTGAATGCTCTTCTTACTACATTCTGTTGCACACCAGAAGCAACTACAACAGTACAGTCATCATCAGAAGGGTGCCCTCTGGTTGTTGTGAAGGAAACTGCAGCCCCCTGCTCATTGGTAAGGGTGCTCTGTACACTGCAGCCCAGGTGGCTTGGTTAATTTCAGCTGAGCTTCGCCTGTCTTGCCAGCCTGGATTTGAGCCGACAGGTTAGTGAAAGGGAGAGCCCAGAACCAGGGGGAAGAGGGCATTCACCTGACCTGAGCTTGGCACTGTAGGGAGCCAAGAAAGTAGATTTAAAAACAAAAATCTGCTAGCCGGACAACCCTCCCCTCCACCCCCCCTCCCCCGTTTCCAGGGTTTCATTTCTGAAAACAGCTGGGCAGGTAACCCCAGGCCAAGCCAGGGGAAGGAGTAAAGGGGAAACAAAGTCAAGCTAGCTCCATCTTTGATCCTGTAGTAAGGGCTTCATTCCTGGAAGCACAGTGCCCCCCCTCCCTGCTGCATTGGGGCACGTGGCCCTGTCTCATCCCACCCCACCTTCCATCCTTGCGGCTCTCCTCACTGGCTAACCTGCCTCCCCTGCCCAGCCCGCTTCATTAGCCATCTTTCCCTGCATCACAGGGTGTGCTACCTACTATGGAACGGTGAGAAAGAACACATTTGGGTAAAAACAAGTCCTGGTTAATGTGCTGCTCTCTCCAAAGTGCGCCAGGCTTTAGCAAAGTATTTAATTAGCCTCCACAAACTTCTTTTCCTCACCTGCAGATTATAGTGATCTTAGCCCAAGAAGCCCTGGAATGTGATTCCTTCTGAGGACATGCTCAATTGAGACGTAATGACATTGACTTGGTATACAACAGAATGAATAAGAAGAGCATAGGATGGATTTTATTAACACTATTGAGCTGCTTGTGAATGATTTTGTGACTATACATATTGGTGACTTCTTTCTCTGAATGTCACTGTAATTGGCAGTGAAAGTTGCTAGATTTGTCAGTGGTCACTTTGACACTTATTTTCTCACTAGGGAAACCAAAAAATCACTAAATCTAGTGACAAAATAGCTAAGTTGGCAACATTCTGGTGGAATGGACTTTCTCCCCTGAAATATCTCCACATCAACTTAAAGCCAAAGCTAGATTTAAAGGTACTAGATTAATCACTGTAATAAAACTTGCATATGGGAATGATTCCAACTTTTCTTGAATTAAGTGCATATAGTTCTCAAACACAGACAGGCTTTAAAACATTTCACTAGTTAGAGCTGAAAACAATTAAAATCAGCGCACTCCACCTAGGGAAAAAGAGAGCGAGAGAGAGACAAATAGAGAAATGAAAATACAGTATAGTTTATTCAGAGTCCTATTTGGTAGAGCTCTACACATTTCTGTTCAGAATGAAAGTACTGTAAAATGCCCTCGATAATTTACATGAATTAGAACATGTAATCACATAAAACATAATGTATTCTCCACTGGCATAGACTTCCTTGTATTCCAGCATATTTCACACTTCACACCACTAGAGATGTGTGAATAATTCATAACAAATTATTTATTCAGTGAATTCTGCCACTTTTTCTGTTTCCAAATTGCTGATGAACAATTTGTGATTTTCTTGAATATGTTCCTTATTCAAAATTATTCTCCAAAGACTTGTGTAAATAATCATGAGATTTAATTTTTTACTTTTTGTGAGCAATTCATTTAAAATATTTTGTATTTGAAATCTGAGCTGTTTTGATTGGACATATAGACAGCATTGTATATGTCCACTCCCTGACTAGAGGAGTATAACCCTTAGATATTCAACTTGGAAAATTGTTTTTAAGATTACATATACAAAATAAATTTAATGTGTTTTGAAATTATACAGAAAAAAGACTGGAAACACCAGAATGGTCCCTGAAACCATTTTCTGGGACAAAACATTTTTGGTAATTCAGATGTCAAGTAGACAATGTTAATTTTATAGGTAATGTTTCTGAATCAAAGGCAACTCAGAACCCAGTTTCTCTTCCTAATAAAGTTTTTAATTAATATTTATAAATACAGCATTTTGCCATTTCCATTCATAGAGATCCAACTATTCCACCCTTAACCAATGAGACAGAATACTTTAAGCTAACTATAACTGAGCCAAGTGAATTTATCAGTCATGTTATGATGCAAATATTAATTAAAAATGGAACTATGATGAACACCTGCATGGCTAAGATATCTGAGGCCTTCCCAATACGCGAAGAAAGAGTTCTTGTGCTTTAAACACAAAATAGAATAATAAAGATAAAATTTATTGTACAACATTATTTTTGAGTCATTATCTTTATTAGATTCCAAAAAACTGAAACAGAACATACAGGAATTGGCCAATGTTGGTGATTTCATGTTAGGTAAGAACATGGTGTTACCTCTTTTTGTCCTTGTGAAGATTCATCCTTCCTTTGTTTACATATGTTAAACTCACTTAAGTCTTCAGAGAAAACCTCAGATCCTTTACTCCAAACTCCTGGACTTTTACATTGCTCTCCCCTCTGCCTCAGGTGGTTTTCCTGCTGAAGATAATCTAAGATGGGTTTATTTTATTTTCTCTTTTCTTTTTTGTGGCAGAGGGATAGCACACTTAATTTTAAAGTAGAACACTCCAAATGGAACACAAAGCACCTTGAACTGCTCACTTGTAGTCTTGGGGAAAAGTGGGAAAAGTTTGCCTTGGTTACCTAAAATAAATTAAGGCCTGATCCAAAGCCCACTGAAATCAATGGGAATCGTTGCATCAAAACCAAGTGAAGAACTCAGGATCTGAAGGGGAGATTTTAGATTCATAGTCAATCATGACTCCTGTGACGTTCCCACGGGTACCCAGGATTCTGAGGAACTTCTCTACCACATGCCCTTAGCAAGAGAAAGCCTTGTCAGTCCCTGCTGTGGGTCAGCTCACCAAGTCCACCGCCCATGGGCAACACACACACTGCCCTCTACACCTATGCAGGCCCCACACTCGCTCTCTGGCTTAGCAATAGGCACCCTCCAACCCCCAAACTCTCCCAGTATCTCCCTGGAGTGTCCAGGCCCTGTTTCACTGTACACTTGCTGTATTCACATTTGCAGCTCCCAAAGATGCATTACACCCAAGATTTACCAGTTATACCTCAGATCACAACTCCATTTAACATTCAGCACTTAGATACATTCATAGTGAAAACAAGTAAAAGTTTATTCAACAAAGTATAGAGCTTCAAGTGATAGCAAGCTGAAGTATTAGAAACAAATGGTTACATATAAAAGAAAATCATTACATGCATTCTAGAACCTAGACTTACTGAACTAGTTACTTTCATATCTTATAGAGCAATGCCTACCCAAAGTCCTTCCAGAGTTTTACCACCAGACATGGCTGTGATCTGTTCATGAGACAAGTCTTGCTGTCAGATTGCCTCCGAGGGGAAAGATGCAGGGTATACCTCTGCACCGCCAAATATATCCCACTATCCACTGTTTTTTACTCATGAAAAGGATTCCCTGCTACTGTTTATTTTTCCCTGTAAATTTCCTCTTTTGAAGCTTTTGTAATGTCTTTATTAGCATTTGACTCAGTATACAAACAGGTACCCATTGTGAGACATACAATGCCCAATACACACATGACCAGACAGAGAGATAAATGCCATTACTTGCTGCGTGAAAGAAACATTCCTGAGGTATGTCACCGCTGGGTTACCTGCCTTGAGAACCTAATTTTCAGTATAGACACATAACTTTTTAACTATTATCAGCGCACACATTTTCCAGTGATTATGATGTCTAGAAACCTCACATGCCACCATTTAGTGAATCATTATGCATATAACTGACCCAAGGGATCCCTGTAAACTCTAAAAACAACAAGGAGTCTGGTGGCACCTTAAAGACTAACAGATTTATTTGGGCATAAGCTTTCATGAGTAAAAACCTCACTTCTTCGGAGGCATAGAGTGAAAGTTACAGATGCAGGCATTATATACTGACACATGGAGAGCAGGGAGTTACTTCACAAGTGGAGAACCAGTGTTGACAGGGCCAATTCAATCAGGGTGGATGTAGTCTCTCTGTTCCTTAGCAATACAATGAAGATGATTCCAAATGTCACTGAGGGGATAGTTGATATTCACGTTATCAGTTATCCACTATATATTATGTTATTATTGTATGTAATAATATTGTCCTCTATACTACCTGTGAGCTACTTGATGGCAATTAATCTGAAAGCATGTGTTTATACAGAATATGCCAACATTGTAGTGGTTTCCCCTAACATACTGGGTGAAATTAATTGGAGTTTTGCCTTTGACTGCAATGGAGCCAGGATGTCACCCATATTGAGTGTAGTGTACCATACATACTAAGTACTTCACTACATAGAACAGACAGTATAAAATAACAAGAGTTTTTATATATATGCAAACAAGTTTTATATATGGATCTGTAACAGGCTCAGATACCTCCTCTAGTAGCTCCTTGAGTATTCTAGGATGCATTTCATCAGGCCCTGGTGACTTGCAGGCATCTAACTTTTCTAAGTGATTTTTAACTTGTTCTTTTTTTATTTTATCTGCTAAACTTACCACCTTCCCATTAGCATTCACTATGTTAGGCATTCCTTCAGACTTCTCGGTGAAGACCGAAACAAAGAAGTCATTGAGCATCTCTGCTATTTCCAAGTTTCCTGTTACTATTTCTCCCTCTTCACTAAGCAGTGGGCCTATCCTGTCTTTGGTCTTCCTCTTGCTTCTAATGTATTGATAAAAAGTCTTCTTGTTTCCCTTTATTCCTGTAGCTAGTTTGAGCTCATTTTGTGCCTTTGTCTTTCTAATCTTGCCCCTGCATTCCTGTGTTGTTTGCTTATATTCATCCTTTGTAATCTGTCCTAGTTTCTATTTTTTATATGACTCCTTTTTAGTTTTTTAGATCATGCAAGATCTCGTGGTTAAGCCAAGGTGGTCTTTTGCCACATTTTCTATCTTTCCTAACCAGTGGAATAGCTTGCTTTTGGGCCCTTAATAGTGTCCCTTTGAAAAACTGCCAACTCTCCTCAGTTGTTTTTCCCCTCAATCTTGATTTCCATGATTTCCAATTTTGAAAGATTCCATTCCATTACATTCCATTCTTAACCCATCCATCTTTTTGATGAGATGACAGAAGAGAAAGAGAGATCTCCTTGTTACGAGTTCACAGCTCGAGCCCTTGACATTATTTCCTCTCTGCCTGGTTACCGATGCCAAACATAGATTTCAAGGTCAGAATGGCCCAATGTGATCAGCTAGTATAAATTCGTCCATAACTCGGGCAGAAGAATTTCACCCAGTAATTCCTGCATCAAGCCCAGCAACTTGTGATCCAATCTTGACTTAAAGACTCCAAGTGATGGAGAATTTACCTAATCCTTGGTAAATTCTTCTAACGGTTGATCACCCTAACTTTAAAAATTCTAAACCTTATTTCCAGTTGGAACTTTTTTAACTTAAACTTCCTGCAGCTGGATCACGCTTTGCTAAATTAAAAACCCCATTAGTATCAAACATATTCTCCCTGTATATGCTTCTTACCTGTTTAGAGAACTCAGTTTCTGAGAATGTGGTTGGCTTATCATCATCTTCTTCATAATGTTCACTATCAGAATCTGCCTCAGCAATAGGGACACAGACAAACATGTTAGGGTTGGTGATAAAATCTTCAAGAATGCTAACTGAGCATTTGTCCCCATTTTTCTCAGTCCCATTGTTACTGTGATTTTCTTTACAAATTTTCCCTTCTTTCCGAGCCTTCAAACATGTGTTCTTGGCAGCCAATTTCTTTTTCTTTTTGGCAGCTTTCTTTGGATGCTGGCACTGTCCACAACAGTAATCCCATGTTGCGTGTTTCACCAGGTAAAGTCCCCTGTGGATCCGAGCAAATGCAATCTTAAGATTGTTCATCTCTCCATCATCTTCGGGTGCTTGGAGGTTGTCAGCACTGAAGGAGTTCAGCAATAGTGCAATGAACAGGTTGAGAACCTGAAAATAATTGAAATAAGAAGAAAATCATGGCAATATAATTTTGAAATGTAAATAATGGCTTGAAGATTAGCCAGTTTCTAAACAATTTTTTCTTAATGCACCAACCTTAACAAGACAAAATGAAATGATTGTTTAGCAAATTATTTTTCATGCAGCATATTTGGCTCTCACAAATGTATATGTTTCCATGATCCTCAAAAGAAAAAAAAGTAGATTTTGTTTAGCATAAAATGATGACCTTATTGCCAATACAGGGATATGTATAAAAATCACACAATTTAACTGAAACATGAAAAAGAGTAATAAAAAAATTGGTGTATCACAGTACTCCATCAATCCCACAAGGAGGAGACAATTATATAAAATTACAGATACACTAATTACGGGGGTGCTGTTCCTTTAACAGGACAATATTGTTAAAACAGTGTTGGAGGGATTTGTGCAATAGAGCTATCAGCCTGGATTGTAGGGTAAAGGCACAGTCTGGGCCTAGTACAGGATAATGAAGGTCTAATACTAGTCTCACAACAATTTTACCTAGGTGTAATTACACCAGACCTGAGTGGAGCTCCTTCTGATTTGCATGGATATGAGATCAGAATCAGGCTCAGTGTGTCTATCAACTTTGTAGCATTGTAATGAAGAATATTCTAGGACTTACTCCCCTTAGGCAGAGTCAATTTGATTGCAGGCGGCACTATAAAATGTATATCCAGTTAGCTGATGAATATATTGCTCCAAATATAGTGGTGGAGATGGTTGAATCAGCAGTTATAGAATCATGGTTTTTCCTCCAGGGTTTTCCAGAGGAGGGGGCCAGAAATTTGGGAGGAAAACCTATTTCTATATTCATTTTAAGATAAAAGGGGGATGAAATGGGTACTTACCTTAAAGTAACTGTGGTTTTTTGAGATGAGCTGTTTATATACATTCCACGGATGGTGTGCACATGCCCTTTGCACTCAAGTCTAGATTCTTTTGGCCTGCAGTGCCCATTGGGGGTCACACCTGTGCTCTGAGTGTTCTCATGCCTCCAAATGAGGGCATAAAGTGTGGGGCGACCCCAACTGCCCCTCAATTCCTTTGCCAATACAGAATCCTAATGTTATAAGACTGTTGTAGCAGGGAAGGTGGGAGAGGAAAAAATGGAAACACTATTCTGATCTTGTCTCTAATCATTGAGGTAATGTCTAACTATTTACAAAGAATGATACAGTCACACAGTGAGTGAAAAGATTCAGATATTGCAGGGTTCTGACTCTAAGCCAGGGGTGGCGAGAAGGAACTGAGTGGTGCTTGGGGTCACTCTGCCCTTTATGCCCTTCGCTTGGAGGCACAAAGACACTCAGGGTGCAGGCATGGTCCTAACAGACACTGCTGGCCAAAAGAATCTGAACTTGACTGCACGGGGCATGGGCACACTGTCAACGGAATGTATACAGACAAGCCCTGGAAGCTGCAGTATGGGTTTGAAGGGAGATTTTTTAAAATGAGATTCTTGAAAAAAGGTGTTGAAACAAAAGGGAATTTCATTTATGAAGGTCTGACTAAAAGCTCACTGAATTCAACAGATGTCTTTCCATTGATTTCAGGTTTGGGTCAGGTTTTAGAGAAGTCTGAGCAAATCGAGAGAACAGAGAAGTAAAATTCCTTTAAAGTCATTTGGTAAGCCTTGAATTACAGCTCTGGCAGAATGTTTTGCGTTAAAATCCTGGTGCAGATCTGGTGCTACCGATATTTTAAGAAGCTCCCACAAACATTTTCTTCTTTGGCCTCATGTCTCAGGAATATGTGGGTGGGGCTCAGAGTGGAGGGGTAATGGAGTGGTGGATCTATACATTTGTCATCCCATTTAGACAAATATGGATTTTTTCATAACCAGGCACTCATCCTGTGGGCCAAAGGAACATTGTTATCCTCATTTTACAGATGGGGAAACTCTGTTTGGGTTTGTTTACAGATGGGGAGGCACAGAGATGGAGTGACTTTGTTAAGTCCACACAATGAGATAGTGGGAGAGCAAAAAATAGAACCCAAAAATCTAACAACATGCTCCTGTGAAACATCACTTGTAAAACAGGTAAGACGTCAGGAACAAAATAGAGGATCAGGAGACATTCAACATGTGGGAGTGGGGGAGGGCAACCACCTTCCCACTGCTAGATCTGGTGGTTACCTAGTGAAACTGTATGAGATTTTGACCTCAAAGGGAACTGCTCCCAACAGTGCATCCCCAATAAATGTCTTCAGCAAAGGGAGGATGGGACTCTAGAAGACCAGACTGAGAAATTTCCCCAAAGTCAGGACAGACACTGAAAGGACTAGAAGAGAATTCCTTAGGGAACTGTGTCCACCTGATTCTGACATCTCTGCGGGGAACTTTCTCTGCAAAGGTAAGAAGTTGTGGAAGGTGAGATGCTATTGACTAGGAAGGGACAAAGAGTGATTAGTTTATGATGTTAGTGAATTCCCAGCTGAGCTTTTGTAAGCTAAATGTGATATGTATATGGGGCCTGATTTTTTATAAATGTGCAGACTGAAAACCATGCCAACTTAAAATTTCACAGCGACTCCAGTGATATAACTCAGATCCTCTTATTCTACAATGACAGATGCCACTGAAGTTAAAACTGAATCTCTGTAATCAGTAAGGGACCAAAGACACACAGATGATGAGTTCTTGATTTCATTCAGTAAATCCACACCATCCTGTTCATTATAGTACTGCCCTTCTATAGCACCTTTCATCTCAGGCTCTCAAAGCTCTTGAGAAACATTAATTCATCTTCCAACATCCCAGTGAGCTACAGGGACAGTAAATATCATTCCCATTTTACAGTTAGGGAAACCAAGGGAGATAGAGATTAGGTGACATTGGGCAAGATACAGTGTGAATCAGTGATTAAGCTAGAAATAGAATCCAAATCTCCTGCCTCCTTGCCTTCATTCACTACTAAATCACAATCACAAGATGTGTTGGGTAGGGTGGCGGCAGTGGTATAGGGATTTGGAGTAGCAGGATATGCTGGGGGACAGGCCGGGACACAATGGAAGGGTTCTGTGTTTTGTGCAGTGAGAAGGGAACACCCATAATTGGAACATCAGGGAATGCTGCAAGACTAGTTTGGTTTAGTATCACTGGACTTGTATACACGAACAGTTAGTTCACATCAAGCTGGGGTGTAAATCTACCCCACATTAGGTTGCTGCTCTTTAAGTGTCCTGTGGACCATGTAACTGCATACTAAAAGGTCCATAGTGAGCTTTGATCTAACCTGCTTTGAAACAGACTAAATGTTCTTGTAAACAAGTCCACTGACTCTACTTCTGTGACTTTCCCCAAACTCTCCCCTGATAAAGTGCCAGTTCTGGGTGAAACTTTGATTCAGGAAACCCAGCAGCAGAAGAAGAGCAACAGGATTCAGGTATAAACCCTCTTTCAAAGAGGTTGGCAGGTTCAGGCCAACTACTGGCAGCTAGTCTCCTAGGGTGGTTGTCCCAGTGTCCAACTCCTTCACTGTTTGTGGACTGTTCGGTTCTTTTGTCATAAGATCAAGGTGGTAGGAGTCCATGATCATTTATGATGCTTCGTATTGGACAAGACAGTTATCCCCAGATGGCTACCCCTTCTCCTGCCACATAAAGTTTTTGAAAGCTTTAAATTGTTTTGTTTTATTGCACTAAGCTTCTTACTATAAGAGATGACTGCCAGCTCCAACCTACAATTTTAAAATAACACATATGATGAGAATCTTTGGTCCTGGGACACTTATCATTTGCACCAGTGTAACTCTGTTAACTCAGATTGAGGTACTCCGGATTTATACTGGTGTAAGCAAGAGAAGAATTGGATCTTGTACCCCATGAGTCTTTCACTGTATATAGTTAATTTTGCATTGTGTTTTGAAATATGAGACTGTGGGGGGGAGGGGGAGGTGCCATGTAAACATCACAAGCTGATGTTTTTGATTAACTCTGAATGTCCTGGGTTTGTAATGTTTGTTTTAGGAGTAATTACAAACATCCCTGTAATGTTTGGTGCCCTTAAGCTACTCTTATGTGCTTTCAACCTTAACTCCAAATGAACTTAATTTTTGTGTGGGAATAATAAAAATAATCAAATCTTAATTTAAAAAAAAAAGATTCCACTGATATGCAGAAAGCAAGTTGGCAATGAAAATGTCATCTCAGAGTTAATGGGCCAGCATTTCCTTTTATGTATGCTACTTATACAGTAGTGTAATTACACTGATTTCCATGTAGTTACTCCTGATTTAGCCTAGTGTAAAAGAGAGGAGAAGTAGAACCAATGTCTGGCATCTAAAGAGACCTGAATTATGAGCCTGCATTGAGCTATGTACTGGCAGAATTCTGATTTCAGTGTCGCTACATATGGGTCCAGGGGCTGATTGCAAAGAACGTGGTGCAGACACAAGTTTTGATAATCATACGCTTAGTGATAATTTACACCAAACTCCTGATAAGAAAATAAATTCTTGCCAGTATTTTTTTTTCCTGTTAGAAAATTATTCCTCCCTGGAATGAACACAATGAATGGTGAAAGACAAATGGGATTTTCTAGAGCACAACATAGTGTGACATCTTTACCAATCTTTTGGGGACTTACCACTGAGTGATAAAAAGACAAGTCAGTATATCGTATACTACATATGCAATCAGAACAGAAAAATAGCTGGAAACTCACCACTAGGTTTCCTATCACCATGACGAGCAAGAAGACTAGAAGGCATAATGGTTTATCAGCTACCACCATACAACCCCACATGGTCTCAATCCATTCTCCACACAGAATTCGGAATATAATAAGGAATGAGTGGAAAAAATCCATAAAATGCCAACGTGGCTTGCAATCCTCAGATATTTTATAGCATTTTTCATCATATTTTTTAACATATTGTTCCCCAAAAAGTTGCATTCCTACCACGGCAAAAATAAAGACTATGATCGCCAGAACCAGGGTGAGGTTACCCAGGGCACCCACTGAGTTACCAATGATTTTAATGAGGGTATTTAAAGTTGGCCAGGACTTTGCCAGCTTGAAGACTCTCAGCTGTGTAAAAAATAAAACATAGCATTAGATAACAGAAGATTAGATATTCCTCAGATTGCATTGTTTAAAAAATAGTTTAAAACATTATATATACATTTTAAACTATTCAAACACTGTGAAATGTAGTGTATTTTAAAGTCTATATATGATCAATGCAATATAGACATACTGATCTGTATATGTGTTATATCACTATCCCCCGCTCTTTATCTGTTTGTGTCTTTTTGCTCCAGGGTAATGACTGTTTCTTAATAGCTTTATAGAGTCCAGCACAATGAGGCCCCAATCCTGGTTGTTGTCTTTGCACACTTCCATAACATAAATGATTATTATTACCCCTACTAATCATTTATTACCAACTTGTAATTTGAATGTCTCAGGAAATAATCTTGGGGGACAGCATATTGGCAGATTTCATTCTTCCAAAATTTCCATGTCTCCTGGAAACAAAACTTTAATAACCTTCCTGATTAACCTCATTTGTACTTGATTTGCATTTACAATAATCAAACTTTTATATACAAATGGTCTAAATTTTAGACCCACAACTCTAAGTTAATAGGAGTTATGGTTGTTCAGCACCTCTAGAAACCAGGCCAAGTACCTATCTTGAGTTTTGTTTGCCATCCATCACCATAGTATACAAGGCACATAACCAGCAAAACACCTTAAGCATATGCTTAATTTTGAACATGTGAATAGTCCTATTGATGCCAAAGTTTCTAGCTAAAAAAAAGACTGATCTATATTATATGGCTAGATAAACCAGCCACCTCTCTAAAACTCAGGCTAGTAAATGTGCCTAGCAATTATATAATATAAATAATGCCTATTACAATTTTTTTCCATCTCCAGCTCTGCTTCTTCTTTCTCAGTCTCTCTGCTTTTGCTTTTCATTCTGTCTATCCTCTGCTCCAGCTTTCACTATATATTAATGTTGGGGGGGTTTTCTACCTCCTTCACTCCAAACGTTTTTAACCATCTCCAAGTGAAATACAAATGCTGTATTAGTTTCAGTCAAATCCAAATGGGTTTGAAATCTGGCAAAATGTCTTTCCTATTTCTAGTACTGAGGCTTTACAAATTAATTTTCCTTGCACTCAATGGGGGGCACTGACATCCTCTCTATTATATTCATGCAAAAGGTTTTATGAGATTGAATCAGTATGAGACATTACCAGTCTGAAAGAACGTAAAATTGATAGCATTCTTCCTTTTCCGCTTTTAGGTAGAAAGTCAATTAATTCAATTAAGCTGATGGTGACAATTAAGCTGTCAAAAATATTCCAGCGCTGCTGAAAATAGTAATAAGGATCTAGAGCAATGATTTTCAAGATCATTTCTGCAGTAAAAATGCCAGTAAAGACCTGTGACAAAGAAAGAGTAAGTCATGTCAGCTAAAAGGGTACCATAAGCACATCTTCTCTTTAGACTACCTTCCTTTAAATATAGTAGCATAGCTATAGATAGGTCAATGAAATCTGAACAGCAGATCCTACGTTTATCATGTATTCATATAATGCATTGTCAATAAAAACTCTAAGCTTTTCTGCTGCATTCTAAAGGATGTTTAGAATGTCTGAAAACCAAAAGTAACAATATCCGTGAAGTTAACAAAAGAAAGAAAGAAAGAAAGAAAGAAAGAAAGAAAGAAAGAAAGAAAGAAAGAAAGAAAGAAAGAAAGAAAAGCTTTCTTTCTTATAAGCATTCTTTGTATTCTGGGTAGAAATATCCATAAATTAATTCTTGATATAGAATGTGAGAATTCACTTACCATGTTGCCTACGCAAAGCATGAATTTAAATGGGCGTGTCATGTTATGGTGCTCTAGTGCCATGAAGATAGTATTCACCACAATGCAAACAGTGATAGCGAGGTCAGTAAATGGATCCGTTACTAAAATTGTCACTTTGTTCTTGAGTCTCAACCATAGTGGACAACAGTCCCATACAAGATACTTTAGGGCAAAATCTTTCAAGCATGGAGGGAATTTCTGTTGTGATTCTTCAAGTTCTTAATGACAAACAAAAAACAAAGCAATAACCAAGTAATCAGTGCTGAGAAGAAGTGGCAAAAGAAGAACTGCAACTAATGAAAGCACAGGAAAAAACCCCAAATTCCATCACTTCACAAGTGATCAGGGAACTCTTCTTGATACTTTCTGAAATTATATCACTCGTTTTCTATAGTAGGCACTCCCTCACTCTGCAGTCATTTTAAATACCCTTCCTAGACCAGCGAATTAGTATTTAAACTCATTCTCTTCAGATAAGATCTGATTCAAAACCCACTGAACTTCTGTAGGCTTTGGATCAGGCCTTTATTCGTCAGATATACACTCCTATTGTCAACACCATTAGAAAATATGACTGGGGTAAAACCTTGCTCCAGATGCACCAAGGAATATAAAACTTTAAACTACTTTTGTGCTTTCTCCCCCACTTACATGTCATAAATCTTGTGTGCAACGTCACCAATGACCATGCTGCATGCAATAAATAGCTCTGAGATTGATTAATGCTGAAGTGAAATGCCTGTACTACACTTAAATTTTATTAGATCCACTTCACCTGATATCACACCTGAATCTTAGGAAAGTTTTAGATTCACTTAAAGCCAAATCTCACTAGAGGCAAAACTCAGTACATACACATAGGTAACATTTATTAGGTTCCAAATTGTCAGTGGATCTTGACAATGCTGGTTGAAACTGTAAGTAAGGTTAACAGTTATTTTCAAGGATCTGAGAGTGATGAAAAAAGTGGTGTGATTCTTCCATCTGGTGTATAGCATTCATTTGACTAAAATAATGTAATTTACATTTTTTTGGGGAAGACTGGGCAGCAAGTGTATTACCTCTGCAGTAAATGATCATTCTGGATACTCATATATCATTTATAGTAGTAGCTGACAGCCTGTGCTGTTGCATAGGTATAATTCGTAAAATCATGTATGTAAAAAAAGATGAAAATGGCTGAGAACTTAAAAACTAGACAAGTGATGATTGAACCTGGTGGTATTCCAAACAAAAAGAGTTCTCAACCATGCTTGTAGCTGTTTCCATTGTTCCACACTGACTCCACAGACATTCTAGGCTTCAGAATCACATTTGGGGTTATTGTGTGTGCTAGTTGTGTTATTGGGTGGGTGGTTCTGTTCATCTCTGTGTGTGCTGTATTGTGCTGGGAGAGTTTTGTGGATTTGTGTGGGTGGTAGTTAGGCACACAGGTTTGGTAGCTGGGCCAAGTAATCCACCATCTGTGCAATCTCCCTCATAGCACCAATGAAATTATTGAATGTAAACTAGCTGTAAAGTAAGGGTGATTGTTTGAATTACCTCTGATATCACAATGGTCTAGGACTCTTGGCATGGCATAGATACATAGATACTGTAGCCAAACACAGCATGGATATAATTCATCAAGTCAAAATGACTGAAAACTTCAAAAGTTTATAGCAAGAGACCGCAAAACCCAGTGATGATTCAACCTGGTGATATTCTGAACAAAAAAGAGTTCTCAGCCATGCTCACACTGACTTTATAGATATTCTAGGCTTCAGAGTAACAAACAGAATGACATTCTTGGGATTTTATTATAGAGATTACACACACCAACAAAACAAACAAAAACAATAACCAACAAAACCCTATGTCATGCTGATGTCATGCTAGGAGTCTACTACAGGCCACCTAACCAGGTGGAAGAGGTGGATGAGGCTTTTTTTAAGCAACTAACAAAATCATCCAAAGCCCAAGATTTGGTGGTGATGGGGGACTTCAACTATCCGGATATATGTTGGGAAAATAACACAGCGGGGCACACAGACTATCCAACAAATTCTTGGACTGCATTGCAGACAACTTTTTATTTCAGAAGGTTGAAAAAGCTACTGGGGGGAAGATGTTCTAGACTTGATTTTAACAAATAGGGAGGAACTCGTTGAGAATTTGAAAGTAGAAGGCAGCCTGGGTGAAAGTGATCATGAAATCATAGAGTTTGCAATTCTAAGGAAGGGTAGAAGGGAGAACCGCAAAATAGAGACAATGGATTTCAGGAAGGCAGATTTTGGTAAGCTCAGAGAGCTGATAGGTAAGGTCCCATGGGAATCAAAACTGAGGGGAAAAACTACTGAGGAGAGTTGGCAATTTTTCAAAGAGACACTATTAAGGGCCCAAAAGCAAGCTATTCCGCTGGTTAGGAAAGATAGAAAATGTGGCAAAAGACCACCTTGGCTTAACCACGAGATCTTGCATGATCTAAAAAATAAAAAGGAGTCATATAAAAAATGGAAACTAGGACAGATTACAAAGGATGAATATAGGCAAACAACACAGGAATGCAGGGGCAAGATTAGAAAGGCAAAGGCACAAAATGAGCTCAAACTAGCTACAGGAATAAAGGGAAACAAGAAGACTTTTTATCAATACATTAAAAGCAAGAGGAAGATCAAAGACAGGGTAGGCCCACTGCTTAGTGAAGAGGGAGAAACAGTAACAGGAAACTTGGAAATGGCAGAGATGTTTAATGACTTCTTTGTTTCCGTCTTCACCGAGAAGTCTGAAGGAATGCCTAACATAGTGAATGCTAATGGGAAGGGGGTAGGTTTAGCAGATAAAATAAAAAAAGAACAAGTTAAAAATCACTTAGAAAAGTTAGATGCCTGCAAGTCACCAGGGCCTGATGAAATGCATCCTAGAATACTCAAGGAGCTGCTAGAGGAGGTATCTGAGCCTCTAGCTATTATCTTTGGAAAATCATGGGAGATGGGAGAGATTCCAGAAGACTGGAAAAGGGCAAATATAGTGCCCATCTATAAAAAGGGAAATAAAAACAACCCAGGAAACTACAGACCAGTTAGTTTAACTTCTGTGCCAGGGAAGATAATGGAGCAAGTAATTAAGGAAATCATCTACAAACACTTGGTAGGTGGTAACATGATAGGGAACAGCCAGCATGGATTTGTGAAGAACAAATCATGACAAACCAATCTGATAGCTTTCTTTGATAGGATAACGAGCCTTGTGGATAAGGGTGAAGCTGTGGATGTGGTATACCTAGACTTTAGTAAGGCATTTGATACAGTCTCGCATGATATTCTTATCGATAAACGAGGCAAATACAATTTAGATGGGGCTACTATAAGGTGGGTGCATAACTGGCTGGATAACCGTACTCAGAGAGTTGTTATTAATGGTTCCCAATCCTGCTGGAAAGGCATAATGAGTGGGGTACCGCAGGGGTCTGTTTTGGGACCAGCTCTGTTCAATATCTTCATCAACGACTTAGATATTGGCATAGAAAGTACGCTTATTAAGTTTGCAGATGATACCAAACTGGGAGGGATTGCAACTGCTTTGGAGGACAGGGTCATAATTCAAAATGATCTGGACAAATTGGAGAAATGGTCTGAGTTAAATAGGATGAAGTTTAACAAAGACAAATGCAAAGTGCTCCACTTAGGAAGAAAAAATCAGTTTCACACATACAGAATGGGAAGAGACTGTCTAGGAAGGAGTACGGCAGAAAGGGATCTAGGGGTTATAGTGGACCACAAGCTAAATATGAGTCAAAAGTGTGATGCTGTTGCAAAAAAAGCAAACATGATTCTGGGATGTATTAACAGGTGTGTTGTGAGCAAGACACGAGAAGTCATTCTTCTGCTCTACTCTGCTTTGGTTAGGCCTCAGCTGGAGTATTGTGTCCAGTTCTGGGCACCGCATTTTAAAAAAGATGTGGAGAAATTGGAAAGGATCCAGAGAAGAGCAACAAGAATGATTAAAGGTCTTGAGAACATGACCTATGAAGGAAGGCTGAAAGAATTGGGTTTGTTTAGTTTGGAAAAGAGAAGACTGAGAGGGGACATGATAGCAGTTTTCAGGTATTTAAAAGGGTGTCATAAGGAGGAGGGAGAAAACTTGTTCACCTTAGCCTCTGAGGATAGAACAAGAAGCAATGGGTTTAAACTGCAGCAAGGGAGGTCTAGGTTGGACATTAGGAAAAAGTTCCTAACTGTCAGGATGGTTAAACACTGGAATAAATTGCCTAGGGAGGTTGTGGAATCTCCATCTCTGGAGATATTTAAGAGTAGGTTAGATAAATGTCTATCAGGGATGGTCTAGACAGTATTTGGTCCTGCCATGCAGGCAGGGGACTGGACTCGATGACCTCTCGAGGTCCCTTCCTGTCCTAGAATATATGAATCTATGAATCTAGATTTAAAAAGCATTATTAAAGCATCTAAGTGCTTCACAAACAATTGATTTTCACAAGATGAGGAGCTATTATTATCCACTATTTACAGGTGGGACAAAGACCAAAAAGCACATATGTTGTTGTATATACAGAGACATAGAGGCTTGGCTCCTGGATGGAAGTTCCATCATTTGGAACTTTGGGGTGAGGGGGTTGAATTTGAAGGATGTTCATTTGGTTACTGGGGTCAGAAGGAGCAGGATCACAGTGAGGGCATAGAGCTAGACTGTGGTCAGGCAAGGAAGCACACAGCCAGACTCCTATAAGATTAGGTTTTCCCTGGTGGAGTAAGAAACACGACAATTCTGAAGGCTATTGTTATGTTTGTTATGTTTAGTCTGGTGAAATAAAAGGGTAGTGGTTTTTCAAAACCAAAAGTTGAGGTATAGTCAACTGGGGGATTCTGAAGAGACCTGCAGGTCCCCTGAAATAGAGGGATCACCTAATATTTACAGGCAAATGTCTAAGAGGGAGATTAGAGGGATAAAAGTATAGGTGCGGGAACTAGAGTTTACAGTTTGGTTGAATGGCTCTCAGCATGCCCACTATACAAATTGTTCCAGCACCCCTGGATGAAAGGCCAACCTAGAGACGCTGATGTTGAATAAAGTATGCCAGGAAAGGGACAGGTCGTGACAGTTGCTTTGCAGGTACTGCTTCAAATTTTCACCTCTCCCAATGCTTTTGTTAATGTTATTTATTTACTAAAAGACTGGCAGAACAACGGAGGGAATATAATGCCTCATGTAGTGGGGGAGAGCCACTATATTTCAAGCTCTTGCTAATGCTACAGTATGACAACTAACAAAGAATGGGTACAAAATTGTTACAAATACACTCAGCCCAGTCAGTTGGAAATTACTCCTAAACTCCAGGCCACCTTTCTTATCCCCACACCTGTTTTTTTCATATAGCCTACATAGCCCCTACCAAATTTCAAATCTCTATTCAAAGAATGGGGGGGGGGAACAAGAGCTTCTCAAATAAAAGGTTACCAGAATTTTTTAACATGGGCAAACCAAAAGGTTTTTTCCCTAACCTTTTTTTTCCAGAAACAGCTAAAAAGTTACAGCTGAAATTTTCCAAAATTGATCAGTCTGAGGTAGACACCCAGCATATAAGATTTCAGCCCAAAAGATTAATGTTTGGCAAAGTTATAAGCAGCTGGAACAGAATCTTATAATGAGATGTGTCAGGTAACCTTAATAATAGGTGACACTAGCAGATCCATCTATAATTATGTATAAAAACTAAATTAAAAGAATTTTAAGGTGGCAAAGTCAAGCACTGAAAAGTCTGGAAACGACAGAATTAATTTTGCCTGTTCAATCTTTATTTGGCTCCCTTGAGCATGTGCCTATGATGGTCTTTCCCAATATCACAGACTATGGCAAAGCCAAGAATAGAACTCAGCTCTCTTATATCCAGCTCCAGTGCCTTAAACACGAGAGAACGACCTTTCTCCTTCTGCTACCCCTATCTCATTCACTGTCCATCCTGTGCACTGAATGAGGTGAGAGTCCTGTAGAATAAAAAGTCTAATCATGTAATTAAAGACTGTTTTATAACACATATTCACAAGGGAGCCAAATTAAGGCTGCATAGGCAACATTAATTCTGGAATTTCCTAACTATAGCATCTACAAAGGCTCTATTAACAACTTTAAATTTTTGCTGTTGACATTTTGATGACATTCTGATCTTTCACATCAACATATGCTTAGGTCTGAATAAAAAAATGATGAGAAATGACTTACCCTCCAGGACACTGGTAATGATACTGATTGCACTTGCTGCCCTTTGTCTTTGAAGTGGCTCATTAAAATAATCCACTGACAGACGAGGGGCCAAATACATCTTGCTCGCCTCATCACATAAAGTGCTCTGCTTAAAGAAGTAAACGTGGTTAGTAACATACCACAAAACAAAGTGAAGTAACAGGCAGATGGGTAGTTGTGGAGATTAATATGAATGAAGACATGCTGTGAAATAAATGGGCCTCCCTCAGCCATTTAGAATGAGATGTAAAATGAAGGCCCTAATCCCTTGTGGCCGTTCAAGTTCCCAGGGTATGTGCATTCCAGACTTCTGCACAAATTTCAATTTGGTTAAAGAGATTCTACCTATCTACAATTCCTCTTTTATTGAGCCTTCTGAATTTCCTATCCTGAATTTATCTGTAGGGTTTCTGCACATCATGAAACACCTGGCATGTTACACACATGTGCCCAAGCAGATAGTGTATGCTATAATATTCTATTAATTTTGTTATCCTGACCTCCCTCTCCTCCCCTCTCTTCATGGATTTGGGTTGGAATCATATACAAATGTAACGGGTTTGTATGCTTTCAACCAGGGCTAGATAAATGCAATGACAACCCATAAGTCCTAAAATTTTGCACATTTTTCCCACTCCCTATCTTCTCAACTCTTTTATCCTAGAGGAGGATCAACAGGTTGCAGATCTCCCATTGTGCACATATGATTTTCTTTTTACAGCACCAGCTCTCCTCAGCCTGTTTTATTGCTTCTCCCTATGTCCTGCCTATTCGTCTCATCCCCACTGGGAAAATTTTCACACACTCTCCAAAATTTCTGAAATCCCACATAAAACTTTTTAAAAAGATCCAAAATCTAACACACATCCATGTACAGTGCAGCTTTTTGCTTTAGTGCACTGAGAGATTATTTAAAATGGTTATATTACAGGCAGAGTACAATTTTCAAACCATCATGAATTCTCCAAACAAAAGTGAATTTTCATCGGAATACCAAGGATCACTTATTTTCACTAAGGAGTATTTTCATGCCAAATTATATCTTTCTATTGCAAACCATTTCAGCACAAGAGCTGCTCAAAAAAGATCACAATAATTATTTTTCATATTCAAAAATGGCTGAACTCATTTTGCTCAAATTTTTCACCACTGGCAGAGACCAGACCTAGAAAATTTCAGGTGCCTGAAAAGAAAGTTTGCAAAAGTTCTGAACAGGTGAAAAAGGCAGTTTAGAATAGAAATACTTTGACCACTTTAACAACACTTGTCAGTAGCATGAGAGCTGTGTTAAACTCATGTGGCCACTTTAACTGCCGGAGTAAGCAAATGCAGATCCATTTACATCAGTGAAGTTGTATCTTCTTATTCAAGTGAAGAATTCAGTCCACGATGCTCACACTGGTTCAGATTCTGTTCTCAACTTCACTGGAGTTACTCCGGATTTAAAATAACGTAGCAGAGAGCAGATTTTCTTCAATAGGTCCTGCCCTACTGTGTTTTTGTGGATGTTCAATATGTTAAAGTACGTAAAGAAACCACAGAAAACCTTATGCTTCTGGAGGAAAACATAATATGAAGTACATGTTTTTAAAATTGCACTTTTCTTACCAAATCACCTATTCTAGGGTTTTCCATAACTGGAGGGAGCAATAACCCTTCAGAAGCAGGTGGTTCTAGACTGTATGCCCTGGTGCTTCCTCCTCCCATTAATGAAACCACGCCATTGTAACCATCTGTGCTGTTGCACTTGCCATTCTGCATGCAGTTAGGAGTAGCAGGGTAAGAACTATGGCTCATTTGACTTTGCACACTCGGTAGTCTTCCAGTCCGTGCAACCAACAGTGACCCACGCTGGATTTCATTTTCCCCAGCACTGCTGATCTCATCACAACCAAAATCAGCTTTGGAGCCAATGTCTCTGCCAGATATCTGGAAATTGAACATGTTTCCATGGCTGAGCCTGCGCTTCATTTGATTTGCACTGGCACCATAAGTAAGACCAAGAAGAGCCTAAAAGTCCCAAAAAAGGAAAAAGGGGGAAATGGCACATCAAGCAATACATTTCTGGGGATTGATAAAGATTTTGAGTTCTCCCATCAACCATAGAAAATCCATAAGTCCCCCTTTATTTAAAGTTACTCAAAAAGGATTTAATTTAGTTTTTAAATGACAGTTATTGAAATCCTATCAGCTGAAGCAGGAATCTCTGGTAATCCATGTAACTTCATTTCACTAAATATTGATTTTATTTTTGCAAAAGACTGTTTATGGAATGTTAATTGAATTCTAGTTCCAATGCAGTTTTGTTTTATTTCCTAATACTGCAGGAAATGCTTTTTTTATGTATATTTTTAAATGTTCATGAAACTACTTCTCTTACAAAAAATTCTGCAATGAAGGCTGACATTTCACTTTCATTATACCTTCTCTTTCACACACAACTTTCTCAAAGTTTAACTTTTGCATTGTAACATTATATGCTTTCTTCCCACCCCAAAAGAGATTTTTTTTTAAATATTGAAGAAGCGGATGTTAGCTTATCTATAAATACAGCCTACTGTTTCTTAATGGGGTTTTATTTGTACTTTTGAGCAATTCTTGAATTTACACAATGAATTACCGACTTTCGTTGATCATCACTGGACTGTGATTTGGGAACTTTTTGATCTTCCCCATAATCTTCTATCCCTAAGGACTTATTTTTCTTTCTCAAGTTGCTTCTATCTTTGACTTCTTTTGATGGTAAAGACGAGAGTTCAAAAGAGCAAAGTGACATTGTATCATTTCCTTTATCAGACAATGCCTAAAATTAAACAAACAAAACCATAGCTGATATTATAGTTGCACAATTAGCATCTGCGTAAGGGAAAAGATTGCTGTGCTCTGTAATTCTTTCTTGTTAACAATTATCATTTCATATAGATGGTTAAAATACTCCTTGCGTTTGGTGCAAGCTGATCACAGCAGGAATTAGGAAGGATTTCCCACTCCACATAGAATACTGAACAAGTAGTTACATGCTGCGTGTTTATGTGCAAACAGGTAATAGCCCCTATCGGAGACAAAATATAACAGTCTGGACTATTCATGTGGTTCAACTTCCATTTTTGTATACTCACTACATTTTTGCTTACTGTAAAAATACTCAGTTTTTAACCTGATTCTGCATAATCTATCCACTTCCCAATATGAGGGCTTAAACACTGAAAATCACAATTTGTGTTAAGTTTTCAGTGATATTTTTCTATACAAGAATTCTGCTCTCTAGGTGCTTGAGCCATTGAAGTCAACTAGAGTCTTTTCATTTACTTCAATGGGCTTTGGATCTAACTCTAAAGCAGTCAAAGAACAAAATTATTGTATATCTCAATACCCAGCCTACTCACAAGCATATAACAGCACAGCAGAGGAATACAAAAATGTTCATGTGTCTCTGTGGAAACTATAGATTGGTGGAATTTTAGACATACTTAATAATATCAATTTGCTTACAGTACCATGGACTAATGTTACATTCTGCTGTTGACTCCTCACAGTTACAATTTACCAACAAATAAGGAATCATTCCTATTACTCTAGGCAGCAGTCTGACAACTTTGAATAAGATAGTAGTTGGCACCTCTTCTCATGGGTGACCATGGAGTCATTGTTTATACACACTCAAAGATAAGGAGTGACTGATAAATTTCATTATCAATATTATATACTGTAGGTGGAGATTGCCTAATTTTAACAACGGAACAGTTCATGGACCTCTTGTTCTTTTATTAACAGTTCCATGGCTTCCTGAAACTTCCTTTCCTTTGCCTCAGTTTCCGCAATAGTAGCTTTGTTCTGCTCTTGATATGCCATTGCTACTACAGCCAGGATCAAGTTGACCAGATAAAATGAGCCCAGAAAGATGACCACCATAAAAAAGAGCATGTAGATCTTCCCAGAAGCTCTGAGAGTCTGTAAGCACAAAGTACACACTACAGTAAGAAGTCTGAAATGACATTTCATATCTAATTAGATTAATTAATATTGAAAAGCACAGTGAAGATGTAAAGCACTATATGAAAGTAGTAAATATTATTCTAAAATATTTTTTAAAAGCTTGGTCACATATCCATATTCCTGAATAAAATGCTTGGAAAGAACCTTAATAGAACCCTGCCCTCTGCTCCCTCTCCTACTTCCTATACTACCTCAAATGAACCCGAATGACCTTCCTGATGGTGGCCAGTAGAGCTCAGTTTGGGTGAACAGAAAGGGACCTGCACATCTGAGGGGAAGGCTCTATTGTGCTACTGGAGCAGTGCATGGTGACATCTCAGTCCCTTTCTGCTGCACTACACTTGCTGGGACTGCAGCGCATTAGGGTTAGTTTAAAGGGCTGTGGAAGCATTATGTTGCCCCCTTGCAGGAAGTCTGGCAAACACCACAGTACAAAGAGGCTATGCTCTTGCCAAACAGCAAATAGGAAGAGGTGTGAGTCAGATTCAGAGGTGCAAGGCTCTGGATTATGTTGCCAATCCCTCTTGCGCTCCCCCTTTTTATGGATATGTATGTCGCATATTTTGAATTTTTCCTCCGGGCTAGTAAAATATTCTGCTTTGTAGTTATTAACCCATCAGACATCAATCTATGAAGTGTTTTTCGTGAGCTGTTTAATTTCCCTGTCAAAATTCTTAACTGAAAGTTCAGTATAGTGAATTAGCTGTAGTTTCCCCAACATACTGATGTGCACAACAGTCACTTATTCTGTGACTTGCACCCATCATTTCATTAAAAAAAAACAACAGTTACTAACCTGTACAATAACTGTTGTTGTTTGTTGTGCACATACACATTCCACTATAGTCTACTAGAGTCAGAGACATACACATTCCACCTAGTGCGCCAGAGCTGGAGACTTCTGCCAGCAGTACCAATAGGTGGTGTGTGCACCCCTCTCTCCTCATGCTATCAGGCAAGGGCATAAAAGGGGAAGACTGCTACCTCCCTCCCTGTTCCTTCGTACTGCCATAAGTTAAATCCGAAGTCACAAGAAAAGTGGAAGGTTCGTGGAATGTGTGTGTGTCAAACGCACCTCAAAGAACAACTACTATTGTAGTGGTAAGTAACCATTTTTTCTCCTTTGAGTGATTGTGTACATATACATTCCACTATGGGCCACACATCAGTAGTTCCCTTACAGGCGGCGGGACTTTGGATCATTTGAAGAGCGACTATGGCACCGTCTTCATGTGGCATCATCACAGGAGGCTTGAGTGATGGCGTAATGAGTAGAGAAGGTATGCATGCACAAGCATGTTGCTGCCTTGCATACATCAGCTGTTGCAGAATTGCTCATAAAAGCTGAAGTCGTAGAGTGAGTCATTATTCACATGGAGGAGGGACTTCAGAGTTTGATACAGTCAGAAAACTAATGGGGGATTTGTTGAGATGACACTGATTGACCCTAAGTTCTTTCAGCATAGTCCACAAAGAGTCTGGGGGAAGATCTGAAGGGTCTAGTGTGGTACAAGTAAAATGCCAGGACTCTACAAACCTCCAAGATATGGAGTGCTTCTTCAGTCACAGTCAAATGAGGTTTGGGGAAAAACACCAGAATGGTTTGGTTCAGATGGAAGGCTGACACTACATTAGGCATAAACTTAAGATGTGGCCTAAGGGACACCTTCCTTATGAAAGACTGTGAAAGGCGGTTCAGCTAGGCGAGCTTAATGTTCTGAAACCCTCCTTGAGAAAGTGATTACAACCAAAAATGCCATCTTCATAGACAACATAGGTTGTCATTCCTATAGGCTCAAAAGTGGCTCCCATGACTTTAAATCCCATACAGATACAGCAGGTGGCACAGGAGTGTATGTGTTGGTTAGGCCTTTCAAAACCAAGATGCAAGAGGGTAAGAAAAGTTGGAAAAAACCATGTACTGTCGAAGGTAATGCCAAAATAGAGGCCACGTGATCTCTCACAGATCAATTTGAGAGGCCTGATGATTTCAGGTGCAGAATATAGTCCACTACATGTGTAACTTATGTGTGATGGGGTGATAAACTGTGAGAATGAGCCCAAATGAAAAACCTCTTCCAACTTGATGCATATGTGGCTCTCATGGACTCCTTTGTGCCACTCACCAAGATGGCCTCTCTTGGAAGCACAATTTCTCATGAGTGTTCAACCAGAGATCATCCACACAGTAACGTGGAGAAATTCAAGGTTTGAATGTAGGGACTTGCCCTAGTTCTGGGACAGAAGATCCTTGAGTAGTTATAAGATATTGGCAATCAGATGAACAGTCGATGTAGATCAGTGAACTAATATTGACTTGGCCACACCGGTGCAATACAGATTAATAATGCTTTGTCTCATTTCAGCTTCCTCTCAGAGAGATAGGAACTGGGGGGAATGAATATATTAGGTGACTGGATCAGGAAAGGAGACAAACGTTTGTGATGGAACCCGGGCTGCAGCCCACCCTGGAACAAAATCTTATGCATTTGTTATTCAGATTTTCAAAAGAACATAAGAATGGACATACTGAGTCAGACCAATGGTCCATCTAGCCCAGTATCCTGTCTTCTGACAGTGGCTGGTGTCAGATTCTTCAGAGAGAATGAACAGGACAATTTATCGAGTGATATCATCCCCTGTCATCCAGGCCCAGCTTCTGACAGTCAAAGGTTTAAGAACACCCAGAGCATGGGGCTGCATCCCTGACCATCCTGGCTAATAGCCATTGATGAACCTATTCTCCATGAATTTATCTAATTCTATTTTGAACGCAGTTATACTTTTGGCCTTCACAAAATCCAGTGGCAGCAAGTTCCACTGGCTGAATGTGCATTGTTTGAAGAAGTACTTCCTTACGTTTATTTTAAACGTGCTGCCTATTAATTTCATTGGATGGCCCCTGGTTCTTGTGTTATGTAAGGGGTATATAACACTTCCTTATTCATTTTCTCCACGCCATTCATGATTTTTTTAGATCTCCATCATATCACCCTTAATCTCTTTCTAACAGTCCTAGTCTTTTTAATCTCTCCTCTTCTTGTGTTATGTGAAGGGGTAAATAATACTTACATTATAGTTGCTATAACTAACTGAGTGTTTCAGCTATATTCACTTCTTGGACCAGATCCTTTGCACGACTTAAGACTAAATCAAGAATTGCCTCTCCCTTTCTGAGTTCCAGGACTAGCTGCTCCAAGAAGCGGTCATTAATGATGTCTAGACATTTTATATCTGCACTCTGTCTTGAGGTGACATGTTCTCAGTTGCAAACCCTTCTAAGGGAATCTGCCAGCATGTTTCTCATAGCAGGAAGGTGAAAGGCTTTCAGGAAAACTTTGTGATGAACATACAAATTCCATAGAAGGATAGCCTCCTGGCCCAGTTGAGACTGTCTTGTACCTGGCCAGCTTGTTCAGGTAAAACATGGCAGTGATGTTGTCTGCGAGGATTTGTACCATCTGATTCTGAATGGTAGGCATAAATATCTGGCAGGCCCACCAACTAGCTCTGAGCTCCAGCACATTTATGTGGAGGGAAACTTCCTGAGGTGACCAAAGAGCTTGTGCCTGAAGTTGACTAAGATGCCTCCCCGATCTGTTACCAGGTTCTGGGGCCAGAAACAGAATTCCTTTGCACTAATTTTGTGGCTCCAACCATCAATCCAGAAACTAGAACATTCAAGCAGGTATGGAAATCTGCATGTCCAGAGGCTGCCTGGAAGGGTGATATACTGAATGAAGCCAGGCCTGGAAACAGTAAAGGTGACGTCTGGCATCTAGAGTTACGTACATACACAAAGCCAAGTGACCCAGGAGCTGAAGGCAGGCACACACTGCTGTTGCTGGATTGAATTTGGAGGTTTTGGGAAAGGAAGGCTATAGCGTGGTGCCTCTCCTTTAGGAGTTAAGCCATGGCAGTGAGGCAAACCCATAGCTGGACCAGGGCTGGTCACTCAGCTATGACTCACCCCTCCAGAAGAGCCTGCAGTGACATATCTCTCAGGCATGCTTCAGCAGCTTATCCTTGGGCAGGGTCCAAGTCAGATGAGCCCAGGCACTCCAACTGCCAAAGCTGTAAGTTTGTCTATCCAATAGCACCACTCAGCTAGGGACCCTCCTGCTGCCTTGCTGTGTTTCAGATTTCCTAGGCTTTCAGACTACCCTTGATCTTGTCCCTATTCCAGCCCCAGTTTTGCCCAAGCCTTGTTCCAGCCCACTCCCACCTTGTCTGTGCCCTATTCTGACCCTGCCCCAGCCCTGTTCCTGACCTGCTTCAGCCATGCACCCACCTCCTGACCCCCAGACCCTTGGACTGATTCCAGCCTTTAGCCTGTTTTCAAACTCTGATTATGATCCTGATTTGGCTTTTCTATGGACTCTGGCCCTGGTTCTGACCCCAAGCCTTTCCCCAGACTTCAGTTTCAGCACTGCCCTCAGCCTGTTCCTGGCTGTCCATCCAAGTTTGACCCCTGGTACTTCTTCTTGGGCACTCCTCCAACAACGAGGCCTGACCACCTAGAACCCACAATCTGATAATGGCTGTTCTGGCATCGAGGTCTGCTCCTATGAAAGTCAGTCATTGAGTCAGTTTTAATTGAGATTTGTCCAAATTTAATTTCAGGCCCAGATGAGAGAATGTTTGATGACTAGGGTGTCATTTTGGACCTGAGCACTTAATGCTGCCCAGACTAGACAGTCATCTAGATAGAGGAATATTAAATGCCTGTATGATGGAGATGGGCTGCTATCACTGACATGCATTTGGGAAAGTTCCTCGGGGCTGATGAGAGACTGAAGAGAAGTACTGCATGCTGGTAGTGGTTGGTGCTTACCCCAAATTGAAGATTCTTCCTGTGACAAGGATGTATCACAATATGAAAGTATGTGTCTTATAAATCAAGGGTAACACCAATCTCCAAGGAAAGGATAATAGAAGTGAGGGTAACCATCCTGAATCTGATCTTTTGGATGAAATAGTTAAGGTTTGTTAGGTCTAGAATGGAGCGGAGACCACCAGATTTCTTGAGGACCAGGAAGTACTGGGAATAGAAGCCTTTTCCTCTGTGCTGGTAATGAATTTCGTCTATCACTCCCAATTCTAGAAGGGACCACAGCTCTTGAAGTAACATGGTCTTGTGAGAGGAGTCCTCAAAAATGGATGGGGAAGGTGGGTTGGGAAAAGGGAAAGATGTAAATTGGATGACAGATTCCTCCTTTACTGTGCTGAGTACCCATTTGTCAAAGGTAATCAAGCACAGTAAAAGAGGGATAGGCATTATCTGAAAGGAGGCAATATCATTAGTGCATTCTTTTCAAGGGAAGGATCAAAACGATTGCTTCAAGGATGCAGTCATCTGGTGAGAAGGACCCACCACAGTTGAAGATGGCTGGTGTCTTTGAGAAAAATCTTGTCCTTCTCTTAGAGGCATATGGAGGCTGCTGATGGAAAGAAGGCCTAGAACAGGGTTGTGGTTTAAATTGTTTCCTTTTAGTAACCAGAATGTAGACTCCTAATGATCAAAGTGTTGCATGAGAGTCTTTCAATGTGCTCATAGCAGCATTTGTTTTGGCGGAACACAATTTAGAGTTCTCAAAGTGTAAATTGTCAGTTGTAATTTGCATCTCTTTTGGAATACTGGAAGACTACAGCCAGGAAGAATATCTCATAGAGACAGCAGTTGCCACAGAAGACAAGGTGGTGTCAGCAGCATCTACTGCTGCATGAAGAGATGTCTGAGATGTATATTGACCATTGGAAACTAAGGCGAGAAATTGTTCCCTATATTCCTCCAGCAATTTATCAGTTAACCAAATTATATTTAGATAAAAGAGTGAGATAATTGGCAACTCTCATTTGAAGCATGGCAGTGGAATACGCCTTACAACCATATAGCTCAAGTCTCTTTCATTTCTTATCCATGGAAGTGGCCTTAGATTGGGATTGGCAAAATCATTCATTAACAGTTGCGACCACCAAGGAATAAGGAGATGTGTGGGTGAAGAAATAATCAAAATCTTGTTGAGCAAATTGATCTCTTCTGTCTACTCTCTTAGCCAAAGGAGGTATATAGACTGGAGTCTGCCAAAGAGTCTTCTCTGGGTTTAGTAGATGTTGCTGATAGGAAGGGTGACCCCTCCTACACCAGGAGAACCTGCACAATCTCCACCTGGACCTCTACAGAGGTAACCATGCTCCTCATGAGGTCCTGAAAAACACTGAAATCTTCTGGATCGTGCGGAGAGAGAAGTTGACTCCAGAGTTACCGCTTCATCTGGAAAACATGAAGAAATGTGAGGAGGAACATCTGGTGACCCCTCCAATTATTCCCCCTCCTCCATAGAAGAAGATTCCTGCACTACAGAAGGAGGAGACTTTCTCCTAAAAGGTGCATGAGACGGGGGTCGAGAATCTTTTGGGGCATCCAAAGGCCAAGGAGGAAAAGGCATGGCCTGAGACATCTATGGTGAGGGACCCCAAGCTGAAACTCCTCTGTAGGGAATCCAACCCTAGTTTTTTGGTCTGGTATTTGAAGACCTAGGGTAATCTAAAAGATCTGGAGGAAGAAACAGAGTCCTCTCTCTCAGAGTCCAAAGAAGAAACATAAAACATCCTCAGGATAGGGAGGAGCAGTTCCCGTCAGGGTTCTAGAGGAGGTCTGGGTATTGGAGACAGATGAGGTTCAAAAGCAGACAATGGTTGGGGCAGCAAGAGGCAGATAAACTTGTCAGTGCTGGTGGTGCCAGTAAATCCACAGAGTGCATCAACAGTGCCACATGCATCATCATTATCAGTGGAGCCAGCATAGCTGCAGAATGCATCAGTAGTGCTGGATGCATGGCTGGGGCTGGCATAACACTGGTCTACAATTTTTGAGAAGTCGTCTGCTTCAGAGATAAAATGTACTATTTATTATGTATTTTGATGTGCTGAATTCAAATATGGCAATAAAACAACTGATTGGCTACTGTTTCTAAGATATTTAAGTTTTTACATTTTATGTCTATGTATATTGTGTAGATAGTAGAGTTTTAATCATAAATTGTAAACCTAGGTCTTTTCATGTCTTTATGGTTGCTTTACATGATAATATTTCACCTGTCCTGTTTATGTAACACTTTAAAAATCAGCAAAAGGGTTATCTAAATAAAATGTATTATGAAACAAAAGGCAAAAAACTATTATGTACATAGTTTAGTCCTATTCAGTGTCTACTCGGCGCTTCTTGGCTTGTCTCTTGTATTCATTAAATGGAGCATCTCTTGTCACTGTCCAGCAATAGTCTGCAAGCATTGATGGGCTCCATTTGCCCTGATAGTGTTTCTCCATTGTTGCAATGTCCTGGTGAAATCACTCGCCGTGCTCGTCGCTCACTGCTCCGCAGTTCGGTGGAAAAAAATCTAGATGAGAGTGCAAAAAATGTATCTTTATTAACATGTTGCAACCAAGGCTTTTGTATGCCTTGAGGAGGTTTGCCACCAACAACCTGTAGTTGTCTGCCTTGTTGTTTCCGAGAAAATTTATTGCCACTAACTGGAAGGCTTTCCATGCCGTCTTTTCCTTGCCACGCAGTGCATGGTCAAATGCATCATCTCGAAGAAGTTCACGAATCTGAGGACCAACAAAGAAACCTTCCTTTATCTTAGCTTCACTTAACCTTGGAAATTTTCCACAGAGGTACTTGAAAGCTGCTTGTGTTTTGTCAATGGCCTTGACAAAGTTCTTCATCAAACCCAGCTTGATGTGTAAGGGTGGCAACAAAATCTTCCTTGATTCAACAAGTGGTGGATGCTGAACACTTTTCCTCCCAGACTCCAATGACTGTCAGAGTGGCCAATCTTTCTTGATGTAGTGGGAATCTCTTGCACGACTATCCCATTCGCAGAGAAAACAGCAGTACGTTGTGTATCTAGTCTGCAGACCAAGCAAGAGAGCAACAATCTTCAAATCTCCACAAAGCTGCAAACTGATGTTGGTCATAGTTTATGCACCTCAAAAGTTGTTTCATGTTGTCATAGGTTTCCTTCATATGGACTGCATGACCAACTGGGATTGATGGCAAAACATTGCCATTATGCAGTAAAACAGCATTAAGACTCGTCTTCGATGAATCAATGAACAGTGTCCACTCATCTGGATCATGAATGATGTTGAGGGCTGCCATCACACCATCGATGTTGTTGCAGGCTACAAGATCACTTTCCATGAAGAAGAATGGGACAAGATCCTTTTGATGGTCACGGAACATGGAAACCCTAATATCATCTGCCAGGAGTTTCCACTGTTGTAGTCTGGAGCCCAACAGCTCTGCCTTACTCTTGGGTAGTTCCAAATCCCTGACAAGGTCATTCAGTTCACCTTGTGTTATGAGGTGTGGTTCAGAGGAGGATGGGAGAAAATGTGGGTCCTGTGACATTGATGGTTCAGGACCAGAAGTTTCATCCTCTTCCTCGTCTGACTCAAGTGAGAATGATTCTGGTGCATCAGGAACCGGCAGTCCTTCTCCGTGGGGTACTGGGCGTATAGCTGATGGAATGTTTGGATAATGCACAGTCCACTTTTTCTTCTTTGACACACCTTTCCCAACTGGAGGCACCATGCAGAAGTAACAATTGCTGGTATGATCTGTTGGCTCTCTCCAAATCAATGGCACTGCAAAAGGCATAGATTTCCTTTTCCTGTTCAACCACAGGCGAAGATTTGTTGCACAAGTGTTGCAGCATATGTGTGGGGCCCACCTCTTGCCTGATCTCCAATTTTGCAGCCAAAATAAAGGTGATAGGCTTTCTTAACCATAGTGGTTATACTGCGCTTTTGTGATGCAAAAGTCACTTCACCACAAACATAGCAGAAGTTATCTGCACTGTTCACACAAGTATGAGACATCTCTGCTCACTTTGGCGAAACAGAAATGTGTCCCTTTGCAAAATCAAACACTGACAAATAAGAGAGCATGACACTGTATGATTTCTAGAGCTGATATAGGGCAATTTGTTCAGCAGAGTGATGTAAGCTTCATTATGATTGCATCATCCATGACTTCTAGGAATAACATGATGCAATTCATATCATGTATGACGCAATACCAGCTTCAGATTGCATCATTCATTGTTTTGCCTAAAAAGCAAGTACTGTCCAAACCCAGCCATAGATTTATTCATAGATCCAGTCAAAGATGTATTTTAGTCATTTCTGGTTTAAATTGAGATCCCTTCCTTTTATAACTCACTTATCCTCTGCCATTCCCAAGTCAAGGGTCGTATATTCTGACCCAATAGCATATCTTGAAAACTAGAGCCAATCAACAATTTTAAGCATCATTTTCGTTCTCAGTGACCCAGAATTAGTAAAGTTTGACTACATTTATTTCAGAAGCATTTTGGCTGTAGAGCAGTGTAATCAGTGAGAGCATAAACAGAGCTGGCATGACTACAGAGGGCATCAAGGGAGTTGGCAGAGCTGAGATAGCCACAGAGTGCATTGACAGCACCTGTTGCATTGATGGTGCAAGCTGAGGATTCAGCTGCACCAAAGGGGTGTCAGGTAAGGAAAAACCAAGGATGGTGCTGAAACAGACTAAACTAATGAAGGAGAGGAAAAAGGATCCAGCACAGGTGAAGACACCAGTTTTGGCAGCCATATCAGAACCAGAGTCAAGGGTGCCTCCTCAGACAGTATTGGGGAACACTTAGATTTGTATGGTCAAGAAAATGTATCAGAGGACTTAGAAGAGTTTTTGACAGAGTCAGAGTCTGGAATGCTTCCAATCTGATAAAGAAGACAAAGCATGAGGTTTCTCGTCCAACTTGTGCTTAGGTGAGAAATGGCTGGAGGGGTACTTCAGGTTTAATCAAAATCCACTGTTTCATCGTCAGGGTCCAGTTCAGATGCACGCTGCATTACCTCCTTCATGAGGTGAATCTTCAAACTACTGTTTGTTTTTTTTAGACCTGGTGGGGAAGGACTTACAAATGGAGCCATTTGTCATTCATATGTCCCTCACCTAAACAGATCAGACAACTGGCGTGCCTATCCATGACAGGAAAAACAGCCCTACACCTTGCACACTGTTTAAATTCTGGGGGATTTTTATAATAAATCTCCCAGGAACTTGTAAAACTACAATGACTAACTAACTAAACTATTAAACTATTAAGACACTAACTAACTATATATACAAAGACTCAGAAAGATGGTTAACTGAAGCAGAGCAATGGGGAGCTCCAACTGTCACCATGGGCAGTTAAAAGGAACTGAGAGAGACGCATCGGTCATGCCCTTTATGCCCTACCTGACAGCATGAGGGGAGCAGGGGTTCATGTGCCACCTAATGGTAGTACTGACAAAAGCCTCTGACTTGAGGGCACTAGGCGCACACACACCTACAGTGGCATGTATATGTGCACAATCATTTGAAGGAGAACTTCTTTTTCTCTCTTTAAATTTTAAATACTTTATACATTTAGCCAGTTAGGTTACTGCTTTACTTAGTACAGTGACTCCTCGCTTAACATTGTAGTTATATTCCTGAAAAATGCTATTTTAAGCTAAACAATATTAAATTAATCCAATTTCCCCATAAGAATTAATGTAAAAGGAGGGTTAGGTTCCATGGACATTTTTTCTGCCAGACAAAAGACTGTATTTTGTGTGTGTGTGTGTGTGTGTGTATACACATACATATACACACACACAGTATATGTTTTAAATAAACAATTTAATACTGTACACAGCTATGATGACTGTGAAGCTTGGTTAAGGTGGTGAAATCAGAGGGTGGAAGAGGGTGGGATATTTCCCAGGGAATGCCTTACTGCTAAATGATGGGCAGTTCAGCTGCCACCCCCTACCCCTGCCGTGTGCTGCTCCTGCCCTCTGCCTTGGAGCTGCTCCTGGGAGCCTCCTGCTCTGTGGAGCTAAGGTATAGAAGCGGGGGGAGAGGGACACCCTGACATTAGCACCCCTCTTCCCCCCACCTCTGCACAGCAAGCAGGAGGCTCCTGGGAGCAGCTCCAAAGCAGAGGGCAGGAACAGCACACAGCAGTGGGGGGCAGGGCAGCTGAACTGCCCAGCAACTGATAGTCTGTTGGGCTGCTGCCGCACAGGGAATTTAGGGGAGCAGGGAGCTGATAGCGGGGCTGCCGGCCCACCCTGGTTCCACCAGCTAGCTCCAACAGGCTGCTCTTTCTGCAAGCTGTGGACAAAGCAGGTGGCTGCCAAACGTTATAAGGGAGCATTGCTCAACTTTAAACGAGCATGCTAATTGATCAGCAATGTAACAACGAAACAACGTTAACCAGGACGACTTTAAATGAGGAGTTACTGTATTTGAAATAAGTAAATTTGATACCTGTTGATAGAGACGCTCCCAGTAATCCTGTGTCATCAGGCGGAACAAGGAAAGAAAGGCCCAGCCAAATGTATCAAAACTTGTGTAGCCAAAATCAGGATTTTCCCCAACTTTGAGACATATATATTTATCTGGACAGGAGCTACAGAGGAGAACAGAAAAGTGATGAAAGCTTCAAATGTGCAAATTTAAAGGGAAGCAGCTTCAATTCATGTGTAAGTTTAGAATATAGTCAACTATATTGAAACTCAAATATAGGGATTCACTTCTTTTGTGAGACCTGCAAACAGTATCCCATGCTATGCAAATGTCCTCCACACCTCTGCGATAGTTTGGTGGGGAAGAGGGACATAGAGTGGAAGGGTGGAGACAGTAATACAAAAACAGATGCACACAATTGCATTTTAATGATATATATGTATATATCTGTTTGTGTATTCTATATAATATTTCTTATTCTAGTTAACACTTCCTCTGAGTCTTCCAGTGTATCTTGTCTTAACACATATTCTGACTGAAATCACAGGGAATATGGGTACAAAAGTAACTGTTTAGAGGATTGATCTCTACATCTAGAGAGGTGGTGGAATCTCCTTCCTTAGAGGTTTTTAAGATCAGGCTTGACAAAGCCCTGCCTGGGATGATTTAGTTGGGAATTGGTCCTGCTTTGAGCAGGGGGTTGGACTAGATGACCTCCTGAGGTCCCTTCCAACCCTGATATTCTATGATCTATTTTTGGCACTGTGAGCTAAGATGATTTTTAGATTGTGAATTATAAGACCTTCAAGGCAGAGGCTGACTTTTCTGTGTCTTGTGCAGAGCAGAGCACTTGCCAGACTGTGGCCCAGGCTTACTCAGCCACACAAAAACATAAGGGGAATTAAGACCCTCCCTCCCGAAACTCTCCCACACAGCCTCCCTGTATCTCAACTACAGGGACAGGGCACTGGGTAGAAAAGAAAGCTGGGGTTACATGCTTGGTACTTTCCCCCTGCCACACTCAGGCCTTGAAAGCAGGCAGGGAGTAGGCAGAGCTTTGGCTCCACAAGCCCATCCCCATCTGAAACTCCCCAGCCTTTTTCTCAATCTTCTCTTCCTACATCACTGGGGAGGGGAAAAGTTTGGATTAGATTTTTTTCTCTCTGAAATGATGCACCCATTCTTATTAGAAACACTGAAGTTAATCCTACTTCCTTCTCCACATATCATTCTTTTAAAATATAATTCACTAAATGGAAATGTGTATTAAATGCATTCCTGAGAAGAAAGTCAAAGTAATTGCAAGAACATCTTCCAGGAGGCCTGGAAATAATTTAGACCTGAGTAAGGAAACCACAGGTTTGAGCTTTGTCCCCTATCCTTCATTAAATTGTCTTATTATTTGTATATATCCTTGTTCCCATTACTGTTGTTGTTAGGAACATGAAATCTGTTTTTTACATTAATCACTGGTGGACTGAGTTAAGCCAAAGAATATGAAGCAAAGAAAGAAAAGAATCAAGAAAGATTGTAGATTGCAGTTACCCAGCATCTGAGCCATTGCCACATAACAAGCTATCAGTGGTGTCATTCTTCTTGAGAACATTTTCTACAATAAAAATGGAAGCATAGTAAATCAAGAATACTTTTTAACATCAACCCGCTAGATTAATATGAATTGTAATACACACACACACAGGTAAAATAGGCATTTGATGATTAAAAAAAGTTACTCATGTGTAGAGTAGCTGGAGTTCTTTAAGATGTGCTGTTCATTCCACTCGTTGCACCCCATGCACTAGAGATTAGAGTATTTTGGTGAGCAGTGTCCATTGTCTCCCTGCATGTACCTTAAATGTCCTTATGCTTCCATACCAAGGGCATAAAAACATGGTGCATGCCCAACTGCCACTCAGTTCCCTTGCCACTGCAGAATCCATACATAATAGGACTCTGTAGTAGTTGGGAACAAGGGCAGGTCCTGAAATACATATATATGGACAACACATCTCGAAGAATTCCAGTTACTATATAGGTAAGTAATTTTTCTGTCTTTGAGTTGTTCCCTCTCTCTCTCTCTCTATATATATATAGTGTACTCTTGATAACTCCCAAACTCTCTCTCTGCTTTCATGAGAGAGATTCCTGAAAAGAGATGGGGAAAGGGGGTGAGGGGTAGGTGTACAATGGAATTGTATGGAGTAACGTACTGAGACAATCTCCAGTACTTAGCAGTCTGTTGTTATAGAGACCCATGGCTCCTGGAAGAAGTGTAGATGGTTTCCAAACAGAGGGTGAAAAGGGTCTAGATCTATCAAAATGGTGGTGGTGCAAATCCTGACCAACCTGTCAAAATGATTGCTTACTCATAGATCCAGGGTAGGATGTAGGGTGATTATCACAGGTGTTTGCCAAATATTTTTACATGGTCCAATAAACCATCATTAATGGGGAGTGTCACACACCGTGGCATTATGGCATGGAGAATGTTTAGCAGTTTCTGTGGGGACTCCTGCATCTCCACTAATGGACTCTGGAGGAACTCTGCTATCTGCTTTAGCAGTTCTTGGAAGCTCTTACAGTCATCTGGATGAGACAATGTAGAGGAAATCACTGCCTCGTCTGAAGATGAGGATTAAATAGCTATAGGCACTTGTAAATCTTCAGTCTGAGGATGTTTCTCCTCCTCATAAATTTCCTCTATTGGTTGAGGATCATATGACACCATCTGAGGCACTGCCCTGAGCCCCTTCCTGCACACCACACCCCCTCCCACACCCCGCACTCCCTCCCACACCCCAACCCCCTTCCTCAGCCCTACATTCATGGCACTGCATGCAATTTCCCCACCCAGATGTGGCCCTCAGGCCAAAAAGTTTGCCCACCCTGTGCTAGACATTAATATCTCATTGGATTGTATGTGCTATCATCCTATGTGAAGTTATGAAGTTTGGCTATGTATGTGATACTGAAAAATGATGTGAGGTTGAAAACACCCACAAGCAGCCTTTCAGGTACAATAGTAAAAAGGTGAAACAATGTTAATGGCTCATTGAGGAAAAGCACACAAGTACAAGGCTTACCCCAGGAACTGTGTACAATAGAAACCTCTCAGAGCTAGCACTACACAATGGGAACTGTTTGACCCAGGTCACAGCAAAAGAGCTTTCCAGCAAGTGGGAAGAAGATATAAAAGAGGGAAATGACATCATGATGGTACCTCACCTCTCCCTAAAACAACACACCTGGAAACACCCGAGGAACAAAGACTGAACTGGGGGAAGTGATGGTCCCAGGCTAAAGGTATTTCTAGCCTGTGTATGAAAACCTGGGAAACCCAAGTTGCAAAGCAAAGACAGTTTGTACATTAAGAATCTGCCAGCTTGTTTATTTATCACTCAGGGTGAGAATTTGCTAATTCATATCCTATGTTAAGCTAAGTTAGCAGTTTTGTTTATTTACTAGGTAATCTGCTTTGATCTCTTTGCTATCACTTATAATCACTTAAAATCTATCCTTTTGTAGTTCATAAACTTATTTTATGTTTTAATCCAAACCAGTGTGTGTTTGACTAAAGTGTCAGGGGAAAATCTCAGCTTGGTCACCACAAGTGTGTATGGTCTTCTTCACATTGAGGGGGAGGTGGACTGGGTATTAAACCCATATACTAGCCAGATTTGACCAGGGCAGGATGGTACTGCTCTGGGGTCCTAGGCTGGGAGGCTGGTGGTTAGAAAGCCTGCATGTAACTGCAGTTGGGTGTGTCCCTACCTGTGTGAATGCTGGTGAAAGTGCAACCTTGGAGGGCTCTGCAGCTTGTCACAGCAGCACAGTGTGAGGGAGCCCAGGCTGGTGGGTCAGAGGGCTCAGTGGTATCCCAGCTCCAGGTGGCAACCCGTCACACATGCAAATACTTTTTCTGGTGTGGTTCCTCTGGTGTATTTTGAGATATTTCTTCTGCATAAAGCTCTTTCTTCCCTTGGTGCATCTAACTAGTGCCTGTCCTCTGAGAATGCTTTGATGTGTTTTCACATACCTCTGTTCTCATCCATACTTTCAGCACTAACTGTGGTCATGACATACATATGGAATAAAGAGATATAGAACGTATTTCAAGGAAAAAAATCAAGCAATTTAGCTGAATCTTTAATAAAACTGTTCACAGGCCACATCAAAACACATAAATGTGTAGCCTACTTAAACATACAGTTTTCTGTACAGTTATAACTGTTTAGCACACTGTACAGGGCAGAACTTCTGGGAATTACATCAGAGAATGAGCTAATGTGCATTTCAGTTACTATGGTATCACACTGGGAAACATAGATGAATATTATCAGAAACTTTGGGAACACTATTTCCAATACTTTTGATGAGCGGGGAGAAGGGGGAGAGAGAGAGAGACAGAATTGTATCACCAAGATCAGAAATTATCCCAGGACATTTGCAAACCACTCTGGCATTTTGATGACTAATGTGTTGTGGTAGCAGTTCATTGGTATTTTCAATATCATTTGCAGTGCAGGAGTCTCTCTCTCTCTCTCTCTCTCTATATATATACAATACTACAATTTTAAAAAGAAATAAGAGGGCAGTTTACCTGAATCTTTAATAAACAAGTCAAAGGAGTCCCATGTCTTATCATCTGAAGTAATAGTTCCGTTGGTGTAGTTAAAACGCCTGACACACTTATGTCTCAAATTGCCCTTAAAGAGCTGGAGGCCTACGAGGGCAAAGACACTCAAGCAGAAAAGGGTCAGGATCATCACATCAGTAAGTTTCTTAACAGACTGGATCAGTGCACCTACAATGACCTTCAGTCCTAGAGAGATGAAATTCAACCATGTATGGACTGAGAAACTGATACACATACGGTATACCATTCTTTTTGAGATTTAAAACAAGATACAGCAGCCACCGTTTCATATTTACTGGGCCAGTGTTACATGCCTGTTTGCAATACGAGCATAGTCCAGATGAGCTAGAAGTGATCAACATGAGAAATGTAGTTTTTTCCCCTACACACATTTATCCCTAGCACTTTTGCGGGGAAAGCAGGCTGTATGGAGGGCAGAAGACTTATTATGTTCTTCCCCCACGTATTGCACCCTCCTCCATGCAAGGATCAGGATAGTCTGTCTTTCATAATCTAGAAAGGGGAATAAGCATCATGCTAATAAAATTTACAGTGATGCTACCTAGGGAGGACCTGTGAACTCTAGAGACATACAGAAAATAATACAGACGGACCAGACAGAGACCAATGGACCAGATTCATTGACCTTATTCAAGTTTTATACAGCCCTTCCTTAATCAGGCAATACCTAATTGACTTTCCTGATTAAGGAATAAGTAAAAACTGAATAGGATCTGACCCAATAATAATAAATAATTATAAAGCACAAGTCTGTTGAGGTATTGACATTGCACAGTCAAAAAAAATGATAAACAGGAACAATTAGAAGGGCTTTCTGTGTAATAGACATTATAAAGATCAAACAAAATCCTCAGACATAAATAAACAAAATAAATTAGATGGCAAATTATTTCCAGTGTTTAAATCATTCTGACTGGGTCAACAATCCTGAGACACCATCCATGTCCACAAATTCAGTGGTATCTGTAACACCTGAAAGTTATACAGATAAAAAAAAGACAGGAGACCTGCAAAAAAAACAACCAATAATAAAGTTGGAGGAGAAAATCACTTGTAGTTGGCAGAAAATATTCAAAGATCTGGGCTTCTTACCTGGGACTATTGAAATGGTTTTTAAAGCTCTCAGAACCCTGAATGTGCGAAGGACTGAAACACTGCGTAGACTACTAAATATCGATACATATCTGTAAAATCAAGACATGACACAATATGCTATTGAATGAACAAAGCAACTATTTTATATGCCTTTTCGTAACTGCTAACCTTTCTGAGTATATAATATCTTGTGCATTAACAAACCACATGTCAAGGGCTCATCCTAAGTATTATAAATCTATTTCTTGGTTACTTCAAATAGAGTCTATTTACATGGCAGTGCTTGATTATGCATGTTGCCAACTTCCTACAATACACTTTTAAATTTAAACTAAAATAACACAGAAATTATTCAAAATTATGTATTTAAAGCAGAGGAAGAAGAGAATAATTTCTTTTTGACCAGATCCTCAAGTAAAACTTCAAAGTATGCCTCCTCCCTAGACCCACAATAAAGCTATCAATTCCCCTGCATCACAGGCCTACCTCCTAAAAAAAAATCCATCTATTTTCCTCCCTAAAACAAAATGAATTAAATCTCTCCTTTAGAACTGTGTCCCATATTCCCATAATGCAAAGCAATCCGTTCTCCCCCCAAATAGCCCCATTCCACAAAAGACGCCTAACATCCTCCCATAACACAGAGTCCTCAATAGCTATCAACTACAGTCTTTGCTCTTCTCTGCTTCTCAGCTCTATCTGATATTACCCCTTCCTCCCCACCCTCCACACGCACGCATACACACACACACACAGAGTTCTTTTGGTGAAGCAGGAGGTCAAGCTTGAGACTTTGAGTGAGTCACGACTTCACAGGCAGAGATATTAATGAGGTGACTTAGAATGTTTCTCCTAGTTTATTTTATACACAATCTGGTTTGTTTGGAGCAAAGATGGGGAAGACCACAGCAAAGCTTCACTTACACACACTAACATTGGCACATGTAACTCCACATTTCTCTTTTCCCTTAAAGTATCATTTTGATATTCTTTCCCTTAGAACAATAGCCAATAGTGCCAAGTGAACTAGTAACAAAAAGGGACCTATGGATATAATCGAACTCTACAGTCCATGGCTGTATTTGTGTGTGTGATAGGAAGTTCCTCGTCTCCTCTTTATTGACTGGGCTGCAGTCAGTGTGCTGTCACTGGGAGCACAGTGAGTGAGAGGCTGTGTATGCAGACAGCTCAGAGGAACTCTGTAGGGAGTAGCTCCAGCCACTGTTGGTATGGAGTGTACTCCATACCATCTACTACAATGAAATAATTGGAATCGCTATGGATGATAGTATTGCCTGTTTATTGCCTTACTGTGATAAAAAGAAACCAAGACAGAAGGAACTAAAAGACCCAGTGCCCTTGGAACTCACAACACTCTGGAATGTTTGGAGTAATCAAATAAAACCTGGACTAATAGGTTCTGCCTCTTGTTGGTATTTATATTTGAAAGGAAACTAACATAAAAATGGACATCCCCTATGAGTCCTGAGCTGCGGATTGCAAATATTCTTGACATGCTTGTGTAATAATAGGAAGAGTCTATAATACAATGGCTTAATGGGTTTGATTTTATTTCCCTCTTGTGGCTGCCACTGTAATAGCTTTCTAATTTCAGTAGTTCAAGCTCAACTTGTGTTTCTGGTGACGAAATCCCAGATTTGATTCACTGACTACAATGGTGTCTGTATGTATGTCGCCAAAGTGCCTTCATATACATGCATGCACGCACACACACTTCATGACACTACAGATATTAAATCTTACTGCCTGTCAGGTCAGATCCTTTTCCTATTTCAAATAAAGGGGCTGCTGGTTTCTATGTAATAGAATACAGTATATCTTATTGCTGTCTTTGCTCTCTATGCAGTCCCTTTTATCCTCTTTTGAGGGACTGGCATACTGTTGCTATCCTCTACACCCTACAATGAAGGGGATACAGGAGCACTGGATAGCTTTTCCAAATACAGTTATTGCTCCTTAAAATGATTTTGTATCTTGGGTGCAAAGTACAACAATTTAGACACTTCAGTGAAAAGTTAGAGAAAAAATCAAAACAAGCAAAAATACTTTAGCTGCATGATAACCCTTAATATACATATACACCCTTACTTACGCCATAGCAATGACACTGGAATCCAACCAATTCCATGGATCTCGAAGGAAAGTGAATTCATTCAGACAGAATCCTCTTGCCAATATTTTTATCAATACTTCAAAAGTGTAAATGCCAGTGAAAGTGTACCTGGGGAGTAAAGTGTCCAAGAAATGCGAGAACATTAGCAATTAGTGGAGGAGGCACATTCAGCGTACTCACTCTGTGAGCTGCCTTAGAGCCCCCAGGAGCTAGTCCAATGGCCCCGTTGAAGATAATGGAGAGGCTCCATCGATTTCTACGGGTGTTGGATCAGGATCTAACTCATAGGCAATTTGAGATATTAGCTGACAGCAGTCTGGATGCAGTTACCAACATCTGTGTCTGCAGCATATTCACTTGCTTCTGACAATTTTCTTTGCTAAAATTTTAAGGTGTCTCAGATTGGGCACTCTAAATTTGAGGTATCCAAAATCACAGGCGAGTTTTAAAATTTTTGAAGATAATTCATATCGTCACCTGGCAATGTGCCAAAATAGCTGTATGTTGGTCAGTTTGTGAGTCTGGGAGCCATTTCTTTAAAGAACATTGAAAAACCTACAGAAATACAAACTTACAGGATCTTCATTTTAAAGGCAGCATTGTTTTAAATGGAAATTGTCAGTAAATGCTCTGCTGGCTTTTCTGAGTGCACTTGTCACTTCAGCAAGACCGAGGTCTCCTGCGGGAATTCTAAAAGCATCTGATACTCAGAAAATATGTTCAGAAATTATTTAACAGCAATGTTGCCCTTTACACTGAGAAAAAATATTCTGAAAATCCTGTCTGAGTTCATTCAAACAGATTTTCAATTCTCACAGCATATAATATTCTGTCTAAATTCTGACTCCCTTACATAGAAACTTAGGGCAGCACACCATTACAACTGGAGATGTATATTAAAATCATGACACAGTTTTATTCAGATATTACAGTTAGCAAAGTGGATGAGCTGATAGACTGAAAGTTGCTAATTTAGATGCTGATCCTGCAATGTGCTCCAAAAGAAGAGGAGATGCAGTGAGGTTAATGGGATTTGTGCAGGTGCAGAGAGCCAGCTACATAGAGTTCATTACAGGATTGCCAGCAGCAAGTGTTCAAAACTCATGAGTGAGGCCTGAAAAAGTCACACAATTGGCCTAAAAATAATGACATTTTAGAAATAATACATTTGGGGTTCTTTTTCTTTGCCTTCTGTTGTTGAGGCCATTAGGGTTCACATTTTCAAGTTTTCCTCTACAACTAGGAGGGCTAGAATTGTACCTTTTTTTTTAAATCTGAGATTTTCAGGTTTTAACATGACTCCAGGAGCTAGGGCTTTAAGACAAATACTAAATATTGTGATATTTAGTGAAAGTGATAACATTGCAAGAACTGGCAATGTAGAAGACAGAGTTCCACAAGCAAAAAGCATCTGACAGAATATTTTACTAGAGCAAATAGTGCACAACTCAACATCACTGAAAGAAATTTAAAAAGACAAAGGATCACATTTTAAAATCCTTATTCAATATTGACATGGGTGGGAGACTTGTCTGGATAAGCAATGAGTAAAAACTGAGGAAGGACTTCAGGGCTTAGAGCAATGAAAGGTGGAAGAAAGATAAACAATAAAAGAAATTTAGCACTTTTTTTTCTCCTTCATGGCTCAGATCCTGCTCTCCAATGAGTTACTCTGGATTTACAATGGAGCAAATGAAAATAGATGATGGCCCTATTTCCACAAAGTAATAATCCTGAAGTTCTAACCAAAGCAAAAATCCTACTGACTCCAATATGGGGTGGAGGGGTAGCTCAGTGGTTTGAGCATTTGCCGGGGTTGTGAGTTCGATCCTTGAGGGGGGCATTTAGGGAACTGAGGTAAAAATCTGTCTGGGGATTGGACTAGATGACCTCCTGAGGCCCTTTCCAACCCTGATATTCTATGATTCTATGACATTACCTTGTGAGAGGACTACAAGATTAGGCTAATTGATTAGAACTAGAGAATTAGGAAAAATAAATTCCTACAGAAATACTTACTCAACATAGATGTTCCATTCAGGAGCTGCAGGTGACTTAGACTTCCGAGGAGAATCAAATATAGCCATGAAGACACAATTGGTTAAAATAGTGCACATAATAAACATAGTGAACCATGTAAGTAACAGGAGTTAAGGTAAAGAACATTATTGTATACTCAGAAAATATCACTAATACACAAAGTGTTTTAACAATTGTGGATTTAATATTTTATTCAAATTCTATGACATGCTTAATTTTATTTTGATGTTATTCATTTTAATTAATGTCACTTCATAATACACTATTATTAACATTATTTATAATACAGTAGCATCTAAGCAACAAAGATTGGGACTTCGTTGCACTAGGCATTGCATGTAAAACTTAATAAAAAACAGATCCTGCCTCAAAGGGCTCAGTGTCTAAATAGAAAAGAATGACAATGAGTGGGGAAAGGGATGTATTTTTATCCTCATTTTACAAATGAGAAACTGAAGTGCAAAGAGATAAAGACCCCAGATCCACAAAGGTATTTAGATTTCAATGGAAGTTAGGAGCCTAAGTAACTTTGTGGAACTGGGCCAAAATGACTTGCCCAGGGTGACACAGATAGTTGTGACAGGTGGGAATTGAATCCAGATGTCAATGTCCCAGGTCAGTGCCTTAGCCACAAGACCATCCTGCCTCACACAAAAACCATTTGTTCAAAAAGATACGTGTGGAAAATATATCACTGCTTGGCACTACTCTCCTTCTACCCTTCCTCTTCTCTCATATAATTTGTTATGCTCATTTTGTGGAGTCTCCATCTTAAATTGTATTATAAGCTCTCTAGGGCAGGAACCATGACTTTGTATGTGTCTGTACTGCATCTGGCTGGTGCCCTTGGGCACTAATGCAATAAAAGTAAAGGTAATAACAGTGACTTCCTCGTGAAACTCTGAGGCATGTATTGCATTATGCCCTTTTTACAGATGAAGAAACAGAGCGGTTAAGTCACTCATCCAAGATCACAAAGAAAGAGCCAGGAACATAATCCAGGGAACTGATCCTGATATCACTGACACTGATTTTATAGTATAGTAACTATGGGTGTAAGCCTGAAAGCGGTGCCAGTGGCTTGCACTCCCACATACACAGGATCTACAAAAGCACTGAGCACAGCTCAGTGGCATCACTGGTGCAGATCCCCTCTTGCAACTGGCGCAGAAAGCTAAGCAGATACAGTCACCACATCACAGATGTGATCCATGTGCACCCAGCTCTGGAGGAGTGTGCAGAGGGCAGAAGGGGTGGGACACCACACTCCCTGTGGACATGCAATTCAGGAAGAAGGGTTGCATGCAGAAGATCTTCCCTCCTCAAATTCCTCTATGCCTACCAGCTGCAAGTTTAGGAGCCATCCTTTCAGACAGGGACCTCCAGAGACCCAACAGCTGCACCAAAAGCACCATGGGCCTGAACACGGACAGCCCTGCTGGAGAAGGGGCATGTCTGAACTACGCTTGCCAGCCCATGCGACCATACTTCAGCATGGTGGAGAGGTGATCCTAGACAAAAATCTCCCTCCCTGTACCGTTGCAGAGCCATATGCAGCACCTCTCCATCAGACCCTGTCCCCTGCTACTAGGATGGACTTTGGATTACAGAACGTACTTCACCTCAGGGTGCTCATAACACCTTTGCAGGGCTCCATGTGATTGGTGGCACTCTGAGATCCGTACAGTGGCAGGATCATGCCCTCTCTTGGGTCTAAGTATCACTGTGGTACTCCAGTGTAACTTCACAGTGTACAACTGATTAAACACTCTAGTGAACCAAGCACATTGACTTTAATGACATTACTCCCAACTTACACAGGTATAGTGAGATCAGAATTGGGCCCTCGGTTACCTGGTTTCCAAGGCCATCCTTCCTCTGTACAGATCTATCCCTGTACTTTCCAGTTTCATACACTAATAATAATCATTTCTAAAATCATTCAAAATTATCCGTGAGCTATCCGGAGCACATGTATTATTGTTTTATAAAAAGGCTAGAGCTAGCATATGGTCCAAAATATAATAAGCACAGTATGACACCCATTATCTTGTATTATTATTAAAAAATAGAATGAGTAAAGCCAACAGAAAGGATATTTGTGTACCAAAATTTTAATCACTGCTCTTCTGATCGGCTGAAAAGGGCTAAGTATACACAAGGCATGTGTGGCAGTAAATCGGAAGATTGTTTTTCCTTTGTTCAGTACCATAAATGTCTTTAAAGAAAACAAAACATGAGAGATAATATGAAATATATTAAACTTTTACAGAAATTGAATTGAGGATGTTAATGGTTTGTATTTGTGGCCAGAGCTGCAGATTATAGGTAAAAGTTTGATGTCTGGACTTGCACTTTGTTTAAACGGAAAGACTTTTTTTTGGTAATTCTTGTCTATTCCTTTTGATTTATTATATATTTATACCACACAATTTTCAATGAATCAATAAGAAATATTGTGTACTATGGAGAACACATTACATGTCCTTTTTTTCCCAAGGAAAATTTAGGCTATTAATTAATCAGTTGGAAGTTCTCAGTGGGAAACTTCCTTCTTTAGCCCTGATCTCAAAAAGAATTTGCAAAGAAGTCATTTTACTCATGTCAGTATTCCCATTAACGTAAATGGGACAACTCATGTGAGAGTCAATTTACATACATCTGTAAGCATTTGCAGGATCAGGGCCTTTATTTACTGAACCACTTTCTCAGAATTCACTAATATCGACATTACAACTAGTCCAGAATTTTTCAATAAAAGTTTTTCATCAAAAAATACTGATTTGTCAGACCTGAAACTTTTCCCACAAAATGCTGACATTTTAACTGGGAAGGTTTCTCAGGTCCAGGGTAGAATTTCTGAAAAACCAGGGACCCTGGAATTTCCGCTAAAAACTGGAAAAGGGGAGTGTCCTAACAACTGGGATATACAGTCAGTCCTTCTTCTTCCCTTTCTCAATTTCTCTAGTTGGAGCTCTTCCACTTTGAATAAATAATTAAATATTCTTTGGACCAGAGAGAGACCGACTCTATTGCTCAGTTGTTTTGGAACTCACCTGGGCATATGGGAGACCTGGGTTTAAGTCCCTGTGCCAATGAATATTGAATTATTTATACAAGATGTAACAACTGCAACAGGAAAGACTTGGAAAAACCCATCCCATTAGCCTGGGGAATAGGGCTTGAATCAGAGTGTGGGAGACATGGGTTCAAGTCTCAGAATCTCAGGTATATTTTAAAGACTAAAATATATTCTATAGAAAACATTGTTGAAGAACTGGTGGTTCTGTAAATATATATATATATATATATATATATATATTCTGTATTTCCTTATTAAAATTTGTAACATAGGAAATAGACTGTATTAAGTGATTCTGACTATCAGCAGCCTTTAGAGAGAGGCTACATGTAATGTAGTGTCTTTGATCAGCCTACACATAGGTCTAGTAGGCTGGAAGATACTTTAGATAAACCAATAACTCTGTTTTCTGTCATCATGTAGTAACAGATTTTTATATTGTGTCCAATGTTATATTCAGTGTGGGTGAAATTCATCTTTGTGGAGAGGGCTAACATACACCACCAAAGTCCCACTTGAGCCCTATTTGGATAGCTTAAGCAGAAAGTAAGTGGTGCATATGCCTCGTGCTGATTAATTTCATTCTGTTTGATTAGTAGATTGTACAGTTAAGGTTTTATTACATTATCACTTCGTACTCCAAGTATGTTAGGTACCTATTTTATTATAACCTGATTTAATACAGCTGTCTTAATATAATCATTCAAAGGAAGCACTGCCAAATTTAGCTTTCTGACCCCTAAACCAGAAAAGGCTCTCTACTAATAACTGGTCAAGGAGGCATAAAAATCATAGCCCTCAGCATAAGCATTTCTTCTCTGCACATCTTAATAAAGCAAAGTTTAAAACAACAAACTTTTTGGATGGCTCTAACCTTGTGGTCACTGTAGTAAGGGTCAAGATCCTCCAGTGGTTCCCCAATGAGCTCCTGAGGGGGATTTCCATAGAGAGCAGGCAGTTTCTGGAAAGCCTTCAAGTCAAGCTGGGGCCGAGGTTTCTCTTCAGGCTTCTGACCTACGCATTCCTTCTTGGCAGCGATTCGCTTCTCAATAGCAGCCAAGGATTCACGCGTGAACTTGCAGAAATTGTTAGAACATGGTAGTGAGAAGTCAGCCATCTTTTCATCCTTTTCCTCCTGTTACAGATTGTATCCCTAGTAGTGAAAACAGCTAACAAGAGGTATCAACGTAAGTGACTACCAAAAACCTGGCAAATACAACCAACCACAGTTAGCTTTGCAGTTGTCTTATAACTGCACCTGCTTTGGTAGCTGTCAATCTCCTAGGCAAACAAAACAAAACAACCACCACCGACCAGAACATGCATTACTTATTAAATGAGATGTCTTATGTGACAAAGTCAGGCTGGACAGCTGTAAGAGAGTGGTGGATGTCAGATATTTTAGCCTTTTTCCATGTAAACTAACAAGAGTTTATCTCGGGTCAATCGGGGGTTTCTGGAGACCAATTAAGGGCTGCCCGAGACCTTTACAAACCCCTCTTCTGGTGAAAGAGGAGGGGACGCAAGCTGCTGCAGGTTAATGGCAGAGGGAGATAGGCTTCTCCAGAGTGAGAGGCTGCTCTCCTCCCTGTTTAGGGGACAGACTGGCACACCAGAGCCAATAACAAGACAGCATCCTCCCCCAAAGTGGGGGGTAGGAAAAGATATCCCTTTTATTTTGTGTTGTGAATTTGTTTCTTTTGTTTGATAGAAGAGTACTCCTTGGACCTTGAAAATATGGCTAGATAAATCCGGCATGAGAAAACAAACACTCTGCGAAGTCGGGGTGATTTACTCCAGCACCCCCCTCCCATTGCAAGAGGAGGAAGTGCTAAGCCCAACAAGATGGAGGAGGTGCCCTGCCACATTTGTTTCTTTCTCTTCATTAATTCCATCAAAGAGTAGCAAATTTGCTTTCTTGAAAAAGGAGATAACAGATTCCTTCCTTGAAGCCTGGAAGTTCCCCCTTGCTGTCGCCTTCCTCCAATCAATAAGATTCCCCCTTGCCCCCAAATGGATGGACAGCAGGGGTCCACCATTCTATGAACTAAGTGTTGGAACCCAACTGCCAAACTCCAACTGCCATGGAACCAGTTGCTACCAGTGTTCTATCTCCATCTCCTGTAAAAGGGGCATACAAAGCAAAAATGTAAAAGCATCTTAAGCTGACGGCCGAGAATAGGAGCCCTGCTGGATGACTGCTTCTTGGAGAAGCTAGTCCTGGAACCCTCAAGGGCAGAGGCAATTCTTGATTTAGTCCTAAGTGGCGCACAGAATCAGGTCCAAGAGGCGAATATAGCTGAGCCATTTGGTCATCGCGACCATAATGTAATTTAATTTAACATCCTTGTAGGAAGAAAAATACCAAAGAACCCCATCATAGTAGCATTTAACTTCGAAAAGGGGAATGTGATGGGGTGTTCACACCACATTAGACTGGAAAGTGTTAATGAGGGTGAGAAGGGCCAATTTACTAGATGGGCTACATCTGAGGGGAATTAGGTGGCCTAAGTAACCCCTGATTGACAATGGAGCCCAGCTGAAAAGGAACAGGAGGGGCTAGTATAAAGCCAGGAAGATGACAGCAAAAAAGGGCTACAGTGAGCAAGGCTGCAGTCACTCTCTAGGCATTAGATAGAGAAAGGAGGAAACCTATTGGAGGAGAGTAGAAACCCCAGGGATCCAAGCCCTGAAGAAAGAGTTTACCCAGAAGGTGGTGGGGTGGAAGCCTGAGAGAGGGTGTAGGAAAAGATTAAAGCAAACAGCAGCGAAGTGGGACGTTGCAGACCTTGGCCAATGATTAGAGGATCCCTGGGCTGGAAACCAGAGTAGAGGGTAGGCCTAGGTTATCCTCCCAGCGACTGGGAAAGTGACACAGTTAGGGCAGTCGACATGAAGACTGCCTGGGATGGTTTATCCTGTGGGATTTTGTCACCAAAGGAAGGGGAAAACATATAATGATCTGGCCAGAGGGCCAAGACATGAAGAAGGAACAGCTGAATCACAAAAAGGGAACACTGTATGTCCAGAGAATGAGAGGGGATGCAGTCTGAGCAGTGGGAAGAAGGGGGCATATCAGACATGAGGTCAGCTAATCTCCAGACATGGCTGTAACATTGCACCCCATAATGCTTTATAGAAATATGCTTATGAGTGTAAATATGACATAACTGGAATATGTTTTATGCTAGATATGCCATGTAACATATCTCTGCAAAGGTTATGATCTACTGGATATACTCATCCTATTTGTATGCATGTATCATTTTTGTATTAGAAGTTATGAATATTGGTTATGTACCTGTTTGATTTTAAGTAGCTTCAGTGAAGCATTTGGTCAGCTTCTTGAGAAAAGCCTACTCTCAGTAAGTGCCCAATCAAGAAACACTTAAGCTGACAATCAACTTCGAGAGATGCCAATCCACATCTCAGCTTTCCAGGGAATGTGGCATCAGCCTGTAAGAAACTGAGTCATGCATGGCCATGGGACTTGCCCATGTGACTCCAAAACTCCATCTTGGAGCTGGATCCTGCATAGGAGAGGGGAAGAGGTTTCCACCCACAAGAGAGAGAGAGTATATAAGCCCTTGGGGAAACCCCTCCACGTTGCCTTCAGCTGGCTCAAGAGAGCCTCTCCACCCCAAAGGATGCCTGAAAGAAACTGGAACAAAAGGACAGTAACTACAGGGGTGTGAGTGATTGCTAGACCCAGACTAAAAGGAGGCTAGTCTGTCAAAGAAGCTTAATGGAACATCTCTGAGGGTGATTTATACCTGCATTTAGTTTTCTTACTGTATTAGGCTTAGACTTGCATGTTTTATTTTATTTTGTTTGTTAATTTACTTTGTTCTGTCTGTTATTACTTGAAACCACTTAAATCCTACTTTTTTTATTTAATAAAATCAGTTTTTACTTATTAATTAACCCAGAGTAAGTATTAATACCTGGGGGGAGGGGCAAACAGCTGTGCATCTCTCTCTATCGGTGTTACATAGGGCAAACAATTTATGAGTTTATGAGTTTAACTAAGCATTAATTTGGGAAAACACCACAACTAGGGTTCATAAAAACAAACCATGAGCAAAAAACCCACCCCCAAGTAAGTTGGGGCATCCTTTTCCCCTCAGGGTTTTAAGTCAAGCAACCCAAAAGTCCCTTTAATGTGCCCATCTCTTCTCTGTATCTCACTTACAGTTGCTGTCCTTGGCCAGTTCAGCCCCAGAGTTCAGAGGTTCATCCACAGAGTTTACCCCCCACCCTGTATGGAAGGCGGGGGGGGTGGTAAGGAGGCACCCTACACACTGCACTGCTCGGGCACACCTCTGTGGAGCTCTGCTCTGGCCCTCTCCACCAGCCGCCCTGCTAGCCGCTTGCCACACCTCTCCACGAACTGCCCTGCTGGCCACACCTCTCCGCCAGCTGCCCTGCAAGCCACTTGCCATGCCTCTTTGCCAGCCACCCTGCTAGCCCCTTGC